>NC_136927.1:20578379-22978379 GCF_949752795.1 Hyperoodon ampullatus
TGACAGATTTCAACAAATGTCCTAATAAAGCACTGATAATTAACACGATAGCCTCTGGCTGCGAACACAGCTACAATTTACAAGGAACACCCTAAGTGCCTTGGAGGGTACAACCTAAAATCTTTCTCATTACCCTGTTTATTTCCTTCACAGCAAAAAGTGCTAGGGGTAATTAACTTGTTTATTTATCATCTAAAATAAATGTCTACTGCCTGGGGCTAGGGTCTTGGCTGTCTCACTCACCACAAAGAAAAAACAGCTAGAAGGACAGCTGGTCTCCACGAGATTCTACTCTCCAGGCCTAGAACAGTGCCTGGTTCGTCATGTGCACTCAATATGTGTCAAATGAATAAACATAAAAACTGAGTGAGTGATGTCTAATACATTTTTAGCACTTAAAGACTGCATATACCATTGGTGCGTTGTTATAAACATATTAATATAAAAACAAAACCCCAAAAATTAATACAACCTGGAGATCAGTTAAAAGATACTGTTCGGGCTATAGCTGGCTGGGATTAAGGTGACCATCTTTCCTTTTTTTTTAATTTAAGTACAGTTGCTCTACAATATACAACTGGTTGCTAGTTTCAGGTGTACAGCATATTGATTCAGCATCTTTATATTTTTTAGAATGGTTTTATTTTTCTAAAAATAGCTGCCAAAAAAAATGTGAACCTCTTCGATTAAAATCAGAGTTTGGTATTATGTATAAATGAAACCGTGGGTGGGATTTTCAGAATCTCAAACCCAATTCACTAAGTTGGCAGTGAGTATTTTTACCAAGAACTCCTTTCTCCACACATTCAGTATGATTTTCATTGTGAAATAAAGTGACCCTCAAAACAACTCAGAAGCTCATATGTAGGTTCCGCATTCCCTAGTTACTTATTCCAATAAATTTCGCTGGGGCGGGGGAGGTGGGGGGACCAACCCCATGAATTCTAGAGAAAGAGCTTTAACTCACTTGCTGCCATGTCAGCTTCAGCCGCTCATACTGCTCCTTGCCATCTTCAGAGCAATCGGAACAAGTAAACCTAAAAAAATTATCGCCCTTAAGGTAACTGAGCTGTTCCCTCAGCTGACCTAGGAGGAAAACAAAAAGGCACATCACAGGTGTATCTAGAACAGAGGTAACCCAACGTTTTAATCAATCTACCAGCCATTTCCTAAGTTTCCCAGGCTGTGTTTTTCCATTTCTTTCAGCCAGCCCGTGAGGGCAGGACGGGGATGGGGAAGGGAGTAGAGAAGGGTTTTATTCTTCTAACATCAAGTGCATGCCCACTAAGATAGATCTGTGGGTCCCAGACTTTCAGAAGAGACACTGGAAAGGCAGGTAGCATTGTTCTCACTGGCTGTTCCAACTGTTAACATTCCCGACTCCTACAGGAGGTCTCCTCACACATTCTTCCAAGAAAACATCTGAGCTCCCACTGTGCCACTGGGCTAGGAACCAGGAACACAACACCTGAGACAGACGCGGTGCTGGCTCTCAGAGGCTTACAGATGAGGTGAGGGCTAAAGAGGAGAGTAGGTAATCACAGTAGCACAGAGGCTGTCCGTCCTGACTGTGCATCAGAACCACCCAGGAAGTTTTGTGTTTTAAATATGCCCAGGTCTATCCCCCGCAAAATAAATCAACCTCTGGAAGCAGGGCATTTTCTGAAGCTCCCCAGGTGATGCTGATGCTCTGGGAGATGTGGAAACCCTGGAGTGGGATGTGATGGGTGCCGTGGGGCAACGTGAGAGCACATAAAAGAGATGCCCACCCACATGAGGAAGACAGCAGCGCTAGAAAAAGTGGGGTGGACGGGGGCCTGACGGATGGCTAGAATTGGCACGTGAAGAAGTGTTTGTGTGTGGGGCGGGGAATGTAGAGGCTGTAGAGACACATGTTCCACAGAGGAAATTTACATGCACAAAGTCCTAGGGATAAGAAAGAACTGCTTGGGCTTCCCTCGTGGTGTAGTGGTTAAGAATCCGCCTGTCAATGCAGGAGACACGGGTTCGAGCACTGGTCTGGGAAGATCCCACATGCCGTGGAGCAACTAAGCCCGTGCGCCACAACTACTGAGCCTGCGCTCTAGAGCCCGTGCTCTGCAACAAGAGAAGCCACTGCAATGAGAAGCTCACGCACTGCAATGAAGAGTTGACCCCACTCACGGCAACTAGAGAAAGCCAGCGTGCAGCAATGAAGACCCAACGCAGCCAAAAATAAATAAATAAAATAAATTTATTTTAAAAAAAAAGAACGAACTGCTTGTGGAGAAGGAAAAGCTCACCCTAACTGCAAAGCTCTGTTTCCATGTGGAGATAGCAGGGCACGAAGTAGAGAGGCTGGAGCAGTTAGCAGGGGCCCCAGGAGGCAGGGCATTTACAGCATACGCTGTAAGGATGGGGGAAAGCCACCCAGTCTTTCAGGCAGAACCCTGAATCTATAAGCAGAGACAGCCCGAAAGCAAAAACTAGCTAACTTATAATAAATTTTAGGTTTGCTTTCTGTGAAAATGGTGTTAATTTATTAATAACTATGAATCCATCTTAAAAACACCTCCACATACCAGAAAATGACCCAGTTCACAACAATATATATACACATACACATATATAAATTTCTCTGACCTAGTTACAAATTCTATTACACAGAGTATTCCTCTAGTACATACGTCTTTACTACTCTCCGCGTAATGGAAACATCCTGTTTTGGTTAAGAGCCCTGATGACTGGCAAAGCACCTTACTGCATGTATCTACGGCCAGCAGATCAAGGCCAGCAAGGAGAAAACACGAATGGCCCTAGAAAAAGGCATAATACATATTTAATCTCCTAATTCCGACCTTATATCAACATAGTATAGCAGTTGTTTTCCATGTAAGTTAGACACTACCAGAGTTATGTTTATGAGTCTGAAGTTTAGCTCTACACTGGACCTAGAATTTGGCCCCAAAACCACAATAATGTGACCCTGATAGAAAAATGTGGCTAATTCTTTAAGTAACACAGAATTTCCAATTTTCTAATTTTTATTGGGTTAAAATTGAGAATGTTAATTTAACAATGTGATAGAGGTTGGCAGTAATATATATTAGTACAAATGTGTTTATGTTTTATATAAATTTACAGTTAATCAACTACACTAATAATAAATATAAGAGTTATCTTTTTATTTGGGTCTCTTTCACATTCATGTTTCTTTCACAGGCTAGAAAAACAAACCTTCCTGCGGGAATTGACAAAGGAAAGGAAAGGAGAAGCTCTTACTGGCTGGGATCCACTTCTGGCACTTGTCGCAGAAGTAGGACAGCTGCTCCTCCATCCACGACACGTCCCCTTCATCACTGTTTAGGGAGTCCCCGCTCTGGTCGTGAGACAAGTCCACAGACGCCTGGTCCTCTGACTCGACGATCAGCAGAGTCTCCCCCTCCACCTCCCCCTCCTCCAGCCCCTCTGAGGTGGATGTTCTTGTGGCTTCATCGTCATGCCGACTGATCAAACTGCTCAGATGGATGTTACTCTCCATCCCTCCCGGCTTGCAGGTTCAGTGCTCTCGGGAACAATCCCAGTTTCTGGACACTAAGCTTGAAGGGTCTCCTTGCTGACCACACAAACAAACTCTCAGAAGAGCGTCTGCCTGACTCGACTCAGACACAAGGGGCACTTAAAGCAATTATTTAGAATATACGATCCATTGTCCTTTTTCTGATCAAGTTTAAAAGGACGGTGACCACAAAAAGGCTGAAGATCTCACTAAGCTGTTCTCCATCAACACTCACACACACTTAACGCTGTCTGTTCCATCAATATCTCACACGCATTTCAAGTCACGTTTTTTGAGATCCTTTTGCCAACACCATCTTCTCCCTTTCTGCTTCAAGTTGCTCAGTCAGAAGAATCTGTTCTCCCAAAAGACGAATATTTTCTTTTTTCCGATTTTGCCTCTCAATGTCTCTGATCACTCCGTCACGAAGCCTCTAAAAACGTAAGAAACAGATTTTAGTGAAACTCGGGAACAGGTGGTTCCCATCCTTGTGTCATTCAAATCCAAAAATCAGTGTTACCAAAATACACTTAAAACTCTTAGATTCCAAGTACTCAATTACTATATTAACTTTCTGTGTGGATGTAAATGTAATAAACCATCAAATTAACTTGGTAGCGTGACAGTATTATTACAGATCTCTTATCATACTTTAAGAAATTTTGCATCATTTAATATAAAAATGGGAAATAACAATTAAAAAAGAAAAACTGCCACTATGCTGAATTTTAAAAATTTAGTTAATATATGATGCTTTAAAAACTGGATGAGGGACTTCCCTGGTGGTCCAGTGGTTAGGACTCCGCACTTCTACTTCAAGGGGCACGGATACTATCCCTGGTCAAGGAACTAAGATCCTGCAAGCAGCGGCTCAGCCAAAAAAAAAAAAAGAAAAAACAACTTGATGAGAGTTACTTGAGTAACTGTGAACTACATTCCTGTTAGCAATTGTCCTAACTGAATAATAAACATCCAAGAAAGAAAATTACTAAAATTTGAACAAACTGTAAGGATGCAAGAAAGTAAAGAACTCGGCTTCTTCTATTATGTACAGAGAAAAAGTAAAAATTACAATTACATGATGGGGGGAGAAGGGGAAAAAGAACACTACCAGCAGAGGAAAAAATTAAGGCCCACTGATGGTCGTTGCTTTGATAAACACTAAAGACAGGTAGAAAATTCCAGAAAATGGACCTGGCATCTAAGATGAGACTTTCTAAAGCATCAATCCAGTCATTACTAATAACTTACACTTTACAGGTCATAAAATACTCTAATAACTTAACAGTGGCCTTGGGAGGCAGAATAATGGGGGCAGGGCCTGGAGCCTGGGTAGGGTTTTTTTAAATTACTATTATGTCTATTTTAACAACTCACCAAGTACCTAATTGCTGGCCCTCCTCCAGGCCTAGGGCTCCAGTCCCCATTACGGGGGAAGCTGGGAAATTTAAGAGTCCTGGGACTGATAACACAACTGAAAACCAGCTGTCCTGAACCCTGTGCCCCTGGCAAGATCTCCAGGCAGAATCGGAGGCTCTCATTCCACTCCTCCCTCCCCAGCTCCTCTACTGTGCTTCTTCCATCAGGACACACCTACACCCGCCACCCAAGCCCCGAAACCCACACCGTCCACACCTGCTCTGAGGTCCTCCCCTCCTTTCTCAGGGACTTTAGCACTGGGCTTGGGATCTTGTTCTCCATCCAGCATTCGCTAGTTTCCTCCAGGTTTCAAAGTCTGTGCCGACTGCCTCGCACATCCCTCCTGCGACTTCCACTTGACTACCTTACTAAGCACCGAGACGTCTTCACCATCACAACTCTAACACCTAGAACGTGGCTCCTCGTGTAGTACTCCCTGCTGGTTTTGCTGGGCTCCTGTGAGGATCGAGGCTGATGTATGTAAAGTGCTTAGTACAGCGCCTGGTATGTGGCAGTCAGTCAGGAAACAATGGGGGACAACAGTCATTGTTTTATTTCTTGCTTCCTTGAACCTTCCAACACACCCACTGTGTCAAACATTTGTCCTCCTCTTTCCCGCTGCTAGAAAGTAACCCCGCAATGAATGATTGGACGTAAAACAAACACAGGTTATTCCGGTCAATCTCAACCTCTAACTTCCAAATACCTAAACCTTACACTTGTCCCATTCTGACAGCGGTCCTCAACCCTGGCTGCATGTTAGAATCCCTGGGTCGCTTTTAAAGAGTACCTAAGTGGGACCCGCATCCCCAAGAGATTCTGATTCAATAGATCAGGAGCAGGGCCCAGGCTGCTACCTGGTAAAAACTTCCAGGAACAATCGCATGTGTAGCTGGAGGTCAGAACCAAGCTTTCACCCAGCCGTACTCCATACTCGGAAAATCCCTGCTCGCTGACCTCAGAGCTACATCTGACATAGCATCTTCTACCCTATCTCAAATTTTCTCCAGTCACCATCTTTTCCTGCTTAGAGGAGAAAATCGCCCGCTTCTGTTCCAAAAACTAAACCCTTACAACCACTACGTTAATCCCAATCTCTAATCTCTTCCGCGCCCTGTCACCATTAATCATTTCACTCCCTCCCCTAAAATCTTGTATCATCACAGGCTTCCTCTCCTCTGACTTCCAGAGTGTGAACACGGGACAAAAACCTCACCTGCTGCATCTCTGCACCCGAGCACCCGGCGCGGTCCCACGCAGACAAGCCTGTTTACAGTGACTCACCCAGCGGCCTGCGTCCACCCCGGGCCAACCGGGCTCCACCGCACCCCTCCCCACACAAACACACACCCCCGGCTGCCCCTGCTCGCGCTCGGCCTTCCGTCCCCCGAGCAGCTGCGCGTCTTCATCTCTGTTTCCCGACGCGCCCGGGGCGGAGCGTGGCGCACGGGGGCCCGGCAGTAACGTCCGCCGATGGGAAAAGGAAGAAAATAGGACTGGGAAACACAGCAAGACGGACATGCCCCTGAGCGGTCAAGTCAAGGATGTTTCCGCACATAAAACCACCGAAAAGAGAAAAATTGGAGGCCGCTATCTCTACCGTCCCCAGAATCTAGTTTCCACAGCAAACTGTTCCTTAAGAAGGAAAAACCCACCCCCCACACGAGCATCTCTCCCAATTCCCGAAGGCGAGAGGCGGGGGAAGCGTCACCAGCGCTTCGACACCCGCGGGGCGGGGGCGGGGCCGGCCCAGAGCACCGGGTACCACCGCCCCCACTTCCCGACGCCACAGGGAGCCGTCTCCCCGCCTCGGAGGAGGCGGGAGGGGAGAAAGGAAAGGCGAGGAGGAAGCGGCGCCACGCGGAGCCGGACCCCAGGCCCCAGGCCTCCGCCGCCGCGCGGGCCCGAAGGCGCGGGCACGTGACACTCACCTGCTGGTCCTGCCGCTGCTTCATATGCACGCCCGCCACGGTGGCCGCCGTCAGCACCACCGAGAGGCCCAGCACCACCTTCGACCTCCCCGACATCCCAGCGCCGGTCGCCGCGGCCTGCACTCCCCGTGCCCCAGGCCCAGGGCCGCCGCCGAGCGCGCGCCTTTGCCGGGGCGGGCCAGGCTCGACCCCTCGAGCGCAGAGCCCCAGCTGCAGCCAGGCGCGAGCAGTCGAGAGCCGAGCGCCGAGCGACGCCCAGGCTCCGCGGAAGGCGCGGCTTCCGGTAGGGCCGAGGAATCGCAGGCATCCCCTCCCTACCCTGCGGGCGGGCAGGTAATAACACTCCCAAGAGCCCCGGCCCAGAGCTGGCCCCAGCACCACCCAAGGCGGGGTTCCAGGCCTGAGCCCTCTCAGTTCATCACCCGCCCCCAGCGGCGGGAGAGTCCGGGGGTCGGGATGCCGGACCCGGTACCTTGCGGACCCTCGACCGCGCGCGTCCCTTCGGAGCGCGGGGCTGTGTCGCGCAATGCCAGCCCCACCAAACGCAGGCCTCGTTGCCCCTTCGGCGGGGAGGTGCCAGGAGATGGAGTTTTTCTCGTTAGATGCTGTAGACACGGTCACCTGCTTTCACCTTGACGCTGTGGGGTGGCGGGTCAGGTCTGGTTTTTCTTGACATCAAAAAGCCTTCTGGCTACAGAGCAAGCTCTCTGGGCAGCGGCACGTCTTCGCCTGCGGGCCCCTTGTCGCCCAGGTAATCCTTGAGGCATCCCTTCTACACCTAGTTCCCGCCCTCAGATGCCCGATCGAGCAAAGCAGAGCGTCGAGAACCGCTGCAGAAGGTACTGTGCAAGGCGCACGCAGAGGTTGGGCTTTCCAGTGAAAAGGTATTATCATCAAGTCATTCTTTCCCACTAGAATTCCCAAAGGACAGACTTCCTCCTGGGCAAGCAACTGTGGACGCTGTTGATTTGGGCTGAGTCTCCGTTAGCCTCACCCCAGGGCTTCTTCGACATTGATCTCTGTAGTGCCTTGCTGTTCCAGCGTCTGTTGTGCGATCATCAATGGCTTGAGGTGAATGTTGCTCTCAAGAAATGTAATAAGGGCTTCCCTGGTGGCGCAGTGGTTAAGAATCCGCCTGCCAATACAAGGGACATGGGTTCGTGCCCTGGCCCGGGAAGATGCCACATGCCGCAGATCAGCTAAGCGCGTGCGCCACAACTACTGAGCCTGAGCTCTAGAGCCCACAAGCCACAACTACTGAGCTCACGTGCCACAACTACTGAAGCTTGCGCGCCTAGAGCCCGTGCTCTGCAACAGGAGAAGCCACAACAATGAGAAGCCCGCGCACGGCAACAAAGAGTAGCCCCCACTCACCGCAACTAGAGAAAGCCGGTGCACAGCAACGAAGACCCAATGTGGCCAAAAATAAATGGATTAATTAATTAATTACTTTTAAAAAGAAATGTAATAAGATAAAAATAAATTTAAAAAACGCAAATACCCTTTTCAAATGTCATTTTTCTCAGCAGAGGAGGAAGTACCATTGAATTGGAGAACGGGGTCCCTGTGCTGACCTCGGAGTTAGAAACAATTTAATTCAGGACATATTTGGGTGTTTCTCTAAAGAAAAAAAATCTATATTCGACTGCTTTTTACTTGTGGTAGGTTCCAGATATTTTTTCCCCTAACTCAGTGCATCTTCAATAAAGCTGCATGTCTTTAATGTATGTCAGAGTGAGATGGCCTTTCATTCTATCATGACTGATGTTTCAACTTGTTTTCTTGAAATGTATTGTTATTCTACTTTTAAAAATCCCTTATGGGGGGACTTCCCTGGTGGTCCAGTGGTTAAGAATCCACCTTCCAACGCAGGGGACATGGGTTCGTATCCTTGGTCAGGGAACTAAGATCCCACTTGCCATGGGGCAACTAAGCCTATGCACTGCAGCTACTGAGCCTGTGTGCCACAACTAGAGAGAAGCCCACCTGTGCACTCTGGAGCCCACACACCGCAACTAGAGAGAAGTCCGTGCTCTGCAACGAAAGATCCCTCATGCCGCAACAAAGATCCTGCATGCTGCAAATAAGACCAAATACAGCCAAATAAAATAAAATTTAAAAAATAAAATAAAATCCCTATGGGGAATTCTCTGGCAGCCCAGTGGTTAGGATTTGCATTTTCACTGCCAGGGCCCGGATTCAGTCCCTGGATGGGGAACTAAAATCTTGCAAGCTGCCGGTGGCCACACAAAAAGAAAAAAAAAATCCTTTATGTGTTAATGGTGTCAAATTCAGAAATGGATTATCTGTTTAACTATTTGTAAACATAAGCAGGATGTTTTCTGTGATTACTGTCACATAAATTACAGAGTTGTGAGAGTGACTGCACATCATCAAACATTGAAACCAAATTTTTTTTCATTAAACAATTTCCATCTAGTCTCAGTATATTTTTAAGTGTGTCCAGTATGTTTGAATAAAAACAGTTTTCTGAGACAACTTGAAGAGTTTCTACCAATGAATACATTTTCACAAAGGAAAGTCCAGACTTGCTGGTTGGCTCATTTTATTTCCCAGCAGACTCTGATTGAAAGTACCAGGAGCAGTAGATTCAAGGCAGCCCCCATCCCTCATGCAGCTGAACACCTGGAAGGAAGCCAGACTGGTATCAAATAATCACAATAAAAAAGAGGGAGACAGGTGATTGTTATCAGTCAAGTAGCAGTTCTTATGTTCTGCGTGTTTGTCTCCCTCAAATTCTTATGTTGAAATCATAATCCCCAATAGGATGGTATTAATAGGTGGCATCTTTAGAAGGCAGTTAGGTTTAGATGAAGTCATGAGGGTGGGGCCCCCATGAGGGGGTTAGTGTCTTTATAAGAAGGAAAAGAGACTAGACACACAAACAGATGGCACCTGCAAACCAGGAAGAGGCCCTCACTAGAACCTGACCAGGCAGTCACCCTGATCTCAGACTTCCCAGCCATCGAAACTGAGAAATAAATGTTGTTTAAGCTGCCCAGTCTATGGTATTTTTGTTATAGCAGCCCAAGCTAAGACAGCAATTATCTGTTCCCCAAAGTTAAGTGCAGGTGTGGATCTACTGCTCCAGAGTCAGCATCACCTGACACAGGAGAAGGTTCAAGACCCAGATCTCTGTCAGGACCTTCCAGCACTCTGGGAGCCAGGTGCCGGCTTGTCTTGAGTTCTTCACTCCCTTCCTCTCTGTGGTAAATCATCACTAAGGCCTACTCAATGGAAAAGTCCTGCTTAACCACTGCAGACTCTGAGTGAGAGGTGGTCCTGAAGTAATCACAGAAGCAAGTACAGGCAGAGCTTCTACTATAGGGTGGAAGATTTAAAATTGAGGCCCACGCACCCACAGGGAGGGTAAAAAAAGTCAGTTCATGATGTGCAAACCCTCAGCACGTTCAGGCACCGTGCACATTTTAAAGCTGTTTATCCTTGGACCAGAATCTCCTCACTTCCCCCACACCCCAGCACCTAGCAACCACCATTCCACTCTCTGCTTCTGTGACTTTGACATTTTTAGATTCCACATATAAGTGAGAGCGTAGTGTCTTTCTGTGTCCAGCTTATTTCACTTAGCATAATAAAATGTCCTCCCGGATTTCCTTCTTTTTTATGGCTGAATAATATCTCGTTGTATACATATCCCACACATTTATCCATTCATCTGTCAGTGGATACTTAGGTTGTTTTCATATCTTGGCTATTTTGAATAATGTTTCAATGAATGTGGGGATGCAGATACTCTTCGAGATCCTGATTTCATTTTCTTTGGATATATACCCAACCGTGGGATTGCTGGATTATACAGTAGTTCTATTTAATTTTTTGAGGAACCTCCATACTATTTTCCACAATGGCTGTACCAACTTACTTTCCTACCAGTCAGTGCACAAGGGTTCCCTTTCTCCACATCCTCACTAACGCTTGTTATCTCTTATCTTTTTGGTTTTTTGTTTTTGTTTTTCTTGGCCGAGCCACTCAGCTTGCAGGGATCATAGTTCCCCAACCAGGGATTGAACCCCGGGCCCCAGCATTGAAAGTGTGGAGTCTTAACCACTGGACCGCCAGGGAATTCTCTTATCTTTTTGATAATAGCCATTCTAACAGGTGTCTGTGATATCTCATTGTGGTTTTGATTTGCATTTCCCTGATGATTACTGATGTTGAGTACCTTTTCATGTGCCTGTTGACCATTTCATTTATAAGATAAATAAATTCTGGGGATCTAATGTACACAGTGGTGACTATAGTTAATAATACTTGTATACTGGAAATTTGCTAGGAGAGTAGATCTTAAGTATTCTCACCACACACAAAAAAGGTAAACTATGTGAAGTGATGGATGTGCTAATTACCTTGATTGTAGTAATCATTTCACAATGTATAAGTATAGCAAATCATCACAGTGTACACCTTAAGCATATACAATTTTTATTTGTAAGTATACCTCAATAAAGTTGAGGAAAAAAGAAATTTTAGAAAAAATTTTAAGGACCAAGAAGAAAAATAAATTACATACATACACACACATATACACACTCAAAAAAGAGAGAAATGTAGCACTGACACCCGATACAACACAGATGAATATTGATATCTTAAACACATTATGCTAAGTAAAAGAAGCTAGTCACAAAAGACCAGGTATTGTATGATCCCATTTATATAAAATGTCCAGAATAGGCAAATCCATAGAAACAGAAAGTAGATTACTGGTTGCCAAGGGCAGGGGGTGTTGGAAGGTGGGGAGTGACTGCTAACGAGTTCTTTTTGGGGAGATGAAATGTTCTAGAATTAGATCATGGTGATGGGTTCACAGCTCTGTAAATCTACTAAACCACTGAATTGTACACTTTAAAAGGGTAAACTTCAAGGTATGTTAATTACTATTTCAATAAAGTTGCTAAAAGAAGGTGAAAAAACATAAAGCCGTTTATATGTATCAACTTATTTCATCTTCACAGTAGGTGCTATTATTATCCCCATTTTACAGATGAGGCAACTGAGGCACAGAGCAGTAGGTAACTTGCCCAGGGTTCACAGCCTGAAAGTTACGGAGTGACCTAATTGGTTTTTTGTTCTGTTTTCAAAAGACATAAAAGATTAAACTCATAAAAGATAAACCTGGTTTAAAAGTTTAAAACAGAGGACATATATCTTCGGGTGATAGGGAAAATGTGTATATGTAGAATCTTCCAATTCCATACTTCAGCTACTTAAAGAAAGGGAGGAGTGGAAAGAAAGGGAGGCCGCTAAGAATGGACACACAGGTGATCTGTAGGTCCTGAGGTCATAGCATTGTCCTCTTGGGATGTTCACCTGACTTCTGTGCCCCGTTCACGTGGGCCTCTGGGGTTCAGTTTTCAGGTCTCCCATTCCTCCCTTTGTAGGAGCCTGCAGTCCTCCAGCGGGATGTTGTTCTCAGAAGGTGGCATCTGTGAGCGAAGCTCTACAGCAACAAAGGGCTTCTGGCTTCAGTGGGGACAGTCCCTGACCTCTTGGGGCCTCGGTTTCCCCCTCTGTACTGTGGGGATGATGATATGCCTGCTACCTCCTGGGCTTGCTGGTTGAGAGGAGGAATTAGCAGCGTGACTGCACCAAGCCAGGTGTGGAGCGGTGATGCCTGCCGCGCCCCAGCCAGTGAGCCTTCAGTGGTCCCCCGGGAGTCGTGAGATGGGGACCCCCTCGGCCTGGAGGGAGGGGAATCCTTGTCTTTGCATCCTCAGGAGAAGTCTGTTCATTTGCAGCTCGGAGGGCATTTCGGTGACATCCCAGCTGGCTGCAGCGGGAGCGCTCTCGCCCTGCTTGCCCAAACTGTGCATTAGAGTTTCATGGTTTCAAAATACTTGGTGTGTCTGAGTTCTTTTGGATTCAAAATCCAGTCACATAGTCAGAGAAAAACATCAACCTTACTGGTTGTTAATGGAAGAAAAGAGCTGTTAAATGTAACAGCTTTAAATGTAACTTTGACTGCTGTGAATCATTGTTAAAAAATAATGGCTTTGACAATATCACATGTTGGCAAAGACATAGAACAGGTGGAACGCTCTGTACTCCTGGTGGGAGTGTCTGTTGGAACCACTTCAGCTGAATGTGCTGGAGCTGAACAGGTGCGAACCTGGTGACCCAGAAACTTCAGCCCCAGATGGAGGCCCTGCAGAACTGCTACGTGTGTTCACCCGAACACACGTGCAAGCATATCTGTATAAATCCCACTTGCAGAAGTCAACACGGTGGTTACTTTGCTGGGGAGGGGCGGGGGCGGGGCGGGGGGGCACAGCGGGAGAGTATTTACTGGGAGAACGGGGTGTGAATGGAGCTTCTGGGATGCTGATGTCATTCTGTTTCCTGATCTGGGTGCTGCTACTCGGTATCCGTGAAGATTAATCAAGTGGTACATGGATTCTGTGCTCATACCTATATACATGACCTACTGCTATACAAAATCTTACATAAAATTATGAACTGAAAAAAAAAATGGCTTCACATTTTATCACCACTTCTTGCACCAAGAAAGTTTTTTCTCCATGATGACTATCAAGGATTGAAAATATCATATTAAGTGAAGTAAGTCAGATAAAGACAAATATATGATATCACTTTTATGTGGAATTTTTTTAAATGATACAAATGAACTTATTTGCAAAACAGAAATAAACTCAAAGACATAGAAAACAAACTTATCGTTACCAAAAGGGATGGGGTGGGGGAGATAAATTAGGAGTTTGGGATTAACATGTGTGCAGTACTATACACTATGTACCATATAAAATAGGTAAAGAAGAAGGACCTACTGTATAGCTATATATATATAACTGAATCACTTTGTTATATACTTGAAACTAACACAACATTATAAATTAACTATGCTTAAAAAAATTAAAGAGATTATCATTTAAAATGGCTGAATCAGGGGGCTTCCCTGGTGGCACAGTAGTTGAGAATCTGCCTGCCGATGCAGGGGACACGGGTTCGAGCCCTGGTCTGGGAAGATCCCACATGCCGCGGAGCAACTGGGCCCGTGAGCCACAACTACTGAGCCTGCGCGTCTGGAGCCTGTGCTCCACAACAAGAGCGGCCACTATAGTGAGAGGCCTGTGCACCACGACGAAGAGTGGCCCCTGCTTGCTGCAATTGGAGAAAGCCCTCACACAGAAACGAAGACCCAACACAGCCAAAAATAAATAAATAAATAAATAAATAGTTAAAGAATTTTTAAAAATGTCTGAATCAGGAATTGTGTGCAGACATTTTAAACATAAAACTTGATATAAAAAAGTTAGTTGCAGGGAAGCATGCTCTAGTTTTTCATTTAAAAAAAATCACAGAATTGTTATCAATTTAAATCTACCCAATACTTTGTTTTTATTCTTTTTCCTATAACTTATAGTATCATAGATTTTTGTTTTTATTTTTTATATCATGTAAAGAAAATGTAAGTAAGTATTATCCACAAAGCTCCATTTAGAATTATCTAAGCTCCCTCAAGTTGATTCCAGTGAGATGCACAAATATCCTTTTTTTCAATGTTAATCAGGATGGGACAAAGATTAGGAAGCATGGCTAATTTAACACAATTTGCTTTGTAGACAGAACTTCAGAACCTTGTGTATCTGCCCTTATTCTAGTATCCTGGTTGTCGAGTGATCACGTCAGCTCCTGCCCTTTTCAGCTTTGGACAGACCCAGATGTGCCCAGAGTGACCACTGCTCTCCTGGAGGGGACAGCGGTGCTCCATTCACAGCTCCTGTCCCTTTAAAGTCAGCTCTGATTAGAGCTGGAGAAGAGGCTGGTGGTGACATGCAAACCTCAGGAGCTCATGTGCTCTGGAAGCCTGGGAGCTGCAGGCTCCCGCACCCTTACTGAGTTGTTTTCAAACCTTGAAGTCCCTTTGAAATTGATTGCTTGCGTGATACTTCTTGCTAAGTAAAGCCACTGGGAGACCTAACCAATGCCATCAGATTGAACTTATTTTCTAAGACAAAAATATGACTCTGACCTTCTTAAAAACCTCTCAGTGGCCCCCCATTCCTATAGGATAAAGCCCCAAACTCTTTAGAATAACATACTACCCTCTGCACTCCCCTGCAGTCTCTGCAAAGTAAGTGGAAACATCAAAAAGAAGGACAGTTGGAGACCAGTGGCTTGGAGAAGAACCACGCAATGGAGACTAAGTGGCAGGGGGTACAGTCATCTCCCTCTGTTTGAACAATGTGGTCACCCAGTGCTTGTTCCACCTGCACTCACACAAGGGCGGGATTTGACAAAATGCTTTCACCACTGAGTGTGTAATTTGGCTTCTGTTGTGTGGGCTTGAATCGGGGCCAGGTCCCCACAGCTATTGGGGGAGAGCTGGGTTTCCAAGTCACTTCTGTCTTAGGGAATATTACTCACCTACTCTAGTGGGAGGTATTAATAGGGAGGCTTGGGTTTAAAGTGGAATAGATGGCGGGCACGAATGTGCAGGTGAGGGTGGAGGCATGAGGCAATGAATGAGAAGGTTTTGTGGGCAGGGCTGAGGAAGAAATGAGGCAGAGAGGTGACGATTTGTTTAGGAAGAAGGTGGAGGTCATCGGCCGAATTGGCACCTGTGACCACTTTTATTTAAAATAAATTTATTTATTTATTTATTTATTTATTTTTGGGTGCGTTGGGTCTCCCTTGCTGTGCACAGGTTTTCTCTAGTTGCGGCGAGCGGGGGCTACTCTTCGTTGTGGTGCGTGGGCTTCTCATTGCGGTGGCTCCTCTTGTTGCAGAGCACGGACTCTAGGTGCACGGGCTTCAGCAGTTGCAGCACATGGACGCAGGAGTTGTAGCTCACAGGCTCTAGAGCACAGGCTCACTAGTTGTGGTGCATGAGCTTAGTTGCTCTGTGGCATGTGGGATCTTCCCGGACCAGGGCTCGAACCCATGTCTCCTGCATTAGCAGGCGGATTCTTAAGCACTGCACCACCAGGGAAGTCCCTTCAGTGACCATCTTTTGTTTAAATATTCCAATCCCAGCACCAAATGGTTTTAGAAATATCACACCACAGGGGATCCCATTAAAGCACCATTAGTACTGTTTAAAAAGCAAACACGGGGCCCTGTCTCACATATGGCCCTGTAGTGGGCTCTTGCAGGCAGTTAATACAGTAGGGTCCCATCCTCTTTAAGCTTAGCTTCTCAAACCAGCCATCCATGGAAAGCAAAAATCACAGGCAAATCTGTCCTTGAAAGTCCCTTGGGAAGGAGGCATGTTGGAGAAAATAGACTCTCAGTAATTCAACACAGTCTTTCCTCTGGTGCTAGAATTGGTCAATGTGAATTCAACAAAGGATCTATGTAATTTATTTGGAATTCTGCACTGGAGATTTCTCTCTTCTCCCCCATTTGGTAATTTATTCAATCATTTTATCAATATGGACTGATGGATACTTATATTATACTTTGGGCTATAATGCAGTATTCCTTATTTTATGGCTTAAACTGGTCCAGCTTTGGCCACTGGGAGCTCTCTCAGTTGGCTCCTGTACCCTTTGACATGCCCCATCAACGTGGATTTTAATTTGTTACGTACTTCCTTACTTTCTAGCACTACAAGATGCTCCAGGTTCATCTCATGTATTTCCTGTCTCAGTCTTAGAGTTGGCCATTTCTCCAAGGAGCCCTGCCTTTTATTGAAGAAGGGTATTAGAAACCAAGACCTGGGGCCTGTGTGTGTTTGTTGCCCCTGGGGTGTTGTTTCTTTTAGGCCCTCTCAGCTGACAGAACAAATACATGTGTGTATACTAACCTGTGCATGTACACATACTAAGTTAAACATGAGTTATTACTGATGTCTCCAACTCTAATCCTGTACTGCATGGATCATTCTAGTCTCCTCCCTTGTTTATCTCTAAATTGTCACACCATCCACCACCCATTTAGTTAATTATTCAATTTCCATGTATGTGTAGAGCAGTGTCAGGATGGTTAACCCTCACCCTCATGAGAAACCAGTTTATAAGCTAGCGTACTGTGCTTTTTTTGCAGTTCCTTTGTTTTGGTCTTAGGGACTCTGTGGATTTCCAAAGTTACTAAGTCAGTACTTTCCCCCACCTCCATCAGTGAGGTTGTTTCACGTATCGCAATACAGTCTGATGCTCTTGTCACAGTCTTCATTCTTTCCTGAGAGTTTTTTTTTTTTACTCCCTTCTATAAATATCCCAGAATCAGCATAAATCCATTCTTCCCACTGCCCAATTGTGGTAGATAATACTGTTTTTAACCTTTACCTTTACAGCTTTAAATACATTTAGACCTCTATGCTTGATTTATCAGTTTTAAATATTTTCTGACTGCCAGCTCTAAACACTGAGGAAATGTGTAATTACTCTACCTCCCACCTTCATTCTTTCTCAACTTTTGTTATCATTTCTTCACTGCCAGAGTCTTTAATATTCACATTCTGTTCTGTAACCACAATTCCCACATTTGTTTTCATCTTAGTCTCACATTTAAATGATTCAATGGTCATTTCCAGTACTTTCAGTGTTGTTTCTCCATTTATCCCTTATTAGTATCTTTAAGAAAGGGTTATAAAAACTACATTTTCTGAATTCTTGTGCATTCAAAAATGTTTTTGTGTTGGCTTTGTACCTAAAGCACTGTTTCTTGGGTCATGTTGTCTTTCCACAAGGGCTATATAGACTTTATTTATCAATCTCCTAAAATCAAACAACTGTGGAGACCTGAGGGCTGCCTAGTTTTCCCTTTCAGTTATTAAATTATTTTGCATGCTTGTTTAAAGTATACTTTCTTTATCTTTTAAGCCCAAACAATGTTACTAGACTATGTTTTTGAGTCAATTTTTTCTTGGACATGATGTGCCCTTCTTTTTGTACATTCATAGTTCTTTTATTTCTGGAACATTTATTAAATTGTGTCTTAAAAATACATTGTTCTATTACTTTGGTTTTCTTCTTCAGGGACACCCCAATTATGCATATATTGGATTTTCTCTGCCTGCCTTTCACATCTAGTCCTTTTAGACTCTGAACATTGCTTTCTAGTCCTTTTAGACTCTGGACATTGCATTCTAGTCCTTTTAGACTCTGGACATTGCTTTCTAATCCCTTTAGACTCTGGACATTTCAATTACATTTTGCATACTTTTCTCAACTCTATTCTCTAGATCTCTCCCTTTATTATCAGCAGTGTCTATTCTACTCTGAGAGTTTTACTACTCTGGCAGATTTCATTTGTCATCGATTTCTGGTATACTCTTGAAATTCCACTTTTTTTCCTCAACCATATTAGCTCATATTTCATCTTATTATTGTAGCAAAATATACACAACATAAATTTACAATGTTAACCATTTTAAGTATACATTTCAGTGACATTAAGTACATTCACAATGTTTTTCAACCATCACCACTATCTATTACTAGAAATTTGTCATCATCTCAAACAGAAACTTTATACCCATTAAATAATAATTCCCCATCCCCTTCCCCCAAAGCCCCTGGTAATTTCTATTATACTTTCTGTCTCTATGAATTTCACTATTCTAGGATCCTCATGTAAACAGAATCATATATATTTCACCTTTTGCATTTGACTTTTTCCCCATAGCACAATGTTTTCAAGCTTCGTCCATATTGTAGCATGTATCAGAATTTCCTGCCTTTTTAAGATTAAATAATATTCTATTGTATGTAGATATCACACTTTGTTTATACATTTATCTGTCAATGGACATTTGGGCTGTTCCACCTGTTGTCTATTGTAAATAATGCTGCTGAGAACACTGATGCACGAGTACCTGTTTGACTCCCTGCTTTCACTTCTCTTGGGTGTATACCTAGAAGTGGTATTGCTGGATTCTATAGATAATTCTATATTTAGCTTTTTTTTTTTTTTTTTTTTTTGTGGTACGTGGGTCTCTCACTGCTGTGGCCTCTCCCGTTGCGGAGCACAGGCTCCAGACGCGCAGGCCTAGCGGCCATGGCTCACGGGCCCAGCCGCTCTGCAGCATGTGGGATCTTCCCAGACCGGGGCACGAACCTGAGTCTCCTGCATCGGCAGGCGGACTCTCAACCACTGCGCCACCAGGGAAGCCCTATATTTAGCTTTTTGAGGAACGACCACATCGTTTTCCACAGTGGCTGCACCATCTCACATACTCACCAGCAATGCATGGGGTCTGAATGAGGATTCTAACTTCTGCACATCCTCTGCAATGCTTATTTTCCATAATAGCCAAACTAATTGGTCTGAAGTGGTATGTCGTTGTGGTTTCAATTTAAGTTTCCATAATGACTAGTGATGTTGGACATCATTTAACGGTGCATGAAAGTTTTAAATTTTGATGACATCCAATTTATCTATTTTTTCTTTTTTTGTCTGTGCTTTTGATGTCATATCCAAGAGATCATCATCAAATCCAATGTCATGAAGGTTTTCCCCTATGTTTTTTTCTAGAAATTAGTATAGTTTCACTTCTTACACTTAGGTCTTCAATCCATTTTTACTTAATTTTTGTCTGTGGTATAGGGCAGCCATCCCCAACCTTTTTGGCACCAGGGACCAGTTTTGTGGAAGACAATTTTTCCATGGACTAGGGTGGGGGGTAGGGATGGTTTCGGGATGATTCAAGCGCATTACATTTATCGTGCACTTTATTTCTATTATTATTACATTGTAATATATAATGAAGTAATTATACAACTCACCATAATGCAGAATCAGTGGGAGCCTGCTTTGAGCTTGTTTTCATTTGCCACTCACTGATAGGGTTTTGATATGAGTCTTCAAGCCATTGATTTATTATGGTCTCTGTGCAGTCAAGCCTCTCTGCCAATGATCATCTGTATTTGCAGCCTCTCCCCAGCACTAGCCTCACCACCTCAGCTCCACCTCAGATCATTAGGCATTAGATTCTCATAAGGAGCATGCAACTTAGATCCCTTGCATGTGCAGTTCACAGTAGGGTTCATGCTCCTATGAGAATCTAATGCTGCCACTGATCTGACAGGAGGCGGAGCTCAGGTGGTAATGCGAGCGATGGGAGCGGCTGTAAATACAGATGAAGCTTCCCTGGCTCGCCTGCCACTCACCTCCTGCTGTGCGGCCTGGTTCCTAACAGGCTGATACCAGTCCGTGGCCTGGGGGTTGGGGACTCCTGGTATAGGGTAATACTACAACTTCATTCTTTTGTATTCATTATATCCAATTTTCTAAGCATCATTTTTTCAAAAGACTGTCCTTTCCCCCAAATTTCTCACCATCATTTTCTTTTTTGAACCTGATACCCTTGCTGAAAATCATTGATCATGTATGTGAGGGGTTACTTCTGGGCTCTGTATCCTATTCTATTGATCTATATGCCTGTCCTTGTGTCAGACAGAACCATACTGTTTTGATTACTGTAGGTTTACAGTAAGTTTTTAAATCAGTAGGAGTCCTACCACTTTGTTCTTCTTTTTCAAGACTGTTTTATCTATTTGGGGTCCCTTGAGATTGCATATGAATGTTAGGATTGTTTTTTCATTATTTCTGTAAATAATGCCATTTGGGTTTTGATAGTGATTATATAGAATCTGTGGATCACTTGAGTAATATTGACATCAACAATATTCTCTTCTAATTCATGAACAGGAGATGTTTTTCCATTTATTTGTCTTTAGTTTTTTTGGCAATGCTTTAAGTTTCCATGTACAAGTCTTCTCTTCTTTCGTTAAATTTGTTCCTAAGTATTTTATTATTTTTGATGCTATTGTAAGTGTAATTGTTTTCTTAATTCTTTTCTTGGATTGTTCATTATTCATGCATAAAAATACAACTGATTTTTGTACATTGTTTTTGTATCCTGCAACTTTGCTGTATTTATTAAGTCTGTTTTATAGTGTGTGGAATCCTTAGAGATTTCTACATGTAAAATCATGTTATCTGTGAATAGAGATCATTTTACTTCTTTCTTTCCAATTTAGATGTCTTTTCCTTTTCTTGCCTAATTGCTCTGGCTAGGACTTCAGTACGAGAGCTAGTAGAAGTGGCAAAAGTGGGCATCCTTATCTTGTTCTGGATCTCAGGGAAAAGCTTTCAGTCTTTCACCATGGAGTATGATGTTAGCTATGGGTTTGTCATATATGGCCATTATTGTGTTGAGGAATTTTCCTTCTATTCCTAGTTTTGTGGTTTTTATTGAATGGAATAGGGGTTGTTACTGGGTTTTCAGAAGAAAGCTGGCATCATCTGATTTCCCATTTAAAGCATATCTCTGGTAACTGGGTAGAGAATAGACTGTAGGAAGCAAGGGTAGAAGCAAAAGACCAGTCATAAGGCTATTTAAGTAATCCAGTCAAGAAATGATGGTGGCTTGCTTCTGGGTAGCAGCAGGGAAACAATGAGAGGTGGGTGAATTCTAGGTGTATTTTAAAGATGAAACCAACATGATCTGTTCACAGATTGGGTGTGGGGTATAAGAGAAGGAGACCGTCAAGAATGACTCCAAGATTTTTGGCATGAGCGATTGGAAGTATAAGGTCACTATTCACTGAGATGGAAGAGGCTGTGGATACAGGACCTTGGACCAGTGGTAAGTGTGGGGTGTGTACTAGACATCTAAGTGGAGATCTTGAGTAAGCATTTGAATACACAAGTCTAGAATTTGAGATTGAGATCTACTTGGATATATTAATTCGGGAGTTTTTATGTACATAGAATTTGAGGTCTTGTGATTAGATGCCACCACCAAGGAAATAAGTGTGAACAGAGAGGGAGACCAAGGACAGAGTCCTAGGACACTCTAGCATGAAATGGTTGAAGAGAAAATGAAGAGGGACTTCCCTGGTGGCGCAGTGGTTAAGAACCTGCCTTCCAATGCAGGAAACACAGGTTCGATCCCTGGTCTGGGAAGATCCCACATGCCGCAAAGCAACTAAACCCATGCGCCACAACTACTGAGCCCACGTGCTGCAACTACTGAAGCCCATGAGTCTAGAAGCCACGCACCACAACAAAGAGTAGCCCCCTCTCACCGCAACTAGAGAAACCTGTGCAGCAATGAAGACCCAACACAGCCAAAAAGAAAAAAAAAAAGAGAGAGAAAATGAAGGACCAGTAAAGGTGACTGAGAAAAAATGCCAATGAGGAAGAAAGGAAACCAAGAGGTGGATGTCCCAAGAGCCAGTGAAGGAGAAGAGAATGATCAACTGTATCAAATGCTCGTGGGTCCAGAAAGAAGAGGGCTTTGACAAGTTCTCCATGTGGAGGTTATCAGTGATCATGAAAAGAACTGCTTTGGTGTTTTCTCTGTGGGTGGGAAAGCCAAATTAGAATTGATGTCAGAGGGAATGGGGAAAGAAATTGGAGACTGTCATACAGACAATTCTGCAGAGGAATTTGGCTGCAAAGTAAAGACTTAGGGTGGTAGATGTTGAGAAAATGAAATTGACAGAAGCTTGTTTTGTTTTGTTTTGTTTTTTAAGGAGTGAGCAACAATAGCATCCCTGTGACCAGATGAGAGCGACCTAGGAGACAGGGAAGTGTGGATGGTACGGGGAAGAAAGAGGAGAATTGCTGGAGTGATTCCCTTGAATGAGCAGGAGAGGGTGGGATTTCATGTACAGAGGAGTGGGTGGCTTAGGCAAGGGCCTGAAGAGTAACTCTAGCATCTATGGTACCAGAGCCATGAGGAGGCCCAGGCCACGTGGAGAGGCCACAAGTGGATGTTTTCCCCAGCAGCCACAGCTGAGGTTCCAGCCAGCAGCCCCCGTTAACCGCCAGACATGTGAGTGAACGATCCTCGGGTGACTTCAGCTGCCACCTTTTAGGCTTTTGGCTGGAGCAGAGAAGAGCTGTTCTCACGGTGGAAACTCCTGTCCCACAGGAACCATGACGAATCATAAATGATTATATTTGTTTTAAGCCACTAATCTTTTGGAATAATTCATTACTCAGCAGTAGATAACTTACACACCCTTGTCTTCAGCAGCCTCTTACTCCTCAATTCGTGAGTTTTCCAGCGTTCTGATGCAAAAATCAGCTTCCTTTTTTTTAATCCCCTTGCTTTCCCTCACAGCCCTGCCCTGGGGCAGCATTTGCTTTCAACGTTCCCTGATCTACTAAGTTCATTCCTGCTTATTCGTCTACTTTCCACCTTTAAAAACCGTGCTGACATCTCTTTTCTACAGGCTGTTGCTTCTCCTGTTCTCTGTGCCCTAAGAGGCTTCGCGTGGTTTTTAAATCTGTATGTGGTTATTTTAGTGACCTCTGGGATGAGTGGAGATAAACACATGTGTCCAGCCCACATGTTAAATTTATGGCTTCCCCTCTCTAATTAAGTAGAGCTCAAGGTGATTTAATCCTTTTCTGAACCCTTGCAACACCCTATGATTTAATTTTGTGGCAAGAAATAGATATGAACATCAGCTAGTTTATACACGTGTATATGAAGTATTATGAAGTTTTCAAATAACTGAAGGAAGAGTTGAATGACCAAGACCTGGGGAGAAAAGAACGTAGGAAATCTTTGCTGAGTGTTCACAGAGCTCTCTTTTGTCTAGTAGTGCTGTCCAAGGGGTAGGACATGGGCCACAGGTGTCATCTTACAGTTTCTGGTACCACATTAAAAAAAAAAAAAAAGGAACAGAAAGTAAAGAAAAAAAGAAACAGGTGGGACTTCCTTGGTGGCACAGTGGTTAAGAATCCGCCTGCCAATGCAGGGGACACAGGTTTGAGCTCTGGTCCAGGAAGATCCCACATGCTGCGGAGTAACTAAGCCCATGTGCCGCAACTACTGGGCCTGTGCTCTAGAGCCCGCGAGCCACAACTACTGAGCCTGCATGCCACAACTACTGAGCCCTGGTGCCTAGAGCCCATGCTCTGCAACAAGAGAAGCCACCGCAATGAGAAACCCACGCGTGGCAACTAGAGAAAGCCTGCATGCAGCAACGAAGACCCAACACAGCCAAAAATTTAAAAATAAATAAATAAATAAATTTATGAAAAAAATAAAGTAAAACAGTTGAAATTATTATTATTATTTTTTTGGCTGAGTTGAGTCTCATTGCTGCAAGGGCTTTCTCTAGTTGCAGCAAGCGGGGACTACTCTTTGTTGCGGTGCACGAGCTTCTCATTGCGGTGGCTTCTTCTGTTGCAGAGAATGGGCTCTAGGATGCACGGACTTCAGTAGTTGTGGCTCTTGGGCTCTAGAGCGCAGGCTCAGCAGTTGTGGCACACGGGCTTAGTTGCTCCATGGCATGTGGGATCTTCCCGGACCAGGGCTCAAACCCGTGTCCCCTGCATTGGCAGGCAGATTCTTAACCACTGCGCCACCAGGGGAGTCCAATTTTTATATATTTTATTTGACCCAATATATCCAAAATATCCTTTCAACATGTAATCAATATAAAAATTTATTAATGAGATAGTTTACATTTTGTTTTTGTACTAAGTCTTCAAAATCTGGCATGTAATTTACACTTACAGTACATCTCAATTCAGACCAGCCACAGTTCAAGTCTTCAGTAGCCACATGTGGCTAGCAGCTACAATACTGGACAGTCAGGTATGGAGAATCATTGTTATTGACCTTGAGGGAACTCAGCTCCAGAAATTTTTTTGCCTGTGTCTCTATGTTTCAAGTATCAGGTTTTCAGAAGAGAGAATCTCATTGGTCCCTCTTGGGCCTACTTTGGACCAATCAGTCATGGCCAGGGACCATGATGTAAAATTGAAGAACTGACCACTGGGGCCATCTTGGATGAAGGTGGAGCTGCAAGTCAGGCAGATACCCTAAGAGGGAGAAAATGCACCTTTATGTTAATATTTAATCTTTTTACATGCAGCATTATAGTGATCATGTCTTTTATTTTCCATATTTCCTGCTGCTTTGACATCTTGGGGCCTTGCTGAACCTAGAGATACTGTACTTCCCCTCCCAGGGTTGGCCAGTTCCTGGAAATAGTAAAGGACTTGCTTGCAAGGAAGTGTGCCTTTCATGTGCAAACCACCAATCCATGCCCCAACCACCCCTTTATCAGGCTCTCATACTCCGGCCAGGGATGAGGAAACTAGGAACAGCCCCTATGCCCCAGAGCCCACTGAGGTTACCAAACTAGCTGCTCTTTTTTTTTCATTATTTTCCTTCTAGTTTAATTGAGATATAATCAACATACAGCACTAGAAAAGTTTAAGGTGTAAGCATGATGATCTGACTTACATATATCATGAAGTGATTATCATGATGAGTTTAGTGAACATCCATCATCTCATGTAGACACAAAATTAAAGACATAGAAAAAAATTTTTTGCACATAATGAGAACTCAGGGTTTACTCTCTTAACAACTTTCATGGGCCTTCCCTGGTGGTCCAGTGGTTAGGACTCTGCACTTCCACTGCAGGGGGCATGGTTTCAATCCCTGGTCAGGGAACTAAGATCCCTCATGCCATGTGGCGTAGCCAAAAAAATTTTTTTAAACCAAAAACTTTCATATATAACATACATCAGTGTTAGTTATGCTTATCATGTTGTACCTTACATCACTAGTACTTATTTATCTTGTAACAGGAAGTCAAAGTAGCCAGTCTTAAGCCTACTTCCCCTTGGAAACCACAGTGAAGCCTCCTTCCCACATTTTCCCTCCCCTCCCTCTACCTCCTGACCAGCCCTGGTGCTTCCCCATGTGGCCCTGTGTGCTGTACTTCCTGTTTCTAGGGGTCTGTAAGTATAAGTTTCTTCCTTCATCATGGTCATTTTTGTGTCTGTGTGTCTTAACGTACCTGATTAAAACAAATCCTGGATTTGTTTTAATCCAGGACCTTAAAGTTGAAGGTTTCCATGTACAAGATGGTCTTCTTCCCATTTGTCCAGGTTTCCCACCACCTTAGGACAACCTCTGTCTTCATTTTTCATGAATATTTCCAGAGTTTAAGTATACAAGCAAATACAAATATTCTCCCTCCTTTTTATCAAAAAGGCAGCATAACATATGCACTGAAATAGCTTTTAATCATCTCATGTCTAATGATGTCATTTTTCCTGTTCTTGATGTCTTTGTAGGAATTTTAATAAGTTCTTACATAGTCATATGTAGTTCGTTTAATTCTTGTGTTATTATTTAATCTGCCACACCAGTAGATCTCTTCGTTCCTGTCTTTTTTTTTTTTTTTTTTTTTTGGCTGCATTTTATCTTCGTTGCTGTGTGTGGGCTTTCTCTAGTTGTGGCGAGAGGGGGCTACTCTTTGTTGCTGTGCGCAGGCTTCTCATTGCAGTGGCTTCTCTTGTTGCAGAGCACAGGCTCTAGGTGCACGGGCTCAGTAGTTGTGGCATGCGGGCTCAATAGTTGTGGCACACGGGCTTTAGAGTGCAGGCTCAGTAGCTGTGGTGCACAGGTTTAGTTGCTCCGTGGCATGTGGGATCTTCCTGGACCAGGGCTCGAACTCGTGTCCCCTGCATTGGCAGGCAGATTCTTAACCACTGCACCACCAGGGAAGTCCCTCCTGTTGTATTTTAAACTACTGGAGGTGAAAGCTGTGTATTATTTGTCTCTGACAGCACTTTATCTATTACAGTGTTTCCCGCATGGTCAGTAAAAGTGAGCTAAAGTGAAAAAGATGATGAACAGATCTTTGTGGAATAAATGAGTTAATATTAGAAAAACGTGTACAACGCCTACCCTTTTCCAATAGTAACCAACTTCATATTCATTGTACTTTTAAAATCGTTAAAGACATGTACAGTTGTCTCAGTTTCTTTCTGTTTGGAATTGGTTTTTGTTGTTGTTTTATTTTGTTGTTGTTTTGCCTTTTAAGGATAGGCTGATAGTATTTGGCAACTTGGAAAAAGATAAGTATAAAAGTCATATCAGGGCTTCCCTGGTGGCGCAGTGGTTAAGAATCTGCCTGCCAATGCAGGGGACACGGGTTCGACCCCTGGTCCAGGAAGATCCCACATGTTGTGGAGCAACTAAGCCCGTGAGCTACAACTACTGAGCCTGTGCTCTAGAGCCCGCAAGCCACAACTACTGAGCTCATGTGCCACAACTACTGAAGCCCGCGCACCTAGAGCCCTGCTCCACAACAAAGAGAAGCCACCGCAATGAGAAGCCCGCACACCGCAACGAAGAGTAGCCCCCGCTCTCCGCAACTAGAGAAAGCCCGTGTGCAGCAACGAAGATCCAACACAGCCAAAAATAAAATAAATTAAATAAATAAAATTTTAAAATTATAAATAAATAAATAAAATGAAAATACCATACACTTAAATAAAATAAATTTATTTAAAAAATCATATCAGGGGCTTCCCTGGTGGCGCAGTGGTTGAGAGTCCACCTGCTGATGCAGGGGACATGGGTTCGTGCCCCGGTCTGGGAAGATCCCACATGCCGCGGAGCGTCTGGGCCCGTGAGCCATGGCCGCTGAGCCTGCGCGTCCGGAGCCTGTGCTCCGCAACGGGAGAGGCCACAACAGTGAGAGGCCCTCGTACCACAAAAAAAAATAAAAAAATAAAAAAATAATAAAAAAATAAAAAATCATATCAGAGCATCATTCAAACCTAACATATATAAATAGCCTCCTCAAAAAAATGAGTCAAGGTTTAGTATTTTTCTTACAAGGAACAGGCTTACATTCTTATTTGGGAACTTTTTGTGAGGAACACGAAGGCATAAGGCAAAGAGAGCGTAAATCAAACCAACGTGGGGACAAAAGAAAGAATGAGACGTCCCCAGGAGGTCTGTTAG
Source organism: Hyperoodon ampullatus (assembly GCF_949752795.1). Lineage (NCBI taxonomy): Eukaryota > Metazoa > Chordata > Mammalia > Artiodactyla > Ziphiidae > Hyperoodon > Hyperoodon ampullatus. The sequence continues at coordinate 20,606,014 of NC_136927.1, forward strand.
AAGCTAAATGGCACGCAGAGCTCCTGCTTCACGATGGCTCTGGTATGAATTTTGATCTGTGCTCTTTACAGTCCATGGCAAGGTTTTCCTTTAGGAGTGGTCTGCAGTAAGGAAGGTCTAATCCCCTCCCAATGCCACGAGCGGGTTATAGTTCCTTTTAAAAACCTTTTTCCTCTTGGGGAAAACAGTCACTTGTTCTTCTCATGCAGCTGCATTTTCACCAAGCAGGACAAAACGCAATCCTGAATTTGGTGGATTCCAAACATCATCACCCCCTTGGTTATCAACAGCAAATATTTATCTAGGGCAGGGACCTCATCTTTGCTCTCGTGTCCCTGGAGCCTAGCACCGTGCCCTGTCTGTGTTTGTCGAGCCAAGATAAGAAGCCTGCTTCCAAGGAACCAGCAGTTGACGGTGAACCTTAGCTCCTTGTACACCATTATACAAATCAGATTAAAATAATTTTAAAATCTTAAACATTTTAAAACATGGGGGTATTACACAAGTAAAAGGGCAAACCTTAAGTTAGCAGCTTAATGAACTTTTACAAATGAATGCATTTGCAAAGCCACCCCTGAGATCAGAACAGAGCACATTTCTAACACCCCAGAGGCCTTCTTTATGTCACCCCAAGAGGATATGACTTGTATCCTCTTAGATGAATCTTGCCTGTTTTTTCAATGCTATAGAAATAGAATTTTATGATGTATTCTCTTTGGGGTCCTGCCTCTTTCACTTACCACTCTGTGGGCTTGCCATTGCATGTACCAGTACTTAGTTCAGTACTTTTTCAGTGCTGAGTAGTTTTCCATAGTACAAACATACTGCAATTTACACACCCATTCTCCTGAGTGGACACTTGGGAAGCTCCCAGTTTAGGCTGTCGTAAATAAGGAATGTTATGAACATTCTCATACATATCTTTTTTTAAAAATTCTGTTTATTTATTTGATGACTTTTTTGTGTGTTTGTACCATTTTATGAATCTTAACATGTGTGTAGATTTATACAACCACAATACAGTCCCATCACCCCAAAGAACTCTGTGCTACCCCTCACCTCTCAACCCTGACAGCCACTGATTTAGCCTCCACCCCTACAGTTGTGTCCATTTGAGAATGTCATATAGATGGAATTACATAGTATGGAACCACTGGAGACCGGCTTCTTTCACTCAGGTAATTACTTTGATATCCATCAACAGTACATCCCTTTTTATTTGCTGACATGTTACATGCCTTTTGATGGACATCAACACTCGCTTCTGCTGGGTATATTTGCAGGAGTGGAATGGCTTGATCAGATTTTCTTCCTATGTTGAACTTTAGTAGGTACAGCTAAATATTTTTCCAAAGTGGTGGAGCCAGCAACGCAAGCGATTCCAATTGCTCCTTGTCTTCACCGGCTTGTGGGAACATTCTGCTTTGTCTGATTGTACGCTTTAGCCATTCTTGTAGGTGGGGATGTAAATTAGGTTTTACAGTTTGTCCTAAATCATAGAAAGATTTAGTCATCTTCTGTAGCAGATGCTCTTGGTGCCCTGCCTGGGTCTCCTGGGATCCCTGTTACTGTTCCCCCGCTGCTGCAGGTGCTGTTGCTAAAGGTTCATACCTGCAACTTTATCCAGGGCTTGCCCTTGGACCATGAGAGCTGCCACGCAGTTTTCATCCGCCCCCCACCCCCGACCATCCCTCCACCCCAAACACACATACACTCTGGGGTGGTCGCAGCCAGGGGTGCAAAGGGCCGGTTCCCTTGCCACAAGGATTCCCAATGTTGCAGTTTATACTTCGGCGCTCCGCACAGGATCAGGCTGAGACTGACTTCACCTGAAACCACGTTCATGTTTGCTTCTCCTGCTCCCCTCACCGCCTTACAAGCTTGTCCTCCGAGCGCCCCCAATAAAGCACATGGACAAGAACCCCCCGATTTTCAGCTCTGCTTCTGCTTCTAGGGACCCTGACCCAAGACAGCTTTGCAGTGGTTATTTCTCTGTCCTCCGCCCCCAGAGGGTCTGCTTTCTGTTTTACTGTCTTCTTAGAAAAACTAGACGTTTGATTACAACTGATAGACAAACCTGATAAGCAGTAGCTTAAACAAACAAGGGTTTGTCTGTTTGTTTATTTTCTCAAGCATCAATGTGACAAGTACCAGTTAAGCTGCACGTTTCCATGCAGAACTATGAGAAAAATGAAATTACCCTTGACCATCTCACTTGCTCTCTGGGACCCACTGCCCGTGTGGGTCCCTCCTTCTACTTGCTTTCCCTCTGTGAGTCCCCGTGATCTCTGAACGTTCACTCCATTTTCAAACAGTACCCCCTGAGAATTTTCAGGTTCTTGGGGTGCTTCAAAGACTTTGCATACAAGAATTACTATCTTATGCCAAACAGTTGAATTTTTTAAAATCCTGAAATCGTTATCAGGAGGTAAATTCATAACTAGCCAGTTAATTTCATTAAACTGTTCACAACATCCATCTAGCTCTTTCTCTTTGTAGGAAGTGATTAAAGAAATTCATCCATGCTCAGGTGTTAATGACATTCACTAATCCAGTTGGTGTTTTTTCTGTTGTTGTTTTTTTTTTTCTATTTTTTTTTTACATGTCACAGCTTATTCAACCACTCTCTAGTGGTTTTTTTTTTTTTTTTCTGTACTTGGACTTCCCACTGTCATGGCCTCTCCCGTTGCGGAGCACAGGCTCCAGATGCTCTGGCCCAGTGGCCATGGCTCATGGGCCCAGCCGCTCCGCAGCATGTGGGATCCTCCCGGACCTGGGCACGAACCTGTGTCCCCTGCATCGGCAGGCGGACTCTCAACCACTGAGCCACCAGGGAGGCCCTCAGTTAGTGTTTTTAGAGGGCCTGATCCACGCTCTAAACTAGGTGGGGTGGTTACAAAATGAACAATATATTGGCCTCTCTTCTAAAGGCCCTGCATGCACATGTTTCATTACATTTTTCACTCTACTGTAATTGTCGGTTTGCTGGTTTATCTTGCCCATTAGATTGTAAGCTTCTTGAGGGCAAAGACTGTGTTTATCTCTGTGTTTCTGTAACTAGCATAGTGCCTGGAACATCCCATCCACATGTGCCAAAAGCAGAGTCACAGAGAAGGATGAGGGGAGACAGAGAAAGAGAGGCAAGAAGGGGCGGGCTGGGTTAAAGATGGCCACCCATTCTTCGCAGTTTTCCCACTGAGACACTCAAATCCCCTTTTCACATGGGGTGATCTTGTGACTTGCTTGTACCAGTAAAATGGGGCAGACGTGATGCAATTCCAGGCCTAAGTTCTAAGAAGGTCAGGCAGCTTCTGCTCTTGCTGCCTGTGGGAAGTTAGCCCCCTGTTAGAAGTCCAGCTATCCTGAGACTACCATGCTGTCAGGAAGCCCAAGATAACCTCATGGAGAGGCCACACAGAGCAGAAGGGAGGGAACCTAGCCAAGAACAAGGACTGAAGCCTAGACTTTACGACCCCGGTTGAATTGTTCTAACCAGACCTCAGCTTTTTGAGCCCTTCCAGGTGAAGCCCCAGATAGCACAGAGCAGTTGTTCCCACTGTGCTGCCATCAAGTTCCTGACCCACAAAATCGTGTTCAAGCAAAATGGTGTCTTAAGCCCCTAAGTGTGGGGATGGTTTGTTGCACAGCAAAAGATACCTGAAACGGGAAGTATTCACCAGCAAAAGGACAATTTATTGTTTCATCATTCTCAGTAGCTTTTATTCAATTTAAGATATGCCTGTGAAAAGAGAGCAATTCTTAGTACAAGTAAAAGTTGTAATAGTGGAGATGTTTTCGGGCAGAGAAGAATTTTCTGACACATTCCTCATATCCTATGAAGGGTAAGGTGTGCCTTAGTTGGTCATGTTGGATGCCTTGATCAGGGCTAGGAGGGAAGCTGGGGAGCCCCCTGCACGTGTTGAAACTCAGTTACCTACCCCAGTCGGTCGGGGTGCTCAGGTCAACGAATGACGCGGGTCAGTGATGGCAGGTAGAGAACGGTGGGAGCAGTGGACTGGGAACCACCTGCACTCAACTCCAGCCAATCATGGTCTTGAAGGAACAGGGGCCCTGCGTTGCTGGATCTTCCATTTTTCCCCAAAGCAAAATAGCCAGATTTTTATATGAAATCTCCAGATTTTATATCTGGGCTATAAAATATGTTGGGCTTTCCACTTGAGCTCCCCAGTCCAGTGAATGAGAGCACTGGATGAGGTGTCAAACTCATCATACATTGCACATGTGTCTCTCCAGGCATCCTATGACTTTTGAGAATGAAAATTGGTCTATGTGCTTCTCAGCAAAGTCCAACTGGATCAGAATCAGTGCTTGAAGTTCTAAGTGTTGGTGAGACGTGAAGCAACCACATCTAATGGGTGTGTGAACTGGTACAACCACTTTGGAGAACGGTTTGGCAATAAATACTAAGACTGAGCTTGTACCTGCCCCATCCCTGTGGCCCAGCAATACCACTCCAGGGTAAACACCCAAGAGAAATGCAATATATGTTCACCAAGAGACGTGCTTAGAAATGTGTATAGAAGCACTATTGGTAGTAGTCAAATACTGGAAACAAATAGTGTCCATCAATGCTAGGATGGATAAACAAAGCATTGATAAAGAGAATATTACATGGGGCTTCCCTGGTGGCGCAGTATTTGAGAGTCCGCCTGCTGATGCAGGGGACACGGGTTCGTGCCCTGGTCCAGGAAGATCCCACATGCCGCGGAGCGGCTAGGCCCTTGAGCCATGGCCGCTGAGCCTGCGTGTCTGGAGCCTGTGCTCCGCAACGGGAGCGGCCGCAACAGTGAGAAGCCCGCATACCACAAAAAAAAAAAAAAGAAGAAGAAGAAAAAAGACAGTATTACACAACAATGCAAAAAAAAAACCACAAAAAACCCACACACAATAGAAATGTATTGCATGTTTACTGCATGAAAAAACATAGATAAATCTCACAAACAAAATGTTGAGTGAAAGAATTAGATATGGAAGAAAGCATACAGTATGGTATACAGTATATGAGGGTTCTGGTTTCCCCACATTTCCACCAACACTTGGCATATAAAGTTCAAAAATAGGCAAAATTAATCTATGATTTAGGCTGATAGAGGTTACTCTTTTTTTTTTTTTTTTTTTGTGGTACACGGGCCTCTCACTGTCGTGGCCTCTCCCGTTGCGGAGCACAGGCTCTGGACACGCAGGCTCAGTGGCCATGGCTCACGGGCCCAGCCGCTCCGCGGCATGTGGGATCCTCCCAGACCGGGGCACGAACCCGTGTCCCCTGCATCGGCAGGCGGACTCTCAACCACTGCGCCACCAGGGAAGCCCTAGAGGTTACTCTTGACAGGACTGAGTGTAAGGGGGCTTCTGGTGCCCTGGTCATGTTTTGTTACTTGTCTATGAGCTGAATACATGGATGTATTCAATTTGTAAAAAATTCGCTGAGTTATACATTTTTGATTTGTACACTTTTCTATATGTATGTTGTATTTCAATCAAATTTTTAAAAAGCAAGATTTGAAAAACGTAACACTTCTCTTTTGATCTGGGGCAAGCCTCTAGCTACCTGGTCTGGACACGTAGCATGAGAGAACCTTTGTTTTCTTAAGTATCCAGAAAATACTGCCGTGCTCTGGGACTGCTGCTAACTGTCCTCTCTGATTTCTTCTCCGTCGTCCTGGATACAGGGCAGCCTAACTGGTCTGTCATTTCCCAGTCTCTCATCCTGGGCCAGTCGGAAGTCGGCCGATGTGAAGGATCTGAGCAGCTTTCTAGTTACCCACAGCTTACAACGAGCCACATGCTGTGGCTTTCACGGGTGCCTCAGTGTGGAGATGGCAAGGATCCACCTTTGACCATACAGACAAAAAAGAAAGAAAGAAAAAAAAAAAACCCAGGGGATGGCGGAGCCACAGAATGGAAAGCAAGCAGGTCTCTGATGCCCACGTGACTCAGAATCACCCTGTCATCCTGCATGAGCTGGAATGTTGACTTGGGAGAAATGAGCCTCTTTTTCACTTAAGTTGCTGTATTTGGGGATCACTTTGTTACAGCAGCTAATCCTCTGCCCTTTCCCAGACATTTCACAGGACAGCTGTCCTCACATCCCCACAGGCAGCAGGGTCTTAGGGCTCAGGGACTGCAGCTGTGGAACTGCTGAATATGCCAAAGTCAGTCAGAATTACCGTGTACTCTGGGTCCTTTGAAGCCATAACCGTGGGAAGGCATTGTAAGAAATGTTGAGTGTGGATATGAGAGGTTAGAGCACTGATTCTCAAAGCATGGCCCCCGGAACAGCAGCCACCACATCCCTGGGAGCTTGTTAGAAATGCAACTTCTTGGGTCCCACCCAGATGGAATGAATCAGAGGCTCGGGATGGGGCTCAGCAATGTATGTGTTGGTAAGCCTGCCAGGGGTTCTAATGCCCACTCCAGTTCGTGAACTACTGGTTTAGAGGGGTCAAGAAACTTTTTCTGGAAAGGGCCAGATAGTAAATATCTTAGGCTCTACAGGCCACACAGTCTCCGTGGCAGTGACTTGGCTGTGCCAGGACAGGGTGGAAGCAGCCACAGACCACATGGAAATGGGCCTTAGAGAGTCAGCTAAATGCAGGGCAAAGTGATCTTATTTTTGAAAAAGAGAATGTCCCCCGAGTCTCTATCCCCACTGTGGTCAGTCTTAAAGTCTATACCAGGCACCCTCAGGGCTCCCAGTTCTGAGTCCCTTATCCTCTGTGGCTGAGCCTCCACTCCAGGTTCCCTGCCTCACCCCCACCCATGCCTCTAAAATCTGCTCTCTGTGAAATTCTATTACTATTATTAAAGTCTGATAGCTAAGAGTGCCACCTCTCCCAGAGGCCTTTGCCTGTTGACTTGGAACACCTGCTGGTGGTGGCAGGGGGGAGTATTGTGTCCAGCGTTGGCCTGGGCTCATCCATGGGCAGGTGTTTATAGAGTACGGGAAGGCTTCCTGTCCTCGTGAAGGTGACTTCAGGGGACAGACTCCGCTTTCATGTAAATCCTGCTCAGTCTGTTTTGGGCTCAGATATTCCTGGAAGAAAAGTGGAAATCTACTGCCTTTTAATGATGCCTGGGTTTAGATTGCGGTGTTCAGCAGAGCTGCTGGCAGCTTGTTCTGTCCTGGGTTCAGAGAACCTGCAAGGAGGAGCCCCAGTGGGACATCCTGGCCATGCCTCCTGGGCTGGGGGTGCCTGGCCTCACAGGGATCAGGCAGGTTTTCCCTCCTGTGGAGGCAGAGAACTGTCCCCCTGACCCCCATGTCTCTCTACACAAACCTGCTAACAGCCTAGGGCCACGGGAGGCAAACATCCCCTCTCTCTCAGGAAGCTGACCTGGGGACACCCCTTTTCTCCCCCATCTGATATCCCTGAGGAATCTTAGTCACAAGTCAAATTGGGTTTAAACTAAATTGGGGATTCCTAGCTTATTTAAGTGAAAACATGAGGAGTAATTCTGCCTTGAAGCACAGTTTGTTTCAGGGGCTCAGATGTCACCACAGGGCCTGGCTCTTCATTCAGCCTCTGGAAGCCTCTCTGTGGGCTCTCTTTTCAGATGGCCTGGCAAGATGGCTCCAGCAAATCCAGGCTTCATCCTTGTATTGGTCAAGGTTCTAGAAAAATCAGAACCAGAACCAAGAGGATATCTACCCACCTATCTGTACATACATATACACATCTATCTATCTATCTATCTATCTATCTATCTATCCATCCTTAGGTCTGTTCTCCATAGTGGTTGCATCAATTTACATTCCCACCAACAGTGTAGGAGGGTTCCCTTTTCTCCACACCCTCTCCAGCATTTATTATTTGTAGACTTTTTAATGATGGCCACATAATGTCCTATTTCTGTCCCAGGATCCTACCTAGGACACCACATTGCATTTAGTCATTAGGTCTCCTTAAGCTCCTCTTGACTGTGACAGTTTCTCAGATTTTCCTTGTTTTTTGGTGACATTGTCGGTTTTGAGGAGTACAAGCAAGTATTTTGTAGAATGTTTCTTAATTGGAATTTATCTGAGGTTTTTCTCATGGTGAGACTGGGGTTATAAGTTTGGGGGGAGGTAAAGTGCCATTTTCATCACATCTTATCAAGAGTGAGTATTATGCACATGACTTATCACATTTGATGTCGATCTTGATCACCTGGATGAGGTAGTGTTTATCAGGTTTCTCCACTAAAGTTACTCGTTTTCCTTTTTTTTTTTTTTTCACTTTGTCACAGCTTACCCTTCCCCCTCCCCATATCCTCAAGTCCATTCTCTAGTAGGTCTGTGTCTTTATTCCTGTCTTACCCCTATGTTCTTCATGACATTTTTTTTCTTAAATTCCATATATATGTGTCAGCATACAGTATTTGTCTTCTCTTTCTGACTTACTTCACTCTGTATGACAGGCTCTAGGTCCATCCACCTCATTACAAATAGCTCAATTTCGTTTCTTTTTATGGCTGAGTAATATTCCATTGTATATATGTGCCACATCTTCTTTACCCATTCATCCGATGATGGACACTTAGGTTGTTTCCATCTCCGGGCTATTGTAAATAGAGCTGCTATGAACATTTTGGTACATGTCTCTTTTTGAATTATGGTTTTCTCAGGGTATATGCCCAGTAGTGGGATTGCTGGGTCATATGGTAGTTCTATTTGTAGTTTTTTAAGGAACCTCCATACTGTTCTCCATAGTGGCTGTACCAATTCACATTCCCACCAGCAGTGCAAGAGTGTTCCCTTTTTTCCACACCCTCTCCAGCATTTATTGTTTCTAGATTTTTTGATGATGGCCGTTCTGACTGGTGTGAGATGATATCTCATTGTAGTTTTGATTTGCATTTGTCTAATGAGTAAAGATGTTGAGCATCCTTTCATGTGTTTGTTGGCAGTCTGTATATCTTCTGTGGAGAAATGTCTATTTAGGTCTTCTGCCCATTTTTGGATTGGGTTGTTTGTTTTTTTGTTATTGAGCTGCATGAGCTGCTTATAAATTTTGGAGATTAATCCTTTGTCAGTTGCTTCATTTGCAAATATTTTCTCCCATTCTGAGGGTTGTCTTTTGGTCTTGTTTATGGTTTCCTTTGCTGTGCAAAAGCTTTTAAGTTTCATTAGGTCCCATGTGTTTATTTTTGTCTTTATTTCCATTTCTCTAGGAGGTGGGTCAAAAAGGATCTTGCTGTGATTTATGTCATAGAGTGTTCTGCCTATGTTTTCCTCTAAGAGTTTGATAGTGTCTGGCCTTACATTTAGGTCTTTAATCCATTTTGAGCTTATTTTTGTGTATGGTGTTAGGGAGTGATCTAATCTCATACTTTTACATGTCCCTATCCAGTTTTCCCAGCACCACTTATTGAAGAGACTGTCCTTTCTCCACTGTACATTCCTGCCTCCTTTATCAAAGATAAGGTGACCATATGTCCGTGGGTTTATCTCTGGGCTTTCTATCCTGTTCCATTGATCTATCTTTCTGTTTTTGTGCCAGTACCATACTGTCTTGATTACTGTAGCTTTGTAGTATAGTCTGAAGTCAGGGAGCCTGATTCCTCCAGCTCCATTTTTCGTTCTCAAGATTGCTTTGGCTATTCGGGGTCTTTTGTGTTTCCATACAAATTGTGAAATTTTTTGTTCTAGTTCTGTGAAAAATGCCAGTGGTAGTTTGATAGGGATTGCATTGAATCTGTAGATTGCTTTGGGTAGTAGAGAGTCATTTTCACAATGTTGATTCTTCCAATCCAAGAACATGGTACATCTCTCCATCTATTTGTATCATCTTTCTTTCATCAGTGTCTTATAATTTTCGGCATACAGGTCTTTTGTCTCCTTAGGTAGGTTTATTCCTAGATATTTTATTCTTTTTGTTGCAATGGTAAATGGGAGTGTTTCCTTGATTTCACTTTCAGATTTTTCATCATCAGTATATAGGAATGCCAGAGATTTCTGTGCATTAATTTTGTATCCTGCAACTTTACCAAATTCATTGATTAGCTCTAGTAGTTTTCTGGTAGCATCTTTAGGATTCTCTATGTATAGTATCATGTCATCTGCAAACAGTGACAGCTTTACTTCTTCTTTGCCGATTTGGATTCCTTTTATTTCCTTTTCTTCTCTGATTGCTGTGGCTAAAACTTCCAAAACTATGTTGAATAAGAGTGGTGAGAGTGGGCAACCTTGTCTTGTTCCTGATCTTAGTGGAAATGGTTTCAGTTTTTCACCATTGAGGACGATGCTGGCTGTGGGTTTGTCATATATGGCCTTTATTATGTTGAGGAAAGTTCCCTCTATGCCTACTTTCTGCAGGGTTTTTATGATAAATGGGTGTTGAATTTTGTCGAAAGCTTTCTCTGCATCTATTGAGATGATCATATGGTTTTTCTCCTTCAATTTGTTAATATGGTGTATCACGTTGATTGATTTGCGTATATTGAAGAATCCTTGCATTCCTGGAATAAACCCCACTTGATCATGGTGTATGATCCTTTTAATGTGCTGTTGGATTCTGTTTGCTAGTATTTTGTTGAGGATTTTTGCATCTATGTTCATCAGTGATATTGGCCTGTAGTTTTCTTTCTTTGTGACATCCTTGTCTGGTTTTGGTATCAAGGTGATGGTGGCCTCGTAGAATGAGTTTGGGAGTGTTCCTCCCTCTGCTATATTTTGGAAGAGTTTGAGAAGGATAGGTGTTAGCTCTTCTCTAAATGCTTGATAGAATTCGCCTGTGAAGCCATCTGGTCCTGGGCTTTTGTTTGTTGGAAGATTTTTTATCACAGTTTCAATTTCAGTGCTTGTGATTGGTCTGTTCATATTTTCTATTTCTTCCTGATTCAGTCTTGGCAGGTTGTGCATTTCTAACAATTTGTCCATTTCTTCCAGGTTGTCTATTTTATTGGCATAGAGTTGCTTGTAGTAATCTCTCATGATCTTTTGTATTTCTGCAGTGTCAGTTGTTACTTCTCCTTTTTCATTTCTAATTCTATTGATTTGAGTCTTCTCCCTTTTTTTCTTGATGAGTCTGGCTAATGGTTTATCAATTTTGTTTATCTTCTCAAAGAACCAGCTTTTAGTTTTATTGATCTTTGCTATCGTTTCCTTCATTTCTTTTTCATTTATTTCTGATCTGATTTTTATGATTTCTTTCCTTCTGCTAACTTTGGGATGTTTTTGTCCTTCTTTCTCTAATTGCTTTAGGTGCAAGGTTAGGTTGTTTATTTGAGATGTTTCCTGTTTCTTAAGGTGGGATTGTATTGCTATAAACTTCCCTCTTAGAACTGCTTTTGCTGCATCCCATAGGTTTTGGGTCGTCGTGTCTCCATTGTCATTTGTTTCTAGGTATTTTTTAAGTTCCTCTTTGATTTCTTCAGTGATCACTTCGTTATTAAGTAGTGTATTGTTTAGCCTCCATGTGTTTGTATTTTTTACAGCTCTTTTCCTGTAATTGATATCTAGTCTCATAGCATTGTGGTCGGAAAAGATACTTGATACAATTTCAATTTTCTTAAATTTACCAAGGCTTGATTTGTGACCCAAGATATGATCTATCCTGGAGAATGTTCCATGAGCACTTGAGAAAAATGTGTATTCTGTTGTTTTTGGATGGAATGTCCTATAAATATCAATTAAGTCCATCTTGTTTAATGTATCATTTAAAGCTTGTGTTTCCTTATTTATTTTCATTTTGGATGATCTGTCCATTGGTGAAAGTGGGGTGTTAAAGTCCCCTACTATGATTGTGTTACTGTCGATTTCTCCTTTTATGGCTGTTAGTATTTGCCTTATGTATTGAGGTGCTCCTATGTTGGGTGCATAAATATTTACAATTGTTATATCTTCTTCTTGGATCGATCCCTTGATCATTATGTAGTGTCCTTCTTTGTCTCTTCTAGTAGTCTTTATTTTAAAGTCTATTTTGTCTGATATGAGAATTGCTACTCCAGCTTTCTTTTGGTTTCCATTTGCATGGAATATCTTTTTCCATCCCCTTACTTTCAGTCTGTATGTGTCTCTAGGTCTGAAGTGGGTCTCTTGTAGACAGCATATATATGGGTCTTGTTTTTGTATCCATTCAGCCAATCTGTGTCTTTTGGTGGGAGCATTGAGTCCATTTACATTTAAGGTAATTATCGATATGTATGTTCCTATTCCCATTTTCTTAATTGTTTTGGGTTCGTTATTGTAGGTCTTTTCCTTCTGTTGTGTTTCTTGCCTAGAGAAGTTCCTTTAGCATTTGTTGTAAAGCTGGTTTGGTGGTGCTGAACTCTCTCAGCTTTTGCTTGTCTGTAAACGTTTTAATTTCTCCATCAAATCTGAATGAGATCCTTGCTGGGTAGAGTAATCTTGGGTGCAGGTTTTTCTCCTTCACCACTTTAATTATGTCCTGCCACTCCCTTCTGGCTTGTAGAGTTTCTGCTGAGAGATCAGCTGTTATCCTGATGGGGATTCCCTTGTGTGTTATTTGTTGTTTTTGCCTTGCTGCTTTTTTTTTTTTTTTTTTTTTTTTTTTTTTTTTTTGTGGTACGCGGGCCTCTCACTGTTGTGGCCTCTCCCGTTGCGGAGCACAGGCTCCGGATGCACAGGCTCAGCAGCCATGGCTCACGGGCCCAGCCGCTCCGCGGTATATGGGATCCTCCCAGACCGGGGCACGAACCCGTATCCCCTGCATCGGCAGGCGGACTCTCAACCACTGCGCCACCAGGGAGGCCCTGCCTTGCTGCTTTTAATATGATTTCTTTGTGTTTAATTTTTGACAGTTTGATTAATATGTGTTTTGGCGTATTTCTCCTTGGATTTATTCTGTATGGGACTCTCTGTGCCTCCTGGACTTGATTAACTATTTCCTTTCCCATATTAGGGAAGTTTTCAACTATAATCTCTTCAAATATTTTCTCAGTCCCTTTCTCTTTCTCTTCTTCTTCTGGAACCCCTATAATTCGAATGTTGGTGCGTTTAATGTTGTCCCAGAGGTCTCTGAGACTGTCCTCTGTTCTTTTCATTCTTTTTTCTGTATTTTGCTCTGCAGCAGTTATTTCCACTATTTTATCTTCCACCTCACTTATCCGTTCTTCTGCCTCAGTTATTCTGCTATTGATCCCATCTAGAGTATTTTTTATTTCATTTATTGTGTTTTTAATCGATGCTTGATTCATCTTTAGTTCTTCTAGGTCCTTGTTAACTGTTTCTTGCATTTTGTCTATTTCCAAGATTTTGGATCTTGGAAATAGAATCTTGGATCATCTTTACTATCATTATTCTGAATTCTTTTTCAGGTAGACTGCCTATTACCTCTTCATTTGTTAGATCTGGTGGGTTTTTATCTTGCTCCTTCTCCTGCTGTGTGTTTTTCTGTCTTCTCATTTTGCTTATGTTACTGTGTTTGGGGTCTCCTTTTTGCAGGCTGCAGGTTCGTAGTTCCCGTTGTTTTTGGTGTCTGTCCCCAGTGGCTAAGGTTGGTTTAGTGGGTTGTGTAGGTTTCCTGGTGGAGGGGACTAGTGCCTGTGTTCTGGTGGATGAGGCTGGATCTTGTCTTTCTGGTGGGCAGGTCCACGTCTGGTGGTGTGTTTTGGGGTGTCTGTGGACTTATTATGATTTTAGGCAGCCTCTCTGCTAATGGGTGGCATTGTGTTCCTGTCTTGCTAGTTGTTTGGCATAGGGTGTCCAGCACTGTAGCTTGCTGGTCGTTGAGTGAAGCTGGGTGCTGGTGTTGAGATGGAGACCTCTGGAAGATTTTCGCCGTTTGATATTATGTGGAGCTGGGAGGTCTCTTGTGGACCAGTGTCCTGAAGTTGGCTCTCCCACCTCAGAGGCACAGCACTGACTCCTGGCTCCTCAGTTTGGGATGATTTGTTGTCTATTCATGTATTCCACAGATGCAGGGTACATCAAGTTGATTGTGGAGCTTTAATCCGCTGCTTCTGAGGCTGCTGGGAGAGGTTTCCCTTTCTCTTCTTTGTTCTCACAGCTCCCGGGTCTCAGCTTTGGATTTGGCCCCGCCTCTGCGTGTAGGTCGCCGGAGGGTGTCTGTTCTTCGCTCAGACAGGACAGGGTTAAAGGAGCAGCCTCTTCGGGGACTCTGGCTCACTCAGGCGGGGCGGGAGGGAGGGGCACGGAGTGCGGGGCGAGCCTGCAGCGGCAGAGGCCGGCGTGACGTTGCACCAGCCCGAGGCGCGCCGTGCGTTCTCCCAGGAGAGCCGCCCCTGGATCCCGGGACCCCGGCAGTGGCGGGCTGCACAGGCTCCTGGAAGGGCGGTGTGGACAGTGACCTGCGCTCGCACACAGGCTTCTTGGCGGCGGCAGCAGCAGCCCCAGCGTCCCACGCCCGTCTCTGGGCTCCGCGCTTTCAGCCGCGACTCGCGCCCGTCTGTGGAGCTCCTTTAAGCAGCGCTCTTAATCCCCTCTCCTCGCGCACCAGGAAACCAAGAGGGAAGAAAAAGTCTCTTGCCTCTTCGGCAGCTCCAGAGTTTTCCCGGACTCCCTCCCGGCTAGCTGTGGCACATTAGCCCCCTTCAGGCTGAGTTCTCGCCGCCAGCCCCAGCCCTCTCCCTGCGCTCTGACCGAAGCCCGAGCCTCAGCTTCCAGCGCCGCCCACCCCGGCGAGCGAGCAGACAAGCCTCTCGGGCTGGTGAGTGCCGCTCGGCACCGCTCCTCTGTGCGGGAATCTCTCCGCTTTGCCCTACCCAGGTATGTGGGGAGTTTCTTGCCTTTTGGGAGGTCTGGGGTCTTCTGCCAGCGTTCAGTAGGTGTTCTGTAGGAGTTGTTCCACGTGTAGCTGTATTTCTGGTGTATCCGTGGGGAGGAAGGTGATCTCCGCGTCTTACTCTTCCGCCATCTTCCCCGGAAGTCTGTTTTACTTTCTGTACTGTCCTCTTTGAAAAAAAAAAAAAAAAAAAAAAAGTCGCTGTGCAACCCACACTTGAGGATGGACAATCAGGCTTCACTTCCCTGAGGACGGTGCAGTAGCACGATACTGCCCTCCCCACAGCTGTCCACACCTTAGACAGCAAAGAGGAATTAAGGATGCAGAGGGGTGGTGACAGAAAGGAGGGATCAAGGATTCTTCCTCTGGGGCTGCTGAATGAAAGACATTTATTGACGTAAGGAAGGCTGGGGCAGGGACGCAGGGGAGGAGAAATTTCGAGGAAACCGTCAAGACTTTTTCAGACTTACTGGGATGGTCAGGAGACACTCAGATGGAGATAGCAAATAAACAGCTGATCCGGGGGAATCTGGAACTCTAAGGAAGGTGTGGGTTGCACCTATGACTTTGAAGGTCAAGAGATTTAACAATAAGGAATGGGTGAGATCTCCTTGGGAAAGAATGCAGGTAGGGAGGTGAAAGGCATCAGCACCAAGCTCTGAGGAAGAGTTGAGAACAAAAGCCAAGCTGGAGGGGGTTCATGGGAGGAAGAGTGAAGAGAGAGTGAAAAAGTGTAGGTACATATTGTAGAGAACATATTGGGGTTCTCAAACCCAAATGATTATCAGAATCACCTGGAGGGCTTGTAAAGCCCAGATTCCTGGGCCCAGAGGTCTTGGGTATCGCCTGGTGATTTGCATTTCTAACAAATTCTTGGGTCATACTAATGCTGCTAGCCTGAGGATGGCAGCTTGAGACCCACTGGCAAAATAAACACTTTTGATATGAATGGGCATCAGAAAACTGGAGGGCAGGGGGGATAAAGGAAGACTTTTTAAAGATTGAAGATAAAGGGTATATGTTTGTTGATGGGAGTGATTGACAGAGTGAGAGAGATAGATGATACAGAAAAAAAGGGATAAATGAAGGGGCAAAGTCCTTGATTCTGCAAATGGGGCTGGATTTGGAGCATCATAGGGGCTTTGGCCCCTGGTAGGAGCTGGACTTTTACACCATGGTAGCAAGTGTGCATAGGTTTGGTGGATTAGACGTGGAACATTGAGCAAGCTTGTACCAGGGAGCTTCCATAACCACCATAAAGAATGAAGAGTGTATCTGGAAGCTTTCATATTCTGTATTCTCAGGGAAGAATGAAAGCAGAGTGGAGAAGATGATGGAGGAGGTTTGAGGCAAGGGGACAATGTATGAACCTGTTGTCTTAGGAAACAAAAAGTCAATTTCCTAGACCAGCCTAATAGAACTTTCTGAAATCAGAAAAATGTTCTATAATCTGTGCTGTCCAGTATGGTAGCCACTAGTCACATAAGATGATTTATATTTAACTTAATTTAAATTAAATGAAAGTAGAGGTTTAGTTCCTTAGCTCACTAGGCACATCTCATGCCTCAGTGGTGCATTCTTAGAGAAACAGATTTGGGCTGTGGAACTGAGTTGAAGGTGGGCCTGCGGTTCATGAAACCAGCTGGCCCTGGTTGGTCATTTTTCTTCAGCAAAGCTCACCAGCTCAGGGACAGGGCCAGAGAAGGAGGATGATACAGGACTTTCAGGGTGGAGTTTTTTCAGATTTGTAGGACAAAGGGAGAGAGGACCAAAGCATCAAGGGTACTGGGGATTGAGTGGTTACAATGCAGGACTGTAGAGTGTCTGGTGCAGGACGCTGAACAAGAAGAACATTGAAGACAAGAGGACACTCAAATGTGTCCCCACTGTTAAAATGACCCTTCCAGAATAAAGCATTTATCTTACTTTATCTGTATCTCAAGGATACATTTTTGACAAGGGGAAGCTTCTCTTTATGCAACATTCCAGCTAATAAAGAAGGAATGATAGAATTAGAGGATAACAATCTATAAATCTGTAATGAAATAACAGATATAGGCGATGCTCATCAATGGCTGCTAAAACCACAGAAACGAGGGACAAGATATTTTATGCTGCTCGATGGAAGAATTCAAATGCAGTCCTGCCAAAAAACCAGCTCTGAGTCTGACCTGGCTTCTAGATCCAACAACCCCTTCACAGAACATGTTAGCGCCAGGGGGATAGAATCAGCACATCTAAATTGTGGGAAATTCTACCAGATACATGACTTGGTTTCTTGAAGAAATTAATTGCAAGGGGGGAAAAAAGAGATAGAGAAGAAATCTAGAAGAGATTTATGAGACACGTCAATAATAACTGATTGTGGTTATGTTGTTTATGATCCTTATATTTTAAGAATATGAACTAAAATACTCACAGGTGAAATTATATATCTGGGATATATTTCAAAATGAGCCCAATGGTGGGGGCATAAATAAAGGAAGAGGGGCCACTGGAGGATTAGTGGTAGCTGATGAGGGGAACTGGGGGCTTCATTATACTATTCTTTCTTTTTGTTAATTAATTAATTTATTTATATTTTGGCTGTGTTGGGTCTTCATTGCTGCATGTGGGCTTTCTCTAGTTCCGGCGAACGGAGCCTACTTTTCATTGCGGTGCGTGGGCTTCTCATTGCGGTGGCTTCTCTTGTTGCAGAGCAAGAGCTCCAGGCGCTCGGGCTTCAGTTGTTGTGGCACGTGGGCTCAGTAGTTGTGGCTCGCAAGCTCTAGAACGCAGGCTCAGTAGTTGTGGCGCATGGGCTTAGTTGCTCTGCGGCATGTGGGATCTTCCCGGATCAGGGCTTGAATCCGTGTCCCCTGAATTGGCAGGCGGATTCTTAACCACTGCACCACCAGGGAAGTCCCTATACTATTCTTTCTACTTTCTGTATATTTGAAATTTTCTATCATAAAAAGGTTAAATTAAAAAATCCCTCCTACACTGGATGCTCTTCCCAGATATGAACTTGTCTCTCTCCTTCCTTTCACAGACAAGCATCCTGAAGGACTTGTCTCTGCTGTTTCTTCACATCCTTAGTCTCTGCTCATGCCTTGTACCATGCAGTCTTGATCTGCCCGTGTTCCTTTCTCAGACCTGCTCAGCCTAAGATCCTCCAAAACAGGGAACACTCTTCTGCCCTCACTTCCCTGACACTATTGGTCACATCTTTCTTTTCAAGTTCTCCAAACCAGGACAACTGGAGTCAGACAACAAGAGCTCCTATCAGGTTGGCCACATCTTGGCTTGATCTTACTGGAGAAGCGCTCTCATTCTCCGTCTCCCCAACTCAAAAATGATGATAATAATAGTGTCTGCCTGTCCTGGGTACTTACTGCCGTGTAACAATCCACCCCCAAACTGAGGAGCTTGAAACACTATTTATGACCTCCTACGGTTCTGGGGGTTAGTGGTCTCAGTTGGGCAGCTGTAGTCAGATGGTGCCCAGGGCTTAGGCTGCCTTCACTCGCATGCCTGGCCCCAGATTGGAGTGGCTGGAGCAGCTGGAACTGGCTGGGCATCTCGCTTTCCCCGTGTGGCCTCTCTCCATAGGTAGCTCGGGCTTCCTCTCAGGATACTTGGACTTTTTACATGCCAGCTAGCTTCCCCCAGAGTGAGCATTCAATGAGACAGGAAATAGAAACTTCTCAGTCTGGAATCTGGCACAACCTCACTTCCACCATATATATTGGTCAAAGCTATTGCAGAGCCTGCTAGGATTCCAAAGGAGGGGACTTGGTGAAGTACGAAGGAGAAAGTCTCAAAGCCATTCAGCTGTGAAACAAACCTACTCTTTATTATAAATAGACTCTCTCCCCCACACCCTTTTGCTTTCTCTCTCTCTTAGCAGTGGCTTAAACAATACAGGGTATTTTTCTCTCGTTATAAAGAATATGAAAATGAACAGTTGCGGGCATTCCTTCAGCTGCTCAAGGATTCCTTCAAAGTCCCATGCTCTTTCTTTCTGCTCTGCCAACATTGGCACATGGACTTTCATCATTATCCTGACATCCTCATGGTCACAAGATGGCTGCCACACCTCCAGACATCATATCCAAGCCGAGTTCTGCTTGTGACTCCTTGGATGAAACTATGTCGCAAGGCCATAACTAGCTGAAAGGGAGGCTGGGAAAGAGAGTGCAGCTTGATACGTTACGATGCCACATGAAATTGGAGGTCTGTCACCAAGGAAAAAATGGAGAATGGATATCTAGTAGGCCACATTGTGTCAGCCATGTTTCCCTAAGTAGCTCATTGCTTGGCACTTGGTAGGTTGTAAATATGAAACAATGATGGGCTGTGGCCACTGTGGATTAGAAATCAGGACTCCAGGTCACCTCCTCAAGGGAGAGTCCCTACCCTTCACCCTGAGATAGACTTAACTACATCCTCTGCCCAGCAATACCCAGGACAGGCTTTTATCAAAGCACGTGAAAGACTTAGGACTCATTTTAAATTTACATTTCTGTCTCCTTCCTCTCGATGTGAGCCTTGGAGTTTAGGAGCCCAGATTTGTTCCCCTTCGGGTCCCCATCACCTAGCAGGATGGGGAAATGAGTGTGATATTGACTTCCAGGTTTGGGGAGTTTTGATAATAGAAGGTCTACTTAGGAAAAGTGAAGGAAATCAGAAGACGAGAAAACAAAACAGAAGAAACATTCAGAGCCAGTCACAAAATTCTCTTGAAAATAGGCTTATAAGGTGCATTAATTAGCAAGTAAAATTACTCATGCTGATTCAGTAAAAAGGAGAGTAAAACCAAAAAAAGAAGAAAAACCACCACCAACAAAAAAACCCAAAACAACAACAACAAAAAAACAAACCCAGAAGGTGGTTAAAGAGAATATAAATTAGGAGGAAAAAAGCACAAAAGGAAGGGAGAAAAGAAAGGAGAGAAGAAAAGAAGGAAGGGAAGGTGGATGTTGGTTTCCTGGGGCTGCTATAACAAATTACTACAAACTTGGTGGCTTAAACAACAGAAATGTATTCTTTCTTTTTCAAACTTGGTGGCTTAAACAACAGAAATGTATTCTTTCTTTTTTTTTTTAATATCTATTTATTTGGCTGTGCTGGGTCTTAGTTGCTGCACGGGGGATCTTGGTTGCTGCATGCAAACACTTAGTTGCAGCATGTGGGATCTAGTTCCCTGACCAGGGATCGAACTCAGGCCCCCTGCACTGCAAGCGTGGAGTCTTAGCCACTGGACCACCAGGGAAGTCCCCAAAATATATTCTTTCACAGTTGTAGAAGCCAGAAATCTGAAATCCGTATCCCTGCGCTGAAATCAAGGTGTCAGCAGGGCCATCCTCCCTCTGGAGTCTCCAGAGGAGACTGCTGCTGCCTCTTGCAGGTCTGGGGGCAGCGGGCGTTCCTTAGCTTGTGGCCGCAATACTCCAGTCTCTGCATCTGTGCTCACATGGTCTCCTCCTCCATCCGTGTGATGCCCCCCTCTGTCTCCTCTTACAGGGACACTTGTCATGGCATTTACCCTCCCCCCAGCAGATAATCCCAGATAAGCTCCTCATCTGAAGATCCTTAACCTAATCACCTCTGCAGAGACCCCTTTTCCAAGTAATATCACATTCCTGGTTTCCGGGGCATTTTTCAGCCGAGGAGAGGACATGGACGTGTCAGCTCCCCCACTTGGAAAGCCGCTTCCCTTTAGAACTACATTGGCCCCAAATCATTCTCTCCAGCACCAGCCTGCGGTATCTTAGCTCTATGTATGCACCACCGTTCCATCACATGGTGGCCGTGAGAACATGCCTCTCCTGTCCCCACCTGCGGGAGTGTGATTGACCCTGGACCTCGGCTGCTGCTCTGAAGCAGGGGGCTGCTCCAGCCGGTGACTGAGCACAGCAGGGATACTGAGGCCGCCGCCGAACCCCGGGAGGCCCCTCTGAGAGGTGACTTTGGCTGAGGACTCCCTGAGGCCTTGCTGACTCGGCCTTAGAATTTTGCGGCTGTCTAAGACCATCCACTCAGCCTCCCTCCCTCCCACTCTCCTTCACTGGGGTGGGGACTGGAGCCTGGTCGGACAGTTCTCCAAACTTTTCCCAGTCCCCTCCCTGGTTTTGTTTTGTTTTGTTTTGTTTTTGTTTTTTTGGCCGCACTACGTGGCTGGCAGCATCTTAGTTGCCCCACCAGGGATTGAACCCAGGACGACAGGCAATGAAAGTACCATGTCCTAACCCCTGGACCACAGAGGAATTCCCTCCTTTCTGTTTTCTTCCAGGCATATCCCCTAATAAACTTTTTACACATTTAATTCCTTCTTGGTATCTGCTTCTTAGATAATCTAGATTAACACATATTACCTACCTAATACTTATCTTTAAATAATTCATCATTAAATAAATGTATTTAAAAAGGAAGTTTTAGGGCTTCCCTGGTGGCACAGTGGTTAAGAATCTGCCTGCCAATGCAGAGGACACAGGTTCGAGCCCTGGTCTGGGAAGATCCCACATGCCGCGGAGCAACTAAACTCATGCGCCACAACTACTGAGCCTTTGTTCTAGAGCCCGCGAGCCACAATTACTGAGCCCACGTGCCACAACTACTGAAGCCTGTGTGCCTAGAGCCCGTGCTCCGCAACAAGAGAAGCCACGGCAATGAGAAGCCCATGCACCGCAACTAGAGAAAGCCTGTGCGCAGCAACGAAGACCAAACGTGGCCAAAAATAAATAAATAAAATAAAATTTAAAAATAAATAAATAAATAAAAAGGAAATTTTAACTCAGCCATAAAAAAGAATGAAATTCTGCCATTTGCAACAACGTGGATGAACCTAGAGGGCATCATGCTTAGTGAAATAAGTCAGACAGAGAAAAACAAACACTGTATGATCTCACTTACAGGTGGAATCTAAAAAATGAAACAAATGAATGAATATAACAAAACAGAAAGAGACTCACAGATATAGAGAAGAAACTTGTGGTTACCAGTGGGGAGAGGGAAGCAGGAAGGGGCAAGAGAGGGATAGGGGATTAAGGAGTACAAACTAATATGTATATAATAGATAAGTAACAAGGGTATATTGTACAGCACAGGGGATTATAGACATCATCTTTTTATTAAATTTAATTTAGTTAATTTTTTTACACAGCAGGTTCTTATTAGTTATCTATTTTATACATATTAGTATATATATGTCAATCCCAATCTCCCAATTCATCCCACCACCACCCCCCTCCCTGCTTTCCCCTAACCATCATCTTATAATAACTTTTAATGGAGTAGAATTTGTAAAAATGCTGAATCAGTATGCTGTATGCCTGAAACGAATATAATATTGTAAATCAATTATACTTCAATTTCAAAAATTAAATAAATAAAATAATCTAATAGAATATAAAATAGATAAATAAATAGGACATTTCACATCACTACAAGAAATAGAAAGCCAATATCCCTTGCCATAAACAGGGGGAAAGCTGAAAATATAGATAGCAATATACACCAACAGAATGATGTTGTTAAAGTTTGACCAGGTACCCATTGCTTGCCTGACAGAGGATCAAAGCCTGAGGTTGGCTTGCTCCTTACAGGGGAGTCTTGCCAGTATTAGAAAGGAGTTAAAGACCTATTAGCACCAAGCTGAGACTTTCTCCTGGACCTAATCAGAAAAGTCAAAGAGAATTAAAAAGAGAACAACTTTCTCACCTGGGGCTTCCATGTTCGTGTTTACCTGAGACCAGTAAATACGCCTCAAACAGCCACAGAGCCTTGCCTTGTTGAGTTCGTTGCTGGGAAGCCTTGTGGTTGGAAAATTATTGAGATATTAACTTTTATTATGTTCAAGTAGTAATTTTTCCTCCATCAGTACCAATCAGGTAGATGTTCCTTGATGCCTTCTAGTCCTTGGGGAGGTCTGGGTTGAAAAAGCAAAGGCTTTTGAGACATCTCTCTTGCAGTCTTTAAAGAAAACCTAAACTCACAAGTTGGGGGGAGAGGTGTGGATTGAGGGAGAGCAGGGAGGTTGGATCCCAGGATCCAGAAGCAGTGAGGACCCTCATGCCCCTCACTGGGGACAGGATCTAGAAGAAAAGGTAGAGAAGGTGGCTTCATGGCAAACCCACCACATTGGGATGGGAGCTTGGAGTCAGGTAAAAGAAAATAAAATTGTGACGTTGTCCCTATATCTGAGTGTGTGGATCTGGATTCGTACACACCTGTAAGCATCTTAGAAGATTAGATCCGTAACTCACAATGATAATCAACTCACTCCCAAGCCATTTATCTATTTATATTTATATGGTGCCCAAATGCTGGAGATTTGTTGTTTCTCATGTACATACTTAATTTACAGAAGCATGCCCTCTGTCTCATAGGAGTAAGCCAAGAAGTCATTGTGGTCTGGTGGCCTTTGGAAACCCAGCTTGTGGTTCATGGGGAAGGGACACACTGTCATTTCCATGAATCACAGGACAGCAGAGAAGCGAACAAGTGTCATTTTTATTAGGTATTTAGTTGAAACTCTTGGTAGAAAGTAAGAAAGCACAACTCCCACTGGCTTGAGCAAGAATATGAAAGAGAGAATTTATTCAACATTTCCAGGGGTAGATTTGCTTCAGGCCGTCATGAGGACTCAGTCTGGCTCTCTCCATCTCTTGGCTTTGCTTTCCTCTGTGTTGGCAGCATTCTCAGGCAGCTGCTGGTGGCAAAGGTGGTCGCCTGCCCCGGGCTTGTGTCGCATGCTCTCTCAATCTCAAGGGAATCGGAGTCTCGGCAACAGCTCTTGTCCAGCACTGGTTCAGTTTGGATCTCTGCCCTGTGGCCAAGTTGAAGGTTCTAATTAGCTGAGTTAAGCACCCACCTCCCGCAGGAGGTGTGGAGTCAGCCTGTCCAGAACCGCATGTTCAGTTACTGGAAGACAGGGGAATGGATGCCCAGGGGGCAGGTGGAGACACCAGGTGGCCTCCACAGGTAGACATTGCCCTTCCCCAGACACAGGTGCGCCCAGGAGCAGGGAGAGCTTGTTAGTATGGAAGAGACACCGAGATCCTGTTCTTGGAAGATTCTGAGTGTGTTTACAGACAGAGTAACCCTCAGGCGAGGGGGTGTCCCCCGCATGGCACATCCCAGGCTGGCTGGGGACCCTGATGGACACACTGCTGGTTTCTGCTGAGCGTAGGATGGATGTTCTCGGCATCTGGTGTTTTTCTAACGAGGGGCTCGAGAAAAGGGGTCCTTGAACTTTCTAAACCTTTGCTTTCTCACTTGTGAAATGGGTATAAAAAGAGTTTTTCTCTCCCACAGATGGTTACTTAGTGAAACAACGTGGCTAGTGCATATTACCCAGTGTCTGGATAAGAGAAGGCATTCGACTAACATTGGTCATTGGCATTTAAACAATAGGAAAATGCTTCCTACAGGCACATTCACAAATATGATCCCATTTTATACTCACAGTAACTGTGTGAAGTAGGTAAGAGACACGTTATCATCCCATTTTAGGGATGAACACACTGAGGTTCAGAGAATTGAAATGACTTTTTGCCATGTCCCTGGAGTGTGTCAGTGGCAGAGCCATGGTCCAAAGCCAAGTCCTGGTCTCTCAATGCGACCTCCCTGTCACCCCCCAAATCACAATGCTAACCAGGAACACGTGGGGATGCTGAAGGACAGCCATCCAGAACAGCATAGGCTCCTCATGCTGGTCATTAATAGTCTAGACCAACACTGTCAGATGGAATTACATCTCGAACCACAGATGTCACGTTAAATTTTCTAGTAGCCACATTAAAAAGTAAAAAACAAAACAAAAAACCCTGGACTCTATTTTAATAATACATTTTATTTAATGCAATATATCCAAAATATTATCATTTCAACATATAAATTAATATACGAAACTATTAATGAAATATTTTGCAGTCTTTTTTTTTTCAGTAGTGTCTTCAAAGTCCAATGTGTATTTTACACCTAGAGCACATCTCAGTTCAGACCAGCCACCTTCCAGGTGCTCAGCAGCCACATATGACAAGCTGGTGGTTCTCGTTTTGGACAGTGCAGGACTAGAGGCAGATTAGGTGTCAGCTTAGGGCACCAGAAAAGCAAGAGCATGAGAGGGGCTGAGAGAAGAGAGAGAGAAGTTTCACGTCCAGGAGTTTAACCAGAACCTTGCAAATTATTCTAGAAAGAAAAGATTTAAAATAAGGATACATATTTTGTGGTTCGTGTTGTTTTTATTTTGAGTTATAGTAGCGTGGGAATGAGACTTCATAATCTTGTCATTGATTGGAAGACAACCTAATGAGGTCCTGGAGACAATGCCGGTTGCAGAATAGATGACCCAAGATGTGGCAACGGACTCCACTCTAGCTTGTTTAATCCGAAAAGGAATTTATGAAAGGTTGTTAGGTAGCTCGTGGAATCTCCAGGAGACCATAGAATCAGTCTCCGAAGGGAGCCGCCCGAAACGATGCTCAGACTGCAGTTCCGGGCGTCTCCAGTAGGGGCTCTGTCGCCGTGGTCCGCGTGCCCGGAGCCCCATCCTCGCGGAGCACAGGACAGGCCTCCAGGACCCTGACCCCTGCTCCTTGTGCTAAACCCAGTGTGTGCGTGAACCCCGGTCATGGATCCCGGGTCACAGGCTTGCACCCAGCAGCAAGAGAGTCTGAGAAAGCAATCTTCTGGCTCCCCTGTGAGGAGGTGAGACTCCTAAGGGAAAATTACCCAAAAGGGAAGGTGTGCAAAGTTACTGGCTTTCCTCAAGCAGGGCTCATGCGTGCTACATCAGCTGGTTTGGTTTTTTATTTTTAAAAATATTGTCAAACATATTACATAGACAAGAATGTGTATAATATGTATACATGGTTAAATAACAACAACAATTATTCTCACTTCCCAGGTTGAGAAATACGGTATTACCAGTACTTTGGAGCACCCACCCCATTCCCTGTTTATCCCACACTAATTTCAGACCCGTTCCTCTCTCCAAGTGAGCAGCATTCACCTGACTTTTGTATCAATTGTTTTCTTGCTTTGCCTACTGTTTTTTTTAAATTGAGATATAACTGACATATAACATTCTATCAGTTTTAGGTGTACAATGCAGATTTGATATACATAGGTATTGCAAAATGATTACCACAATAAATTTAGTTAACATCCATCATAACACATACTTACAGTTTTTTTCCTTGTGATCAAAACTTTTAAGATCAACTCTCTTAGCAACTTTCAGTTTTTTTTAATTAAACTTTTAATTTTGAGATAATGCAGATTCACATGCAGTGGTGTGCCCTTCATCCAGTTTCCCCAATGGTAAATTTTACGGAACGAGAGAGGGTATTATCAGCAGGATATTGACACTGAGACAACCCACAGGTCTTATCCAGATCTACCCAGTTTTACCTGTACTCACTGGTGTGTGAGTGGGTGTGTGTGTGTGTCTGATTCTAAACAATTATATCACAGGTGCAGGCTCGTGTATCAGCTACTACAGACACTGAGCAGTCCCATCACACAAGGATCCCTTGCTTGACCTTTTACAAATCCTTAACTCTTGACAACCAATCTTTTCTCCATTTTTATGACGTTGTTATTTCAAGAATGTTATGGGGGGCTTTCCTGGTGGTGCAGTGGTTAAGAATCCGCCTGCCAATGCAGGGGACATGGGTTCAAACCCTGGCCCGGGAAGTTCCCACATGCTGTGGAGCAACTAAGCCCGTGCACCACAACTACTCAGCCTGCACTCTAGAGCCCATGAGCCACAACTACTGAGCCCATGTGCCACAACTACTGAAGCCCGCGTGCCTAGAGCCCATGCTCCTCAACAAGAGAAGCCACTGCAATGAGAAGCCCGCACACCACAACGAAGAGTAGCCCCCGCTCACTGCAACCAGAGAAAGCCTGTGAACAGCAACGAAGACCCAACGCAGCCAAAAATAAAAATTAATAAAATAAATAAATTTATACATAAAAAAGGATAGGGCAAAAAATAAAAGATTTACCAAAAAAAAAAAAAAAAGAATGTTATGGAGCCCTAGCAAAATAATACAAAATATAAAAGTAATATAAAGATGGAAAATTAATTTTTTTTAAAAAGAAAATAACCAATTTCAGAGGGATCAGAGACTGAAGGGCGATTGCCCTAAATCCTTATTTTCCCATGTAGGATATTAAAAGATAATGCACTAAACTCAAATATACATAGGTATCACTGTGAGCATATTTAGTTTCTAAACTAAACAAACAAGCATAACCAGAAAAGATTTTGTTGCCTCTAAGAAACTGTCAAGGGTTACAAAGGCCTTTTGGTAAGCCTGTTAGAACAACTGAAATTTTATCTTCCTGCATTTCTTTACTACAAATAAAAATGGAATAGAAATTTTGTAAATAAAAAGTAAACAATAAGAAGAATGTTATATAAATGGAATCATACAATGGGTAACCTTTGGGATTGCTTTTCTTTTCTTTTCTTTTCCCCAGCCAGGCCACATGGCATGCGGGAATCTTAGTTCCCCAACTGGGGGCCGAACCCATGTCCCCTACAGTGGAAGCACAGAGTCTTAACAACTGGACCACCAGCGAAGTCCCTGGGATTCCCTTTTTTAACTCAGCATAGTCTCTAGAGATTCTTCCAAATCGTTGCTTGTTGCCTAATGGTTTTAACACGTGTCTGTATTCCTAAACAAAATATTGTTTACATTGATGTTTTTTATAATCATTTGAATCTTATAGTACAATTCTTCTGTAACTTGCTTTTTTCTTTTAACAATATGTTTTTGAGATTTACTTTTGTTAATGTGTGTGGCTGTGAGCCATTCCTTTTCACTGCACAGATTTATCACCATGTATTAATCCAATCAGTTATTGATTGTCATTTGGGTTGTGTTGAGGTTTTTATTTTTTTGAGTATGATGAATGATGCTATGATGAATATTCTTGTCTGTGACTCTTGGTGCAAAAGTGCAAGACTTTTTCTAGATTACAAAACCTGAAGTGGAATTTCTGGGTCATTTAATATGTGTAGTTCCAATTTGACTAGGTAAAGTCAAACTCTTTTCCAAAATGTTTGAATCAATGTACATACACATTAGCAACGTTTGAACAATTTCATTGGTCCATATCCTCACCAACACTTAGTATTGTCAAACTTTAAAATTTTGCCAGCTTGGTAAACATAAAATCGTATTTCATTGTCATTTTAATTTGTATTTTCTTGTTTACTAATGAGATTGAGTATCTTTTTATATGTTGATGAGCCATTCATGTTTTCTCTTCTGGGAGATGCCTATCCAAGTCTTTTGACATTTTTCTGTTGAGTTTGTCTTTGCATATTCATTCATAAGAGTTCTTTATATATTCTGGATTCTAAGCATTTGTAAGATAAATGTGTTGCAAAAAGTTCTCTCAGTATGTTGTTTAGCTTATTCTCTTTATTGTGCCTGTTGATACCTTTAAAATTTTTCGGCAGTCAGACTTATCAAAATTTTTTTTATGGTCTGTTTTTTGTTTCTTAAGAAATTCTTCTCTACCCTATATCATAAATATATTCTTTTACATTATCTAGCTCTCTATTGGGTTGGCCAAAAAGTTCGTTTGGATTTTTCCTTTAAGATCTTATGGGAAAACCCAAATGAACTTTTTGGTCAACCCAATATATATATATAACTATACATACATAGTTCAATGTTTAATCCACTGGAAATTGTTCTACCTGTGCATTAGTCAATTTCCTTTATTTTTCCCCAAATGGATAATCAACGTTCCAGTTCCACCTATTGAATGACTCATCTTTCCCCACTGCTCTGCCGTGCCTTTTCTCATAAATCAAATTTCCACATATGTGTGGGTCTGTTTCTGGGCTCTCTGTTCTGTAATGGTGGTCAGCCTGTGCACCAATGTCTATCTGTGCACCAATGCACACTATTTTAATTACTACTGATGTCTGATAGAGCAAATCTATACACCTTGGTTTTTGGTTTTTTTTCGGGAGTGTGTTGCTTATTCTTTCATATAAACTTCAGAATAATTTTGTCAGGTCCCACAAAAAGATCTTTTTTCCCCCAAGTATTTTTAAGAATTGTATTAAATCTGCAGATGAATTTGGGGATTTTTGACCTCTTTTTGACTCGGAGTCTTCCAATCCATTAGTATGGTAAATCTTTCCATTGATTAGTATCTTCTTTAACATCTTTCAATAAAAAGTTTTCTAATTTTATCCACAAGGAACTTGCACAATATTTTTTAAAAATTTATTTCAAGGCACTTTTATTTTGGTTGCTGTTGTAAGTCAATTTTTTTATTAGAAATTTAATTTTTCTGTTACTGCCATATGGAAATGCAATTGACACAACACATATCCACTTTCACAGGCACACACACACAGATTTTATATACAACAACCTTGCTAACTCTCTTATTAATTTTAATAATTTATCTGAGGATTCTTTTGAGTTTTCCACATAGACAATCATACTGACTACAAATCATGTTGGTTTGTTATTTCCTTTATAATCCTTATACATTTATTTCTTCTTTTTTGCCTTATTGAACCTATAAGGAAGCTGGTCTAATGTTGAATGGAATGTTGAGAGCCGACAGCTTTGTCTTGTTCTGGGGTGCTGGTTCAAAGGTGAATTTGGTTTGTGAAAATTTATCTGACTGTGGACTTATGATCTGTGCATTTTTTCTAACACTGTGTTATACTTCAATAAAATGTTTAAAAAATTTTTAAGGAATATTTTCCTGACATCCTAACCTCTCCTCGTAACTGTCTGCTGCAAGGATGCCACTGAGCAGGTTTGTACCTGTCTATTTCAACCTCACCATACATTACCGGAGAAAAGAAGTCTTAAGTGAGAACACCTATGGTGCTTGCATGCTTTAGAAGAACTATCAGGGGGAGGGGGCTCAGCAGCCCCTGAGGGCAGAATGGGGAGGGTAGATGGAAATGCAGGGAAACAGATTTCCATATAGCAGAAGGAAAAGCTTTCTAAGATCAGTGTTGTCTAACCAGAGAATAGGCTGCTTTTTGGAAAAATGAGCTCTCCAGCACTGGAGGTATTCAAGCAGGGCTGGCGACACACGTATCAAGGACACTCTGCCGGGGACCACCTCCCCCCCGCAATACTGGGTGAGCTCTGGACCATAGCGTGTCCTCCGTGTCTTCCAACTCCAAACTTTTGAGATTTTTAAAAGAATTGGGTTCATTTTTTTTTTTTTTTTACCATTTCTTATCCTACTTTTAGGCAACACTCTATCAATGCCTCTCATAATACTTAGAAATCTGACCTTACACTAGAGAAAAGTCAACAAAGGCAAAACTGTTTCTTTGAAAATGTTAGTACTGTTGATAAACCTATCTCAAGTCTGATCACACACACAAAAAAGAAAGATAACACATTAGATTTCCCTTCTTCCAAAGAAATATCCAGCAAATATCAGAATAGGCATGCATACAACAACTGGTTGAATAAAAGTGTAATTATACCTGTTATTTTCACCTCCAATCCCCTGAAGGTTGCGTTGCATTTTGAGGTTTCTATTCTTAGATCCTATCATTCTATAATATTTTCAAATAATGGACAGTGTCTCAGGCACTCGGTGATCTGAAATCCAGTGAAAGGTGAAGAAGAAGAAGAAAAAGCTCTGTTAATGGGGTCTTTTTTGTAAAATAAGGAATTTTGAATGAAGTGAAGTTTTTAAGCTTTTTATGAGATGGGACATACTTCCGTGATTTCACAGTTTTACTCTATTTTTACTTTCATTCAGCCAAGCTCTCTCTTTCTAGCAAGGCTCCAGTTTGTTGGCGGATAAAAATACATTCGCAGTCTCTCCCAGAAGCTGCGCCATCAGCCTCGTGGACGAGAAAGAAGCCTGGTCTCCTTGTGCCGCTATGGAAATGTCTTCCTCCTCCTCCCCTGGCGCACCCGGCTCAAAGTCTTTTTCCTTCTTTGTTTGTCGTTCTCAGAGAAAATCTGGAGTCCAGACAGGGAAGAGCCCAGAGAGGGTGACCCCTTGAGGGCAGCTCCGGAGGCGGGGCGCTTCTGCACCCTGAGCAGTCTGGGCCGAGCTGCGCCCCGTCTCCGAGCGTTGGGAGAGTATTCCAGCCGAGCCAAGAAATCCGTTACCAGGCTGCTGTGTCCCCAAGGGCCATTCCAGGGCGGAAGAGGACGGGGAAAACCGCTGTGTTGATTCTCCCGCCCTGTGGGCTGGGCGCGCAACGGGTCAGGTTACAGACAGGTGAGTCGGGCGGATGGGCGAGCTGCTGGCGCCAGGGCACCCCTGGCCGGCCGCGTCCCCGCAGCCCCCGGAGCTGGCACACGTCTGATCACCCCGGGAAGGGGGTGGGCGCCACGGCCGTGGAGGCGGTGCTATGCGTCCCTGGGTACACCGAGCAGAGGCCGTAGGACCCGTAGCGCGCCCCCCAAATCCACCAACGCGGGTACAACTGCTCTTAGAAACTTGGCATCTTTCTTTTACCAACTCTCCTTCCTTCTCTACCCTCTCCCCCATCCCCGGCCCTCCAGGTATAAAGGTAGATTAAAAGAAACAAACAAGCAAAAAAACCCAAACCCAAAATAAATACCAAGCTCTCCAGCCACCTCCCCAGTAGGGGCAGTGAGGGGATGTAGCCCATCTTCACTGGCTTCTTGGAAAGTATTTCCCAGCCTCAGAATTTGGGGAGCAAACGGTTAGGGGAGGCAATAATGGGAGTGGGTGTGGATAAGAAATCAGTTTCAAAGCTGTGTTTGCATAGCCAGCCCTTGGCTTTTTTTCCATCGTGTTTATTTGGGGGTAAGGGGACTCTTGGGGTGGAACAAGCGGACTTGTTTTTCTTAGATTGTATGGCACAAAATAACGTTCTAAAGATGCATGAATTTTAACATTTAATTTTACTGTGTTTATTTGGGGGACTGTTGTCTATGAGGGGGAGCTGAAGCTCCCAAGTTCCCTCTTTACCAGATCAGAATCCTGGGGAGTCTCCCGCGGCCTCCCCCTTCCGCACACCGAGATTTCAACAAACGCCGGGAATGATCCACAAAGTCCAGAGGAACTGAGCCATTTTCTGGCTTGCTTGTCGGAGGCGAATCCACTGGGGCGGGCGGGGGGGGGGTAGCGGGGGAGGGAGCGACTCGCGGGGGCTCCAGCTCTAGGGGGGACGCCCGGGGAGCGGACTTGGTGCTTTCCTCAAAGAGTTCGCCCTGCGGTGCCTGTGATGGGGAATGGGGCAGGGGGCTGAGCGAAAAACGTTCTTCCCTTTTTAAGAAGGGGAGGGGGGAAGACTGAGACGTTAAATTCTTTTGCAAACATTCGTGCCGAAGGAAGGGCTGGAACAGGCAGCCCCGGCCGCCGGAACCGGTCGGACAGGTAGCGAGCTTGTTGACACCGTTATGTTGCAGGGCGCATGCTCACTCCCAAGTTTCCTGGTGCCTTTTCTATTCCACCTTATGAAACTTTTTCCTCGGCGTGGTCTCACCCGCGATTTAAGGCATAGGTGTCGCCGAGCCGGGAGGCTGGGAGTCGCCGGGCGTGCGGGGGAGAGGCCGGGCCGCGCCGCGGCGGGGGGCGGAGGGAGAGGGCCGGCCGGGCGGGAAGGTGGGCTCTGGCCGCGGGGAACCGGGGACCGAGCCACCGCCGCCCCTAGAGGGGAGCAGCCGGGACGAGGGGGCCGCAGTCCGGGAAGGGGGCCCCACGATGCCCAAAGTCTTCCTGGTGAAGAGGAGGAGCCCGGGGGTCTCGGTCCGCAGCTGGGATGAGCTCCCGGACGAGGAGAGGGCAGACACCTACATCCCAGGTGAGCGCCGCGCCGGGGCCGGGCCTGGGCGCCGGGTTCCTGGGGTGCGGGCAAGGGTGGCCGGGTCCCCTCTGCTCAACGGCCGGGGCTGGACTCTCCCCCTCCCCCATGTCCCTCTTTCAGGGGGAGGAGGAAGTCACTGAGGCGCGGGAGGACCGAGAGTGAGAGGCTGGGAACCTGGGACGCCCTGCGCCCCCTTCCCCCTAGTGGGCGCCTCTAATTGCCCGGCGGCGGGACCGTTGGCTGCAGCGCGGGCCGGGGTGGCCCGGGAGGGGGGCTAGGGGCCAGCAGGGGCAACCCTCAGCCCCACGTCCTCGTGGGGTTGCACAGGGATGGGTCAACCTCTCCGGGGCTGGGTGGGTCGAGGTCAGGCCCCCCGCCCCCATCCCAGGGAGATGAAATTTGGCGCGCGGGTCCCCAACCGCGCTGGGCCCTCTGTTCCTCGTGGGCGCTGGAACTGGGACTGAGGAGCGGCTCTCAGAACCCCGAGCTCGCTCGGGAGGCCGAGTCCGGGGCTCTCTCGCCCACCCCCGCGGCGTTGCCCACTTGGCGAGTTGCCCAGGTCCGGGGCGGGGCGGCGGCGGCACCGCCCGCAGGTCAAACTGCCGCGGGCGCCCGGGCCTGACGCCGCGTGTCTGTGTGTCGGGGCGCGGCCCTCCCCCGCAGTGGGCCTGGGCCGTCTGCTCCACGACCCCCCCGAGGACTGCCGCAGCGACGGCGGCAGCAGCAGCGGCGGCGGCAGCAACAGCGCGGGGGAGCCCGGAGGCGCGGAGAGCAGCTCTTCCCCGCGCGCCCCCGAGCGCGAAACCCCCGAGCCCTGCGATGGCGAGGTCCCCGGTGGACACCTGGCGGCGAAGCAGCGCCCGGTCGCCAGATCGAAAATCAAGGTACGATGTCGACTCTGCCCCCGCCGCCACCTGCACCACGCCCTGGCGTCGGGCTCCCGGGGCCGGCGCCTCTCCCTGTCGCGCCCGCCCGCGCGCCCCGGCACCCGAGCACCCAGCGCGACCGCAGCGCAGCTCCTGCACCTGCCCCTGGGTCGCGGCCAGGGCGCCTCCCCGCGTCCTCCCGCCTGCCAGGTAGCCGGCCGCCGGCGCTGCTGCGCCCCGGAGACTGGCCTCCCGCGCGGGCACAGGCCGCCCGCGTGGCCTCTGGAGCTCCCTAAAGGCTCAGGCACAGCGTCCTCCCCCCAGCAGTCCATTCTGTGCGCAGGGCCTGAAGAACACCCTGGCCGTCGGAGTTCCCGGGGTGGGATAGAAGGGACCCCAGGCCCCGGGCTCCCCTCCTCTGAGGTGCAG
The DNA here is from genome assembly GCF_949752795.1 of Hyperoodon ampullatus. Taxonomy (NCBI): domain Eukaryota; kingdom Metazoa; phylum Chordata; class Mammalia; order Artiodactyla; family Ziphiidae; genus Hyperoodon; species Hyperoodon ampullatus. The sequence continues at coordinate 20,639,805 of NC_136927.1, forward strand.
TTCCTACAGCTTTGTGAATTCTGAGTTTCGCCCCCTTCCTCGAGTTCTGGAGGCAGTGGTGGCAGCTTGGCACATAGTGGGTCTTTCACAATCACAACTAGTCCCAGTGCCAATTATGAAGTGCCCGTTAGACACGAGGTCTGTGCCGGGCACTTTAAACTTGTGTTTGTCAAATCTTCTTGAATTATGTTCACGGATAAACGGATTCAACTGCAAATTGGCCCACTGCCCCGCCCCCAGTGGGGTGGAGTGTTTGTTTCCTTCTATTTTCGCGCTTCAGCCCCCACCCCCACCCAGCCTCCTGGAATTGTAGGCCACAGCTTATCCGGACGCCCATCTGCGTTTTCCTGTGTGGAACTGCCATGATTGCCTGCTCAAAGGTATCCGCTACCTCTAAGACTAAGCCGTCCCATTCCACTGACTCATGGACGGCGGGAGCCTGGGAGTGATGTTTTAGGAATCACATAACCCCAGTTCCTAGCCAGGTGGGCCTTAGTGCGAGCCTTTCGGGCTCCAGGCCCTTGCTGTAGGTGTTAATTCTTGAGCGCTCCAGGGTGGTCCCGAAGCCCCCCCCTGCCCAGGCAGCGGGATGAGGCGGAAGCCCTAGGGTTCGCTGTGGATTGCGAAAGCCTCCTCCGTTACTTTTCCTGGGAGAGGCCTTCCCTCCCCTGTGCATATTCCTGGCTCCAGGGGCTTGGCTCCGTGGTGGGCTGGTGTGCATTTGGTTATGAATTGAGGCTAGAGGCTTGAGCTTGGAATCCTTAAGAAAGACACCTTTAAAGGATGCTGGGACTGGGTGTGGGCATCCTGCTTAGTGTTAAGTGCGCCACCGAGGTTCAAAGTCAGCTGATGGGAGGCTTTTCTGGGCCAGATGGGGTTAACTGGGAGGGACAATTTGCCTGAGGCCTGTAGCTCTGCCCTCCAGGAAATTCTACAAAGTATCCCACTTGCATATTTATCACCCGGCTGGGAGGACAATTTGCAACATTGTTTTCGGGTGGTCTATAGCTACTTTACCCCTCTGCCCCCCAACTGCCCAGATTGCCCTGGAGACAAGGTGGCACAGGAAAAATATCCAGTCCCTTAACCACCATTTTAGGAGATCTCTGCTACCCCCGGCAAACAGGTCCACTGGGGCCCTGGATTAAGGGAATGAATAAACCAATCTTATTCCCAGGATCCTTGTTTTGGTGCTGACCTCAGGGGTGGGGGGTAGGGCATAGAGTTTGCTCCTCAACCCTTAACAAGGTTTCCAGAGGAGTTTTTGTTTGTTTATTGAGGCCAAAGTTCAGGTTCCCTCTCCCTCTCGGCTTCCACAAGACCTCCTGGGGTTAAGATGCTCCAAGCCTACAGAATTATCAGCTGTGGTATTGGCCATTTTGTGAATTAGCACGTTGTGTAACTGTAGAGTTCTATGCAATGTATGCTGAACTGTCTAAGAATTAGTTTCCTAACCATAAGGGGGGGAAGCCACTCAGGCATGATGCATTTTTTTCAGTGACTTGAAGACACTTACTGGACAGTTGGTTCTTAGGCCCAGAGAAGGGCAGAGAGAAGCTACATCCCATCCAACAGGATGTAGTGCCTGCTGTGCCCAAGGCAGCCAGCAGATAAAGATGCTGCCACCCTGGTGTTCCAGAATCTTCTGACAGTAACGGTTAGGGCTCTAGGCTCTGGTTTAGTCCCTCTGGGCCTCAGTTTCCTCGCCTGTAAAATGGGGAGAGTAATGAAACAAGTAATGAAACCTCATAGAGTTGTGAGGATAAATGAGTCAAGCGTGAAACATGGTAGGTGTCCAATAACTCTAGCTAGAATTATTTGGGTTGGTGGAGAGACACAAATACTAATTTAATTATTAACCCTATTACAGGAAAGTGAATGCTCAACTAGAAGCACAAGCAAAGATGCAGTACATTCTGAGCAGAGGAAGGTTTCTTGGTGTGGATTTGAGGGCTGTGGGAGAAGGGGGAGAGGCACGCTTTAGGGTAGTATGGGCTGAGCCCAAAGCTTGAGTGAGGACAGGACTCAGAGCTGGAGGGAGGATGGGGAATGGGCCTGGGGTCAGGGAGAGTCGAGATGAGGAGCTGGACGTGTAGCCAGGACAGGCTGCGATGGTAAAGGGGCCAAACCGAGAAGTGTGGGTGCTCCCGTGGGGGCAGAGGAGGAGCTCTGGAAGGTTTTTGAGAAGGAAAACCTCATTTGGGTCCATCTCACCAGCTGTGGTTGGGGATACGTTATCTGTTCTGAGCCTCAGTTCTCTGATCTGTAAAATAGAGAAATAAGAGAATCAGCCTCTCCAAAGCATTGGGCAGATTATATGAGACAATGCGGGCAACACGCTGAGCAATTTTGTGTGTGTGTAAACTGCCCAGTGGGGAGTTAGCCGACAGTGACTCATAGCAAGTTTTGTTAATGTCCAATACTTTGTTGCCCACAGCAGGGACAAGGGATTTGCCAACTGGATTGGCTGGATTTAAGTATTTTTGAAAAACCCACCCATTTGATATTTGGAAGGGAACATAAGCCCCATCCCTAACTCCCTGCCTGTTGACTTCAGTCTCCCAAGACAGAATTGGATGCCCCAATTCCCCCCACCAGTCTTGTAACTCACTGACCATCTCCTTGGCTGACCAGACTTTTCTTCTTGACTCTAGACCCACCAAAGGCAGGGAGCATTCCTGCTGAGATTGTATTTTCAGCACCGGGTGCAGTAATGCCTGACTCATAGGAGGACATAAGTCAACATAGAAGAGGAATACAGGCAGGGAAGGAGTCAATAGCCTCTGGGGGGAAATAGGAAACAAGACAAAAAGGGAAAAATGCTTGGAATAGATGCTTGAAAAAGCTTAAATTAATTTAAAGGGGGAAAAAGGAGGAATAGGAGAACAATGTAAGTGTTAACTGCAACCAGCTTTTAACTGGAATATAGGTGAAGTCAGTTTTTGTGGTTGGAAGGGTCTGAATGGATTTGTTGCAGAAACAGAATCCACTGTAGCTCACTTAAGCAGACGGTGGTTAATTCTAGGGTACTAAATGGGCTAAAGAGAGACCAGTCTGAGCTCCCAGGAGTGACTCCCAGAGCCACACTACAGAACTGGGCTACCTAGGGAACTAGCGGCCTCTTTGGCTGCTGTCGTGCATCACGATGCTTCTGCTAATACAGGGTGTGAAACAATTGCCACATACCTGCCTCGGCTCAATTAACTCAGGCCCGAAGTCAAATCTCCTGATGGTGCATGTAACTGGTGGTACCCAAGTCACATCGAAAGACCACAGATGCCAGGGATTCTGGGAAATGTAGTGTCTAGCTTTGTAGCCTCTGCTGTACAGGAAGGCCCACCAGAGGAGCAGGAATAGAGGCTGAGCGTGTCCACCCACAGGATCTACTTCAGGGACTCTCATGTGGTCCAATCTCATTTTTGTGGGGAGAAAGGTAAAGCCAGAGAGGTTTTGTTGAGTTCCTCACACGTACTAGTGGCAAAGCCCAACCCAAGGCTCCTTATTCTTTAGCATTGTTGTACTGCATCATGGAAGGCACCTTTGACGCCTTAGCCATTAGCACTGACAGCCTGACATGAAGGAATTGAAGCAGTTTCTTACCGTGACATGAGACAAAACCACAGGGCTCATCCCTGCCTCTCCCACACGTCATGCCCAGACCCATGGGCCTGTCCCGGGGAAGTGCAGGCACACGTTTTGCAGACAACAAGCCCCATCAGAATCTCGGTGTGGGCACCTACAAGTCCTGTGGCCACAGGCGGGTGTCAGCTATTTGAATCTGTTTCTTCTGGATGATTAGGATATGTTCCCTTCAGCATCTCTGCATTTGGGAAGGTTCTGCATTCTGCCAGGTAGTGGAGTTGTGAAGCTTAAGAAAGTAGTACATAGAAGCAGGAGGGGAGTTTTTATCCTAAAGGAGCTGGGGAAATACGCTTAGCATGTTTTGAGCGCTCAGGCATAAGCAGGTGTGTCACTGGAAATCTCGTCTGCTCGGCCACCGGAAGGTAGCCTGCACTCACGGTAGCCTCCCACAGGAAATAGGACCATTAATTTAAGGAACTTGTCTGGTGGAAGCATCCACAGAAAATACAGGATTTTTTTTTTTTTTTCCTTTAGAAGTTGACAGGTAAGTGACCTTAGCCAGCTTTTGAAGTTGGTCAGAGGGCCAGCCCAGGTCCCTACCTCCCTGGATGCTCCTGAAGTCTTCAGCAGCTCTGATACAATGATGGGTTTGTTTCTGCTGCACAAGCCTGTTTTTAGAAGAACTAGAGGGGAACTTTGTGTGTTTTTTAAAATGAAAGCCGAGATCCTGCAGAAAACAGGACAGCAAATAAGAAAGCGCCAAGCTTCAGGGTTGGGGAACTGCTATCTCTCTTCATCTTTCTTGCCCTGAATTAATCTCCAGTTAGTTAATTAATCTCCAGACTGATGTCACCTCCCATCCTCGTGGTAGCTTCCTCACTTCAGGAATAAGCCTTCTGGAGAGTTAATTTTGGATTAAGGGTGAGACTATTAAGCTTTTTCTGAGGATAACAGTGTCTGGAGCGGTATACTGTAAGTGAACACGTTAATACTTTCCATATCAAAACACGAATATTGACACCAAATGGGTAGCTTCCACTTCTGTTGCCAAGGGAGATAGGAGCGAATGTTGGTTTTCAGAGCTATTTGGATTTCAGAGTCGCAGATGGACTAGGGGCTGGTGACCCACACTGAAGGTTAGTTCCCTTTTTCTTCCATCAGTGAGAGAAAAACTCAAAAGACACATGGAGAAACAATGGGTTTTGACCAATTACCTTTTATGTAGGACCACAGCAGGACTCTGGAGCTTGTCGAACTCTAAGAGTTAGCATTTACGGCAGCAACCAGTCTTTTTTTTATTTGTTTGTTTTTGGCTGTACCTCACGGCATGCAAGAATCTTAGTTCCCTGACCAGGGACCGGACCCATGCTCCCTGTAATGGCAGCACGGAGTCCTAACCACTGGACTGCCAGGGAAGTCCCTAGCAGCCAGTCTTTTTAAAGTAGCTTTTCTTAATTAATTCCTTAACAGTCCCAAGAGGCAAGTATCATTATTGTCCACATTGTATGGGTGATGAAATTACGGCTTAGAGAGATTGAGTAACTTCCCAGACTGTAGGTGGTAGGGCAGGATTTGAATTTAGGAAAAGAGCTCATCTAATCCCATTTTATTATTTTTACATGTGGGAAAGTATGGCCCAGGGATATTAAATGACATCACACAGCCATCCAGGTCTAGGTTTTTATTTGATCCTCAGCATTTCTTGTCTCTCCACCCCACTCATTTTGTGACCAGGTGATAAAGATGTAACTAGTTTTGGTCTACCCCGTGCAGAGTAGGGTAACAAGGTAGTTGGTTAACCCTATTTTGGACTTTTAGGAAGTAGAGTGGTAGGCGTAAGCCTGTGTAAACATAATAAAGATGGCCCAGTGAGCAGACAGGTGACCCGAGGAGAGATTGCCAGTCCTCCGGCACATGGGGCATCATTTCAGGAATCAGGGGTGTCTTCTGTATCATGCTGCCCATCCTGGGAGAGAACACTCAGAAATGTGGCAGCTCTGGTGTTCTAGAGAGAATGTGATACATCTATCACCGTTCCAGTGTTCTATTGCTGCTTCACAAACAACCCCAAATTTAGCAGCTTATGATACTTTATTATGATGTCTTCTAGTTCTGCGGATTGACTGGGCTCAGCTGGGTGGGTCTTGCCTGGGGTTTCTCTTGTGGATGCAGTCAGATGACAGTGGGGTTGGAGTCTCCTGGGGTCTTGACTGGGCTGAACATCCAGGAGGGCTCACTCATGTGACTGGCAGTTGGTGCTCTTGTCCTTTTCTAGCTACTTTATTCTATGGTTATACCATCTTTTTTTTAACAAGTCCCTATTGATGGGCATATAGGTAGTTTCCAGCTTTTTGCTATCACAGACCAAATTTCAAGGCACGTGTGAAGTACACTCTGTGGGATAAATTTCATGTTTAGGAGTTTATCCTCCAAATATTCTTCTGAGGAATTCTTAGGAATTTCTCCTTTTTTTAAAAAAAATTGATGTATAGTTGATTTACAATATTGTGTTAGTTTCAGGTGTACAGCAAAGTGATTCAGTTATACATATGTCTATATACATACATGTATATACGTGTATATATATTTTCAGATTCTTTTCCATTATAGGTCACTACAAGATATTGAATATAATTCCCTGTGCTATACAGTAAATCTTTGTTGTTTATTTTATATATAGTGGTATCTATTAATCCCATACTCCTAACTTATCCCTCCCCCCAATTCTTTCCCCCTTGGTAGCTATGTCTGTTCTCTTTGTCTGTGAGTCTGTTTCTGCTTTGTAAATAAGTTCATTTGTATTATTTTTTAGATTCCACATATAAGTGATACATAGTATTTGTCTTTCCCTGTCTGACTTACTTCAGTTAGTATGATCATTTCTGGGTCCATCCATGTTGCTGCAAATGGCATGATTTCATTCTTTTTTATGGCTGTATAATAAGGACTCTCACCTTTCTAATGAAGGAATTTTTCCTTCCTCTGAAAAGTGAACAAGTCTGGCAGAAGCTGGCTTCATCAGCCATGATCTTTTTGCTGTTTAACCCTCCATCTTCTTTTGAAAAGGCTCTCTTCAGACGTTCTGGATATAATTCATAAATGTCTGGAGCCTGGATTGGTCAGAAATACATTTATAGTTGGCAAACAACCCTTCATGGGCTTGAGGGTGCACCTTATGGGAATTCTCTACATGAGCATTTTGTGTTGACTCAGTTTTCCGTGTTGTGAAAAGTGGAGAAATGGAAACACTGCCTTTGCTGACGCAACTGGAGATCTTTTATTTTTGCTCTGAGAAAACCAGAGGGAAGTTCCCCAGAAAATGGGGTGCCCTCCCTCTCCAGTCCCCTCGCCTCATTCCTTTTTTCTCCCCTGTGTTAAAAAGCTTTCTGTATCTCTCTCAGTCAGATGATCCACTGACCCTGAACTCCCTTAAAGGATCACTGATCTCCACCCCCTCTGCCCTCAACATTTTTATTCTCTTCAAACCAAATAATGCCGGTGATTTGAGATTTCCATCCTGGACTGTAATAGGAGGTATTCATGTTACATGCAGAGCATTTTAAAGATAGGAGTTTACCGAAAGGATTAAAGTAAACAAGGGTTCAGGTTGGAACCATAGTTGGCGAGTCCTCGGGCACATGGTGCAAGGCTTTCAGAAGACAGTTCTAGCTTTCTTCACGCTTTTCATCAGAATTACCAGGTTCATGTGCCTCTGTTCTATTTTATTAGCGGCACTACCTCTCAAGTGACCTTCATCCTGTGTAGACTTGGCCTTCAGAAGCTCACGGTATTTTGTTTGCCAAGACCTGGGCCATGTTTAGTCTTTTCACATCCCTTCAAGGGAGGCAGTGACTAGAATGGGGACTGCGGATTAGCAGGAGACCATGACCTGTCCTGTGATAGGAGAGCCTTGGGCGCAGCTGGGTCTCCCTCAGGCCCTGCCAGGCCCCGCCCCTTTGGGGGGCAGGGGTGGGGTATGAGGCAGGAGGGTCATCAGACTCAAGCCCTGCGGTTGTCCTTCTGTATCTTCCAATGTGCCCACCCTCCCCCCGCCCTCTGACAGCCGTTGGGGGCCCTGCCCTTCTCTGTTCCCTCAGCTCTGTTCATCAGCTACCCTCCAGGGCTCAGGCTGGCCAGGCTGGACCACACACAGTCCCCCTTTTCCCGGCGCCCTCTCTGGGATATCCCTTGCCCTTCCCTCATCTTCTTCTTCATCGTGGCCTGGCTGAGGAGCTCACCTCTCCGGGTACACTTTCCCGTGCGCCCACTGTCTGGGCTAGGCTCCCCTCCCAGCCGCCCCTTGCACCTGGGGCTTCCTAGATGGCAGTGGCCTGTTGCCCGGTCTGCTCTCCGACTAGACTGGCAGCTTCTTGGGGACAAGCCATCCTGGTGCTCTGAGCACAGGCCCTGTCTCGGATCAGGCACACATCAGGGTCGGCTGAGACTAAGATGGAGCAGTGAGAATGAACTGGTGGAGGGGGCTGCCTGGAAAGCCCTGTTCTGGGGTCTTCGCCTCCTGCCACCTGTGAGCCATTGCCCACCAACGCTTTCTGACCCTGCACGGCCCTCATCTGCACTTGGGGCATGGGGGTGGGTGGGGCCAGGAGACTGCGAGGATGCTTGCTGGCTTCCACAAGGCGTTTAGTTGAGGATACGTTCGTGCCTGATGGAAGCCTCTGGAATGAGTTGGAATAAAGTCCTGAACCGTGTGAGGGCCAGTCCCTCACATCTCAAGTGTGGTCCATGGACTGCACGGTGGCATCTCCTGGGAGCTGTCTAGAAATGCAGCATCCAGACTCCACAAGACCTCCTGAATCAGAACCCACACTTTTTTTTTTTTGAATTTTATTTATTTATTTTTGAATTTTATTTTATTTATTCTTATACAGCAGGTCCTTATTAGTCATCCATTTTATACACATCAGTGTATACATGTCAATCCCAATCGCCCAATTCATCATAACACCACCACCACCCTGCCACTTTCTCCCCTTGGTGTCCATACGTTTGTTCTCTACATCTGTGTCTCTATTTCTGCCCTGCAAACCGGTTCATCTGTACCATTTTTCTAGGTTCCATATATATGCGTTAATAGATGATATTTGTTTTTCTCTTTCTGACTTACTTCACTCTGTATGACAGTCTTTAGATCCATCCACGTCTCTACAAGTGACCCAATTTCGTTCCTTTTTATGGCTGAGTAATATTCCATTGTATATATGTACCACATCTTCTTTATCCATTCGTCTGTCAGTGGGCATTTAGGTTGCTTCCATGACCTGGCTATTGTAAACAGTGCTGCAGTGAACATTGGGGTGCATGTGTCTTTTTGAATTATGGTTTTCTCTGGGTATATGCCCAGTAGTGGGATTGCTGGGTGGTGTGGTAGTTCTATTTTTAGTTTTTTAAGGAACCTCCATAGTGGCTGTATCAATTTACATTCCCACCAACAGTGCAAGAGAGAACCTGCATTTTAATAAGACCCCCAGAGGATTCGTGTGTGCACTGAGGTTTGAGAGGCACTGGTCTTAGGGGTACAGGGACCAGTTTGGGCAGGGGCTGCAGTGGCTGGAGAAGCTCATCAGGGAGGGAACAGGTGAGCTGAGGCTTGGCAGAAGGCAGTACCCTGGTGGATGAAAGGAGGGTGTTTGAGACAAGGAAGGTGTTAAGCCAGGAAAAGACCAGCTCTTCTTGCTAATAGTGTTTGTCTGAAAATTAAGTTTTTTAGGTCCTTTTATGAATAGAATTTTGGCAGAACGGTTGGTTCCATCTTCTAAAGGATCTGATAACTAGGAAACCTTTAATGAATATATCAGATCCGGTGTTTTTCGTCACACAGTTAGAGATTCTGTTTTATTCCTTTGAGGCAGCAGACATGGTTGAGAGAATGAACCAGGCAGTCCAGAACCTGGGATTTGGTTATACTTTTTCTGATAACGAAGCTGTGGGATCCTGACCAAGTCACTTCCCAAGATGACCGTCTTATTTGTTCATGATTCTGGTCAGGAACTGGGGCACGGCTGGGCTAGGCAGTTTTCCTCTGGGCCGGGTTTGTTCACTCAGCTGGTGGCAGCCCTGGCTGGGCTGGAAGGTCCAGTGAGTCTTTATTCATACCTGGCACCTCATTGCTCCTCTGCATGGCTGCTTGGGCTTCCCCACAGTATGGTGGGCTCAGGCTTCCTCATGGCTGCTGGCTTCCAAGAGGGAGGATGCAGAAAAGCTGCACCGTTTCTTAAGATCTGGAACTGACACAGCCCCTGCCCAGATCCAGGGGGAGAGGAGACAGTCTCTTGGTGGATGCTGGCCGGGAGGAAGGAATTGACTGTGGCTGTCTTCGGGGGCTCCGTGATGTTATCAGACCTAGACTCCTCTTTCCTTTCTGCTCTTCCATCCTCAGCACTGGCTTCCGCCTTGGGTCCGAGGTGGCTGTTGGAGCTCTCCCGAGCAGGAAGGAGTAAATCAGGGAAGAGGGCACCATCCTTCCCCTTAGAGAGTGTATCTTACCAGCCAGGTGGTCCCACCCACAGGACTTGCTGTGAGGCTGGGAAATGTAGGCGCGTAGCTGGGGGCGGGGTGCCCAGCTGGTAATCAGAGGTCTGTCCCGAGGACCAAGGGGAGCATGGGGAGCTGCTCCAAGGGGAGCATGGGGTGCATGTGTCTTTTTGAATTATGGTTTTCTCTGGGTATATGCCCAGTAGTGGGATTGCTAGGTGGTATGGTAATTCTATTTTTAGTTTTTTAAGGAACCTCCATACTGTTCTCCATAGTGGCTGTATCAGTTTACATTCATTCATACCAGTGCCTCTCAAACCTCAGTGCACACACGAATCCTCTGGGGGTCTTGTTTAAATGCAGGTTCTCTCTTGCACTGTTGGTGGGAATGTAAATTGATACAGCCACTATGGAGAACAAGGCAGGGAGCTGCCTTGTTCCACCTTCCCCAAAACCAAAACCTGCTGGGAGTTTTTATGGGGGAGGGTGCGGGAGCCCGAGTCAGATCCAGCCAAGACGCACCCGGCGGTGGGCGCGCCGCCCCGCGCGGGTCCTCACCCCTCTCTCTATCCCAGTTCACCACAGGCACCTGCGGCGGCGACGCGGCGATTCACACCTGCGACCTGTGCGGTAAGGCCTTTCGCCTGCAGCGCATGCTCAACCGGCACCTCAAGTGCCACAGCCAGGTGAAGAGGCACCTGTGCAGCTTCTGCGGCAAGGGCTTCAACGACACCTTCGACCTCAAGAGGCACGTGCGCACGCACACAGGTGAGGGAGGGGCGCGGCCAAGAGCCCCTGGTCTTTCCCCCGCAAGGAACCCAGTCGGGAGCCTGGGGCAGAGCTATGTTTCTGGAAGAATCGCGGGGCGGGGTGTTTGGGGCCGGGCCGCCCGGCTCTGCCACCTGCCATAGGTGTCCCCTGGGGCCCGCGCGCCGCTCTCAGCCTGTTCTCGCCTTGGTGAGATGGGCGGCGCATCACTGGCCAGAAGTGTCCTGGGAGCTGTGATGCCCACTCGGTGCAGCCCTCGGGCTGGGCTGAGGGTTGGAACGTGGTCCCCGTGGTCCCTCTGCTGGTATTTTGTGCTCCTTTCTCGGGAAGTGAGTCTGTCTCAAAATAGCATCACGTTGCTTCCTCCTGAGAGCTCAGAAAGAGAACAGCAGCTGACTTAGCGCTGCCCGAGCCTCCTGCGGGGGCGGGTGGGCAAGTGTCACCCCCACCCCGAGCTTTGCTCAGCGCGGGTCTGGGTCCTCACCAGCTCCCTTCCACAGACAGCCCTGGGGTGCCGGTTGGCCGCCCTGCCGCCCCCTCTGGCTGTTCGTAGCCTCGGTAGTTTTGTCTAGGAGACACCTGGCCTCCAGGCTGCTCCTTGAGGGCCACACCTGTGCCAGAGCAATCCCTGGAGGAGAATTCTAAGATGCCATTTCCTTGCTAAAAAAAAACCTTCTCCAGGGCTTCCCTGGTGGCGCAGTGGTTGAGGGTCCGCCTGCAGATGCAGGGGACACGGGGGGTTTGTGCCCCGGTCCGGGAAGATCCCACACGCCACGGAGCAGCTAGGCCCGTGAGCCATGGCCGCTGAGCCTGCGCGTCTGGAGCCTGTGCTCCGCAACGGGAGAGGCCACAACAGTGAGAGGCCCTCATACCGCAAAAAACAAAAAACGAAAAATAAAAAAACCTTCTCCAGCTCTGGGCAGGACAGAATCCAAACTCCCCGTCTTGATGGGCTCCATGTAAAGCCCCTCACAGTCTGGGTCCCATCTTCAAATCTCCATCCTGTTCCAGCCCCTCCCACCCCACCCCACTCCATCTTTTCATCCCACCCATTTCATCTCATCTAAATCCATCCCATCCTAACCATTCAGTCTTGCCCTGGTGCCACGCACTCGCCCTACAACCTCATAGAATTTACTAATTATAGGCCCGCTGATCCCATCAAGCCCTTTCAGGGTTTAGGGTTTCCCTCAGCCTTTTGGGGGTGGGGTGGGAAAATGACCACTCCTCTCTCCCAGGGGGCCTCTCAGGTCCCCAGCCGCCACACAGGGCCCTTCTCAGATCCTCTGTATTCAGATTTCCTTTAAGCCCTTATCACACTTTTTTGTTCTTAGAGTACTGGCCATGAGCTTCCTCCCTGGCCTCAGAAGGGTGTCCTCCACCCTAGAGAATGGACTGGCATACTAAAAGGTTTTTCTTTTTCCTTTAAAAAAACCTTTTCTAAAGTGAAATTTTCATTTAAATGTAACATACATCCAGAAAAGCACACAAATCATAAGTGCATAGTTTGAGAATGTAGGACTTTTTACAAAGCGAACACAAGCATATAACTGGCTGGAGTATTTCCAGCCCCCATAAGACACTGCCCCCTCCCTCCTGCCCCCTCTGGTCACTGTCACCTTCCCTCCAAGAGGCACCAGTAGCCTGACTTCAGTAAAAGTTTGACCTCTATGTGGCCAGGCTGACACCTGGGTTGGGGCAGGGAGAATGCTTAGGGAGATTGATGGTCCTGATGCTTAGGGTGATGGTGGTCCTGTGTGATTAGGGAGGGTCCTATAGAGGGTGAAGGGTCCTGTAGGTGGTGGAGGGTCCTGTGGGTAGTAGAGGGTCCTGTGAAGGGTGGGGGTCCTATGGGTGACGGGGGGACCCCTGGTTATCAATGGACCCATTAAGTGGCTGCAAAGCTGGGCCTATAGGCAACTGACCCAAGGAGCTGGAGGAAATTGGGGACCACTCATGCCGTCATTTGTCGTTGGTTGTCCTAGAGAGTGTCTCAGCTTTTCCTCTCTACCTAAGGATGTCCTTGGGGGCATGGCTTATGTCTTCTGCAACTTCTCACCTGGTGGGCTCTGGTCACTCCCCCACAGAGTGAAGGGGGCTTGGGGAGCATTGTGAGCTGTTGGTACCTTCAGTTGGAGTAAACATGGAGCTGCCTCATCTGTGACTGAGTTAATTCTCCATTAGTAGAAATATTAGGGACTGACTGCTCTCAGGGAAGAGTTTGTAAGCATTTGCACTGAGTTGGTCACACAGTGGTTAAGAACTCTGGATCTGAGCTAGCTGATTCTGCAACCTTGTTGAAATTACTTATCTTTTTGCCTTAGTGTGTCCATCTCTAAAATGGGCATGGTTTTACTATCTATCACCTAAGTGATGGCTGCAAGGTTTCAGGGCAATAATGGCGTATAAAGTGCTTCACAAATTGTAAGCACTTAGTAAATATGAGCTATTAGTGGTGGTAAATGTTGAAATAGTTGGCAGAGTTTACCTGGAGCCCTGCGGTGTGACAGGCTCGAAGACTCACCTCTGTGCTTGTGGAGAGCTCAGCCAGCATAGGGAGAAAGAACCCAAACCCCTGACTGTGACCCAAGGAAACCAGCAGGTGTGCCAGACAGAAGAAAAAGTGGCGAATGCTGGTGGGGAGGCCTGGAAGGTGCATTGTTGCTGGCAGAGGCACCAGGGAGGCTTCTCAGAGGAGGTGTCGTTTTGGCTGAGCCTTGAAGAGTGAGCAAGATTTTCACAGTTGGACGGGGAGGGAAGGGCATTGCAGATGGGGAATGTCTTAGTTTGGGTTCCCCCAGAAACAGACCCTGACACGAGGATTTGGGTGAAGCCGTTTATTTGGGAGATGGTCCTGGGGGCACAGTGAGGGGATGAGGAGAGGAGACAGAGGGAAGGAGACTCAGTGAGAGCTAGTTACTTACTGAGTGGGTTACCACTGGGAGCAACTGGGGCTCAAGCCCCCTGGGGGTCCTCTGAGTGCACACAATGCACACCCCAGAATTGCTCCAGGGGCAGGAAGTGGGGTGTTTATCCATCAACTCCCATCCTTCCTTGTTTAGGGGTACATCCTGGGACACTCTGCTCCTAGGCAGTTCCTCCCCGAAGCCCCTTGCAGACCTCACATTTCTGGGGAGCATCATCGGGCAGGAGCGGCAGGAAGCCACTGGCCTCCTGGGACTGTCCGAGCCGGCCTGGTGGGAGGCTGAGGGGTTCGGTGGGGGGGTAGCAGTGTCTGCCAGGGAGAACAAGGCTTAGCGGCCCGGGGGCCCGGGGTGGGGGCGTTGGCAGAGACGGGAGAGCCTGCGGAGGCCCGCACAGCTTCCTCAGGTGGTAGCGAGCTCAGAACGGTGGCTTTTCTGCAGGCCCCTCGGCTTTATCCTGTTGTGTCCAACAGCCCTGAGGAGCCCCGAGCCCTTGTTACCCGCAGTTCACAGCTGAGGAGCTGGGGACGGCTGGTCTTCCTGAGTCCAGGTCCCCCGCTTTCCACAGGCCCCTTCTCTGTCCCCGCCCCTCAGTACTGTGCTCACTCAGCGTCCTTCCCGAGGCTGGGCCTTGCCAGCCGCCCCGGTTCAGTTTCTAGAAGCCAGCTTGCTCTGCAAGAGGCGAGATAGAGAGGAACTCGGGCCTGGCACAAACCGCACCCTCCAGCCTAGGCTTTATAGTGGGTTGCTGAGGAGCCTGACCATGTGTTCAGTGGTGCCAGCATGTCCTCTGGCCACAGAGTGAGCAGAAAGGGAGTGGCCTGCCCCCTGCCCCCCACTCCAGGGCCCTGGGCTCCTTCATCTCCCGCTCCTCAAAGATGAGACTTCTAGTGACTCCTAAAGGAGGGGCTAAAAATCACTGGGTTGCTGAAAAAAAATGTCTTCCACCTGATGCTTCCCCAAAGGGCATCGTGCACTTTATGCCACGAGGGGCGAGGCTGGCCTTCAGGAGGCATTTAGGATTGGAACTCCGCAGCCTCTCTGAGCACGGGGAGCTCTGGGTCCGCGGAAGGTGGCTGGTCCGATTGAGATGTGTGGTTACGCGTAAAACAGACACTAGATTTCAAAGGCTTAATGCAAAATAAGAACGTAATATATATCAATTTTTAATGTTGATTTCATGTTGAAGTGGTAATATTTTGAATATATTGGGTTAAACAAAAGGTATCCTTAAAATAATTTCACCTGTTTCTTCCTACTTATTTTAATGAGGCTACTGGACATTTTAAAATTACAAAATGGCTTGCATTTTAATCTCTGTTGGATAGCTCTAAGGTCATTGAATCTACAGTTTATGATTTAAATTTTTTTTAATTATAATTTTGACTCTTAAAGTGACCAACAAATAGCACTATGGAAATGTCTTGAACCTATTTTCCCTCTGGTTCATTTTATTTATTTAATTGGCCGTGCCTCAAGGCACGCGGGATCTTAGTTCCCCGACCAGGGATCGAACCCGTGCCCCCCGCAGTGGAAGCGCGGAGCCCTAACCATTGGACAGTCAGGGAATTCCCTGTTTCGTTTTTGTTTTGTTTGGAGTATAATTGCTTTACAGTATTGTGTTAGTTTCTGCTGTACAACGAAGTGAATCAGCTCTATGTATACCTCCCTCTTGGACCTCCCTCCCACCACCCCCCATCCCACACATCTAGGTCGTCACAGAGCACTGAGCTGAGCTTCCTATAGCAGGTTCCCACTGGCTATCTATTTTACGCGTTGGTAGTGTATATAAGTCAGTTCTAATCTCCCAACTGTAGAGATGTGGATGGACCTAACGTCTGTCATACAGAGTGAAGTGAGCTGGAAAGAGAGAAACAAATATCGTATATTAGTGCAGCTATGTGGAATCTGGGAAAATGGTACAGATGAACCTATTTGCAGGGCAGGAATAGGGATGCAGATGTAGAGAACGGAGATGTGGACACGGGAGGAAGGGGAGGGTGGGACGAATTCCCTGGTTTATTTTCTGATGCAGATATGCCTCCAGGTAATAATGACCAGGAAGAGGAGTCAAGGCCTTGCTGACAAACTAGCTGGTGGCAAACGGAAAAAAAGGGGCCCCAGCTCTGGGGATGCCTCTCTGCGGGAGCTGGAGGGACAGGCCTGGCCTCCTGGCGCCAGAGGCCTGCCCTGCAAGCTCTGAGCTCTGTGCAAAAGGGATAATCAGTTAAAAGAGCAAAAATCTGGGCTCCTCAGACCTTTCTGTAGTTCATGTGTATGTACCACCTCACTGGCTCCAAAAGATCTCACCAGGATTCTGGGAATTCGGTTTTGCCTTTGATGGAGACGTGAATGTTGGATTTTGGCTCTTGACAATTACAAGTAAATGTTGTGTTTGGACCAGAAGCAAAGATGTGGACAGTGTTCTCACAACTACAGTAGGCAGATGAGTGAAGGTTATGGTTGCTCCCAGTCCGGTTGGGCCAGACCATGACTAATTTGAAGACTTACCTGTGATCCCAGGACCCTTGTTTTGAGAACTGCAGCGACAGTGTTGATGAGGTGGGCAAAGACAGTGGGACCAGGGATCGGGATTAATCCCCTCCCCCACGTCTCCTCCTGAGAGAGCGGGGCCTCTAAGGAAAGACTCAGAACACGAGGAAACTTCTTGGAAAAGGTCCAGGGAAACCGGAGCCTGGAAATGTCTTACCTTAATATCCAAGCAGATGAAAGAAAAGATTAAGACTTCTTTTTTGGATATGACTTCACCAAGGAAAGAGTAGATCAGAGGGGTGTGTGTGTGTGTGTGTGTGTGTGTGTGTGTGTGTGTGAGTGTGTGTGTGTGTGTGAGTGTGTGTGTGTGTGTGTGTGATGGGGGAGGGGGAGCAGCCAAACGACATCTGAGTCCAGATTGGAAGAGAGAAACTGGAACAGAAGAAACTCGGTTAACATTTTGTGAAAATACGTCTGCAGACGAGTGGCTGTTTTCAATCCAAATTGACTTAGGTTGGGTTCCCTAGAAGCAGATTCTGAGATGGCGATTCTTATAAACCGATTTATTGAGGGAGAGCTTTTGGGAGAAACCTGTGAGGGAGGGGAGATCAGGACAGGGTAGCAGGGATGTGGCCCCAGCTTGATCCCACCAGGGCTCTGGCGTGTGACTGGCACTACAGGCCTGTCCTGTCCCCAGGCAAGTGGGGGACATTTCTGTGCCCATGTGAGTCAGAGGCTGCCTTTCCCCTGGGTGGGCAGGTCACTTGCCCAGTGCCCGTTCCTTGGAGAAGGGGACATCCAGGAACTGTTAGCTGCCAACATAGATGACAGATGGGGAGTGAAGTACTGGCCCAGAAAAGGGGGCCCTGATGGAGGACCAGGAGGGTCCACTGCACACATAATAGAGGGAATTGCTCTATTTAAGTGGAGTTGACAGGGTCACTGAGGCCAATGTGTGAAATTATGGCTGTTGACCCACCTCAGGACAAAATAGAGACGGCGGGGGGTGGTGGGAGGGATGAGCTTTCAAGACAGGATTGTATATTCAGTTCGTAGCCCGTGAAAAATGTCATGGGCCTGGTTTTACAGAATATTCTTCTGGATTTGTTCAAGTGTTTTAGGTTGAGCCAGCTGGCCATCCAGGGAAGGAGAGAGTTTGCTGGGGGCAGGGTGTGGGTGGGGGAAATCTGTCATTTAGAGTCAAACAACCAGCAGGTGCCAAACTCAGCACTCAGTGTCTCCCCCCTCGCTGCCCAGGGACCCCAGCGCCAGTGGCACCTGGGGGCGTGTTGAACGTTTACTGAGGTGTCAGGTGTGGTCTGGGCGTTGTTCGCCACTGTGATCAGGTGTGCCAGGCTCATCAGACAAGTACAGCTTGCATTGAATGCATTTTATTTTTCTCGTATGTAAAGTGACTACTTATTTTGTAAAAGACTTCAGTCAATATACAGACTACAGAGGAGAAAGCCTGCGCTGCTGTAACCAGTCGAAAAGGGCACACACATGTGCGGGGTCGGTTTGTGAGGGCTCCAGAGGGGCATAACCCGGGTTGGTGATAACTTTACGACCCTGACTAGAGTAAAGGAGTTGGTTCGAGGTGCGCCTGCCATTCCTACGGAAGCTTCTGAGTTCCACAGAGGGAGGCTGAGGAATTCAGATCTGAGGTCCGGGCAGTGGGGAGGGGGCTCTGGCCAGAGCGCAGGGTCTGCCCTGCCCCGCCTTGGTGCAGCCCTCGGGCCTTATCTTCCATCTGGGCCACATTGAGGAGGAGGAGAAGGCAAACAAATCCCATCTTGATTGAAGAAGAGGAAACAATGGTGTCTGTTTGGAGCCTACGGGGAAGGGTTGGGGAAGGGTTGATTGGACCGGGAAAAATGCAGGCTGGGAGAAGTTTGGAGCGGGGCAGGTGGGAGAAAAGAATAGTTACCTCCACCCCGAGGGAGCTGAATGCTGCCTTGTAGGGTGGCCTCCTTCACTCACCAAACTCTCCCCTCTTTTATTCTGACTGACTTTTTAGCTACAAAAAATAATATTGAAAGGGAAGAATGAAAGTGAGAAAAAAAAAGCCTCCTCTCCACGCCAAGCCCTAGTTCCACTCCTGAAAGCAAGCCACCATTTAATTTTTTTTTCCCCAGAAGTTTTTAACACACATTGCTTTCTTCGTGCACTATATATCCTGGAGATTGTTTCCCATCCGCAGAGGTAGACATACCTCACTCTTTTGAATAGTTGTCAGAGCGTTTCTTAATACGAGATTATGACGTAATTTCACATATGGAGGCACTGTCATTTTTTTCTCTTGCCCCAAATGGTGACACTTATTTACATTTTCAGGGTCGGTTTTTTCTTTCCTCCCTCCTTCCCTCCTTCCCTCCCTCCCTCCCTCCCTTCCTTCTTCCTTCCTTCCTTCCTTCCTCTCTTTCTCTGTCTCTCTCTTTTAATTTTAGACAGCACTACCACAGATATTCTTGTAAATCCTTTGCCTACTTGTGTGAGTCTTTCTGTAGATAATTTCCCCGAAGTGGGCCAAAGGGTAGACGCATTATGATGTTTATGGAGTGGTCACATTGCCTCCTGAAGGGTTTGCCCTAAATGTCCAGTCCCACAAGGAGGCCTGCAGCGAGCTCCTTGCTGAAGTCCATGTTTGGATAAAGTTCAGTAAAGGGGACTTAGCTACAGCAAGCAGAGAGCGCCAATGACAAAGACTTTCCTTTGGGGATGAGTGACATGAAGCTTGATTTGGTAGTAGGAATAGAACATTTGAAAAGAGACCCTTTGTGATAACCCAACACACAGTATTTTCTGCTCGAGGTGATACAGACCCGCAGCACAATATCTGGAGGGTGGACGGGGAAGGAAGTCTGTTCCCCCCACCCCACCCCACCAGCAGCCTAGGAACGACATTTTTAAAAATTAGCCTTTAAAAAAATTATTTATTTTTTTAAATTGAAGTATAGTTGATTTACAATGTTGTGTTAGTTTCTTGTGTACAGCAAAGTGATTCAGTTATACATATGTGTATATATATTCTTTTCCGTACTCTTTTCCATTATGATTTATTACAGGAAAAAATTATCCTTTTTTATTGTGAAATAGATAATGAACAAAAAGGTGTACATATAGATACAGTTTAAAGACAGATACTAAATATTCACATACCCACCAGCCAGCCAGCTTCTGAATAGAGCGTATTTGCGTTCTGTTGACCTGGATTGTAAGCTGTTGAAGCTGCATCCCGTTGAATATTCAGTGTGTGCTGCATCGTTTCCTTGTGAGATCTCAGTTAATCCGCAGAGCAGCCTTACAAGGGGTATCAATTATTATCCCCATTTTGCAGGTGAGGAAACTGAGGTGTGGACTCAGTTAATGCGTGGCTGATGGGTGGTGCCTGGGTTTCCAGTGGCCTTGGACTCTGTTACTGTGTAGGTGTCAGTAGGTTAATGATGCCTGATGCGAGGTTGGTTCCGGGATCCCACTCCAGGCTCGGACAAGATTGGCCTTTGCTCGAGAGCGCCCACGTCCAGGACAGCCGAGGCCCAATGTCAGGGAGCGCTTGGTATCTGTCCCCCTCATCTGGGGATCCTCCCTGGCCCCCTTCATCCCCTGCCCCCCAAGTTTGGGGGAGAGGAGGACTCCAGGAGGGAGGGACTTGTTCCCCAGCCCAGAAAGAGTCACCAAGAGGCGGCTGCTGGGTGACCATGTCTGCCTGCACCAGTGAGCGAGGGATGAATGTGGTGTTTGCAGAGCCGGGTGCGGAGGGCAGGTTTGCAGAAGTCAGAATTAACTGCCGTAACTAGAGGTGTGGGGACCTCCTGTCTACCCCGCTCCACCCCCCGCAGTCATCCTCATCCTAGCCATCACCTGCACGACGCAGGGCTCTGAAATCCTCTAGCCCTGGCTATCCAGGCTCTGCTGGGTGCTGTGCCCGTAGGATTCGGCTGAGCTGCGGAATGAAGAGAGGAAGGAGACGTGACCGTGCGAGTGGACTTGGCCCTGGCCCGATGCCCTCTGCCAGGGGCAGGGCTCAGGCAAAGCCATGCAGCCCCGTCCGCATCACCTTCTCAGGTCACCGTTGGGAGTGGGGACCCCCAGGAGTAGGATTGGAAGCGTCCACTTCCAGAATCCAGGTTAAAGCCTGGTGTCAGTGTGCTGGTTTCCCCACCGGTTGAGTTTGGACGTTTTAAAATAGTCGAGGGCTGTTTCCAATCACCCTTGAAAGGAGCAGCTGGCCTCTGGGTGAATTTCTGTCTTGATGAGCTTTGGGTCTGAAGTCAGGTTGCTGCTTGATCAGCCAGAGGTGGTGGGAACCAGCTGCCATGTGGGCGCAGAGGCCTGGTTAACACGAAGCCCCTTGTGGCCCAGACATGCAACCTACGTGGTGTATTCCTTTGGAGAGGCCTCACGGCCCCTACGTTTGTAGAAAACTAGCCCCAAGATGTGACCTCTCTTTTTCCTGGGCCAGTAGGATTCACTCATTCATTCAAAAATTATTTACTGAGCACCTATTAGGAATTCTCTGCTGGTCCAGTGGTTAAGGCTCCACGCTTCTACTGCTGAGCGCCCAGGTTTGATCCCTGGTCAGAGAACTAAGATCCCACAAGCCACGTGGTGCGGCCAAAAACAAAATAATAAAATAAAAAATAAAAATGATTTTACTGAGCACCTATTATGTGCCAAGTGCTGAGGATTATAAAGGAGTTTCTTTTAGCAGTTTTTCTGAAACGTGGAATGTAATACAGGCCTGTTTTCTGCTTGGGTGGGCTGGAGGAACACCCCACCACGGCATTGAGCTAACACAATTTTTTTCACATGAACATTAGAGGAAAGGATGGGAGCTTCTGGATGTGGATAGGAAGACAAGTGGAAGCGACTCGATTTGTTCAGGTGGTTGAACGGGGGTGGGGGGAGTATTTTTTTCCATTTTGACTTCCTTTGTCATCTGTGTACTTAAAAAACGTCATGAACAGACATAGCTCTCCCGGCCCCCCTCCACACACCACCAGTGAGGAACTGGGGACGTTTAACCTTGAAGAGAGGACTTGGGGGGGCCTGGCTGCCTCAAGACACCCCAAGTGCCGTCCTAAGGCTTCACCACGCCTTGCTTCAGACCTGTGACTCCAGCATAAGCAGCCTCAGCAGCACCTGGGAACCTGTGAGAAATGCAGATTCTCATCCCCACCCCAGAACCAGATCCGCCAGCAGGGGGGCCCGGAATCTGTGTTTTGACAAGCCCTCTAGGTGGTTCTGTTTCGGGCTCAAATTTGAGAACCACTGCTTTCACTTGGATCAGGACATCTGGGGTGGGGCCCGAGGCTCTGCACTTCCAACGAGCTCCTAGGTGATGTGATGTGAGGTGGACTACACCTTAGTACCAGGTCGTATAAGGCAGCATCATGTGATGGGAGGGTGTGGGCTGGAGCAGGGCTTCCTCAATCTCTACAGGTTTTAAAAGATGGGATTTGGGTGCAGCTGTACAACAAAACGCCACGGTGCTCTTAAAAAGGAATGAAACCAAGCTGTAAGCACCAATATGGGAAAATCTCCAGGAATATATATTTATTTCTTGAAGTATAGTTGACTTACATTGTGGTTAATTTCTGTTGTACAGCAAAGTGATTTAGTTATGTGTGTGTGTGTGTGTATATATATATATATATATATATATATATATATATATACACACACACACACACATTCTTTTTTTTGATATTCTTTTCCATTATGGTTTATCATAGCATATTGAATATAGTTCTCTGTGCTATACAGTAGGACCTTGTTGTTTACCCATCTTATATATAATAGCTTACATCTGCTGACCCCAACTTCCCACTCCATTCCTCCCCCAACCTCCTCCCCCTTGGCAACCACCAGTCTGTTCTCTATGTCTGTGATTCTGTTTCTGTTTCATGGATAGGTTCATTTGTGTCATATTTTAGATTCCACATATAAGTGATATCATATGATATTTGTTTCTCTGTCTGGCTTATTCACCTAGTATGATAATTTCTATGTCCATCCATATTGCTTCAAATGGCATCATTTCATTCTTTTTTATGCCTGAGTGATATTCCATTGTATATATGCACCACATCTTCTTTACCCATTCATCAGTCGATGGACACTTAGGCTGCTTCCATGTCTTGGCTATTGTGAATAATGCTACTATGAACATAGAGGTACATGTATCTTTTTTAATTATAGTTTTGTCTGGATATATGCCCAGGAGTGGGATTGCTGGATCACATGGTAATTCTATTTTTAGCTTCCTGAGGAACCTCCATACTGTTCTCCACAGTGGCTGCACCAACTTACATTCCCACCAACAGTGTAGGAGGTTTCCGTTTTCTCCACACCCTCTCTGGCATTTATTGTTTGTAGACTTTTAAATGATGGCCATTCTGATCAGTGTGATATGGTGCACCAGGAACATTGTTAAGCGAGAAAAGTAGATTTTGAAAATATCTTGTGATAATAGCTTGCTTCCGTTAAAGCCAGGATAGTAAAATCATGATAAAACCCATTATTGCATAAATAGACTATTTAAGCATTTTAGAATGTGAATTTTAATACACCTGTTTTTCAATTTTTCACTATTCTTTCAGCAACCCGAACATTCTTGGGGAAAAAAATAACCATTAAAAAAACAAATAAAAACATCTACGTGGGGATGCACATTTTCCCTTTCACCTGAAGCTCCAACATGACTCCATGCAGCCATGGTGGATCCTGTCCTTACTTAAGTTTTTGATAACTTGTTCATCATGGATTTTTTCGCATGTATTTTGATTTTGAAAATATTTATCTTGATTGATGTTTTCACATACTCTTCAATTTTGAGCCTAAAGCTTTGGGGATTCCTGCGGGCAGTGGTCCTCCTGGCCTCTGGGCTCTGAGATGCTCTGAGAGCTGGCAGCCCACTCTGCTCCATGGACCCTGAGCACAACATTCACCCTCTCTGGGCTTCCGTGCTCATGGGACACTGTATGCTTCCTTGAATCCCCCCCACTTTAGAGCCTGAGATACACCTACCGAGGTCTCCTTACCTAAGTCCCCGTCTCACCCTGTCGGGGGCCCACGGTGGGCATGGGCATGACTGTGGTTTGATTGGCTGAGCTCCCTGCTCATATGGTACCTGTGGCCTCTCCGTCTGGAAGGCAGGCCCCACTAATAGTAGCTCACTTTTAAAGCCAGCAGGAGATCTAGGTTGGAAATGGTTTCCTAACTGTGGCCGACGCCATCAGTGTCCTCTGGCCCCTGCCATTTCTGGGCACACCCGTCCATGTCGTGGCTGCCCACACCTGCAGCCCAGCCTGAGGATGTCCTTGCTGGAGGCCACTCTACCCCAAGGCAGGCTGTACATGCTGGGGAGAGAGAACCTGTCCCACCCAGGGTGCTCTCCACGGTGCTGCCGGAGCAGGCGGACAAAGACTCCAGCTCCCGAGGGCCAGGGTAACTCGGAGGTGTGTGTTCTTCTCTGTCCCCCACATTGCCTGGCCATTTGGACTCTGGTTGCCCACAGTGGTGACTGGCTGGATGACCCCTCTCCCCCTTGTCATCATCTTCCCTCCCCTGCAGGTGGGGAGTCACCTCCCACTTTTCATGGGGTCACTCCTCCTGAGGGCACCTCCCAAATAACTCCTTTTCCAGTGAAACCCAAACTAAAATTAAAACAAGGTTTACTCTGCCCACTTTGAAACCCAAACGTTAAGGCAGGCAAGTGGTGGTGTTTTGCTGTATGCATCCGTTTTTATTATGTTTGCTCTGTGGACAATTTTGTCTCCTGCCTTAATCATTTTCCTCATGTTCCTCATCCTTGGTCATGATGATTTTTTTTTTTTTTTCCTCAGCCCCTGGCAACTATTTTTCTATTGTTTCTGGGAGTTTGACTTTTCTGTATCTAAGTGACACCACACACTATTCGTCTTTCTCTGTCTGGCTTATCTCACTGAACTTAATGTCCTCAAGGTCCATCCATGTTGTTGCAAATGCTAGGATTTCCTCTTTCTCCTGGCTGAATAATAATCCATTATAGATATATACCACACCTCTTTTATCCATTCATTTGTTGGTGGACACTTATGTTGTTTCCATGTCTTGGCTATTGTGAATAGTGCTACAGTGGACATGGCTGTGGAGGTATCTCTCTGAGATCCTGTTTTTATTTCCTTTGGATAAATACAGTGGGATTGCGTGATCATATAGAAAGGTCTGTCTTTAAGTTTTCGAGGAACCTCCATACTGTTTGCCACAGTGGCTGCACCAATTTACATTCCCACCAACAGTGCACAAGGGTCCCCTTTTCTCCACATCCTCACCAGCATTTGTTACCTTTTGTCTATTTGATAATGGCGATTCTGACAGGTGTGAGGTGATCTCTCCTCTCTACGTGGTTGTGATTTGCATTTTTCTGATGATTGGTGATGGTGAACATCTTCTCATGTGTCTGTCGGCCCTTTGTACGTCTTTGGAAAAATGCCTGTTCAGTTCCTCTGCCCGCTTTTGAATCGTGTTGTTGTTTTTTTTGCCGTTGGGTGATGCAGGATGACTTTTAATGGCTTCATAGGTGGGAGGCTCTGGCTGGGCTGTGACCGACCGGTGCTGTGTCTGCCCCTCACCCTGCAGGCATTCGCCCCTACAAATGCGACGTCTGCCACAAAGCCTTCACCCAGCGCTGCTCCTTGGAATCCCACCTGAAGAAGATCCATGGGGTGCAGCAGCAGTATGCCTACAAGCAGCGCCGGGACAAGCTGTACGTCTGTGAAGACTGTGGCTACACGGGCCCCACCCAAGAGGACCTGTACCTGCATGTGAATGGTGCCCACCCGGGCAGCGCGTTCCTCAAAAAGACATCCAAGAAACTGGCAGCCCTCTTGCAAAACAAGCTGACATCCACGCTCCAGGGCAATGCCAACCTGAGCGAGGAGGAGGAGAAGTAGGAGAGGGCGTGGATGCCAACGCTGCCACGTGTCCACAGATTCCCGGTCTTGAGGGCCCCCTGACCCACGGGCTCTTTCTAAGTCCAAGTGTTCCGTCCATCTCTCTGTCCTCTGGGGGCCTCGATGGGGGGCTCCGTTCCAAGGCTGTCAGTGATAACAGTGGCTTCAGGCCCCCTGTAACCTGTATCCTCAGGAACACTGTCACATGAATGAAAGCTTGTGGATGGCTATGATCACCGTCTGGGGTTTGGGGTTTGTTTTTTTTTGTTTTTTTTTTAGGATTTTCACACATGGAGGCAGGGGTGTTCTCAAGAGAGACACCCCTTGGAGAGATTGATATGGTGCCTTGAAATAAAAGTACTTCCACTTGAAATGCTACTCCAGCAGGGAAAACGAATCCTATTATTCTAAAAGAGTTAGCAGGAATTATTTTAATAAAGGAAACGTCCTGGTGAAATTTTCCTGATCAGAATGAAACAGGAGAGCATTGACCTGTAGCTCCCTGTCCAGGGCGTATCGTGGGACCTTCGACTTCAGGTTATTTGGGGGTTGATGTTTTGTACTAGTGGGTGGGTTTGAAGAAGGGCATCTTGAGCGTTGGGTAAAGGTAAACAGACAGCTGGTGACAAGACAGCCCCACACGTGGCTGCCAGGCAGAGGCGCTGGGCTCAGCTTGGCAGGCGGCTCACAGATGCTCTTTGGGCCAGGGTGTTGCTGCAGAGATGCTCTGGCCTCCAGGACCGGGCCTGCTGGCTGAAGGCCATCCCCCCTCCGTGAGTCCAGCACCGGGGACACCGTGGACATCGTGGGGCCGAGGTTTGAGCATGAGGAGACCCCGGGGGCCCTCAGTGCCCCTGCAGGGGGGCGGGGGGGAGGTGATGGCGTCGGCATCTCCTTCCGGGCATGTGACTGCTGCGCGAGGTGACCTTTGGCCACCTGCACCTCCTCACGTGGGAGGTTAACAATAAAGCCGACGGGAGGACGGGGAGTGTGTGAGGTGGTCTCCAGGGTCCTTCTGTGCCTGCAGGGGCCGGAGGAAGGACCCAGAACTCTCAGGAGCCCCTGTGGCCGGGAGGGATTGACTTGTAGGAGGTGCCGATCAGCTGTGCCTGGGCGCTGCCGGGGCGGAGTGCGCAGGTTCATTTCCACTCTGTTTTTTTTTGTTTGTTTGTTTTGTTTTTGTTTTTTTTGCGGTACGCGGGCCTCTCACTGTTGTGGCCTCTCCCGTTGCGGAGCACAGGCTCCAGACGCGCAGGCTCAGTGGCCATGGCTCACGGGCCCAGCCGCTCCGCGGCATGTGGGATCTTCCCGGACCGGGGCACGAACCCGTGTCCCCTGCATCGGCAGGCGGACTCTCAACCACTGCGCCACCAGGGAAGCCCCATTTCCACTCTGAAAGTCAAGGAAATCTTTCTTTGGGAACGTTTGGGTGGTGAGGCCATTTTCTTATTTCCTCCCTCCCATCCATCATCCTCCCTTGCTCCTCTCCTCTCCTCCCCCGTTCCCTCCCACCTTCTCTCCCTACTTCTCCCCTCTGCCCCCTCCCCCCCCGCCACCACTGTGGGCAGGGCCTCATGCCAGGATCCGGGCAGTTTTAAGTGGTACATCCCGTAACTCGGCGTTTCTTTGCCGAGTCAGCACTTTTTTCGGAAGAAAGGGAGGGAGGGAGGAAATAAACCCTCTTTCCGAGCACCTACGATGCACCGGGCACTGAGCCAGGCACCCCTCGCTGCATGATGTCCTCTAGAGCACTCCTGGGGGGTCAGCATCCCTGTGCCAGGTGGTGGGGGGCAGGGGAGGCAACCACAGAGGCCGTCGGCCGGGCTGGCCGCTGGAGGAAGGGTCCAGGGCCCCTAAATCTGGTCAGAACTCCTTTTTCCCTCCCTCTCCCCACCCTCCCTTCAAAAAGGAAAGACAAGGCCTCAGGTCCAACGTTGGCTACACCAGAGGCAAACGTGAGACTAGGGCAGGCTTTGGGGGATCCTCACCCCTCCGGCTTCTCTGAAGGTAAGACTCAGTGCTGCGGGCCAGCCTGAGGTGCCACCATGGGTCCTGCTCTGCTGCATCTGAAGGTCTGGGTGTTTGGGCCGAGGCTGCAGTGCCACGTGGTCTAAATGGCCATGTTCCAGTATCAGCAGTGGCAGGGTTGCCCTTGGGACCCACAGTGGCATGTGGGGTGTGGTGGTTGCCCAGTGCAGCCTCAAGGGACACAGCCAGTGCTGAGGGCTCAGCCCTGGTCCAGTGGGCAAACTGGGTTGTGTCTCAGCAGTTGATACAGGGGAGAGAGGCTACAAGGTGGCTGATTTGCTTTCCTCAGTCATCTGGCATTCCTGTAAAGGAATATCTCAATGACTGGCTGGGCCAGCTGGCCTGTGGCTGGTTTTTCATAGGGAATTGTGAACTAGCTGACGTGGTGTTCTCTTTAGGGTCAGATTTTTATTAAACAGAACTCTTCTGGTGGCATGTGACAGAAACTCAGTTTAAAATGACTTTAACAGAAAAAAAGAATGTATTAGCTGTAATGTCTAGGGTTTTTCCAGCTTCAGGGGTGGCTGGATCTAGGTGCTTAAATCATATCATCCTTTATCTTTCTGTCTTTTATCCAGTTTTCCTCCAGGTGGCTTCTTTCTCAGGCAGATTCAAGTGGGGGCTGGATGGCCATCCACTGCTCTGGACGTCTGTACAGCAGCCCAGCAGAAGGGGGGTTTATCTTTTAGCCAAAGATCCTGGGCTGATGCTTCCTGTGTCTGACTGGCCCCGTCTAGCTCTTGTCATCACCTCTCCCCTCCAACCCTAGCCAATCACTGTGCTCTGCTGGCCAGGCCTGAGCCATGTGCTCCTGCCTCCTCCGAAGCAGGGCTGGAGAGAGCAGGCTGGCTACACCTCTGGCTTGGGCGGGGGTGGGAAAGTGCTTCCCCAGCAGAAAGCAGGGTGCCGTGCCCAGGGAGGAAATGGAGGTTGGGTAGGTGTACCAGCTAAGACAAGGCACAGCTGCTGGAACAAAGATTCCCAGCATGTGGTATGGCTTAAAGAAGAGAGAAGGGTGTTTTTTCCTCACCTAGTGGCTCTGGGTTGGCCAGAGCCATACAATCACTCAGGGACTGGGACCTCTTTTTTAAAAAAAATAAATTTATTTATTTATTTAATTTTGGCTGCGTTGGGTCTTCGTTGCTGCATGCAGGCTTTCTCTAGTTGTGGTGAGCGGGGGCTACTCTTCGTTGCGGTGCGCGGGCTTCTCATGGCGGTGCCTTCTCTTGTTGGGGAGCACGGGCTCTAGGCGTGTGGGCTTCAGTAGTTGTGGCTCGTGGGCTCTAGAGTGCAGGCTCAGTAATTGTGGCACACGGGCTTAGTTGCTTCGCGGTATGTGGGATCTTCCCGGACCAGGGCTCGAACCCGTGTCCCCTACATTGGCATGTGGATGCTTAACCACTGCGCCACCAAGGAAGTCCTGGAACCTCTTTCATCTGTTGCCCTGGGACCTTGTGAACATGTGCATGGTTGCAGCTGGGGTTCTGGTTTTCAGCCAGTAAGAGAATTGTCCTGGTTTGGTTTCCTCCAGAAGCTGCTTCTGAGTCAAGAGTTCAAGTTCAAGTTGCTGGCTTAGAAGGTGATCCCAGAAAGCAACAGATGTAGGGAGGTGGGGAAGTGGGACAGGAAAAGAAAGACAAAGAATGCAGGGACTGTAACCGGAGAAGTTACTGATGTGGGCAGTTGGAGCTTAATCCGAGAGGGGATTGCTGGGAGACAGTTCCCCCACAGGAGGGGCATAGCAAGCCATGGTCCACTAGCTCCCCATGCCTGGGGGTTTGGTTGAGGGTGCTGGCGTTGGGGGCATTCATTTCTGGGCACTTCCAACCTGCCCTCTGCACTGGCCAGGCATGCTTCCTGTGCCAGGAAAAGCCCTCAGGCAGAGTTCAAGGGCTTGGCCGTGAGCAATCTTATATACCAACCACATACAGCAGATGCTGAGGGGACCTGGGTGGGGCAGCCCTGGGTCTGGTACAGGTGTGGACGGGTCGCACCCACCCTCTGAAGCTGCTGCCCGGACGTGGCACACAGCCCTTCCACTCACATTCCAGGGTGAGGATTTTGCCACGTTACCTGGGGGGCAGAAAAATGCAGCTTCTCAGCCACAGGCTCTTGTATGCCAGAGCGAGGGACGGATTACGGGAGCAACTCGCGGTCTCTGGCGTGGCAGGCAAAGCCAGCTGACGACCACCCGAGCCTCTGACCCCCTCCTCCTCCCAACCCTGTTTGTTTGTCCTGCTCTCAGCCAGTTGTCAGGAAATCCAGCTACAGTGTCCAGGGTCATGATTTAGGGCACTGGTTCTCAGGTTGGC
Source organism: Hyperoodon ampullatus (assembly GCF_949752795.1). Lineage (NCBI taxonomy): Eukaryota > Metazoa > Chordata > Mammalia > Artiodactyla > Ziphiidae > Hyperoodon > Hyperoodon ampullatus. The sequence continues at coordinate 20,669,340 of NC_136927.1, forward strand.
AGCCCTGGAACCTTAAGTCTGTAAGTGGTGAGGGTGGAGATGGATGAGCTATTGTCAATATCTTCTGTCCCTCATTGGAAACCATCTACTAGCTTGTACGAACTCCACCCAGCAACGTCTTTGCTTTTGGTTGGTGTTAGGTCAGCACCTAGTATGGAAACTGATTCTTGTGCTCATCAGAAGTGCCCCTGGTGGTTTGTTTCAGAGAGAGGGATCTGTTATCAACCTATGTGCTTTATTTGGTTGATGTCTTAGGTTGGGTTCCTTGAAGCAGCCTGAGACAGGGAATCTAGGGTACGTGATTTACTGGGGGAGGCTCTCAGGAGAAACCAGTAAGGAGGTGAGGGATGCAAGTTACAACAGAGAGAAACCAGGCAAGGCTGTGGGTTCTGCTGAAGTCTAGCCTCAGCCCAATCCCAGGGGGAGCTCTGGAGTGTGAGGTGCCATGGACAGTGTCCCGCCGCGAGGCCAGGGGCCGGCCATTGGCTGTGGCTTATCCCTGGGGGTGGGGAGGGGGAAGGCAGGACCACCGGCTGTTCAGCAGCCAACCCTTTTGGAACCTGGGGATGGTTCACGTGGAGGTTTCCAGGGTGAGGGAGGGAGAAATCACAGGAGTGGATTCTTAGGGGTGAAGGAGATTGAGGTCCAATAGCTATACTTTGATAAGGGCCCTCTTTGGGAGCTAAAGGAGTGAATCACTTATTGCAAATTATGTGGTGTTTGGGGGGGGAAATAAAAAATGTTTTTAAATGTATGCAGAGAAATGTCTTCCCCCCAGATTCGTTTCTCATCTGCCAAACCTCCTCTACTGTCATCATCAGCCGCTCTTAGCTTCTTGTGTACCTTTCTTGAGTTTCTTTACTCATATAGAAACAAATAGGATTATATGTATCCTTGTTCCCCACTGCTGTTTTTAAAATTAACGTATAGCATTATGCATACTCTTTGGAACCTTGCATTTTTCTTTTTTGAATTTTATTTATTTTTTATTGAAGTATAGTTCATTTACAGTGTTGTGTTGGTTTCTGGCGTACAGCAAAGTGATTCAGTTATACATATATATTCTTTTTCATATTCTTTTCCATTACAGTTCATTAAAAGATATTGAATATGGTTCCCTGTGCTATACAGTAGGACCTTGTTTATCTATTTTATATATAGTAGTTTGTATCTGCTAATCCCAAGCTCCTAATTTATCCTTCCCCCCTCCATTTTTCTTTTAATAATACATCTAGTAGCTCTTTCCATAGTAGTACAAAAAAGTGATCTCATTCTTCTTTATAGCTATCTATTATTGTATTGTATGGATGTACCATAACTTAGGTTATCTGTCTTCTACTGATGGACATTTATGTTGTTTCCAAAGTTTTGCTACTACGAAGAATGCTACAATGAGTAACTCTGTACATATGTGATTTCACATATGTGCAGACATATCTGTGGGATAAATTCCCAGAAATGCAATTATTAGGGCTAAGGGTGGACCTGCCATAACATTGATCAGTATGGCCCAATTCCCCAGCATGGAGATGTACTAATTTTTTTTTTTTTTTTCGGTACGCGGGCCTCTCGCTGTTGTGGCCTCTCCCGTTGTGGAGCACAGGCTCCGTATGCGCAGGCTCAATGGCCATGGCTCATGGGCCCAGCCACTCCGTGGCATGTGGGATCTTCCCGGACCGGGGCACGAACCCGTGTTCCCTGCATCGGCAGGCGGACTCTCAACCACTGCGCCACCAGGGAAGCCCGAGATGTACCTATTTGATTAGCAGTCCCACCAACAAAGTGTGAGACGGCCCTTCTCCCCACCACCCTGCTGACCTTATATTGCCATGGTTTGGGATTTGGACCAATCTGATAGGGGAGAAATAGTTTCTCAGTGTAATTTTGTTTTACGTTTTTCTTATTCTGTGTGAGAGAAAGAGGTTACATGGCTTTTCATATGATTAAGGGCTGTTTGTAATTCCTTTTCCTGGGAGCTGCCCGAATGCCCATTTTTCTGTGGGGTGGTTGGTCTTTTTTTCTGCCCAACCTGTAGGAATTTGTTTTGAATATATCGGGAAGTTTTGTTCTTTGTGGTCGAAGTTGCTGGTTTTCTCCCAGATCGTTGTCATTTATTCTTCAATTTTGCTCATGCTGTTTTTTTTGTTTTGTTTTTTGGTTTTTTTGGGGGGCCAAGCAGAAGTTTTGTGATGTTTATGTAGTTTGAATTGATCCATCTTTTTCTTTTATGGCTGCTGGAGACCGAGTCATACTTAGAAAGGCCTTCCCACTCCAAGGTTGTACCGGAATCCTGTCAGGCTTTTTTCTAGGACTTTAACGGTTTCATTTTATCACGTATAAATCTTTGATCCATTTGGACTATTTCCTGGCGTATAGTGGGAGGTATGGATCCAACTTTATCATTTTCCAGATGGCTGACAAGAGATATTTTTTAACAGGGAGCTGGTCCAAAACACACCAGAAAACACTGTCTTCAGGAAAAGGTCTTATGCCTCAGCAGAAGGTATTGCAAATTATAGTGAGGAGCCGTTTTCTTTAATTAGCAGAGATTCATTTGTTCAGCGAATATTAACTGAGTGCCCACTGTGTGTTCGGTACTTTTCTAAAAACTGAGGCTGGAAGAAATGGACCCAAGTCCTTGCTCTCCAGGAGCGCCCGTTCTCCTGGGGGGAGACAGATAAGAAATAAGCAAATATAGACTATGTGGTTTTTTTTGTTTGTTTTTTTGTTTTTTCGGCTGCACTGTGCAGCTTGTGGGATCTTAGTTCCCCGACCAGGGGTTGAATCCAGGCCCAGGGCAGTGAGAGCACCGAGTCCTAACCACTGGACCGCCAGGGAATTCCCCTATGTTAACTAGTATAGAAAAAAAAAAATTTGGTGTTCCAGTTACTATGGCTGTAAAAACTGTGTCAAAACTTCGGGGCTCTCTGGGGCAGGCATTGGGACAGGGCACAGCACAGGGGCAGAGGGGATGGCTCTCTGCTCCAGGGCGTCTGGGCCTGTGGCCTGTCGGAGGGCTCGTTCACTCGTGCATCTGGGGGCCGATGCTGGCTGTTGCCTGGGGTCTGGATTCCCCTCGCTGTGGGCCTCTCCTTACAGGGTCTCTCTGTGGGTTTCCTCCAACGTGGTGGGTGCCCAGGGGCGTGTTCTGAAGCCTCCGGAGTCCTGCAGGGTCACTTCTGACGCATTTTATGTCAGAAGCGAGTCCCTAAGGCTGGTTCACATGGAGGGGAGGGAAATGAGTCTCCCTTTTGATGGGAGGAGTGGTTCTAGAAGAGCTTATGGGAACCATCCATGTTGCTACAGCCCTTTTTAGCAAATGGAACCTGCCACCTACAGCAAGGAGGCTGGGACCAGGATGGACAGGAGATGTTGGTGGGGAGTGTTGGTGTTTTGTTTCTGGGGGGGCAGGGACGTGTGGCCTGGAAGAAGTGAGGGCAGAGGGAAGATCAAAGGCCGAGGCCGGGAAGCAGGAGTGCGTGGGGCGAGTGTCGACAGGTCAGGGAGGTTGGGGGCAGCCGGCGGCCACTGCAGGCCGTCGTGAAGACATCAGCTTTTCTTCTGAATGAATCAGGAAACCATTGAGAGCTTGGAGCTGAAGAGTAACCAGATCTCACTTAAGTTTGAGCGGACTGGCCGTGGCTGCTGTGGGAACAGATTTGGAGGTGGGAGACCTGGGTGGAGGTGGGGAGGCCAGCTAGGAGGCCACTGCAGAAATAAAGGCAGGACACAAGGAACGTTTGGACCAGGGTGATGGTGGAGGAGGTGGCAGGAACGTCCAGATGCCGGATATGTTTTTGAAAGTAGTGCTAACGGGGTTTGTTGATGAATTGGATGTGGGTTATCGACAGACCATACAGCTTTCTTTGTCTGGGGCAGTTCCAGCATATATATGAACGGCACGATCGTCACCCTGGTGATGAGAAAGAGAGAGGAGTCAAGGATGGCTCCAGAGTTTTTGTGCAAGAGTCGCAGTGCCATTTACTGAGGTGGGGACGACCAAGCCTGAGGAGCTGGGTTGGGGAGGGGTGGGGTCAGGAGTTCCGGTTTTGAGCTTTTCAAGTTGCTGATGAGCCATCCACGTTGCCTGGGAAGGTGGGAGCTCCCTCTTGAGGTCGGAGGTGGAGATGGGAACCTGAGCCTCGCTGGAGCAGAGAGCGAGAAGCCACAAGGCTGGATGCTGTCCTTCCAGCGAAGAGAAGCACCGCGGGCACGTGGGCACGCCGGCGTGGAGGTTAGGGAGTGAAGGGGGGACCCAGTGATGGGACTAAAAAGCAGCTGTCATCGGACAGGAGGGACGCGGTGGAGGCAGTGGGGCGGGTGCACCTTCACGGGTGTTTTCTGTCACCGGTGGGCACCTGCTCATCCCTTTGAACGAAACCCTCAGTTGTGTGTATTTCCTCATCTTCAGCGAAGGACTGTGAACACAATCCGATCTGTTACGAGTGACCTGGTCACTTCATAAACGTCGCCTGCGGTCAGACCGTTTGTGTGCAAGCCTTGGCGAGGTGCCGTGGCCCACGGGCTGCTTGTTCCCGCGCCCTGCAGCCCAGGCCATCCCACCTGCCGCTGCACGAAGCATCTGCCCTCCCCCCGGCCGTCACTTTCTCCTTGTCCTCTCACCGCGCCTCCTGCTTTCATCCAGGACTTGTCTGATGACCAGCTCGCGGGGCACCCTGGAATCGCAGGTGACGTGGGGGCTGTCCTGTGACCTTTGGTCCCTGTTTAGGCTGCTTTCCTTACTTCTTCATTTTCCCTGGATAATTGCTTCCTGGAAGGTGACTTTTGGATAAGCGGAGTGAACTGTAAAAGTTATTCTGATTCACCTGGTTATACAGCAGCAACTAACACAACAGTGTAAAACAATTATACCTCAATAACGATGTTAAAAAAAAAAGTTATTCTGGGTTTCCCTGGTGGCACAGTGGTTGAGAGTCCACCTGCCGATGCAGGGGACACGGGTTCGTGCCCCGGTCCAGGAAGATCCCACATGCCGCGGAGCGGCTGGGCCCGTGAGCCATGGCCGCTGAGCCTGCGTGTCTGGAGCCTGTGCTCCGTAACGGGAGAGGCCACAACAGTGAGAGGCTCACATACCGCAAAAAAAAAAAAAAAGTTATTCTGCTGCCAACTTCATTATGTTGTTCAGTGTTTACTAGGCAGCCCCACCCCACATGTCTCAAATGTCATGTTAGACCCGGGGTGGGGGCTGCAGGGAGTGACCCATTAGTTCACTCGTACAAGTATTAGTCGTGGGCCTACAGACAAAGCGGGCAAAAAACCCTGCCTGTCTGGTTACAGTACATTTTGATTTACAGAAGGTAGGACATAGATAAATTAGTGAAACATGGAGCGTGTAGGGGGCGCTCGGTGCTGTGGAGTCACCCAGCAGAAAAGGTGCCTGCGAGAGCCGGGTGGTGGGGGGCTGTGGGTGAAACAGGTAGTCCTGGGCCTTGGTGAGATGACAGGGAGTCTGCACCCAAAAGCTCGGGATCCAGCAGCATCGAGATCACATGACTGTTGTGGGTCAGGGCATGTCCAGTGCTTCCCGTCACGCCGAGGTCAACTCCCTGCTCCCCTTCCGTGGCCCGCAGGCCGCCCCCTGACCTCGTGGCCCAGCACTCAGCTCCAGCCTCGGTGACTCTGCTTTCCTCTCACACCCCAGGCACAGTCCTGCCTCAGGACCTTTGCACGCCCTCGACTGCCACATGTCTCTCTCCTTCACTTTATTCTGGTCTCTGCTTGAATGTTGCACAATCAATGAGGCCTTCTGGGTGGCCGGCCCCCAGCGCTGTGTCCCCTGTGCAGCCCCCTCCCACGCCGAATCTGTGTTGGCCCCGTGACACTAACCAACACTGTGTATCAGAGGTGATGCTGTGCTACTCCAGGCCTAAGCCTGAAGATGGCCTGGCAGCTTCTGCTTTTGAATTTGGGGAGCCCTGAGCTGCCACATAAGAAGTCCGACTACCCTGATGGAAAGGCTGTGGGAAAGGCCACATGGACAGGCCACCCAGAGAGGGAACAGCCCTGAGACTGCATGGAGAGAGGGGCCCAGTTCTCCTGACATCCCAGCAGAGCCCGGGCTTCTTGCTATCCTGCCAGGACACAGATGTGTGAATGAATCACCCTGGTCGTTCCCACCCAGGGAAGCCTCAGATGACTGTAGCCCCAGTGAAACTCCACGGGGTGGGGGGGTGGGGGGGGCAGAAGAACCACCCAGCTGAGCCCAGTCAGTCCACAGAATCTTGAATGATAATAAATTGATTGTTTTCATCACTTAGTTTTGAGGCGGCTGCAAATAACTGGAGCCCTGCCCCTGGCCACCCACTCAAATTGCAGCCTCTGTCTCGATTTCCTTTCTTCTGCATTATTTTTCTTCACAGCACTTGAATTTCCTGACATTTATACATGCATTTGTTTACTATCCATCTCTCCCACTGCCCTGCAATCTCCATGAGGTGGGAATTTTGTTCGTTCTGCTCACGGCTTTATCCCTGGAGCTGAGGACAGTGCCTGGTTCATAACAAGCCCTCCATACATACTTATTGAATGGATGAGTTGATTAGTATCCCCTCTTCTGAGATCAAAATGGCCTTGGTTTTAGAATGATCCTTTTCCTCTAAGAAAAAAAATCCAATCGTCAGCTCATAAGGGCACACACTGTTCTGTGAGTACCTCCTGTAACTGACCTTAGGCATGAGAATCTGCACATTTTTATTGAACTCCTGCTACACGGAAGACTGCTTGGAAAACTAACAGATAAACATTTAAAAATAAAACAGCAACTTTAAACGAATCCAGTTGTGAGTTTGGAGAATCCCCTGTGTTCCCAAAGTGGGGACAAGAAGCAGTAGGTGATGGGAAGCCAGCCAGAGGAAGGGATGGAGGTACCAGGCACCAGGTACCAGGTAGGAGATGCATGGAGGGCTGCTCATGCCTCCCGGGGCCCGCCCCGCACATCCCGCCACGGAATAATCCCCCAGAGAGGCCTCCCGGGCCCCAGAGTCCAGCCTCCTCTGCAGAGGGCCTGAGTCCTGCGGCTGCCACCACGGTCCACACAGTTGCTATTTCGGGTCTCTCCTTGGTTCCATCCGCCTGACGTTTTCTCATCGGATTCCAAGCCCAGTGCACCATTTTAGCTGACGTGGGGGAGTGTTTCGTGGGGACAGCAGATGGATGGGATGACAGCTAGCAGGCTGGTGAGGACAGCTGGGAAGTGCTTCTCCTGTGCCCGAGCTGTTGGCTGTGCACGTGCCCATTGGAGTCTGGACGTGCCTTGGGAGCAGCAGCCTGCGCTGGGGACGCCGTGCGAGCTGCTTCCATGTCCTGTGCTGCTAAGCATCCTCGTCCATTCATCCAGTCGACCAACTAACTCACGGACTGACCCGGCAGCAGACCTGAGACGGTGGCTTATTTGCCCCCAGGAAATGTGAGGTGGTTGTGGGGAAGTGAAACACAAGAGAAGAAAGCCTGGGGTTAACCGGGAGCAGGTTACCGCAGTGGGCAACTGGGCCTCAGCCCCACTGCGGGGCTCAGGGCACCCCGAGGGGTTGGGAAGCTGGGCTCTTCACCCACCACCTCCTGTGCTCCACTGGCTGAGGGTGGACCCCTGGGCGTTACCCTCGTGGAATTCGGTCTGCCTGCAGCCCGACGAAACCTCCAGGCAGAAGTTCTCAGGTTCTTACTAAGATGCCTTAGTCAGCTCGGGCTGGTACAACAAAGTACCATAAATAGGGTAGCTTAGAAACAACAGAGATGTATTTCTTACAGTTCTGGAGGCTGCAAGTCCAAGATAAGCGTGGTAGCATGGTTGGGTTCTAGTGAGGGTCCTTTTCCGGGTTGCAGACAAATTCTCGCCAAATTCTCGTGTCCTCAGATGCCAGGAGGAAAGCAAGCCAGCTCTTCTTCCTGTAAGGCCACTAATTCCATCATGAGGGCTCCACCCTCATGACCTAATCACCTGCCGAAGGCCCCACTTCCAAACACCATCGCATTGGGATTGAGGCTTCAACATACGAGTTTGAGGGGACACGGCCCATTGCATCATGGTTTGGAACAGCGAGCGCTGAGGGGACGTGGACAGGGCGAGGCAGGGTTTGCTACACCGACCAGCACTGCCTGTGCGTCCGCTGCAGGTGAGGTGTGGGGCCAGACCTGGGGGCAGAAGAAACACAAACCGTCTAGTGGGGGCAGTGGCTGTATGAGCAGACGAAGTGAACACTAACGCAGAGGCCTGGCTCAGATGCCACAGGAGGCAGACCACACTGAGGGCAGTGAGGAGCTTCGCAGGGCAGGGGACGTGAGCCGGCTCTTGACAGCCGCATGAAGTTCAGGGTCATGTGTGCGTGGTCAGCCGCTCACAGCGTCTCTGCCTCGCGTGGCGGCTGCCTTCTGTGAGGCTGGACGGCTGGGATACTTGCTCCCCAAGGCGTTCAGCAAAGGGGGCTGGGCTCAGGCAGCCCCACATCCCAGGGTGACACCTTTGGTGCCAGGTGGGGAGGGACAGCAGCCCAGTGGCCCTGGTGACCAATCAGAGGGTCCTGGCATTGGAAGTGGTCGGAGAGGCCCCTGGCCCTGCCTCCTTGCCCAAGTCGTGTCTGGCTGGCTCCTTGCTTTTAAGACCACACGGGTGGGGAGTGTGCCCACGCTTTGTCACCTGTGCCAGTGATTAAGGAGCAGACCGTCCCTTCCTTGCGCCCACGTCTTCATGCCTGGTCTCAGGGAATATCCTTATGACCTGCTCTGTTTACACAGTAGCTTACAGATTAAGAAGCAAAGTGACATACATGCTCATGATCGGTTCTTACAGCCACTCCGTAAGGCAGGTAAGAAGTTATTAGCTTTGGGAAACCAAGGTTTCGCAAATGCCAACGGATGGACCCGGGGTGACGTAGCCAGGACGTGGCAGGTCCAGGAGGCACACCCAGGTCCTCGTCCCATGTGTCTCCCTCGTTTTAGAGCCCCCCAGAGGCCCAAGGGCCGTCACAAGGGTGGGAGGGGGCTAAACAGGCCATTCTCTCCCTCTGGTCTCTGGTCCGGCCTCAGCATTTCCCAGATGGCTTGAGACCATTTTGTGTGCTGCCCATGTGCTGCTCTAAATAACACAAACACGCAGTGAAAAAGGCCTCTTTTCTCTCCGTATTGAGAAGAAAACCGCTGTAGGCTGTACCTTTTGGCCCTTCTTTTGCTCGAATACCCTCTTTAACCAAGAGAAAGCAGGCCTCAGATTTGGCCTTCGGAAAGCAAGGGATCTGAGTTAGAATGAATAGCACTGTTTTGTTTTTGTTGTATTTATTTTATGGCTACCTTCTGTTTACAGCAAGTCATAGCTGTTTTTCAAGGTGGTGGTGAGATACAGTTTGCTTTTGAAATAAATTTCTTTAAATAAGAAGAGTGAACCTGTTGAAAGAAAAACATCGTGTAAATAATTGTCTAAGTGGAGACTTCCCTGGTGGCGCAGTGGTTAAGAGTCCGCCTGCCAATGCAGGGGACACGGGTTCGAGCCCTGGCCCGGGAAGATCCCACATGCTGTGGAGCAACAAAGCCTGCGCACCGAAACGAAGAGTAGACCCCGCTCGCCGCAACTAGAGGAAGCCTGCTCACAGCGCCGAAGACCCAATGCAGCCAAAGATAAATAAATAAAATAAATAAATTTATTTAAAAAATTGTCTAATGGCCCTCACATGTGGTAAAAGACCTGGTGGTGGCACAGGAGTGACTGAAGTTTAGGAAATACTCGTACCCAATAGATTAAACGTCTTCATTATTCATAACAGTAAAACAGTTACTATTGAGTATCGGTTATATGCCAGGGACTTTAAATTTGTTATTTCTAATCTTTATAAAAACCCTATGAAGTAGTTATTTTTTTAAAATAATCTTTTACTTTTCTTTTTTTAATTTATTTTATTTTTTGGCTGCATTGGGTCTTTGTTGTTGAGCGTGGGCTTTTTCTAGTTGCAGCAAGTAGGGGCTACTCTTTGTTGCAGTGTGCAGGCTTCTCATTGTGGTGGCTTCTCTTGTTGCAGAGCATGGGCTCTAGGCACGCGGGGTTCAGTAGTTGCGGAGCGTGGGCTCTAGAGTGCATGCGGGCTCAGTAGTTGTGGCACACAGGCTTAGTTGCTCTGCAGCATGTGGGATCTTCCCAGACCAGGGATCGAACCCATGTTCCCTGCATTGGCAGGTGGATTCTTAACCACTGGACCACCAGGGAAGTCCTAGACTTTGTTTTCTTTTTTCAACCTTCACTATCCCATTCATTTAGTGACAGTACTGACTTAAAGACATGTTATATGACATCTCAGCAACACTGCTTTTTTGACACCCTTATCTTCCGTGGAACATTTTTGTACAGATCTGTTAACAGGTATCTCTGTCTTTGATGAACAGTATCTAACATTTTCGTGCGATCATCTTCCTCAGCTGTGATCTTAGAACTCTTCACAGCGGACAGTCCAAGGCCCTGGCTTGGAAGGATGTTTCACTGGGGCTCGGCTCAGCCCTTGGAGGCAGTTTGCGGGCACATCCCTGATGCCCACCTGCTCCTGAGCCTCCTCCCCTGGGGGATGAGGGTCGCTCAAGGAAAGCCTGCCCGGCTGGAGCCACAGAATCCTGCCACTTTATAAACAGCCTCGTTCCTAATCTACTTCCCTGCTCCTTTCTGAGCCAGCGACCCAGTCCACTGGCTGGAAGATTCTGTCCAGAGCTGTGCAGACGGGTCTCCATGCCGCTGCACCAGGAAAAGTGAGGACAAGATCACAAGCTGCTTCAGAAGGGAAGAGAAGAACTCTCACACAGTTGCTTCAATTCAAACCAGCTGTGAGTGACTAAAATGCCCAGTTTATCCCGAGGTATACGTGGGTCCACTCGCATTTGGCTCTAGGCCCCTGACTGCAGTCCACTTCTCCCACCACTAGATGGCAATCCTGTTTTTTAAATTAATTAATTAATTTATGTATTTATTTTTGGCTGTGTTGGGTCTTCGCTGTTGCGCGCGGGCTTTCTTTAATTGCGTCCAGCGGGGGCTGCTCTTCGTTGTGGTGCGCGGGCTTCTCACTGCAGTGGCTTCTCTTGTTGCAGAGCACGGGCTCCAGGTGCGCAGGCTTCAGTAGTTGTGGCACGCGGGCTCAGTAGTTGTGGTGCACGGGCTTAGTTGCTCCGCGGCATGTGGGATCTTCCCGGACCAGGGCTCGAACCCGTGTCCCCTGCCTTGGCAGGTGGGTTCTTAACCACTGTGCCACCAGGGAAGCCCGGCAATCGTGTTTTAAAGCAGATTTTATTCAAGCAATAACACTGTTGAAGTTAAAAAGTAAAAAATAACTGTTTTCACCCCATTATGTTGGCATAAGTCTTAAACCCTTTTGTGAGTGAAGATGAGGGAAAGCAGGACGTTTCAGCAGCCACTGGTGGGCGCGTGAGCTGACATCACAGTTGTCGGGGGACTGGGCAGTGATGCTCATGCCCTGCACGTCCTGGGACCCGGCAGACATGGCAGGTTTCACCCTTGATAAGGACGAGGATGGCCAACATGTACTGTGTTCCTGCTGTGTGCCAGGCACGAAGCCTCATTCAATCCCCACAACTCTAAGAAGTACTATTATTTCCCCTCAATTTACAAATGAGGAAGTCAGCCACAGAAAGGTCAGGTAACTCGCCCAAGGTCACAGAGCTCATAAGTGGCAGAGCCACAATCCACACCCTGCTTCCACTGTGCTGCACACGGCTCTTGTGTTCCAGGAAACAGGTACACGTGGGGGTGCTCACTGAAGCACTGTCTGCAGCAGAGAAACACTGTTGGTCTAACAGCCCACGGGCGAGACCGTAAAGCACAAGGGGACAAGGCAGAGCGCTTGGGAGGCGTGCGCTGGGTTTAGTGGTGGTCAGCCTGGATGATCTCAGAGACTGATGTTGAGACACAGCAGTAAAAACCAAACACGGCAATTAGAACTGTGTTATTCATGACGACCAGCACAGGTATAAGTAGTGAGACTATAAAAGGATACGCTCGAAATAGCGCACCCCGTTTATGATGGTGTTTGTCTCAGGGGAGAGGCAAGTGGGATTAGGGAAAACGGCTTTTATCTGTAGTGTCTAGTATCTTTTTTATCTGTCTCTCTCTTCCTCCCTCCCTCTTGAGCAAAAAGGAAAAACCTCAAACCCTACTCTAACTCAGAGTAGCATTTTATGATTGATCTTCACAAACACATTTCTTTTCTTTTTAAAAATATTTACTTGGCTGCACCATCTTAGTTGCGGCATGCAGGATCTTAGTTGCAGCATGCAGGATCTTAGTTAAGGCATGTGGGATCTAGTTCCTCGACCAGGGGTTTAACCCGGGCCCCCTGCACTGGGAGCGCGGAGTCTTACCCACTGGACCACAGGGAAGTCCCCATGAATGCAATTCTTACACCTGACAGCTGTGACTGTCAAGGCAACAGGTGAGCCTTTGCTCAGGCAGGGTATCTCCCCAGAGATTCCCCCAGGCTCCCTCCTCGGGTGTAAATAGCTCATGAGTTCAGCAGGTTAGACCTCCAGCCACAGCACATCTTTGTTAACCTGGAAAAGAGGGATGGAGGGAAAGCGGGGGAGCCCGGGAGAGTCAGTTCTGCCTTTTACTTAGTAATTGATTGGTTTGGTTTAAGACAGTGCTTTTCTTTAGGACACCAGCTCCAAACTGAGGCGTTTCTTTAAACATAAAAGTTCCAACTGTTCCCTTGCTTCGCTTTTTGTATGTATGAGGAGGGTAGGGTAGGTTACAATCAAATATTTGATTGCTCAGGTGGAAAGGTCAGTGATTAAAACAAACATCCTCCCTCCAACTTCTTCTAAAGCTTTAGGCAAATTGGTTACCTAGAAACACAATGACTTATGACTAACCCACCTCTTGTATTGACCAGGGTCAACACATATGAAACCATAGGTCATTTGTTGACAAGTTTTCCTAGAACTCTGAAAGGTTTATAGAGGTTCATGTTCCCAGATTAACAGGGGCTAATGGCTTTGAGCAAGAAGCCAGGTCTGAGGGGAAAAAAATTGAAAATGGTTTTTAGTGCCAGCATGGAGCTTTTGCCAGCTGCCAAATGCATTAATAAGAATGTGTAGGGAATTCCCTGGCGGTCCAGTGGTTAGGACTCTGCACTTTCACTGCCAGGGCCTGGGTTCAATCCCTAGTCGGGGAACTAAGATCCCACAAGCCACACAGCCGGGGGGTGTGGGGGGGAAGTGTAGAATTGCAGAGGAAAGGTGGAATAGCTTGGCGTGCAGATAGCTTTGACTCTAACAGATTGCCTCAAAGCTCAGGACGGTACGGCTCTGTTCTGCACTTCTGTGAGGAGGCCTCCTCAGAAGAGCAATGTATACTTCCTTTTACAAATACTTTAATTATGCTCTATTAGAGGATAATCTCTCCGTCGCAAATCCTGTTTCCCTTCCCTGGAGTTTAATATGTCACATCGCTTAGGGGAACAAGTGGTTCCAAATATTAGGGACACCCACGGTAGTTCTGGAAGCGCTGTGACTCGTGAGAAACCTCCTCTTCTGCCGTAGTAGTGAGACAAGCTCTTTTCAGTTGACCGTCCCCGCTCGGGGGACTGAGCCTCCTTCACTGGTGAGCCTCAGGCGTGTGGCGGATGCAGGGAGGAACCGGTGCAGTTCCGGGGGCCTTAACTGTTTTCACTCCCACCACGCCTTCCCGGTCGGACTGAGGGTCTTTCATGGTACAGTTCGCGCCACCTCAGCTTGGGAGACTTGGGACAGAGTGACAGGTCCGATGTGTGTTTATCTTAAGCCGAGAGAACCTGCTGGGTCTGGGCTCCTCAACTCTAGGGTGAGGCTTGGTGGAGCAGTGGCCACACCTGCTGGCACAACTCCGAATGCTCTCACTTGGTTTCTGACTTTGGAAACTACAGGCTACAGGAATATACGCTGCTTGAAAAATATGTGAGGTGTGTGGAGTCAACACCAGGTCTCCCTCAATCCTCCCCGCTCCGACCCGAAGCTTACTTTCCGTGTGAGGTGACCGTGGTCAAGGGCACCTCCTTCGTGTGTGCATGTACATACAACACGCCCCAGAGCTACTGGGTCAATGGTAAAATTCTGAATTTAAAAACAAAATCTAAACAATTCCAGGTTTGTGAAATCACTCTATAAATGCACAAATTTAAATAAAAAGCAAAACCAAAAGCCTCATTCCTTAATCACATCTTATATTTTATTTCTTATAATTAATGGCTAATGAAGGAAAAAAGTGTTTGTGGCACCCTACTATTTTAAGACAGCAACTGTAACTTAAATGCTAATCTACTCCATAACACAGGGAGCCTTCCCCCAGGGCTGTAGTGGGTGTTTATTAAGTTTCCTGAACCCAGGGGCAACTAGTCAGTTTTATTACTTATCAAACATAGGAAAAAATTACATGTTATTATTGTTTCCCATAGCTGGAAAATTCCACATACAATACATTTTCTCCATGCACACAATCCCTCGACTCAAGCCAGAAGCTAGCTACCAAAATACCTACAATTACGATTCTCAGACTGGAGCCTGGCTGCTTCTGAGGGTTATTTGGTGGGATGCCAAGGGGCACTGCCCACGATAAGGTGAGTATGCTCCATCTGTCCAGAGAGCAATGTCTACCTGAGGCTAAGGAATCATGTTTATTTTTCAAAAATGTCAAATGGAAGCTTTTTCCCCCAAATGAAATACAGGGAACCACATACATAAAACAAGTTTTAGGAGCCGGCACTAGCAGCAGTAGTTGGCTGATACGAATTCTCACTGCACACATACCCTAGAGGTGCGCGCAGCCCTCCCCCATGGCGTGCCCAGGAGAAATGCTCGGCACACCAAGCCTCACCGCCCTGAATCTCTCAGTTCAAAGACTGGGCGTCCTGCCTGGGACACAGAAAGGTCTATGGGGGTCCAAGAGCCGCCAACACTGTGCCAGTGTTGCTTGCCCTTTTTTCGGGTAAATGCTAGTCAGAGGTAGCAGAGCTGGTCTTTTATGTGCTAAAGTCCAGCTCTTTAAATTTAACTTTTGTGGCTTTGCCTTTTTGGTTGCAATAAATTTCAACAAATTACTAGTTCTGCTTGTGTTACTGCAGCTCTCAGACCCTGTGGCACCTCGTTCCAGATCACAGCAAACAGCGATACATGTTCCCAAACTTTGAGAAAGCCCTGAACGTTCCCACACAGCTTCCTGCCCTTAATCTAGTTTCCGAATATTCTGGTTCTTTTCCTTCTTTGTATATTCTTCTAGTCGAAGAAGCCACTTTGCCCAGTACTGGGAGCAGAGCTCTGCGTCCATGAAGTGTGGGTGGGCAGGGGACCCGTCTTTGTAGGCAACCACAATCAAGCCGCACTGAACCTAGGAAGGAACACAGGGCAATTCCAGCATCTCCACAGTAGCAACAGAGTTGAGGTCCATTTCCTTCTTACTCCAGGGCACACTCAGAACAAAACAATCTACAGTAACAGCTCCTAACTCAATTTCTTTCTTTTTTTTTTTTGCTGTGTCTGGGCCTCTCACTGTTGTGGCCTCTCCTGTTGCGGAGCACAGGCTCTGGACACGCAGGCTCAGCAGCCATGGCTCACGGGCCCAGCCGCTACACGGCATATGGGATCTTCCCAGACCAGGGCACGAACCCGTGTCCCCTGCATCGGCAGGCGGACTCTCAACCACTGCGCCACCAGGGAGGCCCCCTAACTCAATTTCTAAGATGGCTTGATGAAAGACTGGCCCAGGATACATACGAACACAAAGATGACAGTTAAGACGCTAAAGAATGGACTGTGATCATTAAAGAACTATTAACACCAACAAAAAGCCCAGGAAGAGGGGGAAAGTGCTTTTTAAAGTGGTGGAAGGACAGCAACAGAGTAAGCAGTGGGTTACAAACAGAATAAAAGGAGCTATAACCCAGCATCGAGCAAAGCTTTAAGTAAGTGGAGGCTCCGCGTCCTGACCTGAAAGCTGTAGTTGATGTCATGGTTTATGGCACCAACATACGCCACGACTTGCAGCGGGTTGTCAAATGTATTTTGGATGAAAGGCTTTCGCTTCTCCGATGTCTTCCAATCAATCACACACAGCTTGCCCCTAAAGAGAAACCAAAGGAAGCCCTTGAAGGTCTTACACATAGTTTGCTACTTGTCACCCAATGACTGTTGCTTCTATTCCCCACATTCCAAGGAGACAGCTCTCCTGAGCTTTACTTAGGGTTGAAGAGGTGTGACGTTCTTTCCTTTGAGCCCCTCATTCAGGTCAGCCACGAGGTATGACGGAAGATGCTTCCTAAGTGCACCCATGGGAGCTGCAGGTGCGGGCCCAGGTGCTAGTGCTGGGAAACAACTTCTCCAGCACAAGCTTCTAAACTTTCTAGAAGTTTCTTTGGACCTCCATGGTTTAACAGTTGACAAGGGAATTGAAACTATTATTATCTTAGTTGATTTGGGTTCAAACGTCTATCAGAACGAACCACAACAGACCAGTAGCAAAGTCCCCATCGTAAAGGACTAAGCATCGTGGTGCCTCAGAAACCAAAGCTGGAGTTCAAATCCATCAACACTTAACAGGCACCAACTATATGCAGAAATACAAAGAAGAAGACCTGGTCCCTGTCCTAAAAGTTTATATACAGGGTAGAGATATTACTATTAGGGATATTGGGAGAATAGAAAAATTCCTGCCACTTTTTTTTAGTTAAATAACCAGTACATCCCCCACCCCCACCCCATCCCGGTGGACTTTTACACTTGCCAAGCACAGATGTCAAAAGGGCCGCAGGGCGGGTGCACTGAGAACTGGTGATTCTCAAAGGGCTCTATCTGCTCACTTCAGCTTCAAAACCAGCAGTTTAGAGGGAGATTTGCACAGAGTTACCTTTCTGTCACCGTAGCCCTAGATTACAACTTATGCAAGGTATTTATAAAATCTATAAAGTCTAGAATAGCACCGTCTGAAGAAATAAAATGCGAGCTACACACATCATTTAAAATTTTCTAGTAGCTACATCCAAAAAGAAAAAAGGTGAAATTTTAATATTTTATTTAACCCAACGTGTCCAAAATATCATTTCAATATATAATTAATATTGAAAAGTTATTAATGAGATATCTTACATTCTTTTTTGTACGAAGTCATTGAAATCTAGTTTGTATATTTACAGCATACCTCTGTTTGGACTGGCCACAGTCATGTGCTTAATGATGGCCTTTTATGGCTAAAGGCTACTCTACTGGACAGTGCAGGTATACAGGTAACATGTCATCTTTATAACTGTTTTCTATTGCTGTAGAGCTTGACAATCTATGCAAATGAAGAGAGGGCCCCAGCATCCCCAGAGCACTACGATTCCCAGTTCTCTCTCTTGAAAAAAATCAAAATAGGCTACAGTAAAGACTTCTGCCATGTACCACTGTTTCTAGCAATGTACTATAACTTGTAGAACTTAATAACATGGAAGAAAACTTAGTAGTATAAACCCAAATTAAAATTGCAATGAGACAGTCCACAAATAGCTCTTTAACAAATAAAAAGAGCTAATTTATTTTGCTCAGCCTAATTTATTTTGAAATGCAGGCTGAAATGATGAAACAGTGTTAAAACGCATGTTCCCTGTGGCCCCGCAATTTCCCTTTTAGGTCTGTACCATAGAGCAATGGTTTGCTATCCTGGGTGCAAGTGACACATGCCTGGAAAATTTAAGAAGTATTCACACCCAGGCCTACTTCAGATCAACGGAATTTATCCAAACCTCACATATCATTCACCAAAACAAACAAACCAACGAACCCATGCACCTGCCGAGAGAAACTCACGACAGAATAGGAGGAGACACAGTCATTGCTGTAGTTTGTAACTGAAAAACTAGAATAACCTGAGTGCTCCCAACAGGGAACTGGATATGGTTCATTCATACCCAACAGCAGTTAAAAAGAGAGAATAGGATCAAGAGAGAATAGGATCAAAATAATGTTGCTAACATTTACTGAGTAGATAGTGTGCACTTTAAGTACCGTACAGGGAATGTCTCATTTAACGTCTGTAACAAACCTATGAGGTAGGTACTATTATTTGTCCTATTTTACAGATAAACAAATTGAGGTACAGAGAAGCCAAAGCCAAGTAAGTAGCCCAGGGTTAAGAAGAAAAGCCAGAAACCAAACTCAGGCAGCCTGTCTCCAGAGCCCAGTAACTTTTAACTGGGGTTCCAAGGGTTTCACTCACAGATTTTCCCCTTATCCTGTTGTATCGCTCATATGCTTTTTTCTTTTTTTTTCTTTTTTTTTGGAATAGGGGTATCTGCAGGTTATATCTACCCTTGAAATCTGGAGTAAGTGGTGAAAACAGTAACAGAGCAGCAATTTAAAAGCCACGGGAAGCTTTATTAAGCTCAGAGTTCCTATCCATGTCAATCACTGCCTGGAAGCCAGGCAAAGAGTTGATTTTCAGGGCCAACAGATCAAGGTGCTGTTTTTAGGGAAACAGGAAAGAAAATGCAGGAATCAAATTGGATCTTATGGCTGGTACTTTGCTTGGGGTTGGGGCGGGGAGGGGAGGGGAACATGCTGGAAAACAGGCCATCCTAGGGATACTGGGAAGTTGTACCTTTTCTCCACGAAACACTTTGACTTCGGAATGTAGATTTACAAGGATGAGATGGCTCTTACCTGATGTGACTTTACAGAGGCCACACCTTGAAGCAGGAATTAAAAGGAAAAACTAGCATTGGAAGGGAACCATGTGTCCCACCCAGAATGAATTCACCTCCACACTTGATGTAAAAAATTGAATACTTACTGATAATCAGCTACACAGTCCAGCAGACCTACGTACTTTAGGGTCTCATGTTTAACAGCACTTTCCAGAGCCTGCACTCCACTGACATCTCTCAGAACATGCTGGATACTTTGGATGTAGCCAGATTTGAGGAGATTTTCATCAGGTTCTTTTAAGTTCCTCTGGGGTGACAGTATGCTTTCCAAGGCTTCATGAAACCGTTTCCCTTGTAAAAACATGTCTGAAAAGAAAATCGGGGAAAAGGAAAACAACAGCAATAACAAAAAACTCCCAAACAAAGCTAATACTAAGGAACAGATACTCTATAAAACTCTCAACAATCAAATTAAAAATTACATGAATTACCTTTAAGTGATAACCCCTAAGACTTGTGAAATACACTAAGAATGCACTTTGAAAACAAAAGGGCCTAGAAGAGCCTAGATAATAAGATAGATTAAAATGAAGTATTTCTAGTAGCATTAGGTCAAAGCTAGAATTGAAGATCTGGGGGCTACAGGACCACACCTAGTGAATTCACACAGAATTTAAGTGTCCGTTTAATTTAGGTAACCAGTAAGTTAACTAGCTGTGATAGTTATTAGACATTTAGGGAACTGTGCTTGTTTACAGTTCTTTTTACAACCAAATCTTCATTGTGAACATAGGTGGAGGCATCCTTTTACCAACAGGCTTAGTGACTGGCAAAGAGTGAAAATCAAGGCACACACTAATGTTGTGGGATTTGGGGCAGAGGGGAGGAAAATATATGACATTCTTCTCCTGCACTTTCTTTTAGGGCAAGAACAGCCTAAGACAGTGGCTCTGTCCTGAATTTTTTTTCCTCATACACTATTTTTTTGGCCTCCATGTAGCATGTGGGTTCTTGGTTCCCTGAGCAGAGATCAAACCCGTGCCCCTTGCAATGGAAGCGTGGAGTCTTAACCACTGGACCACCAGGGAAGTCCCTTCTCATACACTTTTAAGAAAAGAGGACACAAACATATTCAACAAATGCAAGAAACACTACATATTCACTTGACTCTTGATAAGGGAAGGAGCCGAAAGAAAGAAAAAGAGGGTATTGCTGTGCTAAGCAGTGGCCTTGGCGCTTTCAAACTGTTAACTTTCGAACACAACAACCTGGCAAGATACGGATCATCACCCCCATTTTAATGAAGAAGGCCTAGGTAGTGCTGTTAATTTGCCCCAGGCACCAGAGCGTAAGGTCATTCTGGTCCCTCACACAGCAGAGTGAGAGATGAAAAATCAAGGACCATCAGTAAGATACACACAGAAACAGAGCAGGAGCTATACATGCTTGGAGACAGACCCACAGAAAATGAGGAAAACCATCTCATCTAATGAGGTAATGTCAAACCATATTACCTTTGTCAAGTATTTTTTACAAAGATTTTGAAAGGTCAGTTCTACCATTGGCAAAAAGTGGAATTGCTTCAGGGAAATTACTTGGAAAGTGAGGTGAAATTCAACTGAGGAAATAAGTTATTCTACTCCAAATTTACTTGGCTTAATTGGACTTATTAGCACATAAAAGGCCTACAAATTTAAGACTTATGGAATTAAAACCTAGGGAAAAGAAGAGCAGTATTTATCTACAGACTAGCTTTACTGAAGCAGAACACAAACATGTTAAAAACATGAAGGAAAAAAATTCGTTTATCAACAGCCAAGCAAATAGACAACTCATTCCCCACTGCAGTCTTAACCCCAGGGAGGTCTTCATATGTAAGGGGCAACAAACATGGGATCTGGGTTACAGAATCCCTTAGGATTGTAAAGCTAAGAACATTAAACATGATTAAACTTGTGAAAATAAATCTTAAAAGATTCAAGAGTTATTGCAGATAGCATCAAGTCAGAGTATTCACTCAATAAATTAAAGGAATAAAAGTTAAATATTTTCAAGTCCCAGTAAATAAAATGTATTAAAAAAAAAAACCATGAGTCTCCTATATTCTGATTGACAGCGTGGATATTTTAGAATTAAAAAAGTCAGTGTAGGACTTCCCTGGTGGCGCAGTGGTTAAGAATCCGCCTGCCAACGCAGGGGACACAGGTTCGAGCCCTGGCCCGGGAAGATCCCACATGCTGTGGAGCAACGAAGCCCGTGCGCCACAACTACTGAGCCTTCGCTCTAGAGCCCTCAAGCCACAACTACTGAGCCCACGTGCTACAACTACTGAAGCCTGCGCGCCTAGAGCCTGTGCTTCGCGACAAGAGAAGCCACCGCAATGAGAAGCCCGCGCACCGCAATGAAGAGTAGCCCCCGCTCACCGCAACTAGAGAAAGCCCGCGCGCAGCAACGAACACCCAACGCAGCCAAAAGTAAATAAAATAAATTTATATAAAAATAAAAGGCAATTAGCTCCTGCATATAGTCCTTGCCCCAGGGAGCCAAGGAATTTACATGGGGCTCCGACCGTGACCATTTTGGCCTTGTCCAAGTGCCACCTAAATACTTAATATTTTTCTTTAAAACACGTGACCACAGGTTTAATGTGTTATGCATACACACAGGTCTTTTCTAAGATGCCTCAAAATAAGTGCATTGCTCTTAAATTAAAAATTAAAGTGCTTGTGTACCACGAGGGGTACATGTACTGCTCTCTGGGAAGCATGGCCTAAGGAATGCTCAGTGTAAAACTTAGCTTCAACAACTATAATCCTGATGGGGGACCAGCTAAGTCTCCTGTACCATTGGTCTTTTCTTTCATCTTGCTTTTGAATGGAATCTATTTTAAGAAAGCTATTCTCTCTTGTCTAAGAAGTTAGTGAGTTAGGAGTTGAAGGCTGAAGTTTATCAATTCTCAGTTCCTAATGAAGAACATCTGATCATCTCAATTTACTAAGACCTAAATACAGATCACATGTTCTGGCTTATTGACCATCTTTAAATTTATGGGTCAGTCTCTGATGATAAGCAGAGCAAGCGGGTATTTACTAGATTCTGAACAGAATGCCTAGCAAACAACTAGAATTCCATTATGAGGCGATCGACTCTCCCATAATCAAACAAAACAGGCAATTCTAACACTTAAGTTTGTAGCTTATAAAATAAATGAATTTCATACATCTTTAGTCAAAGTACTTGATCTCTGTGCTTCAATTTCATCTGTGAAATGGGGATAATAGTATCTGTGCTTCATAGGGTTGTCATGAGGATTGAGTTAATATATAAAAAGTACTGTTAATACTAATTATCATTTGAAAGTAGTTTCTCACTAGTTAACGTTAGAAAAAGAACAACTCATCCTTTTGACACTGGTGCTCTGTGTTCTGGAAAACATAATAACCATACAGAATCAGGATTAAGAAAATTACTTGAAGTATATTCTGCAAAGCCATCCTCTCCCAGTTCCAGAATCATCCGACGTTTCCACCTCTCCAAACAGGAAATCTGTTCTGAGGTCATGGTCTGCTGAAGGATTCGGGTCACACTTGGTATCATATTCCTTTGCAAAGGGATTTTCAAAGGAATTGTAGGATCACTTGTTGCATTTGGTTTTCCGCTTTTCTCTGGATTGAAGAGAGGACACCAGTTTCGTGGAACTCCTGCTTCTTCTTGCTTTGGGGCCTTACACTTCCTCACAGGTCCGTAGAGTAAAGCATCTTCCTCAAACAAAGACTGTGGCGGCTGAGCATGGCCTCTGAATGACAAGACAGACCTTACTAAATCAGAGTACTTTTCTTGGTCCACTTCTTCATAAGGGTTCACTTTTTTCTTCCGGCCACACAAATAAGAGGAAGTGGAGAAGACCACACGGGGGGCTGGTTCTACAGAAAACCCCTTTGAACTTTTAAGCTGCCTGCAGATGGTCTGAAATACCTTCATCTTTAGATATTTTTCCACTTCCCTCTAGTCCTCTTGTAATGTCGAGGACCTTTTTAATTTTGCTTTCCTATCAAAGAGAAAAGTGGTGTTAGATATCAAATGTGTTAAATATTTGAACCATCAAAGCAAAAGCTGCAACAGTATGATATTGCACATTAAAATTGTATTCGGTAAGTTTTTTCGACATGTTTAACAGAGGAAAACAAACCTGACTCCATACTGAATCTATTACTTTAGCTCTAACCTTTGTGCCCTGTTGCAGGGGGCTTAGTCTTTCAGGCTCTGCATCTTTTGGAAAAGTACGTTGCCTATAGCCTGAGATACACAGGAGAACCCATTCTCAAGGCTCTGACCTTTAAAGGTATTAACACTTTTCCAATCATATAGAGATTAAAAATTCTGCAGGACAGAAAATAACGATCTTGTTGCAGGTATATAGGAACACTGTGACCAGACCTGCGTGGGCAGCTGTAAGAACAAAGGATTCTGGCACCAAGAAGTGGGCAACAAGCAGCCACACCCCCTCCCCTTTTAGTATAAAAGAAGCCTGAACTCTAACTGGGGAAGATAGTTCTTTGGGACACAAGTCCACCATCTTCTCTGGCTGCTGGCTTTCTGAATAAGGTCTCTATACTTTGCCCTAACAGCTCATCTGTCAATTTATTGGCTTGTCCTGCAGCCGAGCTTGGACTCGGTAATACTCGGACAAAACTATTTCTAAAGAACCGGCACCTGTTAAACGTGAAGCAGACAGCTTGGGGCCACATGTCCCCAGCTATGGAGCCATGTGCCGGCCACGAAGGGAGGCGTGTGTGAGACAAAGAAACACAGGACGCTGGAGGGGCGGCGACAGAGTTAACAGTGCCTCCACTCATCCCTGAACACCAGATTCTCTGCTACGTATCCTGCGTGGAGAGTTCTCATCTAACCCCTCACACCCTCCAAGGTGGGCACCACTGCGACCCGGCCCGCTCAAGACACGGCACTCGCGCTCCGGAAGGGTCCCCATTGATCTGCCGGCCAGAGGCCATCAGCAGGGCCCACGGCCCAATCCCCGCTCCGGCGGAGGCGGAGCCCCGGCGGGGACAGGACGGCGGCGGCCCCTCGGGCGGGCGTCAGGGTTAGGGAGGGCCGGCAGGGGAGGTACCTCGGAAGCCGGCGCGCTCCGCTAGCTCCAGGGCGCGACAACCCCGCGAACAGGTACTTTCGTCAGTCCCGCGCTTTGCCCCCGACTTAGGCCCCGCCCCAGGCACGGCGGCCCCAGCATGCACTGCGGCGCTCACGCCCCACCCCTAGCCCCTCGTGCACCCCAGTGGACACTGGAGCGATCCGTGGGGAGACCCTCCCCGCACGCAGAAGCGCGGGCGCCTCCAAATCTCGCGCTCTCTCTCTCACGAGATCTCGTTTACGTCAGAGCTCGTCGCCATCTTGGACTCTGGCTGAATAATAAATTCCCTCCCTCCAAGAGAGCGCAGCCTTTCTTGAGACGCGCCTCGCTGGGAGAGTGCCCGTGGCGGCAGGTGGTCGGCGGCTTCTGCGTGGCTCGGAGCGAGGGTAGGCCCCGCGTAGCTTGTTTGCCCGGCTCCAAGATGGACGGCAGCGGGGACGGGGGAGGCCGCCCTGGGGGAGCACGTGGGGCGCCGCTCGCCTTTCCCGGGGCTGCTGGGACGGTGGAGGAGTCGCGAGGCCTCCCGCCGCCGTCGGGCAGAGAGGCTGGCGGAGGCGGGGCTGCGGCCGCCCCCGAGACGAGCCCTGGCGGCGGCGGCGGCGGCCCAGCCTCTTCTCTCCTCGCACAGCCAGGCGGCCACGCTCGAGGCCCGCGTCGCCATGGCCGCGGTTCCCGAGTTGCTGCAGCAGCAGGAGGAGGACCGCAGCAAGGTGAGGCCCTGGCCGCCCTCGGCCCCCGGGCCGGGAGGCCCTGGCGGTCACCCAGACCCCACGCTCCTTGCCCTCGTTCCCGGGAGGGGCTCGCGGGGCAGGGGCCGGAGACGCTGGACCGCGCGCTCGGCGTGGAAAGTTGCTAAAACTTCTCGGGGGAGACAGCGCGGTGCACGCGAGACCCGTTTTGCAGCAAACGACGGAGCTCGAAACCGCGCCGCAGCCCCTCCAAAATACTGGGGAAATTCAGTCGAGTCAGGTATCGGGAGTGTGTCTCTTGCGACTTCATAAGCGCTCAGTGCGCCTCTCTGGGAGGGAGTTCAGTCATTTTTAGGAGGTGCTCAAATAGTTGAACTTAATTTTCGCTCTTAAGATTTGCGTGTTGATGTAAGGTACCCCCATGCCGCTTGGATCTTGAGGTCTAAAAGGTGACTAATGCAGTCAATTTATGTCACCATAGCCAATTGAAGATTGAGGCAAGCCTCCACTTTGATTGGTCCTTTACTTATAAGTTAGTTTGAAATATACAGGGGTTGGTATGAGCCGCAACGTTTTGTGCAGAATCGTCAACAGAAACGTTTTTCTAACAGAAAATGAAAAAAAACTAATCCAGGAATTCGAGGCGCTCTGACATTTAAGTAACGTGGAAGGCATCTCTTTAGAAATCAAAGGCATTTTTGATCCACAGCTCTTTGGAGAGACCTTTTCATCTAGTGGTGCCAAAACTCGCAGAAGGCTGCCGGATTCTTCAGCAAGGGGGTCACTGCTGTATTAGTTACTGAAATGAAGCGTGAGGATAGGGTCTTGGTTGGGGTATTTTTATTTCTTTCAAAGTGGAAAGAAGTAATTTTTTTCCCCTCCCTAAAGCCGGAAGTGGGAACTTGAGAACCATTTTTTCTAGAACATTCCAAAGGTAGGTTTCTCTCTAGAAGTTTAGATGGCTGAATAGAAATTTGGGTAGATGGATTTCCCCCCCATCCCCCACCTTCCATCTTCTTTCTTGGTCCAGAATTTATTTTAGACAGCTCTTTACAACTTCAATCGACCTTCCTATTTGTTAGTATAGTATACCTGTGGTTGGTTTTTAAAATAACTTCCCCACCATTCTGATTCTCGAGCAAAAGAGGATTCTGAAGGCTGTTTCCTGCCTCCTGGTTTTAGTGACTACAGGAAAGGATTTTATAGAATTATCTTCCTGCTTTTCTTTTAATTGCAGAAATAAGGACATAATAAACTTAATAAAATATTACTCTAACACGTGGTTTCATTTTTCTTCCTGGTGTCCGATACTAGTCCTGGGATGTGGATCAAGTCTAGATGATTTTTACTGTTCACCAAAGGCGAGTTTGGGACAAGAGTGAAATAACAGGAGGGCAAATCTTGGGCAAACTGTTCTCTTGCTGTAATTTAGCTGTTAGTTAACTGAAATATTTTTACGTTTTTGCTGAAAATGTAAGTTTAAGCTTTCTGATTGCCTTGGAATTTCCATGAGGATACGGGTTCTTGAGGTTTAGACCTGCTAATAAGGCAAGGAACATAATTAATTCTTGAGGATTTTGAGTGCTCCTGCAGAACTTTTGGCTACTTTGGCAAAACAGGAGTACTGGCCTATATCCGGTAGCCTGGCACTTCCATTTAGTCGTATCCATTTGAGCTGAAGGTGTTGATTTGTCTCCTTTCCCAGAAAGCAGTTGTATGATTAATTTGTTCTTTAACTAGTCCTCTACTGATGGGAAAGATGGTGTTCTGGTCTTTAAATTTAGAAAAGTAAGGATTTGCTGAGTCGAGCCCCTGAGAAATTTAACTGAACCTTTAACACCATTAGGCCGCATCTTCATGATAAAGAAACTGGTGTAGTGCACCCCCCGCCACGCCTCCCTCACTGGCTGCATCAACATTCTAAGGTGTCTGGAGTTTTTAATGGTTGGGGGGAGAAATAGAGATTATGCAGAACCTTGTTCCCCTAAGGTATTTACCCAGGCTTCCTGTTTGCCAAGAGGTCCTTTAAACAGCGGGCATCACGTTTAGGCTCCCACTCACAGACTCAGTGTATGTCTATTGTGATGAGTCTTGGTCCCGTTAGTCTTGCCAACCTACGGCAAATGGAGTGCGAGTCCTGATTGTCTCCTGGGATTTTTATTATTCTTAACTTGTTAGTGGACTGAAGCAAATGATCACACAGGAGAAGCTTTGTAGGGGCCCTCCCCAGCCTAGCGCTGTTACTTTCACTAGTTGGTTACATGGGCTTTGGGTGGACAGTGTTTCCTTCCCAGAGCCAGTCATTAACGTTTTACCTTTATGCTGCTGCTCTTGTTTGCAGATTGTTAACTGGTGTGGAAGTTGTCTCTAGGGACACCACTCTCCACCAGCTTAGATGAAGAGTGTTAAAATTTATGTTAGTATAGGAACAGTCCTGAATTTTCACCAATACTGTAGCAAGTCCAGAGTAACTGATTCTTGTGGAGTTAAGTTTTCTACTATGTTTATGGCTTGACTTCTTAAATTCGGGAAGTGTGGCTTCTCAGAGCTGCCCAAGCCTTAGTTCTGGATCAGTGACTTGCAGGCAGTGTCTTAAGATCCCCATTTGTGAATACTACTATAGCAGGTCATGATCTGCCTACTTTTTTTTTTTTTTTTTTTTGGCTGTAGGATGAAATGGCCTAGGGCGACTATGAGAGTATTTTCTGGATTCTGAGATCCAAATTCTCATTTGGTATGAGACCTAGTAAGTGACTAACATCTAATGTAGAGCTTCAGTTTAAACCAGGGTTTCTTAACCTGAGCACTACCGATTGACATTTTGGGCTTGATAATTTTTTGTTGTGGGGACTTGTCCTTCCTGCACATTGTAGCAGTATTCCTGGCCTTTATTGGGTGACTGTAGCTCCCTTCCCTTCATCAGTGACAGTCAAAAATAAATGTAGACACTGTCAAATGTCCCTTGGTTGAGAATCACCAGTTTAAACTTTCTAAAATGGTGTGATATGGGTGGGTCAGATTGTGTTAGAGGCTAATCTTTAGTGTGCCAGTCTGTTTCAAGTTTTTTTCAGATGCTTGATAAATTCTAAGGAAATAACAGGCCGTTTAAAACATCAGCATCGTGAACTATCTTTGGTAGAATTAGCCTTCCCCCCAGTATTGAGGAGCCTTACCAAAAAATGGTAAAGGGTTCGGGGCAGTTGAGAGTTACAAACAAACTCTGCTGTGTTTACCATGTTGGAGTTCACTGCCCCCTTTGGACGATGGAAACCTGAGGCTCGGATGCCACAGTACTCACAAAGCATTGTGGGGCAGAATTGAAGATCACTGAGAAATGTGCTACAGGGTGGAACTTGGTTTTAAAATCCTGCTTTTTTGCTCTGTTGTCCTGATTGCTTGAGGAAATTAGGATGTACTTCTGTAGGTCAGTAGTACCACTGGCCAGTGGTGAAAGGCACATGCAGTGAAGTTAGGTTGTATTTAGGGAAACAACCTTTTAATGAACCCAGTTATTCAGAGAAAAGTATTTTTGCGCTTTATAAGTTCTGCCTTTTATTTTTGAAATAGCGAAGGGATAGTGGGACATCTTGTCTTGCATGAATAGCAAATTTGTTTTTTACAGGTTCAAATTGAGACGTTTCTTTACATCTTTACATGAGAAACTAGCTCCCCCCCCCAAAAAAAAAGATACTTCACCTCCAACACCTGTATATTTTCTGATTGGCCATTGAGTTAACTCTTAAGAAGAGAGGTTTCCCCCTAAAAGGGGGGTATGGAATTTCTCAACTGTTTCATACCCCAAAGGCAAACCGTAAATACACAGGGAGGAGTGAAGTTGCAGTTTGAGGTTCAGGAGAGACTGAACTTTAGTTTAGAGATTGGGTTCTTGGATTGACTCCCCGCCTTCCTTTTAGAAATTTGGTGTGACTTTTTCAGGCACTGCTATATCGTCTGGAGAGAAAAGTGTAGTTTTCTCAAAAGTTGCTTATGTTAATCTGTGGTATGCGTTTTCTGCCAGAAGAGTTTATGGTTTACTTGTTTTTGAGGGGCAGATCCCTAAGCCTTTGGGTCTAGTTAGTGTCAATGGTGAGGAGCACAAATGCAGATGTCGCCAGCCTTAAGGCTTTCGCCTGATCTTTAGTGAAGAGCAGTACAAAGCTTACATGTTGTGCTAGTGGGGACCAGGTACCTGGTGAGTGATGAAGGGCTGAAATATTTATATCTGAAAGAGCTGGGAAATGTGTGGTGCCTCTGACTAGCATACAAGGAATCCCACCAGGAAGCAGGCAAGCTTTTCTCTCCACGCTGCCATTTGTGTCTTAAACTCCTGACACAAGCTCAAGCTCAGCTCCATCCACGTTGCTGAATCATCTTTGTTGGTGAAGGTAAATTTTATTCTCACATCTTTTTCTATTTCATCTTGGGTTGATCATAAAGTAAGACTGCTTTGTAGTAAGGAGCTGTGGACTTGATAGACCAGGAACTTTTGGAAGGGAGACTTGATGAAATCTAGTAGTAGGTGAAGGGCTTTAGCTTTGAATGGAGGAAATTAGTTTTGTGTTTGTGGCAGCTGCTTCCTCTGTAGCAGTGGTATGTTGATTCCCAATAGAATTTCTGTGCTAGGAGATCATTATAGATCATATGGTTCAACATTTCACTTTGTGAACTCCTGAAAATAATCCAGGTATCTTGCAATTAGATGGATTGTAATTAGATGGATTTCACAATGAATTTTATTTTAGCCAGTAATTCAACTTAATCTCTTTCTGGTTCCATGTTGGGATTCCACTGGCTCGTGGGCTTGCAGCCTTGTGAAATGATGATTCAGTTTATCCATTCGCTGAGTGCGCTGCACTGACCTTCTTCCAAGCCTGGATTTCTGTTCTAGGAACTCTGGGCTGCGTAGCCTCCAAGTGCCCTGCAGTCTGCAGTGTTCTACTGTAGACAGCTTGTGTGTTGGTGGACTACCGGTAAGAATGGTTGGTGTCAGCAGGGATGGGTCCCTGTGGGTCTCATCTCACCAAGATGAGTGGTGGAAATCTGATCACTTGCTGCAGCTCTTTATCTAGTTGTTAAGCTTGTGGCTAATTTCCATAACTATTATCTATGTTAGTAGACGGAGATCTAGAAGTCGTTGGTTCTGTTGTCCTTGAGGACTATGATACGATATTCGCAGGCCTGAATTATAGGAAGCGGGGAGCCAGTGGTGGGGGGGAAGGAGATGAACACATATACCTGTAAAAGCAGCTCATGTATTGCACACAGTCAATTCAATTGTTTTTCATGCACCAGTGCCTCAGGGATAAGTGGGATAGAGCACAGACAAATTTTGGTTACCTTCAGGGTGGGAGAAAATAGTAAGAAATAATTCAGTACCATTACAGTATTTGAGCCATGAAGAGGGGTTCGGAGAAAGATACAGTATTAGAATTTCTTACAGAGCACTTCCTGTGAGCTGAAACAGTAACAAAGTAATATATGTTTCATAAGTATGTGTCATGTGAGTCAGTTTTCAGAAATTACTGCAAATCCAATATGTCTGCCGCAGAGCATTTTTGGATTTATTTCCTCACTAGTGAGTATTGGACTAGGCAAGGTATCCGTACCTGTCTAGCTGAAATATGGCCTGGTTGTTTCTTGCCTGTTCTGGCTCCATGCTGCTTACAGACCATTCAAAGATTATTTGTCGTATTGACCCTCTCCCTGGTAGGGGTCTTTAGTACCTTAGCCATTGGGTGAAGGGAAAGCGAAGCAGAATCCTTAGGAGAGAAACAGTTTGAAGGAGAGGCACACTGATGTAGCATGTGCCGGTTAAGTACATTTCTGCTTCGGGACTGGAGAATGGAAAGTCATTTCAGTGTATACATGCAGGCTTTTCTTCTAAATGCAGTAGTTTCCTTGCAACATTCAAATTAAGATGGAAATATAGGGGCTGGCATATTCAATTTCTTGCATGTATACAAAACTGGTTAGACTTAAGTGGCTATTCAACTAGACCCCATTCTAGCAGATCAGAGTTACTGTGGAGATGATTTCTTCCCATTGTGTTTTGTCATTTGGCTATATGGCAGTAGTGTAAACTGGAGTCTGCAGCTGCCGTAACATTTTTTATACTTTATGTATCATCTTCTGTGGGTTCCGAGTTTCTGAATCTGGCTTTCTGTGTTGTCCAGCCACAGAGGTGCTCTTTGCAATCTCTGTGCCACTTAACCTTTTGAAGAGGAGGCTTTGCAATGGCGTTAAATTAAAGTCGTGTACCAAAGTGAGTCATAAGTGAGAGCTGGACCAAAAGTGGTCCTTAGCAGCTCAGAGCTTTGCAGATCTGTCCTGTGGCCAGTGTCAGGTGCCCCAGCTGGGAGGCTGATGAACAAGTGAGGGAATGCACAAGGATTGATTTAATTTTTCTCCTTTTCAGCTCTCTTACCAAGCCTTCATATTTCTTAAAACAGTTAAAATTTTGTTTTCTAAATGAAGCAATGCTTGTTTACCCCCTTTTCTTCTCACAAAGATCACTGTAATCCTTACTGTAAGGATTAGTCTGATAAGGAAGTATATTGGGGACTGAAACTCCATCTAAAACTTGGAGTATGTGATGTAGTGGTTTCTGTGGAAATCTACAAAAGAAAGTCTGTTTTAAAACTTAACATTGCGCATTGGAGAGTAAATGTGTTTTAAATTTGATTCTCACCAGTGGACTAAGGGAATGGGAAAGGGAAAGCTAACGTGCCTAAGGTTAGACTCTTTTCTGAAGCCTGCCTCTCCTGCCTGCCTCTCCCCGCTGCTTTAAACAGCTGTCCCAGTCATTTTGACACCTGTGGCCCAGGTCAGACAGTGTTGGCCAGCAGGGCTAAGGCAGCACTCACTTAGTCTAGGGGGCAGAGATGGTGAGTGGGCAAAAGTGTATGGAGGCATGTCACCCACTCGCTGTACCCTCCACCCTGTTGATTATTTAGCAAGTACTGTGCCATGGGGCTATGGAGTGTTGGTTCTGTTGACCAAGCAGAAAAAGGAATGCTGAGCTTTTAATCACAGTTGATGCTTCCGGAGTGAGGAGAGAGTGCTGACTTAGAAGCTTTAAACATTTCACAACTTTTTGCTCCTTGGTGATTTATGGGCTTCATTATCTGGAGGGTTATCTTGCTACAATACAAGAAAGTTCCTTTGACTTATGAATAGGGATCATTTGAGTTGGTGATGGTCTGCATACTCAGAATTTTGCCACCATCCTTTTTCAGACAATTCTTTGAGGCCCAAATGCAGACTTTTTCGTGTTATCTGTTGTGGGTTTCTTTTTTTTTTTTTAATTGTTTGTTCTGTTTTCGTGGTGGGGTGGGAGTGTTTATCATGTCAGGTGGTGGGATTGTTGAGTCCCTTCCTAGGGTGGTATATTTAGGCAGAAGTGATTACTGCCGGAGAAGCTGGGCGCTTGGCATCTTGTTACAGTGCACAGTCTTTCCAAACGTCTAGTGGTTTTTGTTATTTTGTGTCCTCATCACGCTCTTACACTAAAAAACAAAATATCTTTGCTGACAAGAAGATAGTAACACAGTGAATAACCTGCGCTGTTACTTCTGTATGGTTGGAGGTGTGGGAAAGAGGTGACATCTGATGTTCGCTGGTGAAGTCCATCGCCGCTTTGACTGGTGCTTCAATGAGCCCTGTTTACTAGATTACATTCCCCTTGGGTCTTCCAACCCTAATTCCCAAGGCAATCCTTGTGGTGCTCGTGGGCTCACTGGGCTTGGAGTGAGCTAAAATGGAATTGACAGTATGTTCAGAAATTGAGAGATTGCCGGAAACCAGAATTTGTGACCTCGTTAGGAAATGGAATCTCAGGAAACATGGCTGTTGTTGCTGAACTCAGGGAAATGCACCTTAGACACGGTCCCTGGCCCGGCCCCATCTTTCCACCAGTAACCTGACCCACTTTATTCATGTACTTACTCTTGACGCATACAAACATGAGATCAGTGGGGTGGCCAGTATTCTCTGCAGTCAAATTTAGTGTATATTTTGAGGTCTTTTTGAAAGCTGCATTTACCCAGTGGTAAATTATCAGGAGGAAGGAAGCTTTTATCAGAAATGTGTCAGAGCTAGAGTCACAGCTGTGATAAAATGAAGTATCCCTGACCTTGAAGCTTTATCTTTGTTTGCAGAGATTTCATAAAGGGACATGTGAAAATTAAGCCAAACAAGCAAATATTTCATAGGAGTCATCAAGAATCCACTTGGAAGATGTATTTAGGTTGACATGTCAGGAACTGTTAAGTATATTGTGACCTTAAAATACTTGATGTTAAAAATCAAGTTCTGGTGGCAAGACCGTGAGCCTTAGTTCTTAGAGGAAAGCCATTGTTCTAGGGCTCACTCTGGTTTTTGCAATTAAAATTTTTTTCTTGGTCACAGTGCTGAAGGAAAAAGGGAAGTACTGACAGTTTCTGAGATACTACAAAGGAGAGAGAAGTAATCCATGTGTTCTTAGAGAATATGTTTCATCTTTTCATACCTAATAGAACCAGTTTTTCTATTTTCAGAAGTTCATCAGTCTTTGGTCTTCTTATTTTGAAGAAAGGAATTCAAAGGGAAATTTAGAGGGAAATACTCAGGATTCCCTGTTCTCTCATCCTCTTAACTCCAGTCTTCACTTGGCATTTCCTGTGTTAATAGTCTAGAGGGTTCTGGCAACTTTAGCACTAGCTTACAATTGGGGGCTGGGGGAAGGATGAGATGTTTAATCCCTGCAATCTCTTATTTGTGTCAGGCCTTCAGATCCACTGTCAGCTTGTCTGTCTTAAGAATGAAAGAATTTATCATATTTTAGATTCAGTAGGAAAGCTTTTTTTTAAGGAAGACCATTTTAACCACTTTTTCCTAACAGTCCACTTCTTCCAAGAATTCTTTTTAAACAGGCAAAACTGGAGTTGGATATTATTTTCCTCTGAGTTTCCAACTCACAAAAATCATTTACTTTTGTTTCCAGGGCAGTGCTCACACTTCTCCCTTATATGTAATTGCAGTGGAATTCTGATAATTAAGGCCTTTGTTGGTTTTTACAATTCACTTCTTGTGTCTAGATTTCTCATCTCCTTGACAGTCCCTGAATATCAATAGGTCCACTCTTGAGTGGATTTTTATCTCTCCACGCAAGATCCCATACCACCTGACTGTTCTCTGTACTTCCAAATTTTCCCAGCCTCTAACTTTCAGATATACGTACAGTCTGTTAATGCCTCTTGAATGTTCTTGTAATTTGGGCATTTATGTAAGAAGTTGAAGATTTCATTCTATCCAGTTGAAGCCTTCTTATTCTTAGTACAGTTCTTCAAGTATTTGGTTAAATGTATTTTTCATGTACACATAAAGTATGTAACGTACATGATATTAGAATTATATAGCTGCTTTGTTTAGATTACAGGAATTCACTGGACCCACCCATGCATTTAAGAGCAGGTTTCCCCACAGTTTCAAATACTATCTCAACTGACTTTGTTCTAAATAGAACAATAGAAGTCTTGTATAGACTGCTTTTCAATTACTACCTCCCCATTTTTGGAAGGATACTTTTTAGGACTAAAATGAACTTGAGACTAATAGCCAAAAAATGTATTTCAGCTAAGATCTGTATCAGTGGACCTGAATGTTGATCCCTCGCTTCAGATTGACATACCTGATGCACTCAGTGAGAGGGATAAAGTCAAATTTACAGTGCACACCAAGGTAAGTGACAGAATGACTTCAGTAATAAAAACAGTGCCAGGTTGCAGCCTTGGTATTCACATTGGGTGTGAGAAGAGACCTAGTGACCTGAGTGCAGTGTGGCACTCCTGCTAAGTGAGGCCCCTCCCTCCGCTTTCTCCTAGTAAGCGTCAGATGAGTGCTGTTCTTACAGCATCTTCTACTGTGGTGGAGCCCTGGGGCTGTGGGCTTTGCTGGTGTTTAGTGTGGCTTGTGCTCTGCTGCGTGGGGAAGCAAGCCAGGCAGAGCGACAGAGCTGGAGCCGCCTGCCACAGAACTCCACCTTTGTTTTTAATTTGCACGCGTGGGAAGTGCTTGCTTTTCCCATATTTACTAAGTTCTTGGCCGTCACCCCACCTATTATGATTCAGAAGAGGTTTTTTTTCTTCCAGATTTTTAAAAAAATTTACTTTGAAGTATAACCGATTTATAATGTGGTGTTAATTTTTCTCCAGATTTTTAATTTGACAAAAGCAATATGCCAATCTGTGAAAAATATAGAAAGTTTAATTTCTTGGGATCTCTTCAGGAACATTTTTAGCCTCCTTTCAACTTCCATACTAGTTAAAATGTATTGAGTGCTTGTCTTATGCCAGGCACTTTTGTAAAGGGTCTACATGGGCTTAATTTTCTCTTTCTAACAATCTTATGGTATTCTGTTATCCCCATCTTACAGGTGAGGAACTGAGGTACAGGTTTAAATGAAGTAAATGGCTGAGGCACAATTTGAGTCAGGAAGTTTGAAGCTAGAGCTCTCGGTTTATGCCATCTCCAGCGTAATATTGGTAATACGTTGTCTGTGAGGTCCTCGCCCATGAGGTTTTCTCTGCGTACCTTGGTGGCTTGATTAACATACCTGTCACTCAGGCAGCGTGAGGCCTACGTGATGATATCTGTCTGAGTTGACCTGAAAGGTGGAGTTGTGTGACTAGAACTCCGTAAAGAACGTGTTGAATCTTAGCTTTGTTCTTTATTGGATCTCATTAAAAAACTGGATGTTCTATTATGCAGAATTTTCCCATAGTGCACTGCATGAAACCCAAGCCACTTTATCTGAAAATAGTAGTTAACAGTCACTTCTTTTTTCTTTACAGACCACGCTGCCCACGTTTCAGAGCCCAGAGTTTTCTGTTACAAGGCAACATGAAGACTTTGTGTGGCTACATGACACTCTTATTGAAACTACAGACTATGCTGGACTTATTGTAAGTATATTTTGGATAATCAGGTAATTACTGAAGCCAATTTCTTCTACCTTGCTGTTCATTTTGTTTTGAGAGACTTTTACCCACTTTTTTTTATAATAGATTGTGAAAATAGTCTGATTTCATTTGTCAACTAGAGTATGTGTTAACTATTACTGGTAAAATCTAAAGTATGTGAAAGTAGCGTTTCAGCTGTAAGATGAAGCATAGTCTTATATTCTGTACAGTAAAAGAGAGTAAGCAGTTTCATGGTGTAAAGTCTTGTCTACCTTTGGGTTTAGCATTTCTCGGGCATTTCCTTTCAGCCATCAAGTGGAATTGATCTTTGCTGGTGGTAGTGTGTGCTGGGTTTCTCAGGTGTGTTCTGCTGAAGGCGTAAAGGGGGCAGTTGTCTTTGTGCTCGGCCCTTGAGAGTTAACGCGTGGCTCTAGGAAGAGACTTAGCTGATTTTATTTATTTTTATTTTTTGGCTGCACTGTGCAGCTCGCAGGATCTTAGTTCCCCAACCAGGGATTGAACCCGCGCCCTTGGCAGTGAAAGCACAGAGTCCTAACCGCTGGACTGCCAAGGAAGTCCCTTAGTCGATTTTAAAGGAGAGAAACATGGCTTTTCCTGCCAGGCCAGCTGAAGAATCTGGCCAAATAGTTAAACAAAATCAGTACTGAAGCTTATGTTTAAGAATGTCCACGCAAATTTAGAATCTTTTATCCTCTGGAATAAATTCCTTTATAAATCCAGAGATTATTATCTTCATCGTACTTCATTGGCTTCATTTTAGCATTGATTGTAATATATAAATTAAACTGACAGTTGAAGCAGGATAAACTGTCATACCTACCAACTGTCCAGTGATTAACTGAACAAATGATTGCAGTCAAAGTGAGTGCCCATTGTAGGGGACACTTCTTTTAAATGGCTGAAAGGAATAAGGTTAAGAGAAAAGTGCAAGTTGATTTTCAGGCAGCCCCACTGGGCTCCCTGCCTCCTGTGCACAGGCACTGAGTTGCACGTCTCGGGGGCGAGAACCCTCACGAGTTACTGTCTTGACTGCAGATTCCGCCCGCGCCTGCAAAGCCTGACTTCGACGGCCCTCGAGAGAAGATGCAGAAACTGGGAGAGGGTGAGGGGTCTATGACCAAAGAAGAATTTGCCAAGATGAAGCAAGAGCTGGAAGCGTAAGTGCATTTTCTTGATGGGGGCTCTACCCTTTGAGAATAAAAATGGTGATGTGTGCAGAAACGAGAATCTGACAGCTAATTTCAGTTAATTAGTTACGTGTCTATTGTCTTCTCAAGCCACATTTTGCAGAGTGTGGGTGAAGGGGCCTGGTCTTTGTACTTTAGACATTGATTCCCTGGGGACTGCTGACGTTGAGTAGATGGTGGTTCTGTTTGTAGACCATGCTTGTCATGGAGTGTTGGTCTGGCATAAAGCGAAGAACTAAACGTTTGTCTTTATATATAAGCAAGTCTTCAGGCTGTGATAATGTACAAAACTTTCTTCCCTGAAGTTTGTTTACTGGAAGTATAGTTGAAACTAGATGGCAGTGAGTGCTGCTACAAAGAAGCATTCTAAGAATAGCCACAGCTATGGCTCTTTTAATCTGGTTGTAATTCTTCCAAAGAAAAATGGATTCTTTATTCTGTATCATCGTTGGAGGTTTGCATAGTTTCTTATGACGCCGTCCTTGCACTTCTTTCCCTTGGCTCCCTCCCTTCTTTGGGGTCCATCTCAGCGAGTCTCTTCAGCACGCTGCCACAGGCTCATTAGCCTGGTACCCCTTGGACAGCTCTGAGGATAGCGCGCTGAACACAACAGACTCAAGTTCCTACTGTTGGGAAGTTTAGAGTCATCTCTAGTGTGTAGATTGAGATGACGCCACTTTGTAGTTTCTGATGGTTCCAGGCTTTGTTAGACTCACTGCTGTGTACATGGCTGCAAAATTAAAGGGTTTTCATGGTTTTGAAGAAGCCAGTGTTTTGTGCTTAAGTACACGTGGGTTTGGGCTTCACAGATGTACCCTATCAACTCTGGTTATATTGCTTCCCCTTTCGGTGGCTGTTCCACAGATTCCAAAACAAGAACTGCTTTATTACCTAGTTGGATGCTACATTATACCAAGCTGCTTTGGGTCCAGTTGAGGTGTTCTGCATGGCTGCAGGAGCAGCGCAGTGAGGTCCCAGGGAGCAGTGTTGGGTGGTCAGCTGAGCTGAGGCCTTGTGCGCTTCTCTTCCAGTGAGTATCTCGCGGTCTTCAAGAAGACTGTTTCTTCCCATGAAGTCTTTCTTCAGCGGCTCTCCTCTCACCCTGTTCTCAGTAAAGATCGCAACTTTCACATTTTCCTGGAATATGATCAAGATGTAAGGCATTTTTATTCCATTTCCATGATCCAGTTAAAATGTACAAAGAATATACTTGATATATTTTCTGAAAAAATTGACTTTCAAGGTTGAGTTTCTTATCAACACAACAGAAATCTTTCTTAGATGCTCCTCCCCTTGCTCACCTCCCCCAGGGCAATAGATCCAATGTGTAAGGCATTTTTATAAAATGTTGCATGTAAATATTTTGACCTTTTTCCCCTCAGTTAAGCTTGGGATTATTCGAAAGAATTTAAGTTGATCCACATTTGTCTTTTTCATTGAAAGGGAGACATATGCTTGCTTTTTTACAAAAATACGTTACATTTCTTGGTGTTTAATATGCATGAGGCAAGCCCTGACCTACACATTTCCTCACAGGTCTTCTAACCAGTGAATAATCAGCATAACAGAACAGTAATTCTATCAAGAATTTAAAGGCACTAAGACTTGATATTGATACCTAGATAGTTTTTCAAAATATCTCCTAAGTCACACTTTTAGAATTACAACCTGTGCTTAGATTTAGCTGTTTATTTGATATTTTAGGTCTGTTGTTAACGATGGAATTAGAGGTATCTTAAGTGTATACTTATACTAGTAAACAGTTACTTGGAATGTGTTCAGGACTTGATGGGAAATATATGTACAGTTAACTGTTTTGGATTTCTCTTTAGCTAAGTGTTAGGCGGAAAAATACCAAAGAGATGTTTGGTGGCTTTTTCAAAAGTGTGGTGAAAAGTGCTGATGAAGTCCTTTTTTCAGGAGTTAAGGTAAGTGGCCTTTAGCTGTTTGAGAAAATTCTTCTCTTTGTGTGAATAGGTGACCTTTTGTTTCTTCAGAATAGATATTTGTGAAACAAATGGTATTAGCTTCTCAAAAATGTAAACAATTTTTTTCAAATTTGGTTATTTTTATCTACTCATTGAATTTTCACTTACTTTCCGAAAATACTCCGTTCTTTCCCAGGAGAAGGGATAAGAACCTTTCCACACTTAAGTCTTCATTTTCTCCTTTTCTGTAAGGAGAGGTTACTCAGTTATTATTTTTTTTAAATAAGCTACAAGACCAGTATTTCCTGCTATTCTCCAGAATTGCACTGTCCCCTGGTAGCCCTGGCCTTAGGTGGCAGTTGAGCACTTGACAGATGCAGTTGGCTGGTGTAATAAAGGAACTGAATTTTATGTTTTGTTTACATGCT
The DNA here is from genome assembly GCF_949752795.1 of Hyperoodon ampullatus. Taxonomy (NCBI): domain Eukaryota; kingdom Metazoa; phylum Chordata; class Mammalia; order Artiodactyla; family Ziphiidae; genus Hyperoodon; species Hyperoodon ampullatus. The sequence goes on from NC_136927.1 coordinate 20,708,329, forward strand.
GGATTTCAAGGACTTGATAGGAAGAAAGAACCATAAAATATGGGTTTTACCTGTTTCTTTTTATAACATGGTTACTACAAAAGTTTTAAGCGGCACGTGTAGCTCACATGTTTCTATTGGACAGTGCTGTTCTAGAACATCAAATAAATGTACAAGTTTCACACTAGCCTTGTAGGTGTGTTTTATTTCTTCACTCCTCAGCGCCCCTCCCTTCTACCATAACAGTTACTGTCTGGTGTCTGACTTTGCCACTTGAGGGCTTGAGTAGGGAGCCCAGGGTGTAGGTGCTGAGAAAGACAGGGCATTGTCAGAAATGTGGAAGCTCTGGGGCTGTCTCTGGCACAGCTGAAGGTGTGCTGTCCCCATGCATTGCGGGGGCGTTTGACATCCCTGGTCAGTGCCCGCCAGATGCCAGCGTTGCCTCCCAGTCTGGAACCGAACACATTTGTCAGGTGCAGGTATCCGAGGCGAGGGAGCCACCCACCAGGCGGAACCACTGCTCTAGCGGAATTACTGGAGGTTAGAGAGGATGCTGAGTTTTACTGGGCTGTGCTAAATGGCTCTTCAAAATGGTTCTCTGTTGACATTTCCTGCCAGCATTTCACTTTTCCTAATCCCAGGTATGAAAAGTGCATTTCAAAAAAAATTTTTATTTCCCTAGTCTTCAGAGTTTAAACTTCTTATGCATAAGCTTATTTCTTTAGTGCTTTTTTCTAATATAAAATACATATTTGTAAGAAGTTTTGCTTCTTAAACCTCTTTTTTCCTTCCCTTTAGGAAGTAGATGACTTCTTTGAGCAAGAGAAGCATTTCCTCAGTAACTATTACGATAGGATCAAGGGTTCCTGTGCAAAGGCTGACAGAATGACCAGCGCTCATAAAAGTAAATACGTTCGCCCATTAGCCCCTTAGTCTGCTAATGTGCCAGCTCTGCTCACATAAAAGGACTATCCTTGTTCCTGCAGATGTAGCGGACGATTACATCCACACCGCAGCCTGCTTGCATAGCCTGGCTTTAGAAGAGCCCACAGTCATCAAAAAGTAAGTTTTTGTCGGAAGACATTTTCTCTAATCCCCTAATTGAAAACTGTTGGGTGGTAAAATGGGTAATGACTGCACAGGTTCAGTTCCGCTCTTGAGCCAAGCCCACCTCAGGTCGACCATAGTCTCCAGCACTCACTTGATACTATACAGCCTCTGAACATAAATACTTGTAAGATGTTTGTAGGGGACTCAGGGCACTTCTGTACCAAAACGTGGTAGCTGTTGTCAAAGCCTTTATTTCTGTCAAACTTACATGTGTCTGTTGTTGATTATTTTGGTTTTGGAATTGTCTTTGAGAGAAGTTTGCTTTGTGTTTGCTGGCAAATGGTGCTTGCGCTTTACTCGGTAATGCCCTGGGCTGACTTGAAGAGGTTTGGTTAAGGTGGCCATAAGGGTAAAGTAATGACCCCAGTCTGATTTTGAGCATTTTTTATATTAATTATTCACAGTTTCTTCATTCTAGTTATTTCTGGTATGAGATGGTGTGGTTGGCCCCTTCCATATCTGTGGGTTCTGCATCTACAGCGTCAGAACAATTGCAGATCGAAAATACTTGTTTTTAAATTCCAGAAAGTTCCAAAAAGCAAAACTTGAATTTGCTGTGCATCAGCAACTGTTTGCATAGCATTTACGTTGTACTTACAACTATTTACATTTTAGGTGTGATAAGTAATCTAGAGATGATTTAACATATACAGGAGAGTGTACCTGCATTATATGCAAATACACCATATAGATAAGGGACTTGATCAACTGTGGATTTTAGTCTGTGTGCAGGGTGGGCACTGTATCCTGGAACCACCCCTCGCTGTTACTGTCAAACGACTGTGTTCTACTTACACCTAGGCTTGGTCTAGGGGGCGTTAGTATTTCAGACTTGAAAATGGGAGTCAGGCTGATGGCAGAACCAAGACAAACTAGTAGCGTATTTACGGCTTAGAACCTGACCTTGGCTAGCACAAGTTTAACAGCGGATAAGAACTTGGGGACACAGGTTCTGCACAGCAAGGTGGCTGAGGGGCAGCAAGAGAGGCCAACGCCGGTGAGTGCGGCACTGCAAGTGTGCTCGATTTCGTAACCGTGTTCTCTGCTATATTGGGCCACTTGTGATGAAAGCATTGCTTTGATATGTTAATTCTAAAGCGCCACAGACTAGGACTCCTGAATTTGCCCATTCATGTCTTAGAGCATTGATAAGATCATATTTCATACATGATTTAAGACCGTAAGCCAAAATCGTGTATATTTGCAGGTACCTGTTGAAGGCGGCTGAGCTATTTGAAAAACTTAGGGTAAGGATTTTTATGTTGGTCTTCAGGGTATGTATTTTATAATCTGTAGATTTCTGCTTAGACGATGGTGGCCTTTGATTTTTTAACAGAAAGTAGAGAGTCGAGTCTCCTCAGATGAAGACTTAAAGCTGACAGAGCTCCTCCGATACTACATGCTCAACATAGAGGCTGCTAAGGTGAGGGAGTTCTCCCAGAAGAGGTCTGATGATACAGATGTATTCTCTTTGTTAAAAATGAAAGAAGATAGGAATTTGTCAGGATTGTTCATGTAAGTGATGTCAGCCTAAATAAAGAAGTAAACTGAGGTAAGCTCGAGTTTCTTCAGGAATAGCAGAGGAGTTGCATGCAGTATGGGAAACACTGTAGCAAGCCACAGGAGAGTCCATTGAGGGTGTGGGGTGGGATGTATTTTGGGGCAAGGGGTGCAAAGAGGAAGAGTCTTCGGCAGTAAGATGGTTGGCGTGAGGGAGCTGGTCCCCAGCAGTAAGCTCATTGGCTGGTGTTCACTGGTCGGGAGGTAAGTCTGGGTCTCCTGTATATCAGGTATTTGTGGGAAATCAGTCTCTCAGTTCTTAAGTTGTATAGTTATATTCTGAGGGTGCGGGTGTGTATCCTCCAGTTCCGTTTTAGATTGAAATCATCTCACAGTGACGTGCCTTTTTGTTACATTGTGTCCTTAGTTTGTATTGCTTAGGAACTTAGGGGCAGTAGGGCTGGTGCTGAGTAGGCAGGTAATGGTTTGGGAGATTATATGCTGTTGGATGCAGAGATAACTGGACACTTGCCAAAGGGGCTATTTCTGAGGCAGAAAAGTCTTTGGGATGGGATCTTTTATTGAATTGCATTGCAGTTGTCACTGTAGCCTTTGAGTCATAAAGCATTACTTAACCAAAAGCAAGATGAAGTGGTCAGCAGAATGACCTTTGGGAATGGAACATGCATTCTTCATTGTCTACGCTGTCCTGAAGCAAAATGTTTAAATTATTTTTATATGAAATATACTAAACCTGGCAGCATAAAATTAGGTAGGGAAAATACCTAATGGGAAAATGTCATCAGGTAGTAGAAATTCATTCCTTCCCTCATAGTTTAATTTTAGGTGACTTGTCTTGTGACATGTTTTCTTAGAGAAAAAAGTCCTGTAGTTGTCACTGTTTGGTTCCTTCTCTTGATCCATATAAAGAATTCTGGAAAGGCCGTCAGCAGTGCATTAAGCACTGCTATTACCAGCCTAATGTTGAGATTTAAAGGGGGGGGCGGTGCAGGAGGTGGTTTAGGCAGTGCCCCAAGGTACTTGTCTGTTTTTCAGAGTACTTCAGATAGTCTTCCTGTTCTGTTCTAGAGGTTTTTCGGTATAGGTTTAACTACCATGCATCATATCTGTTAATTTTCTTCTCAGGATCTCTTATACAGACGCACTAAAGCCCTCATTGACTATGAGAATTCAAACAAGGCGTTGGATAAGGCCCGATTAAAAAGCAAAGACGTCAAGCTGGCTGAGGCACACCAGCAGGAATGCTGCCAGAAATTTGAACAGCTTTCTGAATCTGCAAAAGAAGGTTGAGTGGGGCCACCCTTTATTTACTTTTTGCTTTTTATTAGGGAATAATCTCAAGCTTACAGAGAGAAGTTGCACGAATGGTACAGAGAACACCCATACATCCTCTGCCTTGTCACTTGCACACGTACATGTGCTCCTACTTGTGTGATTTTATAAACATATCTGGGTTGGTTTGGGTTTTTTTTTAGCCATTTGAGATTAAGTTGTATCTTTCTTAGTCGTTTTATCCCTGAAAACTTGGCTGTGTTTCTCTTACATCCCTACAGTGCAGTTACCAACTTCGGTAACCTTTCATACAGTACAGAGTTGTCCCCTCCCCCACGCCTCCAGGTCCGCACTTGGTGCTGTCTGTCCTTCATTAACACAAGCCTTCCCTTCTCTCCCATATTTTTTTTTTTATCATCTTCATGAGACTCATGGATTCCTGTTTTCAAAAAGTTTTAAAATTCATGACTGTACAAAGTTATTTTGGTGTTCATACTGTCCAGACTGAGTGTGAGAGTGCCTTTAAAGCTGGCGTGTCCTTATGACACCCCCATATTTTTGAGGATTAGATGTTTTGTGCTAATCTTAGACCTTTTCTACTCCAGCCATGAAAATCGCCATTTCTTCCAGGAGCCCAGATTGAGTGCTACGTGTGCTCATTTCTTCTGGGGTGCCTCTGCTTCTAGACCTTTCAGCCAACAGTGGGGAAATGTCAGGATGTGTGCATACACGTATATACTCTTCAGGGATCACGAGTCTGTGATAATGACTCAATTGTATTCCATCTCCACAGGGTTGGTTCTTGCCTCCCACCATTCCAGAGTAAGGGGCTTTTAAAATATAATTTAGGACTTCCCTGGTGGTCCAGTGATTAAGACCCTGTGCTTCCAATGCAGGGGGCACAGGTTCAATCCCTGGTCAGGGAACTAAGATCCCGCATGCCACGCAGCGTGGCCAGAAAAATAAAACAAAATAAAATTGGGAGATGGTGTCCCATGTCCATTGAACATGAGTGTAATAGGTAGTCTTTTCCTTAGTGGGGATCTCCCTGTCCTGAAGTTCTTAGGGGCCATGGAACATGCCAGAGCAAAAGGTAAAGACTGTGTCTTCCAGAATGTGAGTGTAAATTAGAGTGGACACTTGATTCCCCCTCAGAACACCCTCCCCCTTCAGAACTCGGGTTTCCATGTGGAATCCGTATCTCATTATAAGACTGTTTGCTCAGAACGTCCCCTCCTCTGTGGCGCTGAGTCCCGGGGTATCTGGAAGAGCTCTGCTCCTTTGTCTTGGCTTCTCTCTGTTCAGGACTCCGGTGCCCTCACTGAGGGACAGGGCTTCTCTGTACAGTCTTTGCAAATGGCCTGCAGACATACTCCCATGGCTGCCCTTTGTATTCTTTCAGAGGAACCTCCTTCTCGCTGCACTGTAGTTTAAATTAAAATTCTAGCTTAAAAAAAAAAACAGCTAATTTAAATTTATAAGGAAAAAGAACACTTCAAAACTACTGAGTTGAAATCTTAGGTTGTTATATAGGCCAGAGTTTAGTGGCTTTGAGAATTTTTTTAAAGAGAAGCCACAAAGCTTTACAGTGGTGCCAGATTAGGCCTGTCTCTATTGCCCAAGGTTTGTCCCTTTGTTGTTTGATCGTATCCTCCTCATTCAAAATGTAAGCCTGGGTGTACACTATTTAAAAGTGCAGTACTCTGTAGAATAATGAGATGAATGGCTCCTAGCCTGTTTGTCTTAGGTTGAGGTTCTAAGGTTGTGGCTGAATTGATGGGAGCTCTTGCAGAAGCACAGGGCAGTGGGCAGGTGTCCTGGGAGACAGATGGGTCAGTCTGGAGTTCTGGTCCTGGAGGGAAGGAGAAGAGCTTATTCTGACGTCTGACAAGACCAGCCTGATACATCCGAGTTACTGTCGTTAACATCACTATACATTTTTTGAGTTTTTATTTTTCAGTGTGGCTGCTTGTATTACATTTCTTTTGGATGGTGCTGTGTAGACAAGATACAGGACTCTGAGCACCAGCTTAAGCTAAGGGGGGATTTTGATCACAGGAATGATGGTGAGAGCTGCAGGGTAGAGCCTGAGTTCACAAGTGTGTGGAAGGAATCAGAGGGAGTCTGATAGGACAGTGATCCTGAATTTTCATGATGGATAGACACAAAGGTGGCATGTTTTGTAGAAATAGCCACAAAAAAGCAGTTTTCAAAGTTTAAAAATGATCCATAAAAAAGGTCATTGGTGCAAGTATGTGTGGTCCACTACCTCCCTAGCCCACCCTCCACAAGCACTGGTTGCTAGAGGGAAAGGGCAAGGCAGCTCAACTCAGAAACCTCCAGGTGTTCAGGGGCCATTCTTGGTGACTGGGGGTGTGTTCCAATGGCAGAGATAACAAAAATGTGAGAAAATGTGTGGGGTACCAAAGCTTTGGAGATCATTTTATTTGTAAGAATGGTATTGGAAGTTAAAGATGAAGATTGTTCTGTTTTACTTGGTAAACTTTGCTTTGTAGAGCTAATCAATTTCAAACGGAAGAGAGTGGCAGCATTTAGGAAGAATCTGATTGAAATGTCTGAACTGGAAATAAAGCATGCCAGGGTAAGTGTTATCTTCACACTAAGTCAACTTTGGGGGGTCTTTTTCAAGTTATTTACCAATTCACTATTCCAGTGTCATCAAGCAGATGGCATTTGCTTTGTGGTTTTAATCCCCTGAGGTGTGGGTGGGAGCCACTTGTCAGAGTATTTTTTCCACTGCAAACCAAAACTACGTATGTCTTGATGAAATACTGCTTTTTGAGAAGGGCATTCTTGGTGGCGGTTACCCAGCTTCTCTCTTGACGTCCTTGCGGGCCACACCCTGAAGGAATTTTTCCAGTAATTTGTGAGCATCCATCATAGCATTTATAAGCTCTTCGTTATCTGGAGTTTTCATGGAAGATTTTTTTTATAAATAGTTTTCTAATTTGCTAAGTGTCTTCTGATATTAATTCCCTTTTGGTTTAAAAAGGAGGAAAACTTCCTCATAATGTCTGTAGCATAATTTAGCCCAGAAAAGATGGAGAACAGTGGTTCTCAGTGCTAGAGCATATTAGAATCCTACTGGGGAGCTCTTAGGGGTTTTTCATTTTTGTTTTTTTTGTGCCCAGGCTCATTCACTCAGGGTTTCTGGGCTCTTTGGGTGGTTCCTGGGTGCAGCAGATACTGAACCTCAGGGTGCTGTCTGAGCCAGGGCAGTCAGGTTACTGTCACTGTCCATCTGTGCTGGTTAAAGCAGGAAGACTGAACGTTTGTGTGTATTTTGAATTCCTTTATTTTGACCACAACAGAGATGCTTACTCACTTGCCTCTAAGTCCTGCTGTATATATGACCTTTTAAATTGGAGTTTTAAAGTATCATTTATGGGTCATTTATGATAGTGTTCTGAGTATTCTAGGTTTTTTGAATTCCTTTAAAGTGAGAACTTTGTACAGTATTTCCTGCCAAGTCCTTTGTGAATATTTATCATTTGTAATCTCATTTATAATCTCACCCATAACTACTTTTTAGCAACTTTTTATCCAGTTCTTTCCAAGGCTTTCAAATACCACATTTAGGTTAAGTCACATGAGTGGGATTGGCATGATTGCAGTGGGAGCAAACCTGGGGTGTGGGGTGGAGGTGCTGAAGTGCTGACCAGCCCTTCTGAGGGTGAGGAAATCCCCAGCGTGAAATTGGGATGAGGGGAATTGTGGTTCAGGGGTCATTGAATGAAAAACAAGCACCCGGCCAGATGTCTTGTGACAAGTGAAGTCTGTGGGTCTGAGGTCCGTGCCTCACCAGTGCCCTGACGTCTGTCTTCTAGAACAACGTCTCCCTCCTGCAGAGCTGCATCGACTTGTTCAAGAACAACTGAACGAAGGATGTGAATGTGAAGAAAGCCCGCATCACTTGCACTCAGATCATTACCACGGAAGATTTATTACCTTTGACTTTAGTTTAAAATTATGTGAATAAATATTTTGATTTCTAAAGATCTTAACACTTAACCATGTTGGTTCAAAAATATTTCTATTGCATGCTACTTGGACATAACTGATCTTTATGCATTTAATACCTCAGAGTGGGTAGAATCTAAGTACTGGGTTCTCCTCTAATTTGTCTTTCGTAATTAAGAAAGGGTGTGGGAATCTTGCGCCTTCTGGAGTCTGTGTAAGCAGTGGTCTGGCACACACTGCCTCACTGTTCCTGTGCCCATGCCCCTACAAACCGGTTACTTTAGGGTAGGTGCCGATTATAACAGATGAGTCAGCCGCTTGTTACAGGTAAGAGACATTCCATCTCTTCATTAGGTAATTTCCCCCTTTCTTACTCTCCTGGTTCTTTAATCACCTTGAGTTGTTTGTACTACAACAAGAGCAAGAAAAATCTCATATCTTTATATACACCCTTTGCAACTCCATTTTTGTAGTTGGGAGATAAATATTTGAGGGGAGAGAAGCATCTTAAGGGTATAAGAACAAGTAATAAGGCCTAATTTAGAAGGTGGCCAGATCTACGTTAAGAAAGATGTGAACCCCCTACCTAATGGGGGGGGCGGTATGTGTGTGTTTGGACTTTTTATAAAGTGTACAATAAAATAATCCATGCTCTACTATGGAGTGTTTTTGTGGGAAACAAGGCCAGGTGCGCCTTGAGACTGCAGTTGCAGCTAAGCCTTGGGGGTGGTGAGGGCTTTGGTATCTGCCAAGCGTTGTCCCAGCCTCTGTTCTAATCTTAACAGTTTAGAAGACTGCAGACCTGTTTTTAAGGGTATATCTGTCCCATCATCGGTGTGACTGAGCCTTAAGGCGGTGCCTGCCAGGTTTATGTCTGTCTTTTGTAATTATTCGAAAGATACTTTGAGACTATGTAAAAAGTTTACCCACTCTTTTAGCCTGTGTTTTAATCAGCTGTAACTGGTGTGAGGGTTGTAAAACTCTGGTTTTGGACACCATAGGTGACTTTTTCTGATGTTAAACTGATGCCGAAGTCTTGCCCTCCCAGCCAGTTACAGTGACTAAAATTTACTAAACAAGCCTAGACACAGTAATTCCTGCTCCCTTCACGTAAAGCATTTGGGAGGTGTGGTGCAGGAAGCGAGTGCATTTAAACAAGCTGTGCTCCAGTCTGGGTTCCTAACCATATCTCGGTTCCCGCACACCTGTCACCCCCGGATCCCCCACAGTAACACAGGCGTCGTGTGGCATTGGGGTGTGCGACTCTGCCTAGTGTGCCTGGGTCACAGCTGGTCCCAGGAGTTCTGGCTATGGCTTACCTTGCCTCAGCCCTTGACTGGGGGCCACTTTGGACTAGGTCTGTTGCTGGATGTGGAACAGGTGGTTGGGACGCTGGGGTCCAAGTCCCAGCCCTGCTTGGTGGCTAAGGGGGCACCCTTCTGAACCAGACAGATCTGTAAGGTGCAGCAGTGCTTTAAACTAGGTGCCCCTCAAGTTAATTTTATACGAGTGATTTCAGAGTGTTTGCGTTTACCTTCTGCACTAAAGTCTTCATAGGCCTGCCGGTCATTCGTGAAACTGCACGGGGTTCTGGGTGGGTGAAGGTGTTTCTAGTCCTCCCCTTCCCTGCCCACGTCGGCCAGTGGAGCCATTGCTGCCTCTGCAAACCTGGGCTGTTCCTGAGGAGCCAAGCGACCTGGCTAAGAGGGAGCCAATGCCCTGATGCAGGAAGGCAAGGCTCGGTGTGGGACTGGGTGCTGACATCTGCGTGCCGCCTGGGGGGGCGGCGGAGGGTGCAGACCCCAGGGAGGGGTTCCCTTGTGCAGCCTCGGCAGGAGAGCCAAGTGGGAAACTTAGAGCTGCCCAGGCACCTTCCAGGGGCACAGGTGGGCACAGAGCATTCTAAAGTGCTTTTCCTCAAGCCCATGGGTGAATTGGGGCCACTTCTGAGTGGTGCGTGGGAGGCTTTTGTTGGGGTGTCTTCTGAAAGCTTCAGTGAGTGTGCTGTAGGATTGAGGATTGCTCTGAGAGACCTGGTAGCTAGTGACCCTTCTGTACCACATACAGCGCGTGTCAGGTACTGCCTTCGAGGTTCATCTGAGGTGATGCCTAGACCCAGCTCTGTAAGAGGTGGTTTCCATTTGGAAGTCAGCTTGCACCGTCAGCTTCCACCTGTATGGGCAGAGGCAGCCAGAGCCCACACGTGCCCTCAGCTTGTGGGACAAAGGGGCAGCCCGGTGTCTGCAGTTGTTTCCGATGGTCTCTTCCCAGAGCAGCAGCCCTCTCTGGGTGACCCAAGACACTCTCTGTTGCTGAGGCTGCTCCTTGCGTTCTGGGACTGGTGTCAGACAGGTGGCAGGTAATGGGTTCAGAGCTGGGCCGTGTGACAAGTCTGGAAGGAAGGCAGGGGGCACCACAGCTGGGCAGGGGCCGGTTATGAACTTGAGAGACAGCTGGGAGTTGAGCGGTCCAGGAGGAGCCTCCCCCATCCCTGTTCCCCATGCCCCTCAAAACAGATGCACGGCTCCCCTTGCTTGGGTGGGCAGAGCAAAGTGACTCCTTATTGCAGGTTTAGTTTGTTGCCATTCAAAAGGCATATTTCATTGCTGTTTTTAATCTTTACTTCTGACTACCAAAAAGGAATTCAGACGATACAAACTAAACTAGGAAGTAAAAATCCTATTTTACCACATCCCATAAAAGTCAGTTAATATGTTTCTGATTTTCCCCCTACCTATGTAGGTAGTGTATTTTACAGAGAATGGTTCAGGATGCCAGAGTAGGGCTTGGTTTCTGGAGGTTCCTAACCGTTGAGTACCTTCTCTCTCCCTTTGGGATGGTCTCCATGGTCCGGGGGCCTGAACACCTTTTGTTTCTTTGTCTTTCCACTGCCAGTCCCACCAGAAAGAGGGCAGGACCCCCTGGGGGTCACGTGTGGAGGAAGTGAGGGTTGCTTGGCCTTCCCACCCTCGGGCCTCTCTTCAGCAATCTTTTTTCCCATCCCGCAAAGTCTTCACTTGTTAAACCAAAGACTTACATAGCCATTTTAGGAAGATTTTAATTTTAATTGGGTCTTACTTTCATGTTTTACAAAACCTCTTTTTAAAGCTTGTTAGATTGTGAGACCTGTAATCTTCAAAACACTCAGGAGAAAGGAGAGCCCATAATCCCAGCCCACAGCCATTTTATTTCTGATGGCTGCCTTCCAGCTCTTGCATTAATTCATCTGGTGCACCCTCAGCTGAAGGAGGATTTTTTAGCATCAGTCAAAGGGGAGAGGCTTGTGGGGTCGGGATAGGATTTCCGCTGAAGCTTGCTGCACAGATTATGTAGTGGAAGGCTGGCCAGGTGCTACGTTTCAGGCACTGTTTACTGGTCTCATTTTTTTTTTTTTTTTTTTTTTTTCCGGTATGCGGGCCTCTCACTGTTGTGGCCTCTCCCGTTGCGGAGCACGGGTTCTGGACGCGCAGGCCCAGCCGCCATGGCTCATGGGCCCAGCCACTCCACGGCACGTGGGATCCTCCCAGACCGGGGCACGAACCCGCGTCCACTGCACCAGCAGGCGGACCCCCAACCACTGCGCCACCAGGGAAGCCCTGGCCTCATTTTTTAACTGCCACGCTGCAGACTCTTGTCATTTTGGTGGAGTTTGGAGATGAAATGGAGATTGTGTGTCTGTACTTTGCCACGTCCCCTCACACTGCAGAATCACAGGAGGGGTCTCTGCCTGCTCTGGATGATCAACCTACGACAGCAAGATTCCGGGACGCTGCTGCTGGGCTTAGGCTAGTACCAGTTTCCCCAGATTCAGGCCTGGTACACATGCTAATTCCTGGCCTAGTGGTGGGAGTCCCAACGCCACAGTGGCCTGTCCTTTCTGGGGAAGGGAGAGGTTCCTGCAAAGCAGCTGAGCAGGTCACTCGAGGGTGAGTTAGCCTTTGGCTCCAGCAGAGGCTCTTGGGGCCTCCCTGTCCTCGGGGGTTGATCGTATCACGAGCCCATTTGGTCTTGTTGGGAGGCGTGCGGCATGGATTTGGGGGCAGAAAAAGTGGCCAGAGGAGGAGGGGGAGGAAAAGGGATCCTCAGGAGATGAGGGGAGAAGCAGCCAGTGAGCGCCCACAAACAGGTGATGGATAAAGCCCATGTCGAGAGGGAAACTCTGGAAACGCCTGCTCAGAAGCCTGTGGGGCTTGCACAAGTGTTTTTCTAGAGTCTGGTTTTTGTCTTTGGGCCCATTCACACCGCCTGCAAAGTGCTTGTCCCACTGAGGGGGGGCGGGGACAGGCCAGCGTGGGGTGCTGTCGCGAGGGTCCTTGTTGCATAAGCAGAGAGGAGGTGGGCAGGGGCCGGGATTGTCAGGGAGCCTCCGCATCACCTGCACTGGCAGCCACGTGCTGGACGAGCTCACGGTCCCCCACTTCGCTCCTAACGTTTCAGTTTAAAACTGAGTCTGATCATTACCCTCATCCACAAAACACCCTTCCAGGATGCCCCCATCTGATGCAACATAAAGGCGCAAGTCCTTCCAACGACTGCAAGACCCCACCTGATTTGTAGACCCCACCCTCAGGTGGTATTTTCCAAAGGTGTCCACGTCCCCTGTGTGCTTTTCATGTGACTGCCCAGCACAGGAATTTAATTCCCCTCCCCTTGAACCTGGGCTGGCTTTAGTGACATGTTTGTAATCCATAGAATGGGACAGAGTGACACTGCGGGTGGGGTGGGGGTGGAACTTCCCGGTAGGGACCAGAGGAAGCCTTGTGCGCTCTCTTCCCTCCGGTCTCTGTCTCTCTCCGTTTCCAGTTGCTGTGCTGGGAGAAGCCAAGCCACATGCAGGAGAGGTCACAGGTCCCAGCTAAGCCCAGCCTTCAAGCCATCCGGACGCAGACAATAGAACTTACCGTGTGATGGGAAGGTTCTGTCTGTGCGGTCTCGCGAGGTGCCCGTCGGCCACATGGTAGCTCTGGTGTAGAGAAAACACAGAATACCCTGTCAAATTGGTTCTGAATTCAACACTACTTATTTAGTGTAAGTATGTCTCATGCAATATTTGGAATATATTTATACCAAAACAATTGTGTTGTTTTTCAGATATCCAAATTTACTGGGCATCCTGCATTTTTATTTGCAAAGTCTGGCACCCGGAATGCAGCTAGTACAACTGAGGAAGTGACTTTTTTTTTTTTTTTCTTTCCCACGGCTTGTGGGATCTTGGTTCCCCAGCCAGGGATCGAACCTGGGCCACGACAGTGAAAGCACCGAGTCCTAACCACTGGACTGTCAGGGAATTCGCAGGAAGTGACTTTTCAATTTTTAAAAATTTGAATAAATTTAAACAGCCACATGTTCCTGGTGGCTACTGTATTGGCCAGTGTCCTCTAGAGAAAGCCAGGTCCAGTCATTCACCCCAGGACAGTTGCCGCTCCCCAGCTGAGGCCCCAGATGATGTGTAACAGAGACTAGCTGTCCCCCTAGGCCCTGAGTCCTTGACCCACAGAATCCCTGAGCGCGTGGTAAGGTGGTGCTTGTTTCATGCGCTAAATTTGTGGTCATTTGTAGCTGGAACTCCCTCAGTCCCCCAGGATCCCAGCTCACTTCCACCCCGGGCCCTGAGCTGGCATGTTCTCCTCCCACACGCCCTTGGCTCCTTCCCTCACCTGCTTCCAATCTTTGCTCAGATCTTGCCTTTCACTGAGGCCTCCCTGACCATCCTACTTAATTCCTGATCTACTTTACCTACTTTATTGAAAAAAATGTTCACAAACCTCTCCATCTTTACTCTTGATATGTTCAGCTCATTTTCTGTCTCTTTGCTGGACTGTGAGCTCAAGGAGGCTGGGCAGGGCTCCACACCTTTTCTGTTCCCTGATGTGCCTGGACGCCTGGAACAGTGCCTGCCATGCAGTGGGTCCTTGGCAGACGTCTGTGGAAGGAGTGACCACTGCTTAGTGGAGAGGCGGACCTGTCTTTCCAAACGCCCTCGAGTATTCAGCCAGGCTGATTGCTGACCCTAGATTCCTTGTAGGTGTAAGGTTTCGTTCTGTTACCAGCATTCATTCAACAAACACTCTATGCCATGTACCGTCCCAGGCCCTGGGGCTGCAAAGGTGGCTGTGACAGATGAGGGCCCTGTCCTCAAGTAGTCTCTGTTCTAGGAGGGTGGGGATCTGGGAGGGCGACCCCAAATCAGCCATTTAACTTGGTGTTGGTGACACGAACCAAGGAGTTGTAGCCGCTTTCACAGGCCTGGTCTAGTCTCAACCTGCTGTTGGTGTGGGAGATTTTTAAATGCTGATGCCTGGGCCCACCCCCAAGGTTCTGATTTCAGTGGTGGGGGGTACAGCCCCAGTGCTGGCAGTTCACAGTGCTCACCATGGTTCTGATGGAGAGGCAGGATCAGAACCATTTGTTAGGTGTATCCCTGGTCATTGCCTGCGAGCCAGGTTCTCGTAAGCCCCATTTCACAGATGAGGAAAATGAGGCTTGGCCGGGCACGCAGGTCAAAGGGTCCCTCCGGGAGCCCCTTGGCTCCTCCCCTACAGTGAGGGGACAGGGTGCGCCCAGAAGGCGGAAGCCAGGGCCGGGGTGCCCTGGGCTTCAGAGGGGCCCTCAACCCCCCAGGAGGTAGGTAACCCCTCCGCAGGGCCTGGGCTCGCACTGTACAGCTCACCAGCCTAACGAGAGGCTCTCTGAACCGCCCACTCCCACCCTGTGATTTGCTCACTGCCCTTCCCTCTAATTTTTTTGTCCCCCCAGCAGTGTCCCAAGGCCTGGGGGCTCCGTTCGCAGTAGGATGCCCCTCCCTGCCTTAGTGAAGGGGCTGCTTTCCTGCTGGCTGACCCCTCTGGGGGAGGGCGGAGGGGGACAGCGGCTGTTTGCAGAGCCCTGCAAGGGGTGGGAAGATCTGTTGCGAACAAACAGTTTAGAGTAGGAGGCAACAGCCCCTCCATCCACCCAGTGCTGTTCTAAGTGCTTTTTCAGACACTTGTTAGAAACTTCACAGGGTTGGTAAAGAGCAGGGGCAGGACAGCTGGTGCCCAGCGTCTGGCTCTGGGTGGCACCCTCTCCTGTGTCACTGCGTTGTGTTGGGGTTTAACTTCTCTTGCTCATTTGCATCCAGGGCTTGTTTCTCTGCCTGGACTGTGTCTCTTGTGGGTAAGGACTCTGTGATGCTTCCGGGTCATCCAGGCCGAGTTATCTACCTCCCTCCCATCAGCGGTGACCGGGGTTCTGCTCCCGAAGCTCAGGCCTCTGCACATGTGTGCAGGGACGGGGGACAGGGTGGGGCTTGCTTGCTCTGAGCACAGTAGAGGGTCCAGCTGGGGAGGTACGGGCCCCTGCGCATACCTGAGATGCTGGAATATGAGTGTTGTCTCGGATGAGTGTCATAGCTCAGGCTAGATGGAGGGGCTGTGAGGACCCAGGGAGGTGGTCTACGCAAAGCCTTGAGCGGCACAGTCAGTGCTTCACAAAAGTGAGGTCGTCCTGTTATCCGTCCCGCCATCTCCTGGCTGAGGGCCGTGCACACAGCAGACTCCCACTCACTGCTGTTTGTTCCACTGGTTTGGAGCCACTTTGCTTGGGGCTAATTCTGGGAGTTCCAGCTCTGCCAGAGTTCATATCTCAGGTGCCCGCAGGGCAGCCAGAGGCAACAGGCTTTACTCTGGCCAGGTGGGCAGCTCCCGAAGTGGCCTAGACCTGCTCCCCAGACTGGAGCTGCCCTCCGAGAACACTGTGTCCACACAAAGGCCCTTAGCCAGGTGGGCTCGGAAAACCCAGCGTTCAGCCTGGAGGTGGAGAGTCAACCACGTGAGCCCTCCTCCTGGCCCTGCTCTCCTCTGACACAGCCACTGGGGAGCCACTCTTTGGTCTCTGTCCTGCACGGCACTGCAGGTACCCTGGGTTCAACCCTGGCCACCAAGGCCACCTGCTGCTGTTCCTGC
The DNA here is from genome assembly GCF_949752795.1 of Hyperoodon ampullatus. Classification (NCBI taxonomy): domain Eukaryota; kingdom Metazoa; phylum Chordata; class Mammalia; order Artiodactyla; family Ziphiidae; genus Hyperoodon; species Hyperoodon ampullatus. The sequence goes on from NC_136927.1 coordinate 20,724,135, forward strand.
ACATACAGCTGGCCCTCTGCCCCCGGGCCTGGCTGCTCCCCTGGGAGGGACCCCACCCGGAGAGGGGCAGGAGCTGGGGGGTCCTTGGCCCTCGGTGGAATGAGTTAGAGGTGGGTCCACAGTCCCAGACCCTGCTCACCTCCACACCCCCTTCCAGGGCTTCCCGGGCCACGTCCCAAATACAACGTTGTGCCCAAGTCCTCTCCCCATACGCTTGGGAAGAGCCAGAACCACGGCAAACAGGACGGAGCGCCCACCTGGGAACTCCAGAGACTTGCCCTCGGTGCTTTTCCTCCCAAATTACTAGGACACCCCCGAGGTGCCCATGGGGGCGGGAGGGAGGTTGAGGTGCTGGCGGCAGCATCCCCGGGGCTGCAGGGGACCCCCTCCTTGCCCCTCTTCCTTAGTCTCTGAAGCTCTCGGTGTAGAGGGGCCCCAGGCCAAAGTCGAAGACCCCTGTGGTGTGCTTCACATTAAACAATGCTGAGGTCAGCGTCATGAGGCACGGTTGTTGGAACGTCTCCTGCGGGGAGGGCAGGTCAGGCCCCAGTGCATCCTGGAGCAGAAGAAAAGGCTCCAGCGTGGCCTCGCGACCAGGGTTCCAGTGGGTCCCTGGGCTAGGAAGCAGGAGGTTCCTCTGTCCAGTGGTCTGAGGGAGCTCTGGGCAAGATGTGCCTTGAAATACCCCCATCTCCTTTGGCAAGTCACTCGGCCCCCAGTTTCCCCTCTGAAAAATAGGGGTGAGAGTGTCCCCAGTGGTGCATGGAGGAAAAGGGGACCAATAGATGGTGTGGAGTCCCTTTTACACTCTAAAGGGACCGTTCGAATGCAAAGACCAGGGCAGTGAGAATCCAGAGCAAGGCGGGCCAATGGGGGGCTGCCGGCATGAAGCTACCAAGGGTGGTCCAGAGCCAGCTGGGCAGGAATCACTGTCCTTGTGGAGCTTTAATCTACTGTGAGTGTTGGGGTGAGAGAGACAGTAAGCAAACAAGCAGGCACATAAAGAAGCAAGGTGATGGTGCTCTGGTGAGGTACACACCTGGGAGGGTGAGTGGGGGTGGACCTGCTGCGGTGGCCTCACCGAGCAGAGACCTGAGGACAATGAGAGAGAAAGGCATGTGGGTATCTGGGGAAGAGGGTCCAGGCCTAGGAAAGAGCAAGGGCAAAGGTTGCAAGGTAGGGGCATTTTTGGTGAGTATATCTGTTAGCTAGTGCTGCGTAACAGCCACCCCAGCACCTAGTAGCTTAAAATAGCAGCTGTTTATTTTTACTGGCTGGACCCAGCAGTGCAGTTTTTCTGGTAGCTGGGCTTTCTCAACTGCCTGAAGTCAGCAGCCAGGCCGGCTGGGGTGGGGGGCTTCAGATAGCCTCCACTGGGTGAGTGTTCTCGGCTCCCGGCCCCCAGCAGGCCTTACCCAGCTTGTGCTCGTGGCCACTGGACAAGCTTCCGGGAGAGCAAATCTGGGCTTGGAACAGGCACAGTCACTTTGGACATGTTTTGTCAACATATAAGATTCAAGGGGAGGGCAAATCGATCCAATTTTTTATAGCAGGTGCTGCAACTATTGCGGCCACGTTTGCAATTTACTATAATCCCGCACATTGTAGGTGAGAAGCCAGGGCTCAGAGAGAAAAAGGCACATGTGACTCTCCCAAGGCCACATGACCATGGAGATTCCAACCCAGCCTGTGTAATGTGGTTGGTGCCTTTTCTCATGAAAACTGCCTCTTGTCCCCCAAGTTCCTTAAACTGATTTTTTAATGTCCCCCAAATTACATATTAAGTCACTGAGTGGCAGGATGGAGAGGTGAAACGCCCACACAGCCTTCCAGCCTTGCCTTCTGCACAAGTGTGGGTCCCCCACCCCACCCCAAACACACTCACTCTCTCCCTTCCTCTCTCGCAAGTACTTTTTCAGGGGGTGGCTTTATTTAAGACTTTATTTTTTAGAGCAGTTTTAGGCTCAGAGGAAAAGTGAGGGAAGGTAATGAGGTGGCTGGTGTCTTCTCCATCCCACGTGGGAATAAAGAAGAAAAGAGTGGCCACAAGCAGGTCCAGTCTCTAGGAGGGTCGGAGAATCTGGAGATATTTACCTTTTTTATTATAAGTAATCAGAACAGGCTTATGGAATAATGACACTGCCAGTGACACCTTGGAGGCCAGATTTAGGTGGAACTTAAACCCCAGAGTGAGGATTCGGATGGCAGGTAATAGGGAATCGTTGAGGGTTTGAGCAGGGAAGTGGCCACGTGCGAGGAAGGGCAGGTGTCCATGGCTGGGCAGGGGAGGGGTCTGCAATTCTAGGCAAAGGAAGTGGGAGTGCTGGGCCGGGGATACACCCGTGTGAGGGGAGTGGAGCCTGGGGTGGCTGGGGGGTGGACACGGGAGCTGCCAGCAAGCCTGTTAGGGGCCGTCTGGTGAGCGAAAGGGATGGGCAGGAGACTCAGCCCTCACGGAAGGTGAGACCCGGGTCAGGAGGGGGCGGGCGGGGTGGCAGGTGCTGGCTTTTGCCTCCCCAGCTGCTCCCTCCTCTGGGAGGAACCCCCCGCATCCCAGGAGCCTCTCCCCCACTCCCAGCCCTGCTGTCCTGCTGGGGCTGCCCCCATGCCTGGTGAGGCCAGAGCACTGAGGTCCGGCCTGGGTGAGCTTCTCCCCTGACCCGGGCAGGCCGATGGGGGACGGCCCTGGGACTTGGAGGACCAGCTCCTCATCTGTTAGAGCTGCCGGGTGGGGGCGGGCAGTGTGGCGCTGCAGAGCGATCCCTGAGGCTGTGGCTCCAGCACCCGTGTCTGTGCTGCTGTGGGGCCTCCGGGGGTCGTGGTCAGTCACGCTCGCCGTAGCCAGTGCCGGGAGAGAGGGCCAGGGGCTGGGGGCTGAGGACAGGCAGGGACTCTTTCCTGGACTGGAGGCAGGGGTTGAGACCCCCGTGGCCCAGAGGAGTCGTCTGGACAATCTGGGTCGGGGGAGGGAAAGGCGTTCCCAGTCAAAGCGGTGGAAGCGGCTGGCTGTTCCTGGGGGGCTGGGAGAGGTGAAGCCAGGGCTCCCCTCCCTCCCTCGCTGCCCCTCACCCCCCTTGCAGCCAAAGGAAGCCGTGCCCGCCCTTCCTGCTCTGAGCCTCGACTTACTCTTCTGCGAAATGGGTCTAACTGGCTTCATGCCTGAACCGGCATCAGAATCACCAGGAAAGGCACTAAAAATGCACAGTCCCAGGCTTCACCCCTGAGTGTATGGAGGGGCCTGGGGGGCCCAGGGATGTGCATTTTTACCCAGCGCCCCAGGGGCCTCTGATGAGAGCCCTATGCCCACACATTGAGAAGCTCCCCTGACCCTGAGAATGCTGGTAGGCCTTTTGGACCCGGCACCCATGAAGCACCCGCTGAAGCAGGACTGTGTTTACCCAGGACCTTCCAGGCCTGGCGCTCATCCTAGACCAGGGACAGCCCCTTGGGCTACGCCTTTGCCCCTGGTGTGGCTCCCATCCTGGCCACTGACCCCAAGTCCCCCAGGAGCATCAGCTGAAAGACATCGAGGACGTGTGTGAGGGCCCCTCTCCAACGCCCTGGGGAGAGGACCTCAGTGGCCTGGGGATCCTGAGAGCTCTCTCCAGGGGACCCTTTCTAAGCCAGGCTCCCTCTGCAGCCTCAGCCTCCTGGCCTTGTGCTGCTCTTCACCTTGGTCAATATTTATTCCTCAAACAGGCTGGTATTTACTTAAAGGGCGGCAGCAGACATGGCAGCCTCGCCTCCTTGCCCTCTGCTTCCCTGTCCTTCCCTGGGGGCTCCCCCTTCTCTGCGAGCAGGCTCCCTGGGCCCATCATGGCTCTCCCAGGTCACTCGACTCCACCTCGAACCTGTCCTCTGTCTCCACACATGTCGGGTCTGGTCCACGGGCCTAGAACTGAGGTCCCGAGAATATTCTAAATGTCCCAAACTGCTCCTGGCTGCAACACGGGCTCCTGATCCCAGTTCGAACAAGCCACATAGAGGTTGTGGTGAAAGGACGTGTTGTCTAAAACAGTTTTGCACATTATTTTCCAGGAAATCAGCTCCTGGCCTTGGCGGATGCCGTGCACAGGCCTGGGAGACCCCAGCGGGGAGCCCAGAGCTGCGAACGCTGTTGGTAAATGTGTGACCAGCCCTCGGACAGGCCACCAAACATTTTTTCTGCCAAGTTTATTCAGATGCGATCCTGTAATGTTTGCCTCCTCTGAACCTGGGGGGCGCGTTGCAGAATGTTATTGGAAGGGAGGTCCTTCATTTGGGTCCCTCAGAAGCTGACCTTGTTATAATGATTCAAGGCCAAGGGCTTTCTGTGGGAGGTGATCTCAGGGGGGCGTGGGGAGGTGAGACAGGGAGAGAAGGGCAGCTGTTGCTGTATTATTATTGTATTATTATTGTATTATTATTGTATAATCAAGCACATCATCACCATGAGCAACTGGGCTTCAGTCCTGCTGGAGAGCCTGGGAGACAGTGTGGAACTCATACCTGAGTTCTCCGGCCCCTCAGGAGCAGGGATGCTTATATACCGATTCCTATTAGGTTGGGTTGATGGCTGCTCCTGGGCGTGTTCATTCTCTGGTTCTTCTAAGGATGCAGGCAGAGCGGGCTATGGTGACTGGAGAAAGTCCTCAGGCAAAGTTGTGCCTGGGAATGGTGAGGGTCTACAGGTTACGGGCAGGACACCCACAGCATCCACTCCAGGCATAGCCCCATTTTACAGGTGAAGAAACTGAGGTACAGAGAAGCTAAGTGACTTATCTGGGGTCTAGAAACAGTACTGAGAGCTGGTGCTTGAAGATATGAATTTGGGTGAGGACAGTTCTAAGTCTCCACCGAACACTCTGGAGCCTTCTCCCTTTGCCCCTGCTTCTCACGGCAGGTTCCTCCTCTGCAGCCCTCTTGCTAGCCTGGAAACTGCCTCCCAGGCTGCGCAGGGTGTGTGTTTGTGATGGTTCTGCCTAGTGTCTTGGTAGTTGCAGCTTGGATGTTTGAGTTGGTTGGGGAAAAGCCCCTGCATTATTTCAGGAGGCTTGAGTTATGTCAACCCCTCCAATAAACAGTGTTAAAAGATCAGGTGAGGGCTTCCCTGGTGGCGCAGTGGTTGAGAGTCCGCCTGCCGATGCAGGGGACACGGGTTCGTGCCCCGGTCTGGGAAGATCCCACATGCCGCAGAGCGGCTAGGCCCGTGAGCCATGGCTGCTGGGCCTGCATGTCCGGAGCCTGTGCTCCGCAACGGGAGAGGCCACAGCAGTGAGAAGCCCACGTAATGCAAAAAAAAAAAAAAAAAAAAAAAAAAAAAAAAAAAAAAAAAAAAGATCAGGTGAATAGACAGAAGAAACGCCTGGCTTCTTACTGACTTAGACTGTCGGGCTGATGGATAGTCTGCTGTCTCTCTGGTCCCAGGTGGCCCCTCTGACGGCTCCAGAAGAGGGAACCGAGTCACGCTTTGTGTGTCCCAGCTCTGCACTGTTCCCCTGGCCCTCCTGACCTCCTGCAGCTAGTTCTTGTTTCATGTTCTCACTACTCCTCCGGCCCCTCCTGTATTTGCAGCCTGTTCTCCTGGTGAACTCTTGTGCCTGGGCTTTCGTTCCGAGTCTGGAGGGAGGGGACCTGGGCTTTGCCAATAAATATCCGTGGATGTGGGGCCCGGGTGCAGCCCCCGCCTCCATTACCCACAGGAGGAAATTTAAAGAGGAAATTACCCTCGTCTGGTCCCCCTCCTAGGACTGCCTAGGGCTTCAAAGCAGATGAGGTGACAAAAGGGTTGTCACAACCCGGGCCTGGCTGACTTCCTGGCCTCCCAGGAACAGAAAGAGACAATAACCATATAAAAAGAAGCTCTGGGACTTCTCTGGTGGTCCAGTGGTTAAGAGTCTGCCTTCCAATGCAGGGCATGTGGGTTTGATCCCTGGTCAGGGAACTAAGATCCCACATGCCCTGGGGCAATTAAGCCCACGCACCACAACTACTGAGCCCGTGGGCCACAACTAGAGAGAAGCCCATGCGCTGCAACCAGGAGTCTACCCGCTGCAGTGGAGGATCCCAACGAAGAACCCGTGGTGGCAACTAAGACCCGACACAGCCAAAAATAAAATAATTAAATAAATATTTTTAAAAAAACAATCTAGAAAGAAGCTCCACCTCACTGGTTTTCAGGAACATATGAATTAAAAATACTAGTGAAGGGGCTTCCCTGGTGGCACAGTGGTTAAGAATCCGCCTGTCAATACAGGGGACACGGGTTCGATTCCTGGTCCGGGAAGATCCCACATGCCGCAGAGCAACTAAGCCCGTGCGCCACAACTACTGAAGCCCGCGTGCTGTAACTACTGAAGCCTGTGCGCCTACAGCCCGGGCTCCGCAACAACAGAAGCCACTGCGATGAGAAGCCTGCGTACCGCAATGAACAGTAGCCCCTGCTTGCCACAACTAGAGAAAGCCCGCGCGCAGCAGTGAAGACCCAGCGCAGAAAAAATAAATAAATAAATTCTTTAAAAAAAATACTAGTGAATTAAAGAGGCAAGTTGAGACTATCTATTGCAATAAAAAAATGTCCACATCCTATAACCCAGAGAATCATGTCTTTGAATCTGTGGGACAGAGACCCTTGAGCAGGAGGGTAAGGTCCTGGGTGTGCGCGAGGTTGTTCACAAAAGCAGGGCTTCTCAGCGGTCCTGGGCTAGCTCTAGCCTTTATTTCCAATTTGTCAGAAACTCATACATTTTTACTTTTACAGTAAAAATGAATCACTAGAGAAAGTTTTAAAATTGAAAGGCTTACAAAATACAAGCCCATGATTTTCATTGTGAGAGTTGACATAACATCACTGCCAAATTGCTATAAAAGTTTCTCAGTATTTACCACTCCCTCCCACCCCCTGCCTCACAACTCAGGGCCAGCCCTGGATGCTGGACCACAGACTCTGAGTCATGATGCTCAGCTGTGCTGCTTGCAAAACAAACTGGAAAGAGCTTAAATACTTATCAATAGAAGAATGACTATATAAACATGTTATGTCCATAGCATAAAATCCATGTAGTAGTAAGAAATAAAGATGGGAGATATATAAGACCCGACATGCAAAGGTGGCTGAGACATGTTATTGAGTAGAAAAAGGATATACAGTTTTCTCAAGTGTTAAATGCAAAAAAGAAAACCTGCAATAAAACAGTGCTCTATGTTTTCTATGGGCTTGTGAATATGTATGAAAATGTATAGAAAAGGGACTGGAAACGCATCCCTCTGCTACAGGCACACCTCGTTTTGTTGCACTTCACTTGATTGCACTTTGCAGATATTGCATGTTTTACAAATTCAAGGTTTATGCCAACCCCACGTTGAGCAAGTCTATCGGTGCCACTTTTCCAACAGCATTTGCTCACCTCGTGTCTCTGCGTCACATTTTGGTAATTCTGGCAATATTTCAAACTTTTTCATTATTATCATATTTGTGATGGTGATCTGTGATCAGTGGCCTTTGATGTTACTATTGCAAAAAGATTATGACTCCTTAAAGTCTCAGATGAGAGTTATTTTTTAGCAAGAAAGTACTTTTTAATTAAGGTGTGTACATTGTTTTTTGGACTTAATGCCATCACACACTTAATAGACTCCAGTATAGTGTAAACATAGCTTTATGAGCACTGGGAAACCAAAAAGTTCATCTGACTTGCTTTATTGCCGTAGTCTGGAACCGAACCTGCCAGGTCTGCCTGTATTGGGAATGCTGGGTAAAGGGGGAATCTTTTGTAAGGGCTTAATTTTTATGAAAAGAATGCATCCAAATATTACTCGTATAATTAAAAAACATGACATCTAGGCAATGTTGATCTAAGGCAGGCAAGTTACACTGGAAAGTGAATTTTCCAGACTCCACCCCACCTCCCAACCGAGGGATAAAGCGCTCACTCTGCCATGCAGGTGAAATGTGGACTAGACAACAGTAAGAGTCAGGTGCGAACTCCCGTGAAGAAGGCACAGTTGCAGACTGAGAGGCTGGGAGGGGACTGGCTTGTTGGTTGTACATGAGCCTTTTGTGAGGTGGCAGAGGAGAGAATTTAGATTTTAGGTTCAAACACAGAGTAGAATTCTAGCACCTGACGTCTGAGTTGAGGGTAGACCGAGCACAGGTATTAGTCTCGGCTCCTTCCTGAATCCAAGAGACAGTAAAGGGAGAGAAACCCTACAGAGACAAGAAGCTGGAGGGGCTGTTACTTGACTGAGCAGCCAGGACACAGGCATCCATAGTGGCCAGCAGTGGGGAAGTGGAAGGTACTGACACCAAAGAACCCCAGAGACACTTCTGTTTTCTCCTTCTCTGGGCTCTTCCACCCCAGAGTCCTGACATTCGTGATGATTTACATTTATATGAATCTTTCAATAGGAAAATCACTTCCTTTCATTCTGGTCATTTTGTTGTATAATTTCCTTGATAATCTCCTGCCCCACTGTTTTTCTCTGTTCTTTTGTCTGGAACTCATCTTAGCTGGATGTCAGACCACCTGGATGAATGCTGTATTTTTCTTACGCTTTCTTTCCTAGTTTCCAGGTTATCATGTTTTGTTGCCATTCTACTTTTGGAAAATGTCATTGACTTTATCTCCTAATAATTCAATTGGAATTTTTTTTTAACAAATTCAATGAAAACTTTTTTTTTTACAACTTTATTGGAGTATAATTGCTTCACAATGGTGTGTTAGTTTCTGCTTTATAACAAAGTGAATCAGTTATACATATACATCTGTTCCCATATCCCTTCCCTCTTGCGTCTCCCTCCCTCCCACCCTCCCGGAATTTTTTCAATTAAACTTTATTTTGAGATAATTGTGGATGCACATGTAGTTGTAAGAAGTAATACAGAGTGATCCTGTGTACATGGGGAGGGCTCTCATGTTGAGCTGTTATAGCCACACCCACTTGCCTCCTGCAGCCATTTCCTCCTTTTATATACATTTATTTATTTATTTATTTATTTATGGCTGCGTTGGGTCTTTGTTGCTGCGTGCAGGCTTTCTCTAGTTGTGGCGAGCGGGGGGCTACTCTTTGTTGTAGTGCGCGGGCTTCTCATTGTGGTGGCTTCTGTTGTTGCAGAGCACGGGCTCTAGGTGCACGGGCTCAGTAGTTGTGCATGTGGGCTTAGCTGCTCCGTGGCATGTGGGATCTTCCCGGACCAGGGATCGAACCCCCTGTCCCCTGCATTGGCAGGCGGGTTCTTAACCACTGAGCCACCAGGGAAGCCCAGATATTCCCTCCTTAATCCATTTCTATAATTTTGCCATTTCAACAATGGAATCATAAACGGAATCACACAAGGTGTAATCTTTTGCAATTGACTTTTGAAAAAAATTTTTGTTTTTTTAAAATATTTTATTTTTCTTGGAGTATAGCTGATTTACAATTTGTTATATAGGTGTATAGCAAAGTGATTCAGTTATACATATATTCATTCTTCTTTAGATTTCTTCTCGCAATTGGCTTTTTTTTTTTTCACTCAGCATAATTTTCTGGAGATTTATCCTGGTTACGGCTCATATCAATAGTTTGTTCCTGTTTATTGCTGAGCAGTAGTCCATGGTACGGATGTACTACTGTTGCTTTAACTATTTGCCCCTTAAAGGAATTTGGGTTGTTTCCAGTTTTTGGCTATTACAAATAAGGCTGCTGTAAACATTCATGTACTAGTTTATGTCTGAACATAAGTTTTCATTTCTCTGAGATAATTTACCCACAGTGCAATTTCTGGCTCATATGGGAGTTGCATGTTGAGATTTTTCAAGACCCAGTTGGGCTGTTCCATTTCACATTCCCTCCAACAATGTAGGAGGGATTCATTTACTCCACATCTTTGCCAGCATTTGGTGTTGTCACTATTATTATTTTAGACTTCTGATAAATGTGTATTAATATCTCATAGCGGTTTCAAACCGCGTTTCCCTGATGGCTGATAACGTTGAGCCTCTTTTCAACTGCTTACGTGCTATCTGTATGTCCTCTTCAGAAATCTCTCTTCATGTCTTTTGCCCATTTTCTAATTGTATTGTTTGATTTTCTTATTGTTGAGTTTTGAGAGTTCTTTATATACACAAAATAATAGTTCTTTGTTGGATACATGATTTGCAAATATTTTTTCCCCACTCTGTACCTTGTCTTTCTACCTTTTAACAGGATCTTTCATAGAGCAAAAGTTTTTAATTTTGATGTTCAATTTACTGATTTTTCCTTTTATGAATAGCGCTTTTGGTATCAAGTATAAGCCCTAGGTCCTAGAGATTTTCTCCTATGCATATTTCTAAAAGTTTTATAGTTTCACATTTTACATTTAAGTCAGCAATCCATTTGGAGTTAATTTTTGTATTAAATGTGGGGTTTAGGTTGATGTTAATTTTTTTTTGCCTGTGGATGTCTAATTGCTCCTGTAGGAAAGTCTCTCTTTCCTTCATTGAACTGCTTTGGCACCTTTGTAAAAAATCAGTTGGGCAAGTCTGTGTGCATTTATTTTTGAATATTCTACTCTGTTCCATTGGTCTATATGTCTATTCCTCTGCCAATACCATACATCCTTGATTATTGCAGGCTTACAGTAAGTCTTGAAATCTGATAGGCTGATTCCTCTCTTTTTATTTATCTTTCTCAAGACTCTTTTAGCCATGCTAGTTTCTTTGCCTTTCAGTATAAATTTTAAAATAATCTTGTCTGTACCTAAAAAAAAAAAACAACCCTTTTCTGGGAATTTGATAGGGTTTGCTTTAAACCTGTATATCAATTTGTCAAGAATTGACATCTTAACTATGTTGGATATTCTAATCCACCATCCTACTATGTCTCTCCATTTATTTAGATCTGCTTTCATTTCTTTCACCTACATGTTGTCACTTTAGCATACAGATCTTGAACAAGTTTTGTTAGATGTGTACTCTTGAGTATTTCCTTTTCTTTTTGTGCAATTGTAAATGGTATTGTATTTTTAATTTTGGTGTCCACTGTTCATTACTAGAACATGGAAATACAATGGATTTTTATATGTTTAACTTGTGTCCTGAGATCTTGTTGAGCTCCCTTATTAGTTCTAGAATTGTTTTTTCAGATTCCTTGGGATTTTCTACATAGACAGTCATGTTCTCTGCAAACAGAAACAATTTTTTTTCTTCCAGTCGTATGCATTTTACTCCTTCCTACTTCTTTTGTTTCTTTTGTTTTCATATTTGCCTTATTGCACTGACTAGAACTTACAGCACGATGCTGAATACAAGTTGTGAGCCTTTACTTGCCCTTTTTCCTGCTCTTACAGGGGAAACATTCAGTCTTTTGCCATTAAGTATAACATTAATGGTAGATTTTTTGGGTAGATTCCTTTTTCAAGTTAAGTTCCTCTCTATTTCTATTTTTCTAAGAGCTTTTTTTAGAAAATCATAAATGGATGTTGAATTTTGTCAAATGTTTTTTTCCTCATTGATTGATATGATTATGTGATTTTTCTTCTTAGGACTGTCAGTGTGGTGGATTGCATTGATAGATTTTTAAAATATTGAACCAACCTTGCATTCAAATATTTTATTGTTTGAAATAAATCTTACTTGGTCAATATGTATGATTCATTTTATATATGACTGACTTTTCTTGCTAATACTTTGTTAAGGGTTTTTGCATCTATGTTCATTAGGGATACTGGTCTCTAGTTTTCTTTTCTGTACTATCTTTGTCTTGTTATAGTGTCAGGATAATACTAGCTTCATAAAATGAGTTGGGAAGTACTCCCTACTTTTCTATTTTCTGGAAGACATTGTATAAAATTGGTGTTAAGCCTTCCTTAAATATTTTATAAAATTATCCAGTGAAAACATCTAGGCCTGGGAATTTCTTCTTTTTCTTCTTTTTTTTTTGGCCATGCCGCAGGGCATGCAAGATCTTAGCTCCCTGACCCGAGATTGAACCCATGTCCCCTGCAGTGGAAGCACAGAGTCCTAACCACTGGACCGCCAGGGAATTCCTGTCTGCTTAATTTTTTGAGGGACTGCCATACTGTTTTCCACAGCGGCTGTGCCTTTTTACATTCCCACCAGCCACCTCATTTCAGTGAGGAGGTAGAAGCTATCAGATCCAAACAGACTCACCCTCCCTGCCTCAGACTATGTTCATTCATTCACACCACCTTCTGCTTCTCCTTGTTTGCTACAACCAAGGAGACGTACCTGCTGCCAGTCAGGTATGTCTATCCCTTCATCTGTTTCCACCCTCCCCATCCCCCGGCCCCGCACCCCACCTCCGGCCAATTTAAGGATGTTATGACCTCCTTCACTGAGCCAATTTCCCTCCCCGTCATCATCCCTGATCTACTGCATCATTTACATCTGCATTCAAGTAGATGGAGTATTTTCCATCTTTTAAAAACTCTCCCTTGAGAAGCTCACATCATGTATGTGGTATTCCTGCCAAAAATGTTTAACCTGAATCCAGTCATGAGGAAACAGTCAGATAATTCCAGTATGGGGACAGGCAACGTGACAACTGGCCTGAACTCTTCAAGCATGTCAGTGCCCTGAAAGACAAGAAAAAGACCAGGGACTGTTTCCGATTAAAGTATGGAAACCTGACAACAAAAGGGAATGAGTGAACCTCAATTGGATCCAGGACCAGGAAATAGAAAGCAGCTATAAAGGCCGTGTCTGGACTTCTGGGGAAACGTAAATATGGTCTGTTTGCTAGATGATGTTACCCATTCAATGTTAAATTTCTTTGGGTGGGATGTGGCATTGAGGTCATGTAGGAGAATAGCCTTGTTCCTAGGAAAGGCATGCTGTGGTATTTAGGAGTATCTGCAACTTTATTTCCAGTGATTCACCCCAAAATGAATATGTGTGTGTGTGTGTGGAAAGTAAATGAGGCAGAATGTTAACAAGCGATGAATTTAGGTGAAGGGTGAAGAGCTGTGCGTTGTACTCTTCCTTCAACTTTCTGCAGGTTTGAAGTTTTTCACGATAATATGTTGAGCAGAAGAGAATCAGTCCTTTATCCATATCTGCCTGTAGCTGCAACCAGTTTATCCAACCTTCTGGATAGAGTCACTGACACTCAAGCTTCCACTCCCCACCCCTCTCCACCCATTCATCCCTTGGTCCATCCCAGTGGGCTTCTGCCCATCATCGCACTGGAGTTGCCTCGTCCAGGTCCTGACCGCCTCTGTGCTGCCCACCCTATGGGCCGCGTCCCACACGGGAGGCCACTTCCTTCTCCAAATCCTCTTGTCTCTCAGCCTCGGCGACACCTGCCTCTTCTGGTTTCCCTTCTGCCTCGCTGGAGTCTTCTTGCGCTTCCTTACTTGCTCCCTTTGGTCTACCCAATCTCTAAAGTCTAGGTTCCTAGGAGCTCAGGCTCTTTCTTCTTTAAATCTCTCTTCAGGTGATTCATTGATTCCTATGGACTTAGAAACTGAATTTGTTCTAATGATGCCCAAATATACCTCCAGTCTGGATCTTTCCTACCACTTGACAGCTCTTTTTTTTTTTTTAACTCATTCTCTTGTTTTTTTTAAATTAATTAATATTTTATTGAAGTATAGTTGATTTACAGTGTTGTGTTAATTTCTGTTGTACAGCAAAGTGCTTCAGTTATACATATATATATATATACATTCTTTTTTTAAAATATTCTTTTCTGTTATGCTTTATCATAGAATATTGAATATAGTTCTCTGTGCTATACAGCAGGACCTTTAACAACTCTTATTTGACATCGCTCCTTGGCTATTTCACAGACATCTCAAGTTTAACTTGTACTCATTTGTTCATCCGTTGAGCACATATTGAGCACCCACTGTGTACTAGGCAACTGCTCGAAACACCGGGGAAGCACAGGAAGAAGAGCCAGTTATGGCTACACCATTGGAGTCATTCTCATTGGGAGACAGTTGACAGGCAAATAAGAAAGGATTTGAGGGTGGTAGGGGCTCTGAAGAGAATAAATGGTAAAGGTGGATGTGTTAGAGGCTGCGTGGGTGGACTTATATTTTGGGTGATCAGAGGTGTATTTTGAGGGAGGTGCATTTAAATGGAGATCAGGATGAGAAGATTTGAGATGAGGAGTCTAGGTAGAGGACATGGTTAGTTTAGATGCCTTCAGGTGGGAATGGGTTTGACGTGTTCTGGAAGTGAGATGTGTCCCCACAACCAGAACCTTGATCCTTTTCCTCTCTGGTTTGTATTTTAAAATTTCAGGGCATTTAAGACCCTCTCATCAACTCTATCTGAAAAACCTTGAACTGACCTTGAATTCCTATTTTGGGATCTTCTTTTATTATTTATTTATTTATTTATTTATTGGCTGCATCATGTCTTAGTTGCGGCATGCGGGATCTTTCGTGGTGGCACGTGGACTCTTTGTTGCGGTTCAAAGGTTTCTCTCTGGTTGTGGCTTGTGGGCTTAGCTGGTCCGTGGCATGTGGGATCTTCCCCAACCACGGCTCGAACCGGTGTCCCCTGCATTGCAAGGTGGATTCTTAACCACTGGACCACCAGGGAAGTCCCTTTGAGATCTTCTTCAGATCAAGAATGGCTCCCTCTCTGAGCTAGAAAGTACTTTGATCCTTTTATGGGCAACAAGTCAGAATGTCAGGACAAGATGCAGGTGTCTGTCAGAGTTTCACCCATCCTTTTACCCATGTGCAAAGCCCAAATAATCACCTGACATCTGCTTAAAGGGGAAGGATTCCATTGTCCGCTGGGTCTTGGAGACCCACCTCCATCCCACCCACTGTCCTCTGCAGCTGCCCTTGTGTTCCTGGTGACCAGAGGGGAACAATGAGAGACGGTCCTGCGACTTACAGCTGAGATGTTGCTGAAGTGTCCCTCCCAGCAAAGTGGAAAGGGTGACCTGATTCTTAAAACCTTTCCGGGTAGAAGTTGCAGCCAATGATGATAAAATCTTTGCACTTCCCTCAGGCTGGATTCTATTAAGCCTTGCTAATGAGGCAAAAATCTATCTTTTCTTAATAGAGGGTTGAAATTAATCCTTAAATAGATTGGAAACATACTTAGACCTAAATATTTTTTGAATGGGCAATGCATTCATATCTTTCTAAAATTTTAAAAAGTGTGCCAAAATTGTTTTCCTTATACCCCTGTCCCAACCTCCCAATTCCCACCTGCCTCCATCCCCACCCTACAAATGCATAACCATTATTATCCACTCAGAACCCCAGAGTTGGTATAAACACTATTTTAAACTGAAGACGTTTGAGATTCAACAGATGCAGAAAGAAGTCTTCCTAGAGCTTCCTTTATCTGACTAAAAGCATAAACTTCTGAGAAATGAGGGCCACCATAAATTTCCTTTTGGGGGCAGCTTCTACTTCCAGGAGAGAAACCAAGAATAAACCTCCCAAAAATCCCCTCTTGGGAGGGTTTCACGGTCATGAAGAAAATGAAAAGACCTGCGTGAACAAACACTATCACAAACTTTCTCATCGCTGGTTTGTTTTCCTAAAAACCCATTTGTCTTTCCTAAAGAAACCTATTTCTTCTCCTATAGAAGTCTCTTTTCTCCCCCTCCATTTCCCCTACTAAGCTGCACTTCCCTCATAGTAGATAAGGCCCAAATTCTAAAGACTACTTTGTTACTCATCATTGGGCACTCTTGCATGTATGAATAAATAAACTCTGCCTTTTTTCTTGCTACTCTGTCTTTTGTCAGCTTAATTTACAGGCCCCAATCACAAACCTAAGAAGGTGGAGGAAACTTTTCCTCCCTGGCACTTGCAAAGACTTTTGCAGGGTATATATAAATATAGCCACAAGTCATTTTGTGGACATTTGTTTTTATTGCTCTCTGGGAAAGATCTGAGTGGATTTGCTGGGTCTCAGGGTAGGTGTATGTTTAATGTTAAGAGAAACTCCAGAATTTCTTCAAGTGGTTGTACAATTTTCAATTTCTGCCAGCAGGGTTTGAGAGTTCCAGATGCCCTCCGTTCTGTCAACACTTGGTATTGGAAGTCTTTAATTTTAGCCATTCTAGTGGGTGTTATGTGGTATTTTGCATTTCCCGGATGACTAATGATGCTGAGCATCTTTTCATGTGGTTGTTGGTCATCTGTGTATCCTCTGTGAAGGGCCTACTCATGTCTTTTGGCCATTTTTTTTTTCATTGAGTTGTTTGCCTTCCTACCAGTGAGGTGTACAGGTACTTTCTATATTCTAAATGCAAGTCTTTTTCCAGGTATATGTGTTGTGACTCTTTTCTCCCAGCCTGTGGTCTGTCTTTTCAGAAAAGGAAGCTTTAATCTTCTGAGGCTGACCATGCTCCCACCCTCCCCAAGTGCTGGTCTCCCGCCCTTCCCACTCCTCTGGACTCACTTCAATCCTTTTCTTTCCTGCTGTGCAGATCAGCTTGCTCAGCTCCTCTTTCTAATCTTGCAAAAAAACCCTTTTGGGGCTCAATTGAAAAAAAAAAAAAGGGTCAGCCTTCCTTAGAAAGAAGACATGTCTCCCTGCCCCACCCCCCAGCTCTCTCTTCCAGCCTATCCCTGTCTCATGCCCGGCCCTGCCCAGACCCTCTTCTTCATTCCATTTACTCCTCGATTTCCCTGCCCTTGCTTCCCATCTATCTTGGACCAAAGATTAACCTTTGAGGGTAAACTCAGGCTTTTCCCCCAGCTGAGACTTTTATGCAAAGTGTTCTACGAGAAACCTCTTCAGGTCCAGGAGTGCCAGAAGACACTCTCAGGGATGGGAAAGTAACTCCTGCCACAGCAGGAACCCCACATTGCAGTTTTATGGGGTGAAAAGGGGCCCCAGGAACAAATTGCACTTCTTCTCCTGTAACATTCTCACCTGTGTGAGCCTCCTGCCCAGGTGTGCCCCTCCTGCCAGGTTCGATGATGAAAGTCCATGGAAGCGCTTATTAATCCTCACCTGCATCAGAGTCACTCACCTGTGTAGCTTTTAATCTCCCCTCCTCCCTCCCCCTCCCCCCTCCCAGAGCTTGGCTCTAACCTTTAGACAGACAGTGGTGGTTCCCAAAGTGTGGTCCCCAGAACAGCAGTGTCTGTACCACCTGGGAACCTGTTAGAAATGCGAGAACCTGTTAGAAATGCGAACTTCTAACTATAGCAGTGGTCCTCACACTTGAGCATGTGTCAGAATCACTGGGAGGGCTTCTTAGAACAGTTACCACAGAGATTGCCAGGGCCAGCTCCAGAATCCAGGAGGTCAGAGTGGGCCTGAGAATTTACACTTCTGACAAGTTACTGCTTCAGGAACACGCTCTGAGTATCACTGTGCTAGAGAGTCTGATCCGGTTGCTCTGGGCTGGGGTGGGCCTGGCAACCTACATTAAAAGCTCCCTGTGATTCTGACATGCAGCCGAAGTTGAGAAGCCCTGGTCCACGGGCTGGGGTGCAACATGGCTGAAGCTGCACAATTCCAGCAGAAAAAGTGTTTTATTGGACCTCCCTGGTGGCACAGTGGTTAAGAATCCGCCTGCCAATGCAGGGGACACGGGTTCGAGCCCTGGTCCGGGAAGATCCCACATGCCACGGAGTAACTAAGCCCGTGTGCCACAACTACTGAGCCTGCACTCTAGAGCCGGAGAGCCACAACTACTGAACCCACACCACAACTACTGAAGCCCACGCACCTAGAGCCCATGCTCCGCAACAAGAGAAGCCATCGCAATGAGAAGCCCGCGTACTGCAACAAAGAGTAGCCCCCGCTCACCGCAACTAGAGAAAGCCCGCGTGCAGCAACGAAGACCCAATGCAGCCAAAAATAGATAAAAAAATAAATAAATAAAATTAAAAAAAAAAAGGATGTGTCCAATTGGGGAAAAAATGATAAAAGGATTAAATGATCAGTGGTGCAGTTCTGGAATCCTCAGAATCAATCAATCAATCAGTTATTTAAGTGACTAATTTTTTTTTAATATCAAGACCAAGCTTTATCAGGAAGTTACATAATCATCACATCAGAATATCAAAGGCAGAAACCTATATGCCCATTTTGATAAATGACTGGAAAATTCGTGCCATTTACTGATTTTAGATTTTTAGAAGTTGAGTAAGTAACATTTATTATGTATCTTCTTGGTGTCAGGCATTGTGTTAGGCATGAGGTATATGATACTGGAGATTTCAGTCTGGCGATGGATGGATTCTCTGACTCAGGGTCTCCTCCTGGAGTCTCATCCCTGATCCTATCCAGATATGGAATTTCTCCCACACTTGTGTATTCCCTGATACCTCAGTGATGGCTGTTCCACCCCAGCCTCTGGCCTGTTTCCAGTGTCTGATTGTGCTAGGTTGTAATCCCATGTGTTGCCAGTAGGGGCCTCCCTTCTAACACCTGATGTTTCATGGCTGAAAATTTTGGCTTCTATTTGACAAATGAGAACAAGGTAAAAGCACACTTTGTGGGTTTGAAGTTTCATTTCTTTATTTTTTTAAAGTTAACTTGGAATGAAGAGTGACCGTGGGTAGTGAAGGGCATGTAACATTTTTTGGACTAGTGCTGTTCAATAGAACTTTGGGAAATTTGCTCTACAATCTGTCCTATGCAATTTCAGTAGCCACCAGCCACGTGAAACTGTTGAGTGCTTGACACGTGGCTGGTGTGACTGAGAAACTGAATGTTAAATGTTAATTTTAATTAATTTATACATAAATAGCCACACATGCCCAAGGGTCACAGCTTTAGAATAATTTTTGTTTCTGTCATTTCAGCAAAGGAGAAACCAGAGAGGAAACGCCGGAAGAGCACAGTGGCCAGTTAAGGCTTCTGCTCTCCAGGTGAGGGTTCTGCTTCGGGTTAGTTTATTGTCAAGACGGTGGTGCCAGAGAGATTTGGGAGTCAGGTCTGCCCTTGCCACTTAACAGCTGCTGTGGTTTGGGGCAAGCAAGTTCATCTCTCGTAGCCACAGTGCCTTCATCTGTAAATTGGGGCTAATAATAAATACTGACCTCAAGACTCTCGTGAAGAGCCAGTGAAGTGCAGCCTCAGGGCAGCGCCCGCAGACAAGTGCAGCCCCTGCGGTGCGGCAGCGACCGACACCCAGCTCTGAGCTGGTCTCCCTGCTCAGTGTCGCCAAAGGGGCTGCATCAGGGTGAGGACACAGTCCAATGTCAAGAACGTCAAGTGACTGGGCTAGCCAGGAGTCTCCTAGGAGTCAGGCAGCTGTGTCAACTTCATTCTCTGGAGGTCAAATCAAAGGGCAGACCAGGGGGCTCCTGGGGTGTTCACCCCAATCTGTGCTTTCTGGACGGTTAACCCCTACAGGGCCTCTGCCCACCCCCTTCCTCTCATCCTGGCCCAGCAGACTGGCAGCCTCTGCCTGTCTGGGTTATGTTAACCATCTTTTACGAGAGGGCTTTTTGGGTCGTACGGATGGGGGTCCTCCCCAGATGCAGCCACCCCAGCCTGAGTCCTGAGTGCTCGGGGCCCTAACACACGTGTATGTGTGTGAGATGGTGGGGATTTCCTTTAGAGCAGCGTGGTTCGGAAATCAAGAAAGCTGGTTTAATATGCAGATTCTGAGTCAGGAGCTCTGGGGGGCCTGGGAGTCTGCAGTTCTAACAGGCTCTCAGGTGGTGCCACCTCGCTGATCCCAGCACCACACACAATAGGGAGATTCTCATCAGTGGTTCCCAAAGTCTTGTCCTGAGCGGCAGCAGGCGCGTCCCCTGACAAGTGACTTGTTAGGAATGCAGGTTCTCGGGCCCCATCCAGACCGACTGAATCAGAAACCCTGGGGTGGAACCCAGCAATCTGCGCTTTATCAGGCCTCACTGGAGACTCAGATGCAGCTCAAGTTTGGGAACCACCATCCTCAGTCGCTGGTTCTCAAACGTGGCTGCTCTTTGGAATCAGCTGTTTCCAGTTGATTGTTTTTCTTTATTTTTTGATTTCTTTTCGATTGTTTCTTTTATTTTTATATTTAGGAATCAATATGATGGCGGTATAATTTCCTGGGGAGTTTAAAAAAATCAGTTGCTTGGGCCCCAACCCTGGAGATTCTGGTTTGATTGTTCTGGAATGCAGCCGGGGTGGGGGTGGGGTCTTAATTTTTGTCTTTCTGGGTGGGATGTAGGGTCGATTTTTTAAAGTCTTGGCTACTCAATAGAATTACCTAGAGAGCTTTCCAAGCACAGGTGCTTGGGTTCCCCCACCAGAGATTTTAATCTAGGGTGTTTCCTCAGCATGGAGTTTTTAGGGCTTCTGAGGGTGAGAACCACTGCTGTGATGGAGAGAATCCAGGATCCCCCGTGGAGATGAATTCCTGCTCTGCAGCAGGATAGGGAAAGGCCTCTTTGTCTTCATTAGCAAAAGGGATCCTGAGACAGTCCCAAATGGAAATTCCGACAGTCAGTGGGGAACTGTGGGTGAGAGAGGGATGAGCCCCCAGACAGGAGGAAGAGGTTCTCGTCAGAGAACTAAAGGCACAGACACGGAAAGGACAGCCCCAGGGGCCGACAGGCCTGTGGTGCCTGAGGTTTGTGGGATTTTTTTCCCTTTTAATTTCAACATAATTTCAGGCTTATAGAAAAATCACAAGAATAGAACAAAGAACTTGTTTTTTACACTTCGCCCACATTCTCTGTGTGTGTGTGTGTGTTGGTTTTGTTTTTTCTGAGTCATATGAGAATAAGTTGCAGATAGGATACGCTTTACCTCCCAAAGCTTCAGCTGTATAATTCCAAAAAATACAAAAAACATTCTCTTCTAGAACTACAGTGCGTTTACCCCACTCAGGAAACTTCTATCAATCCAGTGATGTAATATCAGGCCTTATTCAGATTCAGATTTCACCAATTGTCCCAATACCCTCCTTTTAAACAAAAGGATATCCAGGATCAAGGGATCACAATTTGCCTGTGGTCATGTCTCCTCCAGTCTGGAGCCGTTCCTCAGGCTTTCTTTGTCTTTCACAACACTGACAGTTTTTGTTTTTGTTTTTGTTTTTTTTAAGATATATATATATTTTAATGCTTTTCTTTTAAAAAAAATTTATTGATTGATTTATTTATTTTTGGCTGCATTGGGTCTTCATTGCTGTGCGTGGGCTTTCTCTAGTTGCGGCATGCAGGGGCTACTCTTCGTTGCGGTGCACGGTCTTCTCCTTGCAGTGGTTTCTCTCGTTGCAGAGCACAGGCTCTAGGCATGCGGGCTTCAGTAGTTGTGGCTCGTGGGCTCTAGAGCGCAGGCTCAGTAGTTGTGGCGCACGGGCTTAGTTGCTCTGTGACATGTGGGAATCTTCCCGAACCAGGGCTCGAACCCGTGTCCCCTGCATTGGCAGGCAGATTCTTAACCACTTGGCCACCAGGGAAGTCCTGGGTTTTTTTTTTAAATCAACAACTCTTGTTTGATTTGTGAAAGAAATGAGGCCACAGGGAAAACTGCTGCCCCCGCATCGGAGGCACCGACAGGTAAGTGCAGAGAATCATGGCTCCAGGGGCAGAAAGCTGCACAGGAACCAGGGCTGGGGAAGGGAACTGGAAAGGAAATTGACGAATTGCCGGGGGCTCAGTGTAGACCAGGCTGAGAGTTGAAACTCCAGAGGGGGCCCAGTGCTAGAGGGGTCCTCACCTGTTTGTGAATTACCTCCAGAAGCCCAATCTGCTCTCACAAGTGAATATTGGGGGAAAACTCCCCTTGTGCTTCCAGCTGGGGAGGAGGAAAGGAGCCATTGTCAACACTGACAGTTTTGAAGAGTGAGAGCCGGTTATGCTATAGACTGTCCCTCAGTTTGGGTCTGTCTGATGTTTCCTCCTATATTAAGGACGGGATGGCACATTCTTAGTGCATCGTATCAGGAGAACGTGAGGGTGATTTCTTGGTTTGGGAGATTGTAAAGCAAATTTGGGTTATAAATATTCCCAGTGAGAAGGAAAATCAAGACACGTAGAGGGAGGCTGGTGTGGTTTACACAAGCATCTGTGATTAGCTCAAATGTTCAAAGGACGGAGCAAAGGTCCAAAGGCAGAGGACTCAAACCAGAGAGGCAGGAAATAGAATAATGGCTGAAAAACTGACGCTCAGAATGAGCTGAGGCTACGAAAAATGCGGAGGCAACTAGGGCTTTTAGGTGGCTTGCTTAAAAAACACAATTGGTTTTTCTGTCAATAAAAAAATAGAATGTGTTTATTGTGGAAAATCCAGGAAACATAGAGAAGAAAGAGCTACTCCCTCAGTCCTACAACCAGCTCGATCACTGCTGGTATTTTAGCACATTTTCTCCCAGCCTCCAGAAAGGGTTTCTAAAGCCGTGCTTGGAGCCTGAAATGAGTGAGATAAAGAAGGGCGAAGTCTGTCTGCCAGAGGAGGCGATGTCACGCTGGTGGAGGTTGGTGAGAGAGGCTGCCTGTGTGTCCACCTCTCTCAGGGGGGACATCTGTGAGCTGGGAGGGGGGGCGGAGTCCAGGAGGAGGTGGAGTGTGCATTTGGGACCCAGAGCTACTGCCTCGGTCTTTGCAAACCTCAGAGGCTGGTTCCAAAAGTTTGGGGCTGGGCAAATATTTCACTGATTTGTAAAAATAAAAGCGGGGAGGCAGGGTGTGTGATGGTGGGGGTGGTCCTAACTCGGGACTGAGTTGTGTGCACTTAAATTCAGACTGGGGAGGCCCTGGGGGTGGGGGGAGCAGGCAGGGAGCTTTTGTCACCCAAAATAGCCTTCACAACCTCCGTCCAGGTGGGTATCGCTTATTCCTGTTTTACAGACAAGGAAACTGAGACTCAAAGGTAGGTGATGTGTCAGACCCCATAAGTGCACCACCCAGGTCCTTTCTCACCCCGAGGTCACCCCCGAGAGTCCCATATGTGCTGATGGCTTCCTGCATCTCTGTACAGGGTGTTCTCTGGCCCTTAGCGTGGTGGTGGTGGGGGGGGAATTTAACACCCCAAGAGTGACCCTCAACAAGGGAGTTGATGGTGAATACCCCAACTTGTTTGCTCCTTGCTGAGACAATTTTTTTTAATTGTGATAAAAAAACACATTATGTAAGATTTACCATCTTAACCATTTTTAAATTTCCAGTGTTACCTGCATGCACCTTGTTGTGCAACAGGTTTCTAGAACTTTTCATCTTGCAAAACTGAAACCCTGTACCCATTGAACAGCTCCTGTTCCCCTCCCCCCAGCCCCTGGTAACCACCATTCTACTTTCTGTTTCTATGAATTTGACTAGTTTAAATATTGCACATAAATAGAATCATGCAGCATTGGTCCTTCTGTGACTGGCTTATTTCATTTAGCATGAAGTCCTCAAGGTGCATCCATGTTGCAGCATATGACAGAATTTCCTTATTTTTTAGGCTGAAAAATATACCACTGTAGGTATATACGACATCTGGTTTATCCATTCATCCACTGATGGACACTTGGGTTGCTTCCACCTCTTGGTTATTGTGAATAATGCTGCTATGAACATGGGTGTGCAAATATCTCTTTGAGATCCTGTTTTCAATTATTTTGGATATATACTGAGGAGTGGGATTTCTGGGTCACACAGTAATTTTAAGTTTTTGAGGAAACTTCATAGTGTTGTCCACAATGGCTGCACCATTTTATTGATGAGACAATTGTAGGTCCCTGGAGGGACTGGTCACTGTGGTAACCCGCTCATAAATGCTATCCTTTTATTGGCTGCCTTCTCTTCCCTGTCTCACCTCCCCACTCTCCTACCTGGTTTTCCTGGAATCCAGATAAACTACATGCACCAGGTCTTTGTTGCAGGGTCTGCTTCTGGCTGGACCCTCAACTAAGGCCTGTCACTTGCTTCAGGTTACACAGTTAATAAGTGGCTCATTTGAGTACCTCTTGGTATATAATAAGCCACCCCAGGACTCAATGGCTTAAGACAACAATTTATTGTCACTCGTGGTTCTGTGCATTGACTGGGCTCGCTGGGTAGTCTTTACTTGGGGTCCACTGTGGTTGCAGTCAGATGTTGGTGGGGCATGAGGCCTCTGAAGGCTTGACTGGGCTGGACATCCATGGTGGCTTCTCACCCTGGCCATCTGGAAGCTCAGCGGGGGCTGTTGGCCAAGTGGTCTCTCTGTGTGGTGGGCTTCCTCACAGCCGGGTGGCTGGCTTCAGAAAGGAGCATTCCAAGAAAGAACATTCCAAGAGGCAGGAACGGGAAACTGCCAGCCCAGTTTAGGGCTTTGCCTGGAGATGGCACAGTGTCTTTTCCACCACATTCTATGGGAGAACGCACAATAGACTCGTCCAGGTCGAAGGGGTGGAGAAACGGACTCCACCTCTTGATGGGAGCGGGGGTCAAGTCCACACTGCAGAAGAGCATTGGGATGGGAGAGATTTTTGTGGTCATCTTTGGAAAGTACAGTTGGTCACAGTGATGGGTCAAACCTGGGACGTCCAAATAGAGATTGTGATCTCAACCTCTAAGCTGCCTCCACTTAAGAGATACGTTCTAGGGATTCCCAATGTTTCTAGGGGGCAGGAGAACCAGCAATAATGGCAAACTTGAGAAATGCTGTTTTTGTTTATTATGACCCCATTTTTATGTCCGGACTGATGTGGCCTGGGGAAGCAGAGTTCTTAAGTGGATTGATAAAAGTAGAGACAGTAACCTTGATGTTAACTTTTGGAAAATGATAGAGCAGAACATGATATAGTTGATTTGTAAACATTAGGAAAGAATGCAGTGATCAGGAGGTGGGAAATCTTGGTGTGGGTGAGCTGAATAATGCATCCCCCACCCCCACCCCCCAGAGATATCAGGTCCTAATCCCTGAAACCTGTTGATGTTATAAGGAATGAGGGTCTTGGCAGATGTGACAAAGGATCTTAAAACAGATTATCCTGGATTATCCGGCTGGACCCTGAATGCCATTATGTGTGTCCTTATAAGAGGCAGAGGGAGACCTGCATGCGGAGAGGAGAAAGTGAAGTGAAGACAGAGCAGAGAAAGATTTGAAGATGCTGGACTTGAAAGTTGGGGTGGTGCAGCCACGAGCCGAGGAATGCCGGCGGCCACCAGAGCTGGAAGATACAAGGAACCAATTCCTCCCTAGAGCCCCCCAGAGGGAGCACAGCCCTGCCCACTCCTTGATTTCCATCCAGTGATACAGATTTCAGTCTTCCGACCTCCAGACCTGTGAGAGAATATATTTCTATTGTTTTAAGCCAACAGGTTTGTGGTAATTTGTTACAGCGGCTGCGGGAAACTAATACACAAGCTAAGATAACTTTCTTTGTAGACAGTGCTGGTGAATAGAGTGAATGAATAAACTGTATCCAGCCAGCATTTGAATAATGGGTTGGAAAACTCATTGACAATGAGAGCATTTCCAGGGCATTTATGGCAGGTTGCACAACTCCCTGCAAAGTGTTTGTTGTCAAGGGGTCTCTGGCACCAGGCAGTAGTGGAGTCTGTAGTGGAGGGCCGAAGGGCTCTGTGGTTAGCTCTGCCCAGGTCACTACTTCAGTCAACTTTCCAGATGCAGATGGGGAGAAACTATGGCATCAGATATGAAGGTGACGCAATGTTCGGGGCAAGATTGAGAGTGATCACTGAGCTGAGCTGAGTTATTTCTATAGCTTGGAACTTGAGAATGAAGCTAAGATAAAACTGACGAGAGAGGAGGTTAGATTTTAAAGAGAAATCCATTGGCCAAGTGCAGAACTGGTTGAGGGGGTCTGGCCAGGCTGTAGTTTCTGTGAAAAGGAGCTCCGGGCTCTAGTCAAGAAAGCTGTATAATTTGTATAAGAAGAACATGATTTGGGGTGCTTTGTGAGAGGGCAGTATCCAGTTCATGGTTGGCGGGGGGCGGGTCCTAGGTACTGACTGGTGGTTGGAGCCTATTGGATAACTTGCATTTTTAACACCTCCTTCCTTTTTTTTTTTTTTTTTTGCAGTACGTGGGCCTCTCACTGTTGTGGCCTCTCCCGTTGCGGAGCACAGGCTCCGGACGCGCAGGCTCAGCGGCCATGGCTCACGGGCCCAGCTGCTCCACGGCATGTGGGATCTTCCCGGACGGGGCATGAACCCGTGTCCCCTGCATCGGCAGGTGGACTCTCAACCACTGCGCCACCAGGGAAGCCCCCCTGCTTCCTTTTTTTACAACGAGGGGCAGGACAGTAAGGAATCAGGAAATCAAGTGTGCTGGATCACTGACCATGTCCATTCTCTGACCTTCACCCCTCTGCTCTTTGCCCCTGCAGGCTTCAGACTTTATCACCCAGAATATCAGGCCCCTAATGCCATGTTATGTGTAACAATACTTAGTGGCCTAAAGCAACAGCAGTCATTTACTGTCTCACAGTTTCTGTGGGTCTGGAATCTGGGAGTGGCTTAGCAGGGCGGTCCTGGTTCAGGGTCTCCCATGAGGTTGCCGTCAAAATGAAAGATCTGGGCTTCCCTGGTGGTGCAGTGGTTGAGAGTCCGCCTGCCGACGCAGGGGACACAGGTTCGTGCCCCGGTCCGGGAAGATCCCACATGCCGCAGAGCGGCTGGGCCGGTGAGCCATGGCCGCTGAGCCTGCGCGTCCGGAGCCTGTGCTCCACAACGGGAGAGGCCACAACAGTGAGAGGCCCGCATACTGAAAAAAAAAAACAAAAAAAACATAAAGATGCAAGATCTACACTTACCCGAAGGGTTGACTGGGGCTGGCAGACTGGCTTCCAAGACGGCCGCTCACATGGATGCAGTGCTCATGCTGGCCATTAGCAGGAGGCCTCAGTTCTTGATCCCACAGGCCTCTCCACGGGGATGCTTGAGTGCCCTCACCCCATGGCAGAGGCGTGATCCCGGGGAGAGCAAGGTGGAAGCCACGATGTCTGTTACGACCTAGTCACATCCTGCCCTTCCACAACAGACTGCTCGGGTCAGCCCTCTGAAATGTGGGAAGGGACTGATTGCCAGGAGGTGGGGGTCCATCTGAAAGGCTGGTTACCATGGGAACAGGGACGGGATGTCATGTGGCTGGAAGGTGATGGGGATAGGCTGGAGCTGGAGGGTGTGATGAAATCATCCCCCACTCAGGCTGGCCGAGTTCCGGCCAAGCTCCGGGATGGAGGTCTCCGCTCTGCATCCTGCCGGTGGCACTTCTGCATGTGCTGGGAGGGAGTGGAGGCCTCCTTTGAGCCCTGCCAGAACCTTGTTACACTGTCCACAGAGCAGGGCTCCAGTGGAGGGTGACGCATCGTGAAGACAAGGGCTGTGGAGCTGCTGGTGGGAGACAAAGGCCTCCACTGAGGGAATATGTCATCGGGGACCAGCCTGTCCACGGCCACCACTATTGTCAGGAAACAGTAGGCATTTCAAGAGGGCGCAGGAGGTGTTGGTGAGTGGTCATCGACACGCCACCATGGCTGCACACCCTCCCCACTCTGCCGTCTCAGGGGTGGTGCCAAGGTTGCTGGGATTTGTCTGAAAAGGTCAGTTGTTCAAAACGGCTCTTTAAATACACAGTGTTTTCTGAGCTTCCTGCAGTCTGTCCCGCCCGGCTCGGGATGGCGCTTTCTGTATCCACCTTCCAAGTTTGTGAAGCACGATTACCCGTTGGCACGAGGTGAGAAGAGATGAAGAACCAGGAGAGGGTTTGCACGTGGCCGTTTGGGACGGCTGGATGGCACATGGAGGTTCTCTCTGTGTCTGTGACTTCCAGCTGAGGTCAGGTGTCCAGCAGAGTGCTGGCAGATGTGCTGTCCTGGGTACAGCAGCGAGGACGGTGGGTGGACTCAGCCGCATGTCTGCTGGCTGGGGCTCTGTGGGCGCCTTGGGCCTTGGCATTGAGCAGAGCCCCCAGCTGCATGCGGGTCTATCCTTATTGCTGTCATGTGTTACACTGTTACCAGTGAAGTACAGCTTTGCAGTGACGTCTCGTACCTGGGGATCTACGAGCACAGGAAAAAATCCCATCATAAGGACTTTCCTTGGGAAATGTTCACTGGCTCCTGGATCTCCCAAGGCAAGGGGCTCCTGTGGTGGGCCTGAGTGTTCCTGACGGGAGCATCAGGAAAGAACATCTCTGGGAAAGATTGTGCTGGTCGGACGCTTAAAGGTCATAGGTCAAGGTGGAAGGCCGCCTGAAATATTCACGAGAGCTCTCAGGGAGGACAGGCTGGTCCTTTGATCAGGACCCAGCCACTAAATGAACGGGGTGAGCTTTGCAAGTTAATTTGCACCTCACGGAATGGCTGGCTGGCTTCCTGGCCTTCCAGCATCTGCCCCCTCTTTTCTCGGCCTCTCATTTCCTTCTGGGAAACTATCTGCCCTTTCTCCACTCCGATGCTGTCAGGGAGGTTGCTGGAGGGGACACTGTCGGGAAGTATGCGTAACTCCAAGCCAGCCCTTGCGTGCACCCTGGTTTGATTTACCTGAACGTCTGGGGTCCTGAACAGCTCTGAATCAGCTGAATTGTCCATAAATGGAACCATATTTTAACTGCAGGGGGAAGTTGGTTAGTTTAAAGGTAACGAGTTGAAAACGTTTGTAAAATCAAAAACATCATTTAGTTGTGCAAATGACTACTCCCTGTTCAATAAATTCATAATTTCTAATTGGACTGCACACTTTCAAAGGCTTTGTGAGAGTATATCTTTCAGTGCTCCTCCCTGCTCCCCACCCAGGCCCCCCCTGGTCCCTCTCCACTCTGAGACCTGGGTCCTGGGACTCTGGACACTTAAGCCATGATGTCTTGTTTCCAGCTGGGTCCATCCAGTGGGATGATGTCTGGGGGGCAGGAGGAAAGTGAGGTCTGGGTATTTACCCCCCGGCTCCTTCCTTTCTGGGTCTGCACAGGTCGGGTGCCTCCCTCTCCCAAAGGCCCCAGCTCCTGTCTAGGGCCCTCTCCATGCGGTCATTCTCTCTGGGTTCTGGTGATCACTCCTCAGCTCTGGGAAGGGCCCCTCGATGTTGCTGAGCCCAGGATTCTGCACAACCCCACACTCGTTTCCTAAACCCTGCTGCTCCTTTGTGAATAATCTCTCTACCAAATCCCTTCACATCACCCAGTTTGAGTGCCCTCTGTGCCCCCAGGGACTGTGCCTGACCCGATATTCAAAACTTGATTTTGTACAATATTTTCAAAAGCTCTGTGGTGTCCTCTTCCTCTTTCGAAGGCCTCAGGAGGGATGTGGATGTGTGTGTTCAATCGAATTGCTATTGTTTGAACTTGAAAACAGGCCTTTGGGGAAGGAGACAAGAGTAGCTTTGTGCTTTTCTTCAGCGCAAGAGTCAACTGTGTTTTAAAAGTCACGGTTGCCAGGGAACAGGGCCCAAACTGGAGATGGTTTAGTCCCCAAGGGGGCTGTCCTCAGAAAGCTCACAGTAAGTCAGAGCAGGACTGGAGGGGAGGATGCCGTGCCTGCACCACGCTGTGTGTGGGGAGCTCCAGGTGGAAGCCAGGTCGAGGGCCGGGGTGGAGGAAGGAAATCAGGACAGGAAGGAAGTCAGTCCCTGCTTCAGAAGGGATCCTGGGAGAATTCCCTGGCGGTCCAGTGGCTAGGACTCCGCGCTCTCACTGCTGAGAGCCTGGGTTCAATCCCTGGTCCGGGAACTAAGATTCCACAAGCCATGCAGCGTGACCAAAAAAAAAAAAAAAAAAAAAGAAGGGCCCTGGGAGAGGGCTCTGGAAGGGACGTGTGCTTCAAACACTGGTGACAGTCACTACAAAACATCCTAGGGTAAGGGACAAGTCAAATAAATAAATATTAGTAGAACATCCAGAGTACGTGGGGCAGTGCGGCTGCAGTGCAGAAGAATATCCAGTGATGCCGGGGGAGGCTTCTGGCGATCAGTGAATAAAAGCGGGGTGCAGCCCATTGTGCACGTGTGGGCCCGTTTTTGTGGAATAAAGTCTGTATTTATTCAGAGTGTAAAGACTGGTGAACTGGAGGAGAACCACATTTGGCCAAGTGTGAGGTAAGGAGAGAAGCAGACAGAGAGACAAAAGGAACCTGGATGAGAACCTGGCTCGGGTTACTCTGTCAAGTCAGGAGCCCCAGGGCCCTTAGAGAATCTCCTCTTCTTCTCCGAGTGGGTCTGAAGAGGGGTCTGTTATTTGCTGCTTTGAGATTACCGAGACATTAGCATAGCTATTATCATACCCATTTTACAGACGCGGAAGCAAAGGCTGAGAGACACCTAGCAGCTTGGAAGTAAAAGTAGCGTTGGGATTTGGGTCGAGGTCATCTGAGTTGAATACCGAACACTTTGCTGGAGCCGGATGCTGTCCACGGCCCCCAGCTCTGTCCAGGCAACAACAGACCAGCAGCAACTCAGCTGGGATCACTAAGGATGTTCTCCTGATGGAGTGGCTGCTCACAGCCAGGTGGGCAGGGTGGAAGGAACCACAGGGGCTGATGAGCCGTCCACTAGCAGCAACAGCCTGCAGGGCCCAGGGAGAGGGTTTTCCAGGGCAGCTACCAACCAGGAGCCCCACCAGACCCCGATGACTGAGGGAGGGAGAAGTGAGGGGCGGGATCAATGCTCTGAGCCCTCCCCCAGTCTCCTGCCAGGGTCTCCCCCAGGGGCTGGATCCAACAGGAAGAGGGGGCTAGAGCCCCAGGCAATGCAAGACCCAGGGTTCAGCTTTCCAGGGTGCAGCGCAGGGCGGGTCCTGAGCCTGCAGGACCGTGGGGCCACCCGTGGATGGAGGGGTTTTCTGGAGAAGCCAGAGAGGGTGTCCAGACCCCGGACTGACCCGAGGGAGGAACCCTCCCAGTTCTCTCCCGGGACGTGGTGCCCAGGTGCCCACCGCAGGGGGGGCGGGCAGGGGCTACAGAACTTTCTCCTCACCCCGTCACCACTGCCTGATGCCAGCAGACACGTGACAAAAGTTTGTCGCGTGTGAAGGAAGCAGGAGGTGAGACCGAGGTCTGAATGAAGTTCTACACCAGAGCAGACCCTGCGCAAGCCCAGGTGCAGGCAGAGCACAGGGAGGGACGAGAGAGGAGACAGGAAGGGGGAGGTGATGGTGCGATGGTAGGTGGTTACCTGCGACGGCACCTGGGACTCCATCCGCCCGGGACCATTTGAGGAACCGAGGAGGATGCACCCCAGAACTGTCCCACCGGGAAGGGGAAGCTGAGGGATGTACCGGCCAGCTCCTAACCCTCGTGGGTGGAGGTGGCTCCGGGCGGCATTAGATACCCCGAGCCCCGCGCCCGGCTGTCTGAGCGCCTTCAGCTGGAGGAGCGAAGCCCCGCGGGCGCTCGAGGCGGGAGCCGGGCCTCGGGAGCTGCCTGCGAAGCGCAGGTGAGTTCGGAGGCGGGCGGGGCGCGGCCGCCACAGCCGCTCCGGGTCCACGGAGGAAACGCGGTCCTTCCAGTGGAGACCCGTCTACCGAGCGCCTGCTGTGTGCACCGGGGCGGGCGGGCAAGGCACCCGCTGAGCGCAGCGCCCGGCCTGGAGGTGCTGCCGTGGACGGGCGCCCAATAAAGCCTTGGGGTCCTGAGGTGGGGGGAGTCGAGGGGACAGTGGAGGAGACGGGTTTGAAGGGTTGAGATAGCCTCTGCGGGGGCCTGGGAGGGTCTCTGGTTTAGCAGAAGCACAGGCTTCCGAGCTTGGAGGGAGTGGAGCGGGGCGGGGATGGGGTCAGCCGGGAGGACGGCGGGTGCCCGCCCGACGGGTCCGCTGTGTTCGCAGGCCGCGGGGCCTCCCATCGCCGGGCTGGGCTGGAGGGTGTGGGACGGCTGGTGGCTGGGACGCGATTAGGGGAGGACTCGGTGGAGCCCTTCGGCCGGACCGCAGCCCGAAGACCGTGCGGGAGCCCTGCCCGTGCCCCGGGCACTCGGCCAGCGTGTCCCCGGTGCCCGCCGCGCCCGGTGCCTGGCGGAGGAGGGGTGGCGGGTCCTCCCCGCACAGAGCGGCCTTTGTGTCACCGGCCCCACACAGGCTCTCTTTGTGGCCGGTGCCGGCGCAGGTTTTCCGTGAGCAGCTGGATGCGGTGGTCGCAGGGCCCTGCGAGGGGCGCTGGGGGGATGGCAGGCCGGGCTGGGGGCTCCCAGGGTGTGTGTGGGGTCCCTGGAGGAGGTTCCCTCGTGCAGCCAGGGATGCCGAACGGTGGGTGGCTGCCACCTCCAAGGGGCCCACACCGTCCCAGGGCAGGAGGCCCTCCTGACCGCCCCTTACTAATTAAAGCAGCTCCACACACCTCCCCTCCAGCTCCCGCTGTGTGCCTTCCACACCCACACCTGGCATGTTTCTCACGCCGGCCCTGGGGAGACTCCTGGTTAGCTGATGGTCTGTGTGGGTCTCCCTCTCACTCAGCCTCCCAAGGCCATGCTCAGCTCCTCCTGGACGGTTTTTCCTGGCCACCTCTCTGGCTCTTTCTCAGATGGTCTCGCCAGGCAGGGCCTCAGAGGCGTGCAGTGCGTGCGATCACACAGGCCCTGTACTCACGAGGGCCTCACACTTGGCTGAATGCTCTGCTGTCACCATCTTGAAATTCTTAATGATTTTTGAACAAGGGCCCTACCTTTTGATTTTGTGCTGAGCCCCACAAATGATGTCACTGTTCCTGTCTTGGGGCTCAGGAGGGGTAGGAGTGCACTGAGTCATGGACAGGGAGGGTCCTCAGCTCACCTCCCCTCTCAGAAGTTCTTCCTGCTCTGGGACTCAGGGTGGGAATAGAGGACACAGCTGTGAACAGTTGGGGTTACACGGCAGCCTCATAAGCACTTTGCAAGTGGCAATTTACTCTAAGAATTAGCTTTAAAAATAATTGCTTCATTAATTATACATGCTTATTGTGAAAATGATAAACAATACAGAAAAAGACGAAGAAGAAAGCAAAGAGAAAATTTAAATTCCATCATGGAGAAGTGACCATTATTAGCATTTTGGTGAACATTTTTACAGTGCTCTGTGTGTGTGTACATTTATATACTGTCTTAGCTCAAACTGCTATAACAAAAATAGCACAGACTGTGGCTTAAACGATAAATGTCTATTTCTCACAGTTGTGGAGGCTGGAAAGTCCAAGATCAGAGTGCTGGCAGATTTGGTGTCTGGTGAGGACTCACTTCCTGGCTGTATATCCCACCTTCTCACTGTTTGTCTTCACGTGGCAGAGAGTGAGCTCCATATAAGGGCTCTAACCCCATGCTGCGGGCCCCACCCTCATGACCTCATCTAAACCCAATTACCTCCCAAAGGCCCCACCTCCTCATACTACCACATTGGGGGTTATGGCTTCAACATATGAATTTGGGGGGACACAAACATGCAGGACATAATATAGAGATATATATATTTATATTCATATCCATTTATATGTATATCCATAGACATTTACCTACATATAATTTTATATAAATAAGATCATATATATATATATATATATATATTATTATTTTTACATTAAGATTTCAGCTGTTAAAGTCCAGGACATATAGATCTACCTCACTCATTTTTAACAGCTGCATAGAATTTCACTGCATTTCTAAACCACCGTGAATAACTTAACCAGCACTCTACCTGGACAACACACATGTCAGCTGTTGCCAAACTTTCACTCTTAAAACAGGCAATGATGAACTTCCCTGAGGATACATCCTGCAGGGGGCGGGTCTGGGTTTCCTATTCTATTGTATAGACAGAGGGACCTGGAGCATTATTCAGAAACCCTACCACTGGGCAAATTAGATGGGACATATTTCAACCTCTGGAGTTTAGGCAGTTGTTCCCAAACCTGACTGTCTTTAGCATGTGTTGAATAACCCAATCCAAATCGCCAGGGGCCAGGCCACCTGGCTGTCCACCCGCCCCACTGGCTCCAGTGACTTGTTTCTTTAAATCAGTTCCTGGCAGGCCTGTGTGTGCTTTTCTTGACCTCTGGTGTCCCCTGTGAGAAGGGACAGTGACAGTTTTCTGCTCTAAGGAGAACCCACTTGGAGGGCACCTCACACCATGGCGCTGGGATCGCCATCAGCACCACTCCTGTCTCGCAGCACCTGATGTACAGCTAGCGCTCAAAAAGCATCTTGGGACTGGGTGAAAAGTGTTCTCACATCCCCTTTTCTTTATCCCCTCCCACAACATTTTATTACAGAAATTTCATACATACAGAAACATTGAGTGAATCGTGAAAAAAGCTGAGTGAACACTCAAATACCTACCACCTGGATGACATTTTGCTCTATTTGCTTCATTATATGTCCATCCAACTCTCTACCCATCAATCCAGCTTATTTTTTTCATACCTTTTAAGGAGAGTTGCAAACTATAGCACACTTCACCCCTAAACACTTCAGCACATATGTCATTAAGTACAGTTGAATAATTACTTTATAGTTCATTTTTCTCAGGTGAAATTTACATGCAATGCAATGTTCAAATCTTAAGTGTACCATTTGCCAAGTTTTGACAAATGCATTGTCCTGTGTGAATCAGAGCCCTGTCCAGGTTCAGACCATTGCCTTCACCCAGATGGTTCCCTAAAGCCCCTTCCCTGTCCACCCATCCCCACCCTGCCCCAGAGGCAGCCATGGTTCTCATCTTTATTTCATCATCGATTAGTTTTGCCTGTTCTAGACCTTCTTAGAAGTGGACTCCTACCTCACATGCTCTTTTGAGGCTGGCTTCTTTCACACTCCGTAACGGTTCTGAAATCCATCCATGCCATTGTGTGTGTTCATCCCTCCCACTCTTTTACATCACTTAACACACTTTCAAAGGCCCTTGTTTTCAGTTCCCATTTGACTTGATTTGTTCAGGGACCCACTGCCAGTTAGAGGGTGGTCAAGATTTGTCTCCATGCCTCCAGGCAGGAATGTGCCCCAAAGGTTATGGATGGAAACCTGCCCAGACCCCACTGCCCTCTGGTTCCCTCTGCCTCCAGCCCCGCCTGCACGGCAGGATTTCGTTCTTTTTTAATTTTATTTTATAAATTTGTTTATTTATTTATTTATTTATTTTTGGCTGCGTTGGGTCTTTGTCGTTGGGTCTTCGTTGCTGCGCCTGGGCTTTCTCTAGTTGCAGCCAGCGGGGGCTATTCTTCATCGCAGTGCGCAGGCTTCTTATTGTGGTGGCTTCTCTTGTTGCGGAGCATGGGCTCTAGGTGCATGGGCTTCAGTAGTTGCAGCACGTGGGCTCTAGAGCGCGGGCTCAGTAGCTGTGGTGTATGGGCTTAGTTGCTCCGCGGCATGTGGGATTTTCCCGGACCAGGGCTCAAACTCACATCTCCTGCATTGGCAGGCGGATTCTTAACCACTGCACCACCAGGGGAGTCCACGGCAGGATTTCTTCATGCATGTGGTACCTCTGCACCCTCCCCTCTAATTCTGCCTCCAGTCCACTGCAGGCCAGCCCTCGCTTCCACTCCCCACCTCGCCAGACCTCCCTGAAGCATCCACCACGGTCAGCCCCGGCCTTCTGGAGACTCGCTCCTCTGTTGCCCTGTTGCCCACCCACTGTGGACTTTCCTCCTGCCTCCCTGGCTGCTCTGACTCCGTTTCCTTGGATGCCCCTCCTTCTCTGGATGACCTGCAAATGTTGAGAGTCTTCAAGGCCAAGTTCTGGACCACTGTCCCTGTTCTCAGAACTCTCACTCCCCAGGTGGTTGCATCCAGAACCATGGCTTCAAATACCATCCACGTGCTGGTAGGTCCCCAGCAGGGCCTGTCCTTAAGCCCCAGACTTGCACAACCTCCACTTGGGGCTCAAACAGGCAGCCTCAGTTTAACACACCAGAAGCAGATCCCATGGTTCCCCTCGCTGATCTGATCCTGCTCCATCTCCCTTGCTTGCTCAGTGGCTCCACTAACTACACAGTTGCTGCAGCCTGGAGCCTGGAGGGTCCCTGATTTCTCCCACGTCTTCAACTCCTACATCCAGCTCACGGCCAATCCCCTCAGAGCTTCTCTCCAAATTAAAGCTTAAATCTGCCCCCGTCTCTTCATCCCCATTCCAATAGCCCTAGTCCATGGAACACCTTATACTACACCTTATTTCTAGTTCATCTGAAATTCAAATGTAACTGGGCATCCTGCGATTTTATTTGGTACATCTGGCCACCCTGCCTGCAAGGGGCCAAAGCTGGCCAGGGCCTCCTGCTTGGTCTGACCTCACCCTGCCAAGGAGGCCCCTGTGCCTGCTGCCTGGCCCATGTGGGCTCCAAGTGAATCAGGAGAGCCCCTGCCTCCACTGAGGGGGGACGTCAAATCCCAGCCCCCCCACCCGAGATGTCTGCATGGCTCCATCGGAGCCAGACTTTGGTCCTCTCATTCCAGGCTGCTTGCTGTCCATGATGCTTGCCCCAGGGTTCTGATTTGAAGGATGGAGGGGATTGATATTTGTGAGGGTCCCAGCAGAGGGCCTGGCTCACCCAGCCCAATAAATGAAAGCACCCCCTCGTCCTGCTCATGCCTGTGTGGACACAACAAAGGCCCAGGTAGGTGAGGAAACGATTCTTGGTGGGAATGGCCCCTGCTTCCCTTTAAATCATTGTGTTTAAATCATGCGTCGTGGTAAGGAGCCCTGTTTCAGGGCAGTTCTGGGAGTCGTGAGGACAAAGTCTGGCCTTGCGGCTGGCTGAGCAACGTGGCGGTGTGGATACTTCTGTGCAGACTCACCGCACCCACACAGGACGAAGTCCAGACCTGGTGTCAGGCCCGTGGCCAGCCAGCCTGGCTTATCTGTGCAGGCTCTCTCCTCCCCCTCATCTTCTGGTCTGCTGGCGAACTCCTGGCAAGTGTGGAAGCAGAAAGAGCTGACCACTTAGGATCGGACAGAACATCCTTTTACTGGAAGTCTGCTCTTGGGGAAGATGTCACTTACTCTCCAGGCCTCTACTTTTCCATCAGCTGAACGGGGCTAAGGAATTCTTCCCGCTTCCCTGGCAGAGCAAACAGGACCTACTATACATCTGAGAGCTCAGGAAGAGGGTGCCCTCTGTCCATGGGGGTGGTCCTCCTTGGAGACCCAGCTCCCTGACACCCCAGGAAGGTTTCTAGCTGCTCCTTTGGACTTGGGGCTGGTTCCTGGTCTCCTGTTTCTGTAGCACTTGCTACACTCTTCAGTATTGCCTTCAGCACTATGCTGCTTGGTGCCTCTGGATTCTGAGAGCTCCTTGATCTGCAGGTGCTGTGGTTTCCCTGCTCAGGGCCTGGCACACAAATGGTGCTTGATAAGTGCTTGATAAGCAAACAGAGACCATGGAATTCGACTGCCTTTTTTATATCAAGAATACAGAGGGGGCCCCTCCACCTCCTACCTCGTGCCTATTCTAAAGCAAATCCTTAATTCCTGTCCTGGAAGCAGGGCCCTCCTTTGGCCAACCCTAAGTCTGCTTGGGAAGACGAGGCTTTGTATTCTAATTAGCCTTTGTCATGCTATGGGAGACCAGCACTGATTGAAAGCCAGGCCCTTTATTTGTGTTATTTTATTTAAGCTCCACAATAACCCTATGGAGTGACTACTTGTTACTATCATCCCCATTTTACAAATGGAGAAACTGGGGCCCAGAGAAATTAAGTAACTTGCCCAAAGTCACAGAGCCAGCAAGCAGGGATTTGGACCCAGCCAATGTGTTGGTGGACCGCAGGCCCTTGAACCTCTGGGGGTTCTGAGGGCTCTAACTGGATAAGGAAGAAAGCCCAAGAGAGACCGGGTGCCGGGTGTTGTGTGAGTGTGAGCGTGCAGGCAGAGGCCACTGCAGGGGGACAGGGCGCCGCAGAGGGAGGACCTGGGGCTGTGAAAACAGGAGCCCGGGAGAGGCCAGCCCCACTGGGGGGCGGGGCTGGGGTGGGAGCCTACGCTGGGGAGGCGGGGCCTGGTAAGCAGGCCTCCCCCCAGCCCCGCCCTCCTCGAGCTCCTCCCTTCCCCGAGCCCTGACCGAGTCCGCGTCCCCTCGAGAGGCTGATGGGCAGCGGCTTGCGGGGTGGGCCGGGCCGGATCGGGCGTGGACCGGAAGGCTGGTTCCTCTACGTGGCGGCCTTGGGGCAGGCTCCGCGCTCGCGGCCACCAAGGCCGGAGCGGCAGGGCCTCCGTCGCAGCCCGACCGCGTCTCCCTCCGGGTTTACTCCAGCTCGGACTGTACTTTATTAAAAGCTGGACTTAAGCGTTGCCAGCTTCAGTGAGCGCTGCAGCGGGCGCCCTCAGGGACGCCGGCCACCCCCGAGAGGGTGTTCCCCCGGCGATGGGTTTCTCCTCCCTTCCAGACACGTGAACAGCCCAGCCCGCAGGCCTGAGTCGTCTGAGGGCGATGGGTATCCCTGCGGCTACTGGGGCTGCTAGGGACGGGGAGCGGGGGTGGGCAGCCAGGTCAGCCTCCAGCGAGGGCGCGGGGCTGGGTGTGTTCTGGTGACAGCCGTATCCCCTGCACCTTGCACTGTGTACCTCTTAGGTGCACACCGAGTATTTAAGCTATATGACATAACCTGCAAAAAAGTCCTGGAATCGGTTTGAACCCCAGCCCCACTACTTACCAGCTCAGGAGAGGGCCCTAAACATCAGTTTACCATCTCTGAAATGGGGTTAATACGTGTATTTACCTTCTGAAGGGCGTTTTGAAGATTAGATCTAATATTTGTTGAGCATTTACTTTGTGTCAGGCATCATTTTTAGGGCTTTGCCTCTTTTCCCTCACTGAAATCCCCACAACAGCTTACGGGGGCACGAAAGTTATTGTTCCCATTCTGTGAGTGAGGAAATGGACACTCAGAGAGGTTGGTTAAGTGACTTTCCCAAGGTCACACAGCTGGTAAGGGGCAGAGCCGGGCATCAGGCTGAGACTCAGGCAGGTGGCTCAGAGCTGCCTCTGAAATGGGCAGGGGTCGGCACAGTGCCCGGCATACGGTGGGTGTCCAGTGAAAGGGAGCCATGGGCGTTTAATTAATACATGAGGGATGGAGTGGAATGTCCTCCTGGGCCTTTCTGAAAGAAGTGAAATGATGGGGTTTTGTACCATTCACTATTCATTCATTTGTGCAATCTGTATTCAACAGTTCTCCTGCAAACCTTGCCCAGGTGCAGGGAGAGTGGGTGCTAGGGAAGAAATGTCTCAGGGCTCATCAGGCTCCCTGAAGCCTGTTTGGGGGCAAGGAGCGGAGAGCTATTCATGTGAATTCAAGGGAGAAAGTGTTCCCTGGAGGGACCTGGACTGCGGCCTCGTGGACCAGAGGTTGCCAGGCACCCGGGCCTGTGGTCACTTCTCTGCCAACCTGCTCCCATTTCCCTGCAGACTGACTATGTTCTAGAGGCTCTGCCCTTCTGCTCCCCCAGATACAGTGGGCAACAGACTCTAGAGTGCCATAGTAATAACCTAGGCCCCCATTTTCTACATTCTCACCACTCCAGAATCAGCATCCCCTGACTGTGGTTGCGTCTGAGTGTAAACCCTATCCCTCCCCACTCCCACCAAGGGCTGAGGTCATCTGGTTTCAAACCCGGTTGCCTGCTGCTTCGTCCTCAGCAAGGAGGCGGGACACTTCCAAAAGAGAGTCCCTAGGAAAGCACCCCAGCCTTGCCTACTGTGAGCAGACTAAATCAAGCAGCCCTTTCAGGTGACTCTTTCTACACTATTTTTATTTGGCCATCTTACCTCCCTTTCCCCTCTCCCTTTAATAAGCTCTGAGAGTTGCAATAAGTAGCCACAAGGATGCTCCAATTTATATTTCCAACCTTGTCATTGCCAGTTGCCTTCACAAGCCAGCCTTTCTGGGCAGACGCGTCCAACCTGCCAGTGGATCCTGCCAGCCTCCTTACTGCCCCCAAGCTTCTGCTCACACTTTCCAGAAAACCCTCCTCTCCAGCTCTGAGTTAGGCCTTAAAACCCAGCTCAAGTTGCCCCGAGGACTTTCCACATGATTCCGTCTTGAACTGGTTACACTGAGTGTAGCCTGTTCAAGATGAGTGTAATCTTGAGTTCAAGATGAGTGTACAGCCTTCTGAGTGTTGCCTGTGTTGTCTCTTCCGTCCATTTGATCATCTCCTATATTACCGTCAGGAAAAATTAGTGACAGACTTGCAAATGGACAAGAAAAATAAAAAGATCCCTGGTGTCCTGTCTAGGGCATCCTTCCAAGCCATCTCCGCCTCTCACACTCTTTGAGCTGTTTTACAACTCTGTAAGTCACGGAAAACCCCACAATAATGCTAGTGATTTATGTTCATAGAAATGCAAATTAATTTGGTCCCGTGGAATTCAATCGGTTATCACCCTGTGGACAGACTTCCTCTGCACCCATTTGTCAGGTGATTTTGGCATTCTGATTACCTCTATGTGTGTAGTCCTTGGAAATTCTCCTCTGAACCACTTGGAACACCTTAATTGGTTCCCTCATTAATGAATGAGTTAAACAGAACCTTTATATTTTGATGAGAGTCATAATTTTACCTTTTTACTCCTCAAATTATTCTTTGACATTATTTAACTCTTGAAGTAATAAAGAATGGTTTGGGGACTTTCCTGGTGGCACAGTGGCTAAGAATCCACCTGCTAATGCAGGGGACACGGGTTCGATCCCTGGTCCAGGAAGATCCCACATGCCACGGAGCAACTAAGCCCAAGCACCACAACTGCTGAGCCTGTGCTCTAGAGCCCACGAGTCACAACTACTGAGCCCGCGCACCATAACTACCGAAGCCTGCAAGCCTAGAGCCTGTGCTCCGCAACAAGAGAAGCCACCGCCATGAGAAGCCTGTGCACCGCAGCAAAGGCCGCGTGCAGCAGAGAAGACATGATACAGCAAAAAAAAAAAAAAAAAAAGTAAGAATGGCTCGGCTTACTATCAGTCAGTGTTTTGGGGGAACAAGCCACAAAAATCAACTGTAGCTAAACTCGAAGCAAGAAATGAATCTATTGAGATTATCGGGCAGCCAGCAGGATCTACAAAGAGTCCGAAGCTGTGGGCTTGGAAAGTGGACTGGAGCCATGGGTGGTTTGGTGGCAGGGCTCCAGCCAAAGGCATGGGCTGGGCTGGCTTGGCAACCACGGCTGGACACTGGTACTGCTGGATGTCGCTGCTGATAGCCTCTGGCTTCTGCCTGGGCCACCAGCTGCTGCTGCTGCCACGAAATGAATGCTAACTGGTTCCTGCATGTTTTCACCTCTTGCTCCACATTTGGAGTCCTGGGCAGGGTTGTCCCATTGTCTGGGCCAAGGCCTATGTCCTTCCCCAGCCTCTGGACTAGAAGGCGGGGCCTCCCATCCACACAGTGGGCGCACCCCTCCCCCCATAAGAAAAGGGCTGCCCAAAATGACAGCTGTCTTCCAGTCTCTTCTTGAGACTAAATTGTGAGGTCTGTAAGTGCTCTCACCACAAAGTACACACGTTCCTTTTTTAAACAGTTGGGGGACCACTCAGGGGCCCAGTGGAGCTATTAGAAGGCGGCTGGGAGTCTATGGAATTAGAGCACGTCCCAGCTAGATGTGTCACAGAAGCCACCTCGCACAGGCCCCTCTGGTCCCTCCTGAGGCCACTGGGCTGCCTGAGACAGAGGTTCTGTGTGGCCGTGGATGATCTCAGCCTCAAGCTTTGGGGATTGTCTGTCAAATGTTCATGAACTGGGGCACACCTGCTCCCCCCCCCCCAAATCTCGTCGTTGTCACCGGTGGGAGGGGACAGCCGTTGACTAATTTAAAACAGAGCATCCTGAGTCGCCTTTGGCCCCATGGCCGCAGACTTCTCTTCCACGGTGTGTTTTGCTGACGTGGCCGCTGCAGGCAGCCGGGAGGCACAATTTTCTGAGGATCCATTTGTGAGCCTGAACCCTGCCCTTGAGAAGCCTCTGCACATCGCAGCTGTGAGGAGATGTGAGAGCAAGGCCAAGGGCGGCCTTCCGGCGGGCTCGCCAGCATCCCCGGGAGGCCCCAGCTTTGTCCAGGACCCGGCGGCTGTGGCTGCACCGTGTCCCACTCTGGGGGAAAGCGAGTCCCCATCTTCTCTTCGCTGGGGCTCCGTTCTCCTGCTCCCATTTCTCCCTCTTCTCTTTTTTCATCCTGATTTCTAGAAGGGAAGAAACACATCTGGGACTCAGGGGTGCACGTGTGGCCAGTGGGCTTCCTCGACCCCCCTGCTTGGGGAGATGACGGTGTCCACACACGGCCGTCGGCTCCAGGCCTGGACCGGGGTAGTCTCCAGCGGGCTCAGGGAGGTCCTGGGAGACAAGGAGCCCTTGGGGTTCAGCGGAGGTGCCCCTGATGGGCGAGGGAAAGTGTCTGGGTCCATTAGTGTCAAGGCAGCTTTCTCCTCTCCATCCAGGCCCCCTCCCAACTCCAGCCCCCCGGCAGCCCTCCCCGTCTCCTGTCTTCAGTCAGACCTGGTTCAAATCGCCCCTCTGTGCCACTTCCTATGTGACCTCGGGCAACTCCCTCCCATCTCTGAGCCTTAGTTACTCCATCTGTAGAATGGGGACGATCCCAGAACCCACCTCATGGTGTGTGGTTGTGAGGGTTAGATGAGTTTATGCCTAGAACCACCAAAACTCTATTTGGATACACTGTGAATTTCCCCTCTCCCCAGATGATTCTCGGAACAAGAGGCTGTTTATTTTTAAGGAAGACTGCACACATTCTTTGAACCACCATGTGCTGTTTGGGTGAGATTCATTGCCTGATACATTTATGCCCATTTACTGAGGTCATCTGAGGAACTGCTTAAAAGGAGGCTGGGAAGTTTAATCCAGATTTGGAACCGATTCTGTGGCGTCATAGTTTGCAGTGTGAGTGTGAACAGATCTTTTGAGGACACTTAGGAACTCATAGTCATTGGTTACAGGATGAGGATCAGGCACAGACACCTCTGGATGAATGGGACCACCAGCTGCCCTAATGTTATGTAAATAGGTGCTGGAGGCTTGGGATAAAAATTGCCAGTGAAAGCGTCCTACAGATTCCAAAAATGCTGCATCGCTGAGAACCAAGAGGGGAGGGAAGAAGATGTGCTTAGCAAACTCAGATGACTCAAAAGGTGCCTTTGATGATGGCAGAGACCCTGAGCCCACAGATGCGTTGGAAGGGGTGGCAAGAAACTGAGTCACGGACTGAGGGTGAGAGGAATCTTCTAAAGTTACATCGTTACATGTAACCTGTGATCGTGGGCATGGATGGCAAGTAAGTTACTTGTTATAAATAGATGATTAAATATTTCATCTATTTAAAAAGAAAGATTATTCAATTATGTCACACATCCTTTGGATCTTTTGAGTGGGGAAGTAGGGACTCATCATATTTCGGGGTTTGTTATTTGGGTGCTATTGGTGTCCCTTCACCCCACACATTCCCTTTCCAGAAAGCCCCACTCTGTCTCTTGTGACTTTTTGCCCAGGGCTTCCTCTGGCTGCCTGCACTGGGAGAGGCTGCAAGTGCCAGGGAATTGACCCTCCCAGGAGCAGCCCTTGCGCGGTGACTGATGGGCTAGGGTATAAATTCCCCAGCTCCCTCATCCCACGGTTCCCGGGGAGAGTAAGTGCCCGACGCCCCAGTGATAACGTGCTTGATAACACACCCTTTATTGGCTGACTTCCAATCTCTGACTCACTTTCCCTATCCTTTCCTGGTGCCTGCAGGATTCCCTCCAAATAAAGTAGGTTGACTAGATACTTGTCTCAGGGTCTGTTTCTGGGGAAATCCAACATACAGCAAGCACATATGATGAAGGAGAGCAGTTGTTATTATCACACATCATTAGTTTGATAAAGATCAAGAAAATGCAGTTCCTGCTTTGTGCCCTCCTTCCCCAGAGCTGGGGGAGACAGGAGAGGTGTGTGTTTTAGGTCTGATCAGGAAGGGGGAGGTCTGACTATATATTTATCTCAAAGTAATCTCAAAGTGATTCTTTCTCTCTCTTTCTCTCTGTCGCTCCCTCAATTATATGCTTGAGCAGCTAAGCCAAAAAATCGGTCCATCCAGAGCAATTAAAAGCTTCCTTTGCCAAACCTTGGGGATTTCTCTCTGATCAATGAGAAGAACATCGTGGCTGGAAAACAGCCAAAACCAAGAACAGGGCAATTGTGTCCTGTTCAGATGAGCTAGACCACCATTAAAATTTGTTTTTAAAAGATCCTTTTATTTTCCAATATGGGGTGGGGGGAGGGGTGTCATACAAATGACCAGAAATTTCTCATTAGTTTTCCAGCCTGTCTGTCCCCAAATGGAATTTATTTGTGAAAACCTGTATTGGGCCCATGAGCCATGGTATTATTATACTTATTATAATATATATGAAATTTATATAATTATATTTATAAACATTATATTCATACTTATGTTTATAATGAATCATACAGTAATAGCAGCAGGAATCATTTCACTCGTAGTTACAATGTGCTGGTCACCATGCTAAGAATGTCATGTGTTTTATCTCAGCTGACTCTAACGATACTATGAAGTCAACACTGTTATTGCCATTTATTGACGCAACTCAGGCTCAGAGAGGTTGAGTAACTTGCCTG
This sequence comes from Hyperoodon ampullatus, assembly GCF_949752795.1. NCBI lineage: Eukaryota > Metazoa > Chordata > Mammalia > Artiodactyla > Ziphiidae > Hyperoodon > Hyperoodon ampullatus. The sequence continues at coordinate 20,768,482 of NC_136927.1, forward strand.
AGACCACACAGCCAGGAAGTAGCAGAGTGGAGATACAAACTCAGGCAGTCCAGCTCAAAGCTTGGGTTCTTCACCATGAAAAAAGCAACCTGGTTTTCACACCGGAAGGAGAGAAGGGACCAGCTGGCTTGGCTGACTTCATTGCCAAGGCCAGGCTCACTCTGACTTGCCTTCCCCAGGGAGCTGAAACAAGGTGGGGTTTGCTTCTCATGCCATTCCTCCCTGCTGCTCCCTATCAATGAAAAGTCAGAGAGTTTTGTAAACCAGCTTTCCCCAGGTGCCAGCTGCCTGTGGCTGCAGAAGGAGTCCCTAGGAGACAACTCTGTGTCCACAAACAAGCCGGCTCACACTGCAGCCCATGCTGTGCCAGGAACAGCAGAACAATTGCTTACCTAGAAAGACAGGATGAATGCAGAAAACACACGCACTAGCCATGCACTGTCTTAGGTGGTCCACTTTCAAGAGGGGATCCCAGGAGACTCTGGGGTGCCCATGGAACAGGGAGTGGATGAGGGACAAGGAAAGCCTCTGAGGGACGTCTCGGGATGCTACAGGGAATAGAGTGGTCCCAGTGTCACTGGCCATCATACACTGTGTGACTTTGGCCACATCACCTCTCTGCTCTGTTTCCTCCTCGGTGAAACGGGTGGATGGTTCAGAGGAGCCCCGAGACCCCTCTTACTCTCTGTGAGCATCAGTTCCCGCGGGCAGCTGGGACCCCACTCTTTGCTCCATGCACTTCTGCTCTCTCCACATCCTTGTGCCAGTTTGCGCGGTTATGTGTCCACCTGAGGGTCCAGCTGGACCACTGTAGATTTGTGAGGTCAGTGAATGGGAAATTCTTTTTTTTTTTTTTTTTTTTGCGGTACGCGGGTCTCTCACTGTTGTGGCCTCTCCCGTTGCGGAGCGCAGGCTCCGGACGCGCAGGCTCAGCGGCCATGGCTCACGGGCCCAGCCGCTCCGCGGCGTGTGGGATCTTCCCGGACCAGGGCACGAACCCGCGTCCCCTGCATCGGCAGGCGGACTCTCAATCACTGTGCCACCAGGGAAGCCCAATGGGAAATTCTTTGTGTTTGGATTTGCAGAGGAGGTTTGGCACAGTGGTTCCCAACCAGAGGTGATTTTGCCCCTTGCCACCCTCCCCCAGGACATTTAGGAATATCTTTGGTTGTCACAGCGAAAGGGAGGATGCTCCTGGCATCAGGTGGGCAGAAGCCAGGGATATTGCTAAACATCCTACAGTGCACAGGATGGCCTCCCACAGGAAAGAATGATCTGGTCCATAGTGTCAGTGGGGCGAGGTTGAGGAGTCCTGGACCAGAGGAGGCTGGATGGCCCATGGGCTGCAGGCACCATGGACTGTGAACACCTGGGTTTTCCCTCTTTTTCAAATTCCTTTCCCCCAACAACCAGGAGAAGGCAACCAAATAAGTATGGCTACGAGAAGTCATCGTTACTCCTTTTGGAAAATAAGTAATACATGCAGGTGGTAAGAAATCCTACAAAATGGTTCAAAACAGCACATGATGAAGAATAATCATCTCACACATCCGTGTGTCCTGGTCTCCCAGTTCCCCTGCCCCACAGGTAACAATTGCTCACCTGTTTCTTGTGTTATGTTCATTCTTCCAGGCCAGAGTTTCTCAACCTCAGCCCTAGTGGCATTTCAGACCAAATAATTCTATGTTGTGGGTACAGTCCTGTGCACTGTAGGATATGTAGCAGCATCCCTGGCCTCTACCCACTAGATGCCAAAAATATCTCCAGACACTAACAAATGTCCCCAGAGACCCTGAATGAGGACCGCTGTTCTGGAAATAGCCTTTGCAAATTCTCACATATATTGACACGTATTCATGAAAACATGTCTTTTTCTTTTGGTGCTGGGCGCATACTAGATGCTCCCTGGATATTTATCAAAAGAATGGATAACTGAGAATAAAGCAACTTAACTAATAAATTCTATCTTAAATGGCAGGTTACATGTATCCTATCACAAGGACAGGATATGAAACAATTTTTTCCTGGTTTTCACTTATCGGTTTTGCTCTAAGGAGGACCATCTCGTGAGGCTCCCGAAACTCTACTTATCTCACTGCTAAAGGCTGGGATTTGGGGAATGAGTCCCGGATGCCTTAGCAGCCCGTTCTCAGAAGCAGCTGGGCTGCCCTCAATAACGAGGATGACTTACTACCTGCACGTGAGGGCTGCCTTCCCCTCCTCCGGCTGACAGTCTGGGGAGGTGCCTCGTCTACCCCAGGGGCCCCTCCCACCCATCTGTCCTGCTCTGCCAGCATTTGGCTTTCGTGACAAGGTGTGGCCTTGGCTCCGAAAAGAGTGCCCTTTCTAAGCAGGCGGGGGCATCAGTCCAGCTTGGGCACTCAGCCCAAAGTCCATTTTGTGTCATTCTGGGCAGCCTGCCCAGTCTCTTCGTGGAGTGCAGCTGGGCCCGGGATGGTCTCTGAACTTTCCATGTTTCCTGGAGTGGAGTAGATGGGGGTCTGGGAGCTGGCAGGTGACCTGTGCCCACGACCACTGGGACCTGCTCAGGGGGCGCACCCCACTGAGGGCCTGCTTGCTTATCACTTACTCTGGGCCCCAGATGGGGAAATAAAGCCAGCCTTTCCAGGGAATGCTCAGTGGGGAAGGGGAATGGGCAGGACATCGGGCTCCACCTCAGGAACAAGGCAGATCACAGTCAAGCGCCTTGGCGAGAGGCGCGGCATGGATGTGTTGGCTGGGAACTCAGCTGAGGCTGGGCCGAGGGTCTCTCTTTGTGGTGGTTTTAGGTTAATCAGACTTATTATATGGTGATCCAGGGCTTCAAAGACACGTCTCCAGAGACAAAGAACTTCGGAAGCTGCATGGCCCCGTCCAACTGTGAGGTCCAACCACGAGGATAAGGTCACCTGCAGTGGTTGATGCCAGACTCTACTAGTTGAGTCACAAAGGCCACCAGGTTCAGGGTGGAGGGACACAGGCCTCACCTCTTTTTTTTTTTTTTTTCTTTGCGGTACGCGGGCCTCTCACTGTTGTGGCCTCTCCCGTTGCGGAGCACAGGCTCCGGACGCGCAGGCTCAGCGGCCATGGCTCACGGGCCCAGCCGCTCCGCGGCACGTGGGATCCTCGCGGCACGTGGGATCCTCCCGGACCGGGGCATGAACCTGTGTCCCCTGCATCGGCAGGCGAACTCTCAACCACTGCGCCACCAGGGAAGCCCCAGGCCTCACCTCTTGATGGCAGTATGTCAAGGTCCCATCGTGGAAGAGCACAGGAGATGGGAGATACTGTGTGGCCGTTTTAGAAAATGCCATCTGCCACAGGGCTGTAACGAGTTCCAGCCCCGGAGGAAAGGGTGAGAGCAGGACTCTCCACGTGTAACCAGGCGCCCTCAGCTCCTGAGCTCCCGCGAGGATTCCATTTTAAGCTTCTCTCAACAGCTAGTTCAAGGCCAAGGACCTGCGCGTGTTCTCCACCCAAGTCCCTCCTTTCCTCACCTTCTCCTGTGCCTGCCCACGTCCTGCCGAGGGGAGGGTTGGGACAGGCGGGGCGGGGAATGTTCTGGTGAGTTTGCTGGGTCTGTGCTTTTAGGCCATCCCAGAATCCCCTCCGCCCACTCTGGGACCCGCCCTCTTTTTCCCCCTCCTCCCTTCCTCGCCATCATGTCTGTTCTCAGCATCGCCCCAGGTTCCTCCTTGAAGGGTGGTTGGTACCCACATGCAGCCTCTCAGTGACTTGGAATCCGCAACGACTCTGAGATTGCGCTCACGTGGTCACCAGCGGCCCCCTCATCGCCCCAGCCTTTCGGTCCTTGTCTTGTTTGCTTGGCCTGCCTTCCTTCCAGAGCTCTTTCTCCGGCACCCCCTCCCCTCTCTTTTCCTACCTCTCAGAGGGGCTCCTTCTCTCCAGGCGCATCCTTGGTTCTCGTCTGTCATTTACCCTCATGACTTCGTCTGCCCTCTGTTAGAACTGACTGCAGAGTCTATTCCCTTGTTCTCTATTCATCTCACGAGCTCTGAAGCTCACAGTTCCAACTGCCCACTAGATATCCCGACCTAGCTGATCCTAACCATCTCAGATCCCCTTGATCAAAGCTAACCTCAGTGACTACTTCCCACCTTGACCTACCCCTTCCCAAGGAGATGCTGAGCATCACCACGAAATCTGTCAAGACCAACCTCGGCATATCAGCAACGCAGCCTTCTTCTGCTGCTACATTTTAACTGTATGGAGTTCAAGCAAGTCTACTGCCAGAATTTCTTAAACCCATTCATTCATCCATTCATTCTTGTAGTTAGCAAATATTTATTGAGCATGTACTATACTCCAGGCACTGTTTTAGTGGCTGGAGATACAGCAGTAAGCCAAACAAAGTCCTTACATTCTGTGAGGGAGAGAAAGACAATTATGTTTGCCAATAAACAGGCAAACACAGAGCATGACCAATGGTGGTCAGGGCTGTGAGACAGTAAGGCTGGGTGTGGAGTTGGGAGAAGAGACAGGTGGTCATTTTATGTCAGGTGGACAGGGAGAGCCTTGCTGATCAGATGACACTTGAGTAGACAGCCAGGTGGCTATCGGATCTTTCTTCTCCATCCCCATGGCCACAGCCCCTCATCCTCTCCCCCGGAACCATGGCAACCACCTTCCCAAAGGGCAACGACCTGTGCCTCTGCTCGCGTTCTCCCCTCCCATCCCCTTTCAGTGGCGTTCTGTCTCCCACAGAATCAAGGCCCTTCTCAACTGGGCTGTCACCCTGTTTTCTAGCTAAGTCTTACCGTGGTCAGCAGAATTCTACGATGGCCCCATGATTTCCACTCCCTGTTTTTAACCCACCCCCACCCCGGCCCCATATAATCCCCTCCCCCAGTGTGGATGAACTGTGACTGGCTGCTTGACAACAGAATACGGCAAAGGCAGAGGGATGTTGCCCCTGATGAGGTTACCTTATGCAAGATTCTGTCTTGGCCAATTTATGGAGTGAGAAGGCCATGGGGAGGGGGCTGGGGGCAGCCTCTGGGAACTGCGGAGGCCTCTAGGAGCCCACAGCAGCCTCCAGCCCACAGGCAGTAGGAGTTGCAAGGCAAGGAATTCTACCAATCCCCTGGATGACCTGGGAGGCAGATGTTCTGCCTTGAAGCCTCAGGGGTGGGGTTGGGGTGTGTCACAACCCCAGCTGAGAACCCAGTTCATGATGGAAACTGTGAGATAATTAGCATGTGTTGCTTGTTACACAGCAATGGAAAACCAGCACACTCGCCCTTCATACGCTGTACAAGCCTTTTGGCCACCCCTGCTCCAAAACAAGGCTGCTTTTTCGCGCCCTGCTATGAACACAAGTTCTCTGAGCCTGCATTTTCTCTCTGGTTAAATCCTGTCTGTCTTTCAAAACCCCATTCTAACGCACTCTCTTCCCCTCCACACCCCCTTGTCCCGGCGCCTCCTCCCCTCCGCAGTCCCATAGCCCTTGGTCCTCACCCCACCGCCCCGCACTCGCGCCATTGGCTGGTATTCGTCTGCGCGCCACTCCGCCATCTTCCACGTCAGGGTGTAGCTCAGGGCCCGGCTTCCAGCACATCGAGGGCTCCTCACTTTGGGGTGTTTGTGGGGAGTCCTGGCTGGGGTTCAGGCCATCCATACGTTCCCTCGAATTGCTTGGAGAATGTTGCCCTGGAGCCGGAGCTCTCATCAGGTTCTCACAGAGGCTTGAGGTCCTGAGAAGATGCAGAGGGACTGAGGCAGGTTGGCTTGAATTTAAGCCACTGGGTTATCACCCACTAAGGGAATTTCCATTGGAAGCCTGGGTGCTAACTGCGGCTTTGCTGGAGGAATGTGAGGCTTCCAGGGCGTTCTGCAGGAGAGCTGCTGTTCTGACACGTGTCAGAGCACAGTCGTGTAGGCAACCCCAGGCTCCGGCCAGACAGGGATGGAGGTGGTCCAGCCTGGGGAAGGAGAAAGGAAGCAGGGGCACAGCAGGGGTGCAGGGAGGCTTCCCTTGCAGACCAAGTGTGCAGGGGGCGGGGCGCCCAGGAGGCTGGCTTATTCTGAGCTGAAGGAGTGACTGCGTTTCTCCTATTAATTGTGCCAGGTGCCGGATCACCGCTCCCACCGCCGGCTCCCCTGGGCTCTCAAGGGCTGCCTTGGCAGTGCCAGGGTATTTTTAGCCTCCAGGAAGTGGAACAAAGCACCCAGAGAGGCAGTGCTGCGCTTTTGGCTCTTGGCTGGGGCCACGCTCAGCAGCTTTCTGAGAAAGTGCAGGACGCCCTCTCCGGCCCCAGGGGACGCAGGGGGCGTGGGTGCAGCTCCCTCGCCTCCCTCTGAGGCTGTCTCCCTCAGGGGTTTGGAGAGGGACATCCTCGCCAGCTGGAGGGGCCGGGGTGTGTGCGAGGGTGGTCTGGGGGAGGGCGAGCCAGCGGCTCACTCTGGGGGAGAAACTGATTTGTCCAGGGACCACCTGGGGTGAGGTGGGCAAGGCAGGAGCTGTAGGCTGGGGGCTGGGAAGATGGGTGGGCCCCTGCCCCCAGCTAGAAATACCTATCCCTGTAACAAGGGGAGGCACGGGGGAGAGCAGCCTGATACCATTTCCGAGGACGCAGTGATGGACTGTCAAGGTCAGCCTTGAGCACTGATATGCCAAATATTTGCTTGGATCGCTGACCTGGCTGACCTGGCGCCCTCATGTGCTTCCTGCTTGTTCCTGGGCCCCGTCCCAACCAGACACCCCGCCCCTTGTCCCTGGAGGGGTTGGTGCTGTTTCCTGAAGAGGTCTCTCCAGGCAGGTGTGGCTGGCACAGTCCCCTCATGGGGAGCCTGGGCTGCGCGCAAAGATGGACAGGCTGGAGGCCGGGGCCAGGCGTCCCCACAGACCCTTTGTCTGAAGTGGCTACATCAGTGAAGCTGTATTGAAGTGGCCAAGGTTCAGCGCAGCTGCCCACCTAGAACCAACCAACACACGGCCAGGCCACCCAGGCCTTCTCCCCACCCACCCAAGCCTGGGAAGGAGAGCAGCCTCCCCTCCCGGAGCAGATGGAGGAGGCCAAGAGGGGGTTGGCCAGGGCCTAGAAAGAAGGAAAAAACTAATCTGTCTGTCTGTCTGTCTCTCTCTCTCTCTCTCTCTCTCTCTCTCTCACACACACACACACACACAAACACTCCCCACCCCAAGTGTCCACACCTGGGGGTCAGCCACCGTGCTACACAGGCACCACCCCCGAATCCTGGTGACCCTGCAGTTACTTTCGCTCCGTTTTACTGACGTGGAAACCAGGACTCAGAAAGATGAAGCAACTTGTCTGAGTGCACACAGCCAGGTGTCAAATCCGGGGTGGTGGATAGACCACCTGCTGCTGCTGCCGAGAAGGGGAGGGAGAGGGAGAAGTTCTTGCAGCTGTTCTCCGAGATTCTAGAACAGGGTGGGGGAAGGGCAGGTAGGGGGCAGGGCCATGTGCCTGCCTGGACTACTTACTTCCCAAGATGGAGATGGGGATAATTAAACTTCTGACCTCACTGGAAGCCAAACTCAGACTAAACACTACGGTGTGATCTCAGCCCCGCTCTCCGCCTTTGCCTGTGCTGCCCCCTCAGGCTGCAGCCTCGCCTCTGCTTATTTATCCTTCCAGGCCCAGCTAACAGACCACCTCCTCCGCGATGACTTAGCTAATCCCCACCTCTCGGGAACTATGAGTTCCTTTCTCTCTGAGTCTCTGGTCTCTCCATTTCTTTCCCGTACTGCACTCATCATGTTCTGATTAGTGTGTTATCCTCTTTCACTGTGTATCTGTCCATCTTACTCATTAGATTGGAAGAGAAAGTGTTTGTTTTGGCCTAAGGGCAGTGGTGCCCTGCTAAGCCAGCTCTCTGATTTGTAGTGCTTGCCAATTCCCAGGGTGTAAATACTCCCACCCTGGCCAATTTCAAGCAATGGTGGTTTAACAAGGGGCTCACAAAATTCCGCAGTATTTAACAGTTGGCTGCCGTGCACCAGCACTCACGGGCTCTAGCTCACCACTGCTAAGGCTTAAGGTTTGCACTTAGCAGGTGCACATCAGGCTGGTGCCACAGAACCCTTGCTTGGATGGATTATTCTATTCCACATTTTTGTTTTCGTCTGGAGCCCCTACTTTGTTCCTAGAAGAATTTAGAAAGGACATCTGGGAACATGGTGACAGTCCTTCTCTCCTCCCTGTATCCATGCCCCTTTGTGATGTGACTTTGCAGCTTCTCCCATGAACAGCTAGAGCCAGTTTCTCCATCCTCAATTCAGGCCTGGCCTTGTGACTTGACTTAGCCATTGGAATATGGTCAAAGTGACTTTATGACCTTGAGTACTTCTGCTCTTTTCTTGGGATCCTGCCAGGTACCAGGTATAAAGCCCAGGCTTCCCTGCTGAGGATGAGGCCACACAGAGCAGGGGCACGCCACCTTGGCCGAGCCCTCCTAGATCAGCCAGGCCCGGCAAACCCTGCCACTGGCCAAAGATGTAGGAGTGAGCCCAGCTGGGGCCCAAAGAATCACCCAGTTGAGCCCACCCCATATTGCTAACCTGCAGAATCATGAGCTAAATAAATGGTTGTTGTTTTAAACCACCGAGTTTTGGGGTTGTTTGTTATGCAGCAAAAGCTCGCTGATATAATACCATCCTTGATATCTTACCATCCTTCAGAAGTAGCTTAGCTTCCAACTGGACTGTCCATCTCTGAGTGAGGTAGAAATGGCCTCCTGCTCTCTGCAGCTCATTAGCCATGAACTCAGGTATCAGCACTGCTGACCCCACAGCTCATGAGTTCTGGCAGACTATTAATCCTCCTAGAGGGACCTGGAAGATGTGGACCCCTGGCTCCCAGATGGAACGATTGGACGAGAGGCCTGGATTCTGTGGGCTTGGACCTGAGCTGAGCTTTCTTCCCATTTGCCTTTGTGTCAGGCAGCCACGGGGCCGGGAGCTGCCCTCTTCTTATTGAGCAGTGAAGATTTAATTTATTTAATTAATTTATTTATTTTTGGCTGCATTGGGTCTCCGTTGCTGCGCGTGGGCTTTCTCTAGTTGCCACGAGCGGGGGCTGCTCTTCGTTGCGGTGCGTGGGCTTCTCATTGCGGTGACTTCTCTTGTTGTGGAGCACGGGCTCTAGGCACGCGGGCTTCAGTAGTTGTGGCTTGTGGGCTCTAGAGCGCAGGCTCGGTAGCTGTGACACCCGGGCTTAGTTGCTCCGCGGTATGTGGGATCTTCCCGGACCAGTGATCGAACCTGTGTCCCCTGCATTGGCAGGCGGATTCTGCGCCACCAGGGAAGCCCTGAGCAGTGAAGATTTAATTGTCTTTTTTTTGGGAAACGTCCCACTAGGAATGGGAAAACTCACAAATTCCTCTTTTCTGCCCTGTAGAATAATTTTGGGGGTGGGGTGGGTGGGGAAAATAGATCCTAATGTGTTTGGAGTGGGGAGGAGGGAGAGAGCTGTGCCTTAAACCATACTTCATAAATTCCTACTTTCTTTTTTTTTTTTTTTTTTTTTTTTTGCTTTATCACAAATTTAATCAGTTATATGTATACATATGTTCCCATATCCCCTCCCTTTTGCGTCTCCCTCCCACCCTCCCTATCCCACCCCTCCAGGCGGTCACAAAGCACCGAGCTGATCTCCCTGTGCTATGCGGCTGCTTCCCACTAGCTATCTACCTTACGTTTGGTAGTGTATATATGTCCATGCCGCTCTTTCACTTTGTCACAGCTTACCCTTCCCCCTCCCCATATCCTCAAGTCCATTCTCTAGTAGGTCTGTGTCTTTATTCCTGTCTTACCCCTATGTTCTTCATGACCTTTTTTTTTCTTAAATTCCATATATATGTGTCAGCATACAGTATTTGTCTTTCTCTTTCTGACTTACTTCACTCTGTATGACAGACTCTAGGTCCATCCACCTCATTACAAATAGTTCAATTTCATTTCTTTTTATGGCTGAGTAATATTCCATTGTATGTATGTGCCACATCTTCTTTACCCATTCATCCAATGATGGACACTTAGGTTGTTTCCATCTCCGGGCTATTGTAAATAGGGCTGCTATGAACATTTTGGTACATGTCTCTTTTTGAATTATGGTTTTCTCAGGGTATATGCCCAGTAGTGGGATTGCAGGGTCATATGGTAGTTCTATTTGTAGTTTTTTAAGGAACCTCCATACCGTTCTCCATAGTGGCTGTACCAATTCACATTCCCACCAGCAGTGCAAGAGTGTTCCCTTTTTTCCACACCCTCTCCAGCATTTATTGTTTCTAGATTTTTTGATGATGGCCATTCTGACTGGTGTGAGATGATATCTCATTGTAGTTTTGATTTGCATTTCTCTAATTAGTAAAGATGTTGAGCATCCTTTCATGTGTTTGTTGGCAGTCTGTATATCTTCTGTGGAGAAATGTCTATTTAGGTCTTCTGCCCATTTTTGGATTGGGTTGTTTGTTTTTTTGTTATTGAGCTGCATGAGCTGCTTATAAATTTTGGAGATTAATCCTTTGTCAGTTGCTTCATTTGCAAATATTTTCTCCCATTCTGAGGGTTGTCTTTTGGTCTTGTTTATGGTTTCCTTTGCTGTGCAAAAGCTTTTAAGTTTCATTAGGTCCCATGTGTTTATTTTTGTCTTTATTTCCATTTCTCTAGGAGGTGGGTCAAAAAGGATCTTGCTGTGATTTATGTCATAGAGTGTTCTGCCTATGTTGTCCTCTAAGAGTTTGATAGTGTCTGGCCTTACATTTAGGTCTTTAATCCATTTTGAGCTTATTTTTGTGTATGGTGTTAGGGAGTGATCGAATCTCATACTTTTACATGTCCCTGTCCAGTTTTCCCAACACCACTTATTGAAGAGACTGTCCTTTCTCCACTGTACATTCCTGCCTCCTTTATCAAAGATAAGGTGACCATATGTCCGTGGGTTTATCTCTGGGCTTTCTATCCTGTTCCATTGATCTATCTTTCTGTTTCTGTGCCAGTACCATACTGTCTTGATTACTGCAGCTTTGTAGTATAGTCTGAAGTCAGGGAGCCTGATTCCTCCAGCTCCATTTTTCGTTCTCAAGATTGCTTTGGCTATTCGGGGTCTTTTGTGTTTCCATACAAATTGTGAAATTTTTTGTTCTAGTTCTGTGAAAAATGCCAGTGGTATTTTGATAGGGATTGCATTGAATCTGTAGATTGCTTTGGGTAGTAGAGTCATTTTCACAATGTTGATTCTTCCAATCCAAGAACATGGTACATCTCTCCATCTATTTGTATCATCTTTAATTTCTTTCATCAGTGTCTTATAATTTTCTGCATACAGGTCTTTTGTCTCCTTAGGTAGGTTTATTCCTAGATATTTTATTCTTTTTGTTGCAATGGTAAATGGGAGTGTTTCCTTGATTTCACTTTCAGATTTTTCATCATTAGTATATAGGAATGCCAGAGATTTCTGTGCATTAATTTTGTATCCTGCAACTTTACCAAATTCATTGATTAGCTCTAGTAGTTTTCTGGTAGCATCTTTAGGATTCTCTATGTATAGTATCATGTCATCTGCAAACAGTGACAGCTTTACTTCTTCTTTTCCAATTTGGATTCCTTTTATTTGCTTTTCTTCTCTGATTGCTGTGGCTAAAACTTCCAAAACTATGTTGAATAAGAGTGGTGAGAGTGGGCAACCTTGTCTTGTTCCTGATCTTAGTGGAAATGGTTTCAGTTTTTCACCATTGAGGACGATGCTGGCTGTGGGTTTGTCATATATGGCCTTTATTATGTTGAGGAAAGTTCCCTCTATGCCTACTTTCTGCAGGGTTTTTATCATGAATGGGTGTTGAATTTTGTCGAAAGCTTTCTCTGCATCTATTGAGATGATCATATGGTTTTTCTCCTTCAATTTGTTAATATGGTGTATCACGTTGATTGATTTGCGTATATTGAAGAATCCTTGCATTCCTGGGATAAACCCCACTTGATCATGGTGTATGATCCTTTTAATGTGCTGTTGGATTCTGTTTGCTAGTATTTTGTTGAGGATTTTTGCATCTATGTTCATCAGTGATATTGGCCTGTAGTTTTCTTTCTTTGTGACATCCTTGTCTGGTTTTGGTATCAAGGTGATGGTGGCCTCGTAGAATGAGTTTGGGAGTGTTCCTCCCTCTGCTATATTTTGGAAGAGTTTGAGAAGGATAGGCGTTAGCTCTTCTCTAAATGCTTGATAGAATTCGCCTGTGAAGCCATCTGGTCCTGGGCTTTTGTTTGTTGGAAGATTTTTTATCACAGTTTCAATTTCAGTGCTTGTGATTGGTCTGTTCATATGTTCTATTTCTTCCTGATTCAGTCTTGGCAGGTTGTGCATTTCTAAGAATTTGTCCATTTCTTCCAGGTTGTCCATTTTATTGGCATAGAGTTGCTTATAGTAATCTCTCACGATCTTTTGTATTTCTGCAGTGTCAGTTGTTACTTCTCCTTTTTCATTTCTAATTCTATTGATTTGAGTCTTCTCCCTTTTTTTCTTGATGAGTCTGGCTAATGGTTTATCAATTTTGTTTATCTTCTCAAAGAACCAGCTTTTAGTTTTATTGATCTTTGCTATTGTTTCCTTCATTTCTTTTTCATTTATTTCTGATCTGATTTTTATGATTTCTTTCCTTCTGCTAACTTTGGGATGTTTTTGTTCTTCTTTCTCTAATTGCTTTAGGTGCAAGGTTAGGTTGTTTAGTCGAGATATTTCCTGTTTCTTAAGGTGGGATTGTATTGCTATAAACTTCCCTCTTAGAACTGCTTTTGCTGCATCCCATAGGTTTTGGGTCGTCGTGTCTCCATTGTCATTTGTTTCTAGGTATTTTTTTATTTCCTCTTTGATTTCTTCAGTGATCACTTCGTTATTAAGTAATGTATTGTTTAGCCTCCATGTGTTTGTATTTTTTATAGCTCTTTTCCTGTAATTGATATCTAGTCTCATAGCATTGTGGTCGGAAAAGATACTTGATACAATTTCAATTTTCTTAAATTTACCAAGGCTTGATTTGTGACCCAAGATATGATCTATCCTGGAGAATGTTCCATGAGCACTTGAGAAAAATGTGTATTCTGTTGTTTTTGGATGGAATGTCCTATAAATATCAATTAAGTCCATCTTGTTTAATGTATCATTTAAAGCTTGTGTTTCCTTATTTATTTTCATTTTGGATGATCTGTCCATTGGTGAAAGTGGGGTGTTAAAGTCCCCTACTATGATTGTGTTACTGTCGATTTCTCCTTTTATGGCTGTTAGTGTTTGCCTTATGTATTGAGGTGCTCCTATGTTGGGTGCATAAATATTTACAATTGTTATATCTTCTTCTTGGATCGATCCCTTGATCATTATGTAGTGTCCTTCTTTGTCTCTTCTAGTAGTCTTTATTTTAAAGTCTATTTTGTCTGATATGAGAATTGCTACTCCAGCTTTCTTTTGGTTTCCATTTGCATGGAATATCTTTTTCCATCCCCTTACTTTCAGTCTGTATGTGTCTCTAGGTCTGAAGTGGGTCTCTTGTAGACAGCATATATATGGGTCTTGTTTTTGTATCCATTCAGCCAATCTGTGTCTTTTGGTGGGAGCGTTTAGTCCATTTACATTTAAGGTAATTATCGATATGTATGTTCCTATTCCCATTTTCTTAATTGTTTTGGGTTCGTTATTGTAGGTCTTTTCCTTCTGTTGTGTTTCTTGCCTAGAGAAGTTCCTTTAGCATTTGTTGTAAAGCTGGTTTGGTGGTGCTGAACTCTCTCAGCTTTTGCTTGTCTGTAAACGTTTTAATTTCTCCATCAAATCTGAATGAGATCCTTGCTGGGTAGAGTAATCTTGGTTGCAGGTTTCTCTCCTTCATCACTTTAATTATGTCCTGCCACTCCCTTCTGGCTTGTAGAGTTTCTGCTGAGAGATCAGCTGTTATCCTGATGGGGATTCCCTTGTGTGTTATTTGTTGTTTTTGCCTTGCTGCTTTTAATATGATTTCTTTGTGTTTAATTTTTGACAGTTTGATTAATATGTGTCTTGGCGTATTTCTCCTTGGATTTATTCTGTATGGGACTCTCTGTGCTTCTTGGACTTGATTAACTATTTCCTTTCCCATATTAGGGAAGTTTTCAACTATAATCTCTTCAAATATTTTCTCAGTCCCTTTCTTTTTCTCTTCTTCTTCTGGAACCCCTATAATTCGAATGTTGGTGCGTTTAATGTTGTCCCAGAGGTCTCTGATATTGTCCTCTGTTCTTTTCATTCTTTTCTCTTTATTTTGCTCTGCATTAGTTATTTCCACTATTTTATCTTCCACCTCACTTATCCGTTCTTCTGCCTCAGTTATTCTGCTATTGATCCCATCTAGAGTATTTTTCATTTCATTTATTGTGTTTTTAATCGATGCTTGATTCATCTTTAGTTCTACTAGTTCCTTGTTAACTGTTTCTTGCATTTTGTCTATTCTATTTCCAAGATTTTGGATCATCTTTACTATCATTATTCTGAATTCTTTTTCAGATAGACTGCCTATTACCTCTTCATTTGTTAGGTCTGGTGGGTTTTTATCTTGCTCCTTCTCCTGCTGTGTGTTTTTCTGTCTTCTCATTTTGCTTATGTTACTGTGTTTGGGGTCTCCTTTTTGCCGGCTGCAGGTTCGTAGTTCCTGTTGTTTTTGGTGTCTGTCCCCAGTGGCTAAGGTTGGTTTAGTGGGTTGTGTAGGTTTCCTGGTCGAGGGGACTAGTGCCTGTGTTCTGGTGGATGAGGCTGGATCTTGTCTTTCTGGTGGGCAGGTCCACGTCTGGTGGTGTGTTTTGGGGTGTCTGCAGACTTTTTATGATTTTAGGCCACCTCTCTGCTAATGGGTGGCGTTGTGTTCCTGTCTTGCTAGTTGTTTGGCATAGGGTGTCCAGCACTGTAGCTTGCTGGTCGTTGAGTGAAGCTGGGTGCTGGTGTTGAGATGGAGATCTCTGGAAGATTTTCGCGTTTGATATTATGTGGAGCTGGGAGGTCTCTTGTGGACCAGTGTCCTGAAGTTGGCTCTCCCACCTCAGAGGCACAGTACTGACTCCTGGCTCCTCAATTTGGGATGATTTGTTGTCTATTCATGTATTCCACAGATGCAGGGTACATCAAGTTGATTGTGGAGCTTTAATCCGCTGCTTCTGAGGCTGCTGGGAGAGGTTTCCCTTTCTCTTCTTTGTTCTCACAGCTCCCGGGTCTCAGCTTTGGATTTGGCCCCGCCTCTGCGTGTAGGTCGCCGGAGGGCGTCTGTTCTTCGCTCAGACAGGAAAGGGTTAAAGGAGCAGCCTCTTCGGGAACTCTGGCTCACTCAGGCCGGGCGGGAGGGAGGGGCACGGAGTGCGGGGCGAGCCTGCAGCGGCAGAGGTCGGCGTGACGTTGCACCAGCCCGAGGCGCGCCGTGCGTTCTCCCAGGGAAGCCGCCCCTGGATCCCGGGACCCCGGCAGTGGCGGGCTGCTCAGGCTCCCGGAAGGGCGGTGTGGACAGTGACCTGCGCTCGCACACGGGCTTCTTGGCGGCGGCAGCAGCAGCCCCAGCGTCCCACGCCCGTCACTGGGCTCCGCGCTTTCAGTCGCGACTCGCGCCCGTCTGTGGAGCCCCTTTAAGCAGCGCTCTTAATCCCCTCTCCTCGCGCAGCAGGAAACCAAGAGGGAAGAACAAGTCTCTTGCCTCTTCGGCAGCTCCAGAGTTCTCCCGGACTCCCTCCCGGCCAGCTGTGGCACACTAGCCCCCTTCAGGCTGAGTTCTCGCCGCCAGCCCCAGTCCTCTCCCTGCGCTCTGACCGAAGCCCGAGCCTCAGCTTCCAGCGCCGCCCGCCCCGGCGGGCGAGCAGACAAGCCTCTCGGGCTGGTGAGTGCCGCTCGGCACCGATCCTCTGTGCGGGAATCTCTCCGCTTTGCCCTACCCAGGTATGTGGGGAGTTTCTTGCCTTTTGGGAGGTCTGGGGTCTTCTGCCAGCGTTCAGTAGGTGTTCTGTAGGAGTTGTTCCACGTGTAGCTGTATTTCTGGTGTATCCGTGAGGAGGAAGGTGATCTCCGCGTCTTACTCTTCCGCCATCTTACCCGGAAGTCCACCTTGTTTTTTTCCATAAATTCCTACTTTCTGTTCAAGAGTAATATCTTGTCTGTAACCTGTGAAGGAGTTTGTGAAAAACCCAACCCAACCCATTCTGCCCTCTAGGTTTGAACCACTGAAACTCTAGCAGCAAAGGGGCATTCCAGAGAAGGAGAGAGGAAGCAGGCCATGAAACGGGTGTGCAGCTGCATGTGTGGTCCATGGTTCTCCTCCAGCCAGCTGTGTGACCTTGGGCAAGTCACCCAATGCCTCTGGGCCTGCCTAGGGTAAGGGAGACTGGAACGCTCCACAGCCCCTTCTTATTGGCTTAAAGGGAAAAGCCAGGGAGGGCCAGAGAGGCTTCCGAGAGTTGACTGTCCATTCTACCACCGGGACAGCATACTGACCACGTTCTGTTTGCACACAATGTACTCACTGTGATGACATGGAGGTGGTGGTGGCATCGCACTCTGGTGCCTCCCCCAGTTTGTATCTGGCTTTGGGATGCTGTCAGAATGCACACCCCTTCCCTGCCCACCTCGGCTCAGTGCCAGGAGCCTTGAACCTGACTTGACAGGTGGGGAAATGTCAGTAGTGGAGGCTTAACTAGCAGCTGCTCCATCATGGAGTCTCTCATTGATAAGCTGTGTGACCCTGGGCAGTTTATTCCACCTCTCTGATCCTTCATTTCTTCCTCTAAAGTATGATGTCATGTGAAACATTTACAACGTTGAATCACAATAAATACTGAATGAAAACAGAGGTGGTGCTGATGCAGGCTTTGTTACATAGAACATATGCAGAAGTGAACATTTTTCTATCTACTTAATAGAAAACTATGTTGACCCCAAGGTCTAGTTTGGCCTCAAGCAGTCACACCACATGTGCTCAGACCTTCTGGGAGGTTCCCCTTTTTCAGTTTCAGGACTTTGATTTTGCTCAGTTATTTGTGAACACGTGGGACTCACTTTTAAACTTTTTTTGATTATAATAATTTTTTCCCTGGGTTTTATGGGGACACACTTGGTGTGTATTAGAGGTTGTTAAAAGAATGAAATGATACAGCCCTCCTAGAGCATGAAGCTTAGCGCCTAGACTCCTAATTGCTTCACCAACAGCAACTGCTGCTCTTATCCCCCACCCCCACCCCCGCCCCCAATGCTGCCGGCGCTCCGCTAAGGAGTCAGATGCCCAGCTCTGGCCGGCAGGGCCGCTCAGGAGCCACCGTGCAGGAAGGTCAAGGGTTGGGATCCAGCGCGCTGGCTCCCCAGATCCCGGGTCAAGGGACCTGAAGTGCCCACAAGGTCTTTCTCCCACTCTCCCTCCGGATGGTGCAGGGTGACAGCGGCTTCTCCCGCCGGACTCACGCTCCACCGCAGGGTGGATCAGAGGAGCCCCGAAGGTGTCAGCAGAGGCCACCTCCTGCCTTCAGGCAGGCACAGCCCCAACCGTACAGCTGAGGTATCAGCTACAGCCATCCGGTCGCCCCTCACCCTTCCCTGCTCCGCGGCGCTGCGGGGCTCGACCCAATGGACCACATTTCCCAGGGTCCGTTGCACGCCGACTTCCTGTAGGTGCAGCCAATGAGAAGCGGGGAGGGGGGGGCCGGGGTGGGGTAGGGGAGAAGCGGGTGGGGCTCCTTCCCGCCCCCGTGCTCTGCGTGGTGTCTCCAGAGCGGGCTGTGGCTCCTCCGTAGTTCCAGCTCCTGAGAGCACCATCTCTTCTTCTGTCCCTCCAGCCCTAGGGAAGCAGCGATTTCTTGCCGCTTCTAATTTAGGTTGCTTCGCTGCTCCTATTAGGGTTTCAGTTACTCCTTCCTTACATTAATTCACGATTAATCACTTGGCCTGGGCTCTATTTTCCGGTTGGGACCCTGGCCACTGCAGCTACCCAGGTAGACATCTTGCAGACAGCGGCCCCGGGCCACCCCTGGAGTCTGGGGACGCTACCCTAGAAGAAAGGAGTGTGGGGGATCGTCTAGCTGGGCATGTCCCCTTGGCCTTACCAACTCCTAACCCTGTAGGGAGGAACGTGGCCCAGAAGAGCCAGGGTTGGGGCTCTCACCAGGGTCAAAGGACAGCACTGCTCTGGGCACCCTGAGTTACCCCCTTCCCTCTGGGCCCAGTCCCTAGTCCTTGGACCGTCGGGGGCTCATCCCCTCTTCCAAGGGATGCCAAGTTCAGGTCAGTTCAAACTAATGTCCAGTCTTCACCCATCTTACGATGTAATGGGCAAGGTCTTTCTCTAAAGAAGAAAAAGCTCTAAATTCAGTCCCTGAGGGGCACCCTCTTTGGAAGTTTACCTCGCTTCAGAGGGGAATCTTTGCCCGCCCTGAGCAGGTCCCCTGCCTTGGTGCTCAAAAGGCACAGGCTTCCCCATAAGCCCCTATCCCCACACCTGCAGGTACAGTGCCTGCCACCCCCCTTCCTGTTCTAGACCTCTTGGAGGCCCTCAGCTCCCAGCGGGCCCCTCCCGTCCCAGGCTCTTTGCTGCTCCACTGTCATCCAGGATACATGCCGGCAGATGTTTCTGGCAAGCCGCGGGGCTGCGGTTAACCTGAAGGGGCCAGGAGTGGGTGAATGCACCGCTTGGCGTGGGGGGTCCGTCCCCCAGCCTCCCCTGGGCCACCTGGGCTCTCTGGTGAGTGAGCCACATGTATATTTATAGTGGCAGTGACTGTGGTGGGTGCACTTCAGCCTCTGAATTAAATTTCTCTCCAGCTGCTCGTAAGGTCAGGAGCTAAATCTGCAGCGCGAGCTACAAGACCCTGATGCAGCGGGCGAGGAACGCGCTGAGCTGGGTCTAGAGCTGAGAGGCCCCTTCGTTACAGATAAGGAAACAGAGGCCCACAGACAGGCAGGGGCTTGGCTCAAGCCTTCTGACGGCAAGGGCCTTTCTTTTTCATATTCCTTTCCATTATGTTTTATTACAGGATATTGAATATAGCACCCCGTGCTGTACAGTAGGACCTTGTTGTTTATCTATTCTGTATATAATAGTTTGCATCTACTAACCCCAAACTCCCATTCCATCCCTCCCCAACCCCCGGCAACCACCAGTCTGTTCTCTATTGTCTGTGAGTCTGTTTCTGTTTCTTAGATAAGTTCATTTGTGTCATATTTTAGATTCCACATATAAGTGATATCATATGGCATTTGTCTTTCTCTTTCTGACTTACTTCATTTAGTATGAGAATCTCTAGGTCCATCCATGTAGCTGCAAATGGCATTATTTCATTCTTTTTTATGGCTGAATAATATTCCATTGTATATATGTACCACATCTTCTTTATCCATTCATCTGTCGATGTTCGTTTAGATTGTTTCCTTGTCTTGGCTATTGTAAATAGTGCTGCTATGAACATAGGGGTGCATGTATCTTTTTGAATTAGAGTTTTCTCTGGATATATGCCCAGGAGTGGGATTGCTGGATCATATGGCAACTCTATTTTTAGGTTTTTGAGGAATCTTCATACTGTTCTCCGTACTGTTCTTCATACTGTTCTCTGCACTAATTTACATTCCTGCCAACAGTGAAGGAGGATTCCCTTTTCTCCACACCCTCTCCAGCATTTGTTATTTTATTTTTTTTATGATCAAGATATTTACTGAGGAAGATATCTCAAAAGGTTTATGAGAATATGAAGGAGTACTTAAAATTTTAATAACCATAAAAATATGAATTAAAACAAAAATGAGAAATCACTATATGTCTTAGAATGGTAAACCTTAATAAGCTGAAAAAATATTTTTTATTGAGGAGAAGTGGGAATACTGACACTAGCATGGGTTGCAGGTGGGAGTATAGGCTGGTCATCTGGAGAGCCATCTAGTACCATTTTCTAAGATAGCCTGTGACTCAGCATTTTGGATTTTAAGTATACAGCATTTGTTATTTGTACACATTTTAATGATGGCCATTTTGACCGTAAGGTGATATCTCATTGCAGTTTTGATTTGCATTTCTCTAATAATTAGTGATGTTGAGCATTTTTTCATGTGCCTGTTGGCCATCTGTATGTCTTCTTTGGAGAAACGTCTATTTAGGTCTTCTGCCCATTTTTTGAATGGGTTGTTTGTTTTTTGTTGTTGTTGAGTTGTATGAGCTGTTTGTATATTTTGGAAATTAAGCCCTTGTCAGTCGCATCATTTGCAAATAATTTCTCCCAGTCCATACGTTGTCTTTTTGTTTTGTTTATGGTTTCCTTTGCAAAAGCTTGTAAGTTTGATTAGGTCCCATTTGTTTATTTTTGCTTTTATTTCTATTGCCTTGGGAAGACTGACCTAAGAAAACATTGGTATGATTAATGTCAGAGAATGTTTTACCTGTGTTCTCTTCTAGGCGTTTTATGGTGTCTTGTCTTACATTTAAGTCTTTAAGCCATTTTGAGTTTCTTTTTGTGCATGGTGTGAGGGTGTGTTCTAACTTCATTGACTTGCACGCGGCTGTCCAGCTTTCCCAGCACCACTCGTGGAAGAGACTCCACGGGCCTTTCTGTGAACCCAGGCAGGTCTGGCCTCGTGGCTTCCTCTGGGCACACGTGGACTCTGCCAGCTGCATCCTCTCCTGAGAGTGGGGGGTGGCTCATCAGGGTGTGGGTCCCCAGGGATCTCATGGGCTGCCCTTCTGGGTACTGCTGGGCTTCTGGGTGCTCAAGGGGACGAGCTGGGCCTCCAGCTGCTGTCACAGGGGGAGTTGCTCTCTGGAGCTCACACCTGAGATGGCACCTGTGGCTCGTGCTCTGGGGCTGAAAGGCGAAGGCCTCCCTGCTCCTGGGAGGTGTCACTGGGAGCTGCTCCGAGGAGGCCAGATACTACCTTGGGAGGTGCTATGACAGGAAAATTTTGCCAAGTCCCATTTTAAAAGTGAAGCAGAATGAGCCTGTGTGGGTGTGTGTGATGTTTGTGTGTGTGTGTGTGCCCGTGTACATGGGTGTGATGTGTGCATGTGTACAAGAGACTTCTGTTTGGCATGTGTAAATATACACTTGTGTGCTAATATATACGCATGTGTGGATATGTGTATAGGAATGTGTGTTTATATGTCTTACATGTGTACATGTTAGCAAATATGTGTGCATATGTGTTGTGGCTGGGCCTGCTTATAAGAGCACACATGTGGACTTCCCTGGTGGCGCAGTGGTTAAGAATCCACCTGCCAATTCAGGGGACACATGTTCGAGCCCTGGTCCGGGAAGATCCCACATTGCCAGGGAGCAACGAAGCCCGTGTGCTACAGCTACTGAGCCTGCGCTCTAGAGCCTGCAGGCCACAACTATTGAGCTCACGAGCCACAACTACTGAAGCCCACGCACCTAGAGCCTGTGCTCCTCAACAAGACAAGACACCACAATGAGAAGCCCACACACCATGACGAAGAGTAGCCCCTGCTCGCCACAACTAGAGAAAGCCTGCGCACAGCAACGAAGACCCAACGGAGCTAAAAATAAATGAAAAAAAAAGAGCACACGTGTGTTTGTGTGTGTACATCTGTGTGTGTGTTTGTGCATATGAGGGGTGGGTGTGTGTATGTGTGAAGAGCAACCGGTGACATGGCATGCTTTCGCCTCCTGGTTGTGTCCCCTCCCAGGGGAGGAGGCCAGTGATGAGCCATCTGTGTTGGCCAGTCTTCCCTCCTGTCACCATCTTTGGCCCCAACTTTTTTTCTGCTAAAGGCTTCGTCTGGAGACTTCTTCCTTTTTAGTGATGCCTGGAGATGATTTGTCCTTCCCATTAATGATGGTGTGCATGTTCCTCTGGGAAAATTTGGAAAGTACAGAAGAGCACAAAGGTAAAAATGTCCCTGTAGACCCAGCACCCAGAATCCTGGCTGTGGCTTCACGTAACTTTCCTCTCTGGGCTAGAGCTGGGACTTGGGGGGACAGAAGAGGAGAGAAACGTGGGCACCATTGCCACCCCTTGATCCCTGACCCCATACTAGTCAAGTGTTTGGAAACTGAAGCCTCCTAGATTGTCTTCTTTTGTTGTTGAGGTCTTCATGGCTCACACAGTTCCTGAGGTGACTGGTTTGGCCAGAGCATGAAGACAGACACTCTGACCTGGGTTTAGATCAGGGCTTCACTGACCTCTGTCATGGTTGGGTCAGTCACTTAAGTCTCAGTTTCCTCATCTCTAAAATGGGGTAAAAATAACTACCTTGGAGGGTCAGTCACTTAAGTCTCAGTTTCCTCATCTCTAAAATGGGGTAAAAATAACTACCTTGGAGGGTAAGTTGCTAGGGTTAGAAACCTCCTTCCCACCCCACCCCGTGCTTCTGGTGGCTTCCGTGGCAGTGGCTACATCTCTGCTGTGGTTCCAGCTCCTGCCAGGTGGCCTGAACTGTGGGCTCTGGTAACCCCAGCTTCTCCCTTCCTGTCCTGACCCTAGTGGTGGCAGCAGTGACTTCCCGCTGTTACTAAACTCTCTGGTCACCCTGACATGCCGTTTGGCTCCTCAGAAAGTCCAAGCTGCAAAACAAACCTCCTATATTAAATTCTCTTGGTTGAAAGACCTTGTGTGGTTTTTGTGGTTTTTGTGCTGGGACCCAACAGATAGAGACATGACATGCAGGGCAGTGTCTGGAGCATAGAGGACGCTCACCATGTGGCACTCAGGTCTGTGGCTGTGCCCCTGTTGGCTGGTG
Organism: Hyperoodon ampullatus; assembly: GCF_949752795.1. Taxonomy (NCBI): domain Eukaryota; kingdom Metazoa; phylum Chordata; class Mammalia; order Artiodactyla; family Ziphiidae; genus Hyperoodon; species Hyperoodon ampullatus. Next base: position 20,791,186 of record NC_136927.1, read on the forward strand.
ACAACCTTACCAGCTAACCCATTCTCCACTTGAAGAGGTCAGGAGCCCTGCCTTTTCCCTACTCTTGATCAAAGCCCTAACTAGGCATGTTTCACTTTTTCAATAGATGGTCCAGTGGTAAGGGGATGGACTCTGGAGTAAGGCAGCCCTGGGTTTGAATCTCAGATTCACCATTACTAGCTGGGTGGCCTTGAGCAGATCTCTTCAACTCAGTTGCATATCTGAAGCCAGGGGATAAGACTGGTAATTCATACAGAAGGTGTCGGCACAGTGCTTGATGGAGAGGAAGCTACCATGTTTGTTAGGTATTATGATCAGTATCACCACCACAGTCCCTTCTTTCAAGAGCTTGGGATCTTTTCACTTGGATTTGGGTCAATGGCCATAAAAATGGCTCATCCCTGCTCCTCCTCCACGTCTCTTGGTATGAAGAGCTCAAAGGTTGCTGGGAAAGGGTGGGCAGATTTGCCTAGGGGCCGAGAATCGTTGTGGGAAGAAAAAGATAAAGACCCGGAACCTTTCCTTTTGATGTCGGCCTCAAAGTATCTTGAGTGGTTTGGGGTGGTCACTAAAAGGATGGGGACCTCACCATGATGGAGGCTGTGCCTGGGGGGGTCTTGAGCACAGAGCCAAGGCCTAGAGAGTCACAGAGGGAGGGCCGGCTTGGCACACGTGCAGCTGAGGGCAGATGCACATAAGGGAAGAGCTGCAACCCTGGACACTAATCTGCTTCTCCTGGAGACACTTAGCAGCTGTTCTTGGAATTCACCCTGCCCCTTCTCTCCTCCTCCCTGGCTCGCATGTTTGCTTCTACCTGCAATGCCTTTCCATTTCTTGTCCATCCAGCAAACTTCACACCCTTCAAGATCCAGCTGAGCCATCACCTGCGGGGGCCTTGGTGACAGCCCGGGGCAGAATGAAAGACACCATTCTCTATGCTCAGGGCTTGCACACTCTCCTGTTCTTTGCTTAGCACACTCTCTTCTGTGTCCTCCTAGTAGCTTCTGTGCCCTTTACCGTGGTACTTAGCCCATTGCTCTCTGTGCCTGCATCCCAGTTTGTCCATGCTTCTGTTACGACACCGATCACACGCCTACAGTAATAGTAACAGCAATAATGACAGTTGGTAACTGTTGGGCGCCTTACGTAGTGCCAGGCACCGTGCCAAGCGCCTCGCCGGCAGAACCTCACTGAACCCTCCCCCCTCCCTCTGAGGTCCGCATCTCACAGATGGGGAGATAGACCCCTGTTCAAGCCCACCTGGCTACCTGGTTCTGGAGTCTGTGCTCTTAACAGCCATGGTTTTGCTTGTGACCACCCCCCACCAAGGGAAAGAGCCAGGCTTATCCCCACCTTCGTGTACCCACGAGCTGGCAGGGTGCCTGGCACCAAGTGGGCAGCTAACGAACGCCAGAAGATATAAAATCACATTCCATCGTGCTGATGTACCAAGATGCATTAAACCGTTTCCCCTTTGCCGCGGTGCCTGCTTCCGGACATCTCTCCTCGGTCTGCCTTATTTTCTTTGGGTCGGATCCTGGGAGCGGGAAGTCTGGGCCCGAGGATGTGGCGCTTCCTCGCGCCGCCACGTCATCCTCCCCGTCCTGCCGCCGCCAGCGCGGGGCTGGCCAGGTTCTGGGCGGCCCGCAGGCCCTTCTCACCTGGACTGGGCTATAGCGCCGTGCCCGCCGCGGGCCTCCGACCCTGACCTTGGCCCGCGAGGCCGCTTCTAGCTGCGCCCCCTCCCTCCCGGCTGCGCGGGCAGCGGGATCCCGCCTCGGGGAGGGGACCAGACTCCCGGCATCCCCGTCCGACCGCTCCTCCGGCTCCGGCCTCCTTATTTGGAAGCTCGCGAGGTGGGGAGAGAGGAGGGTGGAGGGAGGCAGCTCCGGGAGAAAAATGTAGGGCGCAGGGGGGCGGGGAGACGGGGCAGGGGTGGCCCTGAGGGTGGTGGGGGGGCGTGGATAAGCCTTCAGTCCCTCTTCCCATCGCTTCGGGGCTGGGGCGCAGCAGCTCCCGGGTGTCTGCGGACCTTCCCTCCGCATCCTCGGCTTACAGAGGGAGAGGCAAACTCTGCCCTAGCCTGGGGATGGAGCTCTTCCGGCCTGAGCAGCGAGGGCTGGGTGGGGTGGGGGTGAGGAGGGCTGGCAGGGGGATGCTGGGCCCCTCACCCTCCCAGCTGGACCCCCTCCTGCCTTCTCTCTTCCCCTTTCATCTCCTTCCACATCTTCTTCTGGCATTTCCGCTCCACCTGAAAATAGAAGGCCAGAGGCACCCCCTGGGCCACAGCCGCCCAGGTGAGACCAGAGACATGTAGGTAAGCACAGAGACACCCAGTTTAACCCACATGCCTAGTTAAGGGTGTCCTAACCAGCTGAGACCAATCTAATTGCCTGTATGTTTTAGGGTTCCCAGATAAAATCCAGGATGCCCAGTTAAGTCTGAATTTCAGATGGGCAATGCATAATATTTTTAGTACAGATTTACCCCCATGCAATATTTAATATAAGCATGCCCCCAATATTGCATGGGACACACTTATACACTCAAAAATTGTTCATTGTTCACCTGAAATTCAAATTGAACTAGGCATCTAGTTTTTGATTGAGCTAGGTTTTTATTTGCTGAATCTGGCAACTCTAGTGTATTTCCCTTTTCCTGAATTTTAACCCTCAGAATTCCGTCCCCTTCCCCCCACCCCAAACAGCCTCTTTTTTCACCTCAGTGGAGGGTGGGCTTCTCCTAGACCCAGGAGCTTTCTAGTTTTCCTCCTCCCCTGGTTTTTATTTACTTTAGCAAAGGCACACTGGGTCTCAATTTCAAAGTCTTTGATGTTATTACCAGAGACTGGGGTTGAGGCAGCCTAAGCTTTAGGAGGGTTTCTTCAGGACACTGGGAGGAAATTAAACCTCGGAAAATATGCTTGACATTTTTTTTTTTTCCTTCTATAAAGAACGTCTGAGGGTCGGGCTCCTTTATGGTCACGGGAGCATGAACAGTGGAGTTGAGGCCAAACCCCTTATTTCTCAAGCCTCCACCAGCTGCAGCCCCAGCCAATGAGTGATTTATCTCCAGCTGCACTGGCGGCTTTCTCAGGGTTTCCATCCTCAGCTGAAGTCACTCAGGGAGGCCCCGAACTTGCAGGCTCACGGGGATCTGAGAAATCGGCTAGACCGGGGCTTCCCAAACAGTTCTGTGCACACGAATTCCCTAGGGGGGCTTTCACCGGACCCAGCACCCAGGCTCGTTAACTCAGGATCTCTGGAGGTGGACCCATACATCATGATTTAGAAAAAACTCCCAGAGAATTCTATTTTGAGACCCAGTGAACCGGAGCAGTGCTTCTCTGGCTGGCGGGAGCTGATGCGTAAATACCCCGGCTCCTTTTCTCTCAGTTGGGATGACTCTGAGGCACATGCCCCTCTGCTGTTGGTCCCCTCCTTCCCGGGTGGCCCAGTTGCCCACAGCAGTAGCTGGCTCTGTAAAACGCCCTTTACTGGCTTCTTCACTTCCAGGTGCTTTTGGTTGCCACCAACAGAAACCAGGTTTGGGCTCTGGCTTCGGTTTCTCTTTAGTTCTCTGATCTGCCCTCTTTTGTAGGTCAACTGCATTCTCGGCTGGCTTCCCTCATTTTCCGAGCCTGCACCCTCTAGATTGCCTCTGCATTCCCGAATTTCTATCTTCAAGATAACTGGATCACCTCTGCACTGCTCCCCACAGCATTCCCTGGGAATTCTTTTGCTAAATGAGTTCAGTGTGGGTTATTTGTACCAGCCGCTACACAATGGGGCTGGGACTTACTGAAATTGGCTTTTACCCCAGGGTGGGGTCAGACACACAATCTGCATGGCTGCCATGCGGTTGGGGGGCGGGGGCTGGGGGAAGGGGACGTTTAGGAGCAATCACAAGGCTGAAAGAAGGGTGACATGCAAAGGAAGGGGGGGTGTGATGGCAGGGCAGAGGGTTTGTAGGAGCCCCAAGCCTCCTAAGTTGATTGTCAGACAAGGTCTACAGCTCTGAGGCTCTCAAACTGTTGTATCAGCTCCTGGAAAAGTTAGTCTTTCCACTGTGGGAGGAGTTGTCTGTTGGCTTGGCTGTGTCTACGGGAGGGTCCTCCAGAACAGATCCTGGGACAAGGACTCGTGTGCCTGTGATTTATTAAGGAAATTCTCCCAGGAGGAACTTCGAGGGGAGTGAAGGAAGCAGGTCAGGATGGGGGAAGACCAAGCCAGGGGTGATCTCAGGCAAAGTCACCAGGGAGGGAGGTGTCAGCCTGGTCCTTGGGAGCTCTGGAGGGTGAGGGCTACTCAGGGTGATCTTGATTCAAAGCAAGAGGGCCGGACTTCTGTTCCCATTTAGTCCTTCACCAAGAATGACAGGTGTGGGGTGAGTGGGGCAGCAGAAGGTAAAGTTCTAGGTGCTTCAGGCTCACTGTCTCCAAGCAAGGAAGCTCCGGTAGCCTGAGGGTAGCCCTCCAGAGATGAGCCCCAAGTGCACTCTTGGCAAAGCAAAAGCACTTTTGAGCTGGCAGGGGTCAGGGACACACAGTGCTAAAAGGAGACCTGAGGGGATGGGTGGAGCCCTGGCATTGCCCACTCCAGGCCGAGGTGGCCCAGTCAGCTGGGTCCACACATCAGCTCTCACCCATAAACCAGGGTCTCAAGCTCTGACCCGTAGGCCCGGCTCTCAGGTGCATTTTGTTTAGCCCACACTGAGCTGACCTGCCAGTGCCTTAAAGCTCCCGGATTAGTTGCCACCATTTAAATCTCAGGCGATTTTTGCACAAAAAATCCAGATCTCTAGGTCAGATTTGTTAACGGAGGCCCACACTCCACGTGCCACAGTTGGTGGATGGCACAGAGTCTGCCCATCCTGAGCAATTTTACCTGGTGGCCTCGATGCCACAGCCCCCACCGCTCTCTATTGTGCCCCAAACACATGCACTATAATTTTTCTTAATAGGAGAGTGAAGAGGAAAGATATTGTACTCACATCTCTAAAGTGGAGGAAAATACACGGCCCAAGGATGGTTAATGTGGACACAAGATGTGTCTGCGTCTGAAGACTACAGCCCAAGATGCCATTAGGAAGCCCCCGTCGTGGTGTCTGCTGGGCCCACCGGGATGTGAGTTTACCCCTCCTGCCATGAGCTTTTGTGCTCCCACCAGACTCTTCCTTTTCCACCGAGATCCAGCTGCTCGGCCGCCCCTCCCCCCGAGCTCACTGTGTTAAAAGCAGCTGTTTTTCCCCTTCCAGTGTTCCAAGTGCTGATTTCATTTCTTTCCCGACAGAAGTTTGGAGCCAGGAGGGAAATGGTTTGGCAGGAAATCAACAAGCAATGGGAGGAAGAAGACAGCGTGGGGAAAGCAGATGCCGGGCAGAGGTCTGGGCTGAGGGGTCTGAGCGGGGAGACTGGGCCAGGCTCGGAAGACCCCCAGGGGCAGGAAGCCCCCGGAGTCCAGGTGGGGCGGTGGCCTCTGTGGAATTTGCTTGGTGTCCTCAGAGTTGCTCTCAACAACTTCAGCTGGGGTGGATCCCCGAGAGTTCTTTTTCCCCATAACTTTTTCTCTCCGGTGTAGCTGGACAGAGGGTAAGACAAGCCGCGGGGAGAAGGAGGGGGACCCCGGGGGCCCACGGCAGACGGGGGATGTCTGAGCACGTGTGTGGTACGTCAACAGTGCTGGGTGGGCGAGGAGACTTGAGGGGTGATGAGATGTACAGGATGACCAGAGGCTAGAAAGCTGTAGTCTTTGTAGGCAGTCGAGGCTCAGGACCAGTGGCCCCTGGGAAGGGTGGCCCAGGCCCGGAGGAGCCCAGCCCTGCTCCCCAGGGCCTCACATTGTCCCCTCACCGCCACCCAGCCGACCCCTACTTCTTCTTCCCGAAGTCGCCCTCCCCTCCCAACCCAGCTAAGCCAACATCTTTGACTGAGTTCTGGAAAAATTCCTTTCCCCTTAACTATGCCATAAAAGGGCTGAAAATTTCCAAAAGGAACACTTAAACGTAGAGGGGAAACCTGGGCGCAGAGAAGCGGGTGAGGTTACAGAGTGCAGACCTCTGAGTCCAACTTGACCACATCTGGTGGGAGGGCGGCATGGTGAGCCTGGTGCAGGAGCTGCCTGTTCCTTGGAATTCCTTGACTCAGCCCAGCCTGTGTGGAGGCCAGTGGACACAGGCCAACGGCTGGACGGAAATGTGGCTGGTGGGGGAGGCGGGGCGCTGCTTCCAGCCTGGCAGGCCTCAGTGTTTCTCAAAGGCTGCTGGGCCCAGGTCCTTGGCTGGGAAGGGGCTCTCCGCACCCCACCTCACCCTGGGCTGAGCCAGGCCCCTCTCTCAGCAGCACCTCCACCTCCTTGAGTCTTGTCCCGGCCCTGCCTCCTTTCATGAGGAAGGCCCCAATTTCCTTCTCAGTTCTTCTCCTGGAGGTTACTGGCTCTCGGCTCAGGACAGCCCACCGCCCCTCTCCACACACACCCAACCTCTCTCTGCCTGTCCAGTTTGACAAAAGCACATTCATTGGGTTCCAGGCTGGCTCCACCCTGGAGCTGCCATGGTGCACCGGGCCCTCCAGTGGGTCTGCACAGACTCCCTGAGGCTCCCCAGTTCCAAGCCTGCATCACTTTTGGAGTCCCCTTGGAGTTTGGTTTCTTTCCTTTTTTTTTTTTAAAGTCTGACAATTTTTTAAAAATATTTATTTTTTTATTTGGCTGCGCTGGATCTTAGTTGTGGTACAGGGGATCTTCGTGCCATGTGTGGGCTCTTAGTTGTGGCATGCAGGATCTAGTTCCCTGACTGGGAATCGAACCTGGGCCCCCTGCACTGGGAGCATGGGGTCTTAACCACTGGACCACCAGCGAAGACCTGGAGTTTGGTTTCCGACTTGAAGGACTGAACTCATTCAAGAGGAAGACATGGCTGATCTACCGAAGTGTAAAGGCTTTAAAAATATGTTATTTTTCAAAATAGGTAATACATCTGTATATTAATATAATCACACATGAAACATAAGTGGCTTTCATCCCTCTATCCCTTACCCGTCTCTAGAGGAAACCACTACCTGTGCATCTTCCAGAGATAGTCCATGCAAGCATATATATATATGTATATTTTATGCAAGGTATGTATAAATGTATAATATATACATGTATATATTATATGCAAGGCATGAGCACGTGCATGCACACACACACACACAGTCAACCCTCCATATCTGCAGGTTCCACGTCTATGGATTCAACCAATCATGAATCAAAAATATTCCGAAAAGAAAATTCCAGAAAGTTCCAAAAAGCAAAACTTGAATTTGCTGTGTGGGCCAACATTATAAGTAATCTAGACATGATTTCAAGTATACAGGAGGATGTGGGTGGGTCATATGCAAATACTACACCCTTTTATATAAGGGACTTGAGCATCTACAGATTTTGGTGTACCCTGGAGGTGGAGGGCGGGGCCTGGACCCAATCCCGCTGTGGATACCGGGGAGCAGTGACTGTATATAAATTCATTTAGTATATTTTGGAGATAGGTTGATATGTGCATAGAAAGTGCTTCTTCATTTAAAAAATGGCTGCTTGGTATCCCTTGTAGGATTGTACATTTGTTTAACCAATTCTTTATTGCCAGGCACTTGGGTTGCTCCCAATCTCGCTGTCTCACTAAGCCGCAGTGAGCGTCTTTATCTTCTTAACTAGACTGCTTGGCATGAGTGCCTGTGTGTCTGTGGGATGAATCCTGGCAGTGGTATCGCTTGGCCAAAAGATATGTGCATTTTTAATTTTTATAAATATTGTCAAAACGCCCTCTAGAGCGACTGTACTGATTTTTTAACTCCCGTCAACATATTTGAGAGCATCTATTTCTCTACAACCTCACCAACCCAGAATGCTGTCAAATTTTTTGATGTTTGCCAGTCCAGGAGCTAAAAGTAATTGGTATGTAATAGTCACATAATCCTTGCTTCTTTATACAAGTATGGTTAAGCATCTTCTCATATATTTAAAAGAGCTTTAGATCCATTTTTATGAGCTCTGCTCTATCCTTTGCCATCTGCTTTTATTGGGTTGTTGGTCTTTTTCTTATCGATGTCTAGAAGTGCTTTATATATTAAGGAAATTGACCTTTGCCAACCCCCATGTTGTAAATACTCTTTGTATTTTGTTGTTTGTCTTTGGACATTTGAATTAAAATTGTTTTACTGTAATTAAATTTATTACTTTAAAAAATGCCTTCCAGGGCCTCCCTGGTGGCGCAGTGGTTGAGAGTCCGCCTGCCGATGCAGGGGATACGGGTTCGTGCCCCGGTCTGGGAGGATCCCATATGCCGCGGAGCGGCTGGGCCCGTGAGCCATGGCTGCTGGGCCTGTGCATCCGGAGCCTGTGCTCCGCAACGGGAGAGGCCACAACAGTGAGAGGCCCGCGTACCACAAAAAAAAAAAAAAAAAAAAAAAAAAAAAAAAAAAAAAAAAAAAAAAAAATGCCTTCCAGGTTTTGTGTTATACTAAGATAAATCCCACTCTGAGATTATTTTTAAAAATTATTCCATTTTTCCTAACGCTTATAGGGTTTCAGTTTTAATGTTTAAATTTCTGATCCATCTGGAATTTATTTTTTTATTTATTGAAGTGTAGTTGTACAATATTATGTTAGTGTCAGGTGTACAACATAGTGATTTGACAATCAGATACATTGTGAAATGATCATAATAATAATTCTATTGACCATCTGTCACCATACAAAATTAGTATTATTTACTATATTCTCTTAGCTGTATATTACATCCCTGTGAATTATTTTGTAACTGGAAGTTTGTGCCTCTTAATCCCCTTCAGCTATTTCACTCAACCTCTGATCCCCTCCCCTCTGGGCACCACTGGTTTGTTCTCTGTATCTATGAGTCTATTTCTCTTTTGTTTGTTTATTAGATTCCACATACAATTAAAATTCTGTGTACAGTATTTGTCCTTTCTGTGTGACTTATTTCACTTAGTATAATACCCTCTAGGTCTGTCCATGTTGCTGCAAGTGGCAAAATTTCATTCTTTTTAATGGCCGGGTAATATTCCATTGTGTGTGTGTGTGTGTGTGTGTGTGTGTGTGTATAAACCATATCTTCTTCACCCATTCATATATTGATGGGCACTTAGGTTTCTTCCTTATTTTGGTTATTGTAAATAATGCTGCAATGAACATAGGGGTGCATATATCAAATATTTCAAATCAAATAATATTTCAAATTAGTATTTTGTTTTCTTTAAGTAAATAGCAGTGGAATTGCTGGATCATAGGGTAATTCTATTTTTGACTTTTTGAGGAACCTCCATATGTTTTCTAAAGTGGCTACACCAACGATGCACGAGGGTTCCCTTTTCTCCACGTCGTCACCAGCATTTGTTATTTGTGGTCTTTTTGATGCTTGCCGTTCTGACAGGTGCGAGGTGACATCTCACTGCGGTTTTGATTTGCATTTCTCTGATGATTAGTGATGTTGAGCATCTTTTCATGTGTCTCTTTTGGGGTGAGGGGTTAGCTGGGGATACAGCTTTATTTTTCCTAGACGTCCGCCCAGTTGTCCCAATGAATCAGGATCTTGTGAAGGATCCCTCTTTTCTCCATGGATATAAATTATGGAACTGCTTTCTTTGGCACGTATTTAGCGGGGAGGCTGAGGGGAGGTGGGTGGCGGGTGCTGCCTGAGTCTCAGCCCCATTTTCCTGAGTAGCTCTCCTCAGGATCCAAACTTGCAAATTCCACTCAGGGAGGCAGAAACCCTGCAGTTCGTGAGGCTTCTCTCCTCTCCTTGGAGGGTGGCTTCTCAGCCCCACCTTCCCTGCCCTCCCCACAGGGTCACCGAGTGCTCCTTCCACGTGCCCCTACGCTTCCCTCCCTCCGCAGCCACAGCGGCTGGAGGGACCCCAGGGATGCGGTCTCCTCCATTGCTCGGTACATCCGGTGCTGGCCAGGCCCGGTCCCGCGGAGCCCGTCTGAGCCCAGCTCTGGGGGCTACCGCGTCCACGTCTGCTCTGTGCTCATCCTCTGCCCTGAGGCTTGAGACGCTTCACCTCGCTTCATCTTCAGAGCGTACTTCTTGGTGGATCCTCACCTGCCCGGTTTAGGGATGAAGGTGATGAGGCTTGGAGAGACTGAGCCACTTCAGGATCTGAACCTGAATCTGAATACCTAGGGTGTTGTCATCAGAAATCTGCCCACCCTGGGCCTCACAGGTGCTCCAGACAGCCCTGAGAGCCTGGGGTCAAGCTCAAGACCTGTCCCCAGCACCCCCAGTTCTCCACACCGCATTAGAGCTCAGGATTCCCCACCGCAGGCGCTGCCCAGCCAGCCAGGACTCCCTGGGGGCCCACTGCACCAGCAAAACGCTCTCTTCAGATGCCCACCAGGGCCAACTCACTGCTGGGCAACCGTGGACAGTAACGAGTTTTATTTCTCATTATCTCCAGTTTTACCGTAAATGCAGCGTGGTGGCCAGTCCACACTCTGGATGCGTGGTGAACCGACCAGCACCTGCAGGTGGAGGGAGGGGCGTCACCGGGTCCAATGGACCCAAGTCACCAGCCATCCCCCTGCCCCTCCTGCAGCCACAGTGCCGGGAGCTCCCATGATCACACTCACTCTTTAAAGGCCACCTGGGTAATTTTCTTTTTCTAAATCTGAGCTTATTCAAAGAAAAATGACTTGGGCTTGGCCTGTGAAAAAGGTCAGGTCGTTACACTGTTGGAAATGTCTACATGCTTGAAAAGAACTGGGAGGTTTCTGAATGTGCAGCTTCCTCAGCCCCTTTACCATGAGGTGTTTCACCTGTTTTGTGGAGTCAGAGTGTTTTTAAAAGGGCACATGGAAGCAGGGGCATTTTAACTGGTTATGTTACTCGCAGAGGGGATAGGTCAGCTGGCCACCACCGTCCAGGGGAGGGATTCGTTTTTGACTAAAATATGAAAAGCTCCAACATTCATTCTGAAATCTGCCAACACTCATTTTTTTTTCCTTTCATAGGCAATCGTTTAAAAGTATTTTTATTTTATGTTAATTTTCCCCTGACTTTTCATTTGAAAAATTTTAAACCACAGAAAACTGCAAGAATAACAACTGTTAAATTCACCAACAATCAACATTTTGCCACATTTGCTTTATCTCTCTATAGAAACATAGACATTGGCCTCCCCCCAAATCAGTAATATTTCCTCCCTCCCTCTCTCTCTCCCTCCCTTCCTCCCTCCTTCCTTCCTTTCTTTCTGCTGGACTATTTGAGACTAAGTTACAGATGTCCTGACATTTTGCTCAGATATGTCTGCATATCTATTCTAAGATGGGGAACATTCTCCTTCATAAGCACAAAACCATTATCACACCCAGTGAATTTTATATGGATACACATCCGGTCTCTCTCTATGGCCTCTATGCAGATTTTGCCAGTTATCCTAATCCTGGCCTCTCCCTTTTGATCTGGGACCCAACCAAGGCCCATTGCCACCCCCGCTGTTGGGTCTCCTCAACCTCCTCTCATCTGGAACCTTCTCCCACCTGCCTTGTCTTTCGAGACACTGATATTTTATTTTATTTTATTTTATTTTTTCACTTCTTTATTTTTATTTTTTTTATTAGTTTCTGCTTTATAACAAAGTGAATCAGTCATACATATACATCTGTTCCCACATCCCTTCCCTCATGCATCTCCCTCCCTCCCATCCTCCCCATCCCACCCCTCCAGGCAGTCACAAAGCACCGAGCTGATCTCCCTGTGCTCTGCGGCTGCTTCCCACTATCTATCTACCTTACGTTTGGTAGTGTATATATGTCCATGCCTCTCTTTCGCTTTGTCACAGCTTACCCTTCCCCCTCCCCATATCCTCAAGTCCATTCTCAAGTAGGTCTGGAGACACTGATATTTTAAAGTGTTCAGGTTGTTCGTTTGGCAGAATTCTCCCCAATTTGGATTTGATGGATTGCTCCTTATGAAGAGATTCAGGTTAAAATTTTTTATTTTGGCAGGATCGATCTTCATTTTTATTTTACTTTGGAATAGCTGATGTGCTCCCATGAAATAAAATCCAGAAGATATAGAAGAATCCATACTCAACAATCTCCCTCCTTCCCCTGATCCTTCCTGGAGGCAAAGCACGTTCCAGATTTCTGTGTCTCCTCAGAGATTACACAGGGCGATGTCTGATGATGGCTCCCACACCTCTACCTGGGCAGTTCAGTGGGTGTCTGTCTGTCTGTCTGCTGTGTTACTCACTTGCCTAGAAACCTCGGAAGGTCCTCTAAGATGCTTACATGGCCCACAGGAGCTGGTGCCCTGGCCCTGCCCCTCTCTGCTCACCTCGCTCCACTCTCTTGCCTGGAGGGGCCCTGTCACAATGGCCTCCCTTCCAAGTGAGACAGGCTGGGACCTGGGACCTCTACCTGAGTGCTTGCATCCGGACAAACGTCCCCTTCAGTAACAGATACAAAGAACCTGTAAGGGGCAAAACTATAAGGGACTATAAGTTTCTTAAACTATATAAGAAACTGTAAGGGACCGCACATGTGCAGTCTGGGCAATTATGAGCAGTAAGATACAAAAAGGCCACAAAGCAACTGCCACTTCTGAGGTGCCGGGAACAAAGGCAGGGTCCTGGGTATGCCGCCTGCACACAGCACCACGCGGTGGCGGGGGGGCACCTAAGCCACGCCTCCGGCCTGACCCACCAAGCCGCCCACACCCTCACCCCAAGTAAGGAACCAGCCCCCTGTCCTCGGGGACGAGCAAGGGCACCTGTTACTTGTTTCTCTCCCTCGTGGTGCAGCACGAGTCCCAGTAAAGCCTGCCTGAACTTCTGGTCTGGCCTCCTACCAATTTCTAGCCGAGTCGGTCACACAAGGAGACTCCCCTGCCTGTCACAGGCCCTGGGACATGCTGTTCCCCCTCGGGGACACTGCTGGTCCTCTTCACCTACCTGCTTCTCATCACCCTGCATGGCCCGTCCACCAGCCCTTCCTCCAGGCAGCCATCCCCGGTCCCGGGCAGGGTTACGTGCCAGTAAGGGCCCCTCGGGACACCCTGTTCTGTCTTTGCTCCAGGAGGGAGGAACCAGCTGTAACTCCGGGCACCAGGAGTGGCACCTGCTGTAGCAGGCTTTCAGGAGACGTCTGTGTGGAGTGGCTGTGCTGTGAGTCCTTCATGTCATGGCAGGACGCATCCGAGCCAGGGCTTGGGACCAAGTGGAGGGACCCCCAGGGCCGGGTGCTTGAGAAGGTTCTCTGTGATGCTTCAGCAGAAACAGGCCCTACCCAGGGCCCTGAGAAAGAAGCCACGTGTCCCAGTGGTGGGCAGTGGTCGGCAATGGGACCAGAGGAGGTGGGCCCGCGGGTCACCGGCCCCTGCTCCGCCGGGCCTGAGGCTTGGCATTGGCCTTGGACCTGGCATTGGATCAGGAACCAAGGACCCCACCGAACAGGGAGGTAGACCTGGGGTCCTGGGGTCAATAGAGGCCGGGGGGCTTGGGCTCGGCTGAGTGTTCTGGAGGATTATTAGACTGATACAAAGGCTCAGGAGGTGTCACGTGGGGTCCCAGCTCTGCACGGCTGGGAGCCATGGCAGAGAACGTGTGCCGGCCTCTCACAGAAGGGCAAGGCGACGCCCAGCCAGGTAATGGAAGTCTCCCTCCAGCGCCTGGAGCCCACTGAGGCCACAGGAGGCATAGGATGTGACCTCTGACCCCGAGTGTCCCTAGGAAAGGTTAAAGGAGGAGCTGAGCTACCTCTGCAGATAAAGAGGGTTCACACGTTCAGCCTGAGGCCAGAGGGAAGGTGAAGTTTACCAACAGCACCCCAACTCTCCCCGCCCACTTCTCATTTGATGAGGAGCAGGATGGAAGCTGGCAAACCTCGGGCACATGACTTCTTGGGGAAATAGGTTCATAGAGAAAAGAAAAGCCCAACGGGGTAATAGTGCACGGAGGTAAGTTTTTTTGTTTTGCTTTTTTAGGTTTTTCTGTGACTTTCAATTTTTTCCTACAATAATGCCAGCTATTTTATAGTTTTACAATAAAAACCACAAGCCTTTTCAAAGATTCTGTACACACTCCCTGAGAGTACTGGTTCTAACCCTTGATCGCACACTGGAATCTCTTAGGGAGCTTTAAAAATACTGATGCCGGGTCCCACCCCAAAGTGATTCAGATGTAACTATTTGGGGCTACGGCCTGCCCAGGTGGTTATAATGTACAGCTAAGTTGAGAGCCACTGCCCTGAAAGGAGTATACACTGGAGAGGTCAAATGAAGCACATATTTATCAAGCATCCATATCCAGGGAGTCCATGTTCAGTTGTGTGAGCTGTGCACTGAGTAACTCCAGGGGTACCATATACACAGCCTATAGTGTGAATGGGGCCTCCCTGGAGTTATGAAAGGTGGCAGCCTTGCAGGTATGGCTGTGTAATGTATATATTCATAGATACATAATTTAAACACTGATTGCATTTATTAACTACAACCCTCCAGGGGGAGGGCAAAGTGACTTCCACTAAAATGTACAGAGCATTTTCTAGAAGACTTAGTTTGTGTCATCTGGGGCTTTAAAATCTGAAGGCCAGGATACCAGTAAAAAATCAAGAACCAAGGGGATCACATCAGTCTGGGACCATGGGTGGCACTGCACTCAGAAGACTGAAAGGACAGGCCCGAAAGGGCTGGGACTGTGCAGAAGCACAAGCGCAGGTGGGAAGTCGCCAGCAGACAGTTCGTCAAGGTGTGGCCGGTGGGAGCACTGCTGGGGCGAGGAGCAGTGGTCACGTGAGGGTCTTCAGCCTTTGCCGTGAAGCTTTTTTGTCTCCGCCCGTTGGGATGACCACGATTCTTGGCCACTTCCTCACACTCAGAGATGAGATCTAATTCCCTGCTCTTAAGTTTGGGCTGGGCTTTGACTTCTTTGGGTAAATAGAACACAGAGCGAGTGATGATATGCAAGTACCAAGGCTGCAGAGACCTGTAGCTTCTGCCTTTGCTTCCTGAATTGTTCCTTCTTGGAACCTAATCACCATTCTGTGAGGAAGCTCATGCAGCTGATTGGAGAGACACACACCACACACACACACACACCACACAAACATACACAACACGCACACATAGCATACACCATACACACAGCACACACACACACACCACACACACACCCCCACACAAACATATACCACACACATATGCTACACACAGATATACACACCACACACACGCACACATACACACATACACCATACACACCACACACACACACACAAACATACACAACACGCACACATACAATACACCATACACACACCACACACACACACCACACACACAAACATACACCACATGCACACACACATACCATACACCGTACACACACCACACACACACACCACACACACACATACACCACACGCACACATACCATACACCATACACACACCACACACACACACCACACAAACATACACCATACACACACCACACACACACACGCACACACACACAAACAGAGGGACGGAGGCTTCTGGTCAGCAGCTCCCCTGAGCTCCCAGCCAGAACCACGTGGTCAATCCATAGAATCGTGAGAAACAATACATTTTTATTGTTTTGAGTCACCACATTTTGGTTTTGTTGTGACACAGAACTGGGTGGTGGAAGCAGGGCCGTTTCTGCTCTGCAGGTGGGAGCGGGCCAGCCTCTGGAGGGATACAGGGTTTGACCGGCTCTGGGGCCTTGGAGGGATAGAGATAAGGGCAGATAAAAAGCAAGGTTTTTATATTTTATTTATTTTTATTATGTACTTATTTGGCTGCACTGCACGGCATATAGGATCTTAGTTCCCCGACCGGGGATCGAACCCATGCTCCCTGCGGTGGGAACATGGAATCTTAACTACTGGACCACCAGGGAAGTCCCCCTCTCCAAAAAAAAGGCAAGGTTTCTAAAAGTATATTTATATTTGTCAAAGCAATGTATTATGTGGCAACAACTCAAATATGTCAGAAAAAGCTTAAAACAAAAACAGCTGCATCTCATCTGCCGAACTTGCCCACCTGTCCCAGTCCCCAGAGACAGCATCTTTTGGAAGTTCCAGTTTATGTTTTTCCTCCAGACTCCAAATCACAAACTTATACCTCCCTTCCTCAATTACCATCGTTAGACAATAGCTATTCACCCCACGATAGTTAAGGTGGGGGTTCAGCTCCGTACTCCCAATGTGTCAACTTTCGATGACTATTTTTGGTTTCTACAGGAGCACCTCCTATTCCAACGCCAGGTGCCGATGTAGCTCTCGATTCCCAACTTTGTAGGATAAGGATATTGGCCTCCCCTCCCGTTCTTCTCTTCTCCTCCCTTCTGTAGCTCATATTTGGGCTCTACTTGGACCACTCCATAGCACCGCATTGTTTAACTGAGGGTGCAGTGACTTCCTGGAGGAGCATCCATGAATTCCTCAAAATTAGGTGCAGAATGGGTATGAGTTCGTTCCATTTCCCCGGGGAGAGTTCAGAACTTCCATCAAATTCTTGAAGGGATAAGATCCAAAGGTGGAGTATTGGGCCCTACACTGGTTGTCTCCCATCTGCCCCCAGACCCACCCTCACCTTCCCCGCCCTCCCCACCCCCTCCCCTGTGCCCTAGGGGCTGACACAGAGCATCAGTAGTTCTCACGCAATTGACGTCTGTCTGGGTTCAGCCAGTGGAAGCCCTGGCAGGAGTCAGAGGGGCGGGGACAGCAAGGAGGTCATAGCTCTCCTTCAGCAGGGCCATCTTGGGCTGGCTGTGTCTCGCCGAAGGATGCTGCTCCACACGTCCACTCTCTCCTGGGGCGTCCTGCATAAGGGTGATAGCAGCCTGGTTGCTCCCAACCCCTGGGCACTGCCTTGTCCCTCTGGTCCCACCCCACCCCACCCACGCTCCTGTACATTGTCCCTTTGGAACCCACCTTGAATTTTCCTAATCTGATGGTGGCATTTGTTTCCTGTTGGGACTCTGTCGTTGATCAGTTTCCTTGGACACAAACCCTGAGTCTGTGGTCATGTGCTCTTGGCAAAGGGAGAAGTTGAACTGCGATGCCGTCTCCACGGGGGTCTGAGCTGACCCTGTGGGAGATCTGAATCTGGGAGGCCTTTATTGTTATCCCAAACCCTGGCAAGGGGCCAGGCCTTTACCCACACCCCCAAATGACCAGCCATTAGATGCCGGGAGGGGGTGCAACCTTAGGCCAAGTGGATGCCTTCAGGTGAGGGCAATTCCCGGGAAGGGCCTGCCGGCAATGGGTACCAGCCCTCCCCGGGACAATGAGAGCCTGTTGTCCAAGGTGGATGGGGGAGCGCACAGTGGAGCCCACTGCACACCTGACCCTGGTCTGGCCTTCTAGACTGGGGCTTTTGTTCCCTGCGTCCCCGTTGCTAGCCCTGTCTGGCATATAGTAGGTGCTCAGTAAATGCTTGTTGAATGAGAGTTGAGTAACAAGCTTCTTTGATATTTTAAAATTCATAACCGCAGAGCTCCTGTGTACCACTATTGTTTTTCTTCTTAACTATTTGTTTTGAAATACTTCCACAGAAAACTTATAAAAACAGGGCCAAAAAGTCATCAGATTTCCTAATTATTAAATTTTTGCACTGTCCTCTCTCCATATATATAAAAAACATATATATAGTATATATGTATCATACACACATGCATATATAACACTCATGCTGTTATTAATTTCTTTTCTTTTTTGTTATTTATTTAAATTTTTTAATTATTTATTTATTTATGTTTGGCTGCGTTGGGTCTTCGTTGCTGCACACGGGACTTCTCTAGTGGCGGCGAGCAGGGGCTACTCTTCTTGCAGTGCGTGGGCTTCTCAATGCGGTGGCTTCTCTTGTTGCGGAGCACGGGCTCTAGGTACGTGGGCTTCAGTAGCTGTGGCACGTGGGTCTAGAGCACAGGCTCAGTAGTTGTGGTGCACAGGCTTAGTTGCTCCGTGGCATGTGGGATCTTCCCAGACCAGGGGTCGAACCCACGTCCCCTGCATTGGCAGGTGGATTCTTAACCACTGCACCACCAGGGAAGTCCCTCTGTTATTAATTTCTGAAACATTTGAAAATGTTGGAGAGTCTTGCTGCTTTACTCATAAATACTTCAGTGTGTATCTCCCAAGCACAAGGGCATCTTCCTACAGATGCTCAGTACAGTTTATCAAATTCACGAGCTATGGCATGGACTCAGAGCTATGATCTACTGCGTGATCCACGGACGCGTCCCCCCAGCTGTCCCTAGAATGTCCTTTATAGAAACCCCCCCATCCTTGAGTTAGGGTCCAATCCCAGATCACACTGCCTTCAGCCTGTATGTCTCTCTAGAGCCCTATGTCCTTTATGACACTTTTGAGGACCACAGACCAATTGTTCTGGGGAGCGGCCTTCTGCTTGGGTCTGTTTCCTCGGGGATGAGATTTGGTTGTGCCTTTTGCTGGGAAGCTGATCCTGCCTCTCATTCCTCAGCCCCGGACATAGCAGGTTCAAAGTTCACGGCACCTCTCATCCCACAGGGAGGAGCGCCCATTCCCAGTTTCTACTCTAAGTCAAGGTCCAAGGGTTAAAGAATTCATTCAGGTCACACACTTACTGAGTGACTAAGCTGAGGTGACATCGGTGCCTTTAGCCGCAGCTCAGAATCTTCCCCGAGTGACAGTGACAAACACATTTTTCCCTCGGACTTGGCTGGCCTTCCTCACCCAGCCTTGGTTGTGTTCACTGGGTAATGGCTGGGGAGGCATCCAGAAGATGCTGGAGGCCCCAGAGGCTAAACTCATTTTCTTAAGAAAGCACTTAGAGCTACTGTCAGAGGGGAAGTCTCCTGGAGAAGGGAGGTAGGAGAGAGCGAGTGGGGAGGCGGGGGCAAGGCAGGTAAAGAGGGCTGCAGAGCCTGCAGGGGAGAGGAGAGAGCTCGCCTATGCTGCGGGGCGCTGGGGAGGAGTGGTGCGCCGTGGGTTTGGAATATTCCCTCTGTTCCCCCCGCCGCCGCCACCCCTCCTTCTCTTGTGTTTGCCTCTTCCAGATACTTTAGAAAAACACTTTCAAGGCTTTGGGAGAGGACCGTGTTTCATGTGAATTCAACCCTGTTTGCCCCGAGGAGGCCGGGTTGTACTCTGGTTACACACGAATGGAGGTGGTTCCGTTTGGGTCACCGTAAGGGCTGTTTCCACGCAGTAAACATGGGTAAAACGTGTTGTCCTGAGGGGTTTCCAAGGGCTTCTGCAGACCCAGCATCGTCAGGGTTGTTGAGTTGAAGATGACTACACAAAGCCTTCTCTATTCCTTCTGATTATTTCACGGGTGCGAGTTTTCTGTCCCCAAACAGGCTGGACACCCCAAGGCCAAGCCCTGGGCAGGGAGGGGCCTTTGGCCTCCTGCATCCTGCCTGCCAGCTGTCCCCCGCAAAGTACCAAAGCACGAGTGAAGCTCCTTCAAACCAGCAACCCACCAGCTGGTCACTGAGTAACCAGCACAGGTGCCACGAGGAGCAGAAGAATGGCCCAGCCTAGCCCTGCCTGAATTCTTCACCCACGAAATCATCAGAGATCATGGAATGGTGTGCTGCTTGGGGTCAGTAAGCTTTGGAGTCTTTTGTTATGCAGCAGTATTTACTCACTGACCACATTTTAGACCCTGTGCTGGGAGTCTTACTTGCTTTATCCTGGTCAACCTTCACACCACCTCCGTGGAGCAGGCCTTATTATCATCTCCTTTTTACAGAGGAGGGAGCTGAGGCATAGAGAGGTGGAGAAAATATCCCAAGGTCACATCAGTAGTGGCCTAGACCTCAGCAAGGGAGGGGGACGCTGCCTTGGACCCTGTACTTTAGTGGGCTCTGCTCTGCCCTTCCCCAGGGGGTAAGGAGGCTAGGGGCTGGGGGACATGCCTACCCAGAGCCTGTGAGGCCTCCAGGACCAAGCCCCGTGTATCTGGGACCCAATGGCACAAGGCCTCTTCCCAGGACCCACGCGGGTCTCCTCCCTGACCTTAACCACATCCCCAAAGGCAACCCAGGACTGGAGCAGGTGCAGGGGTGGCTGAGAGGCAGCTCTTTGTGGAAGGGTTGGTGGAACTTGGACTCGGGGCTGGGAGGTCGTGTGCATGTGTAGGAGGCCTTTGCAGGACAAGACAGAGTGGTTGGGGGCAGGCCAGGGGCCAGGCCTTGGCCTGCGTCAGCTCTCCCCACCTGGCCACGTCCTGCAGTGGATCTCCATGGAGCCCTAGCATGCTGAATTCAAACCTGGCCTCCTAGCCCTTTAGAAAGAATACAGTCAATGTAGGGACATGGAGCATATTTTACTGAATGGCTCATTAGCTTGACTTATAACATTTAGATATTCAGACACATGGTACGTGGGCCTCCATTTGGCCCCCGTGACTCAGGCCTGTGAGTGCAAGGGACAGACCAGCAGGCACAGCTGACAGTGGCCGAGCCAGGGCCAGGGCCCAGGGCTGACTGAAGCCAGGATAGCCACACGACCTCCCTCTGAGCTTATCGCCCAGAGAAGAGTACAGGTGGGGATGGACATGCTAAGACAGAAGCAAAATGGTCACGCTTTCAGGAGCGCGGCTAATAGCATGGGACCATCTCAAACTCATTCCCAGCTTGGACTAAATGCAGGTGGTGCCGAGCCAGGCAAACTGCGAGGATGCTGGATTTAGGGAATCCAGTTGCTGGAGGAGCAGGTGGTGGGAACTTCTAGGAGGGAAAGGAAGTGCCTTCAGGGCCCCGCCCTGACCCCTTAACCAGAGCTAAGCTAATGATGAGGTCAAGACTAGTGGACAGCCAGCCCTGTTTGTGGGTGCGGCTCTGGCACCTCCTCCAGCCTGGGCATCCCTCCCCCACTGGGCCAGCTGCAGCTTCAATTCCACATGTAAGGGGTCTGTTTGCCCCGTTGCCAGCTAACAAGGGGCCTGGACGGCTGGGGCCCAGGCCAGAGGGGTGGGTAGGGCTGGGGTGCTGGTCAGGAGGCATGTGTTTCTTGGCCAAAGGAAAAATTCAAGAAATATGTGGTTATGATTTAAAGAAAAATCAAAGGGAGACAGGAGCTCGGGACGTGGGGAATTCTTTCCAAAGTCAGCTTTGGGGAGGGGGGTATGCATTTGGAGCCCCAGCTTTTTCCAGCCTTCTGGGGAGCCACGTGGCAGTGACGCTTGTCCTCTCTGGGGCCAGAGGTGGACTCCAGATCGTGTTCTCCTCTCTCGGTAGGACATTCTGAGCGCATGAGGTAAAGCACGTGGAGCAGGGTTGCCAGGACACCGGCTCCGCCAGGGACCTCATGGGAGGAGCCTCTGTCCTTGCTGAGGCGGCCTCTTCCTCGCAGAGTGGAGAGGCGGGCGTTCTTGAGAAGCTCCGAGTTCATTCTTCTTGATTTTCTGGTCACTGTGACGCGGTGGCTGAGGCCCCTCCTAATTCAGGTGCCTGGGCCTGAATGAGCACACGTAGACCCATCCCACTTGGCTGAGCTGCAGAGACCCTAATTCATGCCCCCGAGGGGGAAGGGGGCAGAGACTAGACTAGACGGCGGGGAGATGGCTGTTGGCGGCATCTAAGAACAGCTGGAGTGAATCTCCTTCCTCCCGTTTCTCAGCCACGGAGAGAAGCCTCCACTGGACCCAAACCAGCAAAGGCAGGGCCAGGCGTCCAGGGAGGAGCCACCAGGCGGCAGGCCCTGTTCTCTGCGGGGTGGGGGATGGTGGCTGCGGTGTCCCTGGCAGACGGCACTCGGCTTCCGTTCGGGTCGATGGGCCAACAGAGCCGGACCCTCACCCTCTTGCGATGTGCAGGGACTCTGAGGGGGTTGCCACTCCTTTTCCTATGGGGGCTATGGAGCCCACCCAGAGAATGTGGCCTGCGAATTCCAGCCCTGGCCTCCGGGGGGCCCGGAGTTGTCTCCCAGCCAGCTCTCCAAGAGCCACGGAGTCAAGTGACTTGGAGGAGGCTGGGATGAGGGTGTCTAGTCCAGGAGACACCACCTCGCCGTAGCGGGGGAGGCTGGCGTAGGTCTGAGACACACAGACATAGGTCAAAGCTTTTGCTCTGCTGCTCATCACCTTCAAAAGCATCTTCCCCTTCTCCCTTTATTTTTCGGCCAACATTCATGGAGGGTGTATTAGTTTCCCGGGGCTGCTATAGCAAATTGTCAGAAAACTACACACACACACACAGACACACACACGTATATTTTTTATTGTAGTAAAATATACGTAACATAAAGTTTATCATTTTCCTGGTTATTTTTCTGTTTTTAGGTGGCATTAAGTACACTCATTGTTGTGCAACCATCAGAGATAGACCAGGAAGGCTCATTCTCAGGCCCCTGGGCCTCAGGGCATCATTCACGGGGGTTGGGGGAGAATCTTGTAGGAGGTGCCTTCACCTCACCTTCCTCCATTCACGTTTCCTTACGGAGCTCTGAGGAACAGGACCCCAGAGGGGGAGGCGGGCAGGATTGAGAACCCAGCGAGCCCAAAGTAACAGCCCAGAACCGGCATGACCTAGTGACCTCGAAGAGGAGGACCACCCAGCTGCCCCCACTGCAGGCTCTACCCTGTCATGTTGCCATGACATCCACCCATGTTCTCCTTTCCCTCTAGACCAGTGGTTCTCAGAGTCTGGCCCCTGGGCCAGCAGGACTTGTTAGAAACGCAAATTCTTAGCTTTCACTCTGGATCCAGTGGACCAGAGATGAGAGGTGGGACGCAGCGCCTGTGTTTTAACAAGCCCTGCAGGTGATTCTGATCCACACTAAAGTGTGATCACTAAAATGCTCTGGGTTTTCAGAGAAATCCTGTTTTGAAAGAACTTTCTACCCCTCTACAAAGCTACCATTTATTTACCAAAAGTTCCATGAATCAGTAAAACAAGGAATCTGACAGATCCAGCAAGATGCTGTGAGTCTGATTGCAAATGAGCTGCCTAAGGGTACTTCTACACTTGGGTTTGTCTGGCCTGCACATATTTTAAAAAATTAGTTGCCGTCATTAAAGAAATAGAAGAATTCACATAGAAATCCGTATTTCAATATTTCTTGAAAAAGATTGGTGTGTCTGGCACTCCGGGTGCTCCATGTTCCCACGTGAGAGTGGATTGGGGCAAAGCATGGGCTCCCTAGTTAGCCACAGTCCCCACTCCTCCTCAAGGTCAGGAGGAAGCCCCACCTGACTAGTTCCCTCATTTAGTCACTGCACTGGCTGCTGCAGGGATTTAGAGTTTTGAGACCTTCTACGTGAATGGAAGCCACAAACTGTAGCCCACTGTGATGGTTAATTGTATGTGTCTACTTGGCTAGGCCATGGAGGTTGCAAAGCAAATGAGCAGTCATCATATTATTACTAATTCATAAATAATAAGAACAACAATGATGTTATTAACAATAACAATATTTGTTGAGTGCTTATTATATGCCAGACACCATGCTAAAGGCTTTCTTCTAATTAAATATCATTCACCTGATACAAGTATTGTTACTCCAGCTTTCTTTTGATTTCCATTTGCATGGAATATCTTTTTCCATCCCTTCACTTTCAGTCTGTATGTGTCCCTAGGTCTGAAGTTGGTCTCTTATAGACAGGTCTTGCTTTTGTATCCATTCAGCCAGTCTATGTCTTTTGGTTGGGGCATTTAATCCATTTACATTCAAGGTTATTATCTATATGTATATCCCTATTACCATTTTCTTAATTGTTTTGGGTTTGTTTTTGTGAGTCTTTTTCTTCCCTTGTGTTTCCCACCTAGAGAAGTTTCTTTAGCAGTTGTTGTAAAGCTGGTTTGGTGGTGCTGAATTCTCTTAGCTTTTGCTTGTCTGAAAAGCTTTTGATTTATCCCTCAAATTTGAATGAGATCCTTGCTGGGTAGAGTACTCTTGGTTGTAGGTTTTTCTCTTTCATCAATTTAAGTATATCCTGCCACTCCCTTCTGGCCTACAAAGTTTCTGCTGAAAAATCAGCTGATAACCTTATGGGGATTCCTTTGTATGTTATTTCTTGGTTTTCCCTTGCTGCTCTCTTTTTTTTTTTTTTTTTTTTTGCAGTACGCGGGCCTCTCACTGCTGTGGCCTCTCCTGTTGCGGAGCACAGGCTCCGGACGCGCAGGCTCAGCGGCCATGGCTCACGGGCCCAGCCGCTCGGCAGGTGGACTCTCAACCACTGCGCCACCAGGGAAGCCCCCAAGAGTATATCTTATACAACTTCATTCATAGCGGAGAAACCTGGTAGACACAGTGTTAGCCTAGTGATCAGGGTTAACATCACCAGTACTAGGACATATTGGCATCATGAACCCTTTGACATTATGACACAAGATCATTTTAATGGAATTCTTGCCAAAAAATGCATAATCTCACTCCAACTATGAGACAACATTGAACAAACCAAAGTTGAAGGACATTTTACAAAATAACTGACCAGTACTCTTAAGTGTCAAGGTCCTTGGAGACCAGGAAACAGAGTATCTGTCCCAGACTAGAGGAGACTAAGAAGAAACAAGCACTGAATGAAATGTGGGATCGTGGATAAAATTCTGCACCAGAAGGACATTATTGGAGGAAAGGTGAAATTTAGTACCATCTGCAGCTCAGTTACCAGATGTTAACTTGAATCACCGATGCTAATTTTCTGTCCTTAACAACCATGCTGGGTGCTGTGAGGCGCTAACGTGGGAAGAGGCGGAGTGAGGAACATACGGGAACTCTCTGTATTATTTTTTGCAACTTTCCTCTAAGTCTAAAATTAGTTCAAAATGCAAGGCTGAAAACCAAAACAGCCCAATAATCTAGGCAGTGAGCTGTCCGTGCCGTTGACCCAGCACCTCCCACAGGCCACTCTGGAAGCAGGGATGCAGACAGTCTGGAAAAGTCTGTGGGTGACCAGACATAACAATGCAGCTCTGCAGCAAGAGGAAACCCTGGGTTCACTGAATGCTTTTGCAGAAAAACCAAAATGTAGCTGACGAGGACAGTTTTATTTTATTTTATTTTTTATTTTTTTTTTTTTTGTGGTACGCGGGCCTCTCACTGTTGTGGCCTCTCCCGTTGCGGAGCACAGGCTCCGGATGCGCAGGCTCAGCAGCCATGGCTCACGGGCCCAGCCGCTCCGCGGCATATGGGATCCTCCCAGACCGGGGCACGAACCCGTATCCCCTGCATCGGCAGGCGGACTCTCAACCACTGCGCCACCAGGGAGGCCCGACAGTTTTATTTTATTGAAAAAAATTTTTATTGGGGTATAGTTGATTTACAATATTGTGTTAGTTTCTGCCATACAGCAAAGTGAATCAGTTATACATATACCTATATCCACTCATTTTTAGATTCTTTTCCCATATAGGCCATTACAGAGTACTGTGGAGCGTTCCCTGTGCTATACAGTAGGTCCTTATTAGTTATCTATTTCATACATAGAGGACAGTTTTAGGCTCTCACGTTTCTGTCAGATGACGGCTGCTCTCGAGCTATGGATGCACCTGGTGAGGAGGCCTTTCTGCCAATTGCCAGCCTGCTGTGTCCTGGGGTGCAGGCGTTGGGGGGTGTTCTGACCCCACCCAGCAAGGGGGTCGTCTCTCTGTGGAGAGGAGACAGGGCGAGAGCAGCCCGCTGGCCCCCCTGCACAGGGACCAGGGCAGGACGTGGCCTCCTTCCTTCCCATGACCCCCTGTCTCTGGGGCGACACTGTCCCGCGTTTGGCACCTGTCCCTTCTGGCTTCCAGTGAGTGCTGTGCCCATGGAGGCTCGTGAGGGTCTCCCCTAACCTGGCTGACTGGACCTGGCTCGGTGGGCTGGGCCTCTGCTAGGGATCTGGGCCCCTCATGGGGAAGGTGTTTAAACTGATCCTCCAGGGCAGACGCATGGGCCCCTTTCTCCTTTCAACCCCGTGGAGTGTCTAGAAGGATATATTTGAATCTCGGGGATCCCCTTGAGCCATGGGAATCCCAGATGATCGGCTCCTTCGCTGAGAAATCGCTCAGAACTTCTCTGTGGATTCTTACCTCCCCCTTCCATCTTAATCACACATTACTCTCTTGATTCTAGAACTTTCTGGTGCTGCTCTTGAACTGTTTGGGGATTTGGTCTCTGTCTTAGGCTGGGTTCTCCAGGATCAGACCCTGAAACAAATGTTTTGAGGGCAAATCGTTTATTTGGGAGGTGATCCCAGGACAGAGCGTAGGGATGTGTGCGGGGAGACAGAGGGGGAGGGAGGTGACTAAGGGGGTGGGGCTGGTCAGTGACCATGGTGGGCAGCTGAGCTCAGGCATGCTGGGGCATCTGGGACGAGTCCACGGAGCTACACCACCCCCCCCCCAGCCCAGGGGGCGAGGGCGTGGGGTATTTGCACGACTGTACACTGTTGAACAACATTTGTACACTTCTGATGGCCACGCCTGAGAGTGGGTGGAACGGGCTTAGCCAGAGACAACGCTCAACTCAGCTGGGCTGGCGCTGGCAGCTGGGTGTGGCTGGAGCTCCCAGGGGTGGCACAGCTTGAGGACGCCGACAGCACCTACACGTCCCGAGGGAGAAACAGACCACATCTGAGATCAGGATTAGAAATCAAGATTCCCAAGCTCCCTCAGGAGAAGGTTGGTGAAGCAGAGCTGGATCCATCCTACTGTCCAAGGGAGCCCCAGCGCATCCGGGTACCGCTGAGAACCTGGAGCTGGAGCCAAGAGAACCTGGGGCCCCAGGGAGGATCCGGGGCGTCCGGAGGCCGTCTTGGCCCCTGAGCTGTCGGGTGGCTCAGCGTCCTCACTGTTTGGAGCCACCCTTTCTCTTTCCATCCTGTGAATAGCACAAAACCATTTTGAAAACAGATTCCTTAAAATATTTCTGTTAAAAAAAACAAAAGCACCATCTCCTTATTGGTTATTTTTTTAAGAGCAGTCAACCCATGAACAGAAGTCTCTTTTGGCTTCGGGGACTGATGCTTGCAGGGGCCGCCAACCTCACCCATCCAGGGGTCTGCTTGCTCATCCCCCAAATATGCCAGACATGAGATGGCACTTCTGTAGATTTTTGTTTTCAAATAGAGAAGGTGTTGTTGCAGAAATGAGAGCACAAATTGCCACCAGAATCCTTCACTGTCTAGGGCTGGCCTCTGGGGTCCCGCTGAGCCACTAGGACGGCTCTGAATAATGGAATCTTCTGGGATGGTGGCAGGGTTGCGTCTGTGCTGTCCACTATGGCAGCCACATGTGGCTACTGAACATTTGACATGTGCTCAGTGCAACCAAGGAACAGAATTTTTAAATTTCATTTAAATTGAAATAGTTTACATTTAAATAGCTACATGTAGCCACATGTGGTTACAAAATTGGACTGTGCAGATCTTGAGCAAAGGAAATCCTGAACTCTGGCAGTCTCCCCGGCCGCACAGGTAGAGTCAAATGTGTGCACACGCGTGCAGGGCTGGAGCCCAGAAAGAAAGCATCTTCTTCCCAGCTCACGCCTTCTCGAAGAGCCAGTTCAAGTTGAAGAAGTTATCATGTCCTGCCCTTTGCCTGGGGTAATGACCTTCACCTCAATCAACTAGCATCTCCGAGCCCACCTGCGTCAGGAGTTTGCTCTCCATGACTCCCTGCTAAGGAGCTGAGGTCTCACTATTTACCCCCATTGTCTTGGAGGGGGAAACTGAGGCTCGGCAAGCTCCACTGCTCTGCCTGAAATTCACAGCAAAAAAGTGGTCAAGTCAGGGTTTGAACCCCAGTCCACGGAGGCCCGTGATCCCTGGGCATTTGGGTTTTTCCCTAGAAGGAGGTGGTGTTGCCCTGAACTTTCTAGCACACTCTTTCTTTGATCTCTTGACAGGCAGTCACTGGGGAGGGTCCAGCAGACACCCTGGGGTTGAGCTGGTCAGCACGGGAAGCTCTCTTCTCCCTCAGGCCTCACAGACGTGGACTCCTGACCACTGGCGGCATCTCTGCCCTGCCCCCCCGCCCCCCACCCATGAACCTCATGGTAAAGATACCAAAGAATAACAAGAACTGGAGCTCTGCAGTCAGAGGGACAGCATGTGTTTTCCATTTTCGTCTTTCTCTTCCCTGATTCTCTAGACTTGGATTAAATATAAAAATGAACTTCCTCTTCTCAATACACTGTAATGACCTATACGGGAAAAGAATCTAAAAAAGAGTGGATGTACGTATACGTATAACTGATTCACTTTGCTGTACACCTGAAACTAACACAACATCGTAAATCAACTAGACTCCACTAAAAGTTTAAGGAAAAAGAAAAAAACAGAGAACCTCCTGACTGAAGGGCTGGTAGACACTGTGAAGGGTTGTCCAAAGGAGAGATTAGTCTCCAGAGAATTTCTGTAAAGCCATTTCTTATTTTAAATAAACCCAAACCCCCAAAACTCTCAATGATAAAATTCACACATGTTCCTTACAGAAAACTTGGAAAACAGACAAATACAAAGAAATAATATGTATTGTCACTCTGCTCCAAGAATTTTCACTAACCATTTGTTATATTCCTTTTCAGCTCTTTCTTTCCTTGCATGATTTGTTTTGTTTGTTGTAGTTGTGGCTGCAGATTTTAGGGGGAATTAGAGATTATGGTTCGGTAAAGATTAAGGAGGATTTGGATCCTACCTGAAGTCAAAGGAATAATTTAGATCACTGCTTTTCAAAACTTCTGGGGTGAAGGACCAGTTTTTAAACATTCCAACCCATCACCCGCCCCTGACCACAGGTGGTCCTCCCTCTCGGGACCAGAAGCAGCACGTGCCACGTGAGCTCACCAGCGTGTTTGCCATCATCCCACCGGCTACTCAGAGCCCTCCACACTATGCCTGGATGCCACAGCAATGCCAAACTGCTCTGAAAGTTTCTAAACTCCTGCCCTCAACATCTACATGTAATTCTTCATAGTAGCTCTGGTCTAGAGCTGGGGTCTGCAAACTACGACCCTTGGGCCAAGTCCTGTCCACGACTTCATTTGTACTCAGGGTGATTTTTACTTTTGAAGTGGTTGGGAAAAAAATTTTTTTTTAATTTCATGACATCAAAAAATTCAATGAAATTCAAATTTCAGGGTCCATAAATAAAGTTTACACAGCCGTGCCACCCATTTCTGCATCATCTGTGGCTGCTTTTGTGGGACCACCCTGCAGACTGAGTAGTTAAGACAGAGACCCATTGGCCTGTGAGACCTAAAATATTCACAATCTGGCTTTTGACAGAAGAAGTTTGGTGATCCCTGCTCTAGATCAATGATTCCTGAGTTTGCTGCCTCTCAGAATCACCAGGAGGTTTAAAAAAATACACACAGTTTGCCAGGCCTTCCCCAGCTCTGTGGACTCGGGGTCTCCGGGGTGGAGCCTGGGACTGTAGTTTTGGAAGGCGCCCAACCCCAGGTGGTTCAGATGATTCATGGATCTGGACACTCCGGCCAGGTGTGCCTTGGAGATGTGCTTCTCGAGCCCCCAGGCTGAGTCACTGGGACGGTCCAGCAGCTTGACTCAGAGTCTCCTTAGGGACAAAACCTCTTCTGTCCTGAGCTGCCTGAGATGTGGGCTCTGCAACCACATTCTGGCAGGTCCAGCCCTTCCCAGGACACAGCTTGGATTCACACGTCCTGGCGGAGCCTGGCCTGGAGCCCCTCCTGCCATGGTGCAGCCCTCTGCACCAGGGCCCTCGGCTGTCCTGATGTCCCCTTAGCTTCTCCTGGTCTTGGGAGACTAGAATTCTTGGCCTACCTCAGGGACGGCAGAGCCCCACGGCCTTGCATCCTCTGTGCTGGGCGCCCAGCCTGCCTCCTCTGGGCTCCCGCCTCTCTCACTCTCTGGTTTATGTTTCTGGCACCAGAACTGCAGGCCCGAGCCAACTGCACTCATGGCCTGAGCCAGTTCTGTGGGGGAGTTGAGAGGCGTGAGCTGGAAGGGAGTCTGACCACGAAGCAGGCCCCTCTCCTGCCGGCTCTTATCTCTCTCCCCAAAGGTCCTCATGACCGTCTTTATACAGTCATCCCTTGATATCTGAGGGACATTGGTTCCAGGACCCCTGTGGATACCTAAATCCGCAGATGCTCATGTCCCTTATATAAAACGGTGTAGGACAGCTGGCCTCTGTATCCGCGGGTTCCACATCCGCGGACCCACCAGCCTTGAATTCCGCAGTTGGCTGAGTCTCGGAAGCAGAGCCTGCAGATATGGAAACCCGCCTATATTTCCTGCTCTTTCTGGTTGTAGCCTCAGCTCTGCCCTCTCACTCTCTCCTTCTTGCCCCCCCTCTTCTCTCCGTCTTTCCCTCTTCCCCCGAAATATGCTTTTTCTCACTCCCTGGTTCCTCCCCTCCTGCCTCGAGTTTTCTAGCCAGACCCACTGCTTCCAGGCAGAGCTGAGCCTCTGCCTTGGAGGACTAGTGCCTCCTCCAGAATGAGATGATGTTGGATCAGCCCTTTGCTGGCAGTGGCTCAGGCCTTCGGGCTGGACATGTTCACAGAGTTTATTCTGGGGAAACGTATTCAGGCCCTTCCCTCAGGGAGTTCACAGTTTATGAGCAAGCTGGACAAGCCACAAGCAATTTTAACAGTGTCCTAAAGGGTGATCTGGGGATCAGGATGGGGCACTGGGTAGGACAACGCTCAGCAAGACACTGCAGAGTCAAGGAGAGTGTCTGAAGGAGCTCACCAGCTCTGCACGGTGGGAACTGGAGCTGGATTAGATTCAGAGTGGAGAGCATCCCAGGAAGTGGGATGGCATGTATTCACAGAAGTCCCTGGTCATGCCCCAACTGAACCCCACAGAAGGATCTCAGGTGAGGGAGGGCCATGATCTGATGTGCACTTCAGACACCTCACTGGCATCTAGAGAGAAAGGGGTGGTTTAAAAGCAGGAAGCCCACTGGAGAAGAACTCTAGTGCAGAGAGGTGCGGCCCGGTCTAGGGCAGAAGGGTTGGAGAGGCTGGGAGGGCTTGGAGGAGCATTTAGGGCTTGGGGACTGGATGTGAGTCATGAGGGAGAGGCAGGAGAGAAGGGTGACATTCAGGTTTCCTGCACAGCTCTCTGAATGTATGGTGTATGAGTCAGCCACTTCTGTGATGATGCTGCATAACAAACAACCCCACAATCTCAGTGGTTTACATCAACAACCTTTTAACTTCATACTCATGAGACAGTAGTTTGGCTGCAGTTGGTTAATCTGTAGTGGGTTTGGCTGGACTTGGTTGGGCTGAGCTTCTGGTTGGGTTCAGGATGCTCCACTTGACTTCATTGTGGATCCCAACCTAAACAGCAAACTCTTATCACGGAAAGTCACAGGAATGCAATCATGCAAGCATCTTTAAAAATCTCCATGAGTATAACATTAAGCTCAAAGGCAAATTCAAAGCCACCAGGAGAGACAGGAGATAAGGCTTCTGGGGACTGAGGGCTGAGGCTGATTTTCTCCAGAAAACCTAGCTCCTGCTCTCCCTGGGCCAAAAAAGTCACTCTTGTGATACATTTCTCAAGTCCTTAAAAGGATGCCAGGGAACAGAGGTGTGGTGACCAGAAATGGGCACAATTGATGTCTACAGAAGTCTTTGTCCATGTAACAAATATAAATTGCACATCCACTCTATGGCAGACCCACCTTTCCCCCTGTGGTGTACACATGCCTGCTGGAATCAAGACCTTACTGTAAAGCGTCTGTTGCCCTAGGATGGAATGTAGACTTTTGGTGTCCTAAGATTTAGTTTTATCATCAAATTGTAACTTCAATTAGAATTTAACAATCAGTTATGTAAACTTTATAAACTTGAAATTGCAGTTGACTGTAACAGAGGTCTAAAAAATAATGACTTAAATCCCCAAGCATTTGTTCTTTCACTTAATAAGAAGTTTGGAAGTAGGCAACCCAGGGCAGACCCCAAGCTTGTTACGTATTTCTGCTCCATTGTCTGTAGTAAGTAGCTTCTGCCCTCAGAGTATCTTCGTGGTCCAATATGGCTGCTGGAGCTCCAGCCATTGTATGAACTGTAGTCTGGAAGAAAGACAAAAGGTAAAAGAGGTAGTTCTCTTAATTGAGACAGGTGTCTTTGAAGCAGGTTTCCTAGAAGCCCCACCAACACCCACGCTTACATCTCACTTAGTCACACGTCCACATCTAGCTACAAGAGAGATGGGGAAATGTGAGTTTGTCTGGATACATTCTTTCCCTGAATATAATCAATGTTTTTTTATTGTGCCAGAAAGGGAGAACAGATATTGAATGGCAATCAGCACTTTCTACCACACTCTCCAAATGTTATTTATGTTTGTTTTTTCCAAAACAGAGAAGCAGTGTAGCATAGTGGGAAAAGGCCCTGGCTTGGACTCAAGGCCAATCCCTCTACTTACTGGCTATGCCATCTGGGCAAAGTCACATAATCTCTCAGAGCCTTTGGTTCCCTCATCTGCAAGGTGGACTGTTGATCGTATTTCCCTTCCAGAAGTATCAGGAGGGACCCAGTGGGATTGAGAACTCTATGAATTATAACACACTGTATAAAAATTGATAATACTGGTAGTAAAATTAAAAGTAGACCAAATACATCTTTGGACCAGAAGGGAACACCTGTTGGTTAGCTTCTCCCTGGACAGAAGTGATTCCCCTCTGTTCTCTGTGTTGCCCCTGCCCCAGCAGGCTGTGGGAGTGGGCGGGATTCAGGGTGTGGATGGGGCTGAGGCCCTGTAGATGCAGACTGTCCTCATGCCCTGGGGACAGTAGGTATCTTAGGAGAGTGTCTACCTGTGGATGGTGCCCCTTGATTCTGTGGTTCTCAGTGGTTCCATCTGACCATTGCTCTTTGGCAGACGATAACCCCAAACCTACTGGCTTCAAATAATGATTCATTCCCTCTCATGCTTCTACAGATGGACTAGGCTCAGCAGGGTGCTTTCACTTTCGTCTTGTCAATGTCAACAGGGACTGCAGGCATCTGAAGGCTTGACTGGGTTGGACCCCCCAGAAGGTTGCCCCACGTGGGTGGCAGCTGATGATTAGCTGTCTCCTTGACAGCCCCCCCCCCACCATGTGGTTTCTCTGTGTGGCTTGGGCATCTCACAGCATGGCAGCCGGCTTCTGAGTGGGAACCGTCATAAGAGCAAACATTCCAGGGGGAAGAAAGCAGAAACTGCCACTTCCCTGGTAAGCTAGACCAGAAGTGGCATGCATCACTCCCGCCAGGTTCAGGGGGTGGAGGAACACACTGCCCCTCCCTGTGGGGGAGCGGTGTGTATGATAGGAAGGGTGGGGACTGATGGCAGTGTCTTAGAAACCAGGCACCACAGAGACCTTGGCTGTACGTTGAAATTGCTCAGGTGGTAAAGTGCTGCGCCCCAAGTGCACACCCAGACACTGCTGGGTCTGGGAGTCTGCAGTGTGGGTATCACGATACAGAAAAGCTCCCGAGATGATGTTAATATGCAATCAATGTTGAGAACCATTGGCTTAATCCAACCCTGAAAAAAACCCAAAAGACCCTCAGGGAGGGAAAGACCCCAAGGCTTTGTCCACAAGGACTGGCATGCTCTTAATCAGACTTTAGGAGGCTCTGCTCGCCACACTGGTTTGGTTCCCATGAGACTTTCTGCTCATATGGTGGGAGATAGAGGAGCAGCACGAAAGCCATGGTGGAAAGGGTTGTTATTTACTGGGGAGGGGCGTGGGGTGGGCAGTAGAGTTCATAAAACTACCTGGAAGCCTCCTTGATCCAGATTCTTGATCTGAAATCAATAGTTTGGCCAGTTTTTTCCACCGCATTTGCCAGGAGTTAACTTGTGTCAGAAAGTGGTACAAGTTCTAATGAAAATGTCAGAAATCCTGTTTATAGAGCATTTTTGGTCAATCAGCCTCCCAATAGTTAATATCTTTCCCCCAAATGGGCGGTACCTAACCATTCATTCCAACACATTCAAATGAATGAATTCCAACACATTCATTTCAGGATGGAGGGGCAGGGAGATTGCTCATGAATATTCATGGTTCTGCCCACTGGCCTCACACATTAGAAAATACTATTTATTCCTAAGGCTAATGAGCTCTTAAATTTCTTTTGTGCCGGAGAAAAAGGTTTTATTTTTCTGCATAATTTATTTTGGTGCCTGTCCAATTTTTGGAAGGGATCTTTCCTTTAAGACCCTGGGCACATTTCAAGAGCAGAGTGGAGTTTTAAATAAGCCCCGCACACAGAGAAGCCCGTCAGCCTAGCGATGACATTGGTGAAGGCAGCACCGGGAGACAGGTAGGCAGTAGGATGAGAAGTTCACTGTAAGCCCAGTTCCCAGGGAGATCGGTGTCTACTGGGAGCCAAATAATCACCCCCGACACCCCGTGAAATGCATAAAACCTCGCCATGGAAGACAGCCATGGAAATGTGAATGTGGACAAGACATAATTGGAATTTGAGACTCTTATGCATTGAAGGGACCTTATAGGACATCTTGTCCAATGACCTGTGAGATGTTGGAATGCCCGTTACACAGCACGGAAGAGGGGGGTTGTCCTTTCTCTCTCGCGCGCGCGCTCTCTTGCTCTCTCTCGTCCAGTTCTTCTATTACGCAGCGTTCCTTACATCACCCACACATCCTCTCTGCACCTTCCACCCTGCTGTGTGAACCACCTGACGCTCCACGTCCAAGGGGCTGGAATTCTGCAAGTGCCATTTCCCAGGCTCTCTTACCATCGGGCTTCTGCTGAGTTTCCTCCAAGGGGAGGCACAGACAGATACTGAAAAGCAGCCAAAGAGGAAGCTAATCTTATTCTTTCTGTTGCATACTGAGCCTCCAGCAGAAGCAGCAATAATGCAGGTTCCTGCTCAGGCGGCTCCAGGGGCTCTGGGTTATCCCATTTTC
This sequence comes from Hyperoodon ampullatus, assembly GCF_949752795.1. Taxonomy (NCBI): domain Eukaryota; kingdom Metazoa; phylum Chordata; class Mammalia; order Artiodactyla; family Ziphiidae; genus Hyperoodon; species Hyperoodon ampullatus. Next base: position 20,826,042 of record NC_136927.1, read on the forward strand.
CCTGTTGTTCCTCCAGCCCCAAAGGTGATCATGGCTTCTCTGGGTATCCTGATCTCTCCCTGTTTGCACCTCCAGCCCTTCCAATATCTTTGTAACAAATTCCCTGTATTAAATCTCTCCTGTTGGAAATACCTAAAGAGGTTCCTGATTCTCTGTCTGCACACTGAGTATTGAGACCGGAAGAGGACAGTATAGCCAAGCTCAAATATTTGCTGTCACCGGGAAGAGGCATAAATCTTTGTATAGTTCCAGTACCTGCACTAATACAGTTTTCTCTTCACCATGCCCTCCAGCAGATGCCTCCTCTCCTGTGATGCAGCATCCAGGTCCGTTTTCATCCTGGCCACTCTCCCCTGAGTACACTCCATTTGGTTACTGCTTATTTCAAGGGATGTCACAGGTGGTGCCCGATCCCCAGCTATGCCAGTCCAGGACAAGGAGCACAGGACTTTCACTTCTCTCTGTCTCAACATCTTCCTTTGTGGGGCGAACCTGTGATCCTGTTGGAGACCGGCAGCTGACACAATGAATTATCCCTACACCTTTGTCACTGTGTTCTTGATAAGCCTTCACTTTTCCATCCAACACTTGTGTGCTTATTTTTGTTTTCTTAGTTTTTGTTTGTTTTTGGTTTTGGCCTCAGCTCCAGGCAGTTACACTAATTCCCACTAAACCTCACTAACCCCACTAAACAGTTCATCATTCTGTAAGGTTCATGGAGGCTCCTTATTCTCTTGTGCAGCACACTTGCTACGTCTCCTGGTGTCCTGTCTTCTGTAAATATTCCAGGCGTGACTTCTGTGTTATTGTCTCGGGCACTGATTTAAAACGACTGAATAGAACCCGACGTTGCATAATTGCCCACTCAACAATCATTGCCTGTTCTGTTCATCTTGCTCACAAAACCCTGATCTGGGCTGGGGGGGCAGTGAGCTCAACTTCAGGAGGCATAACTGTCCTGCCTCCCTTTGTCAGATTCTGTTTCAATTCCCCCTCGGGCAGATAGAGGCAGGTGGGGGAGGCGTATGACCCAAGTCTGGCCAAGGGGAAGTCTACCAGGGGATTTGGGGGAAGATCTTCCCTCTCTGATAAAGGGGGAAATCTGTCTCACCTTGGGGACCCCCAACATTCCCTGAGATTAGAACTGGAGGGAAAGCAGTTTTGCGGGTACAATAATCACAGGAAACACTGGTAGGCGGTCAGGGAATTGAGACAGGGAAGGGAAGGTGTCTAACAAAGGATGCATTATAGGCACTACTATGGGTGACTGGAGCTTGATCACATAGGGAAAGTCTTGGAAAAGGTGTAAATCATTTGCTTTGGAGTCATCCCTCAGAGGGACCAGGGAACTAGGGTATTTATATACCAACTCCTTCTCAATCATTGGTTGGCAGTGGCTTTGGGGGATACGAAGTTTTTGTTACTTCTGATCTGATGCTCATGGGTATAGTAGCCTTCTGTGGTTTTCGGAAAAAGTCTTCAGGTAAAGGCAGTTGGAAACTGGCTGGAGTTCACTAAAGTGCTAAAGTGGTGGGAGACTGGAACAACTCGAATACCATCTGCTGTATTGTCCCTCCCCCACTTGTATGTGGTTATGATGTCTGGAGCTGCAGCAGCCATTTTGTGACCATAAGGTGAGTTGGCAAGAGTTGTTTTTTAGAAACTTGGGGTCAACCGCGTCTAGTTCTAGCTGAGCTGGTTAAGACTGGAGAGGACCACCGCCATCCAACCAGGCATGCAGGAGTGTCCCGCTAAGTGACCTTTTAACATTGGAGGGCTGAAAACTCCACCCTCAGAATGTGCATAAGCCTGTAGCTTAGTTATGCCTGTGGAGAATGACAATTACTGCACCTTTTCCCAATCGCCTTTCTCCATGCTCCCCATGCCTCAGCCCACCCTGCTTCCTGATTCGTTATCCCATAAATACCCCGAGCCCCTTCCCTTCAGGAAGGCAGATTTGAGATTTGTTCTCCTGTCTCCTCGCTGGGCTGCCTTGTGAATAAACATTCTCTTTGCTTCAAACCTCAGCATTTCAGCGTTTTGGCTTGCTGTGCATCGGTCAAGACGAACCTGGTTTGGTAACACAAGTAGGCACAGCTAAAAAATGTTTCCCTCTCGTCCAAAACCTTTTGGTTGTAAGTGACAGAAATCCAACTCAAATTAAGCAAAAAAGGACTATGTTTGTTCTAGTAACCACAAGGTCCAAAGACAATATGGTTTCAGGTACAGCTGGATCCAGTGGCCCTGGTGATGTGGGCCGTCTCTCATATCTCAACTTGACTCTATTTATCCTCATTCTGCACACAAGCTCTCTTCTCATGGCAGGTGGAATCCCAGGCATCCCCAGCTCCAGGGGTACCTTCTCAGTTTACAATTCTGATTTGCAAGCCTCGTATCCAGTCTCTCCCAGGGTCCCATATTAACCTCAGGGAGGATTCTGATTGGACTGGCCTGGGCTAATCAGAATGTCCAAGAGGATGAAACATTCTGATTGGCTACCCTGGGTCACATGCCCACTGCAGTGGCTGAGGAGGGGGTGGTGAAGGGATTATCAGCCCCACCAGGACCATGTGATGAGAGGGAGCTCCCAGAGTAGCTGGACAGCAAATGCCATGACTGCTACTGGCCACTTCAGCTTCCTGATCTTCACTGACTCTGATAGGGCAACATGGGATTTAGCAGGTGCTCCCCACGGCTGCCCACAGGGCTTAATCCTCTCATCCCCTTCCTGGTGTCAGGGTGGGTTCGGGGGCACACACATTCTCATGCCAGCCTAAGGAGAAGTGTGTCCCCGAGACAAGGATTTGGGTATAGGTAGTTAATTTGAGAGCTGACCCCAGGACACATGGGGAGGAAGGGAATAAATGGGACAGAAGAGAAGAGAACCAATGAAGGGTGGGTTCATGACAGAAGGAAATAGGGCTCAAGCACCCTTGGGGACCTTCTGAGAGACTGTATTAAAATTTCACACACCAAACGATTCCACAGAGTTGTCCACTGAGGGGCGAAGACGCCGGGGTCCTTTCCGTCATTCCTCGTTGCTTGGGGGCTGCACCTGTGGGCGGTCTCTCCCCGGCTCTTCTGGCTGCACGTGCTGGGGCAGGGCAGGGGGAGCCGTGGGTGCTGGAGGGAGGAAGCCTTGTCCACCAAGGCCATGAGTGACTCTCTGACGGCCCGGGGGTGTGGGCTGATGCCACAGTCTGTTATATCTTTGACCACTGTAATGGCCACGGGGCTAGTATTACTCCATTTACCAGCCAAGTCCACTGAGGCCCAAACAATTTCAAAGCTTTGATACCAGATGTGCAGTAACAGTGGCCAATCCGCTTTTTAAATAAAATAACCTCATTGACAGAGTTCGGGGTTGTAAAAGTTTCTTCCAAAAGTTCGACCTGCATCCTGTTTTGAGTCTGTTACTGCAGTTGCTTACTAGTTGGCATTAATAAAGACCCTGTCTGTTATTATCTGATACTCATAACCGTTTAGAATCTCAGGAAATAGAGAAATAGAAACGGGTGAGAAATACCAGAGCTTGATGTTCAGAATGTTGATGTGAGCTCGAGATCAGCCTCAGCCCAGCAGGGACCACAAGATAGTGGTCCACAAGGCTTGTGAAATATTTCCTGCCAAGAAGGTAAACCACCTCTTATCATGGGGGCCACTTCATGCCCCACTATGAACAAGGACCCGGCAGGCAGCGCTCCATGGGAGTGGCTTTCAATGTTTCAAACATCACGAATTTGATGTTTTGATGGGTGTGAAAGCCCCCAGAACGTCGATTCTCACAAATCAAGGACTAGCTGGGGCCTAGGCGCTGCCACTTAGCTCTCAAGAGGCCAGGCTAGGAAACTTGGTAGAAAGGGCCTCGGGGAATTCTTTGGTTTAGACGTGAAGATGAGACAATGGGATAAACGTAACTTGCCATTCTGCTGCAGAGTAAAATGAAGAAACCAGCTGATAAGCAACTCCCTTGGACTTCCCTGGTGGTGCAGTGGTTAAGAATCTGCCTGCCAATGCAGGGGACACGAGTTTGAACCCTGGTCCAGCAAGATCCCACATGCCGTGGAGCAACTAAGCCCGTGCACCACAACTACTGAGCCTGCGCTCTAGAGCCCACGAGCCACAACTACTGAGCCCACGTGCCTAGAGACTGTGTCCTGCAACAAGAGAAGCCACTGCTATGAGAAGCCTGTGCACCACAATGAAGAGTAGCCCCCGCTCGCCACAACTAGAGAAAGCCGGCATGCAGCAACGAAGACCCAACACAGCAAAATAAATTAATTAATTAAAAAAAAATAAGCAACTCTCTTGGGTTTAGCTGTGCAGCCCTGAGCAAGTCACTTGACCTCTCTGGGTTTAGCTATTCATATATAAAATGCGGTTTAGTTAATCAAGTGGTCAATACAAGGCACTGGGGCTGCCACTGCCCCCTCCCTGCCCATGGCATAGGATGCTATTCAATTATGACCCTTTACCTCTGAGCTGAGTGTTGGCCTCAGAATCCTTCTCAACACAAGTGTGCCAGGAACCACTACTGAGAATCAGAGTCAGTAGGTGGGCTGAAGCCCATCTGCCATCCCTGTACTGAATGGCTAAGTTCCTTCTAATTTTAACTTGTTGGATTCTGTGAACATGTAAACCACGGGCTGGCAAACTGCCCACAGGCCAAATCAGCCTGTTGGCTGTTTTCGTAATTAGTTTTCTAGAACCCAGCCAGGCCCACTTATTTACATATTGTCTGTGGCTGCTTTTGTGCTACAGCGAGCAGCAAAGTTGGCTGGTTGTGATAGACTCTAGGGCCTGTGAAGTCTAAGAGTTCCCATCGGTCCTTTGCAAAAAAAGTTTCGCCACCTTCTGATTTAAACCCACCTCCAGTCTTTCTTCCAGATCATGAGTGAAACTCGTCATTGTCCCTGAGGGTCATTTGTGGCTGAGCGTGCTCCAGGTGCCTGGGGGCTTTGGCATCCCTAAGTTGGAAGGAGAGAAGGAGAAGAAGCCAGAGGGAAGATACAGGGGATGGAAACCTCCCAGGGGGCGGGGTGTGGGGGGATAAGGGCGGGTGGTGAATGGAGGTTGGGGGGAGCTGGGTTTAGTGAAAGAAAAGATAAAGGTGCATCCAGACAAGAGAGCAGAGGTTTCCCCTTTGTGCTGTCACTGAAGGGCCACCCTTGTCAGCTTGGCCAGGCATCCAGGTGGAGCCACCTTCTGAGGCTCTGGGCTCTGAGAATCCTGGGGTGGCCGGCTGCCCACTGGCTTCCATGAGCAGTTTGGCATGAAAAGTGCAGCTTGGGCCCTTGTACTGTTTCCTGAAGGAAACAACCACCTTTCCTGGTCTGTGGACAACCCCTGTCACTTGCCTGGCCGTTGGCAGGAGTATTAATAGCACCCCTGATGGCTGCCCGGGAGCAGGGACCTCGGTGGTGCTCCTACAGCTACACAGGACGGGCTGCATGTCCACTTTCAGTCCGTGGGGTCCGAGTCCATCACCGAGGCAAGTCTTCCGTAATTCTCGGTGGGTGAAGTAAACTCTACAGCCTCATCTCTTTTCCCCCCTCCCAGGCCGTTGGGATCCCTTTTCTAGCACCTGTGTGCTTTGCTGCTAAGGCTCATACCTGCGGCTTCAGGCGCCTGCCCTTGGGCACTGCGGCCACACCTCCCCCGCTTAGAGCCTGGAGGGCCTGGGGGTCTAAGTCTCCGTGCTGGGCAGCTCCCCTCCCTTCAGGTGTAATTCCTGCCCAGCCCCCTGTGGGTCTGCTGAGGCTGGGCCTGGGTCATGCTCTCAAACACACAGGCCGGGCCAGCACCAAGCCCTCAGGGACTGGGTTAATGAATACACAAGCACCCACTTTTAGATTCGACCGTTTATTACACACATAGACAGTGAGAAGAGAAGCCAAAGGTGTCAGCCTCCCAGGCCCTTGTCCCACACACCAGAAAAGGAGGACATCAACACCAGAGGCCAGCTGACCGTGATGCGACTTGCTGAGGAGCCAGTCCTAGGCTGCAGAGCCAGGACCCCAGGAGGACTGGCCTCAGGACAGCCTCCTCCCAGGCCCCCCGCCCTCTCCTGCTCTGAGGATCAAGGCGTTCCCTAGGCTCAGGGTTAGATTCCTGTTGCTGCTCTCACAAATTATCGCAGACTTGGTGGCTTAATACAAATTTATTACCACACAGCTCTGGAGGCCAGCAGTCTGCCGTGGGTTCCTCTGGGCTAAAATCGAGGTGTTGCAGGGCCGCACTCCTTCTAAAGTCTCAGGGGGAGGATCCTTCTCCTGGCCTTTTCCCACATCTGGAGGCCACCTGCGTTCCCCCGGCCCGCGGCCCCATGGCAATCAGGCCACTGCAACCTGTCTTCATGGTGGAATCTTTCTCCTTCTCACAAGGACCCTTGTATCACGTTGGGCCACCCAGATAATCCAGGATGTCTTCCCATCTCAGAATCTTTATCTAATCCCACCTGAAACGTGCTTTTTGCTGTAGAAGGCAGCATATCCACGGGTTCCATGGATTGGGGTGTGGACATCTTTGGGGGCGTTATTCTGCCTTCCCACCACGTTCAGATCAGCTGTGGTTCAAGCCTCTGCCTCCATGGCGCTTGGATACGTGCGAGGTCGTCAGGGTGCCTCAAGGAAGATCCACACACCCAGATGACGTCGAGCTGACGTGCATCCCTGCCAGTTCCTCCCCTTCCTCGTCCTACTTCTCACGCCTGGCCAGTTTTCCCTGGGAATTCTTCCCTAGTAAATCACTTGTCCCACATCTTTGGCACAGGGGAAGCTGCCCTCAGACAGTGGGTCTCTCCGCGGGTGGAAAGGGGGTACTTAGCAGGGTAACAGAACTGGTGTCCTTTTGCTCCTGTGTAGCATTATAACTAGGGGATCCCCTTATATTAAGATCAGCTAACGAAGGCGAAGGCTGGCTGAAGTTCCCCAGGGTTTATGTAAGTCCAACCCCAAGAGAGGGAAGGCAGGGTGGGTGTGTCCTAGGTGCCGTGCATCTCTGGAAGGTTCAGCAAGGCCTTCAGCGAGCCCTGGTGCCAACATGGCCTGCAAGAGGGTCCCATGTGCCGCAGGAATGGGCTGGGGGCAGCCCTCGGGAGGCAGTGACTCTGCACAACGAGTGGCGGTGGCTTCAGAGCCCACATCTGGGGCCCCCTCCGTTGTGCGGACATCTCGAGGCCTCTGCAGAAGGGCACGGCCAATGGACGTAGGGTTTGAACTGAGTTCAGGTGCCCGGGGGACCTCTTGGGAGGATTTTAAGCAAGGGGAGTGACACAGCCTGGCTGACATTTATGGGATAATCACTGGAACTGCCGAGTGGAGAAGGGACGGTGGTGGGGCAGAGAGGAGGCAGGCAGGCCGGCGGGGAGGCCGGTGGGGAGGCCGCGCCTTGTCTGGGGAAGATGCTGGTGGCTGACTCAGCCCACTCCAGGCCTCAGGGACACCCGGGAGCAAGGGCGCAGGACACCTGGGCTCACTCACTGCCTCACGGCAGCGAAGTCGGCCGCCTCCTCTAATGTGTCCTCTCAAATCCCGTGGGGTCTGCGCTACTGCCCCGCCAGCCCCCTCCCCTGTCCTCTGCCTTCCGCCGGCCCCTCGCCTCCCCAGGCCCCTCCATGTCCCTGGCCCCTGTCCCTCTGCTCCCAGCTCTGCCCTGAGAAGACACTCACTCCGTGTCCTGAGGGTCCCCCACCCCCTGCCCCTGCCGTGAGAAGCACAGGTCCTAGGGCCCCACTGCAGGCCTGCCCGGGGCCCGGAAGCCTGTGTTCTAACAAGTCCGCCAGGTGATCCCGATGCTTGAGAACCACTGGGGCCGCACACTGGGCTCACCTGGGGGATTCGGAAAGCCCAGCCAGCCCAGACCCACCGAATCAGGATCCCCGGGGATGAGCCGGCTTCAGTGCCTTGTTAAGCTCCTCAGGTGCTTCCACCGTGTAGCCGAGACAGAGGGCTGCTGTGTGTGATGTGGGCCGTGTGTGTTGTGCGTATGGCGCGCGTGCAATGCAGCCAACAGACATTCGCTGGGCCCCGCCCGTGTTAGGTGGTCGCTGGGGATGGAGAGCTGGGGTCTAGCAGGGGTGACAGCAGGTAAAGGGGGGGCTTGCGGGGGGGTGTTCCCTTGCGAGTGGAGGCGAGAAGGGATGGGACAGGTGGGAAAAGGAGACCAGGACAGGTTCCTTAAAGAAGTGGGGAGTGACCACTTTTGTGAGGTCAGCACCCTCAGGCCCGGGCCCTCCATCAGCCTGGCCCTGGGATGGGCGGTGGGCCCAGTAAATGCCTGGAAGACCCCAAACCGCGAAGCCAGACGTGACACAATCACACTACCCTGAACCCTTGCAGTTTGGGAGACCCTCTAGCTGGAAAGCGGGTGGGGGCAGGGCTGGGAGGCAGTCAGGATCCTGAGGGGGAGGAGGCTGAGGGAGGGGGCGGGGCGGGCAGCCAGCTGGGGCCTGCGGGGGTTTTAGGCTGTAGCCGCTCACATATCCCGGCTGTCGGGACCCTCCGGGTTTCTGGATGCGGAATACAGGGCAGTCCCTTGGTCTGAGTCATGCACATCTGGACAAATGTGAGTAAACGGAACCCTGGAGCAGGCAGAGTGCAGGCCGGGTTCCTCCTCCAGTGATGTCTGTGCACAGGGAAGGTGCGGAGGGCAGAAAGCCTTGGGTGTCCGGAACTGGAGACCGTGATTTCGTGGAAGCTCAGCTGCCCACGTGTTCTTGGTAAAGGAAGCGCCTTGAGGTGGAATTCTTGTCTTGGGTTTTGGCAACATCAGGATGAACTGGGTGGTTTGCTTTCTCTTGTGACGTGCTCGGAGCAGAGGTAAGAGGCCCCTCCTGGCCTCCAGGTCAGATATCGTGTCAGCGGGGCGGTGCCCTGGGCCTGGAGTGCCTGAACCGAGGCCCCTGCTTCGATGCTGATGGGAGTCTTTGTTGGGTTCCTTGAAAGCACAGCTGAGCTTGGACTTGGTGCAGGTGGTTTATCTGGTGGGGATCCCATACACAGAAGGTCACTCAATGTATGATTCCATTTATATGAAACATAAAGGGGCTGGGGGCACGGTGAATAGGGGACAAATGCTTAATGGGTACGGGGTTTCTTTTTGGGGTGATGAAAATGTTTTGGAGTCAGAGGTGGTGGTTACACAACATTGTGAAAATACTAAATGCTACTGAATTGTTTGCTTTAAAATGGTTAATTTTGTGTTATGTGAATTTTGCCTCAATTAAAAAAAAATTTAAAAAAAGAGAGAACACACAGGTAGATGCTAGTACCCCAGCCAGGGAGCACGCCAGCCAGGTGTGGTGTGACCTGCCAGGAGCTGTCAATATTCCCGTCCCCGTAACTGGAGCCGTCGTGTTCCCCACGCCTTTTTCTTGGCCCCGGGACCATTCCCATGTGCCCTATGGGGCCCCAGGAAGAAACCTCTAGCTAGTGTCTACTCATCTGCTCAGTCTTAGGTGACAAAATGTCCTCTGGCCCCTTTTCAGATGGAAGAATTGACTCATTTTAACACCTTATGTGCCCAGTGCAGTGTAATCACCCAAACTCTGCATGTGGCGGTCCCGCCCAGCTCAGGTGGGCACTGCCAGCAGTGGGTGAGCGGGTAGGGTCAGCTCTTTCGCTGTTTCTCAGACCTGAGCTCCCACCCTCCTCACCACTCACCCGGCTGTCCCTGGAGCTTCCACGTGGAAAGTCCAGAGGGGAGAGGTGAAGGCCAGGGAAGGTCCGGGTCCCGACAGGAGCTGAAGTGGCTCTGGTCCCAGCCTCTCTCACCCTCACGGTGGGCCAATGGCCACAGCCTCCTGCCTTCAGATTCCCAGGCATGGGGCGAGGCGGCTGCATCCCCACTCATTCCCAGGGGGGCAGGCCTCCCCCGCACTGGCCACTTTCTTCAGAGGACTCTCCACCCCTCTGGCCTCTTGAGATTCAGCCCTTCGTGACCTTGAGGCGGTTGGGAGACAGAGGATCATGCACCTGGTTTCTGTGCATCTGGTCCGGGGCCCCTTGCTGTGCTGGCATCTTACCACCTATTTGGTCGGCCTTGGCTTTTGGGCCTCAGTCAAAATGAAGATGGAAAGGGTCCCTTTAAAAAAATCCTGTTACATTATTATGTTTCAGTTTGTATTAGTCTCCTGGGGCTGCCATGACAAGCTACCACAAACCAGTGACTTCAAACATTGGAAGCTTAAAAATAGAGTTGCCATATGATCCAGCAATCCCACTCCTGGGCACATATCCAGACAAAACTCTGATTCAAAAAGATACATGCACCCCTATGTTCTCAGCAGCACTATTCACAATAGCCAAGACATGGAAGCAACCTAAATGTCCATCAACAGATGAATGGATAAAGAAGATGTGAGATAAATATATATATATATACACACATATATACACACAATGGAATACTACTCAGCCATAAAAAAGAATGAAATAATGCTATTTGCAGCAACATGGATGGACCTAGAGATTATCATACTAAGTGAAGTAAGTCAGAAAGAGAAAGACAAATACCACATGATATCACTTACATGTGGAATCTAAAAATAACACAAATGAACTTATCTACAAAACAGACTCACAGACAGAGAAAACAGGCTTGTGGTTGCAAACAGGGAGAGGGAGTGGGGAAGGGAAGGATTAGGAGTTTGGGATTAGCAGATGCAAACTAGTGTATATAGGATGGATAAACTACAAGGTCCTGCTGTAGAGCACAGGGAACAATATTCAATATCCTGGGATAAACCATAATGGAAAACAATACGGCAAAGACTATATATATGTATAACTGAGTCACTTTGTTGAACAGCAGAAATTTACACAACACTGTAGATCAACTATACTTGAATAAAATATAATTTTTAAACATCGGAAGTTTATCATCTCGCAGATCCTCAGACTAGAAGCCCAAAGCCAAGGTGTTGCCGGGCCTCGCTCCCTCTGGAGGCTCTGGGGAGAAGCCACCCTGCTTCACACGGCTTTGGGCAGCTCCCTGCGCTCCTTGACTGGTGGCTGCATGACTCCATGCTTGCCTCGTCCTTGTGTGGCCCTTCCTGTGTGTCGTCCTCTTCTGTCTAATCTCCCTCTGCCTCATTCTTATGGGGTCACCTGCCGTTGGATTTAGGACCCACCCGGTTAATCCAGGATGATCTCGTGTTAAGAGCCTCAAGTTAATTTCCTCTGCAAAGATTTTTTTTTGCCAGATAAGCTCATGGTCATAGGTTCCTGGGCTTAGTCATGTTGAATGGAGCCACCATTCAACATAGAATTTCTTATTTATTTTATTTTAGCCCCAATTCTCCATTCCTGTATTCCTTCCCCACCACACAGAACGGGAGAGGTTTAAAATCATGACCACAAACTCCTCCCATGAAGGGGCAGGGTCTATGTCCTTCTTCCTGAATCTGCGTGGGCTCGTGTCTGCTTCCACCAGTGGAGTGTGACGAAAGGGATGCTCTGTGACTTCCCGCAGCCTCCTCCTGGTTGGCTGGGCCTCTGAGCGTCTGTGCGGCAAGTCCAGCTGCCCTGAGACCACCATGCTAGAGGGGCTCCCCGTGGACGCTCTGGTTGATGGCCTCAGCTGAGCCCCCATCAAAATGCTAGATGTATCAGTGAGCGCCTTGAGCTACAGACCTGCCCAGCTTTCTGCACACACCGCCTGGTGCCCTCAGTCGATGCTGCCTGGAGCTGCTCCTGCTATGTGTCCAGCACTGTGTTAGGTAACAGGCCACCAGAGGAAGGCCTGTCCCTGCTTTTAAGAAGTTTCTTGGGGGAGGAAGAAGCTCAAACAGAAGAGTGTTCACACAATGTGCTTAGTGCAGCCAAGGAAACAAGCCAAGGGCATTGGATAGACAGGCAGGAGGGCGGGAGTCCACTGGGAGCAGGGTGGGTCAGGGAGCCTGTGAGGGGCGGGGCTCAGAGGCCCTGGAAACAGGTGGAGAGGTGTGTCGCAGGGCAGGAGGAGGGCCATGGGGGGCGAGCTGTCAGGGAGGCCAAGGCCAGGGGACACCCTGGTGTCCCCCGAGTCATCCCTTGGTCCACCACTGACCGTGGCTGCAGCGTGGACGCTTCCCGTGCACGCAGGCGGGTTCCCCCCTGCAAGCACACGCTGTGGCTCTCCGTACTCCTGCTCTGGAGAAGCGACAGTGGGGGCACAGCTCATGCCCCAGCTTTTGTCCTTTGCAGAGGTCACCCTAGGGCACATCCTGCACGTTGCTCGGAGGGATGCAGGGGGAGTGAGCCCCAGGTGCCCGAGAACATGCGCTCTTTCCTTGCTCCAACCGTCTCCCTTCTGCCTCCTGGACCTCCTCCCACGTGAACTACCTGCCCCCCGTTCCGGTCCTGGGCTCTGCCTTGGCTGAACCCCAACTAAGACCCCAGGGGGGTAGAGCGTTTAAGTGAAAGAGGTCAAAGGTTGTCCAAGCGGCAGGATGAGGGTGATGAGCTGCGTTCTGGGGAGTGGCCCTTGGATCTGCAATGACGAGGTGACCTCCTGGGCACCAGTTAGGCGGAGTGGGGGGCGGGGGTTCCCGAGGTCCGGGGTAGGGGGAGGAGAATGCAGGCGGGAGGCGGTGGTTCTGAGAAGCTTAGAGAAGGAGGAAGGACAGGGTGCCTTCACTGTGTCCCCCCCACTTCCTACTGCACTCTGCGCCCCTCCACAGAGGTCTCTGGTACCCTTTGGGGGATGGCATTGCTTTGGAACAGTTTTTCTGGAATTTTCTGTGATGAACGTTCTAGCACCCCAGGGGCTGCATCCCTGGAGGGGGGTCTGGGCCCTCCTCTCAGTGATATGGACCCTCAGCCCACGCGCCCAGCTCTGTGCGTGGAGCTATTGTCTGCTTCTTGAGGTCGCCCCAGATACGCCCCCAGTGTCCCCAGCAGTGAGGTAAGGGCAGCTGATGGTGGAAAAAGAGTCACAGACAAAACACAGCCATCTGTCCAAGGTCAGCCAGGAAGCCGGCGGCAGCCTCGGGTCTGGGACGCAGAAACCAGATCTCCTGGCCCAGCCGCAGCCTGAGAAGCTGAGCCCACACACTTGCAGAGGGCCAGGGGAGGAAAAGGGAGTCCTCGTGCCTTTCTGTCCGCGGGGAAATGCCCGTGGTGCTGGCAGCGTCTGTGGGGCCACCTGCAAGGAGCAGGGTGGCTGCTCCTGCACGAGAGGTGCGCGTGTCTGCCGGCCAACCCGGGCCACCGTCCAGGGCGGACCCTGCCAGCCTGTGTCCTGAGCCGCAGGCCGCGCGTGCGCTCACCAGTGGGCTGACAGGGCTGGCTCGCTAGCCCCCCAGCCCCCCAGGGCCCAAGTTCAAGTCCGGGGCCTGGGGTTTGGAAGGAATAGAGAAAAGTGTCTCCCTGAGGTTAGGAAAATAAAATTTTATACTTTCGAGCGTGTGAGGAAGCAAGAAGCAGAGCTACATTAAGGCATAGAATGTAAAATTGTGAATTTAAAAACGACAAGAGGAGATTTTAAGGAAAGCTCTCCTAAGATGCTGAGCTCCCAGGCCTCTGGGGTATGACAAGCTCTCCTCTGCACCAGGAGACTTTAGCAAGAGGGTAAGAAGCACCCATCTAGTCCAGTGTGTGCTGGTAAATATTTAACAACAAGCTCTCAAAAAAAAAAAAAGGCCTGATTTGCAGCAGTTTGCTGACATCATGGTGTACATGGTCCCTCAATGGCCCATTTCATCCCACCCATGTGACGTCACTGCCCATGGAGCCGGGGAGAGCTGTGCATGGTCTGTTGTCACAGGCGGGTGTGAGCGGCGCTAGCAAACACCACTCCCCATTCCAGCCAACTCCCTCGTTTCACAGCAAGAAGGACGGAGGCCCAGAGAGAAATGACCGTCAGGGTCACACGGGAAGTTAGTGGCAAAGCTGGACCCCTAACCATATGCTCTACCCTTTATTCCATGCTATCACTCATTATTTGTTTTATTTGCCTTACCCTGGAATAAGCGAGGCTTGTTCTGTGTGTGTGTGTGTGTGTGTGTGTGTGTGTGTGTGTGTTGGCCATCCCCTCTGTAAGGGACACAGCTCCTCACCTGCCCAAAGCTGGCATGTTTTCATCCTTCAGGTCTCAGTGCAGAGGGGCTTCCTGACCCCCACACCACAGCCCGTCCCCGCCGACACACAGCCCCTCTCATTCTCTCATTTTCTTCAATGCACTTAGTGTCTAAATCATCTTGTTGCGATCTCCTCCCAAAAAGCAGTGTCCACGTGCTCACTGTGAGGCCAGCTCTTAGAACGGGCCTGGAATCTATTCCTTTATTTGCTGTATATTTATTGAGCAGCTACTATCTGCCAGGCACCCCTCTGGCACCTGGCTTTCAGACAGGAGCTGGGTTCTTCTGCTCTAGCAAGTGGCTCATGTAGAGGTTCTTTCTTGGCTGTGTCTGGAGTTTTGCACCCAGGGAATCCCTAATAGGACTAGAAAAGTGGATGGCTCTAGGCTACCTCTTCCCCCTTTTCCAGCCCTTATTTTTATGTTTTTCCTTTTCACTTTGTTTACTTCTTTATCGGCATATAACTCATAGAGGGTGAAATGCAGGAATTGTAAGTGGGCAGACATTCCAGGTGTGCCCGGCTGTACGGCCCAGATCGAGATGCGGGACGGCCCTGGCTCCCAGCAGCATCCCTCACGCCCCCTTCAAGTCAGTCACCCCCGCATTAGCCACACTCTGACCTGTCTGTCGCCATCCTCGACCTTCACGTAAATGGAATCGTACAGGACGTGCTTCCTTTGCTCGGTGAGACGTCTGAGGTTCGTCCCTGTTGCTGTGTGTCGTGTAGTTGATTCTTTTACTTGCTGTGTCGTGTTCCATCCTGTGAACACATGCGCATCTTCCGTGTATCCTGCTGATGGGGGGCTGGGCTGGTTCCAGTCTGGGGCCACCGTGAACAGTGCTGCCTGACTGTCCCCACGCATGCACAGGTGCTCACATGCAGCAACGTGGGCGCCGCCCCCCCAGCAGGGCTTCCAGGCTGCACTTTCTGGAAGTCCTCTTCCGCCTCCCTCCACCCCTCATCCCCATCCCGAAAGAGAAGGTTTTGGGGCGGCAGGAGGTGGGACTCCCTTACGCTGCATGTGCTCCCACAGGTGAGTGGTCGCCCCGATACCAGGGTGCTTGCCTGTCTGGTGAGCCCAGATGCTCCCCCAGTTGGACAAAGCGAGACAGGTTTTCTTACCCCGTGAATCTCCAAGGGACCCCTAGGCCCTCTTTCTCTCAGTGGATCCTTTTGTAGGACAAATGATCTGAAGAACCCATGCCGGGAAAGTCTGTGTAGAGGAAGATTTAGGATGAAGTATCCTTGGAGTATTTATTTTTGTTTTGGGCCCTGGGGCCTGTTTTCTCCAAATCGGGCCCCACCTCTCCCTCTCCCTCTCTCTCTCTCTCTCTCTTTAGCACAGCAGCCCTCCATCAGCCCCTGCTCCTGCTTTGGCTCCACCCAGCTCTGAGCAGTGGGTTGACTTGCCCAAATCCTACAAAGCAGTGGGGATGGAGCCAGGGCGTTCCAGGAGCTCCAGGGCACACAGACCCTTACCCAAATGGGGGAGGGGCCTGGTCCCCTGTGGAGCTCTGTGGGGTCTTTGCACCCGCTGGTCCCGCTGGCTTCCCCCCGCCTGTGTCTCAGAGTCCAGCCCCCACCTTCTCAGGCCTTGGCCTCTCAGTGGGGGCTCCCCCACCCCCCTAAAATAGCAACCCCCCACTTCTGCTCCACTTTCCTGCTGTTCCCCCCGCTTAGCCCTCGCCACTACTTACCCCACTGCCTCAGTCACTATTTAACTTCTCCGTCATCTGTCCACCCTCCTTCCCGGCTAGAGTGCCAGCCCCGGGAGGGCAGGGGTTTTTATGTCTTGTTCTGCTGTGTCTCCAGAGCCTGGGACACTGCCTGGCACCCAGCAGGTGCTCAGCAAATGGGTCCAGAATGAATGAAGCAGCGTCTGCCTTGTCCTTGTTAGAACCCTTTCTTCTGGTTGTTGTTTCTGCCTGGAGGAGGCGAAGGTGGCAGGTCTGATTCCGAGGGGGCCACACATGGGCCACCCTGGCCTTATCAAGACAGACTGGGGGCTGTGTGCTCTGAGTCAGTGCTGGGTGGGCAGATCCGGGATCCTGAAACCCATCTTGGGACACATGCCATGCTTCGTGTATTCAGACTAGAAAACAGCCTTCTTTTTGTTTTTAGTGCTGTTGCATTAATATATATGTGTGTGTGTGTATTTTTTATAATATATGCATGATAAAATATACAAAGTGAAGTTTCTTTCTCACCTCGACCCACTGTATTCCACTTCTCCCCACCAGCACCCGCTGATTTCAGTGTTTATCTTTCCAGAGGTGTTTCACGCAGTGAAGAGCATTTTTTCCCTTTGCTCACAAGCAGTCTTCGGCCTGCTTCTCTTCCACTTAACAATTTGGCCTCGTGGAGGTCCTTCCAGCTCAGAGCTTGACACTCTCCCCATGACAAGGCGTCGAATATTCCATTAGGTGGAGAGAGCACAGGAATTAATCCTCCCACTCCCTGGATGCAAAGGTCGGTTTTAGTTGTTACCTGTTACAAGCAATGACATCATGTGTAGACTTTGTGCTGAGGGAGAGAGAGACAGAAAGCCACCCATATGGCTTCAGAATTTATTTAACAGATATTTATTGGTGCTTTTTTTTTTTTCTTTTTGCGGTACGCGGGCCTCTCACTGTTGTGGCCTCTCCCATTGCGGAGCACAGGCTCCGGACACGCAGGCTCAGCGCCCATGACTCACGGGCCCAGCCGCTCCGCAGCATGTGGGATCCTCCCGGACTGGGGCACGAACCCGCGTCCCCTGCATTGGCAGGCGGACTCTCAACCACTGCGCCACCAGGGAAGCCCTATTGGTGCATATTTTAAGGGCCAGGCCTCTTGTTAAACTCTACAAAGCCCTTGGAGCCAGCCTCACAATGAATCTCAACATCCTGCCATTTTTCTTCCCCGAGAAATTCCTCCCAGGGAGGGTGGGTGCAGAGGAGGGTGCAGCGCTTTGAACCGCAGCCTCTGCCCGGCAGCATTCTAGGCGCCACTTGACCACAGGCTCAGGGGTGACTGACAAACACACATCTGGGCCGCGGAGGGTTGTGAGTTTGTCAGATATATTTAGAGTGAGCCCTTCAGTGCTGCCCAGGCTGGAGAGTAAACAGCTGCTTGCAGGGCCTTTAAAGCGAGTGTAGAGAGAGGCTGGGCTTGCAGAGCTGGGGAAGGCTGTACTCGAGCTTCTCTGAAATGACAGGCTGTTGGCCCAGTATTTTCCCACATGCAGAGGCCTTTTGGAGGTCTGTGTAGCAGCTCTTGTGCAAGGATGGGTCACAGCGGGCTCCACAGGAATCTGCCCAGCCGGGCCCAGAAGCCATCACTGGGAAGACTGGGCTGAGGGTTGGGATGAAATCTCCTAGATGCAGACGGTACTGCCTGCCAGCAGAGGATTTGAGGATTTGGAGGAGATTCCTGGAAGCACGAATAGGGGAGTGGGAAGGAGGTGGGATGGGAAGGAGGTGAGCAGAGTGTAAACAGGCAGTGCTGGGGCCCAGGGAACCTCGCTGGACCATACTTCAGAGTTGCCCAGCCCAGGGCAAGGATGCTGGGGCTTTATTCCACCAACATCCTGTCACTGGTTGAAGACTCCTCGGGAGGAAGTGAGGCCCCCACCTTCACTGCTGGAGGCTGGATAGAGAAGCTGCTGGGTGGTCCCCAAGGGATTTTTACGCAAAACCTCCTAACTGATTAGGGTCTGCAAATGACCCCCACATTTTCTAAATGCAACAAGAGCCAAACAGAACAAGCTGAAGCCCTGAGATGCAGCGTGCGGACTCCAGATCGCTGGGTGGAGGGCAAGACCCGGCCGCCCTCCCTCCAAGGGGCTGCCTCCCAGGTGTCCAGGAGGGGAGGCCTCCCAACAGCACGAGGGGTCTGCAGAGCCAGAGAGCTCAGAGCAGCAGCCGGTGCTTCCCCCTGGCTCCACCCACAGGTAAAAAATCCTAATGAATCCATCTGATCCAGATCTATATACTTGAAACTTAGGGGAATGGAACAAAATTGGAGCATTCTTTGAATTGAACTCAAATACCCTTTTGCGCAAGAATCTGATGGAGGGTAGTAACAAGAATGGCCTTGAGAGTAGTGCGGGGATGAGGGGGACTGGCTGTGTACAGGTGGAGGTTCACAGCCCACCAACAGCAGCCCCCTCCGAGGCCTCCCCTCCCCCACCTTCCCACTAGGGAAATAATGCTCTGGGCGCCACCATCCCTGCATCATTCTTCACCTTTGGCCTAGTTAAAAATTCCACTAAGTGAAGGCTGACAATTTAGACCTCTCAGTTACTTACACCCTCTTTTAAATGAGTTTCCCAGGTTAAAAGGGTATTGCTTTTGACTGAACTCTTTCTAGGTAAAATGATAGGTTGTTTGGGGTTTATTTCAAAGTAACG
The DNA here is from genome assembly GCF_949752795.1 of Hyperoodon ampullatus. Lineage (NCBI taxonomy): Eukaryota > Metazoa > Chordata > Mammalia > Artiodactyla > Ziphiidae > Hyperoodon > Hyperoodon ampullatus. The sequence goes on from NC_136927.1 coordinate 20,844,492, forward strand.
CAGGAGGTGGAGAATGGGTCGGGGGAGATGCAACAAGATGGGTCACAAATTCATCATAATTCAAGTTGGGTCACGATGCTCATGTACGATTTTTGCGCATGTTTAGCATTTTCCAGAGTGAAATTTTGTGGGACAATTTACCAAGGTATTACTTTTGTCAGTGAACTAGGGAATTAAATGTGACCATCCCAGACGAGAGCAGAACCCAGTGACTGAAGGACCCCGTGCCCAGAGGAGGCTCTGCAGACAGACGGTCAGCTAAGGCCTCTCCCTGCATGTTTCATTCTAGAACCTAAAGTAACATTAACTGCCATTTTGGAAGTAGCTCTAAGTTGCAGAAGAGAATTTAGGTTTCTGTCCTGGATTATAAGCAAGAGTTCTTGAGTGACTGTTGGTGAATCTTAGCCTCAAAGAAAAATCTGATGTGTTTCTAGAATCTCATGGGAAGCACGATGTGCTCCAAGACTGGGGTGCTGGAGCCGCTCTCATCAGCTCTGGAGTGCAGATCGTGTGCATCTTTTCCCAACTCTGTTTTCAGCAACATCAGGCTGGAAGCTTGAAACCGGCTACAGTGGGAGGATTTACAACATGGAAGTTGGCAAATGCTACCGACTGGGACTTTGCCTCTACCCTTCTAGGTCCTTCTGGCTGGACTACAGATCAAATTAACGTGAGACAAATTAACAGGAGAAAAATCAAGCAAAAGTTTAATGACGTGTATACATGGGAGAGACCTGGGAAAACTGAGTACCTCACCAAAATGGCCAAAGCACTCACCTTAAATACCATCCTCAGCTAAAGGCAAAAGAGGATGTTGAAGGTGGGGCGAGTCAGTTCGGAGAGGTTCCCAGGAGAGGCACAGTGAACAGGGGTATGGGCGTTATGTGGATTTAAGTCGGTATCTCCTCCATTGATAAGAGTTTCTAGACGTTTGGTCATCCTTGTACTCCTGGTACAGTTAGGGAGATACCCTTACAAACGGAGATTTTTGTTTCTTACAAAAGGGTAACTTCTACTTGGTTTTCAGTTTTTCCCATGCTTGCTGTTTCTTAGAAAATAACCAGCTTAAAATAATACGCCAGAGAGACACATTTTGGGGTGGCAAATTTGGGCCACTGCTGTAGGGTCTCTGTCTTGGGATGGCCTCAAGAACGTGGACCTTCCATCTTAAATGTCTGTGGATGCACTCTGGAAACAGATTGCTCTCAACACTTCTCAGAGCTTAGGCAGAGGGAAGGGGAACAGCAGCAGATGGCCTTCATTAAAACCTGATTGTTCAAATGTGTCCAGTGCAGGGGTAGCCCATGGGAGATACCTAGTCCATGTCAACACACTTCTGCTGAGCAGTACTGGGGAAGCGGGCAGGTTCTGGGGGGAGGTCGTGTATAAGAAAAGGATGATGATTAGTTTCATCTGGAGTGCTGTGTTGAGGATTCTGAGCCTAAGATATTTTTGAGCACCTGGAACCTGCTATTCCTGAAGCCAAACCCCAAGAACTCTCAGGTGCATAATCCAATGAATTTGTTGTGTTGCTGTTCAACCCAGTTGGAATTGGATTTCTGTTCCTACCTCAAATAGTCCTGGTGATATGCTGTGTTGACACTCCCAGAGGACCCAACCACACGTAGGCAGCCCTCACCCCCACCTAGTGAGTAATAAAGGTGGCTCATTTCCAATTAGACTGCTGACTAGGTGGTTGGCCAATTTTGACTGGTCCCTACAGGAAACACATATGTGGCTGGGTTTCCAGATATGTTTTTTAGGAGTGGAGGAGGCTTGTCATGCCCCACACTCCATGCTGGGAGGCATGGATGCAGCGACCACCAACTCTGCCCAAAGGTGCCAGGTGGGTGAGCTGGGGATGCCTGTGCCCCCTGTCCCCCACTGCAGTGGGCAGATTGGGGTGGAGCGTGAACAAGGCTTGAGAAACTGCTGGGTGTTTGCTACTGGGGTCCCAACCCCAGAGAAAACCTAGGGAGCAGCCCAGGAGATGGGGTGTTTGCGGAGCTGAGCGGGGGCCATAAACAAATGTGCAAAACAACTGGATTTCAAGTGACTTCCCAGCTGGGAGGAAGGGCAGTTGTTTGCTTGTCCCCAGCAGGCCTGTTTTCTCTCTGAGGCTTCCTGTGCCAGCTTTGTTAGCCCTCGGGGCTGCAGAACCACAGTTCAATGGGCTTTGGAGAGGGGATGGGGCCCTGAGCCCAGGAGAGGCCCCGGAGGTAGACTGCTGGGCTAAGTGAACCCCGGGTGGCAGGGATGGTTCTGTGTTCGTGGGGCTTAGGCGAGTCGGCTCACTGCGTCCTTCTCATTGAAGTGGGATGATGTTGCTTCATTCCCGCTGCTACCAGCCTTACCTGCGGTTCTGTCCCTGCTCACCTGGACCACTCCATCACCTACTCAACTGGTCGCCTCGCCTCCACTCAGACCCTCACAGCTCTCCTCCACAAAGCGGCAGACTTGGTCTTTCATCCACAGAGATCAGGTCACGCCAGGCCCTCATCAAACTCTCAGATCACTTTGGAAAACCCGTTGGCAGGATTTAGACCCAGCAGTTCCACGCCTGAATCTCCATCCAACAGAGAGGGGCACCCACGACCCCTGAAGACTTAGCCAAGAACATTCACAGCCGCTTAAGTGTCCACCCATAGGAGAATAGATAAACATTTTATGGTAAATTTACACAAAAGCATAAATACTACAAAGCAGTGAAAAAGTATGACCTGCTCCTACATGTGGCGAAACGGGTGACTCTCCCAGATGGAACGTTGAGTGGGAGAAACCAGACATCAATGAGTACATGGTCATACGGTTCCGTTCACATGAAGGTCAAAATCAGGCAGAGCAAATCTTTGGTGATATAAAGGGGAGGGGCACGCGGGAGACCTCTCGGGCTCTAGAATGTTCTCTGTCCTGCACTGGTGGTAGTTTCCGGGTGTATGCGTATGTAAAACTTATCGATGCCTACACTTAAAATTGGTGCAATTTACTGTGTGTCAGTTACACAGATATGACACAAAAGAAAGAAAAACCGCTCCACTGGGTCCCCACAGCCCTGAGAGTAAAACACTCGTCTCTCTAAGAAATGTGTGGTCTGCCCTGCCTGGTCCCTCTGCTTCAGCCATGCTGGCCCTCTTTTTGTGAACTCCATCCTGCCTCAGGGCTTTGGCGCCACTGTTCCCTTCTCCTGTGATGCTGTTCCCTCCTCCTGTGATGCTGTTCCCTCCTCCTGTGATACTGTTCCCTCCTCCTGTGATGCTGTTCCCTCCTCCTGTGATACTGTTCCCTCCTCCTGTGATACTGTTCCCTCCTCCTATGATACTGTTTCCCTCTTCCTGCGATGCTGTTCGCCCCACTTCCCTTGTCTCTCACAGGTGTGTGCACCTGTGCAGAGGTAGGGCGGAAGGGGGGTGTGCACTGGGGTTGCTCACACCTATGAGGGCCCTTCAGCCGCAGGAAGAGCACAGTGTAGGCAGAGAAGCAGGGTGGGCTCTAGGCCAGTGACCTCCATGTGAGCTCTTGTCTGGGGCTCACAGATATTAGGGGACGGTCTGCTGTCCACTGTCCTGTTGAATTGATCGCCTTGTTTATTTTCTTGTTTGCTCTTCATGTGCTGGTGCTGTGAGGACAGGGGTGGATTGCCAGCATCTAGCACAGTGTCTGGCCAACAAGAGGTTCTCAAGACGCACGTGCTGACTGTATCGAGGAAAGCTGCCCCCTGACCCTCTGGCCTCTGGAGAGGCTGTGAGGAACACGGGTGGCCACAGGGGGCTGAGCTGACCCGGCTGAAGAGTGCCATTGGCCTTGGAGCCCAACAGCCCTGTAGGCAGGCGACAGCGGCTCTGTCTCAGCTCTGCTTCAAAGGGCTCAGGCCCTCCCCCCTGGAGAGGCGGGCTTGCCCCCGCCCCCCAGCATCTACTGGCCTGCACTGGGCTCCGGCTGGACTGGAGTCCCAGAAACAAGAAGGGCGTTCCAGTCCATGTGGCCGGCCTCGCTTAGCTACTCTGGGGTGGGACAGGTCGGGGAGGTGGGGCGGCTTGTAGGGCTCTCCCCTCAAAGGGGAGCATTCACGGGCCTAGGGGCACCCTCTCCACTCCCCACGCCTCCTCACGGCTCATCAAGTCCAAGAGGAGAGGGGGGAGCTGCTTTTTGCTCTTGACTCATTTAAATGTAACAGATACATAGAAACGTGCATGTGTGGGAATTCCCTGGTGGCCTAGTGGTTAGGATTCTGGGCTTTCACTGCCAAGGACCTGGGTTCAATCCCTGGTCGGGGAACTGAGATCCCACAAGCCGTGCGGCGCGACCAAAAAAATAAATAAAATGTGCACGGGCATAAGTGTACAGCTTGCCATGTTTTCACACATGGAAAAGGCCCAGATCAAGAACCACTATAACACCAGCCCCAGAGCCCCATGCTCCCTCCAGCCTGTACCCTGCGAGGCAGCTGCTGGGGGTGGACAGCAGAGCCTCACATGCATGGAATCATCCAGCATGTGCTCCGTGTCCAGCTTCTTTTGTTCAATGTGATGTTCTGTGTATATAGTTATAGATTGTTTATCTCGTCGCTGTAGGCTATTCCACTGGATGACATTCATTTATCCATTTATTTATTCGTTATGATTATTATTGGTTATTATTGATTCCGTTTATCCATTTTACCGTTGATGGACATTTGGGTGGTTTCCAGTTTGGGGGATTGTGCTCCATGCTGCTGTGAACCTTCTTTTGCTTTTCCCTTCAGTGTACATCTGGGAGGGAACTGTGGGATGTGGGGTGAGGGTGTGAAGGGGTAAGTCAACCTCCGTTAATTCATAGAACAGGGCTTGTTTTCTTGGGGGCAGGAGCAGCATACGGTTTTCTGAGGCATTTGGTCTTTCTCACGAGGATGCAAGGTGCCCTACTTGGCTGGGAAATATTCTGATTTTCATTTTAAAGGAAGCTGCTGCCTGCCTCAACACCTTGACTTCCAAAGAAACTGCCAGAGCCCCTCCTAACTGAGCCCCAAGCAGCAACACCTGCCCAGAGAGAGAGAGAGAGAGAGACAGAGGCAGAGACAGAGAGACCACCAGCTGCAAAGCCTAAAGGAATGAAACCTGGGGACTGTGAAGTGAAACCAAACAGCTCTGGGGAAAATTCTGTAGCTTCAAACAGGTGACGATTGTGTTTTTCTACCAAACTGTTGTGAAATATGGCTTCAGTTTGGAAGGTTCATAGGACTCAACTCAGAATGATTCCAGGGGAGTGAGATAAGCCGGGTCCCTGGGCTGACTTCAGAGGTGGCAGGAGCCTTGGCCGGAGGTGGGCAGCCTCCTGGGGATGAACGGGGACCTTCCCGCCACCTGCCCTTGGCCCCGTTCCTCAGACAGCCGGCCTCCCCATCCTGTGGGCCTGGTGGGGGCAGAGGGAACAGACTGGAGTTCTTCTCTGGGACACAATGATAAGACCCCTCCCCTCCTCTCCTCTCTGCCCCAGCCTCACTCAGGGTGGGGCGCCTCCCCCAGGCCAGGCTCTTGGAGGGAGGGACCTTGACTGGAAGGCGAGGCCAGGGCTGGGGCTACAGTGAAGCAAGGAGGCACTTGCCTGGGGCACCACGTTTAAGGGGCCACCAAGAGACTCAGGAATCAGGATAAATAACACCTTAACATGATTTAAAAAAAAATCAAATGTAATACAAAAAATCCAAGGTGAACAAAGTGTCAAAAGTTTAACTGAAAGCAAGATCCAGTCCTGCCCTTGCCTGACCCTGCGTTTCCTCACTCTGCTCACGGCCCTGGTGCCCATAAAACCTAATTCATAGAAGCAGGTAGCTGGTCTGTAGACTGGAGCTGGGCGAGCTGGCATCTATAACTACTGGGGGAGGCTGACCATCTTTCGTGAAGCCTGCTGGGTCCCTGGGAGCAGCAGAGACAAGAGTTCCAGGTATTATGGACATTGGGATTGGCAGACAGGAAACAGAGGACAATGAGGGACTCATCTGTGGGCGGCCGGCGCACGGGCAGGAGGAGGGATGGCAAGATGGCCAGCAGACCACAAAAAATGCGTGCTCCTCCTTCCCTAGGGTAAACGGGTGGCTGGGAAGGAGCTGTCCAGCCAGTAACTACATTTCCCATCAGCTCTTGCATCCCAGAAGGGTCACGTGACCACTTCCCACCAATGGGAATGCGAATAGAAGTGATGGGTGTGTCTTCCCCATCCCATCTCTCCCCACCTTCCTGGCTGAACGCAGAGAACTCTGAGGCTGGGGATGGAAGGAGAACTTAGATCCCCACATGGGGAAGGCCACCTCAACTTCAAACACACACACGGGCCTCTTAGGTGAGCCAGAAGAAAACTTGTACTGTGTGGCCCACTGTGGTGCAGAGGCTTATTTGTTACAGCAGCTAGCTTTGCTCTGACTCACAGAGGAAGTCATCAGGAGTTAGAGAAACCCCAGGAAGGCTGGCCTGAATGGTCTGTCATGCTTGGATGGGCTCTGGGCTGGAGTGGAGCAGAACTTCCAGACTGAGTGTGAGAAGAACAAAGAAGGCGTGTCTTTGTGTGCCTTCCAGCTGTCTCATCCGGACCTCTGAAGCTAGCGGTAAACTTGGCGGGGACACCTATGGTTGGGTCTGCAAGGCTGCCCACCATGAGGAACTGTCCCCTCTGACTGCCAATCCCTGTGGCCCTGGCCACCACGATGTGGATCATTGCCCTCCCCCAGAACTTTAAAACCTGCAACCGAAGACTAGGCCCCCTGTTTCTGGGTGCTGTGAATGTGAGGCCCCAGGGCTGGTGGTGACTGTGTGCTCTGCCTTGGGAAGTTGCAGTCTGTGGTTGAAGAGAATAAAGCAGTCAGGCAGAGAGAGAGGCAGAGAGAGGGTAGTGACAAGGTTGGATTAAGGATTCCAGCCACCTGAGACCCAGGCTGGCTCCTGCCCTTACCCCACTAACTGGTGGTATCTCAGAAACGGCTTCTTCCACCAAACTCCTGCTCTGGGCCTTGCAGGCTCTAAGTGGGTTTCTGCCATGTGCACACCAAGGATTCCAATGAAACCCAATCCACCAAACCCACATATTTTTGGAGCACTTACTATGTGCTACACAGTGTGGTCAGGTTTTGTGCCTTTGAGAAGGGCTGTGGAGAGGATGCCTCAGGAAGACTGAAGAGATGGGACCCTGACAACTGGGTCAGGAGCCTCTGCTTGGATCTGAAAAGGGGGAATGAGGCGGAGAGAGAGAGGAGGCGTCCCATCCATGGCTGTCTGTTTAAGGGCACCGCAGAGTTGGGCTGCTCCCCCTTCTGTCCCTGGCCTCCACACTGATCATCCAGTGGGTGATTTAGACCCACAATGATCTCCGGAACCCTAGAGCAGCAATGCCCTGACTGTGGAGGCATCAGCTGGTGGAAGGTGGGGAGCTTGCAAATGTGGAGCCTTGTGGGGAACACAGCTTTTAGAACTACATGTGTTGTTTTGCTTTCCAAAAGACAAAGCTCAGAAATGAACAGACATTTAGCCAAAGAGGATATACAGATGGCAAATATAAACACATGAAAAGATACTCAGTATTTCTAGCCAGTGGGGAAATTCAAATTAAGACCGCAACGACGTATCATTATACACCTATCAGAATGGCTAAAATAAGAAAGAGTGACAACACCAAATACTGGTGGGGAGGCAGAGAAACTGGATCACTCATTCATGGCCAATGGGATGTGAAGTGGTACAGCCATGCTGGAAAAGAGTTTGGCAGTTTCCTTAAAAAACTAAACATGCAACTACCATACAAATCAGAAACTGTATGCCTAGGCATTTATTCCAGAAAATGGAGGCTATGTCCACACAAAAATCTGTATACAAATGTTCATAACAGCTTTATTTGTAATAGACAAAAGCTGGAATCAGCCCAGCTGTTCTTCAACAGGTGACTGGTTAAAAAACCCTGGAGTAAGGAATGCCATGGAATAAAAGAATGAACTATTGATACGTGCAACTTGGAAGAATCTCGAGGATATTATGTTGAGCAAAACTGAAACAAAACAAAACAAAAAACAATCCCTTAAAAGTTACACACTGTACGATTTCTTTTATATTAATATTTTTGAAATGACAAAAGTTTAGAAATGGACAACAGTGGTGATGGAGTTAAGGAAGGGGTGAAGATGGGAGGGCAGTGGGTGTGGCTATCCAAGGACAGCAAGGGGGATCCTTGAGGTGGTGAAATGTTCTGTATCTTGATTATATCAATGTCGACATCCTGATTGTGATATTGTACTACAGTTTTGCAAGATGTTACCATTGGGGGAAACACTGGGAGTAAAAGGGTCTGTATTATTTCTTACCAATGAATTATCTCAAAATTAAAAGTTTAATTTACAAACTAAAAAACTGCCTGAATGCACTGGAGAGTGAACAAAAGCAGGCAGAAACTGGAAGGGCTCTGCTCTTGGCCGTAAAGGAGTGGCACAGGAAGAGTTTCCCATTCTTTATTTTTCTGGCTTTTAGCCCAAGGGCAGTTCCCAGACTAAACTATGCAGAGCAGCTAAAACTCCAATAGAAAACCCGCAGTCTTCTTGGCTTGAAGAGCTGGAAGAGAAGAATCTGGGCACCCACAGCTATTGGAAAGTGAGAGGAGAACCTCAGAAAGGTGAGGCCTAGAGAAGAAAATCCCCCTATCCTGTGTATTGACTCTGTCCAAATCTCCAGCTGACTGTGCACCATGCACATGTGGGGAAGATGTCCAACAGCCCAGCTGAGGCTAAGAGAACTGAACTGAGGTTTGAACTGCTGCCCAAAAGGCAGAATCTGCAGTTTGAGTCTAGCCAAGTTTATTGCTTCATAAAACAAGTAAACAAACAGACAAACAAGCATCAATACTCTTCAGAGGAATATAACAGAATCCAGAGGCTCTATAAAATAGCATTGACAATGCCTAGAATACAAGCCAAAATTATTTGACATAGGGAAACCTAGGAGTCATCCTTGAGTCTTCCCTCTCCCTTTCTTTCTACAATGAATCCATTCATGAGAGCTGTTAGCCCAACCCAGAAACAAAGTCTCACTCCATCTGCTTCTGGTCATCTCCACCATGACCTCCTTGTTCCCCCCACCAGCTCAGACCTGGATTATACACAGGGTTCCTCCCTGGAGTCCCTGCTTCCTCCCTTTTCCTTGCAATTCACTCCCTGCATAGCAGCCAGAGCCATCTTTTTAATGTCCAGACCATGTCACTTGCCATTGCTCTTAGGATACAATCCAGCCTCCTCGCCATGACCCACACAGCCCTGCGGGAGTGACGGGCCTGCCACTTTGGCCTTGTCTCCTCCAATCCTGCCCTTCCTCACCACTTTCCACCCTCACGGGCTGGTCTGCTCCTCCAACATCCTCAGCCCCTTTGTGCTTGTTGTTCCCCTGATCCTCCTGTTATCATTCAGGTTTCAGCCCAAATATCACCTCCTTAGATAGATCTCCCCTGACCCCACCACCACCTCAGATAGCCTGACAGTCCCTATCACATTCTCTGGTTTTATTTTTCTGAATCGTTGAGTCACTGCCTGAGCGTTTGTTTGCACTATCCGTCTTCCCCAGATGGAGTGTTAGCCCCACATGGGATAAGACTTGGCCTATCTTGCTTATGGCTTATCTGCAGTGCCTGGAATAGCACCGAATACATAGCAGTTTCTCATACACAGTAGCATAATCTCAGCTATTGTGCATAATGGCATCCCCGAACATAGAGACATAGAACAACCACCATTTGATTATGCCCACAGGTTTGGACAGGGCCCAGCAGGGTGGCTTGTTTCTGTTTCACACTGTCTGGGGCCTCAGCTGGGAAGACTGAGTGGTTGGAGGTGACTCAAAGCACTGGCTGGGGCTGGCGGGTCCATGTCCAACAGGTCTTCCTCACTCCCAGGTCTGGTGCCTAGGCTGGAATGGCTGGAGGCGGGGCTCAGCCTGGCCACCTCGGGGTCATCAGATTGTTTACATGGCGGATTAGCCTTTCAGTGAACTAGACCAGAGCTGCACAGCCTCGGAAGTTACAAAGAAGAGCTTCCACTCTACTCTGTTGGAAAAGTAGTTACTAGGGAATCTACACCCCAATTCTTGATGAGAGGAATATAAAATAATTTGTGGCCATTAAAAAATCTGCAGTAGTTCTCAGTAAATATTTCTTGGTTGGATGGATAAATGGATGAATCTATATTAAGGTGTCTCTTAAGAGATTGGTCTCAGGTATCAGTTACTGGAGTCAAAGCTAATCCTGAAGAGTCTCTCCAAAGGCTGGCACTTAGATAAACGTGCTTTTCCTCCAGGCCAGCTGGACCGGAGGGTCCTTCTTGCTGTCTGCTCTGCTGCTTGCTCCCCTGGCTGCAGACACGAACCAGTGAGTGGAGACATTGAATTTTCTAACACCTTGGCTTCCTGCTCAAGCCACTGACAGCAGACGCTAGACCACCTGTGAATGGTGCAGCACGTGGGGGCCTTCCCAGGCCAGGCGAGGGGTGTCCCAGCGATCTTGGTAACACAGTCCACGATGGACGGACAACCAGTGGCTCCTCTGACCCCAGCAAGTGGGTATTGATTATCAGCGGGCACGTGCTGTTCTAGATTCCATCACATGAAGTGAAAAGCTGGCAGGGATTGGCCGCTGCCCACCCACCCTCCCAGGAGCGTTTAAAACTCCAGGCTGAAATCTGATGGAGCGATGGTTAGGCCCTCTGGCAAGGGCATGCAAACCCTCCCAGACGCCCCTCGGGGTGGTCCTGAGTTCTAAGAAGTCTCTGCACAGAGAGGGAAGGGAGGCCGTCTCCCTGCTTCTCTCTCTGGCTCCAGCTCATCCGGTTGCCACTTCCCCCAGCCTGACTCTTCCTCACCATACCCTCTCCTGGAGCAGCCCTTGAAAGGTGAAAGGTCATCACTTCTGCCTTTGCTACCCAGGGCCTGTGAGCCCATCACACATGGCACCGACCTGAAAGCTGAGAGGACTCCAGCTTCGCAGGTCGCCCAGGGGCCCTGGGTGAGGCATCATTTCTGCACTCACTGTCCCCCAGCCCCTCCCTCCGGTTCACTCCCCAGCGCACCCCCGTCTGCTCTGTCCCCACTGCAGGGTCCTCACTAAGGCTGCATCCTTGCCACCAAAGCTCACGGGCACTTTGGGATCATTTTATTGTGGTTGGGACAAAATTTAAAGATCCAAGAATCACACACGAGGTGTTGACAGACCTGGCCCCACCCACCTAGTAGCAAGGCTCCAATTGAGTCCAGACTTCTCTACATACTGGCTGTGTGACTTTAGGCAAATAACTTAACCTCTCTGTGCCTCGTTTTCTCCATAAATAAGCAAACAGTAATTCCAACTTTTGAAGATGCAATGAAAACTGCACACAAGTGTTTAATACTGGGTCTGGCATATAGTGGACTCTCGCCTTTATGGACAATCTAGGGTCCCTCTCCCCATCCCCACATGTACCCTGCTCTCCAGACACACACACTCCCAAAGCTCCAAGCCTCCGTTTTTATTCACGTGTGGCCCAGCCCATTACCTCTCCCTTTGCCTGACCTCCTCTTCCTCTTCTTTCTCACCTTCGTCCCCTTGCTGTCTCCTTAAGACCCCACCCAGGGACCCCATGTTCATAAAGCTTTCTCGCCTTCCTGCACCCTCTGGGCTGGGTCCCTGGGCTCCCTGGACACATCTTCGTTTAGCTCTCCAGGGCCAGCAAACTGCTGGCTGGAAGGCAGATTACAGTCACTGACGTGCTTTGCTCTTTACTGTATTTTTCAAACTTCTGGCATTTGTTATAACATTAAAAAGTTGGGAGCCTTCACATGACAACCTGGATTTCTGTAACTCTTGAATACCTGAAGGAGTTAGCAATATGGCTGAGTGTCTGTTGCTCCCTTTCAGGGGCGTGGACACTGCAGTTTGCCACACTCCCCGCTGCTCCCTATTGTAGGACACCCAGCTGCTTCTCACTGTCTTAGTTCCTCCCAAACCGGGCTCTGAGATGAGAACTTAGATGCAGGTAGTTCATTTGGGAGGGGAATCCAAGCAGCACAGGGAGTGGCTGGAGGAGTGAGGTGGGGAAAACGGAAGCCAATAAGGGGTCTGTCGATGGCCGGGTTGCCTGTGGATAAATGGGCTCTGCCCCACTGGGCTGCTCCAGGAAACACTGTAGAACCTGCCTCAGGATGGTCCCTCAAGGGTGGGGAAGCCGGGGTATTTACCCACCAGCTGTCGTGCTCCCCAGTTGCAGGCCACCCTCAGCTTGCAAGCTCAGCTTGCAAGGCCACATGCTCAGCTTGCAAGCGCTCAAGCAAAACAAGTGCCGACAGAAGCAGTGGCCCGCGGCGTGCCTGGGTGGGTGGGCATGGTCCACTGCACCTGCCGGGGACCCCGAGGCAGGCCAAGGGCATCCGGGCAAGGCATCTCACAGCATCTTTGCACAGTGAGATGTTTGCAACTTCTGAACCAATAGCATTGCACTTGTCTGGTTCCCTTTCTTCCCCACCTGAATTGTAAGCTTCCCGAGGACAGGGCCTGTGAACTTCAGCTCCTAACTCCAGTGCCCAGCTCTGCACCTGGCACACAGGTACTCAGAGATGTCTCATTAAACGTTGCCTGTTGCTTCGGCTTCCCAGTTATCAGAGGGGGCAGTTCCAGCTCTGTGACAGACACGGCACTGTCCGCAGGAGGGGAGTGGTGCCCCAGAGTCACAGACTTGCCGCCCAAACACGTGAGCAGGGACAGCTCACCTCCCAGGGGTGGCCAAGGCCCAGGGGGAAAGACCAATGCACCCGTGTGTCCTTATGGGCCCCTGAGTGAGGCAGCCTGCGAGCAGTGGTGGGGATGCCACCACAGGTTTGTGAGCCTGTGAGGTGAGGGAACCCAGAGGACCACGCCTGCTGCACTGGAAGTGTGTTCCGCTTCACTCAACAGATATGCGTGGAAGTGCTGGGATGCACCACTTGACAGGTTGGTGCTGGGAGCCAGGCATTCAGGGTAAAGGACCATCTCTCTAGAGGAAACAAGCACTAGGAAGAAAATAAACAGGGTGATGTGACAGGGAGTAACGGAGAGGAGAGGACTTTAGGGTAAATGATCAGGGAAGGCCTTTTTGAAGAGGTGACTTGGAGCTCAATGCAAATATCAGCGGGAAAGGCATAGCAGGAGGTGGGAACAGAATGTGCAAAGACCCTGAGGCAGGAGCTTACTGGTCTAACTTAAGGAACAGAAAAGTTTTGATGAGGACACAGGGAGAGAAGTACAAAGTCCCAGAAGGAAACGGGAGCAGGTCACATGGAGCAGGGGGGACAGTCTGGGGGTGTCTGGATGTTTTATGAGTGCAGTGAAAGGGCACTGCAACTTTAAGGAGGTGCGGCCATAACTAGTTTGTTTTTCTAATACATCTTTATTGGATTATAATTGCTTCACAGTGCTGTGTTAGTTTCTGTTGTACAACAAAGTGAATCAGCCATAGGCATACATATGTCCCCATATCCGCCCCCTCTTGAGTCTCCCTCCCACCCTCCCTATCCCACCCCTCTAAGTTGTCGCAAAGCACCGAGCTGATCTCCCTGTGCTATGCAGTTGCTTCCCACTAGCTATCTATTTTACGTTTGTTAGTGTATATATGTCGATGCTACTCTCACTTCTTCCCAGCTTCCCCCCGCCACCCCCATGTCCTTACGTCCATTCTCTACATCTGCGTCTTTATTCCTGCCCTGCAACTAGGTTCATCAGTACCATTTTTTTTAGATTCCATATATATGCGTTAGCATACGGTATTTGTTTTTCTCTTTCTGACTTACTTCACTCTGTGTGACAGACTCTAGGTCCATCCACCTCACTACAAATAACTTGATTTTGTTTCTTTTTATGGCTGAGTAATATTCCATTGTATATATGTGCCACATCTTCTTTATCCATTCATCTGTCAATGACATTTAGGTTGCTTCCATGTCCTGGCTATTGTAAATAATGCTGCAATGAACATTGTGGTACATGTCTGCTTTTGAATTATGGTTTTCTCAGGGTATATGCCCAGTAGTGGGATTGCTGGGTCATAGGGTAGTTCTATTTTTAGTTTTTTAAGGAACCTCCATACTGTTCTCCATAGTGGCTGTATCAATTTACATTCCCACCAACAGGGCAGGAGGGTTCCCTTTTCACCACACCCTCTCCAGAATTTATTGTTTCTCGATTTTTTGATAATGGCCTTTCTGACTGGTGTGACTCATTGTAGTTTTGATTTGCATTTCTCTAGTAATTAGTGATGTTGAGCATCTTTTCATGTGCCTCTTGGCCATCTGTATGTCTTCTTTGGTGAAATGTCTATTTAGGTCTTCCACCCGTTTTTTAATTGGGTTGTTTGTTTTTTTGATATTGAGTTCCATGAGCTGTTTGTATATTTTGGAGATTAATCCTTTGTCCGTTGTTTCACTTGCAAATATTTTCTCCCATCTGAGCGCTGTCTTTTCTTCTTGTTTATGGTTTCTTTTCCTGTGCAAAAGCTTTGAAGTTTAATTAGGTCCCATTTGTTTATTTTTGTTTTTATTTTCGTTACTCTAGGAGGTGGGTCAAAAAGGATCTTGCTGTGATTTATGTCATAAAATGTTCTGCCTATGTTTTCCTCTAAGAGTTTTATAGTGTCTGGTTTTACATTTAGGTCTTTAAACTTGTTTTTAAATGATCTTTCTGGGCAGAGAATGAGCCACAGGGGGCAGATGTGGAAGCAGGAGGCTCAGGGGGGAAGGGAGTGTCATCTTCCAGAGAAGAGCAGTACCGGGTGGCGTGGAGCTAAGGAACTGGGCAGGTCATGCATGCATTTTGAACTTGGGGTTGACAGCACAAAGTGATGAACTGGACAGGGATGTGAGGAAGGGGAGACCACTCCTTTGGGGTCCAGCAGTGGTGATCGCATCTGGGCTGAGCCGTTGGCAATGCCCCTAAAAGGGGCTGTCCCTTGTCACCCTCTCCAGCCTGCCTGGGATGTTAGGACAGCAGCTCACACCCTCTGGAGGAAGGATGCACCCCCACCCCTCACCCCCCACCATCAGACAGACTTTCTCAACCAGGGGTCAGGGTTCCCTGGATGGGCTCTCAGGAATCTCGGGGTTTAGGGAGAGAGAGGGAGTTTGAAACTATTTGTAGGGATCCTGAAATGCCAGCATGAGAGGAACTCATGCTCCTCCCAAAGTCCCAGCCCCTTGAGAAACACTTAAATTACTTTATCCCACATCAAAATGTTTTGTAGTATCTGGGAAAGCTAAATATACATATACCTATGAGCCAGCAATTCTGCTCTGAGGTATATGCCCAAGATAAACAATAATACATTCACCAAAAGACAAGTACAAGAATGTTCTCTGCAGCACTATTTGTCAATAAACAAATTAGTCCAATTGTTTAACAGAATAGTATACAGTCACGAAAAAGAAAGAACTGTGCCTGCAATATCATGCATGAATCCTACAAACATAATGGAAAGAGCCAGACACAGAAGTGTGCACATTACATGCTCCCGTTATATCAAGTTCAAGAACAGGATACGCTACCTCTGCTGCTAGATGTCAGGATAGCCTTGGGGAGGTGGACCTGTCTGAAGGGGCTTTAGGGGCCTCCTGGCTGCTGGTAGTGCCCTGTTCTCCACCTGGGCCGGTATTCCATTCCTGAAAACTCACCAAGCTGCTTATTTATGATTTGTGCGCCTTTCTGCATGTATACTACACGTCAATAAAAAGTTTTTAAAAGACCATGTTCCATAACTCGATCACCCATCAAATTCATAAGACTTTAAGTAACTTTACTTTTCCCAAAATTCAAATGGACCTTCAGAAGACACAGATTTGACATATTGAGAATATTTAAGAGAACATTTTAAGTGTTAATAGTCATTCTGAAGGCAGAATTCCAGAAACGTTCCCAGCTAGGATTGGGTGTCTCCCCCAACAGTGGCTGGGTCCCAGGGGTCTGGGTGGGCAATGGATTCATGGGGCAGATCAGGAGGGAAGCCCTTTGGCCCTTGAGGTGGCCCAGCCTGCTGGTGGAGGTGACCTGGGGGCAGCTCTGGGATTGGGGCCATTTCTGATCTTCTGCCCACCCTGGAAGCCTCAGGAGCCTGGCCAGAAGTAGCCCAAAATGGGAGGCTCCTAGGGACGCCCTGCTGCTTTGCCAGCCTGGCCGAGAGGGGAGTCCCAGCTTCCCGCGGGAGCTTCCTCTGCCCCCTCACTGTGCTGTGCCAGGTGCCTGTGCAGGAGACCGCCTGCTCTGCAGAGACCAGGGGCTGCCATCTGTGTCCAGGCTGGGAGCCTGCTCCCTGGAGGCCTGGTGAGGCCAAAGCTCCAGGGCTGGGGGCTGGGTGGGTCACTGGTGGGCTTGCTCTGTGTGGGCCCCAGGAAGATGTGGGCTCCTTCCCCAAACATGCCTTTGTGCTCTCCAGTCACAGGGGCTAGTCTGTCGGGGACCACCCCTTCCCGTTTCACTACAGGGCAGACCCGACAGCCCTCAAGCCAGCCGCCTGTCCACCTGGCTCCCAAGCTGAATCAAGAAAGAACACTGACTAGGACTTGAGGGGAGACCAGAGCCTGCACTCACATCCAGAGGAGGAGGTCGGGGTCCCCGTGCTGGCCACCAACTCCATTCAACACTTGGTTATTGAGCGCCTCCCCCATGCCAGGCCCTGGGCCAGGCCCTAATTGTTCATTTTAGGGGGTTGAAACAATAAACAAAATAAGCAAATTATACAGTATATTACAAGGTGATAAATGCCCTGGGGAAACATAAAAATAAAGCTGGGAGAGGAGATGCTGGGGGTGATGTTTCTAACAGGAGGGCCTTGCTTAGAAAGGGTCTTGAAAGCAGAGCCTTGAAGGGTAGCAGTGAGCCGGGTGGGGACTGGGGAAGGGGCTCCGGGCTCAGGGAACAGCCGTGCAGAGGTCCCTGCCAGCAAGAGGGTGTGATGTGTTTCAGGACCAACAGGGAGGCTGGCCTGTCCGGGCGGTGAGAGCCAGTGAGGCAGAGACAGAGGGCTGAGGGAGGGACAGGCCAGACTGCAGGGCATTCTGGGCCACATAGGGAACCTGGTTTTGCCCTGAGTGAAACGGACTGAGATGTGGTCAGACCCACTCAAAGCCACATCCAGCAGATTGGGTCGACCTTTGTAGAAAAGCAGTTGCAGTGAGAATCAAAAGCTTTGAAGATGTCCGTTTTCCCACTGTAGATCCATTTCTAGGCATCTTCCTAAAGGAAAGATGGGGAATGCTGCAAAGATTTATATTTAAGCCTCCATTCATTCATTCATTCATTCAATAACACATGGTTACCTGCTCATAGAAACCACCTAAAAGTCCAAAACTAGGGGCACTGTTCAATACATGATTGCACATAAATTTGATGAATTGTTGTATAACCAGGAAAGACTATTTTTCAAAGGTTTCATAATGAGGGAAAATGTTTAAAACATATAAATGAAGGAAACAGGATAACTGATGTTTGATAGAATCTCCATCTGTTGATTTAAATGGACACATGCACTTACTCTCCCATGATGATCTTTGAAAACGTTATGCTCAGTGAGTGAAAGGAGCCAGTCAGAAAGGCCCGCAGAGTGTACAGTTCTATTTTTATGAAATGTCCAGAATAAGCAAATCCATAGAGACAGAAGGTAGATTAGTGGTTTCCAGGGGCTGGACTGGGGGGTGGGGGGTGACCGCTAATGGAACTGCTAATGGGGATTCTTTGGGGGTGATGAAAATATCCTGAAATTAAATAGCAGTGGTGGCTGCACAACTCTGTGAATACACTAAATAACCACTGAACTGTACACTTTGGGAAGGTGAATTTTATGATGTGTGAAAGATATTTCAATAAAGCTGTTATTAACAAATGTATACCTATGCAACTGAAGAAAGAGTGGAAAGGAATACAGTAAAATATTGGATGGTATTGATAGTTTTTGGGGGAGAGTTATGAATTTTCTTCTATAAATTCTCCTATATTTGAGTAATGGTGGTACATTTTCAAAAAAAAAAACAAAGAAAAGGGACATATATGGCATGGAGCAGAGGTTTCACGGGGACTTTCTGTGAATCTCCCTCCCTCCCAAGAAGGACTCCGTGGCAGTGAATTGAGATGTTTGCTCCAATTTTCCACGCTCCCCTCTGCCAGCAGACAGCACTGCCTGGTCCCCTTGGGCATTGGGTGAAACTATATGACGTGTTCTGGCCAATGATTTGTTCGTGAAAGTGACCTGTCAGCTCTGAGCCAGCCCATGTAATTGCCGGTGTGAGACACCCCTAGGACTCTCTTTCTGCTGCAGCAGCCTTCAAATGTTCTACAAGGAGCTGCTCCATCAGCCCGGGTCCTGGAGGGAGGGCCGTCCAGAACCGTCCCCAGCAGACCTGAAATGGGCCTGTGATGTTGCTGAGATACAAGGCTTGATTGTTTTCAGCCACTGAGCACTTGTTTGTTGTTGCTGTTGTCACAGCACAACCTAGCAGGTACTGACCAATGTGCGTAAACAAGGAGAGCTGAGCTGTTGCTGCCGCCAGCCTGCAGCTGCTGCCACAGTAAAATAATGCCGTGGCTACACACTGCACTGCTGGAGGGCACCCCAGCTCCTTTTCCACTTCAGATGGCTTTCTGTCTATTTTTGCATTCTCTTTAAAGCAAAGCTGAGAGATAGGAGAATCAGATATTTTCCTCATTTCACAGACAAGTCAAGGGGTTTGGCTGTGGTTTCAGACCCGCTTGTGGCATTATCCAGGTCTTCTGAATCTCTGCCCAGTGTCCTGGCCACAGCAGACCCTCAGTCTGGTCCAAGAAGATCCAGTCACTGGACTAGGCCAAGCAATCAAAGAGCATAGTTTGTGCAGGAAGGTTTGTCCTTAAAATAAACCAGAGGGGAAAACAATGCATAGCTGTGGAGAATCTGGTAGAAATGGATCCAGAAAGACAACTACCCTCTTCCAGTTCTCCAAGGTAACCTTGACCTTAGGAAATTAAGTGGGAACCAGAGAGTGAAAAAGAAGGTCCCAAAGTCTCCAAGTTGGAGAATTCTAAGTGGAGCTTTCTCTCTGCCCAGAAGGACAGAGTTCGGGATGTGAGACCAGCCATATGGGAGAGTCCAGGGGAAGGACGGGGTGTTGGATGCACGGGATGGCTGTCCCAAGGGCCTTGTCCACCTGTCTCTAGAGTTCTTGTTCTTTGTGTTCCAAAATGGAATGTCTTCTATTGTTTTTTTTTCTGATTACAAAAGTAATACTTACTGATAAAAAGCTCAAGTGATTATCTATCTATCTATCTATCTATCTGATCTCCTATCCATCTATCTATCTACATTATGTACACAAATGAATCCCTCTATAAAACCCACCCATCCTTCCACTGTCCTAGACAACTAACTCCACCCCGTCTGCGTCTGCAGCCTGCCACCTTGTTCCTATTGCACTGAGAAAAGAGAGGCTGTGGGAAGAGAGATTCCATATCTCCCACCTCCCTGCGTCAGGCCCCTGCTCTTCCTCCCCTCCTGTGGTCCTCTGCGGAGGAGCCTGTGTGCTCCCAGCCAAGGCCAGTCCTTCCTCCTGTGCCGTGGATTCCACTGGGCACCTGCTCGAGGACACAGTGCCAGCAACGCTTCCCTCTCTCTCCCGCATCCCCAGGGCTTCCGCCTCTGGGGTCTTCTGCACAGCGTGCAAAAATTCTCTCCGGCCCTGATTCCCAGTCCTCACCCACCTGACCTGTCGGCAGCATCTGACACGGGTGCCCCCCTCCCATTCCCGGGACACCGCCTTCCCGCAGCATCAGGAACCTCCAACCTCTGGGGTGATCCCGCCCCATCTCTTCGTAGCTCTCTCTCATCCCTCTGCCTTCTCAGCCCTTGATCCACTCCTGTCTTCTATCGACGCTCACCCCCGTCAGCTCTACCTTCAGGATAGATCTGGTGACCCACCATCACCTCCCACCTGGGTTCCCGCATAGCTGGCCCCTTGAGACTCCTCCAAACACAGCAGGATGATCTTCTCAATCGTGTGTCTGATCACATGGTTCTCCAGTGGGGTCCCACCTCTATCCTAGTTAAAGCCAAAGTCCTCTTGATGACCCACAAGGCCCACACGATCTGACCTCATTTTCTGCTGCCCCCGACCTGGCTCGCTCCTCTCCCTGAAGTCAGCATGCGCACCCAACCTCAGGGCCTTTGCACTGGCTCTTCCCTCTGCCTGGAGTATCTCCTCCCAGGCTTCCCACAGCTCTCAGCTCATCCCTTCCAGGCCTTTACCTGGCCTGGCTGCCCTGTTTAAAATCTCCCATCTCCCTAACAGTCTTGACCCCCTTCCCCTGCTTTCTTTTCTTTCTGTTTTTTATTTTTAAGATTTTTTTTGATGTAGACCATTTCTAAAGTCTTTATTGAATTTGTTACAATATTGCTTCTATTTTATGTTTTGGTTTTATTGGCCACGAGGCATGTGGGACCTTAACTCCTTGACCAGGGATCGAACCCACACCCCCTGTATTGGAAGGCAAAGTCTTAACCACTGGACCGCCAGGGAAGTCCCCCTTGCTTTCTTTTCTTCACTCATCGTGAAACTAATTTATAAGGCTGAACCACGTAAAATTGTCCATATTCGGCCACTTTTGACCCCTACCATGTCAATTTCATACCACTCAGATTAATATATATTTTACTTATTCACCTTTGTTTCCCGCCTTCTCCCATTAGAATGCCAGCTTCTGAGGGAAGATAGTCTCATCTGCTGTGTTTTCTCCTGTACCAAGAACCACCTGGCACAGAGTAGGTGCCCAGCAAACATCTGTTGAGTGATTCTTTCTCAGTGACCTGTTTCCCCCACTATCTCACGGTCATCTTTGCATGGCCGTTCGAACAGGTCTCCCTTACTCCTTCCAATGCCTGTCTGTACCTGGTAGATGCCACCTTGAAGTCCCTGAGAGCCCTTTGAAATCACCAGATACACTCCCTCTCCCACCCCTGAGGCGGCTCTGCAGGCAGCAGGCACAGCTTCAGACAGACCCGGATTGAAACCACCAGTAAGTCAGTGTGACCGGCTTACTTAACCTCTTTGCTGTTCAGAGTCCCCACCTGTAAGACAGGGAAAATGCCACCTTCTCACCCCAGGAGGATTTGGGGAATGCGAGTGAAGTGCTGGTGTAGTGTGTGCTGAATCAACCCCTTGTATTCCTATTTGTAAAGATTTAGAGCAGCTATCGGTTAAAATTTATATATATATTTCCAGAAACACTTGCTTAAAGGTTTGTCTCCAGCTTCCTTTCAGAGCTTTCCAGGAATCAGTCACCCCAGACCACCCACAGCTGGTCACACAATGGACACTCCGGTCTCGCCCTGAGATTGTCACAGCTTTGTCCTACCTCCTCCCACCCCAAGGCACACTTTAAAAAAAATATTTTGTTCTCCTTCTCCACCCCCATCACAGTCACTTGGCTTCTGTGTGTGACCCGTGGTGACCCCTCTCCTTACCACCGTCCACCAGGATGCCATCAGGAGGCTTTCTAAAATATAGGTAAAGTAGGAGGTTCTCAGTTTATACCTGGAGATACTCCACCCTCTCAGGCCTCACGTGGGAAATTATCAGTTAGCTACAGCTGCCCTACACACTGCCCCCCAAACACAGTGGCTTAAAACAGTGAGATGTATTTGTACGTGCCTGTGGGTTAGTTGGGTGGTTTTTCTCATCTGGGCCAAGCACTTCTGACCTCAGCTGGACTCACTCATGGGTCTGAGGTCAGCTGATGGGCGGGCTGGTCCAGGAAGGCCTCACCTGCATGTCTGGAGGTTGGCTGGCCATTGGCCGAGGCAGTGGCCACGTGTCTCTTGTCCTCCAGTGAGCGAACCCAGGCTCGTTTGCGTGGTGGTCACAGGGGGTTCACACCTGTCATGGTGTCACCTCTGCCATGTGCCTTTGGCCAAAGCAAGTTGCAGGGTCAGAGAGAGTGAGCTGAGGACCCTGCAGGAGAGGTAAGGGGTGGGGCTGTGGCTTGCCGAGTGCGAGGCTCCCCTGCCCCTACCGTTTCCCCCAGACAGAGGCTGAATGTGAGCTGCTAGCTGGCCCCATTTCAGAAGCCTCCGTCTTAAGGAAGGCTAGTGCTCTCAGCAGTTGGCGGGACTGGGACACAACTGGGCCGATAACCCAGGATAGTGGGCCCTGCTCCCACCCCTAAGAAAGATGCTGTAGCAACTGATGTGCCCTGCCATCACTGCCTGGGTGCACGCGGTTGGCCGACACCTGGCTGCCCGTGCCTGCCCTTCTGGGCCTGAACACCTTCTCAGTGGGGTTCATTTTCACCACACGGCTGGCTTGGGAGCTGAGTGATTAACTCCCCGGGGGAGTAGTCCTCAACAAATGACAGAGAAGGTGTGATGGACACCCCAGGGTGGGGTGAATTAACACATGTCTACACTGACTCCTGAGTCCCCAGCAGGGTTGAAGTCAGCTGCCCACAGTGATAAAGCGAGACCCGCACCTGACACAGAGACCCCTTTACTGGCTGTTTGCCCCCTGGCCACAGCCCCCACCCCCACCTGCACCTCCCCCACCACCTCTGGGCTGTTCTGCCCTCCCCTCCCCCATCACTTCTGGGCTGTAAGCTCCTTGAAACCACAGAAACTCATATTTATTTCCCTTGCTTTTCCCACAGTGTCTAGCCATGCTCAGAACCTTAGACACTCCATAAATACTCATTGAAATCATGTATTGAGTCATGGATGCCCCCAAACTACAGATATTGGGCCAAGAGTCAGTGTCGACCCCTCTTCCTCACAGACGTTTCATCCCTTGAGCTCTCCTGATGACATATACTGGACATGTACCATGAGAGAGAAATCAACCTTGGCTGGCTAAATCACTGAGATTTGGGGGTTTGTTTGTTATAGCAGCATTCTGTGGCCTATTCTGACTGATACAGTGATCCAACTCGACGAACAAAGAGATGTATCAAAATAAAGAATTCAGGAATGACAAAGCTATGGTTTTTAAAATAATGGTACAAAGATTAATGATAAGCTCTTAAATATACAACTAAAACTAAGTAACTGCAGGGGGTATGCTTATGGGAAGAACGCATACACTATCTAAACCTTCACAAATTAAAAGTAGCAATAAAACCAACTAAAAAATGAGAGGGAAGCAGTAAAAGTGTTAATTTCTTTTTACTTTTATTTCTTTCTTTGGTAGGAGTTTGTACCATCTAATATTGAAAAACAAAGTTTAAAATAAACCTAATGATTCTAACTTCTCTCTTACTGTTTTCTCCACATTATTCTTTAAACTCAGAAGAAATTGATTTAGAAATTACTATATCTAGTGATGAAGAAAAAAATGCAGTGAAGTTCAGCAATTCTTTCAGTTCCACTTTTTTTCTTCTGTTAAAATAGAATTAAATCTTAACGCTGTGGTCTTAGGTTAGGTTCTTCTGGAAGCAGGCTCTAAAATTTGAGTATTTCATTGTGTATAGAGGGTGGTCCCAGGAAGCCCTGGTAGGGGAGGGGGAATTCAAGGCAGGGAGGGGAAGGAAGCTAGGCCGGGTGTTAAAGAGCAGGGGCTACTCTTTATGGGGAGCTCAGCTTAGCTCCAGTGGAGAGCTGGGGAAAACTGCCTCCGAGCTGTCCCACCCACAGGGAGAGGACCTGGGGCATTTGGACATCAACTTTCACCCGTGATTAACGGCTCCTCTGGGTGTTAACTCCCAGGCACTTCCTCCCTGCCCTGTGCATGGGCTGACCCCACTCCTGCAGCCAGAGAACCCCTCAGGCTGAGGAGATTCAGGTGCTTTTGAGTGAAGTAACGGACTCTCCTAGAACAGTGAATGCCACCAGGATATGGGCTGGACACCAACAACACCTGCTACGTTTCTTAAGTTTAAGAAGCCTGTATCATGGATTCATCCCAACTGAATTATACCAGGTAGAAGAAGACAATGTACCTCAAAGAGCTACATGTTGTGTGATTCCATTTATACAGTTTTCTGGAAAAGTCCAAAGTCTAAGGACAGAAAACAGACCCTTGGTTGCCAAGGGCTGGGGAGCAGTGAGGGATGACTACAGGGAGGCTCCAGGGAACTCGCTGGGGTGACGAAGATGCTGTTTATCTCCATGATGGTGGCGGTTACAAGACAATGCGTTTGTCAAAGTTCATAGAACTATGCACCTAAAAAGGGCAAGTTTTACCATATGTAAATTATACCTCAAAAATCTGTCTGTGATGCTCTTAAAAATGTTTGCATATTATTTGCTATTTCAAGAAAGTTTAATTCTCCCTTGAGGATGCAGGCACTTGGTTCTAAAACTAGAACAAGGCAGAAGCGATGTTGTGTGAATCAGAGTCTAGGTCATAAAAGACCGCAGCTTCCTGCTCTCTTATTCCCTCCTGGGTCACCCGCTCTGGGGGAAGCTAGATGCCAGGTCATTACAGCCCGAGGGAGGCCCACTCGGAGACCAGCTGTGGCCTTGGGCCACCAGCCACGTGAGGAGCCTTCTTGGAAGTGGGTCCCCTAGCCCCCACCAACCTGCTCCCCGGCCCACAGTTTGTAACCTCACAGGGGACCCTGAGATAGACCCACCCAACTAAGTATCTCTCAGTTCCTGACCCTCAGAAACTGAGCGAGACAAAATGATTGTGTGCGTGAAGCAGCTACGTTTTGGGTTCATTTGTTATGCAGTAGATAACTGCTACGCTGACTTAAAATTTAATTCCCATTTTTAAATAAAATTATCCATTCCTTTAGATAAATTTATGCTAAGAGACAGTTGGCATGATACTGGTGAATAAGGTGAATGATGGCCACTTCTGGGTGGTAGAATCTGGGGGTCATTTTTCTTGTTTGTCCTTCTTTACATTCTTTTTTTTTTTTTACCACCCTCTTGGAAATCACTTTTTTTTTTTTTTTACATCTTTATTGGAGTATAATTGCTTTACAGTGTTAGTTTCTGCTTTATAACAAAGTGAATCAGTTATACATATACATATGTTCCCATATCTCTTCCCTCTTGCGTCTCCCTCCCTCCCACCCTCCCCATCCCATCCCTCTAGGTGGTCACAAAGCACCAAGCTGATCTCCCTGTGCTATGCGGCTGCTTCCCACTAGCTATCTATTTTACGTTTGGTAATGTATATATGTCCATGCCTCTCTCTCGCTTTGTCACAGCTTACCCTTCCCCCTCCCCATATCCTCAAGTCCATTTTCTAGTAGGTCTGTGTCTTTATTCCTGTCTTACCCCTAGGTTCTTCATGACATTTTTTTTCCTTAAATTCCATATATATGTGTTAGCATACAGTATTTGTCTTTCTCTTTCTGACCTACTTCACTCTGTATGACAGACTCTAGGTCCATCCACCTTATTACAAATAGATCAATTTCGTTTCTTTTTATGGCTGAGTAATATTCCATTGTATATATGTGCCACATCTTCTTTATCCATTCATCCGATGATGGACACTTAGGTTGTTTCCATCTCTGGGCTATTGTAAATAGAGCTGCAATGAACATTTTGGTACATGACTCTTTTTGAATTATGGTTTTCTCAGGGTATATGCCCAGAAGTGGGATTGCTGGGTCATAGGGTAGTTCTATTTTTAGTTTTTTAAGGAATCTCCATACTGTTCTCCATAGTGGCTGTACCAATTCACATTCCCACCAGCAGTGCAAGAGTGTTCCCTTTTCTCCACACCCTCTCCAGCATTTATTGTTTCTAGAGTTTTTGATGATGGCCATTCTGACTGGTGTGAGATGATATCTCATTGTAGTTTTGATTTGCATTTCTCTAATGATTAATGATGTTGAGCATTCTTTCATGTGTTTGTTGGCAGTCTGTATATCTTCTTTGGAGAAATGTCTATTTAGGTCTTCTGCCCATTTTTGGATTGGGTTTTTTTTTTTTTTTTTTATTGAGCTGCATGAGCTGCTTATAAATTTTGGAGATTAATCCCTTGTCAGTTGCTTCATTTGCAAATATTTTCTCCCATTCTGAGGGTTGTCTTTTGGTCTTATTTATGGTTTCCTTTGCTGTGCAAAAGCTTTGAAGTTTCATTAGGTCCCATTTGTTTATTTTTGTTTTTATTTCCATTTCTCTAGGGGGTGGGGCAAAAAGGATCTTGCTGTGATTTATGTCATAGAGTGTTCTGCCTATGTTTTCCTCTAAGAGTTTGATAGTGTCTGGCCTTACATTTAGGTCTTTAATCCATTTTGAGCTTATTTTTGTGTATGGTGTTAGGGAGTGTTCTAATTTCATTCTTTTACATGTAGCTGTCCAGTTTTCCCAGCACCACTTATTGAAGAGGCTGTCCTTTCTCCACTGTATATTCCTGCCTCCTTTATCAAAGATAAGGTGACCATATGTGCGTGGGTTTATCTCTGGGCTTTCTATCCTGTTCCATTGATCTATCTTTCTTCTTTACATTCTTGAACTACTTTTTATAACAAATCAAAGTGGAAAAGAAAAATAACGCCTTGGAGTCCAGAGTCAGTGCAGAGGTATTATTTCCTAGCGGCAGTGCAGGGGGAGGGTCTACAGGAAGCAGGAGCACCACTCCTTCAGGCAGTTCGAGCTCTCCTGGGCCTCACTCGGTGGCACCGCAGCAGCAAATGAGCCACTTCTGAAACTCGGCTTCGTTCTTGTGCATCAGAAGGAACTGTCCCAACAGGATGTAGGCCTGCATGGAGGAACACGGGAAACATACTCAGCTGTGCTCTTCCTCCTCTGGCAAATCAAAGGAGGGGACACAGGTCAGATTCAAGGGAGAAGGGCTGTCCCTGAAACCCTGACCCTGGCGAAGTGGATTCGGACACTGGCCTGGGTGAGATGTGAGGTCAAATTAAATGTTCATCTCTACAGGTGGCTTTGGGGGCCGTCTAGCTTGGAAGGAACCTGAACATGTCCTTGAGGTCTTGTTAAAAAGGCAGGATCTGACTCAGTAAG
The DNA here is from genome assembly GCF_949752795.1 of Hyperoodon ampullatus. Classification (NCBI taxonomy): domain Eukaryota; kingdom Metazoa; phylum Chordata; class Mammalia; order Artiodactyla; family Ziphiidae; genus Hyperoodon; species Hyperoodon ampullatus. The sequence goes on from NC_136927.1 coordinate 20,871,418, forward strand.
TCTGGGGTAAGGCCTGAAACTCTGCATTTCTAATGCTGGTCCTGGAACAATGTTTTGAGTAGCAAGAGCCTCGTGTACCTCTGATGCTCCCTTCAGGCCTCGGATCTGATATTTCTCTCTTTGAAACACACACAGGAATTAGAGATGCTCCCTACCCTGCCACTTTCTCAATGGTTCAAGCACAGGGTTTCTAACCCTTGACACTGTTGCATTTGGGATAATTCTGTGTTCAGGTGCATTGTTGGAAGTTTAGCAGCATCCCTGGCCTGTACCCACTAGATGCCAGCAGTACACCCCCTACCTTGAATTGTGACAATCATGACCACCTCCAGACATTGCCAGGTGTCCCCCAGGGGACAGAATCTCCCTCAACTGAGAACCACTGCACCTGGGACTGGCAGGTGAAGGGCACCTTAGTATCAGTTTGTTTTTGCAAACCCGCCGCGTGACTCCAGGCAACTCACTTAACTTGAAGTGAGAACCTGCAGAGCCTGGGGTTCAGTTTCTGCATCTTCTGAAGGCCCTTCATCTGCCCCGCCCCACCCTGCAAATTGGATTAAGTGAATTCAGTGTGAGACCAGTGGAGGAATGCAAATTCCTTTTTTGTCCTGGAAGACTGCAGCCCTGTGGGAGGAGCAGACCAGGTATCAAGCACACTGAACCTTGCCCCTTTTCCTCTTCTGAAGGGTCTCTGTGGATGAAAAACACATGTAAAGATTAAATGCCCCACAAGTCAAAGTTGTATGGTGTTCTCTGGTTTTCTGAGTCCTGGTCCCACAGCTTTTCATTCCTCTTGTGCTGTTTCATCACTGATAGTCATGAGGGGCAAAGGCCACAAGGAGAAAGAGACATCCAAGGCCACAGACTGGCCGGGACATGAACGGGGAAGGCCACGTTCAGTGCCCGGCTCTCCAGCCTGGAATGAATGGGAACCAGTGTCCAGGCCTTGAGTCCTGGGCCCCCTCCAGGAAAACCCACTGGCGTCTATGTATTTCACTTACATGAAACCAAGCAAACTTCATCTTAACCAAAATGAATGCATTTTTTAAAAGACAAATTGAATAAAAGCTGAATTCCAGTCATAAAATATACCCAAGCATTGGAGTTTGGGGTTTTAAAAAAATTTTTAGTCCATATCCAGTTGTTGAAAAGAGACAAAAGCTAGGATTTCATGGTCATTTTAAATTGCTACTTTAATCATCTTTTTTGAAAAAGCAGTGTAATTGATTAGAATGATCTCACTTTACTTTGTCAGCATCCTTGTCTTTTCAGGGGTGATTTTACTGAGATTTTTTTTAAAAATTAATTAATTAAGTAATTTATTTATTTTTGGCTGCGCTGGGTCTTCGTTGCTGCACGCAGGCTTTCTCTAGTTGTAGCGAGTTGGGGCTACTCTTCATTGCAGAGTGCGGGCTTCTCATTGCAGGGGCCTTTCTTGTTGTGGAGCATGGGCTGTAGGCGCGCAAGCTTCAGTAGTTGTGGAATGCGGGCTCAGTAGTTGTGGCATATGGGCGCATTTGCTCCACGACATGTGGGATCATCCCAGACCAGGGCTCGAACCCATCTCCCCTGCATTGGCAGGCAGATTCTTAACCACTGCGCCACCAGAGAAGTCCCTGAGATGTTTTTTAATTCAACGTTTTAAAAAATGAACATTTACTGAATGTTGATTGAGCCCGTTGCTGCAGTAGGTATGGGAGGTGCAGAGCTTTGTCCCAGGAGAGAGAACATTGATGATAATAGTAGTAAGTGATGCTTTTGAGCACCATGAGCAGGCTCAGACCCCTGATACGTTTTCCTGCTTCAGATCCTGACATGCACCCCGTCCATTCTCCAGATGGGTCACTGAGAACCCTGGAGGTAAGACTCCTGTCCTCGGCCCCATTCCAGCACACCCCACCCATCCGTGGCCTGGCCTGGCACCTCTGCCATCCTGAGGCCTGGCATCGGCTGCTCTGGTAACCAGAGCTTCCATGTCCCTCCACGCCCAGCAGCCAGGACGCCAGGGACCTCGTGGCTCGCAGGACCAGAGGCAAACTTTCCAGGAAAGCCACAGGCAAGAGGGCCTCATCTTTTGGCCTCCAGACCCAAGTGGCAACCTGATGCTCCCTTCTGCCCTTTCTCTTGGGAAGTCGGCCTGCTTCTCCCTGCTCCCCAGGGAAGCAGGAGTCGTAGGCTCCCATCATGGCCCCGATGGAAGGAAGCCCTCTGGGTTTCTCTGCGGGCTCTGGAGAGCGAGCCCCTAACCTGGGGGAAGAGGAGCCACCCTCTGCCTCCTTGGGCCAAAGCTTAGAAAAACCTGGCTGCAGGGAGAGTGACGCAGATACCCTGACAGACGTCCCCACCTCCTGCCACCCTGGCCAGGGATGTTCATTCCTTCCCAAAGCAGCCTTTGCCCATGTGGCAGGATGGCAGCTTGAGGGAAGACTTCTGTCAACTCCACATCCCAATCGTGAGCAGGTCTGGACCAGCCTCCAGTGTGCCGTGCCTGTTCCTTGCGAAACAGTAGCGATATTTGAGTCCGGGGTCCCTGGTGAGTGACCCATGCCGTCACACAGGCCCTGAGCTCAGAGCCCCACTTGGTTTGCTTCTGTGCTGCCACCATCTTGAAATTCCTGATGAATTTCAACAAGGGGCCGCCCATCTTCATTTTGCACTGGGCCCGCAGATTAGGTCCTGGTCCACACTCATTAAAAATTTCAGGGACTTCCCTGGCGGTCCAGTGGTTAAGATGTCATGCTTCCACTGCAGGCTGTGCAGGTTCGATCCCTGGTCAGGGAACTAAGATCCCCCGTGGAGCGGCCAAAAAAAAAATTTCCATCTCCATTACGACACCTGGCCTTTCAAACAGAGACACGTAGTCTCGGCCCCTCACTGTCAAGCTTACCCCCTGCCAGTTCCCAGCCCCTCAGCGCCTGTGGTGAATGGACTTTACAGCACCACCAGGCTTTGTTGTGTGATGAACAACTTTCTTTTTCTCTAACTGGACGTTGGCTCTTCAGCCTTCAGGGCCACTGAGTGCCAAAGACAACCTCTCAAATCCAGCCTGGGTCAGTCTTTCCAGCGTAAAATTCCTTGTCTGAAGTGTGAATGTTCAATCCACTGTGTTTTCTTCCTCCTGCCTGTCTCCCTAGGACACACTTACACTAAGACATTGTTTAACTGAAACTCAAATTTAATTTGAGCGTGCTGTATTTTACCTGGCAACCCTGCATAGGGTAACCCCAAGCTTCTGTGACTGACTCCTTGTAGGGTCCGGGCATCAGGCAGGGCTGTGGGGGGTGGTCCCTTGCCCTACTGCCCACCCCAGAGCCTGTCTGCCAGATTCAGATTTCGTTTCTCTAACCTTGAGTGACTTTGAGTGATGCACTTGGCTGTTTTGTGCCTGTTTTCTCATTGGTAAAATAGAGACGAAAGAGTATACTTTATGGGATTTTTTGGTAATTAAATGAAATAAGTACGTGTAATGTACTCAGATCAGTGCCTGACATGAAGCAAACATCAGGTGCTGGTTCTATTAGATGAGAGAGACTCGGGGATCAGGTGGGCATCCAGAACATTTGCCGCTCCCTCATCTTCCAAGTACGTTTCAGAAGGAAGAGTTAGGCTCGTGGCTATGACTTTGTAGGGCCTTCAAAGGCTACTGAGCCAAACCAGATTCTGTGGGATGTGAAACTTACTTCCACGCTGTTGGAGTAACCCCATAGGGCACTGCGCATGACTCTGAATCTACTGAGCGCCTGGAAATTCACCCCCCTCCATTGGGGTTTTTTTTTTTTTTTTTTGCGGTACGCGGGCCTCTCACTGTGTGGCCTCTCCCGTTGCGGAGCACAGGCTCCGGACGCGCAGGCTCAGTGGCCATGGCTCACGGGCCCAGCCGCTCCGCGGCATGTGGGATCTTCCCGGACCGGGGCACGAACCCGGGGCCCCTGCATTGGCAGGCGGACTCTCAACCACTGCGCCACCAGGGAAGCCCAAAACCTGCATTTTTTTTTTTTTGATACATCTGAGCCGGCCGCCCTGCCGGGATCTGCTGGCCCCGCCCACGGCCCCGGCCCCCCCCAGAAGCACCTGCTCATCTTGTAGGTGCGCGACACTGGGGTCTCCTCCTGGATCCTCTTCTAGGCCCAGCCAGGCTCCAGCACTCGATTCAGGGTCTCATCACCAAATCTCAGTGTAAGCCCCCTCCCTGCCAGGGTGACCTCCTGGTCCTGATCTTCTTGGGTGGTTTGTGACCATATACTCCATGGCCGTTCTTGTCCTCACTCAGGACCTCGATCAAGGCACTCACTTTCCAGAGCCTCTGTCTCCTCGTTTGTCAAGTGGAGACAGCGACCTCTCATCTCATTCACAGGCGGGTGAGGGGCTCAAAGCAAAGGAAGAAGGTGAACCCCTGGCATCAGTGCTTGGAATTAGTGGCCCTTGGAATGAGTAGAGCCTCAAAGGGGAGGGCTGGTCACAGCTAGCCAGGAGGTGGGAAACACAGAGGAGCAGATCTCCAGGGACGTGGCCAGGTCCTCCTTCCCTATAGCCCTGACTCTGTGTAGCAAGTTCTCGGATGCCTGAAAATTTCCCGTTATTCATTCATTCCTTTATCTTTAATATGCCTCTCATCCTACCTATAGTCACTTGAAACAAGTTGGAAAAAGCAAAACTATAGGGACAGAAAACAAATCAGTAGTTGCCAGGGGCCGAAGGTGGGAAATGTGAAGGGTAAGGGAAACATTTTGGCATGATGGGGTTGTTCTAGGCCTTGATTGTGGAAGTGGCTACATGACTACATGCATTTGTCAAAACTTGCGGAACTGTGGACTAAAAAAAGGTGAAATTTACTGTATGTAGATTAAAATATTTTTTGAACGATGAGTATGGCTGAACAACAACAAAACCTCACAACTATGGAGACACTAAACCAATGGTGGTAGAAGCCAGAATGGTGGTGAATTCTGGGAGTGGGGGGTGGAGCTGACTGGCAAGAGACACAGGGGAACCTTCTGGAATTCTCGAAGATCCTGATCACCAGATCTGGGTGGTGGGTCTATGCATGTATATCTATGTAAAAACTCACTGAGCTGAACCCATCACATCAGTGTGGATATGTTACACCACAATAGAAAAGTAAAAGGGACAATCATTTCTTCTAAAAACTAATTTTTTAAAAATTTATTTACTTTATTTATTTATTTTTGGCTGCACTGGGTCTTCGTTGCTGCACGTGGGCTCTCTCCAGCTGTGGCAAGCGGGGGCCACTCTTCGTCGCAGTACGCAGGCCTCTCACTGCAATGGCCTCTCTTGTTGCGGAGCACGGGCTCCAGGCATGTGGGCTCTGCAGTTGTGGCTCATGGGCTCCAGAGCGCAAGCTCAGTAGTTGTGGCACACAGGCCTAGCTGCTCCGCAGCATGTGGGATCCTCCCGGACCAGGGCTCGAACCCGTGTCCCCTGCATTGGCAGGCGGACTCTTAACCACTGTGCCACCAGGGAAGCCCTAAAAAATAATTTTTAATTTAAAATGTCTTCCCTAATCAGGCTTGCCTGCTCTACTTTCTGCTTGGGAATGGTCCTCTCTGCTTTATCTGGGAGGAAAGAAGCAAATCTACCTCAATCTGTCTTCCTGACAATCCCACCTATCGGGTATTAGATTGTGGTAGATTCGGGTGATATTTAGAATGTTTAACAAGTGGTGCAGGGCAGCGTGTCAATCAGAAAACCACAGGCCCAGTCGTGCAGCTGCCCCCTGGACACAGCCGTGCGCTGGGCCTATGCAAACCAATCTCACCGTCAGCTGCGCACTCAGCGGTTCCCCGCCTCCCTGGGCATCTCTGCAGCCTCTTCCCGCCCAGGGGTGAGGGCTGACTTTAAAGCCGAAGGGAACGAGCAGCAGTACCTCTGCTGGTGGTGCCTCTCTCAACCGAGTGTGTAATGCTCCTGTGAATTCCCACCCGCTCACTTTCTCTGGGTTCTCTTTGGAAATATCTCCCATCATTTCCTAAGGTTCATGCAGCCTTATATAATAGCACCATAGAAACAGTTGCATAGACGAGAACGTTCTGATTCCATCGGCCATCATCGAGGCTGTTCTCGGACTGCTAGTGACATCTTAGAATAACTCACTTCCTCGTACTCTGGTGTAGACACCAGGCTGCTATGACTCCACCTGCCATGGCCTGATAGGACAAGAGACCCCCATGTCTCTTCATGGGGGTGGGGAGTGCACCCAAACCATCCATCCTGACAGTTCGGCCCCAGACTCGGGCGGCCGGCTCACTTCTGTCGACCCCTGGGTGTTTGAACACCAAGTGAGTCATGCACAGCCCAGCTGCTCTGAGCCACAGTGATTCGATTTGCCCATTATCTGTGGACCCTGGCGGCTGCCCAAGCATGCGGGGTCAGTAGCCTCCAGCCAAGCATGTGGCGCCCGGCCAAGTGGCAGCTTTGCTCTCCGACAGCCACTGGCAGGGACACGTGGCACTGGCTGCCATCTGGCAGGATTAGGGGAATACAGGTTGAAAGAGAAGTTGGAGAAACAAGAAAAGAGGAATTACCTTGTTGAAACCTTTGGTGCACAGATTGATTGCAAGCTCACGGCTGACCCCGTCTACCCAGGCAACATCCTTTTCTCCAGTGGGTTCAGAGAGGAAGGCTCTCAGCCTGGGAGACATGTGGTCCATGCTCTGCAACAGCCATGGGGAGGAAGATGGTTAGGAAGCTGGGGAACTCCCTCGGCCTTCCCGGGGCGGGGAGCTGGGGCCAACAGACGGTGAGTATCCCGCCACCGCCCAGCGTTTATTGGGGACTTTTAGATGCCAGGTGCAACGCCCTGCTCTGAAACCTTTACATACGCATCCCCACCTGCACGGGTTAGGTGGGGACGTTAGTGATGGTCTCAGATAAGCCCAATAAATCCCCGTGAAAAGGGTGGGATTGATGCTAAGAGCTCTGATGGGTTCCTTGCCAACCTTCCCACCCTAAATGCTTAAAGAAACAGCCTGCTTCTCTTAGCCAGTGAACCTACCTTCTCCAGCGTTTTTTTCATATTTTTATTTTAGCTTTTATCTCATTCTGTAATAGCTGGTTGTTTGGTTGCAAGAACAGAAAACTCTAACTGGCTCAAATATTAAAGAAGACATGATATAAGTCAGAAGCCCAAGAGTGAGGGTGGGTCTGGTCCCATCAGGGTTGCAGATCCTTTTCTCTGATTCTTTCAACTTTTCTTCCCTGTGTTGGTTTTGGTTGGGGTTGGTTCCCCTCATGGTGATGAAATGGCTGCTCCAGCACTCATGCCCCCCCAACAACATCTCAACCCCAAAGGAAGAAGTTTCTAAAGAGAGAGAAACTATTTCTGAGGAGTTCCAAGCAGAGCCTCATCCAGCCGTATGTCCAGTCCTGGATCTGGGACTGGAGTCAGCTTTCTCTAAGTTGTACAAGCTGTGAGTTCAAGTACAGTTACCTGCACAAAATCAGGATGATTATCCAGAGAAGGGCAGGTGGGTGTGAAGGCAGTAACCATAACGTCCCACTATGGTCCACCCCTTTGATGAACTAACATAGGTACACTCTCCTTCCCTTATGTAACCATCAGAAATACCCACAGTTGGCTGAAATAGACTCACCCCTCCCCCAAAGGGTGGAGCTTTATGATTCATCCAGTTACTGGATTCAGACTCGAGTTCATATTTTCTGTGAGATGCATCATACTCCCCATCATGTCTGGAAGTAGCTACTCAAAGGATGGTAACCTATGAACTAAATTCTGAAGTTCATCATCATCAACATAGCCAGCAACGTTGGGAAAAACCAGGATATCTGCAGTAAGAATTTCCAGAAGGGGAATTCTCCATTTGGAGAAGGAGAAGGTGGGAAACACACTCAGTTGCCATTGGTCGATAGCACATACGGTATTGAGGAAATATTGAGGATTCCTTGCCCTTGTGGTAAAGCCAGCTCCTCCAGCAGACAAGATGGTGGCCCCCAGTTCTAGGTTTGGGTGGGTCCCCATCCACTGCCTTGTTAACATCTGAGGGGCTTGGTGTTGATGCCTCCCAAGAAGATTCACTGTTGTAGCACCCCACTTCTTGTGGGCACAAGCTCAGAGATCTCCCTGAGGGATGGGCAATCTCAGGCCACTACTTGGCCAGTTTCCTTGGCATCTCAACTTCCTTCAGAATTTACTGGGTTTCTTCTGTTCAAGTCCATGGGCTGGTGGTTGAGTGGAGATCTTCACAGGTCTGTATCCTTGATCTATGCCCTGCCTGCTGCCCCGCTCCTCAGACTGGGGGCATCTAACTACATCTCCGAGGTGGGGAGGCGCCCCAGGTCTGCTCCTTGCCCCACTGCATCCCAGCTGCATCTTCACAGTAAGGCAATTGTCCCCTTTATCAAGCGTGACATCCTTCAGACAAGAGGCTCGGGAGACACCTGGGAACGGGGGCAGTGTTCTTCCGGGGCTCTAATCCTTTCTCTTGTTAAGTCACCTGACTGGTCACCTGTGTTCTAAATTCAGCCAGAAAAGTCAGCTTTTCCAACCCAGCAGGACTTGCTCGAGCCACAGGCAGAAACACCCTCTCTTAGCAAAGCTGTCTTTTCACCCCTCTCACCCCGCCAATGGGCCACCTTCCCCCTGGATGTGAGTCTCCTAGGGCCTTAATGAGGATGCAGAGGTGCACAGTGTCCCGAATATCCCGTCAGATCTCCAGATGTCGAGTCTCCATACACATAAGGTCTGTGTCCCCGGGTGAAGCGGGCCCACCAGAACCAGCCATTTCTCTACACGAGGGTCACTGTCCTCTTCGTTTGTGTGAAGACACCCTCACTCCTCTCCGCCTGGATGCCTCCTCTCAGCCAGTCCCCACTGGAGGTTTGCTCCTTAGTTTATGATGCAAGCAACAGAAAATCCAGTCCCAGCTGGCTTACACTTAACGGAGGTTCACTGACCTGTGCCACCTAAATGTCCCGAGGTGGGTCACGTGTGGTCTGATCAAGGCTCCCGCTTGATTTCCCTGTGACTCTCGATGCTGCCTCCCTTTGTTCGTTGGCTCAACCCTCAGCTCCACTCCTATTTGGAAATAATCGGGCTGCAGCAGGGCCTGCGAGCCACGCCCCCTCCCCCAAAGGAAAACACTGCTTTTCCTCCAGAAGCTGTGAATGTGTGCCTTCTCCAGTCAAATCATCGTATGCCAGGCCTAAGACATTGACTACGGCCTGATACATGTGTCTTCCCTCTGGTTCAGAAAGCAGGTTAGTGACCTGCAAAGCACACAGGCTGCAGGGGCGGGGATGGGACACAAAATCAGGGTAGTCACCGTGTTCCTGGGGGCACTTACCTGGGGAAATGACCACCATACAGACTGAGGGTAGGAGAGCGACCCAGCACCCTCCACATGCTCCCCAGTGGGTTGTGAGGCCCCCGAGGGCCGCAGCGCCTCCCAAACGGCCTTTGCTCCGCACCCCAGCCCCAGTGCTGAGTACTGCACTGGCCCACGGGAAACACTTGACCTCAACCACAGAAGCATCTGTGGCTTTCACAGCACTGGTCCCCCAACCCGTCCCCATGCTCCCAACTCTCCTCCAGTCCTTCCTGTAAAGCCCAGCTCCCCTTGTAAGCCTTCCTGCCCCAGGGAACATTTTGGATGAAACTAAACTCTCCAAGGAGTGATGAATCCAAATGCACTGATTGTCGGGGCCAGGGGGCTCCTAAGGAAAGTGGTCTCGGTATGTCGACTGATTCTTGTCCAGGAGCCACCGACTCTGCGAGTTTCAAATCCACGGCTGTGTGAGCTGTGAATACAACATTACATGGAGGACACAGATCTCTCTCTTCAGCAGTTAAATATGAACATCTCTCAATCTGTGAAAACGCCATACTGCGTGAGTCTGCAGCACCCATCACCTCGTGGGACGGTGAGTCGGGGTTGGTGGCCCAGCTCAGGGCCTGGCGGTAAGAGATCAGGATTTCTGAGCGGGAGGAAGAGCCTGAGAGAGTGCTGGCCGGGTCACCAACTTTGCCCAGGGAAAATTTCACTCCCTATCCACACTGGCCATCTGTTAAGTTAAACATCTCTGCCTATTCAAAGAATAAATGGAAAGTACCACATTGTTATCAAAGCACCAGCAGCATCAAAGGCAGCCAGTCATTAGCAGCACCTTGTGTGTTTGCTTTTCTCACACAGCTGGATCCTTGAGACATTCTGGAGCATAGACGGTGATTTTTACCCTCCTCACGGACCACCGAGGAAAGGTCTTTGCATTTATTAGGGTGCCTTTGCGACAGGGGTCCTCAACTGGGGGCCAATTGTCACCCCCTCCAAACATGGGGCAATGTGTCTGGAGACACGATGTCACAACTGGGGGAGCAGGAGTGACACTGGCGTCTGATGGGCAGAGGTCAGGGTTGCTGCCACGCATCCTGTAATGCACACAGCAGCCCTTCCACAGCAAAGAATTATCCTGTCCCAAACATCCAGAGCGTCAAGGCTGAGGAACCCTGGGCTACAAGGAATGGAGAACCCTGACTCAAACGGTCTTAAACAATAAATACATTTCTATTTTTTTTTCCCTCTTTTTCTTTTTTCTCCTTCTTTTTTTCTCTTTTTTTCCCCTGCGGTACACTGGTCTCTCACTGTTGTGGCCTCTCCCGCTGCGGAGCACAGGCTCCGGACGCACAGTCCCAGCGGCCATGGCCCACGGGCCCAGCCGCTTCACGGCATGCGGGATCCTCCTGGACCGGGGCACGAACCCGCGTCCCCTGCACTGGCAGGCAGACTCCCAACCACTGCTCCACCAGGGAAGCCCAATAAATACATTTCTAATCTCACATAATCAGAAATCCATTGGTGAGGTGGACCCAGGATTTTGTCAGTCAGTGGCTCTGTTTTTCAAGTACCAGTCTAGCTGCCCCCAAGGTCCCTAGATGGCTATAGGATTTGCTCGGGTCCCATCCTGACATGAGAACTTCGAAAGGAAGGAGAGGTCATTTCTGCTTTGGCAGCAGAACCTCTACGGCAGAACTTCCCTTCCTTCTACTGGCCAAAACCAGGCCACATGCCCAGTCCTACACAAGTCACTGGCCAGGGGAGTAAGACCACGGGGTGGTGGTGGGGAGTGTATGAGGTCATCCTCCCGAGCACATGGCTGCTTGGAGAATGCTGGGGTCTCCAGGAAGTAGGAAGGGAGGAGGTGGGTGCCGGGTGGACGAATGACCTTGTCTGCTCCATCTTCTAAACCTTGGACTAATATTCGGTCCATTGAAACTAGTGCTTCTCAAAGACTGACGTATGCACCAACCATACGGGGGGTCTTGTTGAAAAATGAAGGTTCAGGGACTTCCCCGGTGGCGCAGTGGTTAAGAATCTGCCTGCCGATGCAAGGGACACGGGTTTAAGCCCTGGTCCAGGAAGATCCCACATGCTGCAGAGCAACTAAGCCCGTGCACCACAACTACTGAGCCTGCACTCTAGAGCCCGCGAGCCACAACTGTACTGAGCCCATGTGCCCCAAGTACTGAAGCCCGCGTGCCTAGAGCCCATGCTCCACAACAAGAGAAGCCCCCACTCGTACAGCAACGAAGATTCAACATCACGAAAAATAAATAAATTAAATAAATAAATTTAAAAAAATAAATAAAATTCCCACTGTGATAGTGGAACTGTCTTTCTAAAAAATAAAAAAAAAGAAAGAAAAAGAAAAATGCAGGTTCAGATGCAGCAGGTCTGGAGTGGACCTGAGACGCTGCATTTCTAATGAGTTCCTGGAAGATGTTGACGTTCCCAGCCTGTGGATCGCACTTTGAGTAGCAAGGCATTACTTGATGCCACTTATTCGTTTCATGTTATTTTATATTTCATCGTGGTAAAATACATGTAGCGTAAAATTTACCACCTTAACCATTTTTAAGTGTACCGTAGTGTTAAGTATATTCACATTATTGTGCGACTGATCTCCAGAAGTCTCTCATCTTGCAAAACTGAAACTCTTAAACCCATTAAACAAGTCCTCATTCCACACCTCACCCTGATCCACCCTCAGCTCCGGGCAACCACCATTCTGCTTTCCGTCTCTATGAACGTGACTGCTCTAGGGACCTCATGTAAGTGGAATCATACAGTATTTGTCCTTTTGCGACTGGCTTCTTTCACTTAGGGTAATGTCCTTCAGGTTCAACCATGCTGCATCATGTGTTAGAATTTCTTCCTTTTTAAGGAAGCTCACCTTGTACATATATATCACATCTTGTTTATCCATTCGTCCATTGATGGGCACTTGGGTTGTTTCCACCTTTTGGCTATTGTGAATAATGCTGCTATGAATATGGGTGTACAAACATCTCTTCGAGACCATGCTTTTAGTTCTTTTGGGTATGTACCCAGAAGTGGGATTGCTGGATCACATGGTAATGCTATGTCTACTCTTTTGAAGAACCACCATACTGTGTCCCATAGCGGCTGTACCAATGCCACTTATTCTTTTTTTTTTTTTATTTTTTTTTATTTTTTTTATTTTTATTTTTTGCTTTATCACAAATTTAATCAGTTATATGTATACATATGTTCCCATATCCCCTCCCTTTTGCGTCTCCCTCCCACCCTCCCTATCCCACCCCTCCAGGCGGTCACAAAGCACCGAGCTGATCTCCCTGTGCTATGCGGCTGCTTCCCACTAGCTATCTACCTTACGTTTGGTAGTGTATATATGTCCATGCCGCTCTTTCACTTTGTCACAGCTTACCCTTCCCCCTCCCCATATCCTCAAGTCCATTCTCTAGTAGGTCTGTGTCTTTATTCCTGTCTTACCCCTATGTTCTTCATGACCTTTTTTTTTTCTTAAATTCCATATATATGTGTCAGCATACAGTATTTGTCTTTCTCTTTCTGACTTACTTCACTCTGTATGACAGACTCTAGGTCCATCCACCTCATTACAAATAGTTCAATTTCATTTCTTTTTATGGCTGAGTAATATTCCATTGTATGTATGTGCCACATCTTCTTTACCCATTCATCCGATGATGGACACTTAGGTTGTTTCCATCTCCGGGCTATTGTAAATAGGGCTGCTATGAACATTTTGGTACATGTCTCTTTTTGAATTATGGTTTTCTCAGGGTATATGCCCAGTAGTGGGATTGCAGGGTCATATGGTAGTTCTATTTGTAGTTTTTTAAGGAACCTCCATACCGTTCTCCATAGTGGCTGTACCAATTCACATTCCCACCAGCAGTGCAAGAGTGTTCCCTTTTTTCCACACCCTCTCCAGCATTTATTGTTTCTAGATTTTTTGATGATGGCCATTCTGACTGGCGTGAGATGATATCTCATTGTAGTTTTGATTTGCATTTCTCTAATTAGTAGAGATGTTGAGCATCCTTTCATGTGTTTGTTGGCAGTCTGTATATCTTCTGTGGAGAAATGTCTATTTAGGTCTTCTGCCCATTTTTGGATTGGGTTGTTTGTTTTTTTGTTATTGAGCTGCATGAGCTGCTTATAAATTTTGGAGATTAATCCTTTGTCAGTTGCTTCATTTGCAAATATTTTCTCCCATTCTGAGGGTTGTCTTTTGGTCTTGTTTATGGTTTCCTTTGCTGTGCAAAAGCTTTTAAGTTTCATTAGGTCCCATGTGTTTATTTTTGTCTTTATTTCCATTTCTCTAGGAGGTGGGTCAAAAAGGATCTTGCTGTGATTTATGTCATAGAGTGTTCTGCCTATGTTTTCCTCTAAGAGTTTGATAGTGTCTGAATGCCACTTATTCTTAAACTTGACAGCACATTAGACTCACATCGGGAAATTTACAAATTACTGATGTTTAGGTCCCTCCTCCAGAGTTTGCTTTAATTAACGTGGAGTATGCCCTGAACATTGGAATTTTTAAAAACTCCCCAGGTGATTCCAATATGCTGCAAAGTTTGAGAACCATTGCTGCCTTGTCATTTGCTTCTTTCTCATAAAATTATGAGCTGGTTTTCTAGGATGATGGGGTTCCAGCTAAGTGGGCACTTTATGGTGGAGACTCCACCGTCTGTGTTGCCAGATGGCATAAGCTCACCAACCCTCAGGCATGTCTACACTCCCGCCCCGATCACCAGGCACATCATACCCTCATTAAACATCAACAGGAAGATTTAACTATGACCCTGACGGCTTTGAGGTCAGACAACTTCAGAGTAGGCAGACCTCAATAACGGCCTCCCTGTTTTTAAAATTTTTTAAAAAGGGATCTTTACTTCAAAGGAAATTTTACCTGGAATCCCTTTATATAAAGTAGATCAAAGCAGAATTACTCTGTTGACTTGGGAACGAGGTGAGAGCACCAACCCCTGACCCAAACACGGAGCTGTTGGGTGGTCCCCGGTGCTTCCCCGGCCCCTCTCTGATCCAGCCTAAACCCCTCTCATGTCACACATGAGAACACAGAAGCCCCAAAGTTTACGTGACCTGCTCAAGACCATGCAGCTAGCAAAGCACGGCCGGCTGTGCTTCCCAGAAGGGCACCCCCTTCTGAGTCAGTGGCACTTCCCAGTGGGGGGTGGCTTCAGGATGGGGGGCTGCAGTAGGGTCAGATTAAGCGCTTGCTTGAGGACCATATGACAAAACGACTGCAAATGCTTTAACATAGTGTCATCCCGCTAAAGACTCCTGTGTTACAGGGTGTTCTTCTCAGTTACATCGTTTTCAACCTCAAAGTAGTGTTTGGGGAAGACACATGGCAGGAAATGACCTCGGTCAAGTCTGGGTTTAGATGCTTAGAGGAGTCACCTGTTTAAATAAAGAATACAAGTCAAGGGAATTTGATCACGATTCTCAAAGGAATGACCTTCTAGTTGCAAATGTTTGATGACATTTAAAGATCATTTAAAATATCTACACAATCGATCTTTGTGAGGAGGTGATAACAAATTTATCCGCCCTGTTAGATAAATGGGGGGTGAGGGTGCGGGACTCTGACACCAGACAAATGGGCATGTGGGGCTTGGGATGCTGTTTCCAGCGGGGACATAATATGTGAATTCGAAAGGCGATGCCACTCAACACCCATTAGCAGGAAGCAAAGTCATTATGCGCTGAAAACCATGGGAGATAACATGAAATGTAACCCCAGTGAGGAAGACACTGAAGTGGACCGTACAGGAATATAATTAGAATACTATTGTTTTCCTGAAATGGAAAGGGAAACGTAATGTATTTCTAAATATACCATTTTAAATAATGTGACTTTAAATGTGTGTAATTAAATTATAAAATCAAATAGTATATGTAGACTATTTTATCTATATCCCTGAGAGTTTATATATTCAAAGAGCCAAAAAGCATTTTGAGCAAATGAAAGATTATCTTATTTTCGTGTTTGCTTTCTTTTTTTTAAAAATTATTATTTATTTATTTGGCTGTGTTGGGTCTTCGTTTCTGTGCGAGGGCTTTCTCTAGTTGCGGCAAGCCAAGACCACTCTTCATCGCGGTGCGCGGGCCTCTCACTATCGCGGCCTCTCGTTGTGGAGCACAGGCTCCAGACGCGCAGGCTCAGTAGTTGTGGCTCACGGGCCTAGTTGCTCCGCGGCATGTGGGATCTTCCCAGACCAGGGCGCGAACCCGTGTCCCTTGCATTGGCAAGCAGATTCTCAACCACTGCGCCACCAGGGAAGCCCCGTGTTTGCTTTCTATTCAGGCATTTATGGTATTGCCCTCCCCAGGAAACTACGGTATATTTAATACTTAGACTTTGTGTTTTGCCCTCATCCTTTATTGGGGTAGTAACAGGGGGTACAGGGGAGCATTCTGCTGCTTACATCTTGTTCTATAAAATGTCCCACAAGATACATCTTTTAGAATTTAATGTGAAGAAAAAAGTATACCTTTCAAAATTGGCATATTTCTACCTTTATGACAGAAAGGACTTGCAAACATCCTATTTCCCTTTTTACTAGGAATCTTTGAACTAAATTTGACAACCGTATAGAGAAACTAGCGTGGATTAAAACCTCCCTCCCTTCCTAGTTATCATGTTTGCTTCTTTAACTCAGTGTCTTCATTTTCTCTTTCTCCCTTTATTTTAAAACTTAAATTCATGTGTTCAAAGTCCTCACACCCTTGATTAAAACGTTGCCCAATGCCTGAAAGCTATGGAGAATATAAATAGCTCCTAAACTAAGCAGATTTATGGGAAAATTCAGGATCCTTCCCTGTGTCCTCAAAACACGGTAGCTGTGTAGCACCAAGAGAGCGAGGGTGAGAGTGACCTCAGGCTGGTCTCCACAGAGGCCCTGGGCCTCCAGTGAGAGGATGGATGGTCGTTTGCACCCAAGTGCACTCAACTCAGTTCTGATGGACTTGGACCAGGAGGGAGTAATCTCACCCATCAGGATCCAAGGATACGTTGTCTGTCAAACACCACCCCAGGCTCTTGGTAAGTCTGCCTCACTCCTCAGAGCAAGTCTTCTCCCTTCAGATGACCGGGTCTGGCCCTTCCGCCTCGGAAGGGTGGTGATGTTCCTGTGGCGTTGAGGTCTGACTCCTTCCCCTTTAATCCACTGAGGGTCCGAGGAGCCACTGTAAGTTCGCCTCCCTTTTAGGATGGAAGCTCATGGGCTCAAGACCAGGGCTCCATTTTGTTCAGTCAATTCAAGAATTACTCTTCAGGCCACACCATACTCACCACAATGGCCTGGGGCTGGCTGGCGTGGGACCTCCCCCTCACCTTCCCAGGCCACATCCTGGCGCACCCACGAATGCCTCTCTGTGAGGAGTGCTCGGCTGGGGGCACCCAAGCCTGCGGGCGGCCATCCGTGCCACCCCTGGGGTGAGGGACAAGCATCACGGGGAAAAGCAGATCTGAGAGATGGCAGGCCCAGCAGCACAGATGGGCCCAAGAAGTGCCCAGGCTAGGGAGTCAGAAAGAAGAGGGTGGCATTATCGGCCCTTTTGCTTACTAGCTGGGAGAGCTCAAGAGGATTCCTGAACCGAAGACTTAGTCTCCTCATCTGTAAAGTGGGCATAATGAGTGTCCCCAGGATGACTGTTCAGATCAAACAAGAATGTCGACTCCTGGTGCACAGTCGGGAATAGAGTAAGCCCCAGTCCAGGTGAGCTGACTCACTGGGGTTGTGTTTAATCATTATTCTTCAAGCCAACTCTCTGTGGGTATAGGATCAAGTTGGTGTCTGTTGTTTCTAAGCACTATCATCTTCTAAAACATGAGCTTGCTGCATCCTTCACATGCCATGGGAAGACGCTTTGGCATCCAGCTCTGTAAGAGACGTCAGCTGTCTACCCCTGCTCAGTGCCTGCTCCTTCTGCTTCTGGGACCATCACCTCCACTTCCCTTTGCTGACCTCTCTTCCCCAAACCTCAGTCTTTGTCATCCCAACACCCTGGCTCCAGGGGGCAACCATATGCAGGCCTGGCCAATGAAACTAGCGGATCACTTTGGTTTCAGTGATTGGTTCAGAAATGGGTGCATTCCCTAGCCCAGGCCAAGTCTAGGATGTCTTTCTCTGCAAGGATTACTCAGCTTGGTAGAATGTGAGACCAGACCTGCTGTAACCATCTTTGCCATCACCTGCTCCCAAGAGCCTGCTTAAGACGGAAAACAACATATAGGAAAGCCAGATCTGAGATAAGGAAAGAGAGAGGTTCCCCCGTAATCATTTGCAGGCCTGGATCTAGCCACGCCTGAAGGCATCTACCCCTAGACTTTTCAATTACGTCAGGCAATAGTTTCTACTTCTGTTTAATCAGTTTAAGTTGAGATTGTGCTATTTGTAACAAAGAGTCCTAACTAATACACCCCCGACGTTCATTCCTTCACTCACTCATTCAACATTTGAGGTGGTGCACCTACTATATGCTCTAGGTACTATTCTAGGCACAAAAGCATCTTCACTCTGCCCAGAGATCCAGGGCAGGATCGGTCCCATGGCTTAGGCATCAGGGGTGGAAAAATCAATTTTCAATGACCATTAATGTGCATCGTTCAAAAATAAAGGTAATATTTGCCTTCCTTCCCCTTAGTTCCAGTTCTACAATGGCAAACAAGATCTTTGGTGGCTGTCTTACCCGTGGCCTTTTAATGATAGCTCTTTCCCTAGATGGGTCTACAAGTGATGAATACCCAAATAAATTAACTGATTCTGCAGATCCTTACTGAGCACCATCTATAGGCAAGGCATTGAGTTGTCTATGAACCTGGAGGACAAGTCCTTCTGTGGGTGCCTTGCCCAGAGAAAACTTAACAAGGTGAATTCAGCTATGTGGGAGGACATGCCTGGAGTCAAGAGGTCCCCTCTTCAGGGAACTAGAAAGGAGAGGGAGGGTTGGCATCACGGATTCCAGACTCCACTCAAAGCGCAATCTGGGTGTGAAGGCCTCGGCTAGACCCCTACTGGGTGTGCTGGTTGGGCATAGGAGACCTGAGTCTGATCCCAGCTCTGCCCACGACCAGCAGTGTGACCTTGGGCGAGAAGCTTTTGTTATAAAATCAGAACGTTGGGTTCACGGGAACTCATCATTCTGGTCCCTCCCAGCATCGTGTGTCTTTGTTAATTTATCGTCTGTAGATGGTGGAGACTTCACACACATCCCCAATCCCTATTCTGCCATTTTCAAATCCAAAATCCAAAAAGCTCTGGAAACCAGAAGATTTTTTTTTTTTTTGAAACTTCTTTGGCAGCAAAACCTAGTCTGAACTGACGTGAGGCTATTTATAGTCTTTATTATCCCACTTAGTGTGAATATTTATACATTATACCACAGGCATATTAATGGCTTTGTTTACAGGGGGCCGAGCCAGACTCTGCTGGGAATGGTCTCGGATGCACAGAATAGGCACCACATTGCTTTTCTAAAATCCAAAAAAAATCTGAGTCCCCCAGAACTTGTGGCCCCAGCGGTTCTGAGCTGAGACCACCTGCAACGGTCCCCTGAAGAAGCCACAGCTTCTCCAGCTGTCACCTCTCCTGTCTCATGATTCTCAGTCTCCTAACCCCCTTTCCCTAAATATAATCGCCCTGTCTCTGCTGGATAGCCTTTGTCTGGGTGGTGGTTCTAGCTGGGACTGTTCCTGGCTGCATTTTTCTTTCATGAAAGTATTTCCTCTTCTTTGGGGCCCCGTTCTCTGCAAAGGATCCAGGGCTGATCTAATAAAATACGTCACCTAAGGAACGGATGAGTGTATTAGCTACCCTCCATGGACATCGGCTTTTGTAACAGATATTTTTTCCCTCACTTTTTATTTTCAATTGTGGAAAAAATATACGTAATGTAAAATTTACCATCTTAGCCATTTTAAAAGTGTACAGTTCAGTAGTGTTACGTATATTCACATTGTTGTATGACCCATTCCCAGAACTTTTTCATACTGGAGTTAAACAACAGCCCCCCGGCCCCTGGCAACCACCATGCTACTTTCTGTCTCTACGAATGTGACTCCCCTAAGGACCTCATATAAGTGGAATCGTACAGTATTTGTCTATTTGTGACTGGCTTATTTCACTTAGCATACTGTCCTTAAGGTTCATCTATATTGCATCATGTGTTAGAATTTTAAGGTTGAATAATAATATCCCATTTTATGCACAGGCCGCATTTTATCATTATTCACCCATCGATGGACATTTGGGTTGCTTCCACCTTTTTTTTTTTAAATAATATTCTTTTTCCTTTAAACCCCACATTTGTTTATTTATTTATTTTTGGCTGTGTTGGGTCTTCGCTTCTGTGCGAGGGCTTTCTCTAGTTGTGGCAAGCGGGGGCCGCTCTTCATCGTGGGGCACGGGCCTCTCACTATCGTGGCCTCTCTTGTTGCGGAGCACAGGCTCCAGACGCGCAGGCTCAGTAGTTGTGGCTCACGGGCCTAGTTGCTCTGCGGCATGTGGGATCTTCCCAGACCAGGGCTCGAACCCGTGTCCCCTGCATTAGCAGGCAGATTCTCAACCACTGCGCCACCAGAGAAGCCCTGCTTCCACCTTTTAGCTGTTGTGGATAATTCTGCTATGAACATGGGTGTGCTGTAACAGATCAATTTTGTTAACCTCTTGATTTATACCCCCTTTTGGGTAGAGCTTTAGATTCCTCCTCTCTCTACCATTATAGCCCCAGAGACAAGGAGAAGGAGCTTCCCCAGAAGAAAGAAAGAAGAAGAGAGAATCTTCCTTTTCTGCCTGCAGATTCTAGAAAGAGGAAGGAGAAAGCTCACCCCATTACCCACAAGAGAGAACAGGTTGTTTGGGAAGCAGGTAATAGGGGCAGGGAGCTCCCTCTCTGGGACAAAAATCCCATAGTGGGCAGACACGTAAGATACCAGAGGGAAAGTTCTGGCTCCCTGGCCAGGCCCTGGGAATGATGCATGAGACCCAGTGGCCTGCTTCACTGGGCTTATCAAGAGATGAGAAGAACAGGCTGCTTCCAAGGTGTTTGGGTCAGTGATGCAGCGGCCGTGAGCAACTTTTGGTTACATGAGCCTGAGCACCAGGCAGAAGATGCTTTGAGGGCTGATGGATGAGCCAGAGTCTGGCATCTGGATGAAGCGGTCCCAGGAATGGGGACCTTACAACCAGGGCAATGGCCAAGCCATAGACTCCAGCACCGGGTGCCAAAATATCACTACAAGACCAGAAGGGGCTGATGACCCCCAGAGCAGCCACTGCTTCAGGGGGCAGGCCATCATCCTGCAGACACCACGAGTTCTCAAAGCCCTGCCCCCCGCCCCCTCCTTAAAGACGCATAAACATCGCTGCCCAGCCCCACAGCCACAGAACTCCTTAGGGAGGCTGGGGAGGGGGAGAGCGGTTGCTAAGGAGACCATCTCCCAAAAGACACTCTTTAAATCGGCCTGGATAGCTGACTGCTCACACGGAAAGGACACAGCGTGAAACTGAAGACAGAGCGCGTACTAGGTGCGGTTGGCGCACGCCCAGATCCCCTGGACCAGCCGGAGCACCTATGGCCCAGCTGCTAAAAGTGCGGCCACCCACACTCCCACACTCAGCGGCGGCTCTCCCGGCCCTGCAGTGGAAGCGGCCACCCCTGGAGACGCCTGTGACCCTGACACTGAGTACAAAGCCCGGTCCCCTCATCTGGGGCGGGACCCTCTTTCTGGCACCATTGCTGCTCCCGGGCTCCTGTGAGATCCAGCGGGAGGGGCCCCGAGCGGCAACACCTTTGCTCGCTCCTCCCCTCCCCCTCCCCCTCTCCGGGCCACGTGCACCTGCATCCTGGTCTCAGGTCTGCTTCCCGGAACGGACCGGCTAGCCTATGTTTGCCTGGACCCCACTGCGTAAGAACAAAGAAGTGTATTTTCTTTGCACATGGGGTGCAGCGCGAGTGCATTTGTGACCGACTCCACTGCACGGTTAACGATGCTTTACGGTAACAGCGATTCAATTGAGGGGGCGGTTACAGGCCCTGGGGTGAAGCCCCCGGAGGCCCAGTCCGGGGTCGGGTGACCCTTTTCCGCTCCTCTTGGCCTGCAGGGCCGGCTGGATGGTCGCTGGGCTGATTTCTAACCCAAACCTCCTGTGAGGATTTGTTCTTCCAGACTAGGGTGGCCAGGTTTAGGAAATAAAAATACAAGATGCCCAGTTAAATTTGTATTTCAGATGAACAAATAACTTGTTAATGTAAGTCTGACCTAAATATTTCACAAGGCATACTTATTCTAAAGAAGTTATTTGTAGTTTATCTGAAATTCAATTTCTGCTGGGCATCCTGCATTTCTCCCGGCAGCTCTCTCCCCACCTCTGGTTCAGCAGAAGCCCCTAGGTCCGCCCACACTCTGGACCCTGGGCTGCCCCGTGAGCTGCAGGGCCAGAAAACCTTCCTGTTGAGATTTCTCTCCTGGCTTGGCCCCTTTCAGGCCAGCCCCTCTGCCTCCCTCTCTGGATAGGAAAGCTACAGACCCACGGAGCTAGAGAGGGGAAACAGCCTGATAATACAGGGCCGGGGAGATAATTGCTGTAGGACAGCGCATCACTCACAAGTCGCCTCGGAGGCAAACACTGGTTTGGATTCAGCGTGTCCTGCTCCTCTGGATGGACCGTCTTTGCTGGCTGGGCCCACCCTGGGGCAAGAGCGGAACGTCCACTGCGGGGAAGTGAGGGCCTCACATTTGCAGGGCACCGACCGCCTCTCCCTGTCCGTGGCTGTGGTCACACTTAACTCTCAGAATTAACTGGGCAGCAGTGGGGAATTGTTCCCATTCTGAGTGATGGGGAAACTGAGGCCCGGAGAGGCAGAGAGGGTCACGCAGCCAGTAAAGGGCAGGGATGGATGTGCGCTGAGGTCTGCATGGCTCCTGCCTCTCCCAGGTCGGAATTCGAAGAATCAGAACAAGGAGGGCAGTTTTCTCAGAGGCTGTCCCTGCCCGCCCACGTCCCCTCAGGCGGGGCTCGCAGTTCCCACCGCAGGGACCTGCAGGTGGATAAACACCCAGTCCCTGCACAGCTCGGGTGGGGACCCGCAGGTGGGTGGCCCCAGGCGGCGACCTGCTCTGAGCACCGCACCGCCGTCCCTTCCCTGCCTCCCTTCCCCCCGCCCCTGTGGTGTGACCCGGATCCCCTTGCAAATTATTTCTTGTGCTCAAATCAGTTTCTCAGGGTCGGTGACTGGGAAATCCAGCCCGAGAGAGCAGTTAGCGCTGGTCCGGCTTCCAGGGTCATGGGAAGCTCTTCTTGTGTATCATCTCATTTAATCTCCCTGGCAGTGCAAGGGAGCGGGGTCTACGATGGCCCCCTTTACAGATACGACACATTAACTGGCCTGGGGCATCACCAGGCCTCAAACCCGACTGTGCTCGGACTAACATCTGGTTCCCAAACACTGAGTCATCAAGAAAGTCTTCTGCTGGATTTCTGGACAATCACGTTCTCTCCTTCCAGCTCTGGACTGAATTCCTCTGCTCTGGTGCAGATACGAGCAAGGGCTGCAGCTGGCGGCCATTGTACGGGAGGAGACCTGCCATAGCACCACATTTTAAGTCGTGTATTCAGTCCATTCTAAGACATGCAAGGCCCGTACGTATGTGTCTTCTACTTGCTCTTTGGCAAGATTCCAAGATTCTGGTCCAAATTCTAGTCCAAGACTCCACTTTCCTTTATCCCTTTGCTCTCACACTTGTGTGCCTGCCCTTGTCTGGGTCCTCAGCGCAGCAGGTCCAGTACCTTCTAAGGGTTGTGAGAGTAGGCGTCTATGCACCTGTGAATCTCAGCTCAGAAAGCAGCTCTCAGTGACTTGCCCCATCTTCCCAAATGCAAAGTCCTTCTTAAGACTCAGAGTCTTATTAGCTCTGGCTTCAGAGAGGAGGTCTCACCCAGAGTTCTGTTCTCTTTCTGATTTGTCCGCTTTCAAAAGCCAGGTTCTCGAGGCCATAAAGAAGGGTTTCCCCAAAGATTGCCATTGGTTTCACTCATTACATTATCATCTGAGCAGAATACAAACTATGTGTTTTGTAAAGAGGACCCTTGCAGAGACTATACAAAGGAGTTTCAATTATTTCTGGAGACCTTTGGGTGTTCTGTAGCCATCATGAGATAAGCCTGCCCATTTGTAAACACGCTCCTGGACCCAGAGCATAACTACGTTCCTTCCGGGGAAGAGATTCTGCATTCCCTGGCGTTGGCAGGGCTGTGATCTGCCCCTACTAAGCATCAGTCTCCACCCTGGATTGTCAGGGAAGAGTTTAGGCTGGAAGGGATCTCAGTTTCAATGGCCTTTGTTGAAAACACACCATTTTGAGCCTCTGTTCGAAGTTCAGATTAGGGGTTACAAACGCAAAAGCCAGAGGATCCAGGCAAGTGAACAAAATAAATCCATGAGGAATAACAGTGCAAGGGCAATGGTTAGTGTGGACTAGCATTTGGGGTTCATCAAGGAGGCCACAGGTGGTGTGGATGTGGCTGTCTGGGGCCCCACACCCCACCTTAATGAGGTAGCCCCCCTCTGGGGTGTGGGTCCCAGGTGGCCAGATCTTGTGAGTTATTTCGAGAGACACCAACATTTTTAATTTTTATTTATTAACTTAAAAAAAATTTATTTATTTATTTGGTTGCACCAGGTGTTAGTTGCAGCAGGTGCGCTCCTTAGTTGCAGCTCGCCAGCTCCTTAGTTGTGGCACATGTGCTCCTTAGTTGTGGCATGCAAACGCTTAGTTGCAGTGTGCATGTGGGATCTAGTTCCCTGACCAGGGATCGAGCCTGGGCTCTCCTGCATTGGGAGCGCAGAGTCTTAACCACTGCACCACCAGGGAAGCCCCATAAAAGTTTTGACTTTTATATGCAAGTTCCCAGTTTTTAAATGTTGGGCAAAAATTCAAATACCTGAAACACAGTGTGGACCCAACAAAACCAAGCCACTCCACCAGTTTGCCACTCCTGCTATAGACTCTCCTTCCAGAAAAACGCTGCACCTGCACATATAAATAAAATTGGACGTCTGTTTTTGGGGGTTGCGGACCAGTGCCCCAGATTAGGAACCTCTGCTGCCACTCTCAACTCTTACGAGAGTGGTTCTCATCTTCAACCCCGGACAGGGTTTCCTGGGGACGTGGTTTGACCTTCCCCACGAAGTGTATCTACAAGCAGGTAACCACCATTCCCGCCTCTGCTCCCATCCCCCACTCAGTGGCCAGACGGTCCCAGCATCTCCCCTTCAGTCCCCACTGGGACTTTCAACTGTCAAAGCATCTGCTGGTGAAGGCTTGACTTCCTGTGTGTGCAAACCGGGCCCACAATGCCAAGGTGTGGACTCCAGTCCCTTCCCTCTGGGTGGCCTTGAGTGCTGATGGCCAAAGTCCACCAAACCACGCTTGGCGCTGACTCTGCTCTCAAGGGTTAGGTACACACACCCCACTCTGCTCACGACATCTGCTGCTCCGCCTGGCCTTTGGATAGAGTCACCTCGAAGTGACTAGGGACACATATGCCACATACCCCCTGCCCGATGTGGAGAAGCCCTTTGCACCTCTCTGGGCTCCGGGCCGCCGCTGTCCGCTCACGGAGGCTGCTTCTCTCTGAGTGGCAGTGTAGGGGCCGGGGGTAGCCGTGCAGAGGCTCCTTAGCAGCCGGGAACCTGGCCCTGATCCCACCTCTCCATTCCCACTGCCGCTTCAGGAGCCCTTGCTACAGGCTTATTTAATCCTCCTAACAGAGCTGTGAGGCAGGAATGCGTTTTAGCTCTATTTAACAGATGAAGAAACTGAGGCTTAGAGAGTTTAATAACAGAGCCAAGATGGTGAACTCAGCAAGGAGAAGAGCCTGAATCCTCCGTGTGTAGCTAATACTTGTGAGTCCCACCGACTCACTGACAGCCGCTTTCTCTTTATAAATGTGGATCTTGGAGTCGCTGAGAAGTGCCCAGACCAGGTCTGCAAACACCATGTTGTTATAGCCGTCATGCACGTCAGCTCGCTGCGGCCCTGACGCACCACCTCTGTCTGGATTTCGAGTGCGTGCTTGGTTCCAGGAACACAACCTTCTTTCTGGCCCCTCCTGCCTGACGGGCTTGGCACCCCTGGCTGTTGCTGACTCTTCCATGTCTGTGCAGGCATCGAGCCTCTTCAACCTCACAATGCAGGCACCTTGCCCGTCAGGAGGCCGCGATTTCCTAAGTGCAGACCCACGTACTTCCTGCACTTTCCAGAGTCTCTTCAGGTGTGGGCAGCCCTCTGGGCACCGGCAGCCCCTCACAGGGCCTTTGTGCAGGAATGTCTAAGAGAAAAGAGAACACCCTCCAGAGGAAGAAAAACCACCAGGGCTGGGACAGGGCCCCCTGAGGCACAAGGTGCAGCGTCACATAGGTCACCGTAGCAGCAGGTGGGGCTCAGCCTGAAACTAAAGAGCTGAATGACCTTGTCCAAGTCATTTCCCTTTCTTGGTTGCTTCGTCCATAAAATGAATGGGGTGGAATTAGGTTAATAATTTCCCAAAGTGTGCCCAGCAGAACAATAGCCTCTAATTTTCCCCCCAGTTCCTGTCAATTCAGTGTCCGCCAGCTTATTCAAGGCCCTGACAAGTCCTGCGCAGAGAGGGAGCTGCTGACGTGGCCTAACCCACTGTCTCCTGACCTTCCTGGACCACACGGCCTTTGAAATAACATCAGTTCACATCCCTGGGCCAGGGTTCTGTGGAACATGCCTTGGCTAATTTTCAGGTCTCCTCTGGTGCTAAAGTTCTTCTTTAGTTCAGCAGTCCCTCTGAGTCTGTGCTGGGAGACAGGAGGCCCAGGTAGCCCCCTGGAACTGATAGGGCCCCTGCCCTCTGCTTCCCCCACCATGATAGAGCACCTGTCTCATGTCGGCCGTGCTAGTTTCCTGACGTCCCAGCAGTTCTTCCTTCTGTCCAGTTTTCCATGGAGAATCCCACCTTTCCTGCCCTCGTTCCATGTGACTCAGGGGGGCTGGCCTCACCGCCTGGCTCCAAGGGCCTACACAGAACCCAGGCCTGGCTGTGAGGTAACACATCCTCCTGGCCACAGCGATTGCTTCACTGTGGGCAGGGGACCCCACGAGGCCAACCAGAGAGAACTCTGGCACATTTGCTGGAAAGTGCAAAGCAGAGGGGTGTCTCTTCCTCACTTTGGAGAGTCTGCCAGCAAGACCCCCAGGAGAAAGCAGAGAAGATGGTGACAAATACTTTTTTGGAATCACTGAGGCCCTGGATCCAGCCATTCCTGAAGCCCTTGCATACTCATCAATCCTTTTCCCTTAAACTAGTTTGAGTTTGGTTCTAATCCTGTAACTGAAAGAGCCCCAACCAGTTTTGCCAGGGGCATGGGCAGCATCAAATATTAAATGGGGGGCTTCCCTGGTGGCGCAGTGGTTGAGAGT
Organism: Hyperoodon ampullatus; assembly: GCF_949752795.1. Lineage (NCBI taxonomy): Eukaryota > Metazoa > Chordata > Mammalia > Artiodactyla > Ziphiidae > Hyperoodon > Hyperoodon ampullatus. The sequence goes on from NC_136927.1 coordinate 20,898,217, forward strand.
CCGCCTGCCGATGCAGGGGACGCGGGCTCGTGCCCCGGTGCGGGAAGATCCCACATGCCGCGGAGCAGCTGGGCCCGTGAGCCATGGCCGCTGAGCCTGCACGTCCGGAGGCTGTGCTCTGCAACAAGAGAGGCCACAACAGTGAGAGGCCCGCGTATCGAAGAAAAAAAAAGTTAAATGGGAGGAGGAAGGGTGAAGTGCAGGGGGTTGTTCAGGAGGTGGAGTGGGATGGCTCCCCATGACAGTGTGGGCGCAAGCCCGGGTGCCAGGAGAAGGGACACATCACACGGACCCCAGCAATAGGGCACAAGGCTCAGCCCAGTGGAGGGATGTCGTTGTGGTGGTATTTGGGGCTCTGTGAGGCCAAACCTAAGCAGAGGGCCAGTGCTGATGGACTGTGCTCTAAGAGAGCCTTGTGCCAGCACGTGTGGGTGGGGACCCGCAGGCTTGGCGTCTCCTGGGAGCTCATTAGGAATGCGGAGGCTCAGGCCACATCCCACACTGGATCAGGATCTGCACTTTTTTTTTTTTTGGCCACGTGGTGTGGCATGTGAGATCTTAGTTCCCCGACCAGGGATTGAACCCGTGCCCCCTGCGTTGGGAGCATAGGGACTGCCACTGGACCACGAGGGAAGTCCCAGGATCTGCATTGTAACAAGACCCCAGGTGGTCTGGTGCACATTCCAGCCTGAGAAACACCTTGTGGTGACTGTGGCCACATCAGCTGGTCCTCCCTGCGTGTACTGCTGCCTTGGCCATCAGCGGTGGACAGTTTCCCCTCCCCTTTTATCTGGGCTGCCCCCTGACTTGCTTGGGCCCAGGAGTGTGCTGGAAGTGGTGCTTCCGTTCCCTGCTGGGCCCTCAAGTGGCCTGGAGGCTCTGTTCTTCCCGCAGAAGGCAGCTGCCATATAACAAGTCCGACCCTAGGCTAACCCTGTGGGGATGCCGCCTGGGGACCTGTGAGCTTCAGACGAGTGAGGAGGGCCTTCCTTCTCGGGCCGCCTCATCCAGCGCAGCCCCCAGATGGATGCAGCTGAGCACGTGACCCTCACTGATATCACATGGACCTGAGCCCTGCCCAAGTATCTCACCCACAGAATCGGGAAATAACTCATCATTGGTGTTTGAAGCCACTAAGTTTGGAGTCATTTTGTTATTTAGCTGAGGAATGGCAACCGGCCCATCTGCAAGGTGTTCACTCACTCCAGACTCTGTGCTGAGCACTTGCCACCTGCCAGGCACTGTTCCAAATGCTGTTCCAGGCACGGGTGGAGGTGCAAGCATAGACAGCACCCCTGCTCTCACAGGACTGACGCTCTTGTCCAGGGAGACAGCAATAGACAGGAGACCACACAACCACAATGCAGTGGCCTGGATGTTTGTGTCTCCCCAGATTCACAGGTGGAAATCCTAACCCCTGGAGTAATGGTGTTAGGACATGGAGCCTTTGGGGGCTGATTAGGGTGGAGCCCTTTTGAATGGTGTGAGTGCCCACATCAAGGGGACTCCAGAGAGCTCTCTCCCTCTCTTTCCACCACGTGAGGATCAGTGAAAATGTGGCCGTCTGCCACCCGACCCTGCCGGCACCCTGGTCTCAGACATCCAGCCTCCAGAACGGGAAGCAATACACTTGTGTTGTTTAGAAGGCACCCAGTCGATGGTATTTAGTTACGGCAGCCTGAACTAAGACACACGATGACTTCAGAGGGATAAGGACCGATTTGGAGTAGGGGTGGGGAAGGTCCCTCTGAGGAGACACACTTGACCTGAGGTCCTGATGTTGAGCCAGAGGAAAAGGGGTGCAGCCAAGGGACGGGGGACACGTTTGCCTACTTGAGGCACGGGCGGCTGGTCTGTGGGATGGGGATGAAGTCACAGAAGTTGGCAGGGCTACAGAGGCACCATCCCTTTCGGCGGCCACTGGCCACACAAGGCTATCTTACTTTAAACTTAAACTTACACGAAGGTTAAGTACAATTGAAAATGCAGTTTCTCAGTCCCATGAGCCACATTTCAAGAGCTCAACAGCCACACGTGGCTCGTGGCTACCATATGGGGCAGCGCCGACGGGAACGTTTCTGTCAATGCAGAAAGTCCTGCTGGCCGGCGCTGGCTATAGAACAAATCAGAAGTAAGCCAGGGTTCAAGGGCAGACCGTGTGCTCTTGGGCTTGGTACTTCATTACATCCCTTGAGGTTCTGGTTTTCCCCAGGATTCAGTGAGGCTCTTCCGGCCCAAGAGCGGGTCCCTGTAATCCCCAGCGAGATGCCAAGTGCACAGAGAGCGGAGCTGGGGTCTTGCCCAGAGAGCGTGTTCAAGGCCTCATTCACAGTAACTGGCAGCAAAGAGGCTGTTTAGTTGCCTTCTTTGCAACCTCATTTAAGCTGCCAATTTGGGGCTCCCTGATGTGAAAAAGAACAGAGCGTGGCTACTATTTCAGGGCAACTCGCAGAAGGGAAATTGCTACAATTAGCTGAAACTGATTTCGATTAGCATATTTTCTTCCTTGGCACATAACATCTGTTGGTGTCCTGTCAGAGTGAGACTCACGGGCAGAGAACCAGGAGGGTCCACGGGGAGCCCGATGTCAGCCAGGCCAAAGTCTGGGGGGCGGGGCTAAGACAACCCCTGAGGGACCAGTCAAGTCGTGGGCAGTTTGCGTTAGAAAGAGCAGTGCTTCCTCGCTCAAGCCGGGAGGCCGAAGGTGGAGACGCACGCCCTTCCTGGAGTTAGCGGGACTGCGCTGTTGTTTAGCGTTTGTGACCCCTCCGCAAGTTCACCAACCTCTGGGGCAGGTACCTGACCATCCTCATCTGAGAAATGGGGGCGTGGACACCCACCTGATGGGTTAGGGCAGGACTGCATGAAATAGTCTCTGTGAACGCTTGGCAGACAGCAGGTGCTCAGCATGTGTTAGCCGAAGCATCATTTGATCGGGAACAGTCTTAGGACAGGAGGAGAGATGAGTGAAGGGATGTCTGATTCACACCCAGGCTGCTTCCAACCCTGGCGCTGTCACTCCCTCCTTCATTCACTCAACAAACATTCGGATTGGCTGTGGCCTTGGACCACACCCTTTTCCAGCCTGGACCCCTGTTTCCTACCTGGGGCCCCGCAGGTCCACAGAGCTTATCTCTGTGGTTCCTTCGGCTCTCCCCTCCTGACAAAGTTTGCAGCCGCCCTGGGAGGCCTGACCCAGTTGGACTCAAACGTGGAAGATTACCAAAGGTGTTGAGAACCAGATCCTGCAATCTGGGATCCAGAGCAGCCTTTAAAGATCGTTTGGTCCATCTCCCGACTGATCAAAAGGGTCGCGTCCCAGCCCTGCTGGCGGAGGCACCTGGCTTGCCTGGACGCTTCCAAAGGTGCACGCTGGCTGCCTGGCAAAACAGCTTGTTCTATTTTCAGAGCGCTCTCATGTTGGAGAGCTAGTCTGAACACAGAGTATATATAAATTCTAGGTTAATGCCCCTCTTGAAACACAGTTCTTGGCTTCTGTGTCTATAAGCTTCACCTTCCGGGTGGCAGGAGTTAAGAGCAATGGCACAGGTAGCAGGTCTGACACACAGTAGGTGCTTCACATGTGTTCCCTCCCCCCTCTCCAAATGGGGGCTGGCGCAGGGACCCTCTATCTCTGGCCCCTAGACTGTTCGTCTCCGTCAGTGGACCTGGGTGGAGCCAGAGTTCTCAGCGGACTTGGAGACCACCGACACCAGGGACTCGCGTGTGAGGAGTCAGGGTAGGGGTCAGGCATCCCAAGAAGACGGAGGAGTGATGGTGAAGCCTCAGGGTAAAAGGTTTCTCTGCGCACCCATCTTGCTTACTGCCTGACACACTCGGGTAAAGCCAGGAGCTGCTCAAAACCATGGGCCCCAGCACAACACCCTGCGGGCGAGGCATGCTGTGGGGACCTGCGGGTGCCCCATCACAGAAAAAACAAAAAGCAGCAATACTAAGTGTTGACAAGGATGTGGAGCAATTGAATTCTGTACGTTGTAAACGCTACAGCACTTTGGAAAATTGTTTGGTAGTTTTCCATAGAGTGAGACCTACCCTATGACCCAGTAACTCCACTTCCAGGTGTTTACCAAAGAGGAATGAAAACATCACAAAAAGACTGGTACAGGAATTTCATAGCTGCTTTATTCACAATACCCGCAAACCAGAAACCAGTCACAACCCAAATGTTCATTAACAGGTGACTGAATAAACAAATTCTTGTATATTCTTATAATAGAATGTTAATCAGATATAAAAAGGAATAAACCACTGGTACATACAAGCTAACATGATAAACCTCAAAAATACCTTGAGCAACAGAGGCCAGAGACAAAAGAGTACACACTTGATTGCATTTATGTGAAGTTTTGGAACGGGCAAAACTAGTCCAAGGCTACAGATGTGAGTCAGTGATTGCCTGAAGGAAGGGCCTGGGGCGCATGGGGTAAAGGGATGAGGGATCTTTTGGGGAAAAGAAAATGTTCTAATCTTTAGTATAGTGGTGGTTACTCGGGTGCATACATTTGTCAAAACTTGTCAACCATCACACTTAAAATGTGTGAATTTTAAAGCATGTAAATTATACTGCAATAAAGGTGAGAATGTGTGTGTGTTTGTACTTGCGGTGTGTATATATATGATGTGTATTACATATATATATATGTTCAGATACATACATATATGTATGTATGTATAAATACACACACACACACACACACACACACACACACACACACACACACTGCTTCCCTGGGGAAAAAACCAGAAGGAACTACACTAAAATGTGAAAAGCAGTTGTGTTTCATGAATAGGATTATAGATGATCTTTTTTCTCTTCTCAGATTTGCCAAAATTTTACCTGTATGATCTTATTTTTTATATGATAGAATAATAAACGTTCATTTTTTAAAAATTCTGCAGCCACTGAAAGCAAGCACTTATGGTGGTCGAAGACTCACCAGGTTTTAATTGCATGTTTGTGTCATGAAGTCCTATGATTTTTTCCCTGTATGCCCACCAATCTAAGTTTTCAAACTGGGCGCAAATCTCGCAGCCCCTACCAAATCATCCATAATGTCTTTGCTGGACACAAATACTGTTATCATCCACCATCTTTTCTTATATTGTTTCTCTTTAACCACATCATGTGCTCACCAAGGACTGAAACAATATTTTTATTCTTTGTGTTTCCAATCGCCCAGCACAGAAAAAAACCCCAGAAATTTGGAGAAAATAGACCTGAGCTGGCACAAGGTCACTATGTACAGTGGCACAGGCCATGTGCTGCACAAACGCCAAGCAATGATACAAATATCTTCCCCTCCCACGTGGATAGAGCCCTCTGGAGTTGTGCAAACAGACTCCTTGGTCAGAGTCCTGTCCCATCACTTCCTAGTTTTGTGACCTTGAGGAAGTTACCTCCTGAGCCTCAGTTTCTTCATCTATTGGGTAAGGAATATTGTTAAGGAAAATGATTGAATTGAGATAGTGTGTGTTCAAAGCCCTCTGCAAACTGTAACACACTCTACAGTGTTAGATGTGATGATTCCTGTAATAAACCTGGTCTCTGCCTTTCCTTATGCCTTGCTCATTACCACCCCTTCCTCATCAGCTTCCACTCAGTTCCCTGAAACTGTCCAACAACGTTCCCCCCTCAGGGCCTTTGCACGTGTTGTGCCCGCTGCCTAGAAGACTATTGTGCCCACATCTTGCCTCCGCCGGATCCTTCAGGTGATGCAGATTTCAGCAACAACGTCACTGGAGGCTTCTCCTGAGCGTCCTGAGATAGCCTCCTCTCCACTACCATGTTCTACCTCATCTTCTGGTGTTATTAGTACCTGAAGTTATTTTGTTTGTTAAATGCTGATTGTCCACCTCCCATCCCAAACCTCCTTGCGTTAGAGGGTCTCTGTCTGTTTTGTTCACTGCTATGTCTCCAGCCCCTGGAGCAAAGTTGGTGCTCAAAAATCATGTACTGAGAGTGAACAGATACTTATTGATAACTAGGCAACATGTTGTATTTATTCAGTCTGCCAACTGTTTTCCAAAAACCAGAGACTGTGAAGCAAACACGGCTTTTTCCTCCTCTGCTGAGACCGGGCACCCACCCCAGTGGCTGAAGGAATCTGCCCGAGACGTGCTGGCGGCCACAGTCTGAACGTTTGCCGGGGAAGGCTCTACGTCAGTCCGTGTGGTGAGGACCAGGGAATAAGGAGGGCATTGTGCTGCTAGTTCTGAGAACAGCTCGGGGAAGGGGTGGGAAGCACCTCCCTCAACCGGGCGCACCTCTCCAGCCAGGTGCTTTGTTCCTCTCCCCTTTCTCTTCCCAACTGTGAGCAAGGAAATCAGGTCAGCCAGCCTTACCTTTGTTCCTCGTAGCTCTCAATGTGGGTTTTCTTTAAAGTTCTGGTGTTGGCATGAGCCCTGCCAAGGCCACGGTGGAATTTTCTAATCCATGCCAAAGATGGAGCTCATTAATTTTCCTGCCTGAAAGAAAGAAAACACTTCTTTAGGAATGGGCGTGTTTCTCTTTCTGCTGGAGGAGAGTGAGGCCTCTCTGCAAGGAAGATGAATCTAGGTTTGTAGGTGGGTCATTCAGGGAAGACCCAGCGCACCGACAGCGCTCACAGACCTGCCAGGCCCTGGAGTTGTCCACGCCAGCGGCTGCCCGCTGCCATGGGCTGAGGGCCGGGCAGGGCCTGGGAGACTTGGGCAGAGGCCGGGATGCATGCCCCCTCTCCCTAAAGTGCCCACCCAGCACATTTCCAGAAAGTTCTTCTGCTCTCTCTTTCTTCCTCTTTTGAAATGTGCATGATTCCTGGAGGGGTCACTCCTGAGGTCAGACGAGCCATCCTCACTGCCTGGACCTGACACTACCAGGTAAATTGCCAGGATCTTTTTACACAGTAGTAAATAATTTAAAACTTTATATTATATTATACACATCTTAAATATATATTATATTGTAATGTTAAATATTTAATATATATTAAACTGTATTTATTAATAGAAAATAGTATAGAAGGGAAAACTAAAAAATGTCACATGGCAGGGGTTGGGACTTCAGGTGATTTTCCACGTTTTTCTTGATAGCTTTTCCTGAATTATCTGCATTATGTATTCATATACGTTACTCTTGTGTCATAAAAATAATGATAAAATGATTTCCATTTTTAGAAAAACTGCCTTTGTGGATATATTGTGGAGAAGAATGCAAAAATCTCATGGATCTTTAATGTAAACCTTAATGCCTTCCTGGTACAGATGGTTTAGAGGCTGGAGCCCCATCCCCAATGGCTGCCTTCACCCTCCCCTGCCTTTAGAGGCATTGCATGGTAAGCCAGTAATACTTTAGTGTGAATTAGCCAGAGTTCATCTCCCCCTGCCCAACACACACATGCACACAGACACACACACGCCACAGGTGGCACCCAGAACTCTGTGAGAGTCTGTGGACTCACAATGGAAGAAGGAATAAAAGTTGCCTAAATTAAACCAGCTAACTAAATTCTGCCTAGGCCTGGATTTTTCTGACTGCAGTGGCCAGCAGCAATCTAAAGAAGGTGTCAGTGGGGCCACAGGCTATGTTTTCATCCCACCAAATCTAATTTGTCTTCAGTGCACGTTCAGATTGGAGGCTGGACGCTTGTGCCGAACTGAGACAGTCTGCTTGATCTGTTAGCTGGTTGAAGGGGCTGCCAGGCCAAAGGCAGAGAGCTGAGCTCAATCGCTCTTGCAGGCCCTTTCTGGATTTTATTTTCTTCTTTGCTTCTGGTTTAAAGACCTTCTTCAAAACTCTCACTAATGATTTAAAAAAAAAAAAAAAGCTGATTAACAGCGTTGAGAAGAGCCACATGATGATTAAGTGGTTCGGGAAAAGACATGGAAAAAAGGTTTAAGGAGCTGCAGTTTGGAGAAAAGAACCCAGAAGAGGGGATAGAATAATGATTTTTTGATTTTTAAGTGCCAGGCACTTAATCAACTGAGACGCACTCTGTGAACACTGAATGGACATTGCGTGGGGATGCCTTATCTGTGCCCTAAAGCCAAGAAGAATAAGACTTTAAGAAAGAAGTACGAAGGAGGTAGGAGGGATTTAAGATAGACACAAGAAAGGACTTCCCCAAAGCTAAAAGCATCTCATTGCACAACCAGAAATCACAGTGGATTCAGAAGGAAAAACGTACAACTCAGGCCTTTTATAACTTTTAACGTTGGTTGAAGAGTTCTAATTCCTGTTCACAGAATCTGCCAGCAAACTAGTGCCCGGTTGTGTTGGGGCAGCTTCTACATGGAGCCAGCGATGGGGGAAAAATGTGTTCAGAGATTTTGTGGAGGAAGCAGTTCTGAGAGCTCTTCAAGGGCAGAGAGAAACCAAGTTCGATGCAGCTCTGCATCACAACAAGAAGCGGGGGCTTGGCGAACGTAATGCCCTATTCCAGGATGAATGAGCAAAGGCAGTCCTTGAGAGCTGGGGCAGGAGGGGTTGGCAAGAGGCTGGGAGAGCATGCTTTGGGCCGAGGCACCGCATGGGCACGGGCGGGAATGGGTAGAGCTTGGCGAATGTCGGGGGGACCAGGCGACGGGAGTCCACACAAGTCAGGCAGAGAAAGATTTGACGTAGAGGGGACCATCTGAGGCTCCTGAAGCGGGGACAAGACAAGATGGAAGCACCGGTTTTGGAAGGTTGAGTTTGCTAAAAGCGAGTGGATGGATTGGAAAGAGCGAGAGAAGAAAGACAGTTGGGTCTTTCACAGCTCTGTACACCACTTCACTCTATTTACACTGGAGCGTTTACCACAAGCTGAACGTTAGGCTGATGAATTAGTGATTGCCTGTGCCCATCCCTACTACACCGCAAACTCCCCGAGCACAGGGTCCTGTTTTTCTTGTTCTCCACTGAGTTCTTAGCACCTAGCATAGACCCTAGTGTGTAGCAGGGCTCCAGATACATTCATCGAATGAACGAATAAAGTAAACCGGGCAGGAGGGACAAAGTTCGGGAGTCCTGAGTTCTTCCTTGCTGGTAATCTTTCAAAAGAGTCAAGACGTCTAACTAGCTAGACTAGTAAAGGAAGCTTTCTGCTCAGGGAAAGCCTTTTAACTTGATGGCCCTCCGATTTTGAATCTGAATGCCCAGTGTGAGGCGTCTAACCAAGCCAGGCCGACCACATTCAGTTCAATTAAAATATTTCTGACAGCTTACCACGTGCTCACTGTTATCTGAGGAGCAGGCTGAAGGGGAAACACATGGAGTCCTGGAAGGACAGTAGAAAGGAGAAAGGTTTCAGTAACTCATGTAGGGTCTGTTATCCCTGCTCGTTTCCCCACTGTTTTTTTCCATGGCAAAAGCAGAGGGTTGTATCGTGGAAAGATGCCATTTTTGGAGTCTCTAGATTTATTTAACTTTGTCATTTATAAGTGTGGGGTCTTGAGCAAGCTACTGCACTTCTCTGAACACCAGCTGCCTTGCCTGTAAACTGAGGTAATGATAATAATACTTCCCTCTCACGGTTCTAGTAAGGATCATTTGCAAAGCACTTTAGAAATAGGAAAGTACCAGGCAAACATCATCCATCTATTTTTTTCCCCCATATTTTCTTTGGGGACCCAGCCCGCCCCAGGTCACCCCTCAATTTTGCAAAAGCTCCTATCTCTAAGCTCACTTCCAACATCACCCACACAACAAACCAAACAGTTTTGGCCAAGGTGTATTTTACTACCACGAGCAACCATAGAAATTTGTAATTTGGGATCATTCTTACCATCCATTTTCTTTGTGTAAGTTTTTTTTTTTTTTTTTTTTTTGCAGTATGTGGGCCTCTCACTGCTGTGGCCTCTCCCACTGTGGAGCACAGGCTCCGGACGCGCAGGCTCAGCGGTCATGGCTCACGGGCCCAGCCACTCCGCGGCATGTGGGATCCTCCCGGACCGGGGCACGAACCCGTGTCCCCTGCATCTCAACCACTGCGCCACCAGGGAAGCCCCTTATTTTTCTTTTGATGGTTAGTATCGTCTATCTACAGAGATTTTTCTTTAAGTGTATAACATTACTCTGATTTCGAGTAACACTGCTGCAGAACTTAAATCGTCTGGGATGTCATAGGTCCCCTGCTCTAGATTTTGCAAAAGTATAAGATAAATGTGCTGACTGTGGAGTGGAAGGATCTGCATTGTGTTTCAAAGCTTTTAAACCCTAAATTTGTGTTTATAGAAGCTCAGAGGGCCCTACATTCATTCGTTTGTTCATTCATTGAAGAAATATTTATCAGTTTTGGATCAGCCCAGTTGGTGCCCTGTTCACATCCCCTCTGCCATTCCTGGGCATCTCCACAGCCGCTGACTGCAAACACCAGCACCCTTCCTCAGGTCTTTCTCTGGGGTGTGGGCTGGAAATGCCAGGAGCAGCCTTCAACCAGTGATGGGTAGGTGTTGGTGAGTAAGTACTCTGGCTTCCTCGGTTCTCAGGGTGGTACCTCTGGGGCATACACCCCCGCGTCCCAGGGTTCCTCAGCGGGATTAAGCTTCAACTGCTCACGGTGGAAACTTGCTGGTGATGCACTGTTTACTGGCTGTCTTCCTTCCCTGGCTCACTTCTTCACTCCCTTCCTGGTGACTCCTGGGATCACCTTCCATATAAAATGCTTTCACTCAAATCTTTTTCTCAAGGTCTTCCTCTGAGGAGAGCCAACCTAAGGTGAGTTTTTACCAGAATCAAGGCATTGGGTAGGTCTTCAGGGAACAGAATGATGCATCAGTTCCAGCCACTGCCCCCAACGAGTCCACAGCTCAGACATGGCGTGAGATGTGTGCAGAAATGTCAACATGAGCGTGAACAGGATTTCATTTTCTAACATTTTCAAATCCTGTTGAGTCTCTTTCACACACACACACACACACACACACACACACACACACACACTCTCACCCTCCACTCCAGTCCAGGTGACTGTTATATTCAGTGCTGTGAAGGAACCAGCCACCTCATAAGAGCTGATTGTTGCATTTTCAGGAATTTTTCAAGCAGTTCATTAAACACAGCCATTATTAAACATTTTATGATATAAACTTACAATGACATAGATTATAGTAAACACAAAAGTAATAAATACTCATTCTCATCACTTCCTAATTATTTGACTACATTTTACTATTATATCTGCCTTTGAGATTATTCATGAGGTTACCTGTACGGTTTATAATGGTATGTTACTGCGAATTTCTTCCCATCTTTGTGTTTGGTTACTTGAAATCAGCTCCGATGGGAGTATTCACACCCCAGAAACTGGCAAATGCTATAAATTAGGAATGATCCCCTGCCCCCACCTCCAATAGCCAATAGTTACATATTTACCAGCACATCAACCATATTTTGCCTGGAATCTTACAAAAGCCTCCTACCTGGTCCTGGGAGCCTCCATTCCACGTCTTAACAATTCTGCCCACCACTGCTAAGGTGATCTTTTCCAAGCCTTCACCACCAGAACTATTGCAATGGCCTCCAACCCAGTGGGTCCCCAACCTAGCTGAGCATCACAGTCAGCCGAAATAAGGGGCCACGGGAGCGGCCTTGACTGTCACTGACCACAAAGCCTTCCCTGAACCACCACTGCAACCCACACAGGTACAGCACACCTTCTGGGATCTGGCACCGAATGCAGTGGTTATGCTCATGGACCCCTGGCGCCCACCCCCACCCCTCTGACCACCCCTGTGACAAAGGGCAGGGTACTCAACCTCTCTGTGCCTCTGTTTCCTCATCTCTAAAGTGGAGATAATAACTGTGCCTCCTTTACTGGGTTGTTCTGAGGGTTAAATAATTTTACTTATAAGGCACCTCCAATAGTGCCTGGCACATGATAAGACCTAAAAAGGTTATGTCCTTTTTTTCGCATGATATTTTTCTTCTGTTTGTCATGTATCATCCTTTTTTAGTTGTTGATAAAGTAAAACCTCTTTTCACACTGTAAGATATCTTCTCTTTCTGCCTACTCTTTAAAAATAATATTTGCAAGTTAGTAATAGAGAGCAAAGCCCTGTCATGAGTTAATGGGCTGTTCTAGGTAATTACTCTTGTATGTTTAGTTTTTCCCAATAAGAATGCTTTATTTGTTTTTAATATACAACTAAAACCCAAAAAGGACATATCCTTTTTTTTTCTTGAGTCAGGTTGATTGAAGAATAATTTGCTTACAAACCAAATTCGCCCTTTGCAAGAGCGCATAATTTGATTGTGTAACTGTCACTATCACCAAGGTGTGGAGCGTTTACATCACCTCTAAATGGTTCCCTCGTGCCCGTGAGGCTCGCCTTCTGAGACTCGGCTCTTCTTACCCTCTCCTTCACCCTTCAAGCTTTGGCAAAACACCACAAATCGGCGGGCCCCTCGTGCACCAGGCTACCTAGATCCCAGGCCTCCATCCCCCGTTCTCTCACCTTCTGGCCTGGCTAATCCCCCTTCTCTTTCAAGCTTCTGCTCTCACCCCTCTGCTCTCCGCAGTCTGAGCTCGCCTCAGCCTCCCTCTGGCCTGTTTTCATGTGACAGCCCTCACTGGCCTGTCGTCCAAGGGGCGGCAGGGACCTGATTCCCAGGCTCCAGCCTGTGTCTGGCACTGAGCAGATAGGACCTGGAGGCTGCACTGGGCGATGGGATCCCTCACGTGCTGGGTGGCTTGATGGTTACAGGCCTGCGGCAGGGCCAGGGGCTCTGAGCCTGGGGGAAGCCCCTCACTCCCCCACAGGCACCCCCTGTCCATCTAGTCCTGGGGGTGGTTCCCATTTTTCCCAGACACGCCTTGGGAGAGACCAAGGCTGAGACACGCTGAGAAGGCAGGGGGCGGTCTGCAGGCACAGCAGTGGCTGTGAGTCAGGCCGGCTTGGAGGTGGGGGTGGGGTGGGGCAGGGGCTGACCTCCTCGTGGAGGCTGGACAAGGGGCAGGGACTGAGCAAAGGCAAAGGCTCAGGCCAGGCCACTTGTCCATACTGATCCCTGTGTCGTGTTGAGGCCAAAAAAACGTCAATCATGGGAGGGAGCAGACAGAGAGCCCCTTTTTTGTAAACACCCTTCACTCGTAGGGACTTTGTAATCCTATGATTCGTTTAACAACATTTATGGAATGTGCATTTACGGAGCCCCTACTCTGTGCAGGTGTGGGGTCGGTAGAAGATGCTATCGTGGCCCCCAGACGCCCCAGGTGCTCAGCCTTCTGCCAAGGGCTTCTTGCTGCAAACAGCTGCTTCTCTCTGCTGGAAGGCTTTCTCTGGCTGACAGAGCATCAGGGTGAGTTAAAGCCCCCCAGAAGTAGCCTTCCACCACGAGGATTGGGAGTCCCGCACCGCGGGTGGGACACCTCTGGGGCGGGCTCCACATGGTTCCCTAGTGCCCAGCAATGCTGAGCCTTGGCTGCCCGCAGAGGCCACTTGCTTGACATTGTGCTCTTAACCAGCCCCTTCCCATCCCACTTTCCTACCAGTGTTTCCTGTGATCATCCCTCAAATGAGTCACTTGCACCCAAACCCTCCTGGTCAGGATCTGCTTCTGGGAAAACCAGTGTGAATAAGATGAAGGAGGTCTGTGCCACAGCAAGGCCTCTGAGGGCAGTTGGGTCTTTACTGGCTTGCCCAGCCTGTAGTGATTTCCGGGCACTCCACAGACACCAATGAATGGATGGATGGGTGGATGGATGGGATGGATGGGTGGATGGGTGGATGGGTGGATGGATGGATGGATGGGATGGATGGGTGAATGGATGGGATGCATGGGTGGATGGATGGGATGGATGGGTGGATGGATGGGTGGATGGATGGGATAGATGGGTGGATGGATGGGATGGATGGGTGGATGGGTGGATGGATGCGTGGATGGATGGGATGGATGGGTGGATGGATGGGATGGATGGGTGGATGGGTGGATGGGTGGATGGATGGGATGGATGGGTGGATGAATGGGATGGATGGGTGGATGGGTGGATGGGTGGATGGGTGGATGGGTGGATGGATGGGATGGATGGGTGGATGGGTGGATGGGTGGATGGATGTGTGGATGGATGGGATGGATGGGTGGATGGATGGGTGGATGGATGGATAGGATGGATGGGTGGATGGAAGAATGACTCTCCAAAACCCAGAGAGGGGAGCGATTGTCCTAAAAGAGTACATCCATGTTCAGAGAGGCTAACTGGTTTACCCACGGCCAATTAGAACTAGTTGGTAGCATATGCCAGCAAGAAGCTGGGATTCTTGACTTTTATGTCAAGCCGGGGCTCACCACTGGAAAAAGACTGAGTGTGGAAAGCTAATCCAGGTTAATTCCCGCGGATTAATCATTAATATGCTAGGGAACTGCTGAGATTAAAAATATGAATGAACGGTTTAATTTCAACCCAGCCCCTCTTTATTCCCTCATGATGGCGTGTATTTCCACATCTAACGACTCGTACGGTACCAGTGACAAAGAGGGAGGGGGTATGTGAAACTGTCCAAGAAACAGCTATTAGGAACAGGATTCTGCAGCCACGGGGGTGGGGGAAGTGGTACAGGGCAGATCAGCCTGCAGCAGCCCTTTTGGCCTCCCAGAAACCTTAATTTCAAAGAAACTGGCTTTGACTCAAGTTCAAAGAGTTAGCTTTAAGAGACACTGATATAATGGTTAAAAACCAGGCCTAAAATTATCTTAATTGAAAGACTTATTTGGTTATGAAGAGAGAGTGCTAGGTTATATGGGAGTGGTGGAGTAGGGGTCGGGAAGGAAGTCCTGTCATGAAGCACCGTTTGCTCAGTTTTCTGCTAAGTGGGTGAGTTTATGTGGGTCAGACCCTCTCACCCATCCCATTGCAGAGTAAAATGCCGGAAGGTCAACTGCAGTCATTGCCCTGCTGCCAGTTGAGGTTTGGACGGTGCCTCAGTTGTAACCTCCCTAAAAATGGGTGTAAATGACGTCCACCCTCCATTCCTCCTGCACCGTCTGGCCTTTCCGCCCCAGTTTACTCAAGAAAATTCTTTCTGGTGCTGATTGCAATCTCTTTGAAGATAGTGACGTGCCCTCTCTGGACTGACCCTCAGCATAACTTGTCCTCACATCTAGGGCCCGGAGGGGGCGCTGCTGCAGGGGAAGTCAGTTGGTTTTAAACGAAGCATTTCTCCCTACTGTTCGCATGTTGCGCAACCCTGCTCAGGGTGACACCCACCGCCATCTCAGCCCTGAGGGGCCAGGGGCGCAGGCGCGGCGCCGCTGGGATTCGAACCTTCGCGGCCCGCCGGGCCACAGCCTTCCCGGAATCAGCGCCGGCAAGCAGGGTCGCTGGCCCGGGGTGGGCGGGGCCGGCCGGCGCCCCCTCCCCCGTTCGGCCGCGCGTTCCGGCCCCGCCCCGCCCCCGCGCAGGGCCGAGCGCCGCGCCGCGCGGCTCCGCCCCTCCCCGGCCCCGCCCCCGAGGCTCCCCGCAGCTCCTCCCATCTCCCATTGGCCGAAGCGGAGACCCGCCTCTCCGCCCAATGGCCGCAGCCGCGGCTCGGCCGCCCGCGCTCTGACTGGTCAGCGGCCGGCGGAGTGGCGGGGCACGGGCCAATGGGGAGAGGCGGCTCGATGAATGGCTGGCCCGGGTGGGGAAGGCAGGAGGCGGCGATCCCGGCGGAGGGGGCCGTTTGCCAGCTCCGAGGCAGAAAGTGCCACGACTCCACACGCGCGCACGCAGCCAGCGAGCGGCCGGAGCAGACGGCGGACGGGGCGGGTGGCGTCGGGGTCGCGACGCCTGCAGTTGCTCGGGGGCGGCTTCTCGGCGGAGGCTCGGCCGGCTCCTCTCTCCCGGTTCGGCGGCGGCGGCGTCTCCTGCCCTCTCGCTCTCCCTCCCGCGTCTCCGGCTGCAGGTAAGAAACTTGGCCGGGCCCTGCAGCGGCGGCGGCGGCGGCGCGCGGGCCGGGCCGTCGGGGCGCCGGGGCCGGGCCGGGCGGGCCGCGCCGGGAGTGACACGTCTCCCTGGTGGCCCCTCCCCCGGCGGCGCCCCCGGCTGTCGCCGCGGCGGCGGACCCTGGGGGTCCGGGCAGGCCCCGGGGGCGTGTGCCGGGCCGAACCCGGTGCAGGGGCGTTGGCCGAGCGTGCCCGAGGTGTGGACCCCACGCCCTCGCCGTCTGCGGGACCTGCGGCGGCCCCGCGGCGCGACGTGGCCGCCCCCCCACCTCTCTCCGTGCTTCCCAGCCGGGCCGTCGGGCCGGCCGGCGCGCTCCGAAGTTGGGCGAAGAAAGTTGGCGGCGGGGCGGGGCGGCGCACAGCTGGCGGAGGAAGGGGTTAAGCTTCGGGAAGCGGCTGGATGACGTTGCCGGGCTGGAGTCCGGGCTGGGGGGGTGGGGGCGGGCGGAAGGCGGCGGGGGCCGGCGGGGGAGGGGGCGGGATTGAATGGGGGCCCGGGCCGAGCGCGCCCGCCTGAGGCTGTGGCCGGGGGCGCGGCGGGGCCGGGCGGCGCCGACGGGGCGGGCCGGATTCGGGGCCGCGGGGGCCGCCGTGCGGGGACCCGGACCGTCCGGGTCCGGACGCCCGGCGGCCGCGGTGGCAACTTCCCGGAGTGCGGGAGGCGGCTCCCTGCTCCCCCTGGCGGCGGGGCCGGGGGCGCTGTTTGCCCGGCCAGCCGCGCGGACCTGGTGCGAGGGCGCCCGGCGGGGGTACGATGAATGGGCCGGCAGTGCCAGGCCGGCGGTAGTGGCACCTCCGGCCCGGCCGTCAAGCGCGCTGGCACCCCGCCTGGCTCCCGCCCCGGGTCCCGGGCTCCCGGCCTGGCGCCGGGCAGGGGAGGGCGGGCTGGGGTCCGCGCTTCCCTGGGCAGCATCTGGGAAGCCTCGGGGAACCCTCCCCACATTGCACATCACAAACGGTAGCTCGGGTGGTCATGGCTAAGGGGTGGGCTTCCAAAAGCCGGCACCGTGGGGAGTCGGCCAGGCTGTTTCACTCCGGGGTCCGCTTCCACGTTGGAACAGCCGGGCTGCGGGAGAGAGAACCGTGAAGACCCAGCACGTGTAGGGAGTAGTCCACAGGTGTTGACTGTTACTGTTTTTGCATGAGTTTCTAGGGTGTTCGGGCCGGGAGGGAGGTGGGGTCTGGGTTTGGCTCCGGCCCGCCCGCTGCGGATGCATCCTTGCCACGTCCTGTCGTCTGGATCCCACCCCTGCCACGCTGCAGACCCTCTGCTCAGGGTGCTTAACCTCTCTGAACCCGGATTTCCTTATCTGTAGCCTGGAGATAGAACCACCCACTCACTGTAGGGTCGGGCAGCCTCCCAGGTAAGTGCTGGGAAACCCTGGGACCTTGTGCCAGCGGAAGGAAGTTTGGCAATAACTCCTGGAGGTCAGAGGTCAGCAGAGTCTAGGAAGCATCTAGAAAATGAAACTTTGCAGGCTCTTGGGAGCCTCGCAGGTCACTGTTTGCCTGGTGTGCTGGAACCTTCAGAGCGGGGGCGTCTGCGTGGCGTTTTCTGGACTTTGGGGAGGAGGTCTCTTCAGAGCTTTGGCTGTTCCCGCGGGGCTGGGAAGCACTCTGCCTCCCCCTACGCTTTCCTCTGTGCTTGGCTGTCTTGACTTGCCCCTGATCCAACCCCGGAGAAGGCTCGGTGATCCCGCAGCGGGCTGTGGTGACGTCTCTGTTCCTTTATGAACTCTCCAAAGGTCAGTCCCACTGTGGGCTGCCAACTTGTTTCCCTTCCAGAAAGAAGCTTCCGGTTCTGAGGGCCTGGAGATGCCACTTCCCTCTCTGATGAAGCGAAGGAGGAAAGCTGGAGGCAGGAGGCGGAGCAGGGCTTGCACGTTCAGGGCTTCTGGACCCGTTGAGCTGCAGCGTGGTGGGGTGGGTGGCCAGATAGGGAGAGAAAGGCGTCTCGGGGACTGGAAACAGCCGCCAGGGAGTCGAGCCGCAGGCACTGTGCTGGATCAAAACTCTTCACTTTCACAGTTAGGAGTCGGCCTCTGAACATCTCTACAGAGATTAAGAAGTTAGTTTGGTACCTTGGTGCATGAATAGTTTTTGGTGATGGGAGAATTTTAAATAAATCCCAAGCCACTGAGTCACATTTGAGCAATTACGCTCTTTGCTGAAACGAGCCCTAAGTCAGTAGGCTGTAGTGATGATACAGCACCAAATTCCACGTAAGTGGCTGAATGCAAACCATTTGATTGGCATACTGGTTTGTTATGTAGCAGGGACGCCTTTTAAAAATGTCAGGACCCCAGACTTTTCTTACTTGTTCTTTTATCCCAAGGAGTTGTAATGAGGAGGTGAGTGACATATATAGGCAGGGAGTCAACCGTTCTTTCGAGAATCCAGATTTTTTCTGTGCTAAAATCTTGTTTTGGGAGAAAAAATATGGTCAGTGAGAATGATGATGGTGGAGACAGTGCTGTCCATCTGTACGTCCTGGCCCGGCGATGGTTAAGGCCTGGCCCATAACACAATAATTGCAGATGAAATGAGGTAGACCAGCACACCTGTTAAATTTTCTCCAGCTATCTCATTGGACAACTGAAGCTCAGCCCAACTTGATTTTTAAGGTTTACTGTTTAGAGTCAGATTCACAGCTTTGGGGTACATCTCGGCCTCACAGCAGCCCGATTCCATAGCGTAGATGTGGTTGTTCCCATCCTGTGAATGAGAACGTAGAGACCCAGCAGGTCAGTTCCTGTTGCCCAGCTGCTGGGCGATGTGGGCACGGCCTTCTGAATGTTCACCAACACCTACAGGCCGTATAATTCCACACTCGTTGGGACAGTAAGTACCCCAGGGAACACCTGGAATTGGAAGATGGAAACGAAGGCGGGGAGTCAGTGTGGGGTGTGGCAGTACCAAGACAGTGCTTTCATTTCATGTCTTTGTCAAGCGTCTCCTGTGTGCCAGGCCTTCAGACACCACAAACGAACCTCGTTCGTGTCTGAAGACACTCCATCTAGAACTGTGTTGTCCAGTACGGTAGCCACACGGAGGTATTTCAACTTAATTAAAGTTAAATAAAATTAAACTAGTGGCAGTTCATGCGCTTCCATCTAATAAGATGTCACCTTTAGAAAGCAGTTGTTCCTGGCTCTTGGTGTGCATTATAAACTGCATGTTAAGGGAAAGAAGGCAGGGGAGCAGGAGTGCAGCACAGACAGTGGTCCTGCCCTGGAGAGCTTCTTACCTAACACCAAGGGCATCAAAGTGGCCAAATGTAACAGACACGGAAAATAGGTATTGGGCAGAAAACATATGGCTTGTAGGGAAGGTAAATATTTACTTCTAAGTGAGAGAGCCTGGGCAAGAGGGCCACTTAGCATTATGGAAAATTAACCTGGGGACTTCGTAGAGGCTGTTTTCTTAGGCACACAAGTTCTGATGAGTCTCCTGAAACAGGCAGGCCGACTCCCACGACTGAAGGCGAGACACATGTAGCGTGTTTCCTTTAAGAGCGGTAAATGACATGCATCTCCCACCTGCCTAGCAACGCAGGGCAACTTTAATTTATAAAGAAAGTTCTGTAATTTCTACGTTTGATTATTTTGGCAAGGCTGGAACAGCTGCCGGTCTCCTAACCTTACACTGTCCAGGGTCCAGGCGTTTTCCTGTTTGGCTGGCAGCAGTCGTTTCCTGGCTATTTGCAGGGCTTTGTTATATTCCATAGAACTTTGAAAGGATCACTGGATAGTATTTGGGGAGAATTTCTGAATTCTTGGCTGTACTAGTGGCCTCATCTTAGTACGTTGTGTAGAGTAACGTCAAACCAGTTAACAAAGAACCCAGATTGATAGACAGCTACTTTCTTTTTGGTCAGACAGGAGGCCCCTAAGGTTGTGCCAGAGGTGATCAGCTATTTATAGTGATAGTGAATATCATCTGCTGGCTCCAAAGTTGGAATAGAAGACCATCTTAGACCCAAAGCTTTAATTCTGTGCCCTGACCCTGGTTGAGGTGTGAGTGAACCAGGTGTGTTTCAGGTTGTCTTGAGACTGGTTCCCAGCTGGAGCCCTGCGTGGATGGAACTTGGCTGGCACGTGAGGTTTGTTCAGGCCCGGGTTGCTAAAGAACTAAGCCACCTTTTAAAATTGGAGAACTTGTTGTTGTTAAAAATCTAGATTTGGGGCTTCTCTTGGGGAAAGTGGGAACTTCTGGGCACACCAGTTCTGCTTTCTCGGGTGGCAGCCGTGGACTGTGGTTGTCTTCCCTGGGCAGGGGCTGTGCTCTCCTCCCAGGCTCACTCACAGTACGTGCTTGGGTGCTGGCGGTCCCCGAGGGACACTGTCTACCCCAGCATCTGAGAGCAAAGAGGAGTCGGAGGGCGTCCACATGTGACCTGAGTAGTCACCAGCGTCCCCCACTGGCTGCAGCTTGGGGCAGCGGGGGGAGCACTGGTCTGGGTTCTAGTCCCTAGAGTAAGTGGTGTGACCTTGGATGTGACTGTTCTCCCTTGGCTTCAGTTTCCTCCTCGTGTAATATGAAACCAGGCCAGTTGGCTCCATCTTTCAGGCCACACATCGTGGTTTATCCTTCACTCCATGCCTTCTCACACTTGTATCCTTTATGACGGCAAACCTATCAGCTCCATCCACTCTCACCGCATCCCCTGGTGCCAGCCTGTTGCAGACCCCTCATCCCCCGGGTTATTTCACTAGGTCTGAAGTGGTCTGCCTGCTTTTGCCCTCACCTCCTGCCTTCTCGTCTGTTCCCAGAGCAGATCGTGTCACCCTGTGTTCAGGACCCTCCTTGGCCAGAGTCTGTCCAGTGGCCTCCAAGGCCCCGCTTTTCCCTCAGGCTTCACTGCTGCCACCCCCACCCCCTGCTCTGGTCACACTAGCCTCCCTGTGTTTCCCGGGCAGGCCCTTCTGCCGCAGGGCCTTTGTACATGCTCTTGCTCTCCCTGGGGAGCTTTTTCCCAGACGGCCACGTGGCTTGCTCCCCCACCATCCTCAGGTCTGTGCATTGTGACCTCCCTGACCACCCTATTTAAAGTGACAGGCCCGGTGACCCCTGTCCCACTTCTGTGCGTGGCTTTGTTTTCATTATGACCACCTGATGTGTCACATATGTGACTGACTTTGTCATTTCTGACACTGGATTGTAAGCTCTCCCAGTGCAGGGGTGTGGCCACCCTGTTGCCCCGAGGTGTCCCTAGTGTCTGGACAGTGGCACACAGTAGGCGCCCATCTTCGCCGAGCTAACAGGTGATTTTCTAGTGCCTGTATTCGGTGAGTACCTTATCATTTAGCCTCAAGTAGCCTGGATTCCTAGAGCATCAAATATAAACATAAAAAACATATTCCAAAGCCAAGTGACTTTTGGATTCCCCCCAGCCTGGCTCCAGTTGGGAGACTGACCGTCACACTCATGGCAGTGCTGCCACATGTGGCCCATCCTGCTCCGCCAGCAGAAGCCAAGTCTCTGAAGTGACCCTTGGCAGAAGGCTTGGGCGTTCGCTCTCTCCCAGGTGCCCTTCCGGCACACTCATGGCCGGTTAGATTGGCCTCAGCACTGCCTGTTCTCCGCTGACCATCACCCACGCGGGGGCCTCACCAGACTGGGCCCTTCCCAGGTGCCTGCGCTGGTTCTAGGAGGAGAATTCGCAGCAAGCATCCTTGATTTCCCGGCGGAGCTGATGAGCTAGATGGGTTTGCAGAGCGGCCAAGCGTATCAGTGACGACGCCCTCACCAGGAAACAAAACGTTATTTTTGGTTGGAACAGTGCACTGCCTCTGAAAAGAGGTGGGTTTTGTGTTTCGTGAGCAAGAGTGTTCCTTCGTGGTAGGAGGGGAAATTCTTTTCTGGTAGTTGGCATTCTATTCTCCCTTCTTTTAGTCAGACTTTGTTGGACTAAGAGGGCTGGATGAGGTGAACCTCCCGCCTCCCAGATGGCGTTTCCTCGAGGACTGGGCGTGGACGCTGAGCAGGTGTGGGATACTGGAGCCAGGCTGGCTGGTCACAGCCCCTTCCAGGCCGAGCCCACATCCCTCGTTGCCTCCTGTCTGCCTGCCTTTGCTTTTAGGCAAAGAAATGGAAAAGTAGATCATAGATTCCTGGCCCCTCCTGACGGGAGGATCTGGCCTACGCATTTCACGCAGAACTGTGAGAGACCGGGTTCTGGCCCTCAGCCCAGGCAGTATGTTCTGTTGGAACTTTTCATTCAGTGGTTAAAATGTACAACTCAGCTGTAGCAAAAACTATTTCCTTTTTAATTAAGGCTCATCCTACATAGGAATTAGATGCAGCTTTATTTCTGTTGAACACGTTTTCATTTCTTGGTGAGTTCTAGATCATCGTAGTTGGGGAATTTCGTAGTAACTGCAGTGACTCGGGGAAGGGGTCAGTGTGCAAGAGTGAGTGGTGACGACACCATCAACAGCGGCCTCGTTAGTGACATGTCGTTAGGGGCATGGACGGGCCTTTAGCCACGGCTGAGCTGGCCACTGCAGCCTGTGTTGTCGCCTCCAACCTCAGAGGGAAGCCCTGAGGTTTGTTCTGAACAGTCTGGTTTCGGAAGCCGCGGGGACAGCGAGGTCTGTGGGGCTTGGAGGCGGTGCCCACCGTGACCTTGGTCCCCACTTCCCCTCTCTTGGGAGCTGCGTGGTGAGCGCACGTGAGGGGCCTGGGGGTGGCAGGGGTGTACGTGCCGTGACAGACCCGCCTGGCATAAGAGATGCTCCTCCTTTGAGAGCTGTGTGGGTTCATTTTCCTACCAAAGTTGGCATGTGTGTATATACATATTTTAACTCTTCACTAAAGTAGAACAAATATAGAAAAATGCACTGTCCCGTCTACAGCTCACGGAGCAGTGCCCCGTGTGACCAGCCAGCCAAGAAACATTGTCCCGCAGCAGCTCATTTCGTGCGCCTCGGGTTGCTGCCCATGCCCGGGGGTAACCACACCCCTGACTTGTAGCTCACAGGTCCCTCCCACCTGTGCGTGAACTCGGGGCAAGTGGACACACGGCCTGTGCTCATCGTGGCCTCCCATTCGACGTTACGTGTGAGCATGAGGTCCATCCGTGGTCTTGGGCTATTGTAGTTCATCCCCCTATTGTATATACTCTGCACATCACTGTGCAGGGGCACTTGGATAGTTTCCCCTCTGGGGCTTCTGTTTTGATGTACTCTAAATTACACGATACTGTAAAATACAGTCTTGCCCCTGACTTTGGCGACCGCCTGTCCACTTTTCCACTGGGTCTGTTCCCAGGCGTGGGGCTGTGGCCACGGGAGGCGTATGCTCAGCTGTGGACAACAGTGCGGACTCCCCAGAGCGCTGGTCCTCATTTGTACTCCCACCAGCAGCCTAGGATCTTGGAACATGACTTCAGCAAGGAACCAGGGTGAAGCTGAGTTACCACTGCTACTAATAAGAAGCACCCCCTCGTGCTGCCCTCCCCGTGTCCTGGAGATGGTTCATCACAGATGAGCCTTTGCATAGGGCTTGCGGAAAAGGGTCAGGTTTTACTGCCGGTGAGCAGATGCTGTCCAAGCAGAAAGGCAGCCCCTCACAGTACATGAGAGAGGGCTCACAGAGCTTTGATCTGCGGGGAGATTCTTCATCAGACCCCCCACCTCACCCCGGTTCCAACAAGGTAGACGTAGTGACTGTTGGAGTGTTAAGTGGATTTCTTCAAGACAAAGGAGCCGGCCGTTGGGTACCAGAGGTCACTCGCCTAAGCCTCTGCCCACCTGCCGGGATCCTGCTTAGAGCCCAGGGCCGGGAGGCAAGGGCACCGGGCAGGCTCCCCTCCTCCTGGGACAGATGTGCATCCAGGCTTGGGTCTGGGAGTCACCCTACACAGCAGCCCTCCGGTCACATCACAGGAATGACCTCTTTCCTTTTAAGAGCTTGCCTGGCTGGGATTTGGTTTGGTCACGAGTGGCTGTGGTGCCAAATATCAGTAGCTTGAAGAAGTAAGGGCGGGCTGTGTTCCGGTGACAGGGTGGACTGGTGGGCTGGACCAGTCTTCTCACTCGGGTGGGGCAAGTGCTACAGAACAGATGAAAACAACACCTGTGGAAAGCACTGAATGGCTTGGAAGATCCTGAGGAAGGTAGTGAGGACACCAGAGTCTCAGTGCAAAGAATAACCCTGGATGGTGAGCACAGTCCTGAGGGCATTCGGTGAGCTGGGCAAACTGTGAGTTCTGATGGCACCTCTGGGTGCAGGGGGCAGAAACCAAGGTGGGCAGGATGATGGAAGCTGTGCCCACCGAGGACTCCTGCACCTCCAGGGTGAAGGTGAGTCAGAAGTAAGCCCGTCCCCTCCTGAGGTGTTGTCCTGCATGCAGATCCTGTGACCTCAGTGGTAGGACATTTTCAAGCCAATTCTGATTCTTTGTAGAGAGTGCTCCACGGCCAGTCCACAAGCAAGCAGGTCTTTGAAGGACTGCGCCTTTATCCTCGGCTCAGAGAATCCCCACGTGTAATTTTCAAGGCAAACAAGCATCCCTGGTTGAGAATAACCAAACACAGAATGCCAGGCGTTCAGTGAATGAGGACCAGCAGGAACGTCTGTGAAAACAGACAGTGAGTGGTTGACACAGTGTTTAAAAGCACTTCTTTTAAGTGCTTAAAGTAATAGACAAGGTGGAAAATACCTACAAAGAAAGGAAACTGTTAAGTGACCTAACAAATTTGATAAAGGAATCAGGTGCAGTTTCTAGCCATGGGCAGCTCAACCACTATAGTTAAAAACCCAACAGATTGAAGTGCGTGATTGAACTGGAGGATAGAGCAGAATGTACAGATTTCACTTTAGAACCAAATAGGACAGTAACTTGTAAGACCAACTGAGAATCAGGGAGAAGAGGTGGTGTGCCAGAGCCCGTGTTGGACGAAATAATGACTGAGAATTGTACAGAATGGAGGAGACACCCATCCAAACAAGGAAAAAACACCCACATGTATAAAGTGTAGTGCTACAGCAACCAAAGGAAAAAATTCCAGAGTGAGGGTGAAATGAAGGTAACTTTTAAGGCAAAAACCAAGACCGTTAATTAGTGACATCTTGGCAAAAGGAAACTCTCCAGGATGTTCTTGGAAGGAAAATAGTGCCAAACGGAAAGAAGAATGAAGAAGGTGGGAACATTTGGGCAACTCTAAACAAATGTGAAAGAATAATAATAATGTTTGGGGGGGGCACTAGAAAAAGGATATGGTTAATAACACCTGAGTTAGGGGGGTGTTAGAATTAGCAGAGGGAGTAAAGTTTTGTTTAATTTTGCACTTTGCGAACCTCACATATTATTGTGTTTTAAAGGTTGTCACTAAAGAATAGAAACTGTATTCTGCAATAGTAGAGGGGAAAAAATGGAGTGATTTAAAAACAATCCAAAAAGAGATAAGAAAGGAGACACAAAGAACTCCAGGACAGGTGGGGAAATAACACAAAATAAGATTATAGAGTTAAACTCAACTATATCAGCATTTAAAATGTAAATTGGGGACTTAGCTCATGGCACAGTGGTTAAGACTCCGTGCTCCCAGTGCAGGGGGCCTGGGTTCAATCCCTGGTCAGGGAACTAGATCCCACATGCATGCTGCAACTAAGAGTTCGCAGGCCGCAGCTAAGGATCCCACCTGCCGCAACTAAGACCCGGTGCAACCAAATAAATTAAAAAAAGAAAAAAATTTTTTAAATTGTAAATTGACTAAATACTCCAGTTAAAACGTAAAGATATCTTACTGGATTTTAAAAATCCAACTCGTGTTTACAAGAGACAGGGTGAAAATGAAAGAATATATAAAACAAAAATTGACAGAACTACAGGAAATGGTCAAATGTATAAGCAGAGTAGAGAATTGTACAATATCCTCTCAGTAATTGACAGCTAAGCAGACAAAAATCACTAAGGATTAGAACTTTGAACAAAATTAGGAATGTGATCTATGACTCTGTATAAATACAACAAAACACTGTAGCCAGCTAATACATATTTGACTTCAGAATTTTCAAAGATTGGCTGTATCCAGGGCCTTAAAGTCAATCGCAACAAATGAAAGGATTGAAATTATGTAGAGCAGGTAGTCCGACCAGAGGTCAGTTAAACTAGAAATATGAATAAAAAGATAAATAGAGAATCTCCATGTATGTGTATATTAAAATAAAACACTTCTAGCATGTATTTGTAGGTCAAAAAAAAAGGAAAATAGAAAATGTTTTGAAATGAATGATGAAGATACTACACATCAAAACTTGTAGGATGTAGCTAAAATATTATTTATAGGGAAATTGATAACTTTAAATACATATATTAAGAAAGAAGATGAAAATTAATGAGCTAAGTAAGCATCTGTCTCCAGAAGTGACAAAGTCAAAATAAACCACTCAGAAGGAATTAATGAAACAGAAAACAAGTAAATATACAGTGGAGAAGTTCATTCTTACAAAAGATGAATAATGTTTACAAATATCAAGCAAAATTGGTCAAGAAAAAGGCACAAATAATATCGAGTGTAAAATGGGACTTCACTACAGATGTGGTGAAATTAAAAAGATGAGTGGTTATCATGAACAACTTGTGCTAATAAATAAAAACAAAGCAGTGTCATAGGTGTTTATTAACCACCAGAGGAGGGGGCTCTACCACACATTGTATGTATGAGCCTTCATTTTTTATCTCAACGTGGTGATAATTTTGCAAGTTTTAACAGTGAATTTCTGGGAACATATAACTTAACAACACTAAGCTAAGAAGAGAACCAAGAACCTGATGAAGGGACACCTACAGGAAAGTCTACAGCAAACATCACACTGCATAGCAAGACGCCCAAAAGTTTTGCTTTGAGATCAGGAAGAACAGGATGCCAGCTGACACACCTTCTCTTGAGCACGGTGTTGGCGGTCCTGCCCTGTGCAGAAATTCAAGAGGAGTGAAGCGGAAGACAGAAAGATTGGGAAAAAAGTGTTAGTAGAATTAGGCAAGGTTGCTGTGGGTAGGGGGGAACCACCCTACAGAAATCAATTACATGTCAGTATTACCAGCAACAAACAGAAAATGAAACTTAAGAGAGACCTCATTTGCAATAGTGTAAAAACAAAAAAAACCAAGAAGAAAATAACTCTTTCCCAAAGCGTGTGAGACCCCACAGTGTGTGTTCTCTTCCTCCACCAGGATGCCTGTGCTTTTCTGTTTCAAGGTGGTTCTCATAACCATGTGACCGTGTAAATGAGTGGCCCCTGCCTGATTGGTATTTAGTGGAGCCTTCACACAGCAGACGCTTGGAGCGTGGATGTGCTGAGGTTTGATTGGACACGGTGGGGAGACCACTGATCCTGCTTCCTGGGAGCTTCATGTCCACTGCAGGAAGAACTCTGCACATCTGAACTGCTCGTGGGCGATTTGAGGACTCAGGATTCCTGACCCCTACCTCAGGGGCGTGTAGTGAGCCCTGTAGGCTCCTCGTAAGCGCTCAGAAGATTTAGGTCCATTCAAGTACCTACTTTTCCAAAGACTGTTATATTGGAGAAACACAAAAACATGTCAATGCTTTGTTTTTTTCCTTAGCAAAGAAATTGAATCTGAAATGGCCGATGAATAAGCCAAGGCTTAGAATAGGATATGTTTCTATTTTTAGTGTTTTATCTTTCTTTAAAATGAATGGCATTGTTTCTTTGAAGTAGGAAGTCAGTTATATCTTTTAGTTACCAGATTTTCTCTTAGTTCTAGGTTAAAAAAAAAAAGAAAAAGAGAGAAGAATTAGAGGTCACACTTAAAATTTTAGATGAGATGACCTGAAAACTCTCTTCTCTATAAACATTTAGAAATGTTAGATGGAGCTAATAAGCATTCTCTAAAAAGCATAGCTGAGTTTACAAGGTAGTAAAAGAGATTACCAAATCCCGTATGCCAAGGGCGGGGACTGTCTGGGTCCAGAAGTGAGCTGACCCTGCAGTGTGGGTGTGGCGTAGTCTTCCAAAGTCTGGGTCTTGGGTCTTTGGTTTTTATGTCCAGGTGGGAGCTGGGTGGGGGGAGTGGGAATCCCACTCACACTCCCATGTAAAACCTGCACCGAAGGGACAGACTAGTGGCCAGGGGAGGTGGCATGGGAGCTTATCTGTTTTGTCCTGAGGCGGGGGAGGCAGAGTCTCCTGGGAATATTTAACAGGAGCTGCTGCATCTGAAAATGTGTCCTGGGCTTCCCTGGTGGCACAGTGATTGAGAGTCCGCCTGCCGAGGCAGGGGACGCGGGTTCATGCCCCGGTCCGGGAGGATCCCACGTGCCGTGGAGCGGCTGGGCCCGTGAGCCGTGGCCGCTGGGCCTGCGCGTCCGGAGCCTGTGCTCCGCAACGGGAGAGGCCACAACAGTGAGAGGCCCGCGTACCGCAAAAAAAAAAAAAAAAAGAAAAAAATGTGTCCTTACCTGCTGCCTTCTCTGAAGGCCTCGTTGAAGCAAAGATAAAATAGCTCTTTAGAGACAAGCCTGAAATTCAGCCTGGACAGGGTTGCAACTTAATAAAGTCCTGCCAGAGTCACTGTCAGAGGTATAAAAGTAGGTAGTGGAAAACATTAATGGGAAAAAATAACACCGGGAAAAAACAAGGCGAACTTGAAAAAAAATAGAATAACTCAAAGGACTGATTATAGAGCTGGTTAGATTCAACTGAAGAGACAATTGGCGAAGTGGAACATATGTCTGAGTGGTAGCACAGAGAGATTGAGGTCTAGTTAGGACTTCTACCACCAAGAAACAGGAGCAAGGAAATCTCAAAAGAACTAAGTGGCCAAGGGCTTTCCAGGACTGGTGAAAAACATGAGAAAGCACAGTGAGCCTAAGATAATAAAAATAGATACACATCTCAAGGCACTGGAAAAGGCTTAGAACCCCAAAGATGGATCTTAAAAGTGAGGAGGTATTTTTAAAAGGTATTACAAAGGAATGACAGCTCAACAACATGTTTTTCCATAGTAGGCACACACCCTGCCACGGCTGCCAACCAAAAAAGCCAGAAGACAGATAAAATAATATCTTCAGAGTGGTGAGAGAAAATAACTGTCAGCACGGAATTCTGTACCCAGTTAATCCATTCATGAAGAGCGAGGGTGAAGGAAAGAAATCCTTCCGGGGCTGTGAGGACTGAGGATGTTTATCAAGAGGAGATTCTTGCTGAAACAAGTAGTCGAGGATGTACTTTGGGGAGACTCAAAAAAAGGCATGAGGTGGACGAAGCAGTGGCCAGCAGCAGATTGGGAACCATTTGGGTAATTTAACACGAGTGTCTGGAACTCCAAGCACCCGCAGGTCACCCAGGTATGTGTGAGAGAGAAGTGGGTGGAGCACCAAGGCTCCTGGGAAGTGTCAGGTGTGTATGTTAGGAGAACGTAAGGGGAAAAGACATTTTAATTACAGTTTTTTAAAAGAGCGCTTGCACACAGACACACACAAGAACAGAAAAGCGTAACTTTCAAACACAGAAGAAAAGATGTCCAGTGGAATGCAAACAAACAAACAGATAAAATGGGAATAAGCAAAGAAAAAGTATTGTAAATAGGAGTAAAAAACAAGGGTATAAATGAGTCCAGATACATAGGCAATCACAGTAGATGTTGGTGAACTAACCGTACCAGTTAAAAAAACAAATTGCCATGCTGGTCTGAAAATAAAATCCAGCTATATGCTATTTTTAAGAGCCCCACTTAAAACATATGAACCCAGAAAGGTTGCATGTGGAGAACAGAAAATGATTCTAGGCCAATATTAACCCCCCAAAAGTTGGCGTAACTTTTTTTTTTTTAACTGGAGTATAATTGCCTTACAATGTTGTGTTAGTTTCTGCTGTACAACGAAGTGAATCAGCTATATGTATACATATGTCCCCCCCATCCCATCCATCTAGGTCATCACAGAGCACCGAGCTGAGCTTCCTGTGCTATGCAGCAGGTTCCCACTAGCTGTCTATTTTACACATAGTAGTGTATTCATGTCAAATCAGACATACAATTGGAATGAAGTGGAAAAAAGATCATTATTAGGGATAAAGAGGATCACTTTAGGGGCTTCCCTGGTGGTGCAGTGGTTGGGAATCCGCCTGCCGATGCAGGGGACACGGGTTTGTGCCCCGGTCCAGGAAGATCCCACATGCTGTGGAGCGGCTGGGCCCGTGAGCCATGGCCGCTGAGCCTGCGTGTCCGGAGCCTGTGCTCCACAACGGGAGAGGCCACAACAGTGAGAGGCCCGCGTACCGCAAAAAAAAAAAAAAAAAGAGGATCACTTTATAATAAAGGAAAAAATAGTAGGCACTTTATCAGAAAGATGTAACAATTCTGATCTTATATTCACCTAATAAGATGCCCTCCAAATAAAGCACAAATGACAGATTCCCAGGAGAAACTGATAAATCCGTGATCGTGGAGTGCTCATGTCAAGAAGTTAGAACAGTATAAACCAATGGAAGTTGGAGGAAGGAATAATGAAAATTAATTATATAGATTGGATCACAAACCCAAAAGCAGGTTCTGGAATCATCTTTGAAATTGAAATAGCAATTAAAAATGAGCTCTCTGCCAAAGGGAACCTTCATACACTGTTGGTGGGAATGTAAATTGGTGCAGCCACTGTGGAAAACACAACAGTGTGGAGGTTCCTCAAAAAACTAAAAATAGAACTACCATATGACCCAGCACTCCTACTCCCGAGTATATATCTGAAAAAAACAAAAACACTAATTCAGAAATATGCATGCACCCCAGTGTTCATAGCAGCACTATTTACAATAGCCAAGACATGGAAACAACCTAAATGTCCATCGACAGATGAATGGATAAAAGAAGATATGATATATATATGGCATATATATTTATATATACACGTATATGATGGAATACTACTCAGCCATAAAAAAGAATGAAATTTTGCCATTTGCGACAACATGGGTGAACCTAGAAGGTATCGTGCTAAGTGAAATAAGTCAGACAGAGAAAGAAAAATACCATATGATGTCACTTATATGTGGAATCTAAAAAATACAACAAACTAGTGAATATAACAAAAAAGAAGCAGATTCACAGTAGAGAGAACAAACTAGTGGTTGCCATTGGGGAGAGGGAAGTGGGGAGGGGCAAGAGAGGGGTAGGAGATTAAGAGGCACAAACTATTAGATATAAAATAAGCTACAAGGGTCTATTGTACAACATGGGGAGTATAGCCAATATTTTATAATAACTATAAATGGAGTAGGTTTATACTTTAAAAACCTTTCAAAATTGTGAATCACTGTATTGTATACCTGTAACTTATATCATATACAGCAACTATACTTCAGTTAAAGAAAAATCAGTTCTCTACCCACTCTACCCCCTCCAAGAACAGATCTCGAAAAACCAGATTCTGACAGTTTTACAGGCAAGTTCTTGTGAACCTACAAAGGATGGAGGAAAAGGGATGCTCTGTAGCTCATCTTAACGGGACTCAAGTGACCTTGCTACCAAGACTGTGTAAGAACAGTCTGAGAATGAGCTCTGACTTCCCCCACTTGACAGCACAGCCACCCGAATCCCACATAAAAATGTGAACAGACCAAATCTAGTGAGGGATTAGAAAAGAAAAGACCCACCGTCAAGGAGTGTTTACACCATCAGAACCATCTGTGAGTTAACATTAGAATATATTCTTTTAATTCAATCCAATTCAGATTAAATGTCAAGTGGTAAAGAGAAAGCATTTGCTAAAATACCCTATTAAAAAAGGAAAGGTAACTAGGAATATAAGATAGCTTAACCTGATCAAAGGTTTCTACCAAAAGCCTACAGTCAACACAGCATCTAACAGTGAAGGATCAGAAGTGGAGACTTGGCCGTGAGACCAGCGAGCCTGGAGCCAGCCCTGTGAGACGAGAGAGAAGCGATGGTGTGGCTTAGAAAGCAAGAAATTACTCTCTTTTCATAGGTGATTTTTCTTGAAGAGAATCCACAAACTCCTGGATTTGATGAGAGTTTAGCATAATATTTGGGTAAATGACACACATGCAAAAATGAATAACTTTGCTGGTTGTCTGTAGCTACAAAAAAGAAATCTTTTTCTAGTACATTTAAAAATAGCAATAACCTTAACAACAGATGTATAAGACTTCTATAGGGAAGATCATAAAAGCTCCCTGCAAGTATAAAAGAAGGTTGAAATAAGTGGAGTGCTACACACTCCATTCACTGACAGCTCCCATAGTATACAGCATCGGCTCTCCCCATGTTCACCTATAAATTCAGTGTGTTTCAAATAAAAGTTCCAGTAGAATTTTTGGAAGGGATGCATAGACCAAAATGTAGTATTGATGCAGGGCGTAAATAACATTTAGGTGGAACAAAGTGTGAGTCCGGTGAGGGATCCACGTGTACTGCAAACCAGATGGGACAGAGGCGGCTGTGAAAGTCAGGGGGTAGGGGGGATGGACCAGTCCAGAAGGGGCGCTGGGTAACTTAAGCCGTGGGGGAAGCTGACCCTATTTCCTGTCCTATGCCAGAGTAGATCCCAGGTGATTAGAAACCCAACTGTGAAAAGTGTTCTGAAGTTTGTAGAAGAAAATAAACAGTGAAAGGACTTGTCTCCCAGTGGTTGGAACCTCGGTGGCTGAGAGTCAGGGGTGTAAGGGAGGTTTTCACTCTGTATCAACCCCTTTGTTCCTTTTGCGTTGTGACCCCTAGGAATGTGTTGCCTTTCTCCAACACAACTGAGTAATTATTTAGATTTAAAGGATAGCAACAGATTTTTCCTTAAAAAAAGAAAAAGAAAACAGGTTCTCTTTGACTCTGGGGTGGTAGCAATGAAACAAGAAAACACTGTAAAACAAAACAGTGTAACAGTTTTTCAAACAAAATTGGTTGAAAAAGAAACCACAGACTTGGATACAAATGGTTAATATCCAAATGTGTAAAGGACACCTACAAATGAGGGGAAAAGACAGCCCTTCAGAAAATGGGCCAAGGGTATGAGCAGACAACGTCGTGGAAGCAGCGTGAAGGGCTGCTCACCATGGGAGGCACATGGGGACGCATCCGGGTGTGAGCGCAGGAGGAGATGGTGGGGACGCAGAGGGCGGGGCTCGCGGCACTGCCCTGGGGGAGCAGCCCTGGGCCCGGCGGTGTGTCCTAGAGGATGAAATGCTGCCCGGTGATGCCCGCAGTGGTGTCTCACGCAGCCCTCACCGTAGCGGTGCTGGGCATGTGTAAGCACACACGCACGCGTGTGGAAGTGGTGGCATTCTGAGTGTTGGTTCTCTCTGGAGAGAAGGATGAGCTACTGCATAAATGTATCTCAAGTAAATGGGGAAAGAGGTTTGGATTTGCTAAACCTGGGTGGTAGGTAAATGGACGTTCACGATGTTTTTCTTCATCTTCCGTATATTTGAAATATTTCATAATATTTACAAAAACAAGGAGACAGTGATCCTGATGCAGCCGTATCTGCTAGTGTCTCCATTTCATTGTCGTTGTGTTTTAGATTGTGCCTTCCTGGTAAGTCACCGAACGCCCAGGAAATGGGGCTTGGGCTCAGTCGGGAGGCTTCATCTCGCACCCCTGCCGTGGCTTCTCCAAGTGCCCACGTGTGGCCCCCGAGGAGCAGCTGGAGAGTGATGAGACCCCGCCCCAGGGGTGCTGTTGAGGGCCCTTTTCGCAAAACGCCCCCAGATCCCCATTGCCAAGTTGGACTGAACTGGCCAGACTGGACAAGCCAGGTCAGGCCACACGGATCTGCCTGGGGCGTCCACTTAACTTCTGTTCCCGAGTCCTTACTCCCAGGAGCAGAGGAAAGCCATTCTCTGAGGAGCCCCGAGGTGGCCCAGGGCGTGTCAGCCAAGCCTGGGAGCGGTCCCCGAGCCTCTGGGCAGTCTCCTGCCCCCTGCCCTGGCAGGCCTTCACCTTTCTGCTTTGCATTCTAAGCAGACTGGCCATAGTAAATAAGAGTGCACATTTCAGAGGTTTCCGGGATTGACAGAGTGCAGGTTCTTTGTGGTCAGCCCACACAGGATGCAGTGGCACGGTTGGCCGGATTCTTTGCCCTCCTGGGCATGGCCCTTGGGAAAACCCTGCGGGATATTCCCGCTGGGGGCCTTTTACCATGGTGGGGATTTCAGAAGCGAAGCGCCGGAAGGCTGACCTTGAAGGCTGACCTTGAGAGCGTCCTTGAGGCATCGCTGTCTTTGCTGTGCCTGTGAGCACGGGTGGTACTCCCGTCCCTCGAGCAGGAGCCGACTCTGCGGGGCAGCGGGAAGGCGGCTTCCACCTCGACTTCTTGGCTGTCCTTGGTGATGGTGATGTGTCCTGAGCCTTCACTGTTTCACTGAGTTACCATAAATCTGGGGCTTTTCATTTTCCTGTGAAAGCGTCCTTTCAAAGAAACTCTTACTCAGGAGTTAGTGGTGGGGATGCAATTTCTTTCTGGAGCAGCGGTCCTGCAGAGTTGGGAAGGCACATCTGTGATGGACTCAGATATCCGACTGTCCACTGCGGAGGGAAGTGCTCTCCCAGCTGGCTTTTCTCCACTCTGCCCCTGACAGAGAATATATTTTTGTATCCCGTGTTTGCCTAACTTGAGAGTCAAAGCTGACTTTTCAACCGTGGCTTTTCTAACCAAACCACACATCTGCAGAGCCCACGGTGGGGGCAGGCGCCCATCGTGGGGGCTGGTGGCCCTGGGGCTCCAGGGGACCCGCCCTCCAGGGCTTGTTGGGGACGCCACCCGGGGCTTACGGACCCTCAGCCGGGGTGACCCGGGCCCCAGGCGTGGTTCTGCCTCTGGAGAAGGGGTGTTTCAAAGGAGTTCTGTATCCATTCTTTTTCAGATTCTTTCCCCATGTAGGTCATTACAGAGCATTGAGTAGAGTTCCCTGTGCTGCACAGAAGGTCAAAAGGTTTTTGTCATCTGAATAGGATGGATATAGTGATTATGGTGTTGCTTTGTACCTGAAACGTGTCCGTGTTGGCGAAGTTCTGAGGGGTGCTTGTGAGGACCTGGAGTTTCAGTTGGTGGACGCCCTCCAAGCAGCAGGGTTAGAACGGGGCCTGGAACGTTCCAGCTTCTTGTCCCTGTCCTCCCGCCCACGGGACCCCCCTCCAGGCCTTTTGCACACTTGGCTGCGAGGATCCCGAAGGGCTCGTGTGTGGTGGCCTCTCCCGACTGTCATGTGTGAGGGGCCCTGGCTGTGCATCTCGCTGCCAGAACCCATGACCCGGGGTCAGAACCCGCTGCCCCAGGAGTCCACCTTGGGCCTGAGGAGTGGACTGTGGAGCTTGTCCTGGAGCTGCAGGCCCGGCGACAGTCTGGGTGAAGTAAGTGTCACAGCCGCAGCTGAGGGACTTAGCACTGTGGAGAGCAGAGCGCGTTCCACCCTCTTCCCGCAAAAGCGTTCTGTAGAAAGACGGCGAAACTGTGCTCTGGGGACCTGGGGGCCGTTCAGCTCTCCCCCTTGCTGCCTTCCTCCCCTACCTCTCACCATTGCGTTCCCTACTCGGGTCCACTGCTGGTCCTCCTGGGGGAGCCGTTTCTCACTCCCCAGTTCAGGGGACTGGAATGTGATTGTAGTAGCATCAAAATTAGTTGATAAAAGTTGAATGTATCCAAGAAATGAACCTGTTGGAGTTTCTCACTGAAGTCAGATTTAGCCCGGCTGACAGCTGATGGGTGTGGACCTGGCCACCTCTGACCCTATGGACTTTGGTCCCCGGCCAGCAAGAAGTGGTGGTTCATCCTCTTGATTGGGAGTTTGTCATCGGGCAAAGGGTCCCCTCCCCAGGGCGAGGAGTGGACCTGGTGACACTGCCCTCCTCCCTCTTTGCAGCCTCTGGATGTGAAATTCCAAACCTGGACTCTTACTTGGTCGGCTTCCCAAGACTGATATTTCCTGTTTCCTAATGTGCAAGTTTGCAGGATGCATAGCTCTTCGGAGCTATCACTGGTTAAAGGCCATTTTTCCTCACCAAATTTTGATCACCTTTCCGGATTGTAATGCATAGGTTCTCATCTTTGGCCCTGGGTAATTGTGTTTATCAGCACTGGAGGAAATGGAGGCAGCAGAGTCAGATGGCTCTCGAGGGCCTGCTGGCCTGGACGCTGTGGCTGAGAGCCGGCAGCTGTGTTTGGTTTGACTCACATGGTGTTTTTTTTTGTTTTTTTTTTTTTAGCGGTATGCGGGCCTCTCACTGTTGTGGCCTCTCCTGTTGCGGAGCACAGGCTCCGGACCCGCAGGCCCAGCGGCCATGGCTCACGGGCCCAGCCGCTCTGCGGCATGCGGGATCTTCCCGGACCGGGGCACGAACCCGTGTCCCCTGCATCGGCAGGCGGACTCTTTACCACTGCACCACCAGGGAAGCCCACATGGTATTTTTAAAATCAGTCAACTTCACGTTAAACAAAAAAAAAATTTCTGTCCTAATGTGAGAAAGCAAAAGATCTCTCAACACAGTGCCTGCATGTCTACAGTAATCAGCTGTGGCTGGACGTCACCTGGCCCTAATGTAGTGGGGCAGTTTGCTACAGTCCTCACTACTCCCAGTTGTCTCACACCTGGCCGGTGCTTGTGCACATGTGCATCTTTGACCCCTGTGGTGGGGAACATCGTGAACT
Organism: Hyperoodon ampullatus; assembly: GCF_949752795.1. Lineage (NCBI taxonomy): Eukaryota > Metazoa > Chordata > Mammalia > Artiodactyla > Ziphiidae > Hyperoodon > Hyperoodon ampullatus. Next base: position 20,934,742 of record NC_136927.1, read on the forward strand.
GGGAGCATGGCATCTGAGTCTCCTGGGTGTTATGTGCCCTGGTTATAGAGCTCCTCGCTGCTGTCTCTCCATGGCTTCGTATATCCTGGCACTAATGGAATATCTTATGTAAGAGTTGCTCACTTCTGAAGGGGGCAGGGAGAATGGGTGACGTCAGAGATGGCCTGAGTTTGTTTCTTCCTTCACTTTATCATTATGAAGAGTTAGTGAAACTGTAAGTCAGGTGTTGGGGGTGGGGTTGGCGCTTGTTGAATACCTCAGTTTCTACAAAAAGTAATTGACATGTATGTATTTGGCAGGTGAAAGGAAAGCAAGCCAGGATGGATATTTACGACACCCAGACCTTGGGGGTTGTGGTCTTTGGTGGATTCATGGTTGTTTCCGCCATCGGCATCTTCCTGGTGTCGACGTTCTCCATGAAGGAGACGTCGTATGAAGAAGCTCTAGCCAACCAGCGCAAGGAGATGGCGAAGACTCACCACCAGAAAGTGGAGAAGAAGAAGAAGGAGAAAACAGTGGAGAAGAAAGGAAAGACCAAGAAAAAGGACGAGAAACCCAACGGGAAGATACCTGACCATGAGCCAGGCCCCAACGTGACCATCCTCCCCAAGGACCCAGTGCGGGCGCCCGCAGTGGCGGTGGCTCCAACCCCAGTCCAGTCCCCCGTGGTCATTCCCCCTGTAGCCACAGTACCAGCCATGCCCCAGGAGAAGCCAGCTTCTTCCCCTAAGGACAAAAAGAAGAAGGAGAAAAAAGTGGCAAAGGTGGAACCAGCAGTCAGTTCAGTAGTAAATTCCATCCAGGTTCTTGCCTCAAAGGCTGCCATTTTGGAAGCCGCTCCCAAGGAGGTCCCTATGGTGGTTGTGTCCCCAGTGGGTGCCAAGGGCAGTGCCTCTGCCACCAGTGCTATGCAGGGCAAGAAGGCAGAGGGGGCCCAGAATCAGGGCAAGAAGGCAGAGGGGGCCCAGAATCAGGGCAAGAAGGCAGAGGGGACCCAGAATCAGGGCAAGAAGGCAGAGGGGGCCCCCAACCAGGGCAAGAAGGCAGAGGGGGCCCCCAACCAGGGCAAGAAGGCAGAGGGGGCCCCCAACCAGGGCAAGAAGGCAGAGGGGGCCCCCAACCAGGGCAAGAAGGCAGAGGGGGCCCCCAACCAGGGCAAGAAGGCAGAGGGGGCCCAGAACCAGGGCAAGAAGGCAGAGGGGGCCCCCAACCAGGGCAAGAAGGCAGAGGGGGCCCCCAACCAGGGCAAGAAGGCAGAGGGGGCCCCCAACCAGGGCAAGAAGGCAGAGGGGGCCCAGAATCAGGGCAAGAAGGCAGAGGGGGCACAGAATCAGGGCAAGAAGGCAGAAGGGACCCAGAATCAGGGCAAGAAGGCAGAGGGGGCACAGAATCAGGGCAAGAAGGCAGAGGGGGCACAGAATCAGGGCAAGAAGGCAGAGGGGGCCCCCAACCAGGGGAAGAAGGCAGAAGGGACCCAGAATCAGGGCAAGAAGGCAGAGGGGGCACAGAATCAGGGCAAGAAGGCAGAGGGGGCACAGAATCAGGGCAAGAAGGCAGAGGGGGCACAGAATCAGGGAAAGAAGGCAGAAGGGACCCCCAACCAAGGCAAGAAGACACAGGGGGCCCAGAACCAGGGCAAGAAGGCAGAAGGGGCCTCCAACCAGGGCAAGAAGGCAGAGGGGGGCCAGAATCAGGGCAAAAAAGAGGAAGGTACCCCAAACCAGGGCAAAAAGGTAGAAGGGAGCCCCAATCAGGGCAAAAAAGTAGAAGTGGTTCAGAACCAGAGTAAAAAGGCAGAGGGAACCCCCAACCAGGGCAAGAAGGCAGAGGGGACCCCCAACCAGGGGAAGAAGGCAGAGGGGGCCCCCAACCAGGGCAAGAAGGCAGAGGGGACCCCCAACCAGGGCAAGAAGGCAGAGGGGACCCCCAACCAGGGCAAGAAGGCAGAGGGGGCTCCCAACCAGGGGAAGAAGGCAGAGGGGGCCCCCAACCAGGGCAAGAAGGCAGAGGGGACCCCCAACCAGGGGAAGAAGGCAGAGGGGGCTCCCAACCAGGGCAAGAAGGCAGAGGGGACCCCCAACCAGGGCAAGAAGGCAGAGGGGGCTCCCAACCAGGGGAAGAAGGCAGAGGGGGCCCCCAACCAGGGCAAGAAGGCAGAGGGGACCCCCAACCAGGGGAAGAAGGCAGAGGGGGCTCCCAACCAGGGCAAGAAGGCAGAGGGGACCTCCAACCAGGGCAGAAAAGCGGAGGGGGGCCAGAATCAGGGCAAAAAGGCAGATTCGGTTGCTAATCAGGGCACAAAGGCAGAAAACCAGGGGAAGAAAGCAGAAGGGGCCCCCAATCAAGGCAAAAAGGCAGAGGGAACCTTGAACCAGGGCAGAAAGTCAGAAGGGTCCCCCAACCAGGGCAAAAAGGTGGATGCATCTGCCAACCAGGGTAAAAAGGCAGAGTCAGCTCCTATCCAGGGCAAAACTGCAGATTTGGTCCAGAGCCAGGAGGCACCAAAGCAAGAAGCTCCTGCGAAGAAGAAGTCTGGGTCTAAGAAGAAAGGTGAGCCTGGTGAGTAGCTTTGATTTCTTTATGAATTTGGAGGGAAAAGCTGTCTTTAAGTGGCTTATGGATTCCCTTTGGGGAAGCCGTCTGTATCAGTCAGCTATCGCCACATGGCTGCATAACAAACATCCCAGAATTCAGGGTCTTACCGTGTCAGTCGTTTATTCCTGTTCATGTTTCTGTTGACTTGGCTGGAGGTTGACTGGTCGGGGTTATCTCGGCTGGTGGCTCTGCTTCGTGCTGCAGTTTAATTGGTTCAGCTCCTGCTGCAGGTTGAACATAGGTCTCTTCTACGTGTTTCTTCTGGGGCCCTGGCCGAGGCATCAGTGACTCTCGAGGGCAGAGGCCCTCTCACGGTTGTGGCAGAGCTGTGAAAGGGCACTGCTCAAACCAGCATCCTGTTGGCTAGAGCAGGCCATGAGACTGAGCCTGAGTCAAAGGGCAGGAAGTCTACTGTCTCCAGTGGGAGGGACTGCGGAGTGACCTGGGAAAAGGTGTGAGTTGAGGAGAGGTGAGGAATTAGGAGCAGTGACTCCATCCACACCCAGTCTAGGACAGTTCCGTGTCTTGCAGTCTTTCTCAAATGTCTGGCTGCGTTTTGTCAGCCTGTTCTGCATTCTTACCTCACCTGGTGCTTTAGCATAGCTTTGTTCTTTTCTAGATGTTTGTTGCATGAATAGCAGTAGGATGACGTTTCTGAGAAACAATGGCATCCACACCCCTGCCTCCCAGTTTTCGCTCTTCGCTACCCCCCCACCCCCATTATGTAATGGAGCATTAATAGAACATTAAAATAGATATAATGTATCAGATACATATATTAGATAATGTAGAACATGAATTTCTGTTATCTTTTTAGTACGGATTACTGTAGAAATTGGGCCCGTGAGTTCCTGTTTCATATTCATCTCTCACTTGATACAGTAGTCTGATGTTTTCTTGCTCCCTCCCTCCCTTTCTCTCTCTCTCTCTTCTTCTCTTTCTCTCTAGATTTCTTTCTTTTCTTCTTAGATTAGCCGTTAGTTGATTTGGAAAATTAATTGCATTTGTCGTGGTGAGGTACATTACGGGCTTTGAAACGTTTGGACCTGTGCCAGGTAGGCAGGGCCCTATGTTTTTTCCCTCTGTGAAGCTGTATCCGCTTTGCTGTTTCCTCCGCCCCAACTTCTGGGGGGACATTTACTCAGGCAACACTTGTCCCATGTGAGGGTCAGGGACCAGCCCACCTTGCCCCACAGGCCATGTCAGCCTCTCAGGCCCTTTGAAAACCCAGGCGCTCAGCCTCAGCCCTGACTCCGTGGCGGAGGGAGAGCACACTGCCCTGTCTTCACAGTGATGCTCCACTTGACCCTGGGAGGAGGGCATTCGAGGCAGAAGACGGGGATGCAGGTGAGAGCCGCCTGTTCTCTGGCTTCTCGCGCATCAGGTGTGTTCAGACAAGAGCTTCCTGTGGTCATCGTTACTGTGTATGGCTTTGGCCATGGAAGTAAGGTATGAAACAGAAACATGATAATATTAGAAAGGAAGGCAAAATTGTCCTAATTTGTAGGTAATAAAGAACCTTGTTGGGAGGAAGACCTAACTTAATGACCTGTGTGAACCCACAGAGCAGCTCACCTGAGGTGGTATAAGAGGAAATTTGAACAGAAAAAATACCATGGTTCAGGATAAGAAAGATTAAATATTGCAGATAAAATGATAGTCACTCCCAAGTTAACTTAGTAGTTTACTATTCTTCCTGCCAAAATTTCAGTGGGCTTAAAAGTCCCCTCTGGAGGGAAAAATAAGTAAGAATACTGAATAGATTTTCCAGTGGCTATTGGAAGACCGGTTCTGTCTGATGTGTGAACACAGTCCCAAACTATTGTAATTACAGTAGGGTGCTGGACCGAGGCCAGCAGGTCAGGGAAGAGAGTGGTCCTAACTAGACTGCATCTCACCTGCACTTCAGGGCGGGGAGGGGACAGGTCAAGGCAGTGATCCTGGGCAGGATGTTTAAGGTTTGGAAGGGTCTGCTTAGCCCCTGTGAAAACGTCAGGTGTGTATCATATTGGAGTTAACGTAAAAAGAAATCAAACCCTAGAAAATAGGAAAGATGGCCGAAATTAGTACTGATCAACTCAGGTGGCAGGGGGCCGTGACTCCGAGGTTGCAGGGAGAAAATCACGAAGGGCGGGGCGCTGGGCCACACGGCCAGCCACGTAGCACGCGAACAGGCCCCAAAGAGAGCACAGCCACACCGGGTGGCCTGCGGGTGATGTGACACCTGAGCGGTAAATTGCTTCAGTCTTCAACTCTGAAGAGTCGGAAACGTGGGGGACACGCTTGCGGTTTTTCATTTTCCTGGACGTGCCCCGTGTGCTTTCACCCGTTTTCCCACGGTTGGTGGGCCCTCAAAGTGGATGCAGGCCCCTGTCCGCTGCTGCCCCCCCCACCCCACCCCCACCGGCTCCGTGGAGATCCCCCCAGGGCAGGGCTTCTCAGGCTTTGACGTGCAGGGTCTTGTTAAGATAAAGACTCAGTGGTTCCCAGCGGGGCCCGAGGTGCTGCGTTTCTAAGCAGCTCCCCAGAGATGCCGGTGCTGTTGCAGTGATGGTCAGGGCCCCGAGTCTGCTGGGGGTGGGGGCAGGAAAGGGAGGTGGGCTCTTTCGGTAAGGGCTTGGCTTCGAGCAGCTTTGCAGCTGCGCCTGTGAAGGACCGCTTCCCGAGGGCAGAGTGCGCCTGTCGCTCTGACTTGCCCCGCATTCCCCGCTGAGCCATGTCTGCCACAGCCATGGTGGTTGAGGATATGAGGACGGGTGTGGACGGGCAGCTCGGCTTTTCCCGTGGCCCATGGAACCGGCTGACACTGCCCTTGCGGTCACAGCTTGTTTGTGGAGCTTGGGGTCCAGTTCATCTGACTCACATCGAGCTTTTGGCCCTGTGGCCGTGCTGCCCAGTGAGAAGCAGGCCGCGTTCCCTTCACTTAGTTACACCTCATGTTCTGTGCTCCTCCCTTGACCTGAAAGGCTGAGGTCACCCCTGGCTGCCTGCCCTTGATCTCCTTGCCTGCCAGCTGGGACTCAGTCGGTTTGGGGGCCGCCCACTCCATTTCTTCAGGGCCACGGGTACCCCCTCGAGGGAACTGTGGACAGATCCCCGCTGGCTGGCTGGCCCTGGGCATCCAGAAACTCAGGGGCCTGGAGGTGTGAATGCCTTGGGGGGTGAGGTGTCCTGATGACCATGCCATGGGGATGAGGGAGATGGTTGGGGGTGGTGGTCTGTGTCGCTGGTGCAGAGCAGGCTGGGGAGGGAGCTTGGGGGAGGGACCCGGGCTCAGGCAGGGAAGGATCCAGGGCCACGAGGTTTAACCGTTGGCACCAGAGAGCTAGGTTCTGGGGCTGCGCTGACCGGTACAGGAACTGCTGGTCACGTGGGGCCAGTTAACATTCAAATCAGTCAAGAGTCAGAGTGAAAACCGCGCTCAAGGTCTCAGTAGTTCCACAGGGCCAGTGGCTACCCGTTTGGACAGTGCAGATGAAGACCATCTCCATCAGCACAGAAGGTTCTACTGGACAAAGCTTTTCTAAACAAGAGCCATCGGGAATGAGGGAGCCTCTTGGGTCACCTTGCAGGAGGCCCCGTGAAAATGGACTTGTCTTTGAAGCCCTGTGGTGGCGTCAGGACTTCCTCCGTCTTTGTTCTATCTGTGTCCTGAGTGGGGTGGGAGTGAGCTCCCTGTCGCCCCGTGCGTCACCGAAGCCGTGAGTGAGCTCCCAGAGCCTGTGGCTGGCCCACACACGTGGCATGTCAGCAGCAAGAGCAGCCCTGGAGCTGGGGTGGCTCCCTCAGTTGTCCAGGCCTTACCTGACACCCGGTTGTCCCGGCAGGGCTTCCGCTGACAGGAGCCCCAGAGGAGAGCGGGCACAGGACACGCTTCCGCAGGCCCGAGTTGGAGCTATTCCGGAACTCCTGATCTGATCTTCGTACAGGAGCAAATCGAGGCTGTGTGACAAGTTTTCACCCCTTGTCCCTGACCAGACTTGACAGTGGACACCCACCTTCCTAATCCTTTTTTAAATTTATTGTGTAAATGCGTGCTTCCAGCAAACAAAATTCAAACAGTGTGGAAGCGTGGAAGGTGAGAATTGAGAGTCCTCCCCTCCACTCCATCGCAGCCACCTCCGACCTCCTGGGGGGCCCCCGGAGATGCCCCGCTCATCCCATGGCACACGCAGTGGGCCTGCGTTGCAGGGACGGACTTGCCTCCTTCGTTCCTCAGCACACCCTGGGGCTGCCGCTTTCAGCTGCATCGTAGCCCACGGCATGACCATAACGTCATTTATTTAAATGCCATGAAGCAGTGTGCCGTTCTTTTGCTGCTGAAATTAATGCTACAGTGGCGTACACATATCACTGGGTATCTCTGTAACGTAAATTCCTAGATAGGTAACTGCTAAGTCAAAAGGCAGGTGCATTTTTAATTTAGGAAGACAAGCTCTATCCGCCTTACCCTCTGGAGGCCTGGCGCAGTGGACAGTTCCTGCGGTGATGGGCCCACGTGAGCGCCCCCCACAACCTGACCTCGGTGCTCACGTGGCTCCGTGGAGATGGGGGCGATTTCAGGGCCATCAGGAGCCCAGGTGTGGACTACGAGAAACACTTGGTTTTGAAACAGAAGCACGGATTCTTTTCCCAGTGTCTGGAAAAGAGGGGATTCACGGAATCATCACGAAGTGGAAACTTCCAGAACGGAAGCTTCCGAGTCGGCCGCACCGTCCAGGCCTCTGCTGGTTTGTTTTCTAAGAGCCACCGTGGCGAGTATTCGTGTTCATCAGGAAAGCACGCTTCTTGCCCAGGAAGCAAGCGGACGTGGGGGTGGTTTGGGGCCCTCTCGGCAGGGCCGTTCCTCAGCTCCTGGAAGGGAGTCCACGCAAACACAGTGCGGGCCAGGCCTGGGGAACTGGATGCCCAGACTTGGGCCGGACAGGAGGCACCTTCTGGAAACTGAGTTGGGCCCGAGCCCTGGGACCCGTGCTGCCATGGGGGCTTGGTTTGCGGGCATCACTGCCGAGCGAGGCTGAGGCCGGGGGGCCCTCCTCTTGGACTCTGTGCCTGGCATCATGCCAGACCCTGGCCCTTAACGCAGACGTGGGCCATCTACCGGGGGCCAGAGGCCATCACGTTAGGGCCCAGCCAGCCTCCAGGAGGTGGAGGTACCCTCAGACCGGCCTGCACGACCCCACGACGGCTGAGTCCGATGCGCTCACAGGTCCACGGGGCAGAAAGGCCATCTTTGCGGGGAGGACTGTAGGTGAATTTTATTTTCTTCCCTTCACCCTTCTGCATTTTCCAGTTTTTCTGTAACACGTATTCTTGTTAATGGAAGAGAAACCAAAACTCCATTCTTGGTCTGTGAGTTGAAGAAACAGGCCCTCCTTGTACCAAAGTGGAGGTCCCACCGCTTCGGGCGCCAGGAGGGGGCCCAGCCCTGACCTCAGGGCCCCGAGCGTCCTCTGAGCCGCAGAGAGAACTGCTCCTTCGGGGGCGCCGGTTGAGGAAGGGAAGTGGCCAGTGCTTCTTGGGCTGCCCCAGCCCCTGGGCACCCAGCAGATGGTGGTGACTGAGGTCAGGTGAGAGATAAAGGTAGTTCCTGCATCCGGGACCTGGCAGCATCCTAGGGGTGTCAGCTCCATGCTGTGGGAGGCCTCCTGCCACTGCCGGACCCCGGGAGATGCAGGAATAGGGTCGTGTCCTGTAACGTAACAGGGCAGGGGCCAGACCCACCAGGAGACCTTCAGTCGGGGTGTTTGTGGCCTGTAGGGCCTCATCTTGAGCCGTGTGACTGGACAGTAGCTGTACCCCTGCCTCCTGCTGTCCCCCCCGCCACATCCTTTGTGCCCTGCTGGCTGCTGTGCCTGAGGCCGGGGTCCCGGGGAACCGGCCCCACTGCGCTCCAGCCTGGTGTGTGGGGAGGGGCTCTTTCTGTGCATTTATCCCCCAACTTCCTTTAAGGTGGGTTTGTATTTTTACCTGTTTGAGGACAGCAGAAACCAAAGCTCAGCTCTGTTTCAAGACTTCCCAGAAGGGAGAGTTGGGACGCCGGGCCTGGGTCTCCGCCTGCGCCCGCCCAGGCTCAGCCACCAGCAGCTGCCCCTCCGGCACAGGCCGAGGCACAGAGCAGGGGGTGTGGAGATTACGTTTGAGCCTCTCTTTTGAACTTAACTCAGTTTCTCAGGGTCTGAAGCTCTGAAGAAAACTGCAGAGCTCCTGAGCTTTTTTCACTTTCTGTGTAAGTTCTTCAAACTCAACTTTTCCCTTTCTTCTTTTTGAAAGAACAAAACATCCCCTGGGGAAGCGAGTCTGGTGTCACGTCTCAGAGAAGCTGCTGGAAGACGTTCTTCCAGGGCTCTCCGTTCACTTCTCTTAAACGGGGTGGCGCTGTGGCTCCCGTCACTGCCGGGCAGGAGGCTGAGGTTGTACGTCCCCCGTCCTCCCTGCAGGCAGTAGGTCAGACCTCCTGGTCCCCTCAGGCCTGAGGAAGGAGCTTGCGCAAAGGCCCTCCAGGGGTTGTATTTCTTTAAGAAATACTGTGATGTGTTTTAGTTCTTTTTTCAGATTTAAAATTAATTTTGTTAAAATTTGGGGGGAAAAGCAAAAGTATAAAGAGAAAAATACAGTCATTCAATTTATAGGATTTTTTAAAAACTCCATTAGCCATCATTATGTGTACAATCTCGCAGTTAGTCAAGAGATCACTTTTTTCTCCAGCCAAATGAAAAGGCCTGATTCAAAGGCCCCAAGTAGGGTTGCTCTTGACATTATTTGTCCTTTGCTCCAGTGCACTTAAAACGCCATTGCCAGGGTCCAGTGCAGCCGCTGATCTGAGGCCTGCACCCTGTTGGGAGGCAGAAGCCCTGGGCAGTGCTGGGCTTCAGCCTGAGCCGGGCTTGGGGTCGGCCGCGTGCGTGCTGCCCTTGACCGCCATGGTGCAGACCAGCAGTTGTGAGGGTGGCAGGAGCTGCAGCTCTGTCTCTTGAAGCATTTGGTGGATCTTCCATCGAGGGCCTCGAAGGGTCTCTTTCCCGAAGGCTCAGAAGGACCCTTCACGGCCACTGTCCGTGAATGTGCAGCTGGCGGGGGGGGGGGGGGTGGCCCAGGTTCCTCGTTTCTGGACACGGTGGCCGCCCTCTGGACTTGGGGTCAGCGGGAGTCGGGGGCTTGGTTCTGTTTCTGAATCTGACGATTGCTTGGGAAGTGCTGGGCTTCCAGGAGGCACAGGGGCCCTTCCTGGGGCCCTGGCCTTTGACCTGAGTTTGGCTCAGGTGATTGGGGATGTCCTGGGGGGCTTCCTGAGGCTGGGGTCTGGCTTCCTGTTGGGGGGAGCGTGCAGGTCCCCCACCCACACTGTTGGGGTGACGCCCCTGCAGGGTCCCGAGCCAGCAGCTGCCATTCGGCCTGCACCTGCGTGTGTGAGCGGAGGCCTTCAGAACCGGTCTGGACGTTCCCTGGGACGTGAGCGTCTTTGCCGTTGGAGTTCTCCTCCGGCCTCCAGTACCCCACCCGTGTGTGCTGTCAGAGCCCTGGGTTGTCACCGCCACCCCGCTTCGTGAGTGCGCTCAGCCCCGGCCCTGGGCTCCTCCCTGACCTGCCTCCAGCCTTGGCCCCTGGGTGTCCTCAAGTGCAAACGTTGCTCACTCCAAGGCACTGCCCCTTTGCCCACGAGGTGAAGCCCGGATCCCTGGGACCCACGCCAGCGCCACCTGCCTCTGCTCCACCAGCCTCGGGTCATCCCTGCCACTCCCTGCCCTTCCTGCTCTCCGCCCGGTAGTGTTTGGCGCAAGCATCTCCTGCGTTAAAAGCCTCGCCGGTGTTGCTGCCATGGCTGCTTCCTCAGGTGCCCTGTGGCTCTGCTGCCTGATTCCAGGTCCAGGGTCTCCTCCCCTCTCCTAGCTGGGAGTCCCACAGGCCTTTCCAGGATTTTGCAGACTGCAGGGTACACAGTAGGTGCATACTTCATGTCTGGAGACCATCTGCACAGGGCTGCCAGGCACCTGCAGCAGCAGCTGGAGTGGAGCTGGAGCTCTTGATGCCCGTGCCAGGGCCTGGCAGTAACTCCCTCGATCACAGCTGTGTGCGCGCAGTTCCTGCAGCTATTCTGACGCCCCCTGTTGCTTGGCTGAGCCAGGCACAAGCAGGCAGGGCTTCCAGGGCCCAGACCTGGAGGGGCTGCTGCTGAAACAGCGCCAAGTCCCTGGTAGGTGAGACCCCACGGTCAGTGGTGAGAGGGGAGACTCCTAAGCCCTTTTTGCAGGACAGGTCTAATTTTAGGTGATTAAGCCTCCCGGCGTGGTCATGAGAGGGAGCGTAGTTTTGGAATTAGAGACACGTTATCCAAGCGCTGAGTGCTTCTCAGCTCAGAGCCCAGGGAGGCAGAGGGCCCCTCGTTTCCCTAAATGCTCTGCCCTCTTGACCTCATGTGCAAAGACAGTGGTGCGAGCAGGGGCCGTGGGCCCCACTGCTCTGTCCACGGGGGCGTGGGTGCCAGCTGGGGGGGGCAGAGGAAGGCAGAGTTGCTTCACCCCCTGCCTCCCCACCCAAGTTCCTCACTGGGGCACTGTCCGCCCAAGGAGGGGTCAGGGTGTGGGGTCCTCCTGGCCCTGTTGATCGGTTCTGCCGTGCTTTACCCTGTGCCCAGTACATTGTCGTTGCCCGCATTTCACAGACGAGGAAACAGGCTCAGAGAGGTGAAGTCGCTTGCCCAAGGATGCACAGGTGGGAGGAAGCTGAGCCAAGATTCAAGCCCAGACCACCTGGCTCCAGGGGCCTTGCTCTGACCAGGGTGCCCACAGCCCAAGGGCAGGGATGACCTGCAGACCGGAATTGGCCCGTGAATGTGTTCAGCTCCGTGGTGGTTTTATTTATTTTTCACTGAGTTAGCTGTCAGCACTGAAGGTCAGGAGATGGCACACAGCAATCTCGTTTCTAGCTCTCCTCGATGCGTCCGCAGCTCTGCGGGTTCTGGCCTGGACCCCGTGGGAGTTGTCGCCTGGAGGGAAAGGACCGTGGCCAAGGCCACCCGCTCAGGGGAGGCTGCCCCATCCCTGCAGGGCACAGTGCTTGGGGTGCTCGCTGTGTCCCCGGCCAGGCAGGAGCCCGGGTTACTCCAGAGCGGTGAGACGCTGGCCCTCCCCGGCCACTGTGCCCTTCTGCTGCCTGGTTCCTCCCCCAGGCCTCCGGGCCCGTCCGTACCTGGAATTTCAGGCTCACCAACATGGGCGAAGCCTTGGCTGCTCCTGTCTCACGGGAGTTCACTACCACGTGGTCCTTGTGAAGCCTGTGGCTTCACAGAATAGGTGTTGTCTCTGACAAATTTCTCTTAGGGCCTTAAGGTTTCACAACCCCAAGGATTATTTCTAGCCTTCGAGCCTTTGCCGGAGGACACGTTAGTCCTTTGTGTATGGGTCAGCGTGCCCGCCTCGTGGGCCTTGAAACCCAGAAATAAATGCCACTCACGTGAGGCCCAGAGTTCTGGTTCCCAGTACCTTCCTTTCTTTCAGTTTTACTTTCCCCGATTTGGGGTGAATAAAGATGGCACCATTCTTACCTTAATGAAAAATGTAAAGTCATATCTCTCTAAAAATCATTCTGAAGTGTCTGTATGAGGATGGAGAAGGCTGTGGAAGTTTCTGTGGGGAGTGGGCGAGGAGAGTTAAGTTCTGCTCTTACATAGCTTTGGGGTGTTCCACTTGTTACAAGTTTTCGTGACTTTGTTCACTGGAACATCTAATACAATTTAGTATAATTACATGAGAAAGTTTTAACCAACGTGTGTTAGAATGACACTCCCAGAATACTCTCAGGAACGTTCTGTGCACAGGGCCCTCCTGGAGGGAATGCATCTGTGAGACCACTGGGGTAGTGGCGTGAAGGATGCGGCGTTCCACAGGGAAGCGTAGCTGTGTCATCCAGGTCTGTGTCCCCTCCCCCAGGTGGGTGGGGGGCAGTGCAGCAGGGGCCCTGGGGCCTAGGAGGATGGTCACTCTGGGGCCTCTGCAGGGACCGGGCTGCCAGGGCTTCAGCAGGCGGTGCTTTGGGGCCCCAGGGCTGGAAAGGAGTAGCCAGCCTGCCCCACAGAAATACACTGTGAGCCACACTAAAAAAGGCAAATGAGGGCTTCCCTGGTGGCGCAGTGGTTGAGAGTCCGCCTGCCGATGCAGGGCACACGGGTTCGTGCCCCGGCCCGGGGAAGATCCCACATGCCGCGGAGCGGCTGGGCCCGTGAGCCGTGGCCGCTGAGCCTGTGCGTCCGGAGCCTGTGCTCCGCAATGGGAGAGGCCACAGCAGTGAGAGGCCCGCGTACCGCAAAAAAAAAAAAAAAAAAAAAAAAAGGCAAATGAGAGACACATGGAATTCATTTTAATATATTTCATTTAATCCAGTTACCCCAAATGCTATCATTTCAATATGTAATCAATATTAAAAAATTATTGCAGGTATTTTACATTCTTTTGTTTTTCCATACCAAGTTTTCAGAATCTGGTGTGCGCTCCCCTGGGAGCCATCCCAGTTCCCACCACCAGCCACGTGATAGGTGCCTGGCAGCCGGCATGGCTGGGGGCAGCGCAGGAGCAGGCCTCTCTGAGTCCGCAGAGGAAAACATCTGAGTGTCCAGCTTCAGGGAGGCCATCCTGCCCAGTCTGACTCCGGCCGACCTCCCTCTTCTGAGAAACCCTGGCAGAAACGTCGGTCTGCAGGCCGACGGGGCGGGGCGGGAAGCCCAGAGACCAAAATGCTGACCGTGAGATTTTCATCCGAGTGGTTCCTTCTCTTTTGGCTTAGCTGTACTTGACTTTTCTCTAGGGTGCAGACGTTTACCGTCAACATGATTTTACACATTTCAGTGAAAAGAGTGAAGGCTCTAGGGGGCCTCCCCCACCTCCCAGTTTTCATGACACCCTCAACCTCCTAGGCCTTTAACGTCAACATGGTTGTTCGTACTCCCGAGCTTCGCGGGGTAAAAAGTTCTAAAGTGAAGGTGCTCGTAGCAACCAGCTCGCCACGTGCCACGTCCCCTTTATTAGGGGATCCTGCTAAGTGCTTTGACTTGTAACGACAATATTGTAACTAGGGAGTGAAAATATTGTGACAAGCCAGAGAATTTCAGGTTGCCATGGAAACCTTCCCCCGGCTGTCCCCAGTGAGGTGGGCTTGGCTGCAGGTGTCGCTGCAGGCGGCCGCTTGGCTTTGTTTCAGCTCGTTTGGGGCCCTGTCGTTCCGCAGCTCGTGGGCAGTTTGGGGCCTCAGCGCGAGGAGCTGCCAGATGGGGGGCGTCTCTGTTCACCCTTTCGTGTCTTTGGGGCTGTGCGAGGGGCTGCGTGAGAGTGAAGCTTTCGCGGGGGCGTCGGGCGTCCAGGAGTGACAGCTGGCTGTCGGCACATGGCTCTGTGTCCTCCAGCAGGTCACGCGCTCATGGACCGGTGAGCGGGCAGCCCTGTTCTGGACGAACCCAGCCATCCCTGTCCTGAAACCTGCCTTAAGCTTCGTCCAGGGAGAGCTGGAAATAAGAGGGTCTGAACGAGGACATCGGGGAGGCGGCCTCCTGCTCCCCGCCGGTGGGGCTCGGTCTTGGCAGGGGCGTGAGCCTCGCTGGGGGGGCTTGGTCTTGGCAGGGGCATGAGCCTCGCTGGGTGGCGCATGGCCAGAGCTGGCCCAGGCAGTTTGCTGGGAAAAGAGGAAGGAAAAAAGCACCTATGGGAAAGTATGCCTTGCCCAAGTCTGCTCACTTTGATGATGAAAAAGTAGGGGCACATCTCCTCCAACCCAGGAATACTCAGCCTTTCTTTTTCCTGGGGACCTTCCCCGCTGCTGTTCTTGAGCAGGACCTGAGTTGAGTCCAGTTGAGACCCCAGGGCGGGCTCGCTGCACTCGGCCCGCGGACCCTGGGCAGCCGGACAGAGGCCTCGGCTCTGACTGGCCTTTGCTGCTCTGGGGTGGGACGGGCTTGGTGGCTGGTGCCCGAGTGTGAGTCCCTGCCCCCTCTCTTCTGTGCAGGGCCCCCGGGGACCGACAGCCCGCTCTGCGTCCCCTACAAGACGCTGGTCTCCACGGTCGGAAGCATGGTGCTCAGCGAGGGCGAGGCCCAGCGGCTCATCGAGATCCTGTCCGAGAAAGCAGGTGTTGTCCAGGACACGTGGCACAAGGTGCGCCCTCCCCCCACCCCAGGGGCCAGCGCGTGGCAGTGGTTTCCTGGTCTTGGGCCCCGGCCTCCCCTGGATGGTGCCCCGCAGGCCGGCCGCACCCGGCTTGACAAGCTGCACGGAGTGTTCCTGGAACACCTCCGCTTGCCTCTCGGCAGAACTCTGTCCCCCTCCCCAGGTCGGGCTGCGTGAATCACCCGCAGATGCTTCTGCTTCAGCTGCAGCCCAGCCGCTGCAGCAGGAGGGCTGTTAAGGGCCGGGGTGGGGCGTCTGGGGGCCCAGGAGCTGGGACCCGCTGGTTTGTGGCCGGGGCTCGGGCTCAGGAAGGAGGGTGTTTGTCTCTCTGGCTTCTCTCTGTCTGGTGCTTGTGGCCAGGAGCTGCCCCAGGAGGTGCCGCGGGGCGTGTTTGTTCCTTAAACAGCTGGAATTGTAGGTAATTTTGCTGGAGGATTTTGTGGCACCTCAGTGGTGAGAGATGTTGGGAGTGTCCTGAGGCCACTGGGTCACCCCACCCCCACCCCGCCCCAGCCCTTGCTGAGTGGTGACGGGTCCTGCGGTCACAGGAGCTCCTCGCTCAGTGAGCGTTGGGCCGTCTTCTGGGCCTGAAGTGGCCGGAGGTCAAGGTGACCACTCCCCTCCAACAAGAGAGGCCTGAACTCAGCTCAGGCCACTGTCCCCAGATACCTACCCCCCACCCCCACCCCATGCCTGGGCCTCCACGCTTCAGCTGGCAGCCTGCAGGCCGGCCCCGGCAGCTGAGGGATGGGCACCAAGCCAGGGATGATGGCCGACGGCCCCCAGCAGGCCGGGAAGAGGCCCTGGCCACCATCGACCGGGGTTAGAGAAGCACCATGCTCCCACAACTACCCCAGGGGTCCAGAGCTTTGGGCCCGAGGCCTGGCCGACCGGGCGGCAGAGGCAGGGGCCACCCCCAGAAGTGTGTGCCATCGGGATGGCACCGCTCGTGCGCCATCAGGCTGCCGCTCTGCTTTTGGGTCGGGGTCTGATGGTCGGGGTGAGTCTCAAACCAGGCGTCTGCCCACCCCATTAACGCGGCTCTGTGGGCATCTCTAGGCCACTCAGAAGGGTGACCCCGTGGCGATTCTGAAACGCCAGCTGGAAGAGAAGGAGAAGCTGCTGGCCACGGAGCAGGAGGACGCGGCCGCCGCCAAGAGCAAACTGAGGGAGCTCAATAAGGTAGGGCCGGCGCCGGGTCGGCCCGGGGGCTGTGGCTGCGTGAGGACCCCTGCACAGCAGGGTCCCTCTCGGGACTGGGAACGCACGGGTGGGAGGGGACAGTCGGCCCCGCGGTTGTGGCCCCATCTTTTTAGGGTGATGCCCTGAGAGGAGGGCAGGCACAGTGGGTCCCAGGGTCTTTTCTTGAGAATTGGAGCAGAAAGCCGTGGGGAGGGCTTAGCGGGGCTGCCGCCCCTTCTCCGCTGTCCGGGGAGCGGTGCCATGGTGGTTCAGCACGTGACACGTGTGTACCCGGTGAACACTGGTCTAGAGGGCCCGTGCTGCCCCGACGGGCTGGGGGCCTCGTTCAGGAGGGGTCAGCACTCGGCCGCTCCTTGTGAGGAGGAGATCCGGGTCCCCTGCAGCGGGGCTGGTCCCTCCCCGTTTAAGCTGTCCCTCCCCGCATCGCGCCCTGCGTGGCTCTCGCCCTGTCCCCGCCTCCTCTGCGGGCCAGTGGGCGCAGGGAGGCGGCTGGGGCCTCGGAACGTCCCACACGTCTGGGCGCCTGCGTCGCTCGCTCACGAGGCGTCAGAGTTTGTCCTGAGCGACGGCCGCGGCTCCAGGCCAGACGGGAAGGTTTGTTCGGTGGGGGACGGACGGGCGGCGGGAGCGGAAGGCTTTGCCGTGGTCGCTCCTGGTCAGGCTCCGCCCGGGAGGCGGAAGGGGAAGGCCGGTCTCCGAGGCCTCCCCTAGTGCAGCCTCCTGCCCGGTGGCCTTCGTCCTCTGTCTCGGGAGTGTCCCCCGCGGCCTCGGGTTGCTGGTTGGATGCAGGGCAGCCGGAGCCACTCACCCTGCTCCCAAGAGCCGACTGCGCTTCCCTTCCCGCCCGGCTGCTGGCGCGTCCCAGGCCAGGAGCCTCTGCCCCATGGAAGTGGGCCGTGAGTCACAGGCCTCCTGCCCCAAGGGCCCACGGCCAGCAGCCACTGTGGAGTCTGTGGCTCTGGGGGCCGTTCTTCCGTATCCTCTTTCTGGACCACCTGAGGAGATGTGTTGACCCCCAAAATAAAGCTCACGTGAGAGGAAGGGGGAGTGACTTTCTGTGGCTGGTGGCTGTGTGGCGCCCCGGCCAGTTCCTCGTGCCGGCCTCGCTGAGATGAGGGTGGGCTGGACGTGTCACGAGTGAGCAGGTGCAGCCTCTGACGGTGATGGTGGCCATTGCTGGGGTCTCCGGCCACCTCGGGCCGGACAGCAGGTGTGGGGTGGGGGGTGCACCCTGCAACAGGAGGCCCCTTAGGTGCTGCTGCCCGTGCAGGACACTTGCTGCTCCCCTCCGGGGCGGCCACTTGAGTTCCAAACCCTAGCGCAGCTGACCCACAGACCCCCTCCGCCTCTCGCTCCCCTTCCCCAACCGGACGCATTTCCAGCCCTGCCCAGGCACGGCTTGGTCTCCCTGCTGCGGGACACAGGCACAGCCCCTGGGGCTCCAGGCCTTGGCTCTGAGGCAAGACGTCCGACGTCCGTCGGTACATCCAGCCGGGGCCCTGCCTCCCCCACGGCATCCTCCTCCCTGAGCCGCAGGGGGTCTTCACGGGCTCTCAGCGCTTACGCGGTCCTGGGAGGGCCGCCTCTTCAAGTGCAGGTGGCTCCCGACCTTCAGACCTGAGTCTGCTCCCCGACGCGCCTGCTCCTCACTGCCTCCCCGGGGCCTCTCATGCTCTTGCATTAGCCTCGAGTGCCCTTCACCGCTTGGCTCACTGGAAAGAGCCCCCTCCTTCAGGAAGCCCTCCAGGGCGGGGCCCCCATTTTCCCATCTCAGCTCAGAGGTCACCTTGCCTGGCAGGGGCCACTGAGGCCCAGGCATCGCCATCTATCCTTCTGTGCCCTGGAGTCCATGGATGCTGAGTCCCTGCATTTCTCTGTTGAGAGTTTCAAGCAGAGCGGAGGGGATTCCACTGCTGTGCCACGTCTCCCAGCCTAGCACCGTTGAGTAAAGTTATATGAGAAACTTCTGAGAACGTAGAAGTTCCGATTAGCTTGATCTTCCCGGGAGCTGGGGGGGTGGATAGAATCCGCGTTTCATGTTTAGTTCCCGTCACGATTTCTTTGTCCTTGTAGAGAAGTTTTTATGGTTGCAAAAGAGGGTTTTGGTGAATTCCTTTTCTCGTGATCTGTGGCTAAAGAACACAGAGGCCGTGTGGACCGTCTGCCAGATCAAGTGGGCACCTTGCAAGTGGGTGAAGTCAACAGAGTTGGGTTCAAAGACCATTCTGGGCACCAGTTCACGGGCTCGGGCGTCCTGAGACCTCCGTCCTGGTTTCTGAGCGTTTTCGGGGACGTGTTCAGGGATTTGAGGAACCACACGTGGCTCCGGAGCCGTCCTTCTGGAAAACCGCCTTTCCAGCTGTCATCTGCTTGGGCACCGGGGCCTCTGTCCCGAGGTGACACTCTGGGCTGGACCCCATCCTGTCCTCGCTCGGGCCCGAGAGGCTGGGCTCCGAATCCTCGGTGGACAAGGAGACCCTCAGGGCGGGGGTGCTCCAGTCCACGCCTCAGCCGCCTCGGGAGATTCTCGGTGCTGGGCCCGCTTGGCCTGGGGAGCAGAGTGAGTTTCTGGGCTGGTGGTGTCGTGACGGTGCCTCCCAGCTCAGTCAGAGGAAGTGGGGCTCCGGCCCCCAGCAGCAGGCCTGCCTTTCAAGAAAATAAGTCCGACCATTGCAACTGAATTAAGAATTTGACAGACAGGAGGAGTCCTGGGATTCTGAGCTCCTAGAAGAAAGAGAAGCTGTGGAGGATGAAACAGATGCCCCGAGGAAAATCTGGCCTTTCTTTGCCTTTAAAAAGCCCCAGGGGCAAAAGGAAGGGAAATCCCATTGAATCCTGGTGGCCTTAAGACCCTGTCCCAGGAGACTGGGACCTTTACACCCTGAGCCAGGTGGATGCCCAGAACTGCCCGAGGCCTGCTCAGGGTGGGGAAGGCCCTCCCCAGACCTATGCTCAGCCTCCGGGCGTCCGGCATGGTGGGCGGAGGGCCACCTCTGTGTGGCCGTGATTCTTCATCAGGGGCTGGACCGTGTACTTAGGGGCCTCCATTCTGCTTGGGGTGGGGTGGCAGGCATGGGTCAGAGGAAACCTGCCGGAGCCCTGAATCCCCGCCGAGCAGCCAGCTCAGCCAGAGGAGGGGCGCCTCGCATACCATCCCTTCTGGGACCCTCGTGGGCCCACAGGGCCCCAGGTTCCTGCCCATCCTGTCGCTTAGGGCTGCTCTCGGCCTTCGAAAGCGTGTCCTCCCCGAGGCTCTGTGAGCTCAGCTTCAAACCAGAGATGGGGAGCCTCGCCTTACTGAGAGGATTGAAGGAACGAGGCACATGCGTGTCCCAGAGTGGCCTCTGCCCCTGTGGGCCCTCACCCTGGGCACAGCCAGGAAGAGGATTGTCTTTGAAGAGCGGGGCCAGGGGTCCCGGATGGTCCCAGGGAACGCCAGGCATGCAGAGCTGCCCTGGCACCCAGCGGCCACCCGCTCAGCCCGGCCCTTCCCTGGCCTCCGGTTCTGTCCCATCTCAGACGGGAGGGACCGTCTGGCCCTTTGGGATAGACCTCCCTAGCATCCCGGCCTGGAGAAGAGGAGGCTCTCCCGCTTCTCTGGTCCACTGCCCAGGACGGGGAGGGGCCTTGAATCTCGTGGGACTTGTGCCCCAGTCTGGCTGGAGGCCCCCTCGACAGAGAGGACCCCCGCCCGGGGGCCAGTGCACGGGCCCCTCCTCACACTGTCACTTCCTGCTCCCCCATGGTTTCCGTCCACTGCCATTCCTTCTGCGATGATGGAGACCCCGTCCCTCGGCCAGCCCTTCCCACCCTGCTCTCTGCCCCTGCCTGAGGCTCTGGGTCCCCAGGCCCCGCGTCCCGTGTTCATTGTGGGCATCTGGCACTGACCGGAGCAGACATTCCAGGGATAGGGCGGTGGACCGAGTGGCTGTCCACGGGGACCTAGGCCCTCCAGGAGTGGGCTGACCCCTCGGCCGTCAAGGCTTGCTGCCTTGTCAGTCCTGACAGAGATACTCAAGTAGGAGAGGGCGTTCCGGGGCCTGGCTGTCGGGGACTGAGCCAAACCAGTGTGTTGTAATCCCAGCAGGGTTCAGCCAGTGCCCCTGGAGAGCCCAGGGACAGGATGCCACGTTCCCCAGCTCCTACCTGTATCCACTGCGCCCACTGTGTTCAAGGCCTGATGGCCAGCCCTCCACCAGTCAGGCCGGCAGGGATTCCGGGGGTCCCTCCTCATCCGTTGCTCGTTCTGGGCTGTGGCTGCTCGGGTCTGTCCGAGAGCTCAGGATGGGAGTCTTGTGGCTCTGTGGTCAGGCTTCTCCTGGCCCCAGGTCATGCTCCGGGTCATGATGGTCTTGGTTTCATCTCGTAAGCTGCCCCCGCCCGCCTCACCGGCCTCTCTGCCCTCTGCTTTCTCCCAGGAGCTGGCAGCGGAAAAGGCCAAGGCAGCAGCCGGGGAGGCCAAAGTGAAAAAGCAGCTGGTGGCCCGGGAGCAGGAGATCACGGCCGTGCAGGCGCGCATGCAGGCCAGCTACCGGGAACATGTGCAGGAGGTGCAGCAGCTGCAGGGCAAGGTGGGCAGCAGGGCGGGCACGGGTGCCCGCGGGGGGGCCCTCACCATCGGGTTTGTTTGGGGGAGGGTGGTTTTACCTGGCCAGGTGGTGTGTGTGTTTAACGTTAATAACCAGGAAGATGTATGTACATTTTAAAGAGCATTGTCTGAAAGCACTCTGGTCCCAAGTGGTCAGCACTGCATCCTTTTCCCTGGGGGCCCATGGGTCAAGTTCACAGCCTCTCCATGACCCTGGAGTCATGCCGGCTCCACCTCCTCCACTCGAGGTTGGGAGAACGCCGTAAAACAAGAGGCCCGAAAAACCGCACAGCCCCAGCGGAGGGCCGGGCCAGCCCTGGCCTGCACAGTCAGCGCCCTGCACTCCGCTCCCAGCGGGCTGCGCCACGGGGGCTCAGAGGGCAGGAAACGGGCATCTTCGGGGTGACCGTAGGCTGTGGCTTGCGGCCCTTTGCTGGGTCTCAGAGCCTCGGTCGGGCAGAGCGCACCAGCACCGTCGGGGGCTTCGGGCTGAGTGCTCGGCTGTGCACTTTTCCGGCCCCTGTTCCGAGGGGGCCTCCCCACCTCGGGTAGAGAAGGCGGAGCCCTCCGGGCTTTTGTCTGCGGGCTGGGATCTTGCCGGCCTTGCTCCGACGTGGCTCTGTTTGTCAGGCCGAGCGGCCTCTGATGCCCCTTGGATGACCTTTCAGATCCGGACGCTCCAGGAGCAGCTGGAGAATGGCCCCAACACGCAGCTGGCCCGCCTGCAGCAGGAGAACTCCATCCTGAGGGACGCCTTGAACCAGGCCACGAGCCAGGTGGAGAGCAAGTAAGCCCTGCCTCCCTGGCCGGACCCCGGCACCTCCCCGAGGGCCCGGAGTGGGCAGGGTCCCTCTGTGAGCCTTCAGCACGTGGCCGGCGACCTCTCGTGTGGTCAGGCCCTGGGAGGGCGAGTGAGCTCCAGCCCGTGCCCAGCGGCCGTGTCACCAGATCCCCTCAGGTCCTGGCTTTGCTGGGAGAGCAGATACTTTTTCATGTCTATTTTCACAGTGTCTTGCTTCTGGCCCAGAGTATCAGAGCCAGGCTGACCATCCAAGATGAGGGTCTGGTGTGGTGTGGGCCCTGCCGTGGGCCTGAGTGCCCTGATCCCCCTGGTCGGGTCTCCTGTGTAGGAGGGGACGTCTGCCGCTCAGGAGCTGAAGCCGGGAGGCCTCCGTGAGCTGGCAGAGGCCACTCCCCAGGGGGCAGGGCTCAGCGTCACCCTGTTAGGGACACTGTCTTCTGTGTCCCTGGTTTGAGCATCACCATCCCAGCAGGCTGGCCAGCAGGAAGCCCCACTGCATTTTCTTTTGGTTCCCGTTTCTTTGCCTTCTCTCGTCCGGGGTGTCCTGTAGGGATTTCTGGGGTGCTGGTTATCCCCAGAGCATCCCTTCTCCCCCAGGGGAGGCTGACGGGAGCAGAGAGAGCAGGCGCCCGTAGCGGGAGGGCAGGTGGGAAGAGTCGCCCACGAGCGGCACCGGGAGCGAAGCCTGTGCTCACAAGGCTGCTCTTCCTGGCGGCCCCGCTGACTCGGAGTGAGGTTGATGGCCACCCTCCTCGCTGGTCCCTTCTCTCAGGGGTCCCTGTCTTCATCTCCGTCCTGACCTGCTGGCAGGTTGATGGTCTGGGGCTGCGGTTTCCTCAGCAGTCACGGCAGAAGGTGACTGTGGGCATGGAGGGACACTGGCTTCCTTCTCATGTAGGGCCCACTACAGGCTCCATCCTGGGGACAGCTCTAAAGCCTGGCCCTGAGTTGCGGCCGCTGACTCCATCAGCTTGCGGACACTGCCGTGTGGGACGGGTGCCCCCACGTCCCTCCCAGAGCTTCATGTCGTTCCCAAGGGGCCATGCAGCTGGCCTCCCACCCCCATCCCCATCCCTGGTACCGGAGTGCAGCCTCGCGTGGGCTCCCCAGTCTCCATTCTTGGCCCTGGAAAGCGTGCACTGAGGGCCCCGCAGAGGGCTTTGGGGTGGCCTCCCCCGTGCAGATGGGGAGCCCACATCTCCCCTCCCCAGGCAGCAGGGCAGAGCTGGTCTTGGCCAGGTTTCCTGCCTCCCAGGGCTGTGGACCGTCTCCTCTGTCGCCTTCGCCTGGTCTGGTACTGTCCCTTGGCTGGACGGTCAGTCCTGCTGTAAAGAGGTGTCTTTTGTGCTGTGAAGGAGGCTGCACGCTGACGACCTCCTCATGCTGGGAAAGGCGGGTCCGGAGCTGCCCCTTTTTGCTGTCAGTCACGTCTCCTTCCTTCCCTCCTGAACCTCCTCGCCGGTCCTGAGACCCAGCTCTTGTGCAGCGTTGAGGGGTCTCGTGTAAAATGCCGCACCCTCTTTCCCTGCCTGGCTGTGGTCCAGTCAGCCAGTGAATCCAGCGTGTGGACTCGAGCGGGCTGCTGGCCCCGGCCCTGCAGGGCAGCATCCCAGGGCTCATTTGGGCCCAGACCAGCCGTGAGGAATCAGCCATTTCTGTCAGGGGCTCCGTGGGCTGCTTTAGTGCACATTTTGCCCTTGGCTTTTGCTGGTCCCTCCACCGTGCTTGTAAAACAGCATCTTCAACAAAACACGTCACACCCACATGGCTGATTATATAGAGGGCCTCAGAGGGGCTCCAAGACTGGGGCAGCTACTTAAGAAAGAGCAGGTGCCCCAGAGGAAGGGCTCAGACCTCCGGTCCCATCTCCCGGGGCGGCTCTCGGGGCTGGTGAGAGCTGACTTGAGCCCTCTTCTGTCCGTCATGCGGGGCCTCCTGACTGTCTTGCAGGCAGAATGCAGAGCTGGCCAAGCTCCGGCAGGAGCTGGGCAAGGTCAGCAAGGAGCTGGTGGAGAAGTCGGAGGCCGCACGGCAGGAGGAGCAGCAGCGGAAGGCCCTGGAGGCCAAGGCAGCTGCCTTCGAGAAGCAGGTCCTGCAGCTGCAGGTGAGTTGGGGTGCAGCCGCCTTGGTGCCCGTGCATCCTGCCCGCCAAGCTCTACGCACGGCCACCCTGGGTCCTCCCTTCTCAGCTGTGACTGTGACTGCAGTGGACCCAGGCAGGGCTGGGGCTGGAACCCTCGACCTTGACCTTGTTAGTAGTGATACCTGGTCAGCATCGAGTGGGTGCTTTCTGTGTGCTAAGCGTTGTTCTGAACATTTACAAGCTTACTCAGGTAATTCTCATTGTAACCTTATGGCGTAGATACTGTTATTATCTGTAATTTACCCAGAAGGAAATTGGAGGCACAAAGTTAAGCAACTCCGCCAGTTCACCCACAGCCAGGGTTTGACCCCCAGGGCAGCCCCAGAGCAGTCACCGTCCCACACTTGCCACACCTGTGGTGTCACAGCTCCGGCCGCAGCCAGGCCAGCAGGCGCAGCCTCTGGCTTCAAGGCCCAGTGGGTGTTCTTTCTTCTCAGCCTCTGGATGTGGCCCGGAAGCTCGTATTTTCCCAGGGGGACGCCTGTTGTCCGGAGGGAGGAAGACTGTCCCCTCCCTGCCCCATAGGCGCTGGGCAGCAACCAGTGGGGCCCCTCAGTCTCAGGGCCTCCCTGCTCATTGGCCCAACGAGTGCTGCGTCCCTCAGCTGGCCTGTTGCGGGGTAGGGTGACCGGGCGTGGGGCAGTTGTCATACCTCTGTGCGTGTAACTTCTCTGGAGGACAAGGAAGCCCTGGAGACCCACGCAGCTTTGCACCTGTTTCTGCTCAGTCACTGAAGCTCTCGGCTGTAGCGTGTTGGGGCAGTGGGGCTGTTTTATGGAAGGGACTAGAACGACAGACACGAAATTGTAAGACTGATGTGTGTGTGCCTAAGAACAGGCACAGATAAACAAAGTTTGGATTGTTTGGGTGGAATTGAGATGGATAATCTGGTGTAAAGTAGGTCCACCCTGAGCAGTGAGATCAGAGCCCCTGGGGAGGGCCTGGTGGTTATGTTCTGAAGGCTGTCGGGTGGTCCTGGTGCTTCCGGGGCTGGAGCCTTCACTCTGGGCCTTCACTCTGGGCGCCCGGGTTGTCACCATCACTGTAGCCAGGAAGCCCCAGGCCGCGAGCATCTCCTCCCTCTGTCACAGAGTCCCCGTGGTATTGATAGTGAGGCCTGGATCTCAGAGCGGCAGTTTCCCCACCTGTAATGTGGGTGTGGTGGTGGTACCTGTGTCTTGGGGTGGCTGGGGATTAACCATACTGACGCACACGGATGCCTTGCCTAGAACTGCTTAACAGCCGTATGACCTTTACCAGGCCCCCTCGGGAAATCTCCAGCTCAGGCTGGACGTTTAGGTTGTAGGAAGCTTCTCCCTGTGCCACACTCAGGTGAAAATGGGCCTTTGCCTTTCTGGGACTGTCCTGCCTTCATCTGAGGCCTCTTCCCCAGGAGCCTGCTCTTCAGGGTCCAGGGTGGCCTCTTGGCCTTTTCTAGCAGGTGAACTTACCTGGAAATCCAGGAGGCTTATATAAGTCATCGGCACAGGACGGCAGGGTGTGAGGAGCTCTAGACGGCAGAGCTGGCTGAGGGCCCACCTCCTGCCGCGTCCTCCCGGCCCTCCTCCCTCTGCCGGCCCCCAGGCGTCTCACAAGGAGAGCGAGGAGGCCCTGCAGAAGCGCCTGGATGAGGTGAGCCGGGAGCTGTGCCGCTCGCAGACCAGCCACGCCAGCCTCCGGGCGGACGCCGAGAAGGCCCGGGAGCAGCAGCAGCAGATGGCTGGTGAGGGCGGCGTAGGGGGCCGGCTCCGTGGTGGGGGGGGGCGAGGGCAGCCGGGACCCCTGACTCCCCACCCGTCAGGGGACGCGCCGGGGGTGCCCGGGGTCAGGCCTGGGCTGCGGAGGACTGGACGTGGGGGGCGGGGCCTGTGGGGGTGTGGCCTGTGGGGGCGGGATATGGGGTGGGGCGTAGCCTGTGGGGCGGGGTACGGGGGCGGGCTCGAGGTGGAAGATGCTGCCCCTTCGGCCTTACTTGCTGTGGGGCCCACCTGGGCCGTGATGCTCCTGGGGCTGCTGCCGGCCTTCTGTTCCAACCCAGTCAGGCCTAGAGGCCAGCCAGATTTGGAAGGTGGGTTTATGGTCCCCGTGTGCTCACAAGTCACCTTCTCAAACGGGAGGTGGTGACGAAACCCAGGGCACCAAGGGCCCCTAGAGAAGCAGGGCAGACCGTGCCGGTGAGGGCTCACCAGTACTTCTGGAGCCACTGCTGGGGGCTGAGCACTCCTGTGGGTGCCCGGGGCTTGGCCGGGAGTGAAGCAGCGGGCTTGGGGCCGTGTTCCAGCAGGAGAGACGGGCACAGTAGATGGATCCATGTCGACAGACTTCAAGTAGGCAGCGTGACCGAGAGCAGGTCCTAGAAACGGCAAGCTGTGTCTGTGAAGGGCCAGGCAGTAAATACGTTCGGCTTTGTAGGCCAAACGGTGTTTGTCACAACTGCTCAGCTCTGCTGCCACAGTGCAAAAGCCACCCTAAACAGACAGGCCTGGCTGCGTGCCAATAAAGCTTTATTTTCAAGAACAGGTGGTGGGCTGGGTTGGCCCAAGGGCCTAGTTTGCTGACCCCTGCTATGATGGGCCAGGTGTGGCTTTGAGTGGTCAGGGGAGGCCTCTCTGGGGAGAAGGGGGTGTTTAAGCCCAAGGTCTGGATGATGGGAAGAGGCCAGCCTCACAGACACCGTGAAGGGGCCCCGAGAATGGGAGTGAACCTGAACTTGGCCTGTACAAGAAACAGACGCAGGTCAGCAAGCGAGACTGGAGAAGAAGGCAGTGGCTAGTGTGGGGTAGACGGGCAGGGCCGGGTGACCCTCCTTTGAAGAGTTCAGGGGCCGTGTGGAGTGATGAGGGGGCTGGGAGCATGGGCAGGGCTGGCGGGATCCCATCTGCACTTCTGGATGCTCTGGCTCCAGGTGGGGACCAGGGATGGGTCCTTGCAGTTGTCGGACCAAAGGCACCTGGGCTAGGCCCAGGCAGCCACGGAGTCGCTGGTGGATTCGGCAGGCAGTGGACGTTGGATCCACAGGCCTGGTAGATGAGTGAGAGGCGGGGGCACAGGAAAGCAGAACAGCCACAGCGAGGGGACCAGGAGGCCTGAGCAGAGCTGCATGTGGACGTGGCCGGCGTCTGAGCCCGGGCTCGGGGAGGAGACCCGGGCCGGGCCGCCGTTCGGAGTCAGACACACGTGGAGGACTTTCAGAGCCTTGGTGGGGCTTAGCGGCGGTCACCGAGGGAGGACACGCTGAGGCGCCCCCCTGGCCCTGGTCTCAGCGACGTGAGCCCATCTCCCAGAGAGCAAGGCTTTAGAAACTGCAACAGGAGCCCATTCAGTTTTCCATCTTTTCCTGAGTGATCCGGGGGCGTTCTGTTCTACCCTAGTGAGTCCTTGAGAAGGAAGCCAGGCTGTGACTTTCTCCACCAGCTAACGGGGCACCCAGGGGTCAGGGGAGAGCCAGGAAGCCCGCGGGCGTGCACTGGGCAGCATGGGGTGCCTGTGCGGGCCTTCCCCACACCCTGCTACCCGTCGGCCTCCCTCCCCGCAGAGCTGCACGGCAAGCTGCAGTCCTCCGAGGCTGAGGTGAGGAGCAGGTGCGAGGAGCTGAGCAGTGTCCACGGGCAGCTGGACGAGGCCAAGGCGCAAAACTCGCAGCTCACGGAGAGGATCCGCTCCATCGAGGCCCTGCTGGAGGCGAGCCAGGCCCGGGACGCCCAGGTCAGCTGCACCTCCTCCTGGGGGTGCCCCCACCCACCCCACAGGGGCCCGGCCCTGATGACTTGTCCTGCGAGGTGGTCTCGTGGTGACCGCAGGGCTCTGTCTCTTGTTCCAGGCCAGCCGAGAGGAGGCCGACCAGCAGCAGGCCCGGTAAGAGGAGGCAGGGGCCGTGGCCTGGGTGCGGGGGTCCCAGGGAGGAGCCCTCTGAGAGGCCCTGCCTTTCCCCATCCCTCCAGTGACCTCGAGGACCAGGACAGGCTGGGCAGGGAAGAGGGCACCTTGCGGGGAGCTCCTGCCTCGAGGAGCGAGGCTGTGGGGAGAGTGGCTGCGCCTCGGCAGGGGGATGGGCCTCTTGCTGTCCATCCGTCCATCTATGCATCCATCCATTCTTCTCTTCCCAGGAAGGACCAGCTGGTCAGGGTGTTCTCTCCACGTCCACAGGGCGAGGGAATTTAGGGGCTGAAGTCGTAACCCAAACGGGAAAGTGGTTACGTGCCCAGAGTGGAGAACCCGGGAGGCTGCCCGGGCTTTTGCACAGATCTGGGATGCGGTGTGGTTCACAGCTGATCAGGTCACAGGGTTGATGCCGGGTAACTTCAGTGGCCCAGCCCCAGGCCTGCTCGGACTGTGTGTTTGTTGTTGCTAAGATCCGGCGGGCTCCTCAAGCCAGGGGCCTGGAAGTCCTAGGACCGTTGGCTCCGGGTGTGTGTCCCTCAGCAGATGCCCATGAGCTCGGGGGGTGGTCCTGGCTGCCGTGGCTGGGGGTCTCCAGGGCAGCCACGTGGGATGAAGCGTGCCGGTGGTCGGTCATGTCCCGGGCTGTCCGCTGACCAACCTCCCTTGTTCCGGCTGCTGCTGCCAGTGAGTCCCCTCCCCAGCGCTTCCCCAGGCCACGGCCCATGTTCCGTGGCGTTCGGCTCGGGTTTGGGGAAGGAAGCCGGCCTCACGGAGGCCCCAAAGCACCTTGCTGGAGACTCAGAAGCAAACCCCCTCCATGCACCTTTCCAGAAAGCTTTGGGCAAACTTTGTTTCTCATGGTACTTGCCAGGGTAGAGAGGGTGTGTTTGTTTAGCGTTTTGCTCCTTGTATTTTACGATCAGATTCTTGGACTGCATAGCTAATTATTAGTTACCTAAGTCATGTTGCAAGCAGGGTTGATTCTAGTTTTTTGCATCATGTAGATGTTTGGCAGAATTAGGGTTTTTAAAAATTTCCTTCTCAGACTGTTTATCTGGAAGTTGTGTCTAGGCCAGGCCATCGTGTTCTGGGGTGGAGATGAGTGATCCAGCCCCAGATGTTCTGGAACTCTGTCAGTAGCTACCAAGGGGGGTGACTGTCAGCGTGTCCTTGACGCCGGCCTGCTGTGCCTTCTTCCTCGGGGCCTCGTGCCTTTGGGGATGCTCTTGCAGGGGTGTGCGGTGGGCCAGCGCTGGTGCAGAATGCCGGCGGCTTGAGGAGAAGCTGCGAGGGGTCCCAGTGGAGCTTTGAGGGTGGGGTCAGGTTCTGTGGCCTGAAACCAACATCTAAGAAGTCGACAGCTGTCTTCAAGGCCATGTGCAACCGGTACTTAGAACGAAAATGAGGTGGTGCTCGGGGGCGTCAGGGCGGGCAGCACGCACAGCCTCGCTGAAGTTGTTTGGTCCTCATGCTCCTCCTTAGCGTGGTGTACTGCCGGCCCACGGTGAGAAATACGAACGTGTCCCCCCCGGGGGCATCCTCAGACGGGCTTCCTCCTGCTCCCAGAGGGGCCCTGTTGTGCTGCTTCAAGTCGGCGTTGGCGGCTTCTGGATGTCAGCTTTTATGCGACCCCGGGGCTTCCCTGTCCTAAATCTTAACGCAGAAGGTGACGTATTAAGTGTCCATTTGAAGCGTCTTCCTCAGAACAGCCAGAGAAGTTCCAGAGTGTCCACCCCTCGCTTTCCGGGTGATGGGGTGGACGGAGCCGCAGGGCCTAGAGTCCGGAGAGAAATGTGAAAAGATGGCCCCCCCGGCCTGCCAGCCTCACGCATCCGGGGTCGTCTCGGGCTCATTCCCTGGAGCCCGGGCGCAGGACTGAGCGGGAGCCTTCGGGTCTCAGCGGAGTTAGGTTTTGGACACAGGACGGTCCCAGCGCCAAGAGCAGGGATGCACTTGATGGGCGTGCAGGCCACGGTGCCACCCGAGCCTCCGGCCCCGGCATCCTCCAAGGAGGCCCAGCCCAGTCTCGAGGGCAGCTGTGGCCGCAGGGAAGGGGCAGCCGACGCGTGCTGCGGGACAGGGTGGGGCCAGGCTCCGTTCACCAGAAGAAAGAGCATCTGAAAACCTGACTGTCCGGGCCGCATCCCCGCGCTGGCCGTTGTGGCAGCTCTGACCGCTGCCGTCCCCGCAGCCAGTGTCACCAAGTGGGACTCCGCTGGCCTCTGGGCCCCCAGCCCTCAGAGGAGGGGCCACGGTGGCTGCTGAGGCTCCCCTGAAGCCTGTGCCGGCTTGGGGAGGGGACTGACTGCAGCCCCAGGCCCCACAGGTGTTCCGGGGCAGAGGAAGGGGCCCCGAGACAGGGCCTATGGCTGCCGCGGGCCCTTGGAGCCCGGCAGTGACGCCGCCATCCCCCCTCAGCCTCATGGAGCTGGAGTCGCAGGTGTGGTGTCTGGAGAAGGAGGCCACGGAGCTCAAGGAGGCAGTTGAGCAGCAGAAAGTGAAGAACAATGTGAGTGTCGAAGGGCCGCCTGCCGTGTGGATGGGGAGGGGGCTCGGGGCCTCTCCTTGTCCCTTCCGGGTGCTCCCCGTGGTGGGGCTCGGGGGTCCTGACTCCCACTGGGTCGGCTTGGTCACGTGGTCACCTTGGTCATGTGGTCACCTGGCGTGAGGAGGGGGCTATAGGGCGCCTCCTCTGCGGTGGGCGCATTGGAGCCTCGGCTGCGTTCCTCCCGACCCGGGCTGTGCCCCCAGACCCCACCCCCACCCCCGACACACACACACACACACGCGCACACACACACACACACACACACACACACACACACACACACACACACACACACACACACACACACACACACACACACACACACACACACACACACACACACACACACACACACACACACACACACGCTGGGCCTCCCTGGGCCTGGCTGGGCCAGGGCCGGCCGTTTGGTGGTGGACCCTCTTCCCACTGAAGAGCCGGCAGATCCCCGCTGCCCGCAGATGAGTCTCCCTGAAAGGCGCCCGGGGTCCCCAGCCACCCGAGAGCAGCCTGGCTCCAGTGCTGCCCGGGGTGGCCTGTGAAGTCCAGAGATGGGTCGGAGAGGGCTCACCCGCCCGGCGGAGACCAGCCTGGCTGTTGACCGTCTCCCCTCTCCTCCCAGGACCTCCGAGAGAAGAACTGGAAGGCGATGGAGGCTCTAGCCTCGGCCGAGAGGGGCTGCGAGGAGAAGCTGCGGTCCCTGACCCAGGCCAAGGTCAGCGTCGGCCTCGGGCTTGCCTCGGTCTAGCAGCTCAGCAGACCCCACAGACTGCGTGCGGGGCAGCCCCAGCCTCAGGGCGTCTCAGAAGTCCACCCAGGGCCCGGCCGCTGCATATTCCTGCCCGCCCTCCTGCCCTCCCGCTGCGCATTTCTCCCCGAGATGCGGGGAGCGGTGAGCCCTTGTCTCCTGCTTCTCAGCTGGGCCTTTTGCCCTCGGAGGCCATGGGGGCCCCGAGATGGGTCTGTTCATGGACTTGCTCGTGTTATTCTTCTCCCCTGGTGTTTGTCTGCTTTCTCAGGCTCCCTGCGGTCCTGGCCCAGGGGCTCCGTGATTGAGCTTTGGGGGAAGGACAGTCTTTGGTAGCAAGCACTCAGGCCCAGGTCGGGGGAGCATGGGTGGGTCAGTGTCCAGGGCCCTGGCCGGGACATGGTCTGCAGCTGCAGCACGAGCAGGCGGGGCCTCACCACCAGCTTTGGCCAGGCCTGCCCTCCCTCTCCCTCCCCCACCCCAATGCAGAATTAATGTCTGTCCTATTATCATGAGCTTTGCAGCAGCTTTCACAAGCCCCCCAGGAAGCCTGAGGGTGTGTCAGATGAGGCCTCCGAGAGGCGGAGCTACACTTAGACTCCCCGGAAGTGACCGGGGCGCCTGTCTGGCCTTTCTGTGGCAAATGCAGAAGCTGTGACTAGGGGTGCCACCTGACTTGTTTGTGGTCACACAGCCAGATAAAGACAGGGAGCTGGCCTCTGGGTCCTCGGCCCTTGTTTGGACTCCCATGACCCGGGCACCTGAATGGTGGTCACGAGGTCGGGGGCCCCACAGCAGGCCACGGATCAGCGGGTGAGCGAGAAGGGTCGGCTTCTGAGACTCAAGTCCAGGCATGTGGTGCTGTGGTCAGGCTGGGCATCCTCTGCCGGCCATCCATCCCCCCCGCCGGCCCCAAATCACAATAGAGCCTCACTCCCGGCTCTAGTCCGGGAGCTCCTAGTGCTGCTCCAGGTCTCGGGCCCTGAGGGGCAGGCAGCAGGCTCAGCCTGCTGGGGACGGGTGACCAGATGGGACTTTGAGCCAGAAATCTCCTGCACCGCCCCCCTGCCCCCAGGGTGTGGGGAGGGGTTATCTGTCCCCAGGGACAGTGCAGTCCTTCTCGCCTTTGCTTATGGCTCCTTCCCTCTTTCTTGGGCTCCTTTTTCTTGCGTTGAGTGGGAGCATCAGGGAGGATGGCGGGGGCTCGCCAGCGCGGCTGCAGCAGGGGGCCCAGGAGCTTTTGGAGAGCCGAGATCCCGACCTGCCTCATCTCCTCAGCACGTGGGAGCCCTGATCCTCCCGCCCCCAGGGTTGCAGGAGCTCCTGACCCTCGTGGCCGCACGTCTTCTCTGTGCTCCCCGCCCCCCATATGCACACGCTCAGAAAGGAGACCTGAGCCTGAGTGTCTGCTGGGAGGTGTCCGCGAACCTGCACGTCCCTTAGGGGGTGCTGCCATCCCCCTTCCTTAGAGCTGAGTTTGTTTTAAGTTGTCCAGGCCTGGGGTGGGGTGGCTGGAACTTGACTGCTAAGGTTAGACACACCCCCACCCAGCCGGCCCCACGGAGCCACCATTGGTCTCCTCCGATCCTTGTCCCTCCCGTGAAGGGCTGAGGACATGGTCCTGGGGTGAAACCCCCGGGGCTGCCCTAAGCTCCGTGGCTGACCACCCTCATGCCCCACCTGCCCTGCCCCCAGGAGGAGTCCGAGAAGCAGCTCAGCCTGATGGAGGCCCAGACCAGGGAGGCCCTGCTGGCCCTGCTCCCGGGCCTCTCTGCCCCCACCCACCAGGTAGGAGGGGAGGCAGCTCCCGGGGAACCCCTGTGCGGGTGGGGGGCACGTCCCGCCCGACCTTGAACGTTTTTGTCGCAGAATTACGCCGAGTGGCTGCAGGAGCTCAAAGAGAAAGGCCCAGAGCTGCTGAAGCAGCCACCAGGGAACACGGAGCCCTCGGTGAGTGCGACCGCTGTCACTCGCACCCTGCCCTCTCCGCGGGATGGAGGGTGCCTGGAGCCGGCCATCGGGTTTTGGCTCAGCAGGCCCCTGTCCTGCCCTCTGCCCTCAGGACCTGGCTGCCAAGCTGAGGGAGGCAGAGGAGACACAGAGCAGCCTTCAGGCCGAGTGCGACCAGTACCGCAGCATCCTGGCCGAGACGGTGAGGCCGGGGCTCTGTGACCTTGGGCGAGTCACTGCCTCTCTCTGGGCCCAGTTTCTTTGGCTGAACGGTGAAGGGGGTGAGCTCAGGTTAAAGGTCTGGGCCCCAGTCTGGGAAGGGATAGGGCGGCGTTCGGCTTGAATCCGCTTTCCTGCGACTCCAGGGGCCACGCTCGCTCAGCCTCCCTCTGCGATGGCCGGTCCTGGGTCCCCCGTCCTGGGCCGCTGAGGCCCACCTGGTGCAAACCCACCGGAGACGAGAGTCCTGACAACCTTGTTTGCACACCGGCCGGGGGCCCCCCTCCGGAACTGTACCCCCTCCTCCCCAGTGCGCCGGCCGCACTGGGATCCGAGCCGCGTGGTTGCAGGGGGTTGGGGGGAGCCACGGGTTTGTGTGTGGCGGGGGGAGGCCTCCAGGCCCTGCTCAGTGCCGTCCCCGCAGGAGGCCATGCTCAAAGCCCTGCAGAAGAGCGTGGAGGAGGAGGAACAGGTGTGGAAGGCCCGGGTGAGCGCCACGGAGGAGGAGCTCCAGAAGGTACGGGACGGCCCCCAGTCTCCCCAGGGCCCCCCTTCCCTCGGAACCCAAACTCCACTCCCTCAGAATGCCGTACAATCCAGGGGGAACGCCCACGGGGTTATCGGGGTCACTTGGGAGTCACGTTTGCTGGGTTTTGGTGATGCCACATACAGTGTCATTGCGGAATGACCAACAGCTGAGGAATGGTTTCAAGGAGACCCCCCCCACCAGCCCCACTCCCAAGGAAGAGGCTGCTGGTCACACCTGGGGGTGGGGGGGCACCACAGGGAGGTGGGGTGCATCCCGGGACGGACCCCCGGGGCTCGTGCTTGACGGCGCTCCCCCTTCTTGCTCTGTAGTCGCGGGTCACAGTGAAGCATCTCGAAGAGACTGTGGGGAAGCTGAAAGGGGAACTTGAAAGTGCCGACCAGGTGCGTGCGGGCGCTGTCCAGGGGGCTGCCGTCCTGCTGCAGAGGCTCCTCTAGCAGCTTTCCTTCCCCGACCGCGCGTCCCTGCTTGTCCTTAATGAGCCGTTACGACCTCGGGGTGGCTGGGCCCCGGTGCACCATGGCTTCTGCCGTGGCCTCATGAACCGTGGGAGGGTTGCCGGGTGGCCCCGCCGCACTCCGCACCCTCCTTGCAAGTAAATCTAAAAGCTGCGGAGGTCTGAGAACACGTGCGGCCCCAGGGTGCCTCTTCAGGAGGTGTTTGGCCTGGGGGGCACCCCCTGCCTGGCCTCAGTTGGCTCGTAGCCCTCAGGCCACGAGGGCCCCTCTCAGCCCTTGTCCCAGGGCCTGGTGGCCCCAGCGCCCTGTCCCCATGGCCCGTGCCGTCCTGCTGGCCGGCTCGAGGCTCCTGATGTGTGTCGTGTCCAGGTGAGGGAGCACACGTCACATCTGGAGGCCGAGCTGGAGAAGCACATGGCGGCCGCGAGCGCCGAGTGCCAGAATTACGCCACGGAGGTGGCAGGGGTGAGTGTCCCAGTGCGGGTGGGCCTGGTGGGGGCCCCGCGGCCAGGGCAGGGGGCAGCCAGGTCAGCCTGGCAGCGAGAGGATCTCTCTACCCGGTGTGGAGACACCATCTCTGTGGGGAAGGCATTTAAACCTGACAGTGCCTTCTGATTCGGGGAGCAGAGAGCACAAGCCTTGCACCCCCGATCCTGGTTCGATCTCTGACTTCTGGCCTCGCTTTGCAAAAGACAATCCACAGACATTTGTGAAGGCCTGAGACTAGCGTGTACTGAACACGATCCTTCCTCTGTCTTCCCGGTGGGCCTGCACCCACCCCTCCCCCACGCCCCGCAGGCTCTCCGGGTGGCGTATGTGGATGCGCTTGGTTGGGTGGGAGGTGCTGACTCACCGGAACTGGCTCTCTCTTCTTTTCTCCCACCACCCGGGTCTGTTTTCTGTCCAAGTTGAGGCAGCTTTTATTAGAATCTCAGTCTCAGCTGGATGCAGCCAAGAGTGAAGCCCAGAAACAAAGCGACGAGCTTGCCCTGGTGAGCGAACTGGTGCGGCCGGCGTGTGCCCTGGGGTTGGGTGTGTGTGTTTCTGTGTCCCGTCAAAGGGGGCGTGCGCCGGTCTGTGCTGGGCCTGGTGTGGACGGCCCCTCACACGTTTGCTCCATGCTGCACACTGGGCCTGTGGCTGCCGGGACCACGGGGCTCCAGGTCTGCGCTGGGAGCTCTGTGGCGGGGGGCGGTCCTTGTGCCCCGTGGCCTTCTGTGGGACTAGGGTCCTTCTTCTGGGACTAGGGTCCTTCCTCACCCAGCGGTGGCTCAGGTCAGGTCAGTCACATCTGCGGTGTGCGGGGCGGCCTGCTCCACGCTGGGCGGTACCAGGTGACCTGTCCGCAGCCGCGCGGAGCTCCCAGCCACGCGGGGGCCTCTGGTTCTTCCGGTTTTCAGCCTTGATGTGTCTCTGGTCCCCGCTCCTTGGCCAGGTCAGCCTGGCCTTGGGTGGGGGGGGGCACTGGTTCCAGTACCAGCCCATGAGGCCACAGACACAGTCCGTGTGATCTGCACGGTCTTTCATTAAATAATGAGTTGGCTGTTAACACTGAGCCACCGGCGGGGGTAGCGGGGGGTGTATGTGTGAAAAACGTACGTGTCTGGCTTTCTGCGAGGAGACCCAAGGTCTGGTCCGGGGGGCTGGCGTTCCCAAAGCAGCATCCACCGAGCGGCCCCCTCGCTGGGCACACGCTCTGGCTCCGCGGGTGCCCCCTCCGGTCGTTCAGGCCTGACCAGGGACCATCCCCCCCGAGGGCAGGTGCCGAGTCTGAGGGCCACTCTCCAAAGCCGTGTCCCAGCCAGGCCTGGGCCACATGCAGAGGACACGCCCCGAGTTTCTCCTCGTCACTGGCCTCTGCGGTCTGGTGGTGACCTTTGGGGCTGTTGGCAGGAGGAAAGGACTCGGAGGGTCAGGCCCCACACACTTGGGGCGCCCCTCATGGGGCGGCTGTCAGGCCCCCCCAGATCTCCGCTGGGAACCTTCACCCAAGCTTTGTGGGTGACACTGCTGCCCCTTCAGATTTGAGGCTCAGTGGTCTGGGGCTTAGGGCCCCCGGCAGTGGAGCTCGGGGGTGAGGGGACCTTATGAGGTAAGAGTGTCAGCTCGTCGGGGACCCCACAAAAGGCCCTGACGGGGGACCGCATCCAGGAGGGCAGCGGGAGGCAGGCGGCGGTATCCGCACCAAGCCCACCGGCCGCCTGCCGTTCTTCAGATTCCGTAGCCCCGTGCATACCGCATCCTTTGGGGGTCATCCGGCTTCCAGCGCTGGGGGCTCCGCGCCGCGGGCCTTGCCATGGAGCATGCATGTGGGGTCAGCCCGGGCCCCTTGCGGGCCCCTTGGCCGCAGTTTGGCTCGGGTGAGGGCTCGTGGCGCTAGCTCTCCTGCCCCAGGGAACCTGCATGGGAGCCAACACAGGCCACAGTTGTCAGAGCAGGTCCCCCGTGGGCTTTGGCTGCTGAGAACACCTGCCGTCCTCCTGCGGGCGTGCGAGACGGGCGTGCATCCAGCTACATCAGGCACAAACCCACCCTCCCTGTTCCAGGTCAGGCAGCAGTTGAGTGAGATGAAGAGCCACGTAGAAGATGGTGACGTAGCCGAGTCCCCGGCTGCCCCCTCAGAGGCCCCCTCAGCAGAGCAGGACCCCATCGAGGTTAGGGTGGTGAGCCCGTCGCCAGGTGTCCGTCACTGACCGCCGTGTTGGAGGGCAGGGACAGCAGCCTCTGCTCTGGCCACTTGCAGCTCCCGGCCCCACTGCCCAGACGCCTGGCTCCTCAGGACGCCAGAGTGGGGGTGGGGGGGCGGGGGGCCGGGGCATCACTGGTGGGGCCCTTGTCCTCCAGACCCCTGACCTGGGCGGCGGCTGCCCAGAGGGCCCTGGGCACAGCCAGAAGATGTGGCCCCAGGTCTCAGGCGGCCCGGAGCCCTGGGTGCCCAGGAGGGTCCGCCCCAGGTTCGAGCATATTTGCGGTGTTTGCACGCAGCTGAAGATGCAGCTGGAGCGGACGGAAGCCATCCTGGAGGACGAGCAGATGCAGCGGCAGAAGCTAACGGCCGAGTTCGAGGAGGTCAGGCTGCCCCGCGCTGTCGGGGCTTCTCTGGGTCAGGGCGGCGGGTCTGGGGGGTCGAGCCGCGTCCCATCCCAGGGGGTGTCGCTGCGCCATCGTCACCCGCCTCCTGTCCGCATGGGGCCTGACCCGCTGCCCCGCCCCGTCCAGGCTCAGCTCGTGTCGAGTCGTCTGCAGGGGGAGTTGGAGAAGCTCCGCTGCACCAGCGCCCTCGGGTCCTCAGAGGCGGAGGAGGCCACGCGGCTCAAGGTACAAGGTTCCCCCTTGTCGCCCCCGGAGGCCCCTCGGGCAGCGTCCAGCCTAATTTGGAGGTTGGCGAGGTCAGGGGGATCCCTAAGTCTCCAGTGTCAACAGCTGGAGGCCACCAGTCAGTGTGACGATTTAAATCAAGTAGAACTGAAACTGAGCTTCTCCGTCACCCTGGCCACAGGGCAGGTGCTCAGCAGCCAGTGCCCGACCCTGAAGCACAGCCCTGTGACCCGGAGGCCTCGTCCTCACACCCTCGGCCCCACGGGCGCAGCCAGGTGGCCTTCCTGCTGTGCGTCACGTGAAGGCTGATCCCCTTCAACACTCTGACCCGCAGGAGAGACTAGAAAAGGAGAAGAAGTTAACCAGTGACCTGGGACGCGCGGCCACCAAACTACAGGAGCTTTTGAAGACGACCCAGGAGCAGCTGGCAAAGGAGAAAGACACCGTGAAGAAGCTGCAGGAGCAGCTGGACAGACCAGTGAGTGTCGCCGGCCATCCCTCGGGGGTTGGGCAGGGCTGGGCGCCCCGGGATGCCTGGACGCTGTCCTCCGCCCCACCAAGCCCTCGGGCGCCTCCTCCAGCCCCAGGGGCCTCTCAAGGTGGAAGGTGGTAGGTAGGGTGGTGTAGGGCCGAGGATCCTAGGCCCAGCCTGCCCCTCCCCTGCCCTCTGTTCACAGGAGGCCGGCAGCAGCAGCTCAAAGGAGGGAACCTCTGTCTGAGCTTCCTGCAGAAAAAGATGTCACTGTTCAACTTACCAAAATGCCTTACACATTCCTGACCAATAAACAAACCAACACAGCGTTATCTGGGCCCAACTTGGGTAGCTCTGAGAAGCCATAGAGACAAGAGTCTCTTAGCACCAGAAGTAGCTCTTCCAGACCCCAGTTTGTAAAAGAATCTTTGTCACATTCGATAAACACTATTCCCTAGGACCGGCCCCGGACCACCGGCCAGCAGACGCCAAAGCCCTCAGCAGCTGTGTGACAGACCCGGGTGTGTGCTAGGGGGCTGGGACCTTGGGGTGTGTATGTCAATCAATCAGTGCAATTGTTGTGTCTTTTGTGGGGTTGGTGGTCGGGCGATGGGCGGTCCGGGTGGTGAGTCCTGAAGGCTGCAGTGCAGACTGTAGGGTCACAGCCCAGCAAGGCAGCAGTTCTCACCCCTGGAAGAAGTTGCCACCACAACTGATGTGTGACCTCCTGGATGTTGATGCCATTAAAACGTGCGTGTCGCCCGGCACTTAGGGAGAGAGTGAGTGTGGTTTCTGGTCCCCCCGCGCTTTCCTCACCCGGGCCGTGCCCACCGGGCAGGATGAGGGAGCAGGGCCTGTGACACCTGGTGGCCAGATGCCCTGTGGGCGCCACCCTGAGGACCTGAGGCGGTTCCCTAGCAGGGCTGTGGGCAGCCTAGGCTGTCATGTGAAGTGAGTCCCAGGAATGAACACGGACCTGGGCAAGCATCCACGCCGCAGGAGGGCTGGCCCAGGGCGGGGGGCAGGCAGCTGAACTTGGGGTGATCCTCGGTCCCACTGTGTTCTGAGGGGCCCACAGAATCTTTGGTCAGGAGGTGTGTCAGGGGCTTTGTAAGGAACCTGGAGCTCAAGCAAAAAAAACTGGATTTAGAGGCAGGGTGACGGGAGCAGCTGCACCAACCTAGGAACAGAAGGTGAATCAGAGCAACCCTGGGGGTCTCGCTGGTACTTTCAGCTCAATTCCAGGACCCGTAATCCTGGGAGAGGGGGCCGATGGGCTGAACGTAGACTGCAGGTACAGCCAGATGGAAGGGAGGGCGGTGCTCCCAGGGAGAGCAGCTCAGTGCTGGGGTCTCACCACCTGCCTGAGCAGCTCTGCATCCCGTGCATCGCAGTGGTGGGTTTGACTCCTCTCTGGGGTGGTTGTCACCTTGGGGAGGGAAAGATCGGGGTGCTGCCCAAGGTCCCATGCGAGCCACTGCCAGAGGCCGGGCAGTGCTGATCTCAGTCTGCACAACCAAGACCTGGGCCTGGCTTTCAGGGGCACTTGGTACACGGGCCACCTGGCCCTGCTGTGTGGCACTTGTATGTTGCACCTGTGTTGGGATCAGGGTGCTGGACGTTCTGGGATGGTTCCCCATAGATGTGAGCAGAAGCTGGAGTTCAGCACAGCGGCGTTGTCAGGGAGGAGGGGTCAAGGCCAAGGGGACAGTGGTGCAGAGGCACACAGGGTGAGTGTCTGGGAGGACCCTGTGTAGCCGGGTCATGAAGTCAAGGGGTCTAGACAGGAGGGCACCGAGAGCCACTGAGGGGGACAGTCATACCTGTCCTGGAACTCTGCAGGGGGCTAAAGTGCAGAGGGAGCCCGCGGGACGCAGGACACAGGTCTGGCCAGGAGCCCGAGCGGAAGTGACTGATGACACCTGACCCGGCCACGGGCCTGCCCACAGGCTCAGTTCTCACGTGACATCTTTCAGTGCCTGTAGGAGAGGAACCTCCCCCATCCTGCAAAGAACCCTGCAGAAGTGAGAGTGGCTCACCTGGTGAAAGGCTGGGCAGGCTTCAGGCCCGCCTCTTACACCAGCCAAGGTCAGGAGGCCTGGGGAGGTTTGTGAGCATGGAGCCCACGCCCGGCTCACGACTCACGACTCACCACTCACCTTCTGGCACACAGGGACGTTCACGCAAGGGTAGGGGTTTGGGGCCGTTTTCTGGTGGGAAGCAGGCCGGCCTCGTGCCCCAAACCAGGTCTCTGGCGTCAGAGTGGCCACCGTGGGCCCAGGAGCCTGCGTTTCCACTAAGCTCCCCTCCCTCACCACACCAGCTGCAGAACTGAGGATCCTGACGCTGGGCAGAAGCCCCCTGAAGGCACAGGAATGGGTCACTTCCGGGAAAGAAGGCACAGGAGACCCTGGGGGTGCCGAGCTGCTGCCTTTGGGCTCCGTCCTCAGACTGCCTGGTGGGGCCCAGCGTCCACCTGTAGGGACGAGGCGGCCCAGGGCAGGGTGAGCACCACCACCACCACCCCCCCCCGCCCTGAGGCCCAGCAGCAGCGGCTCCCGGCTGGCCGGCAGAGGGAGCCCACGGGCCTCACTGTCCTTGGGCCATGTCCCACCCTCAGGCTGGGGAGGGGGCCCGGCCGCTGCCCTCACAGACCCGGCCCGGCCTGTGTCTCAGGCCCCGACAGGAGAGCAGGGAGCTCTGACTGCATCTGGTCCAAAGTCCCCCTGCAGAGGCTCCCGGGTTGACCTGAAGCTCAGGGTCACGAGGCCCATCAACATCCCCTCCAGACCCAGAAGCCCCGTGACGGCTTTCTGGACTAGCTTCCTCCAGTCACCTCCGCATGACGGTCAATAAAATGCACAAACACCGGGATGCCTGGCCTGCAGGCAGCAAAGACACAAGATCCTAGAAGCCACCAGACACTCCACAAACGCCTTCTCTTTAAGCTTCCTGCAGGTTTGGGGCCAACAGGACTCAAAACCCAAAAGAACAGTGTTGTTTTCCTTCCCGTCCCAAATCGAACAGAATCTCAGAACTCCAGATTTTAGAAGTGAAGAACTCGCCAGGGGTGTGATGGGAATAGCTTAGGACCAGAAAATGAGACCTGAGCTGTCCAGCTGTGCCGCCCATGAGCTGTGTGACCTTAGACAAGTCACTTTACCTCTCTGGATTGGCTACTGAGGCACTGGCTGCAAGCTCAGTAAGTCCCCTCCTGCTGCCCCTCCAGCCAACCATGCAGTGACCCTTCTTCCAGCTGCAGCCTGGCTGGAACTTGGTCTAAAGACTGCACGTTTCAGAAGTGCCCCAGGTCATGACAAAGTGATGAGTCTGCCTTGGGCATATCCAGGCTCTGATAGTCCAAAGGGCACAAACTGGTGAAGAAACAGAAGCTGCACTTCTGTGTGTGGACCAGCCAGCACTCCGAGGAGTTCTAAAAAAAAAGGAAACCACTCAACTAAGCCTAATCTTATTGAGTCACTGTGTTCAGTTAGAGATTAATATTCTCTGAGTAACAAACTTCACAGTCAAGCTCTGAACTTCTGTTAGCAGTGGCTTTATTTGCTTCTTCCTCGGAACAAAAGAGTAATGATTAAATGAACCCTACATCAGCTTTCCACACACACTTCTGCAATGTGTTAACACTTATAAAAGTGTAAATGTGTTGAAAGCAGACAATACCTGTGGTTTTATTCCTCACCAATGTCAGCTGAGGTCTCAAAACTCTAATTTTGCAGCAGAATTACCCGGAGTGCTGGTTAGCAGGATTCTTGGGCCCCAACCTCAGGAATCCAAAAGTTCCCCTAGGCAGAGATATAAGTGACTATTAGCATTTCCCAATTTCTGGAGTCAAGTGGAGCGCTGGGAGCTGTTTACATCACATCACATCCCTGTGCTCGAAACCCTCCCCACGGCAGCACGCCCACCCCGACATACCTGCACGGAGGAGCGGTGGTACTCATACAGGTGGGGCCACACGTCACAAGATGAAGCCACAGAAAAGACCTCCTTCTAGACTCCTGGCTCTACCTACAAAGCTGATTCTTGAAAAGGGCAGTCTTGGGCCCGCAGCGCTTCTTGGAGGCCTGTTAATGTACACTCACTAAAAG
Source organism: Hyperoodon ampullatus (assembly GCF_949752795.1). Classification (NCBI taxonomy): domain Eukaryota; kingdom Metazoa; phylum Chordata; class Mammalia; order Artiodactyla; family Ziphiidae; genus Hyperoodon; species Hyperoodon ampullatus. The sequence goes on from NC_136927.1 coordinate 20,976,476, forward strand.
CACTGCTTTGCAGAAGAGAAAACAAATTCAGGATGAAAGAATGACAAGCAGCTTATCGGTAAACCAGTAGCCAGCACTATTTTCTAGATAATTTTGAAAGAAGTACTTTGATCAAAGCGTATCCTTTTTTGGCTCCCAAATAAATCACAGAGGAGACAAAATCCTGGCATTTGGATAAACATTTGGAATAAGAGAAAGACTCCCAATTTTTATACCAACTTTTTCATTCAATCAGAGGAGGAGGGAGCTGTGGCCTTAACGCTAATTGTCCGAAATACCCAAACCTCCACACCTAACCTCACACATGGAAGGCAAAATCCTTTATCCCCAATTCAGCCATGAATAATTACACGAGAGAGAAATTAAAAATGCTTCCTTTATTACATAAAGCCAGTACTGCTACTTCTAAATTCCACTGTTTGTGCATCTCTGTGTTGTTCAGTGTTACGCCTGTGATATGAAAGGCAGTCACTTCCAGGTGTCCTCAGCGTGGCTTCCCGTGGCTGTCGGCCGTCACACCTGCTGCTCGCCACTTCAGACAGTCAGCAAACTACTCTAGGAAATTAAGAAGCTTGCCCAGGCCCCAGAGTAAACATCATGTTCTTCCAAACCTTACTGTACCAGAAGCAACACAGTTCTGAAGGAGACACAATTAAAGACATCCCGGTATCCCAGTCTGTCAATACACCACCTCACCATTTTCATCAACAAAGTGGATTACACTGGAGCCCGAATTTGCATTATAATCCGCTGTTACAACACGGTGCACATTCTCCAGATTTCCAAGATGCAAGGTCACTCTCAGAACAGCCTCCCGCCTAGACCAGCGAGCAGCTGCAGGTGCAGGAGCCGCTTCCCGTGTGCCAACTATGCGCATACAGTAGTGCTGTGCAAGATCGGTGCTGGTTCTAAGCGGTCTCCACACGTCTGGTGGAATCTTATTACGTAGTTAGTAAGTACATTAGTGCTGTTACATGTTGTGAGGAGAATTATTTTCCATTACTCAGTTTAGCTCAACAGAGAAAAAAGAATTCGGGCCAAAATTATAACCAGATTATGACCAATTCTCTAAGCAAAAGAAACAAAGTAACTGCTGAGGTTAGTGAAGATGCAGTCATTCTCGTCATGTGGCCTTGGACTGTTCTGTGACCTGCACTATTAAAAATCATGAGCTTAGCAAAAATCTTTACAAGTCAACTAATCAAAACAGGCATTTGGCCAGTAAGAATTTAATTTCACACCAATACAACTTTAGAGTTTAGATTTATTTAGGGCCATTTGCACAAGTGCATGGAATAGTTTACCCCAGCAAATGACAAGACAGCTCCCCTCAGCGAGTCCCTGGCCTAAACGTATCAGCTTTACTTACATAGCAAAAGGATAACATTAAACATGGAAGCTTTCAGTTTGTGGCACCGAGTGATGGTCTACACAGGGCATCCTTCAAAAGCTACAATTAAGGATCCACCTAGCTTTTCAGCAATACAAGCCCGATTGAGGTCTTCTGGCCCATTTGCTTGACATTCATGTTTTATGCCTAGGGAGGAAAAACAACAATTCTGTTTAGAATTATGGCAGTAGCTTACGTATTTCTCTAAGACATCAAACTGTTCTAAAAGACCAGTTCAAACGTGGGTGGGAAAGCCGTGGCATATACAAACCACGGAATACCACACAGTGACGAGTAATCTGTAACCACATGCGTCATCACGAATGACTCACAGACTAATGCTGACAAAACGAAGCCAGACTTAATAGCGTATGCTCTAGACGGTTCCACTCGTATAACACAAAATCAGCCAGAGCTACCTTATGCTGTTAGGAGCCAGGGGACTGGTGTCCCTGGGGGGAAGAAGTAGGGGCAGTGGTGTGATGAGGGGCACCAGGAAGGCTTCGGGGCGCTGGTCATTAAACCAGGAAACAACCGTAATTCACGTACGCTTTTCTACAGACGCGCTGTATTTCAACAAGTTAAAAAGCAGGTCTAGGAATAATTTTTCTTGGTTTTTGAAATAAACATATGAATTTGATGTTTTGATAGTACAACTGATTTAGTCAACTGAACTGAGGAGTAAGAGCACTTACAAATGGGATCACTTCTGCTCTAGAAAACAGGTCTCCAGCGGCACCACACAATACATCTAAGAAATCTATCACAACGAAGACTATGTAAAATGTTTTACTGATCGCCTTCTCATAAAAATTACAACACCACACTGCACAAAAGGAGCTCAATTATGGAATCATATACAGGAGCTTCTCTGTAAACAGCTGCTCTCTTTTAAACAGCTGCATTTTCTGATTTTCCATAATTTTAAGACCATTTCTTAAGCTGCTGAAAGCACAGCAGGTCAGCTTTTGGACCACTCGGGACTGACTGGAGAAAGCCAGCGATAGTTTCACCAGGAAAAAAGGCACCAGGGGCACAGTCTTTCAGGTCAGCAGATCGAGTCCACGGAGCAGCTCCTTTACTGGAACGCACCGCAGAGCGAGGAGGAGGAATCCACTCCGACGCCCTCTGGGGTGCCCTGTGCCAGTGCTGAAGCTAAGGGGCCACGTCAAAACACCAGTTCCCCGGCCAGTGCACACACTTCTAGGGGGCAGCCGGACACCAAACCAAGCACACGAGGAGCCTGACAAGGACTGCATGACGCAGGAAAGGAAGCGAGAATTTTGTTTTCCCAAGTAAAACAAGCTCGGGCAAACCTGATCTACTACAAGAATATAAAAATCAGTCACAGTAAAACAAACAAAATGAAAATGACCCTAGGCCATGCCCTTATGACCGCGGCTCTCCCAGCTGTCTGGAGCGGCCACAGCAGGAAGGTAGGGGGCCACCTCTTCTACTGCACGCCTCCCGTTCACAGCTGGGAGAACCCGGCCCGTGGAGGTCACACAGCACTCAGACGACAAGCTTAGCCCTCAGTGGGCTAAGGGCACTTGCCCCATGCTCTGTCCATCATACCAACATCTCCTCCTGGCTGGAGACGGTACGTGCGTCCAGGCCATCTCATCGGGATCCCAATCACCCAGCGGCAAGTCAAATATAACTGGCCAGCCCAAGGACTGAGGCCACTTTCCTTTGGACACAGATGAGTCTATAACCTAAAATCATACCATTCCAAAGAAAAGCCAGTGACAAGAGCAGCCCTTCCCATTCATGAACATTTCCTTTGTGCAACTTTGTTCTGTCAACTACAGTCAGAGGCAACAGCAAATTTATCACTTAGAATGACCACTTAGTCCCCACCTGCTACGTGAAAAACTTGACAGCATCTCAAACTAGTTTCACACCAGACTGAACAGGAGTACACATACAGCGTCGAGGAAACAGAATATCGAACACAGCAGGCCTTTCGGCCCAGGGTGGCCTGCGCAAGGCAGAGACGTGCAGAAAGCCGGGTCAGCCGCTAGGGTTTTCCTCTAAACAAGCAGTGATGCCCTCCTCTGTGGCCGGGGCCCTCCAAGGAGAGTAAGGTGCTTCTTAGAAAAGGTGGTCCCTATGCCAGGGCTCACGACACCGCCGAATACCTGGAAGTCAACTAGATCTTACCTTGAAATTTCTTTTTGATCGCATCCTTGGAGCTCGCATAGATCATTTTACTTTTCAGAGGTGCTAGTTCTGGAGCCCTGAATACAGAAGCGCCAAAGAAGAAAAACAGTGGTTTAGAGAAAGTTCAATTTACATCTTGTTAAACATCTGCAGCAGTGGGCAGGGAGGGTCCTCAGAATCTTCTGGGAGAGCTTCTCTAACTACACAATTTTTCCTTTTCCGCTCCTCGGACCGTGGTGGCTGAGCGTATACCGAATAACTCAGGTTGACCAAGGTGGGAAAAAAGTGGAGGACCAATGATTAGAAATCAGTTAATGGCGCTAGAATAAAAGAAACAACACTGGATAATTCACTGTATATGACCCAACTGTTTTCTTGAAAATAACTGTTTTTCATTTGTATCAATAAAGGCTTGAGTTCAGGCTAATAACCACCATCTTTGTATGCGGTTTTTAAATACTTTCTGGTGGAAAAGTTTCAAAATACAGAAAAGTACAGAGAATAATCTGTAAGTCAAGTATCTGTCACCCAGAATTAAGAAATGCTAGCAATTTTTGCTTCAGGTTGTTTTCTGGAAAAGAACGTGTATAAAGTCCAAGTCCCCTACTGCCCCTGCCCACCCGGTCCCTTCATTCACGTCTGTTCCAGCAGCAAATTCTGACCTCAGGCACTTGTTTTCCATCTCAGTCTAACATAATGAAACATGTCACAAGGATTTCTTTTTCTAAGCTTAATGGCAATTCAGCAATCGTTATGTCTTAATTGTTCATATAACTATCATCTTATATTTACAAAATTTTTAGTGCCTCCCCGTCTTGAATGAATACTGGAAGCACAGCATACGCTTTACCATGTTCTTTACCTGCAACGCTGAAAGTAAGAGAAATACTAACAATGCACAGAAAAACCTTATCTACTCAAACTGCACATCTACGAAGGCATCATCTCTCACTATACACCAAACCTCAGGCCTGCCTGCACTCCACACCACCACGATTCCATTTAGCTGCCGTATTTCCAGGACGTTCCACGGTCATGAACACCGTGGCCCGGTGGGGCCCTCACCTAGTCTGCCGCCCACACAGCGGGCTGAGTCTATTCTTGGGATAGGCGAAGGACAGTTTCTCGGTCTCTCAGCGCACATTCCTCACAACTCTGAGGTGCAAGGAGGGAGGCAAAGCCACAACAAGGACCTCAGATGCACCAGCTACAAAATTAAGTGGGTGCTTTTCTTATGCAAAATAGGTCAGGGACAAAAAAAGCTTTAGCTGTTCTGATTTTACTCTAACCAGCTCTTCAAAATACTTGAAGTAGGAGCCGTTCCCTGGGCCCTAAACAGAGCCTGTTATGGAAAACTCCTATAAGGTTTTATCTTTCTTTTAAAAAGTAATAATGCAAAAATAAAACACTGCACTAACACTGAATCTTCTCTTCTTCATTCTACTTTTATTTTCCAAATGTTCTTTAATAAGGATGTACCATTTCCATAGTGGGAAAAAAAAAGGATAAAAATCCAGGATAAAAAATAGTGCAAATGAAGGAAATATTAACCAATTTAAAAGCTTAAACCTTTACCTGCCATATCTGCCACTCAAGAGTAAAGCCCAGAAGAGCCAGGGCTTTAGCTGTTTTTTTCACAGCTATTTTCCCAGCCCTAACACAATGCCTGGCATGTAGCAGAAATAAAAGTTTAAAGGATGCACCTTCATTCAACATGCTTGGTTTTAAGTCTCACTACTATCTTTATGCACTTGCGTCTGTGGCTGCCAGGCTCCTTCCACAGTGAGCCCAATACGCGCATCTGACCTCACCAGGTGCAGCCAGGGCTGCAAGGGACTGAGCCGTGGCCTAGGGTTACACTCCCTGAGACCTGAACTCTTTTGACTTCCCAGCCCCATGGTCCCACGTTGTTGGTGGCACACAGCTGAGAGTTAAGCCCCTCCTTGCCTTGCCCGGCTCAGGCCAGAGTCCAGAGGACACTCACTCCCCCCACATCAGAGGCCGTTACTACTTCCCCCTTCCCCTTGGAAGCCAAAGAAGATTCTCACTGTGTAAGAATTCCATATCAAGGAATGTACTACATACAATTAAATGACGAATATAGGGTGACTTCTAAATTAAGCTTAATCTCAAATATGAACTTACTTGAAAAGACCAGAATAACTAATTTAAACAGCCTTTTAAGGCCATGTAAATCACTTCATAGCACAGTTTCACTATTTACAACAACGCTGTCCAATAAATAGAGCTTTCTGCAGTGAAGGAAATGTTCTTTATAGGTGCTGTGCTACCTAAAAAGGAGCCACTAGTCACATGTGGCTACTGAGCATTTGAAATGTGGTGATTCAACTGAGAAACTGAACTTCAGACTTTAATTTCAACAGCCCCAAGAGGCTAGCAGCTACCCTACTGGACAGTGTGAATGCAGAGCAAATTCCAGCTGGAGGCCACGCCAGCACCAACTTCAAAGGCAGCAAGCCACAGAGGCACAAGTGAAGCGGGAGGCTGGTTCCTGGCAGGGCGTGTTGGAGAAGAAACTGGTGAGGTGCTAAACTAACAATAAGAGATTAACTCTGAGATTTACAAAGGTTCAATATTTCTAACAATGCTTACCACAAAAAAAACATCAACTCCTCTTTTCTGGATTCCTTTGTTTCGAAGCTTGCATCATACAAAGCATAGCGACAATCTTTTTCAGGAAGCATTCCCACAAAATGCTTGAAAGGATCAGTTATGGTTACACCGATATCTCCAACCAAGATCTCTTTGCCTTCTTCTACAATGATGCACTTTTTGTCTGCACTGAGACAAAAAATGACAGCTTTCTTTCTTTTCTTGATTTCTTCTGGTGTGGAGCACTTCCGAACTTTCATGTCATAAAAAATGCGACATACTTCATCAGCAACTTGCACTCCTGAGGCCTAGAATGAGAAGGGGAAAAAAATCATAAGGAGGCTTACAGTTTTTATCATGCCAAATACAAAACACTACGTAACTTTTGGTTTACAGACTGGCATACACTTAAATTTTTTAAGGTATATTTACCATCTAATAGGAAGACTAGAAACTTTGAGCTGCAAACACTAATTTCAGTCATTAAACTTTTAAAAAGATTACATATCTAAGCCATTCATCACTATTATGCCGGAGTAAGGGAAGATTCAGCTACAGCAGCTCCTCCAACCCTGAAACCTGGAGAACAGTGCTTCCTGGGGTGCTGGATTAGTTTATTCTTATACAGGTTGCTCAGAGCCCTGACTAGGGCAGTCATCTGCCCAGTTTGGGTGTCAATAATACCCGAAATTCTTTTCATAACAAATAACAGATGGTCAGAGTGGCTGGGTTGGGAAAATTCCACTCCTACAGCACATCCTTCACTGATAAAACAATTGAAAGGTCTTTGTTCTACTCACATGTCAAGATTATATGATTAATATCCAGTAACATATCAGTCACATACCTGTAAAATTTCATTTATAAAATCTCTAAGTTTTAAATTAAAATTAGAATAAATGAGATGGCTAGGAAACTAGATCTTAATCGTTCCCACCACAAGAAAAGAAATGATAATTATGTGATGTGACAGAAGTGTTAGCCAACCTACGATGGTAATCATATTGCAATATATAAATGAATCAAAAATCAACACCTTGTAAACCCTAAGCTTACATAATGTTATATGTCGATTATATCTCGATTAAAAATAAATAAATATTTACTGCTATAACAAAGAGGATAGCTTAATTTAGCATTATACTGACTACAGAAAATAACCTTTTACCATGTTATACTTGTTATTCCAAAATGAAGAAGTGGTTACATAAGATCTTGATAACCAAAGATCTAAAATCACTTTTTGATCTTTTCATCTTCTTTAAGGAATGTGCCATTTCCATTAACTTTATAACTTTTTATGCTTCATTAACTACTTTGGTTTGCATGTTAGCTTTTCTAAAGCAAGAATTATAAACTTAATAGAATTTAAATACTAAACAATGCCTAAATGTTAATGATAACCAAAATTAACATCACATCATTTGATTAAATATAAATGCCTGTGAGATGAAAAAATAACCTGCACACTAGGAAAAAATATTTGCAAATCGTATATCCAATAAGAAACTTGTATCCAGAATATATAAAGAAACCTTATAACAACAATAAAAAAGACAACCCAATTTAAAAATGGGCAAGCAATTTGAATAGACATTTATCCAAAGAAGATTTTAAAAATACGGTCAAGAAGCACTTGGAAAAAACGCTCAACACCATTAGTCATTAGGTAAGTGCACATCAACACCACAATGAAAAACTACTTCACACCCACCAGGATGGCTGTGGACAGAAACTAATGTTGGTGAGGCTGTTGAGAAACTAGGGCCCTTAAATGTTGCTGAAAGAACTGCAACAATGGTGCAGCAGCTTCAGGAAACCATCCTGCAGCTCCTCAAAACATTAAACATGGAGTTAACACACAGCAACACCACTCCTCAGTGTAGACACAGGAGAAATGAAAACGTATGTCCATACAAAAACCTGTGCGTGAAAGTTCATAGCAGCATTATTTCTAACCGCCAAAAAGTAGAAAGAACCCAATGTTTATCAGCTGATGAATAAACAAAATGTGGCATATCCGTACAATGGAATATTATTCAGCCATAACAGAATGAGGTGCTGATACCCGCTACACGACACATGAACCTTGAAAAGCACCATGCTAAGTAAAGGCCCAGACATACGAGGCCACATTGCTCACAAGTCTATTCCCTGAAATGTTCAAAACAGTCAAATACATGGACAGGAAGGAGATTAGTGGTTTCCAGTGTCAAGTGGGAGAGGGAATGCAGAGTGACTACTAATGGGATGGGCATCTTTTTGGAGTGATGGAATGTTCTGGAATTTGACAGTGGTGATGGATGCAAAACTCTGGAAACATACTGAAAATCAGCGAACTGTACTTTATGATATGTGAATTATATCTCAATAAGTTGTTACTTTAAAGTGCATGTAAGGGGCTTCCCTTGTGGCGCAGTGGGTGGGAGTCCGCCTGCCGATGCAGGGGACGCGGGTTCGTGCCCCGGTCCGGGAAGGTCCCACATGCCGCGGAGCGGCTGGGCCCGTGAGCCATGGCCGCTGAGCCTGCGCGTCCAGAGCCTGTGCTCCGCAACGGGAGAGGCCGCGACAGTGAGAGGCCCGTGTACCGCAAAAAAAAAAAAAAAAAAAAAAAGCATGTAAGAATTCTGGGGTTTAAAATACACAAAGATCCTAGCAGTTACCTAGTATTAAGGTAACTGGGCCACTTAATCATCTCATTCATTAAAAGACCTCACCTCAATCCCATCTAATCTAATCTACATCTAATCATAATCCACTTCAATCCTACCTAATCTAATCCTAAATGAACATTTTACTCTAACAAAGAGGAATATATAGAAAATTAAGGCTAGAAAACTACCTCCAAAGTTACACAATCTTACCGCTTTCCCATTTTTAAAAAATACTACCTTAAACCTTCTTTTACTGCTTTAGGAGTAGTATTGTTCTCTGATCTTCACAGTTCATCTATGGAAAGCAAGTTAAGAATCTTTATTTTGATTTTTTGAATAGAGATGAATAAAATGTTCAAAGTGACAAAAATTAACAAGGAATTAGAAACAGACCCTAATTCCTCTAACTCCCTAGTCCATAACGGTGATTTGTAAATCACATTTGACTAATCCATCTTTAAAAGCATGAAGGAAACATCTGAAGCCCTGAATCCAACCAATTAATATTTGAATGTATCTGTCAACATCTAAGTGAAGTATTTCAAACAACACTCAATTCCGACTTGGAAATTAAATTAATTATGTATCAGTAATTGAAAACAAAGTAAATGTGTATCCTGCAATCATAATGCAAGTAACCTCAGCCAAATCTGGCTGTAACTTACAGGCACCTTAGAAGCCTCAGTAAGGAGGAATTTTGGCTTTTTTCTATCTGAAATGAGGAATATGGAGGTTTCTGATGAGGGGAATACTAGAGACATTTATGCTTGAGGAAACTAACACCGAAGACTGTGAAGGAGAAACTGGCAAAGACACTGGAAGCAGGAAGACCACTTTGGAGGCAACTGCCAATATCCAGAGAAAGCTCTGAACTACAGCAGTGCTGCTGAAAACAAAAACAAATCCAAGGACATTTCAAAGCAGAGCCAATACAGCTGAGTGAAACAGGAAGGAAGAGCATCGAAGACGACCCTGCATGGATTCTCCAGACTGGTGACTAGAAAGACTGATAGATAAACAGAAGGGGGAGGAGGGGCACAGTTTAACACGTTAATCTTGAAGAATGTGCAAGACATCTAGGTGGAGATGACCAGTTAGTAACTGGAAACAGCACCAGTCTAATAGGAAGGCTCCACTTAATCGGTATTTTGGACCAAAGTCAATACCACGGAGGCATATCAACATTAAGTAGCAAAAGAGAAACAAGTCAGTGGAATTAAGAAGAAATTATCAGAAGGCTAAGAAGAAAAAGTAAGAAGGGGGAAAAGCCCATCCTGGAAGCCAAGGGAAAATATTTCCAGAAGGGAGGTCAGCAATACCAGAAACTGTAAAGTTCGAGAATGACTGGAAACGGACCACTGGGCTTGACGACTGGGCCTCTGAGCATTGCAGGAGACAGAGGGATGGGCAGGAGTCCAGGGCAGTGGGCTGGGGATGCACAGGGAACTGAGGTACAGCAGAGGGGACGGCTGATGGTGAAGGGAAGGGGAGGACTGAACGCTGACTTCCAATGCATGGAAGTTGTCTTCCACTGGGGAGATGCGGCCACACTAACAGTTTAAGAGCTTGAAGGAACATGAGAAAGAAAGCCAAACCCTAAAGAAAAAGAAAAAAATACTAATATTGAGTACGTCTATTGTCACACGCTTCTAAACCACCATTCTATGAGCTAGCTACTATTACTGTTTGCATCCTACAGATGGGGAAATTGAGGCATAGAAAGATTAAGTAACTTGGCCAGGGTCACACAGAAACTGACAGAAGAACTGAGGTTTGAACTCAGGCGATCTGGCTCCAGAGGATACTTAACCACTCAAACAACAGTCAGAATCCTAATGAGACTGAGGAGATGCAGGGCACAGACGGGGGAGTCCGTCTTAGGAAAGACGATGCCTTTATTCCTCTAAAATAGGAAGAGGGAGGGTAAAGATTTAGAATAGCTATGATGGGGAGTTCCAAAGGGAATCCCCTAAGGACCAGCAAAGGGATCCGAGGACCCCACAGGTTCAGTGAGGTCAGAGAGGCAACGGTTGAGCAATCTGGCAGAAAGCAGATGCTGATGGCGGCGTTGGTGGAAAGGAAGGACTCTGCATTCTCCCGAGGTATCCACGCTCGAGGTTTCCATCACCTAATCCAAATGACTTGCACATCGTTCAGACTTCTGCCTTCCTGAGCTCACAACCTTTACACCCAATTGCCTATCTAACATCTGCAGTTGGATGTCTCAAAAGGATCTGATGCTCAGCATGTCCAAAATCATATGCAGGTTGGTCTCCTTCTCAGCAGTCTTCCTTTCCCAGTACACACCACCATCCCAGTTTCATATAAGCCCCAAACCTAAGACATATCCTCAACAATCCTCTACCCTCACCTCACTTAGCCCTTTGAATTTCCAAGTTTTTCTCCAAGATATTCATTTCTCCCCATTTCTGTTGCCATTCTCCCAGCCCGAGCTACCACTGCCTATTACCGGAACTGTGCCAGTAACCTCTCAAGTCACTGCAGGGGAGGGAGTCGAGGACATGCGTGCACCCAGGAAGACCACATTCTCCAGCCTTCCTCCCAAGCTCAGCTGGGGCCACAAGACTGAGCCCTGATCGGTGAGAGGTGGGCACCGTGACAGAAAGCACCGCCAGGCCTGGCCCTTTAAAGCTGATCTTCAAGCTTTGCCTTCCCCTGAAAAGATGACCGTGGCAGACACACCTCAAGACAGAAGAGGGCTGCCCAACCCCACTGCACTGCACGATAGAGATAAACCTTTACTCTATTATTAGGCCACTGATATTTGGCGTTTAATTTGTCATCCCAAACACAGCAGACTGCTCACGCGCCCTGTGATCCCCTCCACTCCCCCCAGTTCATCCTCTGCACTGCAGCCACAGATCTGGAACAGGAATCCCATCACCGTGCGTAATTTAACACTTCAGTGGCGGCTTTCCACTGATCTGCGCAGGCGTGATCCCGCCCCGCCCACCTCTGCAGCCCTACCTTCCAGCACCCGCGCTCGGAAGTTCAGGAAGCTCACTACCGGCCTTGTGTCAGTCGTCTGCATTCAGGCTCCCTCCCGGCTCGGGGCCTCTGCTCACTGTGCCTCATCCACTCGTTACACCTCAGGTCAACTCTCACTTGGAAAACAAGCTGTTTGGGTCAAAACCACTATCACGCGCTTCCATGAGATCACATGCCTCTAGCCCATAGCACTTACTACAGTCTCGATGTCCTACCTTCAAGATTACTTGACTGTCTCCCCAAAGGGGCAGTAAGCTCCTTAAGACTATATGTCTGTCTTGTTCACTTTTGTGTTGCCTTGAGGAAATCAAGGATAAATCAGACCCTCAAGGAAGTGTACTGATTAGTGGAGAAGACAAAGAGCACATATGGTGCTTCAATACTTGGTAAGACATTCATTATTCCCTGATAAACTCCAACAGAAGGGCGTTTAAAGAAGGTAGAGATCAAACTGGGAGCAGGGAGGGGACGCGGGTAAACCAAGGAGAGTTTCGCCTGGAAGGTGACTTAAAGCACTCCAAAATAAGGGGGCTGAAAGGATGAAAAGGCAGTTCCTGACAAACAGAACGCAGTTCGTCCAGTATGAGAGGAGGAAACCAGGATGTGGACTGGGTTCGGGAGAGAGGCCACCAACGGCAGGCCCAGGAGTCTGGAGGCACTGGGTATTTTTTTGGAAAATACACGAAGCCATGCATGAGAGAGCCAGGACAGGAGGAGACTGGGGCAAGGAGACCACCTAGAGGCCACTGCGGTCAGCAAGGCCAGGGCCATGAGGCCTCCACCGGCGTGGCAGGCACAGTACAAGGAGGAGGTGGTGAGGACACCCCCTGTGCTCCACAGCCACCGGCTGCGAAGGGAAGACAGCGAGGAAGCAGACAGAATCAAGTGTTCAGGTCAGTGACCAGGAGGCTGATTGATATCACCAAATGCTCATTTTCTCTCATCTTCCCACTGTGGTGGCTTTAGGGGCTTCGATGTTAAACAAGTACGATTTCTTTACGACTAGTAACACTGTAATACTAACTTTTGCCCTTGAAAGTAATTTAAAACATGCACGAGGCAACATGTACATTAGATTCAATTGTAATGAATAAAATATGCTTGAATTTGTTAGACCTTGATTTACTTAGTATATACTTGGAATACACTTGATATAGAAGATTAAACAACTGGTGCCTAGACTCTTGATAATGATTTTTATAATGCTGGACTAAAATAAAACCGCGAGGGCAGACTGGGAAGGCAGGGGACACCGCTCCTCCAGCCCGGCACCTCGGCCACTGCCCCTCCACCGGCTCACGGGCACCAGCAGGGCTCTTCTTCCACCTTTGACTCTGGGGGGTGAACAGAAAAGCCTGGGGTACGGACTAGTGGGATGGAAAAAAGATAAACTAATCCTTAAGTAACTACAGTTTATTAACTTTTTAGAGGCTAAAAGCAGATAACTTGAAATTAAAGCACCAGAATTATGAGAGCAACAGCTCCACCCAAGCTTCCCCACTAACCAGCTGTGTCACCTCGGGCGTGTCATTTAACATCTGAGTAAATGAGTTCCTCCAACTGATTTACTTAGGGGCATGCACCAGGTCAGTAGGATCACCTGGGGATCCTGTTAAAATGCAGATTTTGCAGATTCTGGTTCAGAATATCTGGGGTAGAGTCTGAGATTCTGCATTTCCAATCAGCTCCAGGTGACAATCACTAAACTGTTGCTCTAAAATTTCAAGAAACATTAAAATCTTAGCTCATTGCTATTTTACTTCTTTGCCTACAAGTTTAACTTTTATAATGAAGCAGTAGTGATAGAGCGCATTATAAAAACTAATAGGCCCAAAGTCAAAGCATTTTTTGGGCCACAGACTCCTGGTAAAGCCTATGGGTCCTTTCTCAACATGGTATTTCAATCAAAATAAAAGATACAGCATTAAAAAAGAAGCCAATTATATGGAAATACAGTTCATCTATCATGATGGTTAAGAATTCCTGTGAGTATTAAATTCTGTGGATTTGTTATCACAGAGACATTTCAATGAATCTCTTAAAAACAGTTGTAACACTAATATTCAGAATCATTTGTTCACTGTGTTTTTTACCTAATAGAAAAGGTCCTCTCCCATAAGTCTCAGTTTTTAGTATTTCTCTAAAATGTTAATTATTAACATTTTAACTGCTCAGCTGTCAAGAAATCCAAAGTTTATTTTTTTAAAGCAAAACCAAATTCAGTTGCAATTTTAAATTTATTTCTAAAGAGTTATTTATATTCAACTGCAAAGTTTTAACAATAAAGACCATTAAAGGATACTCTGAAATAGGACCAAAATCTGCTGCACTGTTGGGAAAGAAAATCTTGAGAGCAAAAATAGATTGCTATTACAAGAGCCTTGTGATTACCTTAAAAAGATATGTTATCCACGACTTCAGTTTCTCTCTGTTCTGTACCAGTGACCACTGGAGAATAACAGTTGCTTTTAGAACTCCATCCCCATGTTAAAATAGTTGCTGTTAAATGATTACGTGACTACCTGTTTTTGTTTTGTTTTGTTTTGTTTGCGGTACGTGGGCCTCTCACTGCTGTGGCCTCTCCCGTTGCGGAGCACAGGCTCCGAACGCGCAGGCTCAGTGGCCATGGCTCACGGGCCCAGCCGCTCCGGGGCATGTGGGATCTTCCCGGACCGGGGCACGAACCGGCGTCCCCTGCATCGGCAGGCGGACTCTCAACCACTGCGCCACCAGGGAAGCCCCCTGGTGACTACCAGTTTTAACTTGTTCCTGAAGCATAATGGATCTCAAACCCGAGTCTCCTCTGGCAGAGCTTGTGTAAAACACTGATTCAGAGATTAAATGCATACTGTACACGGAGGCACTGTCTTTATATTCAACGTTCACCCAGTGTACGCTTCTTTAAATAAAGTTACTACTCACAAACAGAGGGGGAAGTAAAAGCTACAAAGACTATGAAACACTGGGTATTTTAAAGTTAAAACATCAACTCTCTCCATTTCTAGAGTAAGGGTGGTAATCTTTGAAAGCAGCTCAAGTTTTCTGATTCAGTTATTGTAGACAACGGAACCAGGCCAAAAACGAAATGTGATGGCTTACAGCAGCCTACCTTTCAACAAAACTTCAGAAACAGTGGTCTATGTCTATACTACCAAACTCAAGCAGGACGCCTGACTGGCTCCATAACTGATGCCAGCTACACTTAACCCAATCCTCACTGGAGAAAACAGGAATGAAAGCTATTGTTTTGCCTCAGAAAATTATTAATTTTTAAAAAATTATTTTTCTAAGCTGAGAGTGAAACATTTGAAAGTAGAATACTGCATAGAAGACAAATAGTTTCAAATTTACAAACACCTGGCAGAAAAAAAATGGCATTAATTAGGTCCTTTCTCAACCTACCAACTCTTAAACACCCACCATAACTGCTAATCAAAGGAGTTGGGGAGTTTAAAAATGGGTTCACAATTATTCTTTATTTACACCATGCCTTGCACAAGGGCCAAGAGAATCAGAAAATTACTGACTACAGAATATTTAGGCTTTTGGCTACTACAACTGGTGCCTCTGAGCAATAATGTTCACACAACAAATAAAATGAGAGTGACAAGTACTTCAGGGACATTTTTACATGTAAGGTTTAAGAACCTCACAGATCCTGTGTCAAGATGGGAGGCAGAATACATACATTTAATTTATCTCCCTACCAAAACGCTACTGAGAGTTCAAATAAGAATGAATGAAATTAGTTTGAGAAGCATTTAGGTCCCTAGATCCCCTCCTGAACTCCACTCTGCCGCCACCCCACTCCCTGGAATTCTGGAGGTTATTCTCTGGAGGAGGTAAACAGTATGTCTTTCTGGCTTAGTTATCATACTGAAAACAGGAAAATAGGTGGCCATATGCAAATGATGCTAAGACACTCCACCTCCAACACCACCTTGAAGCCGCACTGAGCAACAGAACTTTCTGTGATGATACAAATGTTCTCTGTCTGCACTGTCCAATATGGCAGCCACTACCACACATGGCTACTGAGCACATGAAATACGGCTCTAATGCAACTGAGGATTTAAAATAGTTTAACATAAAATAACACATAAAATTAACTCAATATGTACCAAAATAGTACATATTGGGTAGACAAATCTATAAAACATATTACGTAGTTTTCTACCTTGGAAAAACACTATACTATTTAGCTTTATGGATGCCTCCTGTCCTCAGGAACCACAGTTACTATCCTATGCACTAAAATAATGCCCCCAAGGGCAAGGATTTCAACTCCAGTTTACTGTAATAATTATAGCCAACTATTTCTGGAGGTAAGGAAGCAATCTTGGGGGGATAAGAGACTTATAAGAGACTCTTTTTTTGGTGCGGGGATATTCTGAGTGTTAATTTGGAAGAGTCAGAACAACCAGACAGCTTAAAACTTTTATTTGAAACAGTAATCTCTACCTGTTCTCTGACGACCACAACTACAGATTTAAAAATCATACTGACATTTGATGTATCTCTGTCCTTTCTTCCCGTGACGACTAAATGGACGAACAGCAAAGACATGAAGAACATAGAGGATGAGAACGGTCTTCTTTAACAGTCAAGACTGAGCCACACCACCTCTTACCATTATCCTCCGCACAACTATCAGCTACAGGTGTGCAGCAAAGTTCACAATGATGAAAACTGGGGCCTGCTGTGGGGCGAGCTGACAGGCTCTGCCTTAAAATCTGCTCCTGCCCAGTAAGCAAAGATCAGTCAGGCAAGCACACAGCAAATCCTCCATCCCTCGATAAGCCCAAAACGTCCAGAGCTGCTGAGTACAGTTTTCTAGACCGTGCCTGGCCAAGGGGGCCAAGAAAGAGCTAAATTAAGCCCCTGCTCCACTAGCCAAGAGAGGCGCCTCTGCAGGGCTGCGAAGCTGGCAGCAGCGCCATCTGCCTGCCTCCTGGGGCCGCGCCACCGGGGGAAGCGCCGTTGTGTCGTTTGCGCAGTCACTACACGGGCCAGCAGCGAGCCAGAAAATGTTCCAAGTTAACCCTCTGCCCTCATACACTGGCTCATCCCCCAAAGCCAGGGTGACTAAACTGTTAAATTTACAGCCAATTTCCACTTGTAGAAGTCCTTCATTCGCCTCATAGCAAAGTACGATGTCCTTGAGACAGCCTATGTAGACCAAACAGCAACTCCTTACTAGCTGTATGTTAATGTTTCGAGTTCCACAAAAACAATTTTATGGTTACACCTTACTTAGTAGGGAAAAAAACTCACTCAATAACCTAAATTCTAGGAACCACCACCCATACCGCCACCAAAAGAAAAAAAACTTACAGAAAAATCATCTCAACAGCCAAAGTAGATTAGATATAATAAAGGCCCAGTTGCTGAACATCATCTCTCTCACTCAGATTGTATGCAATCTTATTTACAGACAATCTTACTAGGTGTAACAGGTTCCCCACCGGCTG
The DNA here is from genome assembly GCF_949752795.1 of Hyperoodon ampullatus. Taxonomy (NCBI): domain Eukaryota; kingdom Metazoa; phylum Chordata; class Mammalia; order Artiodactyla; family Ziphiidae; genus Hyperoodon; species Hyperoodon ampullatus. The sequence goes on from NC_136927.1 coordinate 20,993,776, forward strand.
GGAGGCTGAGAGGCAGGGAGTCAGAAAGGGAGGGCAGGAACAATAAGAAGTTTCATAAACCTGACGGAGAAAGTAACAGCCCCCGTTTCTCCCCCCACCCGCCTCAAATCTAGATAGAATAATGGGAGCGGGTAAGAGCAACCAAGGGATAGTAAGCACACTGGCAAAAAGTCCTAGGTCTTTCCTGTTTTCTTTCAAGCGCCCAGTTTCCTTCAGCATAAAATCCATGCCAAGCCCTTTATGCCCTATCTTTCCAGCTTCCTTTCCCGATTCTCCCTGACGTGTACCCCGTAATTCCAGTCGTGCACGACCTCTGGGATTCCCTGAATACACCACATTCTCTAGTGATGCTTCACCTTCCTCCTCTCCCCGCCCCGGCCAAGTCCTTCAGGGCTCAGCTCAGGCCTCCCCTCTGGGAAGGAAATGCTTACTCGGCCTCTCAACCACCATATGCTACCACAGAGGATGATTATTTCCATCACAGCATCATCGACTGTGATGAACTTTCTATTGGGTGTCTGATTCTCTAGACTGTGCTCCTTAAGGGCAAGGACTAACAGTATCATTTTTTCTCCAACCCTATTCTACCTAAGAAATATCACCTACTTTATCAGGTTTTGAAAAATGATTATCCCTTAAAATTTTTATGAAATGTTGTATTTTTCCCCATTCTTTATGGTACAATTCTCCAAGGAAAATACTACATCTCAAAACTTTAGGGTTTTCTGAAAGAAGCAAAGCGAAAAACTTCTAAGCAATTTTTATTGATCTCCATAGAATATTTTGGTCCTGATCAGATCTGCTATTATTTTCTTTTTCCTAAAGATACAGAACTTTAGACCTCTGACATACTGTTTGCATATATTTATAATGTTTATTTTTTAGACTCCTCATAACTGATTGACAAAAACAACTTGTAAAGAAGGAAAATTTTGGGCTTCCCTGGTGGCGCAGTGGTTGAGAGTCCGCCTGCCAGCGCAGGGGACGCGGGTTCGTGCCCCGGTCCGGGAAGATCCCACATGCTGCGGAGCGGCTGGGCCCGTGAGCCATGGCCGCTGAGCTTGCGCGTCCGGAGCCTGTGCTCCGCAACGGGAGAGGCCACAACAGTGAGAGGCCCGCGTACCACAAAAAAAAAAAAAAAAAAAAAAAAAAAAAAAAGAAGGAAAATTTTTACATCATTTGATTTTATAAGGACAACTCATTGCATATCACATCATGGAACCATGAATGTACTTGTGATGATGGTGAAACTGAAAGACATTTTTTTTGAGCTATAACTGACACAGCATTGTTATGTCACAACAACATACCTGTTGTTTCAAGTGTACAACATAATGATTCAGTATTTATGTATACTGTGAGATGATCACCATAATAAGTCTAGTTAACATCCATCACACGTCATTACAATTTTCCTTTGTGATGAGAACTTTTAAGATCTACTCTTTTAGCAACTTTCAAATATGCAGTAAGTACTATTACAATATTATAGTCACCATGCTGTACATCACATCCCCAGGACTTATTTATTTTATAACTAGAAGTTTGTACCTTTTGACCACCTTCACCCATTTTGCCCACCACCCTGCCTCTGGCAACCACCAATTTGTTCTCTTTATCTATGAGTTTGGGTTTTTTTCTTTAGATTCCACATATAATTGAGATCATAAGGTATTTTTCTTCCTCTGTTTGACTTATTTCACTTAGCTTAATGCCTTCAAGCTCCATCCATGTTGTTGCAAGTGGCAAAATCTCCTTTTTTATGGCTAAATAATATTCCGTTTATGTATTTATATATGTGTGCACATTTTCTTTATTCACTTATCCATCAATGAACACTTAGGTTCCTTCTATGCCTTGGCTATTGTAAATAATGCTGCAATGAACAAGGGGTTGCATACATCTTTTATTCCTTTGGATAAATACCCAGAAGTGGAGCTGATGGATCATATGGTAGTTCTTTAATTTTTAATTAAATTAAAAAATCAGTATGAGGAATCTTCATACTGATTTCCATAATGGCTGAACCAATTTACATTCCCCCCAATAGTGCACAAGGGTTCCCTTTTCTTCACGTCCTCACCAACACTTGTTATTTCTGTCTTTTGGATAATTGATGTTCTAATGCATATATGGTCAATTAATTTATGTCAAAGGAGCCAAGAATAAAAAGTTGACCCTTGAACACCTTGGGGGTTAGGGGTGCTGACCCTCTGCACAATGGAAAATCTGCATATAATTTTATAGTCAGCCCTCCAAATCCACAGTTCTGCATTGGTGGATTCAACCAACCATGGATCGTGTAGTACTATAGTACATATTTACTGAAAAAATCCACCCCTAAGTGGACCTGTGCAGTTCAAACCCATGCTATTCAAGGGTCAACTGTACAATGGGAAAGGACAATCTCTTTTAATAAATGGTTTTGGGAAAAGTGGACAGCCACGTACAGAAGAATGACACTGGACCACTATCTTACAGCATAAGGAAATTAACTCAAAAAATGGATTAAAGACTTGAATGGAAGATATGAAATCGCAAATCTCCTAAAAGAAAACACAGATGGTAAGCTCTTCAACATAGGTCTTGGTGATGATTTTTTGGATCTGACTCCAAAAAACAAAAGCAACAAAAGCAAAAATAAGTAAGTGGAACTATATCAAATGAAAACACTTCTGCACAGCAAAGGAAACCATCAACAAAATGAAAAGGCAATCTATTGAATGGGAGAAAATGTTTGCATATCAGGTAGGTGATAAGGTACATATCCAAAATATGTAAAGAACTCACTCACATACAACTCAGTAACAACAAAAAAAATTCAATTAAAAAATGAGCAGAGGCTCTGAATACACATTTTTCCAAAGACATAAAGATGGCCAGGAAGTACGTGAAAAGGTGCTCAACATCACTAATCATCAGGGAAAAAATCAAAACCACCATAAGACATCACCTCAACTCTTGGTATCTTTATCAATGCCCTCTGCCTAACACATACACACAATCCCCCATCTACCAGGAACTGAAGCTGTTTAATAAATGTTTACTTAATCAATGTAAGTTTTCTACTTAATATTCTGTTCTAAAGGTCACAAATACACACATTTCATTTCTAAAACTGATATGTAAGCATCACTTAATTTCAGAATAAGTGCTAGATAAGAGACATTAATATATACAGCATTCAATATGCAAAGTGTATGACCTTTAGGAAGTCAATATCCCATAAAACAAACTGACACATTTCAAAATTTCTGCAATCCCCTCCCTTGTTAAATAGCCATTTGATTCTGCAGTTGAAAAAATTTAAAAAGCAATACTTAATAATAAGATAATGCCTATTAGTGGTTTTATCCAAGGTGGAGAGAATGACTGTTTCAAGCACTTATTAATATTAGGGGGAAAAAAGATCTCCACAATATTTTGCCTCATCTTTCACTAAGATAAGAAACAAAGAATATATTCCTAAACTGGGGAATGGAATACTGTTTGCAACAAAAGGAACAAACTGCTGATGCACAAATACCTTATCCTAACTGAAAAGAACCCAGACTCAAAGGTTATGACTGCACAATTCCATTTATATGATATTCGTGCAAAGGTGAAAGAAACTACAGGGACAAAGAACAGATCAGTGAGTCAGCTCTACACACCACCAGTCCCTCCCATCAGGAAACTTGCATAAACCTCTTAGATAGACTCATCCACCAGAGGGCAGACAGCAGAAGCAAGAAGAACTACAATCCTGCAGCCTGTGGAACAAAAACCACATTCACAGAAAGAGAGACAAGATGAAAAGGCAGAGAGCTATGTACCAGATGAAGGAACAAGATAAAACCCCAGAAAAACAACTAAATGAAAAAGAGATAGGCAACCTTCCAGAAAAAGATTTCAGAATAATGATAGTGAAGATGATCCAGGACCTCGGAAAAAGAATGGAGGCAAAGACTGAGAAGATGCAAGAAATGTTTAACAAAGACCTAGAAGAATTAAAAACAAACAGAGATGAACAATACAATAACTGAAATGAAAACTACACTAGAAGGAATCAATAGCAGAATAACTGAGGCAGAAGAACGGATAAGTGGCCTGGAAGACAGAATGGTGGAATTCACTGCTGCAGAACAGAATAAAGAAAAAAGAATGAAAAGAAATGAAGACAGCCTAAGAGACCTCTAGGACAACATTAAACTCAACAACATTCACATTATAGGGGTCCCAGAAGGAGAAGAGAGAGAGAAAGGACCAGAGAAAATATTTCAAGAGATTATAGTCGAAAACTTCCCTAACATGGGAAAGGAAATAGCCACCCAAGTCCAGGAAACGCAGAGAGTCCCATACAGGATAAACCCAAGGAGAAACACACCGAGACACACAGTAATCAAATTGGCAAAAATTAAAGACAAAGAGAAATTATTGAAAGCAGCAAGGGAAAAACGACAAATAACATACAAGGGAACTCCCATAAGGTTAACAGCTGATTTCTCAGCAGAAACTCTACAAGCCAGAAGGGAGTGGCATGATACACTGAAAGTGATGAAAGGGAAGAACCTACAACCAAGATTACTCTACCTGACAAGGATCTCATTCAGATTCGATGGAGAAATCAAAAGCTTTACAGACAAGCAAAAGCTAAGAGAATTCAGCACCACGAAACCAGCTCTACAACAAATGCTAAAGGAACTTCTCTAAGTGGGAAACACAAGAGAAGAAAAGGACCTATAAAAACAAACCCCAAACAATTAAGAAAATGGTCATAGGAACATACATATTGATAATTACCTTAAACGTGAATGGATTAAATGCTCCAACCAAAAGACACAGGCTTGCTGAATGGATACAAAAACAAGACCCATATATATGCTGTCTACAAGAGAACCACTTCAGACGTAGGGACACATTCAGACTGAAAATGAGGGGTTGGAAAAAGATACTCCATGCAAATGGAAATCAAAAGAAAGCTGGAGTAGTAATACTCATATCAGATAAAACAGACTTTAAAATAAAGAATGTTACAAGAGACAAGGAAGGACACTACATAATGATAAAGGGATCAATCCAAGAAGAAGATATAACAATTATAAATATATATACACCCAACATAGGAGCACCTCAATACATAAGGCAACTGCTAAGAGCTATAAAAAAGGAAATCAACAGTAACACAATAATAGTGGGGGACTTTTAACACCTCACTTACACCAATGGACAGATCATCCAAAATGAAAATAAATAAGGAAAGAGAAGCTTTAAATGACACAATAGACCAGATAGATTTAATTGATATTTATAGGACATTCCATCCAAAAACAGCAGATTACACTTTCTTCTCAAGTGCACATGGAACATTCTCCAGGATAGATCACATCTTGGGTCACAAATCAAGCCTCAGTAAATTTAAGAAAACTGAAATCATATCAAGCATCTTTTCTGACCACAACGCTATGAGATTAGATATGAATTACAGGGAAAAAAACATTAAAAACACAAACAAATGGAGGCTAAACAATATGTTACTAAATAACCAAGAGATCACTGAAGAAATCAAAGAGGAAATCAAAAAATACCTAGAGACAAATGACAATGAAAACACGATGATCCAAAACCTATGGGATGCAGCAAAAGCAGTTCTAAGAGGGAAGTTTATAGCTATACAAGCCTACCTCAAGAAACAAGAAAAATCTCAAATAAACAATCTAAACTTACACCTAAAGGAACTAGAGAAAGAAAAACAAACAAAACCCAAAGTTACCAGAAGGAAAGAAATCATAAAGATCAGAGCAGAAATAAATGAAATAGAAACAAAGAAAACAACAGCAAAAATCAATAAAACTAAAAGCTGGTTCTTTGAGAAGATAAACAAAATTGATAAACCATTAGCCAGACTCATCAAGAAAAAGAGGGAGATGACTCAAATCAATAAAATTAGAAATGAAACAGGAGAAGTTACAACAGACACCACAGAATTACAAAGCATCCTGAGAGACTACTACAAACAACTCTATGCCGATAAAGCGGACAACCTGGAAGAAATGGACAAATTCTTAGAAAGGTATAACCTTCCAAGACTGAACCAGGAAGAAACAGAAAATATGAACAGGCCAATCACAAGCACTGAAATTGAAACTGTGATTAACAATCTTCCAACAAAAGTCCAGGACCAGATAGCTTCACAGGTGAATTCTATCAAACATTTAGAGAAGAGCTAACACCCATCCTTCTCAAACTCTTCCAAAAAACTGCAGAGGAAGGAACACACCCAAACTCATTCTATGAGGCCACCATCACCCTGATACCAAAACCAGACAAAGATACTACAAAAAAAGAAAATTACGGACCAATATCATTGATGAATATAGATGCAAAACTCCTCAACAAAATACTAGCAAACAGAATCCAACAACACATTGTAAGGATCGTACACCATGTTCAAGTGGGATTTATCCCAGGGATGCAAGGATTCTTCAATATATGCAAATCGATCAATGTGATACACCATATTAACAAATTGAAGAATAAAAACCATATGATCATCTCAATAGATGGCAGAGAAAGCTTTTGACAATATTCAACACCCATTTATGATAAAAACTCTCCAGAAAGTGGGCATAGAGGGAACCTACCTCAACATAATAAAGGCCATATATGACAAACCCACAGCAAACATCATTCTCGATGGTGAAAAACTGAAAGCATTTCCTCTAAGATCAGGAACAAGACAAGGATGTCCACTCTCACCACTATTATTCAACATAGTTTTGGAAGTCCTAGCCACAACAATCAGAGAAGAAAAACAAATAAAAGGAATACAAATTGGAAAAGAAGAAGTAAAACTGTCACTGTCTGCAAATGACATGATACTATACATAGAGAATCCTAAAGATGCCATCAGAAAACTACTAGAGCTAATCAATGCATTTGGTAAAGTTGCAGGATACAAAATTAATGCACAGAAATCTCTTGCATTCCTATACACTAATGATGAAAAATCTGAAAGAGAAATTAAGGAAACAATCCCATTCACCACTGCAACAAAAAGAATAAAATACCTAGGAATAAATCTACCTAGGGAGACAAAAGACCTGTATGCAGAAAACTATAAGACACTGGTGAAAGAAATTAAAGATGATACCAACAGATGGAGAGATATACCATGTTCTTGGATTGGAAGAATCAATACTGTGAAAATGACTATAGTACCCAAAGCAATCTACAGATTAAATGCAATCCCTATCAAATTACCAATGGCATTTTTTACAGAACTAGAACAAAAAACCTTAAAATTTGTATGGACACACAAAAGACCCCAAATAGCCAAAACAATCTTGAGGGATAAAAACGGAGCTGGAGCAATCAGACTCCCTGACTTCAGACTATATTATAAAGCTACAGTAATCAAGACAATATGGTACTGGCACAAAAACAGAAACATAGATCAATGGAACAAGATAGAACGCCCACAGATAAACCCACACACCTATGGTCAACTAATCTATGACAAAGGAGGCAAGGATATACAATGGAGAAAAGCCAGTCTCTTCAATAAGTGGTGCTGGGAAAACTGGACAGCTACATGTAAAAGAATGAAATTAAAACACTCCCTAACACCAGACACAAAAATAAACTCAAAATGGACTCGAGACCTAACTGTAAGACTGGACACTATAAAACTCTTAGAGAAAAACACAGGAAGAACACTCTTTGACATAAATCACAGCGAGATCTTTTTTGATTCACCTCCTAGAGTAATGGAAATAAAAACAAAAATAAACAAATGGGACCTAATGGAACTTCAAAGCTTTTACACAGCAAAGGAAACCATACACAAGACAAAAAGACAACCCTCAGAATGGGAGAAAATATTTGCAAATGAATCAACGGACAAAGGATTAATCTCCAAAATATATAAACAACTCATGCAGCTCAATATTAAAAAAAACAAAGAACCCAATCCAAAAATGGGCAGAAGACCTAAATAGACATTTCTCCAAAGAAGACATACAGATGGCCAAGAAGCACATGAAAAGCTGCTCAACATCACTAATTATTAGAGAAATGCAAATCAAAACTACAATGAAGTATCACTTCACACCAGTTAGAATGGCCATCATCAGAAAATCTACAAACAACAAATGCTAGAGAGGGTGTGGAGAAAAGGGAACCCTCTTGCACTGTTGGTGGGAATGTAAATTGATACAGCCACTATGGAGAACAGTATGGAGGTTCCTTAAAAAACTACAAATAGAATTACCATGTGATCCAGCAATCCCACTACTGGGCATATACCCAGAGAAAACCATAATTCAAAAAGACACATGCACCCCAATGTTCATTGCAGCACTATTTACAATAGCCAGGTCATGGAAGCAACCTAAATGTCCATCGACAGACGAATGGATAAAGAAGATGTGGTACATATACACAATGGAATATTACTCAGCCATAAAAAGGAACGAAATTAGGTCATTTGTAGAGATGTGGAGAGATGTGGGTGGATCTGGAGACTGTCATACAGAGTGACATAAGTCAGAAAGAGAAAAACAAATATTGTATATTAACGCATATATGTGGAACCTAGAAAAATGGTACAGATGAACCAGTTTGCAGGGCAGAAAATGAGACACAGATGTAGAGAACAAACGTATGGACACCAAGGGGGGAAAGCAGCGGGTGGTGGTGGTGGTGTGCTGAATTGGGCGATTGGGATTGACATGTATACACTGATGTGTATAAAATTGATGGCTAATAAGAACCTGCTGTATAAAAAAATAAATAAAATTAAATTAAAAAAAATTTTTTTAAGAAAAAAAAGAACATCAGTGGTTGTTGGGGACTGGAGGAGGTATTAATATGGCACTTTTTTGGAGTGAAGGAGCTATTCTATATTTTGATTGTGGTGGTAGTTACACCACTGTATATGGCCAAAATCTGCAGAACCTACACTAAAAATGGTGAATTTTACTTTATGTAAATTATCCTAAATGGAAAAAGTATACATTACTTTTAGTTTTTACTTCAAGCGCAACAATGTAAAAAATACTCTAGTCCCTTTTGAGAAAGATAATACTGAACACACCATAAGCTAATGGTAAACGATGTTGTCTTAGCTTAACAACTTGGCTTCTCTGGAGGATGAGCTAGCATGTCAGTGAACCGAAGACAGGAAGCAGACTTGATGCTGTTGGTTAACTGATCTACCTTTGTTCCGTGGTCACACTAAGTTTCTAAGCCCTACCAATTCCTCCTTAAATGTGTATTTCAAATCTATTCCTTCTCATCTACTCTTCAAATCTTCTATCACGCCCAAGATTAAAAATCTTCACCAATTCCTAAGCACCCACAAAAGTCCAAATTCATTAACACAGCATAAGAGGCCCTTTATTATCTGAACCAAGCTACCCTTCCAGATTTATCTTCCATCACAGGCAACGATATTACTCACTGTTACCTTTCAGGAAGCAATTTGGCCATTTATACCAAGAGCCTTAAAACAATCTAAACTCTTTGACCCTTTAACCTAGTATTCCTACTTCAATGAATTTATTCTGGGGAAATAATCTGCAAAATACTAAAAATGAGACAGTCCAAATAAAAACAGGAGAATTACTGAGAAAATCATAATATATCCGCAGGATAGCTTGTGATACAGCTGTTAAAATTATGTTTACATTAAGCTTTTAATGACATGGGGGAAATATTTATGATTTGGTTTAAGTGAAAAAATAAGCTGGATATAAAGCTTTATGTACAGTAAAATATACATAGAGGGAAAAGAAATTTCATCTCTAACAGTGGGAATATAAGTGACTTTTATCTACTCCCTAGTTTCCTCTATTTTCCAAGTTTTCTATGATGAGCAAATTTTAAAAATCAGAAATATATACACACAAACACAAAACTTTTGACTCAGTAATTGCATACCTAGGACTCTATTTTGAACAAACAATGCCAATGAAGGCAAAGATTTATGCTCAAGGATGACTGAGCACTACTTACAATACGGATTTAAATCTAACAGGAAGATGATTTAATACCATCACTGTATATGCATAATACCATTACAGTTTAAATAGTTTTTACAGATATATTTAACATACCATAAAATTGACCCATTTAAAGTGTAAATTCAGTGGGCTTTAGTATATTCACATTTGTGCATCCATCACAGTCTAGTTTTAGAACATTCTGAACACCTCAAAAAGAAACCCAGTACTCATGAACAATCACTCCTCTTTCCCATTCTTACCCACCCCAAACCTAGCCAACCACAAATTTACTTCCTGTCTCTATGTATCTGCCAATCCTGGATATTCTATATAAATGGAATCATACAACATGCAGTCTTTTTCTGACTGGATTCCTTCACTTTACATGTATTAAGGTTCATCCATGTCACAGCATGTATCAGTACATCATTTATTTTACTGACAAATAATACTCCATTGTACAGATATACTACATTTTATCTATCCAATCATCAGTCGATGGACATCTGGGTTGTTTCCACTTTGAGGCTATTATGAATAACACTATGAGCATTCATGTACAAGTTTTTATGTGGACATGTGTTTTCATTTCACTTGGGTATATAACTAGGAGTGAAACTGCTGGGTCATATGGTAACGCCTAAGTTTAACTTCTTAAGGAAATGTCAAACCATTTTCCAAAATGGCTGCACCATTTTACATTCCCACCAGCAACATATGTGGGAGGGTTCCAACTTCCCCATGCCCTTGCCAACATTTGTTAGTTTTTTTACAGCCATCCTAGTGGGTATGAAATAGGATCTCACTATGTTTTGATCTGCATTTCCTAGTAGCTAATGATTTTGAGCATATTTTCATGAGCTTATTGACCATCTGTGTATCTTTCTTTAGAAAAATATCTATTCAAAGCCTTTGCCCATATAATTCAGTTGTCTTTTTATTGTTGAGTTGTAAGAGTCCTTCATATATTCTGCAAGTTCCTTGTCAGACATATGATTTGCAAATATTTTCTCCCATTCTCTGGGTTGTCTTTTCCACTTTCTCAATGCTGTATATAGTGTGAAGCAGGGATCCAAATTCATTCATGTGGACATCAGCTGTCCCAGCATCATTTGTTGAAGATGCTATTCGTTTCCCCATTAAATTAGTTTGACACCCTTGTCACACTGAGATGTGAGAAATAAAGGACATAAAACTGTTACAGATGAACTCAACTGTTTGAGAAAAATCTACATTGATATTCTCCAGATATTCACTATCTCCCTTATTTCCATTATAGTACTTATTACAATCTCCAATTATCTTATTTACTGATTTCTTACCTGTCTCCCCCATGAGAATGTATATTCCATAGGAAAAGGGACTTTGTCTTGTATACTGTTGAATCTCTAGAACCTACAACAGTACTTGATTCCCAGAAGGTACCTAACACTTATTTATTGAAAGAATGAGCATATGTTTAAAATGGCCTGAAAGAAAGTGCACCAAACGCACTTTGGATAGGACTGTCATTACAACTCAATTTTCCTTAATGTTCTATAATGAACATACATTATTATTACAATCAGATGTGAAGATATTTTAAAGATCTGTAATATTTCTGGATCAATTTGTTGTTCCTCAAAGTTCCAAGAACCTCAATTTTTGCCAGACTATTTTAGCTTCTTTTATATAGGACCCCAGCACAATGACAGCACCAACTACCTAGTGGCTCAGGTCTAAATCTTCGGAATTATCCTTGATGTCTTTCTTTCCCCTATGCCACACACCCAAATGATCAGTAAATCCTGTCAGCTCTTCCCCCAAATATACAATATCCAATCAATTCTCACTATCCCAGTACTAACAATCCTAATCCAAGCTACCACTGACTGATTGAATAATAGCAACACTCAATCAGTTTTGTCCCCATTTGTACATCTAAATCCTATCTCACTCCACAACTTAACACCCTAACACCTCCCTACCACCAGACACCCGACAGCTTCCTGGTGCAATCACCTTGGCTCACCCAGCTCTAGCTCCTGCCTACAGTCCATTTCCTAATTTTCTCCCTGCTTTTCACTGAATTCCAACTACACAAACCTTTTTTGTCCCCGGCATGTCAAGCTCATTCTCTTCTCAAGGCCTTTCTACTTAGAGTTCCTTCTCCCTGAAATGCTCTTAACATGGCTAGCTAGCTCCTTCTTGCCATGCAAGTCTTAAGCTCAAATGTCACCCCGAGAGGACTTCCCTAAGAATCTACCCCAAGGTAGCCAACTTTTCTAGTACTCCCTATTGATCACCCTATTTTTTTTCACACCAGTTGCCATTACCTGACATGATCTTGTAATTTTTTGGTTGTCCCTCCCACCCGCCCACCCCCATTAGAATATAACTTCTACAAGGAATGGACTTTGTTTTTCTGTACTGTATGCCAAGTACCTGGGTCAGTTCCTGGTATATAATAACTTCTCAAATATTTATTGAATAGATGATTGCTATTCTAAACCTTGAGGGCAATGAACAACTGTGTTTCATTCTCCATTAATTACTTCAAGAAAAATATAACTATGAGTGGAAGACAAGATATTTTTACATCAAGGATCAAAATCACCTGAAAAGTCAAATTAAAAACTTGATCATAAAAAAATGATCATATATAATGACTCCAAGTAAAATAAAATTAGTTTAAAGAAATAATAAGCAATTAGAAACATGTTTTTATGCACTCCTTCACCGTTTTCATTTTATCTACAGTTACTGAAGTATACACTGGTGTACTCAGAATATAAAGAAAAGAGACTGTTAAACTTGGATCTAAGGTTGTTTAATATTATTATTTTAGCCAGTGCTGATAAGCACTTTACCATGTGCCAGGCATTGCTTTACCTACATGCATCGACAAAATGTTGTGATGGTTAAGTACTATTATCATTCCCACTTGGAGGAATGATGAAATTGAGGCACAGAACAGTCAGTAATGTGTCTAAGGTTATACAGTAAGTGGCAGAGCCAAGATTCAAAAAACCTAGGCAGCCAGACTCTGGGCTCAAGCTCTTAACCACTTCTCAGTATAGTTTAACAGTAATGATAACAATACCTACCTCACTGGGTTGCTATAAGGATTGAGTGAGATAAGTTAACACAATGCCTGACACACAGTAAATACTTATAAGTTATCTAAGAAAGTTATCTAAGATAGCATTACTTCTTGTTCTTTCATTTGTTACGCTTTCAAGTGCTTTTCTATGGTTCAGGATGCCTCAATGAGCATCAAATACCATTCAGTTTCATTTTTAAGAAAGAAAGGGAATTGGCATTACTGAGCAGTTTTTGCATGTCAGAATTAGTTGAAAGGTGCTACTCTAATAATACTTGCCTTATCTATCTCAAAGGATTTTCACGGTTAAGACTCGAACTAAATTATAACACAATATACAAAGGGGAGGTACTATTCAATTAGTTCAGTATTTAAAACTCAATTCCTACTGTATTAAAAAAAAAAGGTATGTGGGAATAGAAAGTATAAAAATTAAAGTAATCCATCTCCATGGGACCCGGCCCCATCATAATGAAGGATGCCCTCTCATTCACTCATTCGTGTTCATTCGGTAACATCTGTTGTGGGCCTACTAGGAGACGTATTGTGCTGTTGAAATATACAAATCCTAGCCAATGGAGCTCAACAGTCTAGTCCCACAAAACATCTTAATAAGTTCCATAAAAGGGATTCACAGGCTATCTCAGCACTGTTTGTCATATGCAGACATGCCAAGAATTAACAAAAGTGTTGGTACCCACACTAACTTCCCCTTACAAATTAAACAGGCCAATCCACAAAGTCTGAGGCTGGTCCATTAAGGTGGCCACTAACCACATGTGGTTTAGAGAGTCCATTAAACATGGCCAGTGCTGCCGAGGAACTGCATTTTAAATTTTATTTCACTTTAATTAACTTAAATTTTAAAATTGATTATCAATTCCATTACTGGAAAACTAAGTATGCTTGGAGCAACTTAAGTATATGACTCTGCTTTTTCAACTATAAATTTTATGTCTAAATATATACCAAATATTTCCAATGAAAATTGAGCACCTGAATTGAGCTGTGCTGAGTATAAAATATACAGTGGATTTCAAACAATTTGTATGAGAAAAGAATGTAAAATGTCTCATTTTTTAATTGATTAAATGTTGATACAATATTGCAGATATATTGGGTTAAACAAATTTCATCTTTTCTTTTTACCTTTTTAATGGGGCTACTAGAAAATTTAAAAATACATATGTAACTCACATTTTATTTCTATTCGACAACATTGGTCTAAAGATGACTTACAACGTTCTTAAAACAAGGCCTCAATGATTTGAGAATTCCTCAGAGCTTCAGAGCTTCCATAACTGACTTCTCCAGAGCTGGAGAAGTTTTACCTATATCTGCCCATGCTTTAGTTTTAGCTCTAATTACTTAAAAAAAAAAAAAAAAAACTACCGCCAACAAAAATGTACTTTGTGAAAGATTTTAAAAATTTACAAGTTGGCAATCTTCTGAAAACAAGCCAAGATAGGAATATGGGTAGAAAATTCATCCTTCTTTTCTGTGATAAGGCAAAGAGGAGGAACAACCTATAAAGTAACGCAAAAATGTTGAAAGTAGTAAACAGTCTTCCTGTAATGTGATCCAAAAGCACAAACACACAGATAAATCAGTTTTAAATGTAGGTTTCCTGCTACAGTACGCACTGACGTTTCTACCTTTCAAGTGCTCATCCTAAGCCTTGTGGCAACAGAGTAAGAGTTCTTTGATGGTCCCTTGTCATGTCAAAAAAATAAAACCAAAATCTCCACCATTTCACACTACAGATTAAAATACGAATTTTAAGAATTCTGACTGCATTTTTCCTGAAATGAGCTACTTTTAAAAGACCTACCAAAAATTGATTCTTTAACACAGCAAACAAATCATGAAATAGGGTAAACAGCACATAAGCATTACAATGTCAGCTACTAGAAGACAATCTTACAAGAGTTAAGCATCACTCAAGACTACGTACTCAACTCTATGGGGGCCCTTGTACAGAAGATTCTTTGTACATGAATTCCAAGATTCCATGAATTAAGTAACAAGTTTGTCAAAGCATTACTGAGATGAACCAATCTGATGTTTATTTTTCTATGCTTCTCCCGATGTAAAATTTCAAGCAAAATGGACAGGAGACAGCTTTCAGAAGCAGGACAACTCCAAAACTCATTTCTAACACCAAGGCAAGCAGGCAGAGACAGAAGAAAAACTGATTAAAGTATTTCTGAGTGTTACATACAAATCTCTGGGTATGTCTTTCATGGAAAACATAGACAGGAATATTAGGCTATGTGGAAAGGTAGCTCAAGATGCTTAAATAACCAGCATCATGTTTATGGTTTATTATTTTCTGTGGTTTAGGTATGCAAAGAGCAAAGAATACAACAGAGACCAGGCCTAGTTAATCGAACTAGAGCATTACTCTGTAGATTAAAAAAAAGTACATGTTAAAACAACAGTTTTTAAAGAGTTTCAATTTTTTTTTCAAATTTCAAAGGTGGTGTTCAGCTCAAAGTATCTTAATTATTACTGAAAGAAAATATAAGTTACATTAACATAAATAAAAACACAAATGTTTAGAATCTTCCTGTATACAATAAACACCATTTTGATTTAAAACAATTCTGTTTATGAAAAACGATTATGGTTATTTGTTTTATTTTTTTTAATAGCCTTTATTTTTTAGAGACATTGTAGGTTCACAGCAAAATTGAGCAGAAAGTACAGTTTTCCCGTATATCCCATGTGTGTTTGTTTTTACCATTTTGGCTAGAGGTACCGCCTAGGAAAAAGAAAGAAAAGGATAAGTATAGAACAGAGGATGTTAACCTCCACGGCCTGTGGCAAAGATGGAACTCTATTCTGGATCACTGTGCATTCTACCACGACCAGGGCCTCACAAGGGCAGGTGGCTAGAATTAAGAGTACTGAACTTCTGTTACTTAGCAGCTTGAGAGGCACGCAAAGAAAAGCAGGTGCCGGAGGCAAGGTATATTAGTCTTCATTATGCAGGTCTGGCTTTGACAAGCACATTCTCGCTGATTTTCTTTTAAGGTTAGATTTACTTTATGGCTCCACAAATGAGTCTACATGAAGACGTGAGGAATGTTTACACAATGTCAGGTTTACTGAAAGCACATGCATGTAAAAACATAAGCTGCAACAAGAATGAAAAGATACTCAATTACTACTAATCAGAGAAATGCAAATTAAAAGAATGAGAAACCATTTCACACCTATCAGATTGGTTTTCAAAGTCTCATAATGGCAAGTAGAGAAAATAGAGAAACAGGCTTGTGAAAGTAGCTGATGGGAGGCAAACCAGAACTAAACCTCACCAAGTTCTTTTTTTGAAAGTTGCAAAAGGATACACGAAGCATGATAACATTTATATAAAATCTTAAAATACATCAAGACAACATATATTATTACAGATGCATACATGTACAACTGAAAGTATGGAAACATCAACGAAATGTGTTCGTTTCAAGTGACTATGTTGAACTTTACCTGAGCCCTGAGCTCCTGAAAAGCAGTGAAGATTAAGAAATTCACTCCCATCATTTTGTGTTCAGGACAACAAAAGGATCCTGCCCTTGCTTCCTTCCAGATTAAGACCTGTCCCCAGGCTTCCTCAAGACTCCTCAGTTTACCAGCCCCAGGTCTCTGTCCTTTTTTTTTTGTTTTTTTTGCGGTACGCAGGCCTCTCACTGTTGTGGCCTCTCCCGTTGCGGAGCACAGGCTCCGGACGCGCAGGCTCAGCGGCCATGGCTCACGGGCCCAGCGGCTCCGCGGCATGTGGGATCTTCCCGGACCAGGGCACGAACCCGTGTCCCCTGCATCGGCAGGCGGACTCTCAACCACTGCGCCAACAGGGAAGCCCTTTTTTTTGTTTTTGAGATGTTCCTCATTTTAATTAATGTTCTCTCAAATGCAATAACCTGCAAAAATCATCTCCTTAATTGGCCAGTACATTACGTCTTTAACACAGGAGTGGTTACCTCTGGGGAGAGAAGGGAACGGGATGAGGAAAAAGATGCATATTTACCTGTAATGGTAACATAAAAACCTGAAATATGGCAAAAAGTTAACCTTTTTTTGTACAAAGGAACTTATTATTCTGTGTACCTTCCTGCTTAAAATGTTTCAAAATTAATTTTTAAATTATTTTAAAACCTGATGTGGAGTCAAAAAAGGCCACAAGTCAATTAAACCTTTACAGACTGTTTTCTAATATGTTAAATGGGCACAGGAACACATGCCCAACCTCTTCCACTAGACTGCTGTAAGTAAAAGTGTTTTTGCTAATCATCAAGTGGAAGAATACACGTGTAATTCAGTCTGAGCCAACAGCTCAGTTTGTTAGAGCCGAGTTCTGATTAGGGTAAGGTTAAGGGTTAGATTATCATGCAGACCCTTACTGTTTCAGGGACAAGACTACACTCTGACTTCCCAGAGAGCCACTGGTAACAAGAGGAGCTAGGCCAGTCTCCTGTGATGTCTCAATCCATACCCAACAGGAAGAACTACTCAGCAGATAACCCTAGGAATTTGATGGTAAGCTGGTAAATAATCTTTGTATGAGGAAGCTGGCGTACCCAGTACACACGCACACCAAAGTTTTGTTTGGAGTGTGTAGATGTGGTTCCTGTGGAGGGTAGGCTTTTTTCCTTTTTTTTGGGCACTGTAAAGTGAGACTCTAAAAACATGAAATCTCATCTTAAAGTGCTCAGGGTGATCTTTTGAGTTGGTTTCAAATTGCTTTATTCTCAAGTGCTTCGAGAAGACTTGGTGAGTACCAGGAAGTGATTTTGTTAATGTAGAACAAATCCATCAACAGTTAAAATTTAATCTGAAAAAAAAAAAAAAAGCTTAGAAACTTGGAACCAAGTATCCAACCAACAGATCTAAACAGTTTCAAATACAGAGGTAAAGTGCTAAAATCAGGGAATAAACGTACATCTTCATAATATTCTCTAATAGCTGGAATGAAGGGAGAAGCTCTGTGCTCATAAGGCTAAATACGAGAGTAAGCTCTAAAAATGGTCATCTGCACAAATGAACTGATCAACGAAACAGACTCACAGACAAAGAGAACAGACTTGTGATTGCCAAGGGGGAGGGGGTTGGGGAGGGATAGACTGAAGTTGGGGTTAGCAGATGTAAGCTTTTATATATAGATCCTACTGTATAGCACAGAAAACTATATTCAACATCCTATGATAAACCATACTGGAAAACAATATTTAAAAAAGAATGTATATATATGTATGACTGAAGCACTCTGCTGGACAGCAGAAATGAACACAACATTGTAAGTCAACTGTGTCAATTAAAAAAATAAAATAAAAATGGTCACCTGTATTCTAAACTCTCTTTCTTTGCAAGCATCCTAAGAGTAGTTCATAAGTTCTTCCGACCTCCCTAAGTTTGAAACGTACTCGGAATCACCCATCTTGATTAATTTTTATTTCTCCTCCTCCTTCCGAACTATAAATATTTAAAACAGACTCTTCATTTTATTTGAGTGTATAGAAATAAGAAAGTTAAGCTTTAAAGTTTAAGCATTTAGCTAAAGTAAAAAGGTTTGGTCGTATTTTCAAACAGAAAATAAAGTTAAGTCAAATCAGAAGGCACTAAAGCCGGCTCCAGCCTGATTCAAAGCACTTTCGTCTGAGTGGATGGTATTAAATTTATGAAAACTCAAAGCCCTTAGATTAAGTCTTTTAGCATAAAGTAGTATATAATGCAGTACAATCTTAAAGAAGTTAGAAAGTTGTAAGATGCCGATCTTCTTTGTAGCTTACAAAATCAAACCAAAGAAGAACCAAAAACTGAACAACATCAAATTCGTACTACATATCCTCAGTCATCCAGAAACTACTGTCTAATCTCTAATTTTCTTCCACCACTGAGCCAGTCTGCATAGCCCTGAAAGGTGCAATACCTTAAGAAAACCCAAATTGTCATTCAGTGAAAACATTGTGTAGGAAGATAAACTGGTACCAACTGTTTCCAGGCAGACAGATGCAATAACAGTGTAATATTTCCAGCAAAGTCTGGTAAGCCTTTGCCTGCAAATCATTGACCAAAAATGGTAACAGTATGCGCACACTACAGAAAATGACAAAATGTTCTACTTGATCGTCCACTTAAGAGCACAGCTCTACAGCAAACGAGAGTGACAGTTTAGAGGGGAAAATACGTGAATTAAGAAGTCCAACACCTAGAATATGAGGAACATCTGTTTACTTTTTAGCGACTCGGATAGCTTGACGGACTTTAAAAAGCTTTTTCATTTGCTTTAATTAGCATCCCAGCATCATGCCCACCCCCTGCACGCTATGCTGGCAGAGCCAACCTGTTTGCAGGTAAAAGAAAATCTGTGACCGTACATGGAGGCCGGACAGGCCACCGCCCGGCCGGACGCGCAGGACGAGGAGCTGCGGGACGCGGACCACCAGGGGCGGCAGCAAAGGACCGCAGGCCCGGTTCGGAATCGCAGGGGTCACGCTCGGTGGCCATCCCGCCCCCCCAGGTGGCTCAATAAAGGCCTCGTTCCCTCCTCGAGACGCATAGACCTCAGGGGCCGAAACCGCCCGAGTCGCCGACCGGCTGCGCCCGGCCTCGGCGAAACGTGCGCCAAAGAGGCCCCCACCCGGGAGCACGAGCGGACCCCGGGCGGCGTCGCCGGGGCGGGGGGTCAACCCCGGCTGGACTACCGAGGCCAGGCGGAGGCCTCGCGCCGGCGGCGACGGCGAGAATGCAGCGGCCTGGGAGCCGCCCCGGCGCGGGGCCCAGCGGGTCCTCGGCGGCCGAAGCCCGGGTCCTCCCACGCCGCCGCCGCCCCGACCCCGTGGCGCCCCGGGTCCCCAGCTCACCATCTTCGCCGCGGCGGCCGCAGAGCGCGGAGAGGGAGCCGGCGAGCACCAAGTCTGCGGAGCGACCTCCTCACAGCAGCCCCGCTAGCCTCCCAGGGACTGGCGGGCGCCTCGGGCCCAGACGCGGCGGCGCACGTCACGCGCTGCCCACCGTTGCTACGCAACCGGCCGGCCTGGCAACGCCCCGCCCCAGCGGTCCCCCAACCCCGACTCCGCGGAGGCGGGGTCTTCCTCGCCTTCCGGAGAAGGGGCACCGGGTACCCCTCACCAGCTCTGGCCTGTGTGGTGGGGGCGAGGTCCTCCCCCAACAGCTCCGGACGAGGGGGCGGAGCTTCAGCTGGCACCTGCGGGCGAGGGGCGGTGGCCCCTTCACCTGGGCGGGGCCACGTGGCGCCCCGCCCACTGCGCCGCCGTTGCCCTTACATGGAAGTAGCCACCTGGCCAGGTGTGCGCCGCCGCGAGGGGCGGGGCCTGGGAGGGGGAGGGGTGAGAGGGGCGGGGCCCGCGGCGGTGGAGACGGGAGAGAGGAGGGAGGGAGGAGGGAGGACGAGAGGGAGGGAGGGAGGGAGGGACGAAGGAAGGACCCGCGGGAGCCTGGGCGCGGTCGGTCGCGGGGGCCGCGCGTCCCGCATTTTTTACCTACTTTGGTGCGATTCCCACCATCCTCGCCTGATTGGCCCAGCCCGGCACGTCGGGCCTTCGGGCGAGAGGAAAAGTTTGCACATTTTTCCTTTTTGCCGAGGCGACTGTGGCGATTCAGAGCGCTCTGAGTCACCGCTAATTTCAGGTCTGGAAAAAACAAGGAGTGTTTTATTTGTCTTTGGGAACAGCCTGGGAAAGGAGCACTGCAGTCCGCAGCAGTGTGGCTGGGAAACGGCAGAGATGCCTCAGGATGGTGGCGCCAGCCCCGCTGCTCCGTTTTGGGGGTTTTTAATTTGGGATTGCGTTTTTTTTAATGGGCGGTTGCATCAGAAACACAATTTTCAGAGGGCCAGAAGGAATCCCAGCGCTTTTTCTGAGGGTGTTTTTCTGGGGAATAAAGGCAACAAAGAATTTACAACCGTGATGATTAAGTTTTACTTAATTTAGGCTACCTAGAACTTAACAGGCCTCTACCAGAACTATTTTAATTCTCCAAATGTGAGGCTTTTGGACAAGATGGTCAATATGTCTTTTGCTTTTCCTGGGCACTATATAAAATCTAGGTTATATGTGGCTTTTCTTCTGGCCCCTAGACATAGAGACTCATTTCTCGTTACTCTCCTGTTTTGTGTTTGTTTTCTTTTTAAGAAAGAAAGTTGTGGCAATTCTAAGCCTTACCACCTACTACAAGATTTTTGGCAGGCTAGAGCAGTGGTTTGCAATGTGAAAGAGAACTTATTCCAAGTCAGATTTGTGTGCCCCATCCCCAGAGTTTCTGACAATGTATCTCAGGTGAGACCCAAGAATTTGCATTTCTAACAATTCCCAGGTGATGCTGATGTGGCTGGTGGGTATCAGCACTTTTAGAAGAAAGAACCCACCCGTATCCAGCTGCAGCTGGAGCCCTGTGTTTCCCTGTCGGCCGGGACTCAGTGCCACCCTCCATCTCTGAGTCCTCAAAGACTTCTTTTCTGTTCAAAACTGAATCGTCCTCATGTAAGGATGTAAGTCGGGCCTGCTCCAGCCTCTCTTATGCGTTTCGTCCTCCTCACTGCAACCAGAGTTATGGCCAAACAGAGGAATCTGATCCTGTCACTTTACTGCTTAAAATTTCCTGTGGCTTCCTCCAGAAATCTCAGCAGTTCAGTCTGGCCCTTCTGCCTCTGGCCTCAGCCTGCCTTTTTTGTCCTGTCTCCCACACTTTCCAAAGTTCCCAATTTCCTTCCAGACTAAACTTCTCATTCCAGAATCCTTCTTGCTCTAACTGCCATCATCACGGGCCTGTTGGTCTCTCATCCTGGAATGTTCCCAAGAGTCTGGAGACTTTTGACCACTTCCCAAGGGATCAAGAGTGGGTCCTTCTATAGTCCCACAGTTCATCACTTCTCAAACCTTGATAAGCATCCACACCACCTGAGGATCTTGTTAAAATGCAAATTCAAGGGTTTAGAAGTGGGTCTCAGTTGCCCCAGGAGATTCAGATGCTGCGGGTCCTCAGACCACATTTCCATAGTGAGGTCTTAACGTTTTTCCCTACTGTTAGTATAGCTGTAATTTATATATGCATTTGCTGCCACCATCACTACTTTATATTGAGAGTTCCTTGAGGTCAAAGGGTGTTTAGGATGCAATTTTTAAAAATTTATTTATTTTTGGCTGCATTGGGTCTTCATTGCTGTGCGTGGGCTTTCTCTAGTTGTGGCGAGCGGGGGCTACTCTTAGTTGCAGTGCACGGGCTTCTTATTGCTGTGGCTTCTCTTGTCGCAGAACACTGGCTCTAGGCGTGTGGACTTCAGTAGTTGTGGCACGCGGGCTCAGTACTTGTGGCTCACGGGCTCTAGAGCGCAGGCTCAGTAGCTGTGGCGCACGGGCTTAGTTGCTCTGCGACACCTGGGATCTTCCCGGACCAGGGATCGAACCTGTGTCCCCTGCATTGGCAGGAGGATCCTTAACCACTGTGCCACCAGGGAAGTCCCTAGGATGCATCTTATATGGACTGGCATAGCCCCTGATGTATAGTACGTGTTTAATACATGTTTGTTTCGGTCAGTGAAGTATCTGAAGATGTTTTACAATCCATCAGGCAAACCTCTAAATCAGTTCATTTTAACCTAAAATGAGCCCCCATTTTTCTTAAGACCCCATTGAACTTTAACCTCTTCCTTCACACATTAGTTTCCTAGATATTTTCATTCCTTCTCATCCCACAGAGGGAAAAAGTTTTAACATAAGGTCTCCCCTTGAATATGAGACTGAGTGTGTTCCATTTCTAATTTAGAAAACATTTTGCATATGTAACCATCTGTGAACATATAGGTACTTTCATCTAAAACCATAAATATGAGTGGCAGGGGAGAATATACATTAATGAGGCACTTGAAGAGAGATGTGTTAATCAATGATCAGGAAAAGCCTGCGAGGGGACATAACCCTGCCAGTATATATTGCAGAAAAACTATTTTTAGCTTCTTTCCTGCCTCTTCACAAATTCACCTATTCTCTCTCCCCTACCCTTATTTATGTCTGTGGTCTTTTCTAAAAATAATTTGAATTATGTAAGTAAGATATGAGTGTGTTCTCATTATGAAAGATTCCAAGATACAATAAGAAAAGCCCCCAGAGCACTTTTGCTCTCCATCCCCACAGCGTCAGCTTTCTCCTCAGAGGTAACCACTGCTATCAATGTGGTGAATGGCCTTATGGAGAAATAAGCCATGTGCAGGTGTTTTGTGTTGTGGTTTGCTTTTGTCGGTGCTTTGTGTCATGGTTTTGTGCTGGGTGTGTGGTGTCCCGTAGCTTGCTTTCTGATTTTCTTGATTTCCTGCCTACTGGATCCGTCCATGTCTGATAGAGCAGTGTTGAAGTCTCCAGCTGTGATAATGGATTCACCCATTCCTCCTCGCAGTTCTGTCAGGTCTTGCCTCACTTAGGTCGACACTGTTGTTGGGAACATACACATAAAGGATTATGTCTTAGAGGAGAACTGACCCCTTAACATTACGTAACCCCCTTGTTTGTTCCCAAGAACTTTGCTGATTCTGAAGTCGACTCTGTCTGAAATTAATGTAGCTACTCCTGCTTTGTTTTGATTACTGTTAACATGGTATATTTTTCTCCATTTTCCTTTTTTTTTTTTTTTTCCGGCACGCAGGCCTCTCACTGCTGTGGCCTCTCCCGTTGCGGAGCACAGGCTCCGGACGCGCAGGCTCAGTGGCCATGGCTCACGGGCCCAGCTGCCCCGCGGCATGTGGGATCTTCCCGGACCAGGGCACGAACCCGTGTCCCCTGCATCGGCAGGCGGACTCTCAACCACTGCGCCACCAGGGAAGCCCCTCTCCATTTACTTTTAATCTGTATGTGTCTTTATATTTAAAGTGAGCTTCTGGTAGACAACATAGAGTTGGCTCTTTTTTTTTTTTTTTTTTTTTGAGGCACTCTGAAAATCTCTGTTTTGATTGGTGCATTTAGACCATTGACATTCAACATTATTATTGATATAGCTGGATCAACACCTATAATATTCACTACTGTTTTCTATTTGTTGCCTTTGTTCTTTGTTCTTATGTTTGCCTTCCACTCTTTTTTCTGTCATTTGTAGTTTGAACTGAGCATTTTAGATGATTTCATTTTCTGTTCTTTTCTAGCATGTCAGTTATACTTTTCTCACTTTTTTTAGTGGTTGCCCTGGAGTTTGCAGTATACATTTACAACTAATCCAAGTCTGCTTTCAAATAACGCTTCACCACTTGACAGATAGTGTGAGTACCTTACAGTAACAAAATAATCCTAATACCCTCCTCCTCTTATATTATTCCTGTGATTCATTTCATTTATATCTAAGCACAGATAGGCATATATGACATATACAAAAGCATATATAATCGAATACATTGTTGCTGTTATTTGAAACAAACTGTTATCCATTAATCCGTCAATTAAGAATAAGAAAAGTAAAAGTTCTTTTTTTCCTTTTCAGCCATGCCCCGCAGCTTGTGGGATCTTAGTTCCCTCACCAGGGATTGAACCCGGACCCTCAGCATTGAAAGCACCGAATCCTAACCACTGGACCGCCAGGGAAGTCCCTCTCCTTCACTTTTGAAGGATAATTGTGCAGGGTACAGAATTCGAGGTTGGTGGGTTTTTTCTCTCAACACTTTGTGTTTCCCTTCACTCTCTTCTTGCTTGGATGGTTTTTGAGGAAACGTCAGTAATTCTTATCTTTGTTCCTCTATAGGTAAGATGTCTTTTTCCCCTTCTTTCAGGATTTTTTTTTCCTTTATCTTTGATATTCTGTAATTTGAAATGATAGGTCTAGGTGTAGTTTTTTGGTATTCATATCCTGCTTGGTGTTCTCCTAGCTTTCTGGGTCTGTGGTTTGGTGTCTGACAATACTTTGGGGAAATTCTCAGTCACTATTTTTTCAAATATTTCTTCTGTTCCTTTCTCTTTTTCTTCTTCTGGTATTCCCATTACATGTATGTTACCACTTTTGTAGCTGTCCTACAGTTCTTGGATTTTCTGTTCTGTATTTTTCAGTCTCAGTTCTCTTTGCTTTTTGATTTTGAGGATTTTACTGATATGTCCTCTAGCTCAGAGATTCTTTCCTCAGCTGTGTCCAGTCTACTGATAAGCCCACCAAAGGCATTCTTTATTTCTTTGTGGGTTTTTGTTTGTTTGTTTGTTTTTTGCCTTTTGGTATGCCTTGTCATTTTTTCTTGGTAGCTGGACATGATGTCCTAGGTAAAAGGAACTGTGGTGAATAGGCCTTTAGTAACATGGTGGTGTGGTGTGAGGGGAGGGGAAGTGTTCTATATTCCTGTGCTTTGGTCTCAGTCTTTTACTGAGCCCGTGCCTCTGTGGACGGCACAAGTGTTTCTCAGCCACTCCTACCCCCACCCCCAAGTTGTCTAGAGTGGGCTGGAGGTGGGTATTTCCCTTACCCCGATGAGTTAGGTTCTGATCAAATCCTGACTGGTTAGGCTCCGGTTAACTAGTTTCCCCTGACGGCAGGCTTTGTTAAGAAGAACAAAGTGCTCTGGAGGATTTCCCAATGGTTCCTCTCGCCCTGCCCTGCAGGAAACAGGAGGGGATTTTTCTCTGATATCTACTGTGGGAACATGGTAAGCTTCAGGAGGCAAAACATAGGGTCCCCCTGTGACTGAGTCTCTCGGGAGTTTTTCACCCTCAGACTTGTCCACACTGAGCCTCCCCTAACTTGTCCATCACAGTTCAGGTTTTCCCACCCGGCACTGGTTCCCCGGTGGTTTCCCCTCGTAAGACTGCTCTGGTTAACCACAGCTCCCTGGATTCTCCTGTCTGTCTCCACTTTGGGGGCGGTGGTTTGCCCTGTGTTCTCTTCTCTCTTATGGATCCAAGAAGAGTTGTCTGTCCAGCTTCTTACTTGTTGTTAGGACAGAGCTGCAAACTCCTTAAATGTGGAAGTAGAAATGTGACATCTGCCTTTTCCCTTTTAAAGAAACTTCTCAGAAGTTCTAGACAAGGCTTCTCCTTTCATCTCACTGACCAGAACTTGGTCATAAGACTGCAAGGGGGGCTGGGAAGTGTGGTCTCTTCTCTGAGTAGCCACGTGCTCAGCTAAGAAACTGGGATTCCTTTACCAAGGAAGAAGGGGAAATGGATATTGGGAGATAACTAGTGGTGATGGCCATAGCTTGACATTAGTATTAGTCCCATTCTACAGATGAGGTTAGGGGGAGAGATGTTCCTTTGCCCAGAGGAGTAAGCCATCTGCTTATTATTATTCTCACAGTGATGCTGAACAAGAGAACTAGGGACCCCTTGTTGCTTCCTTAACACCACGGGGGATGGGCGGTTATACAAAACGAGGCAAATGGAAGCCATAGGAAATACATTCTGGACATTCCTTTACTGTAGCCTAGTCCTGCTGGATCAGGCAGCCCCAGGGGCCTGGGCATCTATTTTAGGAAAGGGCTAAATATATTTAAGTACATTCATGGGAACAATGTAGTACCACATGGTAACACTATTGATTTCTCTATTAATCCTTAAAGTCATATACCACTATTTTACAATGTTAAAAATTGAACAACTATGACGTGTTTTTCAGATAATAGTGCACTATTGATACTTGAGAAAATGGAGTAGGTGGTCTCACAATAACCCCGACCAGTGGTTATTCATCCCTCTTGGGCCAAACGTTCCCTTCGAGAGTCTGATGAAAAGTAAAAAGCGGTGTATTTGTAGTTATATTATTTTCACGTATGTTAGTCTGAACATAGAAAATGGGCAACACTCAACTCAACTATCTTTGACTTACAAAAACAGGACTTTCTTATGGTTCAATCTAATACACACTAACCAAGTAGGAGTCTTAGCAGCCTGGCCTTTTTAAAGGATGTTTGCGTCATCCCATCTATTTTTACCAACTGAATTTCTCATACGAAAAAGAGGAGGTAAATGTTAAAAAAAATGAAAGTCTGTGTTTGGAGGCGAAACATTGCGTTCACAGTGGGACGCCACTTTGCAAGATTTTTTCAGCTGGGTCCCTACTGTGTGCCAGCTGTGGCTGTGTTTGCCACCAGGAACACGAAGATGAATAAGTCATGGGCCCTGCCACAAGGAGATCACGAGTGCAAACAGATCGATGCCAAGAACAGCGCCGCCCAGGATCCCTTGGGAATTCTCAGACTCCTACTGGAGGGGCAGATCACAGCAGGGAGATGTTACTGGAGCTTAATGGGTGAGGTATCAGGAGAGGAAATTCCCCACATGATTTCTCACTGAGGCTGGTGAACACAAGTACGGAAAGGTGGTGAGAGGGGCTCCCTCAGAGACTGATGGTTGGAAGGAAAGAACACCAAATGTTTCTACCAAAAAACTAGACTCCGTGGACTAAGATACCTAGGTAGATATCAGTGAATTTTGTTTGTTTGTTTGTTTGTTTGTTTTTGCTTTGAGGGGCTGCTCTGCTGTGCTTCCTACCTTTCCTCTTTTCCCTTCTTCTGGGGGTGGGAGGAGAGGTATCAAATGATGGTCCAGACAGAGACACCCAGCTCTGCCCAGTGAGGATCTCAAAGCAGGCTCAAAGGCAGCTAGACCAGGAACAGCCAAGGGACAGAGGTTGTGATGTGAAATCCAGGGCCCTTTGCTATAACTGTTTTGCTTTTGCCTCTAAGACGCCAGTATTTCCATCATCAGTCTTCCAATGCGGTGTTGGATACCGCTGTCACCAGTTCCAGCTTTGACTGGCCGTGTAACCTCTTGTACAACATAACTCTCTGGGCCTCCTGTCCTCACCTGCAAACTGAAGGTGTTGATGAGTTTAACCCCTTTAGCTCAAAAATGCACTAAAGAGAAGATTTATTGAGTGTCCAGCACAGTATTGGCAATCTGTAGGGTATCCTATTCTAGTAATACTAAGGCAGACCCTCGAATTTTGTTATATAAACTCTAGGCCTTGGGCTCTTGACACAGGGCCTATTTTTACAGCAAAATCAATAAGTTGCTGTAATTGTCCAGGCGGTGGCCTGATGGGGTTCTCTCAGCCACCCATACCTGGGGGAAGGGAGCTGATTGGCACAAAGGGAGAAAATAGCATTCATGTCACATACTCTTCATGTCAGTGAGAGGCTAACATATCATGTCTTACAGTCATTTGTTTACTTTTATTTTTTGGTCAGTAAATTCAGGCTCAGTCATTAAGAGGTGGTCCACTCGCAAGATTTTCCACGCTGGGGTTGGAAGGAATCACTTGATCATTTATGTTTCTCACTCCTGTGGGAAACCTTCCTTCTCGCCCCATGAGCCAGTGAGTCACTTCCTGGCTTCAGACCTCTCCGGCTTCCTTTGTTTCCCAGCCCCGGCCTGGCCCTCCGGAGAGGGGTCTGGGCTGGGGGGTAGGAAGGAGTCAGGCACCAGGCTGCACACCTTCAGTGGCTTTCAAGTCTCAGAGAAGGACCCTTGATGCAGGAGAAAGTATGCATGTGGTCTGATAAATGCTGTGTTGGATTCCAGATTCAGCATTTTTTTCTTTTTATGTTAAACAACTCTAGGAAAGAAGTGCCCATAGAAGGTAGAGCGGGGTTCAGGTTTATTTTATGACTCATGGAAATTTCTAAAATGATAAATATTGGCTTGGCAAGAGCCTGACATAAGAAACACTCAACTAAACCAGACTCTATGGTTACAAGAAACAAGAACAGTGTAGTCAACAAATAAACTGGGACTCCACTCCCAAGCTTTCAGAGAAAAAAGAGCAGAAAGCACTTCCTGGATGTTGCCCGGTGGCCTTCCTGGCCAGCCGCGATCTCATTTGTTTTTCCTGAGTCCAGAAACTGAGATGGTTGCTGGATCTTCCTGGCTAGGAAGCCATTTCAAATGCCTTTGGCTTTATACTTTATTTAGTCCAGACTCTTTTTGGCTAATATAATGAAAATACTTCATGAGGGTACATTTAGAAATATTTTCCCCTTAGGAAAAAAAATTTTTCCTTCCTGGTAAAAATTCCTCCACCTCTCTGTGAAACTAGGCATCCTGCAGAGAATATTGGGAATCCAGAATATCAGCTTGTTTCAGAGAAAACTTAGAAAGTCTGAGCCATAAATAACGGTTGGGCTTCTCCTGAGTAGAGTCTTTATTTCTCATGAAACAAAGTCAGCATTACCTTAACTTCCATCAGCTGATTTTATTTTCTAAAAAAGAAAAATATACGAATATTCATACCCAGTGGAAAGGCTGGTGTAACAACTTAGCAAAACCTAGTAATGAGTAGCTTAAATCTTCCTTGCAGCTGCTTTATCCTGTGCAACCATTGTAGGTTTATTAACAGAGCAGCTTTACTTACTAGTAGTGTTAAGATTGGCTTTCCCAACACACACACACACACACACACACACACACACACACACACACACACACACACTTTACAGTCTGGAGTCATAGTAAATCCATGGTGAGGAGGACCAATAAAGAAAGTGAAGCTGCGCAGCATGCCCCCCCACACTCCCCCACCCCCCCCAAAAGGAAATAAAGTGAGAAAGGCTCAGACCACAGTTCCATGCCTCAAATAAAATGGATTAAGGGACTGTGAAGCCTGTGAGGGGCCCAGGCCAGGCACCCAGAAGAGGCGTCAAGTCTGAAAAGATGTTTCTGTCAGTCTGCCAGGTCAGGCCGATGACCCTCCTACAACCAGTCTCAGGGGACGAAGGCATCCATCCTTTGGAAGAGGAGGCCATGTTGGGATAGGTGCAGACCCCCCAGGGCCGAGACTCTGGAATACGTTGCAGGGGAGGTCGGAGGGCAGAGGAATGGCTGAAGTCACTCCCCGTGCTCTTGTAAAGAAGTCACCGCCCAGCTTGCCTGGAACACAAGTGCAACCAAACACTGCATCCGACTGCCCTTTGCCCCAGCTGCTGGGAAGCTTATCTCCAGCTTCCCGGAGAGAGAAACTGCGAGATTAACCAGGGGGTGTGCCAGGGGTCCGGTGTGGGTGCCAAGGACCCGGGACTTTGCCTTTGGAAGGCTTGGCCTTCTGTACTTTTCCTCCCTTTGCTTCTTCGCTCATCTTACATTATTAAGCATTGCAGCCTGCTGGGGGGCTCTCCCCACCCCCAGAGGCCGTGGCAGGAGTGTGTCTGCAGGTGGCCACGGTGATGCTGGCAGCACAGAGGCAGCAGTCACGGGGGTGGCCCCAGCAAGAACACCCTGCCGCCGGCCAAGGGAGAGGGAGCCCCCTGGCCACAACCCGTGACACAGGTGGGCCCTGGGTCATCTACTGGTTGACTCAAAAAGCAGTAAAAAATAGTTACAGAACAGAAATCTCCTTGTTGCATTTTTTTCCTGGTTATTAAAAAATGCAGGGTTTTTTTTTTATTCTGAAAATGTATAAGAAAGAAAATAAGTATTCCCCTCTCATTGCCCATTGCCTTTTAATCCAGTGATTTTAAAAGGTGACTTGAAAAAATTTAATTACACAGATTACCTGGGAGTACTTTCTCTTATTTAAAAGCAACAAAACAAAACAGAAAATTTCAACTTCACTCCCCTGCAGTTCTTTGCCCCTCACCAAAATGAAACCCTATCATTGGTTTGAAATGTGTCCTTCCAGAGTTTGTACATTTACACACCACCACCACCCACACACACAAGTGATCTATCAATATATATAGTTTTGTATTCCTGTGATTTTTAAAACCATGGCTAGCATCGTATTCCGTCATCAGCATGCTCCCCTGTGCCAGGAAGCCATCCAGATCCTTGTCCCATCACTTCTCTTGGTTCTCTGCTCAGATGTCACCTCCTCTGTGAAGCCTCTCCTGACCACCCTGTCTAAAGTTACCACACACACCCCAGCCTTCCGAGTCCCTCTGCTTTTTAATTTTTTTCCATCTTTTTTTTTTTTTTTTTGCGGTTCGCGGGCCTCTCACCGCTGTGGCCTCTCCCGTTGCGGAGCACAGGCTCCAGACGCACAGGCCCAGCGGCCATGGCCCACGGGCCCAGCCGCTCCGCGGCATGCGGGATCCCCCCGGACCGGGGCACGAACCCGCGTCCCCTGCATCGGCAGGCGGACTCCCAACCACTGCGCCACCAGGGAAGCCCCTTTTCCATCTTAATATTATTTAATTCTATGGAAAAATTTTTTTATGACATTCCTTTTTTAAAATGGGGGAACACTGTACAAGCAAGCATGATCTAACATCTGTGAGAGCTGGTCAATACCGATCTTATTGTCTCAAAGTCTCTCTAGTAGTGTTCAAGAAATTATGTCTACGGTCCAGCTGAAGGGCAAAAGCACTGGAGAGGCAAGAAAGGACTCCGGTAAAGAGCTTCAGAGGATTGCAGGGGGTGTTGTAGGGGGGACTGCAGGGGAGTTGCAAGGGGGATTGCAGGGGCATTGTAGGGGGGATTGCAGGGGGATTGTAGGGGGGATTGCAGGGGGATTGTAGGGGGGATTGCAGGGGGGATTGCAGGGGGGTTGTAGGAGGGATTGCAGGGGGGTTGCAAGGGGGATTGCAGGGGAATTGCAGGGTGGATTGTAGGGATTGCAGGGTGGATTATAGGGGGGATTGCAGGGGGATTGTAGGGGGGATTGCAGGGGGATTGCAGGGTGGATTGTAGGGGGGATTGCGGGGGGATTGCTCCTTAAAAAAAACTATGTTGAGCTCCGGAGCATCTCCATTCCCTAACACACCTTCCAAACCATTCACTGGGGTAGTTTTACCCATGCTTAAAGGCTCATATTATATGCAGTTTGGGGGCTTTTATAGATTCAGAAATAAATATAAAGAGTAGAGAGTATGGAAGGCTTCTGAATAGGGCTATAAGAGACTCAATACTGCTAAATAAGTCCCCAAACAAAAATGGTCCACCCCACCCCAAAACCTATGCGTAATAGGAGAAATGCACAGCAAGAAGCAATGGTTCCCTCTGCTTTATTCTTCTCCGTAGCACCCATTACCCAATCTGACACAGGGCATTTTTCACTTGTTTATCTTATTTACCTTCAGTTTTCCCCATCTGACTATAAGCTCCACAAAAACAAGGATTTTTATATATATTTTCACTTCTGTATTCTCAGTGCAGAAGAGTGTTGGCACATAGTAGGTTGTGAATAGATATCTGTTGAATAAATGAATGAATCAGATTCCAAACAGTTGGTGGGGAGACACGAGCAGCAGGCATCTCGTGCGCAGGGGCACCAGAGCCACAAACTAAGGTCGGCAGAATGAGAGTGGGGAGGAATCAGGGTCCACCAACCAGCCCTGACCTTCCTACCTCTAGACCCCATCATATTTGCTTAAGCTATTGGCGGGTGCCTGCTATGTGCCTCTGAATGTGATTGTAGGTGGCCCAGAGGGTGGAAAGAGAAGAGGGCTTAGGACAGAACCTGCGGACCCCCACTAATTCAAGGATGTGAATTTGAAGAGGATCCCTTCAAGAGGCTAAGAAGGAGTAAAGAAATGGAAAACCCGGAAGCAAGTGGAATCTTGGAGCTAAGAAAAATGCTTCAAGAAAGGGCATGTGTGACATGGAAGCAACCTAAGTGTCCATCGACGGATGAATGAATAAAGAAGATGTGGTACATACATACAATGGAATATTACTCAGCCATAAAAAAGAATGAAATAATGCCCTTTGCAGCTACATGGGTGGACCTAGAGTAAGTCAGATGGAGAAAGACAAAAATCATTTGATATTGCTTATATGTGGAATCTAAAAAAAGGCTACAAATGAACTTATCTACAGATGTAGAAAACAAACTTCTGGTTACCAGGGGGTTAAGGGGAGGAAGGGGTAAATTGGGAGATCAGGATTGACACAAACACACCACTATATATAAAATCAATCACTAATAATGACCTACTGTATAGCACAGGGAACTCTACTCAATACTCTGTAATGGGCTATATGGGAAAAGAATCTAAAAAAGAGTGAATATATGTATACATATAACTGAATCACTTTGCTGTATACCTGAAACTAACACAACATTGTAAATCAACTATACTCCAAAAAAATTTTTAAAGAAAAAAAGAAAGAAAGGGCATGGGGTAAACAGACTCAAATGTTGATGAGGAGACCCGGGAAGGGAAAAGGGGTGTTGGACTAGGAACTCCAGGTGGAAGTTCAGAGTGTCTTTTGATGATTCCTGTTTTCTCTGTAAAGCAGCAGGCATGACCATCCATGGTGGTTAATTTTATGGGTCATCATGGCTTGGCTGCAGTGCCCAGTGTCTTGGTCAAACACTCCTTGAGGAGTTGATTGCTCTCCCTAATGTGAATGGACTGTGTCCAATCAACTAAAGGCTGTAACATCAAAACTGAGGTTTCCTGGAGAGGGATTTCGCCTCAAGGCTGTAACAGTAGAAATCCTGCCTGAATTGCCAGCGTGCTGACCTGCCCTGATGGATTTCAGACTCGAAGCTGCAAATCAACTCTTACCTGAATGCCAGCCTGCTCTACGGATTTCAGGCTTACCAGCCCCAACAGTGGCATAAGCCAGTTCCTCACTCTCAATTCATCTCTCTCTCTCTCTCTCTCCCGCTCTCACTCTCAATATATATATAATATTAGTTCTGTTTCTCTGGAAAGCCCAAACTGATACAGCATCCATTGAGAACATGTTCAGACATTTGTCCAATTATTTTCTTAGGCTGAATTCCTGTAAGTAAAGTTGCTAGGTCGAAATTCCTGAGCTCTCCAAAGAAATATGCAGTATGTTGTCAGTTTGCCTTCTAGAAATGTTACATTCCTAGGAATAGTGTATGGCTGTCCAGGTCCTGGACCCACATCAATGGTAGGTAGGTACTTAATAATCTTTTTAACCTTCACCAATTAGCTGGGAGGTACCACTTTCTCATTTTATATTTGCAGTATTTGATGAATAATGAGCTTGAACATCTTTTCATGTTTTTTGACCATGCAACTTCCTCCTTAACATTTCATATCAAACTCTATAATTATTTGCTTTAGAAACCTGGGCTGCTTATATACGGCTTTTTCTTTTCATTTGAAAATATCGCACATGGTCAGACTCTGTAACAGATAAAATTCTCAGCTGCTTTTGTTGTTTGTCCACTTTTCTATCGGATATTTGTCCTTTTGGATTGATTTGTGATCTTTATGTAGTACTTCGTCTTTTATCCAATATGCAAGCTTTCCCTCCATTTTTGGTTAACATCTAACATTGTTTGGGGGTTGTTGTTGCTGTTAGGTTTTTTTGTTTTGGGGGCTTTTTTTTGTAGCACAAAAAAGTCTATATAATATGTGGTCAAATCATTCAATCTTTTTCTCTGAGGCAGTTATTTATTTTGGAAATGTTGGCCATATATACGGACTTTCCTCTTTTCACATGAAAAAGACACAAATGATCAGATTATGTAACAGATAAATTTCTCAATTTAGGAATGGAGTTTATAGGTGTTAATTACCACTTTAGTATCTGAACCTCTGACTGGATGCATGGGAAAGTCTTAATACGTTATTTTTCCTAAAACCTTGAGTGGTTTCAGTTACTGGGGAGGCATGTTATTGCAGCTGTTAAAACTTTGTGATTTTTGGAAAAAGAGGGATTTTTTTCCTTTTGCTTGAAAACTTAGCTATTGCACAGCACTATGAAAAACATTAGATACATTTCTAGCTTCAGGTGGTAGGTACTGAGGAAGAAGTAAGTGATTCAAAGCAGAATTAGGGTTTAAACTCCATATATTATTCCCAGTGCTGTGTTGATTTGAGGGAAACTTACAAATTTTTTTGTTACATAATTTATTTCTTCTCTTAGCACCTCCATTAAAACCAGCATAGAATGAATACAGTTTTTTTGTTTTGTTTTGTTGCATTATTATCGCTGTAGGGTTGACCTGTTAAATATGTAGAGGAACTTCAGCTCATGTAATGATCAGAAAACAACAATGCAGGTTCTAGAAGCTCTACCAGTGCCCCTCCAGTGTCCCCTGAACACGTTCCTCTAACCCTGAAAGCTGCCCTCGGACCCGCCTTCAAACAGAGATGGACAGGGAGTTGGTGGATAAGAACCCAGCTTCCTCACCCCAGGTGGGATGTCTCTGTGGGGCATCCTGCTCTGTCTCCAAGAGGCCCCAGATGCAGTGAGCCCCAGTTGCCCATGATTCACTGCCTTCCCTTCCCGCCCCACATCTCCACCCATCTACTGCTATCTTGGATCCTCTCCCAAATACACTGCAGTCATCCCTCAGTATACACGGGATATTTGCTCCAGGACCCCTCCCCAAGTGCTCAAGTCCCTTCTATAAAATGGTGTGGTGTTTTCATGTAAGCTACGCACATCCTCCCTTACACTTTCAATCATCCCCAGATTACTTATAATACCTGTGTGTAAATGCTGTGTAATAGTGGTAAATACAATGTAAGTTGTTGCCTGAGCGTGGGCAAATTCAAGTTTTGCTTTTTGGAACTTTCTGGAATTTTTTTCCTTTTTTTTTTTTGGCCACACTGTGAGGCTTATGCGATCTTAGTTCCCAGACCAGGGATCAAACTTGCACCCTCAGCAGTGAAAACATGGAGTCCTAACCACTGGACTGCCAGGGAATCCCCCCGAATTTTCTTCTCCCAAATATTTTTTAAAATTATTATTATTTTTTTTAATAAATTTATTTTGGCTGTGTTGGGTCTTTGTTGCGGTGCGTGGGCTTCTCATTCCGGTGGCTTCTCTTGTTGTGGAGCAGGGGCTCTAGGCACGTGGGCTTCAATATGGCACATGGGCTTCAGTAGTTGCAGCACGTGGGCTCGGTAGTTGCAGTACACGGGCTTAGTTGCTCTGCGGCATGTCGGATCTTCCTGGACCAGGGCTTGAACCCATGTCCCCTGCATTGGCAGGCAGATTCTTAACCACTCTGCCACCAGGGAAGCCTTTTTAATTTTTTAATAAATTTATTTATTAAAAAAATTTTTTTAATTATTATTATTAAAAAAAATATTTATTTCTTTACTTGGCTGTGCTGGGTCTTAGCTGCAGCACACAGGATCTTCGTTGAAGAGTGTGGGCTCTTAGTTGCAGCATGTGGGCTCTTAGCTGTGGCATGCAGGATCTAGCTCCCTGACCAGGGATCAAACCAGGGCTGCCTGCATTGGGAGCACACAGCCTTACCACCGGACCACCAGGGAAGTCCCCCCAATTTTTTCCCCCCAATATTTTTAATCTGCGGTTGATGGAGCCCATGGATGCAGAGCGCCAATGATACTTGTAATTGATCCCTTGCCTCAGGGTCTGCTTCTGGGGACTCCAAGTCAACACAAGTGCTTAAAGTAAGTCAGGCTACAGGCAAAAAATAATGACTGATATTTATTAAGCACTGACCATTGTAAGCACATAATTTAACCCTAACAACATGTTTTGGGAACTAATATCATCCCTAGCTTATAGATGAAGCATGTGAGGCTGAGAGAGATCATCTCTTTGCTGAGATCACATAGCTAATGGGTCATGAAGGATTTAAACCTGGACTATTTAACTCAAGCATCCATGTTTTAATCTATATGTCCTATGATATGACACAGTGTATCAAGTTACTTCAAATAACTTCACTGGTACATATTCAATCAGCTTTGGGAGGGCATTTTGCTGATAGCTGAGCTGATATAATTTTTTGGTTTTTTTTAACAAACTATCAGCAATAATGTTGCCTAATTTGGATTGTCTGCACTCATCCAACTGAAATCCGAGTCACTGCAAGCAGCTTTTCTTTTTTCCAACCACATCAAGAAGTGTTCTCCTGGTTCTTCTAAAACATGTCTGTTTTTGCAGCTAACCACTGTTCCTGCTGTTTTTGTCAAAACTAGCTGCCGAGCTAACTATTTGTTGTATGATAAAGGTCTCCATTTATGCCCTAATAACCAACTGAATGGATCCAGGATTTTAGCTGGTTGTGTGAGGCGTGTTCATTACTGGTTTGAAAGACAACATTTCATGGGCTTTAGATGACCTTTATTTGAACTGAGTATTCTTCCAGTCCCTGATGTTATTAACTTTTTTTCTGTTTCAAGGCAAAATATTATGCTCTCCCCCTAGTCCCACTGCTGGTCTTCAGAAAGAGTAAAACAAATGTTTTGTGTTTTCTACAAAATGTTATCAAATTGTTTTCCAAGTTAGGTCATTGCAGCTGCAAAACTCTTGTTTGTAGAAAACTTAGCCAAAAACAACAGAGCCAATGGTCAGCTATTATTTCAGGGGGAAAAATAAATCTTGAGATCAGCTAGGGATTGCTATCTCCCTTTCCACTAAAATAAAGACCAATTCCTCCAGCTGGGTCTCAACTATTGTTGAGATAAATCTCTTTCTTCCTTTACAGAGCTACACTTTAATTTCCTGGCTGACTTCCCCAGTTTTTGAAATGGCTCCATAACATTTTGGGAGCTATGTTAACTTTATAAGGCAACTTATCATAAATTAATTTTCAGAAACTTCTTGAGCCAACTGGACATCAAAACAAGCCATTTTCTCAGGCTATATACCCTGATTCTAGTCTAATTTTTTTTTTTAAGCTGAGCATTTAAATTTAGGGTACCATTTTACATAACATACTTGGGAAGCCTGATTCTCTTCTTTGAGTTTGCAGAGTCTGAAGAAAAGACATCAAAAGTTTCTCTCCATCAACATCTGCCACTGGAGAGATGGATCTATATTATTTCACAGGTAATGCGATGGCAGTAGATGTTGAACACCTGACTTTCAAGGGGCAAATGTCCTGAACTGTGTTTATGGTGTTTGTCAATTCCTGTGGTGTAAATATTCCCACCTGGCTGATTTCAAGCTACCAGTGCGGTGTCAACCAGCTCCCCAAATTCCTGAAAATTTAACAGCTGGGTCTTATGAGGTCCTAAGAGGCAGCTGCAGAACAGCACTGCAAGTGACTCAGCAAACTAGTGCCCCAAATGCAGCCTTGGGAACATCGGCTTGTTAGCTCTGAGATGCCCTAGAATTGTTCTTAGCATCACACGGACATCACGTAGAAATCCTGGCAAAGCAGCATCTTCAGATCCAGTGTGTGTTACCCCCAAACTCAGGTTGCCTTGAAAAAATAATGTGGACTTCCCTGGTGGTGCAGTGGTTAGGAATCTGCCTGCTAAAGCAGGGGACACGGGTTTGAACCCTGGCCCGGGAAGATGCCACATGCCATTGAGCAACTAAGCCCATGCACCACAACTACTGAACCCGTGTACCACAACTACTGAAACCCACGTGCCTAGAGCCCATGCTCCACAACAAGAGGAGCCACCACAATGAGAAGACCGCGCACCTCAACAAAGAGTAGCCCCTGCTCGCTGCAACTAGAGAAAGCCTGCGCACAGCAGCCAAAAATAAATAAATAAATTTATTTTTTTAAAATTGTATATCCATGAAGGACAAGACATAAGTCTCTGGGTGTTACTTCAAGCTCTGGGCAACATCCCTCTACTCGAAGCAGCTAGATCATATCATTAAGGGTGGCCCCCTTGCCTTCCAGCTGTAGCTGCTACTTGTGACATACTTCAGGAAGCTGAGAAATATACCCCGGGGCAACTTACCGCTGTGTGTGTCCCTCACTATTTCCTTTCTTTACTGGAACAAAAAAGGGGGCTATTGGCTGACCTCTGGGAGAATGGGAAAGTACCAAGCCATTCTCTTGGACAATCCCAACGTAAGACTCCAGGTCACTTCAGCCCTCAATCCAGCCACATTGCTCCCGACTGAAGCCACACAATCCTCAGAGCACGACTGCCTGAACATCATGGACCCAGTGTGCTCTAGCAGACCAAGGCTTGGCCAGCCAGATTTGGAAGTGTTCACTGATGGGGAGCAGCTTCACGGACCAGGTAGGCGATGCTCTGGGTATGCAGTAATAACCCCAGAGAAGACTGCTGAGAGGAGAGCCTTGCCCCCGGGGAGCTCAGCCCAAAAGGCAGAAATCTTTGCTCTGACAAGAACTCTCTTTATTGCTGAAGGAATGTGGGTGAGTATATACACAGACTCCCGCTCTGCATTCTCCATGGTGCACGCTCATGGGGCAATCTGGAAAGAGAGGGGCCTCCTTACCTCAAATAATAAGGACATAAAACACACTTCTGAAATCCTGTCGCTGTTAGAAGCAGTTCAGAAGCCCTCACGAGAGGCCGTAATGCACCGCCCAGGCCACCAAAGAGGCGAAACTCAAAGGAAACCAATTAGCGGACCAAGCTGCAAAGAAGGCGATTATCAAGCCGTGAGAGGGTCACTTCTTCCTCAGCTCCATCTGTCAAAATACCCGCCGGTGTATTCAGAAGAGGACAAAGAAAGGGCTAAGGAGTGGGGATCCACCCTTGATCACACCTCGCCCGGCTGGAAATATAGTGCATGAAGAATTGTTTTGATCCCGAGGCTTGGACCCCGTCCTGAGGCTCATTCATAATAGTACCCATTACGGGAGAGATGCCACCTTACAATGGGTTCAGAAGTATAACATGGGGCCTAACCTACAGAGGGACATCCAACAAGTCACTCAGAACTGCATGATTTGTGCTAAAAGTAATGCAAAGACTGCTGCTAGACACAGCACCCCCCATGGCAACTCAGTACTGTATACAGGAACCTGCCCCACGGAGAACCTACTGGCAGGTAGATGAGCTGCAGGAAACTTCAGATACTTGTTAGTGTCTGTGGACACTTTTTCAGGATGGGTGGGAGCATGTTCCACCCAGACAATAAAAACCTCTGAAGTAGTGAAAGCTCTCCTTAAGGTAATTAGCCCCCGATTTGCATGGCCCAGCACCCTTCAAAGTGACCATGGGCCTGCTTTTCTCTGCACTATAACCTGACAGGTATCTAAAGCTCTGCATGTTGATTGGAAACTACATTCATCCTGGAGACCACAATCAACAGGAAAAACTGAGAAAATGAATCATACATTTAAAAAGAACATTGCTGGGAATTTCCTGGCAGTTCAGTGGATAACACTCCACGCTTCCACTGCAGCAGGCACGGGTTCCATCCCTGGTCGGGGAACTAAGATCCCGCGAGCCATGTGGTGCAGCCAAAAAAAAAAAAACCAGTAAAAAGATCATTGCTGGGCTTTCCCAGTGGTGCAGTGGTTGAGAGTCCACCTGCCGATGCAGGGGACACGGGTTCGTGCCCCGGTCTGGGAAGATCCCGCATGCCGCGGAGCGGCTGGGTCTGTGAGTCATGGCCTCTGAGCCTGCGTGTCCAGAGCCTGTGCTCCGCAACGGGAGAGGCCACAACAATGAGAGGCCCGCGTACCGCAAAAAAAAAAAAAAAAGAACATTGCTAAAATATGTCAAGAGACTAATTTAACTTGGGATAAAACCTTGCCAGTTGCCCTGCGACGGATCAGAGTGGCTCCCAGAGGCAAGCTTAAATTAAGCCCTTTTGAAATATTGTATGCTAGGCCATTCCAGGTGTCTGCCTGTGTGGGAGAATCTGTAGGACGTCTTAAAGGACCTGGCAGTTGCCAATCATGTTAAGACTCTAGCCGTATACTAACTTCTGTTCAAAAGTTTCCTTCCAGTAGGTCTGCCTACTCAACTGAGGTGCTCCTGCATCCCTTCTAGCACAGAGATGAGTTCTCCTCAAAACCTGGAGAGAACAAGGACCCAAACATCAACTTGCGGCTAAGCGGACAGGACCGTATGAGGTCCTGCTAAACACTCCCTCCTCTGTTAGGTTAGCCAGGATGTAAGGCCATGGATTCACCAGACCTGAGGAAAATTCGCTCCTCCAGAAACTGGACAGAAGAAAGAAAAGGGGACTTGGTTTTGTGAGCCATTAGAATATCTTAAGTTGCTGTTTCAAGCCAAGTCTCCTACCAGATAAGTAATGATGACTTTTGGTCTTCTCTTTTGTTTCACTACACTGGAGACAGCCACTCATTGGAAAGGACCAAGGCGGGGGAAATAATCCCCCTTTCTGAAATGTTTGGCAGGATATAAAGATAGCACAGAGCAGAGCATCCTGGGTATCCTTATACCAAGTGCTGGAATTTATGTTTATGTTCAAGTGCTTGTCTGAGTGTTGTGAAAGGGCCATAAAAAGGGGAGCCATGGTTGCCCAAACCTGGCAATACTTCCTGACCCAAGTTGATCAGTTCCATTCCACAATCACCCCCACATCACGCCCGTTCAGCAGAGCGGTTGTCACCCCTTTTCCTGCAAAATGGTGGAATGGACATTGACAGTGGGGAATTGTACCAGAGAGGAACAAACCTGACTCCATATTGAATCTATTCCTTTAGCTCTAACATTTGTGCTTTGTTGCCAGGGCTTAGTCATGCAGGCTTTGCACCTTTTGTAAAAGAATGTTGCCTATAGCCTGAAATACACAGGAGAGCCCATTCTCAAGGCTCTGACCTTTAAAGGTATTAACAGTTTTCCATTCATATTAGAATTTTATTTTATTTATTTATTTATTTTTTTAAGAATTTTAAAAGTTGCAGAAAAGAAAATAATTGTCTTGTTGGAGGTTTATAGGAACATTGTGACCAGACCTATCTGGACAGCTGCAAGAACAAATGATTCCGGCACCAAGAAGTGGGCAACAACCAGCCACATCCCCTCCCCATTTAGTATAAAAGCCTGAACTCAAACTGGCGTAGATGGTTCTTTGGAACATGAGGCAACCATCTTCTCTGGCTGCTGGCTTTCTGAATAAAGTCGCTATTCCTTGCCCTAACAGCTCATCTGTCAATTTATTGGCTGTTGTGCGGCAAGCAGTATGTGCTTGGACTCAGTAACACTATATGCCTTCCAAACAATGGCAATCTTCTGCAAACCAGATAATTAGAACTTTCATTAGAAAACTTTATGTGGAATTTAGGTCTGAGAGTTGAAAGTTAGGGCGTAAAATGTATAGTCTTAGTATCCCTGAGTGCAGAATCTGAAAATAGATGATAAAATAGCTTGGGATATCAGCTGTCCCAATTTCAGGTCAAAGCTGAGAAGTTGGTAAACTTCAGAAGATAGAACATCTTCTCTTGTGACATAGTTCAATTAGTTCCTCTTGATAGCAATAAGGAAGTAGATAAGGACCCATAAAAACAGTGGGTATACCAGATGTAGGTTTAAATCTGTGACTGTGTAGTTCTATTAGAAATGCTTTCATGGATGTTTGTGCCTAATTCCTTGCAATCCATTTCCTACTGGTAAAAACTGGGGTCTGGAACATCTTCCTTTTAGGCAAAATGAGCATGCTAGTTGGCCAACTGTGGCTCGATGATACATCAAACCACTTGACAATCTATTTCCAAAAGAAAAGTGGGTGGTTCAGATGTAGGCTGACCCAACTTGAGCATGGTAGTAGGTCTGTTTAATGATATCTTAAAGAGAAGCACAGAGCAGAAATATGAATAGCATGGCTAGAGTGAAAGCCACAAGAAATTATAACTGTGAGAGAGACTTCTCCAAACTTGGTCCTGAGGATGGCGCCTGCTGGGATCATGACTCATTGCTGCATCCCTGAGGTCACAGGCATGGCCACTTTTCATGCATAACCAGAGCAAGGATGAATGAGTAGGTATGACCTTGTCTCAACGACATTCCAAGGCTGTGCCCCATCGTCTGGTGCTCAGGGGAGGTGAGTCCAGATACATCTCAAAACCCCTTCATCACTAGTGTGTTAAACTCCTGCCTTGGTCATCAGTGAAATCCTGGTTGCCGAGACCATGATACCATCTGGTGAATCAAAGGAGCATTTTTGCATTTTCTTGCTATCATTAAGAAGCATCTACTCTCAGCAAAAATTTTCCAGAGGTGTTTGGGATTTTGGAGGGTAGCTTTTTCTTTTGTTATAATTTCAAACTTACAGAAAAGTTTCAGGAATAGTATAGGGTACTCCCATTATACCCTTTACCTAAATCCACCAATTATTTGCAATTTTCTCTACTTGCTTTATTATTCCATGTTTTATTTATTATTCACATTGATTTATATGTGTGCCTATTACATATGCATATATATTATTTATTTTCTGAACCACTGCAAGTAAGTTGGATATTGTGTCTAATCATCCCTTAAACCATCATGTGTTTCCTGAGAACAAGGTCATCTTCTCATATGCAATTGAACAATTATCAAAATTAGACATTTTAACACATAATATTGCTATCTATTCAAATTTCATCAATCATCACAATAATGTTCCAGGATAGCTTTTTTTGTTTGTTTTTTCTGGTCTAGAATCCTGTTCAGGATCATGCACTGCATTTAGTTGTTATGCCTTTTGTTGGTCCCATCAGTCAAAAACCACAAGGAATACGTCTGTCATCAAATTTGATATTTGCTTCAGTTACTGTATTGGGCCCTGAGAAAAGCAAGTGGATACTCAGTGCCCTCCTGGCTTTGATAGTGAGTGAATCTATGGCTTCACTTTCCAGAAGGCCTTCAGCGTCCACAGCGTGTGTGCAGTTGGAGAGAGAGCCTTGCTTTTGAGTGTGTTTCTTCCTTTGTGTCGCATCACTTACAGAGCAGCCAAGCCTGCTTTAGAGCTGATGGGGAGGCCAGTCTAAGGGAGCTGGCATTGGGGGTGGTCAGAGGTTTGCCCTTTCACTCTGGGGTTGCTGGCCACCTTACTCAACACGAGCCTTTCCAGAGTGACTCGCCTTTTGAGTTGATCCAGTTTGGTGGCAAGGCTTCAAGCTGTGC
Source organism: Hyperoodon ampullatus (assembly GCF_949752795.1). Classification (NCBI taxonomy): domain Eukaryota; kingdom Metazoa; phylum Chordata; class Mammalia; order Artiodactyla; family Ziphiidae; genus Hyperoodon; species Hyperoodon ampullatus. The sequence goes on from NC_136927.1 coordinate 21,037,469, forward strand.
ATCTGTGCACCCAGCTGCCCCCTCTGCCATCTGCAGTGGCCCTGGGGCCAGGAGGCACTCTTGGGGCAGCGTGGCCCTCTTGTGGCAGACATGTGTATGTCCTGGGAAAGGACGGACCCTAATAGGAGACCGTGCAGGATCAGAATGCTTGTGGCAGTCTACTAGATTGCTAGGGCTGCCACAACAAAGTTCCACAGACTGGGTGGCTCAAGCGATAGAAGTCTATTTTCTCACAATTCTGGAGGCTAGAAGTCCGAGATCAAGGTGTCATCAGGGTGGTTTATTCTGAGGCCTCTCTCCTTGGCTTGTAGACGGCTGTCTTTTCCTTGTGTCTTCGTGTGGTTTTCCCTTCTGCTCCCATCTGTGTCCTAATCTCCTCTTCTTATAAGGACACCAGTCATATTTCATTAGGACCAAACCACATGACTTCATTTTATCTTAGTTACCTCTTCAAAGGCCCTGTCTCCAAAATACAGCCACATTCTGAGGAACTGGGGGGTGAGGGCTGCAACATATGAATTTTAGAGGACACAATTCAGCCCATAATGAGCAGCCAGATGGTAGTGATTCCTGAGCTCAATTCCATCTTTTCAGAAAGCGGGTTAACTGGATTGTTCAAGGCCTCACAGCTAGTAGACGGCAGGGACCCCTCCACTACCCTTTATGTCTATAAAAAGCCCAGAGCAACTCAGAATGTATCTGAACTGAAAGGGAAGGCTTAAACCTCTAGAGTATGAAATTGACTAAAAGGCAAGCCATCTATGCCTATTTTTTCAGTGGACAAAAATTTTAAAGTGTCATGTATTGAAACAACTTGAAATGGAAATAAAAAGATGTGATGAACATAAAACCTGGCATATTACACTAATTTCTAATTATATGTATGTTGTTATATGGCTATAATCACTGTGCATCTGGTTTTTTGTTTTATCTGCTCCCCTTCATGTTTATTATAAACTCTTTCACTTATGTCATCACATATTCCACATGATTAAAATTGGTCAATGGTTATAGACCATTTTCTCCTATTGTTTTTGCACAGTTGACTAAACCATTTCCCCTCTGTCCCTCTCCCTCTCTTTGCTTTTATGTAGCTAGTTGGCTATAAGGTAAAGCAAGTAATAATTCTTAGATGTCTACACTGCAAAGTGCTTAATGTATAAGGTGATCACACTTTTCACAAATGTTTTTGAAAATAATCTCAAACTATGTAAGAATAGTACAAACAACACCCGCATACCTTTTACCCAGATTCACCTATGGTTATTATTATGCCCCATTTTCCTTCTCTTCCTCTTTCCATACATTTTAATGTTTATGTTTTTTTTTTTTTTTTTTTTTTTTTTTTGCGGTACACGGGCCTCTCACCGCTGTGGCCTCTCTCGTTGTGGAGCACAGGCTCCGGACGTGCAGGCTCAGCGGCCATGGCTCACGGGCCCAGCCGCTCCGCGGCATGTGGGATCTTCCCGGACCGGGGCACGAACCCGTGTCCCCTGCATCGGCAGGTGGACTCTCAACCACTGCGCCACCAGGGAAGCCCCAATGTTTATGTTTATGTATATATTTATGCATGTAATTTTAAAAAATCATTTGAGTGTAAGTTACATACATCATGCATTTTACCCCTAAATAGTTCAGAGGATATTTTCTTTTCTTTTTCTTTTTAAATATTTATTTATTTATTTGGCTGCATCAGGTCTTAGTTGCGGCACGCAGGATCTTTTGTTGCGGCACGCGGGCTTCTCTCTAGTTGTGGCACATGGGCTCCAGAGCGCGCAGGCTCAGTAGTTGTGGTGCGCGGGACTTAGCTGCCCTGCGGCACGTGGGATCTTAGTTTCCCGACCAGGGATCGAACCTGAGTCCCCTGGATTGGAAGGTAGATTCTTAACTACTGGATCACCAGGGAAGTCCCCAGAGGCTATTTTCTAAGAATAAAGATATTATTTTACTTAGCAGTGGCGTAGGCATAAACTTCAGTAAATTTAACATTGATACAGGTGTAATCTATTGTCCATCTTCCGATTTTGCCAAAGGATCTAGCGATGATCTTACAGCATCTTTTCTCCTCCAGCACAGGATCCAGTCTAGGATCAGTACTGCATCTGGATGTCACATCTTTAATCTGGAGTCTTTCCACATCTCTCTTTGTCTTTTATGATATTAACATTTTAAAGAACATTGTTCCCATCTATTTTTATTAATAATGTTCCTTATTTTGGGTTTGTCTGGATGTTTCCTTATATGGTTAGATTCAGGCTATGCATCCAGGGCCAGGATGAGATGTTTGTTGTGTCCTTCTCAGACAAACCACAATACTCTTGAGACTGGGTGCCACCTACACTTACACTGAGATAAAGGGTGTAAACGTGGATGGTCTCAGGTAAACTAGGAGGTATGGTGACCCTCGTTCTGTAAGTGATTATCCCCCTTCTACCAGTGCCCATACTGGGACCAGAAGGACTTGCTGGCCCACCTCCCACTGTCTGCAGCTGCCTCTCTTTCCCATCGGCTTCAACTGGCCATCATTCTACCCTTGGCTGTGCCTGGCAACTTGGTCTTGTTCAATTTCACTGGAGAATAACTTCCAGTCTCCTGTCATGATGGGGGTTGGGTGGTTGCCTGGCTGTGCAGGGTCGGGTAGGAGATCTGAAATTCTAACTGCTCCTGTGCAGACTCTCAGGCAACCCTCTTGTGTTTCAGCTCTACTGTAACAGAGAACAAACCTGACTCCATATTGAATCTATTCCTTTAGCTCTAACCTTTGTGCTCTCTTGCCAGGGCTTAGTCATGCAGGCTCCGCACCTTTTGTAAAAGAATGTTGCCTATAGCCTGAAATACACAGGAGAACCTATTCTCAAGGCTCTGACCTTTAAAGGTATAACACTTTTCCATTCATATAGAGATAAAAAGTTGCAGGTGGAGAATAATACTTCTTGAAGGTTTATAGGAGCATTGTGACCAGACCTACCTGGACAGCTGCAAGAACAGATTCCTGCACCAAGAGGATTGCAACAACCAGCCACCCTCCCTCCCCTTTTAGTATAAAAGAAGCCTGGGGCTTCCCTGGTGGCGCAGTGGTTGAGAGGCCGCCTGCCGATGCAGGGGACACGGGTTCGTGCCCCGGTCCAGGAAGATCCCACATGCCGCAGAGCGGCTGGGCCCGTGAGCCACGGCCGCTGAGCCTGCGCGTCCGCAGCCTGTGCTCTGCAACGGGAGAGGCCACAACAGTGAGAGGCCCGCGTAATGCAAAAAAAAAAAACAAAACAAAACAAAAAAAAAGAAGCCTGAATTCTAACTCGGGAAGATGGTTCTTTGGGACACGAGTCCACCATCTTCTCGGGCTGCTGGCTTTCTGAATAAAGTCGCTATTCATTCCCCCAATAACTCTCCTCTCCATTTATTGGCCTGTCGTGTGGCGAGCAGTACGAGCTTGGACTCGGTAATGCTACCCTTCACCTCCATCTTCTGCCATATCTGGTACATCCAATTCCTAAGATTTCTGAGGTTCTCTTGCATGAACCAGCTGTTTTCCTCTCCCATACCCCCGAGACACTTAGGTTTCTTAGCTTTCTCCACTGTGCTAAGTCAGTCTCCTGAAAATTTGTTGACATATCTTGTCCACTGTATTCTTTTCTTCCTTATTTTTGTGGAGTTTTAATCTAAAAACATTCTTTGCTGCCAGTTTTGGTGGGGCTTGGGGGAGGGAGTAGAGATCATGCCCATGTTCAATCCACTACCACTAACGGGAGGCCTTCGAACTTACCCTTGTGGGACCATTCTTGCCATGCCCGTCTCGATTTAGCCTCACCACGTTTGGGGAGCACAGGGCTCACACCTCGTTCATGCTGTTCTGCCTGGAATTCCAACTTCCCTACCTGCCCACACACCGCTCACTGCTGCTACCTTGATACAACCACAGAGTTTTATTACCATCTCTATTTTAGAACTTCTCCCAGATTTCCTTGTGTCTTCATTCATTGAGTAGGAATTTGTCTCCTGCCCCTTAAAGGTAGGGACTTGACCTTGTTCAATATTTAACTCTTCCAGAGGATGCTTTGTGAGTAGATATTTTCTAAGTGTTTGTTCCACTGGATTAAAAGGAAATAATATTTTTTCTTTTGTTATGTTCCTGGAAGTTTATATTTTTCTCAAACGGGATTTCTATGAGTGGTAGACTGGGTTGCTGGTCCCAATGCTTCACTCCATTGTGACAGAGTTCCACACCCACACCCTCGCCATGGCCTTCGGTGAGCCATGCCTCTTCCCTGCCTCTTGACTGAGGCAGTGGCTGTGGGCTTTGCTTTGACTAATGGGATGTTAGCGGATGCGATGCCAACAAGGGCTTGGGACAATCTTGTGTGCCTGGGCTTGCTCTCGTCCTTCTGTCACTGCTAGCTCTAGGAGGATGACAGACATTTGGAGCAGAGCTGCACCAGCTGATCAGAAGACCTGCAGCTTGCAGGAGAGCTAGCCAGCTGAGCTGCAGACCTGGGACAGAGTGATAAAAGACTTCTTGTCTGCTACTTAGTTTGGCGGCCATTTTGTTCTGTAGCAATAGCTGACTGATACGTGATGTCAGAGGGAATGAATGATTTTTTAAAATAACTTATTCTTGTCCTACGTTGGTTTTGCTCTCTAGGAAGCCTGAAACCAATTTACCATGCAATCAGCATGGTATATGTGTGCCATACCATAGAAAATACTCATTGGTGCTCCTTGATTTGATCATAAAATCTATTTTTAAATGGCTTAAGACAGCAAAATAGAATAATAACCACACCACCAGCACAACTTTGGCCCTTACATAGATTCATTCCAGACTGAATCCATTATTATAGTCCTTTTGGAGAAAAAAATAAATTCTGAGAAACCAAAAAAGTTCTGTGTAATTTTCTTGATCTTTGATAACTATGGCGTTAATTTGTAGTATACTATGTGCAATCCATAGAGTTAATTATATGGCACTGCTAATCCTTATTTTTATGAAAACAGGCTTTTGATAATGATTTTTAAAACTGGAGATAGGACAAAATATTTATATTTAGGAACATTCTCATCAGATGCTATTCATTTCTTTTAACACCCACAATTTACTTTTAAGTTTGTCAAAGCCTAGCTTTGTTATTTCCATAATACAAATTCAAAGGAAACATAGTGGCAAAAAAAAATTCCTTCACATTATGTAATTGAGAATTGGCCAATTTATCAAATCTTTAAGAATTTTTTCTTTGGTTCAAATAATCTATTATGCCAATGTCCTGATGGAGCTCTGCTTGTATCTCCTAGTCTGGAAAGGTTTTCAGAATCCATGAGAGTCAGGATAATATAATAAGGACAACTTTTCTGAGTTATTGTACAAAGAAGAGATTGGTTACAAACATGCACAAGTATCAGTAAGAACTTACTTGCAATACACCGCACAATTTACCCAGAGGTGCCATTTGATTTTGCATCCACGGTTAAGAACCCCTAATATAAGTAGGGGTCCTGAATGTCATGTTGCAATTACGAAAAAGAATCGCTTAAGTAATCAGAAAAGGAAATGGTATTGTTAAAAAGTTCTGGCATTGAGAGCTTGACTGAAAGAGAGAGAAGAGACAAAGCCAGGGGTCCTTGGGCTCTCCGTCTAGTCCAAGTTTAACAAGCTCCCTTGGGCTTCCTTCACAATTCCCAGTGGAAGCAGTCAAAAGAAAGGCATGCCTCTCCTGTCCTCCTGACCCTCCATTTACTCATAAAACAGCGGGCTTTAACAATCACGGAACAAAAACCACATTGCCCAATGTAACCTTTCAACCCCCAGAGCTGTATGGGCCGCTAATCCAGCGCACAAAAGCAGGCCGACCGCTCTTTTGTTCTCCCCCGAGGCTGGGCGCAGCGCTGAGCAACAGCTGGTCGGCTCTGGAACGTCCCAGCGGCGTGCCAGGGGCCTCCGATGTTTATTTAGCGCGCTGCTGTCTCGATAAGGGGCCTCCGGGAGCCGGCTGCACGCTCGCCCGCAGAGGAGTCATGTACCGGCGCAGCTACGTCTTCCAGGCCCGCAAGGAGCAGTATGAGCGCGCCGAGGAGGCAGCGCATGCCGCCGCGCCGGACAGCCTGGTGGAGGGCCGGGCGGCCGCGCCGAGCCTGGCGCAGCTTCAGGGGCTCGGCGAGCGTGTAGCCGCCCACGTCCAGCGGGCCCGGGCGCTCGAGCAGCGCCACGCCGTCCTGCGGAAGCAGCTGGACGCCTTCCAGCGCCTGGACGAGCTGGCCGGCCCCGAGGATGCCCTCGCCCGACACGTCGAGGGCAACCGCCAGCGCGCCCGGGATTTGGCTGCCGAGCGCACCCGGTTGGAGCGCCAGGGCGCAGAGGCGCAGCGCACCCTCTGCGAGTTCCAAAGCAAGTAAGCGCAGCCATGGGAGTAACGAACGGGCCGGGAGAGCGCTGCCCCCGGAGTTGGGAGGGCCGTCTCTGGGCCCAGGCGACCGGTGACTTCATCCCAGCAGAGGCACGCACGTGCTGCATCTCCCTAAGATAGGACTAGCTTCCATTTTGGTGGCACGTCACGGTTTGCATGAAATGGTGTAATTTGCAGTTAATGTCTTTTGGAGTCTAGATCTAAGTTACATGCAATGAAATGCACAGATTTTAAGTGTGTAGCTCAATGAGTTTGACGAATGTATTAATAGATACCCATGTAACTACTAAAACAAGCAAGATATTCCTCTACCCCAGAAAGTTACCTTCTGCCTTTTCCCAGCCTTTGGTTCCCTCTCCCCAGTCCCCCCAAGCAGAGGCACCCAGCGTTCTGATTTCTGTCACCATAGATTACTATTGCCTGTTCTGGAATCTTTTAGACATATTCTTACGTGTCTGGCTCCTTCTGCTCAGCACAGTGTTTTTGAGATGTGTCGATGTTATTTAATCCTCACAGCCTCATCCTGTTATAGACGGTACTGCACCTAGTTTACAGATGAGGAGACTGAGGTTCAGACAATGTAGAGATTGGGGGCAAGGTCACTCAGCTGGTGGATCGCTGCACTGGGACTGGAATTCAAGTCTTGAGCATGCTAAGTCTAACGGCCTTCACTGCATCACAGCGGACACCTGGACATTGCTTCAGCGTGTGCCTGCTAGTGTCTGGCCCCTCAAAGTGTGATCCATGGACCAGCAGCATTGCCATCACCCAGGATCTTGTTAAAAATGGAGACTCTTGGGCCCACCCCAGAGCTCCTGAATCAGACTCTGAAAAAGACCCCCAGGTGATTCGTCGTTTAAGTTAACAACCTTGAAGTTTCAGAGGTCCTGCTCCTGGGCAATGTCCCCCCTTTTGACAGACTGAATAATGTGTTAAAATCACCCAAAAAGCTATTCAAAGAAAAAAGATGCTCAGCAATTTGTCAGCATCTTTCCAGGTGATAAATGGGTGTGCGCTTTGACTCAGCTGGGCACTTCAGGGAATTTACCCTCTGATACTCACTCCAGGAGGTGTCAAAGGGCATGTCCACCAGGATATTCACTGCAGTGTGATCTGCAATAGCAAAGGCCTGGGACCAACCTGAAGGCCTGTTAATAGGAGTCAGGTTTAAAATTGTGCTTCATTCATGCAATGGAATACTATGCAATTGTGAAAAAATAGTGTGTTATTATCATCTATTTTAAAAAGACGGGAGTCAGAGTAGAGATTTTTTGCTTTTATAAGAAAAAAGAAGACACAAGCACACACACAAAGACCTAATAATACTGGTTACCTATGGGAATAAGGAAGTAGGAGCAGAGGTGAGAGGGAGACTTTTACCTTTTTCTGTCATTTAAAAAAGTCTCTAACCAGGGCTTCCCTGGTGGTGCAGTGGTTGCGAGTCCGCCTGCCAATGCAGGGGACGTGGGTTCGTGACCCGGTCCAGGAAAATCCCACATACCGCGGAGCGGCTGGGCGCGTGAGCCGTGGCCACTGAGCCTGCGCGTCTGGAGTGAGAGGCCCGTGTACTGCAAAAAAAAAAAAAAAGTCTCTAACCATGTAAGAGATTTATCTGTTTAAAAATTATATAAATTAATTAAAAAATACAGATGTGCAGGCCCCATCCTGGACCTCAAGTGGGGCCCAGGTTTTTTATATTAAATGAGCTCCACTGGTGATTGCAGTGAACAGCCAGGTTTGAGGACCTCTGGTCTAGGGTAGCCAGAGGGTTTTCTTCAAACGTGCTTTGTGTTTGAGTTCCACATTCTCAACCCCAGTCGTGGGCAGGGTATTCAGCATTGGATACTGAGCATATTTATCAGATCATAAGCATCGATTCCATTCCCATCAGTCCTTCTGTTTCTGGTTTTCATTTTTTTTTTTTTTTTTTTTGCCAAATTGCACATGTGGGATCTTATTTCCCCGACCAGGGATCGAACCCGTGCCCCCTGCAGTGGAAGCATGGAGTCTTAACCACTGGACCACCAGGGAAATCCCTGTTTCTGGTTTTGATCCACAGAAGTAGGTTTGCAGCTGGAAGAAGGCACCTGAAAATCCCTGTGACCCTTCAAGGGAAAACTGAGGCTTGCAGAGGGCCTGTGAGTGGCAGGACTTGAACTTGGGTTTCTCACCCTAGGCCCATACCCTTTCCAGAACACTGTGTCTTACAGAGAAGCTGTTCTTGGACTCCTGTGGAGTGAGGCCCAAAGGTAGGACTTATTCATACTAAGCTCATGTTCCCTAAAGAGAATGGAAGTGAATGCTGGTTGACACCCAGGGCAGTTCCATGGGTCATCAGAGTACTTGAGATCCCCAGATGGCCTTTACTGGTCCTTGGGCCACAGTCAGCTGTGATTTGGCTGGGCCAGCATGACTCCCAGGAGCCCTCGTTGGAGGAGTGACCATGTTGAGTCCTCCTGATTTTACTTGGCTCTGAGTTGTATGTTCTGAGTTGTATGTCCATCGTGGAGCCAACCCTTCAGGCTCTGTGATTTATTTGATAATTCTCGTTAATTTATTCCCTCCCATTGCCTCCTTGGGGAAGTTTTGATGTTTTAACTTGAGTAGTGGGACTTGAAAATCATTATAAAAATCATACCCATCTACATGCATGGGTACACACATCGAGTTTGGTTTAATTCCAGAGGTGAGGTGATGATTAGCCAGAACCAGGTGAAATTAATGCAGAAATAGGAAGGTATATGCAGCCTTGTTAGGCATGTTCTTGACCTGGATAGTTGAATAATTTCAAAATCAGGTCTTCAGCACATCAAACAAAGGCTAAATAAAATAAAAACTAAATACAAATAAAAACAAAACTACCAAAATACAGTGATGAATAGAGTCAATTATACAAATGCTGAAAACCAAAAATAATCCTGTAAAACAATCAGGTAATTGAAGCCAAAGTGTTTTTTTTCCACTTTATGAATTCACTTTTATATTCACTTCTATGAATATATGAATACATCATGAATTCTTACAATGAATTCTTTATAATGAAATCACTTGTCTGTAATAAAATATCTAGGCTTGTCTAAGCATGAAAATCACATTAATATGTTGTTTATTAAATATGTTTTTAAGCTACAGAAATTCTTGGATGTTTTTAGCAGGAAAAAGCAATGAGAAAATTAGATTTTGTTAACAGTTTTATTCTTAAAGCTAATTAAACATTAAAAAACATCATTTCTGGCTCCATTAGAGCCACACAGAAAAGAAACTGTTAAATGTGACATCCTGGTGTGAAAAGTAAAACTGATGCAAATATATTTTGCTTCCTGGTTATAGCTGAGCTACTTAGGTGGCTCTAGAACCGGGAGCACTTAGAACAGTGTTCCTATACCTCATGTTCTTCCCTGAGGTCAAGACTTTTAATTCTGAGGCATGGTTTCCCAGCACCTGTCACAGTATAAAGTCCTTGACTTGAACCCGTGGCATGGGTGTACAGGGACACAGAAAGCGATGTTTTGTGGGTTAGGCTGAGTGCTAATTAGGATTAGTTTCAACTACAAGTAAACTCCAAATTGACATTGGCTTATCCAAACAGAAGTGTGTTTCTTTCTTGTGTAAGGCCTGGACTAACAGTTTGTATGGCACCCTACAGTATTCAAGGCCCAGAAGGCTCTGTGTGGTCTTCAAGAAGGTGGCATCCATGTTTCAGGTGCAGGAGGAAGGGATGCAGAAGGACACACCTACACCATCTCGTACTGCAGATACCTGGAAGGGGCCACAGACCTGCTTACATCCCATTGGTCAGGACCACACTGAGCAGCAAGGAAGGCTGGGAAATGCAGTCTCTTTTCTAGGCAGCCCTGTGGCCACCAAACGTGACGGGCTCTAAGTCCTATTAGAATGGATATTGGGGGCAGCTTGCAGGGAACGAGGTGGGGGTTCATTTGGGAAGGGGCTTTCTCTTTTTCTTCAGGGGGTGAAATTCCCCCTAGAAGGAAACTCGTTCTGACCAGAATGATTTCTGGGGTCTCTCTGCTTCCTTGATCTTTACCATTTTTTAGAAGTCCAGGGAAGAAGTCGACTAGGAGAAAAAAATACACCTGCTCCTAGTATCTGCTGCTTTATTAATCTTGTGTATGTTTAACTTTGAGGGTGTCCCTGCTCTACCCAAGCAGCACGGTGTGGCTGTCAGGACACAGTTTTGTTGTCAGACTCACATCTGAGTCCTGCACCCCTCTCTTAGTTTGGAGTCCTTGAAGCCGAGCCTTAGAAAGTCGCTTATTTGGGAGGTGGCATCAGGGAGCACCAGTGCAGAGTGAGGAGGTTATAGGCAGGAAAGGAAGGAGCCAACACTGAGCGCATCACCCGGCAAGTTACCTGCATGGCCACCGGAGGCCACCTGCGGGGTGGGGAGCACACCTCAGTGATCCCAGCTGAGGGCCAGGGAGCCAGGCTGTGTACGTACCCACTCGCCCTGTCAGAGCTTGCAGGCTGCTCCCAGGGGCACTGACTCTCTGACCCGTCCAGGCTGCCCTGCCTGCCACCCCACAGGAGGCCCTTGCTCTGCAGGGCAAGGCCGCACAGATGCGGGTGAAGTGCCAGGAGCACCTGCGGAGGCCTCGGGCCAGTTTCTCAACCTCGGTTTCCTCATCTTTCCCGAGGGGGTAACAGGAACTGCTGTATTCCAGGGTTTCGTGAGGATTAAATGGCGTAATCCAGAAAAGCTGACACATGATGATAAATACAATAGTAGAGGGTATCCGGACCAGGTCAGGTTAGTGGTGTTTGATGTAATAGATCGTTAGGACAGCCTCCCAGTCTCTGTGCTGCCGCCGCACTTGGGGTACAGGTGTGCTGGGATCTGATTCCTGCGTCTTCGGGTGGCTGGGAGAGGGCACTGGGGGGCTGGGGCTGGGACTCCGGGCTGGGAGACTCCTGTCCATCTATGGTGCCACTGGCGGCACTTCCTGCGTGTGCCGAGACGTGCAGAAGTTTGGGAAGAAGTGGGCTCCAAAATGCAGCATCAGCTCCTGCTTCCCTTAACGAGAGGGGGTAGGACTCAGGTTAACTGAATGCTAGTTGTGTGACCACACGTGCCGGATCACGGAAGCTGCCCAACTATCCCTTCTGTGTCCCACCTGCAGGTATGAAAATGAGTGTGAGTGTCAGCTGCTGCTGAAAGACATGCTCAAACGGCTAAACAAGGTGAGCTGAGCCCGTCCTCGGGTTTGAGTAGATTCACGACCAGACTGAGCTAAATGGCTGAACGATTGTTTCACGCACTGCCTCTTTGTGTTCTTTCAGGATTCCCCGATTTCTTTTGCCGTCATTCTCCTTCTTTCTTAAAAAATTTATCTTAATGAGGTATAGTTGACTTACAATGTTGTGTTCATTTCTGCTGTACAGCAAAGTGATTCGGTTATGCACATATATACATTCTTTTTCATATTCTTTTCCATTATGCTTTATCCCAGGATACTGAATATAGTTCCCTGTGCTCTAAAGTAGGACCTTGTTGTTTATCCATCCTATAGACACTAGTTTGCATCTGCTAACCCCAAACTCCCCATCCATCCCTCCCCCACCACCCTTCCCCTTGGCAACCACAAGTCTGTTCTCTATGTCTGTGTGTCACTCTCCTTCTTGACTTTGTAATTTCAACTACATCTTTGTGAGTGAATGCACACACCCACACACACTCCTCTACCACAAGCTAAATGAGCTCGTGAGAGATCCCTAGACGGTTAAGCTCATTGGTTTGCTTGGCTATCAAAATGGGCCAGCGTTACAGAGACTGGCTGTTGTTTGCACCAAACTTAGGAGGAAACTTGCTCCGGGCAGTGGTTATTTGGATGCAATGCTACCTTATCCTGTTGGCTAAGAGTCTTGAGATTACTCCTCCCCAGGGAAAGTCTCAAGAGAATAGAGGACGAAATTTCCTTTTACCCTCAAGCTCCGCACTCTTTTTTTTGTTTGTTTGTTTTATTGCTATACGTGGGCCTCTCACTGTTGTGGCCTCTCCCATTGCGGAGCACAGGCTCCGGACGCGCAGGCTCAGCGGCCATGGTTCAGGGGCCCAGCTGTTTCGCTGCATGTGGGATCTTCCCAGACCGGGGCATGAACCCGTGTCCCCTGCATCGGCAGGCGGACTCTCAACCACTGCGCCACCAGGGAACCCCCAAGCTCCGCACTCTTGAAGCATGAAGAGTTGCCCTGTGCGAGGCACCAGGATTCTTAGCCTCTTGCTGGAGACCCACCTGCAGAGGTTGGGTGGAGTTGTTCTTTGCAGGGGCAGTTTCCTTCTTTGGATCCTCCATCACCATCCTAACTGATTGGATTTTCTGCTGTAGCCAGGAGAACTTGACTACCAGATAGCAGAATAACTGTGGACCACAGAGGCTGGGCAAAACCAGGGATGGCAAAGAGCTGTAAGCATTATCCTTTTCTGATTATTTCAGAGCTCAGATGTCAGAGGGGAAGGACCTATGGGAACTGGTTATTAGAAGGGTTGCTTGTTCAGGGTACCTGGCTGCCTTCCCCCTTCCCCGTTCCCCACCCCTAACCTCATTGCTGATAAAATCGATCACCCTTCCCTGCTGCACCCAGATGTGGCCTTAAGATTCTTCTCCACCTGGTTGCCGTATGATCCAGCAATCCCACTCCTGGGCATACATCCGGACAAAACTCTAATTCAAAAAGATACATGCACCCCAGTGTTCATAGCAGCCCTATTTACAATAACCAAGACATGGAAACAACCTAAGTGTCCATCGACAGATGAATGGATAGAGAAGATGTGGTATTTATATACAACAGAATACTACTCAGCTATAAAAAGAATGAAATAATGCCATTTGCAGCAACATGGATGGACCTAGTGATTATCATACTCAGTGAAGTAAGTCAGAAAGAGAAAGACAAATATCGTATGATATTGCTTATATGTGGAACCTAAAATATGACACAAATGAACCTATCTATGAAACAGAAACAGACTCACAGACATAGAGAACTGATTTGTGGTTGCCAAGGGGGAGGGGGGTGGTGGTGGAGGGATGGATTGGGCGTTTGGGGTTAGCAGATGCAAACTAGTGTATATAGGATGGATAAACAACAAGGTCCTACTGCAGAGCACAGGGAACTGTATTCAATATCCTGTGATAAACCATGAAAGAAAGTGAAAAAGAATGTATATATGTGTATAACTGAATCACTTTGCTGTACAGCAGAAATTAACGCAACGTTGTAAATGAACTATATTTCAATAAAATAAATGAAAAAAAAAAAGATTCTTCTCCACATGGAACCCCAGGCAACTTCAGACAGTCAGGGTTAGCTCAGGGTTAGCTCGGAGTGTTTGCCACTAATTTCCTGGCTTCGTCCAACGTCTGTTGTCTAGGATTATTCTACTAGTTGGTGGGAAAGTCAGAACTACACTCTAGGGACACTGAATTTTGCTTTGTGTATGTTACTGACTGTATGATATTTCTGCGACCATCTCTGTGTGAGCATCTAATGTATTGTCCAACTCGGGACACTGTGTGAAGGAGATGCTGTCAGTAATTACACAGGTTGACTGTTAGAAGCTGGACTGTCTCAGGCCAGTGGAACAGATGGGCACTCAGAAGTGAGCACAGAGATGGCGGGGAGGGTGTCCTGCAGGGGAGCCCTAAGCACACAGCTCATGACTGGCCATGTGCTGAGCTGGGTTGCAAGGACCCAAGGCCTGCTGGAAGTCTGAGTGGACTGGGGCCTTATTAGCATTTGACCTCACTCAGCTTTCAGCTGACACTTGTGGCTCACCCCCATTTGTGTTTTTAGTGGCGATTCCAGGCTGTCAGGTAGGGCCGCCGTCTTATCCATCGGCCGAGGCCTTCAGGAACAGGGGCACCTGACACCCTTCACCTTTGGGTGCCAGTTCAGCCCCTCCGCAGCACCACCTCATTGTGCTTTGTGACTATTTGTCCTCCCTGCAAGCAGGGCTCTCTCTGGACTGGGCCCTAAGGTTGTTGCTTACATGGTGCCATCCTGGGCATTCCTTGAAGAAGAGAGAGAAAGAACTTAGTCCTTCTTTTTACCTTTGATGGCAAGTGACACTGGATTTAAAAACAAGCTCAAATCTTCTGTTTGTTTGTTTGTTTGTTCTTCTCTCTTATTACAAAAGCAATGCCTATTCCCAGTAGAAAAATAAGACAGTAGAAAGAAAATGAAAAATAAGGGAAAGGCATTCCACCATTTCCCCCCATCATACTGTGATGTAGTGTGTGGACAATTGGGGTATGAGTCCCGTGAGAATGTTACGAAGGTTCTGGGGAAAGATGGGACCAAGCATGCGGGCGGGCGGGGTCAGCACAGCCATGGGCGTGGCTGTTCCCAGGTCCGGGGAAAGACACTTCTCCCCACAAGAACTGTGCCATCCAGAACAGGAGGGTAGCCTGCTAGCAAGACCCTTCACGCTGTTGCTCAGTATCTGTGAGGCTTCATCTCTCTGAGACTCAACTTCTTCATCTGGAAAATGGGAGCAATGCCAGTTCCCACCACCATAGGAGCAGGTATCTGTCTGCATGCCTGGTGAGAGTTAAATGACATAATAATGCACGTGACCTGCCTGTTACAGTTGTTATTACAGGTCACGTGATGTGATGGACGCCAGCTTAGTTTTCTTGGGAAGTGGCTGCATACCCCTGGTGGAGTGGGAGTGCATGGAGGAATAGCTTTTTAATAGCTGTGGATTTATTTTTATGACTACCTTTTCTCTATAGCAGGTGACATTAAAAAAAAAGTTTCTTTTTAAATGCATGTCAATAAACATGAATCAATTTGAAAAAAATACGGGGTGAGTAATAGTAGAAGATTTTGGATGTAGCAGAAATCAGAGACACAGGACGCAAATACAGTGAATCGGGAGGTCCCTGCACTAGCTCACGGGAGCCTCGGAACAGCCTTTTGGATTTTGTATATTTTACCCTCAGATAACCCGGTCCGATCGCCCCTCTGTCAGGGGGGATCTCACCCTTGCTGAGGCTAAACGACTTCAGAGACCCACAGCCCACCCGCGGCAGGTGTGGGCAGGAGTGAGGTGCTCTGTGTCCATGGCTCATTCTTTCCCTCCCAAGGACAGTCAGGGAACCGCTGTCTCTCAGGAGACAGACACAGAGCCGGAGTCTCTGGGTGAAGGCGGCCACTTCCCACTAGACGTTGGTGCCCTGTCCATCCCCCCAGGCCACCCTCAATGTCGCATAGAGATGCTAAGCCCACTGGCAGCTTCCTGCATCTATCTGGCTTGGGAACGTCTGCAGTTGCAGGGGGCACAGTCCAGAAGTGTGGGCATTAGCACCCTAGGGGCGACCCTCAGCCACTGGGGGACAGGAGGGGGTGGCTGAGTCCCTGGCTGGCCCACCCTTCATCCCGACAGTTCAGAGGTGAGTTTCCCAGTCTCCTGGGGGGTCCCCAGCAGGACTGAGCCCATTGCCCACAGTGGGAACCTGCTCATTCCACAACTTTATTGGCTTTGTTCTTTTCCCTGTGTCACTACCCCACCCCTTCCAGTGCTCCTGGGATTACCTCTCAAATAAGGGACTCTTTCCCAGTCCTTGCCTCGGGGTCTGCTTCTGAAAACTCAAATTAAGACAGCCCCTCAAGGGTCAGCCAGCTGGACCTTCAGGTTCTCTGTCCACTGAGATGGTCACTGGAGAAGAAGGAGGTGAAATGGTACAGTAGAATTCACATCTTGTTGGCTGTCGGTCATATCACTGATTTTAGTTGACAAAGCTTTGAATATGTACAGACATCACATCAACTGGGTTTTTACTGTCAACGCAGCCTAATGTCCATTTCCTTTGGTCCCTTTGGAAGGGATTGATCCCTGGGTGTGGCCGTGTGAAATGGGGTACACTAGGAATCTCTGACCCAGTCTTTGAGTCTGGCTTGGAAAATATCACAAAGTCTGGACAGGACTGGTTGCCACCATGTTCATAAAGCTGCCATCTATGTATACTGCCCAGGTAATTAAACCTCCAGAACAGAGTGCCTGTATTTTTAACAGCCAAATAAGTTAAGGCAAGCCACTCCTTGCTATGCACTTGGAAATGAAATGAATTCCTCAACATACTACTTACATACTTGGGCCAAAGTTATTCAGATTTTCAGCCTTTGGATGTGGTAAGCATTCCTGGTGACTTTTATTTTATCTTTGTCCATTAACTTTTTTTTGTTTTTTATTCTTAATTTTTTATTGAAGTATAGTTGATTCCCACTATTATATTAGTTTTAGGTGTACAACATAGTGATTCAGTATTTTTACAGATTATACTCCATTAAAAGTTATTAGAACTGATGACTTTTTTTAAAAAAAAGTATTTATTTTGGCTGAGCTAGGTCTTTAGTTGCGGCACGCAGGATCTTTAGTTGCAGCATGCGGGATCTAGTTCCCTGACCAGGGTTGAACCCGGGTCCCCTGCATCGGGAGCACAGAGTCTTAACCACTGGACCACCAGGGAAGTCCCTAGAACTGATGACTTTAAGATATTTGGGTTTGGCTAATCTCTAGGACTCATTATGTATATCGCCAATTTGAAAATGATGTAGGTGCTAGTCGAATGCTTTCACCGGAAAACAATTTTAGGAAATACCTAAAGCTGCCGTATGTGCTTTTCCTTGTAAGTCGTGTATCTTAAACGTGTCTGGAAAGGAGCAAGAGGCAGGGGAGTTCAGGGGGTGAAAGGATGGGGCACGAAGCTTTTGATTTCAGGGCTACAAGCCTTCATACACCCAGGAATTCCTCTGAGGCTGGAAATGAACTTCTGGAGAAGAGGAGAGCCATCTGGGGAAGAAGAGTTTAGGAGGAGGCTGGCGGTGGGCGGCTGGAAGAACAGAAGGCAGAGGAAGCGTGAGGAAGGATGCAGAGGGTGAGAGTGGAGTCAAGGAAGGCGAGGTGGTGGGAAGAGGGAGGGTGGGGAGTGGAGGGACGTGCCCAGCTCCTCCAGGTCAGCGTGAGCCCTGGAAGGAAAGCAGCTCTAACATTTTTGGAAAGGTTTTTTTTTTTTTTGCTGTACGTGGGCCTCTCACTGTTGTGGCCTCTCCCGCTGTGGAGCACAGGCTCCGGACGCGCAGGCCCAGCGGCCATGGCTCATGGGCCCAGTCGCTCCGCGGCATGCGGGATCCTCCCGGACCGGGGCACGAACCCGCATCCCCTGCACCGGCAGGCAGACTCTCAACCACTGCGCCACCAAGGAAGCCCTTGGAAAGGTTTTTGACGTCCAGGATTGAAGTAGGTGTTTTTTTATTTTTATTTATTATTATTATTATTTTGTGGTACGTGGGCCTCTCACTGTTGTGGCCTCTCCCATTGTGGAGCACAGGCTCCGGACACGCAGGCTCAGCGGCCATGGCTCACGGGCCCAGCCACTCCGCGGCATGTGGGATCTTCCCAGACCGGGGCACGAACCTGTGTCCCCTGCATCAGCAGGCGGACTCTCAACCACTGCGCCACCAGGGAAGCCTAGTAGGGCCTTTTTAAAATCAAACCCTAATTAACTAGAAATCTTAATGAATTTGAATACCCATTCTTTAGCAGTTGGTTTTTTTTTGGGTTTTGTTTATTTTTTTAGTTGGGCTGGATTTGGGGCTGCATGTGGATACAGACAGTTGGGTTTTTAATGGATTTCCAGCATCTCTGTGACTGGGTTGGCAAGGCTGATTTTTCAAGGGTATATAGGACTCTAGTTATTTCTTCAGTTACTTTCTCAAAAATCATCTAGGCCAGCGGTTCTGAAACTTCCTGTTCATCAGCATCACCTGGAGGGCATGTTAAAACACAGATTCCTGGGCCTGTACCCCAGAAATTCTGATCCGGTAGGTCTAGGATCCACCAGATTTTTTACATTTCTAATCATTTCCAGATGGTGTGGTCCAGGGACCACACTTTGAGAACCACTGGCCTAGATGAAAACATATACAGTATCAGGGCTGGAGTGTTTTCTAAAATTAGAATATTGGCCCAGAGTCTCGATTTGGAAAAATCTAGACGTTTCGGCTGGTGGAGCTTTTGAAAATGCAGCTGACAGCATCCAAAAGCATAATAAAAACACAAGCGTCTACACATTTCTGAGTTCTGGTGCAAACAAAAGAAAACACTTCCAAACGAATTCTTCTCCCCGTATCAGCAACTGCACATTCCAGCGGCAGCTACTAACCTCTGGGAGTTTTCCCGGGCAATTTATCAGATGATTGTCTTCAAACCAAGAGAATGTACTTGCAGAGCATCTGGTTACTCTCTCTTTCAAGGACGAATGTGGGCTGGCCTTTTACTATCACTCTTTTAAAGGTTGGCTGATGGGACCTAAGAGTGGTTGTTTGGCTTGACCCTGAGAGGGAGGTGGGGGACGGACAGCAAACACCTTGCAGGACAGGGTCAGGACTCGAACCTCAACTCCTGACTAGTAGAGGGAAGATCGTATTCCCATTATCTCCAGTTAACCTCTGTTAACTAGCTGAACGGCCCACTGGTACGATATCTCTCCATCTGTAAGGTGAGACTCCAGTTTCTGAGCTGTGTTTGTCAGAGTCCTCGGGTTCCATGGATTTGCTGAAGGGCCTCTGAGGGAAGAGTGTTGCCAGCCGATCAGCGTTCCTGTCCCCCCGTCATGTCCTTCAAGAAGCACATCTCTGCTTTCCTTCTGTATGTTGGCTTCCCTGGGATATTTTGTTTAAAGGATGACGCGTGGCTTTAAAAAGTGTGAGGACCAATGACCTTTAGGGTCCCTTCTATTTTTTTTTTAATTAATTAATTTGGTTGCACCGGGTCTTAGTTGCGGCTCGAGGGCTCCTTAGTTGTGGCATGTGAACTCTTAGTTGCGGCATGCATGTGGGATCTAGTTCCCCGACCACGGATCGAACCCAGGCTTCCTGCATTGGGAGCTTGGAGTCTTAACCACCGCACAACCAGGGAAGTCCCAGGGTCCCTTCTATTTCTAAAATCTTGAGTGTTCGATCCCTTTATAAGTAATAACACAAAAGGTCCTTGAAACCTCATTTTCAGTTCTTCACCTCCAGTAATTGTGTATCAATTGTGGATGACGTTTTGGTAAAAATTAAGATGTTTGAGAATTCCCTGCCCCATTCCATCCTCAGCAGTCTTGAGGGGCCGAGGGTGGGGAGAGTAGAAAAGCATCCCGAAGGTGAAGGTGAAGCGCAGGTCTCCACCCAGCACTGCCTTGTCTCTGACCCGGATTTAGCTACACCCACTCAGCAGTGTCCCATCCCCAGAGCTGAGAATCACTTTCACAAGGAACCACCGTGCCTCAAGGGGGTGGGGCTGATTTTCCTTCCCATCAGTGTAGTCCTAGTAGGATTGTCTGCAAGACGACAGTCATGTGACCATGTAGGCCAATCGCAGCTCTCTCTCAGAGATGTGACTCCTGGGGGCAGAGATGAATGCCCTTGGAGCTGGGTCATCCCAAGGGCAGTGCCGTGGACCCCAGCTGCTTAGATTGCTGGGACTGCCCTGGTTTCTGTCCTTCCCAAGGCCTGTAAATTACCCAGGATCCATCTGGTTCCTCAGCCCTTTCCCACCGCTGGAAAGACACCCAGGCTTTCTTTCCTGCACCATGTCTCTCATGAAGGGGCTTCCCCAGGCTTATGTGACAGTCCGGAGTAATTCAGAAAGCCATTCACCAGGACCTCCAAGGGGCCTCCCACCTGCCCTGGGGCGTTTGCACAAGAGCGTCAGTAATGCTCTGCTCTCCCGGGGGCTGGGGAGGGGGGAGTCGGGCAGCACAGGTCTTGAAACAAGGACAATACTGTTGTTTTCATTGTACTCTGAGTGACCATCCCTGTGACACAGGATTTGAGGACCCATCATTAAGCCCCCAGGATGGAAAACTCCTGAAGGCAGAGCGTATCAAAAGTCAGCGACTGGTTAACTCATTTATCAAAAGAATGAGCCCAGAAGCTAAAACAACCAAAGACGGATTTCACATTATTTTAGTTCAGAGCCCTGTACCTGGAGACATGCATCCCTTTTAATAATTTGGTTCATTCTTTTACTTCTGATTTAAAAATAATACTTCAGACCATGGGTGGGTCCCTTAAAGGGTGTGATATTCGCACATGCTGTTGCTTCTCTCGATGGGCAGTGGAGCTTGGACAGCGGAGGCCCAGATCCAGGGCTGAGAAGTGGGTGGCACCTCGGGGAAAGCATGCAGGAGAGTCCAGGGGCTGCGGGTGAGGAACCGGCTCTGGGTCTTGGGGTCCTTCCCTTCTTCCCTCCCCATCTGTTTGCCCAGTGTAGGCATCCCTGGTATCCATGAAGGGATTTCAGAGTCTTCAGGGGAAAGGATTTGGTAATCAGAAATTAGAGGCTGAAAGGGCTGTGGGATTCACCCTAGAGCAGGAGACACTGAGGAAAACAAGATGGTCCACGTGTCTAAAATCAGTCCTGTAGACCTTCCAGCGCAGGGGCCACTAGCCATGTGAGTCTGGGGCGGGGTCAAAATGCAGAGAATTCAAATCGATGTGATGTGTTGTAAGTGTGAAATACACACCAGATTTCAAAGACCTAGCCTGGAAAAAAGGAAAATATCTTATCAATAGCTTTTAAACTGTTGATGACATGATAAAATGATAAGATTTTGGGTATATTGGGTGAAATAAAATATATTGTTAAAATTAATTTCACCTGTTTCTTTTATTTGATGGGGCTACTAAGAAATTTAAAATTATGCCTGAGGGTTGGACAACCCTGTATTAGAATAATATTTAATTTAAAAAAATTTATTATTATTATTTTTTTGGCTGCATTGCGTTTTTGTTGCTGCACGCGGGCTTTCTCTAGTTGCGGCGAGCAGGGGCTACTCTTCATTGTAGTGCACAGGCTTTTCATTGCAGTGGCTTCTCTTGTTGTGGAGCATGGGCTCTAGGTGCGCGGGCTTCAGTAGTTGTGGTGCGTGGGCTCAGTAGTTGTGGCTCGTGGGCTTAGTTGCTCCGCAGCATATGGGATCTTCCCAGACCGGAGATTGAACCTGTGCCCCTGCATTGTCAGGTGGATTTTTAACCACTGTACCACCAGGGAAGTCCCAACTTATTTAATTTTTGCTTGCCTAAACCTACACAAAAGGCATGTGTGAAGGTACATTGCTAACGATTGCAAATTGACCAATCTGATCTAGCACCACTCTTAAGTTCTTTAAGATAAACTCTGAAGTTCTCTTGGGTAAATAAAATAGTTTCAGAGGTTTGAGTTGGGTGAGGGTTAGCCGATCCCTGACAATCTTGCTGAAGTTTCAGACCAAATTCACGTGAATGGATATTTATTAAATAAGCCTTTTTTCTGATGCAGTCTCCTAAGGTTCATACAGCCTCTTCTCCAGGCTCCATGAAGTCCCAGATCTCTGCTGTTTTAGGTGCTAAGGCAACACTTTGCATGAAAAGCTCATTCAAGGCAAGTGACACAATAGGGTCAGGATTCTGGTATCCTTGCTGTCAGCATCAGACAATCATATCTCCCTACACCAGCGGTCTTTTACAGGAACGATTATAAGGAATCAAGCGCCTTTCCTAAGAGTGCAGACCTAATGCCTCCCTGGAACCTAAACGCTATTAGTACCAGGATGGCGCATGTCTCAAAATATCTTGGCCTGTCCACATGCCTTGACTGTCTTAACTCTATTCATGCAGTGGTAGGGAGTATCTTAAATATTTTAGCAAACCACATTTCTACCTTTGTCAGTGAGAGCGCATTGCTAACGTTCATCATGCTTTTTAACAAGTTTAGGAAGTCAGTAAAAATTCACTTAGCCCTCATGTATTGGCAGGTGGGCATGGCAGAGGGAGCAAGGAACTTGGACCTGTAACATCTCTCTGAATTGTTGAAGTATTTAAGTCAGTTCCAGACATCACAGCACTATCTTATGAAGAGCACAAATACTTACTCATACCTATTTGGTTGATCCAAACAAGATCAATGAGATATGGGCTTCCCTGGTGGCGCAGTGGTTAAGAATCCACCTGCCAATGCAGGGGACATGGGTTTGAGCCCTGGTCCGGGAAGATCGCACATGCTGTGGAGCAACTAAGCCTGTGCACCACGACTACTGAGCCTGCACTCTAGAGCCCAAGAGCCACAACTACTGAAGCCCATGCGCCTAGAGCCCGTGCTCCGCAACAAGAGAAGCCCGCGCGCAGCAATGAAGACCCAACACAGCCAAAAATAATAAATAAATAAATAAATTTATTGAAAAAAAAATCAATGAGCTAAAAGTTGGTGAATTATCAGAAAGTTTGGTGAGAACATTCAATCTTCTGTCCTAAGTGTTATTTCCAACTTGAAAGGAACAAACACTATTCACCACAGCAATCGTGCTAAAACATGAATTTTATGTTGAAGATACATGGCCTCAAGATGTCAATAGTCCTTGGAGAAAACTATTAAAATTAAGGTTTCCTATCCCATAGGTTGTCTTTTCACTTCGTTGATGGTTTCTGTGCACAGCTTTTTTGAGTTTGATGTAGTCTCACTTGTTAATTTTTGATTTCGTTGCTTGTGCTTTAGGTGTCATGTCCAAAAAAATCATTGCCAACACCCATGTCAGGGAGCTTTTTTCCTGTTTTCTTCTTGGAGTTTTTGTTTCAGTATTAAATTATTTAAATATTTAATCCATTTAGAGTTCATTTTTGTGAATGGTAAGATAGGGGTCTAGCTTCATTCTATTGTATTTGTTTATTTTTAATTTTTTATTGGAGTATGGTTGATTTACAGTGTTGTGTTAGTCTAGCTTCATTCTAAAATAAAGGTTTCAGTGTTAAGGGAAAACTGTTTCTTAGTCTTAGAAACTCAACTCACTGATGATAGGATATAGAACAAATATAGATGTAACTTAAATTTTAAGGTTATCGGTATATAAATATACTCTTTCTCCCTGATCTTTCTAGATCAAGGCTTCTCAACCCTGGCACTATTGACACTTCGGACTGGAGAATTCTTTGTTGTGCGGGGTTGTCCTAAGTATTGTAGGATATTTAGCAGCATCGGTGGCTGCTACCCACTAGATGCCAGTAGTAACACCCCCCCGCCCGCCCTCCGCCCCCCGCCCCCCCAAGTGGTGACAATTAAAAAAGCCTTGAGATTGTGCCAAATGTCCCCTTGGGGGCAAAATCACTCTCGGCTGAGAACTACTATTCTAGACCAGGTCCAATGGGCTAGCCCAGTGCTTGGCTAGAAATGCAGAATCTCAGACGCCCTCACAGACCCACCAAACCAGTCTGCATTTTGGTAAGACCCCGGCCGATGTCACACCCACGCCCGTGCTCTCTGCCCCCCGGCCCCCGCGGCGCCTCAGAGTCGATGCCTCATTGCAGGAGGCAGATGAAGCCCTGCTGAGTAACCTGCGCCTTCAGATCGAAGCCCAGTTTCTGCAGGATGACATCAGTGCGGCCAAGGACAGGTACAAAAAGGTAACCATGACCCTTCTTAGCCCTTCCCCCCAGAAAACCAGTTCAGGGCACTCGTGGCTGAAAAAATGGGGTGGCTGGAGTGGGCTGCCCTGTGTGCGGTGCCCCGAACCAAGCGGGGCTGGGCTGATCGCTGGGCGGTACCTAGTGAGCCAGACCTGCGGGGCTGTGGGAGGGGTGGCAGTGTGTGTGTGTGTGTGTGTGTGTGTGCGCGCGTGGCGGGGGTATGTGTGTGTGTGTGGGGGGGGTTATGGATCGGGGGGGAGCCAATATCTGTGCAGGACGTCACAGTCCACAGAGTAATTGCACACAGATCCGTCTTGATTAAGCTGTAGCCTGTTGACTGGTTCAGCTCAGAAAATGGAGAAAATGCAAAAATCGTAATTTTTTAGCGCTGTCTCTGAGGGAACACATGGCACGCAGGGGCCTCCTCGCATGTAGCGCTGTGCTCTGCCCCCACCCCCACCAGCTTCTCACAGGCCTCAGGTTGGGGGGGCCTCGGTGTTCTGGAAAAGTCCAGTCCTGGAGCTGTGTAACCAAGGGCCAGTGGCCTAACCTCTCTGAGCTTCTTCATCTTCGAAATGCAAACGCCAGACTCTCTTTCCTGCACAGCCGTGTTATCTGAGCATAGACACCTGTGGGCCTGGCCATGACCCTCAGCCCTTGGGGCTGACCTCTCCAGGGGGCCTGGCCTCCCTCCAGCTGCAGTATCTGCGTCTCTGCCTCAGGACGGATGTGCACCAGGCAGCGGAGGGCAGGGCTGCCTCACAGGAAATGTCGGGGAGTTAATGCCCCGGGAGCAGCCTCAGCCAGGGACGGATGGAGTTGGTGGACACGTACCCCAGCTCCCTCTGCACCGGCTCCCAGAGAGCCTGCTAGGACTGGTGCCCACATGGGTAATTCACCTGATAACACAGTGTCTCACCTCCCTGCTCCACTGCTCATGTTTCCTGGCATCTTTGCCCAAGCAAACTATTTGCACCCAGATCCTTCCCCCAGGGTCTGTATCTTACTCAGCTGGGGCTGCTATAACAAGGTACCATGGACTGGGTGGCTTATGAGCAACAGAAATTCATTCCTCTCAGTTCTGGAGCCTGGAGCACCAAGATCAGCATGCCGGCAGGGTTGGGTTCTGGTGAGGACCCTCTTCCTGGCTTGCAGACGGCTGCCTTTTTGCCATGCACTCACCTGGCCTTTCCTAGATCCGTATCCATAGAGAGAGTGACCGCCTTTCTTATCAGGGCACTAATCCCACCCTGGGGGCCCCACCTTCATGCCCTCATCTAAATCTAATTGCTCCCCAAAGGTCCCACCTCCAAATACCATCCTGCTGGGGGTTAGGTCTTCAGCACATGAATTTTGGAGGGACACAACTTTCGATCTATAACTGTCTGCTTCTGGGGAAACCCACAGTGAGGCAACGTGAGGTAATATGGGTGAAGCACCTCGTACAACCTGGAACTTGGCAAGTGCTCAGGCAGCATCAGAGTCCCTTCCTTCCTCTGTGGGTGCCTGCTGCATTGTCTCACTGAATCCCAAAAAACAGACTCAAGAGACAGTGTCCTAGGTTCCCTGTCAGCAGAGCCTGAGGTGCGTATAGGTGGAGCGGGGGGCAGGAAGGCGCAGGGGAAGGGGCTGAGCTGGAGTCCAGACTCAGCCTGATCCCATGGGGGCTCTGAAGCATGAATCGCACCACAAGCTTGGTCCCACCTCGAGGCAAGAGGATTGGTCTTGTGTCCTGAGCCAGGAGTCACTGGTCTGGGTGGGGGATGGTGTGGCATTGGGGGCAGTTGCATAGCTTCCTGGCAGGATGACCACTGTGTGGCTGAGGGCAGTTCTGTGGAGGGGGCAGCTGTGCTACATTGTCAGCTCTCGTGCAGGGAGCAGGCCCAGGTGATCTGCTGGTGAAAGGGACCAGGCATTGCCTTCAGGTTGTTAATCCCTCTTTTGTGGAAGAAATGGAGGTTTAGGAGGTTTGAGTACCTTGCCTGAGACCACATGCAGCTAGTGAGTGAGGCAGTCCCGCCGGACTAGCCACAGCCTGTTCTCTGAAGCACCGCCTGAGCTGTAGTCAGCAAGGTCCTTTGTACCCTCCGGGGACTCTTTGTCCCCATCCCTGCTTTTCTGATAACCCTGCATCCAGGGCGCTATGGAGACAGCCACAAGGCAGCCACGGGACTGAAGGGAATGTGACATGAACTAAGCCTCGGTTTATTCATCGAGCCCAGTGTTCTCATGCAGATTAAAGGAGGCATAAAGCGTCCTCTGCACCCATCACAGTCTGTCCTATTTGTGGCGGTGGGACACATGAAGGCATTCATCCTGCGGGTCACCTGGTATGGGAGGGGAAAATCCGGGGAGCTCAAGTTTTCATGAGAATGCTTTTCTCTCCCAACAGAATCTTCTGGAGATTCAGACCTATGTCAGCATCCTGCAGCAGATCATCCAGACCACCCCGCAAGCAGCCGCCATAACCAGTGGCATGAGGGAGGTAAGAACAGGAGCCTGGGCGTCTGGGAAACCGCACGTGGGGATTTGTCCTGCAGCCCCGGGAGCCCAGAGACCCAGGGAGAGACGTCAGGTCACCCCCACAGCGGGTTCACATTCGAAGTGCACTCTTCTGCTCTTTCACACAGACGGTGAACGTGGGTATTTAGACATCTGAGGACATAAACTGTGCCCCTGCCCATCTTCTTAGGTATTTCTTCTTGAGGATTACGGGCTGTCCTTCCTTGTCTAGTTTATAAGAAACTTCCAGACTGTTTCCCAAACACTGTAGCACTGCTGCATCCCCACTGGCGACAGATGGGAGTTTCTGTTGCTTTGCTTCCTTGTCAACGCTGGGTATGTCGGGTTTTTATTTTGGTTTTGCCGTTTGCTACTCTAATAGGTATGTTGTGTATCTCTCTGTGCTTTTAACTTGCATCCCCTCAGGCCTTAATGATGTTGAGCATCTTTTCATGTGCCTATTTGCCATTTGTATAGCTTCTTTGTTGGACTATCTACCCAAGACTTTTGCCCCTATTTTTTTATTGGGTTGTTTGTTTTCTTATTCCCCTCATCAATTTGACCATAATTTTGAATACAGAGAACCTCAGACAATTAGTGACTCTATTTTCAAGGTCAGGCTCCGCTAGTCTGGGGCATGCAAACTCTTGGGAAAGGATAGAGGTGATTGAAACCGATTTTTAAAAAAACTGGGATTTGGATGTAAAACCTTATTCCCAATATAATGTTCCAAATCCCTTCCTCACTTAGCTCTCTAGCAGGGCAACAGGATATCGATATTTTTTCCCCTAATGTGGTTTATGGGATTTTGTGATGCATGATATGATATTGTAGAAATAAACTGAAAAGGATGCAAATTAAAACAAAAATGTCATGTGTCCTTTCTTCAGAGGAGTGTTACGTTGGGACAGGGTTTTGTAGACTGTTCAGCTGAGAAGACTCTGGGTTTTTCTGCAAGGGTGACTTAGGACAGAAGTCTACCCAGACCTACACCCTGGAGAACCAGTGGGCTAGGGTAGCTGACTGCTTGATGTTTGTTTGAACCTAATTTTTTATATCAAAGCTAAAGACATCCCCAAATTTGCTTTCAGAGACACTTTTGAACCCTGCCAAGTAACATCTAAGAGGCAGGAGAGTTACTTTTATTGGCCTTGATGGGGATATTCTTGTCCACATTGCCCACCAATGACCCCAACTGAACTGGGGATGCCGCTAAGGCCTAAAAAACAGCTTCTCCTAAAGCATACTTTTCTTTGTCCGAGACTTCTTTCCAGACACTTTATTTCTGTTTTGCAGACATTTTTCCTTTAATTCATAGGTGTTTGACATCAGAGCACACTTTTAAAATCACATCATCTGTTCCCTTGTAACCCTGTTCTTCTGAGTTGTACTAACGTAGAGCCGTCTAGACCTAGTTTGATCGTGTCAGTGATCATCAGAGACCCTCAGTGTCGTTGCCCGGGAGCTTGAGACAAATGCAGCCTCTGCAGCCCGACCCCCAGCAGACCCACTGTGTCAGAATCTGCATTTTAGCAAGATGCTCAGGGATTCGTGTGCACGTTAAAAAGCAGATTTAGAAAGAATCACATTCTTTATTAATCTCAGCTGAAAAACTCTACATACGAGCTAGGTGGTTGCTTTCAGGTTTGCTCCTTTGACTCTTGTTACTGTCCTAGAAAATGCCGGTTGAGTTTCCACAAAGGATATAATTAGCATTGCTTCCTAGGAGCATGGGGTTAATGTGTCCATAAAGTATAAAGTCAGTGTCCTGTAGCCAGAGGTCCCTGGGGCCACCTCTGTGGTCAAATCAAGCTGGGTTTATTATTCCCCACAGGAGGGGAGGGTGTACGCCGTGGATGGGGGCCTGTGCTGGCCTGGGTGCTGTCGGGGGGTGGGGGACTGGTCTTATGGTTGAAAAGCCCCCTAGTTTGTACCTTGGAGGCCGAGGTATGGGGTGAGGCTAAGGCCGTGCTTGGTAACTAAGCATCATCACTTGAGTTAGTGGTCATTTCTGTGGTTACACGGTGGTCGCTTGGTCTGAGCTCAGACACAGTTGCAGAGCCGGTCTTGTTTCTGTCTTGTTCCCCTGGGATCCCAGAGTGACATCTTTGGGTGTTGAGGTGGCATCGTCTGTAAGTTTATAAGGAAGGAGCATCATGCTGGGGGGGGGTTGGTTAGTGCCAGCTTCCAGCTGACAGCTGCCGGCTGTCTTCCTTCCTCTACAGTAAGTATCCAAGGGCCTCCTGTGTGCAAGGCACTGTGGGGGCACCTGTGGGTGGACATGGGGAGGATGTAGTATAAGTAGGAGCTGGGCAGTGAGGAGAGGCGGGGCCAGACAAGCAGGCTGGGCCCTGGCTGGGAGGTGGGTGAGGGATTTGCACTGTGTCTGTGTCCATGCTGAGGCTGCAGGTCTCGGTTGGCGTGTTTGCACATCCTCCATGTAGTGGTACCCAGAACGTGAGTCCCCTCTGCTCCCAGCTGTCCCCACGTCTGTGTCTTTGGGGCAGGGAGGCAGGAGCCGAGGCACAGAGAAGCAGGGAGGACAGAGACAGAGAGAGAAACAGACAGACAGACAGGGAGGGACACACAGAGAGACTGAGAGAAGGCACGTCTCCACTGAGAGACTCCGAAATAAACACACCATCCTTCAGCAGCTCTGTCCCCAGGCCCGCTCGTCCTCCCTCGCTCTCACTTTCTCTGTGTCTTGTTACTCCGGCCACTTTGCAGGAGGCTGCAGAGCAGGGGCACCTTCAGTGGGTGGCCGTGAACCTGCTGGGCTGTGACTCTGCCCGGCAGGGGGTGGGGGGAGGGTCTCCGTGTCAGAAGGTGCTGCTCTAGAGAGGCCAGGCTCTCAGGAAGGGGTTTAGATGTTTCTGAATAATGTGGAGAGGCTGGTGGGAAAAGGGCAGCTGCTCTGCAGAGTGTGGAGAGGTTGAGGATGGACCTCCTTCCAGAACATTCCGGGAGCACCGACAGGGCTTCCCCTGTCGCCATGGCCCCTGCTGTGTGCCGTGGGGATGGCTCAGCACAGTTGGTGTCTCTGGCTCAGGGCTCAGACTTAGAAAACAAAGCGAAAAGGCAGTGAGTGGCCATGGTGGGCCCGCCTGAGTCAGCTTGGCTGCTGTGACAAAATACCGTAGACCAGGTGGCTCAACCAACAGACACTTATTGCTTACAGTTCTGGAGGCTGGAAGTCCGAGGTCAGGGGGCTGGCAGATTTGGCCCCTGGGGAGGACCCCATCCCGGCTGGTAGACGCCACCCTCTCCCTGTCCTTTCCTTGCTGCCCGCATGGAGGAGGGGGCCCTGGTGTCTCGTCCTCTTCTAATAAGGCCACTAATCCCATCGTGGGGGCCCCACCCTCATGACCTCATCTAAACCAACCCTCCTGCCAAAGGTCCCACCTCCAGATGCCATGCATTGTGGGTTAGGGCCTCGGCCTGCGAACTTGGGGGGACGTAAACATGCAGAACACAGCGGCCCTCTCCTCCGAGTGTGAGCGTGCTGAGTCTGGCTTCTCTGTGCAGGCGAAGCTCTTGACGGAAAGGGAGGTGGCCACCCTGCAGAGCCAGCTGGAGGACGGCCAAGAGGTGCTCTGCCTCCTGCAGTCCCAGAGAGCCGAGCTGCAGGCCCAGGTATGCCCGTCCCTCCTGTCTGCTCCTCTCATTCAGGTGTCACGTGCCTGCAGAGGTGTGCACTCGAGCATCGAGCGCTGTGAATTCTACAAACTCAACACACCTGGGTCCTCAGCCCTCAGCGCCACAAACAGCATCCCCAGTGGGGTGACCAGCCGTCCACTTCCCGGGACGCCTTCCTGCCCAGACTGGAAAAGCCCTGGGCCAATGAGGGCAATGGGTCCCACTAATTCGTGGCCCCCAGAGGTCCCCCGCAGGCCCGCTTTGAGTCGCCGCCCCTCCCCCACCGAGGGTAAGCTATCCCCACTTCTGCATAACAGATCTGTTTTGCCCAGTTTAACCTTGTTTTTGAAAATAAGAAATGGACATACGTTGAGGTTTTTACCCTACGCTCGCATGAATCTGTGCTTCCTGTTTCTCTTCTCATGACCTAAACTCTCTTCTTTGGAATTTGACTGCAGCCCTAGAGAGAGTGGTTGTGTTGGGATTTGCTCCTGCTCAGAATTTGTCAGCGGAAACTTTGCATTTCTACCCCCACCCCTTTTCTTTTTTTGGTGAAGCTTAGTTTGCAAACGAGCAGAAAAGCTTTCTGCAAACTTTGCAGGAAAGCTCAGTTCTGTCTCTGTGGCCTTCCTTCGCGGTTAACGAGCTTCGTGGGTCACCCCACCCCCACCAACCCTGTGATTCCTCCAGTTTTCTTTCTCTCGTTACCGTACACCGGGCCATTCTGATGGGGACGTTGGGTTAGAATACGCTTCTTACGCTGTGTAACCACATTTCCCAAATCCAAAAGTAAATTGACGTTCGGTTTGACAAGTACACATAAGGGACAAGGGAACAAAAATTTTAAAATCTGCCCCTCTAGAAAACCTAGACCATTAAAGGCTATGTGTTACTTTGTCTCTATCTCACCAATGCCTGACAAGATCAAACCCTGCTGAAGCCACATGAGATGTGGTGCTTTTGGTGGGTACACAGTGTCCTCCAGATCTCAGGACTTGAGTCCAGAATCCTGATTCCTGCCCCACCCACCACCCGGCCCCTCCCTGTGCAGCAACTCAGGGGCCACGGAGAGCAAACGGGGGCCTGGGGATGGTCCCCCAAGGCAAAGACCCCAGCTCAGGAAAGCGAGTACTGCCCTTAAAACGTGTCCTGCTCTTGTTGACAAACTGCGGCTTGGGGACCAGACACACCGTTTTGGTGACTTGTTGAGTGTGTGGTTTCCTCTGAGGTCCTGAGAGGATGGAGGGAGGGTCAGGGTGTCTGTGTGTGTGTGTGATGTGTGTGCACGTTTTTATATGTGTGCATGTGTGCACGTGTGTATATGTATATATGTCTGTATGTAAGTGTATATGTATATGTGTGTGTATACGTGTATGTGTGTATGTGTGTGTATATATTTGTGCATTACTGTATGTATATATGTGTGTATGTAAGTGTATGCGTGTGTGTATGTAACTATGTGTGTACGTGTGTAATGTGTGTGCATGTTTTTATATGGGTGCATGTGTGCATGTAAGTATATGTGTGTATGTGTATATGTGTGTATGTAAGTGTATGCGTGTATGTGTGTGTATGTGTGTGTACGTGTGTGTGTGAATGAGTGTTTGGGGAAGTGGAAGCACACCCAGTCACGGTTCTAGACACCAGTGTTTTCCAAACCACCAGTTACAACCCATTACTGGGTTGTAAAATGAACTCAGCAGAATCGACTGGCTTGAGAAAAGAAGGAATTCACAACACTAGCCTAAGACCGAAGAGGAAATGACAGGGTGCATGGCGAGTAGAGGCAGGATTTATTTTGTGAAACCTTTGTTTTAAATATATCTGTGTGTTTAAGTAGATAGATTTGTGCAAATACACACATGTACTTATATCTTTGTATGATGTCGATGGTTTGTGATGTAAAATGTGGCTCTTCCAATGGCCACGGTGATGAGGTTGAAAACCTCTGCCCAGTCTCCTTCTCAGGAGATGAGGGAGCCCAGGCTGAGGTGGTGGCACATCAACCGGTGAAGCCCGGTTCCAGGCTTGGAAGAATGCTTGTCTCTCTGTGAACTCATATGCATTTATTGACTACAAAAGTAAGACGTTTCATAAAGGATTAGCCTAGTTTCTGAGAATATGAGATAAAGCTCTCTGCTTGGCCGCCGGTCCCCACCCATAGCTGCTGCAGAAAGACTGGCTTATCTAACTCTGAGGTCGTTGTCTCTCTAACTGGGGGGGCTTCACTGTCTCTTCTGTGCCATCCCCCCGCCAATCCCTTGCCCAGCAGTCTGGTGAAGCCTCTGGACCCTTTCTGAGAAAAATGTTAAAGGCGTTTAACTTCTGTCAGAGGTTTAGGACTATGGGAGGCTTAAGCTAAAGAGGCTCCTTTATTGTACTGTGGTTCTGCCCTTGTTTTTTGTTTATTTTTTGGGCGGTACACGGGCCTCTCACTGTTGTGGCCTCTCCCATTGTGGGGCACAGGCTCCGGACGCGCAGTCTCAGCGGCCATGGCTCATGGGCCCAGCCTCTCCGTGGCATGTGGGATCTTCGCGGACTGGGGCACGAACCCACGTCCCCTGCATCGGCAGGCGGACGCTCAACCACTGCGCCACCAGGGAAGCCCTGCCCTTGTTTTTTGAAGGTTCTCATTTATACCTGGGGTATCAGAAGAAACATTTCAACAAAGTGTCTTGTTGGAAATTAATAGCCCCAGCCATCATCTGATGACTTTATTTCTTATCCTATTCATAATTAAAAGTTACTAATTTGAAATTTTATATGTTTATTTTACATTCAAAGTCTTTGGTAAAGTCACATATTCAGGATGACTGAAATAATTCCAGAGGAGCTCTGTTGGAGTAGTTGTAGAGAAATGCATTTGAACTAATGTGGTATAAAACTGTAATAAAACAGAAATTTCATGTATTTGCCAAAATTCTGAGTTTGTAAAATTACCTTCATTTCTTTGGCATCACATACTTGCATTAATAATAGTAAAATAAGATATTGACATTTTCCATAAAAAAAGAAAAATGTCAAAGGCATAAAATAAAGTACATAGAATTAAAAGGAAACCAATTATATTGAAACAAAATATTATCTGCTGAATTAGTTATCAAAATATTGCCAAAGCATTTCCTCTATAATAACATATGTGCTTATAATAAATAGAACCTAGCAGGGGGTCTGATGAAACATGAGTCATATTAGTTTTCTCTTGCGGCCATAATAAATTTTCACAAAGGTCAGGGCCTAAAACAGCACTTCCTTGTGATCTTACGGTTCTGCAGGTTAGAAGTTGGGGCAGGCTTGGCTGGTTTCTCTGCTCTGGGGCTCACAACCCTGAAATGAAGGTGTCGGCCGGCCTGGGTCCCCTGTATCTGGAGGTTCTTGTTGGGTGGTGGGCCGAATCTGCTTCCTGTCCCATTCCTGTCATTGGCAGAATTCCCTTCTGTGTGCCGCTGGGACTAAGGACCCTATTTCTTTGCTGGCTGTCGGTCAGGATTTACTCCAGACGCCGTCCACCTTCCTTGGCATGTGGCCCCTCCATCTTCAAGGACAGCAATGGTGCTTCGAATCTTTCTCGTGCATCTAATCTCCCTGATTTCTGCTCTTAAGGGCCCGTGGAATTAGGAATAATCTAGAATAATCTCCCTGTTTTTTAAGGTCAGCTAAGTAATAAGTCCCTTTGCTGAATAACATAATATATTCATGGGCATACAGCTAAGGGGCAAAGGTCATGGGGCCGAAAGTCTGCCTAATTAGCTTGAATCAAAACACGCATGTGGCAGGACCCACCTGAGAGCTTCTGACTCAGTGAGTCTGGGGCGTGGCCCAAGAATTTTTATTTCTAAATTCCAGATGCTGCTGCTGGTCCAGGAACCACACTTTGAGAACATTGATGTAGGGGTGGGTCCCACGTTGGGCCAGAATATTCTACATCTCGGGCACCTGGGTTCCTGGCTCGGGCCCTCCATAGCCTTATTCACAAGATGTTCACGGCTGGCTTTTTGCTGACTTTAAAAGGCTGTCGTGGCTTCCCAGTGCAGTAGCTGAGCTGAGCGTTCCAGGGGAGACTCATCAGCCTAGCCCCTCAGCAGGGCCAGGGCCATGACTGGGGACATGATGGGGGCCAGGGGAGGGGGAGCTCCTTGCAGCCTGAGGGCTCCAGCCGGCAGGGCTGTGGCAGCTGGTTCTGCCTATGGTTAGGGCATCTGATGCTTCTGGAACCCTCCGTCGCAGGGTCCTCAGGGGGAGGTCCCTGAACCAGCAGCATCAGTGTTAGCATCACCTGGGGGCTTGTCAGAAATGCTCGTTCACGGGCCCGTCCCAGATCTACGGAACCAGGAGCTCCGGAGCGGGCCCAGCATCTCATTTAACAAGCCCTCCAGGTGGCTCCGCAGGCTCAAGTTTGAGAACGTTGGTCCACAGGTTGCCCAGGACCGCACCCATGATTGGAGCTGAATGTGGACCACACACGAGACCCCTGGGGATGGCACTTCTTCCAGGCGGACGAGAAGGGACAGGCGTTCTGCTTCTCGAAATTGCATTTGCTGAGTTTCTGTGACAGGAAAGTGAAAAAAGTCAGATTATTGGGAAAGTATACTCCTCCCAGGCGTCATTTCTCAGTAAAGTCCCTTAGCACCACCTGGTGGTAGGTTTTGGTAAGACAGCGTGTAATCGGCGAAGGACACTTGATTTCTTTTTCCTTTTTGAAATGACCTTGGATCCAAAGGAGTCTGGGTGCCTAAAGGGACTGAGGCAGGAGGTCACCTCTCCAAATGGGCTCACCGTGAGGCACTGGTGACCATGCTGTGCAGAGGCAAGCCCTGCAGCTGTGCTGAAACACATCTTTCAGCCGTTTCTGGCCAGCCCCACGCGAGGTCCGGGAACACTGAGCAGAGCCTGGCCTGGCTCCTGCTCCGGCCGCCCAAGCCCGGTGGGGAGATGGCTATCAGCTGGATCTAAGTGGTCCAAGCGGAAACACACAGTCACCTAGCGCAAGATGAAGTTCCGGCTGCCTAGAGGCCCACACCTTCCACCGGCCTCTTTCCACCCGCCAGGGCTGTCTGTGGGCTGCTCTCTCCCCCTTTCCTCTCTGGACCCCTCCTGCGGATCCTGGCACCGGCGCCTCTGCTCCCCACTTCTCTCTCTGCCAGTGGCTTTGCTTCTGCAGCACCTGGACCGGCCCCACCTCCTCCTGGAAGACTTCTGTGATGTCCCCAGCACCCTGGGCCTCTCCGTGGGCTCTGTGACACCTTGGGCTTGTTCCTGTGACCGAGCCGCCTCCCCCTCTGGGCTGTGG
Organism: Hyperoodon ampullatus; assembly: GCF_949752795.1. NCBI lineage: Eukaryota > Metazoa > Chordata > Mammalia > Artiodactyla > Ziphiidae > Hyperoodon > Hyperoodon ampullatus. The sequence continues at coordinate 21,072,740 of NC_136927.1, forward strand.
CTCCTGGAACGAGGGTTTCTTTCTTCCACAGTCAGGCTGGGGCTGGACGGCATCTGAAGCCCGTGCCGAGATCACTCCCATCAGAGACGTTGCGTTAGCCCCCTTTGAGATGCTGAAAGTGGGGCTTTTATTGGTTTTCCTGAACACCCCGCCCTCTGATGAATGGTTTAAATTATTGAGCTATAACACCAGGTGCTGCGGGCACAGCCCTTTCCTGCTCATGTGGGAGAAAGCTAAGCTTTGATGAAAGGCAGTTGTGATCAGCTTTCATGCCCTCCTGCTGCCCGGTTGACACTGGGATCGCTGGACCCCAGCCATGCCAACCTGTGACCCGCAGGCTTCGTTCTCAGGACTGCTCCGTGGAAATGGAGAGTCTTACGTGGGGATTCATCCGCTCCGGATGGCTTCTTGTCTCTGAGATTTGAGCCTCAAAGGGGTCCTTTGAATTTCTTACTTCATGGAAGCATTTCCTAGAATGTGTGAACAGCAGTGTGGGTAAGAGCATGTGGCCACACCAAGAATCAGAGGCTGTGCCTCAGTATTTGATGTCCCAGGAGACTGTTTGAATGGAGATAATTTTTAATGAGGAACAGAAACCTGGTCAAACTCGCTTGGTTTATTTTGAAATAACTTTAGACTTCTAAGAAGCTGCAAAAATAGCCCAGAGGTTTCTCGTACTCTCCACCCAGTTCCCTCAAATTCAACCTCTTAATAGCACAGCACCAAGGTTGGAACCAGGACATTGTCGAGCACGCCATCCTGGTAACAGATTTGCCTGAAATCTCACCTGTTACCCTGCTCACGTGTTTTCTGGTCCTGGATCCTGCTTGCATTCAGCTGTCCTGTCTCTTCAGCCTCCTCCAATCTGGGACAGTTCCTGCCCATCTCTGTTTCTCATGACCTTGATGGCCAGTCCTCCTGTGGGACGTCCCCCCATCTGGGCTTCCCTGATGCTTTCTTGGGGCTGAGCTGAGGCTCTGCGTTTGCAGCAGGAACACGACAGAAGTGATGGCTCCTTGGTGCCTCTCACCAGGAGCACCATGTAGCTGTGTCTTTGTACTGGGGGTGCGACTTGGGTCACCTGGGGTGGTGTCTCCAGCTTTCTCGACTGTAAAGATATTTTCCCCCAAAGGAGCAAGACGTAAAGGGGCTGATGACATTTGGGAACAGGGCGGGCGGCGGGAGCTTCTCACTCTTCCCTATTCCTCCCTCTTTTCTCTCTTTTGCCGGCTCTCTCATCTCTGTTGCCTTTGCGTTTTGGCTTCCTGTCTCTGTCTTTCTGAAGAATTGCCTTTCTCAGTTTCTCCACGCACTTTACGAAAGATTGTTGCTCCAGGGTGGCGGCCTCAGACCCCGGGCTTATGTGTCCCAGTGAGTCTAGAACCTACCACCAAGTCACTGCTATTTCTGAGATCCCTTCCCAGATGCCCCGGGGAGGAAGCACGTGACAGGCCAGCCTGAGTCCTGGTTCTGCGGCTCTGGTCAGTGGAGTGTGGTCACACTGCTGCCCGGACACTTCCTACGTGTGAGATGGGACAGTCGTCAGACATGGGGATGACACAGGCCAGCGGATGGCTTCCCAGAGTGTCTAGTGCGTGTACCTCTCCCTCTGTTCCTCCCTTCCTCCCTCCTTCCCTTCCCCCGCCACTTCCTGATGCAACAGATCCATTCCTGACAACCTTTGTCAGCTGAGTCTGCCGGTGTCCTCACTAGGGACGTCACTGTTCCACGGCCACCTCTGTACATAAAGTGAGGAATCAGGCTGTCGCAGGAATAATCACCCTCTACACGTCCAATGTGCTCGTTTAGCTGCACGTGTGAGGCATCTTGTGGTGGACATACGTGAGGTTGGATTCAGATACCTGTCTAGTCCCCCGTCACTCAAAAAGTGTGACCTGGAGAGCAGAGCCATGGGCATCCAGTGGGAGCCGCTTAGAAATGCAGCCCTCCCGGGCTTCCCTGGTGGTGCAGTGGTTAAGAATCCGCCTGCCAATGCAGGGGACATGGGTTCGAGCCCTGGTCCAGGAAGATCCCACATGCCACAGAGCAACTAAGCCCGTGTGCTACAACTACTGAGCCTGCGCTCTAGAGCCCGTGAGCCACAACTACTGAGCCTGTGAGCCACAACTACTGAAGCCCAGGTGCCTAGAACCTGTGCTCCACAACAAGAGAAGCCACCTCAATGAGAAGACTGCGCACCGCAAGGAAGAGTAGTCCCCGCTCGCCGCAACTAGAGAAAGCCCACATGCAGCAAAAAAGACCCAACGCAGCAAAAAAAAAAAAAAAAAAAAAAAAAAAAGATTAACTATCCTTTAAGGAAAAAAAAAAAAAGAAGAGAAATGCAGCCCCTTCGGCCCCACTGGACCTGCTAAGTCAGAATCTGAGATTAACAGTATCCTTGGAGGATTCAGATGCACGATGAAGTTTGAGAAGCACTCTTCCAGAAGTGGGTTTGGTTTGCTTGTTCTATTTTGCTTTTGAGAACCAGCCATGCCTATTAGATCTCTTCTCTTTGGGAAAATGAGGTTGTACTAAGCTTGTAAATCAGTACGCTGTGGCCCTTTAGGGGTTGTCACAGCTCTTACAGTGAATATGAGGCCACCTCTTTTTATTTTCCTACCTTAATTTTGATTTGTCCTGCATTAATATGTAATTAATGTTTCCCTGAAGTTATTTTATTTATACACATGTGCGATTGTGCACAAACACACACACACCCTTTAGCTACCAAAACATATATGTAACTCTACTGATCAGAAATCAGGAGAAAATTAAAGTGCCATAGTGATTGAATAAGATCAAGGAAACTTCCTCCCTTAATTATTTCAGTAAAAATAGCATCTTATCTATTTAGTACATGTTCTTTTTACTAATTTTTCAGCTGTCAGATTTATGGTAACTCAGTAAATTATGAATGTACTTTGTTTGAGTTGTACAGTTTATTCCATGGACGGTAGTTTTCGTTTCAGTTTCTGGGGTTGTCATCTTCCCACTGCCTTTGCGGGGTGGAGACTCTGCTAGGGCAGATTTCCGAGGGTGCTGAGGCAAGCGTAAGGAGAAGGGGTTCACATCCCTCTGTGGTTTAAGGGTTCCCTGCTGACAGAGAAACAGAGAAACAAACCCACAGAACAAATAAAACTGGATATGCCGCGTCCAGGGTCTCCCTGCCGGGTCTGTGTCTTAAGGGAGAGGGTGGGCTGGGTTTCATTACATCTGTGTCTTTGCCCACAGACGGCGGCCCTAGAACAGGCCATCAAAGATGCCCACGAGTGCTACGATGAAGAGATTCAGCTCTACAATGAGCAGATTGACACCCTGCGGAAGGAGATTGAGGAGGCCGAGAGGAACCTGGAGAGGTCATCCTACGACTGCCGGCAGCTGGTGGTTGCCCAGCAGACCCTGAGGAACGAGCTGGACCGGTATCACCGGATTATTGAGAATGAAGGCAACAGGTGGGGCCAGGGGTGGGCAGAGCCCGTGGGCACAGCGCCGGCCTCTCTGGCTGGCCACTTACTTCTTCCACAGATCTTTGCTGAGTGTTTCCTGTGTTCCTGTTCTAGGCAGTGGGGATGTGGCCAGGAAGGGAACCCCCAAATCTGTGACCTCGTAGAGCTTGAATATTAGTCGGGGAGACAGGATGAGTGGGTTTGTAGCAGAGGGTATGTGGCCTGTGACCTGTGCTCTGGAGTGAATCGCAGCGGGGAGAGGGCAGAGGAGGCGGGGGTGACGGGGGAAGTGTTTGAATGTCAAGCAGGGGGTCAGAAAGCCCCCACGGAGAAGGCTTCCTTCAACTCACAGGCCTCTGGGGACATGAGTGTCTTAACAGAGAGGATGATCAGGCATGGTTATTGAGGTGCTGCAGGTAAGGGGCCTGCACGGTACCTGGAGCTCAACCAGTGCTCAGTGTCGGTGTTATTACTGCTGCTGCCATCGTGACTCTGACCACCTGGTTGGGTCAGTAACGTGGCTGTTGACAGGCCGTCTGGTCTCCTCCACGTCATGGAGCTTTGACTTGAACTCCACTGGGAAGTAGATCTCTGTCTCCATCTCATCATCATTCACAGCTGCACCTGCATCGTCTACTGTCCATTTTCTAGATGTATTAATACATCTATATCGGGACTTCCCTGGTGGCACAGTGGTTAAGAATCCACCTGCCAAAGCAGGGGACATGGGTTCGATCCCTGGTCTGGGAAACTCCCACATGCTGCGGAGCAACTAAGCCCATGAGCCACAACTACTGAGCCCGCGTGGCACAACTACTGAAGCCTGCGTGCCTAGAGCCTGTGCTCCACAACAAGAGAAACCAGCACAATGAGAAGCCCGTGCACTGCAACGAAGAGTAGCACCGGCTTGCCGCAACTAGAGAAAGGCCACACGCAGCAACAAAGACCCAATGCAGCCAAAAATAAATAAATAAATGTATTTAAAAAATACATCTACATCACCTATGTGTACACCTATACCTACACGTATGTCTACATCTGTGTCCTCATCATCTGTATGTGTGTACATCTACACTGCATCTACATTATCTACCTCATCTGTAGCTACACCTACAACATCTCCATCTATACCTACACCTACACCTATCTCTACATCATCTACATTTATATCTATATCACCTACGCCTACATCTGCATTATCTGTATCCACATCTACATCATTTACATCTGTGTCCCCTACACATACACTTATATCTACATTATCTATAGCTACACCTACATCTTTATCACCTAAATCTACACCTACACCTATACTTCATCTATACCTAAGTCATCTGTATCTACATCATCATGTACATGCACATCTACAACGATGTCTCCATTATTTATAGCCACACCTACACGTACATCTATGGCTACATCAATGTCTGTATCTGTAGATATTCAGAGAACAGATTGAGGCCAGCCCCTTCCTATATGGACTCTGAATCTCTATTAAGTTGAGGTTCTTCAATTCAGTCTTGCTGATTTGGGGGGGTTTAGATTGGGTTAAAAGAGAAGCACCCAGACGCAGGAGCACTTCCTTCCCTCTCGCTGGGGCTCTGTCTTGGCTGTGAGTGCTCTAATGTGTAGGAGGAAAAGCAAGACTTTCTTTTGTTTTCTCTAGTTCTGGTCAATGTATTGTGCTGAACTCTATATTTATGTCACAGTGAATGCTTCATGCACACATATACAAAAATAAGTCTTGAACGGGTATTTAAGCGTCCTTGTGAAAATTTTTGTTTTGGAGGCAGGGTTTCATCAAAAGGTAACTGGATACCCCTTTTGCTGGTTTATATATAACTCTTAATTTTGATATAATTTCAAATTGATAGAAATGTTGCAGGCACAGAACAAGGAAATTCTGAATCCTCTTAGATTCACCAGCTATTTATGTTTTGTCTGAATTGCTTTATCTTTCTGCTGTCTCTGATTATATATAACTATTTTTTAAAAAAGACCAGTTGGGGTTTCCCTGGTGGCGCAGTGGTTGAGAGTCCGCCTGCCGATGCAGGGGACACGGGTTCGTGCCCCGGTCCGGGAAGATCCCACATGCCGCGGAGCAGCTGGGCCCGTGAGCCATGGCCACTGAGCCTGCGCGTCGGAGCCTGTGCTCTGCAACGGGAGAGGCCACAGCAGTGAGAGGCCTGCGTACCGCCAAAAAAAAAAAAAAAAAAAAAAAAAGACCAGTTGGAGATATTATACCCTGGTTGCCCTAAATACTTCAGCCTGGGCTGGCCATTCTCTTATTTAAAAAAAACTCCAAAACAAAAGAATTACAATTTTTTTTATAAGTGTGTTTCACAGCTTTGACTTGAGCTCAAAGAGATGATTATTCCTTTCCGTTGTCCTCCAGTGTGTAGCTGTGTTTGTGGCTCATGAGCAGTTGGATCTGGAGAAAGCCTTTTTCATTTTTGCTGGACATTAGAGCATCCCTCTTGCCCGCCCCCCATCTGTTTGGCTCAGTGAATTAAAGCTGGAGATCACCCTCTTTCTGGTTCTTTTTGCCAGGTTGAGCTCTGCCTTCATTGACACTCCCATCACTCTGTACACCGTGAGCCATGGAGCCTCCCTCAGCCCTCGACACAGTGGGAAAGGTGAGTCCCCAACCCTGGCTTCTGCGACTTTCTGTCCTGGGATAAAGGAAAAATCAAGCGGCTTTCTCCCTAAATTAGCATTCATACTCCCCGTCCATCTGGAAATTCAGTGCTTTTGTGTGAAGTCCCTTCTCTCCCTCACTGATGTCCTCCAACAGGTGCTGAGTGACTGAGTCAAAAAGTTTACAAGGAGAAAATCAGATGGGGGTTAGGCCCCCTCAGGAACGCTGTCCGTGAACACGAGGCATTTAACTGGGGAGAAAAAGTGCAGCTCAACATTTACTTTGGCAAGAAGTGAATACTGAATTGTATCTATTCACCGCCCCCCACCCCCAGTGAAATGAACTCTTTTATGCAGAGGTGCTTGATCTAGTGTCAGGAGCAGAGTAGGTGCTCAATTTTTGCTTGTTCTCTCTCCCATTCAAAACTGAGCAGAAATAGCCTGGTGGGCGAGCGCAGCTTCTGCCTTCAACATTTGGTCCTTTGAGGATGGTTTCACGCACCTGTGAGATGTCAGCTCACAGCTCAGTCTCCCCAGTCCTGAAGGAACAGAACAGTGCCTGGGAGAAGAGAAGCCTGTGCTTATACTGCCTTCAAATCCAGGGGTCTCAGAAAGCTCAGAGGGCTTTGCAGAGATGGGGTGCCAGAGTCAGAACGTTGCTGCCAGGGGAAGGGGTCCCCAGACACCCAGGGCCAGCTCCAGGGGTGGGTGGCTGTGTGCAGGGTGCTGGGCTTGATGCTGTACGGTCGCTGTCTGGATATTCTTCACAGTTTTGATTAGTGGGCCCTGAAATTCGGCAGCTGGTCCTGCAAGTAAGCCCTTCTCCACACCTGCTCCCAGCCACCTGCTTTGTCGTGTCCCCACTGCGTCCTCCCCATCATGGCTTCACGGCCTGCTCACTCTGCCACTGAGGGCCAGCCCCACGGGAGGCCCTTGCTCTGTGCAACTGAGTCCTCTGGTTAGCGAAGGGAGGGAGGGGCTGGAGAAGACTTCGGGATGAAAAAGCTTAAAAATCACTGTGAGCAAAGCTGGAAAGCCTCCTGGGTGAGGCAGGGTGAGATTTTGGGTTAAACTTTCAGTTTTTCCTCTTAGCTGATCTGAGGAAATGAATGTGGCCTCGGGCACAGGGGATTCCTGTTCTGAGTTTGAGAGCATCACTTCCTCTTATTGGCCAGGAGGAAGGGGATGCTGAGCAAGGGGTGGCTGTGTTCATCTGGCCTGGGTTGTGAGCGGGACAAGGGAGCTACTCCCCATGGCCGAGGCCATTCCGAACCCATCAGAGGCCCAGGCAGCTCTGCGTTGCCCCTTTGGGGAAGCCTGAGGCGAGAGTGCCCTGTGGACTGGGTTTCCACTGTCTGCTCTGTGGATCCCAGTGTCCCCTGTGAACTCGGGGGGCAGGGGGCTTGGTGGGCACAGAGTGTTACTGCAGGAGGATCACGGATCTCAGTCTGTTGTACCCAGTGTGATGGGAACTGTGGGCGCCTCCCTCCCCTCTGCAAACCCAGAGGGGCCGAGTGACTTGTCCAAAGTCACACAGTGGCCAGCAGAGCTGGGTCCTCAGTGTGGGCTGTGGATGCTTCAGACCCAGGGATCTTTCCCTGCTGCTTTTGATCATACGTAGTAAACCCCACCCCAGCGCTAGGCAGGGGGCTCCAAGATAATTAGTGTATTTTTCAACAAATACATTTTCTTCCTCTTTCATTGGTGATGATACTTGCCTCATTGTCCTTTTTTTTTTTTTTTTTAAAAGATCTCACCAGGGCTGTGCAGGATATAACAATAGCAAAACCAAGACAAAAAGGCCTCCCCAAGAACGTTCCAAGGAAAAAGGAGATTATAGCGAAAGACAAAGCAGATGAAAGTCTGGAAGAGGCACCACTGAGAGGTCCTGAAGACCCGAAGCCAGGGCAGGTGATAGTTAAAGAAGAGGGTGAATCTAAGCTTGAATCAGGGGATGGAGAAGCAAGTCCCCCGACCATGGACGGGGCTCCAGAGGATGTCCCAGACGGAGGGAAGATAAGCAAAGCCTTTGAAAAACTAGGCAAGATGGTCAAGGAGAGGGTGAAAGGCCCCAAAGAACCCGAGCCCCCTGCTGACCTGTACACCAAGGGGCGGTATGTGCTGGTCTCCGGAGATGCCAATTTCGTGGACCCAGGCTTCTGTTCCATCTCCGTCCCGGCCAAAGGGGGTGTGGTGGTTTCCAAGGGGGACGACTCTATGCATCCTGACAGCCACGTGGAGCCCTCTCCCCAGCAGCCGGAGCCCCCTCTGGAGGACGGAGAGGGGCCTCCCCAGGGGAAAGAAGATGGTCTGGAGGATGGACAGGAACCTGCCCAGGGGAAAGAAGATGGTCTGGAGGACGGACAGGGGCCTCCCCAGGGGAAAGAAGATGGTCTGGAGGATGGACAGGGGCCTCCCCAGGGGAAGGAAGATGGTCTGGAGGACGGACAGGGGCCTCCCCAGGGGAAAGAAGATGGACAACCGCCTACCCCGCACACTGTAGACAAGGGGGATGAGATGAATGCCGAAGAACTGAAGGGTCCCCAGGGGAAACAGGATGGCCAGAAGGAGGAGGAGGGGGCCAGGGAGCCCTGTCCCTCAGTCTCGCCTGGTCCAGAAGGGCCGTCTACACCCCAGTCTCAAGGGCCTCAGGTCACTCAGGATGGGTCCGACGGGCCTGGAGTTTGGAGCAGCAGCCTGCCGGCGAGAAGCCCTCCCAGGACGCTGGCCTATGAGAAGGTGGAGGTGATGGAATCCATTGAGAAGTTTTCCACCGACAGCATCCAGACATACGAAGAGACTGCTGTAATCGTGGAGACCATGATCGAAAAGACGAAGGCAAACAAGAAGCTGGAGGAGAAGTGCTCTTCCAATGCCTAGGCTTGAGGGGAGAAAGTGCCTTTGGGCCACTGTTGGGAAGTGCTTGGATATTTTAGGACAAACCATACCAGACTGAGGGTTCTTGTTTGTATTAGACCATAGTTGGCCTGTCTGGCTTGCCAGTGAAGCCTTAATTAAAGTGTTTTCTTTGCTTGCACATCCTTTGTCTAATTAACAGGGGCTTTGGGCTTTTAGGTGGGTTAGCCTCGCTCAGGGGTGCTCTGTTAACAGCCACCAAGCCATGCTCGTTTAGGAAAGAGACAAGCCCTTCATATGGGTCATTGAGAGACTCGTCAGAGGCTCAGAGTCTGGATTTCACATAGAAACGTATTAGATGATGGATTGGCTGGTTTTCTCTGCATTTCAAGCACAAACATTTGATCACATGAGGAGTGTTTTGTTAGAAGTAACACAATTAAAGGTGTCTGTCTTGGTTTGAGTTCCCCCAGAAGCTGATCTCGCAGCAAGGATTTGATATAGTTTCTGGGGGGTGTGGTCTCAGGAGGTGCCAGGAGGGCAGGGAGATGGCGGCAGGGACAGCAAGGAGATGGGCTACCAGATGGGTCAGTCCTGTGGACGGCTGGCGCTTGGCCCCCACCCCTGGGGGCTCTGGGAGATGGGGTAGAACATGCGCCTCCGAGTTACCCCGCCCAAGGGTGAGGGAGCTGGTGTATTGACCCACCAACGCCGGTCAGTCAGAAGGGAGCACTGCTCCCAGGGCGTTGACTTTGGGGACCAGGAAAGCCCTCGGCCGAGAAGTACAGGTGCAGGCGTTTGGACGTCAGGCATGGAAATACATGGAAATGATAAGGGTCACGGGATGTAAGTGGGGGACCATTGCCACCTGCCACAGAGTATGTGCTGAATGTCCTTTTGTCTGAGTCACTTAGAATTTGTCACTCAGAGATTGCAATCCTGGGTCAGGTTTCAGAAAGCAAAATCAAATGTCATCACGTAGTTCCTCGTTTAGCAGTTAATTAACTGGTCCAACATTTATTAAACATATTCTGTGTGCCAGGCAGTGTGGCATGCTGGTAAGGGGAGAGTTTTCAAGTTTATTAATGATCTCAATTACCGTAATATAATATACCATACTACACATTTGTGCATGTTCTCCTGTGCACACACATGCACTCAGGTACCTACAGTGTCACATGCTAGGAAATAGGAATTACTTGAAGCCAGAATCTTTACAAAAATTTTTATGTTGCCTGTAGATATCTCTTTTTTTTCTACTAACAGTCCAAAAATAATTTTTTTACTTATCCAATTAAGAAATGACTCCTTCCCCATGTAGATGCTCAAAATACATTAAGCACAGTGAATAAATGTGCTGAAATGGATTATTGCGTTTGCCTAAACAAAAGTACCTGGCGAGACAACTACACATTATTAGAGAAAATTGATGGTGTCATAAATTACATCCTATTATTTCTTTGTTAGAAATAATACAAAGAATACTAAATGGAGTCTCCTTTCCTTTCTGTTTAGAGCTTTAAAAAGATCTTTCTCTGAATTCATTTGAGGTTTCAATTTCAAGAAAGAAATACGCCTTTGTTGTTATTTCCAAAAGATGAGTGGAGAACTGGCTCCATGGCACAGTTTTGAGGGACATATCATTTAAAAGCTTAAGAGAGAATAATAGAAACCATTAGTGGAGCACAGAATGTGCTAGGAATTTGGACCAGTGTGTATATTATATTCAATAACAGCCCCTGCAAACCTTTTCTTTTCCCCATGAAGTCTTTTTATTTTTTTGGACCATGTGTTCTGTTAATATTCCTATTTTAAAAGGCGGGAGTTATCTTTTTGGAAAGAAAGGTCATTTTTATATTTTATTCAATCAATGATCAAGAATGGATTGAGGGCCTGTTCTGTGCCACGCATGGCTCTGGGGAGAGAGCAGGGAACACTGGACGTGCTTCTGCTCTCAAAGTCACGACTTTCTGGTGGGAGAGGAAGGAATTGCACAAGCAGGCAGATAACTAAATAGGAGAAAACCACCTAGAGACGACACTACAGGGATATGTGCTAGAGTGCCAGGGGTCTCCTTTGAGTTGGATGGTCAAGCGAAGACCCCATGGATGAGGTGACGTGTGATCTGATGACAAGATGGGCCCATCATGTGCAGATTGGAGAGAAGAGCATTCCCGGCAGCGAGAACTGCCAGTGCAAAGGTCCTGGGGCAGGAATGGACTGGCCTGTTCAAGCAGGGGAAATAAAGGGGACTGGGGGGGACGATGGAAAGAGGTGGGGACGATGGAAGGAGGGGAGGTTGAGGCGGGAGGCAGGGGCCAGGTGAGCAGCATTTCCGGGAGGCTCACCTCAGCCTGAAAGCCGGGCTTGCGTGTGAAATGCAGGGCTGCCTGCAGTGGACACCTGGCGTCTAGTCAGCCTCTTTGTCTGCCCCCTGCTCCCCCCACCCCAGAGCCCCACTTGCTCATTTTCTTGGCACTCCTCTCCACTTTCTCTTTCTAGGTTCTTTCTCTTTCTCCTTCTAGGTTCTGTTTTTCCCAGGAGAGCTGCAGAATGGGTTCATTTCCTGGCTTTTCCTCTCCCTGAGGTCTCTGAAAACAAGCAAGTTTTTATAAAAAGTAAACCCGGGGGCTCAGAGCAGGCCTCCCAGTAGCATCAAAGACAAGAGAACGCCAGAGCTTTGCCACGTGCCGAGGTCCCAAAGTCCTGGTGCCCCAAGTGCTGCTCCTAACTGCTGTATCAGGGGTCCTGGCCTCTTCCCCGACTCAGCCTCAAGCCCAGGACCGAGACTCTCCCAAGCCACCTTCCCCATAAAGAAGCTGTGACCCAGAGCCCCAGACCCCCATTCTCCAAGCGTCTGAGTCGGTGACCAGCAACTGCTGTCGTATCAGCCACCCTGGTGCTGACCCCCCAGACCCTCCAACCGTTGCTGCTCTGGTTCAGGCCCACGCCCCAGGCAAGCACGGCAGGAAGTGTGACTGTGCCTCAGGGGCTCCTGTGGCCCCAGGAGTGAGCTCGGTCCACACGCAGGGCAGGAGGGCAGTGCAGGGCCTCCTGGGAGCAGCACTCATCCAAGACCGGGGGGCCCAGGTGCATAAACACCCCAGCCCTCGCGCTTCTTTGTTGGGATAACTCCAAGGCATGTTGTACACAGTCCCCGGTGGGTGTCAGCCCCAGATGCCCATGGAGAAACCCACTCATCTATGTGCCCTGAGTGGGACTCCTCCCTTCCGTGTCCCACTGTCCTGCTTCCCTACAAAAAGATGCTTCCTTCCAAGTAAATGACTTGACCTCGACTCCTCGTGTCCGAGTCAGCTTCTGGGAGGAACCAAACTAAGACGGCTGGTGGGCATCTTCCCAGCCACCTCTCCCACTGCTCAGGAGGCCCTCAGCCCTGATTTTGTCTTAAGGAGCTGCTTCTCCCACACAGGTTACAGCCCTGATGGGACCATCAAGACATCCTGCCTTCCTCTGCCTGTGGGTGGGCAAGTGTCCAAACCAGACCCATTGTTGGAATAGGAGATCTGAGTCTAGCGAAGCCAAGACTGAATGTGCTGGAGCTGCCCCGTGATGGAGGAGTTCTGACGTGGTCCCACTGCTTCCCGCTGTGCATCCCTGTCCCCAGTCTTGCTGCAATCCCTGTCCCTTTTCCAGGATGGTTTGTGCCGGTTCTTCAGGCTTCCCTTCAGTTCTGAGAGCTACGCTGCATGCTTCGGACATGCTGCTTGTTTGTTTTCACTAGTCAGAGTTGGTTTCTGTGGCTTGCAACCCCAGAGATCCCAGAGATAACTGCTAGTGAAGGAGGTTTGGTATCAAGGGGGAACTTGTGGAAGTTTGGATTAGGTTGGGTTGCCCCCAAAGCAGACCCTAAACAAGGTCTCAGGTGCAGGTGGTTTATCAGAGCGGTGATCCCAGGAGCTCAGCATGCCATTGGTAAGCACCAGTCTCAGCTCCAAGCCGGCCTTTCTACACTCCAGTGTTGGGGCTGGACGCTGCGGCCTCGTTCTTGCTCTGCCAGCATCTCCCTGATAGGAGAAGAGAGAAAGGCTGGAGGAGGGAGAAGGGCCCTGCTCTTTGTTTGTTCTCATCTCCTGGCAGTGCTACCTCACCCCGGCAGCGGCAGTTCCTTCCCAGAGCAGCTGAAGCCAGTTCTCAGTTTTTCCAACATTTGCAGAAGCAGCCTCGCTACAGTCTCCTCAGGGGTCTGGGTCTTCCAGGTCGGGCCTGCCTACCAGGGACACTCTCGCTCCACCTCTGGGCAGGCAGGAGAGTTGGGTGGGTGGTGCCCCCTCCCCGGGACCCCACCACCATTCGACAAGCCGCCTTCACCTTCACGCAGGTGTTAGACTCCTTGGTCCATGTGGTGCTTTAATGTTCTCTTTTGCTTTTCTAATTAAGAAGGCATTACATCTTTATACTCAGTTTTAGTGCTTTATATTCAGTTCTCTCTGTTTTAACATCACCAGTGGGGTTTCCGTCCCCTGACTGGTGAAGGAGAGGGAGTGAGACTGGAAAGAGAGGTGCCTGCACAGGCACCCACGGGGAAGAGACCAGGTGGAACATCTTCAAACTGTCCTGACAGGAGGGGAAGAAGCTGGGGTATCTGTGGACCAGCTCCCACCCTTCCTCAGGTGAGGACGGCCATGGGGCGCTGATTCCCTGGCCCTTCTGCTTGTGGTACACGAGGTCTCGTGTGCAGCCAGAGAACATCCCTGGCAGAGAGAGCATCCTTGGCGTGTATAGAAACTGTCTATAGGTGACCTCTGGGGCCACCCAAGGAGATAGATACAAGACAGAGGTCGGCAAACGTTTTCTATAAAGGATTATAGGTTGTACAGCCTCTGTTATAACTACACAACTCCATCGTATTAGCATGAAAACAGCCACAGACAATATAAAAGGAAATAGGCATGATTGCTTTCAATAAAACTGTATTTACAAAACAGGCAGTGGGCTGGATCAGGTCCTTGGGCTGCAGTTTGCTGATCCCTGCTGTAGGGCAGGCACCAACAAGGTCTAATACAAAATCCAATTTGCATATCAGAGGACACGTCTTACCTGGCATCGCTGCTTGTTTTCTCCTTCCCTTTTCATGTTGGAAAAGTCCATTTAGGTCTCTCCTTGACTTGAAACTTATATTTTGAGAAAGGATCTTCAAGCAACCACCATAATCAAGTTTATCCTGAAACGGTTGTATCCCAGGTTTGCAGATGGGATGTTGCTGGTGAGAGAAGTCACCTCAAAACTCACACAGCATTTAGCACATTGATGATGAAGAACATTATTCAAGCCCCACAATTAGTGCAAATGCTCGACTCCCATCTCTCGTGCTTGGATAAAAGCAAATAAATGCCACAAAAAAGCCACGCTGACTTATGTTTTATTCAGAGACATGGGGTTTTTGAGTTGAGATGTGTATTCTGTCTATCAGGAGATTATATCCCTGGTCAGTAGCTCACCTGTCACACCTGCCCCTTCACCTGTGTGCTTGTGACCAGGAGTTACCTGGTGGCTTACCTGTCACCTGTGGCCAGTGGCTCCAAGACATGGGATCAAAAGAGAAAAAGATAGGTTGCAGCCTCTGCCTTCCATCCAGCTTGGAGTAGGCCAACGGCGTCCTCTTGGGTGCAGGTGAACATCTTTCAGGGCACTGTGATGTGGGACCCCTCCACGCTGGGATGGTGAGGGTGGGGTGGCCTGAAGCCTCCATGGTAGGAACTGGTGACAGTTCACATTATAACTAAGGAATTCCCAGCTTCGTTTGGCTGTTCAGGCATCTGAAACTCTGTGGGCTGAGATTTCTAATTGCCCCCAGCCTACCCCACACAGCGCAGGGCTGAATATTAGGAATTTAGCAACGCAGAGTCTGCATCTCCTGGGCCGAGCACATTTCTCATGGTCCAGTTCATTCTATCCCCAGGTTCACAGTGAGTCTCCTCTAAGTCCTGAGAGAAAAATGAAGCTGGCACCCTGGCCTGGAGAATTTGCCTCAGGTCAGATTTTGATTCCTGGCGCCTTATAAACTCAAAACCAAATTCAACGAATGTTCTTTAAACCCAAGGAAAGGGACAGTTAAATGCACAAGAGACTAGTGGACCAACTCAAGGACGAGTTTATTAATTTGCAACGCAAAGAGGGAGCCTCCTTTCCTAGAGCTCCAGGAGCTGGCCGGCCCCTCTCCTGGTGTCAATGTCCTTGGGAAGCTGATGAAGGCATCAGGAGGCTGTGTGTGGGCTTAGAATCCCCCCTGGCAGGTGGGTGGGGTTTCAGGGCGCTCGTCTGGGGGTGGCCTCCCTGTGCACTGGTCTGTGTCCTCAAGAGACTTCAGCTCTTCAGAGGATGGAATCCCCCTTTATACCAGCGTCTGCGTTTCCCTACGCTGAGCACCGCCAGATACTATTCCTGACTTCCGTCCCCCACTCTCCATTTCCTAAGCTCCCACGTGCTGAGTACCGGCCCCACTTTCCCCGCAGCTTGTTCCTTCTTTGGAGACAGGGAACCACCTGGCAGCTACAACCAACCCCCTTCACTGGCACAGGACACATCCTCTGCTCGTGTTACTTCAAACTCCCAGTGGTTTTCAAACCCCTTATTCTCTCCCACAACTAGTGCTCTAATCTTGGCATTCTGATTTTTAGAAATTTCTATCAAATTAGACCCTGCCTCCAAAAAACTGACTCTGGCTATGCGTTCACCAATTCTCTTAATGCGTTCAGCATTTTTCTCTCTAAATACAAAATGCTTGGCTACGTTTCCAAAAGATTTTGTAGTGTGTGGTTTTCGACTCCAGCCAGTGAAGGCATTGATCCCATGAAAACCACTCATTAATTTGTAAGTGACAATAAAAATGACACATAGGGCTTCCCTGGTGGCGCAGTGGTTGAGAGTCCGCCTGCCGATGCAGGGGACGCGGGTTCGTGTCCCGGTCCGGGAAGATCCCACATGCCGCGGAGCGGCTAGGCCTGTGAGCCATGGCCACTGAGCCTGCGCGTCCAGAGCCTGTGCTCCGCAACGGGAGAGGCCACAACAGTGAGAGGCCCGCGTACAGCAAAAAAAAAAAAAAAAAAAAAACACATAGTAGTAACTCTATAAGAATGATCAGTTTTTTAACTTAATCTTTGGGAAATCATTCTTTGAACTTAAGTATTGAAAAGAAGCCTTCAGTCTGTCACAAGATCAGACTGGACTTTACACCTTTCAGTATGTGTTTTCAGCCTTTGGCTCTCTTAAGATTTTACAGTAGTGTATCACAGGATAAAACTGAAAATTGTTTTTACAATGAACTATGATAAATATAATATATCTGTATTTTATTAATAACTATCAAGATTTGCTAGAACTGCATGTGGTCTCATGGGTAGAGCTGGTTTGTGATACTCTTCATGGTACCGTCCTATGAGGAGAGGCTGCCATGTGAATCAGTACCTAAGAATATGTTTTTTCTTTTTTGAAAGAGATCAGTTCTTTTTTTTTTTTTTTTGCGGTACGCGGGCCTCTCACTGCTGTGGCCTCTCCCGTTGCGGAGCACAGGCTCCAGATGCGCAGGCTCAGCGGCCATGGCTCACGGGCCCAGCCGCTCTGCGGCACGTGGGATCTTCCTGGGCCGGGGCACGAACCCGTGTCCCCTGCATCGGCAGGCGGACTCTCAACCACTGCGTCCCCAGGGAAGCCCGAGATCAGTTCTTTTTAATAAACTCCTCCACAAGTCACAGGATTTGCAATGTTGGTAAAATACCATTTTCCATTTCACCTGGAAGCTTGCTTAATTTTGTGACTACTAAAAACAGTTCTGGATCAGTAAAGTTATAGCAAAATAAGTACCCTCTTGACACTGAACAGACACTGAGGTCAAGCTGCGGTGTTGATGCAGGGGTATGCTGTCATTACATAGTTTATGTTATAAATACATCCCCAGTTACTCTTCCCTTATATTTTCTACTCAGTTTACTTTCTTTACATAAGAATATATTTTAAAGTGGCATCAAGTTCTCTCTGTGGTAGGGACCCCAGTGCTCACCAAGTATTCCACTAGTTGTCCTATAATCCCTCAGTTGCTTCCCGTGCAGGCAGGGTCATTGACCAGTACTGGCCAGTGCACGGTAGGTCAAGTGACGTGTGTCTCCTTCAGAGTGAACGTAGAAGAGTGAACACATCTTCATGGGTTGTTTTCTCCTGCCTGCCAACTGTCGCAGACTCGCGTTGTGATGATAAACCTAAGGTTGAAGGTTGAAGCAGCTTGAATCCCTGGGTCACTGAATGGAGATCTCTGGCCTTGGGGAGTCGCCCAGATCCTCCGTGAAATTTGTGTAAATCGTAAATAAACCTTTGTTGTGTTAAACCTCTGAGATCTGGGGGCTGTTCATTATTGCAGTATAACTTAGTCTAGCCTGGTGAGTATATTCTAGAGTAGTGTTTCTGAAAGATCTTTGACTGTGACCCCAGTAAGAAATGTATTTTATGTTGTGAGCCAATACACACACTCAGACACACACACACACACACACACACATTTCTGAAAAAAAAAATCTCAGGAAACAATAGTTATCATTAATATGCATGATCTATTCTATTTTATTCTATTCCAAAATGCTGGTTTTAACTCCCTAAATTTATTTTACAACTACTAATGGGGTGTAACCTGAGTTTGAAAAATGCTGCTGTAGATCATAATTTGGGTATGATTTATTTGCTAATTATAAATCTTTCATGAATATTTATGAAAGCAAGTTTTTTAGATCTCTCTTTGGCAACTTTTAATTATCTGCTCCCAGAATGGATGGAAGTGTTTTTATGTAATACATATCACATCCCACGTAATTTCTGGAAGGTAATGTTTTATTGTTGAATCTCCTAATTTACATCATGTACTTTTAAATTTACTTATAAAATTTTGTCACAGGGAATAACAATGTTAACTTGATTAATTATTATTCACTTATTTTCATTTTTAAAATAAATGACTATAAATAACTATCTCTTGCATTAGAATCAGGATGTCATAAAAACCTCACTAGGTAGACATATTTTAGTGTTAATACTGGTGTAAAACATGAAATAGAGACCAAATATTTTTAAATAGCACTATATATATTTTTATGTACTGTATACTCATATCAAAACTTGCCATTTCTATTAAGAAGCTGATAAGTTACTCTCTAATTTCACAAATTATACCATAACTGTGAAAATATGGACAACTCTTTTATATCTGTGCTGCTATATAAGACACTTAATGTTTATACAGAGAGGAGCAAGATTACAGAGGTGAAGTAATGGGAGTTGACGAACATTTCACCTGAATTTCCACCAGCCTTTTTCTTCAGCCAGAATCATCTTGATAGCCTTTGAATATTCTTTTAGAGATGAATGTGGTGTCTGTTTCTTCAATAAATACACATACACACATTTTATGTATATGTGTGTATATACAGTTATACAAGTGTATATAAAGCTATATACACATATACACACACGTGTATATAGTCTACATATGTATATATATTTCTGTGTGCACTTATACACACATGCACACATAACGTCCTTTGGTTTATTTTCAGACTGTTAATGTGAAATGAAATTTTGATGATTTCCATTTATTTTTTCTTTAAGTCTAAACTGGTTTAAAAAGACCTTTGCAACATGTAATAAATTTCTTTAAAAAATCATAAGTAGTATTACATTGTAAAGCATTCTATAGAGAAGGTCATATGGTGTTAGAGAAGACAGAAATTCATGCCAACATGGGGGAAAAAAGAAAGAAAATGGGTTTTCCAGACTTTTCCCTTCAAGTTGCCACCTTCAGGGGATGGAACCTCCTGCTCTTGTGTTGCTGGCTTTAAGGAAAGGAACTCCAGGCTGAGCTACCCGCTTCCATGGGAAGAGAGAAGTGTGAACAGAAGTGGTTGATCAGTTCTTTGGAATCAAATCAAACTAACACATCGTTTCTCGGGAGCGGGTGGGCATTGAGATGGGTGATGAGGAGCCAGTCCTCGAATAGGAAAACAAAGTGACAGCTGCTCAGAAAGCATTTCTATTTGCTGATGAGATGGAGTCTTTGGGGGTTGACTGGGGAAGAGGGTGTGTCACCTTTGGATTACATGTAAAAGCCCCTCCTGACAGCTTAGCTGCCGAGATGGTAACTGAGCGCTTCCGTACAGAGGTCTTCTCCTGCTTCCTTCCGGCCTCAGGTTACTGGGGGATGAGCTGGCTTCTCCCCTCTTCAGCAGAGGGGCTCCATACGAAGGGAGGGTCCATGTGAGACGGCTGCCGCCTCGCCCTTCACACACCTCTTCTGGAACAGAGGCCGTTTCCCCAACTCATCAGAGAAATCACAACCTGCGGAAGGTGTTTCCCTCTAGTCACGTGCTTTGGAAATCAAAGCCCAAGCAGAAAGCTCTCGAAAACACTCAGCTCACCTCTCACTTCCATCAGATTAGGAAGCCCCAGAGTGACTGCAGAAAAGGAACATTCCTGTGTTAAAAACCACTAAGCGACTCTTTCCCAGACGTGTTGCCATCCTGCCTTGCCTTTCTTCTTTTGGGTAACTATGGGGGGAACCCCAGAAAATTGGGGCTGGGATGAAGGCTACACACACAGGGTAATTTGGGCATCTCTAGCAGAGTTTACCATCACTCAGAGCTGCAGCTGGTAAAGGGCAGCCAGGCTACTGAGATTTTACATGTATCACGCTGGCCGAGTGAGACTAGCTACGATGTGGGCGCTGGTGGCAGGATTTCCAGCCTTCATGCTTTCTGACTCTCTCTTCCCCATCTGGTAATTAGGGCACCTTTCAATTCACGCCACCTCCATTTACGTCCCTGAAAACTCTTGCTAAAAGTCAAAACACCTTTCCCCAAAGGATTTACAGCATCTGTGCTTTAAGAGACTCAGAGCTCACCTCTGTCATAATCTTGGATTCTCCTTTTAAGTAACAGGTCCTCAGCTGAGACCGTGAATCAACGTCCTTGGAGTCACCGTGCCTGGCTTTTTAAATGCATTCGCTTCTATGAAAGAAACTGAGGGGACAGCGGTCCCAGGTTTGTTGGCAAGATATCACCTATCTGAATGACAGAAATAAAGAACTTCGAGTCACAAAGAGGACAGAGGTGTTGGTGGGAACACTGTATTTGGGGCACAGAATAAAAAAGGTTGCTTCCATGGTAATGAAAATAACCACTGACAGTGAGCGAAGCTTCAGAGCAAGAAGTTGGAATCGCTTGTGTGGGGGGAGGTTAACTGCTAGATGCCCGGCTGGGGCGACGGGCCAGCGGTGGGGACCAGGCGCCGAGGGGCTAGTTCTCGCCCAGGATGCTCTTCAGGCTTCTCTCCACCGCTTCGTCCAGCTCTTCCTCCAGCTCCTCCTTCTTGGACATGGCCAGCTTGGACTGGTAATCCCTCACCACCTGGTCGATGTACGGGGCGCTCTGCGTGCCGTGGAGCATCAGTGTCCACTCCTTCAGCACCCCCTTCTGGGGCGCGCTCCCCACGAAGCCCAGCTCCAGGGTCCAGGTCCCCCGGGCGTCTTCCCCCCAGGTGTGGGTGGTCATGAAAGGCCACTTGTCGAAGCCCACCTTGGCGTCGTCGTCCCGTGGCCGCCGGCTCAGCAGGATGGACTTGGTGCCCATGGGGGACGTCATGTTGATGTTCAGGTCCCCTCGCCTGGTCGCGTTGACCGTGACGACAGCTTGCACGTGCTCCAGGTAGCGGACGAAGTTCTCCTTCCCCTCGCAGGCGGCGGTGGTGAGCGTCAGCACCAGCTTGCCGGTGGGCGGTATTTTCCTGAGGGCAGAGGGGAGGAGACCGTGAGGGCTGGGCACACTCTCCCAGGGGCTCTGGAGGCGGCTCCCGGGGAGCGGGGAGAGCAGGGGCTCTGGGGTGAATTATTATTATTATTTTTTAGGTAGCTGAAAATTTTATTAGAAAATTCAAGTGTAGAACTCTACAGTAGGGACTTCCTTGGTGGTGCAGTGGTTAAGAATCCACCTGCCAATGCAGGGGACACGGGTTTGAGCCCTGGTCCGGGAAGATCTCACATGCCACGGAGCAACTAAGCCGATGCGCCACAACTACTGAGCCTGTGCTCTAGAGCCCACGAGCCACAACTACTGAGCCCAGGTGCTACAACTATGGAAGCCCTCGCGCCTAGAGCCTGTGCTCCACAACAAGAGAAGCCACCACAATGAGAAGCCCACACACCGCAAGGAATAGCAGCCCCCGCTCTCCACAACTAGAGAAAGCCTGCACGCAGCAACAAAGACCCAACGCAGCCCAAAATAAATAAATTTATATATATATATAAAAAAGAACTATACAGTAGGTTCGCATTAGTTACCTATCTTATACATAGTATCAATAGTGTATATGTGTCAAACCCAATCTGCCAATTCCTCCCACCGGCTTCCTTCCCTATTGGTGTCCATACATTTGTTCTCTCTGTCTGTGTCTCTGTTTCTGCCTTTGCAAATAAGATCATAGGAGGAATGGATAAAGATGTGGCACATATATACAATGGAACATTACTCAGCCATAAAAAAGGAACGAAATCCAGGGTTAATTCTTACACTTGCTGTGTGAGCCTGAGCAAGTCACCCATACTCTCGGAACCGACTGTGTGTGGACGGGGCAGGCAGCAGATGCTGTGGACACCGTTCCTGTTTCTCCTAAGTCACTGCTGGGTTTGCCTGCAGCTGAGGCTACTGTGGACCCTGACTGCATCCACCATGGGTATCAGCATCTCCCAGCTTCTCTCCTGGAGCCTTTCCCTGCCCCCTGGGAGCGTCCTCAGCCTGCGTGCAGGCCAGCCCCAAAGTGTCAGGGATTTAACCCCACAGGGAAAGCCCCCTACCAGCGACTGACGGAAGGTGGTGAGTACATACACCTGGCTCCCTCATTCCTGGTGGGGACAACTCAGTGTTGCCCAGGGTGGCAAGGTGTCGGTCAATGGAGCATCAATGCGTCTTTATTGGATTGCTTCCTCTTCCCTGCCTACAGCTGCACCTCCTCACTTGTTTCCTGAGACCATCTCTCAAAAAATTGTCAGTACCCAAGTCCCATCAGGGTCTACTTTTGGGACAACCCAGACTGAGACAGGAGCTCATATACTTTTCTTTTAAAGTACTCACTACCTTGATAAGGAGAAATTATTGCTAATGTGATTGTTATCACTATCATAAAAAAGCTGAAACTGGGTTAATTAATCCTAGTGAAGAACAGTCCTGTGACAGATCAGGGGAATTTGGGAGTCTCTTCGGTCATAGGGTTGGAGCCCCACAGACGGTCAGTCTAAGATTCCTCAGCTGTCTTTCCATATACCCGATCTCCTTTCTGGAAGTGGCCTCCTTTGGAGATGAGATGCTCGAAGGTTCTTGCACTAGAAACATAATACAGGAAACTACATTTGAGGAGTGCATGGTATAATGGAAGGACTCCAGACTTCGGGAATAAACATATTTGGGTTAGAATTCTGCTTCTATGCTTACTGATCAGGAGAGCTTGGGAAAATTTTTCAAATTCTTGAAGTCTCATTGTCATTGTGGGTGGGTTTAAATAAGACCATGTAGGAAAACACTGAGCACAGACCCTGGACCATGATACTAGCTCCCTTTGTCTATGTTAATGTTCTCCCTGGACATGGCTTTTATTTTGGAGCATAAAATGGTGTGTATTTTTTTTTAATTTTTATTTATTTAATTTATTTATTTTTGGCTGCGTTGGGTCTTTGTTGCTGCGTGTGGGCTTTTCTCTAGCTGTGGTGAGCAGGGGCTACTCTTCGTTGAGGTGTGTGGGCTTCTCATTGTGGTGGCTTCTCTTGTTGCGGAGCACAGCCTCTAGGCACATGGGCTTTGGTAGTTGTGGCCCACGAGCTCTAGAGGACAGGCTCAGTAGTTGTGGCGCACGGGCTTTGTTGCTCCGCGGCATGTGGGATCTTCCTGGGCCAGGGCTCGAACCCGTGTCCCCTGCATTGGCAGCGGATTCTTAAACACTGCACCACCAGGGAAGCCCATGGTGTGTATTTCTAAACACACATCTTGTAGAATACATCTACAAAAAGATGCTGGTCATACACCCAGCTCAGAGCCAAGCCTTGGTTCTACGTTGCCTTTGGAACCAAGGCAAAGAACCTGGGAGGGCTTGCTGGAGCTCCCCTGAAGCTCATTGACAAAGGCAATACTCTCCGAAGGAACTTAAAAATATACACATAAACAGTCTCCTGGACCGTGTGTGCTCTGCGTGGACTCTGATGCTGAATCATGCATCCACTGGCCATGGAGATCCAGTGATGGTGCGGGGGCGGAGGGTCCCCAGCAGCAGGCTCTGGGGAAATCATCCAGTTTGGTGGAAAGCAGGCATGAGGCCAGCTTTGGAGATGTGAACATGGCAAGCCACGACCTGGACCTCCCAAAGAAGATGCTACTTACTCAGAACAGGGTCAGAAACGTAACAGGTGAGCTGATAAATGATTAATGATCACATGGGCTCCAGCCCCTGGGCAGAAAGCTATATGGGTAGACTAAAGGTCCAGTTGTGGGTAAGGAATTTGAATTTTCTGAGCTCATTTTCCTTACCTGTACAATGGGGATATGACTTCCTACCTTGAAGAGTTGCTGTGAAGATAAATATAGACACACACTCATATACGTTGTACATTTACAAATGTCTAGACCAGTGCTGGCCAACAGCACTACCAATTCCTGCAAGGATGGAAATGTTCTATATCTGTGCTAATACAGTGGCCACTGGCCACAAGTGGCTTTTGGGCACTCGGAATGTGACAAGTATGAGTAAGGAACTGAATTTTTAATTAATTAAATTTAATTTTAGTGATCAATTTAAATTTATTTAATTTCACTAAATAGCCACATGTGGCTAGTTGCTTCTGTTTTGTATAGCACAGATCTAATTGTTGAGAAACTAATTGGAATTTTGCCATCCACCTGGGCAGGTTGGCGTGGGAACAAGCACACACACCTGTTAGGATTCACAAACTGTCCTAGAAGCCTTGGGGTTGGGGTGTGTGCCAGAGTCGGAGGCTTGTTTAGTGCCTGGGGGACTTGCCTGCTCCCCAAATCCCCATCCCCACCTGACCGCTGAGGGCCTGGGGTCCTGGGGAGAGGACATTTAACTGCACTCCTCTTGGAATGTTAAGTCACTTTGAAATTGACTTGAATTGTGAATTCTAGAGGCAGCAAGCTTGGTAGAGAAAAGAGAACACCACCCCATCTCACAAGCGACCAGGCGTTCATTGGTCGGGAGGTGGGGGCAGCTCTCGTGGATGTTTCTTACCCTCTTCTTGCTACTTTGTATGTTCTGACTTTCCTCCAGTGCCATATATTGCTTTTAGAAGAAAAGGAATACAACTCATTCTTATTTTAAAAGAACAGGGACAGGTGCTCAGGAAAAGTCAGTTTATCAGAAGGTTGCAGTAGGAGATGGTTGTTTGTGGAACCAAAGAGGCTCTTCAGAGACCCTGATCTAGCCACACAGCCACGTTCGGGAACACACTCGCTGCGGAAAATGAGGCACCCATCAGAAGGTGTGAGCTACTCTCTGAACTTTCAGAGACAAGTACAGAAGCTTGGTGCTCAAGTCCTATAAAGACAAACATGGCTTATATCTTTGTCTTACTGCACGTTGGTGCAAAATGAGGGCTCAGTGACTTTGTGCCTAGAAATAGGCGTTGCTTCCCAGGGTGCCCTTGGAATGCTCTTTGGGTTCTCAATCCTCAGCTGTATGATAAAAACAGTTATGAAGCTGTAGTTGTTTTGCTAGAATAATAATAGTAACAATGGCAGCTGCCCTTTCCCGAGTATCTAAAACACCTGCCATGTGGTAGTCACTGAAGAACACTCAACAGGGGTCACTTGATGTTTGCTCTTCCCCATGTCACAGTGTCAGGTGGGCATTAACCCACACAGAAGACACTGCAGCTCAGAAGGGACCGGTCCACAGCCACCCGGCCAGCATGGTGTGGCCGAGCACACCTTCTGCTCTACTATGCTGCTTCAGGCATTCGGATCAGGTTTTAACGTTGATCTCCAAATTCATTTAAAATCCAGATTTTGCCACAGTCTTCAAGGAGCTGAGTGAACAGGGGAGGGTGGAAGTGGCCTGTGCCTGACAGCGTGCTCTGGGGACGCTGGCCGATGGGGCGGCCTGGGCTCCCTCTGCTCATGGCCCTTGGCTGGTCCAGCACAGATGCTCACAGCCAGTTCTATTTTTCCCTTTTATTTTAGTCAAGCATCCTTTACAGACTCTCCTGATAAAGCCTCTTTAGAAAATTGCTTTCGAATTGACTGCTTCTCTGGGAAGATGAGTGCTGAGGAAACTCATAACCCTGACGGTTGCCACTCACCTGCTCAGAGGCTGTTTCTGTGCGGCCCTGCATAGAAAGTGGCAGCTGTCAAGCCTGCGGATCCCTCCGTCCCAGCCCCTGAGAAGTTGGATTCCTGGTGATAGGGCTTCCTCTGCCAGAGGCACAAGTTGGCCTGGGCATTGCCCTCAGGACCCCCCCGCCCAGCCTCTGAGTTCTTCCATGAGCACATCTGCCCCAGGCCTCACTCACCTGCATCTGAGAACAATTCAGGTGTGGGTGGACGAGGGGACACAAAGCCCTTCCAACAAGGCTGCCTGCCCCCTGCCCCTGAATCTCCCTGGCTGGTCTGGTGGTCCTATTGTCACCGTGTAGACATCTTCCTTGTGCCCAGGGGATGCTGGCTAAATGTTCATTCATTCATTTTTTCCATAAATATTGATCCCATGACTACTAAGTTCCAGGCGCTGTTCTAGGCCCTGAGGACACACCAGCAAACGAGACAGACGAGGTCCCCATCCTCCTGGAGCCCAGATGAGTTAGTGCTGAAATAGCTCTCGAGTTTCCTTTCATTAAAATAATGCTGCTGAGACCACCCACAAATCTCAGGCTTCTGGACCTTACCCCAAACCTTAGAAATAAGAACCTCTGTGGGGTGGGGCGTTGACATACATATTTTCACACACCAACCAAGAAATTCCTCTATACTTTAAATTTAAAAATTGCTGTCACAGTATGTGTGTACATGTGTATTTTGTTTGGAATAAAATTGTCTCAACTAACAGAAGGTCATTTGTGGAAGGTAAATTCTCAATGGATTTGCATAAAAACCTGTAAGAAATATGTTTTCTATATAGACAAGAACATCTATAGATATTGTGAAATAAATTTAACCTAGTGAATCAACTGAAATATAATAAAAGACTTTTCCAGATTAAGAAAATATAAGGCTGCTGATATTGGATAAGTTCCCAGTTAGTTGTGAGCCACTGGAACGGTCACATCTCAGGGCCTCAGATTCCTTAACTAAAATGAGGCGTCCGACAGCCTATTTCCAGTGTTGCCCCTGGCTCCAAATTCCAACCTGTACCTGGATTATGACAGAAAGTTCAGTGCACTTGGAATTGGGAGAGAAACGGTCATTCTTCTCGGCATACGTTCCACATCTCCCTCTCCCCTCCGCCCCCCAGAAGCACAGAGCGTGAGGATCAACAGAGACCCATCCTTCTTGTCCAGGGCAATTGCGGAGAACAAGGTCTGACATCAAGGTGAACCTCGACTAAGCAGGCCCCAATGCCCGTTCCCCTAAATACTGCAACCGTGCCACCTTTCTGTTAATCTCAAATGTAGCCAGGATGCAACTAACTGTACATCCTGCTCTGGTCACACTGCCCATGGTCCCTACCTGCTGTGGCCCAGCATCCGCAAAGGCACAGACGCTGTAAGTCTTCCCCTTGGCAATCCCTCTTTGTAAACCTCTCCCTTTTTGCAATAAGGGAAAGAAGTTCCAGGCCCCAGGGCTTTGTAGACTGGATACTTTGGAGTTGTGCAACACTGCAGCTCTGCCTGGAAGCTGGTTGTCCCTGAATCAAATCCAGTGCATCTCGGGATGGCGCAGAGAGGGAATCTGTTATGGTCACCAGTGCAGTGGCGCCATCTCTGGGTATTTTCCACAAACAGCAGTAGAACTGCTGCCCCCACTTACTCAGGGTCCTGCACGGAGCCTCCCACACAGTGGAACCTCTCAGGCACAGTTTTCCAGTCTTTGGCCATTTTCACCATGGCGCCTGCGTCAAGCACCCCGTAGCCAAAGAGGTGATTAAACTCCAAGCCGACCCCGTTCCTCCGCCACTGATGGACCTCGTCATGAAGCTGGTTCCGTTTGGAGGTGAGCACAGTCAGATGCTGCATGTCTCTCCAGGTCAGACCCAGGCTGGGTACCGGAGGCAGAGTGTTTGAGAGCAAGGGTGGGGGAAGAGGGGGGAGAGAGAGGGAGAGAGACACAATGACTAAGGTAGGACATAGACCCCTGGTAAGATGTTGAAACATGTATGAACCCACAAGTCAAGGGAGGATTTCCATGCACTACTGAGAATATAGGTATAGATATATATCAATTAAAAATACCTTGCCTTTCTTACTCAAATACATTTCAATTGCGATATCTAACACACACTGGAATGGCTAAAATGAAAAGACTGACAACACCAAGTGTTGACAAAGATGTGGAGCAACTGGGTATTTGGTGATGGAAGTGTAAGTTATTGCAAACACTTTGGAAAATGGTTTGGCTCTATCTTCAAATGTTGCCCATGTGCTTAAGCTATGGCCCAGAAGTTCCATTTTTAGGTATGTATCCAACAAAAATGTGTGTATATATTCACCAGACATATATGTATTGGAATGTTCATAGGCCTAAACTATGAAGTCCTCAAATGCCCATCCACAGTGAAGTGAATAAACCAATTGAGGTGTGTTTATAGGAGGTGGAACACTGCACTGCAATGAGAATGAACTACAGCTACTCAGAATAACAGGGATCTCACAACTGTGTGAATCTCACAATAAGAATTCTGACCCAAAGAAGCCAGACACAGAGGAGAACATACAGTACGGTTCCATTTGTTTAAAAAAACAGGCACAATGAATCTGTGCTGTCAGAAGCCAGGTTAGTGGTTGGTCTTGGGGTGGCAGTGCCTGTAAGGGACACAGGGGGCTGCTGGGTGCTGACAGAGTTCTGTTTCTTGATCTGGGTGTTGGCTACACGGGAGTGTTCCATCTGGGGACATGAAGCTGTCAGTTCTTCAAGGACAGAGACAACAGCTTCAGCATATTTGTCTCCCAGTGCCCAGGACAGCCCTCGGCACACTCTTCGTTCAGCAAATAGACAAGTTTGCTTGCAGACTTGTCTTTGGAAGTTAATGTCTAATAGTCTGTGCTATTGACATTAGTGTCAATGTCTGTGCTTTTCAAAGTGTAAGTCATGACCCGTTTGTGGGCAGATCAACTGATTGCACAGGCTATGTATCTGGGCTGCACAGTAAAACTGTCTGGTGGGGACATTTAAAACCCCACTGCCGGGCCTCCCTGGTGGCGCAGTGGTTGAGAGTCCGCCTGCCGATGCAGGGGATACGGGTTCGTGCCCCGGTCCGGGAGGATCCCATGTGCCGCGGAGCGGCTGGGCCCGTGAGCCATGGCTGCTGAGCCTGCGCATCCGGAGCCTGTGCTCCGCAACGGGAGAGGCCACAACAGCGAGAGGCCCGCATACCGCAAAAAAAAAAAAAAAAAAAAAACCCACTGCTCAGGCCACATCTCGGACTATTTAAATCAGAATCTCTGGGAGGGGGACCCAGGCTTTGGAAATTGTTAACACTTCCCAGGTCATTCCAGTAGACAGCTGAGGTTGAGAACCAGAGATTTAATGGATGGGGCTATCACAAGTGCAATAGAACAGAAAAGAATAACAGTGTACATGTAATATGGGAAACTCTGTGTGTGTGTGTGTGTGTGTTTGCATGCACTCGTGTGTGGTATTGTGGTATGTGTTTGGGTTGCAATGCAAAATTAATTTCTCACTGAGAGTCACGGTCACAAAAGTTGGAAAACCCTGCACTACGGTTCTCCTTAGAATCAAATGATTCAAAGAACACCATCACTCATTTGATAAAATCTCAACACAGGCAGCATTCATTGGTTCAAAGCTTCAAAACAGAGTCAAAAGATGATAGTGATTCATATGCTCTTGAAATGCAGACCTTCAAGTTCTTTTCCCATTTAGGTTTGTACATAATATTGAGCAGAGGGAAGTCCAGGAAGACCTTCAGCTTTTAAAGAGAAAGTTGCAAGGAAGGTCAATGCTTATTTGAGAAATTTAAGAACATATCTTGGATATATGGTCCCCTGGACATATGGACTAGGTGAACAGTGTGAAATTTCCTGAAGTTGATTATGGCTGAAAGCTCTGTGTTTTCCTGGAATAGGATTCTGAATTCATTTAACTCAAAAGTGTCAATAAACGAGGATCTGGTGACCTCAAGGTGATCCAAGGGCTGGCTGACAGGTAGAGCATCTCTCATCTTTGCTAGGGGTTCTGCTGCAAAAATGAGCCATGCTTCTAAGCCCACTAGACGTTTCTCTGCAGATTTATTCTCATCGGGTCCATAAGAGAGAAAGAATGTGTTAGAACAAGGATGTTCTACTTCTAAAATAAATCAAAGCGTGCTCCATACTCCAATGTCATTGAATTTGTGACACCATTCGAACAACCATTTGCTTATGTCTGAAAAGTAGAACAGAATCCCTCTTATTTCCCCATTCTGAGCAACTTCTGAATTGACCGAAGATACTATTGTGTAAAATAATTATTTCATCAACATGCTTTAGGCTTTAATCCTACCATAGCAGCTCAAGGATTGTAGGTGATACCTATTAAATAATAAAAAATAAATTTACAGAATATCTACAATATAAAAGTCACTGTGTTCAGTGTTACAGGACAAGTAACATGACATTTTCTCAAATATTTTATATAATAGCTGGGAAAGTAAGACAGATATTTGGAAAGGTATCATGTCTAGGCTCCGCACTAGTTCCGGGCAGGTCGTAGGAAGGTCCCTGCCCTCTCAGAGCCTACAGCCCGGGGGACAGACAGACAACTCAATATTTTAAAAGGTGGGGGGCTGTCATGCCAGGGAAGCCAACAGTAGAATCTTGAGTTATCCCAGCCAGAGAGTCTCACAGACTGTGGTCCTGCATCAGAACCGCATGGGGACTCGTGACAGATATGGATTCCTGGCCTCAACCTCAGGTCTCTGGAATCGGCTTCCTGGAGGCTGTGGGCCTGAGGATGTGCACGCAAGACAAAGCGCATGTGATGCTTCTGCACACGGGGTTTGAGAACACGGGTCTGAGATGGCAGTTCACAACCTTGTCTGCACATGTGAACCAACGTGAACACAATGATGAAGTCAGACAGGACCCAGAGATGCTGATCCCATGGGCCTGTCCAAGCATCTGCCAAAGGCTCCAGCAAACCTGCTTGGGGTGGGGGTGGCGGGTGGTTCCTAACTTCTTGGCGGCACTGGGGGTGCTTGTTAAAGCTGCAGCTTCTGGAGATTCTGAGTCTGGACCTGGCGTGGGCTTGGGTATCTGTTGTTAGCAAGCACTCCAGGGATTCTGCTCAGCAGCAGCAAATTTGAGAAACTCTGGTCCAGGGGGTCAGCAAGGGTCTCTCAGGAAATGGTATTCTTAGCTAAGGTCAAAGGGATGAGTGGGAGTGACTGAGTAAACGCAGGGAAGGGGAGTTCCTAGAGAGAGAAGGTTCTGGAAGGAAGGATCTAGAGGCGGGAGAAGGCACATATCATCACAGGAGGTTGGAAGCCCTGCATGAGTCAGGGAGGTAGAGCCAGGAACAGAGGCAGAGAGGATGACACAGTAGAACGTAGGGACTTTATCTTAGACAGACAGGAAGGGCTGAGAGACCCGTGATCCGATCTCCAGAAACATCACCAGGGAGAAGGGATCAAGATGTGGGACTGGAAAGCGGATGCTGCAGGAACCTGGCCCACGAACAAGTGACCACGAGGAATGAGCCGCGAGCTGTAACAAGGCCGTGTGCGAGGAACCCCCGGTGAACTATCAGTGAAAATGGTGACATCTGTGCAGCTGGCAGGCCACCTATTGGCTGGGTCCAATCGCTCATAGGACCCTGTGCTGTTCCGGGGTAAACGTTCAGCTGTCAGCAGACTGGTCCTAGGCCACTTGGGATGGGCCATCTGCCTCTCAGTTCAGAGAGAACATCTCCAGAGGTCAAAGCCAAACCCAGGGCTTCTAGATAAGATGTGAGGACAGGCCAGGGCTCCAAGGAGAGAGGTCACTCAGGGCCTGGCCAAGGTGGCAGCCGTCTTGAGCAAGAGAATGTGGGATCTTGGAAAAACCAGTGTGAAGCCCAGGGAGAGACTGTCCCCGCGTGGCTGGAAGAGGAATCTTGCACCAGGGAGACCTCGGGATGGGATGTTTCCTAAGCCTCTAAAACTGGTCCTGGCAAGTGAGTTTTTGCCTGTGAATGATCCATAGAACTATATCTCCTACAGAGTCCTGCACTTAACGGTTGGTGTACTAACTTCCCACTGGTGCAAAATAGTGACCTTTTTTTTTTTTTTGAGTTCCCTATTTGTGAGGATTACCCCTGAAAGACCATTGTTTTTCAGAGTTCTTCTATTTATGGTATCAAATTCTCTGGAACCCAATTCACATTTTCCTCCTGATAATCAAGACAGCAAAGGGAATTTAAGGAGAGAAACAGATACAAAACTACATTTCCCATCCTCCCTTGCAGTCTGGGGTGGCCATGTGACAGTTCTGGCCAATAAGAAATAAGTCCCTGGGTGATTTTTCAAAAAACTTTTAAACAGGGATCACTCAGCTGGTGGATTTCTTTTTTCCCTTTGCTTTTCCCCTCTTCCTGCCTGACATGTAAACATGATGGCTGGAGCTCCCATGGCATCTAGATAACACAAAGGTGTAGAAGAACAGAAATCTAGAGACAGAGTCCCTGATTCTCGGTGGCCACCCTGCACTTGCCCGGGCTCCTCACCTCTGTATTATCTTCTGCATGACAGAAAAATAGACTCCTTCATAAGAAACTTATTAAATAAAATTAATATTCTATTTTAAATATATTGTTATTATGCTATTAAAAAAAAAAAGAAAAGAAAAGAAAAATAAATTCCTGTCTCAGTTTAGCTGTTGTTTTTGGATTCCCTGTTTTCAGTCTAATACGGGCACCTAGTCAGAGGCAGCATGCGATGTTCATATTCCGCAAATGGCACCTGAGTGCTAGGTTCATAGAGCCCTTGCCGTACTCCTGGATGCCACACACTCCAGGCCACAGACCAGCACGGGGCTGGCTGCTCTTGCAGTCCCTGAAAAAGGCGATGAAAAGACAGATTCCTGGGCCATTCATCCCTAAGGATGTGATTCAGTGACTTTCGGCTGAGTCTGGGGAATCTATCATTTTCAAAACTCCCCAGTGCTCAACTTCACTAGTTATCAGGGAAATAAAAATTAAAACTACAGTGCAATTCCACAGAATGCCCACAAGAATGGCTAAAGTGTAGAAGACAGATAATAGCAAATGTTGGCAAGGATGTGGAACAGCTGTAACTCTCATACACTGCTGGAGGGAGTGTCAGCAAGTGCACCAACTCTGGAAAACTGCTAGACCTGCACCTCTGTATACCCCACGACCCAGCTTTTTGACTCCCTAATATACATCAAACAGAAATGCGTCCACATCTTCACCAAAAGACATGTACAAGAATGCTCATAGCAATGCTACTCACAATAGCCCCAGTGTGGAAACAACCCAAATATCCACTTAGACAATGGAGTAATATTCAACAACAAGTATGAACAACCTATAAGCACACACAGCAGCATGGAGGAATCTCTCAGACATAATCTTGAACCAAAGAGCACATACTGAGACTTAGGTAATGGTCTATTTCCTGATTTGGGTGCTGGTTACATGGATCTGTTAACTTTACAAGAAGTCTTTGAGCTGTACCTAATATTTGTGCACTTTTCTCTGCATCTAGTAGACTTAGATAGAGCTCACATGAAAAAATCCATCCCTTGGAAGGTCAGTTTACTATGGATGGTTCTCCTGGGTCACAAGTTTGCCTCTTTTGACATCTACCCCTCAAACCCAGCTCAGCCCTCTTGAACCACCCAGAAAGCCTGGGGTCATGGAGAGAACCCCAAATATTTGAAGGCAGCAGTAACTCCCCACTAAAGAAATTCTCCGGAATTTCTCTCATATTGGTCTCACTGGGAAATGTGAGCAATGTTCCCAACAACTCAGAAAGGCATTTTCAAGCATTTGACAGAAAAGCGTTTTATGAGATTAAACAACAAGGTGATGACTGGTCAGAACAGAGGCGTGGTTTCCCTTTATTCCCTGGAGCCATGGGGGTGGTCATTCTCCCTCTTCCATGGTCCGGATGGGAATGCATTTAGACAGGATAATTTGTTTACTGTATTCAAGCTGCTTTGGAAAAGCTTTCTTACTGGACCTCTGGGTGGGTAACAGCCCTCGACTGCTGCCACATATGTCACCAAGGACTCCCAGCTGCCTCGTCTGAAGATAAAGAGAGATGAGCTGTAGGAGATGAGCTGTAGGAAGTGTTCGTGGAAAGTCTTTCCCTCCTCCGCCCTCCGGGCTCTCTCCTGGGGCTATTTCATGCTGAGCAGTGGTTTCAGCTCCTGGCTGTTGGAGCCTTTTGGCCCACAGAGAATCTTTGGAGTTTACATTCCCAGGTGGGGCTCTTAGCCAACAGCCAAACAGCACAAGAATATGGCAGCCCAGCTCCCTTGCCTTGATGTGGAGCAAACTCTGAGGCATAATTTACCCTCCAGAGCTCTCCCTGGGATCAGGCTGAGGCCAGAACTTCTGAAATCGCATCCTTGCTCAGCTTCTTCCCCAGCCCGAACCTGCTTCCTCTCCTCCCCAGTGGTCTCTGCCGGGATCCCTCTCTTAATAAATCACTTGCATCAAACTCTAATCTCAGGGTGTGTTTCCAGCTCAGGTGATTGGTGTTCTGAGGAATTTTTGAGCACTGGCTCCCAAGATGGGCTTGAACCACCTACTGCCAGGTATCATTTTTTCCCTCTTTATGGCAACAGAGAGCACTCAATTCATGACCATTGCTCCAAAACAAAGTGTGCCTAAGTGGTGATTGCATTCTTTTCTGTAAGGAAATCTGCAAGTGCGCTAAAGAGCGGAGAATAATTGGTGCAGAGCCCATGAACCTGTTTAAAGTTCCAGCAGCCTGCTCCATTACCTTGATGTATGTAAGGGGTCACTTTGTAGGCATATAGGCCTGGGAAAGTGACTTTTTGCTTGCCAGAATCTAAGGAGACTTGGAGTCAAGTTCTGCCCTCTTAGCTTTAAGAGGAGACCAGGAAGCCCTTCTTGTTCCCTGTCCTCTGCGAGGCTCTGTGACAGGCAGCAGCCTCCCTCTGCTTGTCTGCTCCCAGCTGGAGTGAGCGAGGCCGGCTCAGACTCCAGGACCCAACAGGCCCTGCGAGGAACAGCTTCATCTTCAGGAAATGCACATAATATGTGAGTAAGTTTTGGTCTCTGTGCTTAATAGGAGGGCTTTGACCAGTGTCCATCTCTTCTTTCCTAAGATTTCCAACTGACTTTTGTTAAAAGAATCAAAGCTTGGCCTGGTCCAAAAGAGAAGTCACCCCCAATTTGGGGCCTTATCTGTAAAAGGAGGATAATGATGTCTTTTCTGCTTAAAGGCAGAGGGGTTGGACTAGATAATCTTTTGAAGTCCTTTCCTATTCTAGGAATCAGCTCTTACCTCCTTTGCAAGTCAAAAAATGCACTGCATATGTGGAGAGTCAAGCAGGGCTGCCTGAAGGTTGATGCTAGAAGCTCCGTTGCCTAGCAGTGGCTGACAGGGATGGGAACTCAACTTCCCTTCCCCAGGAGCCTGAATTCAACTTCTTATAAGTTGCTGGTCCTGTATTCTTGGATAATTCCCTGCCTAGCGGGCATTTGCACTTACACCACATGGGTTGTGCCTGAAGCCACAAGTTCATTGTTCAAACCCAAGGCCAGCCTCTGGTTTGCACTAAGAGA
This sequence comes from Hyperoodon ampullatus, assembly GCF_949752795.1. Taxonomy (NCBI): domain Eukaryota; kingdom Metazoa; phylum Chordata; class Mammalia; order Artiodactyla; family Ziphiidae; genus Hyperoodon; species Hyperoodon ampullatus. Next base: position 21,107,640 of record NC_136927.1, read on the forward strand.
AGACAGGGGAGTGGGTGGGCAGGGACCTCTGCTGATGCTCAAATCCAAGGTGGGTCCAGCTGTACTGACCTGTGGCCTCTGCGGAGGTGGTGAGAGCAGAGGGGATGGTCTCCCCTCTCTGGTAGCTGGATGGTTTCCCAGCAAAGCCCATTTCTTGGTCTACGTTGTGTGACTTCGCCCACCTTGTCTCAGTGTTAAAATGAGTTCAGCCTTATAAATTAACAAATCTGGAGCAAGAGATTTCTGTTTAACACATGTTCTAAAAACCTTGCTGGATACCCAGCTTGGCAATGGTTTTCCTTCATTTAGCTGTTTGGGAGTATTATTAGAGTAAAACAGCCATGGGATCCATAGAAGATAAAAGGGTGTTTTCACCAAGAAAACATCTATGTGCCCCTGTGTGTGGTTGGATGTTGGGCTCTTGTGCTCTCTCAAGGATGTAGTTTTGTGGTGTGTGTGTGTGTGTGTGTGTATGTGTGTGTGTGTGTGTGTGTGTGTGTGTGTGTGTGTGTATCATTTAGCAATGCCCACCAGAGTTCATTGGCCCTGACTATTTACTGACTCTTACACCCGCTTTTGCCTCTGTGGACACCTGGTATTGGGTGGGGAGACATGTCTCAGTCCACCCTGCAGAACCGGCCCTTGGTCCCAAGCTGGAAACATACTTAGCCTCTAAAGCCAGTGCAAACACTCCAGCTGCCTCGGGAGCAGCCGCGGATGTCCCAGAATGCCTCAGGGTGCAGTTGCCGTACAAATCTGTGGTTGCCTGGAGGGGAAGATAGTGAGTAATGAGTGAGTCACACTGCTTTAAACCCAAAACAACGTGGAACAGAGGATTTTCTGTTCTTTTACTTAAACTCTGCCTTGTTCTGAAGAAGATTAAGATGAAGGTAAGGATAAGCTTAGCACCCATGTATCTATTTTGCCATGCATTTTATCTGAGTTTCCTAGTAGCCCGTGCAAAAAGGGAAACACAATCAGTTATAGTTACAGTGTCCACAAGATAAAAGCACGTCAATTGTTCAGAGAAGCGTATCTGCAGCTATTCTAGAGACCAGAGAGACATTTATCTTCTGGATCCTAAAAGGAAACATCATAGGTGGAAAGTGACAAGCCAATATCACCACCATAGTCAAAGCAATGGTGAGTTTTGTTGCATTGGGATTGGCTCGGAAAGCTCAGGGCCAGTCCATCAGCAATTTCTTTTCCCTTCAGGAAAAAGGGTGGCATTCCCAAAGAGGAAAGACAAAACAGGCTCAGCCACAGTTTGCCTAGAGAGACAGGCCATTAAAGAGAAGTGTTACATTCTCTACATCTAAAATCCATGGAGAGAGTCTGGAACACACTGAGCAACACATTTTATACATGAGTGATCACCCCACGGGAGGCTGATCAACTGAGTTTTAAAGGATTTTACAAAGAGAAAGTCCCCGTTTGCATTGTTTGCGAGAGCCAGGGTTTTCATTAAGATCATTTATAAACCACGAGAATACTCCTTCCTCCTGTTTGTCTGTAGGTTCCTCAAGTGGGCCTATTATTTTGGGGGACAAAGTACCAGGGAGGTTTAAAAGCATCTACTTGTGGAAAATGGCAATATTCAAAGAGAACTCAAGGCCCCTCCCCAGCCGTAGTAGAAAGAGAGTCATAGACAGGCGTTGAGGACAAAGTGACACCATTGGGAGGCTCTTGGGGCAGCGAGGGGGAGCTTCTTCACTTGTCCCTTTCTGCCCATGTAGCTTGTAGGATGACAGAGGCAAAACCTCCTTCTGCTTGGGAGGAGCTGACACGATCTCCATCCTCCCCAAGACCGGGGGAGCCCCAGGCTCATGGAGGGGAGTCAGGCTAAGGTCTGTGTCTCCTGTAGGTAAAGGGCTTCTCCTGGGTCATGTGAGAACCTGGCCAGCTGGTCAGGTGGAGCCCAGGCAGGCACTTGGGACTGCAGGACTAGCTGGTATTGGTGACTGTGTTTCTCCCAACCCCAGAGGAGGCAGTGGCGGGGCAGGATGTATCTCAGCAGGACTCCTGAACCAACCACTAAATTCCAGGCTTGGAAGACTGAGGAAAGGCCCCTATGTGAGTGAAATACCCAGAGAGAGGAAGAGATCCAAAAATGCTCATTATGCTCCACAGACATATATTTCTAGGGGCCTTGGAAAATTCACTATTAAACCTCGGTGCCCAGGAAGGAAGAGTTGCTCAAAGTGCAATAAATAAGTTTGTGATTCTTAACCTTTTTGTTTTCTCAATCATGGACCCATTTTAAAATACGATGGAACACACTACTCTTCCTTTGAGGAAACACACATGTGCCCAATTTGGGGGGTTTTATGGACCCAGAAAAGTCCGTCCATGGATGCTATTTTTAAATTACTGTAATAAATGGATGAGTTCTTGGCTCAGATGGGTGCAGGTGTGATGCCCCAGTTCTTAATATTAGTTATCCTTATAAGTGATGTGCTGGGGGCAAACCAGGGTTCATCATTATTTGTAAGCCAAAACAATGGACAAGAAAATCGATGGAACATGAGCGGGAAGGAGGTCATCACGTTCTTGTTTGTCGTAGGTCTCTACCTTGATAACAAGGCATCATCAGCCTGGAAGAGGGTGGATCTCCCGCGGGGATAGGCCCTGACTCTTTGAGGGAAGGGGGGTGGGGAGCTCCTCCTCCCATGACGTCACTGTGTCTGCGCATGACATCAGGAGTGTCCACCCACCCGGCCTTGCACTCACCACTCCGGCTTCGGGGTTTCGCTTGCGCCCGTTGCTGAAGGTGGAGGCCAGGGTGGAGGAGCAGCTCTCATCGTACAGGGCGGTCCTGCCGTCGTTGATGGCCGAGTTGATGGAGATGGTCCACATGCTCGAGGCGTAGCCGTCGCAGTTGCAGTCGTCGTAGCTGCCGCCGTCCCCTGAGGCCCACACGTAGATGCTGCCTTTGCCCCCTCGGCCCTGGGGTGGGGGGGCGACAGGGAGAGATGCGCGGGCTGCAGGGGGTCCCGCCGGGGCTGGGGTCGGGGTCCGGGTGGGGACCTGGGCTTCTTCAGCAGCTGAGCGCAAGGACTGGCTTCCTTTCTATCTGCCCTTGAAAACCACTATCCTTCTGGCCGGGCACCGTGAGAATTTTTCTTTTCAGGAAGGATTCAATAGAAAAGTCATCCGAATTTACAATTTAAGCTGGGGATAACAAAGTGAGAAAAACTGGAAGAATCTCCTTAAAACTGACAAATGAACTGCTTTTAAACATAGTACATTCTCATGGTAAAAAGTCAAAGTATATGAAAAGGAAAATGAAAAAAAACATCCCCCTGCATGTAATTCTTATATATTCTTTCAGGCATTTTTCAGCAAAAATGCAAATGTACTTGTATATTTATATCAATACTTAGCTAAATAAGATATAAAAGATATTTATAGCTTCTATTTTATATATTATATATATTTTATATAAGTTTACATATATATGTAGATATTGTAAGTATAAAATACACATTTTACTTACAGATTATATATATGTTGGTGTGTGTGTATATATATATATATATAATACACTTTTTTTTTACTCAGTTGGATTGTACTAGAATTCTTTTAAGCAAAATATTATATATTGTACCTGTGTAAGGGAACACCAAATATATAAATATAAGAAGAAAGTCTAATATGATCAAGTAAAACATACAGCAAAAATAATTTTAAACATAATGATGTGCACAGTGATTACTACCATATGCTAATTAGTTATAACCAGCAAGCTTAGTTGTAGGTACCTACAGTTTGCATTGCTTTTCTGTTTAAACCACTTTCTTAGTGCTTCTGTTTTTCTTTTCCTGTTCTCTGTCTTCTAGGAGAATTCTCTCTGCCTCCACAACCTGGAGTGGCCATTCCTTCTGGCTTCCTACCTTCTCACCCCAGGGTCAGGAGGGCCGGGCCACCCTGCTTTGCCCCGCAGGCTGGGTGGGCGGTGAGGAGGGCAGGGATGTCGTGTGGCAGGTGAGCAGTAGGTGTCCAGCCTGGCCAGGACTCTGGGTAACCCTCTAGGGCTAGGACAAAAGTAGAAATCATGGCAGAGAAAGTCTGTCCCTGCGTGGCCACCAGCGGTCCCCGGTCCTAACTCAGTGGTTTAAGGGCAGCCATGCCAGAGGAGAGAGGATAATTGGGTCACTGCCAAAGTCTCTCTGCCTCCTGACAATGAGAAGTGACATTCTGATTGCTTCTAACAGGACTTGGAGTTAATTAGCCTGTGGCTGACTGAGTCAATACATCAACAAAGGTTGATTCAGCCACCAGCTGAGAACTGTCTTCAGCACCTTGGTATATCTGTCCTGGAAAACTCTATCCAAATGAGCAACTGCTCTCAGAAACCAGGACACAGAGGGAAACAAACGTATCATCCTTACAGCTTGTGCAGGGGATCACCCTCTCAAGCAGACTCAGATTTGGGCTCAATGTCAAGAAATGGCACCCTCGGAAAGTGAAACAGACGTGAATCAGGGTAAATGGGTGAGGCTGCCACCTGAGGAATCTTCCTCTGAACCAGCCCACAGGTGGGCTGCTAGTGAGACAAGCAACATTTGCTAAAAGGAAACCAGTGCTAAAAGCTTTCTCAGTTTGGTGTAGGGAGATGGATTGTGACTCTAACTTGTCAGGCTTTCTCTGTATTCATGCCCCCTTTACTGTATGATTTGCAGCCCTGCCCATCAAGAGGAGAGGTCTGTTTCCCACTGCTTGAATCAGGGCTGGCCTCCTGTCTTGCTTCGGCAAACAGGATGTGGTGGGAAGTGGTGCTGTGTCGGTTCCAAGCATTGGTTTCAAGGAGCCCTACCCACTTCCGCTCTCCCTCAGAGCACCATGGGAACCAACCTGAACCAGCCTGCTGGTTGATGACCGACAGTCCAGTCAGGTTCACCGTCACAGCCAACAGCTGCCAGACAGGGGAGACTACCTCAGACCAGAAAGTCTGTAGCTCACCCTGCAGCTGACCACAGATGCATGAGTGAGGTCACCTGAGATTAGCCAAGGATGGCCCAGGTCAGCAGACCTGTAGACCCATGATCAGACTTAAATGGTTGTTATTTTAAACTACTGAGTTTTGGGGAAGTTTGTTATGCGGCTTTGCTCACTGATACACAGAGAATAACTATCAGCGTGTTTCTGGAGAGTAAGCAGCAAACATTAGTTTTGTTTTGGATGTAAGACTTGCCCACAAGAATACTTTGATTGCTGGGAATATTAAACTTCATTTTCCTAAGATGTGTGTGTGTGTGTGTGTGTGTGTGTGTGTGTGTGTTACATGAGGCAGTAATAATTATATTCTTGCTTCTAATGATTGGGTATCAGCACCAAATAGTCCCTGGATTCTGGGGAAGATGGGCCACTGAGGAGCAGACCCTAGTTCTGGGGGCAGATGAGTGGGGAGGGGCATCTATAAGAGGCTGAGAGCTGGCTGTGGGATGGGCCTGTTATCAGCGTGCCACACTTTCCTGTTGAAATGACACCCCAAGATCCACTTCTGCCCCCAGCTTCACCTGAACAGCAGCTGGGCTGAAACCAAGATAGAACAACTGCGACCCACATTCAAGCAATCACCAATTGGAGGATATGACAGATGATAATCGCAGCAAGCACTTCTGCAGCACTTACTGTGTGCCAGGGACAGCTCTGAGCACTTTACATAGTAACTCACTGCATCCTCACAGCAATCCTATGCAGCAGCACAATTCACACCAGCCACACGAAGGATAAAATACTTAGGAAGAAATTCAACAAACAAACAAACAAAAAAAATAGGACTTTGAAATTCTGTGGAGGGACACAGGTGGAAACACACATCAACACTGTCATGTTCTTGGATAGAAAGGCAGCATCACAGAGATGTCAGTTTTCCCCAAGTTAACTTACAAATTTAACTTGATCCCGACAGATACACTGCATTGATTGAGATACTGCCACGCTGGGCAGTTCAACAGAGGGAATTTTATCCAGGGAGCAAGTGGTAAAGAAGAGCAAAACCCCAAACGGGGTGTGGAAGGGTCACCCAGAGATGAGGGAGTGGATGGCCCAGAGCCTGCACTGCGCAGGTGTGGGCTTCCTGCTGGGGGTCTCCCGCCCTTACTCTGTAACGCATGCTCAGTAGAGATTGGTGGGCACACTTGCCCTCCATGTTATTCCGGTTGACGATGGAATTGCCTTCTCTGCCTCTCCTGCCACTCTTGCTTTTTTTCTTTCTTTTTTTTGTCAAGTGCATTTAGATGAAATTAAATATGTGGTGCAATTCCACTTTGAATTCTGTCTTTGTATTAGTCTTCTGGAGTATAGTGGGATTAATGTCTCTCAAAAGTTTTCACAAAAAGAGAATTTTTTGCCAAGGCACTACTGGCGGTATTCAACCTCCGATGTTGTCAACCAGGGGTGATTTTGTGCCCCAGGGGGCATTTGGCACCGTTGGAGACATTTTTGGTGTCACAACCAGCATCTACTGGGTAGATGTGTGTGGTGTATGTATTATTAGCATCCAGTGGGTGGAGGCCAGGGATGCTACTAAAGTTTCATAATGCATAGGGCAGCCCTCTGCCTCCTGTCCCCACCAGCTACCAACTAAGAATTATCTGGCCCAAGTGTCAACAGTGCTGAGGCTGAGTCTTTGCTCTAACCTATTGGCAAAGGGCAGTGAGTTGGAACTTGCCGATTTTAAAAGCATAGCCTAAAGCAGCCTTTCACAGACTCACATTTCTTAAAAGTTCTTGCTGATTTTGTATTTTGCTTATAATATAAAATAATGGCACAAATTGCTTACCATTGGCTATAGTAAAGTTCCAGCTTGAGGCTGGTGCGGCGGCTCTGTGTACCCTTGGCACATCACCTGTCCCAGGAGGTGAAGATCCCGCTTTGAGAGACTTGGGGCTAAAGTGAGTCGGTCCCTTCATCCTCCCCAGTGCCTAGTGACCCGGACTAATGACCCCCTTCCCCAGGCCCTGGCCCAGTGGTGGTAACTGCCTGCAGACACTGGTGAGGCCAGCCTGATAAAGTTTGTATTTCCTAAACACTTAATTACACTCACTTTTATTTTCCAGTCACCTTGACATCTTAATACAACATTGACATACTTTTAAAAAGTCATTGTATTTTTATAATGAAAACCATATTCATTGTGGAAGAACTAGAATCTAGAGCATAAAGAAGAAAATAAAAATCCTATGTGATCGCCCATGAACAGAAATTCCCTGGTGGTGCAGTGGTTGAGAGTCTGCCTGCCGATGCAGGGGACACGGGTTCGTGCCCCAGTCCGAGAAGATCCCACATGCCGCGGAGCGGCTGGGGCTATGAGCCATGGCCTCTGAGCCTGCGCGTCCGGAGCCTTTGCTCCGCAACAGGAGTGGCCACAACAGTGAGAGGCCCGCATACCGCAAAAAAGGAAAAAAAAAAAAAAAAAAAACAGGTTTAAGAATGAAATTGGGATCATAATGTATATCAACCTTTGTGTCCCTGCTTACAATGTATTTCTCACTTACCATTACATTATTAACATTTCCTCACATAATTAAATATTACTCTATAAGTTTTTATTAGTCTTCTTAAATAGCCATTCCATAATTTATTTACTCTTCTTCTTAGACGTACATGGAAGGCTGTTTCTAGGTTTTAAAGTGCTGAAATGAACATTATTTTATATATGTCTTTGTATTTCTGTTTATTTCTTCAAGCAGAGTTTTTAAAATAGGGAATTTTGGGTGAAAAGGAATGAATGAAGATTCTTGATCCATAGTGCCATATTATTGCTCTTTATATGGCTTATTAATAATTTATATTTTCACCAGCAGTGCACAAGAACTCCACATCCAGCCCATCTGGGTCAAGATTTAGAATCATTAAAAAAATAGTTTTTCCAGCTTGGTGGACAAAACTGGTACCTCATTGTTTTGAGTTATATATTTTTTTCCACTATCAGTTGAGCTTATCTTTTTATACCTTTACTGCTCATTAGTATTCTTGCTTTATGAATACCTTAGTAAAGCACCAGGCCCCCAAAGATAATGTCCTGTACCTATTTTTCTTTCATGATACCCTTTTCATTGATTTGTTAGTGCTCTTTCTATATTAAAGACCTTAACCAAGTTTTTGTCATCTATATTGCATATATATATTTACCCACTTTTTTCTTTTGTATTTTGCATTTAAACTTGCAGAAAAATTTCCACTTTATTACTTATGTCTATTATTTTTTACAAATATATATTTAAATACCATATAAAACTATGTATTGATTTACAAGCACTGCTTTTCTGTACTCACAGTTCATGGAATAATTTTATTCAACCTATTCACAAACACATTTGACATTTGCGTGTTTGTCCTCACAAGATCACTGGTCACCCAGCAGTTTTTCTGGGCTCATTGTAGTGGTTGTTGGTGCTGATTGTCAAATATTCCTAGCTGCCCACTGTCTAGGCCCATGATAATGCCCCCTTGTGCTTGGGTGGGGTCTTGTAAGCTGTTTTAATCAGTGAGTTGTGAGTGGGATTGACAGATACATGGTATCATTCCTCCGCTGAACCATTTACCGGTCAGTGCCAGCTGTGCAGAGCTCTTTCTTTCCCTCTGCACAGTGAGTAGCAATGTTCCAGGAGTCGGCTCTGATCCCTAGGAGACTGTGGTGAGCAGAGCCTTCTACTGACCATGATGGCTGAGCAGCTGATTGAGAAATAAACCTTTGTGCTTTCAAGCCCCTGAGCTTTGGGGGCTGTTGGTTACTGCAGCATAATGTAGCCTCTCCTGACTGATAAAGTTCATCACGTTTGGTTCCATTTAGTTTATATAGATATAACATTAAAAAAAGATACAGGGCTTCCCTCGTGGCGCAGTGGTTGAGAGTCCGCCTGCTGATGCAGAGGACACGGGTTCGTGCCCCGGTCCGGGAAGATCCCACATGCTGCAGAGCGGCTAGTCCCGTGAGCCATGGCCGCTGAGCCTGCGCGTCCGGAGCCTGTGCTCCACAACAGGAGAGGCCACAGCAGTGAGAGGCCCGCGTACCACACACACACAAAAAAAGATACAGCATTAAAAAAAGCTCTCTCTTTTCAATATAGTCCCTGAAATATATATATTTAGGGAATATAATACAGTCCCTGAAAATTTTATCCCAAGCCATAAGTAGCCATTTGTATAATATTAGAACAGTTGCTGTTTTCACTTTTCTCTAAATGTATATTCTGACTCTTGACACCTTAACCACCTACTGAACTGCTTTCTGCTTTTTTTTTTTTTAGTGTGAATAAAAACCTTTTAATTTGAAAAACGTTAAGCGTCACAAAAAGTAGAGTGAATAGTATAATGAATCTCCCTGTATCCATGGATCAGCTTTAACAATGACGAGAGTTGCAGAAATTTTGAAAGGTTTTATGAGTAATATTTATTACTCTGTTTTGGGGGGGTAAATATTTCCTCTTTTGCGTGTAGGAAGTCCCTCTCTGGCACAGTATCAGCGACTGCGTTATGTTTCTGTGTAGCTGTTTTATGTTCTCATTCTTTATTCCCTTCTTTTCTGTACTTGGAATGTTGGGGGTAGTGGTGAAGTCACACAGAGCCTTAAACAAGGGTGACAGATGACCCCTCCTGGGAGCGGGGGCTCACTCTCAGAGAACTGCTGGTCACGCCTACAGGGAGAAGGGGTTGGTCCCAATTTATGCCCCTTCAAAAGCAGATGCTGAGACCAGGACTTGGGGGTCGATCTCAGGAGGCACAAGTGAGCATGAGATGGGGATAGGGGTGGGGGGAGGGAGAAGGGCCAACCAAGTGTGAACTGATGAGGAGCCTCCCCCCAGCCTCTGGAGACCCCCGAGAACCTGCCCCCAGGACAGCGCGCATCGGCCACCCCACAGTCCGGGCTGCGCGCCCTGGGCCTGCGAGCACCTCCCGTGGGGCCGGCAGGTCCTCAGGCAGAGGCGCAGGGAGAGGCGGCCGGTGACCCACAGGAAGCCGCCCCCGGGCCAGCGGACTGCAGCGTCTGCCTTGCACCCCCGTGGGTTCCACGGAGTTCAGCAGGAGTGGGTGGGGTGTCACATCCCCAAGAAAGCCGAACAGAGGGTGGCACTATGTAGCCTCTGCTTAAATCCTTCACTGGAGCCCGTGTTTCACCACACCTGCAGTTGCCCCTGACTTGTCCTGCCGTGTATCCACCTTGGAGGTAAGGCTCCTGTGCCATCCTGTCTCTTTCTAGCAGGATCCAAACGCGCCGTGATGAACCTTTCTGATGTCACAGGGGTTGTTGAAGGCTTACATCCACATCAGTCCCTTAACCTGGTAGCTGGGTTTCTCCCTGGGCGCAGATGGGTCACCACCATCAAGAAGGCTTAAAGGTCAGTGACAACTGCCTCGGTTGGCCCGGGATGGGTAGTTCCTGGGAAGTGAGGCTCTCAGCACAAAACCCGGGAAAGTCCCGAGCAACCAGGACGCCTGGCCACCCCACCTGGGGCTGGCCAGCTCTTAGGAAGGGTCACCAGAAACCCACCAGCTTTTCCTCCCATTTCTCCTTCTCAGAAATGAAAGGAGGGACTGTAACTGCGAAAGGCATCTCAGAGGCCGAACCGCAGATTCCAAGCAGCAGCGTCCCCTGTGCAGTTGGGAACCTTCGTTTGGTTTCAGAGCATCAATCAGGGCTCCTGGAGGAGTCCTGAGGGCTTCCTGGCAGGAAGCATCGTTGCCGCCAGAGGCCCCGGCACTTGTGCCACTGTGTCAGGCCCACAGCTCTGGTTAAATTTCAGCAGGGCACCAGGCTCCTCCTCGCCCGTCCTGATTAATCACTGTCTCCTTGGGCAGCCTCCCCCACCCCCGCCCCCCTTCCTGGATGGTGGCTTTTGAGTCAGTCTTGCAAGTGACCCCTAGTACAATATATTCCAGCTCCAAGATCTGGGATCTGTGTTTGAGCCCTTTGCAACCTCCCAGCCCCCGCCCAGGAAATAAACTATCAATGCTCTGTCCCATCCGTGCCTCAGAGGATTTTCTGCTCCCTTGTCTTTAAATATTCCTAAGATGTTCCCTCTGGTAGCAACCCTGAGGTGTGATTAATAAGAGGTTGGGGTGTAGTCATCAGAGCCAGCCAAAGACGTGCCAGAGCTGCCCTGGGTGCATTTCCTTAAGATGTGGAAAGAAGTTCATGCATCAGTCATCACTCTCAAGACCCTCTAGTGGTCTCTGAATTCCTCTTCTGGTTGTCGAGTGATGTAAGATGCCGTATCCCGTACCAGCTGGGCTTTGTTCTCCATCAGTCTCTTTGTAAGGGCTACATCCTTTTCTGACCAGCAAACACATCGCCGTATTGGTCCTTTATTACCCAGAGAGAGATGACTCCAAGTTCAGATTAGGCTTTGCCCAAATTGCACTCTGGAGATTGTGGTAGATGGTAGTGGGTGTCACCCGTATTCCTTCGAGCTTGTGGCTTCTTGTGCGCTGGGGGTTTCCAGATGTCAGCACAGGTGTCTCTAAGTGTAAGGGATTTCTCCCCAGAGGCTGAAGGCTGCCCTGCACACCTCCCTCCCGGCTGAAAGTGCTGGGACATTTACGCCCCTTGGGAACAACCTGAACCACTGACTTTTCCGCCAGCTCCCGTGCCGCCAGCTGGGATAACTTCAGTGTGTGTTCTGCATGGTTTCCCAGTTTCCCCGTGGGATTAAGCTCCAGTTGACGGTAGTAGCTGACTTGATAACAAATCCTTTAATAGCCCCTTTCTTCCCTGTTACACCTCCCCACTCACTCCCTTTCCCTCCCAAATCAACTACCTGAACTCAACCCTCACCTCAGGGTCTGCTTCTGCAGGATCCTGAACTAAGAAGTCAATTCCAGGATATATCATAATTCAGGGGTCTCTGTCTGTTATCTACTCCCATGTGTAATGTGAAGGATGTCTTAACTGTAAATTCAACACGTAGACTATAAAGAGGAAAAAATTGAAATAAACAAATGGGGAAAAGGTTTCCTTCTTCTCTTCCTTCATGCCAGCTGCTTGCTGTCTCTGTTAAGTATTTATTGAGAAAATTTAGGAGATGCAAACTCAAATCCCTAAGGAGCCAGGTAGGTGATGTTTATGTGAGAAGCAGATGTCATCCGATTGGGAGTGGTGGGGTCTGTGGCAGATGGTACATCCCTGGAAAGTTCTCTTATCCTCTGTTTCCTCTTCCTCTTCCCTTTTATCATTACAGTGTTAGTCAAACAAAACCTATCTGCAAGATGCTAAAATTCAAAGACAAGAGTAAGAATTTCTTAGTGTAACAGGTAATCATCTGACTCCTTTGTTTAGTTGGAGATCACCTTTCAGGGGTACATTTTCCTTTAGACCTGACCAGTCAACTGAAATAACTGAGAGGAAGTCTTTTTTGCTCATGTATGATACCCTATTGTTCACACAATTCTATAACACTGTCCAAAAAAATTTCACCTTGAAATAAGGAAAGAATCCTTCCTACAGCTTGGGGGAAAGTCAAATGAGAAACTGTATTTTTCACCATGCTTCACTTTGTAAAATATTTACATGCTGTCAGCTGAAGATAAGTCATAACAAATTATTCTCTTAAGTTTTGGCGTACTTGGCATGCTTTGCAGAACAATCACACTTGAAAGAGCCTTTTTAGTTGCAGCAGGGGACGCTACAGATGGAAAGAGAGAAGTACCCTGCCTTGAAATGTGATGGAGCCGTTCAGACGCTCGTGGAGAGTGACAGGACTCGCCCGGGGATGTACTGCACTGAGCCCATCTGCACTGTCAACTCTGACAGAGGCCAGATGTCACTTACTCTCTGACTCTCTTTTGGCCTCAGGTGTCAAAAAATGCTTCTCAGTGAAAATCCGTGTCTGATGGGGAAGGGGGGCATCTGCCAGGTGTTCCCCTGGGTGATGTGCTGTCACTGTCACCTGGTCCCGGGCCTGGATGTGCAGTCGTCTCTCTCCAGCCACACCGTGAACAATGCAATAAAGAAATAGCTGTCTGTATGTCAGAAGTCTCACCCTATAAACTCCTAAGGGTCTGGGCATTGAAATGGGGCAGCAGCACTACCTCCTGCTCCTCCCCCGCCATCCTATTGGTGACATCCCCCCACCCCCCCGCCGTAAACTGCACTGTGCCATTACAATGTCAGGGATCTTTGTGGCTGTCTCAGACAGGCTGAGGGCAGGGACAGGGCATCGCATCAACCTGATGGAAAGTCCAATCCTGGGAAAAGACTAAGACAAAGTGACTAAGTGCCCTGAGGAGATAGTGCCGTGGCACCAATGGCCAGTAATTCAGCCCCTCGCAGGGGCCTGCAAACACACACCAGCCTGGTGATTCAAGTCCCCAGCCTTCCAGCTGAGGCCCAGCAATTGTGGAGCAGGGACAGGCCATCCCCACCGTTCCCATCTGAGTTCTTGGACCACAGAGCCCACAAGCCTAGTGAAACACTGTGCGTTATGCCTCAAAGTTTTGGGGCGGCTGGTTAAGAGTCCCTAACGACCCAGGCAAACACCAGCTGTCTGTGGGGCCTCCCAGGGCCAGCACTTGCATGTCTATCTCACACCTCACGGCGATCCCAGGAGAAATGCACCGTTATCACCATTTTACAGGCAGGAAAACGGAGGCGCAGTGAGGTCAGGTCACTGCGGATAGACCCTCAGACCCTGAACAGTGGACCTGGGACCTGAACCCAGGGAGACTGTGGCCTGGCTGTGGTTTGTAGGGGGACTCTGCCCTGGGATCGCAGAGGCCACCTCCTGCCGCTCCCCACGGGCCGCTCCCCCGCACAGTGACCCGCGGCTCCCGGCTGCCTCCCTTTGAGGTGCTGCTTTGGTCCCTGCTCCTTGGCTCTGTGCATTGCCGGACTAATCCCAGGGACGGGCAGCCAGGAAAACGAGCGCTGACTCCCCCGCGGGAACATCTGGACGCAGCTCCCGTGCTGTGCTCTGAAGACACGCGGTTTGCGCGGAGGCCCCGCTCCCAGGGCTGCTCCCAGCCACGCCTGCACGGTGGGGTGCTAGTGCAGCTCCCTGTGGGACCCTCCTTCCCCCCTCCCTTCGCAGGGGCCAGGAGAGCGTCGCCCTCCGAAGGGCCCCCGCCCCCTCGCCTTTGTCCTTCACAGGCGCCCCCTCCAATAAGTCTGGACCTCTAACCCGATTTGGGGTCCATTTCTCGAAGGACCTGAGCTAAGGCACAGGGTAACAGTCCCACCTCCGCCGCCGCCCTGACCCTCGCTGCGCTCAATCGGCACCAGCGCTCCGCCCCTCCCCCACTCCTCACCCCTTCCCCTCCCCCACCCACACCCCGTACCCCTCCTCCCCGGGAGTGGCCCAGGGCCTCCTGGCGCAGGAACGACCTTACCTTGTTCACGCCGTCCGCCATCGCCTGGAGTGTGAGCTCCCGGGGCCCGTCCACCGTCTTCCCGTTGTCGGTGGGGCCCCAACTGGCGCTGTAAATGTCTATCAGCTGAGGCATGTGGCTGATGGAGGAGGCCTCGATAATGTCCGTCATGAAGGGCTGGTCCAGCATCCGGATCCCTGTGGACAGTGAGGGCCGGGGAGCGCTGGGTGCCGGTCCCCGGTTCACAGGAGGCAAGCTGGGGTAGGGGGCTGGGGTCCTGGGTGTGGCTGGAGGTCTGCCTTCCTGGTGCCCTGGGCTCAGCCGGGCGATCCTGAATCCAGCCTCACGCTGTGTGTGTGATCAGAGCATCAGGCAGGTGCACTGACCGATCCACTCCATCCCTTTGGACCCCACCCACTCCTTTCCTTATGCAACTATTTGAAGACAATCTTATCCCCTTCGCAAAAGCTGCTAGAATTCCTAATGTGGTCTGTTTCTGAGGGGAAGCTTGGCTTCCAGGGACTGGGGGGTTGATGGGGGACACGTTTCAGAGGAGAAATAAAGCTACTGGGCATGACCGTGTGGGGAGGCGATTGCCCTTAGATATTTAAGGAACAATTCTAGAGGGCAGGGGGCAGGGGCAGGACAGTGCAAGGGGGAGGGGCAGGGAAGGAACTCTCAGTTGCATCGTAGCTGGGAAGGGGCTTTGGCGGGGGGAACAGAAATGTTGAAGGGGTCATTCTAAAATATATTTGCAGTGGGGTGCAGGATACACCCCCTCCTCCTTCTCCCCTAGGCCACCTTTGTAAAGTGTGTGCTTCTGTGATGCCTTGTAGGAGTGACTTCTCGCTGGGAACTTTTCTCTGCTTGTGTGACTGTGTGTACAGGGATTTAGGAGGAGCCCAGGCCTGTGGCACCCACGGTTCACGTCACCCTTGGGCTGTCTAGAAAAAGCCTGTCCAGGGTTCACTCAGCAGCAGCCAATGGGAAGGGCATTTGTTCTTTCATCATTACCCTCTAAACATTGCTGTTTGGGGCCAAGATTGTTCTCTGCTTGATACGCTATTTCGTAGCAAGGGACCTAGAGTGCTGCTGAAGCTGACCTAAGTGTTTCCGTCCATGGGAGTTTTGAAACGAAGGGCTGGTCTGTACATAGTCAGAGCCTGGCTTCTGACCCTTCTTACTTGTCCCCGGTGGTCAAAGGGCATTACTACACAAGCATCACCTAATGTGGTGCGCACACCAACTTAAAGAAAGAAGATTCATATACATTGGTTACCTATGTACCTGTCACCACTTTCAAAAATCTACAGACAGGGACTTCCCTGGTGGCGCAGTGGTTAAGAATCCGCCTGCCAATGCAGGGGACACGGGTTCGATCCCTGGTCCGCGAAGATCCCACATGCCACGGAGCAACTAAGCCCACGCACCACAACTACTGAAGCCTGCGCACCCAGAGCCTGTGCTCCACAACAAGAGAAGCCACCGCAATGCGAAGCCCACACACTGCAACGTAGAGTAGCCCCCGCTCACCACAATAAGAGAAAGCCTGTGCCCAGCAACGAAGACCCAACGCAGCCAAAAATAAATTAAAAAAAAAAAAGGGCCTAAAATCTACAGACAGTTCATGTGGATGATAACTAACTGCTGATTATTGAATAAAGTTATAGGACTGCCTTCGCATCTTGATTTTCCTTTTCTAGTTGCAGGTAATAGGCTTGTATATCTTAAAGCAGTTCATAATTATAGGGTCATTTGGAGAGCATTTCCTAAATACTGTGCCTGGGCCGCTTCTCCCCGGTCCCTGGAGTTTCTGAATATTTGCACAGGGCCTAAGCACATATTGGTCTAAGGTGGTTTTGAAGTGCAACCTGACATGAGAATGACTGTTTAGGTAATTGGGACACTGGGGGTATAAAGTTAATGCTTTTACATGCATGTTTTGTTAATTCTGAGATAAACATTTTTCCAGAAAAAAGTATAAAGAAGGAAGATTCAGGCTCTTACAGGGCCCATGAAATTGACAGAAAATTGTCTTTTCTCTTAAGGTTCTCTTTCCTCCTCCCACGTCTCATGGCCCCTCCCTTACGCTTGCACTGCAGTGTTCCCCAGTGCTCACCCTCCTCCTGTCTAACCTATGAGCTCAGTAGGCCTTTCCCCTGAAGTCTTTCTGGGTCCAGCTCTGCAGGTCCTCTGTTAGCACTGCACTGTCAGCCTTCTCTTACAATTGTTTATTTGTGTGTTTCATTTACCACCAGACAGCGAGGTCTTTGTGTCCAGGGCACGTGTCTATTCTGTGTACTTCTATGTCCCTGGGCATCAGCATGGTGCCTGGAATTTATCTTAAGCTTGATAAATATTTGGTGAATACATGCATGATATTATTACCTAATTTAGTTGATTTTCTCCCTAGCAGGGATAACAGGTCCAGACTTTCCATCCTCTACTCAAAAATCAGGTCACCGTTTTTGCCAACGAGTCTAATTATTAGTTAATATCCTTTCTCCTGGAAAAAACGCCTACAGCATAAGCATAGTCTTTGGTTTCAACTTGCCAGAAGCTAAGTTCTATGGTTCATTTCATTAGGGATAGGAAATCTAAAACTCCACATTTCACCTTTGGCCCACCTATATTTTGCTCATTTAAAAAGTCTGTTTAACAAAGGTGGCCAACAGCTTACAGAATAAACTGAAGAGCACAGCTTCTTCTCACACGTCGTGTCCACTTTGTGGACTGGAAATGTCACAGAGAGGCTGGTATTCACTTGTCTGCAAGGAGGAAACTCAGATGGTCTTGAACTCATCCAGTGCCCAGATGACCAGCACTGAATAGCCTGCCTCCATTGGAAAGAGGGAGAAGTTCAACTCTGGCCAAAGTGCACCCGGACTGTCCCGCGTGCCAAACAGTGGCGACTTTGCATTTTGTCACCAGCTGGTGCCCTTTGCCCTCTCTCTTTGCAAGTCCTGTCTCTGTGCCTCTCTCCCTCTTCATCCCACCCTGGCTCCCTTTGTGCCCCCCAGAACATCAGAGCTGTTGTGTATTAATCTTCTGACTGTTCAGCATCTAGGGAGGCCACGGGCTGGGAGCAGGGTTCTCGTTCATATTCAGGGGCCAGGCCCCCGGCATTCTTTGAATCCCATTAAGCTCGGAGGGAATGAGGCATGCATGAATTGAATGAGATACAGTATTAATTTTTGCAGGCAACTGCCCCATGAGCGGCCAAGACCCAGGCTCAGGGTGACCCAAGGGTTTTTAGGGAGGGACTCTGTCCCTGGATGGTCTAGGGGGGTGGGGAGGGGGAGAGAGAGCAAGAAAGATGGGGAAGGCAAGAGAGTGAGAGTGAGAGGCAGAAGGAGAGCGGGAAGCCCAGGGAGCCAGGACTCAGCATCCTCACGTTTGCACAATGCTCTGCTGGTGCGGCGAGGTGATGGCAGGAGAGCCTGCACATCAAGCATTTCTGTCCCCTGCCCTCCCGCCAGCCTGAGCACCGCATTCATGACCAGCAGTGAATCTGTGAGTCCCTCCTGCCTTTTAGAACCCGAGCCTCACGCCTGCTGCACGGCTTGCTTGCAGCCCTGGGCTCTAGGGGCTGCACAGCCCAGGGGTTTGAGCTAAATCCTCTGCCTCTCCTCCTGTTACAAAAGGTGAGCTTGTACGGACACCAGGAAGTGCTACGTCTGTACCCACATCTCAGTGTCGATAATCGCCACTTTTGTGTTCATTAATATTCATCTGCAGGCTAAGGAGCCGATGCATGCTGGTCTAGGTCTTAAGGATCTGGAAACAAGTTAATCATTGTGCCAACAAGCGATTTTTACTGCTTTATTTAAAAACTCAGATAAAATATGTACAAACTCACTGGACTATTAGGAGTTTTATTGGCCAAATATGTAGAAGCAATTCATCGCTGGTAGAGAAATTTCAGGGTACTTTGATAACGGTCTACAGTGTGGTTTTCAAACTCTTTTTAGAATCTTTGCTCAAAGGAGCACTCGTTAGCAGATGCATAAGTCTATCTGCTCTGCCTTCAGAGGAAGGCAGGTAAGGCCAATGCCACCTGGCCTGGCCCCAGCCTGGGGCTGCTCTGAGGGGCTCTGCAGAAGCCCAGGTGTGATGCTGTAGAACCTGCCCTCAAGTCACTTGCTGTGCCCCAGCAACCAGCAATCATGATCTGATATTGTCGTGCTTGTTTGCTCCTTGTCTGGGTCTCCCTTTAGACTCGAAGCTGTGTGAGGGCAGGTGTCTTGTCTGCTGGCTCACTGCTGCATCCCCGCCCCCCAGCAGGACCGGCACATGGTGGGCACCCAGCTGCAACTCTTGAGTCCTGGAAGGGACTGAAGGCAAGAGACAGCATCTCCCAAAAGGCGTGATGCATTTCGAGCCTTTTTCATACTCTCAGAGGTATAAATCTGACAAACTTGCAAGAAACATCATTTGAAGGGTTCATTATTTATATTGGCTTCCCTGGTGGTGCAGTGATTAGGAATCCGCCTGCCAATGCAGGGGACACCGGTTCGAGCCCTGGTCCAGGAAGATCCCACATGCCACGGAGCAACTGGGCCTGTGTGCCGCAACTGCTGAGCCTGTGTGCCACAACTAATGAGGCCCGCAAGCCTAGAGTCTATGCTCCGCAATGAGAGAGGGCACCATGGTGAGAAGTCCGCACACCTCAATGAAGAGTAACCCCACTTGCCGCAACTGGAGGAAGCCTGCGCACAGCAGTGAAGACCCAACCCACCAAAAATAAATAAATAAATAAATAAAATTTATTTATTTATTTATTATAACTTCAAATAAATTTGAAGTTATTAAAGCTTTGAGACAGCACCAAGACTTTGGGACAGCCCAGATGTACTGGTCTGCGTGTTACAGAGCATTTACTCTTTGGGAGCCAGACTAATTGGAATTTTCCTCTCTCCTTGCCATGTGTTAGCTAGAAGAAGTGGTAACAGCTGTGCTCATGGAAACAGGCAGCAGAAGTCAAAGAGAGAGCTCATCTTAAGGAAGAAGTTTCTAGAGTTACCCATGTCCAAAGGCAGAACAGACTTTGTTGTGAGGGAGTGAGTTTCCCATCACTGGAGGCGTGCAGTTCCAGGCTGGGTCCAGGCTATATCAGGAGAGCAGGAAAAGAGAAGCTGTTCGGGACTTCCCTGGTGGCACAGTGGTTAAGAATCTGCCTGCCAATGCAGGGGACACAGTTTCAAGCCCTGGTCTGGGAAGAGCCCACGTGCCGCAGAGCAACTAAACCCGTGCGCCACAACTACTGAGCCTGCGTGCCACAGCTACTGAAGCCTGCGTGCCCAGAGCCCGTGCTCCGCAACAAGAGAAGCCACCGCAGTGAGAAGCTACAACAAAGAGTAGCCCCCGCTCACTGCAACTAGAGAAAGCCCACACACAGCAACGAAGACCCAACACAACCAAAAATAAATAAATTAATTAATTAAAAAAAAAAAAAGAGAGAGAGAAGCTCTTCAAGTGTTTTAGTGCAGGGACCCAGGCTGCGCTGGGTGCTAAACTGTTTTACAATTTACTAGCTGTGTGGCCCCATGTTCAGTTTCGTTCTCTGTAAAAGAGGGATAATAATATATAATAAATATGTTCTCTTTATAAAATATATAATAATGTATGATACGGCTGTAAAGAGGGTTAAGTGAGTAAAAGGTTTTGCATCGTGCCAGACACATTGGAAGAGACCATATGTTATTATTATTATTGCTGCTCTTGTTATTGTTATCATCATGCAAGTGTCAGTGGGTGTTCAGACTCAGGGAACTTTAGACCCTCTTTGGGGCCCAAGATTTTGAGATTCTGACGGGTAAATGGAAAAGATGAGCTGCTGGGAATTCACACGCTCTATTTCCAGCATCCAGATGACACACAGTGGATGGATGGCCGTGATGCTCGTTGGCCTGGAGTGGCCTAGGCTGTTGATGCAAAGGGGTCCCCTGCCTGTCTTCACTGCTGGTGGACATTCCCAGTGTGCCCTTGCTGGGGAGGGGAAGTGGGTGATGAGAAGGCCCAGGTCTCCTTGGAACTAATTTGATTGGGATAAAGTAGCAAAGCTGAGATGGTGCTGGTAGAAGGGGAGATACCTGGTAGAAATTCCATCAGCTTTGGGTCCTTAGATCTTTATGCCCTTAATCCCTTAACTCCACTCATCCACCGATTCTTTTGTTCAGTGATTAATCTCTACTGATTATCATGGGTTTATCCACCAACGTTTCCTTCTCTTTATTCCTTCCTTGCTTTCTGTCACTCAGCAAATAGGGTTTGAGCATCCTCTGTGTGCCAGACCCTGCTGTGGGTGCGAAGGTGAGAGACAACAGACATGGCTCCTGTCTTTGTGGACACTGTTGTCTGCCTGCAGAGAATGATACTGATCAAAGAACCAGGCACAAGAATTTGTGATAACTGACAGTATTAGTGCTGGGAAGAGAAGATTCAGCATCTTTATCTGTGGATGGGGACTGGCCTGGGCAATGATGTTGGAGGATGCCGTGGGGACCCGCTTGCTGCAGGATGAAGAGGTGGTGGCCAGGTGGGCCGTAGGGGGCAGGTGTTCTGGGCAGAGGGAGAGCACATACAAAGGCCCAGTAGAGGAAGGAGCATGGCTACTTCCTGACTCACAGTTGCTAAGAAGTTTCCTCTAAATTATATTTACACAGAGACTAACCACATGTGTATGGGAACTTAATATACAATGAAGGTGGCACCACAAATCAAAGGGACGGGATGGATTATTAAATAGATGGTATTGGGGATGTTTACTCACTATTTGGAGAAAAATAAAACTTGATCCCCAGCTGGCATGACATACAGAGGTGGAATCCAGGTAGACTAATGGCCTCATGTGAAAGTTTGGGAGAAGATCCTTGTGCTGATTAAAACTGATCAGCGGCTAATATGTGGGATATACCAAGAACGTGTGCAAATTAACAGGAAAAAGACAGGAACCTCCATGGAAAAATGAGAAAGTGTATGAGTAGAAGAGAAACCCAAAAGGCTCACGGGCCGATGAAGAGATGCTCAATGATTTTTTTCCTTGTTTCCCTTCAGAGTACTCATTTTATCATCTCGTCTCCACTTTCCTTTCTTTTTCTGGACTGAGATTCTGCAGCACCTTAACTTTAGCCTTTTTTTGAAGACAAGAGACCCGGGATCCAGGGGGCAGTTGGGACATCGCCTCCCTACCCTGTGACTGAACACCTCGAGACGAGCAGTGATACGGGTCGGCCACCAGATGGCGCTCCAGACCTCCCCAGCTCAGAAAGCTCGGGAAAGGAAAGATTCTCCGGAGAGTACGGCCCATTTATTAGTAGAATGAGGAAAATCAGCCAACTTTTGAAATTGCCAGCCAGAATGAACAAAATGTTCCCCTCAAATCTGTAAGGTAGAATTCTGCTTCTGTTGCGATTCCTGAGTACCTCTCCAGGGCTTTCTCAGGAAGAATTCCTTTCGCTCCCCTTGGGGAGCCCTGAGTCACTGGATGTCCTGCTGGGCACAGGGTGGGGACTGGACCTTCCTGCCCCTGAGCGCTTAGGACCCGTAAGAGTGGCTACAGAGGAAGCAAGCTGGGGTTAAGGGAGCGCAAAAAGGCGGCCCCTTTGCTCAGAGCCTCTGTGGGGCTGGGCCTGCCTCCCCCCCCCCGGCTCTGGGCTCGGCTCTTGGATCCTCAGAGCCTTGCCTTGAGACCTGTGAGCTATCGGGGTTCACGGACACGGGTCGGGTCGTGTCTTTCGGGTACCGGGCTGCATCCGCTCGCCTTTGGCATCAGGGACGAGTCAGAGGCTGTCACACTCTGCCTGGATCTGCCCACCCGAACGAGGGGCTTGCCTGGGGCGTGTCCTCTGCCTTGTGGGTGGAGCTGCAGGCTGGACAGGCCAGGCGCTCGAGGCTGAGGTCCCGCCCCCCACCAGACCCCACCCACCGATGAGGGATGGGAATTGGTGGATAAACTCCCAGCCTCCTCTTCTAGCGGGGCAAGAGCCCCCCAGAGCCCCAGTCAGGGAGCCCCAGCTCATCTACACACCCTCTGTTGGTCCCTCGTCCCACCATCTTTCCCTCTCTTTCCCTCACTGGCTTCCCAGGGTCACCTCCCAAAGAAACTCCTTGCACCCAGATCCTTGCTTCAGGTTTGCCTTTAGGGAATTCAAACAAAGAGAGCAGGAGAATCAGGTACATTTGATAAGCAGCTTAGATGTTTTCAGAGTGCAAATTACAAGAGAGAAAAAGAAGCAGCAGATGGAGAAAAAGACCCCAGTGGACCTCCAATTGCCATGAGCTAATCCCAACTCTTCATTGTTGCAGGCAGTTGTTCTGAGGATCCCTTGTTCAAAAATCCAGTTACTTTGGGCATGCAGAAACTTCAAAACTCTTTTGAAGACAGTCATTGTGAATGAGAAATCCACGTTTGACATTTTCAGTTGCCTCCACTCTGCCCTGCGAATAGGGAACCCCCCGACTCAGCACCTGGAGTGTGAGCCTGGCTTGTAAAATATTAACCAGGTGATATTCTTTCCCCTGAGCTCATAATGGCTTCTGACATTCTGATGCCAGCATTTTGGAGGCACACAGAATACAGAGAGATGAAAGCCAAGGGGCAAAGCCTCGCCAGTTACATTTCAGAACCCTCTGGATGTATTCGTTTGAGGAATTCAGCACCCAGCTCAGGCAAACCTCTTAGCAGACAGTGTTGAAAGAGGCTAATGGTGGGTTTGTATAGGTTGCTCTTGCTTTATTTAGGTCCCTGGAAATGCAAGTGTCAGCACAAAGTATGTTTATGGTTCCATTAAATCACCAGGAAAAAAATATCAAGACAGTTGTAAAAAAAAAAAAAGAAAAGCAAGGTTGGATGACTCAGCCTGAATAAATTAAGAACCAAATTTGATGCAAAACGTGGAATGAGCCAGGAGCCACTCCATTCTCCAGCATCTTGTTGAAAGCTTATGAACCCCTTTCTCTCATTTTCTCTCTCCCTTTCTGTCTCTCTCTATTTTTTTGGCAGGGGGAGGTGTTGGTTTCTAAATTTCTGGTGACCAGCCACTCTTCTTTCTAAAGGCCCATAAAAGGAATTTGTTAAATGTCTTTCCCGCGGAACTTAATAAAAAGGTTCTAGGTAGAATATTTTCCCTTAAAGATGAGAGGCATTGTGCAAACAAACAAACATACAAAAAAAACCCACCAAAAACATTTGGAAGAGTTCTGAGTATGTTTAAAATAATCTGTACACACCTCCTTATATTCTACCATCTTTATTTGATTCCTATTAAAATACTATGGTTACTTGGACAAAACTATAATTTGAAAAGATAGAGAACCCTCTTAACTGTTGGTGGGAATGTAAATTGGTGCAGCCATCATGGAAACAGTATGGAGGTTCCTCAGAAAACTAAAAATAGAGTTTCCATATGAACCAGAAATCCCACTCCTGGGCACATATCCAGACAAAACTATAATTTGAAAAGACATATGTACCCCTACGTTCATAGCGGCACTATTCACAATAGCCAAGACATGGAAACAACCTAAATGTCCATCGACAGATGAATGGATAAAGAAGATGTGGTTCATATATACAATGGAATACTACTCAGCCATGAAAAGAATGAAATAATGCCATTTGCAGTAACATGGATGGACCTGGAGAGTATTATACTAAGTGAAGTAAGTCAGAAAGAGAAAGACAAATACCATATGATATCACTTATATGTGGAATCTAAAATATGACACAAATGAACCTATCTAAGAAATGGAAACAGACTCACAGACATAGAGAACAGACTTGTGGTTGCCAAGGGCGAGGGCAGGTGAGGGAGTGTTGGATTGGGAGTTTGGGATTAGCAGATGCAAACTAGTCTATATAGAATAGATAAACAACAAGGTCCTACTGTACAGCACAGGGAACTCTATTCAATATCCTGTGATAAACCGTAATGGAAAAGAATATGAAAAGGAATATCTATACACACACACACACACACACACATATGTATAACTGAATTACGTTGCTGTACACCAGAAACTAACATGACGTTGTAAATCAACTCTACTCCAATAATTAAAGAAAAAAAGATGTTATGGATGCTGACACACAAAGAGTACAGACAGTACAATTCCATTTATATAAAGTTTAAAAACTGGGAAGAACTGACATTTGCTGTTAGAAATCAGGGTCATGACTGTTCTTGTGTGTATGGGCAGTAAGTGGGAGGGAACACAAGGAGGGCTTTGGGGTGCTGGTCGTGTTTTGTTTCTTGATGGTTACATGGATGTGGTCAGTTTGTGAAACTTCATTGACCTGTGTGCTCAGGATCTGTGCACCTTAAAAAAATTTTAAGTTTATTGATCTTGCCATATAGGTTAAGTTAAAAAAATGTTTTTCACTCTTGCTAAGTGTACCAGTCCCCTCTCTCCTGCTCCACTGGGAATCTTTGCCGCGCCGTGGCCAGGCCCGAGACCCGAGTGTGATGCCTCCTGGGATTCTTTGGCAGGGACAGCCTACCTGCGACCTTGGAGCCGTAGGCCACTCCGACTCCGCAGATGTTGTTGTTGGCGACTGCAGAAACTTCCCCGGCGCATCGGGTCCCATGGCTGCAGAGAACAGTAAAGACAAGTCAGATACAGGGTCAGATGACTTGGAGAAGATCCCTTAAATTCTATCTATGGTTCTTTTCAATGGTTCAGTTAGCCCAGAGCCAGCCCAGGCCCCCGGATTTTCCATCTGTGTCTCTCCTTTCGACCCCTTCCAATTCCCAGCTACCCTTCCTGACCTTGATTTGTTTCTACCATGAAGAGTCTTCTCAGAACATTTTCAACCTTGAGAGGTGATCTTTACTTTAAAATTCGAAGTGTCTTACTGAGGAAAACAGTTATAGGCTTTCTGTGAAAAGGAGACACAATCTAAGACAGGTTGGTGCTGGTCGAAACAGCTGATTTTTTTTTTTTTTTTTTTGAAGCGCTAGAATTGTGGGCTGGTGTTTATTTTCAAGGCTGTTTCTGTCCACAGGCAGGTAATGAATGCTGCCTGCCAATTGTGGGATGGAAGTTATTTACCTTTTTGGATTATAGCCTCCTTTAGGACATATTGAATGCTACAAATCCCCCACCTTCCTCTGGAACCAAATACACGCACACTGGCAGCTGTTTGCATTCAATTTCGAGGGGTCCACAGAAACTTTGAGGCCGACCAGATTAAGAATCCCAGGCATCTATTAGATAATCTTTCTGAAGTTTGTCGGCCTTACAATTCTGAGCAAGGCCTTCTCAGGGCTTACGTTCTAGAATGTTCTCTGCAATAGACACTGGAATTTCATTAACTTTTCCCCTTTTGCTCCCTTTTCCGTTACGCCAAAGGAATCCAAACAGCTCTCCCCTTGAACTGGACCGGCCTGGTGGCTGGCTTGGACCCATAGGAGGCAGCGGGAGGATGCCCTCTATCCTCTGGGCCAGGGTCCGTACAGAGGAGCTTGGGCTACAGCTGAGGCCACGCGGGGAGTGCAGCCGGGCAGCCCCCGTTGTTCCAACACCTCAGGTGAGGCCCCTGGAGGCCTCCCTCCCCCAGACCCAGCCAGGTTACCCCGTCAGCAGCACATGGAGAGAGACAGGTGTCCACCTAAGTTGCAGGATTGTGAGCTAGATGTTCTCTTCTAAGCCACTAGGTTTCGGGCCGTTTGTTAAACGGCAACAGGGAACTGAACCCCGCATAAGCTCAAAGTCAATCAGAATGCCGTGTTTTAACCCCAAACAGCATTCAAGAGGAGGAGTGGTCCAATGTACACATCACTGGAAACGGCCAGCCCCAACCTGAAAGTCCATCCTAATGGTCCATGAAGCAGCTAAATATGAAGTCAGCTGCAAAAGTGTCAACTTGGCCTGCAGAGGGATGGTGGTGAGGGCTGGCTTCCCCCTCACTATTCACACGGCGGGTGCAGGAAGGGGTGTGGGGAAGGGGATTTATTGGCTGCGTAGCCCAAGAAGTCCTGATTTCTGCAGTGTAGACTCTTTGCCACATTCTCTTAGGGCAAGCAAAGCTCACACCCACCCTTAAAACATCACATTGGAGGACTGAAAATATACACACATATTTTCTTTCTCTATATGAGCAAAAGTGAATCCTGCCTCCATGAAGGCTACACATCTCACGGACTCAAAATTCCCTTTGGAACAAGAATGAAATCTGTATGCGGTGTCTGAGGAGACCTCGTCGTGACTGCAGAGGCCAGCCCTGTGGTCGAAGCTCTGTGAAGACCCCACGTGCTGGCTGAGTAAACCCCTGTTTTCTTGCCTGTAAGTTTTTGGTAGGTCTCATTTGAGATTTTTGAGAAGGGACTTAGTTATGGTTTAACTTGATGGGAGAAACTACCACGGACGTGGCTTTCATGGCCCCCATCTTATTCTCAGTGCTGAAGAAAATGGTAAATAAAATTCTGAAAAACAGCATGGAAGTATACACACATGTATCTATATGAAGTGAAATATATACATACACATTTTATATTGATTAGTATGTAGACTTTAAATGTATATATTTAAGTATATAGTTGTACTTATATCTACTTATGTGTTTGTAATTATATACTTCTATATTCATATATATATTCATATATATATATACTTATATATATATACTTATACATTTTATATAATCCACATATTAGATATTTAAATATATAAAATACACACCATGTTAAGAGGACATGCATATACTTTATATATACACACATATATATTTAAAAATGGAACTTGTGCGGATACTGATTAAATTTGGCTGGCTCCCTTGCTGTTTGGTTCATGCTGAACAAATAAATATTTGTGGGTTTTTTTGTGTGTGTGTGGTACACGGGCCTCTCACTGTTGTGGCCTCTCCCGTTGCGGAGCACAGGCTCCAGATGCGCAGGCTCAGCGGCCATGGCTCACGGACCCAGCCGCTCCGCGGCATGTGGGATCTTCCCGGACCGGGGCACGAACCCGTGTCCCCTGCATTGGCAGGCGGACTCTCAACCACTGTGCCACCAGGGAAGCCCCAAATAAATATTTGAATAAAGTTTAAAAAGCAGTGCCACATCTAATTCGAGTGAGCACTAATTTCCTTATTATTTAATAATCAGCCCTGCCAGGCTCTCCTTTCCGAGGCCTTGCCTGGAACAGTCGACGCTCTGACTGACATCTGTGAAGCACACATTATGCTGGTGGAGGGGGAGCCCTGCTCTGAGGAGCGAGGAGGACCAACAGCACCTGCTGTGGACGGGGCAGTCGTTCCTCACCAGGGAGCACAGTCAGTGCTCTTCTTGTCACACCCCCTTTACCCCTCGCGGGAGTAGGTACTGCTCCGTTTCACAGATGTCAAAGCTGAGTATCCGAGGATCTGGGCCAGGTCTGAGACCCAGGGTCAGCTACTGGACCACCCATCACCCTCCCACCCTGTGACAGACCTTCTCTGCCCTAAAACTGCTCACGAAAGGCTGGAGGACAAAATCGTGCGAACTTCCTTGAGCAGATTAAAGACACTGAATGCTTCCATATCCTTAATTTTGGCCTTTAAGTGGGGAGATGACTGTCGTGGTCCCTCCAGAGGAACATATGGGAAAAAACATTTCATTGCTAAATTAGGCGACACTAATTATAAGCGGATAGTGGTTCCCTGTAATTCTTGGTGACACCAGGCCTTGTCGCACCCATGGGCCTCTTTCGGCTCTGTCGCCACGGCCTTGAGTGCCTTCCCTTCAGTCCTGTTTTCCTGATCATCTCAGAGAACGAGCTTGCTCCCCTGAATATCAGGAGAATCCTTTTCCAAGTCCATATTCATCTGGTCCCTTTGCTCTCTCAAGAATATTCAGTAGCTCCCCTTTGTCTCTAGAGTAAAACATGACTCTGTCAGAAGTGGAAATAGCTGTGGGTGTGGGGAGGACGGACAAATCTCGGTGGCTTGATTGGCCTCCTTTTTTTTTTTTTTTTGAAATTCAGTAAATGTTTATTGATTGGCTGATTGAATAAAACAGTCCAGGTGAGAAGTCTGATTAGCTCATAAAAGAGTGGGATTTGGAAAAAAAGATGTTATCTAACAAAATCTGAGTAAGTTATAATCTTTTCAAACATCTTCAACATATTCAGAACAAAAGTAATTTAAAAAATAGATTACTGAACAGAGCTCCACAGGAAGGGCAAGAAGACTGATTTTTGATGAAGATCCAACACTTGTGTGGACCCATCGTCTGGCCCCTGGAAGACCTGAACCACTGACTAGGGTTAGTGAGTACTCTCTGGCTCTATAGAACCAAGCCCGTAATTTTGTGCTTTAACTAATTAATGGTCTCCTTCTGACAAAAGTCATTGGGGGGCAAGTGACAGGAGTCAGGGGTATCATGTTGCCAGAATGGCCTCAATCTACTGTTCCCCTGGGCCTGTGCCCTTGGCAGTGTGATTTTCTTGTTCCTTCATGAAGAGGGGAAGCACATTTCCCCTACCTTGAGTCTGGCTGGCCTCGTGACTTGCTTTGGACAAAAGAATGTGGTGGAAGTGATGGGCCTGGCCCTCAAGAGGACCACAGCTGCTCTTTCTCCTGAAACTGCCCTGGTGCCATGTGGACAAGCCCAGGCTGGCCCATTGGAGGGTGAGAGACTGTAACCCCTCATGGCTGTCACCCAAGCTGACAGCCAGCTATCCCCCAGACATGTGAGAGAGGCCATCCTAAGCCAGCTAGCCCCCAGCCTCCCTGCCAACCAACCCTGGATGCAGTGACGAGCCAGATCAACAGAACTGTCCAGCTGACCTACAGACTTGTGAGCGATATCAGTGCTTATTGCTTTAAGCTACTACTTTTGGGATGATTTGTTATGTGGCATTACTTGGCAATAGATAACTGATACGCTGGACAAGGAAGGCTGGAGGGACAATCCCAGGTTAACCTGTGCAGGGTGGGGTTTAAGCCTGGACCCTGATGATGGCTGCACTGGGGCTTCCCCTACAGCCGTGGTGGCTGCTGAGATGTCCAAGAAAACCCTGAGGACCTGCTCCGACCTGGGGAGGGGGCACATCTCCAGAGAGACAGTGCCCCTTCTTCCACATTGCTGACCTTTCACTAGAGTGACTGGCCACCCTTCTTGCCCTTTCCAGCCAAAGCATGCATTTCTATGTGACTCCGTTCAGGGAGAGATGGACGGGGCAGCATGCATACAGCACCTCTCATTTACTGACACCCACCGTGGGTGGGCACCATGCCGAGAGTGCTGCAGGCTTTGTTTTATTTAATTCTCACAACTCTCATTATCCCCATTTTAAAGAAGAGGGAGTTGAGCATCAAGATACTAAGTCACTTCTCAGTTCAGAGGCAAAACCAGAATTCAGATACAGGTTTGCTGCTTCCGACCCCCTGTTCTTAAGCATGACCTTTATAAACAAGATGAAAAGACAACCCTCAGAATGGGAGAAAATATTTGCAAAGGAATTTACAGACAAAGGGTTAATCTCTAAAATATATAAACAGCTTATGCAGCTCAATATTAAAAAAACAGACAACCCAATCAAAAAATGGGGAGAAGGCCTAAATAGACATTTCTCCAAAGAAGACATAGATGACCAAGAGGCACATGAAAATCTGCTCAGTACCATTAATTATTAGAGAAAGGCAAATCAAAAGTACAATGAAATAACACCTCACACTGGTTAGAATGGGCATCATCAGAAAATCTACAAACAACAAATGCTGGAGAGGGTGTGGAGAAAAGGGAACCCTCCTACACTGTTGGTGGGAATGTAAATTAATGCAGCCACTATGGAGAACAGTATGGAGGTTCCTTAAAAAATCTAAAAATAGAACTACCATATGAACTAGGAATCCCACTACTGGGCATATACCCAGAGAAAACCATAATTCAAAAAGACACATGCACCCCAATGGTCATTGCAGCACTGTTTACAATAGCCAGGTCATGGAAGCAACCTAAATGCCCATCGACAGACAAATGGATGAAGAAGATGTGGTACATATACACAATGGAATATTACTCAGCCATAAAAAGGAACGAAATTGGGTCATTTGCAGAGATGTGGATGGACCTAGAGACTGTCATACAGAGTGAAGTAAGTCAGAAAAGGAAAAACAAATATAGTATATTAATGCATATATGTGGAATCTAGAAAAATGGTACAGATGAACTGGTTTGCAAAGCAGAAATAGAGACACAGATGTAGAGAACAAACGTATGGACACCAAGGGGGGAAAGTGGCAGAGGGGTGGGTGGTGGTGGCGGTGGGATGAATTGGGAGATTGGGATTGACATATATACACTAATATGTATAAAATAGATAACAAATTAAAAAATAAAATCTTAAAAAAATATATCATGTATTCCTGATGCTCAGAAATGTGCAGATAAAAAGTGTGATGGGGCTTCCCTGGTGGCACAGTGGTTGAGAGTCCACCTGCCGATGCAGGGGACACGGGTTCGTGCCCCGGTCTGGGAAGATCCCACATGCCCTGGAGCGGCTGGGCCCGTGAGCCATGGCCGCTGAGCCTGTGTATCCGGAGCCTGTGCTCCACAACGGGAGAGGCCACAACAGTGAGAGGCCCGCGTACTGCAAAAAAAAAAAAAGTGTGATGGTTAAATTT
The DNA here is from genome assembly GCF_949752795.1 of Hyperoodon ampullatus. Classification (NCBI taxonomy): domain Eukaryota; kingdom Metazoa; phylum Chordata; class Mammalia; order Artiodactyla; family Ziphiidae; genus Hyperoodon; species Hyperoodon ampullatus. The sequence continues at coordinate 21,138,557 of NC_136927.1, forward strand.
ATGTGTCAATTTGGCTGGGACATGGTGTGCTCAGATATTTGATTAAGCATTATTTTGGGTGTTCCTGTGAAGGTGTTTTTTGGATGAGGTTAACATTTAAATTGGTGGACTCTGAGTAAAGCAGATTGTTCTCCATAGTGTGGGTGGGCCTCATCCAATCCACTGAAGGTCTGAATAGAACAAAAAGACCAGCCTTCTATGGGTAAGAGAAAATCCTCCAGCACTGCCTTTGGACTCCAGCTCGTCTCTCCTGGGTCTCCAGCCTGCCAGCCCACCCTGCAGATTTTGGACTTGCCAGACCCCATAATTGCATGAGCCAATTCCTTATAACAAATCTCTTTCTTTTTATATACATATCTGATTCATTCTTTTTCTCTGCAGAGTCCTGACTAATTCAAAAAGTAACTTAGTGGTGTAACCAACTTTCACTGGTTCTTTGGCTCACTCACTGGTTAGGGTCATTGGCTTAGGTTTTGGTCTGTCTTTGCCACGTGATTTTTGTTGGTGACAGAACATACTAACTGGTAACCAAGCTCATTTTCTTTTCTTCCTGGGATCCAGTTAGGCTCCGTTTCCCAGCCTCCCCCACACGTGCATGTAGCCAAGTGACTGAATTTCAGCTGATGTTATGTGGGTGACAGGATGTATGCTGCTTCCAGGCCCGGCTCATAAAAATCCCCAGAGCCATTGTCCATGTTCTTTCCCTCTAGTCCCTCATGTAAACCTCCAAGGTGGAGCTTTAGTTCCATTTTACAGATAGGGGAAACTGATTCAGGGATCACTTATTCCATACCAAGCGATCAATATACCACTACCTTTGTCCATTATAATCTACTATATTTTTGTCTCTTAAGAAAAGAATAATTGCCACCTGAGGACCATAAAATCCCCCCATATGGCAAACATTAGTTTCCAAAGTAGAAATTATTATACCAACATACAGATATTTCTTTTGCAATCTATATGATTATCTCCACAACCCCAAATCTGTGTTTCGTCTATTTCTTTTAGCTGAAGGGGAAAATTTAAATAATGAAAACTTGTGTCATCCAGGTAGCAGACTAGAAATTTTTTTAAAAACTCACAACTTTGTGGTATTTCTCCAGTGGCTCAGAAGAGCTCACAAAATTAAACTCTGTTGGATTTCACTGTACTCTGGATTGGCTAGAGAGAGGCGGTTGATTGCAAAGAGCAGCCTTTGAGCTGATATCAGCTTATGAGGTAGTCTCAACGCTCACATGAAAGAAAAACTTAGATTAGGTCTTTGAAGGCAGTTTGGATTTTGTTATTCAGGAGGCAATTTCAGAATTAGTCTGTAAAGACAGAAGGGAAAGATGTTTGTCTATTTCTAAGCCATTACATGTCCCCAGGGTAAAGTACTGGTCTCCATCACTGTGCTAATAGCCAACCAGAGAGAGCAATTTTTCCCCCCTGTTCTTTTTAGGCCTGTTTATTGGGTTCTTCAGAATGAAATATGACTTTTAATTTTAAAAAGTTAATCACTGAAAATCTTTCTTATTTGAAGTTTTAACTAATGCTATCAATCAAACGTGTTCACAAAGAGACAGACGATCCTTGGCATCCATTTATCCATTTTGGTTGCTTGAATAATAAATGTCTTCTCTCTTCCTGAATTTATAGTAAACTTTTTGTGACCAGGAATTGCATCTAATCCAGAATCTCTTACTCTTTAGGGCGTAATAGATAGAGCATGCTGCACCCAGTGATGCTCCGTAAATATTGCCGATGGTGGGGATGACATTTCAGTGGTGTGTGCCTGTCAAAGAAATGCTATGCAAGAGAGAGTTTTATGGACAGCAGCACAGCAATGGAACACAGATCTGCAGTGCATCACCAAACATTGACCTAAAACCCAGCAAGGCTGCAAGATTATTGACAAAGTGTGTGCTGCAAACCTTGGGAGAAGCAGGCAAGCTCTGAAATGGACAGATGTCAAGGGCACTCAACATCTTGGCATGGCTGAGAAAGTATGCCACCCATCCATCAACCAGCCAATCAATATTTATTGAATGCCAGGAAAAACATGTGATACTAGATCCTGATACCTCATAGCAAATCAGTTATAGCTGTGTTGCATATTATTGATGCTTATTAAATATGTATTATTTTCTACCTTTCTGCAGTTGGGTTATTGTTGCTACTGTGGCTGTTATTATCTTGCTTGGTCGTCTGTATTTCTCTGATTGCAAGCTAGGAGGAAATTACACTCCTTTTCCAAATTTCTCAACTGTGTTTCAAATACATACCTGGAGCACAGATACCACATACAATTATCAAATGGTTCACAGTAGAATAAATACACTTGCTCTCCCAAAAAAGGAAAAATCCTACAAAATCAAATGAAGCACAGGGCAAGGAATTCTAATATACAGGTCCCCTAAAAGCTGTTCTGCATATGTATGAAGTTTGCCTTCATAAGGAGTCCTTGGCTTGGAGTTTTAAGTATGTTCTTAAAGAAATGTACACTTGAAGGAAAACAAGTTAACCTATAAGCACAGAGAGGAGATATGAGATGGTTTAAAGTGTGAGGAAAGCCCAGGGGAGACACGCGGCTATTAAACTCAGTTTCCCAACCAAGGGGAACATTCTCCTTGATTGCTCTTGGGAGCGCCCCTGGTAGAGCGTTTTATTTTCTACTTTCCACAGCAGTGAGAAGCCAGTGATGGAGAGCATGGCCTTTTCTGGGCAGGAATTGCCTCTGCATTCTAACTGGCCTGTGTGGCAGGTAGTGTGGCTGCAGCAGCAGCAGCAAGCCCACTGCCGGTCAGCATCGGGCAGCCCGTCATTGGAGTTTCGGTGCCGAAACCAGCTTATCCAAGAGCCCCGAGTCTGCTGAGCAAAGATGGGGATCTTGGGACTGGTGCCCAAGCCCAGAAGAGAACACCTGAAGAAACTGGCAGGCCGGAGGCTCAGGCTGCCTGGGCAGTAAACCCTGCTCCAGCCAAGGGTTTTCTCCTAGCAACCTGTCCAGACCTTTCATGCTCACCTCCTCCATGAAGCCTTCTCAGATTGCTGCCTTCTGCACCAGTCTCTAACTCCAGGATCAGTTATCCAGGACACCTCCTGAACACGTCTGTACCTCCTGCCTCTGCTTCTTTGCCTAAATTGTACCCTCACCCCAGAATACACTCCCCTCCCGTCCCAACTCTACCTAGTACCTTCATTCAAATCCCGGACCAAATGCCACATCTTCAAGGAAACCTGTCCCAGTTTCCCCAGCCAGAGATAACTTTGCATTTCTCCACGCTCTCTCTCCAAATCACTTTTATTATGAGGCAGCGCTTGTAATGGCCCCTCACTGGTGTCAAATCCTGTCTCCACCACTTGTTAGCTGTGTGACTTTGCACACGTTACTTAATCTTTCTGTGCTTCGGTTTCCAAAATAGGGATAATAACGTTCACACCTATTTCAGAGGGTTAGATTGAGAATTAATACGTGCAAAGCACTAAAACAGTGCCTTAAACATAGTAATTAATAGGCGTTCGCTTTCCTTGTATGATTTCAGCCCTGGCCACACTTAGCACTGTAGTGATTCGGGCTGTTGTCACCTCCTCATGGCACATTGCAAGTTCCTCAGAAGCTTAACCACCAAAATGAATCGTTTCATGAGTACCAAGCTAAAGGCCCAGTTCTGTTTATATCTTTTTACATTCTATGCTTTTAAAATTTACTTTTTGTTATAGAAAATACCAGAATAGACAAAAGTAGAGTGAAATCTCATGTAATCATCATCCAGCTTTAACAATTATTAACTCATGGCCAATTATATTTCCTTTAAACCCCCCTTTATTCTCTTTCCTTCTTCTACAAGCCCCTAGTTATACTGAAAGAAATACTAGGCATAATATTCATCCAAGAGGGAAGTTTTAGTAAACTTATCTTACACTCAAGGGAAGGGTGCTATCTTCATATTCTCTTTGTGCCAAGCAGGGACCACCTCCAGGACAGACATGACTTTTCGGGCCTGGGACAGATCCTCCCAGGGCTGTGGCCTGAACTTTGACCCGCCTTCCTCTCATAATCACTTACAACAGTAGTTTTGTTTCGAGAGGCCGTGATTTGAACCGTGGTATGGTCCAGTCTTTGTAATACCAAGCCATGATGGATGAGGATCTTTGAAAATGACTTGATAATTGTGAAAAACCCCATTTATGGGCCAAAGTGGCCACTGTGTCTTGAGTCATTGGTTCCTTAAGAGACAAGGACCATACTTGCCTGACTCACGATGACTGTGTCTCAGGCAGTCGGACACTTGGGGATTCCACCTCTGGCAATGAAGAATTTTAGTGTCCTGGGCTTTCCTGGTGGCACAGTGGTTAAGAATCTGCCTGCCAATGCAGGGAACAGGGGTTTGGGCCCTGGTGCAGGAAGATCCCACAAGCCGTGGAGCAACGAAGCCCTCGTGCCACAACTACTGAGCCCTCGCACCTAGAGCCCGTGCTCCGCAACAAGAGAAGCCACTGCAATGAGAAGCCCATGCACCGCAACGAAGAGTATTCCCTGCTCGCCGAAACTAGAGAAAGCCCATGCGCAGCAATGAAGACCCAATGCAGCCAAAAATAAATAAGTTAAATAAATTTTAAAAAAAAGAATTTTATTGCCCTAAGCGCTCATTAGTCCTAGAGGATTTTAGCCAGTTTAAAATTGAACTTTCAAGAACAAGTTTGCAAATGAAATTATTTAAGGTAGAGGACATCTCCATTTTTGCTTTTGTTTTTGTTTAAAGAATATTCTTACAGCTCATCTCACAGGAAGACTTACTTGTGGGAGGTTGTGTTTGGGTTCAGAAAATGGGATGGGGGGAACCATTCTGTTGGTTATATTTTTGTGCCTGGGTCCATCCACTGAAGATGAATTTAGTGCCTACTAGCTGCAGAGAGAAAGCTAGTAGCTGGCACGCGTGTTGCTACTGCCCTTTTTGATAGCGTGTGGACAGCTGGTGACCGATGGTGCTGAAGCCACGGCCACCCTCCTTGTCCTTCTCAGCACAAGGTTCCAGGCTGCTGTTAATAATTATGTCTCGCCCCTGGCTTAGTGACTTCTATTTGATGACTTCACATCCCTGTGTCTGAAAATGGCTTATTAGCTAAGGATATGCAAGGATCTAGGTAAGAGATACTTCAAGTCAAAAGTTCTCTGGCCTTTTTTATACACCCTCACCCCCTAAACGCACACTTCCAAACCCTGCATGATGATTTTAAAGCTGCAGATGACATTGATAGAGAGTGAACTGTGCTCTTGGATATTAGCAATGATCTTTAAAAAATGTTTCAAATTCGAATTCTGTTTTCCCCTTTATTCTTTTCTGCATTTTCTGTAATTACCAAGCCCCGTGTGCACTGTCTGTGCCCCACACAGTCTCTGGTCAACTTGCTAACTGTAGGAAGAGAGTCTAAGCTACCTGGTCCAGTGGAGACCCATCCCTGGCCACTCGCTGGTCATCATGCCTTCTGTCTTTTATAATAAAGATGATGCTTATAAAAGAAGGGGACAATTTGGATTTAGAAACACTTATGGAGCTTGGGTTCAAGTGTCGGCTTTGATATTTACTGGTTGTTTGTCCAGGGAAGTCAGGCAACTTTTCTGAGCCTGTTTCCTTGTCACTAAACTGAGGATGACAGCATTTGTTTCATCTACCTTGAGTTTGTCATGAGAAGTAGAAGCAACGAGTAAAGTGCTGTACACAAAATATATTTTTATATCATTAATTGAAGTTCATACATTCCCATCAGCTTCACTCAAACACATCCGTAATGGGGAAGCACTAGGTTTAGAACTGAGTCAATTTTGATTGAACAAGACACGTGCCTTCATTTCTTGATATTTCTTACATGTGATCAACAACTTAGGCAAGAATTTTACTTGGAGAAGAAAGAGACTGCATTTACATGTTTTGTAGCAAAACAGACCAAAGAAAAACCACACTTTTGGATGAACCATTCATTGGGTAGTGTTGCATAATAGGATGCCAAGAAGTATGTCAAACCTAGAGTTAACAATACTGTACTGTATATTTGAAAGTTGCTAAGAGAGTTGATCTTAGAAGTCCTCATCACAAGGAAAAAAGTTTTTTTATGTGACTATGTGTGGTGTCAGATATTAACTAGACTTACAGTGGTGATCTTTTTGCGGTATATACAAATATGGAATCATTATGTGGTACAGCTGAAACTAATTATACCTCAGTTAAAAAAATACCTCAAACCTCTGCCAATTATGCTTACTGTTTTGTCAAAAGGGACTACATGAGCTGTTATAAGGCTACAGCAAAAACACTTTTCAAAAACGTATAGACACAGACCCCTGGGGCAAAAGAGCTCTCTGCAATAGTTTCAACAGATCAAGTAAAACCCATGTGTTTACAATCACCTTGTGGTGGGTTGAGAAAGGATTTCTTATTATTCCTATTTTCCTTTTATCTTTAATAAGGTGGCAAATAATTCCTAGTTCAACAGAACAAAATAGTCAAGAGATAATTCTAGAGGAGTGTTGCCATATTTAAAAAAAATCAAGAATTTAGAGAATGTAGCCACAAAGAAGGAAAAACAATCACCATATAATTTAGCAAGGCATTGAGAGCATTTTGCTGGTGATATTTAAGCCTTAAAAACACAACAGAGCAAAATAAAACCCCACACCTGTTGTCCCAGACACCTCAGGAGGCCCCATTTACCTGTTGAACCAGTCATCTGTGTACCGAGGGTAAGGATAGGGGTCGTTGCTGCTGAAGTCGTAGCTTGCTTCGGCGTTCTGCAAAACACAAGGTGTGTCATTAGGTCATAAAGCCAGAGGCACGGGCATGAGAGGATCCGAGAGATCCAACCGTCTTATGTGGACGGTCCCTCCGTGGAGGGCTGTGTTAACATTCTCTCTGGACCAGCCCTTGAAGAGGTGACAGAGCAGACGTGCATCTGTGGAGGGTTCTATCCTCCCGTTATCCTCTTTTCCAGGCTCCCTCATCCCATCCTATTCCAGGACCTCAAAGGGTTAGCAAATTTGCGTCCTATGCTACCCAGGACTGTCTCCATTTTAAGCTGAGTGACACTTGTGGGTCAGTGGGGCTCCCCCGGAAGCCAGGACTCTCGTTAAGCTTCCTTGCTCTGATGGCCAGAAGGATCTAGTTCTCATGTCACAAGTGAGGCAGCCTCTAGAGTTTTCTTACTTTATGCAGAGCTCACTCCAGCTCCCTGCTTCAGGCTGACAGAGGCTTGTTTCCTTTACATTTATGGGTGTTAAACCCAAGCCCCGAACATTGGCCATGATATCAACCTCATTTATTCACTCAACAAATATCACTGAGTCTAATATATGCCAGGGACTTTCCCAAGTATGGGAATACAATGGTGACATCCCTGCCCACATGTAAATTACAGCCTGGTTGGGAGGACAGACATCAATCCCACAAAAAATAGATAATTGTAAACAGGAGTCCTCTTAACGCTTCAAGATACAAGGAGAAGTTTAAATTCTATTCAGTCCAATACCTCCAATTTTCCCATTGAGAGTCTTTCCCCACAGAAATCGATTACCTATTCACTTAAATTGATTTCATGCTTTAATTTTGTCCATTTAGGTCTTCAGTTGGTCAGCCTTTTATTTTGGTCCATCATGGGAGATGGTCCCCCACCATCTGATGGCTAATCCCTTCCTTCCTCTCTGCCTGTCAGTTGCCCAGGGATGCTGAGCTCCGTGAAGCTCCTCTCTCCTCATCCCATCCTCCCTCCTTTGTTTTTGAGGTGTGCAACCAAGACCCCGGATGGTTTTGTGGTCCACAGTATACACTGGGCTGGGAAACACTGGGTTAGATACATATTCCAGCTGGGAAATTTCTCCATTCCATGGGACCTGAGACATTTTAGAGAATTGTGCTCTTTTATGAGTCAAAACACTTTAGTTTGTAAACTTAATGTATTAGTGGCATAATGGTTTTAAGAGCAAACTGACTAGTTCCATGAGTTTGTGTTTCCATTTGTTGGATGGCAAAGGGCCGTCAGTAGCTGGAATGACCAGAATTGTAATACTAATTTATTTTTTTAAATGTGCTTGGGGCAGAAGTCACCTTGAAATTTGTTTAAAATTTTCTTGACTGAAAAGTTTTTGCTTTATTGAAGTATAATTCTTATACAAAAAATTCCACACATTTAACGTCTACATCTTGATATGTGTACACTCATGATGCCATCACCACAACCAAGGTACTAAACATACCCATCACCTTCAAAATTTCCTTGTGTTCTTTTGTGTCTGTGTGTTCTTCTTCTTCTTTTTTTTTTTTTTTGGTATGAGCATTTAACATGAGATCTATCCTCTGAACATATTTTACAGTGTATAATACTGTATTGTTGACTGCTACATGGTAGAGGTCTCGAACTTATTCATTTGCATAACAGAAACTTCATACCCATTGAAAAACAATTCCTCATTTTTCCCTCCCCGACCTTTCTATTCAAAATTTGGACCAGTCACTTATCTTGGGTATTGAACATGGCTATCCTGTGTTCTAGAATCTAGGTCTTCCTTCAAATCCTAGTCTTTAGAGAGGATGTGTTCCTGTCTCCACTGGCCATAATCATTGGCAAATACCCAGGTCTGCTCCTCCTCCACTTAGATCCCAAACTACCTTCATTCACCTTTAAAAGTTTAATTCTCTATCTGGGCTATAATCCCAGTCTTTGGAGACCCTCTCAGATTTGGCATATTTTTTTTTCTTGATGTTTCTTGAGCTATTTGGATCTCAATTCTTTTGAGGGATACTATTTTGAAAGTAACTTATTCGTCTTCCCTAAGAATGTTCAATTACCCCAATCTTCCCTGAATTTTTGGGACAAGAGCATGCTTAGGTAGAGCTGGTGGGGTTGGAATATTAAAAGGAACACAAGTTAATAGTTTTTCTTTAGGGTTTCAAAGCTGAGGTTGAAAGTTAAGTGATAGATCTGGAAGACTATTTGCTAGGCCTGGTTTGTTTCTCTGTAGAAGAAATTAAAATGGCCCAGTCTAAGGTGAACTGAATAGAAAATTTATTGAGTAGCACTTGTAGGGCCCTCAGAGGGAGCCCTGAGTGCTACCTCTCTCTTCTGAGCTGTGTTCTTGGAGTGGAAAGGGGGTGTGTTGGGATGTCCAACCTCAGAGAGGACAGGAGCGTGGAGCTGAGGACCAGAAGTAGCTCCGTTAGGTGTCTTAGCTGAGGGACTCGGGGATGTCCCATTCCGTGTTCCTGTGATGCTCACTGCAGAACAGGAAGCAGCAGAATATTGTGTGGGAGGCTGAGATTAGTGAGAACACGACAGAGAGAACCAGGTGCCCTAGGAAGTCCAAGGGTCACCACAGTGAGGATCCAGGGTTCAGGCAGGACCTGCGTGAAGTGATGACCGAGGCCATTGGGGTGGGGATGCAGCAGTAGTTTCCACGGTGGACAGATGATGAGACATGAGCTCTGGGAGCCCGCCCCCTCTTCTTGATGCTGTGCTAGTCCTTTGAAGCTTGAGGGTGGAGGCAGGAGGGTGGGAGCAAAACCCGTGTCGGCCAAGGTCAAATTTCTACCATCAGTGCCAGTAGGTTGTTGGATAGAAATTAAATTCCACTAGAGAAAAATAAAATCAGAATTTTCTGCACCTTTGTGTTTGCTGCCTAAGCAATTGACCTATTTCACCAGCTTTCCGCCCTGGCTCACCTTTCTTGTCCACAACTGTCACCTGTGGTCTGGGCCGAGGTCTTTGGCTCTGATTTCTGGTTCTGGAGAAAATGGCTTGCCGGGAGGTGGGTGGGGGCAGAGGGAGCAACTGGAGAGTTCAGAGAGCAGAATTTGTTCCTGAGAATCCACGGGGCTCTGAGATCACTTTTACAGCAAGAAGAAAGACCATGTATTGTCTGCAGTCAAATTTACCTCAATGTTGAGTCGGATGAGGACTTAGGAACTCTAATTTGTTGTCTTTACAATTAATTTGATGACTAATGCTAATTCCTTGTGTAATAGTCTAGACTGAGGCTGAGTATTAAGGAAGGCAAACAGGTGTTCTTTGGCTGTATATTTTCTGGCAAAAAATCATATGGTTTATAGCAAGAAAGAAGAATGAGCAATTCTTTGCAAGGGTTCTGTTTATACTTTTATAGCCCAAACCGACGAGTCATTTATTGATCTGAATTACAATGTCATCGTCCATAAAACTGTTTGTGTACAGGAATAAATTAAACTGGTCTTGGATTATACTGGAATTTTCTAAACTATCCATTAACATAGACATTTGGGAGGAAGTGGAGTCTCTGTAGACTTAATGCTCTGGTATCCTAGGCTAAGCCAGAGGTTTGTTTTGGTTTGAATTCTGTAACTTCGTCCTAAAATGCATTAGTCTATTTTCTTTTAGAAAATACTAGCTGTTTAGTGAATATAATTTAATCACTGATGATTCAGTATCAAGATGATTCAGAGTCACCATTAAGAACTTGAATTATCATTGTACCGTTGTGGAGAAAGTAGGAAGATTGGGCTGAATCCAAACTGACCTCAGGGCATCCCTGGAAGCTATTTCTAGAAGAAACTTCTGATAATGGCTCATTTTCTCTTTAAGAGTTGAGTGCAGGGAAAAAAAAATCCCTCTAGCAATTAGTATTTCTAAGGCTTACTGTCTGAACACTTGAATGCATACTCAGAAAGCAAGGCTAGATTAACTCTCAGCAAAGAAGTTTAATAATTACGGTTTTGGCTATTTTTTGGGACGCACACTTTCCCATCAGGTGGCCTGCCCGCACACTAGGCTAAGTAAGGACAAGGGACTTACTTATTTTCATGAAATCTTCTGACTCCGTTATATCTGAGGTGCTGCCATCAAAGGCACAGGCTGACAAATGGCACCTGTCTGATGCTATGGCTGGTCTCACCTTGGAAGCTGGCTGTGGACCCAGTGGCAATCATGTTTGTTGCTTTAACATTTTCAGAGGAGTTTTTGAGCCCCTTGAGACTGAACTCAACTCTAGCACTGCCACCCTTAACCCCCAAATCTGGAATTTACTGCCTCTGGGACAAGTGGACTTTCCTTGCTGGGTAGCACAAGACAGATGTATCTGCAGGTGTCAGCTTGAAGTAGGGGAAGGAAGAGAGGCATTAAATCAGACAGATCTGGTTTTGAACCCAGGCTATTTGGTCTTGGCAATATTCTTATTTTCTGGAAACTGAGGTTTTCCTCATCTTTAAAATGCAGATGATAAAACAGTAACTGCTTGGTTGCTGTGAGGATAAAAGGAAGGAAGGGATGTGGGCCAGCAAGCACACTGTGGATGATGTCTCACCTCTTTCTTCTGCTTTTGTGTCCTCTACTTTCTTTGATCACCTACGGCAAGAGTCACAAAATATGACCCAAAGGCCAAATCTGGCCCACCACTTGTTTTTGTAAATAAGGTTTTATTGGAACATAGTCATGTCCATTTGTTTATGGGTTGCCTAGTGCTGCTTTCACAATATAACAGCAGACTTAAGTAGTTGTGGCAGAAGCCTACCAATCTTAAAATATTTACTATATTTTATAGAAAGTGTTCATCAATGCTTGACTGGCATCCTAGGCCTTTGGGCGCCCAGGATGCCTGCTGATAGCCTGAGGCTTGCGCTACAGCATCTCACCCAGTCCTGCCTTCCTAGGAGGCTCCTTTGCCCTGAGACATACCTGTCCCATGGCCCCTTCTCTCTAGGTGAGCTGTAGCTGCCGAAAAGGAATCTGATACAAACTAACCTCACTATGTTGTTAAGAGTTTCAAGTTTACCTGTCCTGGGCCTCACACCAATCAAAAGTAGGTTATCGGGTGTTCCTGTGGTCAGAAATGGGGGCTCAGCCCACTGGGGCGCTTGTGGAGGCCATGAGGGCATCCCGCTGGGATGGTGAGGAAGCCCCACCATTGTCCCCACCACCCCTCTGCCCATCGTGGGTTGAAGGCTAGTCCTAGGGGCACCGACCCTCTAGTTCATCTGTCTTTCCATCTACAATTATCCTGTCCGTGCCCACGGTCAGAACATCACCCTTGGCAGGTGTTTGCAGTAAACAGCATGTGCCCAGGTGATATGGGCACATGTGGTGTCTGCTACACAAGGGCTCACCCATCTTTCATTTTTAAAACTGATGCTGCTTCGACATTCTGACAATGCCAGACTCTCGTAATAGACCAACGTATTTAATATAAAGGTCCGTTGGTGTGATTGAATTTTTTAGAGCACTAAGGAGCAAACTCTGTGCCTGACTATAAAATTAGGCAAGTGGCATTTTTTTTTAACATCTTTTTGTGTGTGTGTGTGGTATGCGGGCCTCGCACTGTTGTGGCCTCTCCCGTTGCGGAGCACAGACACCGGACGTGCAGGCTCAGCGGCCATAGCTCACGGGCCCAGCCACTCCACGGCATATGGGATCTTCCCGGACGGGGGCACGAACCCGTGTCCCCTGCATCGGCAGGCGGACTCTCAACCACTGCACCACCAGGGAAGCCCCGTTTTTAACATCTTTATTGGAGTATAATTGCTTTACAACAGTGTGTTCGTTTCTGCTCTATAACAAAGTGAATCAGCTATATGTATACATAAATCCTCATATCTCCTCCCTCTTGCATCTCCCTCCAATCCTCCCTATCCCACTCCTCTAGGAGGCAAGTGGCATCTTTAATCAGGGCTGCCTTGCACAGCTGTGCAGGTCATGCCTTCAGAAGCAGTCACGCCCAAGGGGAGCAATGAGGGGCTGCACTGGGCTCGCAAGCCTGTGCCCTGGGGAGGGGCTTGAAACACTAATCGGTCCGCCTGCCCGGAGGAACCACACTTTTCTCATTTGTCTGCACAGAAGGGGGCACATTTTCTAATCTCTTTGCCCGAAGAAGGTGCTGTTTTGCAATTCACCCACCGGAAAGGGGTGCTTTTTTCAATTTCACAAGAATGCACTTAAGTACTAGCATGTCTATGAGCCACGGCAAGAAATGCGTCTCCTAGTTACAGTCGTGTACAAGCTCAGACCGCAGAGAAATTGAACCAGGGAGACAATGTGGCCTCTGTGAGATGTCAGGTAATACCAGACTCACATAATATCTCAGGCAATAAGAGTTTGTGACGAAGGGTACAGCATGGCATAGGATACGTTGTCAATGTAATTCCACGGCTATAGGCACTCAGAACAAGAAAGTACATTGCATATGTCCCTTTATTCCAACTTGCTACTTTTCCTAAAGGCATTTAATCAAATAACCCATTTAATCAAATAACCCAGCTAGGAGCTGTGTAACGGTATTAGCTGAAATTGCACTGTGCTCACGGACTAATGAAGCAGGAACGAGCTTCCCCAGATAGACTCTCAGACTGCAACCATATTGCCCCAGAACAAAGCTCCTCTGTATGGAAACTGAGCAGCAAAAGGGCCCAGTCCACTAGAGCTGAAAGAATTTTGCTTTGCACCTACTTGCATTTAATATGGTCACGGCGGAAATTTCCCGACTGTGCCTACTTTGATTTTCCTCAAATAATTCTCCCACATGCACTGGTTTAATGATAATGGTCAGCTCATTTTTTGACTAAAACCAGCATTAAAGGGATTTATGTCTATCTTAAGTCTGGCTGTAAAACTTAATGAAATTTAGCATTTCTCCAGCACACACACACACAAAAAGATGCATAGTCAGAAAATTGTTTGAAATCTCTCTTCTATACTCCTAAGATTTCCAGGGTCATGTGTTTTTCCAGGGACGGAGTGTTCTCTGTGGATTTGACACCCCTTATCATCACCTCTTTCTTGCTCCTAGACATTCCAGCAACTTTGTTAGTCACTGGATTACTCTCCGGGTAAGAGGAGCGTAATCGCCAGGCCGGGCAGGTACCACCAAGCCTGAGCCACATCCTAGACCGCTGTGCTTTTTAGTTTCCAAAGCTGAGCGGCTCCATCCTTTGGCCCTAATGTTACTCTTATCAGCCGATCTGAGGGAGGTTCTAAGAACTAAACATAACAGGAGGTAATAATAACAATAATATAAATCCCTAATGGTTACCACAGTGCCCTAAGTTAACAGAGTGCCTTTAAGTTTTTCAAAGCAGGTTACGTTCTCTTATTTTATTTAATATTCTCCAAAATCCTGTGTGGGTAGGAGAGCAGATACATTGAAGGCAGAAGTGGGGGCACTTACTATCTCTAAGACACGGTCAAGGCAGCCCCTCTGGATGGCTTTAGAGCTATTTCTGCCTGCTCGCGTCTTCTTAGCCCGTCTTACTGCTTTGGAAGGCCAATGAAGCCTGTCTTAGGCTAGATTGAGGCCAGTTCCCACTCATGAATTTTAATAGCTGCCCTAAAAGCATGAATTCCTGGGGCTGAACTGATGCATGGAGGAGAAGCTGCCACTCATGTGATTAAGCGCTGACTCTGAGACAGGGCCCAACACTTGTTTGGAAAAAATTTACATCTTTTTTTTTCACCAGCTGACAACTCAAATTTAGTGTTTCCTTCCATTAGGGATGTGGACTACAGGTCACAACATTACTAGCAGTACCTGAGAGCTTGTCACCAATACGTACTTTCAGACCACGTTAAAACTATTACAGATTTGCTGAGATATCTTTTCTACCCACTCCTACTTGGCACTAGATTGTGTTATTTAGTGCATTTATAAAGAGGGATACATACTACTGTTTCGCAAAAGTGTATTTTTAATCTTTTGATAACTGTTTCAATATAATTGCTTTTCCTTGGTTATCCTATGCATTTTGCTTCAGGAATTTAAAATATTATCCTGAGTATGAGAAGAAAGACATACTTGTGTACATAGGTAAGTGGTGTGCACATTGGTGTAATCTCTTCAAAGAGAAATTCGGAAATATCTATCAGAATAAAAGATGCACAGACTCTTCGACCAAGCGATCCCACCTGTAAGAATCTCTCCTAAAGGTGTACTTGTACGTATATGAAAGATTTGTGTTTAAATGTGTTCACGGCAGCATGATTGTAAAAGTGAAAGACCAGAAACGGCTTGTGTCCCACATGGGGGATGACGTAAATCAATGATGGTGCAGCCACACAATGCAAAACTGCAGTCCCAGCAAAGAACAAGGTACATGGCCTGCAATGTACTCCTTCCCGAGAAATATTAAGTCAAAATGACAACGTGTAGAACAGAGTGCATGGTGAGCCCCCATTAGCATAGAAGAGAAGGGTACACTTGATGGCAAATGCATAAAGTATTTCTGGGAACATACACAAGAGCCTTTTTATACTGCTTTGTGTCTAGGGAGAGGCCCAGGGCCTGGGGCGGAAGGAAGACAGATTTCATTGCATTGCCTTTTGTTTTGTGTATTTTTCTGGCATAAAAATAACAACAGCTAATACATATTGAGGGCTTATTCTGTGCAAGGGGCTCTTTTAGATGCTTCGTTTGCGTTTGCTCCTCCCTGCGATGTCCTTATGTGGTAGCACTCTTATTGTCACTCTCATTCTAGGAGCAAGGAGACTGAGTGAGGCACAGAGAGGTTGACTATTTCCCCTGAGGTCACACAGATCAAAAGGGGGCACAGCAGGGACTTAGACCAGGCAGTCTGGTCCCGGAGGCCTCTCCCCTAACTCCTCAGTCTTGCCTCTGCATTAGAATCACAATGTCACATTCTGCGTGTGTTGTTTAAAAGAAAAGCAACCAGCAAATAAAAAAGAATAATTCAGTGGGTTTATTCCCTGAAATGTCAGTGGGTCATTCTGTCCAAATCCAAGCATATGAACTGAGATAAGAATTTACCTCCCGACCCCGGGACACAGCTCACTAAAGGGCCGGGAAGCTCATCTCTTACTTTGTCTGATCCATTCATTTGATAACAGCGTGGTTTTATTTAGTGACTTTTCTATCCAAGGCTTAAACCAACAAATATGCCTCCAAAGAGAAAGCTAATTCCCCTGTTTTTGACAGCAAGGTTCTGATTTTCTCTGTTGATGATGCTGTTCCTCTTAGAAGTAGGAAAACAAACATCACCCCGTTTACAGACAAATCACATGGATGACTGGATTCCCCAGGAACTGAGATCTAGGAAATACTTCCTTTTTTGTTCCAGAGCCCCATCTGCACTAGTTGGTGACCCTTGGGTTTCTGGGTACAGCTTGAACTTCATTGGCTGGGAATGGTGTTCCCTGAGGTGCTTGCACGTGGTGCCTTCAATACCTGGCATTGCAGAACTTGACTGTGGCTCCTTGCAAAGCACCCCTCCGATCCTTCTTATCATGCCAACGACAAGCCTCCATTAAGTGCGCCCGTGTCTTTAATTCCTCCCTATTCCTTGCTAATCCATCTTCTTATCTGACAGGGGCAAATGTTGGCAGGCAGCAACATCCAGCTTGAGTTGCTTTCATTGTATTTATTTTGACAGGTACTTCTATATATGTTGAGGGATATTGGTTGTTTTTCTATTTGAAACAGTGATTTATAGTTTCCCTTTAAAATACATCCATCTATGTGAAAAAAGCGAGTCAATTTAAGGAAACATGCTAGGTAAGTAATAGCACCGATAGCAAAAATTGTGAAAGTGTATTATGACTGGTGGATGACTGGGAAACACTGGAATAAAGAGATGGTGATGTTTATGGCTTTGACTCCTCTAGTTACCAGCAGATCCACCCTTAACAGTGGCTTGAGAATTGAGTGTCTATTTGGGGGATTTGTAAGAGTAATGGAAAAAACTTTCTGTCTTCAACTTTCAGCCCTGTCAGTTGTCATTTCAACATTGTGAATTCAATCCTTGACAGTCTGTAGACTGTTGGCCTTCGAAGGTGTTCAATCATTCATGCATTCGGCCAATCATTTATTTTTTCATGGAACACATATTTATTGAGTACCAACTATTTACCAGGCATTGTGCAATAGCAAGTTCCTGTTGGAGAAGAAGATGCCCTGGGCTGGGGTATCTTGCCTTTAGCCCTCACAAGCTAATACGTCAGCCAGGGACTGACACCTGAGGTTCCAATGAATTTATTGGCTAACAGTGGTTCTCAACTCAGGCTGCTCAATAGAATAAACTGGGGAGCTTTTAGAAATATGAATACTTGAGTGACCCCTAGATTTTGATTTAATTCATCTGGGGTGGGGCTTGGGCATCAGTAGTTTAAAAAAGGACACAAAAACTCTTCAGGTGGTTCTGACGAGACAAGGTCGAGAACCACTGAGCTGACATCTCTGTTCACCGCTCAAGTTCCGGCCCCCCTCCTGCTTACAGTGTGGTCTGTGGACCAGAAGTACTGACATCACCGGAGAACTTGTTAGAATTGCAGGACTTCAGGCTGCACCCGAGACTGGCAGAGTCTGAATCTGCGTTTTAGCAGGATCCCCAGGGAATTCATGTGTGTGCACTGATTCTTTTATTTATAAAACGAGTGCATGTTTGCCTTTGGCCCGTTCGCTTCCCCTTAATCTCTTACTTTCCTTCCTCCCTCTTCTACCTAAATTCTATAACAGAAAGAAATTGAATTCGATAAGCCATTCATACTTTAGCCTGGATAAGTTCAGTACACTGCCTTTCCCAATAGTATTCACTTTAACTGAAGAGCATGGACATTGGAAAAAGCTATAGTTCTCAATCTCTAATAGCAGAGATTGAAGGGTGGTATTTTGGGAGCATCAGGAACTTCTTGGCATCTCTGAGGCTGAAGTTCTTTCTATGGAGAAGTTCAGTTCTAAGAACAGAGCTGTTGCAATAAATTCCTTTGGTTGGGAAGGGAAAGCCTGATGAACCAAAGAAAACAAAAGAAAGCAAGATAAAGTGTGGCTATTATGCACAATATTACTGGATTCCCTGTGCTCCTGGCAGGTGAGGGCTCTTGGGGTGGTGGGGAGTGGATTCTGCAAGAAAGGAGAGTAAAATTTAGAGTGAAGTGTCTCCTGCTGTTAGATAAATTTTGATGAATATTAAAGTTTGAATTAATTTTGCCTTCTGCTGCTTAAAATAAAGTTTCTGTCAAAACTTAAAAAATACACGCAGGGGCTTCGCTGGTGGCGCAGTGGTTGAGAGTCCACCTGCCGATGCAGGGGACGCGGGTTCGTGTCCCGGTCCGGGAAGATCCCACATGCCGCAGAGCGGCCGGGCCCGTGAGCCATGGCCGCTGAGCCTACGTGTCCGGAGCCTGTGCTCCGCAACGGGAGAGGCCACAACAGTGAGAGGCCCGCGTACCGCAAAAAAAAAAAATAATAATAATAATGAAAAAAATACACGCAATTATAAGCAAACTAAATGCCAAGCCGTTTTAACAGCAGTAGGAGTTAAAACATTAAACAATGTGTTTATGTTACGATGCATACCTATTTCTATGCCTTGCCTCTATTCCTGAAAAGAAATGATATGTTTCCTGGATCCTAACAAATGGTACAGACAAGCTAAAGTGAACTGTATAGCAAGATCTAATTTGGATTTGGTAAAAATGAGGGTGCACCCAGGTAACGCAGGGGTGCTGAGATTCTGTGCTCGGTCTTTGCTTGGCCTCACACTCCGAATCTGCGTATGGATTCAACTTGGAGCCAATCCAAGCTCCTGACCGGTTTCACTCAGTCGAGTACCCTAGAACTGGCCAGTCCTCCCAGCTCTGGGCCAGCCCTGCTGCATTCCTCCACAGCCTTTACTGCTGAGGTCTCTCTGTGCCTCCCCCACAGTGACAAAGGTGACCTTGAGCAAGTTGTATAAAAACAGCTCTGGGCAGTGCTGGGAACCTTCATCAGTTCAGTGCCCACCACTCCAGCAGAGGAGAAGAAAGATGGGGGTTTAAGAAAGGCAGTTGAATTTAGCCTTAATGATGTAATAAGATGGTAAGGAGAGCGATCGCGCTCCAGGGCCCCGGACAGAAGGGGGCAGCCAACAAATGGGCTCAAGTAGCTGCTCTTACGGGCCTCCCCGGATGGGAGATTTAAGGGGTCGGGAGCGGCTGGCTAAAGGCAGTTCGAGCCTGATTCGCGCAGTTCCACAAAGACTGAGTGTGCTGTCAAGGCCCTGCGATAGAAACCCTGTAAATCAGCACGAGGAGACAGAGACACAGTTCTGGGATCTAAGTTTGCGCTGTCAAGGGGGCCAGGTACAAGTCAATTTGTGTTTCCATCTCCTGTGACTGGGGGCCCTACGACGCTGCCGAGATGCTCAAGGCTGCTCCTCTCTTTCCTCTTTGAAGGCTCTGCTTGCCTTGGAATGGCTGCCGAGGTCAAGGCCACTACCTTTGAGTACCCTCCCCGTGCGACCGATTATACAACTTCAGCATCACCTGCTTCTCTTTTTTCCAGCCCTAAAAATAGCAAAGATGAGTTCACTGATAGCTGAGTCACCTCTTCGAAGGAGTTGTTCTATCCAAATATTATTTATTGGAGACTTTGTCTTAAACACATTTACACAATGTTTTCCTTCTGTCAAAGGCATAGCTCTGTGAATAATAACTGTATCACACAGGAGTCTGTTGCTATTATACATACACATGTCAGTTTTATGTATAAACTAAGTGTGTGTATAATTCAACACAAATTGAGCTCAGTTGAGCCTCACAACAGTTTTTCTCTTCCTTTTCAAAATTAAAAAATAATTACTGAAGTATAGTTGATTTACAGTGTTGTGTTAATTTCTGCTGTACAGCAAAGTGACTTAGTTATACATATATACATATCCTTTTCCATTATGGTTTATCACAGGATATTGAATATAGTTCCCTGTGCTCTGTAGTAGGGCCTTGTTTTTGTCTCACAATGGTTTTGAGAATTGAGAATTGTAACCTCCATTTTACAGATATGAAAACCGAGGCTCAGGGAGGTTATGTAATTTGCTCAAGGTTTTCAGCTAGAAGTGGTTGAGTTAGTATTAAAAATGAGGACTTCTGATTCAGACTCATTCTCTCCTTTCTGTAGTGCATGGCATCTACAGCTCTTTCCTATGATAAAAAGTAAAGAAAAAAATTATGAGACTGAGCACTTTGGTTGTCCCAACGCCCTTGGAACTGAGTGGGAGCGTTAAGACCTAAGGTATAGTAAATGGCAGAGAGATGGGGAGTGGGGACCCCAAGGCTTTGGATTGTTACGCAGTTTCAAATCGATAATAAATCAAACTCAAAAGCTTGTCAGCACCCTTCTCGCTTGTCCCTTTTTGCTTCAAAGAGCTAATCTCTGCTTTGGTGATTCTTTTTAGGATAACCTTGCTAAGAGGAGACGAGGGAAAGAGAGTGCTGTGACCTTGGGAGATAAGCAAAGTGGATGATGAGGCACGTAAATATCTCAGTGTTTATGGCTGGAAAAAAGTGAAGTGTATCAGTTCCCTTTCACGAAGAAGTTGTTTGAATCTTACCTTTGAACGAGACCAATTTTATGTTCCCAGCCTATGTGAAATGTGACACAAAAAAAGGACTGATCCCCCACTGTTCTGGAGAAAGATTAAATGTACTTCTGGTTCCTTTCACAGCTATTCATCATTTTAATTGGTTCTGAAGCCAAAAAACTTTGACAGCATTTGTGATGGGAAGCCAACTTCATAATTCATAACCTATGGAAAAGTGATTACAGCCTGCATTCCGAGGCTGTGCACATACCTTATTAAGTTGCTACAAGGATCGAACAGCAGAATCCACACTGATCACACAATCTGTGCACAGGGGTTGCAGCAGTTGAATTATGGACACTAGTCCCTCGGGAAGGAAAACACTCTGCTCTAGACCTTTTGGGGACAACGTGCCCTTGACTCACAGTGTTCCTCGCCACCGTCGCTGTTCCCGGCATTTCTAAGGACCATGACGATGCTCATCTGGCCCCCTGGCCCTCTCCCCACCGCCACTCCAACAATTCCCCTTCAATTTCACCCCAGCATCTTCCTTCATCTTCTCATAACCCAGAACAGCGACTCTGTTGAAATCACAAAATTCCCTATTTCATTCTCCGCCCTCCACTGCCTGCTCCCCAGCCTCTCCCTTGTCTGATCACCGAGATGTTTCATCGGGGCGGCAAATCCCTCGCCCACGCCACTTTCTAACTGCCACTTCTCCATCCCATTTTCACGCTTTCTCTCAACACCCGGCTGCATCCCCCAGAGCTTTCGGGGTCAAGTTCTTAGTCCTTAGCTTCACTCCCAAGGCAGTTCATGATCAGCCTTTTACCAGTTTCTCTCTAGCTCAGGGGTCACCAGCCTTCTCCTGGAAGGCCCAGACGGTAAGTGTTTTAGGCCTTGTGGTCTCTGTCCCAAGGACCCACCTCTGCCTTTGAAGTGGGAGAGCGGCCCTCAGTGACATGTAAACAGATGGGCGTGGCTGTGTCCCTATAAACCTTATTTACAAACAACAACAGCAAAAAGGTGGTGGGTGGGCGGGCTGTGGTTTGCAGAACCCTTCTTCTTGTGAGTTAAATGCGTCTCCCAAAAAGGTATGTTTAAGTCATAACTCGGGTGTGGAAAACCTAACGCCCACACCCCACGTGAAGGTGACTTTATCTGGAAATGAGGTCTTTGCAGATGTAAACAAGTTAAATGAGGTCCTGCTAGATTAGGGTGGATCCTAAGTCCCATGGCTGGTGTCCTGATAAGAAAGTCATATGAAGAGACTGAGACACAAAGACACACACGGGGGGCTTCCCTGGTGGCACAGTGGTTGAGAGTCCGCCTGCCGATGCAGGGGACACGGGTTCGTGCCCCGGTCTGGGAGGATCCCGCATGCCGTGGAGCGGCTGGGCCCGTGAGTCATGGCCGCTGAGCCTGCGCGTCCGGAGCCTGTGCTCCACAACGGGAGAGGCCACAACAGTGAGAGGCCCGCATACCGGAAAAAAAAAAAAAAAAAAAAGACACACAGGGAGGAGAGGGACAGGTGTAGATGGACACAGAGATTGGAGTGATAGGTCTCTAAGCCGAGGACACCAAGGGCTGCCCACAACCACCAGAAACTAGGAGAGGCAGGGAGCAGACTCTCCTTCAGAGTCTCCAAAGGACCAGCCCTGCTGATACCTTGATTTTGTTCTCTGGCCTCCAGAACTGTGAGAGAACCCGCTTCTATTGTCTTAAGCCTCCCAGTTTGTGGTGTGTGTTACAGCAGCCCTAGGAGCTAACATGTGGCTCTACTGTTATCTTCCCCCCTCCCCGGCATGCAGCTCCGTCCAGCCATGTCTGAACTCCATGCTGTGGCGTCTGTCTGGAACTCTCTCCTCCCTCAATTGGGCTCACTTGAGTCAGCTCAGATGTCACCTCTTTTCGGGTGACACTCTGCTGTGGGTAGATGTCCCTTCACAGCCCTCACCTCACTTTTCCATCCCCTCCAGTTCACAGTAAGTGCTTCAAGGGTGTGGAGTGTGTCTTTTGATGCCACAGTGCACAGAGCAGACTTTCATTACACATTGAATGAGTGAATGAACTAGTGACAAGAATTGTCTAAATTATTTTGTCAACTCCAGTATCATGTGATGTTATGGGACTAATCAGGTGGAGTGTACTCATTTTCTGTACCTTAACAAAATGATTAAAATAAGATCGTTTGTTTTTGGAATTGGGCAAAACAGCACAAGTATGTTTCCAAGGGTTTCCAAACCTTTAAATATTCACCTTTTCATTACTTGTATTTTTGAACATTAAATATTGATATTCCCAGGCCTCCTTTTATATGCACCAGCCTCATACCACTTTATTTATACCATGTTTAGCAATGGCGGTGTTGTCAGCAGCATTATTTGCATATTTTAATTGCATTTTGCCCTTATTATTTTAGAAAAACAAGTGGAAAATGGAAAAATAAAATAAGCTGATATTAGAGATAAAAATAGAGGTCTCATAAACTTAATTCAATTGAAGCAAGATAGAAATCATTAGCTGTGCTACAAGCAGCGAACCTTTAGCCTCAATCTAACAGTCACTGGATTTAACTCAGCAGTGTTCAACTGTGATAGAAAAGAGGAAACACTTAAAATATTTATCTTTTTGAAGACAAATCATCAAAATTTATGTTTGAGTTGAGACATAATAGGGAATGTATAATTATGGTGATTTAGACTTTTTTTAGCTTTCCGGGAATATAATCACATAAATTCACATTTAATGTTCAAATTTGGGGACTGCATATATTTAAAAAATTCAAATGGAAAAATGATCAGACTTCTACTGAAATTTATTTCATTCAGTTAAAAATCCCAATATCTATTTGTCTGTAAATCTTAATGAGACTTTTAAGATACAAAAGTTGATGGGAAAAAGAAAGGAAATGGACGTGTCTTGGTTTAGCTTGACTTAGCGCCTAAAACAAAAATGGGCAAGTGATTTTCTGAACTCACTGGACTGAAGGCGTCAGAGTTCACACCCTGAGTTCCCAATCCCGGCTAGAATGGACGTTTACCCCCAGACCCATGTTGTGTGAGAACAATATTCCTGGAGAAGAGCATTCTTATCCTAGAGGCAACAGAAATGTTTCCAGGCTCCTTGCACTCTCGGGACATTTATATTTTCTGGAGATTAACTAGCAGTTGGGTTAGCATATGACACAGCAATCCCAAGATAAAGGAAACCTTATTTTCTCACAAAAACCTGTATGTGAACATCTATGGTGACTTGATTTATAATTGCCCAAACTGGGAGTCATCCAAATGTCCTGCAAGTGGAGGATGGATAAACAAATTGTGGTACATCCACACAATGGAATACTACACAGCAATAAAAAGGAATGAATGCTGATATACACAACTGCATGGATGGATCACAAATGCATAAAAACAACCAGACTCAAAAGACTTTTACTTTCTTTTTTTTTTTTTTTCTTACTGTAGGATCCCCTGTATATGAGATTCTCTAGAGAAGGCAAAACTACAGGGACAGGAAACAGATCTGTGGTTGCCAGGAACTGAGGGTGGGGCTGCAGTGGGTTGACCACAAAGGGGCAGCATAAGGGGATTTTGCAGGGGTGGGGGTGATGGAGGTGTTCCATCTATCAGTTGTGGTGGTGGTTACATGATTTTATGCATTTGTCAAAACTCATAGAATGGTGCACCAAAAAGAATAAATTTTACTTTCTGTATATAAAAAGTGAATTGAAAAAATAGCAATTGGCTCCCACACTAGAGTGATTTTAAGCGATAATAAGTGAAGTGCTCTTATCCTGGTGGAGTATGTAATATGATTTCTAGTTAGAGCTTTGGAATATATCGCCGTTTCTCTCAAATCCTTTTTTCCCCCATTTTAAAGAACTATTTCCAACACAATTGACTACTAGGTGGGTCATGAATTCACTCTGACCTGGTGGGCAAGATGCTGAAACACTGCCTCTGGTTTTTTTTCCTGTTTGTGCATTTCATCTCAGGGACAGGTTCTGTTTCCTTCAGGGTCATATTCTTTCAGGTTCAGAAAGAGTTTAACTCCACTTAAGGAAGAAAAATACCTTGGGAATACAGCCAAGATGTGTTTATTGGCAAGTGTCCTATTTCCTGAAGGGCAAGCTGTATGAGGCAGGATGGAATTCTGTGTTTCTGAGAACCCAGCACACATTTTGGAGGATGAGAGCTGCATCCTTTTCTCTGTCTAGCCAGTTCTCACCGTCCCGTCCCCACCAGCAGCTCATTACTCAGCACTTAGGTTGAGACTTGGCTGGCAAAGAGGGTCCCTGTGATTCATCTTCATCTCTGGTTAATTACTGTAATTGACATAACAGTGTTTCTATAACTCTGTTAACCGGCAAATGTTCAAGTCATACTTCTCAACTCTCATTAATCTCATAGCCTGAGTTTTTTTTTTTTTTTAATGATGTGTTTTATTTCCTCATTTTGGAAATTTCAGATCAGCAGTGAAAATAGGGATGTGTTGGCTCCTGCATCACTTTTGTTTTTCAAGGGCATTGGAGAGTCTTTCAACATTGCAGTATTCTCCTCACTTTATTGTCCCTCTCTTTTTTTTTTTTTTTTTTTGCGGTACGCGGGCCTCTCACTGCTGTGGCCTCTCCCGTTGCGGAGCACAGGCTCCGGACGCGCAGGCCCAGCGTCCATGGCTCACAGGCCCAGCCGCTCCGCGGCATGTGGGGTCTTCCCGGACCGGGGCACAAACCCGTGTCCCCTGCATCAGCAGGCGGACTCTCAACCACTGCACCACCAGGGAAGCCCTGTCCCTCTCTTTGAGATCAAAACAAGAAGTGATACTCTTGGGAGGACTGTAAATTAATTCAAACTTTTCAGAGAACAATTTGATAAACTTTATCAAAATTAAAATTGCATATACTCCTTGACCCAGAAATATTACTTCTAGGAATTTATTCTACAGGGATATTCACACAAGAATTCAGAGATCTGTGTTCAAGGCAATATAGTCATTCCATAGTTTATCATAGCAAAACATTGGGGGAGAATCAAAAAGACAATTTTTAGGGGTTCAATTAAACAAATTATGGTGCATCCATTCTATGGGAGAGATTGTTGGTACATAACAGCAGATTGCACAATATGATCTACTGTATGATTCCAGTTTTGGGGGAGAAAATCTGTAAGGATCCACACAAAACAGTTACATCATGAAAACTGAGAAGTGAGTAGGTTTTGTAGAGGAGGCGTAGGAGAGGGGAGAGAAGAGAAATTGCAGTTTTAATTTTATTTACACTGCTATACAGTCTGTATCTTTTTTTATGATGAGCAAGCCTCCTATATTAAAAATGCAAATATGGAAAAAAGCAAGAGTAATGCAGTTCTTTTTAAAATTTTTTCAAAAATTTTATACAATTTTAAAGGTTACTTTTCATTGACAGTTACTACAAACTATTGGCTATATTCCCTGTGTTGTACAATACATCCTTTAGCCTATCTTATACCCAGTAGTTTGTATATCCCACTCCTGCACCCCTAGATTACCCCTCCCTGTCTCCCTATGGTAACCAGTAGTTTGTTCTCTAGATCTGTGAGTCTGCTTCTTTTTTTATTCACTAGTTTGTTGCATTTTTTAGATTCCCCATATAAATATCATACAGTATTTGTCTTTCTCTGTCTGACTTATTTCACTTAGCAAAATGCCCTTCAAATCCATCCATGTTGCTGCAAATGGCAACATTTTGTTCTTTTTTACAGCTGAGTAGTATTCTATACAGAGTGATGCAGTTCTAAGACTTCAGAATCATTAAACTACACCCCTTCCAGAGATTGGAGGGAGGAGGGCAGGCACCTGTCTTCTCCCAGGGCCAGTGAGAAAGTGCCTCTCCCAGGAGATGGGCGACTTCCCCTCTGCTTCTCCCCACATTCACAGGGCATTTTCAGTAGTAACTCATTTCTACATCAGCTCTTTTGCTAATAGGTAATTTTTTAATTGTATTTTTAAAAAATTGAAGTATATTTTACCTATAGCAAAATATGTGATGTTAAATGTTCAGCTCTATGAGTTTTGGCAACATACACCCCCATGTAGCCATCACGGCAATCAAGATATAGAACATTTTCACCTCCTTGGAAAGTTCTCTCACACCCTCCATCCACCTTGGTCAACCCCTCTTCTGATTTTTATCACTGTAAGTTAATTCTGCCTGTTTTAGAACTTGATGTAAATGGAACCAGAGAGTATGTACTTTTTGTGTTTGTCTTCTTTAACTAACATAACATTTTTGAGATTTACTTACTTTGTTGTTTGCATCAGTAGCTTTATTCCTTTGGTTGTGAAACAGTATCCATGATATGAAGATGTTACAATTTTATTTGTCCTTCCACATGTTAGTGGGCATTTGAATTATTTCCAGTTTTTACAAAGATGAATAAGGCTGCTATGAACATTCTTGTATATGTCTTTTAATGAACATATGTTTTCATTTTCCCTTGGTAAATACTTAGGGTGGGACTGCTGGTTGGACAGTAAGTGTGTGTTTAACTTTGTAAGACTGCCACGCCTTTTCCCAAAGGGATTGTTCCATTTAACATTCCCACTAGCAATGTATGAAGTTGAAAGTAGGTTTTGCCCCTGAAAACACCTACCTTTAGGTACATCTGTAAATATTGTTTCATAGAGTAAAGGCTAAAGGAATCTTTCAGCAGCAGTAAACACGGGACTGAGCTCCCACCCATTTCATTCCCTGCCCCTCCCCAGATAATTGAGTCCTGGTCCCTGGCCCAGGAGGTGAGTCCAGGAGACTAGTCTCTCTCTGTCTCTTAGCTGGTGGTCCCTGTAGCTGCAGCAGATATTCACTGTTGTTCACCTGAGAAACCATCCTCTTTTCCTCCTCCATCCTTTCCCTGCATCACCTGCTGTGCGTTGCAGACTCACACAGCTGTGGGAACCCATGACCCTGGCTACGCATTCTGAGATCTTTGCTACAAGCACATCCCAGCCCAGCATTTCTTGGGGGCACGCACAGGGGATTTGGGGTGGACTGTATCTATTTTTAAAGATTGTCCTATATGCATAGCAAGTGAGGTTTTCCACTATGGTGGTAAACATATAATTACCCTTAAAAGCAATCTGATAAACGAGTGAGTCAATTAAGTAAAGATGGTTAAATAAATAATAGTATAGTGGATCATATTTAGAAAACCCCAGCTCTGGTCCAATTCCTCACTAGCTGTTAAAGACACTGAGCAATGTGTTTAATCATCATCATAATCAAAGAGATTTGCTAAGCACCCATTGTCACTCAGGATATAATGAGCTCCAAAGTGGATATAGGTCTCTGCTTGTGATGGAACATCAGTGATGCTGCTACTAAATATATTCTTGTCAAAATCTTCGTAATATCTAACTGTCCATGGTGTGTGAAAAACCTGAGCATCCAATTAATTTCCAGATCAACGCTGCATGCTTGCTGATTAAGGATCATAAATGCTATTCAGAGCTCTCTGTGGGCTGGTCCGGGTTCCTGCTGACAGTGGAGCAAAGCGTTAAGATTGCTACTGAATCCTCTTCCGTGTTTCCAGGACGAGGCTCCTTCTGGACCCTGAGCTTACACGGTGCCTAGTGAGGCCTGCATTATTTAACAATATTTTTGCCTACTATTTAGAAATATTTAGTTTGCAGATACCACCTTATTTTAAATGTTCCTGAGCTGTTTGTTTTTTGAGAGGAAGGGGGAAGTATATTTAGGTAGCGTCTCCTGAATTCAGTGTTACATTTTTTTGCTTTCTCTTAAAAAAAAAAAAAAAGACAGCTCTTTTAAAAATAATTTCTCCTAGAAAAGTCCCCCTATGAGGTCTCCCTGCTTCCATTCTTGCCCACCCCCGATCCATCTCCATAGCAGACAGATCTTTGAAAAATACCAAACCCAGGCATATCATTTCATGTCACACCCCCACTCCACACTGTCACCCAAAAGAAAAATTTTCCCTTTGCTTCTAGGATGAAGTAGAAAATCTTTATGGCCCACAAAGTCCACACAGTCAGGTCTCTATCTGCATCTCCAGTGTCGCTCAGGCTGTTTTCTCCCTGCATTGATATTGATATGCTCCTGCATCCACACCATCCCAACCCCAACACACACAGCAGCTCTCTTCAGATGCTTGAAAGGGCTGAGCATATTTCTGCCTCAAGGCCTTTGCACAGCTGTTCCCTCTGCTGCCAGATACCTGGCTAACTCTTCCTCATACTTAAGGCATCAGCATAAGTGTCTCTTCTCCAGGGAAATCTTCCCTCACCCAGCAAACGAGATCAAGTTCTTCACATAAAACACATTTACAGGAACCAGTACTCTTGCATCACAGCAAAGCACCACAGTTGTAAATAAGCAATTGTTTCTGTAATTATTTATTTAGAGTCCATCTAGAGACCCTTCTAGGCAAAAAAGGTTTTTGAGAGTAGGGACCATGTACCCTCTGTTCATCAATGTATGCAGCCCGGCCCCCAGTGAGTCTGGCCTCCCGGCGTTCATGACCTTGCAAGGAGGCTCCCACAGTGAGCAAAGCTGACACATGCAACCAAAAGGATGCTGCATGACAGCTAGATGGTGAGAGACAGACCTCTCAGATCACAGCTGTCCAGTCATGAGGATTCTCAAGCAGTCGACAAAGACCCACACGGTGGGCAGGGAGGAGTTGAGGCCTCCTGCCAACAGCCACCCCCACGTGATCTGTCTTGGAAGCAGAAGGTCCAGCCTCAGTCAGGCCTTCAGATGATGCAGCCCTGGTGACACCTCAAGAGACCCTGAACCAGAACCATCCAGCCAAGTTGTTCCAGAATTCCTGACCCACAGATACTGTATGTCCAAGTTTTGGGAGTAATTTTTCTGCAGCAAATATAATATAGGTAACTAACATACCAAATATTATATACCAAATATTATATTAGGTAACTAGTATACCATAGATCTTGTTATAAAGTATAGCACTCAATAAATAGTTGTTGAATGACTAAATGAAAAGATATTACTATCTTTCTTTTACATTTGAGGAATGTACAACCCAGAGAGGTTGATTAACTTGCCTCAAGTCTCAGTAACTAAGTCGGTAGAGTGGGATTGGACCCAGAGCCACCTGTTTGCATGGACCTTCTCAGTGCCATTTCTGTTGTACTGTTTTATATCCCTTGAAGAGAGAAATCGTCACATCTAGCTAGCCAAAAGAGTTTCTATTCAGAACCTCTTACTGATCACACTGGACAGGGTTACACACTGGCTAGTGAGTGCAAAGGTCTTCAAAATGGGCATGCCCACCCCAGGGGATGTGTAAGATGATCCACTGGGGTGTGGGGAGAAAACATTACAGCTTCCTTGTTTTAGCTTAATTTTTAAAATTATGTATTTATTTTCAGTTGTGGTAAAAAAGGCACAGCATAAAATTAATCATCTTAACCCTTATAAAATGTGCAGTTCAGCAGTGTGAAGTATATTTACATTGTTGGGCAACTAATCTCAGAACTTTTCATCTTCCAAAACTGAAATGCTCTACCTATTAAACAATAATTCCTCATTCCCCAGTTCCCTCAGCTGCTGGCAACCATCATTCTACTTTCCATCTTTATGAACTTGACTATTCTAGGTACCTCAAGCAAGGGGAATCATACAGTATCTGTCTTTTTCGTGACTGCCTTATTTCACTTAGCGTAATGTCCTCAAGTTTCATCCACAGTGTTGCATGCAATAGGCTGAATGATATTCTATCGTATGCATGGGCCACATTTTGTCTATTCATTCTTTTCTTGATGGACACTCGTGTTGCTTCTACCTTTTGGCTCTTGTGACTAATGCTGCCATGAACATGAGAGTGTATTATACTTTTAAAATATTTATTTTTATCTTATCTTTAAAATTGTCTTTCTTGAGTAGGTTTTATAATGTACACAGTCCATTATTACAGTAGTACATACACCGTGTGAATAAATAACTATGAATATACTTGGTGAGCCTGCTCAAAAATTTTTATGGACGGGGATGTGTGATTAGAAAGTTTGGAGACTTGTAATTAGCAGATGTTGTTGGGTATCCCATTCATGACCTCTTGCTTTTAGCCTTTCGATTTTGACTCAACTTTCCTCTGCCAGATTTCCATCTCTATCTCAGGAGCCCAATCTGCCCGTGACCGTGGCAGCCCAGACGAAGAGGAAATTGCTCTCCCCTCATCCTGATAGCAGCCCTCAATCAACTACTGATGGGAGTTGGTGTATTAGTACCCCAACTCTTTCCCCCTCTTGGTCTAACCCACAGCCCAGGGTTTCTCAGCAGACCTGAACTCCACGGCACTAACTTACTTAAAACATGCCCTGTCTGGACTCCTTCCCTTGCCCTTGCTTCCTGGCACCACCTCTCAAATAAACTATCCAAGCCTCAGGGTTGGTTTCTGGAGGAATCCAAACTGAGACACTAAACAAATGCAAAACTCTCTGAAATCACTCAGCCACAGTGGTTAATGTAGAGAGCGTTATGCGTGGAAAAGGAGTATAACTTTGACTTAACGTCTGTCATTCTCAAAAGCAAGTTAAGTAAATTCAAACTACTTGACGATTTCATTTCCTTAGAAAATTAATTCAGCTTTTGTTTCTTAATCAGTGATATTACTGGAAGGGAGGAGAGTTTCATAAGATTTTAGAGTTCCAGCAGACAAGAGTCCAACTTTCTCAGCCTACAAATGAGGATGCAGTGCCCCCAACATGTGGAGCATCTTGTCAGATGCCCCACAGCTAGAAAGTGGTACAGCTCTGATTGGACCTGCATTGCAACTCTCTGGACGCATGTTTCTAAAATAAGCCATTTTCCTATGTCTTGATGCACAGCAGATTACATCAGGGGATTTCAGCAGACTTTTCCTTAAAGAGTCAAATAGTGAAAATTTCAGGCTTTGCAGGTCTGATGGTCTCTGTTACAACTACCCCACTTGGCCATTGTACTGTGAAAGCAGCCCTAGACAATCAGTCGACAAATAGACATGGCTGGGTTCCGATAAAAGTTTATTTACCCAAAGAGGGGGCCGGCCTATGGATCATAATTTGCCAACTCCTAGATTAGTTGATAGAGGAGACACAGGTCCTTTTTGTTTTGATATTTAAGGGAAAGGTTTTAATTCTTCAAGCTCTCCTTTAATTCTTCAGCTCTTTAGTATACGTGGTATAATTTATTCTTAAATATCATGTAAGTGTGTTTCCTTAGACCCAAAGAATAGCTAAGATGTATCATTGCCATGCGTCTCCCTCTTATTCCTGCTGTGTTAATCCTGCAAATTAGCCCTTCCAGGCACTACTTAACAGCACACACACAGACAAGTCTGCCCCTCCCCAGAATTTCGAAGTAAGAGTGCATTTTTTCACAGTGTCAACATTAATTACTCATAATTTAGTGTTCGAAATTATTTTCTATATTAATTTCAACACAATGGAATGGGCCTAATTTGGAATGATAAGATTCATTTGCATTTAAATTGATATTTTAAGCATTCCCTGTGAGGAACAAAGAGCATCTGTGATTATAATTATAAGCTTTGTTTCCAGGGCAGGTTTGTTTTCCTTTGGAAGGATTTGTATATATGGTGCATTGAGTTTAAAATTAATCATGAGAACACAGGACACCACATGTTTCTTAGGAGAGTCCTGTGAGTAGAGGTCTTATATGTCGGGAATTCCCTTCTCCTGGTGGAATAGTGTATAAGCAAAGCTTACCAGCTAAGAACATGTCCATGGACAGCTTTTTTATTTTTCAATTTTCTACATCTTTTAGATACTTAACAGAGTATAAAAAAACCTAGGTTAATTTTTTTTAGCTTGAAAACGCATGTTTGGAGAAGTCGAATGGCTATTGTCAATTGCCTAAAACAAATGAATGAGTTAAACATCAAGACAACCATGGCTGTTGCTTTTTCTAGTTCCTCACTTGAGGAACACAAGTCAGCCTGGGGTAGAGGGGGGGTTCCTGTTCCTTGGGTTGTGGCTATGAAGAAATATAGCAGTTCTCTCCAGAAGCCGGCAAGTACTAACAAGTGCTCATTTCCTGTGCAGACCATACTCTTGGTGCACTGACCAGAAACTTCCTTTCATAGTGTTTATGGAGGTGCACATAAATAATTTCTTCTATGAGCAGAACAAAAAGAGCATAACAAAGCCAGGGAGAGGGGTTTTGTGAGGACAAACCATGACCAGAAGGAATTAGGGGGTGCAGGCTAAAGAAAGGGAAACAGAAAGCATTTCTTCATCAGCCTGTCGTCCAACGCATGTTGGTCAAGGCCACCGTGCTTTGTTGAGGGTGAAGAGGTGAATGAATGCTCCTGGAGCTGATATTCCAATGGGAGGCACAAAACCCAAAAACCAAACACTTAACTACAAACTGTTTTAAGAGCTAGGAAGGGACTAAACCAGAGGTTGAAACAGACTCAGCATATGAGCCTTCTAAGTCTTGAATTAGGACAAATCCTGCAATTGTAGAGCTTGATAAATACTGAGGGAGCAGGAGGTAGGTTGAAAGGGTGGCCGGAGCCAGGACACGTGGACCTTCTCAGGGAGGGAGGGGTATGACTCTGGGTGCAGAAGGAGCCCCCGGATGGGTTTAATTGGGGGTGTGACCTAGCCTCTTGTCCTTTTTTCCCTCTGTAATAACTCTCTGGTTATTTTTTATTTTTCGGCTGCTATGTGGGATCATAGTTACCTGACCAGGGATCGAACCCACGCCCCCTGCATTGGAAGCATGGCGTCTTAACCACTGGACCACCAGGGAAGTCCCCCTCTCTGGTTATTTTGGGGAGATGGCATTGCAGAGGGCAAAAGTGGCAGCAGGAAGCTGGGGCTTTCATGGGGTCCAGGGGGGAGGTGATGACAGCTTGGTCCTGGATGCCAGTGGCAGAAACAGAGAAGCAGATTTGTTGCAGAGCGGGGCTAGGACTAGCAGATCTGGTGGCTGAGAGGAGAGAGGTAAAGAGAAGAGTCCAGGACCACTCTTGTGTCCCAGGCTTTGTCACTGGGTCCACGGCGGTGCCATTGGCTGAGCTGTGGGAGCCTGGAGGGGGACTAAGTTGAGCAAAGTTGCTTGACAGATGGTGAACTTCACATTTCCCCCCTCGCTGGCTGTGTGAGCTAGGGCAGATCACTAACCTCTCTGATCTTCAGTTTCCTCTCTGTGGGAGGTGGATGAGAAAGCACCTACTTCGCTGGTTTAACATGCAGATTAAATGCAATAATACATGCAAAACACAAAACCAGGCACACAGCACCTTCTAAAAAATTGCCAGGTAGAGAACCTCCACGTTTCCAAAGAAGCCACTCAAGACCAAAGTGATCAAAATATCAGGACCAAGGCAGGGAGAAAAAAGGGATCTTACAGTCCATTACAAACAGTCAACTCTCCATGTGGGGTGGGGGGTGGATTTGTGAGCTAAGACCAAACAAGAAACAGTGAAAACTCCCAAACCAAACCATCGTGTAGGATAGAACAATTGCAAATGCTAGCAAGTGACTAGTTTTTGAAGAGTTAATGAGCTTAGGCTATGGTCTTATTCACAGAGAACATATTTCTTGTTTGCAAGGTGCCTGGTAAGAATCCCAGAAAGGTACTGACTGTATCAAATGACTCAGTGCCTGCCTGGTCACCACACTGGCACTCATACAAGGACTGGCTCCTTCCTGCCGAGGCTTCTGGAACATTCTCTACAAGTCCAAGAGAGGACATGTGTGTGCGCCTTTGTGGGGGATGGTGGAGAAGAGGCCCAGGATCAGTACCAGATGGGCATCCATGCCTTTAGCACGCTGAGGAGTTCCATGTATATTTTTTGATAGATCAACGAAGACCCGCTGTTCATATCAGTCATATGGCCAGTCATCATATTCCTTTGATTCTGAAGTAGGAAGATGATCATCCCTGTTTTACAGATGGGGAAACTGAGGACCACGAAGATCAAACACGGCATTTTTGCTCACAGTGACTCAATGGGACTCCTCAAGCTGGTGCTCCCTGAATAGCTGAGATTTACACTAAACCTCTTATTTTAAAAATTGGCAACGTTTGAGCTATAAAACGTAAGCCTCCTATTTCCATAGCTTAATGAAAACATCTCCCACACACTGTAATACATCTTATTCTTCTGCATAGCAGAACACTTAGTGTGGAGGGACTGTGTGTGCCTGACATTCAAAGTACAGACCTCCCCACCCTCCTGGAGACAACGGTGAGCAACGTTGCTCAGACCCAAGCCCCTGCTTCCTGCGCTTGGCTTCAGGTTTTAATTATCGGTGGGTAATTAAGGGTTCCTTCTTTGTGAAAAATAATTTCCCGTAGGTTGGGAGCCAGCAGGGTTACCGTGGTTGAGAAACTAATCTTATTTCTACGTCAGAGATTCTCTCTGCCTTGGCCACGCAGGATGGAAAATTCTGTTTTGCCTGAAGCTCCAGACTGCTCAAATGTAAGGAGGTCAGGATTCCCAGTGCAGACTCTGAGATGAAGACTTGTGGGCAAGTGATTTATTAAAGATGTGCTCCCAGGGGAAATCAGTGAAGGAGCCAGGGAGGCAGCCCGGAACAGGGAGGAAGCCAAGCCAGGGTGTGATTTCAGGTGAGTCCGGCAGGGGGCCCTGGAGGGCTGGTTACAGGCCAGAGGTTTCCCAGCCTGAGACAAGGCTTTCATGCTCCCACAGCCAGCCAAGGGTTAACGGGTGCCAAGACAGGGTGGACATTCCCAGTCTCATCAGGTCTCCCTGCGTGTGGGGCAGAGCAGTTTCCAGGAGCCCTAGGGCAGCCCTCCAAAAGAGCAACAGGTGCTGGGGGCTGGAGGGAAACCCAGACCAATGCCAGGGTGGGCACGGAAATCAGGTTCAAGGGGTTGGAGAGGCAGATGCTGCTGCTCCCAAGGGCTCTCTTTGGTGGCTGAATGCGGGGTAGTAGTGGCAGAGGGTGGGTTGAGAGGACTTGGCAGGGGAAGGTTGTGCTGAGAGGGGCCGAGGGACTTAAAGCTCCTGCAGAGGGACCCACAGGGGCTTCCCTGCCAGGGCCAGGTTTGGCCTGATGTGTGCCTTCGCCCTGTGGTGTGAACTGTGAGTGGGTGCAGCCATGCTTCAGGATCAGGAGATGCTGGAGACCCAAGTCCAGGACAAGCTCTGCTCTAACCTGCTGTGTGGCCTCCGACCATTCACATTTGTCCTGGGCCTCCGTTTCCACCTGTGTATTGAGTGAGGGACTGGACACAAGCACCTCTCAAATCCTAATAGGTTCATTAGCATCTATCCCCCCATCTATCCATCCACTATCCATCCATCCATCCATCCATCCCCTATCCATCCATCCATCCATCCATCCATCGATCTATCCCCCATCCATCCATCCCCACTTCTATCCATCCATTTATCCCCCATCCATCCATCCATCCTCCCATCCATCCATCTATCCATGCATCCATCCCTCCATCCATCCATCCCCCCATCCATCCATCCATCTATCCATCCATCCCCCATCCACTCATCTATCCAAACATCCATCCAACCATCCATCCATCCATCCCCCCATCCAACGATCTATCCATCCATCCCCCATCTATCCATCCATTTATCCCCCCATCCATCCACCCCCCTTGTCATCCATCCCCCCATCTATTCATTCATGCATGCATGCATCCATCCATCCATCCATCCACAGTTCAGTCATTCATTTATAGAAGAA
Source organism: Hyperoodon ampullatus (assembly GCF_949752795.1). Taxonomy (NCBI): domain Eukaryota; kingdom Metazoa; phylum Chordata; class Mammalia; order Artiodactyla; family Ziphiidae; genus Hyperoodon; species Hyperoodon ampullatus. The sequence continues at coordinate 21,174,541 of NC_136927.1, forward strand.
TTTCTATTAATGATCTCCTTGGGGAATGAAGCCTTTGGTTGAGTTTCTCGTGAACAAAAGAATTGGAAGACATTATCTTAGTCTTTAAGACACTAACATTTAGTTGAAGAGACTCTGTCACTGACCTTTAGGGAATTTGGGGATAAGAAAATGATTTTAATGGGTTACTTTTAGTCTAGGCTTCTCGGTAGAAACAAAGCTCCAGATGAAAAACCAATTATAATCCAATGACCCTTTGTTCAGTATCATATAGATCAAGCTTCTAGATGAGTTCCTATGCTGTATTGACCCAAGAAAACATTCTTTAAATGCATTTAAGTATCTTCCCACCTCTAACATTTAGGGCCAACTTGCTTGTTCTTGTTGCTGTTTTCCCATAGCGGGTGGTGTTTTTCCTTCCAGGACAGGACTGGGCATGTCATGATGCAATGATATCATGTCATACTTACTTGTGTGCCTCCCCCACTGAACTCTGAGCTTCCCAAGGACAGGGACCAGATTTTTCACACTTTATAGTCTGGGCCCCTAGCACAATATCTTGAACACAGTAGAAACTCAATACAGTTCTCTTAACTTTTGACTAGGTTCAATGGAAGAAAACTAGTCAACTGAGCGATGTGGAAAAATCTATTAACAAGATTTTTTTCCTCTTTGCTTTCATCTGCAGTTGTAAGTCTAGGTCCAAATAAGTAGCTTCTTTTCATTTCATCAAGATTCTATTTTCTCCTGTTTCTATGTCAAAGTACGTTCCTATAAAAATGGACAGATTCCTCTAGTACATGGGTTGAGTCAGATCATAGCCATTTGACTGATGGTCTGTCCAAATGATTGAAAAAACTTTCTTATCCCCAATGTTCAGTCTAGCCTCCTGGTGATCAAGTGCTCACTGTGATCTGGCCAGCATTAATGAGTACATCAAAAAATGCGAGCTCCTTTCAACAAGACACAAAGGTTGTTTAAACCTCAATTTCATATGCAATATTAATGTACTTATTTAAATATTAATCAGCCTAAAAGCCTGAAGTGATGCATGCAATCAATACTTCATAGCATCTGAGTCACTCAGGGCTGAGGCCTGGCCCATGTCCAGCAGCCACCCTTTCATCATGGCGGCCGTCTGCCACATGGAGCTCAAAGGCCCCTCTTCAAAGCCAGTCACCAGTCAGGAACCCATCAAAAGAATGGAAAAGTGTGGGTCCTTAGGGGTAGGCTTTTTTCTTTTCCAAGAACTTCTGTTGGTGAAATAACAGCCCTGGAGCATAAATGATGTTCCAAATTTTGAACTGAACCAAAGAGCATAATTCATCTTTTCCCATCTGGGAACTTAATTGTATTTCCCCCAACCTGAGGAGCTCTAGACATTACAGAAAAGAAAGAGCTCTTGGTTATCTGTAGGTGGTTTATCCACAATGAGAATCACATTCTCTTCAGGCCTTCAGCCATGGGGACCTCAGTTAGTTCTGGGGTCTTCTATCCCCTCACTGGCAACACGCATTATGGGGAATGGGGTGGTGGCATCCACCTGGAGACGGGTGACAGCTGGGAGTCAGAGGAAGCTCTGTATGCCAGCATTTCCCATCACCACGGATAGAGGCCCATCATGTGATTTAGCTCCTGATTTCATTTGCAAAGTATGCATGATTAATTAATATGCAATGCAATTTAACAAATATTTATTAAATGCCTGCTCGGCACTGTGCTAAACGCTAAGAAGGACACAAAGTGTAAAAGTTACTCACTGTTGAAGATGGGCGAGTGCAGCGCACAGGAACTGATGGAAGAGCAGCTTTCTAAGTCTTGGCAAAAAACAAGCTGACAATAGAGATCTGTCTTTACATTTCTAAGAAAGGGGCAGAGGGAGTGTCAGCTGAGGCCCATCACTTTTATAGCCCCCCTTCACCCTGATAGATTTTCTGCAGTAAGGGGAACTCTTAGTGAAAAAGAGGGGAGCCCTGCACTAGGAGTCCCCATAAACACGTACCGTAATTCTTTGTATATAGAAAAAAAATTACCGTAAATTTTAACTTTACTCTTAAAAAAAAAAAAAAAGTTACTCACTTCCCTACACAGAGCTTGTGATCTAGTTGTGATAGAGTCACACATTTCAGGGGAATAGCATTGTGGAATGAATAAATGAACGACTGAATGAACAAGTGCCGAAATGAATGATGAAGTTAATCATCAGAATCTGGGAATGTTGTCAGAGAAATACATGTGATGACCTCTATTCCTAGAGGTTTTGTTTCAGCAGGTCTGGGGTGCGGCCAGAGAAATCTATATTCTCCTTAGGCTGGGATGGGCCTCAATTACCGTGAGAGGACCCGGAAGAGGGTCCAGTGTGGGTGACTGTAACAGTTGCCGCATCCAAACCATCATGATGTGTCAGCGCCATGTAACAGCAAGCATGTGTATCACTCGTGAGTCTGCAGTTCGGCCGGGAGTGAGGTGACCTAGGCTAGGCGCAGGTGGGCAGCTCTGCGGATCTTGGCGGCGCCTGCTTGCTGCTGGGGGTTGCCTGGGGTTCAGCTGATTTGGGGGGGCTCGGCTAGGCTGTTCAGCTTCTTCCTGCTGTTCTGTAGGTGGATGCGGGTGGCAGCGCTCTAGGCTTTGGCAGCTGGGGGAGCACTTTTCCATAAGCCTGTCATTGTGCCCCCAGGTCCCTGCAGGCCAGCCCAGGCTTGCTCTTCTAATGGTGATGGTAGAAGGCACGCAGGACCCCACAAGGCTGCTTACGGCCTCTGACCTGGCCCACGGACACTTCTGTATTATTCCATTGCTTTAGAAAAGTCACAAGGCCCAGCCCAAAGTCAAGGGCTGGGAAATACACTTCACCCTTTAGAGGGAGGTTCTGTGGAGCCCCATAGCAGAAGCCGAGAGATGGCTGGGGAGTGGAGTCCAGGCAATCTTCCACATTTGCTGCGTTCAAGCATTTGTGGAAAAACTTCAGGAAGAGCACGTGAACCTGCACAGATTCTCAGCACAGGATCTTGGAGCTGCTCAGAGGGTGACCCACAGTTTCCAAGCTAAAAGGTGGAGGCCCGAGTGTGAGAAGGGCCAGGACTCTGCGTCAGGGCAGAAGCCTGGGCTCCACACTGTGACCACTTAGGCGTCAGGAGAGGTTGTTTCTCTGGCCTGGAGAAAACCTCATTTGGAAAAATTACTGTTGTACAATTCCTCACGCACCTAGGGGGTGAATATCTGTGAATATCCTTTTTATTTTCTTTTTTTTTTTTTGCGGTACGCGGGCCTCTCACTGCTGTGGCCTCTCCCGTTGTGGAGCACAGGCTCCAGACGTGCAGGCTCAGCGGCCATGGCTCACGGGCCCAGCCACTCCGTGGCATGTGGGATCTTCCCGGACCGGGACACGAACCCGTGTCCCCTGCATCGACAGATGGACTCTCAACCACTGAGCCAGCAGGGAAGCCCCGTGAATATCCTTTTAGTTCAAAGGTCTGTGACAGAGAAAAACAGATCGGAAATTCTCTCTCTGGGCCTCCTCCTTCCTTCTATCCTGGCTGCAGGCAATTGGTTCTCTCTCCTTGTTCCTTCTGTTTGCTTGGCTGCTCTTTTCAGATCAACCTTTTATTTTTCAAATAGATCTTTGAGATTGACTTTGGTAACCTCCACCTTTGCCCTCTGCTTTTCCTAGTCTCACAATCTTACACTTAGTCTGGAGGTGCCCTTTTTTCTCTTTTGATAACGCTGAGCTCGCTGGGCGTGCCCCGAGCAATTGCACTGCTTTCTGGAGGTGTGTCCCTGCTTCTCCATCGGGACAGGCTGCCTTTGTGTCATCTCAACTCTTTTGAGAAGGAAATGGATTTTTATGGAGCATCTATTATCTGCCAGGTGCTGTACACACGGTATCTCAGCGATACCCCACAACACACCTGATACTCTTTTGGTCCATTTCACAAATGAGGAGATTACAGTTCAAAGAGGTTTAATAGGTGAGTCTAAGGTTGCACATCTTAGACTCAGGCAGCCGGGAGTCACACTCAGGTTTCACTGAGTTTAAGGTTTCACCGCTTTCCAAGGGTCAGCACGGCCACCCTGCCTGACCCTACTCTGCGTGTATGGCGGGCAGGCCAGGAGAGCTGGCTCGTGCTTGCTGGGGTCTCCTCCTAAGTAAGCTACTTGCCTCTGAGAAAACCCTCACCCCAGTGGGAAGGCTCTCTCTGGATTTTACAGAACCACTAGCCATCTCTTCGCCTCCTTAGCTCCAGCAGCAAAGCGTCTCAGAGGCTCCTGCTTTTGGAGCAGCGCAGGAGATGCTCAGCTTCAGCCGCCCCCACGCTCGGAAAGCGGCCACCTCACCCACACTTGCATGTTCTTGAACAGAAGTCTCCCTCTATTCGGCAGGCCTGAAAGGACCCCAGGCTTGGACCTGTACCGTGAACATGGGCCCGTGATCGTTGCTGCATGGGGGCCGCACAGCACAAAGACGGCCACCTCCCGGCCTGCCCACCCCTCACCTGCAAGCCACGCCCCACACCTGTGTCCTTACTGACCTCAGGCTCCTCTGGAGAACACCTGGGTCTGGTTTCTCTTCCTCTGGGGCTCGGCCATGGCAGGCCCAATGCACAGCCATCTGACTGAGCTGGAGCAAATATCCAGAGAGGATGGGGTAAAGGAATCCCAGTTTCAAGTTGGTCTAAAATAGGGTCTTGGCCAAGACTCATTTCATGTTATTACTATTGAGATGAAGAGAGGTGAATGTATTTATTTGGAATAGGGAGAATTTACCAGTGAGACTGGGTTCCTCAGGTTAAATTCAATCATAGAACAATAGAGTAACAATAAAAGTGGCCACTATTATCCTTTGCTCCCTAACACTCAACTGATACAGGGTAGATTTGTCGAATTAAATGAACACTAATGACTTACATTTATATATTGATTTACAGCTTTCAGAGGATTAAAATTCTCAGTTTAAATAGAAAGAACCCTGGACGACCAGCCTACCTTGAGTCTTTTCTTTTAATGTACAGAATAAACAAGCTTTGAAAATAATTCTGTTTTGGGAAACATTTCGCCTGGTTTGATTATGAAGAAGTTTTTGTCATATTTGGCTAAGAACCTCTGATACGGTTTTTTACTTCTCACGGAGCACATTTCTGTTTATTTTAATCTTTCATATATTTCCAAGGCATCCTCCCTCTGGCAGACATTGCCTAGACCCAGCCTTATGGCTCTTTCTGTCATCTCTGCGTCCTTGGTGGGCTCCAGCTGCCTGTACCCACTTCTGTTTGCCGAGGGCATTTCCCAAGACTGTGGGAAGGTAGGAGCAGCTGGGATGTTAACATCCCCTGTGACCAACCCTCAACCAATGACTGATAGGAGTTGCTCTATAAATATCCCAGCTTCCCGGGTATCCCATCCAGTGGGATAACTCTGGTGCACATCTTCTGCGTCATCTCACAGATGCCCCAGTGGGATTCCAGCCACTCACCATAGTGACTTGTTTGAAATGCACCCCTTACTGGCTGCCTTCCCTTCCCCATCTCGCTCTCCCTTCCTCTGACCTTCCTCCCAAATAAACTAGTTGCCCTCAAACCCTTGTCTTGGGTCTGCTTCTGCGGGAACCCAAACACAGACCCCACCAAAGTGCATTCCACTGGAAGGGCACGGGGCTAGCTCTCACATCCAAGCCATTAAGTCACCTAACAAGGTGTGAAGCTGCGTGTTAATCCTTTGCTCAAACAATTTTCGAGTTTATCACCATCCACTGATTTCATTGCCCTCCTGGGCAGGTCTACTCCACTTGTCATGCTCATTCTGTTAATTATAGTATAAAATTTTTAATTAAAAATAAAGAAGATAAATCTGGTTAGTGGCTTCAGAGTTGTCACTCTCAGCTCTTCACAGAATGAGGGAGAACTGTGACTAGTGAAAACTAGCTGGTTCAGGTTCTCTGCTGAGGAATTCAGGATGAGCTATTTCGGTGTTGTTTTCTCACCTATACCAAAGACATAGGACATTTTCAAAGTCATGTGCAATTAGATTCAATTGGTTTGTAAAGTTCCAAGAGTTTTAATGATTGCTGAAGACTCAGACCTTCCTTTGGATGGAAGTTGTCAAATTGTGCAGTTTTGTCCAGAGCTCACATTTTCTGGTCAAGTCTTAGATGTCATCTAGTTTAAGTCATCTCCTCAACATCCCCCCCAAAAGGCCATCAACTCTCCTCATAAACATTTTCAGATAAGGAGAACCCATTACTTCCTGGGAGAGCTAATTCTTTTTATTTATTCCTTAATCATTAGATAGTTCTTCCTTTAACTGAACTAAAATCCTCCTCCTGCAATGGTCTCCCGTTGGTGGGAATTTTCATGGGAGAAATTACTGAACAAGTTGAATGTCTCATCTATCGTGGAGAACTGGAAATATTTGAAAACGTATTTAATGTGCTTCTTAAGTTGTGTTTTTTCCAGTTCTTTCCACTCTCCTAAGCATGTTGTGGTTTGGAGACCTCTACCACCCTTGTCACTGTCTGTCACACTCCCTCTAAGAGTGAGACTCCCATTGGAAGCAACCTAGTTGTCCAAGAATTGGGGATTGGAAACTTTAAGTAAATTACCACATGAGGCAATACTATATAGCCCTTATAATCATGTTTTGAAGATTATTTAATAATATAAAAGTGTTCATGACGTATCACATGGAAGGGGGGTACTATATATGCAACAAGAGCCCAATTTTATTAAAAATATATACATAGAAATGAAGTCCAAAATATGTTAAAGTATTAAGAATGGTGATATAGCTAGTTTTGAATCTGTTTTATGTTTTTCTACATTTTCTATAGAGGACATTTATCTATTTATTTATTTTACTTTGGTCAGCAGTGACATTTTATTTTGTTTTTATTGGAGTATAATTGCTTTACAATGTTGTGTTAGTTTCTGCTGTACAGCAAAGTGAATCAGCTATATGTATACACATATCCCCTCCCTCTTGGTTTTTTTTTTTTTTTTTTTTTGCGGTATGAGGGCCTTCCCATTGTGGAGCACAGGCTCCAGACGCGCAGGCTCAGCGGCCATGGCTCAGCGGGTCCAGCCGCTCCGCGGCACGTGGGATCTTCCTGGACCGGGGCACGAACCCGTGTCCCCTGCATCGGCAGGCAGACTCCCAACCACCGCGCCACCAGGGAAGCCCTTGGGTATTTTCTAATTAGAAAAAAGTTTTTTGGAAAGAAACAAAGGGGGAAAAAAGGAAAGCAGAAAACCACACTCAAAGAACCCATAGGGTTTTCAGGTATGTTCTGATATTGCAGAATTGGGTGGAGCTGGCACCTCTCAATGGGTATCTTTCCCTTTCCAATTTCAGATTAGAGTTTCTGGCAGATGAATCACACTGTCGACTGGCATCGTACCCGCAGTTCATCAGAGCCCCAGAGGATTTTTCTCCCACTTGAATTACTATCTCTTTTTAATCCGGTGACTGGTGTCGCTGGCAGCTGTCACGGAAACACCTGGGCTGGCCAGGGATGCCCAGGTCAGTCTCCATGTAAGTGGCCTTCGAAGGAGGGAGGCCGTGCGCTGCCCACCTTCCAGCCTGACTGGCAGCCACCCCACCTTGAAGTCTTAGAAGCTGTAAGAGGAGCAACGTTGGTTTGCAAAAGTGAACAGACCCTTATTTGGCTTCCCCAAGAGGCGCTGGTCTGGGGGATGGTGGGAACCCTGTGCAGCCGCAGCTCAGCTGGGAAGGAGACTGGAAATGCCTCGTGTGCAGGGCAGCCCTGCGGTCAAACTTATCCCCTCCAGGTTGTTGCTCCTGCCATTTCTCCATGAGGAAGGGCCTCTTGGTATCAGAACCTTGGAGAAAATGAGGCACATGCATCTCTCAACCTCCCCATTGGAGAACTCTCCAAGGTCCTGCAGTTACTGGGGAGGCTGGGAAAGGCAGGGCTTTGGAGGGGACAGACAAGGCCCTGTGTGGGGCAGTGCCTCTAAGGAAGCAAAGGAACATCCAGGCAGGCAGCTCCGTGTGCCAGCTGTGGGGCAGGGGGTCAGAGAGGAGGAGAGAATGCTGTCCCTAGACTCTGCAGATGGTCGTTGAGGCAGAATCTGCAACTCCTAGGTGGTTCTTCACTGCCTTATCTACCAGAGTGGATTCTCATCTCGGGGAGTAGAGATTTGGATTGATTTCTGTCATTTCTCTCTGGAGGCACATTGGTTGGACTACACCCAGTGTATACTCTCCCAGGTTTGTAAGACCCGTGCAGGAAATAGAAACCCAGCACCTTGGTGCTTTGCTTCCCGATTCCCAGTCCACTACACACATGGAAAATCTCCCTTCTCTTTTTGCGATGTGGACACTCACACCTTCCAGGAAGAATGACCCAGAATTTTGATCCCCAAACACTTCTGCTTGTTAACCATCTTTCCTCTATTTAAATTCATTTTCTCCTAAATATGAGTCTTTTCAGCAAATAAATAACATTTTATAAAATACTTAGCTCTGGAAGTTACAGGAGAAATATAACTTAATAATAGTTTGGGTAATTTTAAGTGACTACCCCAATGCTTGAATAGTATACTCCCTGGGGTTAAAATAAAGCCATCGCTTATGTTTAAAAGGTTTGGAGATTTTATCGGGAAATCAGCAGGTGACTTGCTGGGTCAAAAGTCAGAGCATGGGGTTCCAGCCCAATAGCATTTACTGTGATTCCCTGTTAATGTTTGTTATTTGTCAAGGGATACTAAATGCTCTACTCAGAGCTGTGGGGAAAGTCAGTGTGGAGTGCTCATCAGCACCAAAATAAGAAGAAGGTGGCATGCTTGATTTCACACAGCTACGGGTGCAATGTGAGTTGTTGCCCTTTTTGGCTTTTGCCATCGGTTTTGTCCAGCAAGAACCCAAATGGCTCATTCCCACCCACCATTCAACATTCTCAGCTGGAGTTGATTTTAAACCTTGCCAAGGCTCTCTCTTCCCTCTCCCTGTACCTTTTTTCTCGGCACTTTGTTCTTTCAGATCTCAAGTTTCCTTCTTTTCTTCTGGTGAAGTCACTCATCCCTGCCTGCCGCCAGGCCCCATGCCTCATCTGTCTTTGGCCTGAGCTATGGCTCTTATAAGACGAGCAGTCTGGGGTGCATGCATGTGCAGGCGTGCCCGTGTGCCAGTGTGCATGGCCTATGTGCATGCAGGCATGTGTATGCGTCTGTGTGAGTTCCCACTATGAGGGGCACCAGAACACTTAGGACACACGTGTTTCCCCACACAGGGCAGCTTGTACTTACATAGTTTGAGGCCAGGTCCGGGTGGAGATAGTCGATCCCTGTGAAAAGACAAAAGCACAGGAACAATAGGTTAATACCTGCCACGTATCCTCAGGAAAGCTGCTCGAGAAGGCGAGCTCCTTATGTGCTGGCACCAGATGTGTGTAGGGGGGGGTGAGCGCTGGGCCCCAGCTTCGAGTTTCCACCCCCGGGGGAGGGTGCTGCCCCGCCTACATGGAGAGCCAGTGGCCACCAGATGTGTCAGAGGAGGGAAACCAGCTAGAGCTTGAGGCCCCAGGGTAACACTTCTGACATAAATGCCAGCTTAGTGACCCTAAGACGAATGGCTCAACAGAGAACTGATCTAAGAGAGATTTGTGGAAATCCTGACATTTCTAAAGCATCAACTGGCATTTCTTCTGAAATGAAACCGGTTCTGGGGAGGAAAAGCGATTATTATTTAACAGAGCCCGGACAGCAATGGATTAGGAGAGCATCGCCTGGCACAGAAACCAGAGGAACACGGCTCGGCAAGAAAAGCCATTAGGCAAAGGGCAAGTGATTTCCCACGAGGTGTCCTGGGTGGGAGCTGGTTCTTGTCTCTGCAGAAGGCTTTCCAGGGAGCCTCCCAGCAGGAGTCCTGCGCTTTCTCCTGGATGTGGCCTGTCTTGCTGTCCAAGAGTTGTTGCAATGGTAGGATTTTGGTCCATGAGCACTGCTGGGTTCCATTAACACATGGATCTCAGAAAGCACTGTGAAACTTCAAAGGGCAAATTGCAAAGCTCTCATCCAGGTCTGCAGAGCCATATAATCATTGCAGCAGTGACATCAGAGAATCCAGCCCTCTCAGAAATAGGCTGGCTTCCTGTACTACCTAGCATCATGGTTATAAGTGTAGATTTTGGAGTCAAAGACTCGAGTTTTAATCACAACCATGCTGCCAACTGGCTGTGTGACTTCAGGCAGGGTGCTTGGCCTCTCTGTGCTTGCTTTCTTCTCAACCTGGTAGGGGTGAGAACAGGGTGGTCCGATTATTCCAGTGGCATTAGTAACTCTATTGAGTTGCAATATTTGAAAGCCAGAAGCGTCATTAAGTCCCTATCATAGTGCATCTTCACTGCATGCACACCAAGGCCAGGCCACATTATAGCTTTGTCCTGTGAAAAAAAACTTGTATCCAAATGTATATTTCTTTTTCTTTCTTTTTTTTTTTTTTTTGCAATATGCGGGCCCCTCACTGCTGTGGCCTCTCCCGTTGCAGAGCACAGGCCCCGGATGCGCAGGCCCAGCGGCCATGGCCCACGGGCCCAGCTGCTCCGCGGCATGCGGGATCCTCCCAGAGAGGGACACGAACCCATGTCCCCTGCATTAGCAGGCGGACTCTCAACCACTGCGCCACCAGGGAAGCCCCAAATGTATATTTCTAAAAGGAAGTTTTCCTTTGTTTTTCCTGGTTACACAAGTAATTTCTGGACTGGGAGTCACTGTGCTGCTGATATTTTGATGTTTTGACATCAGAAGCAATTGCTGTCCTCACGCTGCTTGTGAGACTAGAGCCAGACCCTTTCCCCCCACCATCCTCCTCTCTCCTCCCCAAAGCTGCAGGAGGACAGCGGTCCGAAGATTTAAAGGCTAACATTATAAAAGTTTCAGACCTTTGCTCTGGATCCTGATTCAGAGATGGTCAGTGTAGGCTGTGGGGTGGAGTTAGGGACAAGCACAGGCTACGAGACCAACAGATCAGTTCTGTCCAGGCTCAGACACTGTAATATTTGTGTGGCTTTGCCCATATAGCTTCTCTGAACCTCAGCTTCCTCATCTTTGAAATGGGAATATTGTCTACCTTGCAAAGCAGTTTTCGAGGTTGGAGCCAGTTCATTGAAAGTGTTTAGCTTGCAGTAAACACTTAATAAATTACATTTCTTGCATCCTCATTAGTACCTTCATCTACCACATTATTAGGGTTCTGTGGATGGTGCAGATGAACAGAAATATTTGAAAAATCTACTTGGTTTTGGAGTGCTGTGTTGAAATTAAATTGTCCTATATGTTTGTGGAAATTGGTTACATTTTTTGAACTCATTATTAGGCAAAACATTTTATAACATACAGATGAGTTTAAAAGATACAGAGAATACTTTTTTTTCTTAACAGGGAGTCAGTTTTTAAAACATGGCCTCAAGTTCTGATAGTGCAAGTTATTTAGGAAAGGAATTTTCTAAGAGGCAGTAGTCTCTTCTCTGTGATGGGAAAATATTAAAGCAAAGAGATAATTTGAAACCAGAAGGAAATCAGAATGAAAATAAGATAAATTTAGCCTAATTAAAATAAAGGATCTTTAATTAGGTTAAGTGGAAGACTGAATGTGAAGTTAGAACAGATACAGACTTTGGTCTGAGGAAGAAAATATTATTGATAGATTAAGGATGATAGACATGACTCAGAAAAAATAATAATGAGCTAAGCATGAAAATAATAACCTGGCAATTAAATAGCATTTCAATATTTTTGTATATTTGATTATCTTTGAAGGTGGAAGTCACTGAATACATCTTCTTAATCAGTTTGTTTATTTTTCAGTTCTTGTATTATTAATGTATTCACTCTTATTTTCATTCACTGGTTTATTTTCAGCAATGAAAGCCAGGTGCTACGTAGGTCCTGGAAAAACACAATTTAGACACAGAACTTGAGCTGTACAACCATCTAAGCCTCACAGTCTACAGGGGGCACTGACTCATCATCAGCCAATCATAATGCACACAAATGACAAATACTTGGTTATATTTTTGTTCATAAACCATTAGTATCCTGTCATTAGTTTGAAAGTCTAATCTACAACAGTCCATATTCTCAAGAGTCGCTGGCAGTTCTGGAGACTTCAAGGAATTAGTGAGCTCCATGTACATATTCTTAGTTATAATGCTAATAGTTCAGTTGAGATGTATAACATCTCTGGATTCTGGTCCTAAGCCCAGTTCCTTCCATTGTCCCAAGAGAGCTAGCCCTTGCACCACCCTGAATGACTTATATGTTGATGAGGAGTAGCCTCAGTGGATGGATTGGATTTTTCAAAGATGGTGGTCCAATATCTCCCATCCATATGGTCTTCTACAATGTGACAATGTGAGCCTCTTATTGGAGGTCGGTCTATTCCCTCCTCTTCAATCTGAGTGGGCTGGGCTGCTTCTACCAATAGGATATAGTGGAACACCACTGTGTGACTTCCAAGTCTAGGTGAGAAAAGGCCAGGCATCTTCCCCCTGTTGCCTTTGGACGTTCGTTTGCTCTGAGGCAGCCAGCTGCCGTGCAAGGCTCCCACTTGCTGGTGCTCTGACAACTTCAGCTGAGCTCCAGCAGCCAAAGTCAACCACTGGCCATGGAAGTGAGCCGTCTTGGATGCCCAGCCTACTCTAGCCTTCAGATGACCCCCACCCAGACAACACCTGACCTCAACTGCATGAGAGACCTCAAGTGAGAACTGTCCAGACTTTCTGAATTCCTGTGCCACAAATATTATGAGCAAGATAAATGGTTACTTTAAGCTGCTAAGTATTGGAGTCACTTGTTACACAACAATAATAACGGGGACAGACACCCTGCTGGAACTTCTGGGGCCTGCAGAGCCCAAGGTAGGAGAGAAAACACCGCTTTTCAGCATATGACAGAGTTCTAAATCTCCTGGAAGGCTGTGGGTGACTGTCTGGCCCTGAAACTTGTACCTCTGCTTATAAGGATGAGGCCCCTTCACAAAGTCTCACCAGGGAGGCAAGCCACAGGGTGGGTTTCAAGCACTGAAGATGGTGCTTGAAAATTAGTTTGGGCAATTTCTTCTCTCCCTAAACCATAATTTCTTCATCTGCAAAATGTGGATAATAATAACACAAACCTTAGAGAATAATTATGACTGTTTCCAAAATGTGAAGTGGAGCCTAGCACATAGTACTCACGAAACGCTAGTTTTTAGTTTTACTTCAGCTTGAAAGCTCTCTCTGACCCTGCCTCACTGGCCTTCAATCTTACTTCCTTGGCTCCATCAGCTAAAGACCTTGACTCACGCCTTTGCTGACCATCTTTGACCTCGATAGCCAGCGCCCGTCCTGGGGCTGGGTGACTCCTGTCTATCGCCGAGTCTCATTACAGCCACATCCTACTTTCCAGGTTAAGTTCCCAACACCAAACAATTCCATCACAGCAAAAGGGATGAATCGTCATCATTAAGCAGGGTCCTTGCTGACATCAACATGCCCAGAATGTCAGAGCAGACCCTTAAGAAATTCTTTCCGCCCTTTTGGCAACAGTTAGCCATGGAGGTTCTTTCCCAGAGGTATGTAGGGTAGGGCAGTCACATTGGGTTGCACCTAACGAAAGCACCTACATGAAAGCAGTGAGCATCTATCAAGTCATTGGATCTAGCAGAGGGGATGATGACTGAGTTTTTGAGCTGGGCAACCGGAGAGGGGTGAATGAGTATTAAAACTGTGCTTGTCCACAAATCGAACCTTCCACACACAGATCACCAATTATTTCCCACACAAGGCAGGCTTATAAAATATGACATTAATTTTGCTCTTAGGTCTCAAGGTCAGCTTCTGTGTGTGTCTTTGACCTTGTTTGGGGGTGATGTCTTGCTGAGAGACTATCTGGGGAACGATTCCACACCATCCACGTGTGCAGGCAGCCGAGAGAGAAGATGCAGCCCTGATGCTCCCAGCTCATCATCTCTGCTTCCTGTCTGTGGGTGTTTAGGCAGAGATGCCCCACCACATGGTGAGAGGCTGTGCGTCTGGACTTGCCCTTGCTGTGGCCGCTCTTGCCCCAGATGCGCTCATCTTGCTGTTCAACACTGGGTTTGGAGAACGGCTTAGTCGTCTTCTTTTCTTCAGTTATCCTACTGAACAAGCATGTGCCGATTTCAAGATAGCCACAAATCCTTTGTCTCTCTCCACAGCAGGAGGCAGGATCTATTGATATCTCTCCTCCCCTGGAATCTGGCCCTCAGATGGTTTATCCAGTGGAAGGGGCAAAGCAATGCTTGCCCTTCCCAGGTTCAGCCTTTGAGAGGACTGGCAGCTCCTGTTTCTTGTCTCTTAGGATGTCTGTTCTTGGGAGCCCTGAACCATCCGTAAGAAATCCAGCCACCTTGCTGGGGAGGCTGAGGGAGGCTGAGCCATTTTAGCACCCAGTTGAGACTCCAGCTGACACTGGCCCCAGCTGCCTTCTTACCCCAACTGTAGGAGAGACCCCAGAGAGACCAAGAGCCAAACTGTCCCTCTGAGCCTGGTCAACCCACAGAATTGTGAGAGTTAGCAACAGGGTGTTTGTTTTAAGCCACTCAGTTTTGGGGTGGCTTGTTCTGCAGCAGTGGACGACCAAAACAACGGGGAAGTTAGGAGTACAATTGAGGGGCAGAGGGTGCACTTCTTTTTGAATCTCAAAGGCCACTAAATCAGCAGGAGAAATAACATCAAATAGGAAATTCTGCTGAGACTTTGTAACGGGCTCTGCTTCTCAGGCCAGGAAATGTGGACCAGAGGCAGGTGACGCCCTCTCCTTAGGTCTCTTCAGAAGGGACGAAGAACAGTCAATCAAGGGGTCTGGAGTTAAAGAATCCTGAAACGGGCATCTCGGGGGCTGCTGGGGGTTCTGTGAAAGCACCGTGCCTCTCTGTGGCCACTTTTAAGGGTGCTTCTCTGGTCCCCCACATCTGTGTGATGAAATGGTGATGACAAAGTATCCCAGGCAGGTTTCCCCCAAACCTACATGCATCTTTCTACTGGGTGAGCTGGGCTCATCCACGGTGGTTTCTAAGCCAAAGCATTAGGAAGGAGAAACAGGTAAGCTCTCCACATTGGCACACGCACGCAAACACACACACACACACAAACACACTTGTGAGAGCCCTGGCCACTGGAGAAAGCTTTTACATCCATTTCAAAACATCTCACACCTCAGAAAACACTGCGCATTGTTTTTATGTTAATATTTAATGAGCCCACACAGAGACAGTGCTGATTTTAAGCACGGCTGGCTCTCCTTGTTTTCCCATCAATCCTGCTTCAAAGGCTTGCTTTAGAGAACATAGTGTTCTTTGAGGATCTTGAGAAGAGAAAGGCTCCATTGTTTCATCTCTGTATAGACTTTATATGTAATTGGACCAATAGTGCACAGTGGAGCTTTTACGGAGGACCCAGACAGCTAATGAAGAGCAAGAATACACCCCCGACGGGACGACGGCAGGGCAGAGATGCTCCAGAATCTTGGCAGAGCCAAGGGCATGTGTAGTTAGAAAAACAGCAATTCATCGAACCCATTGTTTTCATATCACAAACTATAGAAAAGAAAGCTCTGCTAAATCTTTGCTGGGCAGGCATATGGGATAGAATAATACATTGCAGGGGGCATGTATAATAAATTGTCATCAGTTTGCTTGACAAGGACTCATTCTGAAAGTAGCAATAAAGTCAAAATTCTCCAAACCCCAATGCTGTTACTAAAAAGCTGTTGCGGGGATCTAGAGCCACACTGCCTAATGGAAATTTCTGGGATGATAGAAATGAAGTTCAATTGAATTGCCACTAGCCCCATGTGGTTATTGAGACCTTGAAGTGAAACGAATGTGATCGAGGAATTGAATTTTTAACTGTATTTAGCTTTAACTAATTTAAACTTAAATGTAAATAGCCACATACTGCTAGTGGCTACCACACTGGACACTGTAGATCTAGAGAAATAGATGGTAAATATAAACAGAAGCCTGTTTTTTGTTTGTTTTTTGCGGTACACGGGCGTCTCACTGCTGTGGCCTCTCCCGTTGCGGAGCACAGGCTCCGGACGCGCAGGCTCAGTGGCCATGGCTCACGGGCCCAGCCGCTCCGCGGCATGTGGGATCTTCCCGGACCGGAGCACGAACCTGTGTCCCCTGCATCAGCAGGCGGACTCTCAACCACTGCGCCACCAGGGAAGCCCAGAAGCCGTTTTAAGGTAAGGTATAAGCAGTGGCCCAATAAGAAATTACAGTTCAATGACGGTCAACTTTCATTCGTTCATTTAAATTTTTTTAACTTATTAATTCGATAAATATTTGTGAAGGGCATCCTCGAGCTAGAGGACCACTGATGTAGAGAAATGTGAGGATGTCGACACAGTATAGACGACCATGCCCAGCATCTGGCCATTCTGCCTCTAATTTGCATCTCCCAAACAATGAATCTTTTGTGTTCCAAAGGTGTACAAAGACACACTTGCTTCCAGGTGACGTACAGCCTTTGAAATACTCACCATCGTCCATAATTCCAATGGTAACACCTTTCCCTGTGTATCCCAGCTCCCAGGCTTCTGCCACATTCAAGTCAAGGCCAGGAGTACCATCCGCTTGCCCAGTATTGATCTGGTTCAGGAATTCCAAAGCAGAGAATCTTATTAGTTTGGTGTAGGTGGTAAATCACCTGTGTAAATGTTTACTTGCCACACTCCTCAGACACCCGGTATTCCAGGGCCAGATAAAGGGCAACATCTTCCATGAAACAGTGCTTTGGGGTGTTTACCCATCCACCTCTTCTAGTCTTCTCCCTCCATTTTTTTGATATACACAAAATCGATGTTTTCTCTTTTACGGAAATATGTAAACACAGTTTCAATCTTCCTATCTCTTATGACTAGATCATTACCTTTAAACTTAGAGCCAACATTGCAAGAAACCCTCCCCAATTTAGAATTAAATGCTCGTTCTTGTAGCTCTTTATTTATCCCTCACTTTCAGAATTTAGTGCATATTGTCTCAGATTATTCTTATTTGAATGAGATTTCCTCACTAAATAACAATATTCTTTACAAGAGGGAGCATGTTCTATTTATCTCTGTAATTGCAGTACCGCCACACCAAGTCTTGCTTAAAAATATTTGTTGAACTGAATTAAAGAGAGTTGGCTCAACTTTGGCGCGTGTTCTAATGCAAAAAATAAAAATGCCTTCCCCCTAAAAAATCAAAAAAGAAAGAAAGGGAAAAAAAGAAAAATTCCATACAAATATGCTCACTACCCTCTTTTTATGCTTTTTTGTCCTGTGCAGATTTTCTCAAAGATAAATCATAAAAAAATAGCGAAGTCAGAGCTTGTCCTGGTAGAAGCCCATAGTAATGAGCTGGCTGTTACGGTGTTGCTGAAACATTGTGTGAATGTCATTAGTGCTCTTTATAAAAATGACTGCTCTTCCCCTTCTAGGCACATGAGAAGATGACACCTCTCCATCCCCTTGGAAGCTAGAACCACATGACTGGTTTTGGGCATTGGAATGTGAGCTCATGAACCATTTGTCACATCCGGGCAGGAGCTTTAAGAGCCAGAGTGTGATGTGCCCCTTCCCCTCGTTGAGATGCCCATGAAAGCAGGGGTTGGGATGCAGCTGAGATGGAGCTTGGGTCCCTGGGGATTACAAAGCATTGGATGTGAAGCATGAGTGAGAAACAAGCTTTGATTCTGTTAATCCACTGTGATTTGGGGATTGTTTGTTATTGCAAGAAACGTAGCCGATCCTAATACACATAAGCTCATTCAGTTATGCAGATTGGATTTGTAGAATTCCATGCCCCAAAGCGTAAAGCATAGTCAAGCTCTGAAGCCCCAAGAGGGAAATTGTGATGCATTCCTACAATGGGAGGTTTATAAATTATAAACATTTATGAATTGGTCACTCCTTTTCTTTCAATATGCCCTGCAGTTTGGGTTGGTTTGGAGACACTGAGCCCCTTTCTTTCTTTCTTTCTTTTTTTTTTTGCAGTACGCGGGCCTCTCACTGTTGTGGCCTCTCCCGCTGCAGAGCACAGGCTCTGGACGTGCAGGCTCAGTGGCCATGGCTCACGGGCCTAGCTGCTCTGCGGCATGTGGGATCTTCCCGGACCGGGGCACGAACCCGTGTTCCCTGCATCGGCAGGCAGACTCAACCACCGCGCCACCAAGGAAGCCCTGAGCCCCTTTTAAATATAACCAACTCACCCAAATAGGTCAAGAAGGACTGCTGGTGTGTGAGAAAATATTCACTTCACCAGGCAGATGGGGTTTCCATGCCTTGAATCCTGCATCAATTAAGCCCCAGTGAACTGATTTCTTGCCATTATTTTAGAAAGAACTAATAGATGCTAGTTTTGTTACTTTAGCCTCTGAGCTCTCTTGCTTGTCCCTTGTGAAGTCACCTGATTCTTTTTCTTATGCCTGTGGTTCCACCATGTCCTCCAGTTCCTCTGTCCGTTGAGACCCCCGGATTACTACTCCTAGAATTTTGACTTGGCTTTCACATGGTTTTGCAAGTCTTCAGTCATACACTGGTCTGGGAGAATCTGATCAGCTCTTGGTGGTTGCTTTGACCCTAGGAGGTCATGGCCATTTAAGCCGTTCCAGAAACAAAGCAGATTAGAGGACAAGATGCATGGAGGGTGATAGAAAATCAATACCTATCAGAGGGGGCACTGAGTCGCTAGCACCGAGTAGGGTGCTATCAATACCTATCAGCTAGTACTGAGTGGGGTGTTAGCTGACATCCCACAGAATAATGAGGAAATAGAAACCCATCTTCTATCTGAAGTTCCAAGCTGAGAAACATTAGGAATGATACCGAGATGCTTACCAGATACCACTGCTTCGTAAAAAGAGGGTCGTTCATGTTGATGTAGATCTCGTTGATGTCTCTATAGCCTCGCTTTTTTCGGTTGAACCCTTCCTGTTGCAAGGCCCTCTTTACCTGGAATGACAATACAGGCATGTTACCTGAACACCCCTCTTCTGGACTTCATTTCTACTAATTCAAATTCTATTTGTATATAATGTGTTTTTTTTTCCTCAGCAGAAACCAAGTTCATTTCATGCACATTCTTACTTTATGATTATTTCCCAAGATCATTTACTTCTGCTTGCGCTCAACAAAGAGGCCTTGGGGATGGCTCAAAGTGAGTGTCCTTAAAATAAGAAGAAGATGGAGAAAAGTATCCTCAAGGGAGCTAAGGCGGTAGGGGCATTAGTGAAATAAAACAGTGAAGCACTTCTATTAAGGAAAGGAATGTGGATTCATAAAGGGAAACAGTGGAACTGGCACAGACTATTTTTCTGGAGGGCTTCCCAGCATCCATTTTGGGAATCAGCCAAAAACAAAACAAGAAAAACCTGCCTGACAAGCCAGCAAGTCCACAGCAAAGTTCTAGAAGGTAAGTAAGGGACCTTTGAAGATAAATTGATGCTGTCCTTGCAATGATGACACTTCATTTTGGGACAGTCAGACAGAACCCCAAGCCCTTGGATGGAAATGAAACTTAGGAGCTGAATTAGGAGGCCCCTGGCAACAGCTGGGCTTTGTCCCAAACGGGAACCTTTCTTTCACTTGGGCAATAACTAGTTCATTAACCAATAGCTGTGGCTGAGCATCTACACACTCAAGGACTATGCAAATGGATAAAAGGGTGTGTGCTGGGTGCTTTTAATTTTTTAAAGTTATATTTTGCTTCTGAACATTCATTTCTCCTTCTGCCAGGACTCCCCAGTGCATTTGGGAGATTACCTCAAGCACACTGGGTTCTGTGCTGGTGGGAGTGAAACTCAAGGCACCAGCCTCCTGAAAAGAATCTGAAGCCTCTCTCTGCCTCAGAGGTGCCTCAATGGGTATCTCCCTTCTAGGATATGAACCTTGGGAAAGTGATGTGAAGGCAGAAGGGACCCTTGGAGGCTATGTGTCTCAGAGGCTCACTCACCAGCCTCTCCCCATAAAAGATCCTGGCCATCGTTCCCACAGCCCAGCCTGGAGCTCCCCCAAGACCAATCCATCAGCCTGCTACAGACTGTGAGCTCCACATCCCTTTCCAACAGATTCACTTTCGTTCACATGACCCAGAATCAATTTCTGTTGCTTGCACCCACAAACTCTGACATGGGATGAGGGAAAATAGAAGACTCCAAGTCAGGAACAAAGGGACCACGGATGTGGCCGATAACCCTCCCCTTCCTTGCTGCCCTGGAGGGCGGGGGAGGCTGTGGGAGAGTAGTTCCTCACTTCCCTGCTCTACATGCAGATGCCGGAAGGCCCGGGGCTCATTTGCAGAAAACCTCTAATTCTACTTCTAGAGAAGTAGTGGGTATGGCATTTGCTCTGTGAGTTCTTTGAGGGGGATTCCAACAAGAGACATTCACTGTGGCAGAGTTAACCCCTGCCCCCTGAAAGAAAGAGCAAAATAATTGGAAAAAATGGGATGGATGGTTATTTTTGTAATGTCACAAATCTGGACACAACTAATGTCCATCAAATGGAGATAAATTATGATTCAAATATACCTATCCATATATGTATGTGAGTGTGTATACACATGTATCTTCTGAGAAGCAGATGCCAGGAGGAGATTAAATGTGTAAGGATTTTGTTAGGAGAGAAAACACAAGAAAGTGATGCAAGTTTGACCCCATAAAGAAGAGAGTGAATAGGCGAAGCCAAAGTGTCCTCCACTGCCCATCCACTGCCCCATCGTCTGAGGCAGGCTTGGCAAGGCTGCTAGGGATCAGAGGCGGCTGCTGGAGGAACCCTGAGCCTCTCAGGGTAGAACTGTGTCAGCACGCTTACATCTTCCATCCTTGGCTGGAGCAGCCATGGAAAGTGTGGCCTGTGGTCAACACAGTGCTGGCTTTCAGAGGATGGCAGCTAGGGTCCCTGAGGTCACAGGTCTACAAGGTGTAGTCTCATAGCTGCCACCATATATATGTGCATGTATATATGTTATATATATATATATATATATATATATATATATATATATGCGCTTATCTATGCATTTCTGTGTGTGTGCATTCATTAATGTACAACATTTAAAATGTTAAGTAAATGTAGCTTTTGTTGGAGCCCTGGGGGGGCCAGCCCAAATTGTGCCTCAGTGGCATATTGCTTATTTATTAAAGTTACTTAAGAAATGGCCAATGCAAGAGGGACACTCTGACCCTCCTTCCTGCCTCCCTAAAGGAAGGAAATAAATCTCTCATATGAAAGGTGCACTCCCTGCAACTGGAGGTAGAAGGACACCCTATCACCAGAGACAGGGAATTCGAAGCCAAGGAGCCTGTATAAACAAACCTTCTTACTTCTTTACTTCACTACCTCAAGCCCCAATTCTAATTAGATTCTTCATTAATTGGGCACCCAAAACCTGAATTTCTTCGTTCTGTCAATTTTTCCCAAATTTATTGTTTCTTTGTCTAAAAAGTATAAAAGCTTCTATGAGACCTGCATGGGCATGAATTAAATGGTGTTTCTTTTTCTCCCATTCATCTGTCTCATTTCTGTGTATTATTAGTCCAGCCATAAGAACTCAAGAGTGGTAGGGGGGAGATTCCCCATCCCCTACATTCTCAACCTGTAAAGAACCACAACATGCCCCCTCAAAACTTCCTGTTACTGTGGAAGCAAGTATTCAAACAACTTGGGAAAGAAGGAGCCGGAGCTGGCCGTCCATCCTGAATTCGCAACTTCTCGTTTCAGTCCCACAACCAAGTCTTTACCTGCTCTGCTCACGGATGGGAGCCTTGCCTGACTTCCCCTGAAGGGTCCCCATTATACTGGACTCATGTTGGAAAACTCCTCTGCAAGTTGTTCGCAGCAGTGTAAGGACAGGAAGACTCATCTCAGATTCCATCTTTTCCAATAACAGTGGAGGAATGGCTATAACAATACCACTCCAAACTCAATTAGACCAAGTGCATTCTAACGAAAGGCTGTTTAAATTCATTTCCATAAAATTAATCTTTAATTCCATAAATTAGGTTTTAATGGAAACCAGTGATGCTTTGGGATGTTGTGCTCCCTGGACAGCACCCTCCTTGCAACTCAAAAGCACCAAAGCGTGACTGAAGGGTCTGCCATTTTGTACCTCATGTTATTAAAAATCAGGAATCCTAAGACACTGCAGAGGGCTTTCTGAATCCTGACCTCAATGAAGATCACAGTTACAATTCCAAGAGAGATGAACACCTTTAAGACACATATTTTTACTTGTTACAAAAAACTGGAGAAGAATGTTCTACCCCCACAATGACGCCATGTACTGCCATCAGTTGTTTTCATTTTTTGGGGTTCTTGTCCAACCCTAACTTGCATTTTAACCTAATTTTTACATAATAGTAATCATACTATAGATAAAATTGTGTATCCTTTCTTCATTAAGTATCTAATCATAGAAATTTTAATATGTTGCTACATAGCTCTCATCTTTTATTTTATTTTTGTTGGCTGTGCAGCATGTGAGGTCTTAGTTCCCTGAACAGGGGTAGAACCCACACCTCTTGCAGTGTAAGTGAGGAGACTTAACCACTGGACTGCCAGGGAAGTCCCTCTCATCTTTTAATTTTTAATCACTACCTAAATATTCCATAGAGGAATGTACCATAACTTACCCAACGAGTTTCCTCTTACTGGTCATCTGGGTTTTTTTCTATTATAAGTGAAATTGCCATGAGCTGAGGGATGAGGTTATAAACTAGTTTTAAAGACCTCTGGGGAAGATTTCAGTGTTACAGTTCTATGTGTGATAAAGCTCTTAATGTCAAAGAGGTATTTCCAAGCATTTCTAATCCTCCCTCACATTATAACTAAAGGCCACTTTCATTCTCTTTTCTCCCTCCTCTGAATTGTGACCTTTCACAGACAATTCCTTTCACTATCACTTAGATATAGTACCAATGACATGCATACAACTTAACCATAGCTTCTTGCCTTCTCAAAAAACCCAAAAAACAAAAATAAAAACCATACAGCTAGCTTCAGTAGAATTCTCCCCCAAGTTAGCCCATTGACCTAAACATTTTTTTTTTTTTTTTTACGATACGCAGGCCTCTCACTGTTGTGGCCTCTCCCGTTGCGGAGCACAGGCTCCGGAAGCGCAGGCTCAGCGGCCATGGCTCACAGGCCCAGCCGCTCCATGGCATGTGGGATCTTCCCTGACTGGGGCATGAACCCGTGTCCCCTGTATCGGCAGATGGACTCCCAACCACTGCACCACCAGGGAAGCCCTGACCTAAACATTTACACAAATGAAAAATATAAGAAAGCAGGTGTGTGTGTTACTGGGCATTATTTTATTTAAAATGAACAGAGGGATATTCTACAATTCTGTTTCAAATTTTAAACCTGAATTTGACACATGTGCAAACACAGATCTTACCCGAACAACACCCACTGCCTTTGCTCTCCTGGTGTCTCTCCTTAATTAAGAATTTTTCAGTCAACAAACGTTTTTGTGCATCTACAGTGTGCTAGATACAGGTGATACTAGGGTGAGGAAGACACCACCCCTGCATATTGGCATACTATTTTATAACTTATGTTAACAAGGTACTTTCCCTACATTTAGCCTTCTCAGCAGAACTGTGGGAGGGTATGGTTACAGTTGAGGAAATGAAGGTTCAGAGACCATTGTCCAAAAACTGAAAACACAGCAGTCGCCCAGGTTGATCAGTTCTAAATGCCATGAACTTTCCACTAAAGCATGCAGTCTCTCCCTAAGGCACGGAACACAGTCAACCTTCCTGTATCTGGGACAGCATAACTTCATAAAACTCTCTAAGGATCAGGGCTGGGATCACTTCCCTGCTGGACTGATATTTAAACTGCTGCTAATTAGCACCGACTGTGCAGGACCAGGGAGGGGCCAGGAGAAGGGGGGCCAATCCAGGGTGCTGCCTCCAAAGGGCGTGCAGAACGTCTTGGGTTGAAGTGAGCATGAGAAGAAAAACCACAAAACACAGAACGGATATGTTGCTGAGAACACTGGTTTATGAAATCTATGATGCTGTCGATTGTATCACACTATTTTGTTCTGTATTACTCAGAATTATTTTGTTTACCACTATTATGTGTTGACTTAGTCCCCCTAAAAGATATATTGAAGTCCTAGCTGCACGTAAATTCAATGAAGATAGAACATGCCCTCACACCATGCACAAAAATAAACTCAAAATGGCTTAAAGACCTAAATATAAGACAAGACACAATAAAACTCCTAGAAGAGAACATAGGCAAAACATTCTCTAACACAAGTCATAACAATTTTTTCTTAGGTCATTCTCCCAAGGCAATAGAAATAAAAACAAAAATAAACAAATGGGAACTAATCAAACTTACAAGCTTTTGCACAGCAAAGGAAACCATAAAAAACAAAATGAGCCAAAACGAAAAGACAGGCTATGGGCTGGGAGAAAACATTTGCAAATGATACGAACAACAAGGGCTAATCTCCAAAATACATAAACAGCTCCTACAACTCAACAACAAAAAATCCCAATTAAAAAATGGGCACGGGCTTCCGTGGTGGTGCAGTGGTTGAGAGTCCGCCTGCCAATGCAGGGGACACAGGTTCAGTGCCCCGGTCCGGGAAGATCCCACATGCCGCGGAGCGGCTGGGCCCGTGAGCCATGGCCGCTGAGCCTGAGCGTCCGGAGACTGTGCTCCGCAACGGGAGAGACCACAACAGTGAGAGGCCCGCGTACCACACACACAAAAAAAAAATGGACAGAAGACCTAAAGAAGACATACAGAGGGGCAGCAGGCATATGAAAAGATGCTCTACATCACTAATTATTAGAGAAATGCAAATCAGAACTACAATGTGGTATCAACTCACAGCAGTCAGAATGGCCATCATTAAAAAGTCTACAAATAACAAATGCTGGAGAGGGTGTGGAGAAAAGGGAACCCTCCTATACTGTTGGTGGGAATGTAAGTTGGTGCAGCCACTATGGAACACAGTATGCAGGTTACTCAGAAAACTAAAAATAGAATCACCATATGATCCAACAATTCCTCTCCTGGGCATATACCCAGACAAAACTGTATTTCAAAAACATACAAGTACCCCTATGTTCATAGCAGCACTATTCACAATAGCCAAAACATGGAAACAACCTAGATGTCCATCAACAGATGAATGGATAAACATGTGGTATACAATGGAATACTACTCAGCCATAAAAAAGAACAAAATAATGCCATTTGCAGCAACGTGGATGCAACTAGAGATTATCATACTAATTGAAGTAAGTCAGACAAATACCAAATGATATCATTTATATGTGGAATCTAAAATATGACACAAATGAACCTATCTACTAAACAGGAACAGACTTATAGACATAGAGATCAGACTTGTGGTTGACAAGGGGGAGAGTGGGTGGGAGAGGGAGGGACTGGGAATTTGGGGTTAGTAGATGCAAACTATTGCATTTAGAATTGATAAACAGGGACTTCCCTGGTGGTGCAGTGATTAAGAATCCACCTGCCAATGCAGGGGACACGGGTTCAAACCCTGGTCTGGGAGGATCCCACATGCCACGGAGGAACTAAGCCCGTGTGCCACAACTACTGAAGCCCATGCGCCTAGAGCCCGTGCTCCGCAACAAGAGAAGCCACCGCAATGAGAAACCCATGCACCGCAACGAAGAGTAGCCCCCGCTCGCCACAACTAGAGAAAGTCCGCGCACAGCAATGAAGACCCAAAGCAGCCAAAAAAACAAATCAATTTAAAAAAAGAAAGAAAAAATTTTTAATTGCAAAAAAAAAAAAAAAAGGAATGAATAAACAACAAGGTCCTACTGTGTAGCACAGGGAACTATATCCAATCTCCTGGGATAAACCATAATGGAAAGGAATATTTAAAAAAGAATGTCTATATGTGTAAAACTGAGTCAATTTGCTGTACAGCAGAGATTGGCACAGCACTGTAAATCAACTATACTTCAATTTAAAAAAATATGGAAAACAAAATATGTTGAAGTCCTAACCCCCAGTACCTCTGAAGGTGACCTGATTTGGGAACAGGGTCAGTGCAGATGTGATTAGTTAAGTTGAGGGCAGCCTGGGGCCCAGTGGGTCCTAATGCAGTGCGGCCGGTGTCCTCATAAGAAGAGGATGGATAGACACAGGAGGAAAATGCCACAGAAAGACACACTCACCCCCCCCACCCATACACACCACCATCCCCATAGCCACACAGACACAGAGTGAAGCCACCTCTGGAGGGAGGAGGCACAGGGCAGACTTTGCTACTAGAAGCCAAGGAGCACTGGAACTACCAGAAGCCAGGAGAGGCAAGGGAAGGGCCCCAGCCAGAGATCTCAGGAGCACAGCCCTGCCAGCACGTTGATGTGAAGTCTGAACTGCTGGCCAGAACTGTGAGAGAGTAAATTTCTGTTGTGTTAAAGCCACCCAGTTTGTGGAACTTGGTTATGGAAACTGCTACAACAGCTAAGAATTAAACTATGTCCCAGTGCCTCCTTCTTATTTGTAAGCTTCATTTGGTACGTAAAGTGCTCTTGTAGTTTCATTTGGACAAAGATTGCTTTTTACCATATGTCACTTCTGCAAACAAACAAAAGGAAAATGTTAGTAAAATAAATTGATTAAGAAGTTCCTAAACTCCTTCACAGATGGTGTCTAACTCAGAGCTGTCCGTGTCTGTGTTTTCCTCCATGCCATCCAGCGTGTTGGTGGTCAGCCTTTCTTGAGAAAATGCTTCACTCTTGTCTCCAGGATATTCCTCCAAGCTGCCCACACCTATTCCGCACATTTTGTTGCACCAGGGGAGGCAATGAACATTTTGTCACTCTTGGCATTTGCAGAGAGCAGTTGTAAGATGCACTTAGGAATAGATGGTGTATGATAGTTTTTGCTTTTCTAGATTTTCTGATGGTAAACTTTTCTTTTCTAACTTAATTTATTTTATTTATTTATTTTTGCCTGCTTTGCGTCTTCACTGCTGCACGTGGGCTTTCTCTAGATGCGGCGAGCAGGGGCTACTCTTCGTTGCAGTGCGCGGGCTTCTCATTGCGGTGGCTTCCCTTGTTGTGGAGCATGGGCTCTAGGCACATGGGCTCAGGAGTTGCAGCACACAGGCTCAGTAGTTGTGGCTCGTGGGCTCTAGAGCGCGGGCTCTAGAGCTAAGTTCAGTAGTTGTGGAGCACGGGCTTAGCTGCTCCGCGGCATGTGGGATCTTCCCTGACCAGGGATCGAACCCATGTCCCCTGCATTGGCAGGTGGATTCTCAACCACTGCGCCACCAGGGAAGTCCTGATGGTAAACTTTTGAGGGGTTAATCACAGTGGAACTTCTCTCAGTTTGCCTCACCCCAGGACTGGAGACCCTGAGAAGTGGACTGGGAGACAGTCGTCTGTGGGAGCGATGAGGTTTTGCGGGCAGAGCCCTGGATTGGGGTCAGGAGCTCTGGGGTGTAGGAGGCCTGAGGTGTAGCCACGGACGTGGGTTTGAAACCGGCACCTGCCCCTAACCCTGTGTCTTTGAGCATCATAGCGATCTTTCTGAGACTCAGTTTCCTTACCCCTAAAATGGGAATCAATTACCTCTGAGGGTTGTTTTGAGAAATGAATCATGACAACTGCTGTGACACACCCAGCACAGTGCCCAGCACGTGGCAGGTCAGGTTCCACAAATGCCAGTTCCCCTGGTCGGTCCTCTAGTCGGCTGTCCTGGACCCGGGTGCACATCAAATCACCTGGGAGCTGTAACAATCCCCACCCTCAGGCCACACCTGGACCCAAGCAGACCCTCTGGGGCTGGGGCCGAGCATCGAAGTTCTTTAGACTCTCCAGGTGGCCCCACCCTGCACCAAGGTTGACTCTGTCTTAGAGGCCGGTTTTCTTCCTCCGTAAAAGACCTGCCTCCACCTCTGGGAACTGTGAGGAGGCTCTGGCTGGATGCAGGCTGTGGAATCCTCACTTGGTAAAGAGCTCTGCAGACATGGGACTCGTGCCATCACCTTGCTGAAGGTGTCACCCCAAGGTGGGGCGGGGGAATGCCCACTGCCCTCAGCTGGCACCCCTGCCACTGCCGGGCCTGACTCTTCCTCCCTCTCTTTCTGTGGAAGGATGGGGTCAGATTGGATCATTTATTCTCTAACTGGGCTGCACAGCTGAGTCACCAGGGTGAGCTGCTTCTTAAATTTAAAATTATTTTAAAACAGAGAAGTAGGAAAGAAGAAAAGAAAAAACATGATTTCCCCCTACCTCCCCCTAATTCCTGTTGACACTAAAAAGAAAAAATAAGGTAGCACATGTGCATGATTAGAAAATGAAAGAGGTCCAGAAAGTTACATGATGGAAAGGGAACACTTTATTCTTCCCTCCTCTTCTTCACAAATAGTTCCCCTCACAGGTAACTGCTGCTAATAATTTCTTGGGAGCTCTTCCAGGAAATGTTTATACATACGTTCTAACACATATATATACAGAAAGAGGGAAATTTTGTTAAAAGCAGTGTACTTAGCATGATCCATTTACAGTGTAGTGAGTTGAATGTTCCCTCAAAATATATATCCCTCAAAAATTTTTTTGAATTTATCTATCTATATCTATCTATCGATCTATTAACCATCTATCTATCTATCTATCTATCTATCTATCTATCTATCATCTATCTATCTTATGGGCCACATGGCTTTTGGGATCTTAGCTCCCCAACCATGAATCAAACCCGGGCCCTCAGCAGTGAAAGCATGGAGTCCTAACCACTGGACTGCTCCACGGCATGTGCGATCTTCCCAGACCGGGGCATGAACCCACGTCCCCTGCATCGGCAGGCGGACTCTCACCACTGTGCCACCAGGGAAGCCCATGTGTCCTTTTGAATTATGGTTTTCTCAGGGTATATGCCCAGTAGTGGGATTGCTGGGTCATATGGTAGATCTATTTTTAGTTTTTTTAAGGAACCTCCATACCATTCTCCATAATGGCTGTAACAATTTACATTCCCACCAACAGTGCAGGAGGGTTCCCTTTTCTCCACACCCTCTCCAGCATTATATATACTCTTCTTAACAAAAACTCTTCCATTCCCTTTAACAGATGCATATTATTTCATCATGTGGTTAAAGAAAATTTCTTTATCTCGTCACCTGTCGAAGGATGCTCTGGTTGGCTGCATCTTTTGTCGTTGTTATTGTGCAGTTCCACTGAGTGCGGCAGTGAATATCTACACACACACACACACACACACACACACACACACAACACACACACAGAGTGGTGATGTTTCTAAAGTATGTCATCAGGATAAATGACAAACAGTGGAATCGCTGGGTTGATGAGTACGACTTTAAATTTTCATCAGGCAGTTATTGCCAAATGCCCTCCAGAAAGTATATAACACATTGCATGCTCACTGACAACGCATCAGAGTGTGGGGAACTTTAAAAAATTATAGATCTCAGACACTGTAATGGGGCTATTCTGATCCAGGGGCCTGGGGTGCTGCCCGGACACCTGTACTTTGAAGAGCTCCCAGGGGATTGGGCTATAGACCAGGGCTGAGAACTTCAGGAGGCTCCAAACTCCGAGGTCCCCTCTGGTTCTCTGATGCATCCAGTGATGCTTCTGTCTGGGGAAGCAGAGGTTCCGAGCCTGGCCTCACAGAGCAATCGTCTGGGGAGTTGTAAAACGAGTCCCTGCGGGTGGGTCACGGCCTCTGGGTTTCTCGAGCTTTCCAGGTGAGTCTGAAGAGCCCCCGGGCTTGAGAAACAGTGTGCTGGACTCCTGCTCCCCTTTCTTCTCTCTTGACCCCGTCCTGACACAACAGGGACAGAGAACTGAAATCAAATTAAACTACAGCTGAGAGAGGGACAAGGTGCATCTACACTAAGCAACTTCAAGACTGCGCTCTCTGGAGGAGAACAAACCCAAATCCATAAGAAAATACATTCTATTTACTCACTAAAAATTCATCTCTCCTTATTCATCTCGGGCTAGTTGCTGGGAGTGGGGGGAGGGCAATGTGGGGGGGTGGGCGGTGGGAGGAGTGTCAAGAATATAGCAAAGTTTCCAAGGAACATTGTTCTTTAAAAAATAATTAAAACCCTCTTAATCTGTGAGGTAAATTACCTAGCGTTTATTATGGGCCGAGGACTTCCTTTCCCTGATAGGTTCAAACAAAACAAAAATAGCTGTTCCAGAAACATCCTGCCCAATACATCAGCTAGAACATCCGTGGGTGGACTTGAAGATGAGTCCACATGGGGTGCAGGATTAAGGCTGGAGTAGACGGCCCTCTGGCCCCCGGCCTGGCCATCCTGTCTGTTGTTACCCTCCTGGGAAGGAGGGGAAAGGACCCGTCCTTCCTGGTGTGTCAGCCAACCTGGAGAGAATCTGTCTTCCTCTTGTGAGATGCCAGAGGTGTGCTGGGGGGCTGTCCTTTTAAGATTTGAGCTGCTGGGCAGAACTGAAATGGATTGGGTTGGGCTTCATCTCACGGAAAGGACAGTACAGCTTGACTTCTATTTAGTATAAAATGTGGAAGAGGAGGCTGCGTGGCAATGTGGATGAGTTGGTCTTTGGGACGGGCAGGCGTGGAGGCCCTGATGTACCTACTGTCCACTGCTGTGACATCTCGAGCAAGCTACAGAAACTCTTAAAGGCTCAGTTTTTTCACCTGTAAAATGGGGATGAGACCTAATACTGACTCACAATGATTGAGGGCTGACTGTGTGCCAGGTGGTGTTTAGTCCTTTTCATACCTCATCTCAGATAGTTTTCACAACAACCTTGGGGCAGGGGCGGGGGCAGGGGTCTAGGAGGGAAGGCATGAAGAAGTTAAGTGGCTGGAAAAGTCACACAGTTAGCCAAGGGTGGAGCCATGAGTCAGATCTGTTACAGGCTGAATTATGTCCCCCTAAAAAAATTCATACGTTAACGCTGGAACCCCCAGTATGTCAGAATGTGCTCGTTTTTGGAGAAAGTGTCTTTAAAGAGATAATTCAGTTAAAATGAGGTCATTAAGGTGAGCCTTAATCCAGTATGGCTGCTGTCCACGGAGTGAAGAGAGCCACCTTCAAGCCATGGAGAAAGGCCTGGAATAGGTCACTCTCTCATGGCTCTCAGAAGAAACCAACCCTGCTGATACCTTGATCTTGGACTTCCAGACTTCAGAACCGTAAGACATAAGTTTCTGTTGTTTAAGCTGCCTGGTCTGTGGTGCTGGGTTACGGCAGCCCTAGGAAACTCACACGTTGCCCCAGCAGACCCGTTGCACAGTCTGAATATACCCCTACTGCCCCAGGTGGTTGCTTTGCTCCTGCCTCATATTTGGGTTGTGGTGAGGGTGAGGCTCAAATGAGACAATGCAGACACACATCTGGCCCCTGGTATATACTCAGTAAACACCAGCAATTGCTACCGGAATTATTGCCAGTGTTGTCATATTTCAGGCCCTGTGGAAAGATAGCAGGGTGGCACCTTCCCTTGTTCTATCCTACCTCAAGCCAGGGTTGTCTTTTCCCAAAGCAGCCCAGAGAGTCTTTGATTCATTCTTTTTTTTTTTTTAATTATATTTTATTTTTGGCTGTGTTGGGTCTTCGTGGCTGTGCGCAGGCTTTCTCTAGGTGCGGCGAGCGGGGGCTAGTCTTCGTTGTGGTGCGCGGGCTTCTCATGGCGGTACCTTCTCTTGTTGCGGAGCATGGGCTCTAGGTGAGTGGGCTCAGTAGTTGTGGAGCATGGGCTTAGTTGTTCCGCGGCATGTGGGATCTTCTGGACCAGGGCTCGAACCTGTGTTCCCTGCATTGGCGGGTAGATTCTTAGCCACTGCGCCACCAGGGAAGTCCCTGATTCATTCTTCTTGCTCTTAGCTAGTGGAAGACAAATCAAATTCAACATGGCAAGAGAAAGCAGCTGGAGTCCATTCCCACGTGTGTCCTGACAGCAGAAGACCCCATGCAGGAAAAGCACATCTCCACTTCTTTGCCTTCACCTTTCCAAGGCAGCATGTTAGCTCAGTGTTTGAACCGAGGAGCTGAACACAGCTCATCAAACAAGAAACCCAGAAAAGCCCTCATTGCTGGGGTGATGTGGGAGATTATGGAGGAAGGAGGCCATGGCTAAACTCAGATAGTCCAGTTCCTCGCTTTCTACGAACCGCTGGCCTTGGTTGTCAGGATCTAGAGACGGAGGTTTGGGGAGGGAAGACTTGACCCAGGGAGGTCCATCACCGGCAAGGAGGGAGAGAGCGGGCAGAGAACAGTCAGAGAGTCTGGCTGCTTAACTTCCTCCTTGGACAGGCAGGTGTGACTTTTTGAAAGTCCAATTATAGGCAAATCACAGGGCTTAACTTTTCAAAGAACAGGGAGTTAAGCCACAATTATGGTTGAATGCACCGTATTGATTGCCCTCATTTAGAGAGGTTTGCCCATCTTGAGAGAACGAAGACGATCAATTGAGGGGAGAGGATATGGCTTCGTGCCTCTGGCCACAGTTCCAGCCACTGCGTCTCCGTGACAAGATAGTAACAAATTGCTATCTAACAACTAAAGCTGTGTATACAAGCTATGCTACGAGATAAGTCAGTGTAATTAGGGAGGGATCGAAAGATGCTTCTAGAAGAGTGAAAGGCAGAGGCCACTGACAGGGATGCCTGTAGAACGTAAGATTCCAGCTGGAATGTGTGTGTATCATCATGATCTCAATCTTCCTCTAGCTCCTGTTTCCACGGTGGTGGGGAATGTCACGAGTTGGATTTAGGGGATTATATTACGGAAAAGGAAATTAACAGATAGTAGGTGCTGTGCCAGATGTTGGGACAGGGATGGTTAGACTGAGGTACACTTGAGAGGATGCCAGGAACCCCTAAATGCTGTCTGTGGCCACAATGACATGACCCTTTCAATGAGGTTCTCCTGAGAAGTGAGTGTGGAAAAGAAGCAAAGCAAGTCTAAGTCGCTTTAATATATTAATAGCTTTAGGGATTGATCCAGAGCCTGTTGGCCAGGTGCACGGCTCTGATTCCCGTTGCACGTGGGCAGAAGGACCTCAGTCTAACAGAGCAGTCTCCTGGGAGGTCACATGGTGGGAGGAGGAGGAGGACAGGGGGGAAAGAGGAGGAGTGAGGCAAAGGCTCTGCCCTGTCCACTCCAGGTGTGGCCCCCTCGGAGCGTCCTCACACATGACCAGCCCACTCAGTGCTCCAACTTCCTAGAAAGGCACTGGGAGAAAGAGGTGAAGAGAGGCCAGCAGGGCCCACAGAGAAAGTGCTCATGGCACCCAGGTGGGAGTGAGTGGCTACATCCCCTGCAAAGCCTCCAGGGTGAAGCTGGTACCTGGTCCAGTTCTGCTAGTGGACCAGACAGAGGATACTGGGTAGGATGTATCCAGGATGTCCCTGTTCTTTGCTGGACTGAGGGTTCAAGAGTGTGCTTCTGGAAGGAATGGGGGAATCTGACTGCATGTGCAATGCAAGTTTCATTAACCACGTGTCTACTGCCGGTGAGCCTCTTTAGGCAGAGCTACAATGTCAAGGACACCTGGTTTAGACCTGTAGGTTAGTTACCTTCACTTTGCTTCCATGATCGCAGGGTACTAATGGTACCCCAGCCCAGCTGCTGCCCCACAAATGTTTGTGGGGAAAAGGGGATGGGGGGAGTGTGGGTGATTTGATACAAAGTCATGGCTCTACCTAAGTGCTAAAGACCATGCAGTGTGGTGCAGTGAACAAGCACTAGACTCAGAACCAGAAAGAACAGGGTTCGGTCCTGGCATGGTGGTTTGCTTCTTATTTGTGTGTGTTCTGAGGTAGGTCCCTCTAGGTCTCCGAGTCATGATTTCTTAATCTAAGGCAGAGATGTTTTTGTAAATAAAGTTTGTTAAATGCAGCGGTGCCCAGGTGTTTACACCCTGCCTCTGGCTGCTTTCACTGCAATGGCAGAGTTGAGATCACAAAGCCCACAAGCCTAAAGTAAGTGCTCTCTGGACTTTTACAGAAAGCCTGTCGACCCCCGATGTACAGCATGGAGATGATGGAATTCTTGACCAGACAGGCTAATGGTGAGGATCATGTAAAATAATCTTTCCTTGGTGGACACTACGAAGCATGCAATAAATGTTACTCTCTATAACTAGGATGAATAATATGTTTTCGGAATCTGTCTCATCTATGAGGGTGGAAGCAGGGGCAGAATTCTGAGTAGTGGTGCAAATGGTGTGATGTGAGGGGCACAAAGAGACCTTCTGGGGGTGATTCAAATCACCTACCCTGAGCACAGGCACACTGACTCAGTTCCAGCCACGAAGAGTTAAGCTTTAATGTTAAGCCTTCATCAGCCAGGAAAAGATTTGGAAAACAAGCCCTCTGGGAAAGGCAACACATCCAGGTGTTACCACTTACCAGCACTTGTGCATGAACTCATTAATTAGACGGCTTTTCTCAATGATGCTGGTTGAGATTGGTGCAAGGAAAGAATGGGAGTTTACAGAGACGTTTGTGGAAATTCTTAGGCAGTTTCTTGCAAGCCAGGGAGAAGTGCTTACTGAAAGCAAAAACAAAGGATCCAGGGCTTAGAACTGGGTGACCCTGGAAGAGGGAGGATTAAGATAAAGGAGGAGGGCTTCCCTGGTGGCACAGTGGTTAAGAATCCGCCTGCCAATGCAGGGGACACGGCTTCGAGCCCTGGTCCAGGAAGATCCCACATGCCGCGGGGCAACTAAGCCTGTGAACCACAACTACTGAGCCTGCACTCTAGAGCCCAAGAGCCACAACTACTGAGCCTGTGCCACAACTACAGAAGCCTGCACACCTAGAGCCCGTGTTCCGCAATGAGAGAAACCACAGCAATGAGAAGCCCGCACCGCAATGAAGAGTAGCCCCTGCTCGCCACAACTAGAGAAAGCCTGTGCACAGCAAAGAAGACCCAACATAGGCAAAAATAAATAAACAAATAAATAAAAGTTATTTTAAAAAAAGATAAAGGAGGAGAGGGGGCAGTGAAAATCCTCTTGGACTTGTTTGCTTCTCTGGACATTTTTTACGCCTGACGTGTCTTCAGCGCAGGATACCCTTACTGTTTATTCGCTATGACAAAGGTTGTATTCTTTCTTCATACTTTTTCAGTGGGGGAACAAACCAAAAAGCTGTCTGCTAGAGAGTATAAATGGATTCTTGAAAATTCACAATCTCCTTTTCTGAAACTCACACATGCTGAAGGTTTGATTTTTGGATTAGGACCATAGACAAAAGAGTTCAGGAAGAGAGAAGATTCCCTTCCTCTTCCTAAAGGACATCTATTTTTAATCTTCCTCAAAGGTGAGCCTCTTTGTCAACAGCAATGCCTTGTCAATTCTTTCCTCCTGTCGCTATTTCATCAATTGCCAATGGAAAAATTCCGGACTGACAGAGTGGAAAAGTAGATGTGTGTTGAAATTACAATTGACTTATGTCTGAAATATTTGGGGGCTGGTTACTGTGCGTCCCCCGCACCAGGCAGCTGGAGAGTAATTCATACGTCAAGCCAAGTGGCCCACGAATGACAAAACAGCAACAAGGCATAAAGGTTAGAGTGATGGATTCTTAAAACACTTCTACTTAGCCACAGAGCACCTAGTGCCGAGCATTAACGAGTCCCAGAACGGTGATGCAGAACAAATGAAGAAAGTAATGAATTGACTTTGCAGTCGTGCTCCTGGAAGGTAGAGAAACAACCATGCGCTTAGATCTGCCCTCTGAGAAATGCCAGGAGAGAATAGCTTTTCATTCTGCAGTGTCTTGGTTTCCTATGGCTGCTGTAACACATCACCAAAACTCAGTGGCTTAAAGCAACATGAATTTATTCTCTTACAGTTCTGGGGGCTAGAAGTCTAAAATCAAGCTGTCAGCAGAACTATGTTCCTTCTAGAGGCTCCATTTCCTTGCCTTTTTTGCTTCTACAGGCTGCCTGCATTCTTTGGTTCATGGTCCCCTTCCTCCACTTTCTCAGGAAGCAACAGCGGGTCAAATTCTTACATGGTATCACTCTGACCTCCTCTTCTGCCTCCATCTGATAAGATCTTTGTGATGACCGGGCCTCTGGATAACCCAGGATAATCTCCCTATCTTAAAGGCAGCTGTTAGGAACTTTATTTATCCCTTGCCATGTATCAATATATTCATGGACTCTAAGGATTAGGTCTTGGACATCTTTGGGGGCCATTATTTTCCCTACCACATGCAGGAAGGGAGCTAATTTTCATGCTGGGGAAGTGAGGCTGAGTGTTGACTAATTCTACTGAAGATACAGGGATGAAGGCAGTTTGATGGAGATACAGGGCACCCAGAATTCTTCAGAAAAAGAAACAAAGCAGCTACACTGTTGGATGAACCACAGTTGGCAAAGTGCTGATGAAGGTGTCTTATCTAGTGGTGAAAAGACAATAGTGGGGTAACTGGAACTGTTTCTATCAACAGCTGATGCATGATACTAATTCAGAAGAATGGCCAGTCTGTGGATGAGTATCTTCACCCCAAGAGATCTTAGCAGGTTGAACTGATTGGCTTATATCAACGAATCAAAATTTGACAGCACAAACTGATGTATGATGCTGTTCTTAGGTTAAAAATAATCAGCTGTTCGGTCACAGCAAAGAGAAGGGTGTCTTGGTGGGACGGTCGGGTTTTAGCGACGACCAGCTTAACATGAAAGAATAATAATAGTTAATGGGAAAAACCTGAAAAAGCAAAGTCAAACTCTGGGTGCTTTAGGAGAAGTAGAGTCCCAGATGAAGGACAGGGCAGATGTTTTTGAGACATCTGGTCCACTTCTGGAGTCCACTTTCAGGAGGGCACTGGAAAATTTTGTGTCCAGAGGAAGGAACTAGAGTGATGACAAACCTGAGAAACATCACATCTAGGAAACTGGAGATGAATATACAAACCCAGCTCATGGGGTGGACTGCAAGTGGGGTTACTCAGATGGGGGGCTACTGAGAGTTCCAGATGGTGACCCCACCAGGCACAATCTTCCAAGGCCTGTTTCAGGAACTTTTACCAGTTGAACTGTACTCTTTGTATCTAGTTGCCCGCCTCTGACCTCCCACCTTACTTACAGGAGCGTATTGCTCAGCTCCATTGATACTGGGTTTGGCTGTGTGAGTTGCTCAGAACTTATGCTGGAGGAAGTCTACGTGTCCACTCCTGCACTTCTTGCCTTTCAGTCATGGCCATGAGAAGCTATGCCCAGGGTGGCCCATTTTACTTCGGGAGCTGTAAATCACGAAAGCCCAGTGCCATCTGTGTGGGTAAAATCTTCTAGGAAGAGCCCTGGTGGCAGTGTATACAGTGGATTGCAATTTTTTTTTTTTTTTTCTTTTACAAGATGTTTATCCACTAGCAAATTGAATTTGAGCTCATATGCTATAGGAACCAGGTGAGCTCACATTCTCCAAATGCATCTGTTGTTTGCTTCTTCCAGAATAAATATTACAATTCTGGATGAACAACAGCTGGAAGGCTTGCATGTGGTTGCATTCCTCATGGGTTCACAGGATGAAATCACTTGTGTACCACTGACAGTTTCAAATGGAGAAGAAACGTATATTCCATTATAAGATGTCAGAGAAAAATCATTAAAAAATATATTTTCCATTTTTTTTGTTTGTTTGTTTTTGTTTTTTTAAATTTAATTTAATTTATTTATTTTTTATGTGGATTGCAATTTGTAACCACTTTATTTGTTCAGAGTGTCAGAGAACTATGCAGGGAGGGTCAGAGAGGATTCCATCTCAATCCTGCAAATCCTTTAGACATTGGAAATTTGGCAAACTTTGTGCTCCCAACACTTTATCTAGGAAGGCAGTTTAACTAATAGCGCCAAGGGCAACCCAACAGTGAGTCAGCTGGCAAATGCTGGGTTTGGATAGAGCTTATTTCATTCGGAAATAGCCATAAAAAAGAAAAAAAAAAAAAAACCAAAAAAAGTAACCCACATAGGAGAACTGGAAAGAAAAATACTAGGAAAAGGGAGAAGGTAATGCTGAAGACTTAGGGAAAAGGATTGCACGAGAAAGTGACTCAGCATCAGCGCCAGAAGGAAATTCTTTGATACACTGATTAGGACATAAATCGAGATTTTAATGAAATAGGTAGTCCACATCCATAAGACTGAGAGGAAAAAACACATCAAGACCAAAAAGTGAATTGTTGAAACATAGAACAACTAAGAGGGTGCCATACACAAAAGCAAAATGAAAATTTGTTTTGAAAGCAGCAAAGAGCAGAATTGACAATGCAGAAACAGATCAGTAATGATAAAGGTAAATTTTAATGGTTTTACTAGAAAGAGATAAAAACGTTGAAGAGAAAATTATCGATGTGTTGGACATAGAACAGAGAAACAGAGATTCAACATAAAAGTTATAGTTAACTGGGGAGATGGGAATATTACTGAATGCTTTCTCAGTAACAAATATTACTGACCTCTAGTGGGAATAATTTAAGGTCAAATACCCAGTTCCTGGTGCCCTGGAAGTCTCCATCTCTAAGGTGCCTGTGTGTTTTCACTTCAGAAGCTTCAACTCCTTACTGAAAAGCCTCAAGAGGAGGAGATAAGGGTGGGCTTTCTTGTCTTATTTGTGTTTATTGGTGCCAGCCTTTTGGGTGGGTATCTTGCTTAGGAATTTATGGCCAGAGAGCCATAGTTTCTGAGACCTAAGGGGAGGAGTGTGTTCCATAACAGGCAGCGTCCTGTAGGGTGGATTACGCGGATGTTATAAAGGACAAAGTTTGAGCCTCATGTCCTAAGAGGTCCAAAGTGTTAACTGGAGAGCCTTCCACTGCTGGTATTCACTGTGATCACAAGTAAACTGAGCCTGTAGTCTGCACATAGTTAGAAGCTGCTGGACTCTTTTCTGCTGCTGGTCCTTAGACCTGGAGCAGTAACAGGAGGTGGGCAGCAGAGTGAGGTGGCTTGAGCTGAAGGTCCCCAGTTCACCAGGGAGCCAGCTCCTCAGCTTGGGAGTGTTGCTAACAATAGTCTTGTGGGGAGAAAGCGTTTAGAGCCATTGGAAGAGACAGAGACACAAAGCAAAACACTTGAGTATATAAATGGAAAGGCAAGAGTCATAATGTGAGATCTATACTTAGCCATATTCCAGGGAATATTTGAATTGCAGCAATAGGGACAAAATCTCAGAAGCATCCAAGCAGAAAAAAAATACATATTAACCACAAAGGAATAAAAAAGTCAAACCAGGCTGGGCCTTCTCTGCAACACTAAATGCCAGAATCCAAGGAGGGAATGTAGACAGCTCAAGAGGTCAGTGTTTGTGTTTCAGCTACTGCTGCTGCATAACAAATTGCCCCAAGGTGTCGTGGCTTCAAGCAACCATTTCCTTACATTCACAGATTCTGTGGTTTAGGAATTTGGAGAGGGCACAGAAGGATGGCTTGTGTCTGTGACATTATTTTGGGGGTCTTGGCTGGAATGACTCAAATACTGGGTGTGACTCAAGGTCTGGGGCTGCCTAAGGTGTAAAGATGGTCATTCCAAAGACCAGATACTTTGGTCTCCAAAGTATTGCTTTTTGGAGATTCTCCTTTATTGTTTCTTGAGGCAAGTTCTCTAGGAATTGATATTGGAAGCAGAGCCATTTAGAATCCCGAAGGGCCCTTCTCCACCCCTAGTCACTGATTTCCTTTACAATGGTGTGAGTTGCAGGTGATTTCTAATCTGCCTTCCTTTGGCTGCCTGGGGGGAACCCCTGGCTTTTTTTTCCTGAGCAGAGATAACCACACCTTAATTTCCCTGGGTGTCAATGGCAACATAGTGTCTATGGGTGGTGTCTTGAACTTCCTCTATATTAAAGAAATTCTGGTTTATCTGTCACCACTGAGATAGACTAAGACAGACCTTCCTTATCATTTCCAAGGTTATTAGCAATTTTGCACTGACACCTGGGATGCATACCCCATCCTCAGAAATGCACAGCGCTACCTGTCATTCCAGATGGGGCTGGAGCTTCGTTTCCATGGGTTGGTTGGGGATATTTTCCATGATGCCACTTAGTGAGTTGTATCATCAATTGGCAGATAATGAAGTGTGAACCATGGTGTGTACCTTCCAATCTAAAACCAAAGTTGGGGAGCACCTGAATGTAACCAGCTTCATGGTCAGAAAGCCATAGAAGGCTTTGTTGCTCCTTACTTGACCTATTTCTACGTGGTCTGCCATTTGCCTGGTGTTTGCTCAGCACCTGGTAAGCAAAGAGCTTTCAGAAAAGGTAGAAAAGAAAATCAATATCTCTGCCCATTTAGACAGCCTCTCACCATTCAGCTACATTCACAGAGTGCTGGGGAGGAACACAGGAGATCTAGGGACCTGGAGAATGCATTCAGTCAATTCATCTAAGTGATCGATGGATTAGTTGCTAGCCTGGATTCAAGAGACTAGGATTTTATAAAACCGTGGCTTGAAGAAACTATACCATCTACCCATGTTTCTCTCTTATAACGTGCCTCTCTGACTGATGAGAAGCAGCACCCTATTATCCTGCTATAAGCCAATAATTATACAAATCTCAACAATAACGTTAGATGCAAAATACAATTACTAGATGTCTAGTCATTTCAGCAATCTTATAACATGGTGTTATTATTGTGGCAACTTTAAAACATGTCTGTAAATTCTTCAGTGGTCTCTCTCATCAACAGGAAGGACCCATGTCCCTCCCTGTGCTCTGAGTGGGCTTGTGACCGATTCGACCAGTAGAACATGGTAGAAGAGATGTTGTCTGACTTCCAGTACCAGGTCAGAAAGTCCACCTGGTCCTTTTGACCCAAGGAAGCCAGTTGCATGTAAGGAGGTCCAACCACCCTGAGGCTGCCATGCTGGAAGGTCGTGCGCAAGTCCTCGGGTCCTGTAGCCATGGGAGTGGCCCATCAGACTGCAACCATGTGAGACCCCAAGTGGGAGCTGCTGAGCCCTTTCCAAATTCTTGACCCACAAAACAATGAGCCGAGTAAAACTGTGATTGTTTCACATCTCTAGTTTGAGGGTGACTTATTACAGAGCAATGTTAACTGGAACAATTATCCACCATTTTACGAGTGAAGAAATTCAGCCTCACAAAGCTTCAGGAACTTGCCCCAAATCACACAATTTCATTTTTTTTTTTTTGCCAGATTTATTCTAGTTTGAAACCAATGCCCTTGACTCCATACCATAATGCCTTTCTAATTAGCCAGGTAATTGCAGGGGAAACACACCACCACTGAGAATGTGTGAATAAAAAATGAAATCTCGCTATTTTATATGCTTCCCTGAAGATCCAGTTGGTGGTGAAGATCTACATCCCAGGCCCACGAGTGTGTGAATGAAAAGTCCTGGTCACAGGATCCTAGGTCTTCTCTCAGGGCAGAAGCCTTGGATGCCTTCTCCCAGGTGTTGTGCTCCACCCCACACTGGCGCTTTCCTGTTGACTCCACCAGCTGGACATTTACCATCAGCTTCTCTGCCAAAAAGCCAGCCATCCCCCTTTTTGGGGGCAAAGAACCAACCATCACTGACCACCGTGGCCCCAGACACATCCCCCCAGGAGTCATTTCATTTGATCTTAGTCACCACACCGAGAGAGAAGTACTGCCACCCACTTGTGGATGCAGAAATCAGGGCTTAGAGAAATCAAGTGATTTTCTCAAGTTAATTGGTAAGTGTTTTTTTTTGTTTTTTTGTTTTTTTTTTGCGGTACACGGGCCTCTCACTGTTGTGGCCTCTCCCGTTGCGGAGCACAGGCTCCGGATGCACAGGCTCAGTGGCTATGGCTCACAGGCCCAGCTGCTCTGTGGCATGTGGGATCTTCCCGGACCGGGGCACGAACCCGTGTCCCCTGCATCGGCAGGCGGACTCTCA
Source organism: Hyperoodon ampullatus (assembly GCF_949752795.1). Lineage (NCBI taxonomy): Eukaryota > Metazoa > Chordata > Mammalia > Artiodactyla > Ziphiidae > Hyperoodon > Hyperoodon ampullatus. Next base: position 21,216,418 of record NC_136927.1, read on the forward strand.
ACCACTGCGCCACCAGGGAAGCCCTAATTGGTAAATTTTAACCCACAGTTTTCTGACTCATTGTACTGTGCTCCTTCTCAATGTCCTCAAAATACTAAACATTAAAAAATGAATTCAGTTCAGTGCTCCTGTGGTACCTGGCCCTTCCCCATTCTGATGAGTCTGATGAGAAGTATTATTTCCACTTCAGGAGTGCCTGGTACCTTAAGGCAAAGCTATCCCCTACCTGAAAACTTTCTCTGGAAAAGCAAAGAGTGCCCTCACCACTCTCTTCCAAACCCCTAACCTTGAGGGTATGTTGGCGGGCAGAGAGATTTCAGGCACAGGTGACTTGAACTGGTAAGTAATCCTGACAGGCTGTGTTCCTTCAGGCAAGTGATTTAACCTCTCGGGTTTCCTTTTCATCAGGTGTAAAGTGAGAGAGTGACCCAGATAAACTCAAACATGCTGTGAACTTCCTATGGATTCATAGTTATCTGGACTAGAAGGCATAAATATATGAAGTGACTTATAATGAAGACACATATGGTAATAACAACGTGAGATTCTGTGAAATCAGTTGCATGCATACTGTCATGGTGATTCTATTTGCTTTTCCTTTTTGAACTTTTATTTTGAACTAATACAAAAAATTGGAAAAACAGAATAGAATTCCCACTTATTCTTCACTTAGACTTTCCAAATACTAATACTTACCACATTTGCTTTATCATTCTTTCTCTCTCACCACACACACACACACACACACACACACAGGTTTTTTTTCTGAACCATCTGAGAGTAAGTTATAAATAGTATGCCCCCTTACATTTAAATATGTCAGTATGTGTTTCCTAAAAACAATTACATTTCAATTGTGAAAATCAGGAAATTAACATTGAAACACTACTATTATCTAATCTCCACACCTTATTCAAGTCTCATCAGTTATCCCATGAATGTTCTTTATGGCAAAAGAAAAAAATGATTCAGATCCAATACAGGATGATTTATATAATTTTCAAATGGGAAAATGTTGCCAACTTTCCATCTCTAGAGAAACCAAAGCCAAAGATAATACGAGGTGGCGTCCTCCTTGCAGGGCACTGGCTAAGAAGACTATAAGCAAAGCCATCCACTGCGTATACAGTAAAATAAAGGCAGAGCTCACAGAACCAAGAGTCTGGAAGCCACAGTAGAAAACTGTTAACCTTTTAGCGGGTCAGCAGTGGTGAACGCTGCACACAGCTGTGTTTATCTGTGTTCTCAGAATCCCTTAGAGCAGTGGTTCTTATATTTAGAAGCAGCATCAGAAGCCTCTGAAAGCTTGTTAAAACACAAATTGCTAGTTCCCACCCCCAGAGTTTCTGATTCTGTAGGTCTGGGGTGGGGCCTGAGAATCTGTATTTCTATCAAGTTCCCAGGTAATGCTGGTGTTGCTGATCCAGGGGACCACAATTTCATATGCTGGCTTAATCAACGACCACCTCCTCATCAAATCCAGTGACCTATTCTCAATGCCATGCCATCCTGTGACAGAGGCAGACATGGGGCAATTTCTCTACTTGCTGGCAGCCTCCCATTTGTACCCAGACACTGGAGTGACTCCAGTTCCCATTCAGGTGTACCGAGAAAATACTATTTATGTGTGAGGTCCACTGACTGTGAACCCTACAGGCAAGATGTTATTTGTGTTAATCAGACAGACAGACACACGATGTCGGCTGGTCTCTGTAAATTCCCTGAAACGACGATAGAGATGGCTGTAAGTGAAGTAAGTCAGAAAGAGAAAAACAAATATCGTATATTAACGCATATATGTGGAACCTAGAAAAATGGCACAGATGAACCGGTTTGCAGGGCAGAAATAGAGACACAGACATAGAGAACAAACGTATGGACACCAAGGGGGGAAAGTGGCAGGGGGTGGTGGTGGTGGGACGAATTGGGAGATTGGGATTGACATATGTATAAAATAGATAATAAGAACCTGCTGTATACAAAAATAAATAAAATTCAAAAAAAAAGAAAAGATTAAGCAAAGCTGGAAATTGAGATAGTCCACCCCCCCATTTTTTTGTTGTGCCATAGGAATTCAATGTTAAGGAAGCAAAGCATGTTCTAGACAGAGTGAGTCCTATGCATCTGTCAATCACTACATCTCAACTCTAGCACTTTGTAGCTGTGCAACTTTGGGAAACTTTCTTAACCTCTCTTAATTTTAGTTTCCTCATCTTTAAAAAAGGAATAATAATACAATTCGCCTATGGTAGATTAAATTACGGTACAGCAGATAATCATCCTCTCCCCCTCAACCTCCATGGGAGGAACATAGTTCCCATTCCATTGATTTGAGGCTTGCTCATGTGACTTGCTTCAGCCAATAGGATGTGAGTATAAGTATGGGGGCTATAGAAAACCAATATATAAGTATAAGGAATCATGTATTTCTATTTTTCCTTTGGGAATTTTTGACTTCTGTCAGATAACCCAGTGGTCATTAAGTGATAAGATAATCAGAACAAACTTGAACCCAGCCCTTGGCTTAAAGCCACGCCTAGCTGAGCCTACCCTAGATCAATTGAACCACAGCCAAACCACATATACATTAATGAGAACTGAGCGTCTGTCGTAGATCCCTGAAAGTTTGTTTGTTATGCAGAAATAGCAGACTGATACACAACATTATAAAACTACTGTGAAGATTAAATAAGATAACAAATGCAAAGGGCTCAGAACAGTGTTGAGCACATCATAAATGCTCTGTAGGTGTGGGCTTTAATTATTATTACACCTATTGCCTAGACCATTGGAAAGGTTTTGATAGTAGGAGAAATGGAATCCTCCCTTCACCACTAGCATCCAAACCTTTCTTATATGTTCTGGAATCCAAAACCTGGGTCTTAGCTCACATATTTGATCTTGACCCAATCACTTTACTTCTCCAAGCCTCAGTGATAATTAATTAAGTAGAGTTGGACACTTCTGCCAACCTCATAGGTTTTTCTTCTCCTTTTCAAATCACGTCAGATGATGGACATACTCAACATTAGGTTTTTACCATGAGATTTTTACCTTCTCTTCAAGAATAAAAATATCCTGAGCAGATCACAGTAGAAAGATCATTCAGTGCCCCAGGATCTTTCTGCCTGGTGCTCAGACAAGGACTGGGCACACAGGGGTTTTCACAAATACCAGAGATTATGCCGGGAAAGGACTGAAGCTTACACCGTGTTTTCAAACCGGTCATAAAATTAAGTTTGAGATTCTTTAATTATGCATTCAGTTTTCATGAACGATTCTTTACTGGTCAGGCAGATCTCAGCTGAGAACAGAAGAAGCAGTGAGTCTGTCGACAGAAGACCTGGATTTAAGGGATGGTTTGTGGGAGAGGCTCTCCTTGTCTGTGACCTGGGGGAGTCATTTAACTTCTGGGTAAAATAAAGGCAATGCTCATAAAGGTATAACCTGTATAGGGATGTTTGAGAATCCAATCATGTCAATGCTGCTGCAGATGTGGTGAAACAAATTTTTTTTAAATCCATTTTTGGAGGAAGTGTAAATAGCCCACGTGGGTGTGTGTGTTAAGTCCATCTGACTTTAAAGTGAGCATGCTGTTTGAGCCAGGAACCCCACTCCCAGAGCTGTACATGATCTCTGGGTGCCTCCCCGTTACCCATTCCTGAGCCCATTCTCCTTTTCCGGCTTCTCACTGCAGAGACTAAAGTAGCCAGACACCTGTTTACCCAGTTTTCCTGTGACTAGGGAAGGCTATGTGATCTGTTCTGGCCAATGAGCTATAAAGGGAGAATCTGGGAAAGGTTTTTCCCTCCATGAATAGAGGGAGAGCCAGTTCTCACTTTCCCAGCCCACCTGCTTCCTGTCTTTGGAGGCTGATGGATGAAAATGTGCTCTCTGGACTGGCAGCAGCCGTCTTGCAACCACAGGTAAGGTTGAGAGAATTGCAGAGACACCAGCCCAGACCCAGGATTGTTAGTCGCTGGCCCAGCCTTGGAAATGGCCGTCTTGGAAATCTAGATTTCTGTTACATGGGCTAATTATGGCTTTTATTATTTAAGCTATTATTAGTTCTGTTACTGGCAGCAAAAGAACTCTTAACTGATATACGATCCTACACCTCTCCCTCTTTCTGTTTCACACACCCGCACACATACACTGTACCCTCGACACATATAGAAAGAAACTTCTAGAGCTGCATGGTCCAATAGAGAGTCACTGCCCCATGTGGCTACTGAGCATTTGGTCAGTGTGAATTGAGATGTGCTGTAAGCATAAAGCACACACTGGGTTTTGAAGACCTAGTACCAGCAAAGAATGTAAAATATCTCACTGTAATTTTATATCGATTGCATGTTGAATGATAATATTTGGGATATACTGGATTACATAAAATATATTATTAATTTCACTTTTACTTTAAAAAATGTGGTTATTTAATATCATGCACCCATTTATGGCTCATGTTATATTCTACTGGACAGCACTGTTTTAGAAGGATAGGTACCAAACTAATGACAATGGTGACCTCTGGAGTGCAAAAGTGAAAGAGGGGCTCGATATGGAGGGAGATGTTTTTCTATATATATTTCTTGAATTTTCTACAATGTGCATATCTTCGTAGGTTAATTCTGTGAGTTTTAGGAATATAGGACAAAATGAAAATAAATGACTTACTTGCAATCCTGCCTTTTCAATTGTGAAGTTATGCACATGTGAGTTGTAAGGACACAGCTTTTAAACCTGATAATCACCTATGTTGGAACATTATTTGCACTTGAATATAGGTACCAGGCATTTTAACTCTCTACAACTTTTAGACAACACATATACAGAGAAGTACTCAGGTAGTGTTTATGGTAATGAAAAAGAGTGTATCTGTTTTTTATCAGAAAACTTTATATATAAAGTGAGCTTGCTTTTGAAGAATTGGGGACATTTTCATGAAATCAACATCAAAAAACTGAAAATGTGACATAAAGAAGTTAAGGTGCTTTGGGGTTAGCTCGTATATAACTAGCAATATTGATGATAACTGTTTTCACTGGTAGAATTCATCCAGGTTCTTGCCTTTTTGTGATGCCTGGGGAGGTTTATTTTTCTCCAAAAACCTCTGAGTCATTGAATTTCAGATTTAACATTGATTTATTCCTTTTGAGAGTTTGCCAAATACAAAGATAAATTGCTCGGCCTAAGTGATTAAGGAAGAATAATGGTTTGTTTCTAGTCAGCACTGTGTTTAGTCCTTTAATTATTATTATTTTTAATTAAAAAGTCAGTACACAATTCTCAACCTGCTCGTGGAGCTGGAGAAGAAAATAACAGCTAGGATCCTGGAAACCAAGGGTGGACAATTCACTGGCCCAGCTGTGGGGAGGGAGGAGACCCTGCAGGACAGCCTAGTTGCTGCTTGCTGGGTTCCAGCAAAGGTTTGATAATTGACGCTAGGTGTACAAGTGGAGGCTTCGAGTGTTTTCATGATTTCCCACAATTCAAGCAGAAATCCAAGTGGTTTTGCTTGTTTCATCGTTTTACTCACAGCTCAGCCACAGGCTGGCTGTGTGATGTTCCCCTTCAGACCTCATCTTCCACGCCAGTAAAACAGATAATCTCAAAAATCATTTCCAGCTTTGAACTTGTCTTATCCTGCCCTCCTCTTCCTTTCCCTTCTGCATCACCCTCTCTCTCCAGATGTTCAGTGTAATCAGAGAAACACGTGCATCGTCTGACATTTATAAATTTATTTATTTATTTATTTATTTATGGCTGTGTTGGGTCTTGGTTGCTGTGCGCGGGCTTTTTCTAGTTGCGGCGAGCGGGGCTACTCTTCGTTGCAGTGCGTGGGTTTCTCATTGCGGTGGGTTCTCTTGTTGAGGAGCATGGGCTCTAGGCGCATGGGCTTCAGTAGTTGTGGCATGTGGGCTCAGTAGTTGTGGCTAATGGGCTCTAGAGTGCAAGCTCAATAGTTGTGGCACACGGGCTTAGTTGCTCCACGGCATGTGGGATCTTCCTGGACCAGGGCTCGAACCTATGGCCCCTGCATTCGCAGGCAGATTCTTAACCACTGTGCCACCAGGGAAGTCCCATCGTCTGACATTTAAAGCCACGGTTAATTATCTGCATTACAGATGTCCCTACTACTAAAATATATACCTTATGTATATTAAATTGTATGTACTGTATATTAAGTTATATATACTATATGTTTATATTACATATTAAATTATAGACTAACATCAAAATTATATATAAGTATGTACAATATAAAATATTATACATTTAATTTTATACACTTTATGTATTTTATTATATTTTAATAAAGATTTATCAAATATTTAATAACATAAATTTATATACAAATATAAACAAAATAGAAAATTTTAATTTAAAAATATATCTCATATATTTTATATTATGTATAAAATCATATATTATATATAATTACATCTAATTATATACTATATGTAAATATATGTATGTATATACATAAATACACATACACGGGGAAGAAACTTCATTGTGGAAAACATACACATAAACTCCCAGGCTGCAAAAATTTCTCTGGGAGAAGTCAGAGAAAAAAACTATGTAATTATATTTCCAAATATGTAATAAAACCTAAGTTTAAAAATGCTTCATAACTGTTGTTTGGAAATTGAATTTTAGAGAATGGATGGTAAGCTTAAATTCTCTTTAAGCTGCTTTGTTTTTCCATTTCCCTGACATCTCTAAACTAGGACTCCTTGAAGGATGAAGAGTTCTTTGCTAGCATTCATTCCACTATCCACTAGAATTTCACTACAGTTGCTCTAGGTGTATAGTCAGACTCAGGACCCAACATACACAGCCAATTAACAAACCTCTTCTCAACATGGGCATGGCGAGCGTGTATAAAAGCATGATTTACTTGGATTTATTGAGGCGGCAGTAAATAAATTTGGGAACCCTGAATTGCATTAGAAAAACATGACTGAGCATTTAAAGCTTTTTCTCAGTAAAATAAACGGTGTGTTTTCTGACAATCTCTTTCCCACGCATTAATATGGAAAAAGTAATTTATCAAAAAATGGTAACAGAAACCAGCAAATACCTTAATTTATGTTATTATCCCAGCCAATATAAAATTCAGGGAAGCAGAAATGGCTCTGGTAGAGACCAGCGGTAGCAGCTGCTCCACGACTCCATGGAGCGTGGTCTACTTGAGGGATGCCAGTTGCCATAGCAGCAGCGATGCCAGTGAGTGGCCTGCAGCCTCAGACAGCCGGCTCTGCCCCAGGGAAGGGGTGCAGAGTACGGGCCCTTCCTTGGGGTTGGCAGGGTGGAGGTGGGGCATATGACCTAGCTCTCCATTAATCTTTGGTGGATACAGGATGCATTCAAGTTGGTCCCTGCCTCCAAGGAACTTACAGTTAGGCTGAGATGCCCTAACACAGGTATATTATGTGATATAAGGGCTTCATGTGTCCAGAGGAAGGGCAATTGATGAAGGCTAGGACAGTCAAGGAAGCTTTCTCAGAAGGAAGTAGGATTTAAATTAGATCCTGAAGAATAAATGAAACTGAAGTGGCCACCCTCATGCCATCGTGGCTATGGATTTTTAAGTTAGCCTGTTTGCATTGTGTAACTCCAAAATCTTAGAAGTTTGGTGTTGAGTCTGGAACTTATCCAATCTTACTTTACGTAGAGCTGGGGAAACAGAAGAAGGAGAGGAACGAGTAGAGGGTTTAGGTGCTGAGAGGAACGAGACTGCAGTGGCACAAGGCTGGAAGGGACCCAAGGGGAGGCACTTAGGCCCGGGGTTAGGGTTAGGGTTAGGGCTGGGGACCAGGCAGGCAGCTGTTTCCTCCTGGCTGACAGGAGCCCTCCACACATACTTCCAGCCCCTCTCAGGTGAGTGTAATCACTGGTCCTAGAGTCTCAGAAAAGGGGGTCCTCCCCCTCCGCAACCTCCACCACTCCCCCCTCCCCCAACCCCCGGTCAGGCAGCAAATCTGACTTTTGTAAGACAGTAATAAGGTTAAGTGCCTGATGAGTCTGGACAGCAGATTATTCTTGCTATCCTAAACCATATTCCATAGCCGACTGCTTTTTTGTTTCAGTAGAATAGTTTACATTTGCAGAGAAGTTGAAAGTACAGAGAGCATGCATATTCCCCACACTCAGTTTCCTATTATTAACATCTTACATTAGTTTGGTACATTTCTCACAACTAAACACTGTTGTTAACTAAAGCCCATACATTCTTCGAATTTTCTTAGATTTTACCTAATCTTTTTCTGTCCCATTATCTCATCTAGAGTTCCACATTATCTTTTTTTCTTCTTTTTTCCTGATTCTTTCTTGGATGTGACAATTTATAGACTTTTCTTACTTCTGATACTTTGACAGTTTTGAAGGGTACTGCTCTTCACAGGAATTTAAACCTACATACCAACTGAGGAGATGATCGTCCATTGACCATTTGTTTTTCTAAATGCATCTGATCCTTTACTTGACCTCTGCCCTTGGGGTCGATTGAATTGGTGGCCTTGATTTTTCACCCCTAAATGCAGGTATTTCCTGTATTTCCCCACTACTTGACTTTGGGTTTGCTCATCTAAGTTGTGCTGGCCAAAGGCAAGTGGGCAAAAGCGGCAGGGGGCCAGGACTGAGTCGAGGCTTTTAGAGGACCCTGTGATTTCACTGACCCCCTCTGCTTTTGTCATGGCCACGAGGAGAATGCGGCCGAGCTAGTCCACTGCTGGGGGGCGCAGAGTCGCCCTCAGCTGTGCCGGGCTTAGACCAGCTCACCCCACCCAATGCATGGATGAATGAACAATATTCAAAGCTTGTTATTTTTAGCCTCTGAGCTCTGGAGAGATTTGTTATGCAGCAATAGTTAACTGATACATGCCCTGAGGCTGAATATACTTAAGATATAAAAAACTTTTTAAAAAGTTAGTTTAAAAAAATCTTTTTCTGAGAACATATAATCAAGAGGACCACAGGCCTCATTGGGTTATTTTAGTGTCTGTCACGAGAGGACAGGCTTCTCACTGAAAATCTGAGCTGTCTCACCTCTGAGCCCGAAGGACAATGTCTTCAGCTACTGACAAGCTTGATTTGGGTAAAATCTAGATTGAACTGTTGAAGAATGTGTTCATTCATTCCTTCAACAGCTATTTATTTGGTGCCTAATATGTGATGGGACTTCTGCTTGGTGCTGATCACACAGGGATGAGCAAAGGGGGACAGACATGGCCCCCGTCCCCAGGGAGGTGACTTCAGGGGAGAGATGAGTAAGAATGCATTGACAAGGGGTATGGTTCTCCAAAGAAAGCTATTGTGCATGCATTTGTGGGGGATCTGACCTGTCTACAGTCTCAGGAAAAGCTTCCCTGAGGACGGTGACCTGAATTCTGAATCAACGGGAGTTGACTGGGCAAAAGAGGGAAGCAGAGAACAACACTTTCTACAGCAGGAGGAAGGGTGGGCTGGACTTCAGGGCAGGGGGGGCCCGGGGGCAGGAGGGTCAGTGCACGCTGCCTGTTTCGGGTGTCCCCACTGCCCGCTGTGCATGCCAGAGTGGGGAAGTTTCCTCTCCTCACATCCTGGCACCATGCTTTCTTTTTTTTAATTGAGGTATAGTTGTTTTATAATGTTGTGTTAGTTTCTACTGTACAGCGATGTGAAGTAGAGTTCCCTGTGCTATACAGCAGGTTTTCATTAGTTATCTATTTTATACAGTTTAGTGTATATATTTCAATCCCAATCTCCCAATTCATCCCACCCCCCGCTTCCCCCATACATTTGTTTTCTACATCTGTGTCTCTATTCCTGCCCTGCAAATAGGTTCATCTGTACTATTTTTCTAGACTCCACATATATGCGTTAATATACATTTGTTTTTCTCTTTCTGACTTACTTCATTCTGTATGACAGCCTCTAGGTCCATTCACATCTCTACAAATGACCCAATTTTGTTCCTTTTTATGGCCGAGTAATATTCCATTGTATATATGTACCACATCTTCTTTATCCATTCGTCTGTCAGTGGGCATTTAGGTTGCTTCCATGACCTGGCTATTGTAAATAGTGCTGCAGTGAACATTGGGGTGCATGTGTCTTTTTGAATTATGGTTTTCTCTGGGTATATGCCCAGGAGTGGGATTGCTGGGTACAGATGGCCAAGAGGCACATGAAAAGCTGCTCAACATCACTAATTCTTAGAGAAATGCAAATCAAAACTACAGTGAGGGGGCTTCCCTGGTGGCGCAGTGGTTGAGAGTCCGCCTGCCGATGCGGGGGACACGGGTTTGTGCCCCGGTCCGGGAGGATCCCACATGCCGCGGAGCGGCTGGGCCCGTGAGCCATGGCCGCTGGGCCTGCGCATCCGGAGCCTGTGCTCCGCAACGGGAGAGGCCACAACAGTGAGAGGCCCGCGTACCGCAAACAACAACAACAACAACAACAAAAAAAACTACAATGAGGTATCACCTCACACCAGTCAGAATGGGCATCATCAAAAAATCTACAAACAGTAAATGCTGGAAAGGGTGTGGAGAAAAGGGAACCCTCTTGCACTGTGGGTGGGAATGTCAACTGATACAGCCACTATGGAGAACAGTATGGAGGGTCCTTAAAAAACTAAACATGGAGTTGGTGCCATGCTTTTTAAACACGCCAGGCCTGCAGCTCTTTCTCAGGCTATAACTCAAGGGTGAGCCAAGAAGGCACATGATGGTTGGGGGCTTTCCCATGGGGGCTGCTGGTGGCTGAGCATTCAGTGGTGAGGGGTGTCTAGCCATGGAATCTGGCAGCAGAAGAGTGATCAGGACAAGGTGAAAACAGGGTGTCCAGGAGTTTCCTGCACAAATGGTTCTTCCAGCAGGACCTTGACTGCTAACCTCTGAATTAGCCTGGTTCCCTGCCTTCTAGCTGATTCTGTAAGAGACGCCTTTCTAATAAAGTACTTTTCTGCTTTAGTTACCCAGATTCTATTTCTGTTGCTAAAACTAAGAACCCTGACAAGGAGCAGATCATGCTGGGTCTTCTAGGTCAGACTGAGGAACATGCCTCTAGCCTAAGAGAACTTGAGGTCCACAGAGCTGCTAGAGCCAGGAGTTAGAGCTTCGTGTCTCCAGTCGAGTCCCTAAGACAAGGAGTTGAGTGCAAACAGCTTATTAGAGAAATGATCCCAGTGAGAACCAGTAGGGGACAGATGGCAGCCATAAAGAGTATGTTAACAAGCCAGTTACCTCTGTGGACAACTGGGGGTCAGTCCTACTGGGAGCTGTGGGAACAGAGTTATGTTACTTGAGGGAGGCCAGAACTGGGGTATTTACCCACCAACTCCCATGGGTCATTGGTTAAGAACTGCTCCAGGGAGGAGGGTATTCACTGCCCAGAACCTCCTGTCTGCCCTGAGCAAGGGTCAAATGGGCTACAGTGGCCAGGGAACCCGCTCAGGTGAAGAGTTGCAGGTGTTGGCAGTTGGAAGTCTCAGAATCTCTACCCTCAAAAAAGGTCAGTGCTGGAGGGGTGTTGGGGGCTGGGTTGGGGGAGAGCAGGAGGTACAAGAATGTTTTCACCATCTGGTGCTTATATCTTGTAAACTGTAAATGTTAACCTAGCCTGGAGGCCATAGGAAAAAAACCGCCATGGGTGTCCAGTGCTGTCCCCTGCCCCATGAAAAACTAACCATTCGATAAAAGGTATAACAAAGCCCATCACGGGATAGAACCCGTGTCCCCTGCATTGGCAGGTGAATTCTAATCCACTGCACCAGCAGGGAAGTTCCTTTTTTTTTTAATTTATTTTTATTTTTGGCTGATTTGGGTCTTCGTTGATGCGCGTGGGCTTTCTCTAATTGTGGCGAGTGGGGCTACTCTTCGTTGTGGTGTGCAGCCTTCTCATTGCAGTGGCTTCTCTTGTTGCAGAGCATGGGCTCTAGGCACACGGGCTTCAGTAGTTGTGGACTTCCCTTTGTGTGTGTGTGTCCCAATATTCTCTTTTTATGAGGATGAAGTCTCACCCGTGTGACCTCATTTGACCTCCTGACAACCTCTTTAGAGGCCCTATCTCCAAATATGGTCTCATCCTGAGGTACTAGGAGTTAGAAGGAGACTCACATAACACCAACTAAACAGCCTACTTATCAAGATTCCCTCAATGTGCTCACCAACCTGAAGTCAATAATAATAAAGTCATACATTTTGCCCAATTCCAACAAGCTCTTTGCCTTGCGGGATTCACCTCCAAATCACCTAACTCAGTTCTAAAACCATTCTCTGTCAAGAGAGCATTCTTTCTTACTGCAGCAATCTAGTCAGTGCAGCTTTGCTTGATCAACAGCTTCCTCTGGCGATCTTTGGGGAGTTTGACAGGATCAAATCAAATGATAAAGGAAGACCCCATGATAATACCTGGCACTTAGAGGTACTCAATAAATGTCAGATTTTTTTTTCTCCTGGTCCGATCTCATCACAAGAGAAAGGATTTTCAAAGCTCGGAAAAAAAATTTTTATTTTCTTCTTTTGGTCATGCCCAATTGACAAGATAATCTCACTTCAGAAACTTTCTCTCTGTTTGGTTTGAATAAATCTGTGCCTAATACAAATCAACAGTTTCCAAGTTATTTTCAACTCTTATAATCTTCAGAATGTCAGAATCAATTAGAGCTTAGAGGTTTTTTCATGTGTAATACGATTCCCTTGAACATGGCAGTTGCTGGGAACTTTGCAGACTCTAGCAGTTGAGTGTGAATTATGGAACCAACTACTGTTATGTAAATTACAGGAAAATAGAGAATAATTTCTCCCTGTAAGATCGGAACATAGCACTCTTTGTATTGAAAGCAATACCTACTGCTACCTGATTTTATTAGTTACTTCTATATATGTCTGCCTTTCTGCAAAGCAGAAAGTGACTGGAAGAAAGGGTTATGTTTAACTAACTCTATACTTCCCTTATAATCTAAGATGGATTTTTCGCACACAGTGAGGCTTCGATACAAATTGATGGAATAGAATAGAATTTAGTCTTCAGTAATGAGGAGAGCCTTGGAGAGTGAAGGAGGAGGTCATTTGTGTGCCTCTCTCATGGGTGAGCTGCTCAATATACCTCTTTTCATTCAGTCCTTACCCACGATCCTGTGCAAACAGAATTGCTCTTCTCTTCTAATAGATGAGGAAACTGAAGCTTGGAGAGGGTAATCTGGCCAAGGTCACAAATGAGATAAATGACAGGGACAGAGAGAAGTCCAGATCTACTATTGCTTCCTAATGGAAAGTAGTAAAAAAAAATCTTTGGGACTTCCCTGGTGGCTCAGTGGTTAAGAATCCGGCTGCCAACGCAGGGGACACGTGTTTGAGCCCTGGTCCGGGAAGATCCCACATGCCCCAGAGCAACTAAGCCTGTGCACCACAACTAGAGCCCACGTGCTTAGAAACCATGCTCCGCAACAAGAGAAACCACCACAATGAGAAGCCCACGCACCGCAACGAAGAGTAGCCCCCGCTCGCCACAACTAGAGAAAGCCCACACGCAGCAACGAAGATCCAACGCAGCCAAAAATAAATTAAAAAAAAAATCTTTGCTTTCCTGTAGAGAGATTTAGGTAGATAACTTTGAAAGTCAACCAAGCATGTATTATTTAAGGCAGCCAAGGCATTCTTAGTTTGCATAAAAACAATGACAACAACAACAAAATAAACCAACCAAACTGTCAATTCAAGAGGAAAAAAAATAACCGAAAGGGTGGTTGTCATAAGGGTTTGCTCATTTTAATAATGTTTTGCTTTTCCTGTGCTTCCCTTGGTTTTACTCCCAGCTTTTATACATTTATTTCTGCCTTTCTGGTTAGCTCTCCAAGGACGGTTAAGGCGGGAGGACTCTGGGCTCACCCACACGCCTTCTGCTCTGTCCTCTACAAGCCGAGAGCTGCCTCTGTAAACAAACTCCAGTGACCCTACCGGAAGGCCTTTCTCGAATGCTAGGCCCCTGCCTCGAGAAGCCAAATGTGCTGGAGAATTACTTCTACTGGGAGCCGCCTTGACCGGTGCCTGCTAGGGATTTGGTATAGACACCCTCACCACCTCCCTGAGGGCGGGGTAACCCCAGGGCATGTTCAGCACAGTCTCCCAGAGGTCCTCACAGGCCTGAGCCCCTGTGCCACGGCGGGAATTTGCTTCACAACACACACTTTATGGGAGTCCGTCCCTCCCCTGTCTCACTTCCCCACCCCCTCCTGGTGCTTCCTGAGGCTCTTCCCCGGGTACGAAACCCTTTTAAACAAACTGGCCTGGACAGGGAGTGGGGCCGTGAGAATTGAGGCTTCCTCTGCCTCTTCTGTGGGTCATAAATACGGTGATGAAGGGAGGATGCCGATTCCGGGAGGAGGGGACGTGGGGAGAAAGGAAGGAGTCTCACTGAGGTACGTAGCGAGGGGAGGAATCTTGGTTTCAGGATATGTCTTATGCCTGCTATGTTATTTTGGGGCATAACCTGAGTGAGAACTAAGGGTCTCCTGGGCATTCACCTTTCTCACTAGGAAGGGCATTGCAGTCAGATTTCTGATGTGTTAATATGGGAAGTGGTGGGCTTCCCTGGTGGCGCAGTGGTTGAGAGTCCACCTGCCAATGCAGGGGACACGGATTCGTGCCCCGGTCTGGGAAGATCCCACATGCCGCGGAGCGGCTGGGCCTGTGAGCCATGGCCGATGAGCCTGTGCGTCCGGAGCCCGTGCTCCACAATGGGAGAGGCCACAACAGTGACAGGCCCATGTACCGCCAAAAAAAAAAAATATGGGAAGTGGTGATGGCAGTGAGGGGAGATGAATAAAGGTTGAAAACAAAGATGAGAGATGAGGAACTAGGTAGACAAGACCAGCTTCTAGAGCTTTGCCGCCATGGTCCTTACACCAGCAGCATCGGTCTCACCTGGGAGCTTGTTAGAGATGCAGTCTCAGGCTCCGCCTCCTGAATCAGAATTTGCATTTTAACAAGATCCCAGGTGATTCATATGCACACAATTTGAGAATCACTACCTTATAAATCTAAACAAATAAGAGGAAAATATACCTTGAGCTTTCAGTTGGTTTTCCCTCTTTCATCTACTTATTCACCTGCCTACCTGAGCTCGGTCTTTTCTTTCCTAAAATATTTTCCACACTATCTAGTCCTGATAGGGTTCCCCCCCCCACACTAAAAATCATTTTACCTACCCTAAACACTAAATCAAACTACTATATCAGTGATTCTAGATGCTTTCCAAAGTCTTTATAACTAATGGATTATCAAGTTAGTCATGTGATCTTGGGCAAAAAAGTGACCTGTGGGAATTTAAGTTGCCTCATCTTAAATCATGACTGCCTGATTCTAAAAGTCCCCTAATTTCAGTCTGATAGATACAGATAAAAATGTTTCCAGGAATACTTTCCTGGTAGATTGTCGGAGTAACGGTCCCAATTTATTCATCTCTCTCTCTCTCTCTGTAAGCACACCTTTGAGTATCTCCTGCCCACCTTGACTCTGGGCCTGACTACATAACTTGCTCTGACCAATGGGATAGAGCAAAAGTGCCTCAAGCAGAGGCTTGAAAAGTGCTTGTGCCCTGGGGCTTGCCCTCTCTTGCTGCTCTCGGGAACAGTGTGACTACCAACATGTGAACAAACTCAGCTGGCCTCTTGGAGGTGCAGGGCCCAGTCACCCCTCCCACCCCAGCCAACAGCCAGTGCTAAACACCAGACATGTGAGTGAGGTCATCTGAGACCAATCAGCTCCCAACCATGCCACCATTTGATGGCACCCACTTGAGTAACCCCAGACAAGGCAAGCAGCTCTGCCCAGCTGAACCCATCCTAAGTTGCTGACCCAGAGAATCAGGAGCTAATACAAGCTGGTTGTAAGCTATGGCACCTTGATGGCTGCAAAAGCCAATCTGATATGACTTCTTTGCCTTTAATTCTCCATTACAACTTCTTAAACAGGGCTTGGTAGTTATTTTCAACGGGGATAAAAAAATCATTTTTATCATCAGAAATTAGTGCCCCGTCCCCTTACGACTGACCCTTTAACCGCCCACTCTAATGACCGATTCTTGGTTGACCATACTCCGTTTGATGAAAGAAGAAAATATATTTTTCTCACAAAGTTAGCAGCATGCTCCTTCCTCAAACACTGGTGCAGAAATAATGAGATGGGGATTTTCTCTCTTTTTTCCCTCCCTTCTTTTGATTGCAGCTGAATTGGATGATCCTGCACCGGCCGTTCTGATTGTGTGTGTGCTGTTCCCATGGGCTTCTCGTCTAAAGTAGCAGATGTATTTCTCTCTGTCTCTCTGAAGAAATGACAATAGAAGTAAACTGTGGCCCTGTAGCTTATTCAAAGCTCTGAAAGCAGAGGCGGGCTTCAGAGAAACCCAGCGGAACTCTGACATTCGTATAGGCGTCCCTGTGGACGTGGTTGTTGGGTGGAATGCCCCGTGGAGATGAAAGACCACCAGCCCCGAGTGGTTTGGGGCCATAACGGTTAGAAAATGACAAACATACTCATTGTTTCCTGACTTAGATGAAAACAAAACAAAACAACTCCCACGCTGCAATCATAGCCACTTGACATTACCCAGCTCATATACAATGCAGAATGCATTTTGCCTTTGAAATGGGCTGGTAATGTTGTTTTCTGTCTATATGGGACCAGGGCAGATGAAAAACATGAAGACAAACACGGCAACTTCAATCCATTTTGGATATTAAATACCTATTCGCCAGGGTCCAGGCACATCTCTCATCTCTCACAGAGGGCGGACATGAAGCCACGTCCCTGCAGAAACTCTGAATGGCAAATGACAGATCGGAGTGCCATTCTGAGGACTGCTTTTATTTTTCCACATTGTGGATGGAATGGAACTGGACGTGTTCTGTCCTCTGCTTTCTCTGGCATTCGGAACTGTGCCCCTGCCGGGAGCTCAGAATCAGGCAAACATTTTTTTCCTCTTCTGATTTATACCCTTCATCTTTGCCGCAGGCTGTCTTCCAGCTATTTAGTTATTATTCATCTTTCCAGCCATACCCTAACTGTCTTTCCTGCATCTAGATCTTTTTGAAAAAATTCACTTTCTTTGTTATTTCCCAATATTTCTCATGTTGTTTATATGTTCTTTTTTTCTTTTTAAAAATCTCTTTCCACGTCTCTTTTATTCGGGGGTAATATTTTTATTAGTAGTTCTATTTTGAGTTACTTCTTATTTCTCTTCTTTCAAAAATTGGTTGTCAATTGAATGCACAAATGAATAAAGAACAGTGAATAGAAATATCTCAAGAGGATGTTGGAGGGAAAGGAGGATTATGTTGAGGTGGAGAGGAGCAGATGGCAGCTGCTAGTGAAAGAAAAACACCTCTAATAAATGAATATTTAGTTACCCATTTTCCAAACCCAAGTTTGCCAATAGGGGCGCTAATGGACACAGCCAGAATCAGCCGGCCAACACACCAGGAAACTGCGAGAAACTATGCCCACTCCAGCAAGAAAAGTCAGAGAGACAGGTCAAAAGAATGGAAGGAACTTCTGGAGAACCCGAGTAAATACTGGACCCCTGATGTACAGAACCAACAAGGATGCTCCAGGGAGGAAAGTTTAACAGGGGCTAAAATTATTAATATGTAAATATTAACATTTCTCCCTTTTCATGCTCACCGCCTTCATCTGGGGATCAGTCCAGCCGGCTCCCAAGCACTCCATTATTACGGAGACTTTGGAAACTGAGAGAAAAATTAATGCACGTGGAGATGCTAAGTGATTCCCCTAAGAGCTGGCTGGGGAAAGAATTTGTTGAGAGAGAAAAAAAGCCTTTGGGGCCTGACGTTCAGGGTGCTGGGAGATGTGAGGGCAAGTAGAGAGGATGTGACACCCTCGACAAAGTGGAGAAAAGCAGAGCGTATAGACAAGGTCTGTAGGAAATGCTCCCATTAGCATTCTTTGTGAGAGGTCGGGCAAGACTAGAATGAATCTAAATTGGACTGGGAATGCAGTGCTGGCTGAGACTGGACTAGGTGGAGTTACCTGTGTAACAGAAAATCTCCTGGTTCAACTCTTAGGACCCAGCTGTCACGTCACAACACCACACATCACACATCATAACATCAGAAAATGCAGAGAGAGTGGAGAGGGGCCACTCTTCATTTAATGATCAACACAAGTTGAAGCTATTTTATGATCCTAACTCTCTTGTAAGGATGCAGATTTTCTAGCACCTGAATTCTGGGAAGGGATGCTATGTGCCAGCACTCTGATTCCCCTGGAATCAGTCAGACCCTGACACAGGATTGGAGAGCAAGGAGCTTATCTGGAGGTGGTCAGAAAGCTCAGGTAGGTGAGCAAGGAAGGGACACAGGGAAGGGAAGGAAACCAGTGGAGGGTATGTTTTCAAGCCTGATGTCTGAATAAAATTGTACAAAGCCTAGCTGAAATGGCACTTCACCTATACACGCATTTGTAAAGCGACTGAAACACACAGAGGCTGACATATATATATACAAACATACATGTTTATGTGTGTGTAGACACATACACACATACATACCCGATAATTTCAAAACCCTTGAATGACTTGGATACATTACTCTGCACTCCTGGTGTGTTTTGCTTCCATCAGCCTAGCTTTGGGCCAGTAACGGTGCGTCTGGAAGTGTGTCAGTGCAGCAGAGAGAAGGCTGTGGGGATGGGGCTAATATTTACCAAGCAGGGGCAGCTTGCCCACACACGGCGCCGGGTGTTTGGGGTGCTTCAGTAAGCCTGTGAGGTCAGGGCTACTGCCATTCCCACCTGATCGCTGAGGAAGCAGCCATAAGAGGATGAGGTCTAGAGGTGACACCCAGGCAACCTGACTCCAGAGGCTGAGTCCTTGGCCGCCGAGCTGCACCTGCTCCTGGGGTGGGCGGCGGGGAGAGGCTAAGAGGCGGAGGGGCCATGCTGGCAGCAGGGATGCTGGAGTTGTTAACAGAGATGAGCGTGAAGCTGTGTGGTTAATCTTTAACTCTAGGAGATGGACGTGGCCGTCATGTCCAGGGAACCCCCAGCTACCTTGCCCTGCCCTCCCCGCAGGCTTGGAGTCACTCTGGGGTGGTGCCTGGCCGTGGGGTGAACCCATAGGAGAGCGGGACGGTCAGAGGAGTGGGAGGCCCTACGAGAGGCCTTGAGGTCAATTTATATTCACCAGGTCCGGCTTCACCTTAACATTTGGTTTTCCTTTTTCTCAATTATTCACCATATACGTGTCTCTGGACAGTTATGTGAGGAAGGATGGGCACGTTCGTGGCTAGAAGCCCTGCCCTGATTCTCTAGCCTGTTTGGGGCCCACGGTGCCATGTCTGGAGCCTGGAGGGGGCAAGGTTGGAGACACAAGGGAAGGGGAAGAAAAAAGGCAGCTGGCGTCGCCTGGGGTTGCAGGACCTCTGCTTTGGCCTCAGGGACGTGTGGGGACTGCACCCTGCAGCATTGCCGCTGAGGAGCAGCCGGTCTGGGGGCAGGAACTTGCTTCTCCAAGAGGGATCTGCCCGGCGGGGAGAAGGGTCAACTGTCAGCCAAGCTCACAGTTCACTTCAATAAATAACTTTGCCAAGACCAACATTTATTGTGCTTTTCTAGGTTCTGAAAAAGCTAATTTCCACTTCTCTTCTTCTTCCTCCACTTCTCCACTCAACTCCTTTCCCCAGCCCCTCCCACCCTCCCCAGCCATCACATCCACAGATGCACACCCCCAGCGCCATCAGGCTGCATTCTGAGAGTCAGGCAGTTATGTCAAATTCACATCAGGAACTACCCCTTGGCGTACACTCAGGTATCAGGTTGGCGTTCCAAACTGGGGGACACACAGGGAGCACCATGTGGACTTTTCAGGGAAGCCCCACTAGAGTGGTCCCATTGCTTATTTCAGAAAGGATTTGAGAAGCTTCTTGTGAGGAAGTCCTTCCTTATGTCTACTCTAAATCTCTATTGCTGTAATTTAACAATCAGCACATCCCCAGAGAACAAATTTGTGACCACAAAGAACATTAGACACAACAAACATGAAAAGAATCACATTTAGATTAGTAAATATTTAAGAAACATCTGATAGCATTAGTAACAAAGGCAACCTATGAAAAGTTAATTGTTGAGACCAATGACTAGCAGAGACTGGAGAACTGGAAAGGGTTTTTTTAAAATCTATAGAGCAAATCAATATCCTCTACTAGAGATATTGTTTTAAAAATCATTAAAGAAGCAAAAACCTGCATCTTTGAGTTTATCTGGTTTAACGTGCAGTACAAGAAAAACAAGCCCACCTGTGTAGACCAGCCAGAAACCATCCTGCACCTTTGGGTCACTGTCCCTTCCCTAACATGGTTACACCCAAAGCAGTGACGGAAAGTTGCTCAGAGCATAACTAGGGAAACACTCTTTTAGTCTACAACTGCCAAACCAACACGGTTTCTGCACGGATGGTAAACACTGCCGGAACTGAAGTATTGATATTTCACTGTAGATTTGGAAACCTCTGCCCACTTGTGCTTGGGGTTTACATCTCAATGTCCTGGCAATGTTCTCAATCCCGGTTTTCCCTTGATATTGCAAAGTTGGTGCGGATGAAACACAAAATTAAAAAGCTACATAGGAAGGACAGTAAAGAGGATTTGAAATCCTGGAAATTGCTTGGTGGAAGGTGTATTTATCTGGTGAGGTGCTGTTTTAAGACAGAGTTTAAATGGCTGCATTTGTTCGGTGTTTGGTCATCTGCATGTTTGTTTGGTGACCTATGTTAATGCTCAGAGTTATCCAGCCTTTTGGGGGTGGGGTGGGCGTTCAGGTCTGTTTCCCACTGGAGAGAAGCACTCAGTCTTTGGTAAAAACACAAGTGAGTCATTCATCCCTGCTACCTTGGCTGAAAAATGGAGTTTTCAGAGTTTACCTTGTGCATGCGAGCTATTCATTTACAATCAAGTACACATGATTTGTGTCTCATTTATCTAGTAGGAAATGTTAATGGCTTTGGGTCTGGGTTTCTCAACGGAACAAACATGCACGCTTTTATTCTCCAGTCTGTCAGCATCAACATTAATGTTGAACCACCATTAACCAAAGTTGACTTGCAGAAAGAAACCTTATAAATTATGGTCCATTGTTGGTTGAATCAACCAGCAGTGACCCAGAAAGCGGCTATGAAGGCTTCTCCCCTCTCCAGGATGGAAACAGGCTGGGGACGAGGTTGGTGAGGAGGAGGGACAGTGATTCCTTTTGCTTTCCCCATGAAGACGCCACTCTAAGGTCTAATGCCAACTGTCCTCCACCCCTGGCCTTAGTGCTGCCTGTGGCCTCCTTGGAAACAATAGTATGAGACCTTTTGGGGTCCCCTCTGGTGATGGGGGAGCAGCAGGGGTGGGAAGGGCAGGGTGGGCACAGCCCTGAAGAGACGGTTTTATGAGATCTGAGGCATGGCTCATGAGAGCCCTTGAGCTGTGCTGTCAACCATGGGCCATGTCACATGAGGCTCTGGGCACTTGAGAGGCGGTGGCCCGAACTGGGGTGCACTGTGCACGTAAAGTACACGCTTAGTAAGACGTGGGAGAAAATGAGAATGTAAAGAGCTCATGAACATATCTGAGAAGGTTGAGTACCTGTTGAAATGATAGCATTTTGGATATATTGGATTAATAAAATCTATTATTAAAATTTTATCTTAATTGTTTTGTCTCCCTTTTAAAATGTGCCTGCTAGAAGTTTAAGATGGCCTTTGTGGCCCACTTTACATTTCTAGGGGACGGTGTTTGTCATGATGGTGAATTCAGAGGGAGAAAACACTTTGACTAGAGCAAGTGACCCAAAGTCTCCTTTAAGGAAATAAAGTTAGTACTTGTGGGAAGAGTCTGAAGGAGGGGGAGAAACCCTGAATTGGGGACAAATAAATCGAACGGTGTTAGAGTTCCAGACACACAGTTGTACCGGCTCCCTTCCCTAGTTTGGAGGCAATTCTTCAGAGCAGGTTGGTGGCCAGTGCTAAGACATTACAGTCAGTCCCCTACATACGAACCTTCAAGTTGCGAACTTTC
The DNA here is from genome assembly GCF_949752795.1 of Hyperoodon ampullatus. Lineage (NCBI taxonomy): Eukaryota > Metazoa > Chordata > Mammalia > Artiodactyla > Ziphiidae > Hyperoodon > Hyperoodon ampullatus. Next base: position 21,238,481 of record NC_136927.1, read on the forward strand.
AAAGATGCGAACGTGCATTCCATCAACGTCAGGCGCGAGTGACATTGCAGCTTGCCCTATTGCTGACGATCCTTCACCTCTACCACCTCCCACCTCCTCTCCCTCCTCCAGTCAGTAACTCTTCTTGCCTGTTCACTCGATGCCAGGCCCTGTATGCCAGCTGTTGTACTGGACTACTGTACTTTTCAAGGTACTGTACTGCAAGATTAAAAATGTTCTCTCAGGCTTCCCTGGTGGCGCAGTGGTTGGGAGTCCGCCTGCTGATGCAGGGGACACGGGTTCGTGCCCCGGTCCAGGAGGATCCCACATGCCGTGGAGCGGCTGGGCCCGTGAGCCATGGCCGCTGAGCCTGCGCGTCCGGAGCCTGTGCTCCGCAACGGGAGAGGCCACAACAGTGAGAGGCCCGCATACTGCAAAAAAAAAAAAAAAAAAGTTCTCTTTATTTTTTGTGTTTGTTTGTTTGTTTTTTATGTATTATTTGTGTGAAAAGTATTCTAAACCTATTATAGTAGAGTACTGTATAGCCGATTGTGTTAGTTGGTACCTAGGCTAACTTTATTGGACTTACGGACGTGCTCTCGGAACAGAACTCATTCGCATGCAGGGGACTCACTGTACTGGAAACACTGCACACTAGCCCACTGCTGGATAAGACTGCACCTCGTCCCTCACAGTCTTGAAGAGAAACTGTGCAGAGGAAGAGGGTGGAAAAGCTCCCAGTCAGGGATCAGGTCAGATTTTGTTGTCCTGGTGATGCTCCAGTTTTCTGTTCACTTTTGGGTTAAACACTTGAACACTCTGTGTCTCACTTTCTCATTCACTAAAAGTGTCAATATTTGTCCTGCCAACCTCATACGATTGATATCTGGATCAAAGGAGTTCCTGGGTTTGGAAGCATTTTGGAAAGTATTAAAGTTTCTTAAAGCATGGTGGTCCAGGAAGAGAGAGGATTTACTTCTTGAGAAATTACAGGAAATCCGAAGTCCCCTGTTTCCCTGCCCCTGAATTTGTTGTCACTCTGATTTCAGAATTTACTCCTGGCCGGAGGTCTGGGCTGGATTGGAGAGCTGACATCTGAGTTTTGAAGTTTGTAAAATCTAATCTCTAAAATGGAAAAAGGAGAGACTGCCTTTCACTGTCAACTGCTTTGTTGAAATGATGTGTTTGAAGCCGAAGTAGATAATTCTCAATAAAAACAGGTTGCAGCGAAAAGCAGTCACATTATACCAAATGAAATATCTTTTATTTATTTATCTGGGTCCCTCTGTTTAGTTAGCCATGAGTGCCTACTGAATAAAGAACCAGGAAAAGTGCTATCTCCACAGATCTTTGGAGCAAGCTGGTTTTAATGACAGTTGGAGCATATGCCAATTACAGAATCAGGGAGAGAGAAAGAGAATTATTCTCTAGAGATATTACTAAACCTATAAAATCAGGTTTGGAGCCATTGTTTTATGCCTTGTAAAACTCACAGCCTATTTCACTCCAGTCCAGATTCCTTGCAGGGTCGTCCAGGAGAGTCATGCTTCCTGTAAAGACACTTTACCAGAGCCAGAAGACGTGGGTTCTTGTTGCAGGCCTGATCTATCCATTTTAAACCACATAATGAAGGCACATCCATCATGGTCAACACGCACTTTAATGGCACAAGTTGCATCCGAAAAGCCAAGAACTTCTTCTCATTCCCCCAGAATGAAATGATAAATCACCCACTTTTAGATTCAGTCTTCTACTTTCTGGGTCACCTTGGAAGTCCAGCAGTCTACAACATCAGTTCAATGGTACTGATACCACCCGGCCCTTCATTGCTCCTGTTGGAATAACAATCAGGCTACTTACTCTTACTTTAAGCTCTTTAAGAAATATATACACATGAGAGGAATTCCCTGGTGGTACAGTGGTTAAGAATCTGCCTGCCAGTGCCGGGGACACAGGTTCAAGCCCTGGTCCGGGAAGATCCCACATGCCGTGGAGCAACTAAGCCCGTGCACCACAGCTACTGAACCTGCGCTCTAGAGCCCGCGAGCCACAACTACTGAAGCCCGCGTGCCTAGAGTCCATGATCCGCAACAAGAGAAGCCACTGCAATGAGAAGCCCACGAACTGCAATAAAGAGTAACCCCCTCTGGCCGCAACTAGAGAAAGCCCGCGCACAGCAACGAAGACCCAACACAGCCCAAAAAAAGAAAAAAGAAATATATACACATGAGATATTCTTACAATATTTTTCAGGAAACAAATTATTCCAAAATAAGTGAATTTTCCAGGAACTGAAACTGATCTACTTATCACTAATGGGATTTAAAAAGTAGGTATTTTTCAGTGGAAATCTTTCCAAAATCTATTAGAATGCAGAATAGAAATTAACGCTTTTCCTTAAAGGTAGAGTATTTTCATTAAGATCCTCAGTTAATACACAGTGATGAAATCAGAGTTTCTCAGAGGATATTTGCCCTGCACTTAATGGCCTCAAACTACTCTGATTGTTGAATCTTTCTGGTGGCTTTTAAATTTTTTATTTATTTTTTTTTTAATTGAAGTATAGTTGATTTACAGTGTTTCAGGTGTACAGCAAAGTGATTCACTGAATCTTTTTCATATTCTTTTCCACTATGGGTTATTATGAGATATTGAATATAGTTCCTGTGCTATACAGTAGGTCCTTGTTGTTATTTTATACACAGTATTCTGTATCTATTAATCCCAAATTCCAAATTTATCCCTCCCCACCTTTCCCCTTTGGTAACTATAAGTTTGTTTTCTATGTCCGTGAGGCTATTTCTGTTTTGAAAATAAGTTTATTTGTGTCACATTTTTAGATTCCACATGTAAGTGATATTATATGATATTTGTCTTTCTCTGACTTACTTCACTTGATATGATAATCTCTAGGTCCATCCATATTGCTGCATATGGCATTATTTCATTGTTTTTATGGCTGAGTAATATTTCATCATATATATGTACCACATCTTCTTTATCCATTCATCTGTTGATGGACATTTAGGTTGCTTCCATGTCTTGGCTATTGTAAGTAGTGTAGCTATGAACATTGGGGTGCAGATGGCTTTTTATTTTTATGTCCTCTATTCTCTAGGAAAACTTCATTCATTTGTTCCACAAGTATTTTCTGATGACCCACTTGGTGCAGGGTGTTATGTGACCACCTGGGTACACGAAGATGAACGAGGCCTCGTCCCTGACCTCAAGGAAGTTACGATGCAGTGAGGAAACAGACCACTTTTGAGAATTATGTTTCAATAGAAGAAAATATAGTTTGAACAACCTGACATGCATTGATTGGCAACATTTATTTTTGGCATTTCAGAGGTCAAGGTAAGATGAACAAGGCAAGTTCTCAACCAGTGTTAGTGATTATCATATTATTATTTTATTAGCTCTTTTAAATGGGTGGGTATATTAGATGATAAAATTTCCACATAAAGGAAATATAATCATGCTTGTTTATTATCATCAAAGTTTTCCACCTTATGATAGCAACCAAACTTCCAGACATAGCGCCTGGGGGAAGAGGTCAAACTTTAGATGTCTGCTTTTGCATTTCTCAGCCTCTTAGGTGGCAGCAAATGCTACAGTGTCTTTAATCAAGCAGTCAGCATGGTGGATGGAATGACTCTTGGATGGAAATTAGGAGACCTGCTTTTAAACGTCAGCTCATCTGTTAACTCTCTGGAACTCAGTGAGGAGGAGAAGATCGCATTCGGATCAACAAAGCCTCTTCCAGCTTGACAATTCTAGAATGATCATCATTAAGGCTTTTATTTCCTCCTTGCTACCATAATCTTAACTGTCATTTTATGATCATATGAAAAGATACCCTCCATTCTCTTCTGGTCATGAGTTAAGCAGCAGAGGTTGCTAACCCCTTCGTGGTCTGTCTCTGGCCAGCCTCTGCAATTTTATGGGAGACTGTGCAAAACTGGCCATGACACTTCACTTCTCTCTGTATGCTTCACTCACTCTCTTTGCAATGTGATTTTTTCCCTCTTTTCATCAAGAGGTAAAGTCTATTTCCCCTCTCCTTGAATGTGGGCTGGTCTTTTCACTTGCTTTGATATTTATTCTGCAGCAGAATTTGGCAGAAGTGATGCTGTGCCCATTCTGAGGTCTCAAGAGCCATGGCAGCCTCTGCTCTCCCTGGGACCCTATGCAGTCACCAAGCGGGGTTAGCCCATGGGAAGATGAGACACCACAGGAGCAGAGTTGAGTAGCTCAAATGTCCCAACCGAGGCCCCATACATGTTAGGGATCATGGCTAAGATCAGCAAAGTTGCCTACATAACACACAGGTATCCACAGATGTATGAGGGAGTCACCTAGCTGAGCTCAGCCTGAATTATTGAGGTGCAGAATAGTTAGCTGAATAAATCATTGTCATATTGAGTCAATAAGTTTAGGGATGGTTTGTTATGCAGCAATAGCTGCCTGATATATACATACAAAACTCCCTACATTCCAGCCACCCTGGCCTCCTTTCTATTCCTCAAACACATTAAATTTGTTTTTGCCTCAAGACCTTTGCACTTGTGCCCAAACGCTCTTCCCTCAGATCTTTGCATGTCTGGCTCTCTTTTTGTGATTGTTATCAGCTTAAATGTAACCTCTTTGGAAAGGCTTTCCCTGACTCTACTTCCTAATTGTACCACCTAATTATCTTCAGTCATATTACTCTGCTTTAGTACTCTACATAGTATTTACTATTTCTTGATATTTTCTTTTTAATTTATTGCTATTTTGGTTATTAGCTACCTTACCTAATTAGGATGTAAACTCCATGAAATCAGAGAGTCTGTTGTATTTCCAGGGACTAGAATCCTGCTGGTACATGGTAGGGCACTCAATAACACATTGGTGAAGGAATAGAAGGCATTCTATAGCTTGCTACAGTTTGGCAGAAGCAATATATAAAATATGGGTAGTCATTCCCCATGGGTACTAGCAGAGTTCCTGTAGCTCTTGTTCTGGCCTGGCCATCTCTCTGTCTGCTCCGGACACTGCCAACACCACCCTTTGGCCACACTGGGCTGTGTGTCACATTCCCTAATGGTTCATTACTTCTGACCAAGCCTTCACTTCAAAATGGGCTTTGATACACTCCCATCCATCCCTCAAGGCTCTTGGCTCCACTTTCAGTTCCTTTCTCTATTCATCCCTGGTCACCAAGGAGAATTAATTATTCCTTTACATTTTTAGAGCTCATCACAAATGTTTCTATGATATTTTTGTCCATTAACCTGAAAATTCACTGAAGTTAGAGACTATTATTTATTCAAATTTGCATTCCCCGTGCTTGGCAAGAAGGCTGTCCAAAAATATGTATTTGCCAAATTAAACAAGACACAGTCTGTGAAATACCTCTGCACGGTAGAGGGGATTATAGTCTTACAATTTAACATGATTGTTTCCAGGGCTGACCTAGCTGGGTAAAAATATTGAAAAAATTAACATCTCACCTCAGTCTTAGTGTAATGAATGAGTGAGGCACACTTGGAATATTTTTCCTCCCAAATTAGCTATCTAAATGAGTGATACATAACATGTGGATTTCAAAGTTTCTTCTAAGTATCAATATAGTTTTAAGAGAGACTTCCCTCTAAGACCTATAGCAGAGTTAAAATTATTCCGACAGCAATTTCTTCAGGTAAGGTATCAAGACTGAAAGAGTTTGTATGCCACTCACTACATATTGCTCTGAACTCTTTACATGGGACATAAAGGTTCTGGAGTCACTGAAAGTTCTGTTAATGAACCCAATGGTCTAACTAGGCCTTGTATAGGGGGAGTGCTAATGAGAAACAGTGGTGGGGTAGGAGGAAATATAATACACATTTAAACTTAGAGAAAAGCAGTTTCACCTTCAAAATCCAATGTCTGTGACTTACAGACACAGGAAGTCATCACCTGTCTGGGGCTGTCTGTCTGAGGATTCAAATGCTTCTCCTTAGGAAGCTTCCACCTTTTATAATCAGGCAGTGTGCAGGCTCACTCACCAAAGGGCTCATTTTAATTAACTTATTTATTTTGGCATACTTCACTCATTTAGTGTTGATGCCAAGTTGAAAACAAATCATCTGCTTAACATGAATAATTTAACTGCAAACCAAGAAAGAACCGTGGAACTAGAAGTTCACGTAAACTTTGCACAAATGGCATTGGCTATACTCTTTAGTTAAAGGGAGATAAGATTGTATTGTCCATCTTATGTCCATATAATTATGTTTTAGAAAGCCCTATAAAAATAGTTCATCTTAATAAATCAAGTGGTTAGTACTAAAACACTATTCATGCAAATTCTGCCCTCATTTTGGAAGTGACACTTTTGCAGAAAAATGTCTGGCTATGAAAATACTGTGGCACTTACAATGGGAATGTCTAACAGTAATGAAATGTATCATGTTCAACTTAATGACAGTAGTAATATTCTTTTCAATGTTTGTGTATATAGCACCCTGCTAAACTTGCAAAAGTTTGATGAATTACCCATTCAGTGAATTAATAAAGCTTTTTTTGTTCATTTATTTGTTTTAAGAAAGATTTAGTAGGTGCTTACTGTTATAGGTGCCATGTCAAGTGCTAAAAATGCAAAGAATAAATAAGGTAAATAAAACCGTTTTCTGTGCTTATTTTATGTTTTAAGCTTCCGTGTCCTGAATGCATTTAATAGGCTGTATGCTTCATCTTTTTCTAATTAAGTTCTTATAATGATCCTTTGAGGGATCTTGTACTATATTCATTGAGAAAAAAGAGCAAAGCTAGAGGTATCACAGTCCCTGACTTCAGGCTATACCACAAAGACACAGTAATCAAGACAGTATGGTAATGGCACAAAAACAGACTCACAGATCAATGGAACAGAATAGAGAGCCCAGAAATAAACCCGTGCACTTATGGTCAATTAATCTACAACAAAGAAGGAAAGAATATACAATGGAGAAAAGACAGTCTCTTCAACAAGTAGTACTGGGAAAACTGAACAGCTACATGTAAAAGAATGAAATTAGAACATTTTCTCACACCACATACAAAAATAAACTCAAAATGGATTAAAAACCTAAATCTAAGACTGGAAACCATAAAACTCTTAGAAGAAAACATAGGAAGAGCACTCTTTGACATAAATTGTAGCAATATCTTTTTGGATCTGTCTCCTAAAGCAAAGGAAACAAAAGCAAAAATGAAACCTAATTAAACTTAAAAGCTTTTGCATAGCAAAGGAAACCATCAACAAAACAAAGAGACAACCTATTGAATGGGAGAAAATATTTGCAAATGATGTGGCCAATAAGGGGTTAATATTCAAAATATGTAAACAGCTCATACAACTCAATATCAAAAAGACAAAACAAAGATTAAAAATTGGGCAGAGGACCTGAAAAATTGGGCAGAGACATTGTTCCAAAGGAGATACACAGATGGCCAACAGGCACATGAAAAGATGCTCAACATTACTAATTATCAGAGAAAAGCAAATCAAAACCACAATGAGATATCACCTCACATTAGTCAGAATGGCTATTATCAAAAGCCTACAGATAATAAATGTTGGTGAGAATGTGGAGAAAAGGGAACCCTAGTACACTGTTGGTGGGAATGTAAATTGGTGCCACTACTGTGGAAAACAGTATGGAAGTTCCTCAAAAAACTAAAAATAGAGCTACCATATGACCCAGCAATTCTGCTGCTGGGTATATATCCAGAAAAAATGAAAACACTAATTTGAAAAGATACATACACCTCAGTGTTCAGAGCAGAATTATTTACAATAGCCAAGATATGGAAGCAACCTAAGTATCCATCAACAGATGATTGAATAAAGAAGATGTGGTATACATATACAATGGAATATTACTCAGCCATAAAAATGAATGAAATTTTGCCATTTGCAGCAGCATGGGTGGACCTGGAGGGTATTATGATTGGTGAAATAAGACAGAGAAAGATAAATACTGTATGACTTCAATTATAGGTGGAATCTAAAACATTTTTCTTGAAAAAGAATGAATATAACAAAAAAGAAAAAGACTCACAGGTATAGAGAACAAATCAGTGGTTACCAGTGGGGAGAGGGAAGGGGAGTTGGGCAAATAAGGGTAAGGGATTAAGAGGTACAAACTACTATGTATAAAATAAATAAGCCACATGGATATATTATACAGCACAGGGAATATAGCCAATATTTTAAAATAACTTTAAATGGAGTATAATCTGTAAAAATATTAGATCACTATGTTATACAACTGAAACTAATATAATATTGTAAAGCAACTATACTTCAATTTAAAAAAAAAAGATGAGAAAACACAGACTAGTTTAATCCACATGGTTGGAAAGTGGCAGAGTTGGGATTTAAAGCAAGAAGTAAAGGCCTGGAGAGGAAGAATAAACACAAGAAGCAAGAGTGAACAACAGGAACAAACAATCTGGGAAAATGTTGGTAAGTTTAATCGTGTTCAGGGATAAATGATAAAAAAAATTGATGGAAACTGACATGGGTTGGAGGGGGGTTGAGAAGTGAGTATTGGTTCATGAAATTCTAGGATTAAAGAAAATTCAGTGTCAGATAGCTGTGTTGACATGAGCAGGGAGCCCCTATTGGAACCCAACAAGAAAGTTCTTGGTTTCCTCAAGGCTTGGGGTTGCCTGAAGTTCTGGGTTAAGCAGAGACGGCCTATGGAGAGAAGTCAGACAAACGTGTGATTTTTTTTTTTTTTTTTTTTTTTTTTTTGCCCGTCTACCTTCTAAACCTGGCAATTTCTAGGCTCACACACATTGATTTGATGTGAAGGTCAAAGTTATAGGACCAAGAAGCGAGTGAAAGAGGAGAAATCTATCTGTATATTTATTTTTGATCCTTTGGATCCTGGTTGTTGGAAAATGTAGGGGATCCTTCAGTTTGAGGATCCCAAACAACTTCACCGTCAGCAATACTTTTTTGCCAGCACCAAACAACCATCGTCTTTCGTTACCCCTTAATCGAAATTAAAATCATCAAGACACTCCATTGGGAACATATTGCAACTTGCTAATAAGCAAGGAGGACAACACAGAATCAACTATACATTGTTCATAACCTTGGTGTTTTATAAGGTCATAAACAGAATTGGGCTATAAAATGAAATGAAAGGGCCACTTCTGCCTTGCAATATTTGGTTTTATGACAGTGTTTATACTGAATCTGTCCAAATAAAAGGTGACCTCAAAATCTAAGGCGAGGCCCCATTTTCCCTAGAAGAATATCCAAAAAATGTCTTAAGGGCAATGTGAATATAAAAGCTTTTTGGAATATAGATGAATCAGTCGAATGTCTCCTTATGGTAATTAGGTTATTTGTTTACTTGAATTTAAAATGACATCTATGGAATATTAATGTAAAACCATTGCTTTCTCACTTGCATAATCTGTGACACTATTTTTTCCAAACTCTTTGCAGGTGCCTCGGACATCATATCCTGACCCTGACCCTCCTCCTCCAGCTGCTTTTTGAGTCATCACAGTTGTCAGGCAGGGCTTCTAACATTTCCACTTCTACCGTGAGTATCTGAGATACAGCACTTTTGAATCCACATAAGATGCCAGTGCTGGAATTTTTGTCCTAAGTCCCCATTCCTATTCATATAACATCAAACTGCTTTCCTCTTTTCATTTATCCTGTAGGTCACCATCTCCACTCTTAGTGTCTTGCTTTTTACATTGATTTTTCAAAGGCTTGTTTACAAGTAAGCTTGGTAAAATCCCAGCTCACGTTAGGACAAATGCAATATTTTATTAATTATTTTAAATAATATTACTGAATATCCTTCTAGTCATTATTAATCAAAAAAGTATGAAAATAAGAAATGAGAAGCATAAGAATATTCTCACTTTTTAAGCCATTGAAACATAAATAAAAGCTCAACTTTCCCCTGACCACCTCTGAACTTCTTGAATCCAGAGAGTGGGCTGGACACAGACATTAAAATCTCATCCTGCCAAACTGCTGTGGAAATCACCAAAAGAGATATAAAAAGAGAAACCGACACATAGGCTGTAAACTAGGGAATGTTCCAGGATGGGCCTGGATGGGCCGGGCAGGGGCCCTCGGGGAGGACCCAGCCGGCCAGGCCCTGGGAGATGCACTTTAATCCCCTCAACGCCGCTCACTTGGGAGCAGCCGCCCACAGCAGTGCAGACTCTGCGACGGGCGCAGATGGCCCTGCCGGGAGGACAGGGCTGCGGATGTGTAATGAGGGCAGCTGCCCCCAGGGGTGGGGGAGACCCTGCTGGGGCTAATTCACGGCTGCTCCGCCAAGGGGACAGGGGGCCTTGGCCTTGGGCACCTTGCCCTGGGTCTCTGAACAGGTGGGATCTAACCAGAGTGAATCTCAGCTTTTCACTCCTTCCTTCCCTGGCCCCAACGTGCGTGGACAGCAGTCTCTCCGGGAGCCAGCGAGGTAGATACACCTGCTTCCCCAGACTCTAAGAAACCTGAGTCATTCATTGCAAAGACTTAGTGCTGATGCTTTCCACCAAAATAGATCCATGGCCAGCGATGGGAAGAAAGAGTGAGGTATTTTTTAATTCCCCACCAGGTTTGTGAAAGGAGAGCTGACAGTCCCCAAAAGGAAATGCTTTGATATCAGGAAAGATTGCATGAAGAGCAGAACAGGATTATTAAATTCAACACCGCCATGCCAGAGGAAGGGCAGATAAAGTAGAAAATCAGATTAGTGAGGGAGAAGGTAAATTTGAAAAATTCTTCCCTAACTCAGAGGAAACTATGAGGACATAAAAATGATGGGAGAAAAGAGAGATGGAAGATGGATCAGGGATATATCCAGCATTGCAAAGGGGTCAGTCCTTCACACATTAATTTAGAAATTTAATGCAATTTTAGTCAAAGGTTCCGAGGGATATTTTTTTGGAATTGGATAAAATTACAAGAGTTCTTTTGGAAGAATAAATGGGCCGGGAAATCTAAAACAGATGGTTGTTAACAGTAACTGTAGTGAAGGAAGACTGGCCGGTATGAAAACATATGATAGAGCCAAATAATTAAAACAGAGAAGTTAGTGCAAGAAAAGTTAGGTTCAATGAAACAAAACATAAACTCCAGAAACTGGCCCTTGTATTTAGCGCATTATAAACGTGGCATTTCAAATTAGAGGGGCAAAGATGGATTTTTTACTAAACCATATTGTGAGAATTGCTTAACTGTTTGAGAGTATTTCATGATAAACACCCAGATATATCCTGTTGGGTTAAAATTATTGCATTTGAAAACATAATTTGAGACAACTAGAAAACTATCTGATCTCAGGATGAAGAAGGCCATTCTGCCAAAAAGTAAAGGAGGAAATCATATAGCAAATTTTATTTTTAAATATTTTAATACTTCATTTATAGTGTATTTTTGCTATATGTCATTTCAAATTCTTTTTTTAATTTTTATTTTTATACAAGTTTTAAAGGTTACTTTCCATTTACAGTCATTAGAAAATATTTTAAACATATACACACTACTATATATAAAATATGTAACCAACAAGGACCTACTGTATAGTACAGGGAACTCTACTCAATATTCTGTAATAACCTATAATGGAAAAGAATATATATATGTATATACATATATATATATATATATATATATATATATATATATATATATACACATATGTATAACCAAATCACTTTGCTGTACACCTGAAACTAACACAACATTGTAAATCAACTATACTCCAATAAAAAAATGTAAAAAGGACAATATTGGCTATGTTCCCTGTGTTGTACAATGCATCCTTTAGCCTATCTTGCACCCAGTAGTTTGTGCCTCCCACTCCACCCCTACAATGCCCCTCCTCACCTCCCCACTGGTAACCACTAGTTTGTTCTCTAGATCTGTGTTTGCTTCTTTTATGTTATATTCACTAGTTTGTTGTATTTTTTAGATTCCACATATGAGTGGTATCATACAGTATTTATCTTTGTCTGGCTTATTTCACTTAGCATAATGCCCTCTAAGTCTATCCATGTTGCTGCAAATGGCAAAATTTCATTCTTTTTTTATGGCTGGGTAGTATTCCATTGTGTATGTATATATATACAATGGAATATATATATATATATATATATATATTGGGTTCCCAAACAAACTTTTTGGCTAACCCAATATATATCATGTTTTCTTTATCCATTCATCTGTTGATGGACACTTAGGTTGTAAATTTTAAAAGTAAATTAGAAAAAATAAAAATTTAAACTTTCTGTACATAAAAAGTCTGAAATATGATTAAGATAGTAATGATATCTTAAATATCATAGATTAAATATTTGTAGTCCATATTGTAGACATCGGGCTACTACTTGTAGAGAATATAATTGCATAAGAGACAACAGAGATAGAAACACGGGCAAGCAAAGGACAGTCAATGAACGGATAGCAGTGTAAAATGTGCCAATGTATGGTGAAAACATCTACCAGGAAAAGACCCCTTCCCAGAGGAGGGGCGGCCGATGAAACAGTCTCATCTCCTTCGGGTGAGTGTGTCTGTGGGAAATGCTCCAGCACTGGGAGTTTTGGAAAATAGAGTTCTTCTCTAAGATCTGTTTGACAAAAAAAAATGACTTGAAAACATTTTCTAGCCAGTCACGGGATAAATAGCAATGGAAACTCTTTAAGAATGAGGGTATAAATACTGGCCCTAAAAATAATTTAAATATGATAAGTAATATTAACTTGACCATCACAGCAACAAAACCTCTAGAGCTCAGTTTCTCAAGCTCAACACTGTTGGCATTTTGGGTTTGGATAACTCTCTGCTGTGGGCTCTGTCCTGGGCACCAAGAATGTTGAACAACATCCTTGGTCTCTACCCGCTGGATGCTAGGAGCAACTGAGACAATCTTAACTGTCTCCAGGCATTGGTGAGTGTCCCCTGGGGGCCCACATCACCCTTCTTCCCCCAGGTGAGAACCATTGCTCTAAAGCGCGGGGAGGCAGTAACAGCCTGCTGAAATGTAGTATCTGCCTCAGGAATGATTTAATAAATATTGCTTGATCGTTGATATTTTATAATTAGGGAAAAATGGGTTCATATATATTTTAATTTTTACAGGAACCCTAAAGAGAATAAAGATGGATTACAGCTTTCAAAGCCCAAGAGGAAGGAAAAGAACAATACAAATATAATCCATAAATAGAAGACAGAAAAAAGGAACTAGTGTAAAAGTCATAAGAACAAATGTACTAGTTTCGATAATAAATAAAAATGCCTTTGAGTGCTTTACTAAAAGAAAAATACTTTTAGTTGAGACATGTTATTTTTAAAAATTACCTAAAAAAGTAATTGACTCAGGAAGGCAAAAGAATAAAGGGATTACAAGACAAATCTGGTTCAGGTACTAATATGACCAAGGGTGGTGATATTAATATTGGACAAAGTAGACTTGAGGGCAAAAAGCATTGAATAATATGACTTTGTATTGATAAGAAATTATGTTCACAATGAGGATACAACAATGGTGGTCCTGAACCAAATAATATTATGTCAAAGTACATAACCCACTCTTGCCATTTGCCATGTGCTATAGACTAAACGTTTGTCTCCCCCGCAAATTCATATGCTGAAATCCTAACCCTCAGTGCGAGGTGATGGTATTTGGAGGTGGGGAGGTGGCCTTTGGAAGGTGCTTAGGTCATGAGGGTGGAGCCCTCAGGAATGGGATTAGTGCCCAGAGGGTTCCTTGCCCCTCCTGCCACGTGAGGACACAGAAGACAGCCATCTATGTGAGGAAGTTGGCCCTCAACAGACTGAATCTGTGGCACCATGATCTTGGACTTTCCAGCCCCCAGAACTGTGAGGAATAAATGTCTGTTGTTAAGCCACCCAGTCCATAGTGTTTTTGTTACAGCAGTCCCAGCGGACCAGGCACCATGGAAAGGGCAGGCTCCAGGGAGCCGCTAGTCCTGGAAAGAGAGACACAGGGATAGACTTGAACCCAACTTGCAGGCTGAAGCGCATAGCTGAAGCACCCTCAGGCTCGCCGCCAGCTAGTGATGCTCAGAGATGGTGGCACTGAGCCTGGCTCCCTCTGTGACAAGTGCATTCCCAGCTGGCCAGACGATGCTCCCATGCTGAATAGCCTCTCTGTCCCTTCTGCCTGAGGAAGTCAACCTCAGCACCCAGCCACTCACCAGTGTCATCCTATTGACGTCCACCCTCTTCTAAAGTCTCAGTGGAGCCACCAGACTAGTCTCCCAAATCCCATCTCTTCTTACTTCCTTCTCCAAACTAAATCAAAGCTCACTACCATCACTTCCAAAACCCCAGGTCTCTACCTGACACTCAGTCCCCTGTCGCTTTCTGCTCCCTCTTCTCTTGCCAGGCTGGCCTCTTCCTATTTCTCTAATATAAACAGATCCTTTTTGACTTTGAACTTGGCTGTCCCGTTGTGTACTCACCCAGCATGTACTTTGCAAATTTGCACATTCACTAAATTCTCTGTTCAAATGCCAACTCTTAACTAATGTAGCTTATGCAATTGTAATTAAATTCCAATGTCATAAAAATATTGATCCTCTAAAAGACTCTTAAAAATAAATACAAAAATACAAAGGGGCCACTTTGAATATTATCTAAGCTTAGGTTGCTCTTTAGGTATGTTGCTCCATGACCTGCAACAAAATATATTTTACTTTCATGTAGCATCGTTGGGCCAATGAATGAAACTTTTTAAAACACGGTAACATATTGTTAGGAGCTGTCACCAGTGAGCCTGCTGCCTACCTTTTAAAGTAGAAATGAATTCACCAAAACTATTAGGGTTGAGGTGACTTTGCCATAAAGAAATCCATCCCACACTTTCTCCTTCTGATTAGAAAAATTATGATAATTAATTTTAAAATATGCAACACAAAATCTGCCAGACATACAACAAGACCCATTTTCAAAGCAGTGATTTGAGCTCAGAGGTTCTTTTTCCTCCTTACAAAAATGTTATTGAAATAACCAAAGGAATGTAAATGTAAGATAAAATCTGCAACAGAGCTGAAAACCCGGAAGGACAGATTTGACAGTCCAGGTTGGAAGGATTTCTGGAAGACAGGAAACAGATGGCATCAAGGTGAGTCCAGGTGAAGGGTGATGGGGGTGCATATGGTTTGTCTGCTTCGAAGGTAGGGATATCAGCAAAGTGTCATACGTCGTAGGACCTTTTAATTTATTCTCTATCTTAAAAAATTGATCACTCTTTTTACACTTTTAGATTTAAAAAAAAAACCTGTGATTTAGGTTTCACAATTTATGTAGGTGATTGGCTATCCCTTGTTCTGGGATGTTGGGAGTCTGCTGTGCAAGGTGTAGCACATTCTGCTGATGTCCTGCTCGTATGCCGCTGGCACTTACCCTCCCCGCACCATGTCTCTGGCCCCAAAGGAGTTGCCTGCTGTGCTCAGGCAGCCTTGCTGCGTTGCACTGACAGTAGCATCTCTGCCCGGCAGCCATCAGGGGCTGGAGCCGTGAGTCAGACAGACACCAGGTCCTGGGGCTCTGGAGTGGCTCTGAGCGCTGCACCCTGGAAGCTGCACAGCTTTGCCCCAGGGCTCTTCACCAGTGGAGCAAGCACTTCGCAGATTCCCTGCTATCATTTTACCTCGCTTAGGGTCACACTGGTTATTGATATGAATACATTTTAATTTTTATTTATGAAAGCGAGGCAAATAGAAAAACCATAGACATATATCTATAGAAGCAGCAGCTCGAAAAAAGAGACCCTCCTGAGCATAAATAGCAAACGCCAGGCTTGCACGGTGGGTGGTGGGGCTTTTAAGGCTCCAGAGCCAGATGGCCAGGGTTGGCATCCAGGCTCTGCCCTGCTCTCCTTGTATGTGAAATGTTGGTAATGATAACCTCAAGGGTTGTTTGGGATTCAATGAGTTAACATATGTAAAGCATTTCAAACAATATCTAGAACACATTTAACTCTCCATAAATGTTACCTGAATATAAGTGTGGACCTCACTGAAACAAAGGAAAAAGCAGAGGGGATTATCCCAATTTTGAATTCATAACCTCAGTGAAATTTGAGGGATACTTCTATCAAAACGACAGGACAATTTGTTATGCGAAAAGAATGGACAGGAAAAAGAGAAGCTTTTAAGAAATTCGAAACGACTGCTGTCCCAAATTTAATTTAGGAATAAATTATACATTGCTAAAAGCCACGTTGATGAATAAGAAGATGAATTCAAGGAGTTATCCCAGAGAACACAGCAAAGAGAGAGAAAGCAAGCAAGCAAGGGTCAGAGGCATGGACCCAGAATATCTCATATCTCTATTACATCACTTTGAGAAGGAGAAAACAGAGGCAATGGAGGAGAGTAAGCAAAAATATTTTTGATCTACAGAAGTTTTGTTTCAGATTGGTAACCGTCACTGAATGACAGACAAGATTATTGGAAATCAATCATATCATGTGAAATTTCTAAAGTTCCAGGATAAGGGTGAACTTATATAAACTTTTAGACAAGGCAAAAAAAAATTGCAAAGGAGAATCAAACTGGACTTAGATATTCTTAGATTCTAGACTTTTTAAATTTGAAATATTTAATGCTAGGAGAAAACATAATAAGGTTTACAGAATTAGGCGGAAAAGAGATTGTGTCCCCTGGATTCAGTTTGAAGCTGTAACTTCCACGTGTGAGGGTAGAAGAAATAAACTTGGTTTTCCAGCAAAAGACTGGAAAGGGAAAAAAGGAGATATTGGAAAAGTATGTACAGACAACTTAATATGAGAGGAATAAGATACACATAAATCAGTGGTCATCATGAATATGAATGATTTAGACACCTAATAAAAGACAAAGTTTGTCCAAAAAAAATAAACCAAGGCAAATGCCAGTTATATACCATCACCAAGAGACACATCTATAAGAGAAAGTTTGAAAATAGATGGTGAAAGATTTGCCAAGCAAATGCAAAATGACCACCACCTCAAAAGAGAGCTGGCAATGTTAATATCAGGAGAAACAGAAATTATGTGAAAAGTACTAAAAGGAACGAAAGGGAATATTTCATACTGTTAAAAGGAACCCCTACCAGAAGCTACAACAATCACAAACTTTTACACATTCATTATAGCTTTGGGATATGCAAATCAACAGCTCCTAGCAATAAAAGGAAAAATCACCTGGACATCAGTTATAGTGGAGACTTTATACATACTTCTTTCAAAAACTGGCAAACTAGGAAGAGCAAAAAATCATAAGGATACAGAGGACTTACGTAGCTCCATGAACACATCGAATTTTATTATACTATTTTATTTTATTATGTAGAAAACTGCAATTGTCAAGGAGTTACTGCACATTTTCTTCAAATACTCACAAAATAATTGTAGGCTACTGAGAAGGGAATAATAATGGAAGATCACATTTCAAAGCCTGTGAGATGAATCCAGATCTTGATTCAAAGGAAAACATTTTAGTAAAGTATATATATAAATAGAAAATATACAACTTTTACTGCAAATAAAATAACATAACATTATATCAAAAAACAAAAACAATAATTTCAAAGGTAATAGGGAAAAGGTATTAAGATAAAAACAGAAACAAAATCCACCCCCTCTAAGAGTTGTATTGAAAAATAAATCCAAGTTTTGGTTTTCTGAAAAGGCTAACATAATAGACAAACCTTTTGAAAGTATAATAAAAAAGAAAGAGAAAGTAGCAATACACTACATTAGAAATAAAACCATATAATTATAGATACCGAAGAGATTTTTTAAATGGTAAGAAAATACTGTACACAAGTTTACAGCAAAAAATTTGATAATTGAGATGAATAAGTACTCTTCAAGGAATATATAAATTACCAAAATGGGCTCAGGAAGTGGTAGAAAACCTGAATAGACAATATGCATTTAAAAAGAAATTGAGAAGTTGTCAAAGATACACTTCTAAAGAAGGACCAGAATAGCCCTGTTTTAAAACAAGTTCATCTTTAAAACATTGACCTTCAAGGAGCATATTGTTCTTTTGTTATCAACTGTTAAGAAGCATTAGAAAACAGAAACTTTCCAGTTCATTTTATGGACTTAACAGTCCGTAAGAAACAGGCTGCCAAAAAGGAAAACCACAGACAAATATCTTTTACGAATATAGATTTAAAAATTCTAAATAAAATATTGATAAATTAAATCCAGAGCATAATAAAGATAATATCTCATGACAAAGTAAAATTTAATCAAGTAATTTGGGGGTGCTTTTATATTAGGAAATCTGTCAATATAATATACTTTATTAAATTAATTGTTTAAAGGAAAAACAGACAATATGATCATGTAGATGTATATTGCAAGTATATTTGATAAGGTTACCATTTCTGATAAATACTTTTTATAAATCAGAAAAATCTTAAATGTTTTAAAACATGATAAAGGGTATTTGTTAGGAAGCAAAAGACATAAAGACAAAGCAGAGGCATTCTCATTAAAATCATGAACAGCACAGGGACACCCACACTGAGAGTTTTTGGTCATTTCTCTGGAGGTTGTAACCAAAATGTCAAGAAACATGTATGAGATATAAATATTATTAAAGCTATGACAAATGATCATTATTTATACTTCATCTGAGTTTCTTCCTAGAAAACTCAAGAGAATCATTTTACGGGCTATCACCATTAGTAAGATTCAGCAAGTTGGAGAAAGCCAACATTTAAGAATTTCACAGCTCTCCTATGCACTAGCTATAGTCTTCCAGAAAAAATAATTTTAAAAGTATTCATAATAACAGTCCAAATGATAAAAGCCCTGGGAACAAATCTATAGGAAATACGTAAAAATTAAATAAAGAAAACCATGAAATTTTACTGAAGGATCCACGTGAAGAAGTAATAAATGGGGAGACATACCATGATCTTGAAGGGGAAGCCCCAATATTTTAAGGGTATCAATCTCACCTTTTCCCATAATCTGTAAGTTTAATGTCCCGCTTCTCCTACCCTGAAGGGAAAGAAACTCATCTGGCGGAGGGAGGTGGGGTGGAGGGCAAAGAACCCCCCTTTGCTCGGCGCCTTTCCTGTGCCACACGCTACATCTCCTCCCCACTCTGCAGATGAGGAACTCAGGCCAGAGGGGTGAGCACTTCCTGTGAGTCACACAGCAGGTGAAAAGCAAAACTGGGATTCCAACACATCTTATTTAGCTGGAAAGCCATTGTTTTGGAAGCAGCCCACCCTGCCTCTTTGAGATTTCTTTGGGAGAGTTGGGGTCTACACAGGGTTGGCTTCACATGGGTGTCACTCGTGTGATCACAGGGATCCTGCCCTTGGTTAAATCGGTTCTGCTGTCACCACCCTTGAAATTCTTAATAATTTTTGAATAAGGGGCCCTGAAAATTGTGTGGCTAGTCCTGGGTCTACGCACAGAGGCTGTAGGACCAGATGTCTCTAACTGCAGAGGGCTTTGGGCCCGTCACTTCTACTAAGAGTCCATATCTGCACCGTAGGAGGCTGGATGAAAGGGCCAGGCCATGCGAGCATCACGTTCACAAGGCCTGAGTCACGTGGCCTCAGTGAGGCCCTCTTGGGGGAAGACGGACCCTGATGGAGATAGAAGCTAGGGTTCAACCTGGGAAGACCTTGTACCTGGTTGAGCTTTAGGGTGACTGACAGCTGCTGGAGACCAAAGAAAGGGGACACAGGAGCCCTCCTGGATGCTGTGGGTTGGTGGAGGGCCCTCACCAAGAACCCAAACTGCTGGCTTGATCTTAGACTTCCAGCCTCCAGAACCATGAGAAATAAGTGTCTGCTGCTTAACCCACCCAGTCTATGGTATTTTGTTATAGCAGCCTGAACTAGTCAAGACAACAGTTAGACTCTTTAAAAATATATATTGATTTACAGATACAGATAAATTAATAGGTTCCTTTTTTTAATAGTAAAAGTGTTTTTTAATTGTTACTATTTCAGTTCTTTTTTAGAATTGATAAGCATTATTTTTAGAGCAGGTTTAGGTTCACAGCAAACGGAGTAGAAAGTACAGAGGGTTCCCACACACCCCGCTCGCCACACACACGCACGGAACCCCCACTGCTGACATCCTGCACCGCCGTGGAACATTTGTTATAATTAGCGTGTTAGTTTTTAAGAGAGGGTCATATTGACCCTCCAGTATACAGTTATTACCTCTTGTGGGGTTTTTGTATGCAGAGCTAATTAGGTTCATCTTAGGTGTACAAATCTAGATTTCAAAAAGACCAACTCCACCACCCATTTTGCCTTTCAACCTAAATATTGATTAATCCAACCAGCTTACAATATCAAGCAAAGGTGAGAGGTAATAGCACTGCATAAATTTATCTTCAAAATGGTAAGGAATTTTATCACTATTGATTCAGCATTGCCTGGACTCTGCTGCGGTTCCCCCTTTGAGGGAAATGAAACGTCTCCTTCTAGGCACCAGGTGTTTTATAGCAACATCTGCCTCCTTATTTCCTTCTGTGATCCAGTAGCACAGCCCAAGAACCCAGCTTTTCATTTCCCATAGCCTTTTAGGATAGCTTCGTGCAGTCTTTTAGAATTGTTAACTCTAATTCGATTTAGAGTGAAGCCGGGCGCATTAGCTTGCTAGGGCTGCTGTAACAAAGTACCACGGATTGGGTGGCTTAATAACAGAAATTTATTTCCCTGCAGTTCTGGAGGCCAAAAGTCTGAGGTCAAGGTGTCGGCGGGGTTGGTTTCTTCTGAGATCTCTCTCCTTGGCTTGTAGACGGCTGTCTTCTCCCTGTGTCTTCTACATAGTCTTATGTCTGTGTGTGTCTGTGTCCTGATCTCCTCCATTTGTAAGGGCATTAGTCATATGGGATTAGGGCCCATCCCGATGACCTCATTTTAGCTTAATTAGATCTTTAAAGACCCTATCTCTAAATGGAGTTATATTCTGATATAATATGGGGTTAGGACAGCTACATGAGAGTTTTAATTTAGCCTGTAACACCGGCATCTTGTTGTTGGAGAGACCCACCACTGCTGCCTCTCTCATTTCTCTCTGCACCCTTGGACTCGTACCTGCCCTTGCCTTGTTGCCCTGTGTTGCTCCCTGTCAAAGCCACCCTCCCCTGGGCCAGACCATTTTGCAAAGTCCTTGTTATTCCCCTTTTTGAAGGGCTTTCCTGGATTTCCACTGCCTTTGGAAGCATTCTCATATGTCTGAGGGTAACAGGGTACCTGCTGTGGTGGAGGTTAGCAGGAGGCCCCATTAAAGGATCTCCTTGTAACGGTGCTGATGTCATCTTCCACAAGAAGGGCTCACCTAAGAGCAGAGCTGTCTGTCCCAGGAAGGGCCTCATGGAGGGCTCCTGCTTGGTCAGGTGGTATAGGTCAGGAGGAGGGAAGGCAGGTGCAGCCACAAGATCCAGAATGCAGAGCCAGCCTGGGGGCGGGGCAAGGTTATTTTACTTAAGGAAGACAGGGCATTATAGGAGAGAAGGGAAAACCATCCAAATCCCAGATTCCAGGTCAGGTGGCTCTCTCAGGGTGGGCTGGGGTGGCAGCTGTATGGCAAGGGCAACGAGGCCCCCACAGTAAAGCCACGTTGAGGATAAATGCAGGAAAGCCTTCAGGCCAGATCCTACATGGCCCAGGGGCTCTGGGAGGCTCACCCAGCCTCCCCAGGCCTCCCCAGGCCTCCCCCCAGGGTGCCCTGGGAGAACATTGCGTGGCCAGGAATGGGAATTTTACCTACAAGGAGCTATGGGTTTGGTGCCCTGCTACCCTGGAACAGTGGCACCTACGGCTGCTAGTGGCACTGCTGCTGCTGAAGCTCCAGGTTCTTGGAGAACTGAGGACCTCTTTCCAGTAAGGATGGGGATTCCCAAGCCACCAGTTAAAGAATATACAACCACATTTGCTGCTATGCCTGAGGGACAAATCTCACTGGACACAAAGAATAACCTTCTCCTCCTTGGCCTGTTTACCTCTATGGGGTCATTTGTATCACAGGAGCTCACTCCCCATTTTAACACATGAGCGCACACATGTGCACACACACACACGCAAACACATACACTGTCTCTACATTAAAAACGTTCTGGGGACTTCCCTGGTGGCTCAGTGGTTAAGAATCCGCCTGCCAATGCAGGGGACACAGGTTCGAGCCCTGGTCCAGGAAGATCCCACATGCCGCGGAGCAACTAAGCCCATGAGTCACAACTACTGGAGCCCGCGCACCTAGAGCCCGTGCTCCGCAACAAGAGAAGCCACCACGATGAGAAGCTCGTGCACCACAACAAAGACCCAACGCAGCCCCCCCAAAATAATTAATTAATTAAAAAATAAATAAATGAAAACATTCTGGACGTGAAGATCCTTGAAATGTCCCCCTTGCCCCCCCTTTTGCTGTGGTTTACTCTCCAGTTCATCACCGTCTCTCTGCAGCCCTCCCCAACACCCCTGCACACCTGTTGCTGTTTGATTTGGTGGCCGAGCCCATCGGACTGTGTGATGGTTTTAACTTTATGTGTCAACTTGACTACATTATGGTGCGTGGATATTTGGTCAAGCACCAGTCTAGATGTGGCTGTGAGGGTATTTTTTAGATGCGATTCACATGTAAACCAATAGACTCTGAGCAAAGCAGATCACTCTCCATGTGGGTGGGCCTCGTCCAATCAGTTGAAGGCTTTAAGAGCAAAGACCGAGGTCCCCTGAGGAAGAGGGGATTCTGCCTCCAGGATGCCTTCAGAATCAAGACTGCACCACCAACTCTTTTTGGAATTTCCAGCCTGCCACCCTGCCACCCTGCCCTGAAGATTTAGGACTTTTAAGTCCTCCCCATCACATGAGCCAATCCCTGAAGATAAATCTCTGTCTCTTTACATATGCATCCTGTTGGTTCTGTTTCTCTAGAGCACCCTGACAGATACAGACTGTGAACATGACTCCTTCCAGCAGGGTGGGGACAAAGGCTGAGGGTGTTGGAAAGTGAGGCCAGGACCTGTCTGCAATCCAGGAAGCAAAGCAGGAGGGCTTAGAGACATTGAAAACTCATTGAAATCTTGACAAAACCAGGATTATATGTAAACATCTACCAAAATAGGGCGGAAGGGTAATATTCAATACATCGCAGCAATTGCTACATTTTTCTCCCTTCATATGCATCTTAGTAGGTTTTTGTGTTTTTTTTTTAAGCTTAAACTCCTGGAACGGTATTTAGTACATTTCTTATAAAGCATCTGACACATTCTAGGTGTTAAAGAAAAGGTTAATTTCCTTTCAAAAACGTTCTGTGCAGAGCTTGTTCTTCCAGTGCATGGAGGCTGCACCTAACTTCCCCATTTATCTTCAACACTCTTCCTCCTGCCTTTGAAACTCTTTCATTTAACATTAGCATTTGATTAACCTTTTATTCAAGAGGCATCTGGGTTTTGTTATACACTATTATGCTGATCCTGGCTTGTTTTTATTTCAGATAATTTTCGAGTAGCCTCACGGGCCAGGTAGTAACGTCTTCCTTTACTGCCAATTTTTGGCAGTGGGCTCCAGGAAGAGTAGTTCCCTCATTATGTGGAGAAAACAAGAACAACGGAGTGGAGATTTTATTTGGAGGACAGTCTTGGCCATCTTTACCTTATATGTATGCATTTTCTGCAGGCTTTGAAAATTATATTTTGTATCAATTAAAATTCATAGGGCTTCCCTGGTGGCACAGTGGTTGAGAGTCCGTCTGCCGATGCAGGGGACACGGGTCCGTTCCCCGGTCCAGGAAGATCCCATATGCCGCGGAGCGGCTAGGCCCGTGAGCCATGGCCGCTGAGCCTGCACGTCCGGACCTTGTGCTCCGCAACGGGAGAGGCCACAACAGTGAGAGGCCCGCGTACCGCAAAAAAAAAAAAAAAAAAAAAAAAAAAATCATATAAAATACAATTTAACTGAAAATACCAATGATAAATCTGCAGTTACTGTCATATGGGAATATTTGCAGCAGTGCCCGTGGGTGCTGGTAGTCAGATTGTTTTTCAAGCGTCCTCTGAGGCCACAGTGCTGAGCCACAGGTGGGCCTGTGATGTGCTCGGGCCTGGATGATGTAGACTATAGCCTGACTTCTAGATCTGGAAGAAGGAGAATTCCACTCCTGATTCTTTAACTGTAATGATGGGTCATGGTTGCCAGGGACAGAAGAGACCCAGGATGTGTGCAAAGCTTCGGTCTGAAGGTTACTCATCTCATGGGGTCATTCTCTCCACCCTTGTCCAAAGGAGGAGCTCAGAACACAGTCTCCTCAAGAATTCAGGGCAACTGAGAGATTGACAGCTGTGTGAGCCTGCTCTCTTGCACAAGGAAATGACAGGGAAAATGCAGCAGATGTAATTCCTGGAAGGAAGAGCCAAATGGCCATGGTGGCAAGTAGGAAATGCCTCAGGGAAAACTGAGAAATGCTTCATGGATAGGATGAAAGGCACTGCCAATAATAGCATGCTGAACCTTACAGTTAGCCAAACACGAGGGGGCGGCCCAGGAGATTCGGTCAGTCCTGTTAGCTAAGAAGTAGTCAGAGGCCAAGACTGATACCAGTGAAGACGTGGATGTTATTCTCACTCTTTGACTTGTTAGCTCCATACACCTCAGTCTCTCTGTCTAGTGGGAACAATGTCCCCAAAGTAGGGACAATGATACCTTCTGGATCATCTCACACCGTGCTCAGGGAAGGTGGAGAGCTTTGTAAACTCCCAACCCCACTGAGATGCTGAGGAGGGTGGGGGTGGAGGTAATACTATGGGATGCCCAAGAGAAGCAGGGCTACATGGGTGCTATATAGATGCCTGCCAAAGATCTAAATATCAACCGAGAATACCAGTGGAGCCATACACATTGGAGATGGCGATGTGGGTTCCAGCCGTACAACCAGCAGTGGTAATCTGGGTCATCTCAGGAAAGTCAGAAAACTTCTACGAGGCTCATTTTGTTCATCTGTGCCATAAAGAGAGGCTTGAGTAGCAGTGAAGTAGATAAGTGATTTCTCTGCCTGTTGATCCTGGTCTGGGTGTGGCTGCAAATTCAATTTGGAGGGTAGATTTAGCAACTTGAAATCTAATTGTCCTCTGCCTCTTTCCTTGGCGTGACAAGACAGCTATTAGTTCTTCATCACAAGAAACTGAAGTCTTAAGCACCTGTCAAAATTGCTTGCCCTTGAAATCATACAGCCCTCATACTCTGGCTTGATAGAGAAATAGAAATCAGGTCTGATCTAGCATCTAGATACCTAATGTGAGGAAATCAGCCTCAGCATCCCTCCTTTTGGTCCAGCAGTGATTGTGCTCAATGAATTGACCAGTTCCTTCTGGAGATTCCAAGGCTGTTTCTGTGTGTAACCATCATGATGGGAGCGGGGTAGCAAAATGAAATCCAAATAAGATCTCAGCTTATCATGCAAATACTAGACATTACTCCACACCTCCTTGAAACCTCCTTAAGGATTCACTCAGCCTAAGCTCCCCTATCTGTGAATACCTTTTTTCGTTATAGGTCTTTCTTCAGAGTTGAGTCTTCAATTATTCTCTAGTCTCTTTATCTATGTATCTATATCTATCTAGCTATGTATCTATCTATCTATCTATCCACCCATCCATCCATTTATCTATTGTAGCACCTTTTCCTTTCCTGTTTGACTGTAGCATCTTGAGGGCAAGGGTCATCTTCCTGTCCAGGTGCTCAGTGGGGAAGGACCCACAGAAGATGCTATTGGCAAGTGGTTGATCAGTTATCTGGGATGATGGGGTCTAAGCCGCCACACTTAGGTCTGACTCCCTAAAGGGGTTCCCAGTTCTAACCATCCTTCACACAAGACCATGAGCAGTGAAAAAAAATTTTCCCTAAGAACAGGGAGAAATAAGTAACCTGAGATCTGAATTATCTTCAAATCATGGTAGCTTATCTACAAGACTCACAGACTCATCTTCTCCAGCCTGTGTGATAAATAGCAAAAAGACAAAAGGTCTTACTTCATTAAAAAGAAAAGCCTGGCATAACACTTTTTTCACAGCATGTATGCCCTTTCGAAGGAAATATTTCCATTAATGAGTCTCCTTTGGTCGTCCATTCGTTATTAGACACTTCTTAGGAAAAAAACAACTTTCCTTGAATTAATGTGGCTGTTCTTTAGGCCTCCTTTGGAGATTTTCTTTTTATCCTGAGCTACATAAAAAAGATGAGGACGAGGTATTATACTGGCATGAGCTTATCTGCATTTTATACAACAATGGGGCGCTTCCCTCTTTCTTTCCCTGAGTAAGCTTGCCATGGCTTAGAGATTATATTTGGGTCAAAAGCAAGCACAGCCAAGGAAAGACATGGATGTTCCATATTTAAAGTTACACAGGAATCAGCACAAATAGCACACTGAGAGCCACCCCCCCTTCAATTCCTTAAATATTACAGGATGATAGATGATACAGAGATAGACAGATATTTTTAAAACCCTTAA
The DNA here is from genome assembly GCF_949752795.1 of Hyperoodon ampullatus. Classification (NCBI taxonomy): domain Eukaryota; kingdom Metazoa; phylum Chordata; class Mammalia; order Artiodactyla; family Ziphiidae; genus Hyperoodon; species Hyperoodon ampullatus. The sequence goes on from NC_136927.1 coordinate 21,264,965, forward strand.
CTGCATTGGAAAATAAGAAAGGGTTCCCTTGGTAGCATATGCCATAAGAAATTTCTGAAAGATGAATCCAGAGTAATAGAGAATTATAGGGCAGGAGAGTGCTGTTATGGGTTGTGCACATGGCACTGGCAAGCTCAAAGTTTGAGAATGGATATAAGGATAGGGCGGTATCCAAGGGCAACAGTCAAGTGGTTTATTGGGCATCAGAGTAACAATAGCCAAGTAGGATCCCAGAGAATTCCCCACAATTCCCAGAGAAAGCCTTCATCCACAGGCAGGAACAGTGTGCGTGGGAGTCAGGTGAGAGAGGCAGGGCAACATCCAAGGTTCAGAGACATTCTCATTCCTATAGGAAACGGTACTTAAATATCCTGCTTGGCTAACAGATACAGCATGCATTGGGATTCACAGCAACCAACAGGGAGCAACCAATATAAAGATGACTATCCAAGATAAGAAGCCATTCCACCCATGTTAAGTGGGCAGATTAATTAGAATAAAGAGAAACATTGCATAGGGCCACTTACATGCCTGGACCAACCACCCTGGCTGGTAGAAAGACCTCCCTGGGTGGGAGGTCTTTGAGACATTCTCAGCATCACCATGGGAACCCAGGTATAGCAAAGGCTGGAACTAGTTGTATAAAGCACCCAAGGTTTTCCCCCAAGGGGACAGGAGCACCTGACTTCAAAGTTCATTGGCTTTTCTTCTGACCTCCACTCTTCATCAGGGTCAGGGGAAGTGTCCAGATAAGAAGGGAGTTCCAGCGGGGCTGAAACTAGGTGAGGGGCCATTGCAGGTATGGGAGACATCTGATTCCACTGCACAGTTAGAAGGATAAAGAGGTTGCCTCCAAAGTCTGCGTAGCAGATGGGTAGTCAACATGAGTGGTAAATCAACTGAGAAGGAGCATCACATGGCCAGTTTGACCCAAATAGAGAGGCTTGATGGTGAACTTCACCAGGGCCACTTCACATTCAACTAAAATGGTTTCAAAAAGGACATAAAGGAAGCCTTCAGGGAAAAGAGGGAGAAGGCAAAGATGGCAGAATATCAGATTCGGCTCCATGCTGTATTTACATCACTTGCTAGGCCTGCTGAGCATGTAAAAGTGCAGTGTGTAGAGTGGAATAATCCAGTGAGGTTACTGAAAAGCAAATCAGAACAATTGATTTTTGCAGGAGACGTAGGGTCCCCAAACTGTTGACTTGGGAGTTTATCATTTGCTACTCTTTACTTGCAAATATACCTATTTGGACAGCTAGAAAGTCTCATGGGACATGCAGAATGGCAATTAATTATTTAGGTTACTTTTGACCTTAAACACCTGGCACTAGGTATACCTCATTACCACTTCTTGAAGGGAGGAGTAAATGGAGAATCTTCTATTTGTCTTAGATAGATCTGATAGGTGCTGGACTATTTTCCTTACCAAAATTCTGGAACAAAGCCACCTACTTATTATATATGTCCCACAACACTTAGGCATAGGTCCTCTGTGACTTTCATAACTCATTACTCTGTTCCATTGCATGCGAGGCCAGGGTGTACTGGATGCAGCATCCAGTCTGATGGTCAGCATTAATAGGTGACCACTGATGCTGGGGACATCAGAGATCAAGTGTCTCCACAGCTGGCAGGTGAGTCCATCGCACAGTGGGATAAAATTAAATGCAGACAAGGTGTAATTAGTTCGGCCACCAGTGAACTTCCTTTGGGTGACTCTGAGAATGAGAGGACGGCTCTGCCACACTGTCTGAAACACAAAGGGCCCAGGTCCAAATTCTGTGAGATGAAGCCTAACCCTCAGTCCAGGGTCAAAACACAACTTTGACCCATCAATTCCATTTCTGGTGGCTACCCGAAAGAAGCAATGGCACACGTGCTCAATTGCTCAATCGCACATGTGCTCACTACATGTAACATGTAGTAACAAGTTTGCAACAAATTAAAAAAAGGAAACCCTGTCATATGCTACAATGTGGGTGAATCTTGAGGACATTAGTCTAAGTGAAATAAGCCAGTTACAGAAGGACAAATGCTGCATGATTCCACTCATATGAGGTATCTAAGGTAGCCAAACTCATAGAAGCAGAAAGTAGAACAGTGGTTGTCAGGGGCTTGGAGAGGGGGAAAGGGAGAGTTCCTGTTCAATGAGTATAGAGTTTAAGTCACACAAGACGAGAAAGTTATAGAGATCTGCTTTCAGTTAACAACACTGTACTGCACCCTTAAACATTTGAAAATAGGGTAGACTTCATGTTATGGGTTATTTACTGCAGACAAAAAAATGTCATTGATTTAACTGAACTGGGAAGCTGGAACCTAAGTGTACGCCGAGGGAGAAGCTAACAAGATGCAGCTGACTCAGACTGTGCCATCCCAGAAACACTCAAAAATCAGAGGCACCAGCCACATCAAAGGCAAGGAGAGGTGTTAAAAATCTGTATGGCGAACAATTAGGGTTACTATTTTGGAAAATGAACCAGAAAGTTTCCGAATTGGAAATAACAAACACATAAAGAGCTGGGAATAGGTGTTATATTAAAAGTGAGGATTAACTGAAATGGTCTCACCACTGCACCATGATATTCCCTTCTCATGATTAGATCCCAGAGTGCAAGCAGCCAGACTTTGCTCTCCAGGCTGGATGTGGGTGTATTCCCCTTTGGAAAACTGACATGATCAAGAGATAGGACCTACAGTTATTTGGGGGTACTCCCCCAAAAAGGCTGTGTCTTCATTCAGGCACACAGAGGTTCAAATCAATTTTTAAAAATGAATGGACAGCTAAGGATAACCAGGCATTTGAGAAAATACTCTAAAATAAAAGTTTAAGCAAATAAATACTAACTAAAACCATAAAATAGTGAACTCAGAGAAAAGAGAAAATGCAGGGAGTAGAACAAAAGTTTAAAAGAACTAGGAGATCTATGTGGCAGAAACCTACATGGAAGGGTGCATTACAAGCATTTTCTGAAACTTTAAAAATTAAAAACCCAATATATAGGAATATTTTAAAGAAAGTCATTCTCAGTTGGGTTAATCCACTCTATATAGTGAAAATACTAGAGTTGGGACACATGTATAGCAAGAAGTATATAACAGTGTATTCTTTTAAATCTTTTTATGTTAACTTATGCATTAAGTGCCATAGAGATTACTAATAAATACTTCGGTTGAAAACAAAAAAAAAATAAAAATAAAAGAACTAGGAAGGAAACTCTGCAGAGAATAGAAGTCGCATCAATGAAATGAGCATGATGCTATACAAAAGGAACAAGAAAGAGTTCTTGCTGTTAAAAAAAATCTGTATATATACACACACACAACATATATATGTATATATGGACACATAAATCTCAAAAAGTAGAACAAAAAGACAAAGAATATGGAAATAAAACAAAGAAAAATAATAAAACTATAAGACTTATCTTATGATTTGCCCAACAACAAACTGATAGGTCTCCAGAAAAGAGAGAGCAGAGAAACAAGTTATCGAAATAATAATATCAAAATAATAAAAATAATAATAGTACAAAATATCAATAATAATCATCTCACAGCATCCCACTCCATCCCATGTCCATCCTTTAGTCATTTGGTTACCAAATTGACTGTCAAGGTGTCTTGGTGCTTGTGTTCAAGTAACTTTTGTTTTATTGAATAACGGCCCCAAATCACAAGAGTAGTGATGCTGTGTTGGCAATTTGAATATGCCAAAGAGAAGCCATAAAGTGCTTCCTTTAAGTAAAAAGGTGAAAGTTTTGTACTTAATAAGGAAAGAATAAAAATCATATGCTGATGTTGCTAAGATCTGCAGTAAGGGTGAATCTTCTATCTGTGAAACTGTGAAGAAGAAAAATGAAATTTGTGCTACTTTTGCTGTGGCACCTCCAACGGTAAAGATTATGGCCATGATGAGTGATAAGTGCTTCGTTAAGGTAGAAAAGGCATTAAATTTGTCCAATAAGATCTTTTGAGTGAGATAGAAAAGAGACCATGTTCACATAACTTTTATTAAAGTCTATTGTTATAATTGTTCCATTTTATTTTTAGCTATTGTTAATCTCTTACTGTGCCTATTAATAAATTAAACTTTATCATAGGTATGTATGTGTAGGAAAAAACATAGTATATATAGGATTCAGTACCATCTGTGGTTTCAGGCATCCACTAAGGGTCTTGGGCCATATTCCCGAGGTATAACGGGGGACTACTGTATTCAAAAGCTGGAAGAAATATAAATGTGTGTGTGTGTGTGTGTGTGTGTGTGTGTGTGTGTTGCATTTGAAGAAGTAAAATTCTCACCCTCCATAGAAGAAAGCCAACAGACTATATCTGAGATGAAATAGCACATTTCAGCATACACATATTATTTTAAAATGTGGACTTAACACAAGGAACAGCTAAAGCATTGATGGATAATGCCTCTGAGGGACTGGGACTTGGTAGAGGTGGGGCAAAAGATTGCCATCGTTAATGTTAAGCCTTGCATTTAATTTTTTAAAACTGTATTATTTTGGCAAAATTACAGTGAAAATAAAATCACCTACTCTACTAAATGTGATGTGTTCATGACGTATGTGTAAAATTGTTAAAGGACTGCAGTGAATAAATGTGCTAAAACAGGTGATTTTCAGAAATCAGTATCAGTCACTTTGTAATTATACACTGCAGAGTAAAATATTACTAGTCACGGCTATCATCTTCTGATCACTTACCTTAGCATCATCTCATGATATGTTCACACCAACCCTTGAGACAGGTGCTATTAATACTAACCACACTTCACAGATGAGATTATGAGAAGCTAAATAACTTATGTAAATGTATGCAGTTGGAGAATGAAGTGGTGGAAATGAGATTAAAACCTGAATCTACCAAAGCTCCTAAACTTGACCACAAGTCTACACTCCAGACAGACTAGGAGGTTACAGGAATTCAGAGAGAGGCAAGAGCTCTGGATTCACCCTCTTTTTCCAGCCCAAGCAACCCAGCAGATGGCAAGTTTCCTTGTACTTCAAAGAAAATTTAAATCCAATGTAATTTGCTATTTGGTAAGGCACAGGTTTGCATTTAAAAAAATAATTTTGAGGTTCTTTTAAACTCACTTCCTACATGTTTTTCATCAGGTTATTTTTAGATTTCTCAGCATGAATCTTAAAATGCTGCCCTGAATCTCTGTGAACAATAACAACACCTTACATTTTTCAGAAAACTTCCATCTCTCATCTTCTTTGATTGCCACAGTAACACCACAAAATGAGCAGGGTCGATGTCATTCATCATGTCACAGATGGGGCGTTGAGGACCATAAAGCCAAGTGGTTTTGTGTAACCCACACAGATGATAAATGACAGACCTGTGATTAGAACTCACAACTCCTGATTCTGCCTTCACCACACTTCCCACCACCATGCAGCTCTTCACGTGGCTCCTCACGTGGCACCCACTGATCTCTCTGCCCTGAAAGGGCCATTTTGTTTTTGTCTCACGCCAAAGTTCGTGCTTTGGAGAAACCCACCTCTTTTAGATCTTTTTCAAATTCATTAATTTCTCAAACTTGAATAAACCTAAACAAGGAATGGACTCATAAGGAAAACCATTTTTCCTTGGCTTCCCCATCTTGGCAGGTTATTTAAAATATACACAAAATAAAATTTGGTAGCAACTCCTAATGCTTATACCTCCTGTATACCTATGAAACTAACACAAGTTTACAAGTAAAATATAAACAGCATAATATCCAAAGAAATATCATTGACGAAAAGACCCTGCAGATATGCTACAGACCACTGAGGTGTAGTGTCTCAGGGATCAGCCTGTCCATTGTAACAGGCTCCACGCCTGACTCAGTCCTCCACGATTCATACCCAGCTGAATGGTGGGAAAATTATCTATTGCTGTACAATCAACTACTCCAAAAGTGAGTGCCTTGTATCAACTCTTTTATCTGGCTCAAGATTTTGTGGGTCTGAAGTTCAGAGGAGACACAGCTGGGTGGTTTGTCTCCAGGTAGTAGCAGATGGAGTGGCTGCCGAGGCTGAAGGGACCACTTCCAGGACGATTCTTCATTCCCACGTCTGTATCTGCGTGCACTTTAGCATCCCTCTCTCCTCGTGGCATACCAGCCTTTCCATCTGGCTTGGCCTTCTAATAGCAGGGTGTTCTCAGGGTAGTCACAATTCCTCCATGGCGGTTGGGTTCCAAGAGGCCAGAGAGGAAGCTACCAGGTCAGGTAAGGGCTATATCAAGAACTGGCATGGGCTTCCCTGGTGGCGCAGTGGTTGAGAATCTGCCTGCCAATGCAGGGGACACGGGTTCGAGCCCTGGTCCGGGAAGATCCCACATGCCGCGGAGCAACTAGGCCTGTGAGCCACAACTACTGAGCCTGCGCGTCTGGAGCCTGTGCTCTGCAACAAGAGAGGCCGCGACAGTGAGAGGCCCGTGCACCGCGATGAAGAGTGGCCCCTGCTCGCCGCAACTAGAGAAAGCCCTCGCACAGAAACGAAGACCCAATACAGCCAAAAATAAATAAATAAATAAATTTTTTTTTTAAAAAAAGAACTGGCATAGCATCACTCCTACCACATTCTACTGCACAAAAATTCACAAGCCTGCTCAGATTCACGGGATGGAGAAATAGACTCTAGCTATTGATAGAGAAGGGTCAGGTCACATTGCAGAAGAGCACACATGATGAGAGATGTTGTTCTAGACATCTTAGCAAAATGCAAGGTCCCCAGTTTGGCACAAATGCCCCATCCGTTCTCACTAGCCAGAGACTGCATGGTAGTAATTGCTGCTGATATAATTATAAACGTGAGTGCCAAGCTTATAGGAAAGTCTCAGTCCCAAGGAGTCACCCATAAAGTTAGAACATGCTTCTATTCATATTTTTATTATGGTTCTGAATAAAAAATGCACTGTACAGGGGACTTCTACTGTTCCCCACGTCTAGTTTTTCTCTCCTTCCTGAGCACATAGGAGCGCTCCACTTCTCAGCTTCTTCACACTGACTCAGGCGTGGTGTCTCTTTCTGGCCCACGGGTGATGAGGAGAAGTGATATGTGTCCTTTTCAAGATGAAGCATTTAAGAGCGGGTTCAGCTCATCATGCTTCCTCTTCCCCTTTCTCTTCCAGTGCCCCGGGAGCCATGTTAGGGTGGTGGCATCTCAAGATGCTGGAACCTTCAACAGCATCAGTTACTGAAAGATTATGTTAATCAGGGCCCCCATGGATGCGTGCTGGTCATGCAGCACGAGTGCACGGTAAACATTTGTACGTCAAACCACTGGGACGTGAGGGCAACATAATCTAGCTTGTCTTAACTAATATTTTTATTATTCACAACATTCTGGTAGAAAATGCAAGGACCCCAACATAATACAGTTTGAGGAACACTGATTTAATTCACACTAAAATTTTTCATGGAGTAGAGGCGGGCAAGGAGAATACTGGAGAATTAAGTGGGAGAAAATGCAAAAGAAGTAGGTGACACCATCCCCTTTTCTGCTCTGGCAAAAGTTATAATGTATTTGTGAAACAACTATGTACATTCAAGGATGAAGTCACCCTTATAGTTTTGAAATCTTAGGCATTTATTTGTAGACGTTTGCACTTTCACCGTGATTCCATGATAGAGATGAAAACTTAAGGCAATTTATTTCAGACATTTGGACTTTCATTGTTATTTAATGATACAGATGGTAAAAGAGAGGCAATTAGTGAAGGTTAAGTGACTTGCCCATGTCACATAAATAAGTGGTAGAGGAGTTTTTTGGAGTGCTCTGATAGAAGTCAAATGATAGGTTATATTTGAGCCATGGAGAATATGATCCTTAGCTGAATTAGCCTATTTCTGAGATGTCTTCACTTACTCATTAAAAAGGAATCACTGTATTAAGTTTTAGAAAAATCTGATTTGGTCCACACATGAGTGCCACCTGGTACTCTCATGATTAGCGTTGATGATTACTCATTGATTTTGGTTTTTTGATTAAAAATTTTCATGATTAAACAACCATTTGCAGATGTGTGGACAAATTATCGAGTGAATTCAAATTACCTCTAAAGACGAGATTGAAAACTGATTGGTCTGGTGATTTTGGTCATGTGAATAGCTGAATTAGATTGCTCCATGGGAAACGAACTGATTGCTCAGACAGCAGTGTACACAAACAAATCAACTAGATTCAGAGTGAGGCAGTTAAGCTATATAAACCCAGTCTTCAAATAGCCTCCCTGGTGAGACACTGTTTTTCATTTAACCTGAATGCTGTTTTGGGGGCTTTGGGTACTTTATAATTTCCTTTCAATATGAGGTCAGTGTGAGATACTCCTTAGGGTCTATAGTAATAGATTTATATCATCCTGGACAAAGGGTTTTGAGCTTTGTCATTTTTTTCTGTTCTATTCAACCTTTTTATTATTGAGGATATTGATGTTGATCAAAATCAGAGATGACAGGAAGGAGACTGAATCAGGATCCAACAAAACCTTGACAGGTCATAATGAACTCTGATAAGGTGAAACATTCAAAAATTAAACCTAAGTCCTTGCTTTAGGACCAATATCCCAATCTTCCAAGGACGGATTGATTTGCAGCATATTTGAGCAGAAACTAGAAGTTCTGGCTAGTTGTAGGGTCAGTATTCATCAATATAAGATCTGTGACCTCTAAAGAAGGATAAAATGATCCTATGGTATGTCCACAGAAGAAGAGCTTTCAAAATATGGGAAATAAGATTCCAGTGCTACTCTGACATCATCAGAATGTAGCTGGATTGTCTGTTTAGTTCTCAGACAATGTTCAGAGAGGTGTGATGAGGAAGGCCAGGAAATAAGACCAAATTCAATGAAAACATCTGAAAGAACCAGGAATGTTTACTCTGAAGAAGGTCCAGGGCCATGGTAACTATCTGCAAATGTTTGGAGCTTTCTCGCATGGAGGAGGAAATGATTTGGCCCCAGAGAGCAGAGACTGGATTGTGTCCCAATGCTTTGGGGTTGCCTTAAGGAAGAACTTTTATGCGGACCACCTTTGCAAACTGTGAGGTCGGGGGGGGCTTGTCATAGAGGTGACTTGCCCGATGCCAAGTCATCTTGTTTTGGGAGGTTGAAGAGGACAGATCACAAAATGGAGTCCCATAGACCAATCTGTTCTGCTGACAGATTTTCTTCAGTTTTTTCATGTGTTAAGAATTTTTTATTTAGTCACTAATACTTTTAAGAAGCACAAAGATTTTGCACAAAGGTTGGCATTTTCTGATTTTCTTGAAAAACTGGGATATCTGGCAACCATGGACCTCCATTTTTGTGAGGTGACAATCATCTGAGGAAGAGGTTCTGCTTCCTCCTTTTGACAGGGTTGTAACTCTGGTTTTCCACAGTCCCCACCACTCCCTATTGTATTCCCACCTAGAGGCAGAAGAAAATGTGATCAGTTGTCCTCTGGCTTGAGTTACTGCTTTGCTTACACCCAACCCACCTCAACTGGTAACTTATTTGCCCAGCCTCTCTAGGCATTCTGTTTGTGATCCTGATCTGACACACTGATTGACTGGGTCGGAGAATAGAACTTAATTAGAAATCACTAGTTTTCAAACTTAATTGTTTTAGTTGAAATACCTCTGCTCCATCACACCCAGCTTGCCCAACGAAATCTTACACCAAATCCCAATTCATAAAACAGGATAGAGAACCTATTATCTTTGAGGTGGATGAAGAAACTTCACCTCATCATCTAGCATTTCCCTTGAGGCAAGAAGTGGAATTTTAGGGCTCTGATGAACTAGTTTGAACAACACACAATGTGAAATTTTCTTGTAAAAGATGAGGATACTAACATAAACGCTAGTTCTTCCAAACACTTTAGAGTATTGGTTTAAAGAAAATCCCCATTTCTCAGGTGAAAGTAAAGATATGCAAAGGAAGGATCACAAACTAGTGGGAAATCTGGGTTTTAGTTATGGCTTTCACATCAACCAGTTGGAGGAACTTCAGAGTTGCCCCTGGAATCTCAGATATCAACACTTGAAGGGACATTTCAGAGGCTAACTAGTCTACACTCTTTACTGTATTGACAAGGAAACTGAAGACTCGGGGATAAAACGGTTTGTCAAGGAAATGTGGCTAGTTGGTATCAGAGCTAGTGTTACAACCCAAAAACAACCTCAAGCTGCACGCCCTCCTTCACGCTCCTTTGCTCCCTCATAGGCAATTATTTGAGTCTGTTTCCACACAATAGATTTGAACCACTTTGGTTTTCTTCTGCTCTCTGGGAGGGCTTTCTCCTGTCATTTCTCTGAGGTGTCCTTACAAACTGACATCCATTAAGCAATTCTTTACATGGGGTGGGCTGCTTTTCCTTTTCAAGGGGAATGGAAAACAGAAAATTGTTTTGTCTTACCTGTTTTCTCTCAGGCAGTTAGTTCTTTATTGCTAAATGGGACATACTTGCCAGAGAGAAGATGGAAAACACAATATTTTTGGTACAGATAATGGGAAACCAATTAGATAAACTCCAGCAATTGGATTGTTATTCAGACCTGAATCTCTTTGTCTCGCTGCTTTTTACTCTTTTCCAGACCTGACTTCAGTCATTTCCTCTCCTCAACCCAAAAGGGTTTGAAACTACCTGAAATGGTAAGAATTCAATTCCTCTCATTTTCTAAATTCCCTTGACTTAGATTTAAGAGCACAAAGCTTGTTTATGGATGAAGATGTGATCACAAACATGTCAATGGACATCATAAAAGGAAAATGGCTAAACCAATTTAAAAATAGCCGAAGAGGGTTTTAGAGTGTTTTTTTTTTAAACTTTCTGAGGCTTATCCAACTCCAAACATAACTTTGTCTCATGAAACATGATCTTAGCCAGATAGACATACTTATTTTAACCATTTGTTCACGTCATCGTTAAGGAACACCGATAGCATCCTTCAGCTAAACGTTGAATACAATTCACTTTGGAGCAGTGGTTTAAGGAGTGAGGAATTACTTTCTAGATAGATATTGAATCTTAACAGGGAATTATTTTAAGAACTCTATCTTGAGGATTCCCTGGTGGTGCAGTGGTTGGGAGTCTGCCTGCCGACGCAGGGGACGCGGGTTCGTGCCCCAGTTCGGGAGGATCCCACGTGCCGCGGGGCGGCTGGGCCCGCGCGTCCGGAGCCCGTGCTCCGCAACGGGAGAGGCTACAGCAGTGAGAGGCCTGCGTACCGCAAAAGAAAAAAAAAAAAAAAAAGAACTCTGTCTTTCTGAAATCCATGAAAATGTGATCAAGGTTGAATCAACACAGCTTGGATTTTTGTATTTCTTAATTGCAGATTAAGGTTCTTACCTTCGGGTCTACAGTCAAACTTGATCTGTCTCACAGCTTTTATAGTTCCTCAAAATTAAAAAGAAATGCCCAACTCAGATTTTCCTCTTGCCACATCAGACAGAGGCTCTTTCCTGGTAACTTCACCCAGCAGTTCACAGAACTGGGTCTTGGCTCTGAGATATTGCCTAGTTGGGCTTGAGGTTTTAGAAGCTTGGTTCTTATCCATTCTGAGTCAAATGTGACAACCATTCAGCCCAGATACAGCAGTGTCTGGTTGAGATAAAATTCATGCCACCATTTTTATTTCATAATCTCATGTTTGCACCATGAAGTTCAATACTTCTTCAGAAAAAATAGATTAGAGATGGAAAAACTGAAGAAGTATATTCCATTGATATCTCTTAAGTGGTTCGTAAGAAATAATTATAGGGATGGCCAAGATACTCTGGTAAAATGTGAATGAGGTAGGGCACATTGACTAGATTAGTCTTTGCTTGACCTCTGATCCTCTTCCTCTATTATTTGTCCCTTCTCTATCTCCTCTGCTGGTCCCCAGTCATCTCCCAGGCTTCTACATTCTAGAATGCCCTAGGGTTCCGTCCCACACAGCTTGTCTTCTCTAGTTACACTCATTTCTTAGATAACCTCAACTAGTCTCATGGCACTGAATGCTATCAATGTGTGGGCGTCTCCCACTTTATGTCTCCAGCTCCAAACTCTATCTTAAATTTTTAAATCCCTTCGCTTATTTTACTTCTCGACTTGGATGCTCAATGCAACCCTCAAATGTTAACATGCTTAAAACTACTCTCTTGATTCCCTACCCATTCCCAGTCAACCTGCTTCTCCTCCAATCTGTCCATCTACATAAATGCTACCTCCATGTGCTAATAGCTCAGGCCAATAGCTCTAGAGTTACCTTTGCCTTCTCTGTTTCGCTCCCATTCCTTATCTGATCTGTCAACAAAAGAATCAGCAAATTTGAAGTCTCTACTTTCACAAAATATTCCTAAATATTGTTTCTCACCACCTCGACCAGCTTCTACCCTGGTCTAAGCCATCATCCTGTCTCCACCATCCTTTCAGAAAAGTTGCCATCACCTTGCACTGATCTCCCTGATTTCCAGAGTGCACCCCATGCCCACCCCATCATCTATAATTCACCCCAAAGTAGAGAAATCCCATCTCATTCAGCCAATCCAAAGTCCTTACCCTGACCTGTAATGTCTTCTCTGGCCTTGCTTCCTTGCTGACCTCATTTCTTTCCCTGTTCTTCCGGGCTTCCATCTTCCCAGCCTTCCTGGTGTTCTCGCTGTTCATAGAACACATCAAGTGCGCCTTGGACACGAGGCCTTTACCTTTGCTGGTTCCTCTGCTGGGGATGCCCTTTCGCCACAACCATATGGAAACCTTCCTTACCTCCTTCAGCTGTATATTTAAATGTCACCTTACCAGAGTAGCCAACCCTGGATGCTTTTTATAAAATAACACCCCTCCCCTGTCACTCCCTCTTCCTCACAATTTTCTCTATTTATCCTCATAACACCTTCACCAGCAGTCACGTAATTGCTTTATTCATCTGGATTTTGTCTCTGTCCTTCATCCCCACTAGTATATAAGCTTCACGGGAGGAATTCGTGGTCTGTTTTGTTCCCTGTTGTGTCCCAGTGCTTAGAACAGTGCTCAGCATGTAGTTGAGCTTAGTAAATACTTGCGGAATAAATAAATGGTTTGCTAGCAAGCAACTAGATAATGGAGTTATATTGTGAGTTTAATGAGCGTACACAAAATGCTTATTTTTAGGTGATATAATAGAGGCATTTTAGATATTTAAAGGCATTTCCTTTGCATCTTGGGGAAGGCTGGGGAAGGAACGAGGTAAGGCAGGTCAGGAGAAATTTGTCTTAAAAACATTGAAGATTTTGGTAGAAAATCCTAAAAGTTTGCCAGCTCACCATTTGAGGGTCATCATCTTGTGAGTTATGAAGACGACACAGAAGCACTTTCTTCTTTCCCTGTTGCTTTCCTCTGCACTAGAGCTTCTTAGAATTCTCCCGAAGACAGTTAAGACTCCCTGGAGATCCCTGGGCTTGCTGGAAGGGTGCCTTCCAGAGTGTCCTTCCTTCTCTTTTGGTATGCGTGGCAGCGTGAGCAGGAGTGATCATTTAAAATATGCTCACGACAACTAGAAAAAGCCTGGCTTACTCCTTAGCAGATTTGCCTGTGCCTTTCTGAATCCATAGTAAACACTTCTCCCCTGTTCCCCACGAAGAGTTAATTATATCACTGGCAGCAGTTCTTTGAGGCAGGAAGCCAGGCACATCTGCAGCACCCAGAGGAGATACAGAAAGTCCTCCCTGCTGAATACTAAAACCAGCAGATTAGGGCAGATCAGCTTTTCCCACAGGTTAGAGCACCACTGAAGGCATCTCTCCTCTGTTTCCTCTCGCAATACACTTTCCTTTCTCCAGATGCCGTCAAGTCACTCTCAAAATGTGTAACCCATGAAGGTGTACACTTGCTGAGCCAACCTCTTGATGCGGTGTCTAGAAAATGAATTTGGTCACCAGCTGGGATGCTAAGTCAGAAGCTGCTCCACGTGGGTTCTCAGCTTCACCCTTTGGGCTCGAAGTGTGGTCAGTGTTGTATGCCTACAAACTCATGTTTCCCTCTGAACTAAATGCAATCCCAGGAGCAGGGCAGTGTGGGGGAGCTGGGCTGCCTGGAGAAAGCTGCTGACCCTAGAGGCATACCAACTCTTCCAGAAAGACCAAGGTTCAGGGCAGAATTTTGGCCCCCATGGTCTCCAGACCCTGGCGTTATTCTCATGATTATGTGATATATCACATGGTAAAAGGGACTTCATAGTTGTAATTAAGGTGACTAATCTGCTAAGACCAAGAGAGGGAGATTATGCTGGGTTATCTAGGTGGGTCCAACAGAGTCACAGGAGCCTTAAGCAGAAGAGGAAGCAGAGAGATGTGAAGCACAGGAATGATTTGATGTGTGTTGTTGGCTTGAGGATGGAGGGAACCACAAGAGATGAAAACACTGTACACCACATTCGTAGAAACATCTTTTATACATGCAACTCCCCACCTCAGAGTCTGTTTCCAGGAAATCCAAGCTAAGATACCATCTTTGTTTACTTTTTTGTGGAGAAATCACACCGCAGGGATAGGGTTCTGAACTGGGTAAAGTGCAAACCATGCACGGTCAAAATGAACTTTGAAAATTTCTTAGGAAAGTTAGAAATCAATATACTGTGTCTCAGTACATCACAAACGTGTGGAATTTCCTTCCACAGGAATCTGGTCCAGTCCTATTGTTCACACAGCCGACGAACACGTTGGCTTGTGCTTAGGAAATATTTTGCATCAAAAGTATTATCCTTAAACGCTGGAGTCTCTCACCCAGAAAGGTGAACTGCTCCCACTTTGAGTCAGGAGGGAAAGAGGCTGACTGCATTCTCAGATGACTCCACTTATTCACGCCACTTCAGGGCATATCCCAGTTGAGCAGAATCGTGAGCAGAAGTGCCCACCTTGCTATTATTTCCCCTCCTTTTTCACTTTTCTATTTATAGCTGAGTTCATTGAATTCACATAAATCACATAAGCCAATGATGTCACTTCATATTTTCCCATTACACTATTTCTGATTTAGAGAATCCAGTTATAATTTAGTGAGAACAAGGTCTTAAAGAATCACAAGTCCGTAAGCAGTATCAATCCTCATTTAGCTTTTATTTTTATTTATTTATTTATTTATTTTTGGCTGCATTGGGTCTTCGTTGCGGTGTGCAGGCTTCTCATTGTGGTGGCTTCTCTTGTTGCAAAGCACGGGCTCTAGGCGAGCGGGCTCAGTAGTTGTGGCGCATGGTCTCTAGAGCGCAGGCTCAGTAGTTGTGGTGCACGGGCTTAGTTGTTCCGTGGCATGTGGGATATTCCCGGACCAGGGCTCAAACCCGTGTCCCCTGCATTGGCAGGTGGATTCTTAACCACTGCGTCACCAGAGAAGTCCCTCATTTAGCTTTTTATTTAAATCAGATCTGGTGTTGCGAGGAGTTGTGAGTTTTATTAATTCTTCCCCATCCATTACGGTTGTGTGACCCCAGAGAAGTCGTTTACCCTCTTTGGGTCTATTTTGTCTGAATTATATTTTAAAGCTTCAAGGCAAAGCGTTGAATCAATGTTTCCTTTGGAATCTTCCTGCTCTACTATTCTCTTTGTGCAGAGGAGGAGGGAAATTAGTTTATAAAATCTAAGTCAGGGACAGAGAAGCACCATGCAGTGTGAGGACCCCTTACAAACCACAGGATGGTCAGTAAGTCATGAGCCTCCCTAAACTCGCACTTCCTCACCCGTAAACTGGGGATCTGATACCACTTAATTCGCAGGACATATCTGAGGTTTAATGAGATGATGCCTGCTAAATCCTTAGCACAGGTTGGATGGTAGGATTTGCAGCAGGAGTTCACCTGCCACTGCCAACAGCTTCTTACGTCAAGCATCTCCATCTGCCACTCTGCTTGGGGACTTTCTCCAGCATCCTGAGGCTTGTTCAGCCTGTGCACAGGGCAGTTTGGAAGGGCCAGGGATTTAACATCCCAGGTCAGCTCAGAAATGAGACACAGAGCTAGTAGATTACTCATCGGGCAACCGCCTTCCTTGTGGGACAGCTCTGAAGGGCCCCCAGTGGGACTGAGTCTCAGCTGCCTACAATGCAGACCTGCTAAAAATCTCACCCTCTATTTGCTTTCCTCACTTCCCTCCATCATTTGACTCGTTCTCTTGTGCATCTGAGAATCAACCTCCCAAATAAGTGACCCTCTTCTAAGTTCTTGTCTCAGGGTTTGCTTTTTGCGGGAACCCAAACTAAGACAACAGCATTCAACAGACACGAACTAGTCTTACAACTGTTATCAAATTAAACTGAGAAGAAGCCCCAGAGAGATCCCCTCTGGCCTCTTCTTACTCGGTGGTCTGGTTCCTTCAGAAATGTCATGAGCGTAATCTTGCTTTCTCCTCACTTATGTGCAGAGGGTCACTAGCTGGCTGGCTGGGCATTGAGAGGGATGAGCCCAAATGCCCTCCTAATGGATTGTGCTGTACGGGTATTCACTTGCATTTGTAGTTCAGTTTTTGTAAAGCAGCTTTCCTCTTGAACCCTGAGACACACATTCTAAAAGCGTGTGTTTGTTGCTTCTGGATTCTTGAGGAGAGGAAATAAGGTGGAGAGAAGCAGGGAGGGAAAACCAAAGGAAAAAGGGAAGAAATTATGCTAAACTTTGCTATGCACTCCTTATGGAGTGATTTGCCTCTTCAAGGTAGGCAATGTGGTTCCCTTTTTTATGATAGAAAATTGAGTTGTTAACAGAACAGGAAAGGTCCAGGTCACTGAAGGGGTCACATGACAACTGTTGGGAGGTGGGTTTGGGGCTGAGTCGCACCCTATAATTTTTTTTTAAATGTTTCCTGTGCCTCTGTCTCTCCTTCTCTATCTTATTCTGCATTCTCTGGCACCAACATCACTTTATTTCTGTTCCATATGTCCCCAGTTTATTTCTCTGTTTGCAAAAGACATGCCAGATGCACCCATGAGTCCTTGTTATCCCACGAAGGAGTCTCTCTTGGGAATTCTGGCTAATCTGTGCCTCTAAGGCCCCAAGAGTTAAGGGAATTTCATTCCACTTTCAAACCCCACCATTGGCCAACTCTATACTTGCACGGCTTTATTCATGGACCATCGAGCTTTTATGATCGTGCATCATGGACAGTCTTTTCCCCGTGAGAATCCCAATTCCAAATAGGTTGTTCCCTTGTCTGGCCAAGAGACCTAAATCCAGGTTGGAAAAGATGGTCACCATTGTTGGGGACCCGAACTGCTGTTTTGGGCTTTCAAACTCATGTGCGACTCAGGCACACATCAACCTCTTTGTTACCTCCATTTCAAGATGGAATAGCATCTGTTGGTCCAACTCATGCTACAAGGAAAGGAGAAGATGAAAAGGCAGCCATGAATGCCCTCTGGAATAAAAGCTCTACAGAAATTCAAAATACTATTGTATTTGTTATACGATTTATAATAAACTCACCATGTCTGTGTTTCTAAATAAGTAAAATATAATTAAATCTATCGGCTTTCATTTTTTCCCTAAAGAAGACATTCAGAAGATAATTAGGTGATTTCTATACATTTCTTAGAGCAGTATCTCAAAACCTCAAACCTCACCATTTTAGAGTTAACTATGAAGATAAAAAACAACCTATTAGGGCTTCCCTGGTGGTGCAGTGGTTGAGAGTCCGCCTGCCAAAGCAGGGCACACGGGTTCGTGCCCTGGTTCGAGAAGATCCCACATGCCGCAGAGCGGCTAAGTCTGTGAGCCATGGCCTGTGCGTCCGGAGCCTGTGCTCCGCAATGGGAGAGGTCACAACAGTGAGAGGCCCACGTACAGCAAAAAAAAAAAAAAAAAAAAAAAAACAACCTATTAAAAAAAAGAAATGTGGAAAACAGAAACAATTTTTTTATAAGGTATAAAAATCAAAACCAACCAAATAAACCAAGCTATTTTTTCGGGGGGGGGGGGTTACAAATTTTTTTTAAAGGCACTAAAATGATCTAATTTCTATTTTTACCAGTCCTGCAGGCTGAGACTCTCATGCGTCACTGTGATGTAAGGAGAGGACACACCCACTGGAGGAAGGTTTGGTCAAAACCAAAACAAAAAGTGAGGGAAGGCATTTTTCTCCACGACATTTTCTATTTGAAAGTAGACTTTCCAGAACATAATTGTGTGTTTTCTTCTCTGCTCCAAATTTTTATCGAAGTACAGTCAGCCCTCCGTATCCGCAGATGTGGAACCCACGGATATGGAGGGCCAACTTCGCAATGCCATTTACATAAGGGACTTGAGGATCTGAGATTTTGGTATTCGCGGGGGTCCGGGAACCAATTCTCTGTGGAAACTGAGGGACGACTGTGATCAAACAGTTATCTAATATTAATCCAAGGAAAGACACAATACATCAAGTGGATTGTCCTTATCATTACAAATTACTGTGGCTGATGTTAGGTATTTGAAAAGGATTGGAAGCTAAGAGCTTAGCGATTATGACAAAATTTCATGTAACTTGTGGAGGAAGAAGGTAAATGAATTTCTTTGCTTGTTTGAACTTCTGAAGGACCCAAAGCAATTACAAGCCATTCCCAGCTTCTGTCAAACACCTGAGTTTCAGCTATGATAATGAAGCCATTAAAAAATAATATCAATTATTGTATTAAGTCCCATGGACAAAGGAAGCCTGATTCACTCATTATTCAGATTTTTACAAACAGATCACACCAGTCATGTCCAGTTAGTTTTAAAGAATAGGCAAAATTCTCTTTTATTCAGATTGTATCATTCTATGAGATTTTTGAAGACTATCCAGTAAAGCTAACTTTTGTGGGTTTTTGGGGTGCCCTGAAAACTCACAAATACCCTCAGAATAGACCTTTAAAGAACAAAAGTGAATCACTATGTGATCATGTGCTGATACCTATGGTCATAAGACATATGAATACACTTGGATGAGGAAGAAGTTAGGAAGATACAGCTCCTGTGTACAGAACACAGAGGAAACATGAAACAGTCTTTGAGACCGGGGAACTGAGAAAAGGTTTCAGTGGACCAACAGGAGTTCCTGACTCAAAACGGGTGTAAAAATGATCCCAAGGGATATGGGAACATATGTATATGTATAACCGATTCACTTTGTTGTAAAGCAGAAACTAACACACCATTGTAAAGCAATTATACTCCAATAAAGATGCTGAAAAAAAAATGATCCCAAGGGATCATTGGATGGTCTAGTAGCATTGCTGAGAAAAGGAAATAAACGTTTGTAACTCTTGAATCAAATATAACTTCTCGCAACAAATGACGTCAGGTTATTTTTTGTTAAATTATCTGGCTTCCATCTAACTGGTGGGTGTTATTGAACGATGTGAGTCTTTATGTTTCTGAACGTATTTCATTTCAATGCTCTCTATGTCAGATGAGCAGGTATGATTCAACAGCACTGTGAAACAAATGTCTTAAATAAATCTATTCCCCAGCAGCTTTTCAAGTACTTGTAGAACATATGGGGTTTGATGTGTAGACTGTGGACCAGTTAGGTTTGACTTTAAGATTTGTTGATGATGCTCTTAGCTAAAGTTTCACTAATGTCACAGAGGTTTCGAACATGGATTATTTGTTCTTGACCTTGATGCTGAGAAGGAATTTTTGGTTTTATTATTTCATTTCAGCTTTGGATTTATTTATTACATCTTCAAATGATTTTAGCTATCCACACACTTTCCAAACATGTTGTTCTTGCTTCGGTGGTTGCACTGTGACTTTGAATATGATCAGGAACACAGAGTGACTTTGGAAATTAAAAACTGGTTCCTCATAGGATTTTAAGTGACAAGACTTGAAAATGATTAAATGAATTGGTTTCTTTTACCCACAATTAAGAATATAATTAAAGGAAGCGTTAGAAAGGCTATACTTCTGTTTCCTAGTGGATGCACATTTTAGAATAGCAATGAAAACATAAGATGAGATGAACAATATTATTTCATAGATTAAAACTCTGAAAAAAATCATTAACCATCCACTTTACAGTCACTTTTTGAGCATCTACTGTGTGCTCAGAACTGCACTATACAAAGATACTCAGAAATTAAAAAGACACAGTTTTTGCTTTTTAGCATCTAAATGATGTTAACACGGCATTATGCTAGTCTTTTTAGCAGAAAGAAATGGAAAGGCAAGAGAATACCTTTAAAACAGTCTGCACCAGAATCTTTTTCTTAGCTATTGCCCTGAATATTGATGAACAAATATAAAGATATTGAAATCAGCCCTGTAATGGCCTGGACAAAAAGTCCATGTGATCCCTTTCTAGTCATTTTCTTCTTTTCCTTAAACATAAAAGTTAGTCGTGAACTGAGGGACAAACATCCTTGAGATTTCTGTTCTGAAGCCAGAACAGAACCAAAAGTAAGGTTGGTCCTCTATCTTTTTCTTCTCTATTTGTTGGGTTGATAGGAGACCTTGGTAATTTCTTTGGCTAAAAAGCTACCTAGGTAGATTGAGCCCTGAGAGTCTATAGAAGCTGAAACCCTCCCGGACTTATGTACCTGGCTCCTTGGGCTCTGTATTGTCGTTCACAAGCCAGATGACAGCTAGTGAGAGAGTCCAGGAAGTAATGCAGAGACAGGGAAAGAAGGAAGCTGGGGCTGCGAGCATGATTAAAGCTGATAAGCCTAGGAGACAACGTGTTTCAGAGGAGGATAAAACAACTTGCTCTTAAGATCTTGATTCATGAAAAGTAACTTGCAACGTCTGTGCAAGAGACAAAAGGATCCTTTTCAACTACCTGATCCTTCCCCTTTCCTCTCTATACGTCTATTTACTTCTCTTTTTGAAACCTGTTTGAATGTGCTTGGGTAACCCCACGTTGAGGTATCCTAACTCGACATATTTGCCCTTAGTTTAAGGTCTAGAAACCCACTGGGCTTCCAGAATCCTCATAACACTGCTGTTGTATGGCTCATCATCAGTGCTTTTTGTTTAAGAGTAGTCACCCGATTTCTGTCAGCCGATGCCAAAATTAGGCGACCACAAGAACATCCCGCAGGAAAGACTGAGGCCTTAATCTAATGGGTTGTTTTTTGGAACAAGGCAGTCATTACTAGCAGGGTTTTTTGTTTTTTGTTTCTTGGTTTTTTTTCATTTTGCAAAGAATTATGAGGTTTTATGCTTTATTTCTTTTCCTAAAATGATTTTATTATTGACAGCAGCCCTGACATTTAACCTTGATGAGAAGGCAGATAAAAGATACGGGAGATTTACGACCTTAGTTTTGCTGCTCTCTTCTCTTGGTCTTTGTGGGCAGGTACCTGGATACCCCCACCAGGTAGAGGCAGATGGCTACCGGGACCTTATATGGGCAATGGGGAATGGATGCTCCTTTTGGTTAAAATAGATACTGTTTTGAGGAGAAAGACAAATGATTGGAATCACCAATACATAATTTCCTTCCTTATTATCCATCCCATCTTTTCTTCTCTTTCATAAACATCACTCTACACTTCAAGAATCAGCATTTCAAAGATCATTTCAAGTAAGTGCAAAAATAAGAAAATCTTAATCTAATGGGCCTGAGGATTCTCTCTGAACCAAACAATGGCTTCTTAGTTTCACTGTTCCTTGGTTCTCTTTCCCTATCCAAGCCTTTTAAGCACCACTTTCCTTCTGCTCCAATTTCTTTTATGTGCTTGTCTGAATGATCTCGGGGCAATGTGTTTAATTGTGGAAGAAAAGAAACCAAAGGAACTTTTAAGAATTATATAAATAAAAGTAAAAAATTGGCCATAAAGGGTAAGATCATGGGGCAGGTAGGAAGCATAGGGAAAACCAGTGTCACATGCCCCAGAGTGGTCATTGTCTGCTGGAACCCACTCTGGGTCCACAGGTGAGACAGGCAGCATCCCTGTCCAGGGCTTCTCAAGGGCATCCCCAGACACTGAACTGATACAGCCAGGCCAAGGCTGTGATGACAGAAAGGAGAGCTTCTCCCTTAGGTAATGGTGCCAGCTTCTACGACAGACCCCTTACTAATGCTGGGCATGGGCTGACAGCACCGGCAGCTTGGATCTTACTGCAAAAGCAAAGATAAAGTGGCTTTTCAGAGCAGTATTTTCACTCTAAGGAATGTGGGATCCCCTGGGTTGAGGAGTTAAAGGAAAATTGCCTGTGGCCTGTCAGTTGGTGATCTGCAGGGGGGTCTGTTTCATCTGCGTTCCTAATTAAAGGCCACATTAAACCCAGTCAAATGTTCACATGAAAAGCCCCACATGAATGATTCCAGATTCCATCAGCTCCAAAGGAGTCTCATGTTAAACCTCTAACTCAAATGTCTGACCCTTTTCACATCCACTGTCGCCCAAGTCCTGGGGAAGAGGGTATGAAGCCTTCAGTGTACAGAGAGCAAACTGCCTGGATTATTAATTTCCCTCTTGGTGAATTGCATATGAGAAATCAGAATCTCCCAGTTGAATGAGTGTGGGGAGGGCAGAGGAGGTGGGGACAGTCAGGATTCAACGACGCCCAAAGTTCTTATTCTGAGAAAACAGGAAATGGGAACACTGGAAAAGGAGCTGCTTTATGGCCAAGATGATAAGTTTGGTTACAAGAAAGTTGAATTTAGGTTTCTGAGGGGACAGGGAGTAGGAACTGAGAGCTGGTGTCCAAGAGCAAGGTAAAGATTGGAGGTAAAAGTGGGAGTCATGAGCATCCAGAAGACATGGGGGGCATGGGGTAACTTAGGTCAGAAAGAACAGTGTGGGAAGAGGGGCTGAGCAGGTCTTGTGGCTTCAGTCGTGCCTGGACACGGAGAAGCCCACTGCCTATTGTGAGCTGATCGCTCACTGGCCATATGGGGCATGGCCGTTTCCTCAGAGCATGTGGATTCACCAGTAGAAACCATCCATAAAATGACTTATTAAACTGCTTGGTGTCTTCCCATCCATCGCAGGCCAAAGCATGTTCCCAGGCAACCAGCAGTCCTCACACGGTAATGCAGGAGAAAAAGCCAGAAAAGAGGTGGTACTCCTGTTTACTCCCCCACCTCTGGCCGATCGAGGGCTTAATTATTACGCGTAAGACAGAGGAACAGAGTCCCCAGGACCACTCTGCAAGGGATCCATTTGGCCTACACGTCAAGTGCCTTTACTTCAAAATTCCTGCCTGCTCCCTTGTACACCCCCACAATGGGCTCATTTGCGGCAGCAGAGGTTAGAAGGCAGGTTTCCAGGAAAACTCACCCTGGGGTCTCTCTCCAGCTGCTGCTGATGGTGCAGGCTGCGTCTCCTCTTGGCCTTTGCCAGGCCATTGTGATAAAAATGATACAGGCCTTCAGCAAAGGGGAGCTGTGGAGAGTCAAACAGACACAGGCGTGGTTAGCTTCTGGCGGCGCCCTAGAACAGGGACCCCAGAGCTGGGGTGCATGCCGGGGCTCCCTGGGATGAGAGTGTATGTGAGATAACCCCTGCTAACCCCCTATCAGACTTGGCTCTCTGGTACCCTGTCACTGTTCTCCTCCCCATTTCCCTATCTTTTCTTATGTAATGCCGTTCACCTCCCCTCCCCCCAAACCTTCTATTTTTTTCTCCATTACTTTAGCTTTTATCCACCTTTTAATCTTCTCTTCTCCTCCATGGAGCCTTCCTTTTATATTCATCCCCACACCAAGTTCTCCATTCTCTTCTCTTAGGTATCACAAGAAGAGAAAACTACAGACCATTACCCATTAAATGGGCCCCATGTGGACCACAGCAAGCCATCCACACTGTACCCTGTATGAATCTTTGATCCCAAGTCCATGAACATAATAAAATGGTTGTTGTTTATACTAAGAAGTTTTGGGTTGGTTTGTTACTCAGCAATGGATAACAGGAACAAATAGCTAGCCGAAAAAACTGTTTTATTCCTTCATTTTTTAGGACTGTGCAGACTTGAAACTCTACAATAATATTGGCTCTGTGTGTCAGCTGGTGACACCAGCCAGAAGCCGCCCAGATAAGGGCCCTCAAGGGACATTCCTGGCAAAGGAGGAGGGGGCCTGAGGCCAGAGAAGCAGATACTAGATGAACTTCAAGGGCACAGCAAGTTTGGCGAGGGGTCTGGTGTGCAAATGAAAATCTTTTAGAACACTGTAGCATTTGTGATTTTGTTCCTGTTCATTAAAAACCACATTCTTCAGGGAGAATTAAACATAAATATTTCATGTGCAATTTTCCAGGTTCAGTGATTCTTGAATGTTTTCTCTACTTAACCCTGCTGATGTACTGAGGGTAATCGTAAGATTTGATCAAAAAGGTGCAGGGGTGGAGGGAGAACGAAAGAAAATGTAAGTGTGCTTATCTTTTGCTCTCCAAAGACTTGTGCTTATGACCACTGTCAAGTGGTGTGAACTTGGAGTTTTACTTCCTATTCTGGAGGGCATGAAGAATCTGAGAATTTTTAACACAAGAAAGGAAATTTGGGGCTATAGAGCACCAGTGAGCTTTGGAGGGACATTGTTCTGGCTCTGCTTTACTGATTTAAAAAAAAAAAAATAAATTTGAATAGAGGCAAATGGAAAACTCTTTCTTACAGTGGAATTCCAATTAACACAAGTAGAAGTAATGAACAGAAATTGAATATCACCATTTGGAAACACCATAAATAATTGTGGCTGGCAAGTGTCACCAAAGGATGCTAAAATTAGTGGGGGAAATATAACGATAAACACAGAGAAATAATACTTTACAGTGGAGAAACCTGGCAGAGACGTCCTCAACCAAGTGATGTAAGTTAACCTCACTACGGATGAAACATATCAAAATCATGTGCCTCATGATACAATGCACTGAGAAGGAGACATCCCTTACATAATTTCCTTGCCAGAAATACATAACCTGTATTCAGTCAGGAGGAAACATCAGGCAAACCCATAACTGGCTAGTACCCTTCAAAATCTTCAAGGTCATAAAAGACAAATAAGGACTGCAGAAATTTTTGAAACCAGAGGAGACTAGGGAGACAGGACAGTTAAATGTAACACATATCTTGGATTGGATCCTGGATCAGAAAAAAGGACATTAGTGGAACACTTGGAAAACTGTGAACGAAATCTGTAGATTAATTAATAGTGTTATATCAATGTTTTTCCTGGCTTTGATAAATTGTACTATGGTTTTGTCAGACGTTAACTTTGGGAAAGCTAGATAAAGGGTATATGGGAACTTTGTTGCCATTTTAAAAAGAGTAATTTTTTTATTGTGGTAAAATATACAGAATATAAAAATTTTTCATTTTAAAGTTTTAAGTGTACAGTTTAGCGACTTTCATCTCCATTGTTGAGCAGCCATCACTGCTATCGATATCCAGAACTCTTTTGACCCTGCACGTTCAACTCTACATCCATTAAATGATAACTTCCTATTCTCCCCTCCCCCCAGCCCCTGGCCACCACCATTCTACCTTCTGTCTCTAAGAATATTACTACTCTGGGACCTCATATAAGTGGAATCATAAAATATTCGTCCTTTTGTGACTGGATTATTTCACTCAGCTGAATATCTTCCAGGTTCATCCATGTGAAGCACTGTCAGAACTCCCTTCCTTTTTAAGGCTGAATAATATTCCATTGTATGTATATACCACATTTTGTTTATCTGTTCACCAGGTGATGGACACTTGGGTTGCTTCCACCTCTTAGCTATTGTGAATTATGCTGCTATGAACATGGGTGAACCTGTGTGCAATTTTTGCCAACTTCTTAAGTCTAAAATTATTCCCAAATTGAAACTTTTTAAAATGTAAAAATACTTTTAAAATTAAATTTGAATGCCCTTAAGAGGGCCATATATTTAAAAATTTCAAGCTGGAGGTCCCACCACTTCCCTTTGTCACATACTGAAGTCACTTCACATGGTTATGTCAAGTGAAGGCTGTTGAGTGGCACCCCTGGCTTGGTCTCAGTGCCTCATTTCATAGAGAAAGACATTGTGGCTCAGGGAGGGGCAGGACTTGCCCAGTCAAGAGGGAGCTCTCAACGGAAATCCCTGGTCTCCTTGACTGTAACTCCAGATGCTTCCCCCTCCACCGCTTCCGTTGCTGTCTCGCTCTATGTCCCGTCCCCCTTGATAACCCTGGCTGTGAATCCAACAGATTGCAGGCTGGAATTCCTGACAAGGAGGAGTGCGACTCAAGGACAGCCAGGCTGGTGAGTGACCCTCTGTGGTGTATTTGGGACCCACGACCCGGGATTCTTTGATTAGAAGCACTGTCTTGGCTATGGAAGAAATGGAGTTAATTGGTCTCATAGAGCTGAAATTGGAAACTCGGGCAATAAACAGGTAAACTGACTGACCACAGACTTAACAGAAGATTAACCTGCAGGCATTGGTTATTTTTCTGAGCCCTTTTTGCCTCTTGTCTTTGGAGTGTAGACCCCAAATCCACTGCCCTCTGAGCCTCTGAGAAGCAACTGTCTAGGGAGATCATGTGCAAGCACAAGCTCATCATGGGCAGGGAAAGACAGATGCCGTGTGCCTTACAGTAGTGCAAGGTACCTGCTGCCCACACAGACCTCAGTGAAGAAATGCTTGTGCCTTCCTCTGTTTCTTAAGTAGAAGGCTGATCTTCCAAATAGAAAAGACATGTTAAAAGCAATCTTAGGTCCCCAAACCCTCACCTGTGTCCCAGTAAGAAACCTCTCATATATTTCAACACTTAGTATATTCTCAAATGTTTCCTTCATTTAAACACACACACACACACACACACACACACACACACACACACACCCTTCTTTTCTTTTACACCATCACCTTTGTGTCTTAAGGCAAAATACACAAGGTTCCAGAAGGAAGGAGAAAAAAAGAAGTGAAAGAAGAATTCACAGCAAATTGTCAGCTTGAAGGTTCAGGCTGGGTGACAGTATAATAACGTTGCTAACTCAGACTTGCAGTTTTTAGAAATTCTCATTATGCCGCGAAATTTTATGGATCCCAGCAACGCTTCTCATGCCTCTTTTCTGTCCCGCCTGTCTCCTTCTCCCACTGATAACCATGGCTCCAAGCTAAAGCTACTCTCTGAACCCACACACTCGCTTTCCTCAACAGCCAGGAACCCCAGGGAACTGGCCGCCGATTGTGAACAGATAATAACGTGTGTTAGATCCTCTTGGAGCCCACTGCCCACCTTCCTTTAGACCAGAGTCCCTTCCCCTCAGGCAACCCCTGGACGCTGGTCTGCCAACATTGTCTCCACCCCAAATTTTGTGCTTCTATGCATTTGCTTGTTTCAGGAATGACCACTGCTTCTCACAGATTCTCAAATGGGTCCAGAGCCCCCAAGCAGTTAGGACTCTGGCTCAGACCCATCACTTTTCTTTTAGCGGCTTTGTCCATTGTGCTGATTTTCATGAGGCTCAGTCCTGTTTATTTGGGAGTCTAGTTTGGTAGAACAATGGACTTCATTCCACATATGAAGAAATGTATAATTTTATTTTCAAGGGGAGCTGCTGTCAAGAGGTTCAAGGAATAAAAACTGGGAAACAATACATCAAGGATAGAAAGCTGGTTCAGCTGATAACTGCTTGTCAATTTCATTTAGGGGTCCTGCATTTCACAGGGAGGGCTAGGCTCTGCGTTGTACTGACATTTCCTGAGACCATTCTTAATTTCCCCGGATTGCATGCAGTTTCTTACGGGTGGGGGACGGCACTTTGCAATCAGGATGAGGGAGAAAGGGAACTGGGTGGAGGGGTGTGGGGTCCCAGACGAAAGTCCAGTTATCTCTGGGGGGATGGGGGTGGGTAACACCCTAAGCCATGGTCAGCTAAATGCCTCACTGAGATTTGTTGACAGGATGGAGGTTCCTAGGGCCAGAAAGGAAGAGAGGAGAATTGAGAGAGGAAGGAGAGGGGCACCTAAGGCATAGACCTGCCTATGTTACAACCATGCTTCAGCCTGAACAAGCTCTTGTTTACAGGTTCTCAATGCTCACCTGTACTGAGTTGCATCTTACCCCCAGCCAAAGTTCCTCCAACTTAAAGTTTGGACCTAGGATCACACATCTCAGCTATTGAATACTCTCACCTCTTTCTGTCTTGCTTTGAAAAAGAGATGGGTAAAAAATGGGTCTGGAGAACAACAGGGAAAGACCACCTCCTCTCCTGCACAAGGCTCTTCTTTTGTCTTCTGCCTCCACAGGACCAACATTAATTGCCTCTGTTGTCAGGCTCTTAGGTGATTCACAAAGAAGCTCAGAGAACATGATTAGTGACTGAGAGTTGAAGAGATCAGCAAACCCATGGAGGTAGTCTGTGGCTCTGGTGGCTGAGGAGCTGCAGGCGTCCTCATTAAGGTTCTCTAGCCTTGGAGAAAGCCTTTCAGGCACTTGAGTTTCAGTCCTACATCACCATGATAATGTGTGCTACAAACCACCAAAAATCTTAGTAGCTCCAAACAGAAACCGATTATTTAGCTCACGATTTCCTGGGTCAACAATTTAAGCTCACTGAGTAGTTGTTCAAGTATTGACTCCATTAAAATTAAAAACTTCTGTGAAAGACAATATCAAGAGAATTTAGAAAACAAGTGACAGACTGGGAGAAAATATTTGCAAAGGATACATAAAAGATTGCTACCCAACATACAAAGAACTTTTAAAATTCAACAATCAGAAAACAAAGAGCCCAATTTAAAAATGGGTCAAGGACCGTAACAGATGCCTCGCCAATGAAGACATACAAGTGGCAAATAAGCATATGAAGAGATACTCCACATCGTATGTCATGAGGAATTACAAATTAAAACCACAATGACACATCATTACACATCTATTAGAATGGCCCAAATCTGGAACACTGACAATACGAAATGCTGGTGAGAAGGTGGATCAACAGGAACTCTCATACATTGTTGGTGAGGATGCAGAATGGCACAGCCACTCTGGAAGACAGTTTGGCAGTTTCTTACAAAGCTAAACATACTATTACCATATAATCCAGCAATTGCACTTCTTGGTATTTACCCAAAATGAGCTGAAAACTCATGTTCAGACAAAAACCTGCACACAGATGTTTATAGCAGCTTTGTTCATAGCTGTCAATATTTGGAAGCATCCAAGGTGTCCTTCAGTAGATGAATGAGTAAACAAACGGTGGTACATCTAGATAATGGAATATTATTCAGTGCTAAAAAGAAACGAGCTATCAAACCACAAAAAGACATATTACTAAAGCAAAGGAAGCCAGTCGGGAAAGTCTGAATGAGCCCAACCATCTGAAATTCTTGAAAAGGCAAAACTGTGCAGAGAAAAATAATATCAGTGTTTGCCAGGGGGTACGGGTGGGGGCAGAGAAGAACAGGCCGAGCACAGAGAATTTGGGGGTAGTCAAGATATTTTGTATGATATTATCATGATAGATATATGTCATTAAACTCATGTCGAAACCTACAGAATTTACACTAAGAGTGAACCCTAAGGTAAACTATGAATTTTGGGCAATTATAATGTGTCAGTGTAGGTTCATCTTTGGTAAAAATGTACCATTCTGGTGAGTGATGTTGATAAAAGTAGACAGTAGGCGTGGGTAGGAGCAGGGGTATATGAGAAATCTCTGTACCTTCCTTAATTGTTGTCCACTTAAAGTGGCTTTTAAAAAATAGTCTTAAAAATAATATAGCCCATTTCAGTGGATTCCAATTGCTATAATTACCCAAACAGAGAGCACATGTTGGAAATGGAATATAGAGTGTGTGGCTTTTATTGTTTTAATTTTTATTTATTATTTTTATTTATTTTGATCATTCTTTTCCTTTTATTTTTTAAAGGGGCCTAGATGGTCAGTAAATAAAATGGAGATGAGGAGCTGGGCATTTTGAATATATCCAATGATTCTAAAACTATGAAAGGATATAATAATTGGAACTGTTCAAGAAGAAGTCATTCCATTCTTAGGAGAGAGGCATATGGAGGCACAAAAAATATGCTATCTCACAAAAATCAAGAAACAAGAAACAGGCCAAGACAATTTCATATTGAAGGAAAATAAGCCACATTATTCATGAATAAAGTAAATATGATTTCACTAGAGGAGTGGAAGCCTTGACAGCTCCTTTGAACAGATGCCACTCATACAGCAGAGGAGCCTAATTGTTTGTTTTGTTTGTTTGTTTGTTTTTTGCGGTACGCGGGCTTCTCACTGTTGTGGCCTCTCCCGTTGCAGAGCACAGGCTCCGGATGCGCAGGCTCAGCGGCCATGGCTCACGGGCCCAGCCGCTCCGCGGCATGTGGGATCTTCCCAGACCGGGGCACGAACCCGTGTCCCCTGCATCGGCAGGCGGACTCTCAACCACTGCGCCACCAGGGAAGCCCGAGCCTAATTGTTTATTTGCACCTCCAGCTCCTCAGTCAATGGAAGGAGGCCTGTGGTGTGAGGACTCATTTCTTTGAGTAACCAGATGTGACAGAGAATCTTATTCAGCCTGAACTTATCAGGGCATATTGTAAGGTTAGCCTGCTCTGAGGAGGTCCTTTGGGTATAGAACCAGAAACCAGTTGCTAAACAGAGTTTTCCACACCCCAGTACATAAAATAGGTAACTTGTAAGAGACTGGATGGAGCCATCAGATCAGGGGAGGTCTTATAAATGGTCTAGAGAACTATAATATGCTTTTTGTCTAACATAAATCTAAATACGTTACATTTCTGTCTGTAAAACCCATCCCTTTCAATGTGCTCTATCTCTGCAGGGCTCAATAAAATATGACTGTATGGATGGATGTTCCTTTGGATCAGCTATTTGTAAGGGGGGAATTAGCTATCTGAGGGGAAGTGAGAGGGGAGAGTGGAAAATCCTTGACTCAGTGCTCAGGACACCTGGCTCTAGGCCCACCTCGCCCATTTCTACGCTCCTCCTAGGTATTGTTCTCCATGGACAGCACTCAACTCTCTTCTGTGATCCTAAGAGCGGCTCTTCCCTATGACCAGGAGCACAAAAATGCGAAACGGCTTGTGTTGTCCAGGGTTGTTTGTTTTTGTGGAATGGAGCTACTAGTCCACAGTGGGATTCAAACAATGATATACTCCCAAGAACCTACACAACTTATTTATATCAAGTCTAAAATGACAGTCAGACAATGAGATAGGTGAAGAATAGCTGACCCTCAGCCTCATTCACAAACAGTTCCTTTCTAACCTAAGGCAAAATGTCCATGTATTATCTCAGAAATGAAAATGTAAGAACATGTATTCTTCCTTTGGAATATCAGGGAGTAAGCTACTTATCAGGTGTGCTGGGATGACATTACTGTCTTGGCTTTTCTTTTTGGCTTCTAAGTTAGGGGGCTTGTTTTAGATTCATGTATCTGTGTGTCTGGGAGGAAGTAGTATGCATTTAGTGATTTTGTTCTTAGCTGGAATAAATTTCATGCATAGAATTGGCTGCCTCTACCAGCCATCCACTGTGGCTTCAAATACAATAATTAAGCTATTATTATCCCTGATGTCATCAGCCAGTGGCAGTAGGATGAAAGGCATGATTCCCTAGTAGTAACATCTGTTAAAAGGGATGGTGATACCTGCTTCCAGGATATGAATGATTCCCTAGGACAAAGGGACAAGGCTGGGAGATCCAGGCCCCTCTACTTTACTACGAGCTCAACTTGTTTTTCTAGGGTTACCTGTATATGGCCACTCTGCTATACTTTCCAAGTATCCTTCAATGTCTCCTTCTACTTATCCACAAGATCCACACTCCTAACATGGTGTGAACCTCATGAACCATCCTCAGTCCACTTTTTTGGTTTCATCTCCTAAAAATGTTGTCTAGTCAGGCAACACTAACTGTAATCCTTCTAAAATTCCAGTGCACTTCGTTTCATGTGCTGTATCATCCTTGATAAACCCCCCTTTATTTTAATTTGTTGAAATTATGAGCCTCAATGCAAACTCACCTCAACTTGGCACTGCCTGTCTTGTGAAGGCTTCCCTTCTGCTTCACATGTCCTATATCACAGATCTCTCACAAAACATATTGCCAGTACTCTGGCTGCTCATAAAGAACACTCCTACCTGTCTGTGATTTCTGTATTTTATCTCACATGTGCCTTCTGTGTAGCAGATGAAGTTTTGATGGCCTTCCTGCATTCCCTTTACCTACCCTGGAGGTCCCCTATAGACTGTGCCTGTACCTGCCACAGTCTTCATGCATCCCTCTGCCTGAGGGTGTTCTCTGACTGTGGAAGCAGACTTGGCCTGCTTGGGGCAAGCAGAAGTGCAAGGGATTTGATGCCCTTCAGGTGTAACCCTCAACCGAGGAAGAATGGGAGCTGGTGGCTACATTTCCTAGCTTCCTCACCTTGGATGGGATAACTCAGAAATGCTGTAACTCCCAGGCTCTTCAGTAGGAGAAAGTTGCAGAAGTGGTCCTCGTTTGTTTATGTCTCTCTGTATCAATTCCTTAGGATAGTTCCCTCCTGCACTGACTCTGAGCTTGGCCATATGGCTTGCATTGGCCAATGGGACTTAATAAATGTGACACAACCAAAGACTTGAAAAGTGCTTGCACACTGGAGCTTGATCGCTCCTTAATATCTGAAAACTTTCTTACTTGTCCCCAAGTCCGTGTCTCAGTGCCTGATATCATACTTGCTTATTGAATGCGTCAAGTAGGTGCTTATTGAATGAACGGAATATTCTTCTGCTTCTGAGCTTCCCCCGCTATGACGGTGCTCCTGTTACTTTGTTTGTCCATTGATTTCAAACTTCCATAACTTTTCTTTGGTCCTTTCCTCCTTCCTAAGTTAATGGACAGAATGGCTTGTTTCGGGCTTCAACTTCTGGGTCCAAATTTGCTTCGTGCCATGCCTCATTGGAGACACACTCTCCAAGGTTCCCATTTGCCTGATTCTGCACCTCACCCCATGTTGCTGCCCCTGGACTTTAAGAGATCCACAGTGGCTTGTTTCCCATCCTTCTCCCCCCATCTTAGGCTCTGCAAGCTCTCTCTTGGTCTCCCATTCCTGGTTGACACTCCCTAGAAACATAGTCAACAGGAACTGACTAGAATTGACTCTTTCATGCCAACTACCTTCTTATGTTTGAACTTCCATCATTTTTGAAGAGAACTGACAGCCTTCTGATGAAACTGATATTTTCCCCTCTTCACAGAAGTGAAGAACAAGCTAAGGGCAAGGAAAGATAGGATTTGTGGATCTCCTTGTTCTCCTCTGTCATTGGCTTCTTAATTTCTCATTAAGTCACAAAATTTTAGGCTATTAATGGTAGTTAATGAATCGAAGTCATTTAACACAGATACAAATTAGGATATTCTCATAACGTTTCCTCACATGCGTGGTTTTCCTGATTTCAGTATCTCATAACACATCTGTCTGTCATTTAGTGAGCATCTGATGATAATGCTAAGCCTTTAGAATGTTTTCTAACCATTGATTTTGATATTTATTAAGTGCTTGCTAAAAGTACAGCACTGTGCTCGTCACTAAGGGGGCAGTCAAAGAAATATAAAATTCCTATTCTATCTTTTATCAAGTGCTAATCCAATAGGTTTTTGTTTTTTGTTTTTTTGCTGCACTGTGCAGCTTGCAGGATCTTAGTTCCCCAACCAGGGATTGATTGAACCCGGGCCCATTGCAGTGAAAGCCCAGAGTCCTAACCGCTGGACTGCCAGGGAATTCCCCAGTAGGTTGTTGTTGGTGTGGAATCCCTGAACTTATAACTTTCCCAGTTTTGTTTGGGAAACTGGAATCCGTAAAAATTTTAGGGGTAAATTTGAGAAAAGCAGACTAGGAGGACCTGAAATGAACTGGTAACCAACAGGTTGGTTTATATGGTTAATCACCCATAGAAATCCCTCTCAATCTGGTTCTCTCTCTCTTTCAGCATGAAAGGCTGGTGCAGTGGTTCTGATGATGCAGCGTCTGAACCACTGTCAGGGAGCAACAGGGTTCCAATGCTCATTGCAAATAGTTGGGAACATAAACATCATGTTTGATCTCCATTTCCTCATGTATAAAATTAAGGGTTAAACTAATGCCTTTCCAAGGTCTCTTCCTGCTCTGACAGGCTGTAACTCCATAATTTCAGTTACTATTTGTTAAAATTTAAATTAGTCTGGATAAATCAGTTAGAATAATCAGACAAGTATGTCACAGTATTTTGGTGGGGTACCAATCTCCAAGTGGTCTGACAAGTGTTTAGAAACCATTATCATAAAAATCATTAAAACCACATAAATTTGTCACCATAATAATACTTTTCTTCTTGTCCTCCCTTTACCACTGTATTTTTTGAAGCAACTGCCTACACTTGATACCTCTACTTCATCATACTTACTGCAGCCTTCACAATTTGACTTCCTTCCTGTCACAGACACTATCACTTTCCTGCTCACATCCTTTTGGGCCTTAGCATTTAGTGTATGAAGAAAGCCTCTGGATCTATTTGTCTGAGAGTTTTCTCTTGTGGCCAAATTCTGCTCTGTTTGAGCATCTGCCAAGTCAAAATGCTGGAGAGTCAAGGCCACCCAGGAAAAACTATCAATCATGAAACAATATCTGATTGCAACTGACATATAAATACAGCAGTTCCCTCACCCCTCAGGCAGGATGACTCTCAGACGTGTTCTAGGCCATCTCCCAGAGTTTCCTGGTGGGGTTGAGCCCCAGTTACCCACAGTGACAACTTGTGCTGTAATACACCCTTAATTCCTGCCTTCCCTTCCCGGTCTCAATTCCCCACTCCCCTACCGGTATTTACTAGAATCATGCCTTGGATAAACAACTTGCATTTAATCCTTGTCCCAGGGACTGCTCCTGGGGACCCAAACCGACATATGGTACTTCTCCTCTTCCCATGTGCTAAGGTGCCTCCTCCAATTGCACCAATGACTTCATCTCCAAAACCAGTGGCCACCATTGCCCCATTCTTTCTTTCTTAATCCTCATCTCCATTCCTTTCACAGCCCTGCACTTTCTCAATTAATCTTCCATATCCCTAACTGTCCAAGTTCCGTCTCCTCTTTCTCCCTCCACACCCAAAGTTCTCCAAGATTTTGTGCTAGAACCTCTTCTCTTCATTTTCTCTCCACACTCTCCCTTGGCAATGCTATTTAGCTATGGCACGACTGAGGTGCACGAGGATGGATGCTTGTGCATTTGACTTTCAGCTCCTTGACCACCTTCACCTCTTTTTGGCGTTGGTAACTCACCTCCATGGACCTCATCATTGTCTGGAAATGCTCTGTTTGGGGAGTCTTGAGTTTCAACACCCTACTCACTAACCATAGCTTTCTCCCTTTCAGCTCTCTCACTACTAATCCCAATTAACCTTCTCTTCTATTTTATGGATATTCCATTTTTTAAAACTCCATTTCCTTCTCTCCCTACTTCCACCACCCCCACTTGAGTGCTATTGAAGAAAATGACTCAGTTGCTGCTGCTATAAATCCATGCTCTCCCACTTGGCCCCTCAGTACTGGCCAGAAGTCATTACCGGTCCTTTGTCAGCATCCTCTCCCATCCCCATTTGCAGAGCACAAGATTTTATCTCTTTTGAAGCCCCCATCCCAGCACCACTTCCCTCACTCTAAGAATTGACCTTGCCTCCTACACCTTTGAAATAACTGTGACTCCTAAGTGGATATTCTCCTGATATCCTCCTCTGTGACCTAAAAACTGAACTTCATCTGCTCATTCTTCTCTCTTTTATCTCAGAGAGAGGAGAGTTCCTTTTTCATGTACAGGCTAATCCCTTCACTTTTCAATAAAACCCAGCTAACCAAGAAATGAATGAAAATGAAGAATTTGGGACTGAAGAAGTTCTGGTAAAAGGACTTGTGATGCAATTAGAATTTAAGAAAAACTAGGAGAAGAATTGGGTGTTTAGGGGAGTCAATGCCACATTTAAAGTTATAAATGAAGGGTCACTCTAGGATCCTACAGTTTTCTTCATGTTCTTGTCAACTTTCTAATGGGGAAACTATCAGCATGTTGTAACATTCTTAAGTCTATTTCACTCAATATCAGAAAATTAACAGTTTGTGTCAATGTTTCACTTTCAACCTAAGAGTTTATTATTTTCAATTATTCTCATCAGAGGACCTCAACATATCACAACATTATCCAAAAAGCCATGATCAAATGGGCTTTAGGGACAAAAACAATTTGTCAAGAAAGTTAACTGCAAAAGTTTATTGCTTTTTCTATATACCTCATGTAGAAGCCATCAATTAATATGCAATCATTACATTTAGGATAGAAGAGAGTTAACTCAGATGTAATTTCTTGATTCCCTAACCATTAGAGGATTTTAGCCACTGAATCATCTTTAGCTATAACAAATACATCTTAGTAGACAAAGTCAAGCTGTAATTCCTGTTTTTCAACTGCCCTGTGATTCTTTGAATCTCAACTAATATATTCCAGAAATTTAGTACAGTGTTTCTCTTCAAAATGATGAATCTGAGCACAAATGTAAAATAAAGCCACTGCTGTAGTGGGGGGAAAACATTTGAACTTCAGGTTTCACATTTTATTTTTAAGCTTGACTTCTCTGAGCAGTTATAGCTGAATATATAACTATTGCAAATTTAACTATCAGCATTACTCTCTGATGTGCTATAACATTATGATCTACAGTTAATAAGACCTTTTGAAATAGAAATTGATTTCTAGATAGTCATTCATTTGAGAAAAAGAGGTGTAATTTCCCACCTTCTTTTGTATTTATCAAGTTTTAACTGCAGGCTTTATTTTCTCTGCTCAAACAACTCATGTATTCTACTATTGATAATTTCTAAGTTGGGAATTTTAGGGAAACACAGGAGTCTGTCAGTCAGTGATTTGCTGGTTGTTAACTACTTCTATTTCCTAGCTAAATTTCTGCCTATTAATAAATGGATATTACAGGGGTAGTTTCTTAAGACTAGTTCTTCAAGTACTTTCTCTCTGAGCTGACGGCTTAAATCATCATCTTGTGACCCAAGTGTCTTTATCAGTCAAGAAGCACAGAATGAGCATCTACTATGAGTAGGGCGTATTGGTTGCCAGTGCGAGCAACAGAGAGTTGAATGGATTTTATATTCTTGCTGGAGAAGACAAGTCACAAAGACCTGAAAAGTTGGTTGATGTTATGAGATGAAAATCTAAGAACTCTCATAAGCCTTTAGAAGATTATTGTTGTTGTGATTTGCCTTGGTTTGGTTAACAAAGTTTGGAGAGTCATTTCAACAGCTTGAGAAAAGGAACATTTATGGAGAATGTATTGGTTTAGGTAATACTGGTTGTTCTAAAGATAAACTCCCAAATCTCAGTGCCTTAATGTAATAGTTTAATTTCTGCTTCATGTAAGGAATGAGAAATTCTAAGTTAGGGATCAGGGACCTGGGCTCCTTTCAGGTTGTGACTCTGCCATCTTTAGCATTTGCTTCCAGAGTTACTGTTCTCAATCACATCAAGCCTCAGAATAGAAAAGAGCGTGAAAAATCAACCTACATGGAGTTTTTATGCATCAGGCATAGAAGAAAAGCACATCACTTCTGCTTACAATACATTGGCTGGAATTTTCATATGACCACACTTACCTGCAAAGCAGGCTGGGAAATGTGGTCTTTCTGTGGCTCGTGTAGAAGAGGAAATTAGTTTGGTGGCTAGCTTTAAGCCTCTGTCACAGAGTTCTTTGGCTGGGAATTTGGGCTGGAAGTTATTAGAAACTCAGATGCAATGCTTGCATCTCCCACAACCTGGGTGGGCTTTCTCATGCCAACTAGACTCCATTCTCCATTCTATAGCAACTAGTGGGTCACATGTCCTAAAGAAGCCAGTATGATTGGTTGAGATAATTACCATGGTCTGTAACAAATTGTAGACCACTGAATTATTTGGGCCAGGCCATCTCATGGACCATGGTTGACTCATGGATGGGTTGCCATTGGGTTGAGTGTCTATTCCTCACTCAGTCAGTTGTCACTCCTGAGAAAGTATAACTCACAACTGCTTTCTTGAGCTAAAAAAAAAAAAATGTGGCTAGGTCATCACCTTATTATTATTACTACTACCAATAATAGGGTTTTATTCTATGCACTCAGCACTGTGTCCAGGACCTTACATGCACTATATTATTGATTTTTCACAACTCCCATATTTTACTAACCATTTCAAATAAAATAAGCCTCTGAGGGATTTCATAACTTAGCCAAGTTTCTGGTGCTGTCTAATCCAAATCCTGTCATCTTTACCTTTTAACATCACTATTCCTGGTTTCCTTCAGCCAGAGGGGCGTTGGGCATGGCGAGTGCTGTGACAGATATGACTGGTGACTGGTCCAAGG
Source organism: Hyperoodon ampullatus (assembly GCF_949752795.1). NCBI lineage: Eukaryota > Metazoa > Chordata > Mammalia > Artiodactyla > Ziphiidae > Hyperoodon > Hyperoodon ampullatus. The sequence continues at coordinate 21,303,235 of NC_136927.1, forward strand.
GAAAGGAACAGATTATATGCAATAGAAGTTCCAAAGAGATAGAAAACAACCAGAGAAGGCATGAGGGAGGAACTTGGACTTGACCTAAGGCATAATGTATTAAGTTGGGGTCCAAGAGGAATTCATGGCAGTCATGTTGGGGAAATGGGTTTCTGAGCTCTTTCCCTTTAGCTATCATGACAGTAGATCTTGTAGTTCCAGAAAAACTGTCCCTTAAGGGTTTTTAAGATAAGAATCCTTTTGTAAATACTTAGGATCAAATCTTTTCCTGTTATTTCTGCCTTCATCCCCCAAACTAGTTAAGAGGATGGGGGAATATGGTTAGAGTATTCTTTTGACTGACAATTGATTGTGTGTGGAAGTGAAAGTAAAATTATATAATATGGATTCAATATTGTTGGGACATTAAAACACCATTAAAAGGGTGAGAATAAGGCTTCGCTGGTGGCGCAGTGGTTGAGAGTCCGCTTGCCGATGCAAGGGACATGGGTTCGTGCCCCAGTTTGGGAAGATCCTACATGCCGCGGAGCGGCTGGGCCCGTGAGCCATGGCCGCTGAGCCTGCGCGTCCGGAGCCTGTGCTCCGCAACGGAAGAGGCCACAACAGTGAGAGGTCCGCATACCGCAAAAAAAAAAAAAAAAAAAGGGAGAGAATAAATATTCAAAATACATATATCTGACAAAAGATTCCTATCCATAATAGGTAAAGAACTCCTACAAACCTAAAGCTAAAAACTACCCAAGTGAGCAAGAGGGGGACTTATGGAATGCTGATTTAGGTGCTGGTTACACATGTGTGCCCAGTTCATGAAATTTTATCAAGTTATGCTCTTTCCTAAATTATATTATACTTCAATAAAATTAAAATGACCAGAAGTTTATTCTTTCATTACATAACAGCACAATTATTAGATTAAAAAAAATTTTTAACAATTATACATATAAAAGCTGTCACATGACTTTACTTGTGTAATCATCCTAGCCTCAGCTCTACATGGATAAAAAATAAAACATATTATAGTAAAGGAAAAAATTTAATTGTCAGTTGTTTGGATTTCTACCTTAATTCTCACATGATTTTTGGCCAACCCTCAACACATTAATAAATAATTTTCATTTTCTTTTTCAAAGGAATTAAAATTAGTAGTGTATTGAGAATTTTAAGGCAATCTTTAGAATAACGTCTTTGTCATTATTGCAAACTCACTCATTCTCCTAGACATATGCATCTTCTCTGGTGAACTTACATCTTTGGGCCACATCATGATAAAATAGAAAATTTTAGTCTCAACACACCTTTCTGAGGGTAAAGTTATAGGTATTTTTATTCCTTTTGAGAGAGGAAATATAATTGTTTGCTCATGGTCTTGTAAGAGTTAGGCAAAATAATCAACAAATATTCATTGAGTACCTTATATATAGGACACTGTGCTAAACATAGAGGTTATAAAAAGACATAATATATTGTCTCTTGGGAGATTAACAACTTATCTGAAGAAGTGTATACTCATACACATTAGTTAACAACATATGTTAATACCAAATAAGTATTAAATATATTGTAGAAAAAAGAAATAAAGGAAAGGAAAAATATCTGAACTCTAAAATGGTGCCCAAAAGGCAGAGTTCTTGGCAGTCAGGGAAGGCTTCCTGGAGGCAGCATGATAGAAAAACAAAATTATTTTGGCTTTAAATCTGAGTTTTTTTCACTTTCCAGATATAAGCAGTTACTTTTAACCTCTTAGAGCTTTAAGATTTTCATCTGAGAATTAGAGCTGATGCCAATAATTTCTACCTCACAGAGTCATGAGGTTAGATGAGATAACTTTGTAAAATAGTAGGTCCCTCCCTTCTTTCATATGAATAAATAATTGCTGAGAATCTTTGCTGTCTGACACTGAGCATCTGGAAGGAGGGGGCGGTAGGGAGTTGGGAGGTATCCTAGGTGTTAGAAAGAGGAAGGAGAAGGAGGTATTGGGGGTTTAAAATGAAAACTGAGTAAGAAATGTTGACAAAAGTACAGTACAGCATGACAAAAAGAAGACGGGACAGTGTTTGGGAGACCTGGAGGAATAAGTAAAACTAAGGAAGTTTTCTTACAGCCTGGCAATAATATGCTGGCTCTGGTGAGGAAACCAGAAATATAGAAGATCCCATCCCTGAATGTTTAACTTTTAAGTGGGTAGACAATGCTTACACCCACATTTACTTACATATATGAACTGACTAGAGGACAAGTAATGAAATGTCCTAGCTTATGTCATGTAGTCTTTGCTTTTTTTTTTTTTTTTTTTTTTTTTGCGGTACGCGGGCCTCTCACTGTTGTGGCCTCTCCCATTGTGGAGCACAGGCTCCGGACGCACAGGCTCAGTGGCCGTGGCCCACGGGCCCAGCCGCTCCGCGGCATGTGGGATCTTCCCGGACCGGGGCACAAACCTGTGTCCCCTGCATCGGCAGGCGGACTCTCAACCACTGCGCCACCAGGGAAGCCCGTCTTTGCTTTTTTATCCCACAGGAATTTGGAGAAGGGAAAGCTCATGGCATCAGGGAAAGTTTGGAGCTCAGTCTTGGGGGATGGGCGGACATGGATCCAAAGGAGGAAAAGAGGGTTTATTCTAGACAAGTGTAGCTTCGTGCAACAATTCATCAGAAGTATCTTGCCATAGACTGATTTTTACTTAAATATGTATCAGAGCAAAAATCATTCAGATAAGAGTACTTCTGAGAGGTATGGACAGGTAACTAGGAGATGGCAAGGTAAAAAGCCCGTTTCTCCTGGATGGGAACTGCCGGTTTGAGACTGTAATGCAAAACTAGTGGGCTCCTCTCGAAGAAAGGATGGGAAAGAGGCTTAGGTATCTGATTTCACCCCAAAGTATGAGTTCCCTGAGATTTTAAGGTACGTGTATTGAGAGGATTCAGATTCATTTATGATGAGATTGTCTCTACACCTCCTTGCTCAAGTTCCATCACCAAAACTGTAAATCCTTTATTGGGCTGTTCACCTCTATACAAAAAAGAAGTAAGCTTCTTGGAGAAAATATTTTAAGACATTATCAGTCTCAGCTACACCTAGATTTGGTTACATCTCTAAGATCAAATGCTAAGGGCATATTTTCCAAAGGGGAAGGAAAGAAGATAGTGATGTCTGCCCACCCCATGGAAAGGACCCTGTTATGGGGAGAGAGTAACAGGTATTTCTGCATCAACCGCAGCCCTTTCACAGAGCTTTTGTTTTGTTTTTGTTTTTTTAAGAGCCTTTTTAAAGAACCTGATGCCACATCCCTTTTCAGCATAGCCTAAAGGCCAACGTACCCTGCGGAGCACTTAGCTTTGTGTGGCATGGACTAAGGGGGTGAGAGCATAAGTTCATCTCTGAAAGATCTGGGTTTAAATTCTTGGCTGTTTACATCTTGGGCCTTTATCTGAGCCAATTTCCTTAGCAGAACCATAGGCTTAGCACTAATCGTAGCTTCCTCGGAGTTGTTGAGAGTATTAAAGAAAAGTATTAAAGGAAAGTAAGGACTCCATCACATAAAGGTGCCCTATAACTGTCAGCTAATAATAATCACCACTATATTTATGGCGCCTGGGTCCTGGATCTTGCCAAGTTTGGGCCAGGGGTAAGGGTGGGAAGGAAGGAGGGTCTCCTTGTTTATTGTATTGGCGGCACTCTGTAAACAGCCCCCAGGCCCTGGGCTAGAGCGGCGGCGGGCTGCACCCTCAGCTGGCGTCTCCTCTCCCGTGCTCCACCCACGCTTCCCGGGAGCAACAAGTCCCTCTGCGGGACCCGCCCGCGCGCCACAGGCAGACCCGGCGCCGCCTCCCAGACCTCTGTCAAACTCACTGTCAAACCCATTTGGGGTCGAAATCGCGGTGGCCAACGCCCTACGGAGGCGGGAGAACCCGCAGCAGGTGAAGGAGGCTTGCGGCGGCTGGGAGGGAAGCTGGAGACGTGGGAAGTCCGGACCGAAGGGACTGAGTCCCAGTTCGCGCTGCCCTTGCGAGGCAAGGGCAGCATCGAAGCACCCACAGCTCAACTCTAGCTTCTCCCCTGGGATCAGGAGGGAGGAAACGGGACCCGGAATCCCACAGACCTCCACCCGGTCAGCGCTCCGGTCGACAGATCGCATCCCTCCGTCCTCCAGGCTCAGCTCGCCCCGGTCTCTCCTTGCACCCTCACTCCACCGCACCCCTCGCCAGGTCCCCTAAGGACACTTGAGATCCCTCGCGAGATATTTCGCAGGAAGCAGGTAGGTCAGCCGCGGCCCCCATCCAGTGCTCTCCGCTCCCTTCCCTCCCAGACTGGGTACCCTGGCGTCTCCATAGGAGTCCCGAGGCATCCGAGGCTGGGAACCTCATCCAGCTGCCCAAACGGTTGAACTCTGACAAGTTCTTGGAATGGGGATACCCGCTTTCTGGTGGGAAAGCCAAGCCGGCCGCCCACATACCAGGAGAGACACCCCGAGTTCTCCGTAGGGAACTCCCCTCAAAATCTACCTCTCCAGCGTCTGCAGCTGCGAGTTGAGAACTAGAGAGCTGAGTACGCTCCGGGGTGGGCGGGCGTGGGCGGGGGCGGGGGAAGTTCAGCCCCGATTTTGGAAAGAAAAACCAGTTCTGTCTCCAAGTCTCCTGGAGCCAGGGAGCTGCCTTCCCTGGAAAAGAGCCGGGACAGGAGTCAGGGAGGGAAGTCCTCCTGGCGCCGGGTTCGAAAAGCGCGGAGACAAATCGCAGTGTCCAAGCTTCCAGCCTTGTGCGTCGGAAACTACCCGTTCTCCGGGAGGCAGGGGCGGGGGATACATCCCTGACGAGCCTGCCAACGCCAAGCCCAGCTGTTCAGCACTTCGTACCTCATCCCCAGGCAGCCTTGAGAACTTGGTAGCTCGGACAGCAGCCCGGGCGCACCGCATTGTTTGAAAGGCGTTATCCTGTTTTCGCCACCAAGTCAAAGAGCAATACATTGTTTTTATGACCTTACGAGTACAATTTGAAGGGCATTTTAATTACATAACCCGTGAAAGATCACCGGAGGCAACGTTGTGTTAAGGAGCCGATGGCAGAATATCTGCATCGCTCAAGAAAGAGAGAAAACTTGCAAATCTGCAATGAGATTGCGCAGGGCTGCCCCCGTTTTGAAACAACATGCGAAATGCAAGAGAGGTCTTACCTTTCGGACTCCAAAACCGTGTTCTGCTGCAACTTGGCGAGCTTCTTCCTCTCCTCCTTTATGCAACTCCACAAGAAAATGATTCGTGAAGACCGGTCTCTCGGCAGATGCAAAAACCATGACACAGAAGAGGAGCCCGGCGGCCGCCTTCCACTGGGAGACACAGCCACCTTTCATCTTTCTTTGGGAGTGAAAAGTGGTGTTAGGAGGCGCGCAGGCTGGCGGAGCAGTGGTCCCGCAAGGACGGTGCAAATAAAAAAAAAAGAAAAATATATATATAGTTTTTGTTGCTGCTTGTTTTAAAAAAATCTTTGTGTAGAGAAAAACACTGATTAGGGGTTTGGAAAGGAGCAAATCAGTGTGTTCTCTAGCATCTGGCTGGCGGGGAAGCCGTGTAGTCAGGCAGCCCGGCTTGCTCGCAGAGGTGCTAATGTGGAGAGCTGTGTGTATCTCAGAGAAAGAGCGAGTGTATCTGTGCCTGATGCTAAATCTGCATTTTCAGCTCCTCCTCAGCTCCAATTCCAGTGGGGCGGGAGGAAGGCTCCAGCCTGGGTTACGTGCGCCCGCCGGCAGCCAATGAGGGCTGCAGAAGCGGCGGGGCCCGCCCTGGGCCGCCCCGGGCCCGCCCCTGCCCGCCCCCGGCCGGGCCGGTCCGCCTCCGCCGGCGGGGGGCGCCGCGCGGCGAGCCCGCGCCCCCGCCCCTTTCAGCACCCTGGAGAGCGCCTCCACCTCCACCCGGGCCCGCGCGCTCCCAGGAAAATCCCCCCAGCTGTAATCTGGTCGGCGGCGCCGGAGTGATGTCATTGTTTGTGGAATCTGCAGGGCTCTGGAAAGGGAATTACGGTGTGTGCCGCTCTCTGAGGCCCCGAGGGGAGCTGGGGCACCGGCCTCTCCCGGTTCTTCTTCCCTGTTTATTTTCTGCTGCAAAACAACTCTCTCTCTCTCTCTCTTTCTCTTTCTCTCTCTCTCTCTCTCTCTCGCTCTCGCTCTCGCTCTCACGCACACACACACACACACTCACACACACACATACACACAAGCACTCAAGGCATACTTGCTTCCCCTTCTCTCAATAACAAAGCAAACATCAACCCTCCTCCCGCCACTTTGGGCAAATCCCAGGGCAGGGTTGCTCCCCTTCCTGGCAGGGGAGGGGGGCGTTGGGGAAAGTAGCCTTCTTGGGGTGACTCATGGGGGCGAGAGTGCAGAAGCGAGCTATTTTTTAATTATTTTGTAGGCTCCAGGCGGGTCTGGAACTAAACAGCTGGGAAGCCTGGCAGGAGATCAGGCTCGCCCCCATCAGTAAGTGTGAAGAGATGAGACCCCTCCAGAAGTCTGGGCTGCTCTGCTGAGACTGCCTTCAAGAAAGCCGCGGCCGGGATCGCCATGCCTCGAGGTGCACTCCCAGACTTGAGGACGCTGCGCAAGGACAGCCAGGCTGCGCTTTGGGAAAGGTGCAGCCACAGATCCCAGGCACTGGGCCGAGACTGGCTGAGCGTCCTCGACTGGGGCGAATTCAGGCCAAGTGGCAAAGGGTCAACTAAGTTATCCAGTTAAGAAACGTGCACTCACAGTCTAGGAACTGCTTACTACTGACTTCTTCCTGCCCTAGTGAGAGGAAGCAGGGAGGCGATGTCTGCAACAAAATGAGAGTGATTGTCTTAAAGCAACTCAAATAGTGTTGAGTTACAGAGTACGTACACTGATCTTGCCTGTGTAGCTCGATCTTGACTGTGTAGCTCCAAAGTCCAAAATCCTGCCTTACTTGGATAAGAGGTAAGAGATTTTTTTGCCTAGAGGCTTAAGTGTATGCAATACCAGAGAGAGAGGGAGAGGGAGGGAGGAGCAAGGGGGAGAGAGAGAGAGAGAGAGAGATTATAATATTGACACATTACATATGTGTGTGTTTCAGACTTCCTCCTTTTCACTTTAGCATGAAGTTAGAATCTACACAAGAAAAACACTAATGGTAGAAATGAATACACAATGCCACGGGACACACTGTCTTTGAAACAGATCTCATTGTTGACAGAGCTGGCTGCCCAAAAGCCCTTTCAAGCATTGCCAAGTAAAAATGTAGGGATACTGAAGACTTTGACACAAGCACAAGAAATCTGTATGTAGTTATTATTATTATTTGTATTATTATTACTTGAATTTCTTTAAGAAAAGCTAAGTGAGATGCTGAGAAAGTGCTAGGACACAGGCTAAAGACAAAAGGGGCCAGAGTAGAAACAAAGTTTCTGGAAAAGTATTAATAAAAGGGAACTGAGCTACTCTAGTTTCCTCAGTTCTTTACTGCTCAGAGGCTCATTCTGCCAAGATTTAAAAAAAAAAAAATCACCCTATCTTACTCTACTGCTTACCCCTTAGAGTCCATCTATTTGATTCTAACACAAGGTTTTCTTACTCAGAGACCTTCAACTCTTCCTTTCTCTTACTTCCTTATATTTTACCCATATTTTGAATCGAAGTACTAGGCTGGTATGAAGAAATACCAAGTGGTTCTTCCTGCCCTGTATTGCCATTTGAGAAAAATGGCACCAAATGTGAAAATTACATTCGATGGATTCACAATCATGGAGAGCATTTCAAAAGCAGCAACAGAGATAAAAATCTAAGCCTTTAGAAAAATAGATCTGAAGAGCATCAAATAAGTCAATTTAGAAGATTATGGGTGTTGGGAAATAGTGCTGCTAATGTAGCTAACTCTTTCTCAAAATGAACACGAAATTACCATCTATTCAGAGATATTTATTAATTTTTTCCTGAAACCACAGAGCAATACTTCATTTCCTAAATAAATTCCAAAGATGAAATGCTAGTAAATGTTGAATCTTATGTATCTGCATTTTAAATAATTAAAACCATGTAAAATTGGATACAAGCTAAATAAAGCCTGGTTAGCTGATTAAAATAAGCCATTTTTAGTGGTTTACATAGAATGCAGCTCATCGTAATACTGTCAGAACAGCATAGCAAATGAAAATGGAAATTTTTTATGATGCAAATGCTAAATTTCTAATGCATAGCAATGTAGTAAGCAAGTGGAGGAAATGTATTGATATTATTTGAAATACAAATATACATCCATGTGTTTTATATAACTATTTCTAGCTCATTTTTTTGATTAACAATAGTAACTTTGGTGTAAGAAGGTGAACTGGAGAGTGAATGGCAGCAGAATATTTCACGGACTGAAATGGAATCCAGTTGACAGGAACTCTATTGTACCCTCTGCTGTCACTGGCTATGCCACTGGGGTCAAACCATTGCATCTCTCAAAGCCTCTATCTCCTTATCTATAAAAGGAGACAGTTGAATTAGATACCTTCCAGGCCTGAAAGCCTACAATTTCAAAGAGATGTCAAAGTACAGACTGTGATGTAGAAAGCGTCACAAATAGCTTGAGGAATGTTGAGGATAATCATACTTTCTTAGGTAACATTATGGTGGCCAATAGATCTCCTCTCTCAAGGAGTCTTGTGTTTACTAATTTTGTGAATTTGAGGAAAGAGTAACTGATGCAAACTGGCTGACACTCAGATTCAGACATGAAAACCATCAGTACTGAGGTTCTTACTATTTAAGATACTGTTGTATATGTAGAGAAAACATGGTTATTTGGTTCTGGTTCATATGTGGCACATACCCCTACAGTTTCTTTGAAGACATTGTCCTGAAAAGACCAGAATATTCCCATTTTATGGCCTCATAACTGTAAATGAGTAGGCTTATGTGTAATTAAAAGAGGCAAAATCACCCAAAATATGATTGGGATCCTCCCATTCAGATGTATTTCTGGGGAGAATTTTGGGCCCAGGGAGCTTCAGGTGAAGGGAAACCCATCACTGCGGAGGAGAGAGAAAGGTAGAAGCAGTCCGAGGAGAGATTGCTGGATCTTTGAATATTCTTTGGACCATTAGGGAAAAGATCTTATGTTTCTATTCATTTCTCTTCAGTTGGATGGGTGTGTAATCAAATTGGGTGAGATGAAGGGGAATAAGGTATGAACAACAGGATGTACAGTTCAAAATACGGCCTTGTTAAAAATCAGGTTGGGCTTTTCCATTTCTGTTGAGTTCATTCTGAGCATTTTAAGTGCAGTAATAATAATTTCTTTGGGTGCCACAACTCTCTACCATCATAGTGTATTACCAACCTTTTCAGGTAGATTCCTCCTAATGACACTGCCCTCTGTCTCCTCTCCACCCTAGTTCACATTTGGGCTTTCTGAAGTACTATGATTTATCACCTTATAGGTTTCTACCAAATTTTGAACTCAATACTGATCAAGTTTTTTAAAAATTTTCTCCAGATAATTCTTATTTTCCAAGATGTCACTTCACTTCCCTGTAGTATTTATTGACATTCTCATATTTGCTGTAACTTAAAATTTAGGCGCTCAAAAATTTTTATTTCCTTGGCATACACTCACTCCTTTTAAATCACTGGGACTCACTTGGTCCTACCTCCCATTCCTATAGCTTTTACCAACTTATACTATTTCCTTAAATGACCTATCTCTGTTGACTATCTCAGCTGACTTTTGTTATCTAAGCTGTCAAATTAATATAGTGCGGAGGACTCATGGGGCTTTACTGAGAGTTTTATTATCAACAAGGCATTAAATCTAGAATGCTTTGGGTTGTGTTCATTTTATAACTTCATCAACAAGCCATCAAATTTATTTGGACTAATCAACTCTTCATAAACAGAAGCTACTCATTGCTTCCTTATTTTTCAGGACAGTAAAAATTTATTTTTTGTGCTTATTTAGGTTCTACTATTTTGCTAGGATTTGAAGAAGCTAAACAATGAGGACCAAGGGCCCTTTTAATCTTCTTTTGAAAATTAGGAACACATTACTATTCACTATCTTTAGATTCCTCTTTAGGTCTACAGGACTACAAAATAATGTTTTGGAAATTTTGGAAAATTAATTAGTTATTTCTCAGGGCTTATTGGAAGATTGCTTATTGTCTGTAGAAAGTGATTACCTATTCATGAATTCTCTACCTTGTGTTATTTCCTTTTCTGTTTCATGGTCTTTTAAAAAATACAGCAAATCTTCCTCAATTCATTTTTTTTCAATGATTATGGAAATTATCTTTAACATGGAGATTTTTCTGAGCTCTTCAAACTATGTTTAACATAGAAATAATTCAGAGAGAACAAAGTACACGGCTTGTTAGCAAATATAAACTGGAATTTGAAAAGATATAAATTTTATGTGTAAAATAATAGTTCAAACATTAAAAATGTATATACTAGTTTTTTAAGGTTAATTCTGCCATTGTAAGAAACATCTGATTAGAGGAAAGTCCTTACTTAGACCTAAATTCTTTCGTTAATTATATAACCTTTAGTATTGGTTTGGATGATCTCATCCAAGTGGAGAAATTGATGTATGATGTTATTTAACATGCTGGAAGGACAGCTATAAAGTTATGGCTGTGCTCTCGGGTATCCCACTTTCTATTTCTTCTAAAAATATTCTAAAATTTCATGGTTTTGGAAACATGGCCTAGTCTATTTTTAGGAAACTTCATCATATAATATCCATTTTATCTTCTTATGATAATAAAGAGAGTGAACCAAAAAGTACACCTTAGAAACATATTTCTAGAACTAGCTACTCAAAACCGTACTTAGTGGCTTTATTTATTTATTTATTTATTTATTTATTTATTTATGGCTTCATTGGGTCTTCGTTGCTGCGCACAGGCTTTCTCTAGTTGCGGCGAGTGGGAGCTACTCTTCATTGCGGTGCACAGGCTTCTCATTGCAGTGGCTTCTCTTGTGGAACACGGGCTCTAAGGTGTGTGGTCTCAGTAGTTGAGGCTCATGGCTCTAGAGTGCAGGCTCAGTAGTTGTGGCTCACGGGCTTAGTTGCTCTGCAGCACGTGGGATCTTCTTGGACCAGGGTTCAAACCTGTGTCCTCTGCATTGGCAGGCGGATTCTTTAACCACTGTGCCACCAGGGAAGTCCCTACTTAGTGGCTTTTATAGAATTATTTTCTCTTTTAAAATTCTACAATCAGGAGATTATAATTCATATAGGACCTAATCACAGTACTTGTAATGTCTAATAACACCCTCTATGATGCATTAACTTATGCTAGTGGCATCTGGTTCACAAACATTTTTTGTATGGATCACAATGTTAAAAAAAATTGTCACCATCCTTTAAAAATGGATCATTTCCCATAAAAAATTCCAAGATGTGGCTTCCTTTGGAATAATTAAAGATTTGGCAATATGGTCACAATTAGCTAGAGTTAGTAGTTACCATCACCCACCCCCAAATGTAGTAGGGCCTGAGCTGCCCAGTTTGCTGGAATTCTCACCCAGCTTTCTGATTCATGTGTTTTACATTCCTGACCTGGATCATAAAGTCATCTGAGTTTGTGACTTCTGGTTTAAACAGTCTATGAGGTCTCAATTACTTTTGCTGGAAAGATTTTTATAATGCCTTTAATGGGACACATTCAAATAACATGGAAATAAGAATGTATCCTTTAAAACAACTCTCATCATAGATGTAAGAAAATCTAACAAACTGGACTCAGATTTCCAGACTACAGACTTTCAGGGAAATGGAAGCAGTCTTGGCCAAAGGCACTCTTCATCCACATTAGATAACACAGAGTAGACATACTGGGATTTCCTCCCTTCTCTTGTAGTGAAAACCTTTGCAAATGTCTAATATGGTTAGTTTTTCTTATATTCTGCATTCTGCTATAGAGTAGTTCTTAGAGGAATGCCAGAGGAAGACAGAATCGGGGTTGCCAATGTGAGAAGAGTGAGATATTGAAGTAGAGTATGAATTATTAGTCTATAAATACTGAAGGGAGGGTAGTAGAGAGGCTTTGTGGGAGGATCATGAAGCTGGAAGTAAAGATTCCTTTGTTTAATGCTCGTTCTTTGTCATTTTAGCCATGTGACCTGAGGTAAGTGGCTTCATCTTCTAAGCTTCAATGTAAATTGGGTGTAGTATTTGCTTAGACTGATTGTGCCTAAGACTCTGTTTAAGGTTAATTTTCAATAATAATATTCTAGACCAAGCACTTATTTCTCTTGTGCCTGTCATATCTCTTAAGATCTACTGGCTGCATGAGCTATGCTATGGTACAAGACGCACAACAATGTGGTTATACAAAGTATAGTAGTCCAATATTGCCACTATAATGCTGTGTAACAAATCACCCTAAACTTAATGGCTTAGAGCAAGTGTTTTATTCTTATGTTACAGTTGCCTGTGGTTTGGCTGATCTAGGCTGGGCTTGGCTGAGTGGCTTTACTTCAAGCTGCAGGTTGGCTCAGCTTGGCTCTAACTCATGAATTTGGTTTAGATCTTCTCCATGTGTATTTTTTTCTGAAGCCCAGGTTGAAATGGCAGTGGTTACCTGAGGCATGCTCATCTTATGACTTATCAATGGAGCTCAAAACCCAAGCCAATCCATGGAACAACACTTACAGCTGCCATTACATCATGCCCACTATTATTCTATTGGTCAAAGCAAGTCACATGGCCAAGCCTAACTCTGTCCATAGTGGGAGAGTGAAGGGAAAGGATAGTTGTTGAACAGTAATCCAGACTTTAACACCAAGCAACGTCCAGCATCTATAGACATTTTAATTGAAAAGCATATTTTCACAAGCCAACTTAAATGATTGAAAACCAGTTTGAACGACTGACTCCAGAATCATTTTAAAGGGTTAATTTTAAAATGATATCTATAATGTATCTGCAGTATGTTGTTTTAAAGTGTTGGGAAAGAACATTTCAGTAATTCAATTTGTGTGTGGAAGAATGAATCACTCTCCTCTTAGAGACCTCAAGAATTAGAGTCCTTTTGGACATTTTCTTCAGAATAGCCAAGTAAGCATTGCTGGAGTCTGAATCTGACTTAAATGGCAGTGTTCAGTTTGAGGATGATGGAAGTAAGGCTGATCTTGGCTCAAAATGGATCAACTCAGGCTAAGCCGTAGTGCAATATATGAAGCCCAGAGTTGAGAAAAGGTAATGGAATCTAGTTATGTGACCTGAGACTTTTGAACACATTCCAGATTGTATTAATCAGAATAATTCCTATTTTTCTCCCTCTTCCCCCTCCTCCCCTCCCCCCTCCCTTCCCCCTCCCCTCCCCCTCCCCCCCCCTCCCCTCCCCCTCCCCCTCCCCCTCCCCTCCCCTCCCCTCCCCCTCCCCCTCCCCCTCCCCTCCCCTCCCCTCCCCCTCCCCCTCCCCTTCTCCTCCTCCCCTCCTCCCCTCCCCTCCTCCCCCCTCCTCCCCTCCCCTCCCCCTCCCCCCTCCCCCTCCCCTCCCCCTCCCCTCCCCCTCCCCTCCCCCTCCCCCTCGCCTCCCCCTCCCCCCTCGCCTCCCCCTCCCCCTCCCCCTCCCCTTCTCCTCCTCCTCCCCTCCTCCCCCTCCCCTCCCCTCCCCTCCCCCCTCTTCCTACCCCCCTTCCTCCTCCTCCTCCTTCTTCTTCTTTTTTTTTTTTGTGGTACGTGGGCCTCTCACCGTTGCGGCCTCTCCCATTGTGGAGCACAGGCTCCAGACGCGCAGGCTCAGCAGCCATGGCTTACAGGCCCAGCCGCTCCACAGCATGTGGAATCCTCCCAGACCGGGGCATGAACCCGTGTCCCCTGCATCGGCAGGCGGACTCTCAACCACTGCACCACCAGGAAAGCCCCTCTTTTCTTTTTTTTTAATTTACTTATTTTATTTATTTTTGGCTACATTGGGTCTTCATTGCTGCGCGCAGGCTTTCTCTAGCTGTAGCGAGCTGGGACTACTCTTCATTGCGGTGCACGGGCTTCTCATTGCGGTGGCTTCTCTTGTTGTGGAGCACAGGCTCTAGGCGTGTGGGCTTCAGTAGTTGCAGCACGCAGGCTCGGTAGTTGTGGCACATGGGCTAGTGCTCTGTGGCCCTGTGGAATGTGGGATCTTCCAAGACCAGGGCTTGAACCTGTGTCCCCTGCATTAGCAGGCAGATTCTTATCCACTATGCCACCCCTTCTTATTCTTCTTATTCTCCTTCCCCTTCCCCTTCTCCTTCTCCTTCTCCTTCTTCTTCTTCTTCTTCTTCTTCTTCATAGAACTACAACAGTAGCTGGCTTAAACAATGAAGGAAACTTCTTGTTTTGCATACTTCAACAGTCCACAGGTAGAAACAGATTCAGGTACGGCTTAATCCAGAACTTCCTCCATCTTCATTTTTAGGACCTGTTATCCTCTTTGTTGGCTTAACCTCAGAGGAAAGGGAGCTTTTTCCCCAGTAATTTTTATAAAATCTTGGCATAGAAGTCCATTAACTTGGCTTATGGAATGAGACCAATTCTTCCCCAATTACAGGGTCCAGAGGATTGGAATCAGTTACTGGCCAGGCCTGTGTGTTGTGCATTCTCCTGGAGCTGACCCTTGACATGAACTGCAGGAACTAAGTATAAAGACATTTTTATTAGACAAAGGAAAACAAGAGGCTTTTCCCCAGAGAAAGGGGCAAGGATGTTAGGTGGGTAAAAACAACATGTGTCTATTAAAATTCCTGTTCAGCAAAGATGGACAATGCATTAGGGACAATTTATGAAGCAGAACTATACTGAAAAGTGTTGACTACAATAAAGCTAAGATGTAAATTGTCTGGTGCTATACTAACACATCCTCTAAATGCTGGGCAGAGAGAGAGATTTGATGCATCAGTTATTTGTCTGTGGATGTTAAGAAAGACCATTCCATTTTCATGGGCCCAACTGGCAATGATAGTTCCTAGTCCTATGTCACAAACTCATATCTGGTGGCTTGTTGGTGATGGGCTGACTCAGCTGTTCTGGGTACAGCTGTAGCAAAGTCAAATCATGGGTTCAGTCTTTAAGAGGGAAAGTCAGAGAGTCATTTTACTATGTAGAAGTATGTAATTTCCAGGATTCAAATGGTGATAAGAATAAACCTTTGCAAAGATATACATCTATGCTAGAATGAGTCTTCATATTTCTTTCACTGGCAGGGAGAGGAGGGCTCTTGTTCTCAGTTCCACATGAGATGCCTTGCCCACAGTACTTTATGTATAATTACAGTGTTTCTTCAAGGTGCCCTTATTATTTCTCCTCTCATCTTTCCCAGGAGACATGCACCAGGAGGAGTTGGCAAGTTCACTTGGCAAGAACAGACGAATAAATAAGAAGCATGAGCTTGCGTCCTTTAGCTGAGGTGATTTGTCAAAAACCACAGCACTGGGCTTCCCTGGTGGCGTAGTGGTTGGGAGTCCGCCTGCCGATGCGGGGGACACGGGTTCGTGCCCCGGTCCGGGAGGATCCCGCGTGCCGCGGAGCGGCTGGGCCCGTGAGCCATGGCGGCTGAGCCTGCGTGTCCGGAGCCTGTGCTCCGCAAGGGGAGAGGCTGCAACAGTGAGAGGCCCGCGTACCGCAAAAAAAAAAAAAAAAAAAAAAAAAAACCACAGCACTGTGGCTATGTTCAGATTTTAAGGGTTATGTTCAGCCTTAATCAAGGGGAATTTTAAAAGCTAAATCATTGAATGAATTGAGGAAAAGATTTTGGCAGAACATGAAGTCAATCATTCTCATGTAGCTGAATGTATTGGCCTGAAGGCATTTCAAACATATGTTAGAGTATTAGACAATGGTGAGTTATCTACTCATGTTTGTCTAATTTATTGAGTGAGTAGTATTGAGTGAGGAATCCCATGAAGAATAATGGGCTTTGACACTCAAGAGAGAAGAAAATGGGACTTCCCTGGTGGTACAGTGGTTAACAATCCGCCTGCCAATGCAGGAGACACGGGTTCAATCTCTGGGCCGGGAAGATCCCACATGCCGTGGAGCAACTAAGCCCGTGCACCACAACTACTGAGCCTGCACTCTAGAGCCTGTGAGCCACAACTACTGAGCCTGGGTGCTGCAACTACTGAAGTCCACGTGCCTAGAGCCCGTGCTCCACAACGAGGGAAGCCTCCGCAATGAGAAGCCCGCACTCCACAACGAAGACCCAATGCAGCCAAAAAAAAAAGAGAGAGAGAGAGAGAGAGAGAGAGAGAGCAAAATATCTGAACAAGAGACCCCTGAGGTCAGCTACTTGTTATAAGGCCATCAGGTGGTGAATATGGATACATTGGGTTCTGTAATACAATCTGAGTTTATAATATCTTTGTAATTTTCAACATTGTTATGTTTTATTATGTAGATGTCAACTATGCATATTATATCTGTCTGTTAATTTCTGTTTTCCTCTTCAGATCTCTGCTCCACCTTTCTCCAATGTGTGCTGTGCCCTGCGAGATTGACTTTTATGGGCCACATCAATGAGATTCATTGCTTTATAGCATCCCATTGGATTCAGCCAATGGGAAGAACCGTTTGAAAAAATCGGAGAGTAAGGCAGGAGAATCAACTCAAGGTTTTTATTTTCTAGGCTCCCTCCCTTTTGGGTCACTATATATTGACTTCATCCCTTTTCTAAATGCCACAGCTTTGTTGGGGAGCCCTCTCCATACAAACTCCCTCTCCAAATTCCGCTGACCACTCCCTTCCCTTGTCTCTTCAGGCTGAAGGGATAATGGCTCCTGTAGGTTGCTAGGCCTGGAGACTTGACTACGCTTCGTTGGATTTGCTTGATCCTCCCATACATTTGTAAACAGTCCCTTAATATACTCTCCTTAATTATTCCACCTGCGTATTCCATCTCTTTTTTGCTAACATCTTGACTGACATATTACCTATGTAAAATATGACACATGCTACATATTTTCAGGACATAGGATATATTTACATTAAAGTTATTTATACTTAAATGCTGCACTTAGGACAAATATAACCAAAACAAATCTCAGCCTTCTGGGAGGCCAGCTGAATAAAAACAGTAGCCAAGGTAAAAACAAACAAACAAACCAACAAGAACAAAAATGTAACATATACTCGGGCCAGTGGAATAATATTAAGGAAAGCTGTGTTCAGAGGCATAGATAAAATGGGAAAATCAGGATTTGGGGGGAAAGTTCCCAGGACCAAATACCAGAATTCAAAATTGTGAACAACCAGGAAATCTTAATATCGAGGGCTAAGAAATGAGAGAGACAGAAAGAGAGATGGCGGGGGGGGGAGAGAGAGAAGAGACATGTCAGTAAAGAGGCGTGTCTGTGTCTGTGTGTGTGTGCGTGTGTGCGTGTGTGTGTGTGTGTATGTGTGTGTGAAGGGCATAAAGTGCTGGGATGGAGGTTGCAAGACCCTGCACTCAGAATCATCTAAAGAATCTGCCTGGTGGCTCTGTCCATGGTGCTGGCCGAGTCCATGCTACTGCATGGACTGCTCCGCTCCCTCTGAGGACCAGGTGAGCTGAAAGAATTCTTAATGCTTGACTGATGTGCCTTCAGACTTCCCGGGAAATTACTTTGTACTAAAGGCATCCTCCAGAAGAGCAAACTGTACCAGGCTAAAAGAAGGGGGGGGAATATCATCTGTCTCCCAGTTATTACATGTTTGTACATGATTGATACTGACATTACTGCTGCTGGCAATTGATCTAAGCATACTACCATGCTAAAGCAATTTACCATGAGATAGGCGTGAATGTGAGAACTCTGAAGAGCAGTTTCACAATAAGAGGCCAGGGTGAAAATAAGATCATGGGATGGAAATACTCAAATGTCTGTACACAAATACAGGACTGAATTTCTGCTATTTCTTCCATTATTTTTTTCTGGGCTGAAAAAAATGATTACTCTATGTAATGACATGCCCAAAAATGATTTTAAAAAGTTAAAAGTTAGGATAAAAGTAAATTAATTTATACAACAAAGGATACTTTTGTGTTTTGGGAAGAAATCAAAATTTAAATCTAACGTTTTACCTTTTACATAATTGTTACATGTAACAACACTAACCAAGGGAAAGAAATAGGTCTTTTCTTTAAAGTCTGATCATTGTTGAAGAAACAAAGAATATAGATTCTCAGGAAAATATCGAATGTATAGTCAATGAGAAAAGTTTATGCATCTGGCAGTTTTGAGCAGTTTTGCAGCTCTGATATTAAAGATCTTAAGTTTAAAATGTAGCATTTAGGGCTTACCTGGTGGCGCAGTGGTTGGGAGTCCACCTGCTGATTCAGGGGACACGGGTTCGTGCCCCGGTCCGGGAAGATCCCACATGCCGCAGAGCGGCTGGGCCCGTGAGCCATGGCCGCTGGGCCTGCGCGTCCGGAGCCTGTGCTCCGCAACGGGAGAGGCCACAACAGTGAGAGGCCCGAGTACTGCAAAAGAAAAAAAATGTAGCATTTAATATTAATGGGAGCACTGTAGTGACTTCTTAGATTAGAATGAACTGGTGTGAAGAGGGGAAAAGAAACCTGGAACAAATTGCAACAAGGAGGAAAAAATTAATCTGATGAAGTCACCAAGCAGAAGCAGGAAGTGTCTTCCAAGTTTTGTGATCACGTTCTCAGAAAGCACAGAATACCCTCACAATCACAGTTCCAACCACCATCACTTGGAAATGCAAGCACTTGAAAGCCACCTTGTGTTCAACCTGATGCCTTTCATCCTCTGATTTTGGAAAAGTCTCTGGTGTGGTGACAGGAACATTCAAGTATCTCAGGACCCAGGTTCCCAGCCTTATCAGAAAGATGCTGGACAAGCTGTGTAACCTTTTGCAACTTTATTTTGTCCCCAAAATACATGAGCTATCTTGTTCACAAGGTTATCTTGGATTTTAAGCAAGCACACATGTATGTAAAAGAGATAAACATGGATAAAAAGTAACCCAGAGAATCACCACTGCCTCTTCCAGCCTTTGGGACCTGAATAGAATTGTCCCAAACCCCAACTGGATGTCCTGGAGGAATCCTAATCGTCCTCAAGGTGTCTGAAAGTTCCTGAAGACTACTTTCTGATACTTGCCTTCACTGCTGGACTCCTGGTACCCACTGACAGCTTGTCACAACACTGTATTAACTCAGATGTGGAACTCAAGACTGCCTTGAATTTTCTCTCCCAAACCATGCAGGTACTCAAGAGTATGTTTGCTTGTGGACTTAGCAGGAGGCAGTCTCTGTAGAAAGCAGGTGAGTTATGGAAAGTAAAAATACTTTTCCTGTTATATTGATTTTAATGACCACTACTAAACTGATCCTACAACAGAACCATGGAAACTTTCTTAAGATGACAAAAAAATAACAAGAATTCATCAACTGTACTCAAATAAAGCTACATAAATACTGACTGGTGCAGTCCAGTGAAATGTTACAGGGAGAAAACACTGACAACTAGAGATAGACTTATTCCGTCTCTGTCATGATATGTTCTTGTCAGTAGAGGGTAAATCAAACAATCCTGTGGTATGCCTGTCCTTTGACACTTAGCAGATGCTTTAAAGAAAAAATATGTTCAGAGCACATGGCGCAGCCTTTGGACTTAATTTGCAAGTTGTTTTTAGATAACAGCTCCTCCTTTTCTTAGAAATTTGGGTTATTAGAAGTTTCTCTGGGGACTTCTCCAGGCGGTCCAGTGGTTAAGACTGCATGCTTCCAATGCAGGGGGCACAGGTTTGATCCCTGGTCGGGGAAGTAAGATCCCGCATGCTGAGCGGCCAAAAAAAAAAAAGAGAGAGAAGTTTCTCTGCTCATGAACAAAATAAAGTACAGTGCACTTAATAAATTCCTTTTTGAAACTGGTGGTCTGTCCTAAGGGGTTCCTGGGGTCTTTGTGGAGGGTCTATTTTGATGATTTTGGTCATAATTTTTTGGATAACAGTGTTATGGAGGATGCAAAGCAAAGACTACCACTCTTCTTTCTTGCCGTGCTTCAGTCCAGATCATTGGTACCTTGACCCCATGAGCAGAATGAGAGGCTGTGCTTTTAAAACCAGAACAAAATTCCACCTTCTCACCAGTCCGACATGTGGACATTAAAACAAAGACCTTAATTATGCAATAGCATTAAGAACAATATATTAAAAGAATGTGGGTTTTTTTGGCTGTGTTGGGTCTTTGTTGCTGCGTGCGGGCTTTCTCTAGTTGCAGCGAGCGGGGGCTACTCTTCGTTGCGGCACGTGGGCTTCTCATTGTGGTGGCTTCTCTTGTGTGGAACATGGGCTCTAGGACACACAGGCTTCAGTAGTTGTGGCACCTGGGCTCAGCAGTTGTGGTGCACGGACTTAGTTGCTCCGCGGCATGTGAGATCTTCCCAGACCAGGGATCAAACACATGTCCTCTGCATTGGCAGGCAGATTCTTAACCACTGCCCCACCAGGGAAATCCTAAAAGAATGTCTTGAAATGGATGTGTGAGTGGGCACATAATGTCCTGGCCCAACTCACAGACTGGGTTTGTGCAACTTTGAAGGAGGAGGACTTCAAGTGTTTAGCTTCCCAGGCATACTGAGATGAATTCCCAGAACCAGAATGTCAGTGGCAGCGTGCTTGGCAGCTCTAAGCAAAGCATGTAGAGTTTCTTATCTTGCTATTATTACACAGCCCTGGCAGGGTGAACATCCCAATCCAGTTGCAGGATGTACTTGGCCTTCAAATTCCCCTGAAAACTCCAACACGTCCACTCGTGGCAGTGCTACCAGAGGCCAGCTTGGTGATTTCCCCCTGATCTTCCTTCTCTCCTTTTTGGACCCTTTCTTCCCCAGCACCTCTCACAATTGTGTAATGTCAAATTCCTGTAAGAAATTCCTTATTCCATAGCACTCAGAGTGGTTATGCTTTCTGAATTCTGCCCTTGTATTACATGGGATTACTGTCAGGCATCATTCTTAGACCATATCAGCTTAATCCCCTCAAGAAATCATTTGAACTGAAATGGATTTTGATGTTAACCTCTCAACTTGTTAGGCAAGCTCCTTATTAAAAGATCCATTTAAAAACCTGGTCAGCATTTTAAAAATGAAATTGGTATCAGGAGACCTATCATGTCACTCAACATTATCTTTATAAGATTTCACATGAGAAAAATATCGCTATGTCTGGCCAGTTTAGACTGTATTTCTTTTGAAGCATTGGTATACTTCTTCCTTTTTGGAGCGTTCAATTTTTGCCCTGGCTTCTAGGAGGCTCAGAGACATATATGATGCCTAATTAAAGGAACCATCTTAGTTGCCAATGTATTTGGTTATTCCTCTCTTCCATACACTTAATTAATTCTATTTAACTAATCTTAGAGTATACTTGTCCTTTATTTTAACTTGTGTCAAGTAGGAAATGGTTGAGACAGAACAAAGCATTGACAAAATCTGTTTATTCAGCGCCTACCTAGTGTCATCTGGGCTTGCATTCTCTCTATCTTATTTTTTTCTTCCATTTCACATACAAGGAAACTGAGTTTCCACTAGATTAGGGGATGCTAAATGGACAATGACAAAACTGGGACTTTCATTCTCTCTCCATTGTGTCAGGCTGTCCTACGGGCTGAAAGAGTCAGATATAAACACAAGAGGCACATTGAAATAAGAAATAAGTATCTCTGTCCCTCTTGACCTGACTTGAGAATGGAGACCTCACCGTGGGTCCCTTCTTTGTCTGGCAGAGAAGTTTGTGAATATAAGTGAAACAGAAAGCAAACGTGTTTTGAAATGGAAGTTGGTGATGAAGATAATGAAATTGATGGTGATAATGAAAATGATTAAGATGGTGGCGGTAATGAAGAGGATGATGTATCGCTCTAGTTGCAAAGAAAAATTGTGATTATTTTCAGTCACTTTACTCCCTCATTATGTATATATTTTCAAGAGATACAGCATATGGGAACTTACATCATGATTCAGAAGTTTTTATTACTGGATGGAATATATTTCCTGACTTCAATAATCATGTAAAATAGCTAAAACAATTAACTGAGTGCTCACTGTATGTCAGGCACTGTTCTAGGCACTTTACACACGTTAACTCATTTCATATTTGAAATAGATATTTTTCTTATCCCCATTTTACATATGCTAAAACCAAGGCAAAGGGGTTAAGTTACTCCCATGATTAAGATCACTGAGCTACCAAGTGGTGGAGCTAGAATTCAAACCCAGGTAGTCTGGCCCCCAAGTCTATGCTCTTAAGCATGATTTTGTGCCTCATTCTCTTTCCACTGACCAGGAAAAAGAGCAGATTTGGATTCATATCTGGATTCCATAACTTCCTAGCTATGTAACCTTGAGCTTAACCTCTTTAATTCTCAGTTTCTCTGGGGTTCTTTTCAGTGCCAAGAGATAAGATTCTTTTGAATCAACCATTTACTCACTGAGCACCTATGAGCAAAGAACTAAACTAGGTGCCATGGGCTGAAAAATTAAACCACCAGTCAAGAGTTTTGCTCACGAATACAAGTATAAAGATGCTGAAAATACTTGCTTAATTGGAATAAATTTTCTGCAGCTGGTCCTCAAACATTCCAGCTTCCCGTAAGAAGACAAGTAATGCTGTTATTGAAGAAACTCTTCTCTTTTGCTCTTCACTTTCTCCCTGCAATCCACTGCATCCTTGTCTTAGAGAATTCTCTTTATTGTATTCCTTTGGCAACGTTAACTCCTTTGAACATCTACCATCTACATTCACCTTCACAAATCACTAATGCACCCCAAGCCCCTCACTATGAATGGCCCTCACTGTGAGACCTGGACACTAGGACTTTTCAGAGGACTGTGAGTATGTAGCAGAGCAGGAAGGATGTCATTTCACATCCCTACATTAATACTTTTGGGAAAATAGCATCCTGGCCATGACACAACAGCAAGTGCTAGTGTGGAAGACTGGTTTCTGGAAGATATGAGAGGCTGTGAGTTGGCTCTGAGCAAGGGGAAGGCAGCAGTTCCAAGAGACAGATTGTAGCTGTTCTTTTTTACCTCTCTTCCTTGAGTCTGGTGGCAATAAGGCATATGGCATGGATCACCCAGCCCGATCAGTCTCAGGTTGTTAAATAATCTCCAGGATGTATGAAGGCAACACTCACATGTCCAATAAAGAGAAGCCACAGGACAAAGAAGGCACTTATTTCTGGCGACTGAAATTCTGCCCCAATCTGTGTAATCACCAAGGCTTTTTAGACAAAGGGAGGGCAAATGAAAGAGAAAGGCTTAAATGAATCTGCCATCTGAGGCCTCTGGGTTCCTGCTCAGTTGGCAAGAATTGAGAAGCAGACAGGAGACCTGGTTGCTTCCAGGCTGAGCACTCTTGAGGCATGGCTTAAATCGACATCAAGTACTTTTTCTTTATTTTTTTAATAACACTGAAATTATTTATCAGGAAACATATAAAACGAGTAGAAAATACGGCCCATACAAAATTTTTTTAAGCATTCTAATTGCATTTATTTATTTATTTATTTATTTATATTTTATATTGGGGTATAGTTGATTAACAATGTTGTGTTAGTTTCAGGTGTACAGCAAAGTGATTCAGTTATACATATACATGTATCTATTCTTTTTCACATTCTTTTCCCATAAAGGTCATTACAGAGTATTGAGCAGAGTTCCCTGTGCTATACAGTAGGTCCTTGTTGGTTATCTATTTTAAATATAGCAGTGTGTACATGTCAATCCAATACTCCCAATCTGTCCCTCCCCCGACACATCCCCCCTGGTAACAGTAAGTTCGTTCTCTAAGTCTATTTCTGCTCTGTAAATAAGTTCATTTGCATCATTTTTTTAGATTCCACATATAAGTGATATCATATGATATTTGTCTTTCCCTGTCTGGCTTACTTCACTTAGTATGATAATCTCCAGGTCCATCCATGTTGCTGCAAATGGCATTATTTCATTCTTTTTTATGGCTGAGTAATATTCCATTGTACATATGTACCACATCTTCTTTATCCATTCATCCTTCAATGGACATTTATGTTGTTTCCACATCTTGACTACTGTAAAGAGTGCTGCCATGAAAATTGGGTGCATGCATCCTTTTGAACCATGGTTTTCTCTGGATATATGCCCAGGAGTGGGATTGCTGGATCACATGGTAGCTCTATTTTTAGTTTCTTAAGGAACCTCCATACAGGTACTTTTTCTTTAAACAAGGGATCAATATTTTCAATACCATACTTTCCAACGTCTATTTTTCCACCTGTGAAACACCATCCCTACTGTGGGGGAGCGTTCTTAGAATGGAGTCTGAAAATCTAGGAAAGGCCGCTGGAACTCTTTTCCTCTCAAGATTTCTTCTTGCCCACCCACCTCCACCCCACCTTGCAGGTTAGTGTGTGTGTGTCGGGGTGGGGAGGTGGTCTGGGCTGGAAGGGCACTCCCATTTGATGCTGCTGGAGGTCAAGAGGGAAGGAACTCACTACACCCCCCAGAGGGGCCCATGTGCAAGAGCTGGGATTGATTGGCAGGTGGGAAAGCAAGTAGTACTCTTATTTGAGTAGGGGGTTGGAATTTGAGTAGTGGGGAGAAGTAGAGGAGAGAGTGCTGGTTGCCTGGGGTGTGTGTGTGTGTGTGTGTGTGTGTGTGTGTGTGTTTGGTCCTGTGGGGAGCATAACTAAGGCTTTTTCCACTTTGTATTTGCTCAACAAACGATTGTAGAACTGATTGGAGCTCCCAAACTTTTTCTCATTGAAATATAGGGGGGACTAATAGGAAAGATAAGAGATGTGTGGCTTACTTTCCATTATACACCCTTACTTCCCATAAGCCATTGCTTTGTCCTGAATTAATGTCTCTCTTTTCTGAGAAGGTGTCAGCAAAGTGTTTGTGTGTGTGTGTGTGTATGCACACACGTGAGTGTGTGCGCTGTTCTCCCTGAGACCTCAAGTGTCTGAGAATACTGATATTTTGTCTTTGCAATTAAATTGTAGTTTTGCTGAATGTAACTTTTACTTGTAGATTCTAAGTTTGAAGGTGTTACTCCACCTCTTACTAGATTTTTAGGCCAAATTTTTTGATGCAAAAACTTGTGCTCATATTTACTGAATTATTTTTGAAATAGCCTTAGAAAAACCAGTTGGTTGTATAACTGAGGGAAGACACCAATAATAAGGCTTAGCAAACTACTTCAGCACCATAAAACATACTTCAGCAGCCTAAGATATTTTTCACATTTTAATATTCTTCCCATTTCTAGTCTCTTAAAAAATGACTTGAGGGCTTCCCTGGTGGTGCAGTGGTTGAGAGTCCGCCTGCCGATGCAGGGGACACGGGTTCGTGCCCCAGTCCGGGAAGATCCCACATGCCGCGGAGCGGCTGGGCCCATGAGCCATGGTCGCTGAGCCTGCGCGTCCGGAGCCTGTGCTCCGCAACACGAGAGGCCACAACAGTGAGAGGCCCGCGTACCGCAAAGAAAAAAAAATGCATTATGACTTCAATACTGTTTCTGTCCCCTTTGGCTGCCCAAATATCTGTTACATCAATCATGTAACTATGCATTTGCAGATTACTGTGGAATTGGTTCACTGATATAGCTTGTGTTGTTGAAGAAACATTTTCTTGATTTTGGGATATGGGAAAATAATGCAATTGTAAACGCCATATTATTTATCTCTTTTTTTGAAATAAGTAACATATTTGGTCCTCAAATCCAAGAAATGATAGAATCATACTTTACATCATAATATTCCACCTCTAAGGAATCAGGTAAAATGGCTTAGTTCTGCCTTTCTGGGCCATTATATCCTGTCTAATGCCTAAATGTCTCTAATTGCACAGTGAGATTTGTATCACTCACTACTTTCTAGTTGCATAGAATGTCATGAAGAATGTAACTAATATTTCTTTTTTTGATTTTTAAAATTTTTTAAATATTTTTATTTATTTTATTTATTTATTTTTGGCTGCATTGGGCCTTTGTTGCTGCGCACAGTCTTTCTCGAGTTGCGGCGAGCAGGGGATACTCTTCATTGTAGTGCTTGGGCTTCTAATTGCGGTGACTGCTCTTATTGTGGAGCATGGGCCCTAGGCACACGGGCTTCAATAGTTGCAGCATGTGGGCTCAGTAGTTGCAGCATGCAGGCCCTAGAGCACACAGGCTTCAGTAGTTGTGGCTTTCAGGCTCTAGAGCACAGGCTCAGTAGTTGTGGCGCATGGGCTTAGTTGTTCCGCGACATGTGGGACCTTCCCGGACCAGGGATCAAACCCGTGTCCCCTGCATTAGCAGGTGGACTCCCAACCACTGTGCCACCAGGGAAGTCCTGTAACTAATATTTCTTATGTAATTTTAAAAGTGTAATTGTTTTTTGTTTTTGTTTTGTAGTATGCGAGCCTCTCACTGTTGTGGCCTCTCTCCGTACGCACAGGCTCAGCGGCCATGGCTCACGGGCCCAGCCGCTCCGCGGCATGTGGGATCTTCCCGGACCGGGGCACGAACCCGTGTCCCCTGCATCGGCAGGGGGACTCTCAACCACTGTGCCACCAGGGAAGCCCAAAAGTGTAATTGTTTACACACACACACACACACCATACCACACCACAACTTTTCCAGAGCTGACACAATCATTTCATTTGTAAAAGTATCTTAAATATTTGGATGGAAAACTAGCTCTTAATAAAATAAGGCAATACATTTGTGGTTGTTTTAGGACAGACTCTCAGAAGCAGACCAACAAAGGATTCGCGTATAAGTGGTTTATAAAGGATGTGCTCCCGGAACACTCTGATGAAGAGCTGGGGGAAGCGAGACAAGGGAGGAGGGTGTGGATGGCACAGTCGTGTGATTTCAGGTGAAATCTCCACCTGGTCCTGCAGGGAAACTCTGGAGGATAAATTACGTCTCAGAGTTTGTCTTAACTGTAGGCAAAGGAGCTGTTTCCTTTGGATGTGCTCTTGAATTTGCCAGTCTGTACCCAGTCCACATTGCTCATTCCTGCACTTGCTACTCTTGCAAGGCTTAAGCTGATAAGAGAAGAGACAGGTAATTTTGAGACCCTTGCACTTTAGTTACTGCTGTTAATGAACTTAAAATGATGAATAACTTGAGGAACTAAAGGGGATTGGAGAAATCTTTGTTGTCAGTTCTTGGAAGTTTCCCTAGTCCTCCATTATTTAAAAGCTGCGTCCTTTATGACCTGCTTTGTCTATGGGATGTGTTTTTTCTGCCACTCCTTTGGGCTACATATTTCGTAAGCATTGCATTGCTAATTAGCATCCTCTTTGAGAGATGGAGGGGAACCATGCAAGAAGCATAAAGAATATTTTTTGTGGAGGTAAATCTGAAACTGACCAGTTAAATTAAGTCTTTGCCTAATCTGTAACATGTTTTCTCCTGCCACTCTTCCCTTTTATCAGCACATTTGAAGAGATTATCCTCATATAAAACTATTTTTATGAACACACACATACACACACATCAGAGTTTTGTATGCCCTTTGCTCAACGTGGGTATAGTTCTTATATTTTTCTCTGTGATACAACAAGAAGAGATGGGGATTAAACATCTAGAGATCTGCTGGTTTGCCTTTAAATCTGTGATGACCATCATTTTGTCACTAAATCTCCTAAGGTTTCAGTTTCTTATTTAGTCAAATAAATAGTGTGGGAAGTTGGAAATGATGCTTAGTTAAGTTCCTCCTGGATTTAAAAGCCATATGATTTCCCAGCTCTTCCAGGATCATCTGACAATTTAATATTTAAGCTATGCATTGCCCTATATCTTGACTGTGAGATGCCCAGATCGCAGGCAGCCAACCCCTAGAGGAGGTGTCATCTAGTTATAGCTTAAGTGGCTTTGACAATAGCTTCAAAGATGGGAGACAAAGGGCTAGGAATTCTTTTCTGTAATTGTACCATTTTTAGGTAACTTCCTGTGGTATAGCTTCTTCAACCAAGATTCTACTTTATTGAGGTGTTATCACATGAATAATGATTGAAATATAACTTAAATATATGCATCATTCTTTAAAATATCAACTTTATCCTAAGGCTCTTCCTGGTACAGGCCAGGTCCTACACATTTTTACTACCAGACATCAACACATTTGCCATGCCAAATTCAGTTCATCAATCTCATTCGATCAGAATATAACTGGAAAAAAAAGAACAACGCAACGGAAAAATAATGAATCTGAAAGTAATTTTTTAAAAGATGGGAAATAAAATCAATTTGGTGTTGCTTTAATTTTTGATGATTTACAGTGAAAGTTCTAATGCCCAGCAGGTACCATTTGACATTTTCATCTCCAGTGCTGTGAAGAGATTGGCACTTATTGGTATTGATTTAAATTAGGATTTATACCAGGGCTGTCATTTTTATGGAAAGCACAATAAAAAAAGATTAGAAAGAAATTGCCAAGCGGCCTGGGTCTAATCAATTGTAGAATGCTTTCACTGGGAATTTGCAACTTTACCAAGCAGAAAGTTAACATGCAGGATAAGCAACAGGAAATGAAATTCACATCACGACTTAAGAATTGTGGCCAGGGGCTTCCCTGGTGGCGCAGTGGTTGAGAGTCCGCCTGCCGATGCAGGGGACACAGGTTCGTGCCCCGGTCTGGGAAGATCCCACATGCTGCGGAGCGGCTAGGCCCGTGAGCCATGGCTGCTGAGCCTGCACGTCCGGAGCCTGTGCTCCGCAACGGGAGAGGCCACAACAGTGAGAGGCCCGTGTACCGCAAAAAAAAAAAAAAAGAATTGTGGCCAGGCCAAAACCACAGCACATCACACAATAAGACACGGGTTATGGTTCAGCATCACGCTGCTCATTTTCCACGGAGTTTGTGAAAAATCTGTAAAAGACAGCATTTTAAAGCCTACTGAAGTGGAGCAGACCCCTGCCAAAGGACTGGGGGAAACATTTATGATGGATTTCAAGACAGAATATTTGAGGAAAATTTCTTAGAGCTGAAGTCAATACGAATCAACAAGGGTATATGACTTTTACTTGGTTTTAAATGAGAAGGAAGAGTTAGTCTAGGACTAGCTGGAGGTCAGGAAGGGTGGCACCAGTGGACTCAGTGTTCACTACTGAAACTGAACTCAAAACCCAGGAAAGGCAGAGAGAAAGTGAATATGGGGGAGGCACTGATCGCTAAATTCTGAATCCTAGCCCTCCAGCCGCTGGCAGTGCCATACGTGAACACTGAGACAAAAGTATCAAAAGGATACTATTGAGATTCCTGGACATTCCAGCCAAGAGATACCCAAACAATCTCAGGCAATCTGCTTTGCTGGAAAAATCACGCAGAGAGAAAATTCTATTTACTGTACAAGGAATCACAAATTAAACACATACCTGATGGCAGTAATTATGCAGAGGGTTCAAGATACAAAATTAAAACATGGGAACTTCCCTGGTGGTCCAGTGGTAAAGAATCTGCCTTCCAATGCAGGGGACGCGGGTTGGATCCCTGGTCGGAGAACTAGATCCCACTTGCTGCCTGGCGACTAAGCCCACACGCCATAACTGCTGAGCCCAAGCACCCTGGAGGCCACGCGCCACAACTAGAGAGAGAAAATCTGCACGTGGCAACTAAGGAGAAGCCCACACACTGCAACAAAAAGATCCCACATGCCTCAACTAAGATCCGAGGCATCCAAACAAACAAACAAACAAACAAACAAAACCATAGGAACATTGCACATAAGTGGCTCACAATGTACAGGACAGAATGATAAATATGATTATAGTTTTATGTCTCAGAAGAGGAGGTAGTTATGTCTTTCTGGGAGGGGAGAAGGAAGCGGATCAAGGACAGCTTCTATGGGGAGCTCATAAAGCAGAGTTTTGGAGAATAAATGGAAAGACAAGGGAGAGAAGAGGATTTCAGGGTGAGGGAGCAGCGGGTGGAGGGGCACAGAATCATGACCTCTGACAGGGTCATGTAGGACAGGAGTTGGGAAAGGGGTCCAGAGTTTGACTTTATTCTAGGGGCAGCGGAGAAAACTTTGGCTGGTTTTAGGTGTGTGTGTGTGCAGTGCGTGCAGGGGCCAGGTAGGGAGAGTGACCTGCTCAGAACTGTGTTTTAGAAAGACTGTCTGCTGCCATGCTAATCACCACGTGGACCCATGCAATGATCTTGTAAATTGTCCCTCTGCTTCCCCTTGCCTATTCAGTGTGATTTTCTAAAAAGGTCACCCCTTTGCTTAAACCTGTCAATCATTCCACCTCTGATATGGTTCAGCCTGTGACAGCTGCTCCAACCACATCCCCTGGCACTCAGCAGAGATTCTCTGCCTTCTTACTGGCTCACAAACACGTCTGTCTCAGAGCCTTTGCATGTATCGTTTTCTCTTCCTGGAATGCTTCCCCACCCCACCCCCAAATCTCCATGCTCACTCCCTCAGTTGTCCCAGCTGCTCAGATGTCACCTCTTCAGAGAGGTCTTCTTCAGCCACTCACTCTGTGTACTCAGTATGATTTTTCAGTGGATGCCTGGATGGTTGGATGGATGGATGGATGGATGGGGGATGGATGGATAGATGGATGGATGGATGGGGGATAGATGGATGGGTGGATGGATGAATGGAGGCAAAGTGTCCCTCAGGAAGTTTGTAAGAGTCTGAGAAGAAGTAATATGAGCATATGGGGATTCAGGATAATGAATGATGCTTGGTGATTACGTAGCTATGGCAGAGACGGGTGTGAGGAGACTGAAGGATTAGAAGGTGCAGGGGATCCCTCCCAGGTTCTGGACTGGAGGACTGGATGGATACAGGAGGAAGGGAACCTTTGTGAAGGGAAGCAGGAATGATCAGAGAATAAATAAAAAAAAGAGTATTATCTAATTGTTATAGGGCACATATGTGCCAGTCACTGTACCTTATGTATATCATCTCACTTAATTCTCTAAGGTAGATAGATACTCTTACCATCGTCATTTTCTTTTGAAGAATCTGAGTCTCAGAGAGGTTAAGCAACTTGCCCAAGATCTCACAGTAAAAGGTAGAGCCCAGACCTTAGGGCAGGTCTATCTGATGCAGTTCACATAAACTTAAGTTACTTTGGTTACTGCTATTAGTTTTGATTGTGAGAATCAACTGCAACAATCTATGTGAAAATCTAGAAGGTATATAAATCGGATATAGCTTTGTATCCTGAAGAGTGTTACAAATACATTGCGCCTACTATTATCTTGGAATTTTTTAAAGTAAGAAGTTCATATATTGTTTAACTTGAATCTTTTATGCAATAGACTTAATCTGTTCCCCTCTACTTGAAACCCATAGAAATATTAATGCTAACTCCTCTGCACAGTGCTAGCCAGGCTGCTGCATAAGGGGAGTGCTCTGAGCACTGCACAACTACAGAGAGTGGCATGACGTGAACCATCCTCCTGGAGCTGTGCAACATGGCAGCTCCGAAGTTCTTCTGACACATGAACTAAAACTGGCATTCACTATACTAATATACCTTAGTGAAATAAGGTAAGTGGAATATTTTCAGAGAGATAGAGGAAATGAATAAAAGAATGAAGACCTTGCCAATGGTGGGAAAAAGGCTCAACTCCTTTAGAAAGGATGTGGCAAAAATATCTCTGAAAGGCACGGAGACCAGGGCAAGTCTTTAACACATCCTAAGTCTGGGTAGCTGGACCCAGGTAGGGAAACAAAGAAAGAAAAGCCAAGGCTATTTTCATAAATATTTTATTCACAGCAAGAACACTGACCTTTTCTCCAAGCTAAGCCCTTTATAAACATATAAATGGGCAGTCATTTCCTATGAAATTACCTATCAAGTCAAAGAGTAGTTGAAAATATTGCCTAGGATTTTTTTTTTTTCATTTAGGCAAAGAACATCAGTCTTGCCAGTGGGCTAAGTTATACAATTTCTTCCCTCCCTCTCTCCTTCTTTCCTTTACTTTTAATTTGCATACAGTTCACCTTTTAAATCTCTTTTATTATAAAATAGAATACATGTACAGAAAAATGCATAAAACATAAACCCACATTTTAGCAAATTTAGCAAACACTCAAATAACAGTCGCACAGGCCAAGAACTCTGCCACTACTTCTGAGATGCAGTCCTTCCCAATTACATTCTCCTCTCTCCCACCTAGAAGTAGCCATTCTTTGGACATTTATGGTAATCACTCCCTTGCTTTCCTTTATAGTTATACTACCTAAAAATGTGTCCTGAAACTATAGTTTGTTGGCTTTTTGAACTTTATGTCAATGGAACCATATTGGAGTTTTTCTTTTGATCTTGCTTTTTTTAGGTTGAATGACGTTGAACATCCAACCTTGTTGATGTATGTAGGTTGGGCTCATTTATTTTCATTTCTTTGTAGCAAGGGTCAGCAAACTTTCTCTGTAAAGGACAAGAAAGTAAATATTTTAGTCTTTGTGGGCCACAAAGTCTGTCATGTATTAGCTATGGAAAAAGCAGGTCACAGGCTGGATTTGGCTGAGCCCTGCTCTGTAGCATTCCACCAGATGATTTAATACTCAGTCCTAACGAGGAACGCCATTTTGATTGCTCTCATTTTTTGGGGCACATTACAAATAATATTATTATTATCATTATTAGTATCTTATGCAGTCAATCATCACTTAGATTTACCTATGTATTTATCTCTTTCTTTGATTTTCATATATTCTAGCTATTCCTATTTATTGTTTCTGCTGATTCTCATTTATTATGTCGTGTCTTTTTGTGTGCCTATTTATCTTTGACTATGTGCTGGGCATTGTGTTTGAAATATTATTTGTAGAAATACTTCACAGTATAGGATGACTTTTCTTTCCTCCTCCAAAGATTTTCTGTTGACTTTTTTAGGCACCTAAGGGCACCAGCAGTCTGGGATGATCTTAACCCAATTTTAAGATTTGCAGTTTTCTGGACTTCCCAAAATAGTTGAAGCAAGGCTACCATCTGTGTAAAGGCTGGTTTATTTTAATTTAACTCTTACTCTTGGAATCTTAGACCAAAATTGGGGGTGGTTCACTGTGGCAGGCTCAGAACTCTGGCATGTGTAGCCAGGTGAGATTTTTCAAAAGTGCAATTCAGATTGTCAGCCCTGTTTTTAGGACTGGCAATTGTCCTTGGGATGGAGGTGGCCTGGAATGCTGGGCTTACCTTTCTGGATTCCCTTCTTCTCCTGGATCTTGATCCAGAAATTCCTTACTTTTGTTAGCTTTTGGTGGTTTATGTATTTTTTTCTGCTTGTCTAGTTTAGATATTACCTAGTCATTCATTACCAGGAACAGAAATTTTCCTAACTTACATTTTTCATTAAAAAAAGGACAAATTTTAAATTAGTTTTCACATGAGAAAAAAGTATTATAAAAAAAAAATTAGGAAGTAATTCTGATAGGATTAAGCCCATAAAACAAAATGCAGTATTCCATAATCTTTAATCATTTTCTCTTCCCACAGTCAGTTCTAGAATATTTTCAACCTATAAATTATTTTATTATTAATTTTTCTATCAAATCTATATCAAATCTGTTAGAACTTTTTAAAATTAATTTTTTTTACCTAAATACAAAAGAAATTATGCTAAATCCCATATTCTGATTATTCTATTTGTGGATTTTTTCCCTTGAACTGTTTATGAATTCAAGGAAAGAATCTGATCGCATAAGTGATTCATCTCACACTAATGAATACAAACACCACTTCACCTTGTTCTGATTTACTTCCCAAAAGAATTAAACTACAAAGTGAACTCAAGGCTTCAGGTGAATAAAAACCTCTGTGAATCCTAAGCATGTACTGTCACTACTTTTAACAGTTTCAGAGTATGTAATGAAAAGTTCAAAAGAATTAAGATTTGGAGAGAAGATTGATATGACAAATCAACTAAAACTTGATTCCCAACAGAACCATAAAACAAGTTGTGGATGATAGATTTCCAGCGCACTTGTCCTTTATGTGGCCAGATGAAAAGCACAGGGCATGTCGGATCATTAACATTGAATATTATGTTCAGATAGACAAATTATTAATTTGCACCAGGTAAAAAATACTACAAACAAAATAATGAACAAAATCACATGCTGAAAGCTACAAAAATTTCATGGAGACGGGGGTGAAAATGACACAACAAGCATGAGTCTTGTTCTCCATCCTTGTCGTGTGCTCTAAATTCATCTTTCCCTCTATTTCACCCTGGGGATCAATGATCTTCAGTATACAATGGAAAAAACTAGAGAACGAAAGTTTCCACCTCGCCCTGGGCCTTTAATGCATCCAGACTGAATGAATGTTGTGGCTTAAAGTACCAATTTGCTGGTAATAGAGTCCTTATAGCTTTCGCTGTGCATTATGCAGCTGAATCAAGGGCTTCAGTCGTGAAACAGAAATAAAACTGCGCAGTACTCTTCCTGGTCAGCCAACTAAGCAGCAACTGTGGCTGATAGAGTTTAGGTTGAAAGTCGGAAGATGCTCCCATTTTGGAAGGCTTCTCAGATGCCTTCGGGTAAATTGTCTCACTATTCAGTATTCCTGACAAATGCTTACTCAGCGCTTATTAACACTCTGTGCCCAGGACTGTACTGGATGCTGAAGATCATGACCAAGGGCCTGGCATGTGGAAGCTCACTGTTTTGTAGTAAAGCATAATGTAGACTTTGGAGCCTGCTGTCCTGCATTCAGTTCTGCGTTCTGCCACTCCCTGAGCCTTAGTCTGCTCATCTATAACGTAGGGATAATGAGTACTACCTTATAGGACTGCTTTCAGAATTACAGACCCAAGTAAGCATGGGATAAACACAACTGTTGCTGTTGCTGTAGTAGCAGTAGTTGTTATAATTATTAGCAGTAGTATTAGTATTTAGACATTTGCACCAGATAGGTAATTATCAAAATAGGCCATAAATAATAAATGACCAATAAGAAGTATAAAAGAAAGATGTTACTTGAGAACCAAACCATCTATACCCACACAGTGTAAAGCCTACATCATATGACTTTAGTATTCCACTGTCTTTATTAACATGCTGTCACTATTTCAGGTAACTCTTGCCCAGGAAGTTGCAAATAACTTGATTGATCATTCCAGAAACTTCCTGAAAGACCCATCAACTCTTCAAAGAAAAAATCGAATGACATTTTTATATCCCGAGGCTTTAAACCTCACAAATTTAAACTTCACCACAAATTCCCTACCCTGCTATATCTACCAATCCTAAAGTATGATGTCATGATCCTTACCCATTCCTAACCAAGCCCACAGCCCCTCCTATTGAAAGATTCACTTTAAACTAGATTTTAAAATCTCATAAGTACCCCTACTTTGCCTTGCCCCCTCTGAAATGCTACAAAGGCCTGCTAAGTAATATTCTCACTCACTGCAGAAGAATAAACTCAGCTCTGTCTTATCAAATAAATTACAACTAACACTGGGCCTTATTTCCAGGAATAGCTCAATAATGACTGGATGAACATCTGAAGTGACTGAACACATAAATACTATCTTCACAGGGCACCTTCCCCAGATGAATTTAAAGTGTGACTCGTCATTTTAAATATTAATAAAATTAATACTATAAAAGCTAATATTTATTGAGTATCTATTATGAGCTAGGCATTGTTCAAAGTTCCTATTAAAGGGTAATTTTTTAACAGGCAAAATCGTGACACTTACACAGATAAAAATGAGCACCTGTCCAAGATTTATTTAACTCATAGCTCATCCATCTTGGTTATCTTCACCTTCCATTGTCTTTGAGTTTTTTCACAACTCTGTAACTTGTAGAAAACTGATAGTAATACAAATAATTCTTGTCCATGAAATGCAAATTCAGTCCAGTGGAATGCAATTGATTAATGTCTTGTGGCTATTAACTGGTTTTGCATCTGGCTGTCAATTTATTTTAGCATCTTTTGTCTATACCTATGTGTGGTGCTTTGGATTCTCCTTTGAACTGGTTGTAACATCTTCCCAAACTGTTTTCCAAGGTGGTTGGACCATGGTTGGACCATTTTACACTCCCACCATTAGTGTATGAGAGTCCCAGTTCCTCCACATACTTACCAAAACTAGGAGTGGTCAGTCTTTTTGATTTTAGTAATTCTAATAAGGTGTGTAGTAGCATCTCATTGTGGTATTAATTTACATCTTCATAATGACTAATGATGTTGAGTATCTTTTCATGTATTTTTATGCCATCTGTGTATCTTCTTTTGTGAAGTGTCTGTTCAAATCTTTTCTTACTTTCACTGGGTTGTTTATTTTCTTATTATTGAATTTTCAAGGTTCTTTATGTATTCTAGATACAAGTCCTTCATCAGTTATGTGTTCTGCAAATGTTTTCTCCCAGTTTGTAGTTTCCCTTTTTATTCTCTTAGTAGTGTCATGTTTAATTTTGATTAAGTTCAATTTAGCAATTTGTTCTTATGTGGATCATACTTTTGTTGCCATATATAAGAAAACTTTGCCTAAACCAAGCTGCAAGTATTTTGTTTAATATTTATGTTTAATTTGTTTATAATTTTGGGTTTTACATTGAACTGTATGGTACATTTTGTGTTAATTTTTGTATACTATGCCAGGTATGAATCAAAGATATGAATATCTAATTATTAGAGCCCCATTTAGTGAAAAGACTATTCTTTCTTCACTGTCTCTGAAAAAGTACTCTCCAATTTAATCATCTCTTAATTATCTAAAATATTGAGCAGAGAAATAGCCATACACGTGTGTAAGTGTATGAGAGCACATACACACGAGTGTGTCTGTATAACGATCACCAGAAATGTGAGTCTTCAGATTCCAAGCGGCAGAGCTTCCTGTCTTACTCCTTACTACTTTTATTTCAGATGCCCAAAGACAGCCCTTACATCTTTATGAAACCGTGTATAGCCTATCTAAGGAAGAGTTAGTAGCTCAATGTAAATGGCTGTCAGGGATGAGAAATGTTACCATAGAAAGTCGATATGTGACTGGATGCATTTAAGCGACACCATCTATGATCTGTGTCTGGTCTCTCCCATCACCCTCTTGCTCCTCTGCCAGCAGACCTCAGGCAGAACTTCCTCTCACACAGTTCCCTGAGAGTTGTGCAATTCCCTGAGCCCAATGGATAGCTTGCCATTCTGCTTTAAAGGTGAAGAAGGAGGAAATGCTTATCTTTCTATCCTTAGCTAATTTTGATTTTAATAGAGACTTCTGCTGCCGTGGCTGCCCCTGAGATGGGGATCCATCTAGACTAACTGGAAAGAGGGTGGATCCCTTTCTTCCCATGAGCTCTGAAGATATCTTTAAGACTGTGCAGGTCCTGCGATACTTTCAGAGCTCTCTGGGTGGAGTCTGTAGTCTCTGAGACAATGTCAAAGACTGATGTTATCCCGGAGGTGACTGACAGGAGCCTCTTTCCACATTTACTATGACAAACAAGCTAGCCTCTCCTGCCTACCTGCATTTGCCTGTGATAGGCATCTAGCTAGCTGACTTTATTTATTTTTACTTTTTAGAACAAGAAATCCTGCTATATCAAGTCATATTATGCATGCCTGTGCATTCAAAGAGGCTTAACCAAATGAATAAACAAACATGAAAAAACGTTAGAGGAGCTGCATAAGGCATAGAACACGGCAAGATTTGTAAACAATCACGGGAAAGGGATATGTCAGAGAAAATTCTTTATATCTCCCCTCCCATATTTGGATCTATGGGAAGCAGGGGGCATTGTGTCCCGCTGCTGCTTTTAACACAATTCAAGTCTTTGATGCTGAGAACTCAGTTGACCCTATGTACCACCTTATTTTTCACTCCCAGAATGGCTTTAGAGATTTCATGTTTCCTGTGGCGGGAAGCTTAGAGGATTCCCGAGACATCCTGTGGCTGTGCTTGGCTATGTCCCCAGCCCAGACTGTAATTTTGTATCTGTGTAACCATGTTGGCAAAAACAGTGATGGTTTTTATTCATTTATCTCCCAAGTGCCCCACAATTGTGCTGACCTGACTTCTCACCGGTCCCTTCAAAGGGACTCTTTCCTGAGGCCAAGTGGAAGGTGTCCTGTAGCTAGTTTCCCTCACGACCAGGCCCTTCCCTTGCACCCTTACCAGGAGGGTGGGCAGGAGCTGAAATGGCCGTCAGAGTGCATCCTGGTGCTTGTCTGTGGAGGATTCCTGATGCTGCAGGGTCCCAAGTATCCCTCACATCTGGTCTGGGAGCCAAAGGAACAGGAGACCTGATGGTGGCTGACACGTCAGCCGTGGGGGGACTCGAACACCATAACCAGAATTCACTTTTTACAGCCTACTTTATTTTATTTAAAACAATGTGTAGAAGGAAAGATCTCTGTAGCAAAGAGAAAGTCCTGAAATAGACCCAAATACATAAAAAAGATTAAAAAGATGGATCATTTATAGTAGTATTAAGACTCCAGGTTAGATGTGTGGAAAATCAATTAAATTTAATTTAATCTTTCATACCTAATACAAAATTGAATTCTAAACTAATCAAAGGTTTCAATGTGAAAACTGAAACTGTTCATAATTAGAAGAAAGCACTTTAAAAAATAATCTTGGGGCTTTCCTGGTGGCACAGTGGTTGAGAGTCCGCCTACCAATGCAGGGGACACGGGTTCGGGCCCTGGTCTGGGAAGATCTCTCATGCCGCGGAGCAACTAGGCCCGTGAGCCACAACTACTGAGCCTGCGCGTCTGGAGCCTGTGCTCCGCCACAGGAGAGGCCACGATAGTGAGAGGCCCACGCACCGCAATGAAGAGTGGCCCCCGCTTGCCGCAACTGGAGAAAGCCCTCGCGCAGAAACAGAGACCCAACACAGCCAAAAATAAAAATAATAAAAATAATAATCTTAATGTGGGAAAGACTTTCAAAGCATGATCCAAAAGCCAGCAGCTATAAATATTAACTACATTAAAATTTTTTTTTAAATCCTGTATGGAGGCTTCCCTGGTGGCAGAGCAGTTAAGAATCGGCCTGCCAATGCAGGGAACACGGGTTCGAGCCCTGGTCCGGGAAGCAACGGAGCAACTAAGCCCATGCGCCACAACTACTGAGTCTGCGCTCTAGAGCCCGTGAGCCACAACTACTGAGCCCCTGTGCCACAATGACTGAGGCTGTGCTCTAGAGCCCGTGCTCCACAGCAATGAGAAGCACGCGCACCACGACAGAGTAATCCGGCTCTCCGCAACTAGACAAAGCCTGTGCACAGCAATGAAGATCCAATGCAGCCAAAAGTAAATAAATTAAATAAATTAATTTTTAAAAAATCTTGCACGGTAAAAATCCTGTATGCAAAGCAAAGTCAAAAGACAGATGACAAATAAAAATTAATTGCTACTCATATTCAGGTTAATTACTTGAACATATAAAGATTCATACAAACTGATTATGCAAAATATGAAAAACACAGCAGAAAAGTGGCAATGGATGCAAATGGATATTTCAGAAAAAAGAAATACAAATGACTCTTAAATAACAAGCCCATGAATAATAGAAATTCACATTAAAACTATAATTAGAATATAATTTTTAATTTTATAATCAAAGCATTTAGTAACTTTGTGATAGTGAGAGTGTTAGCATATAGAAGTTTTAAACCTTGCTGGTGGGGTTGTTAAATGGCCACCATGGGGGGCAATTGGCAATACCTATACTATAAAGATTATAAATGGACATTTGTAGGACAGCATTTTCTGAGTATTTATGGTAGAGACATACTCACATATATGTACAGAATTTTTGTATGTCCAAGTATGCTAGTTTTCTGTGGCTGCAATAACAAATTACCCCAGACTTGGTGGCTTAAAACAAGAGAAATTTATTTTCTCATATTTCTGGAGGCCAGACGTAGGAAATTAACATCACTGGGATGAAACCAGGGTGTCGGCAGGACCACACTTCATCTGGGGGCTCTAGGGGAGAATCCATTCCTTGCCTTTTCCAGCTTCTGGTGGCCGCTTGCCACATTACTCTAACCTTGAATTTCAACATCTATGCTGCCTGAGCATCTCTGTCCACAAAACTGTTCCTTTCCCTCTGAATAAGATACAGTGATACAAAGCTAAGGTCAAGATAACCATTTGGGGGCCACCAGATATTGGAAGGGAAGGCAGTAAGACATTAATTTTATGACAACATTTTGAAACTTGGGCCAGGATTCTCCGGCTTAAAGGGACTTGGTTTGCAGGGGAGCTCGGTGAGATGTAAAATGCAGGAGGTCAAGGAACACAGGGCCAGGCATTGCTCCCTAGGATTTGCCTCAAGTTAGGGCATTTCTGTAGCTCTTTTCTTTATCATCAGGACTATGGTCTCTTTAGCAGGAATGGGTGTGCCGCTGAGACTCTTTGCACAGCAGGGCCCTTTCTATCTGGATACAGGAAAGCCGCTTCCTGTAGTTGGGGGTGGTCCATAATCAGAGGAAACTGGGGCAGAAAGATTCAAGATGGAGGCAAACCCCACGACCCCCAGAGACGTCTGGGCTCAGGGCTGCCTTTATGCCTGTCTTATGAGCTCTTGCTTCAGCCCCTTTGGGGCCCAGATGAGCTCCTTGTCTTTGGAACTTCACACTTATCTTTTTTTCCAGCTAATTTCAGTTTCTCCTTGCAACACTAAGAGAACTGACTGGAACATGGGTTCATTTTTCAACATTCCCTTCCCAAATGAAATGTATGCATAACACACAATGTGAAATCAATGCTTGTAACACTGAGAAGGGATCGATAACATTGTTACGTGAATGCAAAAGTGTGGTCGCAACAATGTGAGTTGCCAAATGCTAACGGGGGCAGGTGAGGCAGTGAGAAGACACCACTTTAGACTCAGGCACACCTGTGTCCTAATCGTGACGTTACCATTTCTCTCACCATTTGAGCTTATTGAGATGATTTTTTCATCGGTATTTTGCGGAAATACCGCATGCTGTTTTGCGTGGATTAGAGATGATATTTCTGTTATCTCTGAGCAACGTGTCTGCACCTAGTAGGTGCTTGATAAATAGTGACAGATCACTGTGACAATGAAAGAGCAATGAACTAGTTGGTCACTTGTGACTGTAATGGCAAATGTCGGAGTGAAATGAAAACCACATTTATGTGAACAGACTAATCTGAAATCAACACGTAAAACTGCCAACGACCAGGTCTGTAAGAAGGGTTGGAGCCTATGTGGAGATGGAAGCAGACTCTGGTTACACGAGGAAACTGCCTAACAAAGAGTAAGGATGTCGAGGAATTAACTGACAAAATGTACTTTGCGTCACATGGAAAACCTAGGAATTACCTCACTTGGAGCAGTGCATCGTGAAAGCCGACAAGGCAAGCAGTGGAATTCCCACACGTTGGATAAAGGAGCGACACTAATGACAGTTATTACAGTAACTGTGGTAACTGTGACAGAATCATGCAAAACAGATGGGTTAGCCTCCAAATACACTTTGGGTATTAACAGATCTCCTGAAAATCAAAATCCCAGGCTTGTGTGCTATTTCATCTAAGGCTCTAAGCACATGGGATCTTGAATCACAAAAGGTATTTGTTCCCCTTGAAAAAGTGGGAGTCCTTTGCTCTAGATTTTTAAAGTGCATAATATTCACTTGGGATGCAAATCCTGTTCAAATGCAGATCCACACACAGCAGGTCTGGGTAGGGCCTGAGATGCTGTGTGTCTAACATGCTCCCAAGTGACGCTGATGCTGCTGGCCCACTGATCACAGCTTTGAGAAGTAAGGCTCTATGGGACAGAAAAACTCATGGGTGAAAATAAGTTTTACCTGTTCCTCTAGTTTTTCCACCTCCAAAGGACAGTGTTTACATAAAAGGAGTTGAGAATATAATAGATCTCAGAACAACATAGTCCTCAAACCCACTCGCGAAAGTCTGGGCGTTGGAGGACAGCTTTGGGGTTGAAACCTGTGAGCATCAGTCTCACTTTTCCACTTGGTGTCCAAACTGAGAGGCCACTGTTTGCGCTCTGTCCTTCCACACCTGGGCACTTTCTCTGACCTTGCCCTGCTCTTTAATACCTGTGCCATAGGTAGGAAATGGGTAGGTACGATTTCTGGTTAAGACAGGAGGTAGCCTATGGAATCACGTCACACTAGGGTCTGTAATCCTTTTGACTGTGACAGTTCATTGTCACTTAGCAGAAATTGCTGGTTATGAATATTTCACAAATTTGCAATCAGCTCATCTACCAACATGATCACCGAAATGGAACAAGCCATTGAATAAAGCTGGTAGGATTATGTACATAATGCCTTTCTGATTATACATGCTTACACATCTATTTTTGTTCTTCCCTCTCTTCTGGCACCGTTTTTACTAATTTTTATCAAACCACATGCCACACCTCTCTGCCTTCTTACAGTCTCACACTATGCTAAGTAGGTAGATCAGGGTATTTTTCAGATTCTTGGTAGAAAATTTAGTCTTAAGCTTCTGAAGTGACACCATCTGATGCAGGGTTACCCCGCAGCCAGAATGCCTGGAATCTTTCCCTAATTTCTCACGGATTTCATCTGTGGTCCAATTACCAAACTGTCCAAGATTTTTTCTGTTTCCAAAAAGGCATCACATATTATCTGCTTGATTCATCCTACGTGGGTTGTAACGCAGATTAATTACAAACAAATCCAGCGGGGAGGGGAGAGATCACTGGATCTGAAGTCAGGAAATCTTGCAACTCACTGACTACCTTGTGATCCTGGATCCAGTCCCTTCATCTATCTCCCTGGGCTCCAGATTCTAAACTGAAGACAACCATTCCTTTCTGGTATTTAATTATTAACATCGTAGGTTGTCCTCTTTATTCTGTTAGAAACAGCTTCCTGCTACTCCTTTGGAGAAGGAAAAGAAACACCAAAGAAAAGTAAAGGGTTTACTCTGTGATGGGAAGTGGTAAGAGTGTCTTATCCAGTGGAGGCTTTTTCCTCTGTCGGTGAAAACAAGTCTGAGAAGCCACATGAAAACACTTGCGTTTGATCCTGGAAACAAAAAGAAAGCATTGCACCACTCAAAACAGACACTATTGCTCTGCTTTGACAATTAAACAGTTCTGCCGGTAAAGATTTTTATTTCTCCTAAGTGCATTTCAAATTGTCATTGAGGCAGGGCAGGGCATATTACCTTTGAGCTCTTTGATGAACTGTGCTGTCTGCCTGGTTGATAAATCTTGTGCTTTTTCTTAGCTATTTTAGAAAATAATCTTGATGATTTTTCCCATGCAGCTTGAATTCCTAAAAAAAAAACACTGTTTCAGAAGTGCAAGAGATACTCAGGAATAGTATGAGTTACCAGAATCTACTGATAATAACAGTCACACCGCTTTGTGTAGGAGCATAGGGATTTTACGTTTCCAAGATTCTTTCATGTGCATTAGGTCACACATTCTGCTGATGCTTGCAGACACCTCCTGCTTTTTAGGATGAGATTTTCCCCAGCCCTTCTGCTGATGGAGTCTGGGTCTTAGCATTTGGAATCATCCCAACACTGATTACACTCTAAAGACCAAACGTATGAGTCAGAAACCTGCCTGTCTCCCCATTTCTTTCCTATTGCTTATCATTAGTCCTAAAAAATATTTGAACATTCATTTGCTCATTCACTGAGTAATCAATAAGCATCCGATATCTGCAATTTGCTCTGTTGTAGGGAAACAGAAATAAATATGATACGGTTCCTGCTCTCAGGGAGCTCAGTGTAGCGGCAAGCTTAGACAGGAAAGGCAAGGCCCCAGGCAGCTGGGGTAAGCGTCTTGCTGGAGCACGGCATGGACAAAGGCCCCCCCCAAACAGTTCAGCCTGGAGTGGTCAGCAAATGCTTCCAGGGGGTGAGTGCCATTAGCCAGGAGAATAGGTGCTGGATGAGAAGAAGGGAGTTTCCCAGAGAAGGACTGAACAGCAAAGATTTGGTGCCCTAATAGCATGGCCCATGAGCACCTGCATTCAGTAATGCCGTCTGTATTCCACTAGGGTCCAAGATCCAGTACTTGCGCAGCTCTTTCTTATGGAAACTAACAAGCATACACAAAAGTAGAGGAGATGGTATAATGAGGTCCTGCGGGCCCATCACCCAGCTTCACGAATTTTGTGTTATTAAAGGAAAATGAAATTCATGTCTGCTTTTAGCTTTCTGGCTCTGAGAGATCACACAGTGGAACAAAAGAGAAGACCCAGAAGCAGGTCCGTGCCCACAAGGAAGCTTGATAAACGGCAGAGTAGGCAATGCAGATGTACTGAGAAAGACTGTAATGTTCAACCAGTAGTGATGGGATCAGTAACTGTATGGAAAATTTAATTTCGGTCCTTCCTCCCTAATGTATGTAAATATAAACTCCAGGTTGGATTAAAAACAAAAATCAAGTCGTTAATTTTTTTTAAAAGAAACTGTAAAAGAATATCTTTATGGACTTGGAGTAGGGAAAGATTTCTAGAGTTAAAAGTCACAAACTTTAAAAAAGTGGTACGTTCAACTATACTAGGGCAACACACTTATGTTCATTGTAGGCCAAAACGAAAAATTAAAAAGACAAGCCACAGTCTGGGGAAAAATATCAATGTATTTGATT
Organism: Hyperoodon ampullatus; assembly: GCF_949752795.1. Classification (NCBI taxonomy): domain Eukaryota; kingdom Metazoa; phylum Chordata; class Mammalia; order Artiodactyla; family Ziphiidae; genus Hyperoodon; species Hyperoodon ampullatus. The sequence goes on from NC_136927.1 coordinate 21,347,751, forward strand.
GTAATACAATCAATATACATGATTAGGATTCAATTCCAGAATATATAAAGAACTCTTACAAAGATGAACACTCCAATAGAAAAATCAATTAATTACATGAGCAATTTTTAGAATAGGAAACATGAGCAGTCAATAAACATATGAAAATACATTCAACCTCACTACTAATGAGGAAATTCAAATTAAAACCATAATGTTCTGGATGGGTTACACAGGAGGATTTGCTGGTATTTTTAATGTTTTATATCTTAAGCTGGATTGTGGGTGCATGGTGTCCATTATAGTATTCTACTTGCCTTGTTGTATATCTGAAGCTTCATATATATGTATATACATATATATATATGCATATACTTATATAATAGATTTATGTATGAAGAACACATATAGGGACTTCCCTGGTGGTCCAGTGGTTAAGACTCTGCACTCCCAATGCAGGGAGCCCAGGTTCGATCCCCGGTCAGGGAGCTAGATCCCACATGCCACAAATAAGAGTTCACATGCCGCAACTAAAGATCCTGCATGCTACAGTGAAGATCCCGCACATAGCAACTAAGACCTGGCACAGCCAAATAAATAAATATTTTTAAAAAGAACATATATATGTCTTTATGTATATGTTGCATTTCATTGCATTATGTATATGTTGCATTTCATTAAGTAAATTAGCACAAAACTCTTTTCACTGTTTAATTATCTACCACGAGCACCTTAAGAATTGTATTGTACGAGAACAATGCAATTGAATTTGCTTCTTCCCTAGAAACCAAAATTGATATAATTTGATAGGAAGGTTTAGAGGAAAAGTTTGAGGCCTGGGGTGCACTGTGCAGTAACCAGATGGGTGATCCTGAGGCCTGTCATTAAACCTCCCGGACTTCAGTTCCCTCACCTGGAAATGGAAGGAATTCTACAAAAGAACGGCACTGCCTTCTGCGAGCTCTGTTACCAAACAAGTTGGAAATCATTTATCACTGTGATGCTCCATCCTTCTGGGAGTGTGGATGTGCAGTGCGGAGGTGGGGAGGGAACAGGGACACTTCCTTGTGGGAGAGAGAAGCCGGGGGTGGGGACTGAAGCACCTTGGGCGCGTTCCCTTGTGCTGTCCCACTTCTGGCTCCGGGGGCGTGGGAGTCTTTTATGTGACAGGCACTTATTCAATTCTTTTTTGCAGCCAAAGATAATGAGAGACAGGAGAAGGGGCAGGGAGACCTCCGGTTCTATGCTTCCCAAGTCCCTTCTCTGGAAGCACACTCCGGGGAGGCCATATATCGCTTTGGCCTGTGAGAAAACAAAGCCAGCTGGCTGCACCTGCTTCCTGCCCCAAGCTTCCCAGATGTACTGAAGTCAGGAGGGGCTCACACGCGGCATGGGTGCCTTCCTACGTGAGGCTGGTAAACAGCTTCAGCCTGGCTTTTTATTTTCTGCCAAAAGCCACTGTGCAGTGAATAGGTGTGTGCTCCTGGGCACTGCACTCAACCCACCTGGGTTCCTTGTCCTCATCTTTAAAAAGAGGAGGTTTGATAAGATTATTTCTGAATCTTTTTCTTGTTCGTTCATTGCATAAGACATTTATTAACGTGGCCTTTCAAAAGCTCTTAGGACCTGGTTGAAGACTTTGGGGTAGGAGTTTTCAACAATAGTTCAGTAAGATATTCATCAACATAATAACTATTGAGGACCTACTATGTGGAACACTGTTTTCAATGCTGGGGAGACAGCAGGGAGCAAAAGTAGACAAAGTCCCTTCACTTGTAAAGGTTAAATTTTAGTAGGAGGAAGGATTTCGCTGGTGGTGCAGTGGTTAAGAATCCGCCTGCCAATGCAGGGGACATGAGTTTGATCCCTTGTCCGGGAAGATCCCACGTGCCGCGCAGCAACTAAGCCTGTGTACCACAACTACTGAGCCTCCGCTCTAGAGCCCACGAGCTACAACTACTGAGCCCGCGTGCCACAACTACTGAAGCCCCCGCACCTAGAGCCCGTGCTCCGCAACAAGAGAAGCCACTGCAATGAGAAGCCCACGCACTGCAACGAAGAGTAGTCCCTGCTCGCCGCAACTAGAGAAAGCCCATGCACAGCAACAAAGACCCAACGCAGCCAAAAATAAATAAATAAAACATAAATAAATTTACTGTTTAAAAATTTTTAGTGGGAGGAGATACACAATACACAAACCCCCAAAACTACCTATATCAGGTAGTGCTAAGGGCTAGGAAGAGTCAGAAAACAGGTAGTGTGGACAGGGGGCAGCAAGGGGTTATTTTGTACAGGAACTTCGGGGAAGACATCTCTATGAAGGTGCCATTTGGGTAGAAACTTAAATGAGGGGAAGGGTGAGCCACTCTTGGTGGGAAGAGTGTTCCAGGTAGAGCAGATGATTCCTGCCAAGGCCCTGGGGTGGAAGTGCACCTGGTGTGTACGAGGAATGGCGTGGCGGTGGGAGCAGAGTGGCTGGAAGTGAAATGGGGGAGCCGGTGGGAAGTGGTGAAAATGCTGAAGTTCATCAGAATGGGATGCTAAGTCAAAAGAGAACTGAGGGGCTTCCCTGGTGGCACAGTGGTTGAGAGTCCGCCTGCCGATGCAGAGGACACGGGTTCGTGCCCCCGTCTGGGAAGATCCCGCATGCCGCGGAGCAGCTGGGCCCGTGAGCCATGGCCGCTGAGCCTGCGCTTCCGGAGCCTGTGCTCCGCAACGGGAGAGGCTACAACAGTGAGAGGCCCGCGTACCGCAAAAAAAAAAAAAAAAGAAGAACTGAGAAGACAATTGACATTTGAGTAAGGTTTTGGAGGAAAGATTCATCTGGCTCTTGAGAGCAGGGCAGCCTGTGGAGAGAGGAGCAGACGGAGGGCTGCAGGGACCAGCTGGACACTACACAGTGGTGTCACAGTGGCCCGTGAGAGGTGACATAACTAGGCTTTGGGGTGAGATTTTGAAAAACCCCAGGGAAGGACTCCGATTGGCTCAGCTACAGTCAGAGCGACAGGATTCTATGACGAGCAGCTCCTCCTTGAAACCCAAGACTGGGTCAGGAGACATAGCCCCCCAGAGGAAGGCGCGGGTGTGAACAGAGAATGTACACTCAGCCATTGCAGAGATAAAAACAAAACCAAAAACGCCACGGGAACAAAGAGTAGAAGACATGAAACTAAGACTTATGCTCAAAATTATTTCCTCTCATAACCATTATAGTTTTTTCAAAGAATGTAGGGTTGCAACACATTAATTCTTCCTGTGGCATCATCAATACATTGATGTGCATTGGTTTCTTCTTATGTCCCAGGTGCTGGGTGAGGGAGGAGAGCTCATTGATGTGAAGACAAAAGGGAATTAATAGTATCAAGCTGCTTTCCATTCTTCCTTGAGTCTTGGAATGGTGCCATTTCTTGACTTCAGAATGTCCATCTGATTCATGGTTTCCTTTATTTCTTTTCTCACAGCTACCACCCTCTGTTTGGAAAACACTTCCTTTCTCCTTTCAGAAAATGCAGGTCCTACAGGACCCCGTCCTGGGTGAGGCCACTGACATAGCAAAAGAGGAGGTATTCCTGGGCCTGCCCTGCACGTGGGGATGCTTTGGGGCTGGGGGTGGCATGAGGAGTTTGGATTGGAAGGTGTGGAAACCAGGCAGAGGCCTTAGGCTGCTTGCAGCAGGGCAGGGGTACTGAGTGTGGTGAGGTGACAGCAGCACTGAGCAAACAGCACCTGGGACAGCCTGGAAAATCTGGGACGGCAGGTGTGCAGAGACAGAGACCACCTGGGAAGTTACTGCACCAGCTTCGCCTGAGGAAAACCCTCGCTCCTCGGGTAATGGCCGTGAGAAAAGAATAAAGGGGACAAAGCTTAGCTGCTTTTCAGAAAACAAATCTAAAAGTTCTGTTATAAAAATGGAAGAAACAGCCTCCTTGGAACAACAATGTAGAAGGAAAACTAGTGTAGCCTGGCCAGTCCTTCAGTGTTGCCGTATCTTGTTTTCTAGCTTGAGGCCAGGCACTGTTCTCAGCACTTTACAGGTATTAGCTCACTGACTACCCAGACAATCCCATTTTGCAGATGGGGACACTGAGGCACAGAGACCTTACACAATGGAGCTGGGATTTGAACCTAAGCCATCTGATTCCAGATGCCACCTTCTTAACCACCTTCTTTCCCACGGGGAACTCTGAGAGCTGAAACTGTGTGCCTTTGTAGTTTCTCGGGCTTCATTTTTGAGAAATGTCAATTCCACATAATTCCTTCACTCCCCAGTGGTTTCATCCTTTATAAGCACATCACTTCAAATTCGGTGCCCCCCTCTCATTCCGTCTGTAGTAAAACACTGTTATTAACATGCATAAGAACATATATGGAATCTGCTGAGGCGTATATGTATTCGTATGAACGCACACACACAAGAAAAACCAGCATCAGTGGCAACTGGGGAAATTCTTTGGGTTACCGGGAGAGGGCCGAGTTCTAGTTTTTAACCTCCTCTTCCACTGGCTTCCACCTCTTCAACACACCATTAAATAGTTGCCATTTCTCAGCCAGAGCCTCATGAGATGCGAAACCACAATCCTGCAAGCTCATGGCTCTGGAGCAAAGACAGCAGTGGCTGTGTTTGATGTGTGGTCCAGGCTAGAGCCTTACCTGTAAATGTGTTGAGGATTTAGGACTCTAAGAGCTGCAGAGTGCAGCTTGTTTGGAAGAAATGCCAGCCCCCTCGTATTTAGATTCAAAACACCTGCATTTGGGGCAGCAGAAATAAACAGCGGGTGCTTTTTTGTTTCCTGAAAACAAGGTGCAAATCTTGCCTTCATTAGCCATTTTTCCAGGTTTTAGCCTCCATAGTTGCTAAGACTGGAGGCGATGTTCCCTCAACCAAATTTGCTTCAACTTCTGAATATCCCAGAAGTGTTTCTCATTCCTGTCATTCCTCTAGATCTACTCAAACCCACAATTTACATTATTGGGATTCAAAGAGATATGAATCTGGTCTTAGAGGCGAAATTAAGAGAAAAAAATAAATAAGACTCACTCCAGTACCATAAATATCCCCAACAAGCAAGCCTTTAAGGCAGGCAGCTTGTTGGAGAGGAAAATTCTGTAAGTTAAAAAAAAAAAAAGAAAGAAAAATTTTAAGAGTTCTAAATATCACCTTCTTCTTCTTATGGTAGGTGTGTGTACCTACTACCACACTTGGCACTGGTGATTGCAGTGGACATCAGGGTTCACATTACTGTCTCTCTGGTGACTTATTGGAAGAGGAAGCCCCTGGCTGGCAGCTGGAATTCAACTTCATTCTTATTTCGATTTCACTTTTTAATTTAATTAATTTTATTAAACATGTCTTTTGTCTTGAGCCACATGAAATTCCCCCTCCTTTTTTTTCACAGGTAGCATTTTAATATATTTCATGATTTTAATAAAGAAAAAGATATTATCTATAAATCTTAGGTTTGATTTTGTCAAAAAAATGATAAGGTACAGAAGCAAGTGGGAATTCTTTCCCAGAAATGTAAATAAACACACAAAAAAATTCCTTTTGCTCCAGAGCTTTGAGAACATGAGGTGTGATAAAGTGGCCTAAAGGGCTGTGAACATTAGCATCTTCAAAAAGCTGTATGTTTTGTCTGTAAATTCTGAGACAAGCAGATTCTAGAAAATTGATTTAGAAGTTGCTGAAAGGATTTGTTTCCGTAATATTAATTGAACATTAAAAAACCATAAATAGGGGGTACACAGGACTGCTCTTTAGAACTGGGATCCCTCAGTGCTAGAGCTTTAGAAGGAGAGGTGAATGACGGAGGAAGTGTCCACAGCATCCCTTTTTAGCCTGTTCACTCTGAGGTCCATGCTCCTGGATCTGTGAGAAGAAAAGAGTCAGTCACAAGGCAGGTACCTGGCAACACAGTAGTGATGTAATTGATTGGCCTGTTTCATTATTTTATGTTCATTATATCTGCGAGCCACCTTTAGTTTTGCAGTTTTCTGAAACTTGGGAGGTTAGCAGCTCATTAAATTTTTGAAGGAGCTGAAATCCACACACAAAACTGATATATGTACTAGAAAACTAATATGTCCATAGAAACTAATATATATATATATATATAGAAATATGTTTATATTTCTCTAAACCAATTTTCCCAAGTCCCTTTCATTTTTTCCATTTCCCATATTAATTAGAAGAGAAAACAGATAAATAGAATAACATGGCATTCATAAACAAATGATACAAAAATGAACTTCATTTCTAATTAGTTTACCTACCTGTCTTCATTTTGCTTAAATAAAATGTAATTCGTATTTTGTCATTTGAAAGTTAAGCCTTGGCTATAACTGTGTCTTTTAATTCCTAAGTAGGTCATTAAAAAAATAACCAGGCATTTTCCTTATTGTTCTATACTATACTGAGCTTGAATTATAGTTTGGTATTCACAATTTCTTTGCCCATTATTATTTGCATGTCTATTCAATGATGTGCGGTTAGCATTAGACAGTGTTTAGTGTTTAGATTTGTTTCACCTTTTATTTCAAACACACTTATTTTAATTTTACTATAGAAACTATAAGCTATACATCTGGATTTCTTTTTTTTTTTTTTTTGCTTTATAACAAATTTAATCAGTTATACATATACATATGTTCCCATATCCCCTCCATTTTGCGTCTCCCTCCCACCCTCCCTATCCCACCCCTCCAGGCGGTCACAAAGCACCGAGCTGATCTCCCTGTGCTATGCGGCTGCTTCCCACTAGCTATCTACCTTACGTTTGGTAGTGTATATATGTCCATGCCCCTCTTTCACTTTGTCACAGCTTACCCTTCCCCCTCCCCATATCCTCAAGTCCATTCTCTAGTAGGTCTGTGTCTTTACTCCTGTCTTACCCCTATGTTCTTCATGACATTTTTTTTTCTTAAATTCCATATATATGTGTCAGCATACAGTATTTGTCTTTCTCTTTCTGACTTACTTCACTCTGTATGACAGACTCTAGGTCCATCCACCTCATTACAAATAGCTCAATTTCATTTCTTTTTATGGCTGAGTAATATTCCATTGTATATATGTGCCACATCTTCTTTACCCATTCATCCGATATACATCTGGATTTCTAACGTCCTTAAATTACATGGGACAGCCTCAGATTTAATGGTTTAATTACTCTGAAAGCTTGATATTATAGTCATAAGAAATGATAGAAAACTCAGTCATCCTCTATCGGTTATCTATTGCTGAGTAACAAACCACCCTAATGTGTAGGGCATAAAACAGCCCTTTTGTTACAACCGTGAGTTCTACAGGCCAAAAGTTGGGGCAGGGCATAGTGGAGATGGCTCGTATCTGTGCCAGAATGTTGGGGATCTTAGCTGAAGAGGATAGAAGGAGACATGTGTCTGGATGGCTGGGGCTACAATGACCTGGAGGTGTCCTCACTCACCTGTCTGATGGGGAAACTAGCTGTTGGCAGGAACCTACACAAGACCTGTTCAGGCGTTTCTCTGATGGATAACCTCCACAGGACCTGTTCATGAGATTCTCTGAGTTTCCTCACAGCATGGCAGCTGGATTCCAATAAGAGTACCCCAAGAGAAAGTCTGAAAGCTATATCACCTTTTACGACCTAGCCTTGTAAGAAACATAGCAGCACTTCTGCTGTAGTCACAGAACCTACCCAGAGTCAAGGAGAGGGACATAGACCCCATCTCTCCACAAGAGGAGTGTCAAATCACCATGCAAAAGGAGCATATGGGGAGAAACCGATGTGGCCATTTTTGGAAAATTCAATCTACCACACACTCTTAGTTTATTCTGACATTTTTTTTTCACTAGTTCTTTGGCATTTCTCCCGTGAGCAGCCCACCATCTTATCCATGATAAACGTCCAACAAATTCTTTTCAGATGTTTAATGTCCGAAAGACTTCTGCTCTTGATCTGCTACAATGAATCACACATTTGTGCAAATCTTTGCTGATCTGAAGCTTGATAATAAGCTCTAAATCAGTTATTCCAAGGGTGAGATCACATTCAACATTCCTACTTTTTGGTGTGGAATTTAGATATTTAAGTTGCTCTTTGCACTCCCAAAGATCCTGTCTTGAGAGGGTTAATCTTCCTCCAACTCTTCTCCACTCCAGGCCTCCCAACTCACCAGGGAATTGAATGTTCACACAGCTGAAACCTGTTACCAAACCAGCTTTCTGCAGAGCACGGTATCTGGTCTCAATCCATGTGCTATTTCTACAGCTCCAGGAGCCGAGTTTGAAGGATCTGGGTAAGGATAACACATGGTTCTGTTATCAAATGGCTTGTTCATGCTTTCAAAGTCTACCGAATTGACTGACTGTGTAGGGCAAGTCCTGGTGTCATGATATGGGCTATTCAAGGGGACCCTTAATCAGCAGAATTTATAAGTGCAGGGGAGAGGATGGAGGAGTGGGGAACCATTCTGAGGACAGAAAACAAGCAACATATTTTAGCAGCAATTCACAGACAGTGTGCCTCAACATAAAAGTTCTTTGCCACGTGCACAGTTGTTTTTTTTTAACACAGTGTCTTCCAGAGAAGTGCTTCTGGGCCTTGAGTGCACAGTGACAACACCTGGAAATCAAACTGGGATCCCTGTGAGTGAGACAAGTCCAGGTAATTGCAGGTGCACTGAAGGCTGAGAACCAATGCTAGACGGGGTACTCATTTCTCGTTCTTTAATCCTGGGCCCCTCAAAGTGTGGTTAAGGACAAGCAGCATCAACATCACACAGGAGCTTACTATAAAAGCGGAACCTGGGGCCGCGCCACTGCAGACTGACTGAGTTATAATCCACAGATTATATCTGCAGGTGAAGTTCTAGAATCCCGGTTCTGGTGCATTAGTGCTAAAACTTGACTACATGTTAGAATTAGTTACGGAAATTTTAAAAATCCAGAGGCTCATATCTCACTGGGTCTAGACCAACTAAATCAGCATCACTGGACATAAGATCCAGGAAGAATCCTGCAAACAGATCAGTTAACAATTGCCAGTGCTCAGGACCGCTCTGTGTTTCTTGCATAAACCGTGCCCTGATTCACCTATCAGTTCCAATTTTTGATCTCTTTAAAGAGGGACAAGAATAAAATTACAATGACAACAGCAGGAACAACAAGAGGGATGTAACCTGAGTGTGGAATCTTTCTGCTTTTGACATTTTCTCCCCAATATTTCACACTGAGGCGTTTTAATTTGAGAGCAATTTTTAAAGTCACTCATCTTTACTGAGATTTTCCAAAGTACTCAGCTTAGTTTTATTTTTAAAAATCTCTTTTCATTCACATTTCGTTGTTTTATATGAGTTTTTAATAGCTTGCATGATTTTAAAAATTGAGAAACGTGGATAAACAAGTTTGGGAACAAGCACAATTGACTCGGTAAGGACAGGACTCAACTTTTGGAATAAAAAACGACAGGGTACTTAGAAAGTATTCCTTAATAGCTCATGTTGACCCATGAACAGCAGATATAAATACAATTCTCCAGGTGAATTAGACTCAGCATTTCTCACTCCATTTGTGAACTGCCTCCAAATACAGGAATTACCAGAAATGTTGCCATCTTTTTTTTTTTTTTTTTTTGCGGTACGCGGGCCTCTCACTGTTGTGGCCTCTCCCGTTGCGGAGCACAGGCTCCGGATGCGCAGGCTCAGCAGCCATGGCTCACGGGCCCAGCCGCTCCGCAGCATGTGGGATCCTCCTGGACCGGGACACGAACCCGTATCCCCTGCATCGGCAGGCGGACCCTCAACCACTGCGCCACCAGGGAAACCCTGCCATCTTTTATGTGAGGACAAAGTTGCCTGCTCACATTTTATGTACAAATGTGTTGATGTTTTTGGACATTAGCTCCCAACAAACACAAGGGCTCCAAGTTTCCTCATACGTTATTTTCAGGAAAATACATCTTTCGAGTTATAAATATCAACCTTAGCTAGAAATGGGTAGCATAGGTAAAGAGAGTTGGGAGGACACATCAGGTCTTGTTGGATGCAAAGACACCTCAGGAATCTGGTTTAAATGTGCACTTAGCTATTTTCGGATCTAATTTGTTCCCCAAGCAAAATCTAGGCAAAATCCTAAATTCCTCCCCAAGCCTCTTTGGAAATAAAACACTTGGCATGTGTCCTTTTGTCTGCAGTCCAAACCAACAACGATGCTTCTGCCAATTGCTATGGTTTAAGCTATTATGGCGAGCAAATGAAACAGTGACAGAAATAGAAACTCCAATTAAAAGATAATGCTATACCAGATCATTCTTGTTCCACACTTACTCCACATCCATAAGCTCTGTGATACCGAAGGAAGACACAGTAAGAATGCACTGCACATGTTAAGCCGGGCTGCAGCTCTCTGCTCTCTCTCCAGAATACATTGCATTAGCAGTTAAATTTCCTCCTTGTGGGATCCAAGAAGAACTGATGTCAGTAAAGCATGTAGTTATATTACAGTGACTATGAAATATGTATTTAAATAAACATGCAGAAATTGTAGGCACAATGATATATCAAATATTGATAAGCAATCTATTTTATTTTATTTTTTCTAAGTAAAAGGTTTTCATTTTTTTTCTATTTATTATTTATTTATTTTAAAAAATTTTTATTCTTTTTATTGGAGTATAGTTGCTTCACAATGTTGTGTTAGTTTCTGCTGTACAGCAAAGTGAATCAGCCACACGTATACATATATCCCCTATTCCTTGGATTTCCTTCCCATTTAGGTCACCACAGAGCACTGAGTAGAGTTCCCTGTGCTATACAATCTGTTCTCAGTAGTTATCTATTTTATACATAGTAGTGTGTATATGTCAATCCCAATCCCCCAATCCATCTCGCCCCTGCTTCTCCCCTTGGTATCCATACATTTGTTCTCTACATCTGTGTCTCTATTTCTGCTTTGCAAATAAGTTCACCTATTGGCTAATATTCCATTGTGTATATGCACCAATCTTCTTTATCCATTCCTCTGTCGATGGATGTTTAGGTTGCTTCCATGTCCTGGCTATTGTAAATAGTGCAGCAATGAACACTGGGGTGATGTATATTTTTGAATTATGGCTTTCTGTGGGTATATGCCCAGGAGTGGGATTATTGAGTCATATGGTAGTTCTATTTTTATATTTTTAAGGAATCTCCATACTGTTCTTCATAGCAGTTGTATCAATTTACATTCCCGCCAACAGTGTGAGAGGGTTCCCTTTTCCCCACACCCTCTCCAGCATTTATTGTTTGTAGATGTTTTGATGATGGCCATTCTGACCAGTGTGAGGTGATGCCTCATTTAGTTCTGATTTGCATTTCTCTAATAATTAGTAATGTTGAGCATCTTTTCATATGTTTGTTGGCCATCTGTATGTCTTTTGATAAACAATCAATTTTAACAAGAACCTTGAAAGATAATGTGTATTAAAGCCACCCAGTTCTTACAGATATTTTCCTATGGTTTGGGAAAATGCTTACAAATTTTAATTTTATAGCTAAAGTTTTGCCTACAATCAGTTTACAACCACAGAATAAAAAGAATATCTATTAAATTGTGAGACTATAAATAAACCCATTTGCAAATGGTCTGGCTCATCAATATCTTAAAAAAAATTGTCAAGGATGTATTCACATGCAAAAACTGCCTAATTAAGAATCGAAGCCAAATTATAGTTAATATATAAATGCTCTTACTGAATTTCATAACAGTCAACTCAAGCACAATTATGTTGATTAAAAAACCTCACATTTTTGAGAGTATACTTCATTTCAATAAAAACATCTTTCTTGTTTTTATTCTCACTACAAATAGTAAAAGTATTCAATATTAAAAAATCAGAGAATGTAGAAGAATGTAAAACAAAGCTGAAAATTATCCATAATCCTATCACTCAGAAGTGACTCCTTTTAATATATAGGTATATATCCTTTCATACATTTTTTATGAGCAAACACACAGATACACACACACACACACTCATACATACACACACACTTATCAAAGGATATCACACCATAGAAACTGATTAATTTTTAAATTTAACAGTACAGCGTGAACAACATTTCTTAGTCAATAAACTTAGATGCAGATTATTATTTGTAATTACTGCATGGTTCTCCAAAAACTAAAATGCATCTATTTACTTCATGAACAACTTATTTTGGGACATCTAGACTATTTCTCAAAGTCATTTTAAAAATTAATTATTCTTAAATGTTTTATCTCAAAAATTGTATTGGAACTTAGAACACACTGTTTAAAACTTCAAAGAAGTAGTTAAAATTTTTAACTTTGTTTTTACTCTGAGCCATGATTTTCTTCACGTTTACATAGGTCTTATTTTTCTACATTACATGAACATAGAGAATCAGGACAGCTCAGCATCAAAGAAAAATATAACATAGTGCTAGACCTGTCTGATACCTGGCTTTTTTTTCCTTAGAGAAAGGGCATGCTAGCAGTTTGTCCTCTGACATGTCTTACTGTAATAGGATTGTGAAACTGAAGTTCCTAAAAAGAACCAAGGCACAGTAGAAACGGAATCCAAATTGAGGATTTAATTTACAAATAATAATTTAATTTCTAAAAATATTAATTATTTAACTAATAAATAATCATTTAATAAAGAAATAGAAGATAATCAGTTTCAAGACTTCTGGGCATCTCATCTAGAGGCTTAAGAAGTGTACAGATGTAAAGAGAGGATTTTGTGATGAGTACTTTTTAGAGAAAACTGCTCCTGACAGGTGTAGAGAGGTTAGCGATTCCCGCATCTGAACCCTAGTTGCTTGCGGGGAGGGCTCAGCGGGACCCCTCAGAGAACTTGAGATATATCCCCTGAGTTTTGGAGGCCCAGGAGCTGGAAGCCTGTCTGCTACCCTCCAGGAAATCTGGAGGTCAGGGGAAAGCTGGTGAGATCCTTTGGTGTTCATCTGTGAGTAGCTCTTGCATGTGGGAAGTAAGTATACTCCATTCACCCCTGGACATAGCATGTATGAGTGACTCCCATGGACCAGCTATTGACCCTGGAAGAAAGAGACCCTCCTGGAGCCGTTTCAGGTCTGGGGCAAGAGGACCACCTTGAAGGGATGATGAGACCCTCAACGGTGATCATGTGCACCGTGGGCTGGACATGGAGTATCTGGACAGAGGAGAATAATGGTCTGCGTTGTAAGATCTGCACCTGGAAGGACCTGCAAAGGTAACTGCAGAGAGAGGTTGTCAGACATGGGTTCTCACAAGCCCAGCTCTGCCTGGGCCAGTACCTGCAGGAGGAGAGAGCAGGGTGAGGTAGGAGTGAAGAAGGACCAGCCCTGCCTCCACCCCTGAAACCTGACAGGCTGCAGTGGCTGAGCTGGGAAGTGGGAGGTTTGACACTAAATCATCACGTTCAGATATTTCATTACTATCAAGGACGGGTCCTTCTAACTTCTATGTTGAAGCTTTGTGTGTTGCTTAAAGTGGCCATAAAACTGTCTATTGCCTAATGCATTAGACCTACCCCAATCTTTACCAACAGGCAGGGAATTTAAAGGGAAATGGTAGAAAAAATTAAATTGTGTTTTGAGTATATTCTGTGAATGGTGAATGTTCAATGGGCTGGTCGCCTACTTTTTGGTGGTTTCCAACCGAAAACGTCGTGGGTCTTCAGCAGCTCTGGTACCAACACTGTCAAGTGGTGGGGGAGCGGGTGCCAGCATTTAAAGTCTCTCGTGTATCATGAAAAAGGCTCTAAAAGGCAAAGGTAGAACTTTAGAAAAAGAGTACAGGGTATACCCCACTTGGATATTCTTAGTGACGTACAGTTTATGTGACGAAGATGAAAATAATGTTTCTTGTCAAAGAACAATTCAGAGACATTTGTTAGTTTATTTTGCGGGCAGATTGTTTACTCACATGAGAAGGAGCTGCTTGGCTTGAGCCTAGGAATGAAGGCAAAAGCTGGAGTCAAAGACAGAAGGGAGAAAATGAGATTGGTACATCTTGTACCAAATCTTGTTTGCACCATTTTTGCATAAACTGATTATCTGGAAGCTAGCAGAGGGAGGTCCATCTGGGCAGACTGTTTTGAGTAGGCCAACTAGGGGCATCAAAGATAGCAATTTCCATGGTTTAGGAATTCTCCAGAAAGCCCTGGAGGTTGGGCCTGGAGCAAAGGGATGGACCATCTTTCTCGAACGTCCGCCATCTTCCTTCCCTTGGCCCTTCTTCTTGGTTCAGCCGCACCTGCACCATGTGACCTGCTAGAATGCCTCATTATTCACAAACCCCCCCACCCCGCTGCATTTGTACTTTCTAAAATGGTCTCAGTGTGTTTGCATTAGCAAGGACGCTAGGGAGGAAAACCAGAGATGTTCCTAAAGGCTAAATGTTTCTACATTAGAAAGAACTGCGAGCTTTTCCTCTCTCTAAAAATGTGTATTTGTGCAGGGAGGAGGGTAGGAGGGGACAAAGGGGACAAGATCAGCTTGGAGTTCATTTGGGGAGAAAGCTTTGGGGAGGTTTATTTAAAAGGATGACTCTACAATTTGGGGGCAGTTGCTGTGAGCTGATCAGTAGGCTTGGGGAAAATGAATGAGGATTTAGGGGCATTTTTACTGTACATAATGTAGTATATTTCCCCTGTGGTGTTTTTCAAGAGTTCTTCAATAAAGATTTAAATTGCTTTTCAATTCTTTTGTAGCTCTTCTGAAAGCAATGCTGTGCCAAGAAAGGTAATGAAAAGGGCCAAGCTTGTTCCCCTTTTACATGTTAAAGGTTTGTTAAGGCTTCAATAAAGACACTCTTCTTCTTTTTAAACCCAGCATTCACCAGACTTTTTTGAGCATACTATCCTAGTTTTAGAGAATGCGATTTCATACGTAATTATTTGGAACACACTTTGGGAAATGTGAGTCTCAGCTCACATTATCTCAAGGTAGGTCACGAATTTTTTTTTAAATCACTCTCTCTTCCCATTTTTTTTTTTTAATGTATTTTTGGCTGTGTTGGGTCTGCGTTGCTGCGCGCGGGCTTTCTCTAGTTGCGGCGAGCGGGGGCTACTCTTCATTGCGGTGTCCGGGCTTCTCATTGCGGTGGCTTCTCTTGTTCAGTAGTTGTGGCTTGCGGGCTCTAGAGCATGGGCTCAGTAGTTGTGGCGCTCGGGCTTAGTTGCTCCGCGGCATGTGGGATCTTCCCAGACCAGGGCTCGAACCCGTGTCCCCTGCATTGGCAGGCAGATCCTTAACCACCGCGCCACCAGGGAAGCCCCTCTCTTCCTAATTTGATTTAACAGAGCCATATAGCGTTTAATGGGGAGGGATGACTGTACTTGGGTGCATAATGTCTCCCCAAATTCATGTCCTTCCTGGATCCTCAGACTTATTTGGAAATAGGATCATTGCAGTTGTAATTAGTTAAGATAAGGTCATACTGGAATAGGGTGAGCCCTTAACCTAATACCACTGGTGTCCTTACACGAGGAGGAAAGACACAGAGACACACACATGCCATGTGAAGAGGAGGCAGAGACGGAAATGCTGCATCTAAAAGCCAAGGAACACCAAAGACAGCTGCAGCACCAGAGGCTACAAGAAGGGCATGGAACAGATTCTTCCCTTTAGTCCTCAGAAGGAGCAGGGTCCTGCTGACACCTTGATTTCAGATTCTAGCCTCCAGAACTGTGAAAGAAAAAAATTTCTGTTGTTTAAAGCCACGCAGTTTGTGGTAATTTGTTAAGGCAGCCCTAGGAAACTAACACAATGGACAGGTCTCAAAATTAAGAGGTACCTGATTTTGCAAACTTGCAAACTTGAAGACCACTCGGCAATAAAAAGTAATGGACTGGGCTTCCCTGGCAGTGGTTAAGAATCCACCTGCCAATTCAGGAGGCACCGGTTCGAGCCCTGGCCGGGGAAGATCCCACATGCCGCGGAGCAACTAAGCCCATGCGCCCTAAAGCCCCTGCTCCGCAACAAGAGAAGCCACCGCAATGAGAAGCCCGCGCACCACAGCAAAGAGCAGCCCCCATTCACCATAACTAGAGGAAGCCTGTACACAGCAACGAAGACCCAATGCAGCCACAAATAAATAAATAAGTTTATAAAAAAAAAAATAATGGACTACTGACATATAAAAAACACAGATGAATTTCTGAATAGTTATGGTGAGTGAAAGAAGCCAGATAAAAAAAGGGTACATACTGTATGGTTCCAAGGATATAAAATTCTAACAATGTAAACTAACCTATAGCAACAGAAAGCAGGTGGTTTCCTGGGACAGGGGTGCCAGTAGCACTAGGAGGGGACAAAGGAGAACGTTTGGGGGTGATGGATATGGTCACTCTCTTGATTGTAGTAGTGGTTTTATCATGTGTACATATCAAAACATCAAAATTGTACACTCTATTATATGTGCAATTTATTGTATGTTAATTATACCTTAATTAAGTTGCTTAAAATGAAACAATGTAGGAATTTGTTACTTTAAAATAACCAAGAAACATTGTGCCAGTTTATATGGAGAAATGGTGGTGGTGACACAACAAAGTACTTTCACCGTTGGGTATGTGCTCAGATTCATTCTCTCTGTCTCTCTCTGTCTCTGTGTCTCTGTCTCTGTCCCTGTCTGTCTCTCTCTCACTGTATTCTTGTCCTTAATTGAAAGTGGTAAAGCATACACATTATCAGAACAACTCTAATTATTTTCTCTGGACTAGTCTCCAGAAAATTAAGAAGAGGGAGCTGAGAAAGCCATTTCAGCCCTGAAATAACACACAAGCTCCACATCACGTGCCCAGGGGACATCCCCACGACCATGTTTAGAATGAACCTTGGGAGATGTGCCTTTCCCCTCCTGGTGTTGACACATTTATTTTCTCTCTCACTTTCCCTGCTGGCTTTAATTAAGCATCACAGCTGAAGAAGATTACCAAAGCAAATGACAAGAAGAGTTGTGCTGTCTTCTACCCATCCTTGAAGACGCGGGCCAGTGTGTCTTCCTCCATCGAGGCTGTGCTCACTTCTTCTGCCTCGCTGATTCCCCACAGCGTTTACTCTCATCCATGCCGTGTACAAGAGCTCTTCTCACATGCTGGGTTCTAGCGCTGCCATTTTACATTAGTCTTCGCTCCTCAGTCAAAAGGAACCCTGCATCTTTCTACTTTGACGCCCTCTTGTCCACTTCTAGATTCATCCCTATCCAGATATTAGGACCTATTCCATCTCTAAAGGGCTCAACAACAGCCCACATGCTTTCCTCTTAAGCTTCCCTTCCCTTTCACTCTAGGCCCTGGATGCGTCACTTGTCTGCCTGGAATTCTATTATGTCAACATACAGCGGATGGCTTCAGATGCCTGCTCCTGCATCTCTGTGAGTAGAGACTTTCAATAGGGCTACTCTGGCTGAGGACAGGCCAGAAGTGCCTGGGTATTAAGCATCCCCCAGGAGGACACTTGACAAATGAGTGATGGGAGAGGGTGTACAAATACCCCAGCCCCCTCGCCTCTCAGGTGAGCTAGCTCAGAGGCGTGTTCTACAGTTTCCTCAGGCTCTCCCATGGCGTGAAGTTCCAGTTGCGCATTATACAGCTAACTTAACAACACACTCTTTGTAGGCTACCTTCCATTCCTGTGTTAGGTCCCCACTTCCTGGCCAGTGTTGAAGGAAACTTCCAGGTAAACTGCTTGCCTTCAAATTCTCATCTCAGTGTCTGCTTCTAGAATGCCCACCTGAGATTAAGACGTTGTCTTAGAGCCCATTGCACACTCGCTGACCTCCCTCCACACCCTCTATTAAGGCAGCATTAGCTGCCTCCTTCTCTTCAGAGCTCCCTGTCCTATGGTCAAGTCCCCACTCGGACCCCCACCTGTCGCCTTGTGCTTGCTCCCTGAAGTCTGATTTCCTAGTTTCCTTCCCATCACGCATAGCTTGGAAGAGTAGAGAGACTACAGTTGTTTCTCATGGACCAACACCACCACAAGAGAAATAGATCTGGTGTGGTGTTGAAGGGGTGAGGAGACCTCAGTAGGAATGTGCTGGACAAACCTTGCTGAGTGCACAGAAGCCGAGAGAGGAGTGCATTTGACCATGTGGATAGAGATGTACCTTCTTTTGCTCAAGAGAAATGTAGGGGAGCAAGGCCCTGCAGAGATTCTCTGAGGAACCCATGAAAGGGTCCTTTAACCATTGGCCAGGCCAGTGAGTGAAAGACCCACAGCCCAGTGATGACTGCACTACCTTCTTGGCTTTCCTTACTCCAGGGCTTGGACCCTGCAGGGAGGGAGTGGAGAAGGGGAAGGAAGAACAGGACTAGCCACGTGCCTTCTCCACCGCAGGGCTTCCAGCTCAAAGAACATTTCTGTAGCTGAAGTGCCAACTTGATCCCCAAACTGTGAGACCTAACCTGTGCTAGGTCCACCCCTTTATCCCACTGTGGTTAGCAAAGCAAAGGTTTCCCCCAAAGGTTCCACACCTTAGTGCCTGGAACTTGTGAACACATCACCTTACATGGATGGCAGAAGAGATGACGCAGGTGTGATGAAGGTGATGCAGCTGGAGATGGAGAGAGAAGCCTGAATTATCCAGATGGGTCCTGTTTAATCACATAAATCCTTAAAAACAGAGCACCCTCCCCAGCTGGGGACAGATACACTGGAAGAAGGCGGAGTGATTTGAAGCATAAGTGGAACCTGACCCCCCACTGCTGGCTGTGAAGATGCAGAAAGAAGGTCATGAGCCAGGGGACATGGGTGGCCTCTAGAGGCTGGGGACAGCCCTCAGCTGACAAGAAGCAAGGAATCTTGGTCCTACAACACAAAGGAAATGAATTCCAAATGAGCAAGAAATGAATGCTCCCCCAGACCCACCAGAAAGAAACACAGCCCTGCCCACACCTTGATTCTAGCCCAGTGAACCGTGTTGAACTTCTGACTTAAAGAAGTTTAAGAAAATAAATTTGTGGTTCCATGAGCCACTGTTTGCAGTTATTTGTTCTGGAAGCAATGAAAAATGAATACACTGACCATCTAAAGAGTTTTTCTCCCTGCTTGGGTGTCCTCTGAGAGGAGAAAGCAAACCTTTGCAAGTAGCTCCCTGCAGGTTGCTAATACAGGGAGACTAATACTTTACCAAATCAGTTATTGCACTTCTGCTTATCAGGGAAAAGAGGGAGAGAACTTGGGTGCATGATTTAAAACCAGTGGATCTGTTCTCAGTGTTTCCTCTAACTGGACAACACCAGGACATACACCTGGCTCTTCCTCTTTTCCCATTGTTCTCTTCTGCTTAATCTTATTGACCCCCTAGAAGCTGCATGTACATCTAGACTGTTGTTCAGGACGGGTCTCTGGAAAGTTCCAGTTGATAAAAACAGTATTTGTTCAGTGTTTACCCTGTTGTTAAATCCACTCTCTAATTGGATAGAAAAACCCATCTCTTTATTGGATCCTATAATTCCAGCTAATACACTGAACTGTGTTTTTCCTTCCAGAATTTCAAACCAGTGATTTCCAGGCATCAAAGCAGAGTGGAGAGGCCTAATTAATTGATAGGACTGTGGTCACCTGTGCTGGGCTTGACACTGTGTCGGACTCGGTACACAACCTCTGTAAGAACACTTCCTGCCTCACACTCGAGATTAAGGAGGTCTGAGGAAAACCAACTGCCTAACAGCACATTTATTAGACCTTGCAATTTTTTTAAATTTATTTATTTTGGGCTGCATTGGGTCTTCATTGCTGCACGTGGGCTTTCTCTAGTTGTGGCGAGCAGGGGCTACTCTTCGCTGCAGTGCGTGGACTTCTCAATGCAGTGGCTTCTCTTGGTGCAGAGCATGGGCTCTAGGCACATGGGCTTCAGTAGTTGTGGCTCACGGGCTCAATAGTTGTGACACACAGGCTTAGTTGCTCCACGGCATGTGGGATCTTCCCGTACCAGGGCTCGAACCCGTGTCCCCTGTATTGGCAGGCGGATTCTTAACTACTGTGCCACCAGGGAAGTCTCCTAGACCTTGCAATTTTATTTGCACATATTGTATTGGTTTTGGAATCAGAAAAAAAAAATCCATAGGGTTTTATTTTATTTATTTTTTAAAAGAACATTCTAAACAAACTCATCTGGAGATATGTAGGTGTTTTTATCTCAGGTATTGTCATGTTTTAGAATGGTTTTTCCTTCTCCCAAGAATGGTATTATTTTAAGAGCAAGCTTTGGTGCCTGCTGTTACTCAAAGCTTCTCTAGCCTATGCTTCCTCCCGCTTCCCCCTTTGCTTAATCACTCAGTTACCGAGAAGGGAGAGTTAAACATCTCCTACTACTATGGTAGATTTGCCAGTTTCTTCCAGCCTTCTGAAAAATGTGTTTGTTTTAGAGCTTTGTTACTAGTATCATACAAATTTACAATTCCTATAATATTTTTTGTGAATTGCAAGTTTTACCAATTTTTAGTGACCCATTTTACCTCTGAATAATGCTTTGCCCAGAAAGTCTATTTTGCTTAATATTAATAATGTACACCAACTCTCCTTTAGTTAGTATGTACGTAATATCTCATGTCATTTGTTTTAGATGTGTTTATAAATACCATTTGCTTGACAATTTAAAAGATTGTATGGTGGTATGTAAATATTTTTTTGGTGGTCTGTAAATTTATGTCTTTTAACAGACTGTAAATTTTTGTCCTTTAACCAAATTTACATTGATTGCAATTACAGGTATATTTGAATTCTCTTTTATTATCTTATTTTGTATTTTATTTTTTATTTTACCTTTTCATGCTTCTTTTCCTGTTTCATTTTACTTTTTACCTGGTTTACTGTCTTTTGTATCATGTGTGTGTTTTTCTAATGTATTCGTTCCTCTTATGGTTGGAAAATTATATATCCTATTTATGTATTCTATTTGCTCTAGATATTTCCATCCTTATATTTTGTTTCTGAAGTAAAATTCACATATAGAAAAATGTACATATCATAAGTACACAGCTTCCTGGATTTTCACAATATGAACACACTTATGTAACCAGCATCTAGATCAAGAAATAGAGCCCATGCCCAGAAGACCTCCTTATACACCCTAGAAAATCAAGCACACTTACCTAACATAAGCTGAACAAGTTCTAAAATTCAGCATAATCTTTATGCTTCTTCCATACAAAATAAGATTTTACTTTAGAATATTTTACCTCCAATCATTATACCTCCTGATCTCTATACTATTGTTGTCAAGAATTTTAGTTCAACTTTATTTTTTAACACCATTAATTTACCATGGTGTTAAAAAATAAATTTAAATTACCATTAATTTACCACCATGTTTATCATTTCCTTTGCTTACCATTCTCTCTTGCATCTTAGATTTTCCAAGCATGACTTTTTTCTTTCTGAAGTTTATTTTCTGAAGTTTCTGTGGTTAGAGTCTATCGGTAGAAAAGTCTCCATTTTTTTTGTCTGTAAATGTCTTTATTTAATCTTTTTTTTTTTAATTTATCTTGACTGGCTGTACAATTTTATGCTGGTAGTTATTTTTTTCTTAGTGCTTTGAAATATCTTATTCCACAGTCCTGTGCTTTCTATTGTCATTGATACAACAGCTCTCTTTCTAATTGTCATATATTTTTCTTTTTTTCTGCCTATTTAGATTTTTTAAAAATATGATAATATATAGTCTTACTAGGATATATTTACATATGGGTTTCTTTTTCTTTATTCTGATAATCAAGATCTATGTGTTTTCTGAATCTGAGGATTAAAGTAATTTTTTTTCTGGAAATTTCTTAGTCATTAGTTCTTCAGATGTTGCCTCAGTTTTTTTTTTTTTTCTGGAACCTTGATCACGTGTTAAACCTCTTTACCCTCTCCTCCTTCGTACTGTCAATGTACTGCATTCTGCACCTACATCTCTGGGTACTTTTCTCAGAGAGATTTTCCATTCATGAACTCTCATCTCAAGATGTGTATAATCTGCTGTTTTCCCCATCCATTGAATTTCTCATTTTAATTACAACAATTTTCTTACAAAGTTCCATTTGGTTCTTCTTTCAAATATTCTTAGTCAATTTTGAGTGTCTTTTATTTATTCCTTCATCATGTTTCTAACTCTCTTCTATCTATACATTTATTAAACCTATTTAGTGTAGATTTTATCCCTGTTAATCCTAATGTCTGCTCTCATTACCAGTCTGATTATCTCATTTGTTGTTTTTCCTGTCACTCATGGTACCTTGTTTCCTGTGTGTCTGGTGTTATTTGATTGTGAGCTCTTTTCTTCAGAACTTCATCTCTGGGAATGTTTTTGGATTTTTGAGTCAAGATAATAGTCCTCCCAATATGAGGTGCCTTTGTTTCTGTCAGCTCTTAGGGTACTACCAACTCAGGAACACTTCACTTTACAGTCAGAGCTTAGATTATTTCAGGACACATGGGTTATATAAAATTTGCCCCCAGCTTGGTGATGGTGGCTTATGGTTACAGATTTTCAAGTTTCTTTTAAAAATTATTATTATCATTAATGTTTCTCCCATTGCCACAGCCAGACATGAATGGATCACCACCCTCTCTTCCATTGGCAGAGTGTTTTTTCCTGGTCTACACCCCAGAACATTGTCTTCAAAAGGTCTCAACTTCTTGTATGGCTTTTTGATTAAGTCTCCCACCCAGTCTGGGCCCAAGTTTTGTCTCTTGTTCCCTATCACATGCTTGCACTAAAATGCAAGGTTTAGAGCACCTGAGATCAGAGATAACTACAGAGAAAATGTTGGCATCAGCACTGCTTACCTCTTTGGATTTGGCTTTTCATTATTTCTACTTTTTGAAGAATTCCCTCATTCCTTTGCCAGCTAACTTATCCATGAGTTTAATTTTTTGCTTTATTTTTTTCAATCCAGTATTGGATGATCCATGTACTATTAACTAGAACTTCTCCTCATATTTTATTATACCACATTACTGCTGCATTTGTAACTATGTATATGATCAAGGAGGTTACCTCTTTGGTCAACTGGAGTGCAGTGTAGCTGAAGAACTCTGGGAGACTGTGCAGAACATGCCTAAAGTTATTGTAAGTGAAGGATTAGGAAACAGATCATTAGGGACCAGCTCTCCATTCATCATTGGTTGAAGACAATTCCAGAGACATGGGAACAGGCTTGCTCTGTTCATATGCAAAAAGAGAGCCTTCAGGTCGAGAATCACTGGGATTTGCTCTCAGCATGTGGAGGTGACTACTGAGAGGTTACAGAAGGGATCCTCATAGTACCTGCCACAAGACATTGGGTGACATCAAGATTAAAGCAAACCTGAAACTTTAAGCACTTAGGCTTTCGGTTTCTTGTCCTCAGCAATTCAAGGAAATATGGAAGGATAATTTTTTTAATTGAACAGAACAGACTTCAACATCACTGATGCTCCAAAGAGCTGGCTGAGCCATCTGACAGTATAATTGATCAACTTCCAGGGTAAGGTAGGAATGTGCGGAAGACATGGAATTCTGTGCTATGAGAAGAATGATGTAAAGGGAAGAGACAAAGCCATGGACCTGGAGAAGGATGGCAACAGCCCGGGATCTTTTTGCAGATCAGAGCTGATGGTAAGTGGGTGAACACAGTGGGACTCTTTCTTATAATAGAAGACTTGTGGCTTTACCGTTTAAAGGTCAGAGCCTGCTTGAAAGACATCATGTGTGACTAGGGAAGGCACCAGGGACAAGCTCTGTTTATCCCCAGGCATAACCAGGTGGTAAGTCCAGGCTGCCCTGACTCAGTTGCTCTGTCTTTATTTGTAAGAGAAATTCCCTGTCTGAATCACGGACGTCCAATAATCAGCAGCAGATGAGAAACTTGTCACAGTTCCCCACCTCTATTTCCAAACTCATTGCTTGATTGAAGTCCTGTGAACTGATTTAGGCCTCATGTCAAAGGGTTTGTTTATAAAACACAAGTGTTGGCCTGAGAATCAGTCTTGTCCTAATACAAAAGTTACCTTTTCTAGCCTTAAACACTGTTGAATATGCCCAATCTTCCTGATAAGAAAAATAGCCACCTGTAGGAAAAAAAAAAAAAAAAAAAGCAGACTGATATATAAACAACACAGTGACACAAGAAGCACAGCTCATTTGCTGCTAATTGGTGTAGATTTGACAAAACTTGGACCTAAATTGCTACTTGTTCAAAGACATCAATTTCCATGGTACCCAAGATTCTGCAGTCAAACACTCTACCCCTGAGCTATACCCCCATCCAAGGTACCCAAGATTCTGAATGACAAAGGAATTTCTTGAGTGTTCTTGAGATAATATATTTCTCATCTTACACAAATGGCAACACACTCTATATATTATCTCATTTTTTGCTTTTCCCACTTAACATTAATTCTTGGCATTTGACCCAAATCAGTACATAGAAGGCCTCCTCATTCTTCTTTGTGTCCGTGTGCTTTTCTATTCTATGGAGAAGCCACCAGTCCCTTATTTATAGGTATTTAAGATGTTCCCAGTCTTGCTTGATTAGAAACTGTGCTGTAATCATTAACTTCAAGCACATGACATTTTGTACTTGGGAAGATAAACATGAATGATATTTCCTAGACTTAGAAAGACATTGCAGAACTGAAAGATGTGTGTACTTGTGATTTTAATGGATTTTGCCAAATTTCTCTCTATAAAAGCTGTACCGACTTCCCTTCCCACCTGCAATACATCAGTCAGAGCGCTGATTTCCAATGCTCGGCATGCTCTCCATTGCAATGTGTTGTCAGGCTTGTTGATCTTTTCCACTTTAACAGGAGAAAGAGGGTAACTGGAATTTTAATATGCATTTCTCTTCCCATGTACAACACTGAGCATCTTTCCTGATATCTAAGAGCTGTGGGCTGTGGCTTCTATTCCTTAGGCTGTGATGAGGGTGGTTTTCCACTTTGTGGATTCCAGGAACTCACTAGAATTGTGTCTGGAGCAAATTGAAGCTGACTCAGGCAGAAGAAATTTCAGGACAGACCTAATTTGAGAGTCAAGCTTATTTGTGTATGTAAAAGCCACAGGGAGATAAACTATGCTGATAAGATGGTGCTTAGATGCATATTTAATTACATGGAACATATATTTATGATATAGTATTAAAGGAAACAAAACAGGTTAAAATAAGGTACAGTGTGATCTCTCTTCCTCTTTTAAAAATACATTACAGCTCTACCCACCGCCAGTCCCTCCCATCAGGAAACTTGCACAAGCCTCTTAGATAGCCTCATCCACCAGAGGGCAGACAGCAGAAGCAAGAAGGACTACAATCCTGCAGCCTGTGGAACAAAAACCACATTCACAGAAAGACAGACAAGATGAAAAGGCAGAGGGTTATGTACCACATGAAGGAACAAGATAAAACCCCAGAAAAACAACTAAGTGAAGTGGAAATAGGCAACCTTCCAGAAAAAGAATTCAGAATAATGATAGTGAAGATGATCCAGGACCTCGGAAAAAGAATGGAGGCAAAGATCGAGAAGATGCAAGAAATGTTTAACAAAGACCTAGAAGAATTAAAGAACAAACAAACAGAGATGAACAATACAATAACTGAAATGAAAACTACACTAGAAGGAATCAATAGCAGAATAACTGAGGCAGAAGAACGGATAAGTGACCTGGAAGACAGAATGGTGGAATTCAGTGCTGTGGAACAGAATAAAGAAAAAAGAATGAAAAGAAATGAAGACAGCCTAAGACACCTCTGGGACAACATTAAACGCAACAACATTCACATTATAGGGGTCCCAGAAGGAGAAGAGAGAGAGAAAGGACCAGAGAAAATATTTGAAGAGATTATAGTCAAAAACTTCCCTAACATGGGAAAGGAAATAGCCACCCAAGTCCAGGAAGCGCAGCGAGTCCCATACAGGATAAACCCAAGGAGAAACATGCCGAGACACATAGTAATCAAATTGGCAAAAATTAAAGACAAAGAAAAATTATTGAAAGCAGCAAGGGAAGAATGACAAATAACATACAAGGGAACTCCCATAAGGTTAACAGCTGATTTCTCAGCACAAACTCTGCAAGCCAGAAGGGAGTGGCATGATAAAGTGATGAAAAGGAAGAACCTACAACCAAGATTACTCTACCTGGCAAGGATTTCATTCAGATTCGATGCAGAAATCAAAAGCTTTACAGACAAGCAAAAGCTAAGAGAATTCAGCACCACCAAACCAGCTCTACAACAAATGCTAAAGAAACTTCTCTAAGTGGGAAACACAAGAGAAGAAAAGGACCTACAAAAACAAACCCAAAACAATTAAGAAAATGGTCATAGGAACATACATATCAATAATTATCTTAAACGTGAATGGATTAAATGCTCCAACCAAAAGACACAGGATTGCTGAATGGATACAAAAACACGACCCATATATATGCTGTCTACAAGAGACCCACTTCAGACCTAGGGACACATTCAGATGAAAGTGAGGGGATGGAAAGATATATTCCATGCAAAATGGAAATCAAAAGAAAGCAGGAGTAGCAATACTCATATCAGACAAAATTGACTTTAAAATAAAGAATGTTACAAGAGACAAGGAAGGACACTACATAATGATCAAGGGATCAATCCAAGAAGAAGATATAACAATTATAAATATATATGCACCCAACATAGGAGCACCTCAATACATAAGGCAACTGCTAACAGCTATAAAAGAGGAAATCGACAGTAAAACAATAATAGTGGGGGACTTTAACACTTCACTTACACCAATGGACAGATCATCCAAAATGAAAATAAATAAGGAAACAGAAACTTTAAATGACACAATAGACCAGATAGATTTAATTGATATTTATAGGACATTCCATCCAAAAACAGCAGATTACACTTTCTTCTCAAGTGCGCATGGAACATTCTCCAGGATAGATCACATCTTGGGTCACAAATCAAGCCTCAGTAAATTTAAGAAAATTGAAATCATATCAAGCATCTTTTCTGATCACAACACTATGAGATTAGAAATGAATTACAGGGGGAAAAAACGTACACACAAGCACATGGAGGCAAACAATATGTTACTAAATAACCAGGAGATCACTGAAGAAATCAAAGAGGAAATCAAAAAATACCTAGAGACAAATGACAATGAAAACACGATGATCCAAAACCTATGGGATCCAGCAAAAGTAGTCCTAAGAGGGAAGTTTATAGCTATACAAGCCTACCTCAAGAAACAAGAAAAATCTCAAATAAACAATCTAACCTTATACCTAAAGGAATTAGAGAAAGAAGAACAAACAAAACCCAAAGTTAGCAGAAGGAAAGAAATCATAAAGACCAGAGCAGAAATAAATGAAATAGAAACAAAGAAACAATAGCAAAGATCAATAAAACTAAAAGCTGGTTCTTTGAGAAGATAAACAAAATTGATAAACCACTAGCCAGACTCATCAAGAAAAAGAGGGAGAGGACTCAAGTCAACAAAATTAGAAATAAAAAAGGAGAAGTTACAACAGACACCACAGAAATACAAAGCATCCTAAGAGACTACTATAAGCAACTGTATGCCAATAAAATGGACAACCTGGAAGAAATGGGCAAATTCTTAGAAAGGTATAACCTTCGAAGACTGAACCAGGAAGAAATAGAAAATATGAACAGACCAATCACAAGTAATGAAATTGAAACTGTGATTAAAAATCTTCCAACAAACAAAAGTGCAGGACCAGATGGCTTCACAAGTGAATTCTATCAAACATTTAGAGAAGAGCTAACACCCACCCTTCTCAAACTCTTCCAAAAAATTGCGAAGGGAGGAACACTCCCAAACTCATTCTATGAGGCCACCGGCACCCTGATACCAACACCTACAAAGATACTACAAAAAAAGAAAATTACAGACCAATATCGCTGATGAATATAGATGCAAAAATCCTCAACAAAATACTAGCAAACAGAATCCAACAACATATTTAAAGGATCATACACCATGATCAAGTGGGATTTATCCCAGGGATGCAAGGATTCTTCAATATATGCAAATCAATCAATGTGATACACCATATTAACAAATTGAAGAATAAAAACCATATGATCATCTCAATAGATGCAGGAAAAGCTTTTGACAAAATTCAACACCCATTTATGATAAAAACTCTCAAGAAAGTGGGCATAGAGGGAATCTACCTCAACATAATAAAGACCATATATGACAAACCCACAGCAAACATCATTCTCAATGGTGAAAAACTGAAACCATTTCCTCTAAGATCAGGAACAGCACAAGGATGTCCACTCTCACCACTACTATTCAACATAGTTTTGGAAGTCCTAGCCATGGCAATCAGAGAAGAAAAAGAAATAAAAGGAATACAAATTGGAAAAGAAGAAGTAAAACTGTCACTGTTTGCAGATGACATGATACTATACATAGAGAATCCTAAAGATGCCACCAGAAAACTATTAGAGCTAATCAATGAATTTGGTAAAGTTGCAGGATACAAAATTAACGCACAAAAATCTCTTGCATTCCTATACACTAATGATGAAAAATCTGAAAGGAAACACTCCCATTTACCATTGCAACAAAAAGAATAAAATACCTAGGAATAAACCCACTAGGGAGACAAAAGACCTGTATGCAGAAAGCTATAAGACACTGATGAAAGAAATTAAAGATGATACCAACAGATAGAGAGATATACCATGTTCTTGGATTGGAAGAATTAATATTGTGAAAATGACTATACTACCCAAAGCAATCTACAGATTCAATGCAATCTCTATCAAATTACCAATGGCATTTTTTTACGGAACTAGAACAAAAAATCTTAAAATTTGTATAGAGACACAAAAGACCCCGAATAGCCAAAGCAGTCTTAAGGGAAAAAAACGGAGCTGAAGGATTCAGACTCCCTGACGTCAGACTATACTACAAAGCTACAGTAATCAAGACAATATGGTACTGGCACAAAAACAGAAACATAGATCAATGGAACAAGATAGGAAGCCCAGAGATAAACCCACGCACCTATGGTCAACTAATCTATGACAAAGGAGGCAAGGATATACAATGGAGAAAAGACAGTCTCTTCAATAAGTGGTGCTGGGAAAACTGGACAGCTACATGTAAAAGAATGAAATTAGAACACTCCGTAACACCATACACAAAAATAAACTCAAAATGGATTCAAGACCTAAATGTAAGACCGGACACTATAAAACTGTTAGAGGAATACATAGGAAGAACACTGTTTGACATAAATCACAGCAAGATCTGTTTTGATACACCTCCTAGAGTAATGGAAATAAAAACAAAAATAAACAAATGGGACCTAATGAAACTTCAAAGCTTTTGCACAACAAAGGAAACCATAAACAAGACAAAAAGACAACACTCAGAATGGGAGAAGATATTTGCAAATGAATCAATGGACAAAGGATTAATCTCCAAAATATATAAACAGCTCATGCAGCTCAATATTAAAAAAACAAACAACCCAATCCAAAAATGGGCAGAAGACCTAAATAGACATTTCTCCAAAGAAGACATACAGATGGCCAAGAAGCACATGAAAAGCTGCTCAGCATCACTAATTATTAGAGAAATACAAATCAAAACTACAATGAGGTATCACCTCACACCAGTTAGAATGGGCATCATCAGAAAATCTACAAACAACAAATGCTGGAGAGGGTGTGGAGAAAAGGGAACCCTCTTGAACTGTTGGTGGGAATGTAAATTGATACAGCCACTATGGAGAACAGTATGGAGGTTCCTTAAAAAACTAAAAATAGAATTACCATATGATCCAGCAATCACACTACTGGGCATGTACCCAGAGAAAACCATAATTCTAAAAGACACATGTACCCCAATGTTCATTGCAGCACTATTTACAATAGCCAGGTCATGGAAGCAACCTAAATGCCCATTGACAGACGAATGGTTAAAGAAGATGTGGTACATATATACCATGGAATATTACTCAGCCATATAAAGGAACGAAATTGGGTCATTTGTTGAGACATGAATGGATCTAGAGACTGTCACATAGAGTGAAGTAAGTCAGAAAGAGAAAAACAAATATCATATATTAATGCATATATGTGGAACCTAGAAAAATGGTACAGATGAACCAGTTTGCAGGGCAGAAATTGAGACACAGATGCAGAGAACAAACGTATGGATGCCAAGGGGGGAATGTGGTAGGGGGGTGAGGGTGGTGGTGTGATGAATTGGGAGATTGGGATTGACATGTATACACTGAAGTGCATAAAACTGATAACTAATAAGAACCTGCTGTATAAAAAAATAAATAAAAATTAAATTTAAATTAAAAAAAAGAAGTATATGTGAAATCTCTATACTTTCCTTTTAATCTTGCTGTGAACCTAAAACTGCTCTAAAAAATAAAGCGTATTTTAAAAATATATACATTACATGTTTGTAGAAAGGTGATTATAAGGAAATATATGAAAAATTAACCATGATTATTTCTGAATGAAGGACTATATGATATTTTAGTCTAATTTGTGTTTTGCTGTATTTTTGAATTGTCAATTATTAATTGCTGCCTTAAAGAATTAAAAATAATATTACAGGGCTTCCCTGGTGGTGCAGTGGTTGAGAGTCCGCCTGCCGATGCAGGGGACACGGGTTCGTGCCCCGGTCTGGGAAGATCCCACGTGCCGCGGAGCAGCTGGGCCCGTGAGCCATGGCCGCTGAGCCTGTGCATCTGGAGCCTGTGCTCCGCAACGGGAGAGGCCACAACACTGAGAGGCCCACGTACTGCAAAAAAAAAAAATAAATAAATAAAAAATAATATTAAAATACATTCTGCCTCACTGATAGTCGTACAAAATATATAAAATGATGAGAAGAGCATTAGACTAGAAGTCCAGAAACCCAATTTTTTATCCCAGTTCTGCCATTAATGTGCTCTGAGACATTAAGCTTATGGTTTAAATTTTCTGAGCCTCAATTTCATTATTTGTTAAGTGGGGGAACTGAACAAATTTGTATTTTTTTTTTTTTTTTTTTTTTTGCAGTACGCGGGCCTCTCACTGTTGTGGCCTCTCCCGTTGCGGAGCACAGGCTCCGGACGCGCAGGCTCAGCGGCCATGGCTCATGGGCCCAGCCGCTCCGCGGCATGTGGGATCTTCCCGGACCGGGACACGAACCCGTGTCCCCTGCATCGGCAGGCGGACTCTCAACCACTGCGCCACCAGGGAAGCCCCAAATTTATATTTTTTAATCTTTATACTAAAATCCTCTCATATATTGAGATGAGTGGGACACTTTTAAACTAATGCTTAGAGTCTTTCACAGATATATGTTTAAGCTTTAAATAGTTGCATTCCATAAAATCAAGGTGATTCCACGAGCACCTGTTCTTACGTGGATGTGTTGTCTGTGAACTGCATTGGTGTGTGATGCAAAGCAAGTCTTCACACAGAGTAATTCTCCTCACAAGACTTCCTGAAAGAGGTTACCTTGGTAACAAGAAATCAAACTCACCCACCTCATCTTAGGGGTCAGAACAAGGTTCTCAATGTAATCATTTCTACTCTTCAGGTACAAACTGAACCAACCTTCATGAGAATATTCAAATATTAGTAACAAGTACTTTTGTTCTCAAAGACACAGTGCTTTGCATTATTCTCTTATTATTTCGTATGAGCAGGTTTACTCACAGCATCAGAGTGCAGGAAAGTCTTTTGAGGACACAGACATCACTCTTACTTCTTTAGTACTTTGCCACCCAAAGGGATAGTAATGGCTACCATCTGTGGAATATTTAGTATATACCAGGTACAGTACTGAATGCTACATTTGTGGAGCATGTCTCTAGTTCCTAAAACAACAAAAGGTATATCAGTGAGCTTTTGCTGTGTAACAAACACTCCAAACTTGTTGGCCTAAAACAAAAAAACATTTATTTAGCTCATGATTCTGTAGGTTGGAAATTCAGGATAGGCTTAGCCAAAAGTATATTCTGGCCTCAGATGGGCTTACTCATGTGTCTGAAATCAACAGCTAAATTGTTGATTTCGCTAAACTGACTGGTCTAGGGTAGCCTCATTTGGAATGGCTCTTTTCTGTTCTATGTGGTCTCTCTTCATTCATCAGGCTAACTTGGGGTTATTTGCATCGCCACTGCAAAGTTCTAAAAGTGACAAGAGATTGTGCCCTAATGTGCAAGCATTTTTCAATCTTCTGCAGTATGCTTGCTAATGTTCCACTGGCCAAAGTAAGTCACATGGCCAAGCTCAGAGTCAGTGTGGGAGGGGACACCCAAGGCCATTGGTAAGGGAGCTGTTATTGCAACAATTTACCACACAGATGGTTTGATAATAGGTCCTTGATAAATGGTAGACCAACAAGAGCCATAAGATTAATTCAGTGCATGTGGTCAGAGGGGTAGAAAGCATGCAGTCAGAGGAAGCAAGAAGAGGAGCAACAGTGAAGCACTTATCTGGGTAATCTTACCCAAGGGATGCTGCTCTCTTGAGATGACCATTTGTCCCAGTTTAAGTCTGTTGTCCTGGTGGAAACATTAACAGCCCTCTCGTTCATTTTCAGAAGTTTCTTAGTTTGCATGAAAGACTATTCTTATCCCTCTACCTCCTTAGTACCTTGGACAGTTCTTATCCACCCCTGTAGCTGGAAGGATCTGACAGCACTGATGTTTCTCCTTTGGCCTCTACCCGATAACCTCACTGATCAAGAACAACTAGCATTAACTATTCGGGGTGCATTTCTAGGAATCCCAGACCCAAGAGGCAGTAGAGATTAGATAACTCCCTGCCGTGATTTCATAGATGAGGAAGCTATAAGATTAGCAACCAAGCTTCTGAATCCAGGGGTCTTTTCCTGCCAGCACTTCCACCAAGGAAATTCCAGCCCTGAATACTCCCTTGTATGTGATTCCTGCCTCCCCCTCTCACAGTAATCAAGGGTTGCTGCAGAACTATACAGAACCTCTCCTTTCTTTCCTTTTTATACCAGGAGCACACTGTGCTCACCATATAGCCTCCTACTCACTTCATGGAACTGACAAGGGAAAACAGTGTGCTCTGGGGCACCAGAGCACAACACAGGCAAGTGACTTGAACAGGGGTGAAGTCTGGGACAAGCTCGCACTGGGAATCTTCCTGCCCTCCCTTCAGGTTCTCTGCTCAAGTTTCTGAAGGCTCAAGGCCAGAGCTGGCAGCACCTGTCTGGGGAGACCCAGCCAGTCTCCCACCTGCACAGGCAGCCCTGATGAATCAGTCAAGAGAATGTTATCGTGAAACACTGGCAGGCCGTTGCTGAATGGCTTTTCATCAACAGTCCAGGGATCCCCTCTCAGGGCCTGGAGAAAACAAAGCCACAAGAATCAGGTTGTATTCAAAGCACTGAGTAGGTGTCAAAGGCCGCATCAATCCAGACAACTGGAAACTCACTTTAAATAAAAACACAATTTGATACTACTAGTAAGCCTACCTTGGCAACATGCAACCCGACCCCACTCCCTCAATAGAGATCATTTTATTTCCTCCATTAAAGGCAAGTGTAGAAAGATGACTGTTTCAGTGCCTGTAAATAACACAAATAAATCAATAAATGCAGGAATCTCTTGCTTAGCTCTGGGTTTGGAGGGGACCTGGAAGATCCTCTTACAGTCTGATCATCTCTCAAGATTTCTGCCAACATTCCCCCAGAAGGTGGCTGCCAGCTCAGCCCCTGAGAACTGGCTGACTTGGTGTATGAGAGTTGGAGACGGTTAGCCAGATCCTTGTCCAGTCCACGCATTTTATACTCACAGAAACACAAAATCAGAAAATTTATGAGACCCACCCAAATTACATTATATGCTATGTCATCATTTTACTACCTCTTCCAGAGAATTGTTGAGATGAGAGATGGCTATCAGATCAATTGAGTTAACAAGTAATTATTGAGCACCCATAACATACTCACTGCCGGGAATGGCCCTGGGAGATGAGGAAAGGGCCTAGGAAACTGGCTTTCTGAGCTCCTGCCCCAGCACCATCTCTAGTCACAATGACGTGACCCCTAACATCCTTTCCTCCTGCCAGTTCTACCCAACAAATGTGTCTGTGGTCTGCCCTTCCCCCATGCTATGTCCTGGCACTTACCCTCCAACCTGGACCGTCAAACCTCAACAGCCTCTGTCCAGTCTTCTCGCCTCTATTACTGTTCCCTCGAGTCATCATCCACACTGCTGCCTGAATGAGCCTCCCTAAAAACCTCAGGGGATGTGTCCCTGCCCTGACCAAGCACTTCCATAGCTATTTAAATTCAAACTCCTGCCCAACTGTGAATTTCTCCTTAAGGTGGATTATGCCTACTTACCCGCCTGTCTCTTTTAGGGTTGAGCCATAATACATGAGTTCCCAGACATGTGACTCCTTCCTGGTCTCACCCTTTGTGTTGTTGGTGCTTTGGTTGGAAATCTCTCTCCATTCATCTACCAGGGGGACATCTACCTAACTTCACAGAAGGGTGTCTCATCCCCTGTGAAGCCTTGGTCAAGAAGTCAAGGTCAGGGACGGTCAAGAGGCCAAACCTAGGATGGGAAGCCAGTATGGGAAGAGGGGTGAGGGGTACAGTGGAAGAAAACCTGCAGTGTTTTGGTCTTGGTCTTCTTTGCATCATGACAGAGTAGGACTTTGAGTGCTGCCAGGCCACCAGCAGGGCTTTGACTAGTGAAATGCTCGTTTAGTCATTCGTGGGTCCTCTCTCATCTCCTTTCTTATAGTGCGTCAGCATTCATCACAGGCCATTCCAGGCACTGCGTTTCATAGAATTGATAACTGTGTGTGTGTGTGTGTGTGTGTGTGTGTGTACGCTCTAAATTCCATAGCCTGACACCCTAGATTCATCAACTAGCATAAAATCCCTTGAAACGCCCTGGCTTCAAAGAACACCATGTAACTATTTTCCAAAGGGCTTTCTTTGACAATGTTTATCATCAGGCTCTATAAATGACTGTTTTCCAGTCTCCTGGGTACCTTCTTACACAGAGAAGAGCAAGAAGGTAATTAAAGTAGGTTCCTATACATGAGTAAAGAGAAGGAGTATTCCGCTCAGTGAGGTGGGTTTCTCGCTCCCAATTCTCTTCAGGGGACGCTCGATGGCACTGCAGGTTAAGTCATTTCAAGAACTGTGATGCTTCCATGTTATGAGCAGAGCTGAGCCGTTTCTGTAATTACCTTTTGGGTCATTGGGGGCTCGGGAAGGGAAAAACATACCTCTCCAGCAAGTGCAGTTATAAAATAAATCAGCATGTGTGTAAATTAAATGCTAACTGGGTCTTATTATTAGTTCCAGAGCTGGCTTCTTCCCTGGTGCTCTCATTTCTTAGGAAAGCATACAGTGTAGCAAATGGGAGGCTGCCCCAAATTCTCATTCTGGAGGCTTGTGGGAGGAGAGATTTCTCTCCCAGAGCACACTGTAGCACTTTTTTCATGCTCCTAGAAGGTTAGGTACTGACCCCAGAGCTCACACCTTCCTAACTCTGAGGTTTGCTTCTTAGTGATACTGACAGAAAGGATGCTTTTGAATGACCCCAGATATGTGGTCAGACATTTTTCTGCATGTTTCTGGATGAGATTAATATTTAAGTCATAGACTGAGTGAAGCAGATTGCCCTCCCTGATGTGGTGGGCCTCATTCCAATCAGTTGAAGGCCTACATAGAACAAAAAAGTGGAGCCTCCCCTGAGTACGAGAGAATTTTTCCTGCCTTCAGCCTCAAACTGAGACATTGGCTCTTTCTGGGTCTCAAGCCTGCTGGTCTTTGGACGGGAACCATGCTATCACCTCCCCTGGGTCTCCAGCTTGGTGACTCACTCTGCAGATCTTGGGGCTTGCCTGTCTTCATAGTCACAGAAGCCAATTCCTTATAATAAATATGTCTCATCTCTCACCACCACCACCCCCCAAATCTCTCTGATTTTCAATCTGAGCAAACTGGAAATTCAGAATTACCATTTACTGAGATGAGAAAGCCTGGGAGGAACACTTTTGAGGGAGTAGGAGACCAGGAGGCCAGCTTTGAGCATTAAGTTTGAGGTGCCTATTATTCACCCAAGTGTAGAGATCAAGTGAGCAGTGTGATTTAGAGTGCTGGGTGAGGTCCAGGCTGGAGGTAAAGTGTTACAGTCTGCAGCATAAAAAATTTTATTAAAGCTAAGCAACTAAGTGAAATCATCAAGGGAGTGAGGGTAGATGGAAAAGTTGTGCCCATGATACAATACAATAATTCAAAAAGAACATGAGGAAAGTACTCAGAGAAAGCTGTAACCTTTCAGAAATGGGCTGGGGAGCCACAGGAATGAGTAGAGTCATCCCAAATCACCAACATATAAGACTGGCCCTGAGCAGGTATGATTATTCCCATGTGACAGAAGTGGAGTCCAGGGACCATAGGAACTATGGCCATAAAGCATTAATAAAAGGATCCATGTGGCTGAATGGCAATATTAGGCTGATCTGCCAATTTTAGGCACGTTTCCTTTTCTCTGATTATCTATTGCCATGTAAGAAGCCACCCCAAAACTTAGTGGCTTTAAAAAAAACACCCCAGCATTTATTTTTCTTATGAACCTGCAATCTGGCTATGGCTAGGTGAGCAGGGCTCATCTCTGCCCTGCACATCATCAGTTGGGGAGGCTGAAAGCCCAGGACTAGAATCATCTGAAGGTTCGTCTACTCACATGACTGGTGGTGACACTGGCTAGTGGCTGGGACTGTAGCTGGAGCTGTTGTCCAGAACTCCTGCAGATGGCCTTGCCCAGAGCCCTGTACTTCCTTACAACGTGGTGGCAAAAGGGTGAGTATCCCAAAAGAGCGAGGGCCAGGTGGAAGCCATATTGCTTTCTATGATGTAGCTTTGGAATGTACACAGCATCACTTTTACAACACTCTATCTATTAAAGCAGCAACAAAAAACCACACAGGTTCAAGAGGAGGGAAAATGGACTCCCACTTCTTGATGGGGGTGTGGCAAAGCTCTGGAAGACCCTGTGGAACTGGAGCTCTTGCTGTGGCCATTTATGGAAAATAAAATCTGCGGTACATCCTGCGGAATTTGCCACAGTTCGGGGTTGGCTCTCAACACTGGAAAATCCATCACTTGGTGGCTTCTTATATCAAAATACTGATGAATAAGACTGGAATGCCCATTTATTATTTATAACGAGAAGAAAATGTCATTGCTATAGGACCACTCAGATTCTTTTTGCCTCTATACACCTGGTGAGCATGGAATCAGAAGACAGGAGTGAGGGATTTGGGTGGATGACTTGAGGGGCAGCAGGTTAAAATGGGACTGGTCCTGTCAAAGGGACATGAATTATGATATCCACGGACTGAGGCTTCCGGGCTCTCTCCCACTGCTTCTGTCACTCCTCCTGCTGTAGCTTCCTTGGCTGGCCAACTGCTCCCTTGACTGGGATATTTTCTTTGGGTATGCCTGTCCACTCAGTCTTACCAGTCTAGGTTTGCTGAGGGGAGCCTTTCTACTCCTATAAATGCAGCTTTCCACCTTTTTTTTCTGATTGGCCATGTCTTGGTCTAAGAGCATATCCCTGAGAAAGCAACCTTAATTGTTTTATTTCCTACTTCTTGTGGGAGGGAGGAGTTCGCCTACTTACGGTAGCCTAGGTGAGGGATGGTGGCGTGGGCTAAGGTGATGCTGATTGAATAGTGAGAGAAAGTTTGTGTAAGGATATAATTTGGAGGTAGAGCTGTCAGGATTTGCTGACTGAGTGTGGAGGAAGCAGCTCTGCGAGAGGAAGAAAGGAATCCAGGATGGTATAGTAAACTCTGTCAGTGCTCCACGCAAACCCCTCCACCAGGTCAGTACACCCATCCCCCAGCTGAGCTCTTAGCTGCCTCCTTCTCTGGAGAATTCACCTCAGGCAGTGGAAATATCGGGGTAGGAGGGGGAAGCTTGTAACCAATGACTCACTGACAGTGGAATAACAAAGCCCAGCTCCTTGCCTCACAGTGGCCAGCGCTGTTGCCATTCGTGCTCCAAGCTCCCCGTGGCATCAGGCTAGACTCCAGCAGAACCCACATCTGCCAGGTGTCTTCTCCTGCCCTTACAGCTTCCCTTACACCTTTACAGGTTTTTTTCCTATGAGCTTTCTCACAGTACGTCACGTACACAAGAATCTCCAACTCAGGCTCTGCTTTTTTTTTTTTTTTTTTGCGGTACGCGGGCCTCTCACTGTTGTGGCCTCTCCCGTTGTGGAGCACAGGCTCCGGACGCGCAGGCTCAGCGGCCATGGCTCACGGGCCCAGCCGCTCCGCGGCATGTGGGATCCTCCCAGACCAGGGCACGAACCCGTGTCCCCTGCATCGGCAGGTGGACTCTCAACCACTGCGCCACCAGGGAAGCCCCAGGCTCTGCTTTTAAGGAACCCAGCCTAAGACAGATAGCTCTAAAGCTTTTGATTTGAGTAACTAAGTAACTTCTGGTGACATTTACTGAAATGGGGAACCCCAGGGGTAAAAAGGTTTGAGGGGGAAAATGAAGAGTTCAGTTTGTATTTGTTAGGTTTAAGATGCCTTAAATTGGACATCCATTGGAGATTCCATGTAGGTGGATACCAAAATCTGTGGTTCAAAGGAGAGGTCTGGGCTGTAGACTTCAGGATCAAATAAAAGTATACAATTTAGACTGGAGGGTGAGGGAATGCTTCTCTAAAGAAGTGATATTAATTCATGACTTAAAGTATAAGCAGGAATTAGTGAGGCTATAAGTAAAAGGAAGAGCCTTCCAGGCAGAGGGTATGAAGTCTCTGAGTCATTTTTTATTGATGTCAGAGGCAGGAAAGTTCCCAAGTCATTGATTCCAGATGCATTGCTTACCCTTTGTCAGAGTGGGTAAAACTTCTTTGAAGCTGATGAATTTAGGGGTATTTATTGCTAAGTGACATCCTCATCATTCTGTCTGTTGCTTTTTAGGCAGACTCTATCTTCACCAGTAGGCAAAATTCATTAGAAAGCCTTACCCAGAAAAAGACATGCATGTCACAGAGTTTGCTATTTTGTGCTCAAAGGTAACCGTGGAAAATGTGGAGACCGTTGTTCACAGGAAGAAAGGAGGATTAGGGGTCAGGGGGCAGCTGCAGGGACCTAGGGAGATACAATTTTTTATTGAAGTGTAGTTGATTTACCATATTATATTAGTTTCACGTATACAGCATAGTGATTCCATATTTTTATAGATTATACTCCATTAAAAGTTATTATAAGATAATGGCTATAATTCCCTGTGCTATACAATATATCCTTGTTGTTTATACATTTTATACACAGTGGTTGACATCTCTTGATCCCATTCCCCTAATTTGCCCTTCCTTTATTCCAAAGCTACTTTTAAAAGAAATTCAACAGTGAGAGAATTAAAAGGAAGTGAAAGTGAGCAAGAAAGACAAATACTGCCATCAGGTAAACACTTAGAAAGGAAGAGTGCTGATGCAGAAAACAAATATTGACTGAATTGGAGGGAGTATTGAGTGCAGAGAGCAAACATTCCTAGGATAAAAGCTGGAAGAACCAAACCTGTAAGAAGAAAGATTCCAAATGCAATAAACAGGGCCAGCCAGCCCTGAATTGGAGCTGAGGGACATGGACCCAGGCAGGAGCCTGGGAGTATCATGACAGAGAGGATTTCTGACTCTGACTCCACATGAGGGGCAGTTAGCATGGTCACAGGCTCACTGCAGAGCCCAAGAGCTGATCTCCTCTGTAGAGGAAAGGGGGCTGGTTACATAAACAGAAGGATTACCCCTGGCCCATCAAGAAGGGAGAAGCTGGCTCTCCATGTAAAGGAGAGAAGCCCCCAGGGAGGACAAGTCCTTGCAGAGCCCAGGGCTGTGGCCTTTGCCCATAGGACTAATGAAGTGATATGTAGTCAAGTGTTCTTGCTGCAAACAGGAATGTTAAGAACCTGGGTTATTTTTATGTTTGGTGCAATGGCAATTAACGGCCCAAAGGAAAAACAACAGAGACTCAAAGGACAGCTTAGCTGAGAACACACTGAAATAAAAAGTGGCTCGAGCTTCCCTCAAACCCCTCCCTTTGCCAATAAAATAAAACTGGAGAATCAGGCAAGTCCATACAGGAGTTGCTCAATGCTCTGATCCATTGGTGGGTTTGCTGTTATAAAAGAAAGGAAGATGGCAGCAAGGAAGCGATGGCAGTTGGCCTGTCCTGTGAACTTGGGTGCATCTCTGAGCCCCTACAGAGCTTTCGCTTTTGCTTTTGAGAAATGAGTAAGGACTATTTTATCTCTAGGTTCTTTTCTGGATCTAAAATGGTTGGATTCCAGATATCGTTTCACTTGGGTGATGGCACATGCCTGAGAGTTTAACCAGGGAACTCAGGAAGTGAGTGACAGATAGGAGATAAAGAAAGGACATCAGGGGCTTCCCTGGTGGCGCAGTGGTTGAGAGTCCACCTGCCGATGCAGGGGACATGGGTTCGTGCCCTGGTCTGGGAATATCCCCACATGCCGTGGAGTGGCTAGGCCCGTGAGCCATGGCCACTGGGCCTGCGCATCCGGAGCCTGTGCTCCGCAAGGGGAGAGGCCACAACAGTGGCCCGCGTACTGCAAAAAAAAAAAAAAAAAAGGAAGGCCATCAGCAGAGGATGTACACAGAGTGCTGATGTGGGCTGTATACGAAGCCCCCACTTCAGGGAGTCTTTCCCAACATCTACGCCTCACAGGCGATCTCTTATTTCTGTGTCTGCTGAGACATGGAGAGATTTTTAAAAGTTACTCTACCCATGAAAGGTTCTCATTTATCAGTGGCCAAAAATCAATGAGTAGAATAGAAAATAAAACAGTAATGTCAATACTTCTTCCTTGGCTTGAAGTCCTGGAGAGCTAAGTCAATAAGATGTTCATGGTTGGATCACAGAGGATTCCCAGGGTCTCCTTTTATGCACATAAACAGAATAAAGTCCCTACCTCATAAGTAGGTCCAAAGAAAAATAAATTTTCTTTGAATTGGAAGAACCTATTGTTTACCATTGTCTGTTGTATGTCATCATTTTTTATTAGTATTCATTGCAAAGGCAATTAAAGGCACAATAAACTTAAACAAAACTAGTTAAAGAAGGCGGCAACCTTCCATATGTACAAGTACATTATTTCTTCTTCCACAATGCAGCCTTAAACAAAGTCAGGGAAGCCCACTGGATGTCATTTGGTTTATTGGGTTCCTATGGTTTTTCTCAAGTGAAACTGTAATCAGGCTTTGATGAGTAACAAAGCTTCCTCTTTAAAGAATGTTCAGACTTCCCTGGTGGCGCAGTGGTTAAGAATCCACCTGCCAATGCAGGGGACACGGGTTCAATCCCTGGTCCAGGAAGATCCCACATGCCCGTGAGCCACAACTACTGAGCCCACGTGCCACAACTACTGAAGCCCATGCACCTAGAGCCTGTGCTCTGCAACAAGAGAAGCCACCACAATGAGAAGCCCACGCACTGCAACAAAGAGTAGCCCCTGCTTGCTGCAACTAGAGAAAGCCCGCGCGCAGCAACAAAGACTCAACGCACCCAAAAAAAAAAAAAAGAATATTCTGTCTGAGCACATTAGGGTTTAAATTGGATACACTAAATTAAATTTATAAAAATACATGTGTGTAAAAATACACACATGTATTTTTATAAAAATTATGATTTACTTACTAAATTTCCAAAATAGTCTCAATAATATCTGTTTAAAGTATTAGAAAAGTACTAGAAAAATTCTAGAAAATGTTAGAAAAATACTAAAATAAGTTATGAGTACAGTTTGGTGAGTACGTTCACTGTATTGGTTGACATTGTAGATTCATATATGCATACTGCAGTTAAGTATTTATTTTTTTAAAAAAACTTGCAGCATGTTTTAGCCTAACACAACTTCTCCCCAAGAGCACAACCCTGACTTTGCCTGAGAAATATCGTACCTGCAGAACCTAAAACCTCTGACATTAAAGAGTGTGGAAGTTGTTTCTCCTATTCTTACAGGAAACATCTGGACAAACTGAAATCATAGACTTTTCTTGGATCCATAAGAGAACTGAATTTGCAGGGAAAATCGACCACCCCAAAATCTGGAGAGGAAAGGCAACGCTGAGAATCATGGCTGAGACTTTCTTGGAGTGGAAGCCGGGAGCCATGAACTGGTTGAGTGTTCGATACACTTACATGGCAATTTTGATGAATTTCTGGAGGCTGAGTGTGGACAGCATGAGAGGGAGGAAATCCTGGGAGCTGCCATCTGCACGGGCCCTTACATTGGTGTAGACTTTACTTGCAGGAACCCACCATGTTCTATGTTAAAGATCTGATAAAGACCCTATTGTGAATCTGGCAGGGGGAGGGAAAAAGAAATCTGTGTGGAAGGTGCCCAGAGCTTTCTCCATAACAAATGCCTACCCTCCGGGTGAGGACTTAACCAGAGCCTTGTCTCAGAGCTGTGGGGGAAGGGTATCCCTCCCACAACAGCCTCCTCCCTGCCGCCGCCGCCCGCCCCTCCCCCACCCCCCGCCAGCTTCCTATCTTGCTTCAGTAGGAGGAAGTTCTATGGGACAAAACACGCGTGAAGGTCACAGTCCAGAGACACAAGCCCACTGTGTGACTGAGATGTAACTGGAAGATTACAGAATGCTCCTCATCCCCAAACCTGCCATCATACTAGCTGGGCTCTAGTATAACAACAGTGAAGTACAGCTGGAAGAGTTGTAAGACACAGACTTTCTCTGAGGAGGAGCAATTACAAGAAGCCCTAAGTCAAGAGGGAAGACAAAAACAAACAAACAAAAACGAGAAGAACTTGAAGCTTCTGACTCTATAGCTATAGGAAACATTAAACAAAACCCAGGCCCTAATTAAAGTCACATAAATCCTCACACTACAGGGCTATTTACTTAGTTCCTATTACCTAATACGACATGTCCATCAATTAACAAAAGACTACAAGGCTTTCCCAAAAAGTGAGAAAAGCACAGTCTGAAAGGACAAACTGAGCATCAGAACCAGACTCGGATATGACATAGAGTTTGGAATTATCAGACAGGGAATTAAAAATAACTTTGATAAATACATAAAGGAATCTAATGGGGAAAGTAGACAAGATCAGATGCAAGAATAGATTGATAGGATAAGCAGAGAGAGGGAAATTCTAAGAAATAATCAAAAGGAATTGCTGGAAATAAAAATACTGTTGACTTGGCAAGGCGAAGGGTAAGTTAGCTTGAAGATAGGTCGATACAAACTTCCCAAACTGAAATGCAAAGAGAAAAAAGAATGATAAACACAGGACAGAACTTTGAACAACTGTGGGGCAATTTCAAACGATGTAATATATCTATAATTGAAATACTTGAAGGAGAAAAAAGAAACAGAAGAGTACAAAAAGATATTTAAAGTAATAATAGCTGAGAATTTTCCAAAATTAATGACATACACCAATCCACAGATCTAAGAAGCTCAGAGATCATCAAGCAGAATAAATACCAAAAAGCAAAACCAAAATAAAAAATTCTTATACCTAGGTATAGAAAACTGTTACAAGCATGGTTGATGTTAAACCAAATATATCAAAATCTCTTTAAATGAGTGGTCTAAATATACCAACTAAAAGATAGAGATGGTCAGATAAAAAACAGGACCCAACTATATATTGTCTACACAAATCTACTTTAAATATAAGGACTCTCGTAGGTTAAAAGTAGAGTTGGAAAAATATATACCATGCTAACACTAATCAAAAGACAACTGGAGTAGCTATATTAATTTCAAATAAAGCAGACTTCATAACAAGGAAAATTGTTAAGGATAAAGAGTGTAACTACATGATGATAAATGGGTCAGTTCTCCAAGAGGATATAACAATCCTAAACATATATGCACCTAACAAAAGAAAATCAAAATACATGAAGCAAAAAACTGATATGACTGAAGGAGAAATAGACAACTCCACTATTACACTTGGAGACTTTAACACTCATGTCAGTAATTGATAGATTATAGTCAGGAAATCAATAAAGATATAGTTTACCTCACCAGCAGTATCAATCAACTTGACCTGGTCAACATTTATAAACTGCATACCACATCCAACAATAGCAGAATACATGTTCTTCTCAAGCTCATATGGGAAATTCTCAAACACAGACCACATTATTAGTCACAAAACACACCATAACCTGATTGTGGTAATCATTTCACAAAGTATACATTATCAGATCATCATGTTGTACACTTTAAATATATATAATTTTA
This sequence comes from Hyperoodon ampullatus, assembly GCF_949752795.1. NCBI lineage: Eukaryota > Metazoa > Chordata > Mammalia > Artiodactyla > Ziphiidae > Hyperoodon > Hyperoodon ampullatus. Next base: position 21,391,994 of record NC_136927.1, read on the forward strand.
TTTGTCAATTATACTTCAATAAAGCTAGAGAGAGGAAAAAAAAAAAAGGTAGAGCCTAATTCTCCATTCCTTAGAGTGGGCTGTGCAGTGACTTTCTCCCAAAGAGTACAGTAGGGAAAGGTTGAAAAAGAAGGGTAAGTTTTCAGTGGAGAGACCTGACAAAGGTATCTCACCCTAGATGATTAAAGTTGACATCAACAGTGATAAATCACATTGATGGTATGTACCCTTGACATGATATGATGAGAATGGTACTTTACCTTGGTGGTTTTCCTCCCCCAAAACATATTATCTTAGTTTAATCATTAGAAAAACATTGGAAAAATCCCAAGAGTGGGACATTTTACCAAATACCTGAAAACTTTAAAGGTTTTCGAAAACAAAGAAAGGCTAAGAAACTGTCACAGCCAAGAGGAGCTAAAGGCGACATGAAAACCAAATGTAATGTGGGGTCCTGGATGGAATCCTGGAACAAAAAAAGGGCATTAGATAAAAACTGAGGAAATCTGAATAAAGTATAGGCTTCAGTGAATAAGTGTCAATATTGGTTCATTAATCATGACAAATGTACCATAATAATGTTAGATGTTTATAATGAGGAAAACTGAGTGTGAGGTGTATACAAATTCTGTCCTATCTTTGCAATAAATCTGGAACTGTATGATACTGTAATGATGGATACTTGTCATCACACATTTTCCAAAACCTATAGAATGTACAACACAGAGTATGCCCTAATGTAAACTCTGGACTCTAGTTAGGAACAGTGCATCAATATTGACCCTTGATTGTAACAAATGTGGGAGATTTTAATCACATGGGACATTGGTTGGGGATGACGGGTCCATGGGAACTCTCTGTACTTTGCACTCAGTTTTTTTCTGTAAACCTAAAACTGTATCCAAAGAAGTCTATTAATTAAAAAAAAACACACACACAAAAAAGAAAAAGCTAAGAAATCTAAAAAATTTTAATGCCTCCAAACTTGCAGCTAGAAGAATTTACTACTGAAAGTTGAATAGATGGGGGAAAGAAACCTAGAAAGTACTTTACAAATAACTGGAGAAAAGGCTCAGCTGGCTGAAGTTTCTCTAGCTCCAGAACAAACTTTAGCAATGAGGGTCTGCATGGCCAAAGAGTGTGCATGTTGGGGCATCTCAGGATAGAAGAAGGTTCCCTGTGGCCACCTGAGTTGCTGGCTCTGTTATTTCCTCTCCCCAGACCCTCTCTTCAAACAAAGTGGTGTTCTGCTGATTCATGGTTTTGCACCACCAAGCAAAAGAAGTCATCCATTTTTCTGTCCAAACACACACCACCTGGGATTTTAGATCCATTAAGCTCTTCCAAATGATTGGTAATGGAAAGCCTCGCAGCTTCATTAGCAGAGGCAAATATTTGACTTCATGAAGGATCAATGTCCTGTTGATTCCAACTAAAAGAGACCTGAGACACAGGGCCGGCTGGTGATGCCCCACAAGAGAAGATCAGAGTCTGACACTTAACACCGCCCTGACGCTTTTGGATAAAAAGGACAACTGTCTCGTTTCTCACAGGTCCCAATGGCTCATGTCAGGTACTTATTTCTACATACCAATTTATCCCACACTTAATGCTTCAGGCAAACATTTTATTTTGCCCAGACATTTGGAGAGGGTTTGCCTGGATGGTTATCGTCTGATTCACGTAGCATCAGCTGGGACAGCAGGGCTGAAGGATCCATGCCCAGGATGCCTTCTTCACCCACATATCCAGTGTCCTGGGGCTCCTTGGCCTCTTTTCCTTTTTCACGTGGTGCATCAACTTCCAAGCCCTCTTCACGTGGCTTGGGCTTCTCACAGCATGGTAGTCTTGGGGGCCGTACTTGAACTTCTTCCATGGATCTGGCTTTCCTTGAAAGACAAGTCTTAAAGTGTGTTCTATGAGAGAGAAAGTGGAAGTCACCAGTCTCTTATGGGCCAGGCCTGGAGACAACTTGTGTCATTTCTGTCACATTCTGTTAGGCAAAGCGCGGTTCCAGAGCCTGCCCACATAGGAGGGTTGGGGGCATCGACCCCACCTCTTCATGGGAGGAATGTCAGAGAATAAATCGCCAACACTAGTCGGCCACATAGCTTCCAATACCCTACCTAGCTGGAAGGACAGCAGTGTCTAGTCTAAGCTGGCCTATATCCTATGAACCAAAATAAAGACCAGCCATAAACAAACTTCTGGGGAGATACAATTTTCTTTTAGGTGCATCCTGTCACATGATCACCAAAGTGTGGACAAAAATGAGTAACAATTAAAATGATCTAAAAGGATGATGGGAAAAATATTGTTGCTACTCCATGAGGAGACCCATATCCTGCTTTTATTTTCATTTTGTATTTTGCTGTATCTATACATCACTTAGTGGCAAGCAAGTAGGACGCCTTCATGATGATAAATGTCCAGAGTAAGTTGCCTTGTCGTTAGTTTTGTTACCATCCCTATGTCAAAGTGTGGGAAACTTTTTTAAATGTTCTAGAAACTGTCATTCACTGCTATGTAGGAATCTTAGAGCCGTGAGCGATGTGTATACCATTTAATACACATTCCCTTATTTTACATTTGACAGAACTGTGGCCAGAGTGGTAAGTCGCCTTGTCCAGGGTCCACAGTGATTCAGTGCATTAGCCAGAACCAATATGAGGCAGCCAGCTGGTTGCTCTGTCATCACATCGTGCACCATAGGGAAAGGCAGGACCAGTTTTATAACAGGAATGCAGAAGAGCTTCTACTCACAATTCCTCAAAAACTACCACTGATGCCTGAAAATCTTCCCATGGGGGGGTCATCTGATGTTATTCCTGGTAAAGAATAATTATTACATTAAGTGAATGTCACTGTGTTTAAGGGGAATGGGAGGGAGTTAAAACATAAAATTCCAAGGTTTGGTGTAGAACTGTTTCTTAGCCAGGTCTGCCCTCTTGTCGGCAACAGCCAAGAACAAAATGAAGAACATGGGAGACTCTGTGATGCAGATATGGCAGGGGATGTCAAAAGGAGGACCTTTACAGAAGAACAGGGAAGACTAGGAGAAGGATGGGCCATGACGACCCTTTCTGGCTTTCCCATGTGGCTGAGGACCATAGTTAAAAGAACATATCCCCTGAAGAAATGAGAAAGAAATACCCATCCTTTCGGCCTCAGCTCAGAGCCCTGGAAGTGCAGATAGAAACAAGTGTCAGTTAAAAAAAAAAACCAAGAGAAAAACAAGATGAACAACTGTTAGCTGTAAATTGAAAAATAATTCCAGCCTAGATGCAGCCTAGCTGTTACTGTATATATCAGACTGTATCATGTGATTTAAAAAAATTAGCCGTGTCTTGTCTGTCTTTTTGCCGGTACAGAAATGCTGCATGCCACAGATGTTTCCATAGAAAGATGTCAAACCTGAAATGACAGTGCTGGCAATCAAAGACATTGTACATCAGAGAATGCAAAATGCAGCAAATCACCATCTCCCAGCAGAAAATTCCCTCTGATTGCAGCGCCCAGCCGGCTCTGTCCCAACTGTCAAATCTTACAGATGTGACATCGTATCATAGGCGACCCAGTTTCCTGGGAGCCGAGTGCTGCCCTGGACCATATGAAAGACACACAGCTGAGAGTCAGGTGATTCAGACTACCACGGCCATAAAATATATGAGCATCCACAAAGAGTAAACCTCCTTATATGAAGTATCGGCTTAGCCTCATTAAAAGGAGTTCTAGTTTGAACTTGCTGTGGAGGTAACACATCCCTTGCCTCTTGGTGACTCAGTTGAATGTGGGTACGATTTGGATATCCCCACTTGCCTTACTTTACCATACCATAAAGACATCTGGGGACAAATATCCAAAATGATATCTAGAAACCTCCAGGACAAAGGATTTGAGAACTGTGGAGCTGAAGAAGACTTTAGAAATACACTGATCCAAAGTCCATATTAAATATACTCAACTTTGATTCAGTTTAACATAGATTCCCCTACTACCAACTTCAGTGTCCCAGTCAAGCTCTGGATACACGAAGATAAATAAAATACAGCCCAATGCCCTTAAGACATTTCCAGTGTACTAGAAAAGAGAGACAGGTGAATAGACAATTCGTATTCCATGTGATAATCTCTATACTCAAATACACCTAAGAGGGATGGAAGCTTAGTAAGTGAAGCTAATCAAAGAGACTTCCTGCAGAAGGTGTCATTGGTTTTAAAGGACGAGTAAGAATAAGCCAGGTGGATGGGTGTCAGGGTGGTGAGGGTATTCCTGGCAGAGGGAATGAACCGTCTCACATATCACATGGCACAGGTATGGAATTGCCAGTAAGCAGACAGAGCTGTACCAGAGAATTGTGCCTGGCTGAAGTAAGCCTGCTGCAAAGTGCAAACCACTGCTAGGAAGCTGACTTTACTCTGAAAGAACAGGAGGAGTGAAACCCAAAGAGGTTCGTTGGCTAAGGCATTGTCAGCCGACTGAGGAAAAGGCTTCGGATTTGAGCCTTCAATGTGGGTAAAATTGTCTTAAATGAAGAAGGGCATTCTAGGGGTCACCTCCTAAAAAACAAGTTTCTTTTTCTCTTTCGGGAAAGCCTATGGAGCCTGTAGAAAGTGGATTTTTTTTTTATTAGTTTCTGCTTTATAACAAAGTGAATCAGTCATACATATACATCTGTTCCCACATCCCTTCCCTCATGCATCTCCCTCCCTCCCACCCTCCCCATCCCACCCCTCCAGGCGGTCACAAAGCACCGAGCTGATCTCCCTGTGCTCTGCGGCTGCTTCCCACTATCTATCTACCTTACGTTTGGTAGTGTATATATGTCCATGCTGTGACAAAGCGAAAGAGAGGCATGGAAAGTGGATTTATTTTTGCTTGACGTACTAATTCCTTTTCCTTCTCACTGGCTCTGCTCATGCAAATGTCCTGTATTTGCTTGAATATTTGCTCTTTTTCTGTCTACCTAATCAATTCTGTCCTACCTACTTTTTCCATTACGCGTTTCCACATCTAGAAATACCCATTTTGCACTTTTATGCATTCATCCTCACTTTTTATCTCCAGAACTTAAAAAATATGACATTTTAACATGTGCTTCTGCTCTGGGACATCTAAAAAGGCAGGCTTCTCTCTCTTTGATCACATTTTCCTGTAACATTTTTTATGCATTTTTATTACAATATGAAACAAGGAATTCTGTTTTTCTAACAATAATCTAAGATGTGTTTGCTCATCACATCCTACTGCCTAATTTTGACTCTTCTGAAAAACTGATTTCAGTTATTACCACAGCATGATTGGAAAAAAGCTTAACCCATTACCTTTGAATTCCACGGCTTCTTGCTTGCATGTGGATTTTTGTCAGTTCTATTGGGCAGCCTCCCAGGGTGGAGAGCTGGGGGACAGTGGATCTGCCAGGGGCAAAGGGAAGACACCCAACACTCCAGGTGAAGAATATTATGATACTAACATGAAACGGCAATTACTTTCACTGGGCAACTATTTATGCATAACTTACAAAGCAGCAACCAAATATACTCTGTTACCAGTGAAACAGAAACAAGAAAATGCCCTGCAGAGATATTAAAACTTGAAAACCAGTTTACTAAAAAGGGACTTGCCAGTTCTAGATGCTTGTATTCCCAGAACCATGTCTGTGTACCAGCTGCAGGGCAAATTAGCTCTTCCCATTTTATGAGGCACTGTGGTGTAATGGGAAGAGGCACGTAGGGCTGAACCAAGTTTTCCTATTTATTAGGAGTATAATCTTGGGCTAGTTACTTAATGACTCTAAGTCTTAGTTTCCTTGTCTGTAAACCAGGAATGAAAATAGCTTATCAAAAGTGTATAAAAGGTGTCTCATTTTTTTGTTCCTCTAGAAGCTAATATTTGGTGATTATAGTTAATAATACTGTACTGTATATTCGAACATTGCTATGAAAGTAGAGCTTAAAAGTTCTCATTACAAGGAAGAAGTTTTTATAACTAGGTAGGTTGACAAATTTTAACTAGAAGGCTATACCTCTTGACGAGCATAATAAGTTTTTTTTCCTACCAGAAATAAGGGCTCATGTTAATTATTTTGACACATAGGTTGTTGTTAACAGGTACACTCCTATGTTGCATCAGCCAAAACTCAACAGTTCATGAGATTGCAACCTAACTGCTTTATTATTATTATCACCATTATTATTATTTACTGTTATAACACATGGACCTACCTTGAATCCGAGCATCAGTACACGAACCTCCTATCAAAGAATTAAACCTTGAACCTCCCACTCATCACCTCTTACTGAAAAGGCAGCGAAGAGAAGCCACATTTAGGGAAGAAGTTGTTAGGGACAAGTCCCAGCTTCCTCCATGTTGTCTGAATTCTGTCCCTGTATTAAGTTTGATCACTGTCAGGCCCCATTCTTGAACTACAGTTGAGTAATTCCCTAAAGAATCACCTTGACTCTGTTGGATTTTAATATTTAGCCCCCCAAGAGATCCAGGGTCTATATAAACAACAGTCACATGGAAACTCTTCAGTATATATATATATATTCTTTGGAAACTGGCCTCAGAAAATCACACGTAAAATTTCACAAGAAAAACATCTTTTAGAATTTGATGTCAAGGTAAACTCATTTCTATTGAAGAATTATGCACTTCTTTGGGGGAAAACTTCCTGTGTAACCCAGAGCCAAATATTAGCTGTTAGAACTGAATTGGCTCTTAATGGTTTACATACTTGCTTCCCCTTCCCTTTTGTGAGTTTTATTCTTTGTTTTCTTATTCTGTTATGTAAATTCCGTCCTTTGGAGGGGGTCAGGTGAGGACACGGAGCTGATTCCAGAGGTTTGGTTGGTGCCTTCGATGTTGCAAGTAAGTGGCTCTTGATCTCCATTTGCTCACTGTGAGGTACGCCCTCTTTTCCTCTCCTTTTACAGATGAAGGTATTTCCCCAGTTGCACCTACCATTAGTGATACAGCCTAGATTTGACCTCTGGACAGGGGGCCCTGAACCCTGGTTCCTTGGACACATCCAGTCTTCTTTGTGCCAGGCTGAAAGTAGTGTGGTATGAACAGTAAATCATGGTAAAATCAATCAGTCTGTGTCCCTCTTTATCTGACTCAAGAATGAAGACCTTTGGGCTTCCCTGGTGGCACAGTGGTTGAGAGTCCGCCTGCCGATGCAGGGGACATGGGTTCGTGCCCCAGTCGGGGAAGATCCCACAGGCCGCGGAGGGGCTGGGCCCGTGAGCCATGGCCGCTGAGCCTGCGCGTCCGGAGCCTGTGCTCCGCAACGGGAGAGGCCACAACAGTGAGAGGCCCGCGTACAGCAAAAAAAAAAAAAAAAAAAAAAAAAAAAGAATGAAAACCTTAGCACGTGCTCCTTTTCTATTTTCTCAGGAAAGGTGGTAGAATGAATGAGAGCATGGAGCAGAAATGCCATGAAATGGATGATAATGAAGTAGAAGAGGAGGAGGAGGAGGACTGGAGGAGCGAGTGGAGATAATGACGCCGATGCTGAGGCTGCCAGCGGAGCTGACGGTGAGACAAGGTTTATGAGGGTGATGGCCTGGATGCAGATGCTGATCTTGCTGCACCCTTCCTGGTCACAAGGTATTTATGGTGGGTTCCAATCGCTTTCCCCTACTCCCTCGATTGTGCTGAAGTTTCCCAGAGATGAAGCCAAAGGAAAACTATAGCTCATTTCCAGGTTCCAGGTTTTGCAGGGCCCGAAGCTCATACAATGTGGGGGGTTCTCTACAAGAAAAATAATAAGACATTACTAACAGAAATTAAATGAGAAGCCCTGGAGCTTACATTTCATTAGTTTCATAGTAAATGTACCTCTGTCTATGTCTTTGTTACTGGATGAGGTTTCTGCCCTGACTTTAGTAATACAGAGCTGGAAAGGTCTAGTAAACGCTCCTGTTGTAAACACTCCCTATGTCATTCATCGAGCATCATGTGTTAATTCATCTAATCCTCAAAATAATTCCAGAAGATGTGACTGTCATTCTCATTTTAGACCTGAGGAAAGTGAGCTACAGACTGAGCTACAGAGAGGTTAAGTTATTTGCCCAAAGCCTCACAGATACACTAGGGACTGGGATTCCAACCCAAGCAAACCACCTACAGATCATGAACTCTCCGCCACCACACGATTCTACTTCTCAAACAAGGAGAGAACAGGGCGTCTGCATGCAATGGGTCCCTGAGAAAGGACAGCATTCCCTGTCCCTTGTCACCCTTTTGCCTTCTGGATTTTGATAGGCTTGGAGAGATTGAAGGGTAAAGGAGACCTAAGCCCAGCTTTGTGGGTGGAACTCAAGGGATGGTAGGTTTCTACTATTCCTGTGCCTAGCCCAGCACAGCAGGGACGGCAGCAGTGGCTCTGGGCTGCCCTGTCCAGGTGGAGAGGACACCATTCCAATGGGAAGGCTGGGGAACTGTACAGAGAGACCAAGGGAGGGCCCTGCAGTGGGCCCTGTGTTCTGCCCAGGTCCCTTTGGGTCCCTTTCACTGTTTGGGTGCACCCTTCCTGTGGCATCAGTGTGCTTTTTTGTCTACGGGGGTTCTTCAGAGAACTGGCCTTGGATGAGTGGAGCTGCTTTGCCTGCATAAAAAGTCAGGGTGGCTGAGAGTTTAAGCTCCCTCCCAGGGACGCTACCCCCCCACCCAGGACGCTACCCAGGGACGATTTAAATCCCAGCAAAGGAATAGGAAAGCCTGGCTCCCCTGGAACCTACCAGAACTCCCTGCGGGATAAGGCTAAAGGCACCCTCTGCAGGACTTGCCTGGGACCGTTCTCCTGCGCAGCTTCCTCCCCTTCCCTGTCCTGCTTCCCTCACCCCCTTACCAGTTTCTCCCAGGAACTTTTCCTTAATAAACCTCTTGCAAAGGAGTCTTCACCTCAGTGACCGTTTCTAGATAACAACCTGAGGAGGCCCCAATGCTTAAATGGTTAAAAATGCTTAAAAGCTGCACCACCTATCATACACATATAGAAACAAGCTAAGAACACTTACGGAATAGCACATAAACAAATACTTGTGATGAATCAAATATAATCTAAATATGAATACTTTGGCACTAGGTAGATACAGTCTTCTGTATCAGATGCAGCTGCAAGCAGGGAGGACTCCCTGAAGGAGGTGAGCTAATGGACTTATAAAGTGAATGTCATGAATAGATCGAGGGATATAAAACAGCTCAAGCCAACTTGAGGATCATGTTTGGGGGCCTTCAAAGTAGAGTTCACACTTGGGGGATTTTTGTAAATATTTAGGTGTGTGAATATTTGAAACCTAAATAGCTGTATTGGGATAGTCACTGAATATGTGAATTTAGTTTACACCAATTCTGCTTTAAATTTACAAAGTACTCCTCATATAAATACCATAGCTGACCATCTGATATCCTAGCCTGAGGCATGCAGTAAACCCTGGTGAATGTTCTCTGCTTATGTGAACAAAATACTCAACTCCATTAATACTTTAAGATTAAAATAAAGTTTGAAAAAACTTCTTGGAGGTGAACATACATACTATAAAGTGCGTACTTAAAACTTAAGCGTATAATTCAACCTATTTTTGCAAAACAAACACACCCTTGTAATCACTCCCCAGCTCATGAAATAGAGCTGCTAACACCCCAGAAGTCTCCTTGTGGCTTCTTCCAATCAATGCCCCTTGCCATTCTGACATCCATCACATGATAATGTTTTTCTCTCTCTTTTTTTTTTTTTTTTTTGCGGTTCGCGGGCCTCTCACTGTTGTGGCCTCTCCCGTTGCGGAGCACAGGCTCTGGACGTGCAGGCTCAGCGGCCATGGCTCACGGGCCTAGCCGCTCTGCGGCATGTGGGATCTTCCCGGACCAGGGCACAAACCCGCGTCCCCTGCATCAGCAGGCAGACTCTCAACCACTGCGCCACCAGGGAAGCCCGTTTTTCATGTTTTTGAGCTTTATATTAATAGAAGCAAGCATTATGCACTTCCAGTCTAACCTCTTTAACACTATCTTGATAAGCTTCATTCCTGTTGTTTGTTCTTTTTCATCGCTGTAAAGTATTTTATAGTGTTTTATGTATTCATGCTACTATTGTGAATGTAATAGTATTCCAGTTTGGGGCTTGTATTGTTTTCTAGGGCTTCTGTAACAACTACCACAAACTTGGGCACTCAAAACAACAGAAATGCTTTGTCTCACAGTTCTAGAGGCCAAAAGTCTGAAATCAAGGTGTCTGCAGGGCTGCGTTCCCCGCGAAGGCTCCGGGGGGAGATTCCTTCTTTGTCTCTTCCAGCTTCTGGTGGCTCCAGATGTTCCTTGGATTGTGGCTGCATCACTCCAATCTCTGCCTCTGTCTTCACATGGCCTTCCCTTCTGCCTCATCTCAGTTCTCCTCCTCTGCCTCTCAAAAGGACACTTATCATTGGATTTAGAGCCCACCAGCTAGTCCAGGGTGATCTCATCTCAAGATCCTTACCTTAGTTACATCTACAAAGACTCATTTCCCAAATAAGGTCACATTCACAGGTTCTGGGGATTAAGACGTGAACCTATCTTAAAGGGGCCAACATCCCACCCACTCCAGGACCATTATGAATAGTGCTGTTGTGAACATTCTTGCACATGTCTTTTGGGGGACATGTGTGTGCGTTTCTGTTGGGTTTACACCTGGGAGTAGAAGTGTAAGCCATAGCGTGTTGTTTGAGCTTTATTACATCTCATCAAACAGTCGTTCAAAGTGGTGCAGTGCACCTTAGAGATGACCAAAACTAATCACAGCATGTTACAAATGCAAAATTGATAAAAAGGGAAGCTCAGATATATTAACTAATTACCCAGAGTTTCACAAATAATTAGTGGTAGAGCAGGAAGGAACATATTTTTTAAAACAGCACAGGACTCTGCTTAGCAAGGTTAACATCCCCCCGGGTTTTCCTTGAATTTCACTTTTCAAGTAAAACACGATGAGCAGATCTGTTTATTAGCCCAGATGCCCATATGCTGACATTTCTTTTCCACGTGCACAGTGTTGGCTCCCGATGGGCTCTAGGAGAATCCCAAAGTGGGGAATCACAGCTCCACTCTGGCATCTTAAAAATGAGAAACTCAAGTACCAAGATGGGAAGTGCCTTTCTTAATGCCCAGTTGCCATCATGATTTCAGTTAGATACAGGGCTAGCTTTTTTATAGGATCTTTTGTTTGCTAGAGTTAGACAACCGAAGAAATTATTAAAGTGCTCTTTGGGATAAAAAGGGGAAGGGCTTTCAATTATCGGTCTTTGGAAGAGAAGAGAAAGAAAAGAGAGAGGGGAGGAAGGGCTGCATAGAAGGTCAAACCCCATAGTTGAAGGTGATGATGGAGGACCAGGAAGCTGGGGTTGGCAGGGTTACCAGAAATATTTTACGGAGGAGGAGCGCCTGACCTGTGTTTCTACAAGGCTTGCTACACAATGCACGGTGTTCTTCTCCCCAGATGCTTGATGTGAACAGGTATGTTATGCAGACAAGGAGGGAGAGACCAGGTTTTATGTGTAGGTTGAAAGGATTTAGAAGAGATAACACATATTGAAAGATGAACCAAGATCAGAGGTACCACGGCAACATTTACCTCATCCCAGAAATTTACAGAAAACCTGGGAAATTGTGGAATTCTACATCATTTAGAAAAAGGAGAGCGAGGCAATAGTGTAGAGGTCTCAGCAAGCCAGAATGCCTATTGGATATTAAGGTTCCATTATATGGATCCTTTCTAATAGAGTTGGTCTAGTACCAGGATTTTCTGACACCTAGCCTAGTGGTCCTTTCTGTAAATTAAATGTGGGTGAAATGCCTAAAAATGGCTCACAAAATGGATGAAACCTTTGGGAAAATTACCTTTGTGGCTGTCCTACACTGGGACAGGCATAATATCAACATACTCTTTGGACAAGAACTTGGCTGAATTCAAATAAGATACTGGCAATCAATGACTAGCATTGCAGCTAGTACTTTGGGGTTTATAGTTTTTTCTCTTTGGTCCTAAATCATTCCTTGGCTTTGAACTTTTCCTCTGCTTTCCCCAGGGTGACCCTTCAATCCATATTACAGGTGCTTCTTCAGCTGCCACTGAAATGCTACATTTCATCAAATGTTTTCCTCCTGACCCCGGGACAAGCCGATCCGAGAGCGACCATGTTTGGTGGCCTGGCAATTGGAAAGCTTGTATCCGCTTCCCACTTTGATTGCTTTCTCTGATTCCTGGGGATTCAAATCAAACTGTCATCTCTGGGAGCAAGTGTCTAGTTCCAAACAAGATGCACTTTCCTAACAGCCTGATGGTGGAGGAAATTATGTATTGTCTGGCCCCTGAGATTGATGAGTAAAGGAAATTGAAGAGGCCTTTGCCTGGTTTGGGTTGATAAGGGGCCCTTGGGCATGCGGACATTGTTTACCACCAAACACTACAGATGCGGGCTTTAGGACAAGCCATACAAGGAGAGGCTGGTCTGATCACCTGGATGTGGATAAAACACCATGGTGTTCCCTTGAGAGCTTCTAAGGAGACTCCCACAAGAGGAAACAAAAGCCAAAGAATAGTCTTGGGGCAAATATCAGCATTTACTCATGTGAGAGTGGAGGAAGGAGGGAATTAGTGATTTTTTTCTTTTTCGTTTTCATGTATGTGTAGGGAGGAAGGTTAATGTCAGCTCAATCAAGAAGAGAGTATCAATGGCCCTGGGAGGGGGCAGACCTCTTCCTTGTGATAATTTAAGCCATAAAGCTGAATGCTATGACTAGCTACCAAGGCATGTGAAGCATCCAATCAGTCTAAAACTAAGTAAGTCATGTTATGTGGGTCTGAAGGAGAGCTTAACTCTTCTGACACTGGAGAAAATGGTACAAGGGCAGCAGGACAGGTCGCCTTAAATGTAGAGAAGCCCCTTCTAATTTGTAGAAGGAGGGAAGGATGCATCTCCCTTTTAAGGTTTTCCTCCAAGAGAATACTGTCCTTCAAGGCACCAGGATTAAGAAAATGTTTTAAATAAGGATGAAATAGACTGTTATTTACTTTAAAAAATGTATATTTCAGAAAAGAGCTATGTCTTTGTCTTGAGGCACTTTGAGCTCATACACTTCATTCAGTTGGCTCTCACTGAAGCCTGCAGCTTGTGGAAACGTGAGGGTTTTTATGGGCCGTGGAAAGACTCTGAGGATGGAATATGATTTTCTGTTTCAGGGCTTGAAAGCAATCCAACTCTAAGCTTTGACAATGTTCCAGTTACTACTGCTGCATAAGAAACTACCCTAGAACTTAATGGCATAAAACAATCTTTTTATTACGCTCATGGATTGTGTGTGTCAGGAATTTGGATGAAGCACAGTGGGAACAGCTTCTCGCTTCTCTTTAATGCCTGGGGCCTAAATGGGGAGATTCAAAAAGAGCGACTGGGATCATCTGGAGGCATCAGCACTCCAGTGTCTGGTGGGTTTTGCTGGCACTTCACTGGGGTCTCAGCTGGGCCATTGGCTGGAACACTTACACATGGACGTTCTGTAGGAGCCAGTTTGGTTTTCTTGCAGGGAGCTGGATTCCAAGACCAGTTGCACCAAAAGAACAAGGCAGGAGTGCATAGCATTTTAATGATCTATCCTGGGAAGTCACAGAGTATTATTTCTGCCATACTTTGCTGGTCATGGCAATGACAACGTTCCATCCATGTTCAAGGACAAGGGACATAGAGTCCAGCACTCAATGGGAGGAGCCCTGGAGTCACATTGTAAGAAGACCATGTGGGGTGGGAGATATTGTTGCAGCTGTCTTTGGAAATACAACCAGCCACAGCCAACAGTGATTTTTAGAACAACGTGGGAGATAGATTGGTGATGGGTAGAAGGATGAAGGGTGCAGCCCAACTGTGCATTCAGAAATAGCTATGGCTGAAGTAGACCAAGGTCGTGGAATCTATACCTGTAGGCTCAAGGCCTATGGCCATTCTCTACCATGAACACATTTACAAATGCCTGTGGCTGGTCACAATTGAGACGAGGGAGGAAAATTTGAGTAGCTTGGTGAAAACTGATCTCCACTGCTGACAGACAACTCAACAAAGTGCTCTTCTGCCTGTGAGCTGGCAATGTGCTCAGTCTGTATATAGAAAGGCAAAGGTGCTTCCAAAGGTCTCAATGTCAGAAGGTCTGAAGTCCCCTTTGCCTGTTGGCCAGTCATCTGGAGTGGGTATTTGATTAACTCCTGAGACACTGAACAAAGAGCATGTAGTTTCCATGGGAAGCACAAGCCTGTATTGTATTCATCTGCCTAGGTCATTTGTTGGATGCTATCATATGTTTAGAAGAACTAATTTGGGGCCTGGTTCTCTAGGAAATTTTACTCACAGTTTGCACCCTCTGTGGGAATTACAAATGAGCACCATCACCTTTGTAAAATCAAAGAGCATTTAATGGTCCTTATTTTCATTAACATTATATATAATTTCATACCTATATAGACTCTTTAGAGAGGTTTAAAAGTCAGATGATTTACTTCAGGCACTTAAAAGGTGCCTGTTCAGTTAGCTTAGTACTTAATAAAATCATGAGGAAGTGCAAAAGTTCTGCTTCTCAATAGTAATAGAGGTTTTCAAAGTGATAAAAAGCTCTTTCATGTCTTAGGGTCTTTCTTTTGTAAGAACTACACTTGTGGGACTGACAATGGTAGCTCTTTCACTTTCCAGTGTGTTTGGGAACCTGCAAAGCATGATCTCAAGGCTGGATCCGCTCTGCTTTACCAAGTACCACAGACCTAACTTTGGCCACGTGAGTCTAGATCCTATGTTACCTCCATGCATGACAATATTGGCTCTGATCCTAATTTTCTATTAACTCTCAAACAGCTACACATGTATTGAAATGAATCGAGACTTACTGTCAGCCCACTTGGCAACTGCATTTGCATCTGAGAACAATTGGGATGAGTTACCAGCCAAGTGGTTCTTGAAGATCTAACACAATCTTAAATGTTTTCAATATGCTTAAAAAACAGTGAGGTTGGGAAAGGAGAAGATGGGAGAGAATGAGAGATGCACAAAACCCATAGTCTCAGCGCTCTTTCACAGGCCTCTAATTGGAGAACCTTAAGAACGAATCAGACGACAAAGCTGACCTTCCTCTTGCCAGGAAAGTGGCATGGAAGTGCCTGCCTGACTAGCCCGATGTGAAGCACATCTTTCCCCAGGTGCTTCTATAACAAGGGGACTGGAGGAGGGAAGGAGAGGAAGGAATTTTAGAGACCCGGAATTGAGCTGTTCAAATGACTGAAATATTTGGGTTCTTCTTAGAAAGTATCTATTTAATTTTTTTTCTATGAGTATTCTTCAAGAGGGTGTTTCCAACCTGATTTATTACCTTTCTCTTGAGAAAAATGGATTTATGGAGCAAAACTAATTTTACACAGACACATTTACACATACAAACATGTTCACACATATTCCTTAAACATTTCTGGGACAATCAGCCTTTCAGTAGGAAGACAAAGGGCAATAGCAGAAAAAGGAAAGAAGGAGACTTCTAAAGGAAAACAAGTAGGATCGACTCATGACCTCCACCTGTGCTGTTCCAGAAGCCGTGGGCTCCTCCACCATCTGCTTTCAAGTCCAGGAGTCAGCAGACAGAATCATCCCTCCTGCATGGAGAATGCTTCATTAAGTCTCCCAGGTGACAGCAAACATGGCATTTTATAGCCAACACAACTCAACTGCTCCAGTAGTGTGAGCATGGAAAGAGACACTTTGCTTTCCACTGTGTGCACATCCAGTCTGCGGGCTAAAAAGATCCTAAGGACCTCATAGCCAGGAGCTTGTATCCCTGACATTTGAATGCATGAGGTCAGCTTACCCATCCTTTTTACAAACTAAGTGCACTTCCAAAAATAACTTTGCTTCAGATAAGACTAGTTCTCGTGACAAATAAGCTAAAGGAAACAGCATTCCTTTCCTTCAAATAGTTCCTAGGACAGTGTACCATTACTTCTTTGTACGATTCTGGAAAGTTGCATAGTCTATTACTCTCCAAAACTGAGTGGACTTGACTCCCAAATCTATCTCTTCAGCTTAAGACCAACCTCCAAACTCATTAGCAAAATAGAGATAGTAATATCTCATCATATAATTGAAAGAATTATACGAGGCTGCATATGTAAAGGACCTTTATAAATTGATCATCACTACTTAAACATAACGCATTTCAATCAGTATTATGACTTTGTAGTCCACACTACAAGCTCATGGTCCATATTTGTGAAGAGTAAAGAAGGAGAGTCAATATCTTTTTTGCTTCCAAAAGGTGGCAAGACAAAGCTCACAAATATTCCAGCATGATTTCACACACTATTAGTTTGAAAGATGCTGCAAACGTGGCCTGGGTGTTTCCCAGCCATAGGCATTTGCTTATTGTACTGTCAATTCCATCCTCTTCAAAGGCACCTCTATCAACTAACTACTAAGAACCCTAGTTTATATGTCACTAGTCAAAGACTTGGCCCATTCTGAAAATTACATTTTTAAACCTTGGGCATACAAGGAAGAGTACTTCATGTTTTTCTGAAAAAGACATAATCTGGGAAAATTTTAAAAATAACCTGAATTTGTGTGGATGATTGCTTCTCTAAAGATCAAGCATTCATTACCTATGAACAGTGCAAGTAGTGCTTTTTCTCCATGCTGCCAGAATGTCAGTGATGAATACAGGGACACTGACTGATTAAACAGAACTAGGATACAAAACAATATTCAACCACCCAGTGACAATCAATTGAATTTGATATTATCTGATGGCAGAATACCAGATACAGAAGCCAAGAACTATCCAGGCTCCATCAACCGTAAAGCAGTCCCATGACAACTCAACACTCATATAACTGACTCAACTCTATAGACACTTTCTTAATCTAACCATTAGTCAAAATGGAATGAGCTAGGCTTCCTACTTCCTTCCTGCAACCTCTGGGTGTGAGGAATGCGAGGAAGAGAAAGGGGACTGGAGTAGAAAGAAGAGTTCAGAGGAGGACCTGGAAAAGGTCAGTCTCACACAGCTCTGCATTTCAGGATGTTGATGTAGCCAGAACCAAGCCTCCACAGTACTCATGCCTACTTTTTCGACCAGCCACTCTTCATAGACATCAGGGGAATAAGTGATGTGACATCTCCAGGCCACAGTGCGACATCCTTTATAATTATCCTCTACGTGACCTGCACTTCATCACCATAACAACCTGCACCCCATACTAAGCAGGAGATAATCATGGAAAATGGAGAAAATGAAACCTATTTCTGATTTGCCTTTGTACCCAATTAATGGATATTTATCACGGGGAGACTGTTTTATTTGGTGACCTCATGAGCTCTTTATATATCAATACATGGACCAAAAAATACTTTAAAGTCACCATCTGAATCCAGGTGATCAGGACTTCTTGGCACCAGTATGGTTCCTGGCATGACAGGCAAAGCTAGAGTGTCTATATCATTTAATGTGCCACCCAGGACCCTTTGATAGGAAAAGGGGATGCTATTAATACTTACTATAGGGCAACAGGCATAAACCAAGGTTACCTTGAGCCAATGCGACACAGGTAAAATTCCTTCATGTGAACCTGGCGACGTATTCACCAGCCCGAGGTTGACAGTTGGCCAGGACAGCGTTTCACTTGAAGCCTTAGAAGCAGGGGAATAAAAATAACAGAGGGGCTTCCCTGGTGGCACAGTGGTTGAGAGTCCGCCTGCCGATGCTGGGGACACGGGTTCGTTCCCCGGTCCGGGAAGATCCCACATGCCGCGGAGCGGCTGGGCCTGTGAGCCATGGCCGCTGAGCCTGCGAGTCCGGAGCCTGTGCTCCACAATGGGAGAGGCCACAACAGTGAGAGGCCCGCAAAAAAAAAAAATAATAATAACAGAAAATAACGTCAGACACTTCACCTGCTGTGGTCAGCCATGCCACTTCCTTCCAGTTCTAGGAGAGACAACACTTGGGGGGGAGACAAAAGAGGTGTGTGCCAGTTAGAAAGGAACTGCAGGGACTGGGAGGGAGACTGGGAGATGGGCTGAGAATCTTGAAAATGAAAGGTTTTCCCATTCAGGTTTACTCCCATGCTGTAGAGTTGACTACGTCAGGATTTGACATAACCCATTATATTTTTCTGGGAAAATACAGAAGTATACACTTATGTTGAGTTAGAAATACTAGTTGAGTTAGAAATACTAGTGCCTTCCGGACCTGGTAAAGAGGTAAAGTGAAGATTTCCACAGAAGGCTACCGTAAAGGAAAAAACACTCGCGTGCGCCTCCTTTACTGCCCTCACAGAACACTTCACTTTTGACGCTTCTGGTTACCAAAGGTGTGGGGGTTTTCCCCCATATGCAATCCTCTGTGACACCAACTGGATGTCCTACAACTCAGTTTTATTCTGAGCCAGAGTTATCATGAACCCCACAGCTCAAGGGCTGGGTCTCATGATTTCCCCCACTTTAGATGCCAATCACAGTAGTAGGTCTCCAGGTGACCCACAACTTCTGTCCTACATGGTTACAAATCAGAGTTTCTCATATCTCCCTCCTTGGATTCAATCATTTGCTACAACAGCTCACAGAACTCAGGGAAACATGTTTCCCAGTTTATTATATAATAAAGGATTCAATTAAGGATACAGATGAACAGCCAGATGAAGAAGTACACGGGGGGGCTTCCCTGGTGGCGCAGTGGTTGAGAGTCCGCCTGCCGATGCAGGGGACATGGGTTTGTGCCTCAGTCCGGGAGCGGCTGGGCCTGTGAGCCATGGCCACTGAGCCTGCACATCCGGAGCCTGTGCTCCACAACGGGAAAGGCCACAGCAGTGAGAGGCCCGCGTACCGCAAAAAAAAAAAAAAAAAAAAAAAGAAGTACACGGGGCAGGGTCTAGAAAGGTCCTGAGAACAGGAGCTTCTGTCTTCATGGAGTTGGGGTGTGCCACCGTCTAGGTACATGGGAGTGTTCACCAACCTGGAAGCTCTCTGAACCCTGTACTTTTGAGATTTTTATGGAGGTTTCATCACATAGGCATGATTCATCATTAACTCAATTTCCAGCCCCTCTCCTCTTCCTGGAGGATAGACGTGGGCTGAAAGTTCCAGGCTTCTAATCATGGTTTGGTTTTTCTAATGACTAGCCTTCATCCAAGAGCCCACCAAGAGTTGCCTCATTAGAACAAAAGATGATCTTATCACTCAGGAAATTCTAAGGGATTTAGGAGCTCTGTGTCCAGAACCAGGGTCAAAGACCACATATTTGAACAAAAGATGCTCCTAAGGCTTCCCTGGTGGCGCAGTGGTTGAGAGTCCGCCTGCCGATGCAGGGGACACGGGTTCGTGCCCTGGTCCGGGAAGATCCCACATGCCGCGGAGCAGCTGGGCCCGTGAGCCATGGGCACTGAGCCTGCACATCCGGAGCCTGTGCTCCGCAACAGGAGAGGCCACAACAGCGAGAGGCACGCGTACAGCAAAAAAAAAAAAAAAAAAAAAAAAAAGATGCTCCTAGTATTCTTAACACTCAGGGAATCACAAGGGTTTAAACACACTGATTCAGAAGCTCAGCCAATGCCCTGCCACGGTGGTTATCTCTGCAGTACTCATGCTTGCCCAACCCTCTCTACCTGGGATTGCACAGGAGCAGTCCCACACCTTTACATTCTCCAGGTCCCCGCATTTTCCCTCCACTCCAAAAGTAGGGTTACTAATCCTACTGCAGAATGTGACCCTCCCCTGTCTATATGCTGAAGGTTTCCAGATTTGCATAATGCAAAGGGAGAGAAACTCAGACTCAGAATTCAGTCCTTCCATTTTATTGTTGAGTACCGTAGCATTATGACATCACTGTTTGTTAAAACTACAAAAGGACTTAGAGATCATTTTCTTCATTTACACTCTCATTCCACAAATGGAAGAAGCCAAGCCACAGAGAGGTGACAACAAGCCAAAGGTCAAATGTGTAGGTTAGGGGTAAGTCAGGGATTAGGATGCAGGCTTCCTGACTGCCTATACAGAGTTCTTTCCACTATGGCACCCTATTCTCTGGAGCATTATTCATATGCTTCCCAGGTGTTTTATTTAACAGGTAGGAAGATTGATTGAAACCTTGTTCAGTGTTTCTAGGCAGGTCCAAGAGGTAGCCATGTTGCTTTTTGCCACTTTCTTTTGACAATGCACTGTCCAAACCCTTAGGTGGCCACAAATCAACTTCTCTAAAACCCACAGATTGTTGTGTAAGACTTTGATCAGGAGACAATCATCTTTTTTTTTTTTTCTAATTTGAATCTTACAACATCTTTCCCTACTAAAAAGTCCCCTGCTATCAGCAAACACAAAATGTAGACATCAGTGCCTTAAAGCTTGGTAAGGTTAAGATTCTATTCATCATTTAGAGCTTCCTGCTAGTAGGAAATGTATTCAGGAGAGAGCAAGAACAGATGAAAAAGAATCTCAAAGGGAAAAGAAATAATAGTGCAATTAATGTGATCTGAAACCAAAATAAGAAAATCTACTTTGAAGAAGCAACATCACCAGATACGGGAAATATTTCTTTGGCTGAAGGGAGAATGTTTTGCATCCGATTTCTCTGACAACGAAGTTTTCAAGTTGAAAAATGCTAAGGGGTAAGAGAGAAAGCTTGCTTCTCAGAACCTTATGTTAATGCATATTTGGGGGCATTTTTAGGAATCTGAAGGTAGACAAAGACTGGGATGAACAAATTTAGATGTTTTGTTTCACACAAAGAATTAAGTGATTAGAACTGAAATTAATTAGTATGGAGGTGGAGGAGGAGGTGTTTATCAAGCCACAGATGTTTCCTGATAGATTTGACTATAGTCTTCCTATTAGTTTTAGGAAAGAGATGGTTATGCCGGCAGCACAGAGGTGAAAAGCGAGAGAAGATCAAAGCTGGAATGCACTGGGATAAGACTGATTCAAAGAAGCAGTTCTGCCCCAGGTCTGCAGAACAGAAACCAAAAATGTCATCAGAATAGTCCCTGTGTTTTCATTGCACTTGAGAAAAAAAAAAAATCCTTCTACAAGGAATCACAGCTACTGCCTCTCTAAATGAGTACATTCTAAGGAAGCCCTATATGCATACAAGCAAAGAGGATGCAAAAAATGTTGAATAAATATGCAGTGGATTTAACCAAACTATTCTGCTTCCCCCCCACCCCTTGGCCGCTTTCTTGGATGGTACCATTCAGATAACTGCCTCTCTTTTCCCCTGCATGTGCCTGTGTAGAAAATATTCACGGTTCCAAGGAATCAGCTGGACTCAGGGCCGTGATATCTCACAAAACACTCAGCAACACACAGAGTCTAGAAAAGTGGGTTTTATTGCAAGTTTTCCCAAATGAACACAAATCTGTGAATGGGTTCAAGTTGTTAGAGGTGGCTCAGTTTTACAAGGAGAGACTTCTGCAGCTTTTGATAGCTGCGTATAATCAGCAGGGATCAAGGAAGACCTGTTTTATGCTGTTTCATGTTGGAGCAGGTTGTTTTATCAAATGACCGTAGTATAATTGAGTGATCAAAGGATGGTTAAGTCACAAAGCCATGGAATATTCTAGTTACAGGATCCTCTATGGCTGTAAGGTTTACAAAATATTTAAGGTAGAAAAACATTGCATAGCAGGTGCCTCTGAAGCTCAAGCTGGTTCCCCAGCATTGGTAAAATATTGGCTTCCAATTTCCTTTCCTTTATCTGATGATACCCATGCAGGTTTTTACTTTTCATCAGTGATTGCTGCCCTTGAGAATGAATTTGAAATAGAAAAGTTTTGCAAGAAACTCATAATCAACACAACTACTATGTCATCCTTGGATGCCTCTTGAAATAATCTCAGTGCTCATTTCTGCCACTCATATTTTTTCCCTTCAAGGGTCAATTCACTTCTTCTCAAGAACACACCAGCCCCCATGAACTCTCAACGCCTCCACCTTTACCCTTCAGGAACTGATTGTTCAAAGGGCTGCCTTGTGACATTTTCTGTGTTTTTGTCTTGCAGAGCTATTTGACCTTCCCTATTTCCCTCTCATCTTCCCGGCTACATGCTAAATCAAATTCTCTGTCCAAGAGCAGTAGCATTTTCCCCCACCTTTCAGCCACTGTTTGGACACGTGCTTAGTGAACTTACATATTTTAAAAACATACCAACAGAAAGTTAAACATACAGGAAACTTCCAATACTTTCATAAGCTCTGTCCTACCCACAGCTAACAAATCCACAAGGAGAAAAACACACTAAATCGCCATGATTCACTGGGGTCGCACAGCAGGAAAACCTATTCATCCACTATGATTGCTTCAAACAACTTGCCGAAGATAGGTGTTATATTAATCTAAGAGATTCCTGGTATTGCAGTGTGGCCTAATGTAATTCTTAGCTGTTAAGTACCTTTATTGATTCCAAAGAATTCATCGGAGAGACACAGAATAATAAGGTACATTAACACTTCCACGATGCATAATCCTTCTCAGGAAGCTTTGATGCCCTAAAGGACCGGAGCTGAGAAAAATAATTTTCTCTCCAGTCTCCTGTGACTCTTCTCCAAGAAGGAAGGCAATTTGTCTCAGCAAGGTTTGCATTTCGCTGTTTTCCATACCCAATACAATAATATTATCGTATTAATCTTCTGCTTGCAAAAGGAATGTGCAATATTTACAAGTGTTTATTTTTGTTGTTGCTCTTTAAATAATGCATGTTGTTTCTTCACAAATCCTGGGATTAAAAGAAACTGCTCAGTTCTAACTACATTCCACAAAATAGGAAAATTGATAAGCCCTAAATAATACAATCCACACCAGTTTTCCTGGCACTGGATTTAACTTGTTCTTTACCTAGAAGTGTGGGCCATAGAAATCAGCGTGTAGAGAAGAGGTTGAGAAGCTTGGAACTCTCTGGGGCATGATAGGGTTCCTGAACTGAGGATTGAAGAGGGAGCCCATCCGTTTAGTTACTCCGTCATGCAAGTTGTGTTTATTGGTTGTCTACCATCTGCCAGGCACACTGCCGTAGCCATAGAAGCCAACAACTCAGGCCTGGTCCTTGCCTTCATGGAGATTATACTCCAGTGGTGAACAAATCATCAGTCATAACCTTATGCCCACATATTTACTCATAGTGCCCCAGGGGAGGCTGAGGCACAGGCTGAGAGGATGTGCCCTTGGTTCCACCTCCTCTCCCTAGGCCTTCCAACGTGAACCTTAGGCACTTCGGTCTTTTAAGACATCATGGTGAAAATCACAGTGGAAGTTAGGCAGGAATAAGCTTAGAAAGGACACTTTGGTTCTAACGTCTATGGGGCTTAAAGAAACACTGAGTCCTCAATACTAGATTTTTTGCCCTAGCTCTGACATCTTGGATAATTCAGTCCTGCCTTGGGAACTTGGATTTTGTCTTCTGTATAATCAGGATGTCAGGATGGATGGTGAGTGAAGTTCCTTCCGGAGCCTTAAGATTCTCTGTCTCAAACCACAATTTTTCTATTTTCTATTTTCTGTTTGCATCCACCCTCCAAGCAAGGATCTTTCAGATCCTTCCATGTCTTTCTTGCCTTCTTACCTTTTCACAGGTCGTTCTTTCTGCCTGGAATGATGACCTCTGCCTGAATAACTCTAATCCAGTCTCCAAGTCTCCCCTTAAGGGTCACTCTTCTGATCTCTTCACTCTAATTGATGTCATCCTATTGCACGCCACCACGGCTGCCCTCACAACCACTGCCTTCTCTAATTCCATTGTTTTGTACTCATCTATGAGTACATTTGTCTAATGACTATCTCTGCAACAGGGCTGCAAGTTCCATGAATGCAAAGGCCATGACCGTAGAGCTTATCGCTGTTTTTCCAGAACTTAGTCCACAGCCAGTGCTCAATACATACTTGGCAACGGAATGGATGCTTGAATTTAAAGGACTGATCTTTTCATGCTAGCTCATTTTTAGATTATGTTCTAAACCTACCATTCCGTTTTCCCAAAGATTTCCATTCTAAGCTGAAATGCTTTGTTTCCAAAAACTCCAGAAAATCCATTCCTCTTTTTTTTTTTCCATTTGGTTGACAGTGTTCAGCTGTTGTTTGGAGCAGTATTTTTCACAGTGTCTGTCTCCCGACCTTGACAAATTAGCAGTCACTTAAGAAGCGCTTCTCTATGCTTTTGCCCAAGGACTTTATAAAAGGTTAAAATAAACCTTTTTAAAAGATGAGCTTTTATTGGCAATTTATTTCTCTAATTGATGGAATTAAAATAAGAGTGGCAAATTAGCCAAGTTTGATCTCAGGTACAGGGATTGGACGTGAGTAATCCCCGTAATGCAGTCCTAATTGCCATCTGCATGACTCTGGGAGAGGAACATTCCATTATTGATTTAGCCTCTGATGCTAATCTTAGAACCAGAACCAACCAATAGTTCTTCAAATTGCTACTCTCAGGCGCCGTCTGCTGCTTCTGTAAATTTAGACCATGAGGCCCAGGAAGCTGCCCGTGGTGTACCCAATGCCTGATGAGGGGACACCTTAGCTGCCTGAGGAGACCCGGAATGGGGAGGAACTCTGGGTTCTGAAACACTGGGGAAAGTACAGATCGTCAGAACAGCAAGAGCCAACAGGCAGTGTCTTAAAAGAAGAACCACACTAGCAAATCTATGAGGTCAGCAAGCTTGAGAGTAGGAACAGCAGTAGATCAAATTGGGGGTAGACTTGTATTGCCCTTGGTGTACCCGTCAGGCTGCCCTCCTGAGGGTCTGTTTCTCACTCCTTATCAAAATTGCTCTCCTCGGTGCTAATTCCTGTTCTTAATTACCCTGATAAGGGAGGCAGCTTGCTGTGGTGAAGGGCCAGGGAATCTGTTATCACAGGGACAGGGATTTAAATCCCAGCTGACAAGCATAGGATCTTTAGCAATATCTAATTACCTTTTGGCTGAACTACCGTTTCCTCTTATAAAACCTGGGGATAACAAGAGCTCCTTCATCAAGTTTTATGTAGTGCAGACAAGGATCAATAAAGTATTACTTTCCTGTCCTTTGTAACTATTAAAGTCTGCATTTGTTAACTCTCAGGTAACAAGAGCTTTATCAGAAATAATGTCTCAGTCTGAAGAAGTTACTGTGTGTTGGTAAAATGTCAGATACTAGAATGTGTGTGTGTGTTGAGGACTGGGTACCTTCAGCTCAACGTGGTAGATTGAACCATTAGTCTCTGCTCTTCATTCCTCTGAAGCTGACTTTTTTTTTAACATCTTTATTGGAGTATAAGTGCTTTACAATGGTGTGTTAGTTTCTGCTTTATAACAAAGTGAATCAGTTATACATATACATATGTCCCCATATCTCTTCCCTCTTGCATCTCCCTCCCTCCCACCCTCCCTATCCCAACCCTCTAATGAAGCTGACTTTTTTTTATCTTGTCATGCCTCATGGACCCAGTAACTAGGCTCTTGGCTTTTTTCTTAAAACTGAGCACCCTCAACCTCCACACCTACAACGCCATCAGATTATCCCTACTCTTGGTTACCCCTGGCCAGGGACTATGTCTAGATTCCTGGTGCCCATGCTCACCTGCTTGGTCAGCCTTGATTATTTGCATACAGAGCCCCCCCTACTAAGTGAGATATGCCCAATTCTTGAATTCCTGTCATTAATGATCTGTTCTCCTTCAACACTGACTTGAGGACAGGTTGTGACATATGGCCAGTTGTCCTTTTTTGCAAACCTCTGATGGTGTGAAACCACGTGATCAGCACAAACATTTAGTAGGTAAACCACTATGGGCACTGCATTTGTAATCAACTGTGTTTCCAGTAGTCTTATCTGCACAGAGGACCTATTGCTATTTTCCTGCTATAAAGATGGGTTAAAGCATTGTAATTAATTCTTAAACCACTGAGAAGATAACTAGAACGGGAAAAAGTACTCAGGATTTCTTATAAAGTGGATTAATCCAAAGCTGACCTCTTTGTCAAGGAGATCACTTAGCACCAATTGCAAAATTTCCCAACACCCAAGCGATCGTTTGATGGAGTTCACCACACTCCAGTCAGCACTGTTCAAGTTGCTAATTATTTATTTGGATTAAAACCTTGGTAATGAGAAGAAACTTTGAGAGGTCTCATGCAAAGCCATGCTAGGATTACAGTGAGAAAGCAACTAACAATTTCTAGGAGGTTCCTTCTGCTTTGGGAGAAGAAAAAGTCTAGGATACAATTCCTGCCATGAAGATGAAGCTTCTATGATGAATGAAACCAGCAGGGATGAGATAAGTTGAGAAAAATACTGTCATGAAATAATGACACAACTAACACATCACTCAGCTTTAACCAATATCAAGTTAATTTCAGATTCTCCTCTTTTTAAAGAAATAAAATACTACAGATACAGGTGAAGCCCTCACCCATTAAATTTCCCTCTCACCCAGGGGTAAATGTGAGTCTGATTTTGTTGTGCATTATTCTCAGTCATAATTTTATACTTTTACTATGTGCATAGGCATCCATTAGAAAACATTTAGTCTTGTTTTCTTTGTCTTAAAATTTTACATTCCATCACACTCTGTGTATTTCTTCACAACCTGCTCTTTTGACTCAACATTGTTTTTAGATTCACACGTATTGATACATATAGACCTAGCTCATTCATTTTAAATGCTGTATATTATCCCATTTAAATACTGTAATATATATGTTTTGTATCCATTTCTTCTACTGACAGTTAAGCTACTTGATTTTTATTTTTCCTTTATAACTAGTTCTGCAATGATATTCTAGAACTTATCTCAGTATTCACGCTTGAGAGTTTTTCTAAGTTATACGCCTAAAAGTAACTGCAATTTCAACGTCCTATCTATGACATGGTATATTTTCCTCTTATTTAGCTTATTTTATAGGTATTTCACTAAAGACTTACATTTTTCTCCACAGTGGTTTTGTACTTATTTTGATAGATAAATATTTCTTGCCTCTTAGAATTCATGTTGCTTTTGATGATGGATTTCTTCTTATTATTATTATATTTCTAATTTGTTTCTTTTTATTGATCTTGTATCCAGAAATCTTGTTGAATTTGTAGTAATAAATAGCATACATATATTGGGCTTTTTTCAATGTAGATAATCACATCATCAGAAAATACTGACTGTTTTGTTTCTTCCTGCTGTATATGATTTCATTTACTTGCAGAATTGGCTATCGGTAATACAGATAGAAACAACTACAGTGATTATCTTTGTTTTATTCCTGAACTAAAGCGAATGGCTCTAATACTTCACCAGTTGGAATAGTTTTTGGCATGTTTTTAGGTAAAGTAACTTCCCTTTTATTTCTGTTTTTGTTTGTTTTGTCTTGTTCTATTAATTTCTATCATGAGGATTTTATCAAAAGCTTTTTGCATCTATTAAGGTGACCATATGGCTTTTCTCCTTTAATTAATACAATAAAATCATTGAAATGTTTTCAGATTTTATGCTATCTTTTTATTACTTGGGCCAATATTATTATTTTTTATATCTTACTGGCTAAAAGTATGAATATATTTTCTGCTAGAGTCAAAGGCAAGAGCCCTCTGTGAAACTGAGACCAATTTATACAGTAATATCATATGTTCATCCATCTGACCCCTGGGTTCCTGTTCTTTTCATTCAAAATAAAGCAGGGATCCTCCATCTACACAGTAACCATCCACATGGATGCAGTAAACCTCTTCCCACTGTTTTCATATTTACCCTTGGAGCTGTGGTCAGCCATTGTCTATACAACTAGGGAATGAGGGAATGCATGACCCTGCTCTGTTGGCTGCCTGGATCTTTTCCTTAGGGAGTCATGGCCATGCGTGGCCTGTAATGTGTTGGGAATTGTGTCAATGATGTTGGATCTCAGTGACATCATTCCCACAAGAATGAACCCCACCTGAGAGGACTGGGGAGACAGCATCTCTGCAGACACCCTGGAAGGCTCTCAGTTCACCCTAGAACTTAGGAGTTTTTTATATCTATAATGCCTGCTCTCGGAACCCCTGTGCCCAGGGTCACTCCTAACTCTAGTCTCTCAAGATTCTCTTTCAAAGATCCCCTCATGTTTAACCCTCTCTCTCCTGCATACAGAACACTAGGTATTTCCCACTTATTCCATCCCTGTGTTCACTTACTGGTAGGTTTAGTCCAGGGTTACTCAAACAGGTGGGTCCCAGTGTCTGTGGTGTATGAAAGGTTCTCTGGCAGCTGTGATGCTGACAGAGGGTTGAGAACCACTCAGAAATACTCTAATGTTAAGAGTGGTTACATATGAATTATATGGTCTTTGCCTCTTTTATACATACATTTCTGAATTATTTCCAAGTAGCTTTTCTTTTAAAGAGAAAAATAGAGCAAATTTCATAATCTACAGGAAGATTTGAATTTGTACAACTTATCCAGTTTTCCTAGAATAGGCCAGAGGTGCCTGACACACAAAATCCACACCATCCATGTACTGGTCCCAGTCACTGCATTACCCAGAAGCTTGTTAGAAATGCAGCCTCTCGGGCTCCACCCCAGACCTGCAGATCAGAGCCTACCTTTTAACAAGGTCCCCAAGGGATTTGTGTGCACATGAAAGTTTGAGAAGAGCTGATCTATTGAACCAAGAATGTCCTGGGCTTTAAGTATCTCCTAAGATAAGAAAGTTCCCAAGATGAATATCAGTAGGCCGTCTCTCACAAGCTCCAAGAAGGCTAACTTATTAACATTAAATCAAAAATTCAAGTTAAGTGTTCCTAAGTGTTCCTCTCTGAAGCCACAGCGGTAAACTGTGTTTTAGTCACATTTGCCCATAATGCCATATATGCCATAAATACAAGGAATCCTCTCCAATATGAACATAATTCCTTTAGCAATCATTCCAAAGGTAAATGAGGCTCTGCTTACACTTCTCCTACTGCATGAAGTATTTCTGTAACTCATTTAGAACATGTATCAGGATGACCTAACCCAACTTGTATTTTTGTTTCTACTCAAATATTTGGACTCAAATATGCTCCTTGTTGAAATATGCATTAATTTCTCCTTGCTCTGCTTTCCAGGGGAATGGAGAAGAGCTTATCAGGGCCCTAGAATAACAAATTACATTTCTAAAAATGAGAACCCATAATAAACACAAGATTGTTCAGATTCAGAGGCTATTTATCAAAGCCCCTGAAGGATTTTGAAACACATAAGTTCCAAGCTTCTGGGGGAAGAATTTTAAATGTTCCTGCGATGTTCTCAATGTGTCAGTTTTTGACACAAAATAACTTCACTACCGGGGTCCTCTGGTGGGTGTCTTCATAAACACCATTTCCCATCTATTCAGAAGATGAAATACATGAAAAGGGCTTTATTGGGCATGTTTTTCTTTATCCTCTGACAGTCAGACAATCACAGAAGGCAAAGAAGTCGAGAGAAAGCAGGAAACCTATACACACAAAAACCAGCAGACAAATGAGGTTCCCATCCCAACAGCACCTCACCTGCTTTCCAAGCTCCTGAAGCGTGTACCTGGGACGGAGGTGATGGTTACATGCAGTGCCTGATGGCGGCCACTTGGCATGACATTTCCTACGGGCTGAGAATCAGTGCTGTTGAGCGGATTTAACTCATCTGCTGAAACGGTGGTGGCGAGGCACACATCTCCTCTTAACACACGGCACACAGCTACCTGTGGCCACGTAAGAGAGCTTGGTACTTACCCCAGTTTTGAGGTCCCACTCCAGTTGGGTGAGTGTCCCCAGGAGGAGAAAGAATATTTGAAATGGCAACAAACGAACACTTGCCCACTGTTTGTGGTACTGAGTTAACAAAAGAGCAAGGTCAGGTCATCAGAGACATTTGCCTTTAATTTGGACAATAATCTTCCTTGAGATTTCCTATGTTGCTCACTTTAGGTGATTCCTGAAAATGGGAAAAAAATCTTCAGTACATGAATTGCAGTATGTGAATGAATTGGTTTATGAGCACGACTATTACTTTTTCATAATATAAAGGGCCATATTTGAAAAGAAAATGTTGTTTTAAGCTTTCCCTTGGTGTTCAGAGTCCATTCAATATTCCCGATTTATGTCTTCAAACCAGCCGACAGCTTCTAGAAAATCCCAGGCCAGTCAACGTGCACTTCTAGAGTATGCTTTTAAGTAGGAGAACTGCTAAGGTTTAAAAAGAAAAAAACGTGACAGACATCTACACATTGTTTCTTCTGGAACCTGATCTTAGGATCAAGGCTATCTGTGTGGGAGCTCTGAGCCGACCTTGAGCCTTTCTTTCTAGCAGAGCCAGTGCTGCTGCCCAAGGGTGGGCAGAGAAACTTCCCCGTGGGATTTTTAGTGGGGTCACAAGCTACCGGGCCAGGATGTCAAAGCCCTGAATACTCTTTGTATAACTTTGCACAAAGGTGCTGTTCAGAAAGTCTGCAATCAAGTGGATACTTTTTGCCCTATTAGCACAAATTAGTTCTATTGATTGGTTTATTGGATGGCACCAAGCACAGAGCTGGTTTCCAAAAGGATAACACCTACACGGTGCCTGCGTGATTTAATTAGAGAGACCGCATAAGGGATACACAAAGGTACCATATGCAAGGCAGTGGAACTGGACAGGACAGAGCAGGTGCCACGCAGAGGGTGATAGAGCACATGGGTTTTAATATCTACTGGCTCTTCAGTTACGTCCTTAGTTGGCAACTTATTAGCTCTGTGGTCTTACGCTCACTTCTTAACCTCTCTGAGCCTCTATTTCCTCATTCACTAAATGAGTGATAATGTTAGTCCCCATCTCCAGAAGCTGAGTAAGTACTAAAGAGTTAACCACTCCCATCTACGTAAATGGCACAAGCCAGCACCTCGGAGTCTTTCTGGACATTCCCCCTCCCCTCTCCTCACATCCACCAACTCATCAAGTCCTGTGCATTTTCCTTTTTTGAGATCTCCCCATTCCACTCATACCTCCCCATTTCTTCTCCTGCCACACCTCGCAGGCGACAAGGTGCTGGGGTCGTCTCTTCATTGGTCTCCCAAATTGTGGCTGATCTACTCCAACCATTCAGAACTCTGGAACTAGGGCAATCTGCTAAAATGCAGTCAGACTCTTCCCCCTCTCTACCCCTTGGCTGTAGCTTGAACTTGGCAGTGGCTTCCACTGCATTTACCCTTCATGTGTCCTTCACAGTCTCCAAGCTGCCTCTTTACCACTCACCACACACCCACCTTGTTCATTATTTTCCAGCCACACCTGGTCTGCTCTCAGTTTCTCCAATTTTCCATGTTCTATCTTCCCTCAGGGGCTGTGTATGTGCTATTGTCTCTACTTGAAGTGCTCTGATCCTACTTCTCTCCTCGTTTTCTCCTGCTCATCCTCCAAGCCTCAGCTTACCTGTCCTTTTCCTGTGCACTTTCCTCTAAACCCCCAGGCTAATTAATCGGATCTCCAGGAAGTGCAGTTCATTCATCAGAACCCTCACCCGAGCACAGACATTTATTTATATCACTGTTCAACGCATGCCTGTTCCCACACTAGTCCACCCTCCCGTAAGGGTAGAGGCAGTGCTTGTTTTGCACACGACGTTATTCACAGACTCTATCACAGCTCCTGGCCGTGGGGAGTATTTGATGAATTTGGCTGAATAGTTGAATAACTAAATAACTGATCAATGGGTAGAGCTGAGTACAACGCCTGGCACATTGGAAGAAACCTTCTCTGCCTGCGATGGATTATTATTATGGTTGTTGGTTGGGGTGAAAAAAAAGATGGTGAACGGAGACAGAAGATGGGAACTTCAGTTCAGCCCCGCACATTGTAGCAGAGCTGCCAGAGGCCCGCCCTTATCCTCCGGGTCCTCACCTCTACACGCAAGACTCTCTGCCTGAGCAGTTTCTTGTTTGTATGTTTTGTTTCTGGCTGCAGGAACCTTTTCTATGATCACTGAGGAAAAGCCAGAGGTGCCGGAGAGCTAACACCCCTGGAAGCAGCCTTCAGCAACAGATGACCAGGGGTTTGCAGGGCGATGCTGCAGCGTCCTCTGCCCTGGGTTGGTAACGCTCATGTTCCACACTGCTTCTCGGCATTCCCCGGTGGGGCTAAGCTCTACTTGCCCGCCTCGTTGAATACTCCATCCCTTTTGCTTCCTCCCCTTCCCTAGAGCACTTCCTTACTTCCCTACTGGTGCTCCCTGGGATCATCCCACAAGTGAACCACTTGCACATGACTTTGTCTCGACTCATACTCTGAGGAGGCCGTATGATGCCCACAGTTTCACGGTGAGGAAGACAAACTTTAAATCCATCGTGACTGGGTTAACAATATCTACACTTACTCTTAGCACCTTTTACCTTGTAGGGCACGGCTGAGGTCCTGGAAGAGGCCCTGTAATCCTTGTTTGAGCTTCAGACCCAGATCTGAGGGGCAACATGTGCCTTCTGAAGATGCCTTTGCAAGAGGAGCTACAGAGTCTGGCTCCAATTCCCCAAGTGCCAGGTGCAGCACCCCCGACAAAGCTGAAACCCTGGTTTTGAGGGGTGTAGAGTCAGTGACAACAGACTATAAAATCTAGGAATATAGAAAGGAGTTTGCAGAACTGTCCAGCTCAGTTCCAATCTATCTCAGAGTTCCTTACCTTCATTCCACTCCCAACACATCATGTGAAAAAACAGGCATTTACTGTGATTTGGTGATTCTCAGGTGAATGACTTGTCGGCATGCACACAAACCCTGGTGGAAAGAAAGGGCGGAGCCTGTTGGATATTGGGGAGAGGATGGGACATGGACACTTGACAAACTCTGTACCCCATTCTGTTGCCTTTCTGATGACCACACATTTACATTACCATCCTGTCCCACAGGGCCACCTGGGTTTATGATCTTTGCTGTGGCTTAGCTCAAATAGAAACCCTCAGTGAAAGCTTCCCTGACCACTGAGGCTGAATAAATCACTGCCTCCTCTTGGTCCCCATAGCAATACATAAGCTACTGTGCAAGATTCTGCTAGCATCCATCCCCCGCCGCATTAGAATGAAGTGGGCACACCTCTCTCACCCCTTCAAGTCTTTCATATTCACCCCTATCTTCTTTTTTTCTTTTTGAGGTGAAATTCACCTAACATCAAACTAACCGTGTTAAAGCGAGCATTTCAGTCGCATGTGGTACATTCACAATGTTGTGTAATCAGCTAGTTCCAAAGCATTTTCATCACCCCCAAAGAAAACCCCATACCCACTAGGCAGTTACTCCCAACTTGCTTTCTGTCTCTCTGTATTCTTAGCACTAAGCATGTAGTTAGCATTTGATACATTCTTTTTGGGGGAATGAATGATAATTTACTGTGATAAGAGGCAAGGGGTGGAGCTGCAGCATCTTCAAATCCAAGCACAGGTGGTTGAAAGGATCACTCTGGATCCAGACTGCCTGAATTTGGATGCCAGGTTTACATCTGCCTAACTCAGCAAGATAGCTAAACTTTTGTGCCTCAGTTTCCTTGTCTATGAGATGAGAACAAAAACAGAATCTACCTTGAGGAGATGTTATGTCAATTAAATGAATCAGTATGTATAAAACACTCAGAACAGTAGCTGGCATGTAGAAAACCAGATCAGTGTGTGCTAAATAACAAGTGACACCCTACACTATTGCTGTTGGAGTAATAGCCTCTTAGTTCATCTTCCAAGAGAGAGTTAGAACAGAAATCTACACCTAGAAAACTGCCATGCTGACATGCGACGGCTCTCCATGAAAAGGATGTTCATGCTGCATTTGCTCTTAAGTAACTGTCCGTCCTCTTATCCCACTCCTGCCACCCTGACCACTCCACCCCACCGCCCTCCCCCACCCCAACACCCAGACTACTGCCCTAGTCTCAGTTGTGTGTATTAATGCGACCAGCATGCAAGTTCCAGGAGGGTAGGGGCCATGTCTGTTTTGTGCATCTCTGTTTTCCCTACACCTAGCACATAATCAACACTCAGTGATTGACGGTTGAATAAATAAATTAACTAATGTATACAATGATCTATCCTTCCAACCATAAAATTTCAGAATATATTACCATCTCTGCCTCCTCAGCTGCTCCCTCTGCTTCAAAAAGGAACTTGTCAGAGCATAAAAGCTCATGCAAGGTGTACTCCTCCCTCAGCTTCCTGTCTGTACCTGTTCACACCTCCTCTTTCCACCTGTCCTTGGTGGGGGAGGGAAGAGAGTGACAGGGGATAAGGGTTACTGATCCCTCGTGTCCCTTTGCCTCTGAGCTGGTCCCCACACAGCTTTATGTTCTAGCTGGGCCTCAGCCTTGATGTAAAACTCTCCAGTTCCATATAAATAATGGTTGTAATTAATAATAAATGAACAGCCTGGGAGATTGCAGAGCAGAATTTAGTGGCTGGAGATTTACACAGCTGTATTCAGTGCCAATAGGAGTCATGGATATGGAAAAAAAAACGGTGGAGCTACCATCTCAGATCCAGGACACTGCTAAGAGGCACCAGGCAACTGGCAGCTCTCAGGCTTGTAGAAAATCGCAGTTGTAATCACAGTTTCCTGGGTTTAAAGGAGAGGAAGGTATTTTTATCTTTTTGGCCTTTCTTCCTCCAAATCAGGGTTATATCCCCCCAAAGTCCAAGCAATTTATTTGGGGAAAGGCAGAAATCTGAACATGAAAGCAAGGCTGGGGAAAGGATTTGGGTACATGGAAGGAAAATGAAATAAGAGCGCTGTGTACTTTTACAAGAACCAGTGGGACCAATGAGTCTTGAAGAGATGATGAAGACTGACCTCTACAGAAAGCAAACAAAAATGGACCACAGGATGCACGGTTGGGGTAAAAACCTCTTAGCTCAGATGTACTCACTGAGTGCAGTGGGTGAGCTTCTTCATTACATCCGGTCCTTCCAGGCAACACACGTCTACATTTCCCAGTCCAGTTCCTCCACCTTCTTCCAAATCTTGATTTCCTGAGATGGAAGTCAACAGCTGCAAACATTTTCAAGGTCACTGGCTGATCAACTGCCCATAGCCACAAAGAGGCAGGAGGTAGAACAATGCCAGGTTGCTGACAGGATTCCAAGACAACATGTGTGAAGGGCTGAGCCTAGTAGCTGACACATAGCAAGCACCTAATGAGTAAAAGCCGTCACTGTGATGTTCCAGGCTCAGGGCTGCCTGATACCTGTATACTGTCCCATTTTCTCTACGTGAAACACACTTGAGATTCAGAACTCTGCTCAAAAGCAGCTCATAGCACTGTAGAAAATGGCATTTTGTAACCACACATTTTTTCTGAGTGCAAAGGAGAATACTGTTCTTCAAGTACTGTTGTACTTAATTTATAGAAGCTGAACTGAGGCTTTAAGATGTTAGGTAACTTGGCCAAAACTACAGCTTGTAAATGACAGAACTGTGATTTGAACACAGATCTGTCATTTCTAAAGTCCCTGAACAACAGCCTCCCCTGTCCTGGACCTCCAGGTTAACATCTCTATGTGAAAAGAAAAGGGAGAGCGGTCACTAGGAAACTTAGGGGCTCACCAAGCCAAAACTTACCAGACTAGGGACTTCCCTGGTGGTCCAGTGACAAAGAATCCACCTTCCAATGCAGGGGACGTGGGTTCGATCCCTGGTCAGGGAACTAAGATCCCACATGCCGTGGGGCAACTAAGCCCGCGCACCACAACTACTGAGCCTGCGCACCACAACAAAAGATCCCTCATGCTGCAATGAAGATGTCGCGTGCTGCAACTAAGACCCAACATAGGCATGCATGCATGCATGCATAAATAAATAAATAAATAAATAAAATATTAAAAAAAAACTTGCCCGACTAAACACAATTCCTTCTGGACGCGATGGATGAGGGAGACACCCTGGACATACACAGATCATATAAGACGTTGGATAAGGAACCGTAGTGACCGTGTGGCCAAGATGAAGAGATCTGAAGTAGATATTGGTACAGCTGACTAGAAATATTGGGTGCAGGCTTTGAGGAGGCTTCACGCATCCATCCCAAGCAAGGAAAATGTCTAAGTTTTTATTCATCCCATGCATAGTTACAGTTGGTGAAATGGCAGGGTGCTGTGGAGGCACTAAAAGAGATGCCAGAAAACAGGCATTGTCTTAGGTCAGATCCCCTAGAAGCAGAGCCTGAGAAAAAGACTTGGGGGCATTTAACTTTTTGAGGACATTCTCTTAGGAGAAAACTGCAAAGGAGTAAGAGAAGCAGGATAGGAAAAGAAATAAGATAGGATGTAGTCTCAAAGAACATTTAGCCTAGGCCTGATCCACAGGAACATTCTGGAACCTAAATTATATTGCCAAGCTGTCCTCACCTTGAGGCATGGGGCTGGATTTTGCACTCTGCATAAGTCCATCATGTCTCTGGGTTTCCCCTCCCAGGGTGGGGCATCCCATCAACAGAGGGCAGTTCTCCGGAGAAGGGAGTAGCTCTGGGCCGTTAGCAGCCAACACTCACAGCAGCTGGGGAATGGTTGCATGGCGGGCACCAGAACAGTCTACTACAGACGTTTTCCCTATAGGAAATGCCACGACAGCGAGAGGAAATCTCAGTAGAGAGACCCAGCCAGGCACTGCGTGGGGTGCAGAAGAGGCCAAAAGAGCAGGTATGATTAAGAGGCTGATGAGAAGTGATTCTGAACATGAGAATGGTACGGTGGGTAGGATTATTGCTTTCATTTCTTCCCCCCCGGTTATAAAATTAAATGTCCCTGCCATTGCCATGGCTTCATGGTAGACTGAGGGCACTTCTTCACCCCTTGTTTTGGGCCTGATTTGCTTTGGTCAATGAAATATTAATGAACACCATTTGCACAGGAGCCCTGAACATGCCTCCTGCACTGCTGTGAACCTCCATGGAAAGGGCATAACCTCAGCGGCTACTGGTCAAGGAGAAACGTAGGGAGTAGACATCAACCCAACTGCCACTTTGAGCCACATCCGGCTGAGACACAGCTGACCCACAGACCACAAGCAAGAGGATAAATGTTGTTGTAAACCCACTGGTTGGTAGGCAGCAGGATCTAATTGACTAGAGGGAAAGATTTTAATGGTTCACTTTTACAACTGTAAGTGGAAATAGAATTTTATTAGGGCACCTGTACTAAAAACACAATTTTAAACGATAAACAGAGTTCACCACCTCCTGATATGCCATCTCCTCTCATTGGATTTTGTCTAGTCCACCTTTTCCTGGCCTAGAAAAATATCCCAATGACTTCATTTATCAGATGGGGAGACTGAGGCAACAGAGTGAATGACTTTGGGGACAGTCCTCACCCAGCGGAGAGTGGGGACGGGTGGATGGATGCCCAGCCTTCCTCCCCACTGCAGTGTTGACTCTGAGGTTGATTGCTCACCAGGTGCCCGCAGGGGCAACACTCAGTAACACTCTCTCTCTTGTCTTCTTTCTTCCTTGCTTCACTCTCCTCACCTCCTCACAGAGCTTTGTGGGACTGTCTCCCAAATAAACTCTCTACTCCCAAGCCCTTGTCTCAGTATCTGCTTCTGGGGAAGACCCAAACTAAGGCTCTGTGCCACTTCTTCCCAATGCTGTTTGAAATGGCAAAGGGGAAAAATGAATGTTAGTAATGGTTTGACTAGAGAAACAGAACTACAACGAGTGATATACAATGAGGGCTTATTATGGGAATTAGACCTCAAGGCAGTCCCTTAAACTATTATACTATTTTGGCCTTCTGCTTCAAAAGTTCTAAAATTTGATAAACTCCTCCAAATAAAAGGTCTGAATAATTTTCTTGATGTGCCACACATTTCTCTACAGGGGGCCATTCAGTGGAGTGAGCATAATGTATATTGAGTAACCATTGGTCAAAATAGTTGAAGTACTTTGTTGACCTGAAATGTTAGTTGACACGCTTG
The DNA here is from genome assembly GCF_949752795.1 of Hyperoodon ampullatus. NCBI lineage: Eukaryota > Metazoa > Chordata > Mammalia > Artiodactyla > Ziphiidae > Hyperoodon > Hyperoodon ampullatus. Next base: position 21,429,914 of record NC_136927.1, read on the forward strand.
GACCTTCTCTGGTAGGAGTGAACTTCACCCATGAAGGTAAAGGTCACCATCCCTGGCTGCTGAATCAGAAGTTCAATGGACCATGGTTGTTTGCCACCATTACAGCATCACTGCCTCAAAGTTGTTTTCCAGAGTCTGCTTCAAAAGAGGCATAGAACTTATACCTAAGGAATGAATGCCCTGTCCAACCAGCTTTGGTATTGTTGCTTTTCTTAGAACATTGAGAAAATTAGCACATGTGGAAATCATGTATGTATTCAGTTTGTTCCCATTCTAACTTGACTCATGTTTGAAGAATGTGACATTGGATTATAGGACATTAAAACTGGGCAAAGGAGAAATATTTCCCTATTTGCCGTACACATGCATATATTCACGTACACACACACACACACACACACACACACACACACACACACACATAAAGCCCTAAAGTGCAGGATCCAACTTCAGAGTGATAAATATATCCCATCCAGTCAATGAAAGGATCAAAGGAGAAATGAGAGAGAGAGAGAGAGAAGGTGAGAAAATGTAGTATAAAAAAGGCCAATTAAAAAAAAATAGAACATGACTACAGAGGTAATATGATTTCAAGTAAATCATCTCTACTAACTTTTTAAGAGCTAGATTTTTAAAAGAAAATATACAATTTAACTGGGCAGATATGTGTATGTCTACTGAGACTTTGAATATACCTTATGTAATCAGCAAAACTTCTCCTTCCTGTATCCATGTTGTTGCTCTCCTTTGACGCTGACTCTGACCTTGGCCGTGTGACTTAATCTGGTCAATGGGACAAAAGCAAAGGTGACAAGAGCAGAGACAAGAGAAGTGTTTGCACACCGAGCCTTTCCTCTCTCGCTGTTCTTGGAAATCTGCTGTCACTATGTGAAGGAGCTGGGCTAGTGTGCTGGCTGCTGAGAACCGTGCAGCCAATCAATCCCTCCACCTCAGCCAACAACCAGCCAACTCCAGAAGCAGCGCTGCGGACATGACCATGACACGACACTGAGCACAGATCTGAGTAAGCCCAGACAAGGCCAGCACAACGGCGCCGCTGAGCCTAGCTCACATTGTCAATTCACAGAAGCACAAGCTAAGTCAATGGCTGTTATTTTAAGCTCCTAAGGTGGAGCTTAAGCTTTAAGGTGGTTTGCTATGCAAACCTAACTGGTACGCTTGACATTATGACATGAAGTACAGCAGAAGGAAGTATAAGACAAGGTCCCTGCCAATAGGGACCCACAATCTAGTTGGGAACCGAAGAATGTAGAATAAAATAGCCAGGTAGTGAGGCAGCATGCTGTCAGCATTATGTTCTGGATTAATACATTATAGAAAAGGTGCTAATTAGGAGGTACAAGCAGGAAGTGAGAAAGAAGTAAAAGGTGTGAGCTAATGATGTGTCTTTAGAGAAGGCAAGGTAGGACAGCCTGAACTCGTACAATCCAGGGAGGTACTTGGCGGGGGGACATGGGAAAGGAACACATGCAGGGAGTAGGGTAACAGGAGGGCTCGGGGTCTTCTTGGCAGAAACTAACATCAAAACAGAAGGCAATAGACAACTGCTCAAAAGTCAGAAATAATTTAATTCTCAGTTAAGTCCAATAATGTGCTTACCTTAGAGGCTGTACTGGGACGTTAATGAGGATGATGAACTGTCTGGATATCTAGGGTTCCATCTGCCCAGCCCTTCTCTTCAGAGCCCCGTGATCCCCATGGCAACTCTGGGCCATCATGTTATTACTCTGGGTCTTTGCTTGGCCCAACGAATCCTCCCAGAGGGAGAAAAGGGGGGGATTGTAAGTCCCTCTGTGAAGTTGTTAAATACAAAGCTTGGGAGATGCCATCAGCCATGCTTTCCTTCTCATGGGAGAGAAATGAAACTATCACAGAGAGACAGACATGAAAGTCAAGCACAGACCCAGCACCATTCAGGGCTCCCGAGCCATGGGTTCACCCTGTGGAGGGAAGCAAAAGTTTTCCTGGACCCTTGTAGGGTGCCTGACTGGGTGTGAAAAGTAGACTGCCAGAGACAGATGAACAGGAGAAAAGGATAGACATTTCGTTAAGTTTTACCTGACATGGGCGCCTTCATAAGGAAAGGAAGACCCAAAGAAACAGAACTGGGTATTTTTATGCTGGGTTTGAGGAAGAGCAGACAGTCGTGGAGGAACACGACAGGCTAAGGGGTAGGAGGAAGGCTAGTAAACAGGGGAGACTTAGCATGTCCTGTTTGCTTAGATTCTTCCTGGTGTCTCTTTGTCTTGGGAGACAAAGATTCTCTTTCCTATGGGTATAAGGAGGGCATCCATCACATGAGGATTTTATGACCTTTTGCAGGGGAGAAGGTAGTTCTGCTGTTTTCTCAGACTCCTTTAGCTTAAAATTTTCAACACACCAAGGTGCTGTATTTGGGGGTAGAGTATCCTGAACCCCATCACTGGTCACTGTCCTTCCCAGGGTTTGGTTGTACAACCCACTTGGATCTGGCTTAGGCTGGGTCTGCAACCAAAGTAACACACTGTGAAAACTGAGGTGCGTAATTAACACGTAGATCAAGATTTCCCCAAATAGAATCTGGGCTCTTTGCCCTCTTTCATGGACCTATCTGAGGGAGACTCAAACAAAAAAAATGCTACTGGGATGGGGATTTTTTTAATCGAAGTAAAGAAAGAGCATCAATTATGGTTCTGGGGAGACCAGAGAGAAGGAGAAAGATGTTCTTCGCGTGGAAGAGATGAAGACACACCCTAGGAAAAGAGGAAAAGTGATTGGAGAACTGGAGAGAGAAAACCCTCGCACCTGTCTTCCCACAAATCCTGTGTGTATACAAATGGAGCCAATCCCCAGTCCCCTAGCATTGTCACTTTGAGCAAATCCAGGATTTGTTAGGAGAGAAGAGAGGGGAAGGGACAGTGGGAGACAGCAGTGGCATCCTGAGAAGACAGGAATTCCGTTTCCCACACAGCTCAGGGAGCCCAGCAAGGAGAGCATTTCTGTCCACCTTGGTGGACTTCAGATGTGGTTAGGGTCAGCGTCCTCATCTGTAAAATGGGTACGATGATCACGCATAGCTCAAGGGCAGCCATTGGTGTTACACGAAATAACCCACGAGAATGCTGGAATGGTGACTGGCACTCAGCACACATTCGGAACGTGTGAGTTATTCTGAAGAACTATTCAACAGTGAAAACCCTGTGGCCTCAAAAGGTCATATGACTGATCTATAAAACAGAATATCAGGAAGAAAACAATTATAGTAGAGGTGAGTCTTCTGAATATGAGTTAGCCCACTACCACCTCGAAGGCATGGCCTCCAAGACCCGTGAGCAGAGCTGGGAGTCTGCATAGTTCTCCCTGATCCCTGCTATCTTCCAGATCCTCCAAAGGACAAAGAACGCAGACTCCAGGGAAGCCGTCCCACAGTCTGAGTGTGGTTGTCTGGAGGGGGCATCGTACGTAATTAGCAATTCTGTAGTTTCATAGAGTCCCTTTAGATGTGCCCCCAAAGCCCGCCTGGCCCACCAGGCCACTGGCTCATTAATGGGGCATCTTTGTCATGCAAATGAGATCTCCAGCCAAGCACATTTTGGAAATGTTGGTAGAGAGAGACAATTGCTCATCTTTCTTTAGTGGCTGCACAAAGCAGTAAACACAGGAAAGATCAGCTTCCTTGGAATTCAGGCATAAAGGCAGCAGAGATAAAAGGCAAAGAGATTCTCTCTGTCAACTCTAGCTTTCTTCTGCTGTAGACTGTGGGGAGGAAGGACTGGACAGGGAGTTTCCATAAAGCACAGTGAAGCTAACAGAGCAAATAATGGAGACGGGGTACTGCCTGCTCCCCTTCTGGGATGGTTAATTTTCTCATCAGCTTCACTGGCCACCGGGTACCCAGAGAGCTGGTTAAAGGTTAATTCTGGGTGTGTCTATGAGGGTGTTTCTGGAAGAGATTAGCATTTGGTTTTTTTTTGTTGTTTGTTTGCTTTTTGCGGTATGCGGGCCTCTCACTGCTGTGGCCTCTCCCGCTGCGGAGCACAGGCTCTGGACGAGCAGGCTCAGAGGCCATGGCTCACGGGCCCAGCCGCTCCGTGGCATGTGGGATCTTCCCGGACCGGGGCACGAACCCGTGTCCCCTGCATCGGCAGGTGGACTCTCAACCACTGCGCCACCAGGGAAGCCCGAGATTAGCATTTGAATTGGTAGTTTGAGTAAAGCAGAGGCACCCCCCCACCCCCAAGTCGTGGTGGGGGGGCATCATCCGATCTGTTGAGGGCCTGAATAGAACAGAAAGGGGGAGGAAGGTTGAATTCTCCTGCTTCTGGCCCTCTTGGTTCCCAGGTCTCTAGGCTCAGACTCAAACCTACACCATCAGGTCTGCAGCTCTCAAGCCCTAGAACTACCATCCTTCCTGGATCTCCACCTTGCGTAGGGCAGACCTTGGGACTTCTCAGCCTCCAGGATTATGTGCACCAGTACCTTATAATAATTCTCTTCTATCATATTAATTCTATTTCTCCAGTACGCTTTCCTTCCCTCCCAGCACGTATTTCCAGGTGCAGAGACTAGAATGATGAGGGAAAATCACGTGCTCCCTGTCCCGTGGAGCAAGCAGCAGCTGCTTGGCCAGTTGGCTGGTGGCAGCGAGTCTCGAGGGCAGAAGATTTGTGGTCAGGTGACATCTGTGATGTACGCAGCGAGAAGGACCTGCTCCTCCGAGGGTGCGTCTATGTCAAAAGTACCAAGAATAGGATGGCTTCTTCTTCACAAGACAAAGTCACTCCAGGGTCTTATCTCCGTAGTTTGTGTTGAGTAGCATTCCCGGCCTGTGAAAGGGCTCACACAGCTCTGGGAATGAACTTCGGGTCCCTGTTTAGCTCTCGGGCCCCACCTGATCTCTGTTCTAGTGCTCTAGCCTCTCTGGCCTTCTGGGATGCCATAACCTACCCCCTCCTTAGAGCCTTCGCCTCACTGCTGTTTCTGCTCCGTTGCCCCAACGCCCCTCTGCTGGCACCCCCAGCTGATCAGGCCACGACTAGTTCATGCTCCTCCCCGAGTTCAGTGCAAACATGCCCCACAGAGAAATCACCACTAACCTCTCCTATTAACGTCCAGTTTAATTTCTTCATAATGGTTATCCCTTCATGGCACTATCCGTCTCTGAAACTCTCTTTTTTATGTTTACTTGTTTACCAGTTGCTTTTCTTCTTTAAAGGGGTGGCGTAGCCCGATGGTTGAGTCTGGACTCTACAACTAGACCCCCGGTTCTAAGTCCAGCCCTGCCACTTTCTAGCTGCAGGATCCTGGGCACGTTGTTCTACCTCTCTGTGCCCCTCTGTAAGAAGGGTGTGTAGTAGACCTATCTCGGGGGGTGGCGGTGTCCCATGGGGGATGGGGGGAGGTTGGATGACATTACACACCTGGTGGCTGCTTGCTGTTAGCGCTGCTCCACATCGCCCACTGGTATGTGTGTTTCATGACAGGAGGGTTGTCCTGTCTCACCTCTTTACTCCGTGCATCTGCAAAGTGCCTGGAACATAGTAGGTGCACAATAAATGTCTGTTGAATAATGAATGGGTATCACTGATTCAAACTAATGGGGTCACAACCAATCAGCCAGTCTTTCAGGTATGCATGAAAGTTTTGTCAGGCTAGCCTTTCCTGGGAAATGTATTGTTCAGTAATAATAAATAAACAAATGTTTTATTCCATAAAAATGCATTAAAATTGCTAAATGAACCTAAAGAAAAAAGAATCATTCTAGAGAATAAAAATGTAAAGGTACAACTAATGTCATACAAGTATTTTGAAGAAAGCATCTTCTGTCCTAGCTAGTATAGGTTTAACCCTAGGTTGTAATTTCCTTGAAGGTAGTGGATGTTATATTTCTCTTCAACCTCAAGGGTTCTGTTTTCCTAAATGTATGTTGAGGAACTTTAGACTTTATGAGAGAAGTCTATTTGTGAACTTGTGCAAGTTCTTTCACTTGATATTTTTTCCATTCACTATAGTCAAGTAGAGCATAAAATACTTAATGAGAAAATATACTAATGATATTTTACATATTTTTGTGTTAACCCGACTCCCATGGAATTGACACACTGACATTTTGTCCATTTGTGTATCCGTCTAACTCTTATGAATTTGTTCTGTTCCTTTAGCTCCAGCACCAGGAAATCTGCCAAGTTCCTTACATAACTTAACTAATTAAACTTCATGGGACTCTATAGGAGGTAGTATAAAAATCCTGTTTTATAATGAAGAAATTAAGAATCAGAGAGGTGAAGTGACTTGCCAAACATCACACAGCTATGAAGTGGCACAGCAGAGATCTGAACACAGTCCTTTAAACTGTAAATCCCATGCTGTCAACCACTACCTTAAAGGGTTACCCTGAGCAGAGGAGGGCGGGAGAGCTAAGCTTTGTGGTCATCCTACCAGGGTTCTTGATGCCTCCAGACCTGAAAGCCCACCTGACCTTCGGTTTGAAGGTCCCCCTTTTCAGCCCTCTATCTGTTACCCTGAGCTGACCCCCAAGGGAAGCTTCCTAAAACAATGTCAGCATCTGCCGCCCTTAATGGGACTTCCCAACCAACCACTACTGTCTATTGATTCCAGAGTTGGCGGGAATTCTCAGGTAGGTGCTTCATCTCCCATCCCGTTACAATGACACCTGTCCAGCACCAGCATTTCAAAATGGCACCATTTTTAAAGTTCATGGCCCCCTGTTAATTAATTCAGATATGTACTCTTTTTCAATTAAAATCTTCCTGTCTGGCCTGGAATTACTTTCACACTCACTGTCATAAACTGGCAGGTTCTTTAACTCTTATCTGTAATGTATTCATCTAAAAGATTTTTTACCACAAATTTGTACAACTAAAAAAAATAAATCCTACACTTTTAAACATAATGTGTGGGTTTTTTTTTTTAAACATAATGTGTTTTATGGCACCTCCTCTCTCAAGATAGTTATGTGACTATTTTCTTAAGGGAAAGTAACATGGATTGCTTTTAAAGAAAACTCACGATTTCCAACCAGATCAGGACTTAGAATGCCAAGCTAAAGACAGGGGCTAGGAAGCTGTGGCTTGGCACTAAATACAAACCCTATTCCACAAAGAACTCGTGCATTTCTGTAAAATGGGACCGATGATACCCAACTCTTGAGAATACAGCAAGAATTAAGGGAGATAATACCTGTAAAGCATTTAACTCACTGTCTGGCACATCATAAGTGATCCACCTAAACTTCCATTCAGTAGCTCAAGAGTTCCTTGGAGGGAATGCAAGATACACTTGCCTTGTTTTTAATTCTATTCAACAGAGAAAGCACAAAGACAGATCCTAAAGCCCCATGGCATGTAAGTTTCCAAACCCTCATTGGACGTTTAAATTCAGTTCTGCTTTTAAGACTTCCCTTAGGCCGTTCTCAGTTCTGAATCTGTACAAACCTCACTAGTTCTCACAGATAGGAATGGTCCCTACAGCTGCAGCATCAAAGCATTTATCTGGCCAAACACAGGCACAGTTGTGCAGGTATCCCCACTCTGGAAGCCTGAATGGAGGTGTTTACAAAGTGGGGAGGGGTTGTGGATGGACCTGCATCACTTGACAGCAGTGTTTTAATATTGCTCTGCTTCTGTACACGTTGGCCAAACCATTGTTCAGTACTGTAAAGCCAACAGCCTGTACTTTTCCATTTAATTTTATTAGTTTATTTCTAAAGAGAGTTTCCACACTGTTTGAAACCCATGTTTCCATTTTAAGCCACTGACGTTCATTCCAGTAAGGGCTCAGTGGCCTCTTTAGTTCAGAACAGGGAAGGAAAGGGTGTAGGTTTGGTACCCATATTTATTTAAGATGCCCATCCCTTACTGGGGGGCAGACTTAATGCAGCCACATTCCTCATCCCACCCTTCTTCCTTGGCACTGCTCTTTTCTCCTCTCTGCCTCTTTTGTTATGCAGCCTTTTGAATAAATACCCATTCCGAAAAGCATCTTGACATGTTGTTTCCAATTAGTTTCCTCTGTAGATTTGGCTCCAACGCCAGCACCTGCAGAGGTGGCCGGTAACATCTACAAGATTGTTTTTACATAACTGCACAGCAGAAGGATAAAGCCTGTGCATACATGTTAAAGTGGTTTGGAAACCGATTTGAGAAACAAATATCCCAGGAAGTGATTAATAATTTAAACCCTGACCCAAGCTCAAAACAAATGTGGGACGACAGAGAAAAATGAGCCTTCTGCAGTGCCGTGTTGGGACAAGGATGTGAGTGTCCAGTGAATGGGTGTGTGGCTCACGGCCAGAAGCCCTCAGTGTGTTGGTCTTCCCTGTCATTCAAAGTCAGCTTCCCTCCACGACACATCTGTAGAAGGGAACTGAAGGACACTAAAGAAAATACCTTGGGGCTTCCCTGGTGGTGCAGTGGTTAAGAATCCACCTGCCAATGCAGGGGACACAGGATAGATCCCTGGCCCGGGAAGATCCCACGTGCCGCGGAGCAACTAAGCCTGTGCACCACAACTACTGAGCCCGCGTGCCACAGCTACTGAATCCTGCACGCCTAGAGCCCGTGCTCTGCAACAAGAGAAGCCATGACAATGAGAAAACTGTGCACCACAACGAAGAGTAGCCCCTGCTCGCCGCAACTAGAGAAAGCCCGCACACAGCAACAAAGACCCAACACAGCCAATAAATTAATTAATTAATTAAAAAAAAAAAGAAAAAGAAAATACCTTGGATTCAGGCCAACTCATTTAAAACCAAAGCCAAAGTGAAGAGGTTCCTCTGGCTACCTGTTTCCCATAGATTTTTTTTTTTTTTTTTTTTTTTTGGCTGTGTTGGGTCTTAGTTGCAACACGCAGGGTCTTTCATTGCAGCGTGCGGGCTTCTCTCTAGTTGTGGCGTGCAGGCTCCAGACCACATGGGTTCTGTAGTTGTGGTGTGCGGGCTCTCTAGTTGTGGCATGCAAGCTCAGTAGTTGTGGCACATGGGCTTAGTTGCACTGGGGCATGTGGGATCTTAGTTCCCCAACCAGGGATCGAACCGGCGTCCTCTGCATTGCAAGATGGATTCTTAACCACTGGACCACCAGGAAAGTCCTGCCCATAGATTTTAATCCAATCACTTTGGCATTTGGTATCTGCAGCTTTCAATTGCCTTAAATCAGTGATTCTTCATCTTTTTGCACGCATGATCCCTCTGGCTGTCTGAGCGAGTCAGTGGGCTGCTTCTCAGGATAATATTTTAAATCATAAAATACAGTACACAGGATTTCAAAGGAAAAGAATTATTTTAAATACTTTTGTCAAAATATTATAAAAACAAATTTTGATAGAGTAATATATGTGGTTCTTTATTTGTTCTTCAGTTCCCAAATGTAATTCTTTCTAAACTTTTCTTTTGAAATAACTTTAGACTTACAGAATGTTGCAAAAATAGTAGAGTACGTTCAATACACACTTCACTCAGATTCCCCCAATGTTCACATCTTAGATAACCGTAGTACAACTATCAAAACTAAGAAATTAACATTGGTGCCATTCTCTGAACTTAACTGTGCACTGTATTTGGATTTCACTGGTTTTTCCATCAATGTCCTTTTACTGTTCCAGGATCCAATCCAGGGTCCCACATTGTATGTAGCTGTTGTGTCTCCCTAGTCTTTTGTGACCTTGACACTTTTGAAGAATACTTGTTAGTTATTTTTAGAATGTCCCTTAATTTGGGTTTATCTGGTGTTTCTTATGATTAGATTGTGATTACGCATTTCTTACAAGAATGTGTTTTCTTATGAATACATTGAATAACCAGCTACCTTAATAAATGCAGCAAATAACTATCTATTTAATGCATTGAATAGCTAACTACCTTAATACATAACTATCCTAATTTTGAAGTGGTGAAGGGCATAAATGATATTTTGTGAGCTGCAACAACTAAAATGTGGTATGAAAATATCTGTGACTTCTGTTAGTGACAAAACCACAAATACTGCTAATAGTGCTGTGGATTGTTTCCAAGCTTTAAATTGGAGGGAAATGATAAATATCAGTCAGGAAAATAAAGACTTTCTTCAATCCAAGTTCAAAGACCTCCCTGATTTCTATTTATGGATCTGGGGACCCCTGGTGAAGAACCCCTGTCCAGAGCTACCAATATTCACAGATAATAGAGATGAGTAAACCATATGCTAAAAGTTATTGCCACAATTGATCTCCCCATTTTTGCCTAGAGACTTCAGAAAAATGACCACAGCTGGATAGATGATCTTTCTTGGAATGCCTCCAAATCATTCAGGTATAAATCCACAACAGAGTAAGGTGACTACAAGGTGACCCAATGGCTCTAAGGTACAAAGACTTCAGTTCTTGGGGGAAGTCTGAGGAACAGACAGCTCTTTGTAAAAATACAAGGGACTCATGTGGCAATGGAACCAGTGACTGACCTGATTTTTTACTACTTTCATGGAATGTCCTCGTTTGTGTGTGTATGTGTATTTTTTTCTTCATGCTACAACTCACATTTACAAACATATCTTCTATATGTTTCCATCCTCATGACTTTGTTTCTATTTGGATAGGAAGTTTCGAAGCAATGGTTTCCTGACCCTGGTTTTGAGACAGCCAATGTCCAGTGTCAGACAGGCCCGGGTACCGAGTCCTTCAGTTACTAAGGCCTAGAAGGGTGAGGTTGGGGTGATGAGGCCTCCAACCCAAGACTGGGCTGAAGTGGAACCTGCAACAGTTAGTAACAATGTCCTGAATGACTCCATCATCTCTGAGTAAGAGCGTCACGTGCATTATTCCCCTTAATCCCCCACCAACCAGCTGAGGTAGACACCTCATTTTATAGCCTAGGAATCAGCAGCACAGAGAACAGCGTCACAGAAAGCGTCTTAGCCCAAATTCAACTTCACGTCTGACTCCAGAGCCCTCGTTTCTAACTGCTGCACTGTTCTGTGACGGGTGGACCTATTCTGGCCCTACCTGGGGCTTCCCTTGTCACAAATCTACAAAGATAGCCTTGTTAGGCAAGGTTTTATTTCTCAAAGGCCTGGCTTTTATGGAATATAGTCAAAGGGCAGGGCCCTGGATCGGTGGCAGTTCTAACAACCAAATCTTCGAGGTATCAGGCCTTGGCAAGAGGGTCAGACAGTTGTGTGAGGTCTAAACAGGGATAAACACCTGGGAGTCATGAGAGCAGCCGGGATTACGAGGAGGGACACACAGAAGACTAAATTCCAGGGCACAATTCCATTCCTTATCACCCCCTTTCATGTTTCCTGCTGAGTGTGGATCTCATTAACTTACACTGGCTCCCAGGTGTGTGTGTATCTGGAATTCTACTTGTAATTCCCATAGAGGACCAGGAGAACCTTGAAAATAATTGGCAAGACAATGGGCTGATGCTTCTGGTGAGAAGAAAAGAAGAGCTAACAACTCCTATGATACAGATGAAACATAACAAGAGTGCCTGCCTGGGTATCAAGCTCTTCTCTCATCACTGTTGATGATGGAATTCCCAAATTCTTTTTTTTTTTAAATACAATTGACTTTTTTTTTAAGGCTTTATTGAATTTCTGACAATATTGCTTCTGTTTTTTTATATTTTGGTTTTTTGGCCACGAGGTACGTGGGATCTTAGCTCCCTGACCAGGGATTGAACCTGCACCCCCCCCTGCATTGGAAGGAGAAGTCTTAACCACTAGACCACCAGGAAAGTCCCTAGAACTCCCAAATTCTTATCTCATAACTGGCTACAACAGCTTATAGATCTGACCCTCATATGTTTTATTCAGGCTACTCACTTTATTAGGACCCCATGTTTTCCTATTTATTGTATTTTCTTAATCTCTAGGAAACAAATTGCCCTAGTTTACAAAATAATTAGTAAGTTACTTTCAAAAGGAGCTTTTTTCATGTGCTTTGCAATATCATAGGAAAGTTGGGGGCCTTATTATCTGGCCTTCATCAACAGACCACTTCCAAGTGGAATGAAAATGGAAGGAAATTAGAATATATTTAAGAGACACTTTATTTCTTTAATTGGATGGATTCATAAAACTTCATAAATTTTGCAACTGTCAGTGAAAGAGACCTCACGGAGGGTCTTATAAAAATTTTAGTTAGGAACTTTACCCTTTAGACCTCCATGGAAAGAGGGCTCTAGGATGAATTTGGGATATTGCCACTCAGTTGTAAAAATGCTTTATTTGGATTATAGCAAATAGCCCCCAGCCAGAGCATACTATTATTAAATTACTTCTCCAGCATGAAGGTCATCCATGACTAATCATTTTCTAATTGGCAACTCAGTGCCAAGTTCTACTGTGTTCAGAGTTCCTGGTTCTGAGGGTTTTGCTAGAGCCAAGGAGATGTGTTTTCACACATCTTTTTGTTGATTTTAAAATAAATCAGTCTTCACAGGAGAACAATCTCCCTTTCTTCATAAAATGTTGGGGCTATTTGTTCATTATTATTTAATTTCTTCCAACAAACACAATACAAGCCAGAGAAGTGACTGCAAACCCTTAGAAATTATTAGGTCCAAAGTATCTTTCATAACCACTGGTATGCTAAGGCATGCTAGTATACTGAAAGCCATCACAGGTATTGCCAACTTTTAAAATCGTAATTATTAGCAATGCCATTGGTGGAATGTTGAGCTGGATAAATTAACATTATTAACATTATAAAAATGTCTGGAACTGGAGAATGCTTATTATAATATTAATTTAAAAATCGGGACAAATCACGTGTCTTAATATTAAGTAAAAAATCAGGAATCAAATCACGTGTATGTTAAAATATACAAATATTGTCTCTCCTCTCGCTATCCTAATCCTTTAGTCAGAAAGAACAGCAAAAAAAAAAAAAAATTTTTTTTCTTGAAGCAGAAAAAAGTCATCAAGACTATTAGTAAGCCAAACCATTCCATAAAACCCACTAGGACAATCCATTCGATCATGCTTAATCCTCAAGTGTCTTCCATGAAGCAAGAGCCAAGGGAAGCAATGTAGCTCCAACACCTTCAGTTTGTCTACACTGATTATGACTGAGTCATTGGGGGATGATAATAGCTAATATTTACTGTTACTTTTCCTTGGATCAAGTGCTGTTTTTAGCATTGTACATCCTTTAATTCTCACAGTCATCACCTCAACTATTACCGTTCCCATTTTACTATCAAGGAAACTAAAAGGCTAGGATTCTTCCCAGTCTGAACTTGGAGTCTACACCTTTAAACACTGCACTAATTTGCCTCCTCAAATCTGTGGGGTCTGTAAACTCTTGGATTTTACTTAAAACCCAAGTCCATTCCCCTCGTGATCTCCTCTTCCCACTGAGAAAACTGCTCTCTCTTCTTCCTTGGCCTTCCTCCAGGTGGAACTTTCTAGACCACACATGCCTTTGCCCCAATTACTGCTTACTTCAAATGCATGTGGCATTTCTCATTGTATTATTATTGTCCTAGAGGAGCCCATAACTGGAGCAAAAGGAGTTGCCCCTGCTGGTTTTCATCTTACCTAGACCTCTGCTTCATTTAGTTGAACTCCAAAATGAGTTACTGGCTCAATCCTTTCTAGTCTCAAAAATGTAAACATTGTGCAGTCTCTTCCTCCTTAGGTTTCTCCTCATGTGTCACTTTCTTAACACACGTCATTTTCCTGTACCACCACACACAGAACATTTCCCCACATTCCTAAACCCGATTCAACCTACCACTTAACATTTTATACATGTGTTTTAACCAAATACAATACCCTCCTCTAATACAAGACATTTTACTTCCAATCATACTATCAAACTCTATGAAAAACAAAAATGTTAGCAGTTTCCTCTCTTTAGGGTGGGTGAATTTATAAGTCATTTTCCCCCTTTTTTCCCCAAAAACTTATAAGTATTTTAAATAAAATAAATAAATCATTTAGTTTAAAAAGGGAGATTGCCTTTTATTTCAAAACTAGGGAGCTCATAAGTGGTACTTAAAGGAGCCAATCAATGAGTAGTGTCATATTTTAAAGCCTGAATCAGTTTTATCTCTTTCTTTATGAAGCTCTCTAACTGCCAATTGTACATAGCTGACATGTGCCAGTGGGCCAGCCCCTGCTTATGGGTTATAAAACTATCCAGTCATATACAGTTCACATGATCCAATGGTAATACAACTGACAAATGTACAAAGTGAATATTATTAATGACCAATAATTCACAAATTTTATTTGGACCACAACTTCTGTAGCAATACCAAAGCTGAAACTTTGTAAATACAATGGCTTTCTTGGAGAATAAACATTCATACCCACTGCAAAGAATCTATGATGTCTGAAATAGACAAATTGCCTTCTTGCATACAAAGCAGTCTTATGTTTTTCTTTAGAAAATAATTGGCATATTACAATTACAGCTCTGAGTCGATTTGATCATGCATGAGCCAAGTGCAAGAGGATGCATCTGGCTTTATTAAGGGAATGCATATTGCAGGAGCTCTAGAGAGCACGGAAGCAAAAGTCTTTACTCTCCTTCCCTATAACCAGCTGCCTTGAACAAATGCTTACCTTTAATATAAGAAAACGATTCATAAGGCATTGTAAATATCTCCTCGGTTAAATTCCACACTTGATAGTCAACGATGGGGCCAAGAAAATGGACCATCAGGTCCCAATGTGCTGGAGACTTTACCAGGTCGAATGACAAAGTGTGTAAATACATGAGCTGGCCATGGGGTAATGAGCCATTGAGTCACCAAGCAGGGTTGCCCAAGAATGGTTTCCATCTGGCACCTTAAAGAAAGCCAGGAACTTCAGCCCCACACAGCAGAAGAACAAGGGTGGGACTGGCTCTGCTTTGCTTGCCATCTGCAGATTTAATCCCAGTTGTGTTGGAAGAGTCTCTCCTCTTCTTGGCTTTCACATATCCCAAGAGTCACCTTTAATTAAGAATAACAACAGGGGCTTCCCTGGTGGCGCAGTGGTTGAGAGTCCGCCTGCCAATGCAGGGGACACGTGTTCATGCCCCGGTCCGGGAAGATCCCACATGCCGCGGAGCGGCTGGGCCTGTGAGCCATGGCCGCTGAGCCTGCGCGTCCGGAGCCTGTGCTCCGCAGCGGGAGAGGCCACAACAGTGAGAGGCCCGCGTACCGCAAAAAAAAAAAATAATAATAACAACAAAAAAAGTTAAACACTCTCGACTACGCACACCCATCTGAGTATTGCCCTTTCTTCTTACATTCACAGCCAAGTTTCCAAGAGGAGGGTTCCTATTCGATCACGGGGTTAGTTTAGGGCAGTCTTTTTTTTTTTAATTTATTTATTTTATTTATTTTTTATTTTTGGCTGCATTGGCTCTTTGTTGCTGCATGCGGGCTTTCTCTAGTTGCGGCGAGTGGGGGCTGCTCTTCATTGCAGTGCACGGGCTTCTCATTGCGGTGGCTTCTCTTGTTGCAGAGCACAGGCTCTAGGCACAAGGGCTTCAGTAGCTGTGGCTCGTGGGCTCAAGAGTGCAGGCTCAGTAATTGTGGTGCATGGGCTTAGTTGTTCCGCAGCATGTGGTATCTTCCTGGACCAGGCCTCGAACCCGTGTCCCCTGCACTGGCAGGAGGATTCTTTTTTTTTTTTTTTTTTTTTTTGCGGTACGTGGGCCTCTCACTGTTGTGGCCTCTCCCGTTGCGGAGCACAGGCTCCGGACGCGCAGGCTCAGCAGGCCTAGCCGCTCCGCAGCATGTGGTATCTTCCCGGACCGGGGCACGAACACGCGTCCCCTGCATCGGCAGGCGGACTCTCAACCACTGTGCCACCAGGGAAGCCCTGGCAGGAGGATTCTTAACCACCGCGCCACCAGGGAAGCCCTAGGGCAGGCATTTTTGTGCCACATTAAGTCAGCTGAGTCAAAATGGGAAATTACTGCTCCTTATTACCAGGCAATGGATATGACTGACATTACCTCAATATTACTCCATTCCAGTCTCTTATCCAATCTTAATTCCAAACACAAGTATAAGGATGTTTATCTTATTCATGTCTGTATTGCTTACATGATTTATAGGTTTGAGAAATTTTATGATTAAAAAATAAAGGTCTACCCTGGAGCTGAGAATAAGAGCTCACACTGTGAGCTAACACCTCAACACCCCCACGGGCCAAAGATAAGAGATCAAGTAAGGTCGACATAACTAAGAACTTCTAAACAGAATGTGATGTACTCTGAAAATTTCAAGTGGAAAATGGGCTAAGTTCCACTAATAATAGGCATCCATAAGTGACATCATTAACATGACGACACAGGTGGTCCCCAACACAGTACCCCTCACAAGGAGACCAACTAGCAACTATCCAGCTATAGACGAGATACCACTGTGAAAATCCCAGAACCAGAAGGTGAGGCTGAAGCATCCCCTGGACCATAAAGACTGAGAAGGGTGCACTCTGACTGCATCACCCCTCCTCCAGGCCGGCACGGCACTTCCCTGGGGTGGGGGGCCCCCCGGGCCTGTGGCTTCTCCAGTGGGAAAAGAGAATCAAAGATGAACATCCAGCTTCCACAATATTGGAAGCACTTCCCAGAGGCTCACTCAGGTCTGACCTCATGGGGGTCACTAGGGCAATCTACTGAACTAGACCATGGAAAAGGGGGGAGGGGCTTACCGAAATTGATGCTCAGATCTTATTGGACCCCATTCCTCAGCAGAGATCCCAGCCAATGGCTCTGCCCATCTACAGAGCTGAGCTGGCAGCCTCATTTAGCCAGTCTTGAAAGAAGCCAGAGGGGGAAAAGAACACCTTAACTGTAGAGTAACAAATACAAGAATTACATCCAACTTCTCCTTAAATACTATGCAAGCAAGAAGAAGGTGGGATGAAATATCTAAAGCGACGAGAGAAGACTTTGAAAGGCAAAAGGAGAAGAAAGCTTTGTAAGAAGAATATGGACAGAGTGAACTCTACACCTTGATGTCGGGGGTCTGAGAGTCAAGGGAAATACTCTTCTGTCTCCTGCCTGGACCTCTTGGGGATGAAAACACTGCACTTTCTGTCTATCTCACCTGCATGATAGAGAGCATTACAGAGTTGCAATCATGGCAACTCTTGGTGTTCAAGACACCTCACCTCCCTTGAATCCAAGTGGTGTGTAAGAGAATCCTGAACTTTATCATGACTCCAACCCTGGTATGAGGTTTGCAGAGAGAGAGAGAGCAAGTACAAGGGTGAGACTGACAATGAGAGGGAGAGAGACAGAGAGACCGCTTCTGGGGTCACATGGTTAAACATGACATGCATTATTGCAACAAAATGTGCCATGATAAGAGCCGGGGGCAACGTAGTTACAGTTCCAAGACTGAGTGCATATGGATGCTGGAGTGAGAGTGGAACCCTGCCTGGTCCACACGTGCATCATTGATTTCAAGATCACTTTAGACAACAAGTAGTGGACATAGTTCACCTCTACAGGTACCTCTACTAATATCCCCCAGGGTAATGGAGCTGTCTAGGTGGCTTAGGGCTTCTGAGCTCTAGTCTGTAACTGGGACACAAATGTAAATGAGCCTCAGCTGACCTGAGAAATCACTGTATTTCACAGGGGCAAGAGCATGAGTAAACTAGTTTGGATTATACCAGAGAGACAGCATGCAGAGTCATCCAACATTTTCAGTTACAAAATCAAAGAAGATTACATGTATAGCACACCTGGGTTTGAGACTAAATTTCATATGCATTGCATTTCTTTTTTAAAGCTAAGAGTTTGTTTGTTCTTTTAGACTTATCACGACATCCTCATGTAAAAAACAACACAAGAAACATTTTTTTTGGCCGCGCCATGCAGCATGCCAGGGAAAGTCCCCCAAAAACATGTTGACATGACTGCATGTCAAAACTAGCTATGTGAAAAAGTCATATACCAAACTTTCAGTTATAAAACAAATAAGTCCTAGGGATGTAATGCACAGCATGGTAACTATGTTTAATAATACCGAATTATATATTTGAAAGTTGCTAACAAAGTAGATCTTAAAAATTCTCAACATAAGAAAAAAATTTTTGTAACTATGTGTGGTGACGGATGTTGACTAGACTTACTCTGGTGATCATTTCACAATATATACAAATATTGAATCATTACGTTGTACACCTGAAACTAACATAATGTTAAATGTCAAGTATATCTCAATTAAAATGTATAAATAAAAGTAATCTACCCAGGACTTGAGGATTACAGGGGCAGTTTGAGAATAGATTGCCCAAAATATTTTCTTTTTGCCATACAAAATAATAAAGACACCGCCAAGAAAAAAGTAGTAAACATCAACAAAAAAGACGCCATCATAAATTAAAGGGAAGAAACATATGGCACACTTTGTGAAAAGAAAAATTCAGTGAATAAAAGAGCCAAAAATGTCTAAGAAACAGAATAACTTATTCTAGCTAAAGCTTAGTTCATAACAAACTTTAAACTCTTAAATACCATATAATTATTAGGAAACATAATTAAATAAACAGCTAAATCAAAAAGACAAAGAAGAATAAAATTAGCTAAAGGAAAACAGAAGGGAAAAGTAAAAAAGAGAAAGTCAAATAAGGAGTTAGAAACAAAATAAGAGATCAAAATAAGAAATAAAATAAGAGAGTCAAATAAGGAGTTAGAAACAAAATAACAAACCCCCAAACACGTTTAAAACAAAATGACAATAAACTATAAATGACAATACACTATAAAAATAACTCAATTAGGAAAAAGAGGCAAGAATATGGAACTATAAAAGAAGTAAAATGTTAAAAGGGAAACACTAATTGATATAGAGAGATTTAAAAATAATCACAAAACAGAACATTTCTAAAAGCTTTGGGAATAAAATGGAAAGTCTAGCTCAATTCTAGAATAAATACCAATCTTTCTCTACCTGTGCACCCAGCATGGTAGCCACATGGAGCAATTTAAATTGAAATGTACTTAAATTAAATTAAAAGTTCAGTTCCTTAGGTTCACTGGCTGCACTTCAAGTGTGCAGTAGCCACATGTGGCTAGTGGTTACTGAATTGGGCAATGCAGATAAAGAGCATTTCCATCATTGCAGAAAGTTCTATCAGCCAGCACTGGTCTAGAGAGAAGACCATCATTTTCATTAGTGTTTCCACAACATTCCAGCCCTGTAGTTGCCCATGTGGAACTGTTTCCTGATGTGATGACTATGAACACCACCACAAATAAACACACCTGCTGAGGTCTCTTTGTCTTAGAAACCTAAATAAGCTCAGCCCAAACCCTGCCTCAACACTCTTGTGGTTTTAAGTCCTGCCCCAGATTTCTGGATGTATTCATGATCCCTTTGTTCCTATGGCGACCTCTGTCTCCCAGATTCCTGCTGTCTTACCACATCAACCCAGACATCCAGCCAGCCCCTTGACATTGTTTTCCACGCACGAAATATCCCACCCACAGAAAATGCTTATGAGTAGGGTTAGGGAAGAGAAGACTTCCCGGTGCAGTAAAACGAAAGTTGTCAGTTTAATATCAGGCATCTTGGAATTTCCTCCAGGTGCCTAAGCATAGAGCATCCTCCACCAGCTCCTAAACTCCAGCATCACCACATGCTGGTATCTCCTCTCTCCCTACCTGTTTCTCACTCTTCTCTCCTGCTCTCAGGCACACCACGCATACCTCTTCTGGTGCCACACGGAGCTCTTTAGGCGTATTTTATAGTCCTGCCTCTTTTCACACCCTTTCCCCCTCAGGATCTCAGCTACTAAAAGGAAAGCTACTTTTGGTCATTTCCAAATAAGAAACACTCTAGTACTAGTAGCTATTAAGAGAATGGGCATTTCACCTCCATATATGAGCACAATTCCTGCTTTCTTTGAACCCCTTAAAGCCTGCATCATTATATAGATTATTTACGCTGTTGCAGTATGCTAATGGAACAGAAGGAATGTGTTATATGCCAGGGAGAGGCTATCCTCTGAGTCACAGAAAGGCTTGCAGTGGACAGGAACTCACAGCTCTACTAAGCACAAGACTCAGAATCTCAGAGTATGGCGGTGTTAGATTAGGAGGATTTTAAGATCCCACGGAGCTAAAAAGGATTAATGCAAACTTTTCAGGTTATGACTATTTTTTCCTCAAAGTCACCTAAATGAGAATGATTCTTATTTCTACATAAAAATAAACATCTGAGCCTTCATTCCTCAACACACGACTGTTACCTATAACCCCAACATTGCTTTAATTTCCTGGGTAAGTAGCTGAAACAGAAGCAGAAAACCATTTTGGGGACTGGCTCCTCTCATTCAGAGTTTCTTTTTCTTTTTTTTTTTTTAATGGTGAGCTGTTTTTTGGTTTTTTAAATTTTATTTATTTTTGGCTGCGTTGGGTCTTTGTTGCTGTGTGCAGGCTTTCTCTAGTTGTGGTGAGTGGGAGCTACTCTCGGTTGTGGTGCACGGGCTTCTCACTGCAGTGGCTTCTCTTGTTGCGGAGCATGGGCTCTAGGCACATGGGCTTCAGTAGTTGTGGCTCACAGGCTCTAGAGAGCAGGCTCAGTAGTTGTGGCGCACGAGCTTAGTTGCTCCACAGCATGTGGGATATTCCCGGACCAGGGATCAAACCCGTGTCCCCTGCACTGGCAGGTGGATTCTTAACCACTGCACCACCAGGGAAGTCCCCAGAGTTTCTTTAACATAGTGGTTCCCCAACCTTAGGGTCCCCCAGGATGCCCTAGCATTCTCATTAAAACACAGAGTGCTTGGCCTCACCCTGGAGTTTTTGATTTAGTAGGTCTGCAGTGAGAATGTCTGTTTCTAAATGCAAATTTGGAGAATTTAAAATTTAAAGATTAAACCTTTTGTGTGTTTGTGTGTGCACATGCACACATGTGAGCATGGACTGACACTACATGTCTCCCGTAAATGCGGGCTTATTTTTCAGTTTTCATCTTTATAGCCTAGACTCCTTCCAATTCCCCAGGCAGACTGGGGAAGATTTTGGGAACACAGAGATGATAGCACACCTGATTGATTATCCCACCTATATTCGGCAGATGGCGTTTAATCCAAACCAGAGATTTAGAACCCCTAACTGGCTTCTGATTACCACAGAAGACAGGACACTTCTGGCAGACAAGGTTTTCAGAGCTTTCCAGGCAAGGGAAAATAGACCAGTTATGATGGTAAGGCCAGCCACACTGGGACTGCACCTCAATTTTCTAGGATTCTTTGTTGCAGGAATAAAGTACAGGTAGCTATGGGGTAGGGAGAATAAAAGGGCCTATGATTCTGTTGGCCCGTTTGCATGTTTACCTTCATCAGGACAACTGTTCTCCCAGAACCCTCCTAAGACCCTGGGATTTCCTTGTCCTGAGCTCTCTTTAAACCTTGGGGACCATCTATTCACCCTGACAATTGGCAGCTACCTGTCTTGGCCAATCTTACCATAACAATTGGCTGCGATGTGTCTCATCCAATGTTGCTTCCTGCTAAAACTGAAAACTGTAGGTACTGGGACTTCCCTAGTGGTCCAGTGGTTAAGACTTCGCCTTCCAATAGAGGGGGTGCGGGTTCAATCCCTGATTGGGGAGCTAAGATCCCACATCCCTTGCAGCCCAAAAGCAAAACATAAAACAGAAGCAATAGTGTAACAAATTCAATAAAGACTTTAAAAATGGTTCACGTCAGAAAAAAATATTTAAAAACAAAAAAAAGAAAGAAAACTTTATGTACTGCACGGCTCCATTTTAACTGATTATTTTATACAGGGTAACATTAATAACCAGAGATTTTTCACGTGTAATTACACGGGACCCCCAGACATCATGACTCTCAGATGGAGAGTCCCGGTAACCCAATGTCATTCAGAATAATTAAAGCTTTCTTCTTGTCCTCTGTTTTATTCTTCTGAAATTGGAATGCAAAAAAAAATCACAATTCATTGAGTCAGCTTGAGGTTTAGCTCAGTTAGTTAGGTTTTACAGTGAAGAATTACTTTGTTATTAAGTCTTTTATAACAAAAAGGGAATTGTGTTTAAAACAAAGTCCATCTTAAATCATGAGAAGCTGGATTATCTTGCAGCTCAGAGGCAATGCTTACCTGAACGTACATTACTAGAGTGCACGAACCAGAAGTGTCCTGAAAATGTTTTCCTACCTCTCCACTAATTGAAGAGGAGGATGGTAAGAAAGGAAGCCCTTGGTAAAGCTGTGAATTCGTGAAAGACTGTCTTTGTTGACAGCCTCCTCCTTCAGCTTTTACCTTTACCTGATTGGATATATGGGTGTATTCTTGCAACTTTTCTATAATACTTAAATCATTACAAAATAAAAAACATTAACTATACAGTGACTTTGGTTATTATTGAGTGACAGATAGGTCCTGACAGTAAACACACTCTTCACTTTTCTGATATTCTGCATTTCGCCTCTATTCTTTCAAAAATATTGCTACTCTTAGTCATGCTGTTTCTGGGGAGAAAAATAAAGTTTTTCTAGAATACGATTTCTGTTAATTTCATTAAAAGAAAAATGTATCGTCTATGAATTCAAAGCTCTCCACTGGGGTTCCCCTGGTGGCCCTGTGGTTAAGAATCTGCCTGCCAATGCAGGGGACACAGGTTCGATCCTTGGCCCGGGAAGATCCCACATGCCTCGGAGCAACTAAGCCTGTGTGCCACAACTACTGAGCCTGTGCTCTAGAGTCCACGAGCCACAACTACTGAAGCCCGTGTGCCTAAAGCCCATGCTCCGCAACAAGAGAAGCCACCGCAATGAGAAGCCCACGCACTGCGATGAAGAGTAGCCCCTGCTCACTGCAACTAGAGAAAGCCTGTGCACAGCAACGAAGATCCAACAGAGCCAAAAATAAAAACAAATAAATAAATTTATTTAAAAAAAAACTCTCCACTGCTACACTCACCAACCCTAATAGCTAATATTGAGTACTATAATATGCCAGTCACTTTGCAAGTTGCTTTATTCCATGGAATCCTCATAAAATCTTTAGAGGTAATTTCAGATGAGGAAACTGAGGCAGGGAGGTGAACTAAACGGCCCAATGTCAGTGTGACAACAAAAGTCATGCTGTCTTCCAAAGGTGGGAACTCATTTTTTGCTTCCCAGTGGAGGGGGAAATCCAACACCCCACAGGGAGAAGGACAGCTCCCATAATAGACCTTGCTGGCTGTAAAATAGACTATTTTATAGGGTGATATAAAAAGCAGGCAGAAAGGTGATGTTAATGACACTGGAGACTCCTTCTTGGTATCTTCGCAATTCTAGATGCTGAGCGGGAAAGTTTCTCTGTCCCTAATTACTTTTGACAGTCTTGAAAATGAAGTCAGGTCAAAGTTACAGTCAGAATATTTAGTCAGAATATTCAGGCTGCAGCCGAATTTATTATGAGAGGGCAGAGAAGAACTTGATTTTAGTATATACAACTCAGTCATTGCTTAAAAATAAAAAGACCAGAGGCAAAGGTGAAAACATATATAATTGAAGGAACAATAATAATAATAATTATGAAGATGCAAGGTACATTCCTATAGAACCCAGTAAGTACCCACGTCAGTGCTTAAATCATAGCTTGTAAATTTATCTGTCCTCTGTGATGCTAAAGCAATGTTCTAAACCTGCAAAGAAATGATGGAACTGAATAATGAAAAGAACGAAACAGAACACTGTCCTTGCAACTTCAATGGCCCTGTTCTTCAAAAGAACTCATCATCTCTCATGGAGAGACCCAGAAACTCTTTAGAAACACGTTCCTTCCTCGTCCTGTGAATCTGCCCCGTTTGCGTGGGCCCCCCGTTTCCTCCTGCCGTTTCCCCTGACTGTCTCGCCCCTGATGCTCTTCTTGACCTGTTTGGGTCCTGCCACCCTCCACGGTCGGCCCAGTTTCACTCTTCCAACATCCCACGCAACACAAATGTCCTCTCCAAGACAGTTATCACACATGGTCTCGTGATCATTCTCAACTTGTCTTCAATGGCAGTTTAAATCTTGAATCCTATTTTAACGTTTAGTATATCGCAGCTTTGTGTTTTTATCCAGTTTGGAAGTTTTTTAAGGCCAGGTTTGTGTCCAGCGTGACTTGATGGAGAGTGGGACCCTTGGCTCTGGTAGAAATGGCAATGGGGCTGTTGCACCAAAGTGGAGGCGGAGGGGGTGGGGGAGACAGCCCGAAGATGCTGGGGCAGAGGTGAGACATACAGTTAAGCAATTTATAAGGTACAGAGCTCGAGAGAGAGAGAGAGAGGTCAGGTAGATCCAGATAAAGAAATGGGGAGGAAAAAAAAGGATTGGGGAGAGTAGTACTAGAAGTTTGGAAGCCAGGGTCAGATAAAATTAGCTGCTGACTCTGAACGTTGAAGATGTTTTAAACAACATGCAGAGAAACTGCAAACTGCGAAAACGAGGCAGAATGATGTAAAAGAAAGAACATAAGCTTAGGAATCAGATGGCTGTATTTGGATTCTGATTCTACCACTTCCTAATTGAGTCAGATCAAGCCGGTTCCTTCAGCTCTCTGAGGTTTCCTCAGCTGTAAAAAGGAGATAAAACGACTTATCTCTAAGTACTGCTGGGAGGATACAATGAGATAACGTATGTGAAGAGCCCGTCATGATGTCTACACCCTGCAGCTGTGAATGCATGCCCCTTTCTTTCTACTACAGGGGAAATGTGAGAAGAATTAGAGGATTGGAAGTGGGCTCAGTGGGAAAACATGGGAGATATTTTGAGATCCAAGGGCCAACCTAACATACATGTAGTAGACGTCTGAGTTCCAACTCCATGATGATGAAAGAAAGAAGAGGACAAGGGAAAACAAGTGCTGATCATGCACCTCTTATGTCTCAAGCAGTCTGTTGGGTTCTAGGGAGTCATGGATAGTGAATAAGACACAGTCTTTGCAGCCTGAATCCCAAATAACCGGAAGTCTCTTGTAGCAGATTAAATACCCCAAATCTGGAAAATTTAAATAACATTATTTAAAGACAGAATATAAGCTGGAATAGGGACTTCCCTGGTGGCGCAGTGGATAAGACTCCATGTGCCCAATGCAGGGGGCCTGGGTTTGATCCCTGGTCAGGGAACTAGATCCCACATGCCACAACTAAGAGTTTGCATGCCGCAACTAAGGAGCCCACATGCTGTAACTAAGGAGCTGGCCTGCCGCAACTAAGACCCAGAGTAAATAAATAAATAAAATTTAAAAAAGAAAAAAGAATATAAGCTGGAGTAAATAATTACATGCTAGTCAGCTTAACACCATTTGTGGAAAAATACTAGAAACAGTTTTGTGAAAGGAACAACTTGACAATCATAAGGTAATTTGATTAGGAAGAGGCAATATGCTTCTAACGGGAGCAATGCTCTGACAGCTCACTTGTTGGCTTTCTCTGACAAGTCATTTACTGCCATTGTGTCTGACTTCAGACCAACACCCCTCCTAATAACTATAGAGAATTTGGACCAGTAATCATATGATAGCTAATAGCTTAATATTTTTTAAGTGTGGAAATAGAAAAAAGAATAAAAACAAAGGAATCCAATTTTAAGATATCTAAATGTTGAAGGTGAAAGAGACAGTATGTAAAGAATATATAGTTCAAATCTGAGAAAATCCCAGATAAAATGTGAATTTTTAAATTTCCACAGAGTTTGCATTTAGAACATGGGTAAGTATCCTCATCCTTTCAAAAATACTGTATGGAGGGCTTCCCTGATGGTGCAGTGGTTGAGAGTCCGCCTGCCGATGCAGGGGACACGGGTTTGTGCCCCAGTCCAGGAGGATCCCACGTGCCGTGGAGCGGCTGGGCCCGTGAGCCATGGCCACTGAGCCTGCGCTCTGCAACGGGAGATGCCACAACAGTGAGAGGCCCGCGTACCGCAAAAAAAAATAAAATACTGTATGGAAACCAAAAGACTCGTTGGAAAATTTTAGTTAATGAGTGCATTAATCAATGAATGCATTAATAAACTAAGGACCATTTAATGAAGATGGTTAGTGGAGGTACCTGGGATGAACCTACCCCAATGCCTCAGATAACACATGGCACAGTCACCCCCCTTGATTTTCTCTTCGCCCTGATCAAGAGCTCCGCCTAAAAGTCAGACGCTAGAAGGTGGCCGATCAATGACTTCTGTCCAGCCATGAGGACGTCCGGCTCTCTGTCCAGGCACTCTATGAAGGCTCCAGGTAGAATGTGGTGAGGGCACAACCATCTATTCTGGGTCAGCTTCATGTCAGATTCACTCCATGCTGGGGGTGGGATTGTCCTGCCTCCTGTCTCAAGCGCTCTGGGGTCTCACACATTGTCCTTTGGATGTGCAGATCCCACTCCACCCCAGAGCAGCAAATTCATATTAATATTTCGCTTCACTTCCAACGGTGAATTCTTGCCTTTCTCTGGCACTAACCTGCTGTGTGATCCTGAGCAGACCGTATCATTTATCTTGTCTTGTGGAGACAATCACAGCCATCTCGCCGCCCATCAAGCTGTAAGGTGCCATCTTTCAACCAGAATAGAAAAGCATCATCCCCTTTATCCCTTCGGAGGCCTTCCTAAAATACCTTCTGGATTGGAACGATAACATCTGCGCTACCTATCTTACCAGGTTATCTGGGTGTTGAAATAAGCTAAATCATGTCAAAGGTTATTGAAAAAATTGAAATGAATACAGGACAGCAAAATAAGACTTTTTTTTAACACTACCATTTTCTATGAGATCAGTTTTTGCAAACTTCCTACAGGAGATATTTAAGCAATATTACTGCAAATAATCTCTAAACATTTGACTCTGTCACAAAAGACAACTTGATAAGTGAAACATTTTTATTTGTTCATTTTTCACTACAAAGATAAAAACTAAATGCTGAGATGAAAATTAATGATATGGAGACATCTGACTCTTTAACTCCTTCATGACTGCTACGTGTTTTATTCGTCTCTGTATCCCTAGGATCGAGCAAAGTGCTGATCCCACAGTAGAAGCTTCATAGATAATTCTTGAACTAAGAAACATTCTCCAGGCCACATGGCTCATCTAAATAGTACAGATCCTCAAGTTCCCTTGTTTCTCTATGAATAAAGACGGTGCACGATTAATTCTCTTCACATGAATGTTTGTGAAATGCCAAACATCCTTTTGAAGAATTCAGTGAATTATCTCCTATTGCCTTACTATTTCTTATGGTGATAAATGTTTCCTAGTTCCCTCAAATACACATGAAAGCCTTTTCTTTCTCTCCTGATGGTCAGAGCATTGCTGGACTTCCTGTCATGGTGACGGGCAGAATGAGGGCTCCAGTGCAAAGTCTGGGCTGCACACCATTTTGTGTTAGTGAAAATGAAAGGAAAAAGAGAAAAGGGATTGGAAATTAAATTGATAGAAAAGTTCCTCATATGGCTGGTGAAGTGACCCATAGACCGTGTGGCACTTCACCATTGCCAAGAATAATCTGCAACTTGGTCAGAAGTCATATAACTCACCTTAAAACTGGAGAGACAAGGGGTTGCCTGGAGATGGGGTGTCGGGAGAGATGGATTGCAATGGGACACAGGAAACAACGGTGATGTTTGGTATTTTGGTCTTACTGGTCGTTTCATGGGTGTATACATCTGTCAAAACTCATCCAACTGTATACTTTAAATATGTCCGGTTTATTATAGATCAATTGTACTTGAGTAGAGTTGTCAAAAAAAAAAAAAAAAAGGTGAGGGGGCAAGACAAAGAACACAGTAAGAATTAGAAGGTGAGGAAAGAAAGAACCTTGGCTTTAATCCTAGTAGGGCTCTAAAAATCATCGAATGCCATATTTCCTGAAGTGGGTTTTATTCAACAATAGTCTTGAAAGATGAGAGGAAAGTGTGCTCCAAGGTCAAATAAATGTGAGGAAAGAATGCATGTTTTCCATCAGAATACATTAGCATAATAAGTGGGCTTTACGAAGTTCTGTAAAAAATTCTCATTTGATTTATTTCATCTGGCATTCCCCTAACGTATTTCAAGTGACATCTATTCCAAATACTCTTGTCTAATTCAACTCTTTCATGTAGACATAAGAAAAGCCATGTGGGTAATTAGGAGACAATGCTCGTTAAGAGAACAGGCTTTGACAGACAGATGTCTGGGCCTGTTCCACTACTTACTTCACAGTGGGATCATGGACAAGTCATAGAAACCCTCCAAACCTCAGTTTTCCTCTCTGTAAAATGGGATAAATAATAGACCCTAAATCATTGGATTGCTCTGAGGACTAAATAAGTAATTCGTGAAAATGCTTAGGGCAGCACACAGCAGGCTCCAATAAATACTAGATTTTATGGGTTAGTAGGAAAGCTGTGACTACAGTTCACATTTCAGATGTCCCCCAGCCCGTCACCTCAGATTGCTGAGCCATCAGCAAGAAAACTACCTCTGAATTGGTCAGGCTCTCTGTGGACATTCATTGCCCACACTTAGTATTCCACAGCTGACCTCCTCCCTCTTTGTCATTCACACCATCTTACAAGTAGCACAGGAAAAAAAGCAAAGGATATAGAAAGACTGACTCTGTGAAAGAGAAGTTGGTCCTCCTGAGGTTAAATTTGCTGCTCTACTCAAATCAATCAAAAAATTTTGTGACATTTTTGTCATTCCTCCAAATAAAGATACAATTAACCTCCAGGAGGTGGGGGCTTGGAGTGGGAAGAAGTATAAAAGTAGCAAACTCAGAGAATCTCTGAAAAAACAAAAACCAGAAACCAGCTCTCCACTTGTTTTACCTGTGATGGACCTGAACCAAACACCAGACACTTAATTCAGATTACCGAGAAGTGCCGCTGATGGTTAATATTCAGATGCGCTTTTATTTAATTATCCTGCTCTATCCACAAGTCCTCATCTCCAAATTGACGACATGAACGATCTGCACTCCATCAGAGGTGGAGCCCACCGCACAGCACAGGCAGCCTTTCAGAACACACGCTGGGAAAGGATGGGGTTGCCATAGCAACATCATCCAGCACTCCCCTTAGCACCCTCCGTGCCAGGCTCTCATCTTCCCTGGCAGATTTCTTTATTTTTTCACTTCATGATTTACACGGACAAAGAGTGCAGAGGGGCAGTTAATGCCACACCATGCTAAGCACTAGACCTCTTGCTACAGCACCCAGGATCAATAAAGTAATTATGTCCAGTTATTCCCAAAATGGGATGTTCATGAGAATCATCTGTAACTTAAAGCCTGGGTGCCTGGACCTGACTCCAGACCTATGAACTCATTCTTCCTAGTAATTCAGCCTAGGAATCCAGACATTTAATAAGCTTCGTGAATCTAGGGAGACATTAATTCATTCCAAATCTTTTATTTTGTACATTTAAAAAAATGAGATCCTAAGCCCCTGGGAAATGAATGAGACAAATCTCCTGACCCTTGGCAACTTATTTGTATTTGACACTCAAATTGAGCCCAATTTGATGTCCCCAAGTTCCAGGAGAATTATCTGCATGTACCTGCTCTGTGCCTAGTCTTATGGTAACATATCCTTTCCCCAAATTCTCTGCCTCTAATTTGCTTGATTGATTAGCTGCTTGGCTTGTCTCTAAGTGTGGCTGATTATAAAGATTCTCTGGAAAACCTAGAAGAAGCTTCCAGCTCCCATGTGTTTGTATTGGCTTCTGTACAGATTTTCCATCAAATAAATAAATCTACAAACTTTATTTCTGGGCTAGATAATGGCTAAAAATCCCCTCCTCTACCTTGTGAATATTTTATAATCCTTTGAAATTGGATTCAGAAATAACACACCGTCAATGAATTCTGATTATTTGTAAATTAAGATAAATTTATTTTCCAGTCTTTAGAATAAATGGTAACTTTTCTTTGATCCCTTCGAGTTTATGAAAGATACACTAAACGTGGGACATGCCTATAGGAGCAAATTAAAGATATACTATTTTCTATTTATTTCCAGTCTACCAGCTCTTGGAAATTGATCAAACGTCAGTGAATTTCCCCCAAGCCACAACCTGGGTGGTCAGCAACTCTAAGAATCAGACTGAAGACTGTTAGACTGTAAAATTCTCAGTATAAATGATGCCTTTGAGTAATAACGTCCTACCTCTACTTAATCCAGACTCGTCTGGTAGGGTGGGGAATACAAAGAACAACCCTGTGAAGTAGGTACTACTATTTGTCTCACTCCTTTCAGCTAAAGCAGAATTTCTAAGCCTCAGCACTAGTGACATTCTGAGCTGGATAATTCTTTGGTGCAGGGGTTGTCCTGCGCATTGCAGGATGTTTAGCAGCATCCTTGGCCTCTACTCACTAGGTACCAGTAGGCTTCTTCTCTGTTATGACAAGTTAAAATGTCTGCAGACATTGCCAAATGTCCCCTGGGGGACAAAATCGCCCTTAATTGATAACCACAGCTCTAGAGTTTACTGGTCTGGGATACCCCATCTCTTATTCTTCCCCACAGCTATTTTTAGAATGTTTTCCCCCATCGCTTCAACCAAATTACCTACTTGGTTCTTTCCTTTTTAACATCTCTATTGAGATATTATTTACATACCACGAAATTCACCCTTTTGAAGTGTACAGTTCAGTGGTTTTAGTATATCCACAGAGTTGGGCAGGCTTCACCACAATCTAAGTTTAGAACATTTTCATCACCTCAAAAAGAAACTGCCCATCAGGAGTCACTCCCACTCCCTCCGTCCAGCCCTAGACGTTCACGAATCTACTTCCTCTATGTATAGACTTGCCTATTCTGGATTTTTCACATATACACACTCATACAATATGTGGTCTTTTGTGATTGCCTTCATAGTGCTTTCAAGACTCATCCATGTTGTAGCATGTGTCAGTAATTCATTTTTTTTATTATTGAAAAATATTCCATGGCTTGGACATACCATATTTTGTTTATCCAGTCTTCACTTCATGGACATTTGGGTCATTTTCATTGTTTGTCTAATATGAATAATGATGTGCTGAACATTCATGTACAATGTTTTTTTTTTTTTTTGCATGGTTATATATTTTTATTTCTCCTGGCAATATGCCTCCAAGTGGAGCTGCTGGTCATATGGTAAGCCTACGTTTAACTTTTTGGAGGACTGCCAAACTGTTTTCCAATGGCTGCACCATTTATATTCTCACCAGCAGTGTGTGAGAATTCCAACTGCTCTGCAAGTCTACTTCATTCTTGTGATCCGTCTACATCACTAGGGGCCATCTCCTAGGTGTTTATTCAATTTAGTGGCATTACATATAATGCTATGCCCTTTGGTGATAAAATAAATACTAAAAAAATAAGAAGCATTCTCTTGTCTGCAGTTGGTGAGGTTTTGTCATCACCACCTAGGCAAGTTATTGTCAGGAAAAAGGGTTAGAAAGCAGTCATTTAAAACCAAAACCTTTGGTTTAGAACACTAACTCCACCTCTACCTGCTTTCACTTAAGCTCTGCATATTTGACATCCCTCTGAAACAACTCACCTCATTCAAATGTGCAGTCTGCAGTTAGCTAATTTTGGAGGAAGTTGACCTTCCAAAGTTGGACTTCCTCATTTTCTGAGTTTTATTTTACTTTTTAATATGTCTAAAGTGACTGTTGGTTATACCAGCTTTAGAATTTTCCTACAACCATGCTTGGAAAGCATACTTTGCCCAATTGTCCAATGTGGTTAAACCAACCAAAGATTGTCTTCCAGGGAGAATCGTGGACCCACTGACAAATGCTTCCTCTGATTACCTTTAAGGGGAGATGAAGAAGACGTTCATTCAGGAATATGTCCTTTCCCTCAGCTTTTATACCATGTGAGTCCTGACCCTAAGCTCTTGAGTCACTTAAGCAATGGTTCTACATTTAACTGAACCTGCAGGGTGGTTGACCCACAGGTAACAGCACACGGACAACTGGGCACTAAGCACTTGCTATTCATCAGGAGCCAGGCTTACTTTGAAATGTTTTTCTCATTTATCTATCACAACAATCCTGTAAGGTAGATATTATTTCAGCCATTTTATAGGTGAGGAAACTTAGGGAGCTTAAGTAACTTTCCCCAGATCTCACACTTAGGCAACGGCAGAGTTTGAATTTTCACCAGGATGACCCGAGCTCATACTCAGTCTGGTACTTGTTAGGGTATGTAATTTGGAACTCTTGGTGGCTTGGTATCTTCAAATCCTTGGCAGAAAGAAACGAGATTTAATTAGAAACACATGATGCATAAGAAATCTTTTCATTCCCCTAGATCCTCTGAGATATCCCTGGATTAGCTTGGATTCGTAGACAGCCACACACTTGGGCCAAATCATTTTGTTCCCCCTGAAGACTGCTTATTCTGATCTGTGCTGTCACAATCGCTTCAGCCTGTGCTGAAGGATATTGTCAAAAATAGCCTGATGGCACTGATTTTGGTTATTACTATGGAAAGGCAATGGTTAAGATCATGGACCAACTGTTGTGTTGTGTCTGTCACTTGTTCCTCATCTGTAAAATGGGCATGTTGGTTGTTTCTACTTTATGTGATCATTGTGAAGATTAAAACAGTTCACACATGTCAAGTACCCATGACACTGCCTGGCACACAGGCAGGGCAAAATGTGTGCCCCATAAGGACATTTGGATCAATAAGGTCTTTGATTCCAAGCAAGAGAAATATATTTGCCTAAATTGAACAAACAAGGGAATTCAATAGAAGGAAGCTCACAGAACCTAAGAGTCAGGGGAAGGCCAGGAACCCCAGGGCGCAGTAAGAATTCAGACAGCGGAAGGAAATGATGAACCTGTTGTGTGGTCTGCTTTGAGGATTTATGGGATAAAATGTTGTTTATTTAAAAAAAATTATAAGTAGTTGTACCTCTTCCGAACAGTTGGCTGGTTTTGACCTTCTGAATATTGTGAAACTTTTAACTGTTCATGTTTCTTTCATTGTGATCAAGTCTAAACCATCTAAGTGGCTCATAACTGGCAAACAGATAAACTGTATAGCTAGAGGTTTGTATTTGTATTCAGTCTTCTATTTATTTAGCTTCTTATGCTCCAGGCAGTATGCTGAGCACCTTAAGTGCATTATTTTCTTTAATCCACATGCTCACCCGCCAAAAAAAGCCTGACATGAGGTTACTGTTATTATCACATTTCACAGCTGAAGGCACTAATGTTCAGAGAGACTAGGTGACCTTCACAAGGTCACACGGCTATAAGGGGCAGAGTTGAGTTTCAAGCATTTAAAAGTGACAAGAACTTTTTAGAGTTATACATAACTTCTCAGCTCACTTTAAACACACCTTCAATTATACTTTTAAATAATAGTAGTGATGGTGTCACAGCCATTGCTAACATTCATCGACTGTGTACTGTGCACCAGCACTGTGCTAAATGAGCTACATTCAATATCTTGTAGAATTTTGCAGCAGTGTTACAGACTGAAATGTGTCACCCAAAAGTTATAGCTTTAAGCCTTAACCCCCAATGTGACTGCATTTGGAGAGAGGACCCGTAGGAGGGACTGAAGGTTAGATGATTCATAAGGGTAGGACCCTAATCTGATAGGACTAATGTCCTCTTGAAGAGGAAGAGACACCAGGAGTGCATGCACATGCAGAGAAAGGCCATGTGAGCACAGAGAGAGAAGGTGAGCACCTGCCATCCAAGAAGAGAAGCCTCAGGAGAGATCAACTCTGCTGACATCTTGATCTTGGACTTCCAACCTCCAAAACTATGAGAAAATTAATTTCTTTTAAGTTACCTTGTCAGCCCTAGCAAACTAATACAGGCAGGTATTGTTATTGTCTCCTGTTTAAGGAGAGAAATGATTCCTGACATTGGATTTGGCAGTAATTTGTTGGCTATGACACCAAAAGCAAAGGCAACAACAACAAAAATAAAAAAAGATAAATTGGATGTCATCAAAATTAAAAACTTCTGTGCATCAAAGAACACAATCAATAGAGTGAAAAGGCAGCCCACAGAATGGGAGAAAATATTTACAAATCATGTGTCTGATATCAGGTTAATATCCAGAATATATGAGGAACTCCTACAATTCAACAACACCAACAAAATATCTCAATTTTAAAATGGCCAAAGGACTTAAATAGACATTTCTCCAAAGAAGATACACAAATGGCTACTAAGCACAGGAAAAATGCTCAAGATCACTAATCATCAGGGAAAAGCAAATCAAAACAATAATAAGATAACACCTCTTACCCATTAGGATGTCTCCTATCAAACAAAACAGAAACAGATAAAGAAGATAGCAAGTGTTATCAAGGAGGTGAAGAAATTGGAACCCTCGTGCACTGCTCATTAGAGCATGAAATGGTGCAGCCACTATGGAAAACAGTATGACGATTCCTCAAAAAATTAAAAATAGCATTGCCATGTAATCCAGCAATTTCATTTCTGGGTATTTGTCCAAAAGAATTGAAAGCAAGGACTTGAAAAGATATTTGTATACCCATGTTCATAGCGGCATTATTCACAATAGCCAAAAGGTAGAAACAACCTGAGTGTCCACTAACAGATGAACAGATAAACAAAAGGTTGTATATACATAAAATGGAACATTATTCAGCCTTAAAAAGGAAGGAATTCTGACATATGCTACAACATAGATGAGCCTTGAGGACATTATGCTAAATTAAATAAGCCAGACACAAAAAGATAAATATTGTATGAGTACTTATATGACATATGTAGAGCAGTCAAAATCATAGAGTAGAGCGTCGGTTGCCTTCATTTTGGGGGCCCGGGAGAGGAGGAAATGGGGGAGTTATTGTTTAAATATAATTTCAGTTGTGCAAGACAAAAATAATTCTGAAGATGGATGGTGGTGATGGCTGTACAACACTGTGAATGTACTTAATGCCACTGAATTACACATATAAAAATTATTAAGATGATAAAAATTTATATGTGAGTTTTACCACAATAAAAATTAAGCCACATAAAAACCCCATATATTTGTAAATTTTTAAAAATTCCAAATTACTCAGAAGTAAAAGAAGAAATTATAACAAGTTCTTTAAAATCTTAGAACTGGATAGTAATTTTAAAAACTCTTCTTTCCAAACAGATGAGACATAGATAAAATGGTATTTTAGATCCTTAAAATTTTAGGAGAAAAAAATAAGAGCATAGTCTTTTCAATTTCACGATGAGAAACAATTTCTTAGGACAAAGAAAACTTTTTTTAAAACTCTTTAAAAGTGTAGATATGCCAGAATCTACAATTTCTGTTCACCCCATTAAAAAGTGAAAAACCAAGGCACAGCCAGGAAGAATATGTCTGCAGTTCATGTAACAAAGAAAGGACTGCTATCCAGAATACATAAATAGATTCTACAAATCAATAAGACAAATAGCTCAATAGAAAAATGGACAAAAGGTATGGAAGGAAAAGTGACAGAAGAGAGAACAAAGAATACGTATATGAAAATACATTCACTCTCACTACTAATCAGGGAAATGGAAATTCAAATAACAGTATGATAGCATTTCAGAAACTTCCGTTGGCTACTGTGAGTCTGAGGCTACTAAGTGTGGAAAAGATGCAGAACAAAGGAACTCTCATTCACTGCTGCAGGGAGGGTCAACTGACACAACATCTGGGGGGAAAATTGACAGCATCTGTTAAAGTTGAAGATACATACATCTGGTGACCTAGCAACTTTATTCCTAGGCACATAGTTAGAGAAACTCTTGCACGTGCGATCAAGAAGATATATATACAAAATGTTTGGAAGAGAATGTTGTAATAGCAAACATTTAGCAACAGCATAATTCCATCAGCAGGAGCCTGGGTAAATCAACTGTAGCATATTTATACAGTGGAATACAATCCAGCAATGAAAATACATCAACCAAAGCTACAGAAAACAATATGGATAAATCTTACAAGCATAATGTCGAGGGAAAAAAATCAAGTTCCAGAAGAAAGTATATTATTATTTTATTTATAGACATTTGAAAAACATGTAAAATTGTATGGGCCCAAGACTAAAATTACTGAGTCCTAGGATATGTTAATCTTTTGTTTTATGAAATAACACCAAATGTTTCTTAGGGATTGGTTTGTATTCTTTCATCAGTCAGTCAGGTGCAGCCACAAGGCTGGGACACAAGAGAGACACAAGGAAACAAAATTTATTATACTCTCAGGTCCTAGAGACACAGTCACCCATGCCATGAAGGGAGCCTGCGGGAGGAGCGCCAGGGGAGTGGGCTCAACCAAGCAGGTGGGGAGCAGAGAGAGAGAGAGAGAGCACGTGCGCCCTGGGAGCAAGATCTGGGTGGAGTGCACCAGCAAAAGGCAGAAGGGGATTTCATTGGTGCATCTGAATGTCACTCAGGACAAATTAATTCTTTGGGCATTCTAAATCCCTCTTCTCCCCAACCCTTCATTTCAGTAAAGCCTGCCCTACACAGAAATAGTAAGAGAATGTAAGCGCCTCCAGAATTTAGAGAAATCTTTGGGATTTCCCAATGCCCAAAACCAGGGAAAGAGAGATCAAATCAACTTCATCCACATAGCAAAATACTATAAGGCTCTTGACTTCAGCAGACATTTGGGGAAGCCTGGGTATTTACAAGGGCTGTGAAATTGCATCTGAGAGAAGTTGCATGTAGCTCTCACTGTGCTCCTCCTAGGGATATGGCAGATCTGTGGACTGTTTAGTTTTCCATGTGAACCTCATGTGATTCTTAGGGTCCATTTTCATGCTCACAGCACAACACTGAGTAAGGAAATGGCACTAAGATTGTCATTTAGTTAACCATGCTGGCCCTGGGATGTCTCTTGAAGACTGCAAAATGCTGGGTATCAGTCACATGTCCTTGTCTTTGAAAGAACCACACGCTTGCTCACACAGTCCATCTAATCTTGAGTTATGATCAGTGAGCATCTCTAGCTCCAACTTGCTCTTTCTCACCACCAGCCCTCTCCCTCCTTCCAAACAAGGGGCAACAATAACTTCCCACATTCAGCGATGTTCAGAACAGCAAGGTCTTCAAAAAAGCCTGCCTTGACTAAATGCAGTGCAGTGAAAATCCCCAGCACCACCAAATTTTAGGAATCATGGCTCATTTTCCCAAGGACAAGTGGTACCCATTCATTGAGGAAATATCAAGTACATAAGCCTCAGTTATTTTTCATTTTTAAGCCTCAGTTTGCTGTTCAGTTATAGGAATACAAGATGTGATTTAATTACCTGTAGGCTAATGTTTTATGTTTTGTTTTGTTTTTAAGGTTTGCATCATCTAGACTGTATTTGGAATAAGGACAAGTAGAGATTCATATTTGCATTTTTGCAAAGAGCTGGCCATCTGATCCAGAGAAATCTATTACATAGCCTTCCTTTTCCCACTTACATTTAATGCCACCTTTAAATACAAGCAATTCCCACATGCATTTGGGTCAATTTCTGAACTCCCTACTTTATTTTGTTAAATTGGCTATTTTCGCCTATACTAAGCTGTTTTTAAATTGTTTAGATTTATATAATGGTTGAATAGCTCATAAGGTCAGTCTCTACTTATTACCCTTAATTTTCAGAATTTCCCTGGATATTCCCACATGTTTATTTCTCCAGCTTACCCTTAGTATGATGCAGACTTCCAAAAATAGTGCTGGTAATATTCCCATTGGGGTGACTTTGAAAGTATAGATAATGCCGGTAGACTTGATACCGTCACATCACTGGTTCCTCCTACGTGTTTCTCCATTAACCTGCGTGATCTCTTAAGGACCTCAGTACCTCTCCAAACCTTTCTGTGAAAATTTTCGAAGATACAAAAAAGCTGAAGCAATAGTAAAATGATAATCCCTGTACTCACCACTTAGATCCAAAAATTGTTGATACTTGCCATATTTTATTTCTATCTATGGATTTTTTAAATTTTATTAATATTTTTCGCTGAGCCATTTGCAAACAAAATACAGCCATCATGATACTTTATTCCTAAATATATCAATATGTATCTCCTAAAAAAGACATTCTACTGCTAATCACAATATCATTATCAAATTATAGGCATCATGATATCTTATTTCTAAATATATCAATATGTATCTCCTAAAAAAAGAAGTTCTCTTGCGCACCACAATACCATTATCACACCTATGTAATATCTTTAATATCTAATATCCAATCTAAATTCAAATTTCTGCAAAAGTTCCAAAAATGCTTTTTATGGCTTTGGGGTTTTTGTTGCCTTTTGCAGCTTTGCCCTATCATCTATCTATCTGTCTATCTATCTATGTATTTATCTATCTTCCTATCTATCTATCTTGAAATATAATTCACATACCATAAATATCACCCTTTTAAAATACATAATTTCATGGCTTTAAGTATATTTACAAAGTTATGCAACCATCATTACTAATTCCAGACTATTTTCATTAACCCAAAAAGAAACCCTGTACCCACCTAGCAATCACTCTCCGTGTATTATTCTCCATTTCCCCTCCTACAGCCCATGACAACCACTAATCTAATTTCTGTCTCTAAGGACTTGCCCTATTTTGAACATTTCAAATAAATCAAATCATACAGTATGTAGCCTTCTGAGTTTGGCTTTTTTCACTTATGCTGTTTTCAAGGTTCATCCATGCTATAGTATGAATCAGTCCTTCATTTCTTTTTATTACTCAAAAATATTCCATTCTATAGATATATCCCATATTTTATTTATCCATTCATCAACTGATAAATATTTGGGTTTGTTTTAAAACCAGAATCCAATTAACGTCCACCTATTTTATTCTGTTGTTATGTCTCTTTGATATATATACAACAGTCCTCTACCTTTTTTTGTCTATGATATTAACTTTTCAAAGAGGCCATTTGCTCTGTAGAATATCCCACGCTCTGGACTTGTATGTTTGTTTTCTTAAGGGGTTGTTTCAT
Organism: Hyperoodon ampullatus; assembly: GCF_949752795.1. Classification (NCBI taxonomy): domain Eukaryota; kingdom Metazoa; phylum Chordata; class Mammalia; order Artiodactyla; family Ziphiidae; genus Hyperoodon; species Hyperoodon ampullatus. The sequence continues at coordinate 21,468,811 of NC_136927.1, forward strand.
TTTGTCAAAAATCCCAGCACAGCAAAATTAAAACCACCAAATCTATCAAACAATATTTAGTAAGAGTTTGTTGTGCATATCAGAACAGTTTGTGAACTGGGAGCTCTCAAACCAACAGTAGAAAGAGAGTCAGAGGTATATGGTGATGAGACAATTTATATAGTGAAAATGCAGAGAGTGTTTATTCTTTAAAATGATTAGCTGTAGGGACTTCCCTGGTGGTGCAGTGGTTAAGAATCCGCCTGCCAATGCAAGGGACACGGGTTCGATCCCTGGTCCAGGAAGATCCCACATGCCACGGAGCAAATAAGCCTGTGCGCCACAACTACTGAGCCTGTGCTCTAGAGCCCAAGAGCCACAACTACGGAAGCTCACATGCCTAGAGCCCATGCTGTGCAACAGGGGAAGCCACTACAGTGAGAAGCCCGTGCACCACAATGCAGAGTAGCCCCTGCTCACCACCACTAGAGAAAGCCCGCATGCAGCAACAAAGACCCAACACAGCCAAAAATAAATAAATTTTTTTTTTAAATGAATAGTTGTATCACTAGAGTTTTCCAAGTTACAGGGGAGTGTTCATTGCAGCTCTATTTACAATAGCCAGGACATGGAAACAACCTAAATATGTCCATTGACAGATGAATGGATAAAGAAGATGTGGCACATATATACAATGGAATATTACTCAGCCATAAAAAGAAACGAAATTGAGTTATTTGTAGTGAGGTGGATGGACCTAGAGTCTGTCATACAGAGTGAAGTAAGTCAGAAAGAGAAAAACAAATACCGTATGCTAACACATATATATGGAATCTAAAAAAAAAAAAAAAGGTTCTGATGAACCTAGGGGCAGGACAGGAATAAAGACACAGATGTAGAGAATGGACTTGAGGACATGGGGAGGGGGAAGGGTAAGCTGGGATGAAGTGAGAAAGTAGCATTGACATATATACACTACCAAATGTAAAATAGATAGCTAGTAGGAAGCAGCTGCATAGTACAGGAAGATCAGTTCAGTGCTTTGTGACCACCTAGAGGGGTGGGATAGGGAGGGTGGGAGGGAGACGCAAGAGGGAGGGGATATGGGGATATATGTATATGTATAGCTGATTCGCTTTGTTATACAGCAGAAACTAACACAACATTGTGAAGCAATTATACTCCAACAAAGATGTTTAAAAAAATAAAAGTGGCTACAGCATGCCAATTTTGGAGAACAGCTTAAGCTTCATTTATGATTTTCAGAGGCATTTACAAGAGGTAGCCCAAGTAAAGTTCCACTCGCTCTGCAGAATATGCTGTTTCACTTACATGTAAGTTTATGTAAGCTTCACTTAAATGGCTTTGCTTAAGGAATTTTCAAGTTTGGTCTCCATTTTGTATTTTACTTTAACAATTTGCTTTTTGATATTTCTATATTTCCTGTAAATCTAAAGTGAAGTCAAAAGGCTTGACTAGGGCTTCCCTGGTGGCACAGTGGTTGAGAGTCCGCCTGCCGATGCAGGGAACACGGGTTCGTGCCCCGGTCCGGGAGGATCCCACATGCCGCGGAGCAGCTGGGCCCGTGAGCCATGGCCGCTGAGCCTGCGCGTCCGGAGCCTGTGCTCTGCAATGGGAGAGGCCACAACAGTGAGAGGCCCGCGTACTGCAAAAAAAAAAAAAAAAAAAAAAGGCTTGACTAGGCTAGAGTGCATGCATCACAAGAGATGCTCTCTTCTTCAGACTGGATCATGCAGGGAAGCCCGCAGTATCAGGTTGTTGCAACACTGATGATCCTGTTCCATCAGTTGGTCCAGGTGATCTTGCCACTGTGAAGGTTGGCAATTCCCTTGGGGGTTAGTAAGTGCTCTATGGAGTGATACTTTAGCACCACGAAGATATCTTGCTCCCTAACAACTTTTCACTATCTTCTCCACATTTTCACATAAAGAATTTTATCCATTCTATTCTGTAAGAGTTCCACATGGGATAGAAAATTTTATGCATCTTATTAAGTTTATACCTGGTTTTTAAAAATTATTTGGCCTCCTTTTTTTTTTTTTTTTTTTTTGCGGTACGCAGGCCTCTCACTGTTGTGGCCTCTCCTGTTGTGGAGCACACGCTCCGGACGCGCAGACTCAGAGACCATGGCTCATGGGCCCAGCTGCTCTGCAGCATATGGGATCTTCCAGGACCGGGGCACGAACCCGTGTCCCCTGCATCGGCAGGCGGACTCTCAACCACTGCGCCACCAGGGAAGCCCTGGCCTCCTTTTTGAAATGAAGTCTTTACTTCAATTATATTTTCAAGTTGTTGGTAGCAAACTGTTCCCCGATATATAATCTCACTTTTTCTCTACTAATAGAAGCTTCCCTGATAGGAATGAGCATAACAGTCCCAAGGTTACCTACCTCTGGACTTGGTGAGAGAAAAATATATATCCCTATATTCAAGCCACTGTTGTATTTGTTTTGTTGTCCTGAAGACTCTATTATTGATAGCTAGGAAAGCTATTAATTTTTGCATTTTAACTTTGTAACCAGCAATCTCTTTGAATTATTCTATTGTTCATTTTGTTTGTTTGTTTGTTCCTTTTTCCTAGATTTTCTTGGTAGACAATAAAAAGGTCTACAAATAATGATACATTTTCTGCTTTCTTTCTAACATGTAAACCAAATGTCTTTTTCTTGTCTAGTTACATCAGTTATTACTTTAGAACAATGTTAAAAATGATAATGATGGTGTACAACCCTGTATTTTTCCCAAATTGAATGATAATGTTTCTGCTCTTACAACCATTAAGCAGTGTGTCATAGTTCCAGCCAAGAATCCAGGTGCAAACAACAAAAACTAAGTCTGATTACCTTAAGCAGAAAGGAGTTTCTGGAAGATTATCAAGTAGTTCCAACAGTCAACAGATGCTAGAAAACCAGACTAAGAGCATGAAAAACTAACATCTGTCTGATTTGTATCTTATTTCTGAGGCTCTCCACCACTGGATACTGCTGCCTTTGTCAGTAGTTACCATCTAAGACATTTCTTTCATAACAAATAATTGCTCATTCTTTTTCTCTCTCTTGCTCATGGTTTAAATTCCCAAATAAAAGCATGAGCATGCTAAGCCCTCTCTACCTGGTGGCAAGAGGAATGAACATTCAACCCTTAGATTTCTGATGTGGAAGAAAGGACTGTACTTTTCACTAATTAATTCAACAGGAAATTCCTCCCAAACAGAGTAAGATTGGACACTGGGAAGCCCTCCTCCCCCAAATTAACAAATACTGGGTTACAAGATCCTGGCTTTAGTTTTATACATTTTAAAATTGTTTTGAGTAATAGGGACTTCCCTGGTGGTCCAGCGGTTAAGACTCCATGCTTCCACTGCAGGGGGCATGGGTTCCATCCCTGGCTGGGAACTAAGATCCCACATACCTTGCGGTGTGGCAAAAAACAACAGAGTTGAGTAATAGACAAGTGTGTTGTAAGGCAATTTGGTTTGGTTTGATTTTCATAGAAATGGAAAATGGATGTTAAATTTTCTTAAATTTCCCCCTTAATTGATATTATTTTAATCTATTGTTTAACATTGATATAATTATGTATAGAATATTATGGATATAATACATAATATTGATATATTTCACTATTGTTAGATTTTACATCATATTAATATTTATTAATTCTTAAACATTCTTGTATTTTAGGGATTAACTCTCCTTGATTTTAAGGTGCTAATAGCCTCCATTTGCTTATATTTTTATTTATGATTTTTAAAATTATTTTGTGTGAGATTGAATTCAAACTATATCAAAAGGTTCAGTTTACTCTTAAATGATGTGGGTGAATTTTCCTTGAACTCTTGAGGCTATTTTTCTTGCTCTCAGAACTTTAGTTTAAAAGCTGTGAAAATTGAGGACTTTTCTACAGCCTAGTGGATTGGGAGTTGGAAATACTTCTATTTTCTCTTTTGAAATTTTAATTGCCTTGAGGGCTCCCCTGGTGGCGCAGTGTTGAGAATCCGCCTGCCAATGTAGGGGACACAGGTTCGAGCCCTGGTCTGGGAAGATCCCACATGCCCACATGCCTGTGAGCCACAACTACTGAGCCCAGGTGCCACAACTACTGAAGCCCACACACCTAGAGCCCGTGCTCCGCAACAAGAGAAGCCACTGCAATGAGAAGCCCGCTCAACGCAACAAAGAGTAGCCCCCACGCACCACAACTAGAGAAAGCCCGCGTGCAGCAACAAAGACTCAACGCAGCCAAAATAAATAAAATAAATAAATAAATAAATAAATATTTTTAAAATTTTAATTGCCTTGAACCAAGGTTTACTCTATTTGGTCTAGGAGACACTGATGGACATCTGCACATTTCAGATCATTCTCCCAATTCAAAACTGGGCCTTAGAGCCTTCACTCTCACCAAACACCCCCAGTTCTTCCCTTCCCCAATATCACCTGCTTCTCTCTAAGTCAATTTCACATCCTCCAACAAGTGGAGGGAAAATATAGCTGAGACTGATGAGTTTTCAAGAGTGAGGAAGAAACTTCACCTGCAAGCCTCACTACTCTTCCCCCCACCCCTGCCTTGCTCCTTCAAAGAATCTTGGCATATTTATTTCCTCTTTTGTCTTCTATTCTGCTAGATTCCTATTCATTTTCGGAGATAATTAGTTCAGAGTCATTATGATTACTTTGTCTTCTAGTTCACCTTTTCTTCCAGTAGGAGAAACAAAATGGCAAAGCCTGATAGAATTTTTGTCTCTGTTGGGACCTCAGGGTGGTTGGAGCATTTATTTTCACAGATGTTTCATTTATTTCTGTACTGCCTACACATCTTTTTAATTCACTCTTCTCAAAATTTGGGCAGATTTCTAAAGATTTTTTCCACATATCTTCCTTCCTCTACACTGCTTTGGGGGGTGGGTAGGGGCTCTGAGTCATGGCAAGATCTTCTGTCTTTCACTTTTATCACTGCCATTTTTCAAATATTAGAACACAGAGTGTTGTGCTCTTATCTTATTTAACTTCTTCTGATCACCTTTCTTGATTTTTAATTTCTGTCCAACTTGCAGGTTTAAAAAAGAGTGAGTTTGCACACAGCATCATTCTTACCCCTGACATGCAAGAGTAATCATTTTAAACTAATAATATATCAACACATAGCCAGTTACAGCTTGCTGTGATATATACCAAGCACAATTTATACCCACGGCTTATCATTTTAGTTCAGTTGTGATAATTAAGTAATGCAATATTATGTCACCAAAATTATACTTTATGCAATGCACCAAAAACAACCTAGCAATATTATTTTTTGAACAACCCTTAAAAATGTTATTTGATAATAACAAGCTGTAGGAATACTGATTTGGTATAAACACTGAAGCTCAATTTCAGAAGAGATAGACAGTAAAGACTCATCAAAAGCACCTGGAAATTAGGTGCTGGAAATAAATCTAGAAATTAGATCATGTATAAGCTAATAAAATTCTTGGTGTCTTTGTTTTTCCATCTATAGAAGAATAATTATACTCCCCAATCCCTTTCATTGGGAATTTGTCTTCCAGCTCGGCTAGAATTTGCAAGTATGGTCTGTGAAAGAAGGACGAAAGCTGGGGCACAGAACTCAGGATTCTGAGTGGTAAGGATCTCCTACCACCACAACTCATGCAGGCGTCATTGTGCAGAACACGAGGAGAAAGACTCAAGAGCAACCACCAATGACCTGAGGGTGGTTGGATATGCAGAAGGCATCCCCCCTTGACAACCTCTCCCCTCAGGTCATATGCCTCTTCCTGGTTTGCTCCTGGACTCTAGGTTGGGTCCTTCATTGCTCATTTGGACTTACTCTTAATAGTTACCTGGGACTATGCTGTACTGGGCATTTAAACATGAGCAGACCTGCCCTGTATGTGGACTTTCTCCCTGGTCATAGTGGAAGCCTCTTCAACTGGTTGGATAAGCCCAAACAAAGCCACACCTTTCACTTGTTCTACATTTTGGAAATATCTCCAGGTGTTTCTAAGGCATATTCAGATTTAGCAATCACTGGGGACCTTAAGTTAGACAGCCTCAAATTTTAATCCGATAGACCTCTCTGAGCCTCCATGTCTTAGGCTGTGAGGGGGCACCAGTGCAGAACCTCTGCCCTCAGCTGTTAGGACCATCAGAAGAGAAGGTGCAGGATCAGTGCTCCCTCCAGGTCTGGCCACATGAGACAAGGCATCACTGTCATCATGCCTCTCTTTTTCTTCTTTGGAAGAGTCCATATGAAACCCAGCATGTTCACTATTCCTTCCTCTTTCTCTTGAGTTTGTTTTTGCTGTTCTTTCAACTCCTCTGCTTGTTTTATGTTTCCTCTGCCACAGCCAACAGCATCCCTTGTCATCCTGCAGCTCTTCTACCCTCTGGTCCAACCCAGTAAATTGGCAGCTAGACGGGGACCTCCCCTTTCTTTCCCCTTTGGTAACCGTAAGTTTGTTTTCTGTGTCTGTGAGTCTGTTTCTGTTTTGTAAATAAGTTCATTTGTATTATTTTCTTAGATTCCACATGTAAATCACATCATATAATATTTGTCTTTCTCTGTCTGACTTCACTAAGTATGATAATCTCCCCTTCCCACCTACATTCCAAGAGTCAGTCAGTCACATTGTCAAACCCAAATCAAAAGGGTTGAAAAGCAAACTCCTCCCACAGGGAGCAAAACAAAGGGTCTTGAGCAAAACAAAGGGTCTTCTTGTGAGTGAGCTACATGGAAAACGATTCTTCCTTCTAATTTTATGCATAACTGGGCTTCTCTATGCTTCTCTTTCCATCACCTGAAAGTTCCCCAGAGCAACCTGGGTTTACGACCAGCACTCACTGAGCCTGGAGCCAGCTAAAAGAAGGTTGAAGTGATCCAGATGGCAGTGATAGGGATGTGCCCTGGGATAGAGGGTAGGCCACTTGAGGTGAAAGAAGAGGCACGTTGAAGGAAGAAGTAATAAGATTTGATGGTAGGCTGGGTAGGGTAATAAAAGCAGGCAGGGTTCAAGGAGGACTCCGAGATTTCTAATTTGGAAAAGTGGAAGAGTAGCGGTATCAGTAGAAAAAGAAAAAAAAAAAAAAAAAAGGAATTATCACAAAAGGCAACTCTAGTGTTGGAACCATCTGGGACATAAGAGTTAAGCTGTTATGTTACTCTGTCACTAGGACATTGAGAATCATAGCAATTTTTGCATTCTAGAAGTAGTTGATTTTATAGTCAGTTCTAGTAAAGAGGTTCCTATTTTTTCTCCCACTGGCTTTCATTGAAAAGTAAGAAATAAGTTCCTATAGGAAAAAAGGATCAGAATCTCCCAATTGATTTGATTTTCTGTTTTCTTTTTTGGGGGGGTTGGGGGAGGGTGTGGAATAACACACCCTCAGTGTGTTACACACACCCAGCAGTACTGGAATATCTTGAAATCTCTTCCCAATAATGGCACCTCCCCTCCACTGCCACCACTCTAGTCCCAGTCCTCACATTAAAACTTAACTCCTCTCGGGACTCCCCGTGTGGCACAGCAGTTAAGAATCTGCCTGCCAATGCAGGAGACATGGGTTCGATCCTTGGCCTGGGAAGATCCCACGTGCCTTGGAGCAACTAAGCCTGTGCACCACAACTACTGAGCCTTTGAGCCACAACTACTGAGCCCACATGCCACAACTATTGAAGCCTGCGTGCCTAGAGCCCGTGCTCTGCAACAAGAGAAGCCACCGCAATGAGAAGCCCACACACTGCAACAAAGAGTGGCCCCCGCTCAACACAACTAGAGAAAGTCTGCACGCAGCAATGAAGACCCAACACAGCCAAAAATTAATTAATTAATTTAAAAAACTTAACTCCTCTCCTCTTTTTAGCCTGGTTGCTTCTGTGTTCAATAGATTTAGCATCAATTAAACTCCCTTATAATATATATGTTTCAAGTGAGCTGGCCAAAACAAGAGATGTCCACTGTAGCTTTCAATTCACAATTAATGCCTTAACTATTCTTCCAGTAGAATTATTCTAAAGCACTGAAGTTACAGATGACCACTTATACCACTGTTTAATGGGACATCAATGTATTTTAGATATAAGCCTAAAGTAACAGTCTTATCCTAGCAAAAAGCACAAAAGTACCATGACCGTGTGTATAAGTATTCTTCCCTCCCTCCCTCCCTCCCTCCCCTCCTTCCTCCCTTCTCTCCACAGTTACATATTGAGCATCTGCCCTGTGCCTGGTACTGGGGATGCAGCATCAAGAAAGCAAAGTCTTGGATCCAATGGAGCCTATAGTCTAGAGTGAAGAGATAAGACACACAAATCAGTGGTGATAAGAGCTCTCTGGGAGGGCTGTGTCAGGGAGAGTGAAGAGCAAATTCTCAACCTTTACATTTTAAGAGTATTTCCCAAAGCTATTGTAAACTTTTCTTCCCTGTGGCAATACTTGATAAGTTTCAGAACTATGATATTAATTGTTATCATTGAATATGAATATCATTGTTAAATTTCACTCAAAAACCTTTAACTTCTACTCTGTTATCCAGGGGCTTCTAATCTAGTTGGAGACAGAAATATACACCTGAAATAACAAAATATGATACCATTTTAGAATGTAATGGACACTATCCCTGCCCAGAAATACATTCTGAATTTTTATAGAAAGGATATCTGAGTTCAAATAGTAAGTGAGTAAGAGAATAATAGACACATATACTTCTCATATGTATTTTCATACCAGATAGCTCTTATAAGAAATCAAAGAAAGGAGACAAATAAATCAAGTGGAGGAAGGTAGAGAAAACTTATCCATTCACAATCTTGTCTATAAAAGCAAAGATGACTCGGAAAAACAGGGTTTTATGACCATTAAATTTGGGAAATATTGTATTGAGAGATTTACAACACACATTAGCAAGATACAGATTCTGGGAAGTCCTGCAGATTAAAATGAACAACAGTTTCCTCACGTAAAGTCTATTTATATTCTCACAGAACATAAATTTGACTGGGATCAATCCTCCTAAAACAAATTTCCACTAAGAAATATAGCGGGAAGTAATGAATTGAATTTGTTCCTACCACCAGCAGCTGTGACTTTGAGCTCTAGACCAGGAGAATTCTGATCTCCTCATGGTGTCTGGGTAAATTCACCACCTGACACTCCCAATTCTCAGGGCAAACGTAATAATACGTAAAATAATACGCGGCAACTCACGTAATGAAATGTCCCGTGCAAGCTAACTATGACTCCCTTCTTCAGACTCAGAATTAGTTTCTAACTCACCTCCAACTTGAGTAGGTTTCCACAGGGAAACTGTTAATTTCTGTTGACTGAGAGGAGGGGGTATGCTTTTGTTCATCAAGAGAGTTGATTTATCAGTCTCCCTAGTCATATTTCTTAAAATGAAAAAGTCAGTTTTTATTCCTGTCATTAGAAGATTGAGGCTTATTATCATTCCAGTTTTGATTTTTCCAAAAAAAAACCTGAGAGTTCAGAATACTGTTGCCATCTCCACATTCCTGAGATGTTCTGATGAAATGTGTTTGGGCACCACCAGTAAGAGAGTCTACAATCTAAACCAGACACTAGTACTGAGCAGGACAGCCCCTCTGAGCACGTGGATTGCTAGGACTATCTGTTGAAGAGGACCTTAGACTGGATTCCTGGGAAGAGGCATTAAAAAAGAATTTGTCAGGCATGTATTAAGGAGGTTCTCCCAGGAGAAACCAGTGACGGAGTGGAGACACAAGCCCAGGGGAGGGGAGGAAGCCGAGCAAGGGTGTGATTGCAGGCTCGGCCCCACCCTAAGGGGAGCTCTAGAACATAAGGAGCTGGGCCTTCCTCTCCACACTCACCAATCTTTGTTAACAGCCACCTTGGGGTCTTAAACTCAAAGGCATTTCCAACTCTACACATGTGGGCAAAGTGGCTCCTGAAACCCAATGCCTGGCCTTTGAAGAGAATCAACATAAGCAAAAACAAACAGAAACCAAGGGAGAGGTAAAGAAATGGTAAAAGAGACCAAGAAGATGTGGACACAGCCCCTAGAGTGTATGATAGAAAGGTTGCAGAGAAGCCCATGCGGACCCAGCCAAGCCAATGACCATTGCCTCTGGGTCTTGAAGGTCAACTCAGCTGTCCTCCTTTCACTTTCAGTAACATCCATCCCTTTTCTATGCGAACAAATTCAGTTTAACCAATGGTAACTCTTCTTCCTCTTTAAGGAGAAAACCCTCTGCTTCTACAGTTCCTCCTCTTTGAGTCTGGATATGACAGTCCCCTTGCAGGGGAAATAAGATGTAGAGTGTATTCACCTCTACATCTTATTTCTATCTAATGATTTGCTTCCATTGTGCAGAGATGGAGATGGACTTTTGTGGAGAGGCCAGATCACAGCACTGGACACAGAGATGGACCCAGGCTGCCTGAGTGCCACTAGACTTGGCGCCACGCGTTGTCAACCCACGTGGATTTCTACAGAGATGAGTAAATTTCAGTTTCCTTCAGAGCAAGTGCCATCTGTTAGCACCCCAGAAAGTAGCATTGATATATGATTCATTAGCTTATGTATATTCTAATATGATCCGTGAGTTAAAAATAATTTTTTCAAACCTTTGTGGATCTTATGACTCATTTTGGAATATTCTTCCTTTATTTCCAATTTATTATTTGGCTCCAGAATCAAAATTAGAAGCTGAAGTGAATATTTTATGGCCCACACTGTCTCTTGGTTCCCGTATGCATAATACCAAGTATTTGCAATGAAAGGCAAATGAAGAATTTCAAAAAGTAATACCGTTCAAAACTAAAGAAGCTTAGAAAAGGTTGAATTTCTAGTACATGGAGTCTATTCATATATAACTCATGTTTTCCCAGGGAAACATGAATAAAACCAGGAATAACATTTACATTGCTGGCTCTCACCCTGCCAAATATAGCAGACCCTCCAATACTCTGTAAAACAAACTCCACACATATCTCAGGGCACCCATGGTGGTGTCCCACACTTTCTCCCAAACAAATATTGTTGGAAGATAAATGGCTGCCTTCATTTTTCTTCCTTTTCTGCTCCAACTCTCCCCAATGATGTCCATTAAGGCTTCAAATGCCAGTGAAGCTCCAAGAAGTCTCTCTCATCTCTAGAACTGGCCACAGAGCTGTCCCTTAGGTACCTTCCTGTTGGATAATGCTGTTTATTGGCAAATGACCAGTTATCCCCCCCCCAAAAAAAAGAAAAAAAAACCTGAATTCAGGAGGTGGTGAGGCAATGCCAGAAATTCTGCAGCCCTCAAATTTCTGAAGCTATGTTGTATTTCAAGCAGAAGTAGGGAGATTTCATACTACGTGCTGTTACCCAAATAATATTAAATATTGGGACTTTAATATTTATATTACTGTTTGCTTATAAAGCTCCTTCTCCCTAGGACAAAAGGTGAAAGAATTCTTCATGGAGTTTTTGCAAAATGATGGGCAATATGACTTCATTCTTTGTTTCCCCAGTAAAATCTTCACTAATCCCTAGGACTTGTGGGGTTAGCTTAGAGCTTTGATGGAGGAAAGGAAGAAAGAGAAAGGGAATACTACAGTGAGCTAAAGGCATGCAGAGGCCCCGCAAGGGGAGCCCAGCTACGTATATGCTTCATAAGTGTATTCATGGAAAGAAGGGAGTCTTCTTCTGATTATATTATTAAAATTGTTGGAGGAAAATTAGCTATTGCAATTCTAACCCAAGTGACAAATGCCTTGAAAACTACAGATGCATCCTTTTGTGTAAAAAAAAAATATTAGAACTATCTCTGCCAATCAGCTACTTCCCACCCACTGTGTGCTTCTCCAGCTCCCACGATGGCTTGGAGAATGTCAAAGAAAAATTATTTTAAGCTGTCTGTCAGAGTAATGAAATATTTTTGTTGCTGCCGGCTGTGTCATAATGAACTCTAGTTATAAAAGGTGAAAGGGGCCAGGAAACTTACTGAGGATTATAAGACTGAACGATTTGCCTCCATATTTGACTCATAGCAGGCTAGAAAGACAGATGATGTCAAGGGAAGAGAAATATTAAATAGCCTTGGAATTCTTGAAAGAGGGAAAATCTTGGCAGTGAGCAGTGCAGAAGGCCGGAGAGTATCACCAGCACTGAGGAGATGAGGAAGGAAGCTGGACCTGCCCCCATCTCAGCAGAAGCGGCTGGTCAATTTGCCCACGTTAGATGTGTGGTCATGTACCCATGTAACTGCCTACACACCTCCCACAGCTCAGTCACTTAGAACAATAAGCATAAATTTAGCCCATGAGTCCGTAGGTTTATACTTTGTGCTGAGCTCAGTTGGGTGGTTCTTCTGCTCTTGGCTGGGCTCACTCACATGGCTGGGGGATGGTTTGCTGTTGGCTGATTGTGACTGGCTTCCCCTGGGGTGACTGAGATGACTCGACTCTGCACCCCATGCCTGTCATCCTCCAGAAAACCAACCCAGGTGCTCACGGCAAAGAAAGAGATGATGCAAGAGAGAGAAAGCTAAAACAGGCAAAGCCCACGTCAAGCCTTTGCTGGCATGGTGTCTGCCAACAGGTCACATGGCAAAGCAAGTCACATGGTGTAGCCCAGCGTCACGAGCCGGCAGGTTTCCCAAGGTGGGAAGTACCATACTGCAAAGTCTTGTGGTGAAGGTGTGGGTGCAAGGAGGGATGGATCGGGTCGTATTCGCAACCCAGCACATTAACCATTCTAGGCTTATGTTGATTTATCAGTTCTGTGTTATCAGACTTCATAAGCAAAACAGTAGTACGACCGAGACCAGGAATTATTCACATTTAGAATAAAGCCAAGTGACCAGGAAATCTACTGAATAAAATATCTTTTAAACCAGCGGTGCACTGGAGAAAAATAGCACCAACTCTAAGCACTGATACAGCTCCATCTTTTTCTCTGGGTACCTTGAAATACAGTATTCCACATTTGTTATTTAACATTTGGATAACGCTTCCCTATGTGCCACGTGCCTCACAACAGTATTTAGGAATTATCCTCACAACAGCCTAGGGAAAGTGGTGCTATGCTTATTTCAGTTTATTCTGAAGGTGGCTGAGATGGCAGAGGTGTCCCAGCTACACTAAAGTGAGTAAGTGAAATGAGGAAAGTTTCAATGGTCCCCTGGGTATTGGGTTTATACCAGCAAACATGTTCCTGGCTGAACTGACTGATGATCAGATGTTTTAGCAACATGTTTTCATAGCTTCAAAGAATATTAAGGATTTTTAAAAGAACAATTCATTTTCCTCAGCTTGCAATAGATGATTTGCTTTTATAACTGATGACCTGTAACTTTTATATGTGGTGAATCGCCCTGTAACCTAACATATGCCACCCCAGTGAACTTGGGGTATCAGACTGTCTTAAACTGAATTCCTGCAGAAGCAGATCTGAAACAAGGGTTCCAGTGAAAGTATTTTATTTACGAGGTGATCCCAGGAAGCACAATATGCAAAACAGGGGATGGACACTGCCAATAATGGTGCATTGTGAAGCCGCCACTGCTGAGGGTGACCGGAGCTTCACCCCTTGGAGAACTCTGGGGGCCACACAGGACACACACCTCAGAGTTACCCTGACTGCAGGGCGAGGGAGACGGGGTGTTTGTACCCTGAATCTTGTTGGTCACTGGCTGACACCTGCTCTTAGGATGTATTAATGTCTTGGCACATCTGAACTGCCATGTGCTTGGGCAGAGCAACTCTGCAGCTTCAGAAAAAGCTGACAATAAGGAGATTTAGATGTCGGCAGCGTAGGTGGGTATGCTGAAGTGCTGAGGCCCAAGGCATATGAGCAGAGCACAGACAAGTCTGCTGCACACACAATGACGCCAGAACAAATCTGCTTAAGTGTGGAATAGAGGCATGTGTGCCCGAGCCTCCCTTCTAAAATCAAATAAAAACAACAAGGAGAACAAAAGTAATTTTTAAAAAGAGAGAGAGAGAGTGAATGAGAATATCAGTCAATGTTCAAACAGGAGACAAAACCGATCCCACTTACTTGAACAAGGAAACATTAATCCAAAGAATCATTAACGAGTAGAAGGTAGTTAACTGCCAAAAGGGGTAGAAGGGAACTCGAAGAAGTGCAAAAGCACAAGTACAAAAATGAGCTGCTTTCCCTCGGCTCAGTGGCCATGGAGGGAACTAAGGATGGGGACAGAGGTCTCCCTACCCTTCCCCAAGGCAGAGATTCGGGTGAGGGCACCACAGAGGTAGAAGATGAAAACCACATCCTTCAGTGATATCAGCTAGAAGAAGCTTCCCTGACCACGGTGGTGGTGAGCGTGTGATAGGCAGAGGCTGGGATCCTCAGGCTGTGCGTCCCAGCATCAGTACACCCCACATTTACCCCACTCTACTTAGTCTTCCCATGTGGAATCCTTTTATCTGCCCCTCCCATTGCTCCTTTTTTTTTTTTTTTACAACTCTATTGGAGTATAATTGCTTCACAGGGGTGTATTAGTTTCTGCTTTATAACAAAGTGAATCAGTTATACATATACATCTGTTCCCATATCCCTTCCCTCTTGCGTCTCCCTCCCTCCCACCCTCCCCATCCCACCCCTCCAGGCGGTCACAAAGCACCGAGCTGATCTCCCTGTGCTATGCAGCTGCTTCCCACTAGCTATCTACCTTACGTTTGGTTGTGTATATATGTCCATGCCGCTCTCTCGCTTTGTCACAGCTTACCCTTCCCCCTCCCCATATCCTCAAGTCCATTCTCAAGTAGGTCTGTGTCTTCATTCCTGTTTTACCCCTAGGTTCTTCATGACATTTGTTGTTTTCTTAAATTCCATATATATGTGTTAGCATATGATATTTGTCTCTCTCTTTCTGACTTACTTCACTCTGTATGACAGACTCTAGGTCTATCCACCTCACTACAAATAGCTCAGTTTCGTTTCTTTTTATGGCTGAGTAATATTCCACTGTATATATGTGCCACATCTTCTTTATCCATTCATCGGATGATGGACACTTAGGTTGTTTCCATCTCCGGGCTATTGTGAATAGAGCTGCAATGAACATTTTGGTACATGACTCTTTTTGAATTATGGTTTTCTCAGGGTATACGCCCAGTAGTGGGATTGCTGGGTCATATGGTAATTCTATTTTTAGTTTTTTAAGGAACCTCCATACTGTTCTCCATAGTGGCTGTATCAATTTACATTCCCGCCAACAGTGCAAGAGGGTTCCCTTTTCTCCACACCCTCTCCATCATTTATTGTTTCTAGATTTTTTGATGATGCCCATTCTGACCGGTGTGAGACGATACCTCATTGTAGTTTTGATTTGCATTTCTCTAACAATTAGTGATGTTGATCGGCTTTTCATGTGCTTCTTGGCCATCTGTATATCTTCTTTGGAGAAATGTCTATTTAGGTCTTCTGCCCATTTTTGGATTGGGTTGTTTGTTTTTTTAATACTGAGCTGCATGAGCTGCTTTATTTGGGGGATTAATCCTTTGTCCATTGATTCGTTTGCAAATATTTTCTCCCATTCTGAGGGTTGTCTTTTGGTCTTGTTTATGGTTTCCTTTGCTGTGCAAAAGCTTTTAAGTTTCATTAGGTCCCATTTGTTTATTTTTGTTTTTATTTCCATTTTCCCCCATTTCTTGATTACAGGAAATAGGCTTCATTAAGCCTCCAGGACCTTCCCTGAGTTCCAATGGGGAGGTTCAAACAGTTACTAATTAGGAATGTAGAGACAAGGAGCAGTCAGAAGAAACAATAGTGTGGCCTCAGGGCAGGGTCCTGGTTCCCCCTCAAGGGATACACATAACAATATCTTTGAGCTGTTCTGCAGATACTGAAACCCAGGTGGGAAAAGTTAACAGTATGCTTCCCACAAGCACATAGACCCCAGTTGGAACCAGAAGGTTGATGATGCTGACACCGGATGACCTCACCACCAACCAGTCAGAACAATGTCCACGAGCTGATCATGCCCTCTTTGAACCATTACTACAAAACTCCTCACTACCCCCGCCAGGTCAGGACACCAGTCTTGAGGGCATTAGCCCACTGCGGCCCCCTTTGCCTGGCAAAGCAATAAAGCTATTCTTTTCTACTTCACCCAGAACTCTGTCTCCAAGATTTAATTCGGTGTCAGGGTACAGAGGCCGGATTCAGCTTCACTATAAACATCAGTTCATGAAAGAAAGGAAACACTTTAACACTCAGAAGCAGGCAGTAAGTGATCTCAGATGAAAGAGAATTGTGGTTGATGTTACACAATTAATTTTAAAACAAAGAAAAGAAATAGAATACAAATTTAAATTTCCAAGTGCAGAAAAAGTGCAATGTAAACTGCTCCTCTGAGTTATTCCATTGTGAGCCATTGTTTTCTTGACACAGTTGTCAGTTTTAGGACAGCAGTTCGGCAGGAAGTGGAGCTGCTCGGCCCAGCTTGTTAGCTCTTTGTTTTGACCACGCTTGCTGAAAATTCAGTTTGGCGTGGGAACAGCAGTGAAAACAGGACAGATACAGTTAACACGACTTCAGTCCAGTTGGAATGTTCTGAGGTGACTGATTGCTAAGGTCCCAACCTCACACTGATATCACTGCAGCTAGCCTTCCTGGATGCATGCACTTCCCAAACTCACCCCTGTTCTCTACAGTTGGAGCAGACCAGGGCTCTAGCTTCTCAGGGCTGCAGGAAAGAGGCTATGGGGCTGACCACTTGACCAGTGACTCCCCAGCTTGCACTGTGGTGGCTCAATATGGAAGCAGGGATTGGTCTGAAAAGGATGCTGTCCCTGTGAACGGTCACAGAGTAAACGCCGGTATGTTTGGAAAGCGGATGAAAATCTTACCTGAAGCGCATTAGTGTTGTCAAAGAAAAAACAGAGCTGGACAGAAGTTAGAGAAGATAGATCTTATTCAATAAATGATTGCAATAGGGGATGAGGGAGCCCAGGTTAGAACTGGGCTCTATTCCAAATACAACCAGAACAAGTGGGGATTTTACAGCCAAGGAGCAAGTGGTGGAGAGGGTGCAGCATTTGTGGGTGGAGTTACTAAGAGGAGACCTCACATCTGGGGGGGATTCTGGCTGAGCTGACCCAATAGGATTCTTGCTAAGGGCAGGCCAAGGTGATCAGCTATCACCTGAGTGGGAGGGGTGGGGGGGTGGTGGTAGGGATGAGGAGTTTGATAGTGAGGAATTCTTGCTAAACTGACTTAGCAGGATTTTTGCTGAAACTGGTTTCTACAATGAAGCATACAAATGGGGCTAGGGAGGTGGCTCAGGAGGCCTGACTAAAGTTTGGTCAAGCAAAGAATCTTTGTCAGTGTCTCATCAATAAGCTGCTATGATGCTGCTTTATCTACACCCACAAGTGGACCTAGAATCACTCCTTTTCCTATCAGTCCAAAGATTAAGACAATCACTGCCTTCGGTCCCCAATGTCCCTCATCTGTGATTTGTGTACTCCCTGCATCTGAACGTCCTCTGCTTATCAGGACCCTGGATATGGGGGAGGGATGAAGATTGTGGAAAGAGACAGAGGAGGTGGTTATTTCACCTGCAGCTCTTGGAGTCCTCAGCTGTCAGTTCCCCTGGGACATCATCACCAGCCAAATGAGAGGCTCTTAGGCTGGGCTGAACAAATATTATCGTCCATATGGGAAGCTGCACTTTTTAATCAGAGCTTCTGTTTGCTTCACAGCTCTCCAGAAGGCAGGGGCATTTTCTCAAAGCTTCCTTCCAGTGAGAAAAGACAAAAATAATGGAAAATAAAGATTTTTGTAGGACTCTATTTTCCAGAAAAGTGTTTGCATCGGTGTAGTCCTTTCTTCACTCACTGTTTCTTGTGCTGCTTCTGGGAGGTCCCTTATTTATAAATATCTAAAAAGCCGAAAGTTTTTTTAAAAAGGAAAATGGCATTTTTTCCTTCTCTGCATTAATCTTAGGAATCCAGTGATGGAATCTAGCGGTCTGACATTTACAATCAAATGCATCGAGATCCAGGCTTACAATATGAGCCTCACAAGCTTTTGTTTCCTCCTAGACTGCACGGGTGTTCCTCCCACACAGGTGAGGGTGGAGCCTGCTTCAGCAGCAAGGGCCGGCCCCAACCTGAGAGTATTTCTTAGGCGAGATAAGAGAGAAAGCTGGAAGGAAGACGGCCTGCCATCCTGTCAACTGTGTATTTCCTTTAAGTATGTAATTATTTGTTTGCATAATTAGCATCATATTTTCACTATGTCTAATTACCATGCAAAAATACACAAATACACAGATTAAAAAACAGTCAAAACCAATGTTACAATTTGTTATCTTTCTCATACCGAACTTCACCTATTTCTAATCACTCTGGGGCCCACCATGATAAGAATTTTTCTACCCTCTTTGTAATGTACTAGGAAAAATAAGGACCCAGTCACATGGTTCAGTCACTCAACAGCTGCAGGGTCTGACAGAGCCTTCATCTGCTTACCTTTTTCCTTGGAGAAGTTATCCCCCAGCCCTCCCCGTTAGCATTTCTTCTGACTATGCCAGAAAGGTTTCTTTCTCCCTTTTCCTTCTTACTTTCTTTTCTTTTAAGAAAACCTCTTTGCTCCAAGTGATTTGGCCAGAGCCAAAAGAAAATCACCCTGGAATACACTGCAGTCAGAGTGTCCTGTCCTTTGAAGCTTAGCTGGTTTAATGTAGTACTTAGGTCCAAATGCCAAAGATTAACACTTAACCATGTCAGAAGCCTCCAGTCCATCCTAAACCTGTTCCTAAAAGATGTTTCTCTTTTTAAATTCTATTTTTAATACAATTGAACAGGATGAGCTGCACTCAGAGCTGGCTGGTTCTCTCAAAGCATTCATTTTGAGGTACTAGATAAGAGAAACACACCACCCCTCTTTTGAAGGTTTTTAAAACAATCAGCCTTCATGTCCTGCCTGCTGGTGACCTGTTATGCATTTATGTAGCAGAATTCAGGGCAGACAGGCTGTTTAGAAACCACTCAAATTTTCTTCAGTCAAAAACACTACAATCTTGGTCGCGAGGAGGAAAAAGCAGACAGACGTCATGTGTGCCTCCTACAGTCTCTGGCTCAGGACCACTCGGGTTCTGAAATAATCTGCTTCCACACGAGCTCACAGATTTTTAGGAACACAGAGCAAGCTACACCAAGTTGTTACAAACTAAAAAGTAGAATCGAGAACATCGTGAGTGCCCTTTACTCAACGTTCTGATAGTCACCCAGAGAAGCACATCATATCCTATTTACTAAATAATGTGCCAATGTCTGAGCTCCGGCTGACTGTACCTCTTCTGTGTCCAGTTCTTTTCCTCATCCTACCCTTCATTCAAGAATTTAAAGAGAAGCCCTAAGGATGTAAGAATGAATATCAACAACCGTGGTATATACTTAATTTAGTCCTGAAAAAAAGCAGCAGAATATTTTATAGTCCCAGGCATTATCCCCATAGGAGGAGAAAGAGGTTCAAATATGTGAATTCCAAATTATATATTACTCAAAGGATGAATGATTTTTCCCTTAGATAAATAGACCATTGAAGAGGCTGATCTGCCATGCAGACGACTAGTAGTTCAGCCTGGGAATGAGGAACTAGTGTGTTAGCCAGAAAACTGAAGCTGGAGATTAGGACCAGGTCAGTAGGGGTGGTCCAACAGGGGCAAATGTTGGGAGATAAAACGGAGTGGGAGCTGTCAGAAAGGAAGCTGCCTGGTGTGGGCGCAGATTTACAGAAATAAAACCCAAGAAACCTTCCCTCCTGGCTCTGTGAGTGGATGAGATGATGAGGAAGGAGTGGGACATCAAAGTTTTTGGTGACGATACAACTTACCACCCAAACCACGCACGTTGAAGACTAAAAGGGACATTTAACCACGTTGCATAGGGTAGTGACTAGAATCACGTCTCCTGAAAAGGTACACTCTAGTATTAATCATTTGGAAATAGGGTTGTAATCAAGTTAAAAGGAGGTCACGCTGGGTTACTGTGGGCTCTAAAGCCAGTGACTGGCATCCTTATAAGAGCCAAGAGACAACACGTGAAGACACCATGTGAACGTGGAGGCAGAGGCTGAGGTGATGTGTCTGCAAGCGCCAAGCATCGCTGGTGACCACCAGAAGCTGGGAGAGAGACATGGAATAGATCTTCCCTTAGAGCTTCCAGAAGGAGCCAATCCAAGTTCTGGACTTCTAACCTCCAGAACTGTAAGAAAATAAATTACTATTGTTTTAAGCCACCTAGTTCGTAGTATTTGGAAACTAATGCACAGGGTCAATAGATGTAAACCAGGATGATTCTATCCAAACTGGGACACGGCCACCCAAGTCCAAAACAGCTTCAATGTTTTAGGTTTGGGTGACCAAGATAGCGACACAATTAGCCACACTATGAAACAAGTCAAGTGGCAGGTTCTGCAGGCAGATGCTGAGTTTGGTTTTGGACACTGGGGACTGAGGCACTAAAGAACATCCACCTAAATAGAGATGCAGGTAAGTTTTATACCAATCCACCCTGCAGGTAAAGGCCAACACTTTCAGCTTTCATGCATGACTACATTGCTAATCTTGGCTTTGTATAGAACTCTTATTTTTTTAAAGCATTTTCACATCAACTATCCCCAACTGATTTTAATAGCAACACTGGGAGGTATAATTATCTTCAATTTATAGGTAAGTAAAGGGAGATTTTGAGAGGCTTAGAAACTTGTCCATAGTTACATAGGAAGCTAGGTTATCAGCGGAGCAAGATGGATGAGGAACCCAGGACATTTCCTTCCTAATCAATTTTCATTTCCACCATTGTCATGCTGCCCCTTTTAACGTTCAAATTCAGAATAATGTAAATTTTTGCTGACTTGGCCAATAGGCAGTGAAAAAGAATGAATAACATTAAATCCTTAAAGAACAAAAGAAATGGTTATCACTAAAGTATTTTAAAATAAGAAAATGTAAGTTCTACTTATTTTTAAGTCTTTTATCTTTTTTTTATTTTATTTTTATTTTTTTATTTTTTATTTTTTTTGCAGTACGCGGGCCTCTCACTGTTGTGGCCTCTCCCGTTGCGGAGCACAGGCTCCGGACACGCAGGCTCAGCAGCCACGGCTCACGGGCCCAGCTGCTCTGCGGCATGTGGGATCTTCCCGGACCGGGGCACGAACCCGTGTCCCCTGCATCAGCAGGCGGACTCTCAACCACTGCGCCACCAGGGAAGCCCCTTTTATCTCTTTTTAATTTATTTATTTAATTTGCTTTATTTTTGGCTGCGTTGGGTCTCCGTTGCTGCACGCGAGCTTTCTCTAGTTGCAGGGTGAGCGGGGGCTATTCTTCATTGCAGTGCGTGGGCTTCTCATTGCGGTGTCTTCTCGTGTTGAGGAGCATGGGCTCTAGGTGCACAGCCTTCAGTAGTTGTGGCTCGCGGGTTCTAGAGCACAGGCTCAGTAGTTGTGGCCCACGGGCTTAGTTGCTCTGCAGCATGTGGGATCTTCCCAGACCAGGGCTCGAACCCGTGTCCCCTGCATTGGCAGGCAGATTCTCAACCACTGTGCCACCAGGGAAGCCCTAAGTTCTATTTAATTATCAAAGTTTCTCTGAGAAGCAACTTCCAAAGGGTCATGAATGATAAAACCAGGAACTGAAGAAGAGGAGGCCAAAATAGAAAGAAGCTTGACCAGGGATTTTATGTTTGACAAAGATGATGGTGGATATTCAAATGCGGATGAAGGAGGCAGGAGGGTGTCAGGGCTGGATGGTGGTGTGTTGGGAAGCCAGTGGAGGATCAACGAAAGAAGCTGTGAGGGGGGCTTCCCTGGTGGCGCAGTGGTTAGGAATCCGCCTGCCAATGCAGGGGACACGGGTTCAAGCCCTGGTCTGGAAAGATCCCACATGCCGCAGAGCAACTAAGCCCATGCGCCACAACTACTGAGCCTGCGCTCTGGAGCCCACAAGCCACAACTACTGAAGCCCGTGCACCTAGAGTCCGTGCTCTGCAGCAAGAGAAGCCACCGCAATGAGAAGCCCACGCACCCGCTTGCCGCAACTAGAGAAAGCCCGCGTGCAGCAGCAAAGACCCAATGCGGCCAAAAATAAATAAATAAAATAAAATTTTTAAAAAAAGAAGCTGTGAAGCTATAAAACTGTTAATTCTCTAAGAATAAGTGAAATGGGAACCACTGCACAGAGAAACACACATGACAATAAATTACCTACAGTTTATGTGAACTCACTGAATTCCACATGAAGGTCTTCTCATTTTGTTTTTGACTTAATTCGGTGATTGAAATTCAATGTTTAATTTAGTTCAAAATACTTGTTAATCATAACTTCTAGGCATTAGGGGGATACACATGAGATATAAGACTGGGGTTTCTATGCCCAGAGCTTGATTTTATTGTGCAGTCAAGACAGGCACTTCAACAAAATCGTCCAGCCTGACAAGATGGTGTGGCTTGCCCAAGAGCAGAGCTGATAACAGAGACTGCATCAGAAAAACCTCGCCCCTGGTTTCCCAGCACAGGTAGTTTAGAGGACAGGGAGAAAAAACAAACAGACTTTGTGGGTCCACTTGAAAAGAGTCATTTTCCACGTGACCTGAGACGTATTAATGAACATGAACGGCTCACACCAGATGAACAATTTTATATCATCAAATTATGTCTATTAAACTACATTTCATGTTTCCTAATTGTCGAATTAGAGAGGTCTGCTAGAATAGCAATAACACACTCAAACTGGTTGAGATTCGTGCTTCAGCACCCATTTTATTAGAGCTATAACTAATGAGGCTTAACTAATGGCTCATTAATTAATACTTAAAACTCTTTGAGATGGAGCAAGCAAGGTGTCCTATGAGTAATCTTAATGTGGTTTGTGGAACACGCACCTCAGGCGGCACCCTGCTAGGGCACTTCTTTCAAATCAATTCAGCATTTCCTGTGCATTTATTCAGTCATGTCTCTGCTTACCTGTGGCCTTTCCCCTTCACTACTTGCCCATTATCAGGGATTTGGTGGAGAACTGCAGAGCAATGAATTTCCCAGAGTGATCTGTGGTCAAGAATGTATCCTTTCCTTTTCTGAGGTCCTGACAGAGTGGGGGGAAAAACACCAGGGAAGCAGGTGGAGATCAAGGAAAAAAGGATGAAACAAAGACAGAAAAAGAGCAAGAAAACAAGGGGGGGAAAGGGACAGAGCTTCCTGCTCTCTCAGAGTTTACCACTCTCCCAAAATTTCTACATGTTCACCAACACGGAGGCTCTCCAAACCCCCTCCTTTGGGATTTTTGTGGAGGCTTCATTATTACAGCGGTGTGGTTGAGTAAATCATTGGTCTTTGGTGATTAATTCCTCTCTCCCCTCTCCAGAAAGAGTGGGACTGAAAGTTCCACCCTTCCATTCCTGGTTGGTTTCCCTGGCAACCAGCCCCCCTTCTCAGATGTTTTCCAAAAGTCAACTCATTGACATAAACCCACTTATGGTGGAAACAGGCTTGTTATGAATAACAAACAAGATGCCCATTTCACCTTTAGGGATCTGAAGTGATTTCAGAAACTGAGGACAAGAGATAAAATATTATGACAAAAGCTACTCCCATTGTTGTATTGCTTAGGAAATTCTAAAGGTCTGGGAAGCTGTGGGCCAGGAACCATGAATGAAGACCAAATACATATGAGAAATATATTTCGATCACCTGAATGACCAGATATATATTTCTTCTAAATCACAATATCACAGATGTCCAGTTGTTCCATCATTTGTTGAAAAGAGTTTCTTTACTTTATTGAATCTCACTGAGTCCTTTGTTTAGAATCATTCCACCATATATGCACCATTGTTCTTCTAGGCTGTCTATTTTGTACCATTTATCTACATGTCAATCATTACTTCACTGTCTTGATTGCTATAGCTTTATGTCTTGAAATCAAGTACTGTAAGTCCTCTAATTTTGTTCATTTTGACAAAATTAAGAGATTTTTCATTTTCATAAAATTTTTGAGCTTGTCAACTTCTATAAAAATCGTGTTTGAATTTTTATTAATATTGCATCAAAGCTCTAAATTGGTTTAGAGAGAATTACCATTTTTTTTTTTTTTTTTTTTTTTTTTTTTTGTGGTACGCGGGCCTCTCACCGCCGTGGCCTCTCCCGTTGCGGAGCACAGGCTCCGGACGCGCAGGCCCAGCAGCCATGGCCCACGGGCCCAGCCGCTCCGCGGCATATGGGATCCTCCCAGACCGGGGCACGAACCCGTATCCCCTGCATCGGCAGGCGGACTCCCAACCACTGCGCCACCAGGGAGGCCCGAGAATTACCATTTTTAATAATATTGAGTCTTCCAATTCATAATATGGTATTTCACTTACTTATTTAGGACTTCTTTAATTTCTCTCAGCAAGATTTGTAGTTTTCAGTATAGAGGTCTTGCACATCTTTTATTAGATTTATTGCAATGTAATTCATATTTTTTGATGCTAATGTAAATAATGTTATTGTTACTGTCATTTTTCCAATTGTTTGTTCCTGGCATAGAAATACATTTGACATTTTTATATTCAACTTGTATCTTGTGACCTTGACCTTGATAAATTAACTTTTTTCTAGAATTTAATTCCTTTAGATTTCCTATATATACAATATGCTGCCTGCAAATAAAGTTTTACTTCTTTTTTCCAATATTTATACCTTTTATTTCTTTTTCTTGCCTTAATGCATTGGCTAGGACTTCAATTACAATGTTGAATAGAAGGAGGGAAGGTGGCAGATTGCCTTGTGGGCTTTCCTCTGTTGTTCCTCTCCCAGAAGAAGGGAAGAGTCAGCTGGCACAATGCCCTTTCCTACTGTGTGTGGTCTGCCTGCCACCATTTTCTTCAGGTCCATTCCCTCTCCAAAGACAGTCCTCTGTAAGAACTTTTCCTTATTCTTTGTACTTCAAGTTAAATAACATCTTGCCATAGAGCAAGTCTATGAAGTACTGATGACAACTGTACATAGCATGCCTCCCTACTCTGATACAACATACCATGTGGGTAAGCTCCACCCATAATTATCACTTTTATTTAGTTAGCTATTAGTTTTCTGTATCTCCTACTGAGATTTAAGCTCCCCACAAGCAAGGATCTTGCTTGTCTGCTTTGCTAAAGTACCCTGGGAACTTAGCATAGAGCCTGCTGTCTAAACAGACATCTAGCAGATGACTAAACATTTTTCCAGCCAGTTGTCCTACTCAGAGGAGAAATCATGACGCTCCCTTTGCACCATAAATAGGACAGCATCAAGGGGTGGGAACACACTGCTAAACCTGGTCACGTGGTTGATAATCCTCAAGTATGGAGAGTGTGGATTAAGCCACATCTTTCCCCTGAAGGTCCACAGATCTCAGATAACAACAATAACAAGACTGGAGATGGGGTCTGCTCCGAGGTTAAGTCAGCAGGGAGGAGAACTGGTAGGTCACAAGAGGCTTTGAGGGTCAAGACATCAGAGAATTTTGAACAGGGGGCTCACAGAATTAAGTCTGGTCTTGAGAAGGTTGTCTTCAGGAGCCAACTGTAGCATGTGGAGAATGAAGGCAGGATGCCAGTGAGAAACCAGTAATGCGAGTAAAGTGGCAAGTGATGGTGGTGAGCTGAACTAGGGAATGACTGTGGGTGTGGAATCAAAGGGAAATTGTCAACAGAACCTGTGGTCACTACAATGCAGGGACCAAGACATCAGAGTAGGGTTAAAGGTAGTGCTTCAGTGTTAACTCTGGAAAAATAAAATAAGGCCCATCTCTCCTAATCTAACCTGCCCTCTCGACTTAGCAGAAACCCCAGGCACAGCCTGTCAGATAGACCGGGCTGTCTTTTTCCGAAGGTCCCTAGCTTCCTCATTGTGAGAAGCTCTTTTGAGGTCTAACTGAATCCCATACCCTGTAACATAAAAGGAACAAATAGCTTATTTAAAACTCAAATATTTTTACTAGAGGCTCCTCTGTCTTTGTTTCTATCATTCTTAGGAAAAGAGAAAACCTCAAAAGTTTCTAGCACTTCATTCCATTTTCCTTGACCACTCTTAGGTTGCCTTGGGGGAAAAGCTCAGGATAAAATCAGATCTGCGTTAGGCACCTGTTCCTCTGCAGTCACAGCCACAGCTCTCTGCTTTGGCAGCAATTTTTGGTTCCCTCCCCCCTTCCAAGAGCATTTTGATAATAAAAGCAGTCGGATAATAAAGGAAAAGGCCATTACCCTGCACACACACTCACTACCAGCTGCACTGAGAAAGCAAACGTGGATTCTGTCAAGCAGATAGCAAAGGAAACCCCAGCTCCAAGACACCAACACCACAAACGGCGCTGCCTTCAGGCTGTTTTCTGTGGCCTCTCTGGGGGCAGTGGTTTGCTCTCAAACTGTGCAGAAGAGACTTGTATTCAGGTTGGTTTTTCAGAGCTGCCCGTGGAGACAGACATCGCACGAATGAAGCAAGTGGGACTGTCTTTCAGAGGATCAAGGGTGCTGTGCAGCCATCGGAAGCCTGGTGGCTGGTCTGCCATGCTCAAAGAAGAACTCTGAGGGCAAAAGGTTGACTTCAAACTTGCCAGCCTTGTCAGCCTCCCACAGTACCTGGAAACCTCAAGAGTTTTCCAGTCAAACTAAATGACTTTGCTTCTTTAAAGAGATAGAAAACAGAGGTTCAGGGAGAGAATTTACTTCTCAAAGAAACTAAAATGCATTCCAGGCATGCAGAATAACGCAGTGGAGAACAAGGAACATCCTGTCTTTCTCCCAGTTCTGCCACTGACTAGCTGTGTGACCTTGGGAAATCTATACAAACTCTCTGATCTTTTGTTTCCTCATCTGTAAAATGTGGGGATCCGTGTAGATAATCTGTACCATCCCTTTCAGCCACAACACTCTGAAAAGACAAAATTTATTCTCTGTTACTCCTGCCAAGCTAACATCTAATCTCCATTTGAATGCTCCCAGTGATGGGGAGCTTGCTGCCTATTAAAATGGCTCAGTTTGAGTGGTGGAACTTTCTTCCTTGCATCTCTTTTTTCTGTGCTCTGGCAATGTAAAAGTAAATCTGTTCAGAAGGGGCCATATTTCTAGGGTCAGCACTAATATCCTGGAATTCTAAAAGTACCACATCACTTCAGTAAGAGCAATCCAGCCTTTCTTTACTTGCTGCCAGTCTCTTGGGATTTTCCTAGCTCAAATCTCAAAATATTCATGCAAATTAAGCCAAAAAAGGAAGAGAAGGCAAAGCAAAAAGCAAAATACTGTACAGTGGATTTGTTTTTTGCTTTTGTTTTTTTGCTTTTACTATCTGAACAGTGATTGTTTTTTTAAGGACACCATTTCTCACAGAATCAAAAAATGTTAGAGCTGGGAAAACTGCTGCTGGTGAACTTCATCCAACTCTTCCTTTGATCCCGTGACAAAACTAAAGGCCAGAGAAGCGATGTGAATTACCCAAGATCACACAGCTAAGATGAAGCCCATGTTTCTGGATTCCTAATGCTCAGTCTACAAACCTTTGGGTGTCTTCCAAAGGGTGCACCATGGAACACAGATTCCCCTGGATATTAGAAGGTGTTTTTGCGGGGGCAGGGGCTAGAATAGGATGGGGGGATAGGTTCCGTGATCAAGTATGTGGGAAGTGCTAGTTTAAACTATTTTATCTTGTCTTACAGCAAGATTTCTCAGAAGCTTATCTACGCCATACTGTTGGGGCCTAGTCAAAAAAGCAGCAACCACATTAGGATTCCAGCAGAAAAGGACTGACCGCGGGACATGGGGAACTTACAACCCCACTGAAAGGGCTAGAGTTGCCAAGATCAGGTGAAGGTACTGTGAGGCCCAAGGGTCAAAGAGGTGGGAAGTGGCAGCAGACACCACTGCCATCTCCAGCCCTGAGACAAACGTTCAGGGGGCTCTCTGGAAAAGACTGTGAAACCTCACATCCCCCAAGCTCGTCCGCGCTCCTGCCGCCCACCTGCCGCCTGCGGAAAAAAGACAGTAGGTCTTCTCTCCCTTCTGTCTTCTCTTTTCTGGTAAGTGTATCTCTATGGCAGCATCTACTCAGAGCTCTGTCCCTTAGGGAATCTCAATAATGTACTTATCAGGCTTCTAGTCCCTAAATTTTGCAGACATCACAAAAGGGAGTGACATATTTTGTTGTTATTGTTTTTGGAATTACTCTCTTAACCCAGTTTCGAGGCCCTATCAGTTTCCCCTGATTATGTCCAGGATCTCACACTTTGGGCCATTATGCACTCACCCCAGTCGCCTGGGGTCTGGTACCAGACAATGAAGGGTAGTCCCTATGCTCTAGAGCCCACGGAATTATTCAAATGAGCCAGTTCATAGAGAGCCTGTGAAACCTAGCAAACCCCAGCCTGCTGCCCCAGCATCTCTAGTTTGCTGTCATCCTATCCCCAGGTGCAACCCACTGCACAGCCCTGCGTGGCAGCCTTCTCTCCTGTGGAGCGCTAAGTGGCAGAGTTTTGCTTTCATCTAGCCAAGCGTCCCTGTATTGTGCCCTGCTATCATGGAATCTTTATGTCTTATAAAATGGGGGTAGGGGTCTTCCCTGGTGGCGCAGTGGTTGGGAGTCCGCCTGCCGGTGCAGGGGACGCGGGTTCGTGCCCCGGTCTGGGAGGATCCCACATGCCGCAGAGTGGCTGGGTCCGTGAGCCATGGCCACTGAGCCTGCACGTCCAGAGCCTGTGCTCCGCAACGGGAGAGGCCACAGCAGTGAGAGGCCGGTGTACCACACACACACACACACACAAAAATGGGGGTAGGGACTTCCCTGGTGTCGCAGTGGTTGGGACTCCGAGCTCCCAAGGCAGGGGGTCCAGGTTCAATCTCTGGTCAGGGAACTAGATCCCACATGCATGCCGCAACTAAGGAGCCCGCATGCCACAACTAAGACCTGGTGCAACCAAATAAATAAATACTTTTTTAAATAAAATGGGGGCAGGAATGGGTTGGAGTTACCAAAATCAATCTGGCAAAGCTACTAATGGGTATTGAACGTCTCTGTTAGGGACACAGTAGGTAGTGTTTTCTAAACTTTTCTGCCCACATGTCTTTATTTTTAGGGCAAGACCTACTGATATACTTCAAAAGGTACCAAGGTTCCATGGAACTCACTGCGGGCATCGCTGTTGTAAGTTATAATCTCAAGGGCTCGTGCACTTTGAAGGCCCTGTGACCCAAAAGCAAGCAGGAGTGAGGACTCCAGCCTGAGCTCTGCCATCAGTGTATCCAAGATCACGGTCTGAGCCCAGCTGTACCGTGGGTTACACTGCACATAAAGGCTCTGCCTGGGCGGACCCAGTGAGCTGATTTGCACATTCCTTCCACTTGCAAAGCCAGCCTTGTTTTCTTTTCTCATCCAAATCCTAATCGATCCTCAAGGCCCAACTCAAGTCCCTGCTTTTCAACAGGAAATTCAATGAGGAGCTCAGCTTTCACTCATCTCTTCCTTCTCTGAAATCTTGACTTACTGTCAGCACTTGTCATATATCTGCCCGTGACATCGCTTGTATGACTTCCCTGCTCTATTTAGCAGCTCTTAGTGTCATTCTCATAGCTTCTCAAAGGCAGGGATTTGATCTTATGCTGCTGGGTACCTCCCCAAACATTCCAAACAATCCTTAGCATGTAATGGGCTCACAGATATCTGGGGACAGGATAAATTAATTCATTAGCCACTTCAGTTGCTAGCCTAGGTTTTCTTTCTTTCTTTTTTTTTTTTTTTTCTGGAACTTTAGTTGAAGCTGGACCTAGTTTGCATATGGGTATATTTGTCATACAGATGAGAGTAAAAATGGAGCTCCATAAAAACAACTATTATCAAGTGGTAGGAATGCATTTTCTTAGTAACATGTCTTAGCTCCTCTGGTGTTCTTAAACCATGAAGAGCAATATGACACTTAAGAAGTCCCAAATGACTTTCTTGCTTCCAAGAATTATTTCAGGCTTGGATTCCCAGCAATTCAGAAGCAATTTCTATTTCTGCCATGTTCATACTTTGCATCCATATAGTCTTTTAACTTTTTTTTTACATCTACGGTCTGTTCCTCTCACTGCAATGACCCTCTGATCTGGGTTGAGCTAACACAACATTATTGTCCTCACTTAAGCATTGAGGAACTGAGGCCCAAAGACGCCATTTAGCTGGTGGCAAAACTGGGATCTGAACTCAAATCACCCGCCTCCCAATTCATTGCTGTTTCTAACGTGTTCCAAAGTCGAGAGAAGTGTTTGAAAGTGAATGTGTGTGTGTGTGTGTAATTAATCAGATAAAGGAAAGAATTCAAATTAGAAAATATCCAATTGTTTTTCATCTCATGGTTTTTCAGTAGAAAGATGACCATACATCCAATGCCCAAAGTGATTTTTATCCCAACCAAAAAAAAAAAAAGGTGCCTGCCTGCCTCTTCTTTAGCATCTTTAGCAATTTTAGAGCTTTCATACTGCTTTAGTCTGCTCAGGCTGCCATAACAAAATACCACAGACCTGGAGACTTAAACAATAAAAATTTATATTCTTACAGTTCTGGAGGCTAGAAATCCAAGATCAAGGTGCCAGCATGGTAGATTTCTGGTGACAGATCTCTTCTGGCTTGTAGACAGCTACCTTCTCACTACGTCCTCACATGGTAGGGGGAGAGAGAGAGAGAGAGTGCTTTTCTTTTCCTATAAGGGTACTAACGCCATTATGAAAGTTCCACCATCATGACCGAAACAAATTACCTCCCAAAGGTCCCACCTCCTACTACCATCATATTTGGGGTTAAGGTTTCAATGTCTGAATTTGGGGTGGGGGACACAATTTGGTCCACAGCACACACAGAATCATACTTTTAGAAGTGTATGTGTACCTACATGTATGTGTGGCTGGACGATGTAGGTAAAAGGTTCCTGGAGAGTAGTTTTAAACCCAAAAGGTTCCTGGAGAGTAGTTTTAAACCCGACTCCATTTGCCAAAATCCTTCTTCAAATCCATCCTTCCTCCAGGCAGCAGAGTGTAAAATCTAATCTAACCGTGTTCCACTGCCCCTGACGCTCCAGCAGCAAGACGAGGCCCAGTCCTGCCGTTTCCTCGCTTGTGTCTCTCCAGCCCCACCCCTCACTCCCAACCCTGAACTCTACTTCACACCAAAATGTAGCCAGTTCTTGGGACTTCCCTGGTAGTCCAGTGGTTAAGAATCTGCCTTACAATGCAGGGGACACAGATTCAATCCCTGGTTGGGGAATTAAGATCCCACATGCTTCGGGTCAGCTAAGCCGGTGTGCCGCAACTACAGAGCCTGCGCACCACAACTAGAGAGAAGCCTCCACGCTGCGACAAAAGATCCCACATGCTGCAAATAAGACCCAACACAGCCAAAATACATAAATAAATATTTTTTTAAATGTAGTAAATTCTTATTATTTCCTGTCGTTGTGTTCTATAAAGTCACCACAAACCATGAATTAGAGATTATTGAACCATTGCTCCCAGGGGAAATACAGGGTTTAGTTCCTGGGAGCCTCTGGTCACATTTCCATCAGCTGATCAGCAGGTACCTTGTTTTATGTGACTTTCTGTTTTAAAACACCGTATTTAACGTGCATTGTTGACTCATTAACACTGACTGTACAGCCGACAGCCCTGTAACTCACGCCTGAGTGAAGCTTGTCCGGCACCGTATTTCTCCCTGAGGCACATCACGGGCTTCTTGCACCTAGGAAAGCAAGACAGCTCTTTGGCACTGTGCTGGGGGGCTACTCTGAACAGTAAAATCACCAACAAAAAGCACAGAAACGTGGAAAAGGTGGCATAGTACATAGACCATGAAAAGGACACTTGTTTACGGTATGAGAGCGGAAACATCACCTGGTTCCCCTCACCTGGGGATGTGCCTGTCGAGGGACTCAGATGTTTTCCCTGCTCTACACACATCTGTGAATGACCAGAAAAACATCACGACAACTGATGTTGAGGTAACAGATTTCAGCAAGTAGATGAGTTTGCCAATGTGGAATCCAGGAAGGAGGAGGCTCACTGTGCCTGCGGCTCCCAGCCCTGCTCTGTGACTGTCCGTGCCCGCGATGGGGCAACCCCTGAAGGTCAGGGACTACACTGCAGATCCACAGGGAGCAGCCACGTGTTAAAGATCTGCTGAACTGAATGGAACTTCACGTGTCTTATCCCCTTGTGGTTCGGCAGCCGGTGGATGATGGAGCCAGGTTGGCTGTACCAGCTGGGGACCCTTTGGGCTCACACAGCGAGGCTCTCACCTGGGGTCTAGAGCGCTCACATCAGTCTGAACTCCTGGGAGGCTCCCCTGCCGTCACCTTGCTTCCCAGCGCACCCACGGCCTGGGAGGGGAGAGGAGCTGGTTGTTCACCCCGTGTGCTGAGGGACAGCCCGTGGGCTCCCGGATGGCGCTTCCTGCAGAGGTGGCTGTCCCAGCCAGGGGCCTCTGATGCTTAAAATTCTCGTGGAACTTTATTTCTTCAGGTTAAGCACTTCCATTCTGAGGGGAACGAACATTTTAAATTTTAAAGGGTCTTTGCACGTGTTACCTTCTCTAATGCATACAAGAACCCTGTACAACAGGTAGAAATAACTCTTTAGAGATGAGTGAAATAAAGGCAGTGAAATAAGAGTATGTGGTCTAGCTAGCTTACGTTTGTAGCCAGATTTGTTTGATCACAAAGACCTGGTCATTTTTGTCACCCCATGCCACCTTTTAAAACACATTTGAAACAAAAATGCTCCCGGCCAGGAGGTCACACAGCTATTATCAGTCACGAGTTATTTCTTTGATTCACTCAACAAATATTGGTAGAGAACTTACAATTTGCAAAGCAGTGTGCCGGAGATGAGAAGAAACCAAATTTGAATCGGACATGGCTCCCAGCCTCACGGGATATTTAGGATGTGAAGTAGAAATAACAGGTGCCACAAAAAAATGGAATATAAGCGGGAGGTGTCTTCTTAGCTGGGAGAGCAAGGAGGGCTCCATGGAGAAGGGGACCCATACCTGCCTGAGGACCACGACTGGGGTAAGAACAGTGAGCAGAACCACGGCACCTGGGAACAGACAGTGGCCATGAGAGGGCAGCGCGGGGCACACAACGCACTTAGTCTGCTGGCTTTCCCCTTTGTAAGATGGAAGACAGCCACAGCCAAATTTCTGTAAAGGGTGCAGCAAGGGAAAAGGAAAGGCAGCCAGATTAAACGTGGCAAATTTTCCTCAACCCAGAGAGACATCCCCAAAGCCATCACTTCTCACTTCCTCCCTACAGAGAGGGGGCTGCTGCTGATTCCCAGCCCACCCAGGAACAAATGTCTCATTGCTCTACTGTCTCACAGGGTTTACATCACACACTTTCACGCCCAGAATCTGAATCACAGCCAGGACCTTCCTGCATGACAGTCCCCACCAACTAATTATTAATGTTCCTGGCACAAAGTCTGGGTGAGCATTTATTTCCATTATCCAAGCCTGGTGATGAATTGAGCTTTGCACAGGCTGCATAATTTCTTCATTTCACCATAAGTCTGTGCCTTCTGCTGGCATTTTAAGGAATGTATTTTTATGGAGTTGGGTGCTGTTCAGTAATTTTCCAGGAGGGCACATTGCCCAGGCCAGATGGACAGAGTTGTTTCTAGTTCCAGCTGGTGAAGTCCTGTCTGATAAGATTCTATCCCATCCTACTTAAACACAACTCACAGTTCGCTTGCAAAGCGGGTGGTAAAGAATTAATCAGCAGCTCATTACGGTGGCCTGGGGTAGAAGGACCACCCTGGTACCTAAAACCTCCCTAAGCAAGCAATGCCACAGAAGGACATCTTTTTAAGAAGAACTGTTATCAAAGTACGGAATTTAATAAAACAGGATGTTGAGAAGCCATTCTGTCTGAACAGAGTTACTCGGTTACGGCATCAAGAATCCTGCGTTTCTCTCAGGACCCACTTGTCTTTAGAAAGAGAAAGAAGCCTGGTGTGTTGAAGTGTGATAAGGAGGAATGAACTTTGGCCTTCTGGAGAGGGTCCCTTCAATTTTTCAGTCCTACTGCATGATGAGGTTCACTCATAATTGATTACATCTGCAGTTATTGGGACTGAGCCTCCTTGCAAGTTGACTTCCCATGGGGAGGTGTGAGCACCCAGGGAGAGAAGTGTGCAAAGTTTCTTACACAAGAATCCTTGGATTCAGTATATGGGATCTTCTTGTTTAATTTTTTATTAACCTTTTAAAGGGAACTAAGCCCAGACAATACTTCCACAGAAAAATACCTTTCCAAAGGATGTGCTAACTACATCATCAAAGAATAAAAACACCTGGCTTTTTTTTACTTTTCAATTTGGGGACTTTCTCTTACATTTATTGAATATTAATAATTTTTTATATATGTTTCCCAGACTTCCCTCTTCCTGCTCTGGAGTCTAGCCATGTCAAGGGGAAGTCTCTCTGCCTACTGCTGCTTCTTGTCTTCCTGTAAGTAAGGATCCAACAATACTTTATTCCGTTATTTCTTCCCCTGTAAATGCTCACTTCCTTTTTGCCTCTTCAACCTGCTGCTGCTAACGTAAAACTCTCAAAGCCCAAACATTTCTTCGCCTTTTCACTTCAGGCACATGTCTTCTGGCTTTTATCCTAGAGGCAACACAAATGTTTCCCAAGAAAGACAGGACTGTTGTTCCCATTTAACAGCTAAGAAAAGGCTAAGTGACTTGTCCTGGCTATGGCTTTAGAAAGCAAGACTTGTATTTTTTTTTTTTTCAGAAATTCTCTAAGAAGGAAATAATTCAGACAAAGAAGTTTAACCAACACCAATCAAACAAAACAAATAAATGTTAGCATAAACCATAAAAGAAAAAAAATGATAAACTGGACTTCATCAAAAGTTTAAAGTTCTGCTGAATACCTTATTTGGCAGTAAAATTTTGCAGGATTATTCATGGGAGCTCCCTTTACAGTGCTCAGGGCTTTTTTTCTGGGATTCAAGTAGCTCACAAAGGAAAATGCTAAGCACTAAAATTCAGACAGGATTTTACCACCTGGAAAGATGACAAGTGGGGAAAAGAGAAGAGGCAGCCAGCAGAAATTTCTGGAGAAAGACTACCACCTCTGCCAATTCAATACTGGAACTTTTAGCTTTTGCTTGAAGAAGTTAACAATCCCTATGTACCCATATCACGTGTAAGAATTTCCACCTATACCCAGTGTATGTTATTCTGCAGTTCTGCTCATCAGCTGTTTCAGGTTCTCAAGAAATATAAGGGATCCAGCATTCTGTCCCCATCACATTATCGGATGTTTCTCTCCTGCGTTTCTTCATAAGTACACATAGTAGGCAAAATTTCAGGCCAAAAATGCAGGGATATAGGAAATGTGATGTGCTATATTCTTCTTTACCTGAACTTTATTTCCATTTTGAGTTCCCACTGGGCCATCTGGTGGAAATGTAATCGAATTCAATTCACAGCCAGCTCTGACCCTACCGCTACGGGTGCAGGTACAGTCCAAAAGGATGTGAGAATGCTGGGGCGCTCTGCATGGCTGGACTGGACGTGGTCCATCTGCTCTGGCATACATCGGGCTGAGTATGGTTGCTGCCACTGCATCTCTCACTTCCAGCCTCTGGTCCACCCCAGGTCTGACTACCCCTCAGCTGAATCCTGGGCTCTTTGAATACCACAGAAGATATGTTTTTGCTCCCACCCTTTCCAGGAGTCTGAAGCTAGATGCCTCTGGTCCTCTCTATCTAGATGTGACGGACAGCCATTTCTACTCTATGGCTCTCTTAGTTCAAGAAAAAGTATCCACAACTTTAAAATAAGACAAAAACATGGTTGGGAGTTCTTTAAAATTAATTGTGGAGCATCATCAAACAAGCCCTCTTATGAGTCATCTGAGGAGGCTCTAAGGCAATGTTTCTCAACGTGTTTTTGTTTTTGTTTTTTAATTTCCCTCCAAGGAGAAAATTTTAATTACATTCCATTTTAATTTTAATTAATTAACTTAAGCTAGTTAATTTAATTAATAATCAGACGCAAGAAGGAGGAGATATGGGGATATATGTATAGCTGATTCACTTTGTTATAAAGCAGAAACTAACACACCATTGTAAAGCAATTATACTCCAATAGATTTTTTTTTTTTTTTTGCTTTATAACAAATTTAATCAGTTATACATATGTTCCCATATCCCCTCCCTTTTGCGTCTCCCTCCCACCCTCCCTATCCCACCCCTCCAGGCGGTCACAAAGCACCGAGCTGATCTCCCTGTGCTATGCGGCTGCTTCCCACTAGCTATCTACCTAGCATCGGAGCCTGTGCTCTGCAGCGGGAGGGGCCACAACAGTGAGAGGCCCACGTACCGGAAAAAAAAAAAAAAACAACACTGAAGTACTCACAGCAACAATAACAGGAATGAATTTCACAAGTGTTATGGTGAGAGAAGTCAAATTCTAAAGGCTACATATTTTATAATTTCATTTATATGACGTTCTGGAAAAGGCAAGACTAAAAGAACAGAGAATAGATGAGTGTTTGCCAGGGGCTAAGGGTGGGGGTGGGGATGGATGACTACAGAGGACACGAGGGAACTTTTTGAGGGGATGTGAGATTTCTATCTCTTGATGTGATAAGGATTACCTGAGAGTATATACATTTGTCAAAATTCACAGAATGGTACATCAAAAAAATGAACTTTACTGTATACAAATTATACCTTAAAATTTTTATTATTATTTTTGTGTGTGTGTGGTATGTGGGCCTCTCACTGTTGTGGCCTCTCCCGTTGCAGAGCACAGGCTCCGGACACGCAGGCTCAGCGGCCATGGCTCACAGACCTAGCCGCTCCGCGGCATGTGGGATCTTCCTGGACTGGGGCACAAATCCGTGTTCCCTGCATCGGCAGGCGGACTCTCAACCACTGCGCCACCAGGGAAGCCCTTAAAATATTTTTTTTAAATGTTAAATGTAAGGAAGGGTTTTGTGACAAATACTCTATTTTACTTTCATTCCTTCTCTATCAGAGCCTCCCCAGGGAAGTCATATTTGTTAGGTGCTGCCCAGCAGCTCAGAAATCTGGACTAAATAGTGGGGTCTTTACTCACAGTGTGCTGGGGAACGTACAAGAAAATCTGGCTGTTTTAGGACAGCATATTCTTTGCTGTGACAGAGTCAGCCGGGAGAAGTGCTAAGGTTGTGGAGGAAGAAGAATAAGAAAGCTCCCTACTAAGCCTTTACCAGAGCTGAGGCCAGTAGAACAATTAGAAGGGGAGGCAGAGGGCGCCCGGTGTAAGGAACAGCAGGAGTGAACTCAGAGGGCAGCAAACAGCCAAGGGAAGCGGATCCTCTCCTCCTCCCTCTGCAGCTGCTGTTTTGGGGATCAAACAACCAACGGGAGCTTAACTGACCAGCACTGAACCCTCCAAGAACAGAAGGAAGGCTGGTTCCCTGACCTGCTGCCCTCACAGCACAGACATTTAGAACATACTTGCTAAATTCTGCCTCAGAGTCAAATTCCAACTGACGAACATTGAAAACGTAGAGGACATGATTAAAATGGAAAATCATCTTACGTAGACACCACAGTGATAATTGTTGACAGACTCTTCGATGGGTTTTGAAGTTAACAGATGAAAGTATGATGAACAACAAGAATATTTACATCGTCTCAAAGTATGTTCTTACAGCATTCTACCAAAGTATGCTCTTACAGCATTTTGTACATTCTACCAAAGGGGAAATAGGAGGATCTGCAATGAAGAAACTCTGTAGATACCACCCTCATCAAGTAATCGAGTAAACCTCTGCCAGAGATAAGACAGGTTGACACCATGTTTCCTCAATATGATACACTGAAAGGGCAAAGTATACACAAGTATCACCACATTGGGGATTAAGATTTCAACATATGAATTTCGGGGGACACAAACATTCAGTCCATAACAAATGCACAGCCTAACTCTAATTCTGAGAGAAACATTGGAAAAACTCAAATTGAAGGACACTCCGTGAAATAACTGATCAATATCCTTCAAAAGTTCCAAGGCCATGAAAAAGAAAGAAAAACTGTCATAGATGGGAGAAGACTAAGATACAGCGACTAATTACAATGTGGGATTAGATTCTAGACCAGAAAAATGTCATTAATGGGAAAACTGGTAGCATTCAAATAAGGTCTGTAGGCTATATCAATGTTAATTTCTTGACTTTTATAACTGTAGCAGAACCCTGTAAGATGCCAACATTAGGGAAAGCTGGATGAAGGGCTTATGGGAACTCTCTGAACTATATTTGCAAGTTTTCTGTAAATCTGCAATTATTTTGTCAAAAACTTAAAAAAAAGAAAACGTTTTCTAAAAAGAAGCAGGATAACAATAGAACTTTTTACATCTGTGCACAAGGACATTCCTTCTATGTTAGTTATTTTTATTTATTTATGTTTTTCCTTAGACTTAACAAAGCCCAGTTATGAGCTTCTGTAACTTGAGGCAACAAAATCATTTTGTAGGACAGAAACATGCTCTTACTTTGTCCTTTTGTCTTAAAACATGATAGGATCACATATTCAAAAGTCATCTAGTCCATCCCAGTTCTCAGGGGTCTCAAATCTAAACTCCCTCAGATATGAGAAAACCTATGCTATGCACTACATTCCGCATACAATCAACGTTATGAAATCCTCACAACTCTAAGTTCAGTCCCACACGCTGCAGAATAGAATATATCTGTGATTTGCTTGAAAGTCAGAGATTATCCCTCTCAGTCAAAGAGTTTTAACTGCAAATCAGGGAACTGGGGCTTAGAGTCAAGATTATGTACAGCAGCCAATAGGCTGATGCTGCTGTCACCACTGGCTACTCCCCAGGGTCAAGTTTCCATAAGAATGTCAGGTTTTCTTGTGTGCATCTATGCTCTCTTTAGCTCTCTCAGACACTGTGGTTTTGGTTTCTGTCTGAAGAACTACAGGACATGCCGAAAGAACACATTTTTCTTGATAACCTTTAGTATGTGAAGCTAGAGTGGGTTTTAGGATTTAACTGCAATTGAAGTATGTAGAATGAATCCTTTCTAATGCCACCGGAGTATAAGGGACTGTTGGCATTTACTCAGACCAGCCTCCATTTGCCTTTCCTGACTGCCTCAGTTTCCTCAGGGTAATTAACTCTCCTCCACTCTGTGCAGTCTTAGTGGGACAGCAAACCCAAGTGCTTGCACACACACAGCAATAGTTGATGGTGACCTTGAGGGCTCCTGCTAGATCCTTCCCTTTTACTTTCTTGGTACATCCACAGGCATACTTTATGTCCTGATGTTGGCCAATTTATCCCTTCATTCTCAAACTTTGAAACTTGAGTTGAGTAATGCAAGTAGCAAAAATTGCTACAGTTCAATTCCTCCAGTTTTTTTTACCCCCGTGAGGCTGGGGAGGTGGTCCTGCTGAGGAAGCACTCTGAATTCCCTGGGCCTTACTTGTTTCAAACCCAGTTCTTCATCTTTCTTCATCCTACGAGCTGGACTACATCCTTCCAATAAATTCCCTGATACCAAACCAGACAAAAACACTACTAAAAAAAAAGAAAATTACAGGATAATATCTTTGATGAATACAAATGCAAGAATCCTCAATAAAATATTAGCAAACCAAATCCTAAAACACATAAAAAGGATCATACACCATGATCAAGTTGGATTCATCCCAGGGTCACAAGGATGGTTCAACATACACAAGTCAATCAATGTGATATGCCACATCAACAAAAGAAAAGACAAAAACCACATGATCATCTCAGTAGAAGCAGAAAAAGCATTTGATAAAATTCAACATCCATTCATGATAAAAACTCTTACCAAAGTGGGTATAGAGGGAACATATCTCAGCATACTAGAAGCTATTTATGACAAACCCACAGCCAACATAATGCTCAACAGTGAAAAGCTGAAAGCCTTCCCACTAAATCCTGGAACAACACAAGGATGCCCACTCTCACCACTTCTATTCAACATAGTACTGGAAGTCTTAGCCACAGCAATTGGAAAAGAAAAAGAAATAAATAGTATCCAAATTGGAAGTGAAGAGATAAATAGGTCACTATTTGTAGGTGACATGATACTCTATATAGAGAACCCTAAAGACTCCACACAAAAACTATTAGAACTAATAAATGAATTCAGCAAAGTAGCAGGATACAAGATTGACATACAGCAATCTGTTGCATTTCATTGCAATGAAATATCAGAAAGAGGAAGTAAAGAAGCAATCCCACTTAAAATTGCATCAGAAACATAAAATACCCAGGAATAAACCTAACCAAGGAGGTGAAAGACCTATATGCTGAAAACTATAAAACACTGATAGAGGAAATTGAAGATGATTCCAAAAAATGGAAAGACATCCCATGCTCTTGGATTGGAAGAATTAATACTGTTAAAATGGCCATACTACCCAAAGCAATCTACAGATTTAATGTGATCTCTATCAAAATACCTTTGACATTTTTCACAGAACTAGAACAAATAGTACTAAAATTTAGATGGAACCACAAAAGACCAAGAATTGCCAAAGCAACCCTGAGGAAAAAGAACAAAGCTGGAGGCATAACCCTTTCAGACTTCAGACAATACCACAAAGCTATAGTAATCAAAAGGGCACAAAAACAGACATGTAGATCAATGGAACAGAATAGAGAGTCCAGAAATAAACCCACACACCTATGTCAATTATTCTACAACAAAAAAGTCAAGAATATGGGCTTCCCTGGTGGCACAGTGGTTGGGAGTCTGCCTGCCGATGCAGGGGACACGGGTTCGTGCCCCAGTCCAGGAGGATCCCACATGCCAAGGAGCGGCTGGGCCCGTGAGCCATGGCCGTTGAGCCTGCGCGTCCGGAGCCTGTGCTCCGCAACGGGAGAGGCCACAGCAGTGAGAGGCCCGCGTACCGCAAAAAAAAAAAAAAAAAAAAAAAAAAAGTCAAGAATATACAATGGAGAAAAGACAGTCTCTTCAGCAAGGGTATTTGGAAAGCTGGACAGCTACATGTAAATCAATGAAATTAGAACACTCTCTCATACCATATACAAAAATAAACTCAAAATGGTTTAAAGACCTAAATATAAGACATGACACCACAAAATTCCTAGAAGAGAACATAGGCAAAACATTCGCAGACATAAGTTGTAGTAATATTTTCTTAGATCAGTCTCCCAAGGCAAAAGAAGTAAAACCAAAAATAAACATGAGACCTAATCAAACTTAAAAGCTCTTGCACAGCAAAGGAAACCACAGACAAAATGAAAAGACAACCTACAGAATGGGAGAAAATATCTGCAGACATGAAACTGACAAGAGATCAATATCTAAAATATGCAAATAGCTCATACAACACAATATCCAAACAAACAACTCAATCCAAAAATGGGCAGAGTGCTTCCCTGGTGGCGCAGTGGTTGAGAGTCCACCTACCGATGCAGGGGACGCGGGTTCATGCCCCGGTCCAGGAAGATCCCACATGCCGAGGAGAGGCTGGGCCCATGAGCCACGGCCACTGAGCCTGCACGTCCGGAGCCTGTGCTCCACAACGGGAGAGGCCACGGCAGTGAGAGGCCCACATACCGCAAAAAAAAAAAAAATGGGCAGAAAACTTTCTTCAAAGATGACACATAGATTGATTACCACATAGATTACCAACAGTCACATAAAAAGATGCTCGACACTGTTAATTATTAGAGAAATGCAAATCAAACTACAATGAGGTATCACCTCACACTGGTCAGAATGGCCATCATCAAACGTCTACAAATAATAAACACTGGAGAGGGTGTGGAGAAAAGAGAACCCTCCTACACTGTTGGTGGAAATGTAAATTGGTGCAGCCACTATGGAGAACAGCATGGAGGTTGCTTAAAAAACTAAAAATAGAACTACCATATGATCCAGCAATCCCACTCTTGGGCATATATCCAGAAAAGATAAAAACTTCAATTTGAAAAGATACATGCACCCCAATGTTCACAGCAGCACTATTTACAATAGCCAAGACATGGAAACTCCCCAGGTGCCCATCAACACACAATTGGTTTAAGAAGATGTGATATAGACACTGAATGAAATGGTGCTCTCTCAGCCCATTTGAAAGTATTCTACTGTATTTTTGCCAAGTCCAGTGCAAACTTTTTTAAACCAACCTTTTCCTTTTAAACCACATTAGTGAAATTTTACTGTTTATGTTTTCTCGTGTTTGATTATAGAGTAGAAGGATTGGTGGAAGTAGACCGGAGAGGTAGGAAAAAAAATTGAGAAAACTTTGCCAAGAAGAGAAAGTTGTTTCTTTAATCGAACTTGGTATAGAGCAAAAGTAATTTAGCTCTGTGAAAAGGGCTTTTGCTTTCTCTGACCTGAATTTTATTTTAATAATCCAGAAGCAGTGCCACAGACACACGCTCATGACCAACCTTAATTTAAATTTGTTTCCACCAGGACAATATATGTGCTACCAGCAGGACTGCCGGTATGATGCGTTCAGGAATGAATAGGTTGGGGAGGGTACTCTGCTGTGATTCAAGAGATCATGACTTTTACAAGATTTTATAGAACTTCTGTGGTTAATTAAAATAAAACCAGATGCTTCCCTCTCCCAGTTCTGGGTCCCCACCTCCCCAGGTATGACCAAGGTTGAAGTGACCTGACCTCAGTGTCCATCTCTTCCATAGGAATCCATATACATAATTGACTGCTGTCAACAATGGCTTTTATAAGTAAGACTCACACGTGCACAAAAAGCTGCTAAGCATTTTTTAAAGGATTACGACAAAAGTCCTATGATGTTTTTCCTTCTATATTTTGTATCATATGGAAAGAGGGGAGGGAAAGCTGTTACTCCATGCCCAGCCTCAGACCTGGGAGCCCATCATGGAGGTCTGGGGTTTCTTCCTGAATCCCACCAGGGCACGGAGCACCAGAGAGAGCATCGTGGACTGAGTTGACAGAAATGGGGAGGACGAGGTGAAGGGCGAGGTGAGTGTAGTTTTGTGGGGGATATGGTAAAGAGCTCTTACCTTCCTTCTCTTGAGAGTGGCACGGGGACAACCATTTGAGAGAAGGTGGAAGAGTAGTAAATGCTTGGAACAACTGCTGTGTAAAATGGAATAAAGGAGTGGGTCACTGAGACTGAGAAAATAATTGCTAAGCAGTGTGGTGGCCCTGGGGAGGCTGGGAGTCAGGCTGCCAATCAGTCGGATGGGGGGACTCTCTTGCACCAAACTTTGGATGGGATTGAGCCCAGGTTAAGGGAGACAGGACAGGAGCAGAGAGTGTGATGAGGCAGCAAGAACGGCAGGAATTAGAGATCCTGGCTGCAGAGCCCTCCATCCTCTTTCCCGAGTGGCACTCTGAGAAGTCGGGGATGATTTTAGCAGAGAAACTGTGCTACCCTTACTCATTCCCGAGGTGTGAAAGCTGAAGCCATAGCTGAGTCGTGCCATGAACAGCAGCATCCCATGTTGGCTGAGCCTAGCCTTTCTGATTGGACGCACATAGGGGCCTCTCTGAGTTGGCACTCTGCTGTGTTGCCTCACACATATAATTCTGAGTCCAAAGTCTGGCTTTCTTGTTCAGTGACCACATTTTTACATACTTGATACATATATTGGAGGGCTTAAGGAATGAGGAAACTTGAGGTCAAAGAGGACCTGAATTATCAAGTAGAGATGGGCACCATCTGGCTCCCCGAGCCTCCACCAATTGCAATAACTGAAAAATTAGAAAGTGATCTGATACAGCCTAGAGCGAGGTACTTTCCAAGCCTTAGTTTTCTTTCCTGTCGAAGAAAAACTGCTATTAATAGTAATAACCTCCTCATGGGGGGTTATTCGATGGCATATAAAGCACTTTGAAAAAATTTTGGGCACTTAGGTGCTCAGTAATGGGTAGCTATAAATGAGGTAATGAGCACACCCAGTGCAGTATATCCAGCTCTATCTCACTTGTTAAGACTGTGTTGTCTTAGCCTGAATTCTCCAGAAAACAGTGGCTGAGCCAATAGCTTATCTGAACTCTTATTAGGGAGTGCAATCCCAGGGAAGCAGAAGTGAGGGAAAGGGACGGGGTCAGGGAAGAGCAAATATGAGGGGTGCACCACAGAGATGGCCAATGTTTCATATTAAGACCAACTAATTGCATCACTTCAAGGGACCATCTTCTGAGAGGCCATAAGGGCTATTGCATCTTAAGATAGTCCGTGGGGAGGAGGTGAGGTGTGAAGCAAGAGGGAGGAAAATTTATCCACTAACTCTCAGTTCCCACCGATCGAAGGTTTATCCCCTGGGGCATTAATTCCTCTGCACTTTGGTATGTATCGCTATGAGTTCCAAGCAGGTCCCGATGTATCTTAAGTCTCAATGTCAACAGGGAAGCCCTGTGTTGAAGACAAGAGGCTCAAGCCGTGGGCTTGAGACAAGCTGCTGTCAGGTAATTCTTGCTCAGTATCACGTGAGGCCATGGCAATTATGAGAACCTGCGTGAAGTGTGTCTCCAAAGTGAAAGCCGGAGAGAAAAAATGGCCAAGAGTCTTGGAGACAGATGAG
This sequence comes from Hyperoodon ampullatus, assembly GCF_949752795.1. Lineage (NCBI taxonomy): Eukaryota > Metazoa > Chordata > Mammalia > Artiodactyla > Ziphiidae > Hyperoodon > Hyperoodon ampullatus. The sequence continues at coordinate 21,513,386 of NC_136927.1, forward strand.
CCTGGGATGATCTGAAGTGGAACTAAAATTTCCTGACATACCTAGGTTTTGAAAAGCCCTTTTAAACATATTGAATTATACTTCTTCACTTAAACATTTCAAGAGAAGGAGCTAGAATTCCAACCTTCATGGATTCCTAATATTCAAGCTTCTGTTTACTTGGCAGTTCCCCTTAACCATATCAAATAGCTGTTGGCACAAAAATCAAGAGTTAAGTACTAGAAGGGTACTTAACAAATCAAACATTTTGTAAGAAAAAGCCTTTATTCTGTGCCATAATTGCCCTTTAACCATTCTGTTTTGATATGTTGGATTTTCTACTAGTAAAATGCTCTTGTAAAAATATAATGCTCTTGTACAATGTCTTTCTTTGGAGGGATTATTTTCGTTCGGTTTGCCATTAGATTCTGCGACATTGGAATTCTTAGTATCTTCTGCTGAAATGTGAAGGCTATTTGTTACACAGTCTATCTGACTCACATATTCAGTCTCAAATTCCTCGAGAGAAGAGGTAGCTCCTTATATATCTATATATCTTGTACTCCTGCGGCATCTCTAGAGAATAACAAGCTTTCAATTAATATTTGTTGAATGGGAAACAGCCTAGATGCCAGACATTAGGAGACCATTAAATAAATGGTAGGGCAGCCATACAATGGAATTTCACACAGCACAGTAGTAAAAAAAAAAAAATAGGAGTTTCCCTCTAATATAGACATGGAGAGATGGAAGATGGTTATTTTAAGTGAAATAAGCAAGGTTCAGAGCTAATGTATAGAATAATCCTATTTTGCTTGTACATGCATACACACATGCACATTTAGAAATCTAGAGGGACTTCCCTGGTGGCACAGTGGTTAAGAGTCTGCCTGCCAACAGGAATAAAGACGTAGAGAATGGACTTGAGGACACAGGGAGGGGGAAGGGTAAGCTGGGACGAAGTGAGAGAGTAGCATTGACGTATATACACTACCAAATGTAAAATAGATAGCTAGTGGGAAGCAGCTGCATAGCACAGGGAGATCAGCTCGGTGCTTTGTGACCACCTAGAGGGGTGGGACAGGGAGGATAGGAGGGAGACGCAAGAGGGAGGGGATATGGGGATATATGTATACATATAGCTGATTCACTTTGTTATACAGCAGAGACTAACACAACACTGTAAAGCAATTATACTCCAATAAAGATGTTAGATTTTAAAAATTTAATAAAAGAATCCGCCTGCCAACGCAGGGGACATGGGTTTGAGCCCTGGTCTGGGAAGATCCCACATGCCACGGAGCAACTAAGCCTGTGCGCCACAACTACTGGGCCTGCGCCCTAGAGCCCACGAGCCACAACTACTGAGCCCGAGTGCCACAACTACTGAAGCCCTCGCGCCTAGAGCCCGTGCTCCACAACAAGAGAAGCCACTGCAATGAGAAGCCCGTGCACTGCAACGAAGAGTGGCCCCTGCTCGCCGCAACTAGAGAAAGCCTGCACGCAGCAACAAAGACCCGACGTAGCCAAAAATAAATAAATAAATTTATTTTTTTTTAAAAAAGAGAGAGAAAAAGAAATCTAGGAAGGAAGTGTACATACTAAGTTGTTAAAGGCTATTATCTTGAAGGATGAGATTGGTGGGGGAAAGAATTTTCTCTTTTTACTTGTATTGTTTGTGGGGTTTTTGCAACAAACATTTATTAATTATGCAATCTAAAAGATGAACAAGTAAAACAAGCTATGCTTTGCATGAATCATGGGTGTTTGATGACACAGTAGAAAAAAACAGGCTACTGGGTACAAATGATTCTTTAGTTTTGACACTGAATTAGTCAGGTACCATTCTTTATTTAATCCTGCATGGAGAAAATGCTAGTTCCATTTTTTTTTCATCCCTATGAGAGCCACTGGAACCTCTGCATTCTCAATTAGCCCCAAAATAACAGTGTTCTTGGCTGACTTGCTTGGCTATATATCTTCGTATTTGTAGCATCACTCTTTCTTCTGCAGAGAGTTCTGTTTTCAGCTCTACTGAGGAGATTAAAAAAACTTCCTAGCCAATACTGGTCATCAGCTATAGATAATGAGCACAGTCTTTTGCTTTTTAAAATTCTTATATTTTCACTACCTAAGTCCACTCCAAATGGAAATACTCTTGTATTTTGCAAACAGTTCAACAGTAATATAGGAGTCAGATGCCCTGGCATAAACGGTCTCCACACCCTAATGAATCCCACATAGCAAAGCATGATAAATACCTACTAAAATCCTTTGAAAAGAGGGATCGGTTATTTCAGGCTTTTTTCATTCCTTAGATCTTTTTGTGATGTCCCCCATGATACTTAGAGAATTACCCAGAAAAGGCAGAGGAATAGGATGAAACATAGCTGCTTTCTAGGTTTGCGTCAGCAGCCCTAACACCCGGCCCCTCCAACATTTCCCCTAAACACTGACCAGAGAACATCTCTGTCATCCCAGAAGAACTGGGTTTTCATCTCATTCTTCATCCCTCCCTATTTATGTACTTCCTGGTCTCACTCCTCCCCACCCCACCCCCAACAATCTTCATCCTCAGGCTACCAACTACAAATATGTTAGAATGGCAGACACTTATCTCAGGCATCAGAGAATCCTTTGGAAATATAATGTCGAGGAAGGCTCATGTAAGTCTTGTGAAAATAAGAGAAGGGTCAAAGAGAGCTCCCTGGAGCTTTAGCAGAATGCCAAAGAACCTCACATCTGAGTTAGGAAGAACATTTTGTTATGCTAGACACTGGAAGACAACACATAGCCCATTAAAAACCCCAAGTAATAACAACCAACAAAAATTTGAAAGAACATGTATTCATCAAATGGAATCACTATTTCCCCAGATTTTTGACACTCACACCTTTGCTTTTCTTAAGGAAAAAAGAAGAGTGCAGCCATACCCCATAGCAGATTTCCCCATTTACACAGAGGAGAATAATGAACTTGAATGGATAAAAGAAATCTGCATCTTGATTTTTCACATCTTCTGAAATGATATTTAACATTTATTTCTGTTATGAATTTAGGCAACAGATGACAGTCATATTGTTAGAATCCATGACTTTGGAACCAATAGAAATAATAGATATACCACATTAAAGTTTTTGCAGAGATCTCAAAATATTGTTTATATTCACCACAATTCAAAATTATAGCAGTTAATTGACCGGCCACTGGATCTTGGTACTCCATGTGTTAATAAAGAATCCATACACTGCGATATAAAAAAATTTGTAGTGTCTTGACACTTGTATTTCAATATAATTGGTTTCCTTTGTAATTCTATGTATTTTATGCCTCTAAGAACACTATTTTGAGAAGGAATGAATGGGATCCAACTCACTGCAAATAATGAGAGAATCAGCTGGTACCAGAGCAACCACTCAGCTGAGTCTAGCCAAAATTGCCCACCCACATTACAGGATAAATGAAATGGTTCTAGTTTGAACCACTGACTTTTGGAGTGGTTTGTGATATAGCAATAAATAACCAATAAATATCCTTACTATTAGGTATTCAACATTTTTCTCTAAAGCAACTTTTCCATTTAAATAACTTAATTTTTAAATAGTCTTTGTAGCACTGTGCAAATAACAAAAAATTCGCTTGACACAAATAGAAGTTAACTGAAAACAGATACAATGAAAACACTAAAGAATGTTACTACAATTTGGCTAGATATGTTGTCTGGGAAGGTTCTTTTTTAGAAAAGAGAGTTAAGTGCTAGAGGAGTGATAAAGACACATTACCTTCAAAGTGAGACCTTCACGTTGATGAAGGCAGAAAGACCAAAAGAGAAATATGTGATTCCATGTCATTTAATTCCTGTCTCTTTCTCTTTTATAATCAGAACTCTCTCAGTAGGTGATCTTAACCCATATTTTGGGAAGCACTGGTTAGGACAGTACAGTCTGACTAGACTTACAGAAAAATGAAATCTTTGTATAAGCGGGTGCTTTATCTCCTGATATTGGGATAAAATGGCCACAACACAGACATTCCACCCAGACAATGGCTATGAAGAATCTAAGATGTCACAGACCAACCTCACATGGATAAGAAAACTAAGGCCCCGTGAGATTAGACACCTTGGCCAGGGTCACACAGTGAGTCAGGGGCACAGAGCCTGGTATATGAAAATAATTCTGAATAATTTCACTCTCGCCACCAGAGGACAGAAAGCACAGTCCTCATGACATACCAATGTTCAGATCTCATCTGTTAAATTAAGGAGCTAGTAGAAAAGGCACAGCTCTAGCTTTCTGTGAACGCATGAGTTTAAATGTTATAACAAGGAACCCAAAGGATTCACTAAGGAATAGTAAGGAAAGAGGCAAGGAATTAGGTAACATTGACTCACACATTGAGGAAAATCATCTCCTTTTCACTCTCTTTTGTCCCTTTGCGTTGGTCAAGGCTTTGCATCTAGCCTGGCACATGTATCAGTAAATGATATTTATAATTAATAATGATAATGCTGGGACTTCCCTGGTGATCCAGTGGTTAAGACTCTATGCTTCCAATGCAGGGGGCGTGGGTTCAATCCGTGGTCAGGGAACTAAGATCCCACACGGTGCACGACGTGGCCAAAAAATTTAAAAATATAATATGTAATTTAAAAAAACTTTTTAAAATTTATTTATTTATTCATTTTTGGGTGTGTTGGGTCTTCGTTTCTGTGCAAGGGCTTTCTCTAGTTGCGGCGAGCGGGGGCCACTCTTCATCGCAGTGCGCGGGCCTCTCACTGTCGCAGCCTCTCTTGTTGCGGAGCACAGGCTCCAGAAGCGCAGGCTCAGTAGTTGTGGCTCACGGGTCTAGCTGCTCCGCGGCATGTGGGATCTTCCCAGACCAGGGCTCGAACCCATGTCCCCTGCATTGGCAGGCAGATTCTCAACCACTGTGCCACCAGGGAAGCCCTAAAATTTTTTAAATAATGATAATGCTAATATTAATAACACTAATAAATAGCTGAGCAGTTAAGAACATGGGCTCTGGATTTTAACTTCATCTCCTTGCACATACCAAATTTCCTACCCTGCCAGCTGAATTTGCTTCTCTGAGCCTCAATTTCTTCATTTGTAGAACGTGCATTAAAAAGTATTTACAACATACTTTGTTCCGAGAATCAAAGGAGACAATATATGACAAGTATTAAGAATTCTCCCTGTTTCATAGTAAGTAAATTACATAGTAACTTTCTTACATATTAAGTATATTAAGTGCTCAACAAAGTAACTGATGATGACACTGATGGGGAGGGAAATCAACTTGTCAGCAGCAAATCACTGGTAAAGCAGAGACTGAAACACAGCTTCCCTTTCTAAAACAAATTCTCACTATTTCTCCATGTGACAAAGGTAGAGCCTTGACATTATCTTTTGAATTCATAACAGTGCTTCCAAGGTGTACGTTCAGATGCAGTATGACTTTTGCTGTTGGTGTTGATCATCTTTATACATTTGAACCCAGGCTGATGTATGAGATTCACATGCAAATCTACTCCTGCATGAAGACTCTGCTCACCCCACCACACCCCTCTGTTACCCAGCTCCTTTTCCTCCTTATCATGTGCTGTAAACCTCTACAAATAGACATAATATAACTACATTCTGGTTCCAAGAGTGACTCTGGCATTTGAACAAGATTCATACATGGCATGCTATTTTGGTAAAAATCATTTTCCCAAAGCAGCATTATGAGAAAGTGAGGCCAAAAAGAACTTGCTGTTCTCCCTCACGCTGGCACAGTGTGATGTGCTCAGGTATTCAAAACCTACGGTACGAATGTTTTTCTCTTTTGCTTTAAATGGCATTGCAACTTTGCCTGTTGCCTAGTCTGATTTAAAATAAACCTCGACATGCAAAGGGATGGTATTGTTTCCTCAGGACCTTGTGTGAGACTAGGTGGGTTAATGAGTTGCTATGGTGATGTTTTTAGTAATGAAATTGAATAATGGTAAAGAGAATCAGTTTTGGAGTCAGATTTAAGATCAAACTCACATTCTGTCTCTTATTATATGTTTGACTGACTTTGTGTAAATTAACTGACCTTTCCCGGTACGTGTTCTCATGGGTAAAATAAGCCTAACAATACTACCTTGGAGAGGTATTATTTTGATTAATTCTCAGAACAACCCTCTGGTGTAGGTATTACTAGCACCATTTTAAGTTGTATAATCTGTCCGAAGTCACACAGCTAGTCAATGGCAGAGCTGGGAGGCCCAACTCATGATTTCTGGGGGGTCAACTGGGCTTAACTAGGTGGTTTTCACATAGTCAGACAATGACTGCACTGCAGGCATCTTAAAGGCTTCCTTACTCTGCTGGTGGCTGTTGCTGGCTGTTGGCTGGGACCTCAGTTTGGTGCTATCTGCTGGAACGCTGTGTACGGCCTCATCACTTGCCCTGGGCTTCCTCACAGCATGGTGGCTGGGTTCCAAGAGCAAGCATCCTGAGAGAGGTCAGATGTAGGCTGCATCACTTTTATTAAGGTAATAAAACAGTTAAGCAACATCAGCTTCTATTCATTACAAGCAAGTCACCAAAGCTGGTCCATATTCAGGCAGATGAACAACCAAATGCAAGATGACAGTAGGTTAATATCTTCCAAGTGTTGATGGAAAATAATTAAATCGTAGAATTTTATATACAGCTAACATCAAATCACAGCTTTCTTTTCTAAATGGGTCCAATCTAAGACATTTGAAATTGGTCATGAAATTTATTCAGTAGAACATTCAGACCACTTAGTTTATTGACTTTTTTGTTAGTAGGTTTTGTGGCTTGGTGTGGAATATGATTTCTTCATCAACACTAGAAGACAGAAAAAAAGAACAACAAAGAGAGTAGAGGTAGAAAATAATAAAGATAAAAGCAGAAAATAATAAGATACTGTGATGGCTAATTTTATGTGTCAACTTGACTGAGATAAAGGATGCCCAGATAGCTGGTAAAATATTATTTTAGCATTTGAATCAGTAGACTGGGTGAAGAGAGCCACTCTCACCAATGTGGGTGGGCATCATCCAATCCTTTGAGGGTCTGAACAGAAAGAAGAAAAAGACCAAGGAAAGGTGAATTTGCTCTCTGTTGAGCTGGGATGTCCACCTTCTCCTGCCCTTGGACCTTGGTGCTCCCGGTTCTCAGGCCTTTACACTCAAATTGAATTACACCCTCAGCTTTCCTCGTTCTCCAGCTCACAGACAGCAGGTCATGGTACTTCTCACCCTGCATAATCTCAGCCAATTTCTATAATAAATCTATCTATATCTATATCTGTTCATATTTTATATATTTTCTCTGAAGAACCCTGACTAATACAAATACAAACCAAAACAAAAATGCAATGTAGTTGATTAAGATAATTAAAAATGTAAATTTTGAAGACTAATAAAATAGATGAATCTTTGGCAAATATAACTGAAACAGACAGAGAAAGGGAATGAGAGAGAGAGGAAATATACACCCATAGGAAAAAGCATAACTGACAAATATAGAAAACATAAAAATAAGAAAATACTACATACAAATTTATATTGATAATTGATACAACATAAAGTAGAAAAATATGAATCATCACACTTGACAGGAAAATTAGAAAATCTGAATAGATCAGTAATTATAGAAGAAAATGTCACTGTAGTGAAAGACCTGCTCCCCAGAAAGGCAACAGATCCAGGAGTATTCCACTAGACTCTTAAGAACAGATAATTCCCATCTTAAATGCTTTATTTCAGAGCATCTACCCAACTCATTTTATAAGACAAAGACAACTTTTAATGCATAAACCATAAAATGGTTGCAAAGGAAGGGCAAAATCATAAGCCAATCTCACTTATGAATATGGACTGGAGAAATTTTATATAAAATATCAGCATACTGAATACATATTAAGACAAAATGATCATAACTGAGAAAGAGCTACCCAAGTAAAGTAAGTATTCTTCAATATTAGAAAAGCATTCACGTAAATTATCACATTCACAGATTAAAGAAGAAAAAACTGTAACAATTGCCATAGATGCCAGAAAAAAAATATTAGAAAAAAACTAATTCTTCATAAACCAAGATGAGAAAGATATTTCCCAGAGCATTTCAACAGACACCACACTAAATGTGGAAACATCATAAGCAATTCTATTAAAATAGAAACAAAGAAAAGATGCCAGCTGTCACTACTACTATGCAAAATTATCCTCGGGGATTAAAGCTAATCAATTTTTAAAGGGGGGAGGAGAGACAAGTAATTAATACTTTCAGTTATATATTTATCTACCTAGAAAACTCAATAGAGTCCATTTCAAACTATTTAAATTTTACAAAATTCACTAAGATGTTTAGAAATATGATTGGCACACTAAAATTAAGTGCCTTCCTATAGAGCAGTAAACAAAGAGAGCTCATTACATGATCTGCATGAAATGCTCATTCCCCTGGGCCGGCTGCTTTGTAGTGAGACTTCAGCCCAGAGTAAACCCACTATAAAGCCCCCACTCTTCCTGGTCACTCTGGATCCACCTCCCTTTACTTTCTTCCCAGCTCTACCACACCTTAAATCATCTTGTCTTTCATTTCTTACTTTCTTTTTCATCATCCTCCACCAGAAGGTAAATACTACAAGCCCCACATAGGACATGTTCCATAAATATTTGTTGAATGAATGAATGGATGAGCCTGGGTATGTCCGACTTCAAATCCACTATTTTCCCACCATATTGAGTTGCCTCCTGATGGAGTCTACACATTTTCCCTTTGCCATCCATTGTGGCTAAAAGCATCAGTAACAAAAATGCTTTTTGAAATGGTGAAGTATGAGTCAAAATGGCACCAAAGAGCTTGACTTTTTTTTTTTTTTTTTTTGCGGTACGTGGGCCTCTCACTGTTATGGCCTCTCCCGTTGCGGAGCACAGGCCCGGACGCGCAGGCTCAGCGGCCACGGCTCACGGGCCTAGCTGCTCCGCGGCATGTGGGATCTTCCCGGACCAGGGCACGAACCCGTGTCCCCTGCATTGGCAGGCGGAATCTCAACCACTGCGCCACTAGGGAAGCCCGCTTGACTATTTTTTTAAATGTTTACATCTATTGAGGACAAGAGTCACAAAGTGGAGGAATTGAATCATTAGCAGAATTGGCAATACCAATGAGCTCTGATTTTGCCAGTTGTGGGGAACACATCGTCCCCTTACTGAAGATTCATTTATGGCATTCTGCTGTCCTTACTACATTAGTTCCCTGATGGCTAGATGAACTACATCTTTCTACAGGAAGAACACCTTTGCGCTGTCCAGCTTGAAGTCACAAGCTGGATCAGGAGACTCAGAGCACTCCCCAGATCCAATCCTGCACTGGAGGTCATATTTCTCCTCTCCGTGCTCTGTAATCCAGCTGTATCATCCCTGACCTCAGAGAGCCTCACTCAGCCTTCACTTTTTTTCTACTTGCCCCCCGCGGGGTGACTCACGTATTCTCTGTCCTTCCTGCAGCTCCTCCCTCCCTCACCTGCAACGCTCTCTCCCCTGAACCCCTCCTTCCCTTGGCTTTGCTGAGCCTCCCACCCCTTTCCCAAATCCGCCTGTGGTCCCTGCCTTGTCTTTGTCCTCCCTCCCAGGGAGGGGCCAGCTCCCCATTCCACCCCCCTACACAGATGCTTAGAGCTCTCACACGTCACAAGGTAGGGGAAGACAGGTGGGGTTTCATAAGCATCCGGAAAGATTTTATTTGACATTTTGTTTCTGGTGTTTTCAATGCACTTATTGATTTGGGGAGGATGGTGGCCGGGGTGAGATTTCGTTGGTTGCTCTGACCCCTGCAGAAATCATCTTTCAGCCTGGCAGGAGATGGATACTTTTTTCCTCTCTAAAGTTGGTCACATATAAGCTTTGAATGTAAATTGGGTATCAGAACCCTGGGTATTTGATATTCTTACCAAGTGCCATGTTCTGTGTTTATTTACTTCTCACAGCAACCTCGTAAAATACGATTTATTATTCCTATTTTATAGCGAAGGAAGTGTACTGAGAGAGATTAAGCAAACTGTCGGTGGTGTTTCACTCTAAATCTCTTTCTTTCCCCAGATCATGTAAGGAGGTACAATGTAAATTCATAAAACCAGTTTCCTAGCTGTTCTCTCACCCTGCCCCCAATCTCCAGCCACAGAACCTCGGTCTGGAACTATCCCAGGCCCACAAGCCTCATTAATTCACATATCAGATGGGTATCACACTGCAACTTCTCTTGCATAGCAAAAGGAAAGTTTGAACAGCCAAGTAGAATACAAATGAACAAGACAGCCTTCTCATGAGCAGGTTATTATAATGCATTCTCCAACATTTTTAATTATGAAGCATTTCAAGCATGCAGACCACCTCTGCTCTGCCTATGTGCATGCGTGCGCGTGCGCACACAGACACACACTCCCCTACACACCACCACCATCACCACCAGAGGTAACCACTATCTGGAAGATAGTATGTACATTTCCTAGGCGTGCTGTTATGGTTTCTAACACACACACACACACACAAAGCCCGTGTTGATTTATTGAATATATATTCATAAGCAGTGCATCACACTACTTCATGTTTTACATTTGACATAAAGTATACCACACTGTATTTATGTATAATACTGCAACTTTCTTTTGCTTTTTTCACACATTATGTTTTTGAGACTTACCCTCATTGAACATATAGATCCAAATATTTATTCATTTTTATCCTTGTATAGTAATAGTGATAATTACCATTTTTAGTGCTTTCTGCCAATCAGGCTGTATTTCAGTATTTCATATGTATTTTCTCATTTAATCCTCACAGCACTGCCATGAGGAAAGCACCAATACTATATTCTCCAGGTGAAGAAGTTGGAGGTGGATGGTTAGGTGGTTCCCTGGAGGTCATAGTCCTGATCATTGACGCATCAGGATCTGACTCCAGAGCCCAAGATCCTCACCCGTAGGCCATTCTGCCTGTTCCACAGACAACCTCACGTTCCCGGTATAGAGACGTGGATTTAGTGAGACTTTTAAAGGAAGGAGAAAAACCCGGATTGGCAGCCTGGGTTCTCCCTTCTCAGCTGCCCCACCCTGCACACACCTAGCAGACAGTGTCACTCTTTTTTTTTTTTTAATTGAAGTATAGTTGCTGTACAATATTCTGTAAGTTACAGGTGTACAACATAGTGATTCACAACTTTTAAAGGTTATACTCCATTTATAGTTATTATAAAATATTTCCTATATTCCCTGTGTTGTACAATATATCCTTGTAGCTTATTTTATACCTAATAGTTTGTACCTCTTCCTCTCCTACCCCTATGTTGCCCCTCCCCACTTCCCTCTCCCCCGGGTTAACCGCTAGTTTGTTCTGTGAGTCTGTGAGTCTGCTTTTTTGTTTTATTCACTAGTTTGCTATATTTTTTAGATTCCACATGTAAGTGATATCATACAGTATTTGTCTTTCTTTGACTTATTTCACTTAGCATAATGCCCTCCAAGTCCATCCATGTTGCTGCAAATGGCAAAATTCTGTTCTTTTTATGGCCAAGTTAATTCCATTGAGACAGCATTACTCTTGAATGAGAAACAGGGGCTACTAAAGCTTCAAAACAAGTGTTGAAGGGGGAAGGCCATGCTCAGCTGTCAGACGTGTCTTGGTGGAATTTTTTTTCTTTTAATTTGGAATCATGTGCAAAAGGGATCCTGGAGGGACTTCCCTGGTGGTGCAGTGGTTAAGAATCCATCTGCCAACGCAGGGGACACGGGTTCGAGCCCTGGCCCGGGAAGATCCCACATGCCACAGAGCAATTAAGCCCATGTATCGCAACTACTGAAGCCTTCGTTCCTAAAGTCTGTGCTCTGCAACATGAGAAGCCACCACAATGAGAAGCCCACACACTGCAACAAAGAGTTGCCCCCACTCACCGCAACTAGAGAAAGCCTGCACGCAGCCACGAAGACCCAATGCAGCCAAAAATAATAAAAAATTAGAAAAAAAATTTTAAGGGATCCTGAGATCAGAAGATCCAACAGGAGTCAGGACAGATGAGGCCCTGCTCCCTGGGGGCCTGTATACACCTTGGTAATGGAGACGATGAGATGGTCACAGTTGCACAAAAGAGGGGGTGTGCTGGGGAGGGGAAGGAGCAAGGGAGAATTAGCGTTCAGTGGGTACAGCGTTTCAGTTTTACAAGATGAAAAAGTTCTAGAAGGCTATTGCACAATGTGAATGTATCCAACAGTACTGAAAAATAGTTAGGGTGGTATATACAATGGTATGTATTTTTTACCACAATAAAAAATAAATAAATATTAAAAAGTTGAAAGAGGAGATGTGATGGGTTTGGGGTACCCGTCTCAGAGGAGGGCAAACTGGAGGTGGATGAGATCACGTCACGTGGCCAGATGTCCATTTCTGGTCTCCTTCTCTGACGTCTCAGTGTCTTTACTGGACTGTGGACCACTCTTGCAGCTGAGGTGCTGTCCGTTCATCCTCATCATAGCAGCAACACCCATTCTTGCCACACATGCAGAGGCCACCCGACAAATGCTGAGGAGTCTCCAGAATGTCTTGGCAGTCTTTGGTTGCAGGGGACAGAAATTCAGTTTGTGAAAGTTCAAGGCCGGAGGAAATTATTCACTCATGAAACCAAGGAAACACTGAACAACCTCAGCATCTATGTGAACCAAATCACCATGGGCCTTTGTTAAATGTAGAACCAGCACCTTGAAGTCACCCTACTTTACAGTTTTCACCATTGCCTCTCTCTGAAATGAGAGCTTTCTCCCAAATGGGATTAATCATAGGACTTACTTCCTAGGGTGAGTTAATACATGTAATTAAACGTATTAATACATGCAAAGCATTGTGTACGGAGTAAGTGCTCAGTAGATATTCATTATTGTTGTTGTTATAATAGCAGTTTTCATTATTATTATTATTATTATTGTGATGGTTGACCAATTCTGGGCTATATTTTACATTTATATATTTATTTGTCTGCGTGTTTGTCTCCCCACCCCCACCAGACTATAACCACTCACCATGAAAGAAGGCCCTCTCTTTCATTCAGTGCCAGAGCCTCAGAGCCCAGCACAGTGTCGAGCCCTAAGCAGGTACTCTGCTTCAGAAATTAGAGAGAGACAGTCCCATTGCCCTTGGTCCCCAATCCAAAAATTCCACGCGGGGATTCTGACTGGGCTATCCTGGTCAGGTGCCCAACCTTAGACTAATTAACTGAGGCCAGAAAGATGGGGTATGTTGTGCAAAAGGCTGCGTTTCGTTAGCTGTGATGAGAGAAAGGAGAGGTACCCAAGCCAGGCAATCCTGCAGATGACCACGAGAGGTCATGAGGACTTTCTCCAAACACCAAATCAGAAGCTGATAACTTACCCATCATAGCCATCTTAGGGTGATCGAGGGTCTCAGAATACCCATAATAACCTCATAATCTCAAGGTTGAAATATCCCTTATGCCACTTGTAAAACTGTGCTGTGTGGTTTGGGCAGACAAAAAGGCAGACAAAAATAAATGTGAACAAATTTCCAAGCACCTCACAATGGGGATAACGCCACTGTGTCTGTGGGTCTGTTCAGAAAAAGATGGAGAGTATCCAATTATAATTCCTTAATGTGCAATAAAAATACCACCTGAGACAGACTCAAAGCTATTTTGCAAACCAGGACCTCAGAGGGAGACTTTGGCACGTCGGTCCCCTGGTGTGCCCCAGCATTCTGTCCTTGTTGGAGCATGTCACCCACCCACCCCCACTGGCCTGGATGGCTTTCAGGGATGGTTCCACATCTCATCTTTCTATGCAGCCTCCCAGGCACCAGTGTAGTATGCTTCAAGTTGCCATTCAATAAATAATTAGCTAAGGAATAAATGTAGGAAGGCATGGACACAGGTTGATCACCACCAAGGAGCTTGTCCATCCCTGGGAAATAGAAGGAGAGGAGAAGAGGATGCCTTGGTAGTTGGAATGCACTACCCCTAAGATAAGAAGACTCCAAAAACCTCTATACCTGTTTGGGGTACCCTGTAGATTTTTTCACAAGAGAATTCCCTTGGTCTCTTTGATAGAAAACAGGCTCAACAGACTGGCCAAAGTCTTATGACTTCTCCCTTTATTGCACCTTTGCAGATGGACATGAGTGTGGGAGAGTGTGGTCTTCAAACCCAGCTTCATGGCAGTATCCCTGGAGAAATTCGGGGAGATACAGGTTCCTGAGCCTTCCCCCAGCCGTACTCATCCAAAGCTCAGTAGGGGGGCCCTGGGATCTGTTTTTTCTCAACAGTTTCCAGATGACTTTATTATAAAATTGGGGGAGGGGTCCAGAAATGACCCCAGACTAGGAATCAAGACGTTACGCTCTAATCTAGCTCTGCCACTCACCTTACCCCTCCTCTTGGGACCTCAACTATCCTCTCACAAAACGAAAGTCTGGATGAGCCACGTTCAAGGTCCCTCTGGTGCCAGCGAACAATCTGGCCCAGTACAGACCTTCCAGCAGAGAGAGCAGGAGAATTCTTCTGCTCTTGCCAAAAGATCCCAAATCCCCCCTGAGGCAGAGAGAGGAAAAGGCACTAAATTAATGCTATCAGAACAGAGATTTGGCTATGACGTCTTCAGGAACCATAGATTACTTTTTTTTTTCAATACATATTTTATTTATTTGGTTGTGCCAGGTCTTGGTTGTGGCAGGTGAGCTCCTTAGTTGTGGCTCGCTGGCTCCTTAGCTGTGGCATGTGAACTCTTAGTTGTGGCACACCTGTGGGATCTAGTTCCCTAACCAGGGATCGAACCCAGGCCCCCTGCATTGGGAGCATGGAGTCTTACCCACTGCACCACCAGAGAAGTCCCCATAGGTTATTTTTTTTATTTGAGCTATAACTGACATTTAACACTGCACTAGTTTTAGGTGTGTAACATAATGATTTGATATATGTATATAGTGCAAGATGATCACCACAATAGGTTTAGTTACCATCCATCACCTTTTGTTTTTCTTGTGATGAGAACTTTTAAGATCTCCTCCCTTAGTACCTTTCAACTATGCACTACAGTGTTGTTAACTCTAGTCATCATGCTGTACATTTCCACCTACTTTATACCTAGAAGTCTGTATCTTTTGACCACATTCACCCATTTGCTTACCCCCACCCCCCGCCTCATATCTGATGCAGTGTTACATCTGTGAACCCCATCTGTGTTGCTGTCGGCACCTCCAGACTTTCCCTCCCAAAAGCGGGAGTCTATCGTGTCTTCTATGCATCTCCCCAGGGATGGGCATCCAGATCAGCTCTAACCCCCTCCCCACCACCACCACAGGCCACGCCGCAGGATTGTCCTTCCTGTTTCCTATGGACCTGGGGGGAGTCTCTTCGGGAACTGTAACCCAGAGTGGAAATGCTGAGTCACATGCTGTGAACGGACCGTTGCCCTTTGGAAGCACCATCCTTTTAGTGCCCGTGCCAGCCTGGCCTTCCTCCTCAACAAAAATATCTCTCCCACCTCCATAAAAGTGCATGAAATTCCACCAGTAGAAATCCTTCCAGGCCATAAATTCTTTTAGGTCTTTAGGGTTCCTCTACCAAAATTCAAATATCCCTCTGTATGAAATATGGGACATGTTTTTCTACTCTTTGGGTTTTTGTGAAGATTACATAAATAACTCATCAAAAATGCCAAGCCCAAGTGCCTGGCACATTCATGGACACTCAATACATTTTGATCTTTCCCTTTTTTGAACACAGAAACTTCTAGAAAAAACACTTAGGTACAACACCTGGGAAGGGAGAGCGATTGAGAGGGGGTGGGGATGAGGTATCTTGCAGAACACAGCTGCCAGAGGAGGAGGAACCTAGGGCAGCAAAGTCTCCTTCACCCTCAGGATTGTCACCTAGGGCAGACCTGACCTGAAAGCTCATCCTTAAGCCCGGACACCGTGGAGGGTCACGTGAATCCCTTGGAGGGCTTGTCAAAACACAGAAGGCTGGGCCTTCCCTCAAGCATTTCTGGTTCAGCAGGTCTGGGTGGGACCTGAGAATGTGCATTACTCACAAGTTCCCAAGTGATGCCAATGTTGCTGGCTTGGGACCCTGCTGCACTGCCTAAATCTCCTTCACAGAACTTGGAGACTGTTTAAGCTTTCTCCAGATTTTCCTTAGAAATAATTCACTCTGACAGGCCAGACAAAAGATAATTTCAGGCATCCAGAATGAGACAGATGTAGCCCTCAGTGACATGAACAAGCCAAAATACACCCCAAGATTTCATTTGATATATTCTTTTAATATGAAAACTTGGTAAATGGGTTTTTATTTTTAGGTTTTAGGCCGGATGGGCAAATTCACCTCCCTTACCTCTATTGAGCCTATAATTCCCTTTCTATGTTTATTTTTCGACAGGAATGTTTTCTGAGAAGACAGCTCACTTTCTGAGGGTTCTCAGGTGTCAGAGGGCCTGGTCTTCTCAATGAACACGGATATTCTGGGCTCTGCCCTGGGCATCGGGACCTCTTTGTATTGTCCCTGCAGCATTTCAGAGCTGGCAGAACTGAGGAGGACCTCTATTCCAATCTTCTCAATTTACACAAGTGAAATCACCTGCCAAGGCACTGAGAAAGAACCCACGTGGCTGTACACAAAGCCCCAGAAGTGATGTCTGGAGAGGACGTGGGTTTGAATGCAGCCTGTGCCACATTTCATTAACCTGACCACCAGACCCAGGCCATGCATCAACTTCTGCAAAACTCAACTTTCCTTTCCACGGAATGGACATCAAAATACCTACTGTCAAATAAAAACCAAACTTAGTAAGAATTATTGCAAGCTGTAAGGGGGCAGCTATTGTAATAGGATGAGGGGGGACTGTTGCAATATGGAAAACACTGTAACCCCATAAGCTCTACAAGCATCTCAAGAGTTAGGTAAAAAGGAGTTCCCTTTTATAGAGAGGAACGAATAAAGTTAGAAAGAAGCAGACACGGGGAAGCAAGGTAAAAGGGCCATGTAATGGGACAGTAGATCAGAGAATGTTTTACCCTGAGGAGAGGCTGTCTGCTGCCTTGGCCTGAGGGCGGGTCAGACTTCAGGGGCCTGGAGAAAGGAGAGAACCGTAATCAAAGTTCGGCTAACAAACATCTTGTTCCGAATGATCAGTGGGGACAAGCAGTCCAGCTAATCATTTATGGTAAAGAAAGGGACCGTGTAGGCTTGTCACGGGTAGAGAAGGGAGGCATTCATAAGCCTTTAGGGAAATCATGTGGGAAAAGGTGGTCCTTTGCAGTGAGCCATTTTCCAGAACACAAAAAGGTTGGAGGATTTCTTAAACTTCAGATCAAATTCAACATTGTCCCTGCCTTACCTCTCACAGGATTGACAAGAAGTTAAATAAGGTGATGCTGTGTGAAAGCACTTTATTAACCAGTGGGAAGCGTGATGGAGGCTGGACCAAATGGATACCTGGGTCTCCTAACTTCTAGCTTGTCAGGATTGCCTGTCCTCTCCCCACTTCACACTCTCTTTTATAGATTGGAGTTCTGAGTAAGATTTCAACTGATAGGGATCTCTACAACTCAATTAAGAGAAAGAGAGAGACAGCAAATCGTGGAATTGCAACTGCCCCTTTCTAACTCTTACCTCATATGACTCTATAAAATATTTAAGAGCCACACCAGGATGGGGTATAATCGGTGTATGGTCAAATGATAAACCCACAACATCGAATTTCAGCTCCTCCAGGAAGATTCTCTGGAACACCAGTGCCAGCCAACGCTTTGCAGAGGTCAAGGTGGAAAAGGAGAGTGTTGGAAGCCAGTTTTCAGAGGCAGGTGTCCTGGCTGGTGCTGCTCTGACCATCCAGGGCTGAACCATCTACAGGCCCCACGGCAGCCCCTCTGCCCTGGGAGTGGACTTTGAGGTGATCACTTCCTGATCATTTCCTGTCTTGACTATGCCAGGGCTGGAGTCTCTGAGCCCTGAAGACCACCTTCTTGCCCCTCTTTCCTTATTGTTTTTCCCATCTCTCTTTTTCTTCTCATCTCTTAAAATAAATTCTTGCTGGAAAAGAAAAGCCACACTATTCCAAGTCACTCTGGTAGAAACAGACTTGAAATATTAATTTGAATCATGGCAAAATAAATCAAATTTAAATTTATTATAAATCAAATAAATAAATCAAATACACAGCTGAGCTTGGAGAATAAGATATATATCTCTTATGTTTCTTTTCTTAATTCTACATCTATCACGTCTTTGGTTTCATGATACAATTAGAACCCTGAGAATGTGCTTAGAATGTGCAGCCTCTCCCTGCGGCTGCCCCGCATGAATGCCAAGCTGTATTCACTGTGGTGTATCTTACTGCCAATTGAGGCTAATAAATAAAACTTGTCACTTTCACTCCATAACCCAGAATTACTCAAATATGTCCTTGTCAAAATAACCTATGTTGAACAAGCACTGGTAAAAAATGTAATTTTTTTCCCTTTAATCAAGAAGACTTTCACTTCCTGGAACAGTGAACAGCAGCAGTACAATCAGAAGCAACGCTAAGGAGCACTTACTCACATTTCATGCAGCTCTTTGTGTCGCGCTCAAGTTCCCTCTCCTGGAGCCTGATCATTTCTCTGTGGTCAGGCCAGAATTTTTATGAGTTTGACTAAAGTCTTATGAGATCCAGAGCTCAAGGAAAAAAGACAAGGTGACCTTCTTAAAAAGTCACAGATTAGGGACTTCCCTGGTGGCGCAATGGTTAAGAATCCACCTGCCAATGCAGGGGACACGGGTTCGAGCCCTGGTCCGGGAAGATCCCACGTGCCGCAGAGCAACTAAGCCCGTGAGCCACAACTAGTGAGCCTGTGCTCTAGAGCCCATGAGCCACAACTACTGAAGCCCGTGCACCTAGAGCCCGTGCTCCGCAACAAGAGAAGCCACCACAATGAGAAGCCTGCGCACCACAACAAAGAGTGGCCCCCGCTCGCCGCAACTAGAGAAAGCCTGCACGCAGCAACGAAGACCCAACGCAGCCAAAAGTAAATAAATAAATAAATAAATAAAATTAAAGGGCAAATAATTTTTTAAAAGTCTTAAATGGTTACTGATCTGGTCAGGTCTTCTATTTGAATTACCTTTGAAAATTCATGTTCTTGTAGAAAATTGTTTATTTCACTTATAGTTTCACGTTTATCAGCAGAGTTACACAGTTTTCTCTAAACATTTTCAAGTGTCTCTATTTCTCATTTTGTGATTATTTTACAAACTTAAATGTATGTATTTAGTTTATAATAAAGATAACATCAGATCAGTGGAGAAAGGAAAGATGATTAGAAAATAAAACTTTGACAGCTATTTATAAGAGAAAGCAAATATCTTGAATATAAGGTGAATATGTACTTACATATTCTAGTTGAAAAGCATAAAATATTTTTAACTTGACAGATTTTACATCATAAAGTAAAATTTCATGCATCAAGTTATAAACAAAATTTTTAAATAAGCAACAAACTGGTGAAAAAATATACATTTTTTTGTAAAGGGCTAAAAGCCTTATTACACAAAGAATTTGTTAAAATCAATATGAAAAATCTTCTGGCACATTCACTAGAAAAAAGAACAAAAGATATGAAAGGGAAATCCATAAAAGAAAAAATTCTAATGGCCAATAAGTGCATCTTTAAATGTTCTGTTCAAAGTTAAAATGTTCACATCAGAGATAAGCAACTGAGATCTCATTTTCTATCCAGGAAAAAATGAAAAGAATAGTAATGTGTCACTTATGAAGCAATAAGCATGCCCATACACTGCTCGTAAGCATGTAAATTAGTATAACTTTCTGTAGGAAAATTTGACAAACTGCATCAAAATCCTTGACTCAGCAGTTTCAGTTTTACAATTTATCCTAGGGAAATCAGCTATGTTTGCAAAGATAATGCACAGGGACATTTCAAAATATTTTTTAACAGAAGAAAATGGGATAAACCTAAATACTGAACAATAGGAATGTGGTTAAATGAATTATGACATCCACAAAGAGGGAACCCTGCAGCTGAATCATGAAAAATCACCCTGTAAGAGCATCTGTGTGTGTATCTGGACTCTTCTCAGGGCCCCACTCCTGTCCTTGAACTCACCCCCCCAGGTAAGCTTCCTGCACAAGCCCTAGTCACGGGCTCTCTTTTGAGGAGGCAATCCCAGCTGAGAAAATTGTATGTCATTTCCACTCTAGAATGTAGGCTTGGTGGTTCTCCACAAATTCACCTATCATCTTCAAAAAGTCCCACATTAAAGAACTCCCATTAGATGGCTTTGTACCTAAAAGTATAGTTTGGGCAGACCCTGCCTATATATATATATATATATATATATATATTTTTTTTTTTTTTCTGCATTGGGCCTTCGTTGCTGTGTGGGCCTTCTCTAGTTGCTAAAAGCGGGGGCTACTCTTCGTTGCGGTGCGCGGGCTTCTCATTGTGGAGGCTCCTGTTGCGAAGCACAGGTTCTAGGCTCGCAGTCTTCAGTAGTTGCAGCACGCAGGCTCAGTAGTTGTGGCTCATGGGCTCTAGAGCGCAGGCTCAGTAGTTGTGGTGCACAGGCTTAGTTGCTCCGCAGCATGTGGGATCTTCCCTGACCAGGGCTCGAACCCGTATCCCCTGCATTGGCAGGAGGATTTTTAACCACTGTGCCACCAGGGAAGCCACCCTACCTACATTTTTAGAGTCAAAATTCTGGAGCTCAGTTTTGGCAAAACCAGGTAAGGAGCCTCATCTTAGGATACCATTCTAAAGAGGCTTACTTCTGACTGAGTTTTTATATGGCATCGGTCCCTCTTATATTTTTGCCATAAACTTCCTCTTTTTATTCTACGTAACATCTGATATGTTCTTAATTACATAGATATTGAATAACTGCTCTGGCTAGCCGGGCACATTAGCTGGAGCCAGCAGCTGAAATATCAGAGGAAGCCTTTTAAGCCCTGAGCAAGTGGGAAATTGCCTTTCAGAAAAATAATCCATTGTGACCTGTGAGATGAGGCAGCAAGAACTTGCCAGATTAAAGCATCAACAGTCTCTCCTCCTATTCCTGGAGGAGATGCAGTACAGCCCTGAAGGCATTAGAAGTCTCTAGCAATGGGTCCATTTTGCAGAGAGAGAGCAGAGTAAGGTCACGGCAGGCGGTGATGGATAGGTTTCTGTCCTGCAGTTTCCTAAGGAGGCTTCGGAGTTGCTGATCAGATGTCAGTAGAACATAAGATCTGAATTTATTTTTACTCTCACAGTGATGGATTTTTGCTTCTCTTTCCAGTTGCCCTTATTATCAAGAGCACAAACTGAATTTGAGGGAGGGAGGGAGGCCTTGAACTTGGAATGGTGACCATAGACCCAACACAATTTCTCTTTTTATTAAGTTTCCTAGAACACTGACCTTACCCCAAATCACACCATTGTCTGCCCCTCCCTCCCCCTTGAACTCTGGCATGTTCCAATATTGACCGGTAAATTCTCTGGCCATGGAGGTGCCACCCAGCCTAGCCCACATTTATCTAACAAACACTACAAAGGGATTCTACAGGCCAGGCACTGTTCTCAGCCCTTGACCACTGTCAACTCACTTAATCCCAATAAATCCTTATCAGGTAGATATTGTTATTATCCTTATTTTATTAGTCTCATCCATAGTTTATTTCCTTACTTTTTATTTATCTCATCCATAGTTTATTTCCTTACTTCTTGTCCAAACATCACAGCAGGCTACAGATTTGTTTCCCTATTGCTAGTCTCTCCATTTTATCCATCCTTCATTCTGTTTCTAGAATGTTCTTGCCCCCAAACCTTCAGTAGCCCCCTAACTGCCTGTAAAGCAAAGTTATATTGCATGAGCCTGGCGTAGAAGACCTCTTTTCTCACTCCCCACCACGTCACCCCATAAATCAGCTTTCCTACATTCAGCCACAATAAATTATTCAGCATCCCTCAGAAAAAGCAAGCCCTTTAACATCTACATGCCTGTGCTTTCTCTCTTAGGATGGATTCCCCAGGAAACAGACTCCGAGGCAGAGATTTGCAGCCAAGAAGTTCTCTGGAGAGTTCTCTCAAGGACATTTGTAAAGGAGTGTATTCACTATCTCTTACGTAGAAAATTACCCCAAACTCTGCAGCTTAAAGCAATAAACATTTATTGTCTCCCACAGTGTCTGTGGGTCAGGAATTCAGGAAAGCTTAGCTGTGTGGCTCTGACGCTCATGAGGATTCATCAAGCTGCCCATCCATCGGGGGATCTACTCCCAAGCTCACTGCATGGTGTTGGCAGAACTCCTTCCTGGCCACGTGGGCCTCCCACAGTGTCCATAACAGGGCAGCTGGCCTCCCCGAAAGAGCGTAAGACAGGGCGAGAGAGGGATGGGGTGTACCCGAGACTGAACCTGTCTTTCCATAAACTAATCCAGGAAGTGACACCCCATCCCGACTGCTGTGAATCTGTTCACCAGGATGAGTCCGTAAGTCCCGCCTGCACCCAAGAAGAGGGGAATTAAACTCTACCTCTTGAGGGTAGAAATGCCAAAGAGTTTCTGAACAAACCTTAAAAGCCACCACAGAGAATGAGGGAAAGAGGGATGGGCAGAGGGAGAAGTTAAATGGATTCAGTCTCAACAGACACTCGGCTGACCCCAGGAGAGGCTCTGAAGCTTGGATGGCCCTTCAGAAACATCACAAATTGAGGTAAGGGGGCCAGCTTTTTTATGCCTGCATCTCCTAGTCATGGAAGCAGATTGGTCCCTGGAGGGGTTTGCCAAGGTCTACGTAGTGTCTTTTGCCCCATAGATTCCCCTCATGCCTTAGGATCTGAGGGAGCATATCGGCCAAGCAGCAGGGCTCTTTATACGAGTCTGGATCTGCTACAGAATCCTTTCCTGTTCGGGCATCGACTCCAAACTGGTGGTCTCCCATGTCATCTAGAAAATAGACAAGCACTATATGATGTGTTGGACATGCTACTCTAGAATCTAAAAAGTCCTGCCAGGAATTGTGCTTCCTGCTTAGTGGTCAAAGTTTTTGGAAGACCCAGTAATTTGCATGGAATATCCTCCATGTTTCCAGACCACCGTACCCCTAAACATTTCATGGATGTAGGAGGTCCTGAATCCTTTATAGGGTTTACTCCTTCATCTGGAACACAGGACTCTTACCAAGATCGCTGTACTCTTGCCAATCCTTGTTAATTTAGCCCAACCAACATACAGGATGTCCAGATGGTAATAATTTGACCACCTTCTCTGGAATTCTGCCACTTTTTTCATTAAATTCTAGGCCTGGTCCTTAGATTTTTACTGCCTTCCAGCTGCAGGATATGACAGTTCCTTCACACAATGGCAAGGAAGTCCTCCGACATTCACACGTTGCCTTAAATTAAGGATTAATCACTCCTGACCATTCATTAAATTTTTCCAATGCATCATTTGTACTTAGCAAGAGGCCTCCAATTCCATAGTCATTATAATTACTGCTTCCCCTGTGCCTCTCAAATACCAGAGCTTTCTGTTCTACAGGAATCATACCCAGGTGGCCAGTGAGAATACAGACTCCTATGGCGAGAGATTTTGGGGTCTTCTCTCCACGGCAGCCTAGCCCTTAGAACAAGGCCTGGCATTTAGTATTCCCTCAATAAACGTGCTAATCTGTGGATAACTTCACTGACTTCTTGCATCACACGCTCCTGGTATCCCATCTAGCTTATGCTATTCTATCTTTCTGGAATATTCCTACTCAGTCACTGAGTATAGACTCTCTCTCCCTCTCTCTCTCTCTCTCTCTCTCTCTCCTCTAAGAGTTCCAGTCATTCTAAGAATCGAAGTACTTCTCATCTCTTTCTCCCTTCAGCCAGTGTTTACCTCCATCCTTCCATAAAAATAAAATACTACATGATATCACTCTTCAGTGGTTTCTCATAAGATACCTTGTGTCTTACCTTGATTCCCCCAACACATACGCCAAGACAGGACTGGTTGCAGTTAGTTTCTATGGGGAGTGATTCCAGAAGCATAAATGATAGAGCGGGGAGAATGCAACAGAGGAGGAAGAAAAGCCAAGCGAGTACATTAATAAGTGGGTTACTTCTATGGGAAACCTCAACTCCATTCTGCTGGGAACTTCCTGAGATACTGTGTCCAATACACCTCAGAATCAACTCCACAGAGGCTGGGGCTGCTGGAGGGTCTGGGGCATTGTCCACCAACTTCTACACCTCACAGTCTGAGAGTTGCCCCCAAGGGCATTCATTCCCTTGCACCTCAGAGCTTCTCTGCACCTTGGTGCTGAAGAAAACCCTCAAGCAGAAAAAATAAAAATAGAGTCAATGAGGAGAGAAGTTCTCAGCTTGGTGGAAGCTGTCCACTGCAGCTGCAGTTGGCTCTGGGAGATGAAGATATGGAGCTGACAATACTGTTTGCTGGGCTGGTCTTTCAAAGTTTCGAGTAAGTGTTTTAATGGTAGGGATTGCATAACACAGGTCTACCTTTCTTCACAGTGCCTGGAAGAGTTCTGGGTGTCATGACACCTGTTGTGTTTGTTTTATCCTTGTTTGTTTCTGATTCTGCCCCAATTCCATTCACTCTTATTCTGGAAACTGTATCCCATTGTTCCTCTAGGAAGTCACTTCCTGCCCTGCTCTAGTTCATGAATTTTTTTTTTTTTTTTTGCAGTACGTGGGCCTCCCAACGCCGTGACCTCTCCCGTTGCGGAGCACAGGCTCCGGTCGCGCAGGCTCAGCGGCCAGGGCTCACAGGCCCAGATGCTCCGCAGCATGTGGGATCTTCCCATACCGGGGCACGAACCCATGTCCCCTGCATCGGCAGGCAGACTCTCAACCATTGCACCACCAGGGAAGCCCAGTTCATGAATTTTTAGTGGAATTGATTCCACTGTGGATTCAGTGGACATGGATCCAGAGGAAGACAGGTCTGGCCAAAGTATTTTATTTCTCTGGCCATAGTAATCAGTTCAGAGATGGGCAGGTGATGCAATCATACCCAATGAGTCACAAGGAGACTTCTACTAAGATTGCTGGGAAACTGTCTCCTCTTTTCTCCCAGCATTAAACTTGTAGGTCTTCTTGAAACACCATGTTTGAGAGTTACCCACGAATAAAGGCAGCGCCTAGAAAACTGACACAATAAATAAATAGAGAAGAACCAAGTTTCGGTGACACTACTTGAATCAGATCAAATTGGGTGCCTGGAGCCAAGCATCCCCATTTGGCATAAGCCTGTTTGGTTGCTTTTGCTGTTACATCAATGAAAAGAGTTCTGATACATGTTCACATTTGTCTAGTCAAGATGCTGGTTTCAAGGAACAGCTGCCAACTCAATCTTCCTCAACTTTTAATAATTAGAAAAAAAGCCACCAACTCAATCCACCTCAGGTTTTAATCTCAAGGACTCTTAGCAACAGGGAACAAAGCTCAGAAAGACTACACAGGAACAACGGCTCTGGAAGGCAGCTCACAAGTCTTCCATCTTCTCTACTGGACAATCACTGAGGGAACTACTGAAGGATGAGCTTCAGGAGGGAGAGAATTAAAGTCAGAGGAAGGGAATGAGATACAAGAATAAATGGGGGAAAAGTTGCTGGACATGAGGGTATATCTGAGAAAACTCAACTGTACAAAATGGCAACAATGGCTAGACTGAGGGTTTAAAAAGACAATGAGGACTTCCCTGGTGGCGCAGTGGTTAAGAATCCACCTGCCGGGCTTCCCTAGTGGTGCAGTGTTTAGGAATCCGCACGCCAGTGCGGGGGACATGGGTTTGAGCCCTGGTCTGGGAAGATCCCACATGCCACGGAGCAACAAAGCCCATGTGCCACAACTACTGAGCCTGCACTCTACAGCCCATGAGCCACAACTACTGAGCCTGCGTGCTGCAACTACTGAAGCCCGTGAGCCTACAGCCCGTGCTCCGCAACAAGAGAAGCCACCGCAGTGAGAAGCCCGCACACCGCAACAAAGAGTAGTCCCCACTCGCTGCAACCAGAGAATGCCCGAGCGCAGCAACGAAGACCCAACGCAGTCAAAAATAAAATAAATAAATAAATTTATTTAAAAAAAAAAAAAGACAATGAGATTCATTCATGAAGCCCAGTGTCATGTGTGATGTGGAGTTGAGATCAGAGTTAAGCCCTTCAAAGATGTTTGCATTGTTTGAGAGAGGGAAACGAGTATTAATCACACTTGGCATAGTTTTCTCTAAGAGTAACCACTAAAGTATCAGAAATAAATATATCAGCATTGATTGTAATTTTAGAATATTGGAAGCAATTTAGTGTCTACCTGTAGGGGGAAAAGTATAAATAATAATTCTGTGCATATTCAAACAATGCAGTACTACAGCTGTGAAAGTGAATACAGACCAGTGATGTATATCAACACAGAAATTTTCAAGATGGAATATGTTAAAAAAAGCAAATTGAAAAATATATGTAAAGTATAATACCATTTGTATAAATGTAGAATAGTTTTATGAGAATACTACGTACCTTTTACAAATGGATATGTATGTATATGTGAACATACATATGTATGTACCTGTATTTATATGTATATATATATACATATATACACACAGTCATGCATAGGAGTTATAAACACAAAATTTAGGATAAGGCTACATCTGGGGGAAGAAGGGAAAATAGGATTGAGGAAGAGTATACACATTAAAAACAGAATACAACTTCTTTTCATGTGTCCATGAAACTATCAAAATCTCAGCCAAGTCTAAAAATCAATACAGGCAACATTCTCAGACTACAATGCAATATAACTAGTATTTAATTTTTTTAAGTGAAAAAAGCTCATCTACCTAGAAGTTAAAAATACTTCTGCTTTAAAATTTTTTGCATCAAAAAGAAAATTTAAATTACTGAATATCTAGAAAAGTAATAGTAAAATAATTTGTCTATTATATAAATAAATATGAATATGGATGTAAATATAGATATGATTTAGGTATAAACATATATCAGAACGTATAGGATTCAGGTGAAGTGCTCAGAGGAAAATTTATAGTCATATACCTAAACAAAGAAAAAGAAGAAAATTAATCAGGGAGTTAGAAAAAAATGTAATACTAAGGAAATCAGAATAAGTTAATAAAATTAAAATTAATTAATAACTTAGATAATATAAAACTAAGTAGATAAATTTAAAAGCTGATTTTTTTTGGAGGGGAACACAGTAAAATAGCTAACTCCTTCCAGAAAAAAATGAGAATGCATAAAACAGTCAAAATAAGAAATAAGTTCAGGTAAACAATATAAATGAAAGTAAATTAAAAGACTAATAAGAGATTGCTTGGGCTTCCCTGGTGGCCCAGTGGTTGAGAGTCCGCCTGCCGATTCAGGGGACACGGGTTCGTGCCCCGGTCCGGGAGGATCCCACGTGCCACAGAGTGGCTGGGCCCGTGAGCCATGGCCGCTGAGCCTGCGCGTCTGGAGCCTGTGCTCCACAACGGGAGAGGCCACAGCAGTGAGAGGTCCAGGTACCGCAAAAAAAAAAAAAAAAAAAAGAGATTGCTTTATTCAACCCTAAAACTTAAAAATGTAGATGAAATGATGCCTTTCTAGAAAACAGAAATTATCAAAAGTGACCCCAAAAGAGTTAGAAAAATCTAAATACACTAAAAACCCTGGAAACAATTGAGAATGATCTCAAAGAACTATGTTCTCTCAAAAAAAAAAAAAAAGTCAAGGTTCTGGGCTTTTCACAGAGGAATTCTATCAAATCATTAAAAAGTAGATACCTCAGCATGTATTTAAATTGCTTCAAATCACTGAAAAAAGTAAAAATTCTAAGTTCTACTTACAAATAACAATGCTGCCAAAACCTTATACATAAATCCTAATAAAATCTTACCAAATAGAAGCTGGAAGCACATTTAAAGAGCAATAGCACATGGATAAATGGGGTATATTTTAGGTATTCAAGGATGTTTTAATATTAGGAGATTTATTATTACATTTCAACATATTAATAGATCAAAAGAAATATATGACTATCTCTAATACTGAAAAGCATTTTCAGTATCTATTCTTAACAGCAAGCAAACAGCCTTTTAGTTAAATAAGACCAGAAAACTACATCCTTAATGCTATGTATCTCCTGCAAACACTGAAACACCCTGCTCAATGGGGAAAAAAATAACAGTGTGGCTAGGCAAGGATGTCCAGAGTTACTGCTATTATTTAGCGTTGTTAAGGAGGTCCTAGACATTGCATTTAGCAAGAGAAAGAAATAATAGATATTTAAAAACTGGAGAGGAGGTGGTGAAATTTTTATGAATTATATATAATAGATATTTTAAAATTGCAGAGGAGGTGGTGAAATTATTATGAATTATATACTCTGTTTACCATGGAAAACCCAAGAGAATAGACTGGGAAGTTATCAGTAAGTGGCCTGGGTACATTAATATACAAAAATCAATACTCTGCTCTATATAAACAACAACCAAATGGAAAATAGGAGGAAGAAAAGAAAAGTTAGGAGAAAAGGGAATTAAAATACTAATATATGTAGATTATAGAAGAAACATGTAATATACAGAAATAAGCTTAACAAAAGATGTACAGGATTTATATGGAGAAAACACTAAAATGCTACATGAGAACATGAAAAAATGCATGCCCGTTTTGTGATAAAAAGGATCAGTAATATATTTTAATTTATTAAAAAATATGCAGGGCTTCCCTGGTGGCGCAGTGGTTGAGAGTCCTCCTGCCGATGCAAGGGACACGGGTTCGTGCCCCGGTCCAGGAGGATCCCACATGCCGCGGAGCGGCTGGGCCCGTGAGCCATGTCCGCTGAGCCTGTGCATCCAGAGCACAGGAGGGGCCATGACAGTGAGAGGCCCGCGTACTGCAAAAAAAAAAAAAAAAAATGCAGAAAGTTTTTTTTTTTAAAGAATGAACTCTAAATTATTTAAAGCTGATTCTAAAGTTAACACGAAAAAAACCCAAAAAATAGCCAGAATGTGAATGAAGTGGAACTATCCCAACCAGGTATTAGAACATATTATTTATAGGTACAACCGCAGGCCTCAAATGCAAGACCACAATGAAACAAAAAGTTACAGAGTAAATGTGATAAAGATAATAGTGCATGTCAGTGGGGGAAGATGAATTATCTACGAATGGTGCAAAACATCCAAGCAGCTTCTGGGTAAGATACGTGTTTGTGTCTCTGCCTGTGCTAAAAAAATTTTGGATAGATTAAAAAACATAAATGCAGAAACAAAGTCCCCAAAGCACTAAACTAAAACATGGGCGATTTTTCATAATCTCGAAGTGTAGAAAGTCCTTCTAAGCATAAAGAAAGAAAAGAAGGAACGAAGAGAGGAGGGGAGCGTTAGGAGGAGGGAAGGATGGAGGAATTTCAGCATCACAAGAACATTCTTTAAAAAGTCAACGTGCAAATGACAATCTATGAAAAAAAAATTGCCACCCATATCACAAGAAGAGCTATTTTCCTAAATATACAGATGTCCCCAAAATTAAGTTGATAAGGGAGCAAGAACTTGTAGAAAAAGTGGAGAAGGGGCATGAACAACACTTAAGAAATCTCAAAGCCCCTAAATCACATGAAATGATGTTCAATGTCATTTACAACAGGAGAAGCACAAATTAACCTGCAGTGAAATTCCATTTTCTCATTTATCAGATTGGTGAAGTCATCACGTTTGGTAACAGGCTTAGGGAAGATTTGGAGAAGCCGGCCTGCTGGTGGGCATGCAAACGAACACACACCTAACGAGGGCCTGCTGCCTCTATAAAAACTCAGCAGCACATGCCCATTGACTCAGAAAATCGCTGCTACAAATTTATCTTCAGATATTTTACAGATATGCAAAATGACTCATGCAAGGATATTAATTGCACGGCTGCTTGTAATAGTAAAACTACGTAAGTGTTTATCAGCGGAGGCAGGTTCAATAAATGACAGTTGAGCTGCATGGTGAAAAGTTACACCAGCGTTACAAAGAATAAACCAGGTCTGTATATAATGGTGTAATAGGACCCCAAGACATACCGTCAATTGACAAAATTAAGATACATGACAGCGTATGCCATTTGGAAAATATTCATATAAGTATGTCTACATATATGTAAAATTTAGCTGTAAGAATACACAAGAAACCACTAACAATGTTTGTCTCTGGGGAAGGAAACTAGACAGGAGTGAGAAGTAGCTTTACTTTCCCCTATATAACATTTTGTACTTTTTATATTTATTTATTTATTTATATTTGGCTGCGTTGGGTCTTCGTTGCTATGCACAGGCTTTTTCTAGTTGCGGCGAGCAGGGGCTACTCTTCGTTGCAGTGTGAGGGCTTCTCATTGCAGTGGCTTCTCTTGTTGCAGAGCGGGAGCTCTAGGCACGCGGGCTTCAGTAGTTGTGGTGGGTGGGCTCAGTAGTTGTGGCTCGCGGGCTCTAGAGCGCAGGGTCAGTAGTTGTGGGGCACAGGCTTAGTTGCTCCGCGGCATGTGGGATCTTCCCGGACTGGGGCTCAAACCATGTCCCCTGCATTGACAGGCAGACTCTCAACCACTGCGCCACCAGGGAAGTCCGCACTTTCTATATTTTGTTGTGTTTTACCTACCCAGAATATTTTTTAATTAAACAAATAAACAAAAAAACAAATTAACCTCAAACCGTTTGACTATGTGTCTGCTGGTGTCAAGCAGAGGGTGGAGGTGAAAGTAAGTCAATACTGCTGTTCTTCTCCAAGCTAGACAAATGTTTTATAAAGGCAACACATCTCAAGCTGAGAAGACCCTTTTGTTTACTTGCTTCTGAATTGAAAACGATGCCTTCAAGTATCGCTCTAACTGTAAACACCATCAGCTGCTCTAAAAATATTTTCTGAGTAAATGCCACTTGTACCTTCTGGCATTTACTCAAGGCATCTTTTAAAGCAGCTGGGAATCTTGTTAGCAAGGCTATGGATTAGGGAGCGATAGAATAAAACAGCAAAGTAAGTAGAGGCTCAAATTCTAGAGATAGCACAAAGGAGAGAAATCAATGTTCACAAGAGGCCATAATTGATTCTTCCCCTGTAACCAACAAATTCTTACCGAGCATCAAAGATGGACAAGACACTTGTCACACATTTCAGGGGGTTCAATGATGAATATGAACAGTGTTGTCTTCAAGGAATATGGGGGTAAGACAAAAACAGAAGTGACTAGAATATTACATAAAGCAAGAGAAAATTACATCACAATTTTAAATACTACACACACACACACACACACACACACACACACACACAAACCTTTTGGAGATCAAGGAAGAAAATTTGAGACAGATAATAATCCTAAAGGCATACCAACCAAACAGTTCCCAAATCCAAGATGCCATGACAATTTGTGCCCAGTGCACCAGGAAAGTGGTAGTGTCATTTTAAAAAATGGAGAAAGTCAGTGCAGAATTAACCGGGATGTATCCAGAAGAGAAACAGGTGAGCTGCTGATGTTCTCAGCCAAAACCTTTTTTCCACTGTTCCAACCCAACCTGATTTCTCCTTCTGTCCACTGCTCATACTTTTATGGTCATGCATGAGTGCTCAATCAGATTCTACTTTCTGTGTGAATTACCATACTTTTATGGTCATGCATGAGTGCTCGCTCAATCAGATTCTACTTTCTGTGTGAATTATCATCCTTTTTGGATTATAAGGTATTCAATAAAAGAGATAGTCTTATGCTTCATTTGAATGGTTACTCAATGGTTACATCCATTCAACTTGCAGAAGACTCAAAACTGTTAGATTATATTTTTTCTTGAAAATTATAAAACCAAAACCAAATACTGCCATTTCCTGAAGACTTTATGAAAAGTGAAACTCTAAAGGTAGCTGAGGTGGGCATGAGGTATGAGAGTTCTCATGTTTTCTAAAGTTCTCTTGATGACTTCATCCATTTACAGCTCCTATACATTTCAAATGGGTTATTTTGGTCCTAAAGACAAAGTACTCATTCAAATGACCTGCAGTCTCTTGAGTACAGGGCATTTGCTAACTATTTCCTAGGCATCAGATCATTTCATTCTCAAAATACCTTGAAAGGTAGATGCTATTGAAAGTTCCACTTAATCTGTGAGTAAACTGAAGCATGGAGAGTTTACATCATAGCGTGAACCTTTTTAAAAAATGTTGGTTATCCAGTGTCTCTCTCCCTAACTCTAGGAAAGTCTCTGTTGTATGAATTCAAATGGGAGATTGACCCCACCACCCATCGGTAAAGGCTGAGGAAGGGGCGATCATGGGATCATTTCTATGCAAGGACCTTGGCATGGTTATTTAGCTTTCTTTAATAGAAAAAAATAAAATTGTTATTGAATTCGTAAATAATCACAATTGCTTTCTAGTGGGATTACTTTCAGGTGTCCTGTTGGGCATGAAACAACTTCCAGACTTGGATACAAAGGGATTGAGTGCAGATGGTGATGAGAAGACCAAGGACTGAACCTGGGCCTCTTCAATACGCTCGTTGCTTACGACACCCAAGTCCAGGGTGACTATGATAGCATCTGGTGCAACGGTGGCAACTAGTGTCCAGGCATCGTGATAGCAGCCCCTCAATAGATGCTCCTGGAGTGGGACAGAGGCTGTGGTTCTGCCTAGTTTCCCTGTTCTTGTGTGTTTTCCTCTCCCTGGTTTCCCAGACTTCCTATCTGTTATCCTTCTAATTAATTCCCTCCCTGTCTAAGTAAGGCAGAGTCGTAGTTGCTGCTTATAACCAAGAACCCTAACCAAAGCCAAATAATTCATCAAGTTTAGTTTGCTAGTAAATGGTGAGGCCAGACTGGAGAAAAATTATGTCTGTTATCAAAGGAAAGACTTGCTTTTAACCATTAGCTGTGTCACACCTATATCCCCTTAATTGTAAATGGTTAAATTTTAGGGTAAAATTCCCCAAATAGATATTTATTATTGCAATATCATTCCTGTATCAAGCTATTGTCACTCTACATAAACTTCAACATAAATGCACTAATTTGGCTTTACAGATATGATGAAATGATTTGAGATATGATTAAAGTTCTAGACATACCTGTATGTCTCAAATTATTTTATAGATAGGGCTATGATCTCTAAAATAGCATGGGACTTAAGAGCAATTCATATAAAATAGCTGCTTTGCTGCTTTTTACACTTGCAGTAATGTAGGAATTTGCAATTTAATGGGATTTTACCTCAGACTTCCTTTTGTTATTCTGATGACATAATTATCTGTCCTATTTACAGGACGGCAGAATAATGAAGGGGAAAAAGAAAGAAACCCTAGTTGATTGTTAAAAATAATTGAAACATGGCTTGAAAAGTTAGTTATAGCTCTGTCTTTACGTATGAAGCATCTTTAGTTCTCATGAAATGTCCTATCAGAAAATCTCAAAAGATACAACCACAATAAAATTTGTATGATTTACTTAAAATAGCCCCCTAATTAAGTGGGCTCTTAAACACACTGAGCATGATACAGACAATAAAGTTTCTGTTTTTTTAATTATTTTTTTTTAAAAAGAAAAAGAAAATCTCCAAAGAGAAAAAGATATCCCTGTATCTCTCTTACTCCCTTTGGTTATTAAAAAATGTTATTAAATAAATAAATAAATTTTGTGGGTACCGTGCAGAGGTGACCTTTCCTTTGCATATCTATCCTCCAAATTCGCGTAAGAGAAAACTAAGGACATCTCAGGCACCTCCTTTTAGAACCAAGAACAGCAGAATTATTTTCCATAACACACGATGGCTCTAAATGACACATCAACAACCTTGGAAGGTTGGAAGCCCAAATGCAGGGCCTGCTCAGGACACAGAGATGGCCGTGAGTGGCAAGGCCTTGCTCTCAGGAGCCTATAACCCACAGGGGAGGCTGACAAGTAAGCTAACATTTTTATAAGACTGAATGAAATAAGTAGTAGATTAAAAGCTAGTATAAGTTACTCCAGGGGAAGGAGCAAGTCGATCTCATAGGAGCATTGTGGAAGATGGCAGGAGAATGAGAGCCTTTATCCTGAGTCTTGACATGAGTGGAGGAATTATGCTGCTGTGTATTTACTGATATATTTATTCATTCACATATTCACTCATTGAACAGGTATTTATTCAATGCCTACTATGGGCCAGGCACCATGATGTTCCCTGGGGGTGCAGAGATGACCAAGATGAAGCACTGCCCTCAGGGCTTGCATTCCAGCGAGAGGGGACCAAAAACAAACAAGCAGGCATTGTTTCCATCTGTGGCCACCAACCGCATTCTAGAAATTAAAGCAGGGCAAGGGGATAGAGTGAGCTGCAGGGGCTCAGGCACCATCTCAGAGGAAGTAACATTTGGGAAGAGGACTGGATGTTGAGAAGAAGCGCGTCGTGCAGATTTCTGGGTGGCAGTAAGGAGGCTGGGTTTTATGCCAAGTGAAGTCAGAAACACTCGAGGGTTTTAAGAATTGTGGAATGATATGAATGGATTCATTTTTATCCCTTGGGCTGCTGTGGAGAACGACTCCAGGAAGCAAGGAGGAAAGAGGAGGAACCTGTGGGAAGGTAGAGAGGCGTCAGTATGGTCCAGGCTGGAGGTGATGAGGTTGGTACAAGACTGACGGGGGTGGGGAGGAGGCCAGAGTCAGAGCTGGGGATGTGTCTGCAGAGAGAGCAGGAGGTCAGGACTCATTCAGGAGTTGGATGTGGAGAGGAGGAGGCCAGGAGGACACGAAGGTGGCTTCTGAGTTGAGCAGCTGAGCCCATGGGAGGTGCCTGTGACTGGGATAGGGTGGAGGAGAAGCGGGTAGGGGATGATCCATCAAGAGTTCGCAATGCCTATTCTATAGCTACGTTACCCACTCTGAGGATTCTACAGCAAGTACTATTTTGTGCTACAAACGTTTATCTAAAACTTTGAGAACTGGGAAATGGATAGCAAGTATTTTAGGCTGAGAAAATACCCCCAAAAGAATGGGACTGGTGTGACTGGGGAACTGTGAATAAGATAATATGACTAGGGCTTCCCTGGTGGCACAGTGGTTAAGAATCCGCCTGCCAGTGCAGGGGACACAGGTTTAAGCCCTGGTCCAGGAAGATCCCACATGCCGAGGAGCAACTGAGCCCGTGTGCCACAACTACTGAGCCTGCGTGCTGCAACTACTGAAGCCCACGTGCCTAGAACCCATGCTCCACAACAAGAGAAGCCACCGCAATGAGAAGCCTGCACACCACAACAAAGAGTAGCCCCCTCTCGCGGCAACTAGAGAGAAAGCCCACGCACAGCCACAAAGACCCAACGCGGCCAAAAATAAATAAATAAATTTTAAAAAAAGATAATATGAAACAGAATGTGCCAAAGGATGCAGAGGTTGGTGGAAGCTAGGAGGATTGGTCAGAGCCTGATGTTGGAAGACCTCCAACACTGCTCTCTATTTCAAAGACAGTGGAGAGCCACCAGATGTTTTGGGGTTAGAAGAGGGACATCAAGAAATATCAGTTTTAGAAGAGTAACTGATGAAAGTGTAAACAGATGGCTTGGAAAAGGGACCTACTTAAGTCAGAAAGTTTTGCAGTGGCTCAAGAGAGACATAACTAAAGGTGCAAAGATGAGCAGAGGTCTTATGGCTGGAAAGGAAAGGAAAATGCACGTCCAAAGAAGGCTTGGGAGACTCCACTCCTCAGTAGGTACCCAAGAGAAATGGCTGTGTGTTTCCACGAAAAGATACATTCATAAGAGCCAAAGCCAGAAATCCACCCAAATGCCAGTCAATATTTGAAAAATAGAACTGAAAAATAAACTGTGGTATATTAAACAATGGGACACTCTATAGCAATAAAATGAACAAGCTGCTACATGTACCAATGATTTAAACAGCTGATTAAACGTAATATTGAGTGAAGAAAAGCCAGACTCCAAAGAGCACGTGCTATACAATTTCACCCGGGTGAAGTTCAAAAGCAGGCAAAACCAATCTAAGGGGTTAGAAGTCAGGGGAGTGGTGCCCCTTGGGAGAGGGATAGTAGCTAGGATGAGGGGACATACTGTTTTCTGGGGTGACTGTTAATGTTTTGTTTTTTCATCTAGGAGCTAAACAGGCATGTTCATTAACACTACTTGTATTCAACACAGTGTGTTAGTGATTCTAAACAGCCTCAGTGATAAATGAGTCCAGCATGATGATTTTCTGTAACACAATAATACCAACTCACCACCTCCCATCCATCATTGGCAAGCACTAAGTACCAAGGTCTTCCAGCCTGATCCTCGACTGGGCTGAGAAAAATCCTGTGGCCAGAGAAAACTCTTAGGCAGAGAGTAACAGATGATTGCTGTAAGAGGCCATCAGAGTACAAAGAAAGATGCTTATCCAGAACTAAACAATGGTATATAATGAGGAACTTGAGTTTGAACTGTCCCTAGCATTTATAACCCAGGTGTAAGTCTGTATAATTGAATAAAAATGGCCACAAATCCTCTGCTATTCCTTTCATGAAGAGGTCAATTCTCACTCCCTTCCCTTGGAATCTGGCTGCACTTGGTGAGTTGCTTGACCAATAATAGAATATGGTAGAATTGATGTTCCGGGACTTATGAGCTGAGCTTTCACAGATGAATGCTTTCAGCTATCACTCATATTGGAGTCCTCACTCCAGAAGCTCTGAGCTGCCATGGAAGAAATCTGACTGTCCTGAGACTGCCTTTTGGGATATGCCATGTGTAGGTGTTCCATTCCAGAGACCCAGTGGAGTTTAGCTCTCCACAACCCCAGCCAAGATGCTGGATGCATGAGTGAGGCCACCTTGGACCCTCCAGACTAGCCCTTCTACTAGATGAATACCAGCAAGTGACTTGAGTCAATGCCCCATGGAACAGAAGAACTACCCAGACGCACCTATCCTGAAGTACCTAAGAAATCATAAGACATGATAGACAGTTAATTGTTTTAAGCCAGTGAAGACTGGGATTGTTTCTTACATAGAAATAAATCATTAGAACCGTCTAGACCATGAATCTGGAGGGATGTTGGTCTCTGGCATGTGGGGCTGCACAGCACTATTGCATTCATTTAGAGTAAATCAACTTCAGAAAGCTTCCTTTCCAACTCCAATTCCATTCCTTATTACCTGAGAAGAAGGAAAGGCTGTAGCACAATTTTTCTGGCTTTTGAAAACAGTGAACACTAGCCCCACACTGTCGAGCTCCCATTCGGGAGAGTAATTTATGGTCCTTTTTTTTTTTCCTGTTGTTAAGCTTTGGGTTGGGTTTTTTATTTAACAGATTGGCTTCTATGGAGTCAGTTTCATATTTCCTTTCTGTGACTCATTTAATAAAAAACTAGGAAGGAGTACACAGAAATATTTTGCCTGGTTCACAATCATTCATTCACCGTGGCTTCCTGAGTCATCACTCATTTAACTTCACATACAAACATCATAAAACTTCTATTAGTCAGCACTCAGTGTGCCTGAGTGTAAGGAAAAGGCTCCTCACCCCTCCATCCACTCAAAAGAGCTACAAGTTCTTTTTCTTTTCACTTTCGCAGATTTTAGGTAATTTTCAACTTGTAGAGAAAAGCACACCCTTGAGAGCTAAGAGAGTGTCTTAACTCATTTTCCACTCCTCTTGCTACACCTGATGTAAAGGGAATAGAAACAACATCAAAAGCAATAAAAATCAATCCCACCTTAGAACCAAAGGAGTGATACTCTTATACCACCATGACAGCCCTGAGTTTCGAGAAGGTTTGATATTCACTCCAGCTAACATATGAGTGACAAGACTGGGTACTGAGCCCGGATCTCTCTGACTCTAACGTTCAGGCTGTTAGCCCTGCACTATTACACCTCTCAAAACCTGGAGGAAGACTGAACATCAGGATTCAAGGGATTTTTTCACTAGCCTGTTGGAGAATGGTGTCTTCACACTGATTTGGACAAATCCCCTACTGCATGTTTCCTCTCTCCTCCATGTGCAGATGAGAGACAACCATGCTGTTCTTGCCCCCCTGGTAGCGTTTAACTACACAGTATGATGAGTTTTGTCCTGTTCCCATGGGCCTCACACTCTTTCAACATCTCATCAGTTTATTGTTGTATTAACTATTCTTTCACCACTTGCATGCTACAGAAGCTGTCTCCAAATGTTTGTGAATGAATACAGGAGTCTATCAATAACCCACTGTTCCTTAGGGCAGTGGTTGGTGGGTAAGACATGGCTCGTGGACCAGCATTCTGGAAAAGGGTATAGTTGACCCCTCTTCCATCCCTAGTACAGGGACACCCCAAACATTTGAAACTTCAATGCTCAAGAAATAGTGACTCTACAAATGACCCAATTTCATTCCTTTTTATGGTTGATATTCCATTATATATGTACCACATCTTCTTTATCCATTCATCTGTCAATGGACATTTAGGGACATTTAGGTTGCTTCCATGACCTGGCTATTGTAAAGAGTGCTTCAGTGAACATTGGGGTACATGTGACTCTTTCAATTATGGTTTTCTCTGGTTATATGCCCAGTAGTGGGATTGCTGGGTCATATGGTAGTTCCATTTTTAGTTTTTTAAGGAACCTCCATACTGTTCTCCATAGTGGCTGTATCAATCTACATTCCCACCAACAGTGCAAGAGGGTTCCCTTTTCTCCACACCCTCTCCAGCATTTACTGTTTGCAGATATTCTTTTCTTTTAATTATTTATTTATTTTTGGCTGCATTGGGTCTTCATTGCTGCATGTGGGCTTTCCCTAATTTTGGCAAGCAGGGGCTACTCTTTGTCACAGTGCACAGGCTTCTCATTGTGGTGACTTCTCTTGTTGCAGAGCACAGGCTCTAGGCGTGCGGGCTTCAGTAGTTGTGGCACACGGGCTTAGTTGCTCCGCAGCATGTAGGATCTTCCTGGACTAGGGATGGAACCCAGGTCCCCTGCATTGGCAGGCAGATTCTTAACCACTGTGCCACCAGGGAAGTCCCTGATTATAGATTTTCTGATGATGCCCATTCTAACCAGTGTGAGGTGATACCTCATTGTAGTTTTGATTTGTATTTCTCTAATAATTAACGATATTGAGCAGCTTTTCATGTGCCTCTTGGCCATCTGTACCCAGCAAACTCACTACTGGGCATATACCCAGAGAAAACCATTCAAAAAGATGCATGCGCCCCAATGTTCATTGCAGCACTATTTACAGTAGCCAGGTCATGGAAGCAACCTAAATGTCCATCGACAGACAAATGGATAAAGAAGATGTGGTACATATATACAATGGAATATTAGCCATAAAAAGGAATGAAATTGGATCATTTGTAGAGATGTGGATGGACCTAGAGACTGTCATACAGAGTGAAGTAAGTCAGAAAGAGAAAAACAAATCTCGTATATTAATGCATATATGTGGAATCCAGAAAAATGGTACAGACAAACCGGTTTGCAAGGCAGAAATAGAGACACAGATGTAGAGAACAAACATGTGGACACCAAGGGGGGAAAGTGGGGGTGGTGGTGGGATGAAGTGGGAGATTGGGATTGACATATATGCACTAATATGTATAAAATAGATAACTAATGAAAACCTGCTGTATAGCACAGGGAACTCCACTTCACTGTACTAACACATTGTAAAACAACTATACCCCAATTAAAAAAAATTTTTTAAAGAAATACTGACTCAATTTTCAATTCACTTCAATGGCCAATGATTGATGCTTGCTCTGTGCTAGACTTACATGATCCCATGAAGTTGACACAACGAGGACTTCTAAACGCTGGTGTTCTTCTTCACCCACTTGCCTGTCTATACTCCCTCCTAAGTGACCTCATCCAATCCCATGACTTAAAACCCTGTATATAGGCTGAAAACTCTCAAACATATATTCTTAGCATAGGTGTCTTTTCTGGTTTCTTGACTCTTGCATCCAAGAGGTAACATGGGAGAATGTCCAAATGACTCACAATGAGAGTATAAAGGAAGGAGAGATTATTTCCAAATTAGAAGGGAGATGCAGACCAAAGATGGTTTCATAGAGGAGGACAGGATATTGAAGACAGGATTTCAAAAGTCAAGAACAGGGAGAAGATGGTGCCCCAGGAGCAGAAAACCACAGGGCAAATTAGGCAAATTTAGTGGAAATTTAGGGAACATGTGAGTGCAGTAAAGGAAGTATTGGGAAGTAGTGGGGTCAAAGGCCGGATAGGTGAACGAGGACAAAATGTTAGACAAAGGAGTTTAGAGTTTCTTCTGTGGTCAAGATCCAACCCAGACTCTTTAGCAAGAAAGGGTCCTTATCATAGCTGTGTATAAGGAAGTTATGAAAGATGTCAGGAGATGGATGGAGTGAAGAAAAAGGTATCTTCGGATCAGCAAGTAGTCCTGGTGAGCGGGCGGTAGGACTACTGCAAAACAATGTAAGGGAAATCAATGAAGGAATGTTAACTGAAAGATGGGGAGAGAAAAAGGAGTATGTAAGATGGTTTCTAGGTTTGAGTCTTGGTCCCTAGATGCATGGTGACTCCACTGTTCAACGATGGGTAGCAAAGTGTCCTTCAAAGGATAGTCCCTCCCAGAGATTGCATTTCATGATCCTCATTACTGTATGTTGTTTCTTCATGAGGGAAGTTGCTGGTTATATTTTAATATGGGCTGTGGCGAAAACATATCGAGACAGAGCTTCTCAGTTACACTCTCACACACGTAGTTATAAAATTATAGCATTATGTAATCGTATACATTTCAAATATTGCTCCCAAGAGGACTGTGTGAGTCACTTTTGGAATCCAGAACAACCACCTGTGCATCCCTCCAGGATCAGTGCTAGGCCTACTCCATCAGTCCTACCCTGCTTAGGCCCTTATTTCTCTGGGTTTTGGCCAGTCATTCTGATTCACAGTGACTGGTCTTCTAATCTGGAAGTTGCAGAATCCAGTGTTCCTGCTATCCCGGGAGGCCCTATCCTCCTTTCCTGGGCTTGGAGCATCACCCTACTGACCAGCACTGCATACCAAGAGGTGGGGCAGGTTTTTCTCAAAAGGTGTAGAAGGAAAAATTATAATAGATGTCCAAGGATTATGAAGTTCTTCCTACCCTCCCTAAACTTAAAAAAGTTCAAAGATTTCTTGACCTGTCTAACTATGTAGAGAGGAACAGAAGAAAGTCAAGAACGTGGCCACACCTGTAGCTGCCACACGGGATGGTTGCTGGGGCAGAATCTTTTCAAAAGCCCAGGGGTTCTGTAGGAGATGATGTCTCCGGGTTATATTCAGTCAAGAAGACATCAAGGGGCTTCCCTGATGGCGCAGTGGTTGAGAGTCCGCCTGCCGATGCAGGGGACACGGGTTCGTGCCCCGGTCCGGGAAGATCCCACATGCCGCGGAGCGGCTGGGCCCGTGAGCCATGGCCGCTGAGCCTGCGCATCCGGAGCC
Organism: Hyperoodon ampullatus; assembly: GCF_949752795.1. NCBI lineage: Eukaryota > Metazoa > Chordata > Mammalia > Artiodactyla > Ziphiidae > Hyperoodon > Hyperoodon ampullatus. The sequence goes on from NC_136927.1 coordinate 21,554,847, forward strand.
TGTGCTCTGCAATGGGAGAGGCCACAACAGTGAGAGGCCCGCGTACTGCCAAAAAAAAAAAAAAGAAGACATCAAGCCCAGTCGGCCTGTAGAGTTCTTGGCAGACAGGAAATGACCTCCAGGGAAAGCTTTATTGGCACCAGAAGCAATTTCCCTCCTTGGGGCCAGTGCTACCCAACAGACAGACTCAAGTGTATTCCTGAATCCTTCGGTCTCTAGGGTGGTCCTCTGTCACCACACTACCCATTCCTCTCGTCAGAGATACCCAAGCATCACATGTTCTCAGGTGACATAGGGCAGACTGGAATCCATCCCCTCCAAAGACCCATGGTCTCAAATATTTCTCAATACAGAAGGCAAGGAATATGGAGCACTGGAGAGGAAATAAACTGGACTTCTGGACTTTCTTCTGTGACTCTCTACATAGATAGAGAGGTCATATAATTTCCCTATATTTATGGCTAATAAATGGCAAAGCTGGGATTCAAGCCCTGGTCTGTTTGACTACCACACCAAATTGCCTCACAAATTATCTTTGTCTCTGTGTTCTGAGCACCTAGCTCCTACCCTAACACAACATAGATACACAATAAAAATTTAACAGAAGAATGACAGTAAATCAAATATCCTTGCTTTATTACTTAATGCAGTCCTGCTAAGCGAGTTGACAGCAAAACCAAGAATAAGGTCAGTGAATGTTTTAAGTGATGCTCTGTCAACTGCTTCTGACTGTTTCAAAAAAAAGATCCCAGAGTATATGCAATAAAACTTTAAATACCACCATGAGATGATGAAAGAGCACTGGATAATGAATCACAACTCTAAGGGTTTCAAGTCAAGTCCCAATCTTTGAAGGAAACTCATGACTCCTCTGGGCTTCAAATTCCTCACCTGGATGATCATCACAGTCTCTACATGTTCTGGAGTTCTACAGACCTTAAATGATGAAGTCCTTGATTATCTGGAATTTTTGTGGCAATATACTGTGATGGGAAAGAGCAAATGTACAGACCCAAATACTCATATCCGGAATTTTGTTGAAACAGTCATGCATGCAAAGGGGTGCCTTGGGTCCTGTGGCTAATCCTCAAGTCTCACCATACTGTGGCCCCTCTACTCCAACTGCAGGGACGATGTTACACCCTCAGGGTGTTCAGAATGACAGCAAGTGAGTCTGCAAGGCACCCTCTCAAAGGAGTGGGACTACACTCACCACATGAGAGACATTTTGTGGCACTGCCCTGACACAAAGAGACACATGCATTCACATGCAATGTTGGGAACCAAGATAAAGAAGGAACAAGTTTTTTTACCAACCCCAAGATACATGACTTAAAACATTATATCATGAAAATAGTTTTTTAACCTCTAAATATAAGCTAGGAATAACAGCTGTAGCAAATATCAGGAAATTCAATTAACTTGAACACTCTCCACTCAAATGTTGTAATTTATCAAGGTCTTTTTGGATTTTCTTAAATTGCTTTTTATAAGTAAACTTCATTTTCAGACTTGAGTGGCCCTCATGGTGCCATGTTTCAATTCTAGTTTCACAGAAAGTCAATCAGTAGGAAGTGTATGCCTTAAACACAACAGGCTAATGGTATTATAATCATATACAAAAGACACTCAAAAACAATTACACAGCTAGTAATATCTTTAGTAACCCATTAGGGAGTCAAATGATAGTTTGTATCTTTATTAAAATTTAAACAAAGGCTGTCTTTATATCATATCTATAATAGTGTGAATATCCATAAAATGACCCGAAAGTTTAGTAAGAGAAGGCTTGGGAAATTACAGTACATCATACCCTATGATATTATGTCACAGAGTAGTTATAAACACCATGAGAAATGGGAAAAGGTGTTTATGACACAAAGATAACTGAAAATAGAAGAATATAAAACCAATGACAGTTGGATTATTCTACAAATACCTCTGTAAAATACATATGCTCCATACGTAATATACATAAGGACCAGAAGGAAGCACAATGATATAAAATAATTGATACCCTAGGGTGGTATCATATTTCTTTGGTTAAAAAGGGCACCTTCATTTGTGCTGTAATACTTTCTGTGCAGTACATTGTATATGGAGGGGAAAAATGGAAAACGAATCACCCACAAAGATTTAGATACCCTGAGAGCCTGTGGCTTGAGTTCAGAACGCTGGTTTAGGACAATCGAACATAGTTAAACTCATTGTGGGCTTTGAAGCCTCACTGCCCTGTGCAGTTGGAAAGCCCAATGTCAAAACTAGGCACAAGATGCCCACCAAATATCCCGTAATTAGCAAAAACTGTGCCATACTCCCCTTCTCGCCTAAAGATAACAAAAATAGCAAAGAAAACTATGATGCAAAAATTCTCTCTTGTTGGTTGAACTTCATTCTTTTTTCCTATGAAATTTTCCCAGAATAAGCGTGGGGTTACTTAAGGAGAGATGCCCTCTCTGCCGACTACATTCTGCACAGCAGCCACTGCCAACCTCCACGTTATTTTTGATAGATTTCTCAGGACCAGCAGAGGACTGCCGAACATCTAAAGGAGCAGCAGGTATGGAGCCAGGCCTTCAGGTCCTACCAAGCCTAACAAACTGTCCTAAGAGAAAAAAAAAAAAAAAAAAATAGGAGGAAAGTGAAGAAAATGTACTCAGTGTTTGGTGTCTTTTCATTCATGTATGGGGCTTTATGAGTTGGGGTTTCTATTCACGGAGTTCCTTTCATTTCACAAGGTGAGATTCAGGAGACCCACGATATGGTTAAAGTCTTCTGCAGAGACCCCTCAGCTTCTGTCTGCCTCACGAGGAACCGTTGCTTTGATCCTCTGCAAACAGCTTTTCTCATTTCTATAGATAGGTGTTTGTTCCAGTGAGAGTGCCTGAACAAGGGCCCCCATGGACAGGCCCTGTTGTGGGGTCTTCCCTTTCTTTATAAAGCCTGTCTGGATAGGAAGATCACGGCCAATTAAAATGTTTTAAGGTTTAAAAAAAAGGATAGACTGGCTTGTGCCAGGAAAATCTGGGTTATCCTTCATTTGTTAATTATTTTATTTACTTCATCAAGAAATTAGCAATCTGCATTAAGAGGCTGCTAACTTGGCTTATTTCACCGGAGGAGGCAGGTCTGTTTGGGGGACACTGACAGTTACTATGCAACCAGCCCAGTTTCTGCACAAAATCGTACCTTTTTCACTTTGCTCACATAGGAAAAAATACATACCAAGGATATCTGAGATTTAGCACTGGTTAAAAATAACCTAGCACTCTCTTCACTTCAAGTGACCAGGAGCCATGACTGTCAGAGTATTTATAATTGGCTCTGAAAAATATAGCCCATATGAGAGGAATTCTAAGTTATAGACCTCGGGGCTGAACAGGGGATTAGAGGCTATCTTCTCCCAGTGGCAACTAAATGAAAGGCTCTCCTTCTATGGAATTTCTGTCAGTTAACCTTCTCACTTCTGCTTATTACCTCTGCTAATGGGTGCTTTATTGTCTTATAACCTGCCCCACCTTTGAACAGCTCTAACTATTAACATGTCTTTTTACTTTTTTCTGCATTATTATTATTATTATTTTAGAAATTTATTTATTTTATTTTTGACTGCATTGGGTCTTTGTTGCTGCACAGGGGCTTTCACTAGTTGCGGTGAGCGGGGGCTACTCTTCATTGCGGTGCACGGGCTTCTCATTGCGGTGGCTTCTCTTGTTGCGGAGCCCAGGCTCTAGGCACACGGGCTTCAGTAGTTGTGGCACGTGGGCTCAGTTGTTGTGGCTTGTGGGCTCTAGAGCTCAGGCTCAGTAGTTGTGGCGCACGGGCTTAGTTGCTCTGCAGCATATGGAATCTTTCCGGACCAGGGCTTGAACTCGTGTCCCCTGCACTGGCAGGAGGATTCTTAACCACCGCACCACCAGGGAAGCCCTGCATTATTATTTTTATGACACAAGAAATGCAGACTCATAGATAAATATTAGAAAACATAGATAAATAAAAAGAAAGAAAAACACTATTATCATTTTAAACTAAGTCTTAAAGTTTTTATTGTGCATATATGCACATTTTCCTTTTGATAAAAATAGTATCATACTATAAAGACTGCTCTAAAAACTGGGACTTTTTTTGGATACAGAATGTATTATGAATATGAAGTCATGTCATCTTTTTAAGAAAGTTCTTTCACTTATCAGATTGAAGTCTGCCTCCTAAAATAAGTTCCACTCATTAGTCTAAGATGTCTTCTGGACCAGTACAGAGTTATCTTCTCCCTCTTCGACAAAACAAATTCCAAGACTTTGTGCAGAATCTCAAGAATTTTATTCAGAAATCCTGGCATAAGATCCTAAGCAAATAGTTTTACCATTTAGATTATTGGACATTTGTTTGTTTCACTGTGTGTGTTTATGTGTGTGTGTGTGTGTGTGTGTGTGTGTATTTTTTAAAGAATTAACCCAGCATTCCACAGGATAAGGCCACATCTTACTACATCTTAGTTAAAGAATTAAAGGGATGGGCTTCCCTGGTGGTGCAGTGGTTGAGAGTCCGCCTGCCGATGCAGGGGACACGGGTTCGTGCCCCGGTCTGGGGCACATGCCTGGAGCGGCTGGGCCTGTGAGCCATGGCCGCTGAGCCTGCGCGTCCAGAGCCTGTGCTCCGCAACGAGAGAGGCCACAACAGTGAGAGGCCCGTGCACCGCAAAAAAAAAAAAAAAAAGAATTAAAGGGAAAAGGGGTTGTCAAACGTTTTTTTCTTTCAGTAAAAAAAAAAAAAAAAAGAGAGAGAGAGAGAGAAGATGTTTCCTGTTTATTTCTGATCTGAAAGTAGCTTTCCTCTTCGGCAGAGGTGATCATACTAACCGTACAAGACAAGGTAAGGCTGAAATGAGCTCTTTAAATGAAAGTTCTTCATAAAATCAGGCCAGGGGTTTATGATGGGGAGGGCAGTCTCTCAAACATGTACAAACAGACTCTGCGTTTCATCAGTTCCACAGGAATGTCCTAAACATATTAGACCCTCCACAGATAATGAGGTATAAAAGGCACTTCTTGACTTAATGAAATTAGGTGCTGGTTTAAAGATACAGAAGACACGCAAAAGGGGAATTCTTAAAAGAGAGTAATTTCCAAGGGGAACAGGGTGCGCTCAGATTTGTCTCTTGCAACCCCAGATGTTCTCAGAGAGAGCAAATGGGAGGCGTTCCTAAGACAAGGTGAAGGAAACGTGGCAGTGCCCTCGGCGTGCATGTACGCTAAGCCACCCCTGCATCTTGAGTGTCCTGGTGTCCTGGGGTTGGCCGTTCAGGTTTCACTGGATAACGTGTGGCTGTTCTGTTCAATGACCTGCACTTAGGCTCAAAAAATGCTTCAGACTCATGTGTAGGCTCGTCCTCACCTCCAACGATGAGTCCCATCCTGTTCCCTTTGCACTTCCCAGCACGGGAATTATACCAATGTAGGGATGCCCAATGTTAATCTTCAGAATGGTATAACAAGCGTGGAATTACCATGGATGAGGCTCATAAAGAACTGATCTTAGAGGCATATACACCTTTAACAAGGGTCAAAAACATTATCCACAACATACCTTATATTTCCCAAGCCACTGACGGCACTGACAGTAGTAGATTTCCACTCTAGCATCAGCCAGCCCAGGAAGCTGAGAATTTCACAGCAAGGTAAATCCAGTTAAATCAGCTATAGTAAACACCTCTAAAATATTTGCCCAATAAAATTGCAGAGCCCTGCATTTTAATCATTGTAACAGGTATTTGTGGCCCACAGTATTTGAGTAGATGAATCACCTTATTTCTTTATTCTTTAAAACAGGTTAAGCCTGGCTCCCAGCTTCCATTTACCAACACCAGTAAGATGTCCATCCATTATCAGTCCTTACTGGGGCTCCCTCACCCCATCTACTGGATCATAGAGAACCCAGAGATTTTCTTATATGACACCAAGAAAATAAGAAAGAAGTCTGGCTCAGGAAAACCACAAGTTGGTCCCTCTCAAGTGCTCACCCTACTGACCACAAGCTGGACCACTGGGGCTCTTTTCCTCTAATCCCCAAACCACAGTGCTTACTGCCCAGCCTTCAGAGACATTCATGCTGACACTCCTTAGGTCCTGCCATCCCTGGAGAGCTTGGGGGCTACAGTTAGGATCTTCTGTGTGCTCCAAAGCACCATCTCCCCATCCCAAAGATGAGGAGGCCATCTTCTCTCCTTCTGAGATAATTCAGTTGATCGTATAAAGTGAAACCAAATTCCATCTTAAACAGAGTATATTCCATGTGAAAGGCTGCCCTCTTACTTTTATATAAAACCAGAGCCTTCACACCAATTACCTGTAAAGAAGAAGTGCTATCACCTGTGGGAATAGACAGTATGAGGAACGTTAGGACAGCAGAGGCTAGAGGACACAGAGCGTTTCTCCGGAGGCCTTTCCAACACTATAAATAACTGGGTGTGGTACTCTTTTAATGAGGTCCTGACTCACAGATGGATAGACAGATGTGGCATTTCTAGACTCCTTCCTTTCATCCCCTCGCACGGGGACCTGCCATGTCACGGTCACCCAAATTCTTCAATGTCTCTCCAACAGGTTAATTCACGTCTGTTCCTGGTGCTGCATAAGCTCTCCTTATTTCTCACCCAGACAATTTCCAAGAGCTTCCAAACTATCCTTTCTGCTTCTAATCACCAACCCCAATACTACCAAATTCTTAGATAATTAATCTATCACCACAGTAAATTTCTTGAAAGCAAATGTTGGTTTTATCAATACTCCATTCACAAACTTTTAGAGACTAACTCCTCTGGCCAACTGAATTCTGTGCAAATTTCTGGGCTCTGTGTTTAAGCGTTTCTCTCTCTCTCTCTCTCTCTTCACTGTGAGTGTGTGTATGCAATGTATTTATTTGATATTTGACATCTTGCTTATACACACACTATATATAGCAAAGATGTTATGCAATAAAATCTGAAGGTTAAAAGTATTTACACAAGAAAAGGTCTTTTCAAGGGCCAGGGGTGCTGTGCAAACACTCACGAGGTACCAGGTATGAATCCTGGCCACAAGTAGCTTGATGTCTACTGTGGTTGAGGAAACAGGCTGCTGTGACCCATCAACAGAGTAACTGGTTCACCTCAGCTTCTTAGCTTTTAATTGTCTGCATCTCAAATTCCATCCGTCTATTTAAAATGGGCCCTGACCCGCTGTCATATTCCATTGCTCTGCCAGGAGCCAGAGAGACACACGGCACTGGCTCACAAGGCTCTGTGGGCTGAGACAGAGTTGAGGAATGAAATGGAAGATAAAGCCCACTTTGGTGTCCACAGCTCCACACCTCAAATTACATGTAAAATTTTCTCAGAAGAAAGGTGCTCTCCTTTCCGTTTGAACTCATAAAAACTGTCTTTTAAAAGCATTTTTGGGCCTCCCTGGTGGCGCAGTGGTTGAGAGTCCGCCTGCCGGTGCAGGGGATACGGGTTCGTGCCCCGGTCTGGGAGAATCCCATATGCCGCGGAGCGGCTGGGCCCGTGAGCCATGGCTGCTGAGCCTGCGCGTCCGGAGCCTGTGCTCCGCAACGGGAGAGGCCACAACAGTGAGAGGCCCGCGTACCACAAAAAAAAAAAAAAAAAAAAAAAAAAAAAAAAAAGCATTTTTAATTACAAAAAATTGATTTGCCACTCAAAATGTGTGTTTGTTTTGGTTTCTCTTGCATTTCATGCTGTCTTTGTACTGTCTACCTCTGTCTCCCTCCACTTCTGTCCCCAGATGCATGTGCCTGTAGCAAATGTACTTAGAAACATATCCCCACTGACAGAGCCTGCATGAAAATTCACACCAAGTAGGTGGAGAGGGAAGAGGCAGCCCCTGTTGATCTTCTCTCCCCATCCGTGCCTCTTGTCCAATTCTGTTTCAACATCGTGTTTTTGGCTGGGAGGGGAGAGGCTTGCTGAGGGAGGAATTCTGACATTAATTTAAAGATTTTTTATTTCTTTTTTTAATTTTACAGAATTTTAACCAAACCATAAATAAATTAAAAGGCCACAGGTCCAACAAATCAGTGAATGCCAGGCATCTCATGAATACTTCTGCTATAAAATGATCAAAATAATAAAAAAGGCAGAGGAGCGGAGTCAAGACGGTGTACTAGGAGGACGCGAAATTCGCGTCTCCTCACAACTAGGGCACCTACCAGGCACCGGTGGGGGACCATGGACTCCTAAGGGGACGGGAGGAACCCCCAGCGACCGGGTAGGACGTGGGGCGTGGGGAGGGGGTTAAGGGGGAGGAGAAGTGGAGGCCGGGAGGCTGCTGGGGGAGGGGAAGGGATCCCCCACCGAAGGGGGAAATTGGGGAACCACTGGGAGGGCAGAGGATCAAAAGAGAGCGTGGCCAGGTTTCCTCTGCCCACTTGGGCCCCCAGGAACCTGCTGAGATCCCGGGCCTGATCCTCTGCCCACTGAGGCCCCCTCCAGCCGCGCGGGTCCTGAGGGGGTGGGAGGGAGGGAAGGGGGAGCAAAAGTAAAGGCCAGACCTCCGGGAGGGGACCCCTGAGGGGTGGCTGGGGGAGGGGAGGAGTTCCTACACCCAGAGGGACCCACCCACGGTTAGGGGTCCAGCGGCAATGGGGGAGACCCTGGGGGAGACGGTGGGGGAGGGGCACGAAGGAACGGAAGGGAATGTGGCCACTGCCTTCCCTGTCCACTTAGGCACCGGGGAGCCTGCTGGGCTCCCAGGCCTAATCTTCTGCACCCCACCCTAAACCCCACCGCTGCCTAAATTCCACCCCCGCCTAAACTCTGCCCCCATACCCAAGGTTTGTTTGTTTTTTTCCTTTCTTTTCTTTTTTCCTCTTTTAGATTGGGGTTTGGTTTTACCTTGTTGATTCATTGTTGTTGATTCTTTTATATTTTTATTTTTCCTAATAAATCTATTTTTCTAATTTTATTTTATTCTTTATACTTTGTTATTGTTCTCTCCTTATGGCTTGTTCCCTCCCCCACCTTTTTTTTTTTTCTGTTGTGGTTTTATTTTACCTTGTTGCAGTTGTTTCAATTACAGTTTTATTTTTCCTAATATATATTTTATCTTTCTAATTTTATTTTGATTTTTTAAATAAATTTATTATTTTATTTTATTTTATTTTTTATTTTTGGCTGTGTTGGGTCTTTGTTGCTGTGCGTGGGCTTTCTCTAGTTGCGCTGAGCCAGGGCTACTCTTTGTTGCAGTGTGCGGGCTACTCATTGTTGTGGCTTCTCTTGCTGTGGAGCACGGGCTCTAGGTGTGCAGGCTTCAGTAGTTGTGGCACGTGGGCTCAGTAGTTGTGGCTTGCGGGCTCTAGAGCTCAGGCTCAGTAGCTGTGGCACACAGGCTTAGTTGCTCCACGGCATGTGGGATCTTCTCAGGCCAGGGCTCGAACCCGTGTCCCTTGCATTGGCAGGCAGATTCTTAACCACTGAGCCAACAGGGAAGCCTTTATTTTGATATTTATTCTTTGATATTGTACTGCTCCTTTGTTTCTTTCTTGTTTTTACCATGCCACAAAGCTTGCGAGACCTTGTTTCCCAGGCTGGAGGTTGGGCCCAAGCTCCTGTGGTGGGAGCTCTGAGTCCAAACCGCTGGACTAACAGAGAACCTCAGATGCCAGGGAATATTGATCAGAATGAGGCCTCCCGGAGGTCCTCATCTCAGCACCAAGACCCAGCTCTATCCAACTGCCTGCAAACTCCAGTGCTGGACGTCTCAGGCCAAATAACCAGTAAGACAGGAATACAGCACCACCCATCAAAAAGAGAAAAAAAAAATGAAACAACAAAAAGATATGTTGCAGACGAAGGAGCAAGGTAAAAACCTACAAGACCAAATAAATGAAGATGAAATAGGCAACCTACCTGAAAGAGAATTCAGAGTAATGATAGTAAAGATGTTCCAAAATCTCGGAAACATAATGGAGAAAATACAAGAATCACTTAACAAGGATCTAGAAGAACTAAAGAGCAAACAAACAGTGATGAACAACACAATTACTGAAATTAAAAATACTCTAGAAAGAATCAATAGCAGAATAACTGAGGCAGAGGAACGGATAAGTGAGCTGGAAGATAAAATGGTGGAAATAACTGCCAGAGAGCAGAATAAGGAAAAAAGAATGAAAAGAATTCAGGACAGTCTCAGAGACCTCTGGGACAACATTAAAGGCACCAACATTCGAATTATAGGGGTCCCAGAAGAAGAAAACAAAAAGAAAGGGGCTGAGAAAATATTTGAAGAGATTAGAGTCAAAAACTTCCCTAACATAGGAAAGGAAATAGTCAATCAAGTCCAGGAAGTACAGAGAGTACCATATAGGATAAACCCAAAGAGAAACACACCAAGACACGTATTAATGAAACTATCAAAAATTAAATACAAAAAAAAAATATTAAAAGTATCAAGAGAAAAGCAACAAATAACATACAAGGGAATCCCCATAAGGCTAACAGCTGATTTTTCAGCAGAAACTCTGCAAGCCAGAAGGGAATGGCAGGACATATTTAAAGTAATGAAAGGGAAAAACCTACAACCAAGATTACTCTACCCAGCAAGGATCTCATTCAGATTAGATGGAGAAATTAAAACCTTTACAGATAAGCAAAAGTTAAGAGAATGCAGCACCACGAAACCAGCTTTACAACAAATGCTAAAGGAACTTATTTAGGCAGGAAACACAAGAGAAGGAAAAGGCCTACAAAAACAAACCCAGAACAATTAAGAAAATGGTAATAGGAAAATACATATCGATAATTACCTTAAATGTAAATGGATTAAATGCTCCAACCAAAAGACACAGACTGGATGAATGGATACAAAAACAAGACCCATATATATGCTGTCTACAAGAGACCCACTTCAGACCTAGGGGCACATACAGACTGCAAGTGAGGGGATGGTAAAACATATTCCATGCAAATGGAAATCAAAAGAAACCTGGAGTAGCAATCCTCATATCAGACAAAATAGACTTTACAACAAAGACTACTACAAGAGACAAAGAAGGACACTAAATAATGATCATGGGATCAATTCAAGAAGAAGATATAACAACTGTAAATATTTATGCACCCAACATAGGAGCACGTCAACACATAAAGCAAATGCTAACAGCCATAAAGGGGAAATCGACAGTAACACAATAATAGTAGGGGACTTTAACACCCCACTTTCACCAATGGACAGATCATCCAAAATGAAAATAAATAAGGAAACACAAGCTTTAAATGACACATCAAACAAGATGGGCTTAACTGATATTTATAGGACATTCCATCCAAAAACAACAGAATACACTTTCTTCTCAAGTGCTCATGGAACATTCTCCAGGATAGACCATATTTTGTGTCACAAATCAAACCTTGGTAAATTTAAGAAAACTGAAATTGTATCAAGTGTCTTTTCCGACCACAACGCTATGAGACTAGATATCAATTATAGGAAAAAAACTGTAAAAAATACAAACACACGGAAGCTAAACAATACGCTACTAAAAAACCAAGAGATCACTGAAGAAATCAAAGAGGAAATCAAAAAATACCTAAACAAATGACAATGAAAACACAACAACCCAAAACCTATGGGATGCAGCAAAAGCAGTTCTAAGAGGGAAGTTTATAGCAATACAATCCTACCTCAAGAAACAAGAAAAATCTCAAATAAACAACCTAACCTTACACCAAAAGCAATTAGAGAAAGAACAAAAAAAAACCCAAAGTTAGAAGAAGGAAAGAAATCATAAAGATCAGAAATAAATGAAAAAGAAATGAAGGAAACAGTAGCAAAGATCAATAAATCTAAAAGCTGGTTCTTTGAGAAGATAAACAAAATTGATAAACCATTAGCCAGACTCATCAAGAAAAAAAGGGAGAAGACTCAAATCAATAGAATTAGAAATGAAAAAGAAGTAACAATTGACACTGCAGAAATACAAAGGATCATGAGAGATTACTACAAGCAACTGTATGCCAATAAAATGGACAACCTGGAAGAAATGGACAAATCCTTAGAAAAGCACAACCTTCCAAGACTGAACCAGGAAGAAATAGAAAATAGAAACAGACCAATCACAAGCACTGAAATTGAAACTGTGATTAAAAATCTTCCAACAAACAAAAGCCCAGGACCAGATGGCTTCACAGGTGAATTTATCAAACATTTAGAGAAGAGCTAACACCTATCCTTCTCAAACTCTTCCAAAATATAGCAGCAGGAGGAACACTCCCAAACTCATTCTACAAGGCCACCATCACCCTGATACCAAAACTAGACAAAGATGTCACAAAAAAAGAAAACTACATGCCAATATCCCTGATGAACATAGATGCAAAAATCCTCAACAAAATACTAGCAAACAGAATCCAACAGCACATTAAAAGGATCATACACCATGATCAAGTGCAGTTTATCCCAAGAATGTAAGGATTCTTCAATATATGCAAATCAATCAATGTGATACATCATATTAACAGAATGAAGGATAAAAAACATATGATAATCTCAATAGATGCAGAAAAAGCTTTCGACAAAATTCAACACCAATTTATGATAAAAAAACTCTCCAGAAAGTAGGCATAGAGGGAACCTACCTCAACATAATAAAGACCATATATGACAAACCCACAGACAACATCATTCTCAATGGTGAAAAACTGAAACCATTTCCTCTAAGATCAGGAACAAGACAAGGTTGCCCACTCCCACCACTATTATTCAACATAGGTTTGGAAGTTTTAGCCACAGCAATCAGAGAAGAAAAAGAAATAAAATGAATCCAAATCGGAAAAGAAGAAGTAAAACTGTCACTGTTTGCAGATGACATGATACTATACATAGAGAATCCTAAAGATGCTACCAGAAAACTACTAGAGCTAATCAATGAATTTGGTAGAGTAGCAGGATACAAAATTAGTGCACAGAAATCTCTTGCATTCCTATAAACTAATGATGAAAAATCTGAAAGAGAAATTAAGGAAACACTCCCATTTACCATTGCAACAAAAAGAATAAAATACCTAGGAATAAACCTTCCTAAGGAGACAAAAGACCTGTATGCAGAAAACTATAAGACACTGATGAAAGAAATTAAAGATGATACAAACAGATGGAGAGATATACCATGTTCTTGGATTGGAAGAATCAACATTGTGAAAATGACTCTACTACCCAAAGCAATCTACAGATTCAATGCAGTCCCTATAAATGCCCACTACCAATGGCATTTTTCACAGAACTAGAACAAAAAATTGCACAATGTGTATGGAAACACAAAAGACCCCGAATAGCCAAAGCAATCTTGAGAAGGAAATACGGAGCTGGAGGAATCAGGTTCCTAGACTTCAGGCTATACTACAAAGCTACAGTAATCAAGACAGTATGGTACTGGCACAAAAACAGAAATATAGATCAAGGCAACAGGATAGAAAGCCCAAAGATAAACCCACGCACATATGGTCACCTTATCTTTGATAAAGGAGGCAAGAATATACAATGGAGGAAAGACTGCCTCTTCAATAAGTGGTGCTGGGAAAACTGGACATCTATATGTAAAAGAATGAAATGAGAACACTTCCTAACACCATACACAAAAATAAACTCAGAATGGATTAAAGACCTACATGTAAGGCCAGAAACTATCAAACTCTTAGAGGAAAACATAAGCAGAACACTCTATGACATAAATCACAGCAAGATCCATTTTGACCCACCTCCTAGAGAAATGGAAATAAAAACAAAAATAAACAAATGGAACCTAATAAAACTTAAAAGCCTTTGCACAGCAAAGGAAACCATAAACAAGATGAAAAGACAACCCTCAGAATGGGAGAAAATATTTGCAAACGAAGCAACTGACAAAGGATTAATCTCCAAAATATACAAGCAGCTCATACAGCTCAATATCAAAAAAACAAACAATCCAATCCAAAAATGGGCAGAAGACCTAAATAGACATTTCTCCAAAGAAGATATACAGATTGCCAACAAACACATGAAAAGATGCTCAACATCACTTATCATTAGAGAAATTCAAATCAAAACTACAGTGAGGTATCACCTTACACCAGTCAGAATGGCCATCATCAAAAAATCTACAAACAGTAAATGACGGAGAGGGTGTGGAGAAAAGGGAACCCTCTTGCACTGTTGGTGGGAATGTAAACTGATACAGCCACTATGGAGAACAGTATGGAGGTTCCTTAAAAAACTAAAAATAGGGCTTCCCTGGTGGCACAGTGGTTGAGAGTCCACCTGCCAATGCAGGGGACATGGGTTCGTGCCCCAGTCCGGGAAGATCCCACATGCCGCGGAGCGACTGGGCCCGTAAGCCATGGCCGCTGAGCCTGCACATCCGGAGCCTGTGCTCCGCAACGGGAGAGGCCACAACAGCGAGAGGTCCGCGTACCGCAATAAATAAATAAATAAATAAATAAACTAAAAATAGAACTACCATATGACCCAGCAATCCCACTCCTGGGCATATACCCTGAGAAAACCATAATTCAAAAAGAGTCATGTACCACAATGTTCACTGCAGCTCTATTTACAATAGCCAGGACATGGAAGCAACCTAAGTGTCCATCAACAGATGAATGGATAAAAAAGATATGGCACATATATACAATGGAATATTACTCAGCCATAAAAAGAAATGAAATTGAGTTATTTGTAGTGAGGTGGATGGACCTAGAGTCTGTCATACAGAGTGAAGTAAGTCAGAAAGAGAAAAACAAATATCGTATGCTAACACATATATATGGAATCTAAAAAAGAAAAAAAAATGGTTCTGCTGAAGCTAGGGGCAGGACAGGAATAAAGACACAGATGTAGAGAATGGACTTGAGGACACGAGGAGGGGGAAGGGTAAGCTGGGATGAAGTGAGAGAGTAGCATTGACATACATACACTACCAAATGTAAAATAGATAGCTAGTGGGAAGCAGCTGCATAGCACAGGGAGATCAGCTCAGTGCTTTGTAACCACCTAGAGGGGTGGGATAAGGAGGGTGGGAGGGAGATGCAAGAGGGAGGGGATATGGGGATATATGTAAATGTATAGCTGATTCACTTTGTTATACAGCAGAAATTAACACACCATTGTAAAGCAATTATACTCCAATAAAGATGTTAAAGGAAAAAAAATAATAAAATAAAAATAAAATAAAAAAGGCAAACCCACTTCCTGAAGTAAGATGGGGTAGAGAGGGAAAAGGCAAGGGCGTGTTGTCAGATGATCAATGAGGCAATCTTCCCCACTCAAAACTCAACAGCTAAAATCTAATATGTTTTGTGGGAGAAGGTGCTGCAGATGAGGATTTTTAAATCCCAGGACAGAAGCAGGACGGCTCAAAGCATGCAAGGCCACCATGCACGTTTTTACTGTCAGTCCGATTCTCTAAGAGTGAAAGCTGCATCCTCGGGGAATAGAGCCGCGACCCGCACACTCACACCGGCTCACTGCAGGGATGCAAACCCCGTGCCTGCGGGCTTCACGGATCTGACAAATTAATTCTTTCCTCTGCCTTCTTCCTCCTTCCTCCCAAGTTGCAGCCAGTCTCAAGGGAGGAGGAGACTAAATGCTCCTGAGCTCCTGTACCCACTGCAGGCACTGGCCCAGGGTGCTTCCTGAATATGATGTTAATCCATCCTGGCAATAACTGGGAAGCAGGTGGTGTGGTCCCCGAGGTTCTGATGCAAAAACGGAGCTCGAGAGACTGATTCACTCCTGGGGCACCCAGAGAGTGAGGGGCAGGCCAGGATTTGAATGCACATCTTCGGTTGCGTTTCCCCCAAAGAGTCCCTGAGGCAAGCACTGGGAAGCGGGTCATTTTATTTGGAAGGTGATTCCAGGAAGCAGGGGGGAGAGAGAGGAGAGGGTGAGACAGGAAAGGTCGAGGTGGCTGTTAAAGTGAGATGCAGCGAGTGGGTCCCTGCTGTGGGCGGCAGGCTCTCAAGCCACTTGGAAGCACGTGGGTGTGGGAACACGGAGGTTGGGAATATCTTCAGGGACCCCGATGGGTAGACACTGCCACTGAGGGTGACACTCTCCCTGTGTGCAGGGGCACAAGTGATGCAGGTGGAAGTCCTGGCTCCGGACAATGTCAGCAAGCTGGAGGGTGACAGCCCCAGCTGCTGGCAAAGTAAGGTGGGACATCCAAGTCACCTGCCACCCGGCTCTGTCTCCAGTGGCACATGTAGCCCATCCCCTCTGCTACCCCCCCCCAAAGCCCCCTCATGTCACAAGCACACACAGCAGCTCTTCCTGCTTCACCTGGACTGTGTCCAACTCTCCTTCCCAGTTGGTCACTCGCCCAATTCCAACCCTCGGCATGTCAGAAGGCCAAACTCTTATAAGGGAGTGGCTCTCCAAGAAGCATCCCACACCAGCAACATCAGCATCTCCTGGAAACTTGCTGGAAATGAAGACTCTCAGCCCACACCTGCATCAGCAGTCCTAGGAGAAAAGCCCTGGTGATTCTGACGCTTACGTTTGAGAACCACCAATGTTGGCCTCAGGTTACCCATGTGACCTTACACTCAAAGGTAGCAGCCTAGAAACTTTTCTGAAGATTTGAATTTTTTTAATAAAAAGAAAAAGAGAATTCATTTGACCATGAAAGAAAAATATGTACTCAACATATTGTGCTACAAGAGAGGTTTTTAACCTGGGAGACCACAGACCTCTCCCCTGGCACCAGAGGTTTCTAGATAGAATGGAGAGGATTCTTGAGCATATATGGGAGAAATTACATTTTTTTAAGTTACTTATTTATTTTTGGCTGCACTGGTTCTTCGTTGCTGCACGCGGGCTTTCTCTAGTTGTGGCGAGCGGGGGCTACTCTGTTGCGGTGCACAGGCTTCTCATTGCGGTGGCTTCTCTTGTTGCAGAGCACCAACTCTAGGCACGTGGGCTTCAGTAGTTGTGGCACATGGGCTTAGTTGCTCTGCGGCATGTGGGATCTTCCTGGACCAGGGATTGAACCCGTGTTCCCTGCATTGGCAGACGGCTTCTTAACCACTGCACCACCAGGGAAGTCCTGAGAAATTACATCTTTATGTTCACTGAATTCTACCACAATTTAACATTTTGTTCAATATTTCCTTGCTTTCAACCGTGAATGTCAGTTGATAAACCAGAGTAGCATTGGTGGATCCTGTGACTCTGTCACCAAAAACATCAAGCTACGTGCAGACCCCATCAGAGTTGTAAGTATCTCGACTATTCTGCTTATCACTACTTCAATCTTGTGATTTAATGTGTTAATAAAAAAAGCTCAAGGAAAACAATTTCTCCCCTCACAGTACTTCTGACAC
Organism: Hyperoodon ampullatus; assembly: GCF_949752795.1. Taxonomy (NCBI): domain Eukaryota; kingdom Metazoa; phylum Chordata; class Mammalia; order Artiodactyla; family Ziphiidae; genus Hyperoodon; species Hyperoodon ampullatus. Next base: position 21,572,197 of record NC_136927.1, read on the forward strand.
TAACATGCAGGGGTTTTCTTCTAACAACCGCCATTCTCCCGACCTCAGCTGTAGGGGGTGTCTTACAATTTAATTCAATTCTGACACTAACTACCCAGAATCAGCAAAGACCCCACAGTTAGGGAACCAGCCCCACAAGGATGTCCCCACTCCCATGGTCATCACACCACCTGTACTTCTGACCAACCAGATGTAGATCTGAGGTTCCCACAACCCTTCCCAGGTTCCTTAACTTGTGGAAATGGCTCACAGATCTCAGGGAGATGCTTACATTTGCTGGTTTATTATAAAGAATATGATAAAGGATACAGATGAACAGCTAGATGAAGAGGTACATAGGGCAAGGTCTGGAAGGGCCCCATGCTCAGGATCTTCTGTCCTTGTGGAGTTGGGGTGCATCACCCCCACACACATGGATGTGTTCACCAGCCCAGAAACTCTCTGAACCCCACAGTTTAGGGATTTTTTTTTATGGAGGTTTCACCATGTAGGCATGATCCATCATTAACTCAATCTCCAGTCTCCCTTCCTGGAGGATGGAGGATGGATCTGAAAGTCCCAAGCTTCTAATCATGTCTTTGTCTTTCTGGTGACCAGCCTCCATCCTGAAGCCATCTGGGAGCCTGCCCAGAGTCACCTCATTAGAACAAAATATGCTCCTATCACCCCAGAAATCCAAGGAATTCAGGAGCTCCATGTCAGGAACTGGGGTCAAAAACCCAATATTAGAACAAAAGATGCTCCCAGCATCCCTGTCACTCAGGAAGTAACAAGGGTTTTGGAAGCTCTGTGCCAGAAACGGGGGGCAGAGACCAAACATATGTTTTTTTATTCTACCGCAGATGCACACGTATTAAGAAAGAGAGAGGAGGGGGAGGGGAGGCGGGAAGAGGGAAGGAAATACGGCAGCCCAGAGGCAGATTGCACCAAGCTGTCTTTTTAAAAGAGTCAGAGAAGGAGAAAAAGGAGGAGGAGGAGAAAAAAGACTCAGCGTAAAGCAAGGAAATACTGAACGTGGACACATTTACCTGAAGGCAACGTTCATGTATCAAGGGCCCGCACTGTTCTAGGCAGGATGCTAAGCACTAGGGTAAAAATCGTCCTTTTCTCGGGAAGCTCACTTTAAAATCAACTAATCATAACAAAAGTTTTCATCAAGCAAATGTCAATCAACCATCTACATGCAAGCACTACCAAGGGTTATTAAATTAAAGGTGGGGTCCCAGGACTCAAAGAACTTTCTGAAATGGTCAATCAGACAAGGTATGAAGCAATTCAAAATTACAGGAGGTGTCCTGTAATAAGTTCCCAGTGAGTGTCCTGACGAGCTGTTACGGGGCTCTGGGGAGGGAGGGGTCCCTGAGGGCTGGAGGCAACCAGAGGGCGACCTGGGCACAGGCAACTTGAGCGTTCTCTGTTCGGGGAACTCAAAGGTCAGAGGGAGTTAGTTGGACATCAAGTTTGGAGGAAGGTGATTACACTAGACCTTACCACCCTTCAGGGTGGCTGAAACAGAGGGTTTATGTAGGGGTCTGGGAGAGCTCAGAGAGCATAGAAGTTTAAAGTAGAACCAAATTTGATAAGGTTTCAAATGCCAGGCTAAGTCTAAAATTCTATCAGCCATCCAAATCTGTAAGTAGCAGGTGCTCCTTTTCACAAGATGCCATCAACACAGAATCAAAAACCGATAAAGGCATTCTCAATCCCCATGCTCTGTGAATATTTAACGCATTTTTTAAAGTACTACCAAAGGCAGTGACCATCAGTCTTATTTTCTTTATTCTTTCCTCCTTCCCCCCATTTATCCGATTACCTGAAAAAATTAGGCTGTCAGGGTGACCCTCTATTAGACGGAAGGGCAATTCCCTGGCAGTCATAAGCTTAGGATGCCCCCTAGTGGTCTCACGAAATATACTCACTTAAGAATCTTTTAAAAGGGATTTTCAGTGTGGGCTGCACAGAGGAATTAGCTAGGGGGCCTCAAAACCTCCTGCTGCTGGGCCCCACCCTTAGAGACTGAGATTTAAACCATCTGCAGCATGGACTGGGCCTCAGAATTTTTAAACATTGCCCATATTTATAAGAATTCTTGAAATCAGGTCAAATTATCCCTTCAACTCTGTTGTCCTTTTCTCAAAGTTATTTGTCTGTCCCAGGTCTTTTGCATTTCTGTATGAATTTTAAAATCAGCTTATCAATTTTTACTCCTAAAAATGCCTGCTGGGATTTTGATCAGTATTGCATTGAATCTGTACATCCGTTTGGGGAGAATGAACACCTTAACACCCTTGGGCCTTGTGACCCACGAACACGTGCCTGGCTCCTTTAATTTCTCTCGGCACTGCTTTGTAATTTTCGGCATACAGATCCTGGAAAACTGGATCCCTCACACACACACAGCTGATGCAAGTGTAAAAGGTTACAACCACTTTGGAAAAGTTTGGCAATCTCCTAAAAAATTAAACCTAAATCTTGCATATGACCCAGCCATTCTGCTGCCAGGCATTTCCCAGAAGAAATGAAAGCCTGTGTCCCATCAAGACTTGTACAGGAATGTTCCAGCACCTTCATCTGTAAGTGCTCTACTGCTCTTATTGCTTTTCCTCCCATTCACTGCCACCTCCCAAATAAACCACTCTCGTGAAAACTCTTGAATTGAGGTCCGCTTGTGGGATCCTAATTTAATAGAAGCTGCAAGCTAAAATAATAATGAGGTAGAAAAATTGTCATCAGTTATTCAGCCAAAAGAGCTTCTCTTGTTTTGTTTTGTTTTGTTTTTCTGAATATAACTTGATATATACCAGGATGAATGGTGACACCTTAAAGGAGGGGGTCCTTCCTGGGACCAAGCCGCAGAAGGGAAGGCAAAAGCAGTCTTTCTTCCTAAAGAAGGAAAAGTCCTTATGATTCAGGAAGACAAGGGAGAAATGAGAGCAAAGGAAGGATGGGGAGAAAAGAGCAAGCAAGGTGGAGGTGGCTGGGACCAGGTGAGGGGGGATCTGGCAAAGGAAAATGGTAAAGTTTACGACTCCATGGCAACGTGATTTCTATCGATGTCCTCCTGTGAACTCCCCTAAAGTGACCCACAAGTGCACAGTGATCACCAGTGCTTTGAGCGGGCTGGCTTCTGGTAAAACACAAAGAAGGTACTGAGGTTCATACATCATGGGACAGAACAGAACCGGGAGGAAGGGAAGCCAGAGCCCAGAGGCTGAGAAGACTCCAGAAACTGAAGCCCCCAGAAATTCTCAGTCCAATAGATTTGGTCTTGAATATCAACCAACTCTGGCATTGATGGTCAAGCTAGTTTACCTGGCTCTCTGGAAGGCAGGGTAGAAGGGACTGTGATAAGTGAGTTACCCCAGGAAATTATACTCTTTTCTATATATGTCAGATATAGATGGGGTTCCTCTTCTGCAGATGAAGAAAGAGCCACTGCCTTTTCTCATCTGGTGGTAGGTGGAGGGCAGTGAGTGTGAGTCATCCAGAGCAAGGCCAGGGGGTGTTAAGTCAGCACAAGGCACAGGGATTCCCTCGAGGAAGGCAGAGGAATGAAAATCAGAAGGAACAAAGAAGTGAGCCTGCACCAGCACAGAAAGGGGGATTCAGACGCAGAACAGGAAACAGAGAAAAAAGGTCAGTAAAGGAAGTGGCTCTGCTCCAGAACTGAAGCTCAGTACAGTAATATCCTCACATGTCACTGTTTAGAGCAACTGTAAGTTAGAAGGGATGGATGGTCTCTGAGTGCACTGACATCAATACATGGAGGGGAAACATCAACATTTTAGAGCATTGCTCATGGGGCTGGATGATTAGGAATGGAGACCTTACAGAGTTTAGCCTACAATAATCAGAATTACATGCCAGATGGTACGTATTACATCTTTGGAATGATGTGGCTTTTTCAGAACAAATTTCCCAAGGAACACACTGCATGAATATATACTCTATCATATACTTTTTCATGATACTAGGAAATTGGCATTTCTATGTATATGATAGCTACAGAATTGTGAGTTATCATGCAGAGAACTGCTTCTGTAAATTTAGTGAGAGAAATTGAGTTTGCAGACAGTGAAGGATAAAGCCAGGGCCAAGTCTCACAGTAACTTGATGTTCACAGCAAGAAATCGTTCTCTTGGTGCAAAGAGTGGCCAGAGAAGTAGAAGGGTTTCCTTCAGGGAAAAGTCTGATCTCGTTTAACAGCTGGGAATCCAGAGATGTTTTCCAGCCTCAAGGTCGGGTGCAAATGGGCCAGCACTCACTAATGGAGGTGCTGCCACTAAACTGTGCTTGTTTCCTCCCTGAGGGTTTAGGACCATCCTCGAAGCCTTTAAATTTAAGCCAGGGCTGCGGAGCGTACACTGTATGTTCGTGGCGCCACCTCCTGGTAACATGTGGTATTGACTTGCACACTAAAACCGTAGTTCTCAAGGTTTTTGTTCATAGGACCCCTTTACACCCCCAAATTATTGAAGATCCATATTGAGACTCAATATTTATAGTATTATAAATTGAAAACAAAAATGTTAATATTTCTTTATGTATTAAAATAGCAATAATAAAGGCATTATATATTAACATAAATAACATATTTTTATGAAAAGTATCACTGTTTTCCAAACCAGAAAATTGGTGGGAATAATTGCCTTGTTTTAAATTGTTGCATATCTAGTATAGAACTTTAATAAAAGACACCTAGATTCTCACATCCGCTTCTACATTCTATCTATTTCAAGACATTGCTCTGGTTGAAGTACATGAAGAAAATCCACCCTCACAGACACATAGCTTTTTCAAATAATCGTGTATATTCTTCTCTGATGCTACATTGAAATTTGACAAGTGACAGTTCTTAAAGTTTAGTTGCTCTGTGAAATCTGAAAACACATCAGTGAACTTCTCCTTCTCTGTTACATTAAAATCTGTTGGTCTCTATTGCACTTTGAATGGATCTTTATCCATGCATGGCTTTGTAACATTATCCCTTGACCATTTGGAAAGCACTGGCTGCTGAGTTATGTAGACCTCCCAGGTTTTAACGTATTCCGTTACATCCCACAATAGGAAAAAATGTATTTAGTAATTTCATCACCAATGTCATCAGAAAAGTCTTTAGTGCCCACTTCGGCAGCACATATACTAAAACTGGAACGATACAGATAAGGTTAGCATGGCTCCTGTGCAAGGATGACAGGCAAATTCGCGAAGCGTTCCATATTTTTCTGCCACTCTCAACTCCCCAGACATTGTTCTACGCTACTTATCAAGTTCCACTGTACATCACGGTTACTCAGTCCTCATATGTTTACATAATGTATAGTACGTACCTCCTCTCTTAGATTATAAACTTCTCAAAAACAATGACCTTACTCATTTCTTCTCCTCACAGCAAACTGTAAATGTCTATTCAGTGTATTTAGAAAGGGCTTACAATTCTTTAAATTACTCTTATCAACATTCATCCAATAAAAGACTAGAACATCAAAAAAAAAAAAAAGTCTTTAAGTTGAGAAAATGTCAAGCCCACTGTGGTGGATACACATTTCCCCAAATTTTAATTTTTGCTTTGAAGTTCAAATTGTGTCATTGGCAACAATTACCAAGTGGTTTTCCTTGCAATGACAGATTTATTTTGTGCATTTTTGAGAAAATATCTGCCAATACCCAAATCTGAATAACCTTGTTTTATCTGTCAGTTGTTACTTAGAGTAAAAATGAGGTTTCAAGAAAAAGTAACTAGTTCATCTCACAACTCAACAACCTTACAAGTGTTTTTCCTCTAGACAAACACAGTCTGCCATGCAGAAGTGCTTTATGTCTACCTCTCATTTCATCATGCAGAAAACTTTAAAGACATTTATTTAAGAGTAAATAATAAAATTAATAATTGTTTCTGCTTCTTCGAGGTCATTCTTCAGTGAAACTGGCATTTTTAAACCTGATCAAGACATTTAAAGGTGAATCCCTGACACTCTTTATTGTTCTGTCCTTTAGAGTTTGGTGTAAGAACAGAAGCCACTGCATATTTTAGGCAGGAAGGGGTTTAATATAGGGTCTTAGGTGCTTACAGTCCACAGTCACTGTGGATCTTAACTGAGCAGTTCTAGGCTGGACTTCCAGGATCTTGGTTGTCAGAACACTGTAGATCTGACCCACCAGAAGAACTACCTCCTCAGAGACCACCCCTGGAGTTCTCCCCAGATCAACAAGCCACTGGTGTCTCTACCCTGAGAACCTGCGAGAAAGTATACTGGGGAGGTGCTGCAGAGCTCCCCGGCTTACCAGCAGAGTGTATGGGAAGACGGCCTTCACCGAGCTCCTAGGATCTGGATATCATGTGAGTCAATCCAATTTGCAGAACCTAATTTTCATCCCTTACCTCCAACAGCAAAGAAGCCTGGAAAATATAGTGTCCGGCTTTCTAACCTCTCAAACTTAGAAGAAAGGTGAAATGAAGATTGCATGAGGCAATTCTGTTTTGGACCTAGTCAACAGGAATTTGTTCATAAAGCCAGTGATAACAAACGGCAGATAGCTTACTTTCTCTGCAAGTGATGGGAAATCCTCCTAGATACTATATAGATTTCTCTTTTGCACTTTTACCCATTGATTGTGAGCAAACGTGCCAACTGCCTGCTGTGAACCCGGACGGAATGGCAGGGGGTATGAGGGGTAGGTCGAGGGGTCAGAGGCACAGAATCTGCCTTGTCCTTAACCAGAACACAACACCTTTCTGTGGGCATCCCTGGGAGGTCACAGTAGGGGTGCTGTGGAATGTTCTAACACCTCTGTTAAAACACTCTCCTTAGAGTCCACTTAGTAATATTTCTTTTAAGCCAATAATTCTCAAAACTTGCTATTGTGCTTGAAATGTGGGTTAAAATATAGAGAGTCCTGAGCTGTACTGCCAGAGACTTTAATTCAGTTTGTTTAAGATAGAATCTAAATTTCTTTTTAATCTTTTTAAAAATATTTTGTCTTCCTCCCTTCTTTCCTCCCTCCCTCCCTTCCTTCCTCCCTCCTTCCTTCCTTGATTCCTTCATTAACAGTTTATCTCAGGAGATTTTGATGCATTTGTTCTACTGATCACAGTGTGAGAAACAGTTTTGAGCCATCAGGTCCTGACCCTGCCAATCCAGACCTGCCTATTTCAGGAGACAATTTCCGCAGGTGAAAGAAAGTCAGCTCTCACTTTGTGATCGGTTAGCACTCCCCTGGGTAGAGGGACACAGCAAGGCTGAGCAATTGTGATTTCTTCCCTTGCTTTTACGTTAAGGAAGTTATTTCCCACCCAAATTCAGCTAAAATCCATCTACTAGTTTATCGAAAACTATTACTTCTTCCTTTTGTTTTGTTTCCATTTGTTCCTTTTTGCTGGATTTTATCTGAGCATATAATGCAAATCAAGGATCTACCTTTTCCCCCTATCCTATATCATCACTGACTTGTGATATTTCCTGTGTCCTATTTTCAAAGTTGATTTATTTTTTTTAATTTTAGGGTCTCTTTCAGGACTCATTATTTTGTTTGATATATTTTTTAGGTTTTTGACCAGTGCCACATGGCTTTAATTCTTGTAGCTCTCCAGTTTATTTTTATATTAGGAGAAACACTTTATTCTCCTTGTTCTTTCTCTTTAAAAACTTTCTGGCTATTTTCACCAATTACTTTTATTTTTCTTCCAGATGAACTTGAGGAATAAATCTTCATTGATTTTTCCTTCCCTTTATTTATTCTTTTAAACTGGCCAAATAGGCTTCTCACACTCCTCATTTACTTTTTCTTACCTTTCAGCAATCTTTCTTTCCTTCTCCCATACTTAGAATTAACCACTCATGACATACATAATAAACGGATTCCTTCTTTTGTCTTTAAGACTGTTTTCAATAGTCATATTTGCTCAAAAAGCACTGACTTTCACGCCTCTCAACCACTCTAAATTTTTCTATCTTTTTGACCTTGAAACAAGGGCAATAAAAACAAACCTCAATGCTTAAAGTTTAAAAAAATCAATTTTGGGGGGCTTCCCTGGTGGCACAGTGGTTGAGAATCTGCCTGCTAATGCAGGGGACACGGGTTCGAGCCCTGGTCTGGAAGGATCCCACATGCCACGGAGCAACTAGGCCCGTGAGCCACAACTACTAAGCCTGCGCGTCTGGAGCCTGTGCTCCTCAACAAGAGAGGCCGCGATAGTGAGAGGCCCACACACCGCGATGAAGAGTGGCCCCCGCTTGCCACAACTAGAGAAAGCCCTCACACAGAAACGAACACCCAACACAGCAAAAATAAATAAATAAATTTTTTTTAAAAATCAATTTTTGAAAACTGTACTTATCTCTTCCTTATCCTCTAAAAACAAAGGTTATTCTTTTTACTTCAGTACGACAAATGCTAAAATTATCTTCATAACACCATTTAAATCATGCCTTTCTCTGCCTCATACTGACACAGCTTAAATATTCAAACACAGCTTTCTTTGCTGTAAGCACAAATCACCAGACTTTCCCCATCACTCTACAATCCTTAAGTCACCTATCAGCTAAGCGAATTTTAAGAAAACACACGGAAAGTTGCCCAGATTGCCCTGGGCCATCAATATTGTTTATGCAGGTACCTAAGTAATATACAGGGACGTCGTGGTACACTTTGGAGTGTTTTTCCAGTTCCCACCGTCTGCTCTGTTTATGCCTGCAAAGCTATAACCACCAGCACCACCTGCATAGTGGTAGATGTTTGGGTTCAGGTTTACCAATAAAGCCAAACTGAGCCAATGAGATAGTTTCTCTTGTAAGAATTTGGAACTGAAATGCAGAGATGTCACGAATCCCCATGGGAGATTTGATCATAGGGTGTGTAAATTCTGAAGCTCTGACATTTTCACCATTAGCCATGAACACTGCGAGTCAGAACAGAATGTCTGCAGAGAAATAATGATGAAGCAGACAGGCTGAGAACAGGGATAAGGGTGAGGGAGGAGAATTAGAGAAAGTAGAAATTAGTTGGCTTGCCCTGATATGCTTCCAGCTCCTGGCCTGCACTTCCTGAAAGCCATGGATTTCATTTACTCTTACATCTTCTACAGGTATTTTCTTTGTGAAATACTCCTTGGGAGTATTCCCTACTCTTCAATTTTAAAGGAGTTTGAGAAGAGAAAAGAGTTTGAGTTTAATTCTTCTTTAAGTGTTTGGTAGAATTGAAACAGATGGCTCAGTGAAATCATCTGATTCTGAGCTTTTCTTTGTTGGGAAATTTTTTTAATTACTGATTCAATCTGCCTACTCATTATCAGTGTGTTCCAATTTTCTCTTTCATGATTCAGCCTTGATAGGTTGTTTGTTTCTAGGAATCGACCCATTTCTTCCAGGTTGTCCAGTTTTGTGGCATATAATTATTCATGGTTGTCTCTTATGATTCTTTGCATTTCTGTGGTAGCAGTGGTAATGTCTCCACTTTCATTTATGATTTCATTTATTTGTCTTCTCTATTTTTTCTTAGTCTAGTTAAAGGGTTGTCTTTTTCTATCTTTTCAAAAACCAGCTCTTAGCTTCATCAATCTCTTCTATCGTTTTTCTGGTCTCTAGTTCATTTATTTCTGCTCTGATCTTTGTTATTTTCTTCTTTCTGCTAACTTTGGGCTTAATTTGTTCTTCTTTTTCTAGTTCCTTGAGATGTAAAGTTAGGTTGTTTGAGATCTTACTTTTTACTTTATTTATACACTTACTGCTGTAAATTCCACTCTTAGAACCAATTTTTTAGCATCCCATAAGTTTGATATGTTCTGTTTCCTTTTACACTGGTTTCAAGATTTTTTTTTTCAAATTTCCCTTTTGAGTTCTTCTTTGACCCATTGGTTGTTCAGAAGTGTGTTTTTTAATTTTCACATATTTGTGAATTTTCCAGCTTTCCTCCTTTTACTGATTTCTAGTTCCATACCACTGTAGCCAGAAAAAAATATTTGGTATAATTTCAATTTTCTTAAAATGGCTAAGACCTGTTTTGTGACCTGTCATATGATCTAACCTAGAAAATGTTCCATGTGCTTTTGAGAACAAAGTGTATGCTGCTACTGTTGAATGGAATGTGCCATATATGTCTGTTAGGCCCATGTGGTCTAAAGTATGGTTCAAGTCCAGTATTTCCTTGTTGTTTTTCTTTCTGGATGATCTATCCATTGTTGAAGGTGGGATACTGAAGTCTCCTACTTGCTTTTTTTGTTTGTTTTTTGTTTTTTTTTTGCAGTACGCGGGCCTCTCACCGCTGTGGCCTCTCCCGTTGCACAGCACAGGCTCTGGACGCGCAGGCTCAGCGGCCATGGCTCACAGGCCCAGCCGCTCTGCGGCACGTGGGATCCTCCCGGACCGGGGCACAAACCCGCGCCCCCTGCATCAGCAGGCGGACCCTCAACCACTGCACCGCCAGGGAAGCCCTCCTACTATTATCGTATTATGGTCTAGTTCTCCCTTTAGGCCGGTTAATATTTGCTTTATATATTTAAGTGCTCCTATGTTGGGTGTATAAATATTTACATATTTACAGCTTTCTACCATTTTGCTGACACCACCAAGCTAACTCTTGATTATTATATCATCACAAAGAGAGCCATCCTTTTCAGAAAGGAATTACTTATCATGTGTACATTTTTATAAGTTATTTTGAGACATTTTTATTATGTTGATGATTTTAAATTTTATGTTTAAATTAAATCAACTTACTGCCATTATAAATAACTCCTATTCATGGCAAAAATAATGGCTTTTCCTACTTCACAGTGATATGAAGATTATGCTTAAGAGATAATTTCAAATAAAAGAAAATTTTAATAAATAATAGTACGTGTTGTATAAGATATGATAAAGCTCATATGAGTAAAATTTGGGAAACAGATTTGTCACCTGGTATCTTAAAGGGCATTTTCTTATTTTATAAGCATCAAAAGTATTTCTTGGGTCTTTTTTTGTAGAAGGTAAGGATATTCAGATCTACTTTACTTCTCACCACTGGTCTTCCTTCTTCTACTTTCCAGATTCCATCAGCCACAGCTTTGAAGTATCAAGATTAATAATTACGTACATTCGGATTTTGGCCCTAATTAATTTTTCATTATTCTTGTACCATGTATTCTGAAAGAGTGAAGTTACAAGCATTTATATTATTACAACTATGTTTTTACAAATTATTTTCTTGCGATGAGAACTCTGAAGATCGACTCTCTTAGCAACTTTCGCATACACAACATAGTGGTGTTAACCAGTCACCTTGCTGTACATACATCCCCAGGGCTTGTTTAATTAATAGATGGAAGTTTGTACCTTTTGACCATCTTCACCCATTTCGCCCACCATCCTCAACCCACCCCCACCTCTGGCAACCATCAATCTGTTCTATGAGTTTCTATGAGTTTGGTTTATTTTTTCGATTCTACATATAAGTGAGATCCTAAGTAGTTGTCTTTGTCTGACTTATTTCACTGAGCATAATGCCCTCAAGGGCCGTCTATGTTGTTGCAAATGACAAGATTTCCTTCTTTTTTTATGGCTCAATAAGACTCCATTATACATGTATATATATAATATGTATATATCACATTTTCTTTATCCATTCATCTGTTAATGGACACTTAAGTTGTTTCCATGTTACTGAATGCAAGTTCATGTGCCCGATGAACAGTGAAGCCAAACAAACTGAAACGCTGAAGCTTGGAGCAGGGCCAAGCAAGAATAGGTGGCTCATGCCCCCAAAACCCCAAATCCCCAAAAGGTTTCAGCAAAGCATTTTTAAAGGCCAGGTGAGGGAGGGGTGTCCTAGGGATGTGACCAGCTCCTGCACAATTCTCAGATTGCCTGATGGTGAGGTGTCACAGGGGTTAACCGTATGAACCCTTAGGATCCAGGAGCCCTGGGGGCTATGTGCTCATGGTCACCAAGTAGTTAATGTCTTCCATTTGGTGGCGGTTTTAGCATCTGAAAAACTCAGGAAATATGCATGAGATACTACGACCTGGGTATGTCAGAGGGGAGCTACAGCAGAGAATATGGGGGAGGGGTCTGACCCAGGAAGGCCCCATAGGGTCCTCCTCAGTTACATCCATATCTTGGTTGTAAATAATGCTGCAGTGAACATGGGAGTGCAGATGTCTCTTCGACATAGAGATTTAGTTTCTTCTGGGTATATTCCCAGGACCAGAATTGCTGGATTATATGGTAGTTCTATTTTTAATTTTTTGAGGAACCGCCATACTATTTTCCACAGTGACTGCACCAATTTACATTCCCACCGACAGTGCACAGATTTCCCTTTTCTCCACATCCTCACCAGCACTACTAATCTCTTGTCTTTTTGATGATGGCCATCCTGATAGGTGTGTGGTGATATCTCATTGTGGTTTTGATTTGCATTTCCCCAGTGATGACTGATGTTGAACATCTTTTCATGTACCTTCTTTGGAAAAATGTCTATTTAGTTCCTTTACCTATTTTTAAACTGGATTGCTTGGATTTTTGCTGTTGAATTGTAGGGGTTCTTTGTATGTTTGGGGTGTTAACCCCTTATGAGACATCTGATCTGAAAGTACTTTCTCCCCTTCTGTTTGTTGCCCTGACCTCTGCTTTCTGGATGTTGGGGATCCAGGCACTCAGGATTCTCTGTTTCTCACACATGTAGTTCCAATAGTGGATGGGGCTGTGCTCCCATAAAACTGTACTTGGCCGTGGATCACTGAGCCCTCTTCCAGGAGGCTGGCTATGAGGTGTGTCGTGGTGGGTGGGCACGATTCCCCTGAAGTCATCAGATGGTCACTTGCTCTGGAATTCACATCTCCCAATGCCCAATGATGGGGCAATTTGTAAAGGGAGGACCTTGCAGCTGAAACACTGAGCAGGTACTTTTGTTCCTTGTTGGAACGACCTGGAAACCAAGTTGTGGGGAACAGGGAATTCCCCCAAGTCACGAAAGCTCAGTTCAGACTTCCTGGGAGGCTGTGACCTGCTCCGAGCCACTGTCACTGAGGAGGGAAAGGCCTCAGGCAGGGACTGGAGGAGCTGCTAGATTGCACTTGTCCTGCTTGTCAAGAATCAGCTTTGCTGACTTGTGGCACACATGCTTTGCTTTGGGCATACAAGAGGTACAGTTCTTTGGGGAGGACTGGCTTTTTCCTCTGGTTGAGGGCCTACTGTGTGCCAAGCACAGCAATCCTCTGAGTCAGGGTTGGAAAGTCGGGCACAGAGAGGTCAGGGAATGTTTCCAGGTCCCACAGCTGGTAGGGGCAGAGCTGGGGTCTGATGCAGACCTGGCGCCCAGCCCACACTCTCTCTCCTTTCCCCGGAGCCATTGTGATCCCACGTGTCAACGTCCCTCAGAGAGGCCCAGGGATCGGCGCAGGGAGCCTCCCTGCCTAAGAAGCCAGGACCCAGAACCTGCCGTAAGAGGGAGGAGGGGGCATTTCCAGAGTCCGTGATGCCCAGAGGCTGCTCTCAGCAAGGGGCCCAGCGCACACACTCTGGCCTGAGTCCTGGCTCTGTCCTTGGGGCGAGGAGGAGGGAGGATACATGTGTCCTCTACGCCTCAGTTCTCCTGTACACATGGGGCTGGAATCAGCAGGCACTTCACAAGGTTCTGAGGAACCTACAGAATCCTTGAAGCAGCACCCGACATGCAGGGAGCACCGTGGGGTCAGCTGTACTGGTCTTCTTATCTTTTCCTCTTCCCTTTGCTGGATGAGGAGGAGACCCAGTCGGGGCTGGGCTTGTCCAATTCTCACCCCCCACTCAATGTCCAGCAGGGGGCGAGGCCAGACTGGACTCCATCCTCTGCCCCTCCTGGGCATCACTGTTGCCACACCTTGGTTGCCTGGCGACTCTTTCAGAGGCCTCTCTGTGCTTCCCCCAGGGGTTGTTCCAGTGCCCTCTGCCCCTTGGCCCCCACACCTTCTCCGTGCTGGGTGTGAGTGAGGTGATGGACACACTGTGACCCTCCTGAATGGTCTGGGGGAGCCCGATGCCCCAGTCCAGCCCACAGTCCCGAGAGTGCGAGGTGGGGAGCAAGGCTTGTCTTCATTCATGCATTAACTTGATCAGAGGTTCTTAGCACCTACTTTGCTGGGTGCTTACAGGGGACAGAGAGATGAGGTGAATGCAGGAGAGCTAGACAGAGAGGGGACATCAGCACAACATGAGGAGAGGGTGAGCCTAAGCTGGTCTCATAACCCCTCTCAGCCTTGGTTTTTCATCTCTAAAACGGGGACAGACTGTTGCTGAGGTGAGCGGCGACCTGATCCACTGCCAGACACTGTCCTACATGCCTTAGAAGCAGGAACCCAGTTAATGCTCATGGAAATCTGTGGGGGAGGTACCAGTACCATCACCCCTTTCTGCAGATGAGGAAACTGAGGCACAGAGAGGTGAAGTGACTGCCCCAGGCCGTCCAGCTCCAGCATCCAGGCTCATGGTCAGTGCCCACGTTGGATGTCCCTTGACTCCTTTACCCTCCACTGGGACCCACGGCTGCAAACTCAGCTCAGTGTGATGATTCGCAGGGAGCAGGGTGGGGGCACTGGGGGCCTGTTTCTCTGAGCACTGCTTTCCCAGGAGGCAGGCAGCTCAAGGGCCTGGGTCATATTCACTGCTGGACGCCCAGGCCCAGGCCCAGGCCGGCTACACTGCGAGGGCTGAATCGACATTTGTTGAGTGAATACCTGAACATCTGCATGTACCTGCACTGCGCCCACCATTTCCTCATCTCCACAGCGCTCCTGGCTGCACAGCTGACACCTCCTGTCACCAAGCCCCTTGCCAAGGGTAGTCAGAGGGACCAGAGCTGCTTAGGTGGGGACAGGGCCTCAGGGGTCCTGTGACTTCCCACAGTCTCTCCTGGGCTCCCCAGGGTCAATCAACAGGGAGGCCCAACCAGCTTCCAAAATCAGCAATGAGGTCCCTGTCCCTGGGGGTGAGCAAGTAGGTGTTGAGAGGTGTTTCCTGAGGGTGACTCGGCACTCAATGAGGCCTGGGGCTCAGTCGGCTTTCAACGTCCATTCCAAGCCTGCACCCCTGCTGGCAGCATAGAGCCGGTTGTAAAGGATATGGGCCGGGAGGCCTGGGTTATAGCAGGGGTTCCCTGCTCCCTCTCTGTGCCTCACTGTCCTCATGTGTAATACAGAACTAGTAACAGGGCCCCAGGAGGGCTCACTGAGACCCTGCTGTGTGACCTGGGTGGCCACAACCTTCTCTGTGCCTCAGTGTCCTCATGTGTAATAAAGAACTAGTAACAGGGCCCCAGGAAGGCTCATTAAGACCCTGCTCTCTGCCACTGAGCAAGCAGTGCCCTCTCTGTCATCAATTTTGTCACTGTAATGGAGAACTAGTAACAGGTCCCCTCAGGATGGCTGCCTAAGACCCTGCTCTGTAACCTTGGGCCACCATTCCCCTCTCTGTGCCCCTGTGTCCTCATCAGTTTTAAGGAACTAGTAATGAATCCCCCAGGAAGGCTCTCTAATACCCTGCTGTGTGACCTTGGGTGGCCACTGCCCTCTCTGTGTCCTTGTCTGTAACAGACAACTAGTAACAGGGCCCAGGAAGGCTCACTGAGAGCTCATCAGCAGCCCCGTCATTACAGAGGAAGGGGGAAGAAGGCCTGCTACAGGGACAGGGTCACATCCCCTCTACTCTCCACACCTTTTAAGCCACTGTGCATGCTGTTCCACCAAGCACGCCTGTCCCCTGTCCCCACCAGATCACATCGTGGTGATGCTCCACGGCCACCCCAGTCACCAGCCCCCCTCCGCCATCACATGTATCCTCCCTCCTCCTTGAAGCACTGGACACCACTGCCTTCCATCTGGCATTATTTGGTCTTTTGTGGTCAGATGCCCAGGCTCCCCCGTCCCCCAAGCTCTCATCCTAGGACCAAGTACACAGCAGGTGCTCAATAGAGGTTTACAGCTGCAGAGAAGTCACACTCGCTCTCCTTCACAGGCATGTTTCTTGGAGGAGGCCAACTCCAGCTCTTCAGCACGCAGAGGAAGCCTAGTGTGGTGTACAGAGGGCTGGATCAATGCTGTGGGGCGTGGGGGGAACAGGTGGGTCTCAAAGCTCCAGCTTCCGAGGATCCGCTGAAGGAAAGGGCAGCCCCGGAAGAGTCCTGTTCCTTCCGTACCCTGACCAGGGGCTGGTTCCTGGGGGATGAAGCTGTCCCCTGAACATCCACGAGGCGGCACCGGGCCGGGACTTGGGATCGGGTGCTGAACGCTGACAAGAGCACCCAGTCTGGACCCTACCTTGGGGCACCTGCCCAGCCCACCCTTGGTCAAGCATCTTAAACCAAGGGCCTCGAACTAGGGCCCAGGGGCAAATCTAGTTTTCTTGAATTAATTCTAACATTTAAAAACTGGAAAAATTTCAGATAGAAACCCAGGTTTCTAGCTTTGTTTTTGACATGAAATAAGAAGATCTGGCCTCCTAGGTAATGTTCCCTCAGGGCAAAGCTCTTCCGGGGCTGAGTGGGAGCCCCCTCTGGATGGACCTCGTATCCCCAGCTGGCCACTGTCACCACCACTCTCTTAAGCTTCCCCCAGGCCCAGGCTCTCCCCTGGCCTCTCCTTGCCTGGCCCCTGGAGACACCTGAGTTTGCAGTCCTCCCTCTAGCCCCATGGAGCTTCACTGTTTCACAAGCAACATGAGGGCCACAGCCATGTGGAGCCTACCCTGACCCCCCGGGTGGGTGGGATAAATGCGCGGAGAGTGCAGCCCTAAAGGGGTTCATGGCATGCTCTCTGAAGTCAGCCAGGAAGGGTGGCTGTGGACAAGGACCAGGGCCAAGGGCTCTGGAAAGTGTCCCCTAGATGCCCTGTCTTCTGGCTCCAAAGCTGCCCTCTAACCTCTGCCCTTCTCCCACCTCCTCATGCATTGCTGCACCCAGGCTTTCAGCAAACCCTGGCCATGGGGGCCCGGTCCCAGGGTCAGCCCTGAGGCCACAGCCACAGGCCCCCGGCCAGCTCCGCCTCCGGCAGCTCCACCAGCTCAGTGTTGCTGTGGGGTGGCCAGACACTTCACAGTGAGAAACGGAGCCTCCAAGGGGATTGGGACTCGCCCAGGGTCACGCAGACTTAGAGAGCTTATAACTGAGGGCTGCTGGTCTCTCAGCTGGTCCCGAAGAGTAGACCATGTCCCACAGAGACAGGTCATCCTCAGGCAACGACAACCAGGAGAGCTGGGTGCAGAGCAGGTGAGTGCGTCACGGTGGGGTGGGTGCCCTGGGCAGGCGGGGTCAGGGAGAAGCCCCCAGAAGAGCAGGGTCTTGAAAGCTGAGGGCGTTGCTGCTGGTGAGTGGAGGGGAGGGGTTCCTGGTGGAGGCCCAGCCATGTGAGGGCCTGGAGGTGTGATGCAGAGTGGGGAACAGGCTCCCATGTCGAGGCAGGGGCAGCGGGAAGTGACAGGAGGGACCCTGGGAGCCCCTGGCCTCCCCTCCTCCTGTCTTGACCTCCTCTTCTCTATCTCCCCTCTTCCTGCACCCGAGGCCCAGGCCCTGAGCCGTCCCCTCCTCCACATCCTGCACTTCCATCTCATCCAGTCTCAGCTCAGATACGACATGGTTCCACTCCTGAAGTGGTGACTAAGTTTCTCACTACTGAGGGGCACCGTCATGACATGGCTTCCAAGTTAAAAAAGATTAAAATTGGAAAAAAAAATCCAGACTGCTAATGGTCTAAATGAGCATGAGGGTGAGAGCAGGTCCCTCTGGCTCCTACTGATGATGGAGCCCTGGTCCTGGAATGACAGAGAAGGATGATCTTGATGCACATGTGGCCCCTGTTTAATTCTTTCAGCTATTTGGTGTTTTATCCTCATAACATTTTTCTGAGCCCCTTTCTGTATTGGGCCCAGAGCCCTCACAGATCTCACAGGCTGGAGAGACAGAGTGTGATCACAGCACTGGGGGTCCCAGGTGAGGCCAGAGGGGCTGCAGGCGGGGATGGGGATCAAGAAAGGGCTTCATGGGGCTTCCCTGGTGGCACAGTGGTTGAGAGTCCGCCTGCCGATGCAGGGGACACGGGTTCGTGCCCCGGTCTGGGAAGATCCCACATGCCGTGGAGCAGCTGGGCCCGTGAGCCATGGCTGCTGAGCCTGCGCGTCCGGAGCCTGTGCTCCGCAACAGGAGAGGCCACAACAGTGAGAGGCTCGCGTACCACAGACAAAAAAAAAAAGAAAGAAAGAAACGGCTTCATGGAGGAGGTGATGTCTGAGCTGGGCCTCCAAGGATGAGCCATCATCCAGCCGGGGCCTGGCACAGAGCAGGAATCAAATACGTGATGAATGAATGAGTAAATGAATGGGCATCCCCCTAAGACAGAGTGATGGGGGGCAGCCACTCAGGCCGAGGCATGAAACACAGGGCGCCCTGTGGGGACAGAGAGCAGGGGCTACAGTGTGAGGCCTGCCTCACCCCTTTATGGGCATCTTGCCGCCACCAGAGCCTGTGTTCTGGCCGACTGGGAGCCCTCATCCGTCCTGGGCTCTGGGATCTGGCTCTTCGTTCCCCATTCCCCTGTTCTAGTTACCTGGACTTGGCCTCCTGCCCGCCTTGTCAGTCCCCTCCTCCCCCAGGAAGAGTCCTTCTAGGGCCCACTTTTCAAACACAAACCAACCACGTCCTCTACTGACTCACACTCCAAGCCAGTGTCCACCTGCCCTGCTCCCCCAGGGTCAGGGTCCAGGCTACTCAGGGCCCCCGCACCTCAGAGCGGTTACTCAGAGCGGCCAGTCCTCAGCCTGCTCACCCTGCCTGCCGTTCCCTCCGCAGAGATGCGATGAAGGCTCCTGTCCGTCCACAGCTCCAGGCCCCTCCGCCTCCTGCCCTCCCCATGCTCCCCGCGTGGTGCGCCCTCCCCATCATCCAGGACTGTGAGTAGAAACTCTCTCTTCTTTCTTTTTATTTTTTTTATAATTTTTTTTAATTTATTTATTTTATTTATTTTTGGCTGTGTTGGGTCTTCGTTGCTGCACAGGGGCTTTCTCTAATTGCGGCGAGTGGGGGCTACTCTTCATTGCAGTTCGCAGGCTTCTCATTGCGGTGGCTTCCCTTGTTGTGGAGCACAGGCTCTAGGCGCACGGGTTTCAGTAGTTGTGGCACATGGGCTCAGTAGTTGTGGCTCGCGGGCTCTAGAGCACAGGCTCAGTAGTTGTGGAGCACGGGCTTAGTTGCTCCACGGCATGTGGGATCTTCCCAGACCAGGGCTCAAACCCATGTCCCCTGCACTGGCAGGCAGATTCTTAACCACTGAGCCACCAGGGAAGCCCTGAAACTCTCTTTTAAATGGCAGTTGTCTCCTGATCTGCTGGCCTACTGACCTCAAATTTTCTACTAAACGTTCTATTTTAAACCAGCCTACGAGGCACTTTGCAGACACAGAGTAAACAAATGAAGAACAAATGAACTATATACCTTTTTACAATATCATCAAGTTTAATAATTTAATATGTATTAGAATTCCTTTTCCCATAAAATCACAGGCTCCATCCGGGTGGAGGGCATATAAAAATCACATGGACAGGACCAGACACTTGTGAGGTCCTAACTATCTGTCTCCCCAAACTGAGGGCTCAGGCCCAGGCTTGACCAAGTCCCAGTATCTGCCTTCACACTGTGAGTGGAATTTGGGTGGCTTTTCAAATTAAGATTTTACACTTGTCAGCTTAGCAAGGAAGCTGTCGGTTCCAAAGTCATCTTTCCAGCAATAATCAAGTTACACCACACATGAGACGGCCTGTTCCCTGAGCTATTTGATTAGAATCTACAGATATTAGCAGAAAAACAGTCAGTGCAGCATATTTCAAAACAAGCTGCATCTCTGAGAGAGAGTGAGGGTGGTGCCCCAGGAAGATATCAGCTCCAGACTCGTTTAGTCTGGAGCATCCATCTTCACATATTAGTTTCCAGAAAATCGCCCGGAGAGGAGAGTGGGATGGAGCTGAGTTTGGCTGTCACCCACGGAATGGAGGGCTGGTAACGTCAGACACCTGTGGTCCTGGGAGCAGCCAGACCCAAGGGAACCGCAAGAAATGTCCCCTCCAGGGCTGCTGTCCTGCTTAGGATAAGGCTCAGCGGCTGCAACAAAGGGCCCCACAGCCGAGTGGCAAACAGATTGGCATCCCTCACGCTGGGTCTGGAGGCAGACAGTTCAGGGCTGGACCAGGAAGGCCCTGTCCCTGATGCACTGTCATCCCAGAGGAGTTGGACCAACTGACCCCAGAACCCGCGGGAGGGGTGGGCCCCCAACACCTTGATCTAGGGCTCCGGGCCTGAGAGTAAACATCCCCTGTCCCAACCCCTGCCCCCTGCCTGGTGTGCAGTGACAGGGTCGCAGGAAACCCACACCCGGCCTGGGGCGGGGGGCGGGCACTGTGCTTGCTGACACCCAGGACCGTCACTGGCCCCTCCCCTCTGGGCATGACCCCCACTCCTCCTCGGGGAGGGACCCAGGGCCCCCAGCCCACACATCCCTGTCGCGGCGACTTTCCCCCTGCCACCCCTGGGGCATCTCAGGCCCCAGAAAGGAGCCACAGCGGCATGGTGACCACGGTGAGTGGCTGCAGGCCACCCCACCCCACCCCGAGACCTGAGCGTGGTCATCTGAGAAGTGACCCACCAGCGCCCCCGACCCAGGCTCCCCGTTTCACAGGACAGGTTCTCCTGCCGAGGTCCTGGAGGGGGATGTCGAGCAGGGGTGACTGAGGCCTGTGAATCTGTGGGCCAGAGAGATCTTTCCCAGGAGCCCAGGCACAGCTAGGCCAGGACGAATCCATCCCTCCCCTCCCTTACCCCATGGAGTGAGGATAAAGCCCCAGTGACCCCCAAGAAGAGACATGACACCCAGAGGGCTAGAGCATCCACAGAGCGGGGACGGAGTGTCCACCTCATTCCCCCAGAGAGAACGATGTCTTCACCGGGGCCACCAGGCTGGCCCACGTCCCCACAAACATCCAGCCTCAGTGAACCAGCCAGACAGAAAACTCTCTTCCAGGGTCCCCTGTGTTTATAGACCCAGGCTCGGGGGAAGCGGGCTGGCCCGAGGGAGGACGGATGTGCCCAGCGCTGGACACTCCCTGCCCGCCCCCTGCCCACCCCCTGTCCCCCTCCTGCGCCCTGTGGTCTCACCCCTCAGGAACCCTCCTCTCCAGGCTCCCAGCAGCCACATTTCCCACCTCAGCCCCATCACTCTCCAATTCAATGTGCCTGTTTCCCCGCCGGGTGAAGAGGAGGGTGAATGCCCGGCACCGGTGTTTCCACCAGTGTAGACAGGGCTTCCCTTCTCTTCCTGGCTGGGGTCTGGCCAGACACCGGGTAGTTTCCAGCTGTGCGGGTCTCAGGCACCAAACAGCAGGGAGCAGCCCTGATACCCGCGCCTGCAGCGCCGCCTGCTGGTCTCTCCGTCCTCCCGTCGGGCACAGTCTTCACCTTCCCCGCTGCCTCGGATGGTCCGTCTCCTCACTGTCCAGCCATCACCCCCAGCTCCACACCCCTCGTCCAGCCTCAGGGATGACCCAGGACCCTCCCTGGGCTCCCCCGCCTGCCCACCCTTGGTCGCTGTCCTCAATCCACCTGTGCAGACAGGTGAGGGTTCCCTCCAGAGGCTCCCAACCGCTTCAGCCCAACATCCTCCCCGAGGTCGGCCCTATGTCCTGTCGGATGTTCCACCATCACCAAGCCCCCAGCTCCATGGCAAGGGCAGGTATCAGGCCTGCTGCATGCACTGCTGTGTGCCCTGCTGTATACACAGGCATGACCCTGCCCCAGGACGCAGGAAAGGTGGCCCTCCTGCGGGATGCGGGGAGGTGTGACTGACCACAGGGAGCCCTGGCTGTGCTCGCACCCTCCTGGGAAGGACACTTCAGCGTGGTCCCTGGAATGACCGGGAGGTCGGCCAGCAGCGCCCCCACCCAACCTCACTGTCACCACAAGAAACAAAAGACGCCCCCATGCAGAAAGATGGAACATCATCAGCCTGATGCTGTCCTGAGCAAGGCTGGGAACTGGGCTGCTGTAGTGGGTTGAATGGGGGCCCCCCAAAAGTTACGTCCATGTCTTGCCCCCCAGAATCTGAGAATGGAACCTTATTTGGAAGCAGGGTCTTTGCAGGTACAAATAGTTACGGATCTGGAGCTGAGGTCATCCTGGGTCAGGGTGGCCCTAAATCCATGACAGTGTCCTTCTAAGAGACAAGAGGAGAGACAGAGAGGAGACAGCAGGTGAAGATGGAGGCAGAGATGGGAGAGATGTGGTCACAAGCCCAGGGATGCCTGGAGCCCCCAGAAGCTGGAAGAGGCAGGAAGGACCCTCCCCTGGAGCCTCCGGAGGGAGCGCGGCACTGGGACACCTTGATGTGAGATGTCTGGTCTCCAGGACTGAGGGGACAGGTTTCTGTTGTTCTGAGCCTCAGTTTGTGGCCGTTTGTCACAGCTGCCCCAGGAAGCTAATGCAGCTGGTGAGCAGCTCCCTGCCCAGATCTAAACCCTCTCTCCTCCCGTTAGAGGCAGCCCCCTGCACCTGTGCTGTCTGCACAAACCATGTGGTTCACGCCGAACCCCGGCTCCCCTTCTGGGCACTGGCACTTTGGAGGGTGAGGGCAGACGACACCACGTGACCAGCCCCCAGCCGGGTGCCAAGTCTCTAATGAGCTTCCCCGGGGGGACGAGGGTGGGGGTAACTGTGATGGTTCTGCCCTTCCTCGCTGGGGGAAGAGACACCCTAGAGACCCTCGAGGGAAGGAGGGGGCATGGAGGGTCATGACGTGTCTGGAGCAGGGGCCCTCCCACCCGTGCACCCCTACTGTGCACCGAGACCCATCTCAGCCGTGAGCACACAAACTGCCGAGTCCTGTGAGCCTCCCAGCAAGTCCCTGAAGGTGAGGGCAGCCCTGCAGACCCCACCCCTTTCCTCCACATCTAGTAGATGGAAGACCCACTTCTCCTTGCCATTCCAGAAGCGGTTCTGGAGCTGCTCTGGGAGTGGCTCTGGGGTTTTGCAGGCTGAGCCCCTGTTGCTATGCCCCCACTTCTCCACAGGAACATCCAGAATAAGCTGTTTGCTCTGTTGCCTGAATGCGCCCCCGCCCAATATTCTCAGCAAAGAATCGGAGAGGACGCTCATTCACATGCCCCTTGCAGCGCACAGGGCTCTCGTGGGCAGGCACCCAGCAGCCCGTGGGGCTCACGTGGGAAGACCCCTCTCAAGGCACAGGGCCCATCTTTACAGGCCCCCCGACAGGCTCAGTACACAGGAACCGTGCACATACCCCTCGTTGCAGAGTATCCCCAGCCCACCTGTTGGTCAGAGCAGGACCTGAACTAACAAACAGCAGCTCCTGGATAGGTCTGTGACCCTGGGCTTCACTCACGCGCCTCCCTCCACCGGGTCTTCCAGAGGCTTCCGCTGCCTCTGGGGCACTGGGCTCCTGTCTCCACTCACCACCCCTCCTCTCCCTGACTCCTGGGTTCTTCTCAGTAGGAGAGGGTCTTCTTGAAATTGTCTCCCACTCATGGGCCAGATAAAATGATTAGAAAACAAGCCAGAGCTACAGCCCCATGTCCATCCTGATCCTCAAGACACCTGTTCCTTGGACTTGGCCAGTGCAGCAAGACCCATTTTCTGCAATTACAAGCCCCTGATGGGCGAGGATTGGCTGACCTGGGCAGCCTGACCCGGCCAGCCAGCCCTCCCCAGGCGTGCCTGGGTTGAGCTCTCTATAGACACCCTCTCCGGGCAGCAAGAGCACCCGCAGCTGTACCTGAAGCCATACTCTCTGCCCCATCAGCCACCGCGGGGCTGGGCTTGTGGGAGGGAGTGAGGGGCCGCGGGCTTGTGGCTGGCCCGGTCTGAGTGGGGCTCTGCTGGACCTTCCACAGGAGTTGCTGGGCTGCTACCTGCTAAGGAAGAGGATGTGTCGCCCATACCTGCCATTGGAAGTTCTCCCCAGGCAGAGGTGAGGAAGCAAGAAAAAAGGCAGTGGGGGTCAGGAGAGGAGGGATAGCTCAGGTAGGTAAATGGAAAGCTTCCAGAAGAGCACCCGGGGCCAGGGCCGTCCTACATGGCCTGCGGGAGCCAACTCAGTAAGCGTGCTGTCACTGGCGTGCTGCAAGCCCTTTCCTCCAGCCTGTAAGGTCCTTGCACAGATTTAGGTTTGCTTCCCTGCGAAGGGTGGATAAAGTCCAGGAGCAGCTGGCCTGGGGGTCAGCTAAGGTTTACTCAGAGACGCCGCCGCACCAGCTTTCCAATGAGGACGCTCCTTGGGGTGGGGAGAGCTGCTGGCTGCATGAGAGAAAACTGCCCACCTCTGACCAGCTTGAGACTTGTTCATCAGTGTAGCAAGTGTCCTGATAGGCTTTTCATCTGTGTAACTGCCAGGGTGAATGGTGACATTAAAGGTGAATGGTGACATCAAAGGTCCTGAATCAAGACTGAAAACTTACCACCTGCAGAGGCTGTGTGCAGCCGGCACCCTTAGGGATGGGTTTCCGACTTGACCACCAATATTCTGGTGCCCAGCCACTGCTTTATGACTTCTGGGGGCCCAGTGCTGGCTCTAAGGGTTCCACAATCCAGCCTCTGTCTGCCTTTAGTGAGACCCACACTTCCAGGATCCTACAGAGCAGGGTCTGTGTGACTGTTCTGTGGCTTCTCTAACAAATGACCACAAGCTGGGTGGTTTAAAACAACAGGAATTCATCCTCCCCCAGTCCTGGAGACCAGACATCTAAGATCAAGGTGTCGCAGGGCTGAAGTCCCTCCAGAGGCTTCAGGGGAGGATATTTCCTGCCTTTTCCAGCTTCTGGGGGCTCCAGGTGTCCCCAGGCTTGTGGCTGCATCCTTCCCGTCTCTGCCTCCATCTTCACGTGGCTTCTCCTCTGTGTCTGGGTCTCTCCTCTTTTGTCTCTTATAAGGATGCTGTCATTGGCTTTAGCGCCACTCTAACCCAAGATGACCTCATCTCAAGATCCTTAACTATATCTGCAAAGACCCTTTCCCCAAATATGGTCCTGTTCATGTATTCTGGGGGGACACATCCTTTGGGGCCACCATTCAACCCATTGTCTGTGTATGAAACAACCCTCTCATTTTAGGAGATTACCAAGGTCCCATATAGACTGACACAGACAGTAGCCATGTGGGTGGGGGTCTGGGGAGAATGAGGACCCTGGAATCACCTGGAAAGGATCAAGGTCTGCCTTCATCAGAAGGTGAGCTCTTCCACTATGGGCCCATGAAAACAGCCACTCCATCCTGTCTGTGGAAAGGGGCCCAATGCCGAGTCCAGAAGTGGTTACCTTGCAAAGCTGGCTCTTCTGGGATTTCATCATCAATAGCATCATGTAACCAATAACTACGGGCTTGGAGGAATCGCTTTCTGGTGTGTGATGACGGCACTGTCACTTTAGTCTCAGCAAGCCTAGAATAGGAATGTTTGAAGGAGAAGAGTTTGGGAGATTGTGAAGCTTGGTTGTCAAGGAAACCGAGCAGGTTTGCCAAGGTTGTCAAGGAAACTGCTTTGAAGCACCATCACCTGAGTGGTGGTCTCAGCGTGAGCTGTGGTTTGAGAAAAGTATGATGAGATTAAGCCTTACTTTCTGTAACAGCTGGGGAGGGGTTTGTAAAGCACCTTGGCTTTTAGGGCAAAGGTTCGTTGCTGGAACAAAGGGTCTCCTCAGATGGGCTGAGGCCCAAGGTGTCTCTGTCCCTTCATGCAAGAGACCAGGGCAGGCGCGTGTCAGGGCCCAGGCTCTGTCCCCCTTGCTTCTCCTCCCCGCTTCCAGGTGGAGAGCTCCAACCAGCAGGGTGGGGTGACCACGTGGGCACCAAGCCCTCCGGCCTAGGATGCAGACTGGCCAAGGCCCTCACCCCCTCCACCACTTCCCCTCGGTAACAGGAGATACTGCGCCCCAGCTGCAAGGGGTGAGAAGGCTGGGAGGTGCAGGGGGGCCATGAGCGGGAGAAAGGAAAATGGGTTCTGGTGGGCAGCTGGGCGGCTCTGCTGTGAGGGTCGCCCGGACACCAGTACACAGTCCTGGACGCTGAGAAGAGATTGTGGGCTCATGCAGAGCAGATCAGGTACTCCAAGTCCATCTTGGGGGCTCACTGGCTGGCACATCCTCTCCAGCTCACTCAGCCCCACGAGAGTCCAGCCTTGGGACCCAAGCCTGCTCAGGCTCCAGGGATGTAACAACAGCCCAGGTCATCAAGGACTGAGAGGATAGAGTCGCATTTTTTTTTTCTTTTTCTTTTTAATTATACTAAATAATGTAAGTCAACATCAGAAAGACAAATATCATATGATATCACTTATAGTTGGAATCTAAAAATACACACCCTTGAACAAATTAAGAACACATAAAGTGATTCAGGGACTTAGAAAGCAAACAAATTGTTACCAAAGGGACATAAGGGGTCAAGGAATAAATAGGAGATTGGGATTAACAAATACAAACTATTTCATATAAAACAGATATTCTGCAAAGATCTATGTATACCAAGGAAGTGCTATCAACCCTCTTTAATAACATATATGGGAAAAGAAGCTGAACATGCACAGATATACGTATATGTATAACAAAAATATTCTCTATACCTACAACAAACACAACACTGTATATCAATGTTACTCCAATAAAAAATAAAAATTAATCTAGGGCTTCCCTGGTGGCGCAGTGGTTGAGAGTCCGCCTGCCGAGCGGCTGGACCCGTGAGCCACAGCTGCTAAGCCTGCGCATCCAGAGCCTGTGCTCCACAGTGGGAGAGGCCACAACAGTGAGAGGCCCGCAAAGAAAAAAAAAAAAAAAAAAAAAAAAAAAAAAAAAAAAAAAAAAAAAAAAAAAAAAATTAATCTAATTTAAAAAGTGGTAATGAGGGCTTCCCTGGTGGCGCAGAGGTTGAGAGTCCGCCTGCCGATGCAGGGGACGCGGGTTCGTGCCCCGGTCTGGGAGGATCCCACGTGCCGCGGAGCGGCTGGGCCCGTGAGCTATGGCCGCTGAGCCTGCGCGTCCGGAGCCTGTGCTCCACAACGGGAAAGGCCACAACAGTGAGAGGCCCACATACCACAAAAAAAAAAAAAAAAAAAAAAAAAAAGTGGTAATGAGACACAAGATTTGGGTGTTTGTTCCAGCACATTCCACTCTGATTTACAAGCCCCATACTGGATTTCCTAATGCTCTAATTGCCAGGGTAACAAGAGTTGGGCCCAAGGAAATCCTGCTCCTTTTTTCCCACAAAAGAAACCTCAAAACAATTGCTTCTAGGCACTTAAGATTCACAAGGTCATCTGGGCTCTAAATGATACCTGCCATCAATAAATGTCCATGCTTAAGTGTTCGAAAATAACTGAAAACAAGGCAGACCTTCAAGAAGGCAATTTCAACAGGTAAATTCTACTCACACTGTTTATGAATGAAAACAGCCCATAAGAACAGGCTCAACATAGCAATTAGCAGAGACATGCAAATCAAAACTACGATGAGTGATCACCTTGCTTCAAAAATCAACCATGAGGACTTCCCTGGTGGCACAGTGGTTAAGAATCCGCCTGCCAATGCAGGAGACACGGGTTCAACCCCTGGTCCGGGAAGATCCCACATGCCGCGGAGCAACTAAGCCCGTGCACCACAACTACTGAGCCTGCACTCTAGAGCTCGTGAGAAACAACTACTGAGCCCGTGTGCCACAACTACTGAAGCCCACATGCCTAGAGCCCGTGCTCCCCAACAAAGAGAAGCCACCTCAGTGAGAAGCCCATGCACCGCAACGAAGAGTAGCCCCCGCTCGCTGCAACTAGAGAAAGCCCGCATGCAGCAACGAAGACCCAATGCAGCCAAAAATAAATTTTAAAAAAGTTTTTAAAAAATCGACAATGAATACATGGTGTAGAGGGCATGGAGAAAATGAAACCCTTTTATAGTGAGATGTAAATGGTAACAGCCACTATAGAGAACATTATGGAAGTGAGTTTTAAAAGCTAAAGATAGAGCTTCCATATGATGCGGTATCGCTACCCCTAAGAGTATATGCGGTGAAAAGCAGAATTCGAAAGGACATGTGCACCCATGTGTGCACTGCAGCACCATTTACAAGAGCCAAGACATGATGGCAAACAAACTGTCCATGGCCAAATGAACAGATTAAGAAGTGATACATGTACAGAATGGAATATGACTCAGCCATATAAATGAATGAAATAATGTCAATTGCAGGCACATAGATAAACAGGGAGATAATCATGTTACATAAAGTAAGAGTCAGAAAGATAAGCATTATATGATAACACTTATAGGTGGAACCTAAAAATACACACGACTGAAAAAATCGAGAACATATAAACAGACTGACTTAGAAAATAAACAAATGTTTACCAAAGTGGACAGAACCGGTCAAGGGATAAATTAGGAGGATGGGATTAACAAACACAAACTATTTCATATAAATCAGATATTCAACAAGGATCTATGTATACCAAGGAAGAGTTATCAACACCCTCTAAGAACCTAATTGGGAAAAGAACCTGAACATGCGTAGATATAAGAATATGTATAACTGATAACGATTCTCTATAGCTACAACCTACATAATGTATATCAATGTTACTCCAATAAAAAATAAAAATTAATCTAATTTAAAAAGTGGTAAAGAGACACAAGAGTTGGGTGTTTCTTCTGGCACATTCCACTGTAACTTACAAACCCCAAACAGGATTTCCCCTAAGGCTCTGGTTGCCAGGGTAAAAGAGGTGAACCCAAGGAAATCCTGCCACCTTGTGGCCATATCCAGCAAAGGCAACCTCAGAAGGATTACATATAGGCACTTAATATTCACAAGGAATGCTGAGCTCTAAATGATACATGCCCGCAAAAAATGTCCAGGCCTAAGTGTTCGAAAATAACTGAAAACAAGGCAGATTTTCAAGTAGCAATATCAACAGGTAAATTCTACTCACACTGTTTATGAAGAAAAACAGCTCATAAAACATTCTCAACAGAGCAATTAGCAGAGACATGAAAATCAAAACTAAAACGAGGGATCACCTTGTACCAGTCTAAAACGCCATCATGAAATTTACAATGAAAAAATGGTGGAGAGGGTATGGAGAAAAAGGAAATCCTTTTATGGTGCTGGTGGGATGTAAATGGTAACAGCCCCTGTAGAGAACAATATGGAAGTGGCTTTTAAACATAAAAATAGAGCTACCATATGATCTGCCAGTGCTACCCCTAAGAGTATATGCAGAGAAAACCAGAATTTGAAAGGACACATTCAGCCAAGCCTGCACTGCAGCACCATTTACAATACCCAAGATGTGGAGACATACAAAATGTCCATGGACAGATGAACAGATAATAAAAAAGTGATACACATACAGAATGGAATATGACTCAGCCATGTAAAAGAATGAAACAATGCCATCTGCAGGAACATAGAAAAACCTAGAGATAATCATACTAAGTAAAGTAAGTCTGAATCAGAAAAACAAATATTATATGAGATAACCTCAAGGTGGAATCTAAAAAGACACACCATTGAAATAACTGAGAAAACATAAACAGACTCAGGGACTTAAAAAGCAAACATATGGCTACCAAAGGGGACAGAAGGGGTAAAGGGATAAATTAGAAGGATGGGTAACAAACTATTTCATATAAAACAAATATTCAACATGGATCTATGCATACCAAGGAAGGGCTATCAACACTGTCTAATAAGCTGCATACCAAGGAAGGGCTATCAACACTGTCTAATAAGCTATGTGGGAAAAGAAGCCGAACATAACTCCATATTTGTATATGGATCACTGAAACTGATTCAGTATACCTACAACATACCCAACATTGTGTATCAGTGTTACTCCAACAAAAAATTAAAATTTATCTAATAAAAAAGTGGTGATGAGAACCAAGATTTGGGTGTTTGTTCTGGCACATTCCTCTCTAATTTACAAACCCCAGAGAGGATTTCCCCGAAGGCTCTGGTTGCCGGGGTAACCAGAGATGAACCCAAGGAAATCCTGCCACCTTGTGGCCATTTCCAGCAAAAGCAAGCTCAAAATGATTGCTTAGGGGCACTTAATATTCACAAGGACTGCTGTCCTCCAAATGGTACTTGCCCTCAGAAAATGTCCAGGCCTACATGTTCGAAAATAATTGAAAACAGGGCAGACTTTGAAGAAGGCACTTTCAACGTGTGGAGGGATCACCTTGCACCAGTCTAAAAGGCCATCACCAAATTTATAATGAAAAAAAAGGTGGAGAGGGCACGGAGAAAAGGAAATCCTTTTACGGTACTGGTGGGATGTAAATGGTAACAGCCACTGTAGAGAACAATATGGAAGTGCCTTTAAACGTAAAAGTAGAGCTACCACATGATCTGGCAGTGCAACCCCTAAGAGTATATGCAGAGAAAACCAGAATTTGAAAAGACACATGCACCCAAGTATGCACTGCAGCACCATTTACAAGAGCCAAGACATGGAGGCAAACAACATGTCCAGATGAATGGATAGAGAATAAGTGATGCATGTATGCAATGGAATATAACTCAGCCATGTAAAAGAATGAAATAATGCCATTTGCAGGAACACAGATAAACCCAGAGATAATTAAACTAGTGAAGTAATTGAGAATAAGAAAGACAAATATCATAAGATACCACTTACCGGAGGAATCTAAAAATGCACACGAATAAAATAACTGAGAAATCATAAACAGTCTCAAAGACTTAAAAAAAAAAAAATTGGGCTTCCCTGGTGGCGCAGTGGTTAAGAATCCGCCTGCCAAGGCAGGGGACACAGGTTCGAGCCCTGGTCTGGGAAGATCCCACATGCCCCGGAGCAACAAAGCCCGTACGCCACAACTACTGAGCCCGCACTCTACAGCCCCTGAGCCACAACTACGAACCCGTGTGCCACAACTAATGAAGCCCGCGTGCCTAGAACCTGTGCTCTGCAACAAGAGAAGCCACCGCAATGAGAAGCCCGAGCACTGCAACAAAGAGTAGCCCCTGCTTGTGGCAACTAGAGAAAGCCTGTGCACAGCAATGAAGACCCAATGCAGCCAAAAATAATAAATAAATAATAAAAAAAATTAAGGTTACCAAAGAGGAAAGAAGAGGGCAAGGGATAAATCCTGAAGATTGGAGTAACAAACACAAACTCTTTCATATAAAATAGCTAATCAACAAAGATGTATATATATACCAAGGGATATCTATCAATACTCTTTAATAACCTATATGAAACAAGAATCCAAAGATGATTAGATATATATGTATGTATAAATGAGAATCTTTGTGCACACCTACAACACAAATAACGTTGTATATCAGTGTTACTCCAATAAGAAATAGAAATTAATTTAATAAAAATTAAATTAATGAGACACGACCTAATGAGACACGAACTATTGGGTGTTTGTTCTGGAAATTTCCACTCAAATTACAACCCCAACATAGGACTTCTACTAAGGCTCTGGCAGCCGGACTAACCAGACTTAGCCAGAAGAAATCCTGCCACCTTGTGGACACTTCCGGCAACAACCTGAAAACTATTGCTTATGGGCATTTAATATTCACAAGAACTGCTGGGCTCTAAATTACACCTGCCCTCAAAAAATGTCCAGTGGCAAGTAAACGAAAATAATTAAAAACAGAGCAAACTATCAAGAAGAAAATATCAACAAGTAAATACAACTCACACTGTTTAAAAAAAAAGAGCACATGAAATGATGCTCATCACGGCAAATTATTAGAGACACGCCAATGAAAACGACAGAGAGATACCCCCACGCACCAGTCAAAATGGCCATTATCAAAAAGACTACAGACAGTAATTACGAGAGTGAGAGTTCAGAAAATGGGACCCTCCTATGGTGTTGGTGGGATGTAATTGGTAGCAGCCATTATAGAGCACACTATGGACGTGCCTTTAAAAGGTAAAAACAGAGCTACCATATGATCTGGCAGTCCCACTTTTAAGAGTATATGTGTTGAGCAGACGTAGAGAATGGACTTGAGGACACGGGGAGGGGGAAGGGTAAGCTGGGAACAAGTGAGAGAGTGGCATAGACATATACACACTACCAAATGTAAAACAGATAGCTAGTGGGAAGCAGCCTCACAGCACAGGGAGATCAGCTCGGTGCTTTGTGACCACCTAGAGGGGTGGGATGGGGAGGACGGGAAGGAGACACAAGAGGGAGGGAATATGGGGATATATGTGTACATATAGCTGATTCACTTTGTTATAAAGCAGAAACTAACACACCATTGTAAAGCAATTATACTCCAATAAAGATGTTAAAAAAAAAAAGAGTAAAACCAGAATTTGAAAAGACACGTGCACCCAAGCGTGCACTGCAGCACTATTTACAATAGCCAAAACATGGAAGTAAACAACATGTCCATCAACAGATGAATGGATAAAGAAGTGATACGTGTACACATGGAATATGACTCTACCATGAAAAAAATGAAATAATGCCATTTGCAGTCACCTATGGACCTAGAGATAATCTTAGTAAGTTAAGTAGGTTAGAAAGAGAAAGACAAATATCCTAAGGTGTCACTTATAGCTGGAATCTATAAATTCATACAACTGAACTAATTACAAAACAGATACAGACTCACAGACTTAGAAAAACAACTTATGATTATCAAAAGGAAAGGTGGGGGAGGGATAAATTAGGAGGCTGGGATTAACACATATACACTAATACATACCAAATAATTAATCAAAAAGGACCTACTGAAAAGTACAGGAACCTCTTCTGAACACACGGTAATAACCTATATGGGAAAAGAACCCGAAAAAGAATAGACATATATCCATGTAGAACCGAATCAAGGTCCTCTACACCTAAAACAAACACAACATCGGAAATCACTCTACTCCAATATAAAATAAAAATGAAATAACAAAAAAAAAAAAAAAAAAAAAGTTGGGCCTGAAGAAATGGTGCCTCCTATGGCCGTTTCCCATAACAACAACTTTAAAACCAGCAGTGATGGACACTTCATATTCACAAGGCCTGTGGGACTGTAAGTAAAAAAACACCTGCCCTCAAGAAATGTCCTGGGATAGGTCATCGAAAAAGAATTCAAAACAGGGCAGACGTTCAAGAAGCCAATTTAAGGAGGTAAGTTTTACTCACACTGTTAAAAAAAAAAATCACATGAAAAGATTTCAACATCACTAAATATTACCGAAATGCAAATCAAAACTACAATGAGGTATCACCTCACACTGGTCAGAATGGCCACTGTCAAAAAGTCTATAAACAATAAATGCTGGAGACAGTGTGGAAAAAAAGGGAACCCTCCTACACTGATGCTGGGAATGTAAACTGGTAACAGCCACTATGGCAGACAGTGTGGAGGTTCCCTAAACAATTAAAAGGAGGATGAAATTAGAATACTCCCTAACACCATACACAAAAATAAACTCCAAATAGATTAATGATCTAAATGTTAAGGATGGATACTATAAGACTCTTGAGGAAAATATAAGCAGAACACGCTTTGACATAAATCACAGCAAGTTCTCTAGTGATCCACCTCTTAGAATAATGAAAACTAAAACAAAAATAAACAAATGGGACCTAATTAACCTTCAAACCGTTTGCACAGCAAAGGAAACCATAAACAAAAGAAAAACTTCAGAATGGGAAAAATTACTAGCAAAAGAAAATACCCACAAGGAATTCACCTTCAAAACATACAAACAACTCATGAAGCTCAATATCAAAAACAAACAACAACAACAACAAAAAACACAATCAAAAGAAAGGGCCAGGGCTTGCCTGGTGGCGCAGTGGTTGAGAGTCCGCCTGCCGATGCAGGGGACACGGGTTCGTGCCCCGGTCCGGGAAGATCCCACATGCCACGGAGCAGCTGGGCCCATGAGCCATGGCCGCTGAGCCTGCGCGTCCAGAGCCTGTGCTCCGCAACGGGAGAGGCCACAACAGTGAGAGGCCCGCGTACCAGGAAAAAAAAAAAAAAAGGGCCAAAGAGCTAGGTGGACATTTCTGCATAGAAGGCATACAGATGGCCAGAAAGCACATGAAAAGATGCTCAGCATCACTAATTATTAGAAAAATGCAAATCAAAAGTCCAATGAGGGATCACCTCACACCGGCCAGAATGCTCATCATCAAAAAATCTATAACAATAAATGCTGGAGAGAGTGTGGAGAGAAGGGAACCCTCCTACACTGTTGATGGGAATGTAAATCAGTACATCCAGTATGGAGAACAGTATGGAGATTCTTTAAGATACTAAACATAGAAGTACCATATGAGCTAGCAATCCCACGCCTGGGCTTAGATCCAGAGAAATCCAAAAATTTTAAAAACCCCTGTGCCCCAGTGATCATGGCAGCACCAGGTACAATAGCCAAGACACGGAAGCAACCTAAGTGTAGAAGGACAGATGAATGGATAATGAAGATGTGCTACACAGGCACAATGGAATATTACTCAGCCATAAAAAAGGATGAAATAATGCCATTTTCAGGCACATGGACGGAAGTAGAGATGATCATACTGAGTGAAGTAAGTGAGACAGGGAAAGACAAGTATATAATATCACTTCTAGGTGGAATCTAAAAATGGATACAAATGAACTTCTTCATGAAACAGAAACAACCTGGAAGACCTAAAAAAGAAATTTATGGTTACCAAATGGGAAAAGTTGGGGGCAGGGAGAAATTAGCAGGTTGAGATTAACATATGCACGCTATTTATAAAATAATCAACAAAGGCCCACTGTATGGCACAAGGAACCCTACTCAACAGTCTAATAACTGATATGGGAAAAGAACCTGGAAAAGAACATATATACGTCTATGTATAAGTGAATCAAGTGGCTGCACACCTTTAAAAAACCCACAACACTGTGAATCACCTATATACTCCAATTCAAAATAAACTTTAAAAAAAGAGAGAGAGAAAAGAAATGCTGAATCTATTCCCCTCAGTCCTTGGGTCCTGGGATGGTGTCACTGCGTGGGACCTGAGCAGGCTTTGTCTCAAGGCTGGACTGTCATGGGGCTGAGTGAGCTGGCGAGGACGTGCCAGCCAGTGAGGCCCCCGGAAGGACCTGGTGTGTCTGTCCTCCTCTGCATGAGCCCACAATCTCCAGGTTCAGTCAGGCCCTCCTACAGCGAAAGCAAGCCTAGCGCATCCAAAGGATGGTGGAGCCTCGGAGCTGGAAGAGCTCTGAAAAGTGCCCTGGGTTCCATGTCTCCTGGTGGTGAGCCCCCACCTCCAGCTTCCTTCCTTAGGGTCGCCCCACCTACGGATGACAGCACCCTCAGCAGAGTGGTGTTACAGGAGTTGGGATTTGTCCGGTGGGCAAGGAGTTAGGGGGAAGAAGTAATGTCACACAAGCCTTGGGTGTTTCTTCAGGCACAGTCCACTCTAACTGAAAACCCAGGTACAGGACATTCCCTAAGGCTCTGGTTGCCCAAGTAACCAGAGTTGGGCATGAAGAAATGCTGCCACCTTGTGGCCGTTTCCCATAACAACAACTTTAAAACCGGTGCTGACGGACACAATCTTCACAAGGCCTGCAGGGCTCTAAATGTCACCTGCCCTCAATAAATGCCCTGGGGTAAATCATCGGAAAAGAATTCAAAACAGGGCTGACTTCCAAGAAGCCAGTTACAAGAGGTAAATTTTACTCACACTGTATAAAAAATAAGCTGGAAAATGGAAATGGATAGATACCCAACATCACTAATTACTAAAGAAATGCAAATCAAAAGTGCAATGAGGTATCACCTCCCACCAGTCAGAATGGCCATCGCCAACAAATATCTACAAAGAATAAATGCTGGACAGGGCATGCGGAAAAGGGAATCCTCCTACACTGTTGGTGGGATCCAAATTGGTACAGCCACTGTGGAAAACAGTATGGAGGTTCCTCATAAACCAAAACATGGAGTTCCCATTGGATCTGGTAATCCCACTCCTGGGCTTAGATCTGGAGAAAATCATGATTCGAAAGGACATGTGCACACCTATTTTCAGGGCAGCATTATTTACAATAGCCAAGACAGAGAAACCACCAAATCATCCACTGACAGAAAAATGAAGATGTTGTACAGATATAAAATGGAATACTACTCAGTCCTGGGGGCCGGGGGGTGGAGCCAGGATATGGGTGCCTGGGCCTCTGACCAGCAGGTGAGAGCAAGGAGGAAGACCAGTCCTGAGGGAAGGGGTTCACTGAAGTCTGTGAGCCCCGGTGCCCTGATGGGATTCATTCCCAGTGGGGACATGAGCGGGGCCTGAAGTGGTTCTGTTTTCCACCTGGGCCCCTTTGATGAAGCCATGGCAGCGCTGGGCCCAGAAGTCTCCTGGCGGTGTTTCAAACTGTCATAGGAGTTTTACAAACGAACAAGATAATGAAGCTGAGCCCCTGAGAGCCACTCCTTTCTGGCTCTGAGTTGCTTCTATCGGGACCACTGTCACCTGCACATAATCTGCTATGACCCACCTGCTGCTTCTTCCTCTCTGCGATGATTCCAGTGACATTTCCAGTCTGGACCCCTCTCCAAGGCCAGACGCCTCTGTCCAGCCACTGCATCCCCATCTCACCCTGGGGCTAACAGGCCCCTCAGAGGGCTGGGATCCTGCAGCTCCCCACACCCAGGAGGCACCCACCTCCCCTGGTTGCTGAGCCCAGACACCTGCTGTAACCGAGCAGGACCCTATGGGGCATTCCCGGGACAGACCCCTCTACCATATCCTCTGTTCTAACTCTTCTCTGAAGTACCTAGATAATAGTATTTGATGCACACTTCCCGAGTTGTTTTACAGATGCTAAACCCACCACCAAATGGAAGAAATTAACTACTTGATGATCATGAACACGTAGCCCCAGAGCTACTGGTGCCTAAGAATTTACAACGTTAACCGTCGTTACCTCACCAACAGCCAGAGAATTGTGCACCAGCTGATAACCTCACCTGGCCTTTAAAATTGCTTTGCTGAAACCCTTCAGGGAGTTCAGGGTGTTTACAGCACAAGCCACCTGTCCTCCTTGCACTGGCGCTTTTACAATTAACACTGCACTTTCCTTGACCACAGCCTGGTGTCAGTAGACTGGCTTTACCATGCATGGCACGTGGAACCAAGCTTGGTTCGGCAACACTGGGGTCTCCAGGCTCCCAGTGCCCTTGTGCCCCAGACTGTCAGCTCCTCCTCCAGAGTCTATGGCCAGTCCCCACGCTAATTCCCCTCTACACCCACAGCCCCGGCCCAAGCCCCATCTTGGGCCTGATTCCTCCATCAGGCCCTGACAAAGCCCTGCCCCTGTAACAGGGAAGAGCTCAATCATACTCCAAGTTCGATCTGTTTCTTTGACTTTAGCCTTTGCTTTTCGTTGCTTTTGTTATTATAATCATACAGAATGGCCTGCCTCAGGGAACCCTGCCCCTCTGCCAGAATGTTAAACCAAAGTGCCTTTGTACATCCTGACCCTGTCCACCTGTGGATGGCTGCAAGAAAGAAGAAATTAACACATCCCCTCCCCGAGGCTGGCCATTCCAGGGGACATTTGAAAATATTATGGCCTTTTTACTTTACTTCCTCATATCCTCCCCTCTCTATTCTATAAAAGAAACTGGCATCCAAACCCCGGTAAGATGGTTTTTCAGAGAAACGAGTCTGCCATCTTCTCGGTCTACCAGCTTTCCAAAAAAGTTGTATTCCTTGCCTGAACACCTTGTCTCTGATTTACTGGCCTGTCATGCAGCAAGCAGAGCCAGCTTAGACTCAGTAACACCCACATGGTGCATCTCACATCCCACCCCAATGTGGTCTTTCTGAAGCATAAAGGAGACTGACTCCCTCCTGTGATTCCCCCCAAAATCTTTCCCTCATTTGCTTGGGTGTCTGGTGAGACAGACATCTGCCAAGGCCCTGAGAGTCTCCAGCATCCCTGCCAGGCTGTGGCTCCTGGGTTCCTTGACACTGAGCACCTCAGCAGGCCAGGTGACACGGCACAAAACCCCAGAACTGCTCACCTCAGGAGGGGGCTGGCACTGCTGCTGCGTGATCAAAGAGAGCAGAGAAGGGCTCCCCAGTTGGGACACAAACACTGCAGGAGTGGCCTCTCCCTGGGCCATCACATGATCCCCATGTGACTTGAAGGAAGGAGGGACCAAGGCACATGTTGGTACCTAAGCAGGATAGTGTGGGCTCAGTTGTGTCCCCCCAGATTCACATGCTGAATCCCTAGCCCCCGGGACCCCAGATGTGTCTGTACTTGGAGACGGAGTTTTTAAAGAGGTGATCAAGGTAAAATGGAGTCACTAGGATAGATCCTAATCCAATAGGACTGATGTCCTACAAGAAGAGATTAGGACACAGTTAGGCACAGGGGGAGACCATGTGAGGACGGGGGGAGAAGAGATGGCTGTCTATATGCCAAGGGGAGAGGCCTCAGGAGAAACCAGCCTGCAGACACCTTGATCTCAGACAGCATCCAGGACTAGGAGATTGGTCTGTTGTTTAAGCTGCCCTGTCTGTGGTATTTGTTAGGGCAACCCCGAGCAGACTCACACACAGGGTAACTCAGGTCTAAGATGGACAGAGCCCACTCTCCATTCCCCCGTTAGTGAGTTACAGGAATCTCAGAACTGAGGATTTTGTCCCCAAGGAGAGGCCCAAGATAGAAGGTTTTAGGCATAACACAACTGCATTCACGTTAAACACGCCTGAACTACATTCACACGAGATGGTTCTGTGTTGTGTGTACATCGGCACCTTCAGTCTGAACTGCAGACCTTTGGCTTGACCACATCCATTGAGAGCATTAGCTTCACCTGCTGTGAACCACCTCCTACAGGATTTCCAGAACCACAAAGTATCAAAGAGCTCATGCTGATGTGTAATTTCACAGCACCCAGGACTGTGTACTGGTGTCCGGGCGACCCTCACAGCAGAGCCGCCCAGCTGCCCACCAGAACCCATTTTCCTTTCTCCCACTCATGGCCCCCCTGCACCTCCCAGCCTTCCCACCCCTTGCAGCTGGAGCGCAGTATCTCCTGTTACCGAGGGGAAGTGGTGGAGGGGGTGAGGGCCTTGGCCAGTCTGCGTCCTAGGCCGGAGGGCTTGGTGCCCACGTGGTCACCCCACCCTGCTGGTTGGAGCTCTCCACCTGGAAGCGGGGAGGAGAAGCAAGGGGGACAGAGCCTGGGCCCTGACACGCGCCTGCCCTGGACTCTTGCATGAAGGGGACAGAGACACCTTGGGCCTCAGCCCATCTGAGGAGACACTGTTCCAGCAACAAACCTTTTCCCTAAGAGCCAAGGTGCTTTACAAACCCCTCCCCAGCTGTTACAGAAAGTAAGGCTTAATCTCATCACACTTTTCTCAAACCACAGTCACACCGAGACCACCACTCAGGTGATGGTGCTTCAAAGCAGTTTCCTTGACAATCTTGACAAACCTGCCAGGTTTCCTTGACAACCAAGGAAGACTGGTTCATAATCTCCCAAAGAAGATTCCTTCACAATCTCCCAAACTCTTCTCCTTCAAACATTCCTATTCTAGGCTTGATGAGCCTAAAGTGACAGTGCCATCATCACACACCAGAAAGCAATTCCTCCAAGCCCGCAGTTATTGGTTACATGATGCTATTGACGATGAAATCCCAGAAGAGGCAGCTTTGCAAGGTAACCACTTCTGCACTTGCACTGGGCTCCTTTCCACGGACAGAGTGGAGTGGCTGTTTTCACAGCCCCACGGTGGAAGAGCTCACCAGGCCTTGATCCTTTCCAGGTGCTTCCTGGGTCCTCATTCTCCCCAGACCCCCACCTACTTGGCTGCTGTCTGTGCCAGTCTATACAGGATCTTGGTAATCTCCTAAAATGAGAGGGTTGTTTCATACACAGACAATGGGTTGAATGGTGGCCCCAAAAGATGTGTCCCCCCAGAACATGTTAACAGGACCATATTTAGGGAAAGGGTCTTTGCAGATGTAGTTAAGGATCTCGAGATGAGGTCATCTTGGGTTAGAGTGGCCCTAAAGCCAATGACAGCATCCTTATAAGAGACAAAAGAGGAGAGACCCAGACACAGAGGAGAAGCCACGTGAAGACGGAGGCAGAGACAGGAAGGATGCAGCCACAAGTTGGGGACGCCTGGAGCTCCCAGAAGCTGGAAAAGGCAGGAAATATCCTCCCCTGGAGCCTCTGGAGGGACCTCAGTCCTGCAACATCATGATCTCAGGTGTCTGGTCTCCAGGACTGGGGGAGGATGAATTCCTGTTGTTTTAAACCACCCAGCTTGTGGTCATTTGTTAGAGAAGCCACAGAACAGTCACACAGACCCTGCTCTGTAGGATCCTGGAAGTGTGCGTCTCACTAAAGGCAGACAGAGGCTGGATTGCGGAACCCTTGGAATCAGTACTGGGCCCCCAGAAACCTTAAAGCAGTGGTTGGGCACCAGAATGTTGGGGGTCAAGTCAGAAGCCCATCCCTAAGGGTGCCGGCTGCACACGGCCTCCCCAGGTTCTTACACCTGTACGTGTGTGGGGTAAGTATTTCAGTCTTGATTCAGGACCTTTGATGTCACCATCCACGCTGCTAATTAAGAACCCGCCA
This sequence comes from Hyperoodon ampullatus, assembly GCF_949752795.1. Classification (NCBI taxonomy): domain Eukaryota; kingdom Metazoa; phylum Chordata; class Mammalia; order Artiodactyla; family Ziphiidae; genus Hyperoodon; species Hyperoodon ampullatus. Next base: position 21,612,827 of record NC_136927.1, read on the forward strand.
GGCACACAGATGAAAAGCCTATCAGGACACTTGCTACACCGATGAACAAGTCTCAAGCTGGTCAGAGGTGGGCAGTTTTCTCTCATGCAGCCAGCAGCTCCCCCCACCCCAAGGAGCGTCCTCATTGGAAAGCTGGTGCGGCGGCGTCTCTGAGTAAACCTTAGCTGACCCCCAGGCCAGCTGCTCCTGGACTTTATCCACCCTTCGCAGGGAAGCAAACCTAAATCTGTGCAAGGACCTTACAGGCTGGAGGAAAGGGCTTGCAGCACGCCAGTGACAGCACGCTTACTGAGTTGGCTCCCGCAGGCCATGTAGGACGGCCCTGGCCCCGGGTGCTCTTCTGGAAGCTTTCCATTTACCTACCTGAGCTATCCCTCCTCTCCTGACCCCCACTGCCTTTTTTCTTGCTTCCTCACCTCTGCCTGGGGAGAACTTCCAATGGCAGGTATGGGCGACACATCCTCTTCCTTAGCAGGTAGCAGCCCAGCAACTCCTGTGGAAGGTCCAGCAGAGCCCCACTCAGACCGGGCCAGCCACAAGCCCGCGGCCCCTCACTCCCTCCCACAAGCCCAGCCCCGCGGTGGCTGATGGGGCAGAGAGTATGGCTTCAGGTACAGCTGCGGGTGCTCTTGCTGCCCGGAGAGGGTGTCTATAGAGAGCTCAACCCAGGCACGCCTGGGGAGGGCTGGCTGGCCGGGTCAGGCTGCCCAGGTCAGCCAATCCTCGCCCATCAGGGGCTTGTAATTGCAGAAAATGGGTCTTGCTGCACTGGCCAAGTCCAAGGAACAGGTGTCTTGAGGATCAGGATGGACATGGGGCTGTAGCTCTGGCTTGTTTTCTAATCATTTTATCTGGCCCACGAGTGGGAGACAATTTCAAGAAGACCCTCTCCTACTGAGAAGAACCCAGGAGTCAGGGAGAGGAGGGGTGATGGGTGGAGACAGGAGCCCATGGCCCAGGAGGCAGCGGAAGCCTCTGGAAGACCCGGTGGAGGGAGGCGCGTGAGTGAAGCCCAGGGTCACAGACCTATCCAGGAGCTGCTGTTTGTTAGTTCAGGTCCTGCTCTGACCAACAGGTGGGCTGGGGATACTCTGCAATGAGGGCTATGTGCACGGTTCCTGTGTGCTGAGCCTGTCGGGGGGCCTGCAAAGATGGGCCCTGTGTCTTGAGAGGGGTCTTCCCACGTGAGCCCCACGGGCTGCTGGGTGCCTGCCCACGAGAGCCCTGTGTGCTGCAAGGGGCGTGTGAATGAGCGTCCTCTCCGATTCTTTGCTGAGAATATTGGGCGGGGGCGCATTCAGGCAACAGAGCAAACAGCTTATTCTGGATGTTCCTGTGGAGAAGTGGGGGCATAGCAACAGGGGCTCAGCCTGCAAAACCCCAGAGCCACTCCCAGAGCAGCTCCAGAACCGCTTCTGGAATGGCAAGGAGAAGTGGGTCTTCCATCTACTAGATGTGGAGGAAAGGGGTGGGGTCTGCAGGGCTGCCCTCACCTTCAGGGACTTGCTGGGAGGCTCACAGGACTCGGCAGTTTGTGTGCTCACGGCTGAGATGGGTCTCGGTGCACAGTAGGGGTGCACGGGTGGGAGGGCCCCTGCTCCAGACACGTCATGACCCTCCGTGCCCCCTCCTTCCCTCGAGGGTCTCTAGGGTGTCTCTTCCCCCAGCGAGGAAGGGCAGAACCATCACAGTTACCCCCACCCTCGTCCCCCCGGGGAAGCTCATTAGAGACTTGGCACCCGGCTGGGGGCTGGTCACGTGGTGTCGTCTGCCCTCACCCTCCAAAATGCCAGTGCCCAGAAGGGGAGCCGGGGTTCGGCGTGAACCACATGGTTTGTGCAGACAGCACAGGTGCAGGGGGCTGCCTCTAACGGGAGGAGGGAGGGTTTAGATCTGGGCAGGGAGCTGCTCACCAGCTGCATTAGCTTCCTGGGGCAGCTGTGACAAACGGCCACAAACTGAGGCTCAGAACAACAGAAACCTGTCCCCTCAGTCCTGGAGACCAGACATCTCACATCAAGGTGTCCCAGTGCCGCGCTCCCTCCGGAGGCTCCAGGGGAGGGTCCTTCCTGCCTCTTCCAGCTTCTGGGGGCTTCAGGCATCCCTGGGCTTGTGACCACATCTCTCCCATCTCTGCCTCCATCTTCACCTGCTGTTTCCTCTCTGTCTCTCCTCTTGTCTCTTAGAAGGACACTGTCATGGATTTAGGGCCACCCTGACCCAGGATGACCTCAGCTCCAGATCCGTAACTATTTGTACCTGCAAAGACCCTGCTTCCAAATAAGGTTCCATTCTCAGATTCTGGGGGGCAAGACATGGACGTAACTTTTGGGGGGCCCCCATTCAACCCACTACAGCAGCCCAGTTCCCAGCCTTGCTCAGGACAGCATCAGGCTGGTGATGTTCCGTCTTTCTGCACGGAGGCGTCTTTTGTTTCTTGTGGTGACAGTGAGGTTGGGTGGGGGCGCTGCTGGCCGACCTCCCGGTCATTCCAGGGACCACGCTGAAGCGTCCTCCCCGGGAGGGTGCGAGCACAGCCAGGGCTCCCTGTGGTCAGTCACACCTCCCCGCATCCCGCAGGAGGGCCACCTTTCCTGCGTCCTGGGGCAGGGTCATGCCTGTGTATACAGCAGGGCACACAGCAGTGCATGCAGCAGGCCTGATACCTGCCCTTGCCATGGAGCTGGGGGCTTGGTGATGGTGGAACATCCGACAGGACATAGGGCCGACCTCGGGGAGGATGTTGGGCTGAAGCGGTTGGGAGCCTCTGGAGGGAACCCTCACCTGTCTGCACAGGTGGATTGAGGACAGCGACCAAGGGTGGGCAGGCGGGGGAGCCCAGGGAGGGTCCTGGGTCATCCCTGAGGCTGGACGAGGGGTGTGGAGCTGGGGGTGATGGCTGGACAGTGAGGAGACGGACCATCCGAGGCAGCGGGGAAGGTGAAGACTGTGCCCGACGGGAGGACGGAGAGACCAGCAGGCGGCGCTGCAGGCGCGGGTATCAGGGCTGCTCCCTGCTGTTTGGTGCCTGAGACCCGCACAGCTGGAAACTACCCGGTGTCTGGCCAGACCCCAGCCAGGAAGAGAAGGGAAGCCCTGTCTACACTGGTGGAAACACCGGTGCCGGGCATTCACCCTCCTCTTCACCCGGCGGGGAAACAGGCACATTGAATTGGAGAGTGATGGGGCTGAGGTGGGAAATGTGGCTGCTGGGAGCCTGGAGAGGAGGGTTCCTGAGGGGTGAGACCACAGGGCGCAGGAGGGGGACAGGGGGTGGGCAGGGGGCGGGCAGGGAGTGTCCAGCGCTGGGCACATCCGTCCTCCCTCGGGCCAGCCCGCCTCCCCCGAGCCTGGGTCTATAAACACAGGGGACCCTGGAAGAGAGTTTTCTGTCTGGCTGGTTCACTGAGGCTGGATGTTTGTGGGGACGTGGGCCAGGCTAGTGGCCCCGGTGAAGACATCGTTCTCTCTGGGGGAATGAGGTGGACACTCCGTCCCCGCTCTGTGGATGCTCTAGCCCTCTGGGTGTCATGTCTCTTCTTGGGGGTCACTGGGGCTTTATCCTCACTCCATGGGGTAAGGGAGGGGAGGGATGGATTCGTCCTGGCCTAGCTGTGCCTGGGCTCCTGGGAAAGATCTCTCTGGCCCACAGATTCACAGGCCTCAGTCACCCCTGCTCGACATCCCCCTCCAGGGAACTCGGCACGAGGACCTGCCCTGTGAAACGGGGAGCCTGGGTCGGGGGCGCTGGTGGGTCACTTCTCAGATGACCACGCTCAGGTCTCGGGGTGGGGTGGGGTGGCCTGCAGCCACTCACCGTGGTCACCATGCCGCTGCGGCTCCTTTCTGGGGCCTGAGATGCCCCAGGGGTGGTGGGGGGAAGGTCGCCATGACAGGGACGTGTGGGCTGGGGGCCCTGGGTCCCTCCCCGAGGAGGAGTGGGGGTCATGCCCAGAGGGGAGGGGCCAGTGACGGTCCTGGGTGTCAGCAAGCACAGTGCCCCCCTCCCCCCCAGGCCGGGTGTGGGTTTCCTGCGGCTCCGTCACTGCACACCAGATGGGGGGCAGGGGTTGGAACAGGGGACCTTTACTCTCAGGCCCGGAGCCCTAGATCAAGGTGTTGGGGGCCCGCCCTTCCCACGAGTTCTGGGGTCAGTCGGTCCCAGGACACCCTCAGCCCCGTCTCTGTATCTGCCATCACACTGCCTTCTCCCCCGTGTGTCTGTGTCCAAACCTCTGCCCATGAGGACCTCCCCACACACAGGTCAGTGACCTCGTCTCTCCCCGGGCACCTCTGCCGTGGCCCATCTGCCCACAAAGTCCCATTCTGAGGTCCCAGGGAGTCCGTCTTACGGGGCCTCTTGAGGTGACCAATCCTGGTGGGCGACACGGCTCGTGGGGGTGGGGCCCCAAGGCCGGAAGCCAGGAGCCTCACAGAGGACATGGTGTCCTGACTCAGGGAGGACAGGCGGACAGGCAGAGGCGAGAGGGCAGCCGAGCGGGCGGTCAGCCCTTCCCTCCGGGGAGAGAGGAGTCTCTTGAGGGCTGGGCCGGAGCTGGCGGGCGGGACGCGGAGGTCAGAGGCGGGCGGCCTGGTCTGCGACGTGTGGGTCACATAACGGCCAGCAGCCCCAGCCCTAATGCTAACCCTCCAAACCACCAACACCAAGCCAGATCTAATCAAACCACACAAATACATCATACAAAAGAAAATTACACCAGTATACCTTGTAAATATGAACGCAAGCATCCTCCACAAAATTAGAGCAACATGAAACGAAGGGAACATGAAATGGACGATGCCATAAGCAACTCTCTCTACACCAGAAATGTCAGGTTGTTCAACATATTAAAACTAAACAAGGTACTGAACCTCTATAACGGTGTGAAGTAAAAACACATGATCGTATCAATTATTGCAGAAGAAGCTATAATCAAAATCTGGTGCTATTTCATGATACAAACACTCAAGAAAGTAGGAATAAAAGGAAATTTGTTCAATATGAAAAAGAGTAGTACACAAAGCCACAGCTAACATCATGCTCAATGTTAAAAACTGAAAGCTTTCCTCCTGAAATCAGGAACAAGGCCAGGAAACTGGCCTTCACCACTGTTACTTAATAGTGTATTAGAAGTTCTACCCAGAGTTTTGAAGAAAGAAATAAAAGGCATCCATGTGTGAATGGAAAAATTAAAACTGTGTCTACTCACAGAACACAGATCACATCATCTTATATATAAAACATCCTGTAACAACAAAAAATTATTTGAGCTAGTCAACTAATTCAGCAAAGTTATAGGACAAAATAACAATTCACAAAAATCTATCTTATACATATACGCTAGCAATAATCTGAAAAAGAACTTATGAAAACAATTTAATCTTAAATAATGTCAACATTAATATTTAAGAATATATTTAATCAAGATACAAGACTTGCTTTTATGTATGTAAAGTTGTCTGTACATTTGAAATTACTGGGAAGTAAATTACTTTTCAAACCACCATGTCAAAACCATGCCAGAAAATCAGAGAAAACATCAAACTTCCATACAGAGGCCAAGCCTTACCCAGACCCAGTTCACGCAAAGTCCACATGTCATTTAGAGGCACTGTGGGAAGACTATATTAGGACTTTCCAATATAAAGGACTTCCCTTTCTTCCCTGTTGTGGATGACCTGGATGTGGTAGAAACAGTGGGATTTTGGAATTCCAATTCTCCACAACATTCCACCAAAAAACTATTAGAAATAATACATGAACTCAGTACAGATCAATTCAAAGAAATCAACTGCATTTCTAAACACTAATAATGAACCATCAGAAAGAGGAAAAAAAAAACCCTACTTACAATTGCATCAAAAAGAACAAAATAACAAGGAATAAATTTAAGCAAGGACGTGAAAAACCTGCACACTGAAAACTTTAAGACGTTGATGAAGAAACCGAAGAAGACACAAATCAATGGAAAGATACAGCGTGCGCATGGAATGCAAGAATTACTATTGTTAAAATGTCCATTCTGGGCTTCGCTGGTGGCACAGTGGTTAAGAATCCAATGCAGGGGACACGGCCCGAGCCCTGGTCGGGGAAGATCCCACATTCCACGGAGCAACTAAGCCCATGCGCCACAACTACTGAGCCTGTGCTCTAGAGCCCGCGAGCCACAACTACTGAGCCCGTGTGTCGCAACTACTGAAGCCCATAACTACTGTTGCGGAGTCCGCGCTCCGCAATGAGAAGCCAGAACACGGCAACGAAGAGTAGCCCCCACTCGCCGCAACTAGGGAAAGCCCGCGCGCGGCAACGAAGACCCAACGCAGCCATAAAAAAAATAATAAATAAATAAATTTATTAAAATAAAATGTCCATTCCCCCCCAAAGCAATGTACACAGCGAATGCAAGCCCTCCTAAAATTCCAATGGTATTTTTTCACAGAAATAGAGCAAAGCCTCCTAATATCTGTGTGGAACCACAAAGGACCCCAAATAGCCAAGGCGACACTGAGAAAGAACAGGCTGGAGGAATCTCCCTCCCCAACTTCACACTACCGGTATGAAGCTACAGTCACCAACACAGTGCGGAATTGTCACAAAAACAGGCGCACGGACCAGAGGAACAGGACAGACAGCCCCAAATTCACCCCACATGGAGGGGGTCCATTAATTTATGACAAAGGGGCCAAGGACACGCCAAGAGGAAGGACAGTCCCCACCATAAACGGTGCTGGGAAAACTGGACACCAACTACACCATACACCAAACTGACCAAAAACCCAGCTTTCCATAGCAAGCGCTTCTGGGTCGTCTGAAAACAGACGTCAGTCACCCACAGGAAGCTTCTCCCCCACTTCTCCTCACCTTTTCCTCCCGGCGTCGCCTGGGTCGTCAGGAAACCCAGCTCCCGTCAGCGTGGACGCAGCCCCGTGTTGTCCTAAAGCTGAAACCCCGGCGAGTCCTAAGGAGACTGAGCTCTGTCAGCAGAGACGCTGACCCGGGCGTCCCAGCCGAAGCCCCGGCGGTGCCTGAGGAGACCCAACTGCTCTCAGCTGGGCGCAGAGTCGAGCCCGCGGGGAACGCGTGTGCGCAAGCCCAGGAAGTCTCCCCACTTTCTCCTCACAACTTCCTCCCGCGTCGGCACCTCCGGGAAGGTCCTGAGGAGGCTGGACTCCTGTCGGCGAGGACACGGCCCCGCGTTGTCCCGAAGCCCTGGCGGGTCCCGAGGAGGCCGAACTCCCGCCAGCCGGCCGCAAACCGAAGTCTGGGGGCGGAACTCGCACGCACGGTGGGGTCAGCCGGGTGGGTTGCGCGCCCCCTGCGGGACGCCCAGGAAGTGCAGGCCCCGCAGCGCTCCGCTTTCAGCCAGGCCGCACTCCCTGCGGGCCCTTGGGCTGCTCCCACTAAATTTTAGAAATTCAAATTGAAATCGAGCCGAATATCCTGCCGTGTCTTCTCAAAACATAGTTAAGGAGCAACTAATTGGAAACCATATGGAATGAAATGAATGCAAACAGAAGCTTTACAACTGACACCGAAAGGCACTCAAAATTGTCCACAAATTTAAATCGCAAAACTAACAATTCTAGAGGAGGGACTTCACTGGAGGCACAGTGGTTAGGACTCCGCACTTCCAATGCAGGGGGCGCAGATTTATCCCTGGTCGGGGAACGAGGATCCTACATGCCCTGCAGCACAGCCAAAATAATAATAAAATTTTAATTAAAAAATACGAACTAGTGGACTAGACAGTGATGGCGGGTGGCCTCGGCCTGAAACGGCTTGAAGCAGGGTTTCGGTTCCCTGCCAGAGATTGAAGTCAGGCCATGGCAGTGAAAGCGCTGAATCCTAGCTACTAGACCACCAGGGACCAGTGGCCAGTGACAAGGCCCTGGCCCATCAGCTGTGTAGAAATGAATTTCCACATAGAGATGGAAAATAGTGAAACAAGTAAAGTGTTTATTAGGAGGAAAAAGGGTACGTGTAAATTGACACAAAGGTAGGCTCAGAGAGAGATTTTGCGCCCTCATGGTAGTTTGAATCACTTTTATGGGGCATTTCTTCCAGGTTTCCTTTGGCCAATCATCTTGCTTTGCCTGGTTCTGAGTCCGTATTTGATTTATCTCAGTGTCCTCCCATGTGTGCGCGTGCATCTCTTCGCCAAGATGTAGTCTAGAGAAGAGGCCTATGGGTAGGTTGGCATCACTTACTGTGGGGTGTCGCCCCCTCCCTATTTGACCCCCAGGAGCCTTTCTGCGCATGTGTAGTTGGAGAGGTCTCCTTGACCTCGAGAATGAGGAATATGTGGTCTTTTATCTCTTATGTGGGCAGGACTCAGCTCTTCTCTTTCTCCTCATCTTGGAGTATCTGTCCACATGGGACAAACTCCAGCTGCTCGGCCTGGGGCCCGTCTATCTCCTGCCTCAACAGGAACGCTCCTTCCTTGCTGGTGGGATGCATGTACAGCCACGTTGGAGGTCAATTTGGCTGTTTCTTCCAAATCTAAACAAATCTCACTTTAGGATCCAACAATCACACCTCCAGTATTTAGACAACTGCTTTGAAAAACTGTATTCAAACAAAAACTAACATAAAATTATGCACAGCCCAAGACGGTTGTTTTGGGTCTGTGTAGGGATCTTTGATTGTTTTTTTGTTTGTTTTCTTATTAACTCCATAGACATTATAACTGTACATACAATCAATGTTTGTATTTACCACTGTTCTTGTTATTCATTCTTTCTTACAGCTCAGACTTCTGAAATATATCCTTCAGTAGAGTCAGGACAGGGTGGGGCTAGTGAGGCACCAGGGGCACGACATTCAAGGAGGAGCTCCTGGGACTTCCCTGGTGGTCCAGCGGTTAAGACTCCATGCTCCCAATGCAGGAGGCCCAGGTTCTATCTCTGGTCAGGGAACTAGATCTCGCATGCCACCACAACGAAGATCCCGCATGCGGCAACGAAGATCCCACATGCCGCAAGTAAGAACCAGCGCAACTAAATAAATAAATAAATATTTTTAAAAATTATGCACAGCACATTCCTAATGGCTAAAAACTTAAAGATATCAGGATGTCCTTCTGTAGATGAATACATAAGCAAATTGGGGCACATACATGTCAAGGGGAGCAGAATGTGCCACCCCAAAATATGTCTCTTTGGCATAAGGATTATTGTGAGCTCATTTTTTTTTAAATATTTATTTATTTATTTGCCTGCTTCAGGTCTTAGTTGTGGCCCGCGGGATCTTCATTGCAGTGCCTGGGCTCCAGAGCATGTGGGCTTAGTTGCCCTGCGGCATGTGGGATCTTAGTTCCCTGACCAGGGATCAAACCCACGTCCCCTGCATTGGAAGGTGGATTCTGAACCACTGGACCACCAGGGAAGTCCCTGAGCTCATTTATTTTTAATTAATTAATTTTAATTTAATTAATTAATTTGGGTGTGTCGAGTCTTAGTTGAGGCATGCAGGATCTTTTTTTTTTTAAGCTGTGGCATGCGGACTTTAGTTGCAGCCAGCGGGCTTCTTAGTTGCTGCATGCGGACTCTTGGTTGCGGCATGCAGGATCTAGTGCCCCGACCAGGGATCGAACCTGAGCCCCCTGCATTGGGAGCTCGGACTCTAACCCACTGGACCACCACGGAAGTCCCTCATTTATTTATTTATTTATCTATTTATTTATTTGTTTGTTTATTTATTTAATTAATTTATTTATGGCTGCATTGGGTCTTCGTTACGCACGGGCTTTCTCTAGTTGTGGCAAACGGGCTACTCTTCACTGCAGTGCGCTCCCTCATTTATTTTTAAAAACAGCAGACACAGGAGAATCTCTGAAAAATGAGTAGAATTTGCCCTTTTGGGAGGGAAATTTACATTTATGCAAATCTTCATTTGAAAGGGTTCTCCCTCTCCGCACAGGGAATTGAAGGATGACTAAATCACATGAAACTGTTGTCAGTGGAGAAGGCCTGAACTTAAATCATACCCTTGTTCACTGTGCTTTGCCTGATAAGATCCCTTACTGGCTCCCCCACAACCCCATCATCTTTCTTTTGTTTTTAGCTGAAGATGGCATTTAAGGAAATAACTTGGGTCATTTCAGGGAGTTACTCAGTTTTCCTGGGTATCTCCCATGTATACAATAGGTATACATGTTATCAAACTTCTATTTGTTTTTTGCCTATTAATCTGTCTTTTATTGGTGGGGGGTAAGGGCATCTCAAGCAAGAACCTAGAAGGGTAGAGGGGAAATTATTTTTCCTCCCATACACATGCAATGGAATACTATTGACCGATAGAAAGAAATGAAACATCAACCCATGCAAAGACATGGATGAATCTTATATATGACACCGTGCAACTCAGATTGGGACTTGAACCCACGAGGGAGTGGAAGTTACAGATAAGCAAGGGGAAAACCTTTGCCCTCATAATCCTGGAGGTGGGCTTCCTGGGAGGATGGTGTGGGGAGTCGACTGGCTGGGGAAAACACACAGATCTTCACGCTTGGAAGACCCTGCAGACATAGGAACCTCACACCCCATCTTTCCACCCACACCTGCAGCACACACTCAGCCCTCCATAATCAGCCAGTTGCAGTTTTTAAGACATTCTTGGGACTTCCTTGGTGGAGCACTGGATGGGAGTCAACCTGCCAATGCAGGGGACGCAGGTTCGACCCCTGGTCTGGGAGGACCCCACGTGCCACAGAGCAACTAAGCCCATGTGCCACAGCTGCTGAGCCTGTGCTCTAGAGCCCGCAAGCCACAACTACTGAAGCCCGCACACACTAAAGCCCACATGCCGCAACTGCTGAGCCCACATGCCACAACTACTGAAGCCCACATTCTCTAGGGCCCATGTACTGCAACTACTGAGGCTGAGTGCTGCAACTACTGAAGCCCGCAGGCCTAGAGCCCGTGCTCCACAACAAGAGAAGCCACCGGAATGAGAAGCCCGCACACCGCAACGAGGAGTAGCCCCCCGCTCGCCGCAACTAGAGAAAGCCCACGCACAGCAACGAAGACCCAATGCAGCCAAAATAAATGAATAATTTTAAAATCTTAAAAAAAAAAAAAGACATTCTCATCCCCAGGCAGATAAAGGAGTGTGAGGGTCTTGAATTACCCCAAAGCTGTCCCAGGGGGCTGGAGCCAAGGTGGGGATGCCTGGGCTTCCGACCAGCAGGTAAGAGGAAGGAGGAAGGCCAGTCCCAAAGGCAGGGGTCCCCTGAAGTCTGTGAGCCCTGGTGCCCTGATGGGATTCATTCCCAGTGGGGACATCGGCGGGGCTGCAGTGGTTCTGTGTTCCACCCAAGTCCCTTTGATGAAGCCACAGCAGTGCCAGGCTCAGGGGTCTCCTGGTGGCATCTCAAACTCTGACACAGCAGCTTGACAAAGGAACGAGAGAACGTGCTTCAGAACCTTCCGAAATAAGGGAGAGAGGAGTGAAATTGAAAGAGAAGAATCTGAGGAGCTTTTCCTATAAGGGCCCCTGTTGGGAGAGGCAGGGATGGAAAAGCAGGGAACTGGTGGACAGCAGCCCTCACCAAGCACCTCCCTCACACGTGGGCGGTTTTGAAACACAGAGGACCTCGTGCCCTCCTGGAGGACAGCAGTCCCAAGACCCACATGCATCTCCTGGTTTGGGATGGGGGTCGGGGTGGGGGACCCCTCACCCAGCATGTGTCTCTAGGTGACACTCCAGTCACCTGACACATCAAAGGCCACCTACAAGGGGACCCTCCCATGAAGACCTCTGAGAGGTGAGTCCGAGCAGGGTAAAGTGGGCTGGAAGGAGGGGGTGCAGGCCTTACCAGGGACGTCATCTCGAGGCCCCTCCAAGTGTCAAGGTCTCAGGGGGTTCCAGCTGCTGGACCCCATCCCTTCCCCTGGTCACACTGACCCCACCCCCCCACTCCCCAGCAACCATCTCCTCAGCCTCCACACTGGGATAAGCGGACATCCTAACCATGGGGGCATCTCTTCTAAGGAACACAGGCCTGCGGGTGCTCCTGCCCCCTCTGTAGCCCCGAAGTGCCCCTAAAGCACACACGTTCTGGTGGACAGGTTGTCACCCTGAACAGGTGAGCAGCTGCAGGCTGCAGGGGGATAAGCCAAGAAAATCATACCCAGTGGTGGAAATGATGAAGAGACACCCAGACCTTTGGAAGCAGCTCTCCTCCCCGACCCCATGAATCCTCCCCCTGGAACCCAGGACCCTAGAGCACCAGCCAGGGCCAGTGTGAAGCACTGGGCTGACAGCTGCTCTTTGCTTGTAGTTGATCTTTCCTTTCTCAGATGTGACTTGGAGTCTTGGAAAGAAATGCTGATTCTGTGAGATTGGCTTTTTCAAGTGATCTCCTTCCATCTGGTCCTGAAGCAGGAGGTTGGGGCCGAAGATGACTTGATGCTGCCAGGGATGGGCCAGAAGGGGGAGAAATCGGACCTGGGACAGTTTGCTGCTCTCCACCTCCCAGGGCTAATACCCCCTCACTCACCTAGAACTGGAATTTCTAGTCATCCGTTTATGGCAGGAGATGGGGTAGGGGGAGGCCAGGGGGTCATTTCCGCACCACGGATGTCTGTGTCAGAGCCATATGCCCAGGCAGCTCTGCTCTGCGGGCTGGATTCCCTTGGACATTACATCTGGGCTCAGAGATTGTTAGTCTCCATTCCAGCTTCCATGCCAGTGGCCCATCTGGTTGTGCTGAGGCGTGTATGTGCCATGGACGGAGGCCAGCCCTGGGGTTGATCGCCACCTGGCAGCAGCAGGAAATGTGGCACGAGCCACGGAGAGGAGTTTATAGGAAGGCCTCAGCTACAAGCCAAGTCACTGGACTGTGAGTTGCTGCTCCATAAGTCATGGCTTATTTTCTGGAAAACTTACTTGTGGGGGTAGCCTTGTCAACTCAGATTTTCAAAAATGTCTCATTTGATTTGCTGTCAACTAATGTAATATGATAGAACCTAATTTGATCTTATTGACATTGATGAAGCTGAATTAGCTAATGTCAGGCCCATTTCCAAAGTGCACAAAGGTTGCCAAGGAGGGGGCCCCGTGAGGTCAGACATCGCTGCATTGGAGGCCTCGTCTTTACTGCAGCCCCCTGAGACCTGGAGACCTGGGGTGCAGCCTGCAGAGACCACTGATGCTCTTGTTCCTCGGACAGTGAGAAAGACACCAGCTTGAGTCATGACTGCAAAGCACCTGCTACAGAGCCTGGGAAATCCCTTGCCCACCGGGGCCATGGCATGCACATCTGCAAGATCAGGCCACGCCTCACTGAACAAAAGAACGCCTCTTGGACCCAAGGAAGCAGCCCTGATACCACCTGCCCTGTGTGCTGGGCTTTTCGATCTCTCAGATCTGCTGCTCAGTTTTCCGGTCTCTTCCTCTGGTCACCGCTGCCAGCGTGCCTCTCCTGCAACAGCAAATGCCTCCTGCCTTCCATTCTGTGCTCCAGCTGTCCTGCAGCTGCATTTTTTTTTTTTTTTTTTAGAATTTGATCTTTTTTTTTTTTTACTTATTTTTGGCTGCATTGGGTCTTCATTGCTGTGCGCAGGCTTTCTCTAGCTGAGGCGAGTGGGGCCTGCTCTTCCTTGCAATGCGTGGGCTTCTCTCGCTCTAGGTGCACGTGGCTTCAGTAGTTGTGGCTCGCAGGCTCCAGAGCGCAGGCTCAGTAGTTGCAGCGCACGGGCTTAGTTGCTCTGCGGCATGTGGGATCTTTCCGGACCAGGGCTCAAACCCGTGTCCCCTGCATTGGCAGGCAGATTCTTAACCACTGCGCCACCAGGAAAGTCCTGCACTTTTTATAACAGAGCACAGAGAACAAGTGCCTGGTGAGCGCACCGTGAGCAAAGCGGTGCCCTCACTGTGACTGTCAGGATGTGGTGTGGCTCCTTAGGGCTTCCTGGATGTCTGAGTCAGCCGCACGTGGGTGTCACCTGGTCACATGCACGTACGCGAGTGCCCGCTCTTCCGAACTCTCATTAGACAAAATGTCTGATCTCAGGGAGGCTGCACACCTGTACACCAGGTGACACTCAATCTCCTGAGGCTGACAACCGTTAGGGACAGATGCCATCGGGGCCTTGTGTCTGAGTCAGAGAGGGAGCCGATGCCTCCAACACTGCACTGCTCCCTGAGGGCAGGCAGGACGTCTCACCTCCCTCCCTGGACTGGGCATGTGCACTTCCAGAAGGAGAGCAGCTCACACGGCGGACACTTCATTTGGAAAAGAGAAGCAAAATTTAAGTGAAGCAATTCGATATCTACTATGATGATATCTTAATCCCGAATACTACTCAAGTGTATTTTTTAGCAGGTTAACATTATTTATTATAGCTTAAAAAATGGAATATCCAGCAACATGGCTAAGTAAACTAAGTAAACAAAGGAACACTCTGGAACCTTTGCAGACCAAGAGAAGATGTTCACGTAACACTGTTTACTGAAATGAGAAGAACGCAAACACTATAGCATAGATGTGAATAGGTGCCTGGTTCTGCACACGCGAGACAAGTGACATGACAATTGTGGACCAAGTCTGGGGACGGACGAGGGGTTCTGATGTCAGGGAGCAGTGACCTCAAGTAGAGGCCAGGTTTCCATGGGGAACACCCATCTCCCCCAAACCTAGATGTACTTCCTGAGAGCAATGAACACAGGAAGATGGTGTAGGAGACAAAAGAACTCACTCATGGGCTTAATGTCCCCAAGACTGTTTGGCCTTTGACCTCCACCCACAGATCTAAGTATCTATTAAACAGGAACTAACCAGGGCCAGAGTCAAACACAGAAGCTGCTACACAGCAGATGCTCCATAAAGCACCATTGAATTAATGGAGCTGCTCCTACGTGGAGGCTGAGTAAGGGATCTGACGCATCTCACTGCCATTTACTGACTGAAAATGCCAGCCCGCTAACAAGGTCTAAGTTGATTAATTATAGAATTTAACACATTTATTTTAAAAGGGATTGCAAAAGAGTGTCTTGATAAAAACACATACAAAACCGGTCACATTCTTTACCATACAGATTGACTGATTTATGTGCAATGTAACCATTTATTGAAAAGCTAGCATTCACTAGATATCAATTATCAGCAGGTGAAAACTGGATATAATGTCCTAGGCATGCATATTTATTCACATGCTAAATCATGGATACAATCGACTCTCTAGACGCAGCAGAAGATACACAACTCGAGTTGCCAATTTATTTCTAGACGCAGCAGAAGATACACAACTCGACTTGCCAATTTATTTCTAGAAGTTCATGATGAGGTGGTGGGAGTGTTACCAAACCAAACTCAGGTCCACTTACCTGCGCACAGCAAAGCCAACCTACTGACACCAGGCGGTGGTGAAGGAAAGTGCCGCGTTTATTTCAAGGCCATCAAGGAGGACGGGCAGCTCACGCCCAAAAGGCCCAAACTCCCCGAAGGCTTTCAGGGAAAAGTTTTTAAAGACAGGTTAAAGGGAGAGGGTTGCGGGGTACGTGATCAGTTCATGGACATTCTTCTGACTGGTTGGTGGTGAGGTAATTGGGAGTCAGCATCATCAACCTTCTGGTTCTAACAGGTCTGGGCTCTATGTGCTTGTGGTCAACATGAAGTTAACTTCTTCACCTGGTGGGGGTTTCAGTATCTGCAAAACAGCTCAAAGTATATGGCTCAGAATATTATCTATAGCCCTTGAGGAGGAATTAAAGGTCCTTGACTTTGTTTAATGGCTAAACTATTATTATTTTGTCTTGCCTGACTGTTTTCCTTTGTCTCTGAATTTTTCCCTTCTCTGATTAAATCTGTTCTTTGGAACTTGGGGAAGGCCTAGGAGGCTAAAGCTTTTCTACAAACAAGAGGCCATGGACACAGAAGGGGGGTGGTGTTTCTGTCCCAGGGAAGGCCCTGCAGGGTCCTGCTTGGTTTCAAAACTCTAAACCCAGAGGAAATGGGTGATTTCCTAGTAAAAATACACATTGACAAAATGGACAGTAAACTAAGGAAAATATAAAAGCTCCCATTGGAAAATATTGGTTTATAGTTAACAACTGAATGTTAATTGCCCTTTAACACATTCTGATTTTAATATCAAAGCTTGATGTACTTACATATTTCATCTAATATAGGATGTCAATGTTTTACAAAACAGATATTATTTTACGTACCATTACAACTTTGATGCCAATTAAATTTTGACTTGCTCAAAAAAAAATTTCTTGATGAGATTACTTCCATTAAAGCCAGAAAAGTAAATTTTTTTAAAAAAATATTTATTTACTTATTTGGCTGTGCTGGGTCTTAGTTTCAGCACACAGGATCTTTAGTTGCAGCATGCAGGATCTTTAGTTGTGGCATGCAGGCTCTTAGTTGCAGCATGTGGGATCATTTAGTTGCAGCAGGCAGGCTTTTTTTTTTTAAGATTTATTTATTTATTTGGTTGCGCTGGGTCTTAGTTGTGGCAGGCAGGCTCCTTAGTTGTGGCTCCAGGGCTCCTTAGTTGCGGCATGTGAACTCTTAGTTGTGGCATGCACATGGGATCTAGTTCCCTGACCAGGGATTGAACCTGGGCCCTCTGCATTGGGAGTGTGGAGTCTTAACTGCTGGGCCACCAGGGATGTCCCCAGAAAAGAACATGTTTAATAAATTCTGGTTTGGGTCTAAATATTAAATTTAAACTTAAATAATGCTGCAAGTTTTAATACACCTACTTTTCAGTGTGTCCATTTATTTTTTCAACTGTGTTAACACTGTAACAAAAAAGGACCATTACAACACTCTTGAGGGCAAGAACACAGGGGCATCTGGCCCTCAGGTGGACGCAGGACTGCCATCTCCATGGCCCAAGAGTTTCTCCTCTTTCTCTGCAGGGACTTCTCCCCGTAAACGCCCTGAATCTTTAAGAACCACAGGGTGCCATGAGTAAGAGTGCCCAAAGCCTTCATGCAGGGATGCTTTTATAAAATAAGTCCTGCTGAAATACTCCAGGAGAAATAGAGATACACCATGTGGCAGAGTCCAGGAGACAAGTGTAGAAGACTAACATCCCTGGGAGGACGCCACACCTCCCCCCTGCGAACTCAGGGCTGCCAACATGATCCCAGCTGTGTCCCCCGGGATGCAGCGCCCAACACGCCCCACTCACAGTTTAGCAGTGGTCAGTTCATCCCCTCCGACAGTCCTGGTGAATCTCTGAAATTCAGTGTTCTGATTATTCAATGCCATAATTTAGAAATTCCAACTGAAGTAGAGCCCACCAGTCCTGTGCCTTGATCAGAAAATATACAGGTAAGGAAAAGCAAAGTAGAAGGTCAACCAAAGTCAACTGATTTTCTATATCACAGTGCTATGGTCGGAATGATTGTGTCCCCCCAAAATCCACAGGTGGGAATCCTAACACCCATGTGATCGTGGTAGGAGGGGCAGCCTTTGGGAGGTGATTAGGTCATGAGGGTGGAATACTCAGGAATGGGATTAGTGCCCTTGTAAAAGAGACCTTAGCCCCTTTCCTCCATGTGAGATACAAGGAGAAGTCTGCCACCAGAAAGCAAGCCCTCACCCTGCCAGGCTGGCACGCTGATCTCAGACTTTCAGCCTTCAGAACTGGGAGACATAAATTGCTATTGTTTATAAGCCACCCCGTCTGTGTTAGTTTGTGATAGCAGCCCTAGATGGACTAAGGCAATCAGCAATGATGTAGGGGACAAATTGGAATTCGAAATGAAAAAAAAAATATTACAATAGCGCACAGCACCAAAGAGTAGGCCCCGCTTGCTGCAAATAGAGAAAGCTTGTGTGCAGCAACGAACACCCAACACAGCCAAAAATAATAAATAAATAAAATAAATAAATTTATTTTTAAGAAAAAACACTACGCTAGGAGAAAAAAATGAACACGAAAGGCGATGCATTATATGACTCCATTTATATGAAATATCCACAGTAGGTAAATCCATAGAGACGGAAAGTGGACTCGTAGTGGCGAGAGGTCAGAGGGAGGGTGGGGAGGAGAGTGACCGCTTAAGGGGCAGGGGATTTCCTTTGGAGGGTGAAAATGTTTTGGAACTAGATAGAGGTGATAGCTGCAAATATTACAGACGTACTAAATGTCACTGAATTGTACACTTTAAAATGGTTACTTTCGTACTATGTAAACTTCACCTCATCAAAAGCCAAAGAAAGAGAAAGCGTCCTGCAGCCTCCCCTGAGCAGGGTGAGTCCTCCCCTCACCCTGCCCTGGCCTGGCCTCCAAGGTCTTCCCCGGTCCAGCCACATTTTGGACCTTTGTGCTCCAGCCACACCGTGCACTCAGCTCCTCCACCAGCAGCTTCCTCATCGAGTCCCAGGCCACCTTCCCTGACTCCTTCCCAGACGCCTGGGGATCAGCGACCCCTCACCAGGGCTCACGGGGTCTTTTGAACGTTGCGATCTCAGTGTGCGGTTTCCAAGGGTCGTCTCGTCGGAATAAGTGGAAATTAGCATTTTCTGAGCCCCACGACATGCAGGCACCTGGCTCAGGTACTGCCAGGCCTGTGTCCTGAGGGGCGGGCACGGCTCACCTACAACCACCGGCCTCTGAGTAGCTCCTCACTCAGGTGCCACCAGGACCGAGTGTGTTAGTCAAACGAACACTGTCCCCGGGTGTGGAATCCCATGGGGGCCCAAGTCCACGTGAAGCCACAGGAGCCATGCAGCTGCTGTCATATACACAGCAGCTGGGGGTTCCAGGGTTGGCTCCAGGAAGTGGAGTCACGCTGGTATTTTCACCCTTGGTTAGAGCGGATGGTGCCTGCACCTCATTTCCGTCTACACCCCTCCACTCTCTGGATACTAAAGATACATGCGGGGTCCTCTTCGTCCCTGCTGGCCAGGATCCGGCTCTGCTGCGGCCCCCGCAAAACCTCAGGGCTCCACAGGCACACAGAGGGGAGGGGAAGGCCTGTCTGAGCCAGAGGGACCTTTGCCTTTGGGGGCCTGGGGCTGCATGTGCTCCTCTCTGCTCAGGGTGCAGGAGACCCTGGAGCCCCCAGAGAGGTGCCCCCTCTGGCTCAGCACCCAGGGAGACAAACCTCCATCTATCCCACATTCAGTACTTCAGCACCTCCAACACCAGGACAGTCTTGGTCCAGCCCTCACTGGGTGGAGGATCCCAGCACCAGACCCAAGTCCTGCAGCCTGGCGGCGGAATAGGGTCTCCTGCCCGAGGCCCCGAGTAAGAGTGACGGGGCTGCCCCGGGAGGGACCACGGCACCTCAGGCCAGCAGGGAGGTGGACATGGCTGGCAGGGGCACTGTCCAGAAATTCATATGTTGAAGTCCTAACCCCCAGTACATGTGAACATGACCGTATATGGAAATAGGGTCTTTGCAGATAATCCAGCCAAAATAAAGTCATTCAGGTTGGCCCTAATCCACTATGATTACATTGGTATAAAAAGAGGGGCTTTGGACAGGAACACACAGAGGGAAAACACCTTGTGAGGACCGGAGCTGCGCTGTCCCAAGCCAGAAACTACCAGAGGTGCAGGGAACCATGAATCAGATCCTCCCTGGTGCCCCCACGGCCCTGCCAACACCTAGATGTCAGACTTCCAGCCTCCAGAACTGTGAGACAATAAATCTCTGTTGTTCTAAGCCACCTAGTTTGTGGGACTTCGTTACGGCAGCCCTAAGGGACGGACGTAGGCGCCCTCTGCTCTGTTCCCCTCTCTCCAGACCACGGGGGTGGGGGTAGAGGCAGGGCCCTTCAGAGGCCAAGACCACTGCTGGGTGGTCACTCTGGCCCTGACCCTTGGGGGCTCTGGCCACAGCTCTCAGCCCCCGGGGGCCATGGGAGGATGAGGACAAGGAGGGGCGGGGAGGCGGCCTCCCTGGAGCTGGTCACTGAGCCTCCCCGTGCTATTCGTGGAGCCCAGAAAGCCCAGGAAGAGCCAGACACCACCCTTCCTGTGTCCTCTGGACCCCTCTCCCAGCCATCAGCAGTTTGAAACAGCTGCTATGTCCCTTTTAATCTCAGTAGGGGAGAGACCTCAGGAAGGCACATAAACAGGACACTAGGCCCGGTCACGGTGTCTCACCTGTGTCCACAGGGCCCAGGCTGGCCCTTTAAGGGACTGAGGGCAGAACTGGTTGTGGGACCTGGGGTTAAGCCAAGAAGCGGGGAGGGAAGTGGTGGACGGGGGGCCAGGATGGCAGGATGCTGAGGGCAGAGGAGGCCCCTCCCGACAGATGCAGAGGGAGGGGAGGAGGGGAGAGCCTCCTGCCTCCATCCAGACCAGACATCTGACCGCTGCACGGGTGGCCCTCCGCAGGTCCAGTCAAGCGTTGGCTCCGGGTACTTTGGTCCATGTTCCCCAGGCTGGACGTGCTGCAGCACCGTGGGGACGGAGCCCACGGTCTGCCGAGAGCAGGAGGGCCTCAGGCAGCCCATCCGCCAGCGTCCTGCCTCTGACTGTGACCAGCGCCTGCACAGTTACCTCCTGGCCGGGCATCCAGGCTCTGCTCGTCACAGAAAAGGCCACAGGCCAAGGCAGGGTCGGGCTCAGAGCTCTGCGCGTTTCCTGTGAAGGTGGAGGGGCAGCCCCACCTGGAGCAGCTCAGGGCACAGTAGTCGCTGCTGCTGCCCTGGGACTGCGGGGGAGCCAGCCTGGTAGGGCCTGCGGGGGCCCAGGCCTCCTGTGGCAGGTAGGCGGGAGGCGGCCCCCCCAACTCCACACATCCTGTGGGCAGCGCATCTGCTGGGAGGCCAGTGCCAGTGCTTCCCTCCTCCTCCAGGCCCGCTAACGGCCCCACGTCCACCGGGTCACAGGTGAGCAAAGCGATGGCCTCCTGGACACGGGTCTCCCAGGCTCCTCGTGCGGGGCCCGTACAGTCCGGGTTTGGCTGTGGACCAGCTCTGTGGGCCCCTATCCAGGTCTGGAACAGAGCGCCGAAGGAGGGAAGGCCTCAGGCAGTGCGTTCAGGACTCACCGTGGGAGCAGCCGCCCCTCCTCCAGGAAGCTCTCAAGACATCCACTCCCAGAGGCCAAGAGCACCTGTGCCCAGAACATTCTGTCTTCCCCCCATGGGCCAGCCCAGCCTCAACACAGAACCCCCATTCCCTTCAGGACCCTCCCCTGGCTCCCAGCACAGGCCTGTGCTCACAGAGGCCTGAACCAGGGTACAGATGGTGACAGGGCTGAAGACACTGCTGCCTCACACACTGCCAGCAGCTGCAGAGCTCGGGCACCCTCACCCGAACCCCACTACACGCACGCACGCACGCACACACACACAGGAGGTACTGTTGGGCCTGGCACCTTGGGGCCAAGGTCAGCAGACCTGGACCCCTCTGTGGGGCCACAGGAGGGCCCCTACCTCCAAAAGGAAGCTGTTCCTGCATGTAAATCAATGACGTTAGAACACACCCTCACACGATATACAGAAATAAACTCAAAATGGCTTAAAGACTTCAACATAAGACAGGACACCATAAAACTCCTAGAAAAGAGCACAGGCAAAACATTCTCTGACATAAATCATATCAGTGTTTTCATAGGTTGGTCTCCCAAGGCAACAGAAATAAATACAAAATAAACAAATGGGACCTAATCAAACTTATAAGCTTTTGCACAGCAAAGGAAACCATAAACAAAACGAAAAGAAAACCTACAGAATGGGAGAAAATATTTGCAAATGATGCGACCAACGAGGGCTTAATTTCCAAAATATACAAACAGCTCATACAACTCAATAACAAAAAGAAATCCAATCGAAAAATGGGCAGAAGACCTAAATAGGCATTTCTCCAAAGAAGAAATACAAATGGCCAAGAGGCACGTGAAAAGATCAACATCACTAATTATTAGAGAAATGCAAATCAAAACTACAATGAGCTACCACCTCACACCGGTCAGAATGGCCATCACTGAAAACTCTACAAATAACAAATGCTGGAGAGGGTGTGGAGAAAAGGGAACCATCCTTCACTGTTGGTGGGACTGTAAGTTGGTGCAGCCACTATGGAAAACAGTATGGATGTTTCTTAAAAAATTTAAAAATAGAGCTACCATATGACCCAGCAATCTCACTCCTGGGCGTATATCCACACAAAATTCTAATGCAAAAAGATACATGCACCCCTATGTTCATAGAAGCACAATTCACAATAGCCAAGACATGGAAACAACCTAAATGTCCATCAACAGGTGAATGGATAAAGAAGATGTGGTACATACATACAATGGAATACTACTCAGCCATAAAAAAGAATGAAATAAATGCCATTTGCAGCAACATGGATGCAACTAGAGATTATCATACTGAGTGAGGTAAGTCAGAAAGAGAAAGACTTACATGATATCACTTACATGTGGAATCTAAAATATGACACAAATGAACTTATCTACAAAACAGAAACAGACTCACATACATAGAGAACAGGCTTGTGGTTGCCAAGGGAGTGGGGGTGGGATGAACTGGGAGTTTAGGGTTAGTAGATGCAAACTAGTGTATATAGGATGGATAAACAACAAGGTCCTACTGTATAGCACAGGGAACTATATTCAGTATCCTGTGATAAACCATAACGGAAAAGAATTTTTTTAAAAAAGAAAAAAGGAAGCTATTTCCTAGGTGGGACCAGGAGTCTCCATCGAGTGCACCACACACCACACCTTCCATCATTGTCCTGCCCCCTGAAGAGCCAGCCCGTGGCTCCAGACCACCTCCCAAAGAGTCTAACTAACCCCTGACAGGTGCTGTGGTTCTACAGAGAAGGGGCTGGGTGCCTGCAGCCCAGAAGATGAGTGCAGGGCATCAGAACATTTACCCCCCATGCAGCCCTGACAAAGTGCTCGGCTTTAAGCTTCAAATTATATTTTTGGATGACAAGCTTGAAAACTAGACTCCCTGTTAAGAGAGAAAAGGGCCAGGCAGAAGGCAGCCACGCAGAGCCGGTGTGGGAGAACCCGGGCAGCACCACCTCCATCCTCTGCCCAAAGTGAGGGGCCCGAGAGGGTGGGGACCAGAGACCACCTATTGGAGCTCCTCCTCCCCCTCCTGCTGCCTGTGAAGCAGGAACTACCAGGCCAGCAGGGAGGGTCCAACGGGGCCTCCAGGCTGTTCTCAGCGTCGTGGCCTGTGAGAGCCCACCAGGGCACCACGATGGGGGGGTGGTGTAGGGTCAACTCATCGCTACCCAGGGGGCCAGGAGGGGCCAGGCACTCCATGAGGGCCACCAGAGTAGCCCAGGGACCAGGGAGGGCCCCAGGGGCAGCACAAGACACAGATGCCTTCAGATGCACACAGCCCCCTGAGCTGGCACCTTGAACTGACCATTTACCTCCAAGGACTGCTGCAAACCAGAAGAGGCAGAGATAATGTCATGAGAAACTTTACATTTTTTCCCGTCAGCAATGGAATCAGAGACATGAGAAGAAAAAGAACTCGGCAATAGAGAATAAAGCTAATTTGTCTTTGGCCCCTTTGAGTCACAGTGCATACATATACTACATATATACTATATATACGCCACTATATATACCAAAAAAGCTCAAAGCACTGACAGAGGCCCCCAACCCTCGCCCAGAGCCCACACCCTGGGCAGTCCAGACATCTGGGCACCCCGGGCCCACCGGGTCACGAACCTGGAAGTCCCCGTTGTGCACACTGTACAGGGACTGGAAGAACGGGCCTGGGGATGGCACGTCCTGGTACAAGGCTGTCTTCATCCTGAGGTGAGGAGACAGCAGTCAGAGGCCCAACTCCAGGAGGTCACTGCCAGGAACGCGGCTCCTTCCAAGCAGCAGGGACCAGCCCTGCCCCGTCGGCGCTACTGTCGCCCTCTCCTCTCGTTGGGTCCAGGCCTGACACCTGGCACCTGCGGCCCCCTTGCTAATGACCGCACAGAACTGATTTATACCAAGACATGGGTCCCTTTAAGGTGAGTGGTGATGGCGGGTTCAAGGGTGGGGGTGACCAGTTGTGTCTTCAGCCGGAGGGGGAGACAGCACTTCCGGGAACCCCATCAGACTTCTCCCCGAGCACTGGATCTACCCGCCCAAGACCCACTGCTCCTCCCCTGAGGACGGCGCCCCAGACTCCGACCCAGCAAGTCCAGATCAACCTCGCCAGCCTCTCTGGGGGTCTGTCCCAATTCCCCACCCCAGGGTGGCATCAGGGGCCACCAGTCACATCGCATCCACCCCACGTCCCCTCACTTTCCCGTCCTGAGACCCTGTCACTCCCTGCACTTTGCTCCAGTTCTGCCTCTCCCGCCATCTCACACACAACTGCCTCCCTCTGGACCCCACCTCTGGCCACCCCGCAGGTCCTCCTCCTCACTTGTACCACAAAACTCCATTCTCAAAACATAAACCAGATCCCATCCCACGCGACCAGGCTTCAGGCGCTTTCCTGGGACCCGAGGGCAAGCCTGAGCCCTCCCTGGCCTTCTTGGCCACCCGTAGGGCCCTGCCCAGCACCCCATCCCTCCCTCACCCTGGCTGCCTCTGTCCAACCTCCTCTCATCCTCTCTGCTACCCGTCCAGGCCTGGCCGGTCACCTGCGGGACGAGGCCCCTGTACCCCCTCTCGTAAGTTGACATGTGTGATGGCTTGTTTCAGGAGGGCTTTTTTGTTCATCTGGTTGTCCGTGGCACCCATCAGGGCGGGAAACAGGGCCCCGTGGAAACCAGATGCCCAACACTGTCTGCATAGAACCACTGTGCAAATGAGCCAGCGCCAAGCACCTCCAGAGGCAGGAGACAAGGGCCTCAGGCGACTTGGCCCCAGGGACTTTGGGTCCCTCCAGGGCTCTTTTGGGCCACACTGCCCACCACCCACATGCACCTGGCAACTGGGGACATCCCCACTGGTCCAGGGCAGAGGTCTGAAAACCCCTCCCCACCCAGGAGCGTTGGGGGAGGGGGTGCGGGTTTGGGCCCTCAATGCACCGCCTACCCCACACCCACAAACACACACACACGCTCATGCACATACAAATTCTCACACCCACATGTACAATAACACATTCACGTACATGCACACACTCCCATACACACTCCTTGGCTACCGACCTGGGTGATAGCTTGAACAGCAGGTAGGTCAGGCTGGTCAGCAGGAGAAAGATGGACACAGAGACCAGGGTGCTGTCGGGCTGCCCCAAAGCTGGGACCAGGAGACCTATAGCAGGAAGGGACCAGGAGACCTATAGCAGGAAGGGCCCAGGGCTGTGTACCTCTAAACTCACCTGGCAAAGGCACCTGGACGGGCGCCTTGGGCCAAAATGGAAGGTTTATGTCGTGCCTCCGAGAGTACTCTGGGTGAATCACGCACCCCTGGGCCTTGCCTTTCCCATCCATAAGGTCACCAGGGTCCGAGATCCTTTCCAGTACCTCTGTGCACAAGGGTCAGCCCAGCCCCCTAAGCAGACGAGGCCCTGCCCGGGCTCCAGAGACAGCAGCACCAGCCTGCTGTGCAGTTGGGGCCACACTCGCTCCAAGGAAACCGGGAGCTGCAGCTCCCTGGGAGGCCCAGCACTTGGCAGGTGTTTCCCCTTCACACATCTCAGACCTCCAGGGGAAGGCAGTCAACTGGGCCACGAGGGAGGGGGTCCCAGGAGGGGGAAGGGGTGGGACGCGAGGGGGCGGGGAGGCCCCACCAGGCCCCTGAAGGCGGCAATGCCCACCTTGTCTCTTGGGGGAGTGGAAGCGGGCAGGCTGGCTCCAGTCACTCCATGGGCCCTCGTAGCGCTCCTCCTCCGCCACCGCGTCCTCCGGTGTGGCCATCTGGATGCGCAGCCGGGCCTCATAGGTGGAACCAGGGTCCAATTCAGTGGCTTCAAGTTTCAGCCAGGTCACCCCAACGATGTGAGCCTTGTGCCGAGCCCACTGTGGGGTGGAGAAGAGTTAGGAGGCGCTGGGGGTGAGACTGGGCCCATCAGCCCTCAAGGACGTGTACACACACGTGTGGGCACACTTACACATGTCCACACACTTACATGCATCCACGTGCATGCACACTCATCCACACAGGCACGCCCTGTGAACGCTCACACGTACACACAGGCACACTCACCACACCTGCATTCACTTACCCTTGTCTCTGGTCACTTCCCTCCTCACAATTCCAAGGTGACACCACCCTAGATGGGACGAGGAGTGACCCTGGCTGCTGCTCCCAGGAGAGAGAGGCCCCTAGGGTAGGCAGACCCAGCCTTACCTCCCAGGTCTCCTCCTGCCTCTTGAAGGCCAGCTCATAGCTGAGGAGTGAGGCCAGCGGCTCCAAGGCAGGACTGATGCTCCAGGTCAGGACACAGTGGTCAGAACTGATGTTGCTCAGCAAGTCAGAGGGAGGGTCCAGCTTCACTGAAACAGAATGAAGCTGTGTAACGGTGTGGGGGCCAGCACACCCGGGACTGGGGATCGGAAAGATTCCCGGGAAGGATGGGGCATGTGGCCAAGGCCTTCTCAGAGCAGAGGCCTCACTGGAAAACTGGTCCAGAGAAGCCCCAGGTGGGACAAGATAGCAATGACTTCCTCCAGCCTCTGCAGCCAGACAAGGTGAGTTTCAAATCTAAGCTGCTGCTGGAAGTTCTTCCTAGTGTCTTACTGAAGTCCTTCCTTCTGTGACTGAAGTAGATCGCAAGTGACTCAAACTGCAGCTCCTGTCCCAACTCAAAGCCCTGCACCTACATCCTCCTCCACAACCCTACCCCTCCCCGGGGGCCCCGCCTGATCCTAGCCCTGGATCCGTCAGCAGGGACCAGGAGCACTGACTGGGCCGTGGGGGTGATGTAGCCAGGATGCTCCCGGCCAACACACTGACCCAGGCCTCACCATGTCTCCGGGGCAGGTACTGTGGATCCACCAGGCTGACCTGCTCCTTCCCAGAGATGTGACGGTGGAAGGTGATGGTGAAGTTGTCAGAAGGCGTGATCACCTCCTCGGGTGGCAGCTCCACTGTGCACACGCTGGCCCGGAAGACGCACCTGTGCTTGCTGCCTGGAGCGTGGTTGCTGGAAAGGGCACGTCTCGGCACCAAAGGGCCACTGCACCAGGCCGGCTCCCTACCCTCACCCCTGCCCTCTACCCCCTGCCCTCCGGCCTCACCTGGTGAACAGCAGCCAGGGGCCGGCCCCCTGGCCCAGCTCTGGGGCAGACCAGTGGCAGTCAATCCTGAGGATGTTGTTGGTGTGGCACGTGAAAGTCCCAGGCCCTGGAAACAGTGACCCTTGCAAGCCCACAGTGGCTGCTTCAGGGCAGGGCTGGGGGAGGGGGAGGGCGTGGCAGCTGACCCCTCCGACAGGGCAGGCCCAGAGAACGAGCCCAGGAGAAGTTACCGCGTGCAGGGCTGGGAGACCCCAAGGGGATGGGCTTTGAGCGTGCAACCTGGGTGGGGCTGAAGCCCCGGCCCACGAGTGCCCACACAGCCCAAACCCAACCCTACCCCGTGGAGCCTGACGGGGGCAACCCTGCCCCAGCTCTGCCCCCACAGCACCCCCCACACACAGTGCCAGCCCTCACCTCCTCCATCCCCTGGGACAGAGACGCCCAAGCCAACCCAGGCGCAGATGCAGGTGCAGGTCAGGAGCCAGGTGCCCACCTCTCGCATCAGGACCTCGCTCTGCAAGGTCCAACCTGGAAGGGGCTGGGCTGAGGGGCTGTGTGCGGAGTGCCCCAGTGGGTGCTCCCGTGAGGGGCACTCCGAGTGGGTCACCACCTACACCCTCACCCTGTCCCGTGAAGGAGGCTGAGCACCGCTGTCCAAGCAGCACCGGCAAGAACCTCCAGCTCAGGCCTCCCAAGGTCACTGGACTCTGACTCAGCCACGTGTCCAGGTCTGCCCAGCGGGCGCCTCTCTGGGCCAGGCCCCCCATCCCTGGGCCCAGGTCCCCTCCCGCAGGGGAGGCACGGTTGGGGGAATGGGGTCGCGGACAACAACCACAGGGAAGCTCTGCTGGACCCCCTGGTCCCACACCTGGGCCGACTGTGTGAGGCGCATCACCCACGCGAATTCCCACCAGAGCCACATGAGGTGGGGGTCCGTCCCTGGTCACTGCCAAGGGAGCTGACCCCAGGGTCGCACAGCTAGGTGCCCTGCCCCAGGAAAGTGGAGGAGGATGGCAGCGGGGTGTCCACGCGACAGCGAGTACCTCCCACACGCTGTCTGTCACACGCCTGTCCCCAGGTGCCCTGCAGAGGAGAGCGCCCCGGGAGCAGGGCTCTCGGCGCAGGGGTGTCAGCCCCAGGATCCCTGGAGACTGGGGCTGGGTGCTGGGAAGCGCCTGGGGGTGAACAGGCCGCTAACACCCTGTCACCCCATTTGCAGCTCCAGATGGTACACTGATAGCTCCTCTGCAGGAAGCAGGACCAGCCTGGTTATGCAAGCCTGATGAGTGATAAGGAAGCAGAAGAGAAGCAGACATGCACAGACCACAGCACGGAAGCGCTCCAGGAGCCCGCACACACTCACCCGGTAGCAGACACCCCCCCACCCTGCCCCCCCCCCGCAGCCTCTCTGTGGACCCACAGGATGGACCCCTGTCAAGGCCAACAGTCAAGAAGACCCCACCCTTCCCTAGACTGAAGCATCACTTGCTACAACCAGCCACGGCAGGAGAGGCTGCAGCGGCCACTGGATGGAGACAGGCAGCCTGACAGCAGCTGGCTCTCAGGGCGCATGAGGACGGGATCAGAGGGAGCACCAGGATGGGGGCGGCTCAGGCACAGCCACCACTGCCTGGCTAAGAGCTGGCCCAGGCCACAGTGGGGATGGCCACTGCCCCAGCGGTGGAGGGACACCTGCATCTGTGAGACTTGGGCCAGCACGGCCACAGGCTGACTCAGGAGCGTGGACTGGGGCGCTCCAAGCTCATCCAGCCCCAGGGGCAGGCATGGGGAGGACAGGACCCACACGGGACACTCGTGCGAAGTAGCAGGCCAGGCCCACCCTGGGGAGAGGTGGACGGGGCACATGGCAACTCGGCCATCTAGGGGGAGGGTCCCTACTTTTCCTCTGCACAACGATTCTGTCCAAACATAGTGAGCCGGGCAGGGCCACCACCCTCCTATGGACGAGGAGGCTGAGGCCCAGAGACACCAGACTTGCAGGACTGGGGGCACTGGTCACCTGGCCTGGGCACTTGCCTCACCAGCTCCCATGCAAGTCTGTGAGCTTCCCCCTCCCCGGGGCATCAGTCTCTCTCCTCAGGGAGCCTCGACACTGAGGCAGGGCTGCCCCCATCCTTGGCAACAGACACTGGGCCAGGTGGGGCAGAAACCCCACCTGACTACTCCCTGGTCCTGGAAGAGGCACTGGGATAGCCCCAGGGAGGCCTAATCACAGCTCAGATGAGACCAGGTCACGGGACGGCTGTGACGGCAGGAGGATGGGACCCAGAATCTGGGCCCTCGGGCAGAGCCGCCCACTACACCTCCCATCCTGCTGGGAGCCTGGCTGACATGTCCACCCAGCACTGTCCCTTTCCATCAGGACCTTCAGCACTCAACCACTCTGGCCCCTTCTCAGGACCCCACCTCCCCCCTGGCCTCTGGGTCAAGTTCTGGCCCAAATGACCACTGGTCCCCACAGCTTGCCTGCCCTGGTTTCCCAGCCCAACATGAAGTCATGGGCTGCCGTGCACTGGACCCCTGCCTCGGGGCCCCCAGACGCTGCCAGCCCAGGGCCAGGTCTCCAGAAGGACTCAGCCCCTCTGCCCCCCTGAGCGCTCACCTGCTGCCAGGCGAACCGCCCAGCCAGAGCAGGCCTGTGTCATGGGGCTGGGGCACCGCAGCACACCCTCCGGACTGGCTTCACGGCAATTACTGCACCCACTTTCTGTCCCCTTTCACACAGAGTCTGTACTTTTAATGGGGAGCGAGGGCTACCCTGTTACTCTCCCTGCCCACCCCAGAAGCTGGCAGACACAGAGTGGGGTGAAATGGAGGCTGCTGCTTAAATGCACACTTATCCACCACTGTCCTCTCTGCTGGGGCAGGAGGAAGAAATCCAGGTCCTGGCTCTCCAGAAGCAGCTGGAACCTGGGGAAGACGGGGACTAGCCAGGAAATGAGGCTGGAAATGAGGCTGGAGATGGGAGCAGGCGGCTCCCGCTCTGGGCCCCACGTGCGCAAGTGGGCGACCCCAGCACCGTGGGACCTGACGCTGTGGGGCAGAAGTGCTGGAGGACTCTGCTTCCCACGGTGGTGCCGACCCTGCTGGGGAAGGGCAGGGAGCAGAAGAGGTCAAGGCCAGCTGGGGAGAGCGCGGAGCAGGCGCAGAGGGCAGAAGAGGGAGGAGGCTCCACGGCGCACTTGCCGCCTGCCTTCCTAGAGGGTTGAGCTGGACGGGCGCCCGCCTCAGTGGGGTGGATGTCCGGAAGACGTGGAAAGGCCAGGCCTGAGCCAGGGGCGGCCTCGGGTGGACAGGGGCACAGAGGGCGGGGCCCAGGGCAGAGGGAGGAGGAGGTCCGAGGATGGAAGTCAGAGGAGCACAGGGAGGACCTGAGGGCCCTCAGGACGAGCCCTCACTGTCCCCTCTGCCCGGCTGCCTTCTGCGTGATGAGCCTTCATGAAGCCCCCGAGCCCCTGAGGCTGTCTCCCCAGCCAGAGCAGACACCCGAGCCAGGCCCAGCCTGCTTAGGACAGGGGCGGGGGCAGGGCGGGTAGTGGCTATGGGCACGGGCTGGAAGGACACTGACACAGGCCGGGGGCTAAATGGGGGGAAACGATGCCCCTGCTCTTCCCATGCTGCCCCTGCAGCCCTGGCAGCGAGGCTCAGCCGGCACCGCCCCTGCATCTGGCTCCTCCAGGGCAAGAACCTGTCTGATTTATGCTGCGTCCCCCGCACTCAGCCCCTCACTGTTGAAGAAACACATCCTGAACCTCCCCACAGGCCCGCCCTTGCCTGGGGTAGACAGTGTTAATGCCTTGGGTCCCTTGGGGGGCTCTGAAACATTATTCAAGCAGAACCCGCTACTCCCCTCCCTCGCTTAGCTGAGTAACCCTCCCAGAATCCCACCCTCACCCACTGCCCCGTCCACAGCTCCAAGGGGGGTCCACAGACTCCCAGCTCCTCTTCTGCCCTAAAGCCCCCCAAAGGTGTCGGGGAGAGAAGGGCCTTTACCAACCTCAGGACTGGACCTCAGCTCCACTTGCGGTCGTCACGGCTGAGACCACCTGGCCCCAGAACGCCCGCTCACTCGGCCCCACAAAGGTCAGGAACTACAAACTGCCTGACAAGCTCAGAGCCTTTCTTTCTGCCCGGAGGTACCCATGACCGCTACAGGCCTGGAAATGGCAGCCCAGCATACTGTGATCAGCACTGCAATCCTGCTGTCTCTGGTAGATGCCCGAGGCCAGGACACCAAAGGCGGTAAAATGAGGGTGGCCGCCCAAACGCCCTCCGCCCTTCTCGTCCAAGTGTGGTCCCCAGGCTCTTCCTGGGGCCTGGGATGGCGGGCCACCAGTCTCTCTGTCCCGCAAAGTTCACGGTGACCTGAGTGGTTGAGAAGCCCAGATTACAGACTCACCTTCCCAGAGGCATCTGCTAGGTCCCATGGCAAGTCTGACTGGCCCCAACCCTGCAGCCCTGGAGGTGACTTGTCGCCCTACCACCCCTGCGTTTGCAGCAAGTCCCTCAGCCTGATTCAGGAGATAACTGCACCGCCCGGTGACGTGAGCCTCTCATGGCAGGCTGACATAGGCCGCCCACAACTGCAACCACGAGCACAGAGCCGAGCAGCTGTCCCAAGTGGGGATGACAGGCGACCATCACCCCAGTCATAAATCATACCTTTCACTCCTCAGGAACAGAAAAGTTGCTGAGCGTGGACTTCGGTGACCCATCCATTGATTGGCGGATGACTGTCCGCCGTGTCCCTCTCAAGAAACACCAGTGAGATGTATTAAATTAGCGCCGGGAGGTGAGAACCCTGACCAGGCACAGAGCAGGTCTCCTTTTCTAGGCTTTCTGGGAGGTGCAGCTCAGGCGATCCATGAGCACTAGGGTGGGTGGAGGGGGTGTTAAACATAAAAGTACTGCAGACTCAGTTCAGGAAGGAAATAAAAAATGGGAGTCCCCTTTGACCTCAGAGAGGCAGCCCCTGTAAGAAGTTAGGCACAAGTCCCTCCAGACCACGTCTAAGCTCCAACAAATGCATATTTAATGGCCTCGTTCCTCACTCTGAGCTTTGCGGCCTCCTTGCTGCTCTGGCTCTTTTCCAAACCTTTCTAGGGAACTACATAAAAACCTCTCTCACGCCTTTACTGGTGGTACAGGCCATGGTTTAATAATCCTGCTGATGGACATTTGGATTGTTGCCTACATACGCTATTTCAATTTAATTGTCATATATATAACTGACGTTATCATATTAGTTTCAGGTGTATATACGCTACATGCTATTTTAATGAAGGTAGGAACTTCCCTGGTGGTGCACTGGTTAAGAATCCGCCTGTCAATGCAGGGGACACGGGTTCGAGCTGTGGTCTGGGAGAATCCCACATGCCACAGAGCAACTAAGCCCATGCGCCACAACTACTGAGCCTGTGCTCTAGAGCCAGCGAGCCACAACTACTGAGCCTGGGCGCCTAGAGCCCATGCTCCGCAACAAGAGAAGCCACTGCAATGAGAAGCCTGTGCACCGTAACGAGGAGTAGCCCCCGCTCACCGCAACTAGAGAAAGCCAGCGTTCTGCAACGAAGGCCCAAGGCAGCCAAACATAAATAAATAAATAAATAAATAAATTTTTAAAAAACTAAATGAAGGTAGTGAACAATTCCAGGCCTGGATCTTTAATCACCAGGATGAGTACTGTACAAAAAATGGCTAGGGGGCTTCCCTGGTGGCACAGTGGTTAAGAATCCGCCTGCCAATGCAGGGGACACGGGTTTGAGCCCTGCTCTGGGAAGATCCCACATGCTGCGGAGCAACTATGCCCATGCACAACTACTGAGCCTAAGCTCTAGAGCCCGCAAGCCACAACTACTGAGCCCACGTGCCAAACTACTGAAGCTCGCGTGCCTAGCACCTGTGCTCTGCAACAAAAGAAGCCACCACAATCGGAAGCCCGTGCACCGCAACGAAGAGTAGCCCCTGCTTGCCACAACTAGAGAAAGCCCGCGTGCAGCACCGAAGACCCAATGCAGCCAAAAATAAATAAATAAATAAATAAATTTATTTAAAAAAAAAAAAAAAGGCTAGGTGTGGAACTGTTGTGTCTAAGGTTGACCGTTGTAAAATACTGATAGATATTGCCAAGTGGCCCCCTGAAAATGTACCAACTTCTACTCCCACCAGATGTGTAAGAAAGGCTGTAGCTCTCACCAACTGTATACATTATCAGTCTTTTAAATCTTTGTCAATCTGATAGGCAAAGACATTTCAATGTTGTCTTAATTTGCACTTCCTCGATTATCAGTGAAGATAAGCATCTTTTCATATACTTATTGGCTATGTGTTCTTTGGGGTACCAAATAAGGTCACATTTCAGTGTGTCCCTGTGCCTACGTTTAGGTGTGAGTGTGCACGTCTGTATTCTGTGCACCAAAACATCTGAGGCAAGGTCTAGAGACCCCAGAGCTGGTTTCTAGTTTCTCTGGAATCTGAGAAACCAGGACCCATGGAGAGATGGAATCAAAGGCTCAAGTCCGTGAAACACCTTAAGAATGACCAGGGGCATAATCATACTTCTAATATTTAAATTTCAATTAGCTTGGCCCCATCTTACCTATTATAAGCACGTACTTTCATACTCACTGGCGCCATCCCTTCCCTAGTATCCTTATCAAAAGAGCTTCCTTCTTTCTCTGTCAGGCTAGAACTTACTACCCTGAGACCAGCAGACCACACACCACCCACACCACAACCCCACAAGGAGACACCACAAAGGCTACAAAGGTGGGTTATCATGGACACTTAGATGCGGGAAGAAGGCCAGTGCCTCTATGCCCAGGAAGTGTTCTGACGGCACAACCTGACACCCCACCCCCTCCCATAACAAATGGAGATAAAAAGAAAAACAACATCCATAGATGGAGGGTAAAAGACCATACAACCAGAGTCACCAAATACCTGTTGAAACCCAGGCCCTTGAAAGAAAGGAACAGCCAATAACAAACACCATTGGTCAGACATGTCCTAAGGATGTTATATGTGAAGCTACATAAATCCTCACAACCCTATGAGGTAGACCAGAGGATAGCAAACTACAGCCCACAGGCCAAATCCACCCCACCCTTTAAAAAAAACCTGTGAGCTAAAAATAGTTTATACAGAGAATTCCCTGGCAGTCCAGTGGTTAGGAATCTGTGGGCAGTCCAGTGGTTAAGGCTTTCACTGCCGTGGGCCCAGGTTCAATCCCTTGTGGGAGACTTCCCTGGCAGTCCAGTGGTTAAGACTTCGTCTTCCAACGCAGGGGGTGCAGGTTCAATCCCTGGTTGGGGAGCTAAGATCCCACATGCCTTGCAGCCAAAAACCCAAAACATAAAACAGAAGCAATATTGTAACAAATTCGATAAAGACTTTAAAAATGGTCCACATCAAAAAAATCTTTAAAAAATGAAAAATAAAGTCCCAATCCCTGGTCAGGGAAATGAGACCCTGAAAGCCGCACCTCACATAAATTAATTAATTAATTAATTAATTAAGATAGCTTATTACATTTTTAAATAGTTGGGGGGAAAAAGCTTGAAGAATTATACGACATGTGGAACTACTATGAAATTCAGATGTCAGCATCCAGCTTCACTGGAAGACAGCCACACCACGCACTCGTGTTGTCTGCAGCTGCTCTCATGTGCTGACAGCAAAGTACTGGTGACAGGGCTTCCAGCCCTTGCTCTGCTGGCTCACAACTCAGCAGTGACCTTAACAGCGTTTCAAGGGCCACCATACAGTTGTATCCATTTTCTTTATTCTTTTTTTTTTTGCTTACTATGAGTGCACACCCAGCATGTCAAAATAAGAAAAGTGGGCACTGAATGTCATGTTTTTAAGGCACAGGGCAGTGCGGACTATCTTGTCAGCAAACTGGACAGCAGAGCAGTGTTTATCACGCAATGATACCGCAATGGTTGACACTGCCAGACCGAGCACTCGTCACTGGCACAAGTCTCAACACAAAACAGAACTCCTGGACTTCCCTGGTGGCGCAGTGGTTAAGAATCCACCTGCCAATGCAGGGGACACGGGTTCAAGCCCTGGTCCAGGAAGATCCCACGTGCCACGAAGCAACTAAGCCCGTGCACCACAACTACTGAGCTTGCGCTCTAGAGCCCGCGAGCCACAGCTACTGAGCCGGCATGCCACAGCTACTGAAGCCCGCGCGACTAGAGCCTGTGCTCCGCAACAAGAGAAGCCACTGCAATGAGAAGCCCGAGCACAGCAACGAAGAGTACCCCCGCTCGCTGCAACTAGAGAAAGCCCGTGTGCAGCAACGCAACACAGACAAAAATAAATAATTTTTAAAAAAAAGAGAGAGAGAGAAAGTGCTCACAGGCTGTGAGTCTGCACTGCATTATTCACCTGCAAATATGCTGAGGAAAACATCTGCATCTCTCACCACGCTGCACCTATGAATCCATCAGCAATGTCAACAGTGAACTTCCTCTGCTCTCATGGCCTGAACCAGTATGAGATGCACGTCTGCAACGCGGATGACGAGGAACACTAACTCTGAACCTCAATTACGCAAAATGGTATCCATTCCTTTCATCAGTGGACTCGCATTACAAAATATTGTAGGATTATATTTTGAATTTCTTTATAAGACTTTGTTTTCTTGTGTTTTCCTAGATTTTGACTCTTGACCCACAAAACCCAAAATACTTACTATCTGGCTCTTTACAGGAAAAGTTGTAAACCCCTGAAATAGACTATTATTATCTCCATTTTACACAGGAGGACACAAACTTGACAGGCAGGGGGGCAGGCTGACTTCAGAGGGCGCGACCTTTGCCACTGATCCACGCTGCCTCCAACAACAAAAACGAGAACAGGCCTCTGAGGAAACGTAACTAACTAACAGCACAGAAAGAAGACACTGAAGATAACAGCCACAGGATAAAACCACATGTGCAAAGCCAGCACAAACTGCTCTGAAACAGAAAAAATTGGACACAGTGAGCTCAGGACCTGGTCAACCATCACGTGACCCATACAGATTAATAGTTTCTTGGAATGATAACAAGTTTCAAAAAAGTAAAAATCTGTATCAGAGGCATAAATTTAAGTCCCATTATTTCATAAGTGAGACTTCATTATGAAGAGAATAGATACAGGGAACTACATTCAATATCCTGTAATAAACCATAATGGAAAATAATGTGAAAAAAATACATGTACATATAACTGAATCACTTTGCTGTACACCAGAAATTAACACAGCGTTGTAAGTCAACTATACTTCAATAAACTAAAAAAAGAGAGATTTGAAAAAGCGATTAAGTCTGAGCAAGAAACCAATCCATCAATAACCAAGATCCTGTCCCCTGCTAGCCCAGGGTGTCCTTTTTCTCTTTAGAGTAGAAAGATAGACACAGAAAGTATAAAGTGTAAAAAAAAACATACTACCTATTAAAGTTTATTGCAATCCTAGGAAAAAAGAATATAAATCATAAAGAAACAGAAATCCATGTTATTCACAATTTTGTAACTAGTTTGGCCCTAAGTATAGCAGTCAGTTTTGGAATCCTGTTTTGGGGTTTGATGTCTACTTCTTCAGGCATTTAAAACACTGAGAAGGTGATATTAGACTTTTAACTTTAATTAAGTTTTCAGAATAAATTTTGATTAAATAATTTTGCAATTAACAGTTAAATACTGAGGGACATCTAGTGTAATAAACTACTAAGTTTTACTTTATTAGTTGTGCAAACAATGTAAATGTTTAAGAGTGTCGGCTGATGGTGAGAGAATGTCAACTGCCCAATAAATGTAAAAGATGCAGAACAGGACCTTAAACAGGATGCACTTAGTTATGGACACTCCTCTCCACACACACAGTCTCCTGGACATTAATGAGTTAATCCACTGACTGGGAGATGGGCTATATTTCCTCAGCCCCTGGCCAGCCACCCTAAAAGGGTTAGCTTTCCACCACACTCGCAGCTGGGAATCCACCCTGGGGAATACGGTAAGCAGGAGCTGACACAGCTGGGCCAGCCTGGCCCTAGTCCCGCCAGCGATGTCCACACTGAGCATTGCAGCACTTGTAGAAGGTGGTCATGGGCTCGTCTGCAGAGCGGGTCTGAAGCTGCATGAAATAGGCACGAGGGTGTTCACATTTGGGACACGGCTCTGGCAATGAGAAAAACAAACAAGTGACCCACGTTTACTTAAAAAAATGATGCTTGTGACCAACACACGTGTTAGAAGTAGGTGTTACGTGAAAGACGGCTCATCTGGAATCCCTTGCCCAGGGTGCCCTGCACCACGATTTAAGGTTACCAAGAGCGTTATCATTCCCACTGCGCTCTCACACTCAGGGAATGAGACCTGTGATCTTGGAAACAGTCCTCCTCTCCCTGGGTCCCTTTTCTTCAACTCTGGCTGAAGACTGGCTAGAAACACCATGTGAAAGGTGACACGGCTGCCGTGTGCATTACAGGGTCCATGCCCTGCAGATTCCCCTAAAAAGTGCGTCTCCACCACCTAGTAATGGACAGGCCCTCTCATCTTCCCAGAGGAAATCCCAACGCACAACCAATCCACTTCCCCTTGAATTTAGGGATCCGTCTCGGCAGAAGTTGTCCAGGCTGTTCTTATCAAGATCTCAACATACATCCCACGCCTTTTCAAAGTGTCCCAAGGCACGTATTTACTTTCACTGAGATTTCAATTTGAGAACCTGGCTTTTGAGGGAAATGCCTTCAAACACTCTCAAACCCCATTTTGGTAAGTAATTCATCTCCTACTGACAAATTCTGCCAGTGCTGGATTTTTAACATAGCAGATCTAGATGTTCCTTGGGGGAAAAAGACAGCAGTGATCATGCGCTAGCTCTTCCTCCTCTCGATAGAGGTAATGTCTAGGGCTCTCCTTCCTTCTTTGGTCACATCTAATCTCTACCAGAAATGAATCAAAACTTGGAATAAATATTTATTTTACTGAATGTTTAGTGCAGTTTAATACTCTGTATCATTAACTTTTTTTTTTTTTTTTTTTTTTTTTTTGCGGTACGCGGGCCTCTCACTCTTGTGGCCTCTCCCGTTGCAGAGCACAGGCTCTGGACACGCAGGCCCAGCGGCCACGGCTCACGGGCCCAGCCGCTCCACGGCATGTGGGATCTTCCTGGACCGGGGCACGAACCAGTGTCCCCTGCATCGGCAGGTGGACTCTCAACCACTGCGCCACCAGAGAAGCCCTCATTAACTTTTAGAAATCTGTATTAGAACAAAATCCTTAAACTGTTTTTTTATTACTCCAATCACACCTGCTAAGTGCCTGCTATATGCCAAACGCTCATTTGTGCTCTCACAATCTATGACTATGGATTAGCCCAGACAAATCAAGGACACCCTGAGACTCTAACTCAGGTCTGAAGGACTCCAAAGCCTGTGCCAATATTGTTTGTGTAACAAATACATTATAAGAGAAGAAAATACTTTCTAGTTTTAGAAGCCCACTTCACACAAGTACATCACAGACTCTGCCGCAGAGTGGCACAGCCAGCAGCCTCATCCTTACCCACAGCTCTGGAACAGAAAAGGTTTTCCCTCTCACCTGCAGTAGAGTCAACATTCTCCCAGGCAGCTGCTCCACCGAGCACATCATCCACTTCTTTCAGCTTTGGATACTTCCGATTTGTTACCTAATAAACAACAGCAGGTCTTCAGACTCTACAAGTAAGTGAACGGTACAAACCTGGGTCACCAAACCATACCCGCCCTCAAGTGTCTCCCCAGCCTTCGCTTCCTTTCTTCAACACAGACTGGAGGAATACTAAATGAAAGCAGAGTTCCTGCTGTCACAGAGCAGGATGCTCCGTCAGAATTTAGAGGATCCGCGATTGGGATGTCCCCAAAAGTGAGAAGATCTCTGCAAGGACTGGATGAAGCAGCAGAGCAGGAGGAAAAAAATGGCTTAGGTGTGACCCTCTTCTTTTCCCACACCTCTAAGATACTTGGTAATCCAAGATAAGAGAACCAAATACAAGTGAAGCCAAAAAGGAGTCCAGTCACTCTCCCCAGGCAGAGAGTTTTCTGTTTTCCAAGTTTTACCAGACGTCCTTGAAATGTCACCCTTTGCATAGTTTCAGACTCTAAACTCCCACAACACAGCTACACGGTGGAATAGTATACAAACATTAAGAATGAGGTAGTACCGGGGCTTCCCTGGTGGCGCAGTGGTTGAGAATCTGCCTGCCAGTGCAGGGGACACGGGTTCGAGCCCTGGTCTGGGAAGATCCCACATGCCGCAGAGCGACTGGGCCCGTGAGCCACAACTACTGAGCCTGCGCGTCTGGAGCCCGTGCTCCGCAACAGGAGAGGCCGCGACAGTGAGAGGCCCGCGCAGTGCGATGAAGAGTGGCCCCCGCTCACCGCAACTAGAGAAAGCCCTCGCACAGAAACGAAGACCCAACGCAGCCAAAT
Source organism: Hyperoodon ampullatus (assembly GCF_949752795.1). Lineage (NCBI taxonomy): Eukaryota > Metazoa > Chordata > Mammalia > Artiodactyla > Ziphiidae > Hyperoodon > Hyperoodon ampullatus. Next base: position 21,652,401 of record NC_136927.1, read on the forward strand.
AAATAAATAAAATAAATTTAAACTGTCTACTCATTTACTAACTTAAATTAAAGTGAATTCATTAAAAAAAAAAAAAAAGAATGAGGTAGTACCAACGTGCTCTACTTCTAAAAATTAAAGGTGTTCTAAAATGGAAAGATGCATTACCGAGGGAGAGTAACAAGTTATAATAAAGTGTGCATCACTCACGTAATGAACATCCAAAACATTCCAGTTGTTCAGACTAGAACATAAGAGGGAACAAAACTGAAAAATCCCTGCCCTCCTACAGCTTATGCCCTAGTATTAATAAACAAAGCGCATAAGTAAATTGCAAGGCGTATTGGAAGGCAAATGAGTCTTACGGAAAAAATAAAATTAGAGGAAGGAGCATAAAATTTAGAAAGAGGCTGCAATTTTAAATAATCCTTTAAGCAAAGACACGAGCAACGACTGACATGGGTACCTAGGGAGAAGAGGGACCCGGGCGGATAAGTCGTGCACAGGCTACAGGAGTAGTGCCCGTGCTGGGCGGGAGCGCCTCGGAGAGGCTGGCGTTGCGGGCAGAGGGCCCGCTGGACGCGAAATCCGAGCAGAGGATGGGAGGGGAAGGTTAGGGTCGGCCTCCGCGCTGTGCGCGCCGCGCGGCCGGCCGGGGCCCACCTTGCGGGTGACGTTGTGCACGTAGGGGCAGGTGTTGCAGGCGAAGCGGTGGCAGCGCTGCCCCTCCTCCACAATCAGCCCGTTCCCGCAGCCCGGGCAGAAAAGCAGCATCGCGGCGACTAACCCGGGTCTCCCGGCAGCTCTCGCGGCCGTTCGGCGCCGGCGCTCCGACGCTCCGATGCTCCGAACTCCCATTGGTCCCGATAGCCTCCCCGCCCCAACCGGCCCACCAATAGTCACGCCGACTTCGCGCTCCCAGGGAGCACTGCGGCTGGCCGGCTCCCAGTAACTCACTTCTCATTGGTCCTCAAGGTAGCCCCGCCCCTCAACGCCCCGAAGGAGAGGCTGCGGTAGCGGTCCCTGCGCATGCGCACCGCACCACGGTCGCGCGGAGCGGCCGTGCGGGCGGAGCCCGCGGGAGGCTAGGCAGCCTGGAGGAGGCGGGCGCAGCGGCGCGGCGGGAGCCGCAGGAGGACGAGGAGGACGAGGAGGAGGCGCTGCCGCACTCCGAGGCGGTGGACGTGTTCCAGGAGGGTCTGGCCATGGTGGTACAGGACCCGCTGCTCTGCGACCTTCCGATCCAGGTGCGCGCGGGCCGGGGGCCGTCGGGGCGCGGACGGACCCCGGAATGTCGATGGGGGCTGCGGCCAGAGGCCTTGGGAAGGCGTCTCCGGGCGTAAACGAGGGTCTAGGCTCCGGCCCGGTCTGGGGGCGAGTGGGGCTCTGGCCTCTGGCGCGGAATTTAAAGGGGCGCCAAAACCCCCCACTAGTTAACACACATAACTTTTCAACAGTGTTTTTAAAACTCGAAGTTGGTTTACAAAAGCTTACGGCAAACAAAATATCATTTTGAAATAAAAGATCACTGTTACCAGTTTTTCCTTTCTCCTCAATCTTCAGTGAGTTTTGGCACTGTCCTGTTTTAAAATCCTTGTTATTTTGCCCATTGTGGAATTTTTAAATTAACTTCTGTTGTGTTAACGGTTGTATTGACATGTTTATCTTTTACCGTTTTTTGGTGCCCCAGCCTTGCCTGAGGCCCTGGATCCTGATGATCAGGGGCTCTGAGGCCGGACGGTGGGGCCCAGTCCAGTGTTCCTCCTCCCACCCAGCACCTGGCCTGGAGGAGCCAGGGGCTGTTCCTCAAGGCGATTCATTCTCCTTGCCCGTTTCTCCCGAGCGTCTATCCACTTCATAGAAAACGTGGATAAGACATGAGATTAAAGTGCTGAAAAACCGGGAAATCCTAACATATATGCAAGAACCTCCCAAAAATGTGGCACCACTTTTTGAAGACTATCGGCTGTTTTTGTTTGTTGTTTGAGGTGGTGAAGAGAGCTCCCACCTCCAGCCTTGGTCTTTTCCAGGTTACTTTGGAAGAGGTCAATTCCCAAATAGCACTAGAATACGGCCAAGCAATGACAGTCCGAGTGTGCAAGATGGATGGAGAAGTTATGCGTAAGTGCTGCCCTCCCCCTCAGGCCGTGCAGTCTGAACCTTCACGGGAGAAGATGTTAGCAGGGCTGGTGAGTGGAAACTCAGGGCCGTGCCCAGGGGTGTTGGGGCAGCCACAAGCTCCCCCTGCCCTGCCTTGAGCCTCAGGAAGAAGCTTCTGGGTTCCTCTCCTGCCATCTGAGGCTGTGGCTGTGGATTCCCACCACAGATCTTCTCCCATTTGTGCAGCTGTGGTTGTAGTCCAGAATGCCACAGTCCTGGACCTGAAGAAGGCCATCCAGAGATACGTGCAGCTCAGGCAGGAGCGCGAAGGGGGCATTCAGCACATCAGCTGGTGAGTGCAGCCACAGCTCCTCCTTGCAGCCCTTCCTAGGAGCTGGACTTCACAGGAACACTTGCTGGACATGAGCCTTTTCATCACCTGGGCTCTGCCCCAGAGTGCGGCCTGGAGCAACGAGCTCCCTGTCCCGAGCCTCGGCCAGGGCAGGTGCTTCTGTGCCGCGAGCCCTGCCTCAGCTGCTCTTCACTGACATCACCCCACCCAGGCAGCTGGGTATCTTCACGTGAGGACACCTTAGGGCACTTGCGGTGTGCCCGGAGGTGGTTTCCCTGGTTACAGATGGTGCAGCTGCCAGCTCCTCGCCTGGGTGCTCTCAGCTCTCAGTCTCCTTCTGGATCAAGTGTCCCGTTAACTGTGTCTTGGTACAGCCACCCGTTTCATTAGCAACGTGGGTTTGGCCCCCAGCCACCCCATGGATCCCTTTGAGAGCAGTGCGTCCTTGAACCTGCCTCAGGCCTGGTACACACAAAGTACAGGGAAGGAGCCCAAGGAGGAGGCTGGCGGCCTCAGGCCCCGCAGAGCTGAGCGCCTTGAGCCCTCCGCATGCACAGCTGCATCCCAGCTGCCCTGCTCACCCTGCTCGTGGTTGACTGAATTCCCACCTTGCAGGTCCTATGTGTGGAGGACGTACCACCTGACCTCTGCAGGAGAGAAGCTCGCAGAGGACCAGAGGAAGCTCCGAGAGTAAGTTCAGGCTACGCCTTGAGCTGCAGGGAAGTATCTGGTCTGTGGCCCTCTGATTCCCCATGCCCTCCCATAGGGCTGGGGTCCTCTCCAGAGGCTTGTAAGGGAAGGAGGGATCTTAAATCAGTTCCTGGGGAATGTGTGAGACCACGAGAGTCCCTGTTCGGACTGAGGCCCTCCTGCAAGGAGCTCCCTGGAGGCCTCCCTGCCAGGAGGACGGGAGACAGAGGAGCAGTGGAAGGGGCCCTGCGGCTTCTCACCAGCAGCGGTTCAGGGCTGCACAGAGCCAGGAGGAGAGAATTAAGAGTGTGCATGGCCCTTGCCACCTCCTCACCTTCCCGGACACCATGCTCTTCCCACCTGGTCTCTGTTATCCCTCACAAGCCTCAGGTGAGGAGTCACAGCTGTGCCCTTCTGTAGATCGGACACTCTGTGCCTTTCCTTCTCTTTCAGTTATGGTATCCGGAATCGGGATGAGGTGTCCTTCATCAAAAAGCTGAGACAAAAATGAATCTCCAGACATGGAAAACCCTCTGTGCTGGTGGCCGAGCTCTTCCCCGGGAGGAGGAAGCCTTGGCCACTGTGCCCTTTTCCCAGAAGAGTGCTGAGATAGCCTCACCCCAGCTGGACCCACCTGGACTCTCAACGTGAACCCCGATCCCATGGCGGATCCCACAGGCTGTGGGCCTGGCCCTGTATACAGAATAAACCTATTTGTTTCTGAGTCTGGAAAGTCAAGCCACTGTACGGGGGCAGGCGGGACTGGCACTGCCCCTCACAGTGAGGCGGTGAGGGCAGAGAACGTGCAGGCACATCACATGGTCTGAATGCTGCACCTGAGCCCTTGGCCGCCCCATTCCCCAAGCCATACACACCTGTCCCTGTAATCTCTGCAGCGAGGAGGAGGTGAAAGCTGAGCGGCTGGCTCTCTGTTTCTGCTTGTGGGGAAACAAAGGCCTGTGTCTGAGCCCAGCCATGGACAGGGCCTCCAGCTTCAGCCTAAGGGCTCACCTACAGCAGTGCCTTCACCAGCTCCTGGAAAGGGTGGTGGCCCGGGGCTGGAATTGGAGCTGCCAGCTGGGCAGGGAGGGCTGGGGTGGGGTGCCTCTCAGTGTGGGTAGGGAAGTGTGACTGTGCATTCATAGGTCCTTGTCCCTTTGTCGCCTACCGGTCCTTCTATAGAACGGGGACAGGGTGTGTGCACTTGGCTGAGGACTTCCCTGGGAGGTGTATGTGGACACTGAGTACCCTGTTCTGGGGACTTGTGAGTGGGAGGCCTGGGCACTGAAGGACCTCCCTCCACAGCCCCAGCCAGAACCCAGAAAGGAGGAGGCAGCTCTGGTCAAGTTAGTGGCAGCTAAAACGCTCCCGGTCCATTTATTGGCCACGTGAGGTGGTCGTCGAGAGGCTAGTTAGAAGGTAATCTCGGGAACTACTGTGATAAATGCCCGGAAGTACGAGGGGTTCAACAGCAGTGAACACGGCACAAGGGGTCTGTGCAAGGGGAGCAGGGCTCGCAGGCGGAGTCCCGAGCCTCAGGCCTGGCCCCGGCGCACAGGGCACACGGCCCCAGCACCCCACCAGCTCAGTGGAGCTGAGCGTCCAGCTCGTACTTCTCACAGAACTTGTCAGTGAAGGGGATGCAGGTGAGGAACTCGCACCACTCACAGCGCACGGGGTAGAAGTAGAAGAGGACCACCAGGCCAGCCAGGAGGCCCAGGAAGACCACCTGGAAGATGATGATCTGGCAGCGCTTGCGGTACAGGTCAAACTTGCCAAAGCTGATGTAGGGCAAGAAGGCAAAGGAGAGGAAGAGGCCGCTGACGAAGCCCGAGATGTGGGCGAAGTTGTCAATCCAGGGCAGCAGCCCGAAGGTGAACAGGAAGAGCACCACGGCCAGCAGCTTGAAGAAGGCGCGCCAGGGCCGCGCCAGGACCTGCCAGCTCTGGAAGAGCTCCACGAAGAGGCAGGCCAGGATGCCGAACTGCGAGCCGGCGGGGCCCACCTGGGGGCGTGCGGGTGCCTGTGAGCTGGTGGGCCTGAGCAGGCCGCCCCGTCCCACCTCCCTCCGCCCAGAGTGTATCGGGACAGGAGCCAAGTGGAGCTGCTCCCAGGCGGGGCACTGTAGGAACCCGACTCTGTGGTGGAACCAGTTCCTGCTGGGCAGCAGGTGCACGGAGGAGGGCCCCACCCTGGGGGCAGCCTTACCTCTGCCCGGTATGGCAGGAAAATGGCACTGGCCAGGTTACCAGTGACGCCACTCAGCAGGTAGATGATGGCTATGCGGTGCCAGCCCGCCAGCTTTTCCAGGTCCCGCAGGACAGTCATCTGGAAGCAGACAGACACCAGGCAGTGCAGGATCCTGTGGGGAAGGGGGACATTCAGCGGGGAAGGCTCACCAGCTACTCCTGGGGTCCCTGGGACCACCCACTCCACCCAACCCGGCTCAGCCCACATGGTGTCACTTGCCCAGCGTGCAAGAACAGGGACAGCCACAGGCGGTAGAACTGGTCGGGCACCTCGGGGTTGAGGAAGGGCAAGAGCCCACACACGTCGTCCATGCAGTGCACCTGTGCAGGGAGGCCTGTCAGCACCCGCCGTGGCTGCGGGGACGGGGAGGGACCCTCACCCCGGAAGCCTACCTGAGAGCAGAGTGTGGCCTCCTCGTGGAAGTAGCCCCTCATGAAGTCACAGTACTCCCGGGAGGTGATCTCACACCTGGAAGGTCAGGCCAGGGTTGGGAGGCCTTCCAGGCCCAGGTTTCGGCCCCACTTGCCCACCTTTGTTGGCCCTGGATAGGTCCAGCCCCTTCCTCACCCCACGCCCCTTAGTATCTTGAGTTATTTTGGGACTGGGGAGGGGAGGAGGGCACAGCACCAGGGCAACACTTTGTGCCCAGAACCAGCCGCACATGCCCACACAGGCAGCAGCCCTACCTGCCCTTGGTGCCAATGCAGCAGGGCCGGCCCGTGATGACACAGTCCATGTGCGGGTGGTTGGTGTGGTTCCCGGCGCTGTTTTTGGTGCAGATCTGTGTCACAAACGGGGGTGAGTTGGGTCAGGGTCTCCCCTAACCTTGGGCCCCACGCTATGCTTGCTTGGGGCAAAGATGGACAGGCTCCTAGGGTGGGAAATAGGCTTCCCTTGACTTCAAGCAGGTACTACACCCTAAGCCTCAGTTTGACCATCTGTCAAATTGGAATATGTCATTTGACCTCCCAAGGCTCCACGTGGTTCTGCTCAGAGAGGTAGGCTGTGGTGGATGGACAGGCTGGCTAACAGCCATGGCAAAGCATCTGGAAGCACAGGGTGGTCCCCCAATGGGGACCTCTGTGGCATCACTGATGGATGAGGTGTGGATTCCTCCCCCACACGATAAGGGTGACTCCCAAACAACCCCTCCACCCCGGCTCACCGGCCACTTGGTGATGTCATCTGGCCACTCATGGGGGTCCTCGGAGGAAGGCTCATCACACACCCTGCACGAGCCCAGGATGTGGTCAGTCCTTGCTTTGTGCCCTTGGCTTAGCCCCCTCCTGCCCGACTGGACAACAAGGAGAGCTATTATACCTCTCTCCACCCGCACGCCCAAGGGAGACGTGGACAAAGGAAGGTAAGGGAGGGGCCAGCAGGACTGACCTGGGGTCCTGGTGGCAGACAGAGCCAAACTGCCTCTTGTGGCCAGCAAGGTCTGGGGCGCTGGGATGGAAGGGCCACTTCACCCACACTGCCAGCGTGGACTGTGGGAGGACACGGGCTCAGCCCTGGTCAGAGCCCACGTCCCGGTACAGTTCCCAGATGGCAGGAATCAGAAGCACTGATTCTGAGCTCCCCCCTCTGGCTCTATACCCCCACCGCTCTGAACTTACACTCTGGAAATTGCTCGCATGTTGGGAGATGGTTATAAGGAATTCAACAGCATAGTTCCTATTAGCTTAAAAATAGAAACCACCAGTGTCCAAAATCAGAGAACTGGTACAAACTACAGCACCTCCAAATAAGATGATAAAAACGTGGATAAAGTTTTTAAAATTCAGGGACTTCCCTGGTGGTCCAGTGGTAATGAATCTGCCTTCCAATGCAGGGGATACGGGTTCGATCCCTGGTCGGGGAACTGGGATCCCACATGCCGCAGGGCAACTGAGCCCTCGCGCCACAACTACTGAGCTCGTGCTCCTCAATGAGAGAGCCCGCGTGCCACAAACTACAGAGCCCATGCACTCTGGAGACCGCGCACCACAACTGGAGAAAAGAAAAAACCCACATGCCACAACTAGAGAGAAGCCCACTCGCTGCAACAAAGATCCCGCCTGCCGCAAATAAGACCCGATGCAGCCAAATAAATAAGTATTCAAAAAAAATATTTTTTAATTTAGTGGGAAAAGGCAATACCATTTATAGAAACTTAAGACACGTGCATAAAAACAAGATGGACACGTGTGGGAAGAGCACACCCAAATTAAGGACACATGCATAATTCCCTGGCAGTCCAGTGGTTAGGACTTGGCGTTTTCAATGCCGGGCCTGGGTTCGATCCCTGGTCGGGGAACTAGGATCCCGCAAGCCTTGCAGCGCGGTCATACAAAAAAAAAAAAAAAAAAATTAAGGACACAGGGTCTACAGGATGAGCAGCATGAGATGGAGGAGGTGCGGGATAAAAAGGAAAGAATGTGATGCAAGGGGCCTGGCACAGACGGATGGCATAATGTGCTGGGAACTAGGGGTTTAGGATAACCAACTGGCTCTATCTGAAGTCCCAAGGTAACCCCAAACACAAGGTGCAGACAAGGGTGCGAGCTGAGCTGCGGGCGGGCACTCACCGAGCACTCCTCTTCCGAGGTCTGCACGCAGCCAGACCGGTCGTTGCGCACACAGCAGGCCGAGTGCTTCTCACGCTCGCGCGCAGCGTGGATGAAACTATGCACCTGCGGATCCTGGCGCATGCAGGGCGAGAACTTGGCACCCAGGTGAATGAGAGCCTCCTGCGGGGAAGAGGATGTGCAGCTGCGGCCGGGCCCTCGGGCAGCCCAGGGGCCCCGCCCCCGCCAGGACCCGCCCTCACCAAGACCCGCCCCCGCCAGGACCCGCCCTCACCGAGCTGGGCCCGATCCAGAAGTTCTCCTGCTGAACGTACTTGACATTCTCATAGACCCCTCGGTTGCGCAGCACCTGGGAGGTTGGGGAGAAAGATCAGACGGAGCTCAGCCGAGCCCTCTCCTCCCAGAATGGGTGGGAGGGAGCCCAGAGCCCAGGGCTCGCCAGGGAGGGCGCCCAGGCTCACCGAGTCTACGGTCTCGTGCTGTGAGAAGCCTACGGGCGCCACGCCATAGATGCACACGGCTAGAATGGTGACGAGCGAGTGCACGAAGGTGAGCCAGTAGGTGAAGAAGGGCCTGCGGGGCAAAGCGTCAGCAGAGGCGGCATCCCCAACCCGGAGCCCCCACGCCCACCTGGAGCCTTGCCTTCCCGAAGCCGCATCCCCTCCACGCCTACCTGTGGTCGTCCATGTCCTCAATCTGGCGTTTGACATAGCTGTCGATTCGCTTGCGGTAAGTGCGGTTGGTTAGCCGGCCCACCATGCCCAGCCCATACGGCCGCTTCTCCCTGGCGAAGAACTTGCGCACCGGCATCGCGATGCGCTGGCCCCGCCGCTGACCCGCGGCGCTCACCACCTCCTGCCGCAGCCGCACCTTGGGCTGCGGGGCCGCTGCACCGCCCTCCTTCTGCTTGCGCCAGCCACGTTCCAGGGGCCTGGGGGAAGGGGTGCCGTCACTCCCAGCCCCAGACCTCCCACCTGCCGCAGTCCATCCCCGGCGGGACACAGGCGACACTCCGTGTCTGTCTTGCTCCCAACTAGCGGTGAAGACACTGTGTGACAGGCTGATGTCAGCCCACACCTTACCAGTAAAAGCGTGATCCCCAGCCGCTCCTGGCATGGCAGGGAGGTGGGTTCGGACCTACCTGAGGGTCCCTGGCTAATCTGCGAGTGTTAACTACGTCACCTCCTCCTTCCCCCGAGATTCTCTCCAGCCTGTGGGCTCTGGGACTGAGATCCTCTTCCAGGTGTGGGCAGCCCAGACTCGAATGGTGCCCACCCCTGGGTCCCCCAAACACAGTTGCCAAGCTGGTCTCCCAGTCCACAAGATGACCCCCTCCCGGGGCCCTCTAGGGTCGTGCCTTTGGGGCCAGCTGCTCCTGAGAGCCGCAGGACCTGCCCCCCGGCCCCCTCGGAGCCCGCCAGGAGGCACTCACAACATCAGGTGGCTGCGCTCCAGCTCGCTGCGGTCCAGGGCCCCACCCGTGAGGTCCGCCTGCTCTGGGGCTCTCTCCCAGTCCTTAAGCGCTGCCTCCGATGGGGACTCGAACACCTCATCTGGGTATGTGGACAGCTCCTCGTGGAGGACACCTTCCTGAGCAAACACGCGTGGTCAGTGTGGGAAGCATAGGCACAGGGGTCATGGGTGATGGTGCCAGGCTCTTACCCGGGCAAAGAAGGATGTGTCCAGCTCGTCGGGGAAGTCAGCCGTGTCCTCCTCCAGGAAGCTGGCAGGAGTGAAGCTTCGGCGCTGGACCCGGCGCAGTGTGCCATCCCTAACCGAGCGGCCCTGCCAGCGAGGGGGTGAGGACGCAGCGTGGTACTGGCTCAGCCCCCGCCCCCACCCCGGCCCCTGCACCCACCTTCACCAGCGCAGCGGCTGCCCGGAAGCTCATCTTGGCCACCGACTCGCGCTTGCGCCGCCGCGGGAGCCGGTTGAAACCCGAACGGGAGCTGGAGAAGGAGCAGAGGGAGGCGGCACCCGGCGTGACCGGCGTGTGCGGGGCACTCAGGCCGTCGGCGGCATCATCCGCCAAGCGGAAGGCCCGGCCCCGGGCCAGGGGGTCTATGATCTGGAGGAGGGGAGGAGATGCAGGAGTCGGGGGCTGGGTCATCGCCAAGGGGGCTCCTTCCCCACCCCAGACCCTGCCGTGGAGAACACAGCTGCTGCTCATCCCACTCCCCAGAGGCTCCCTGGACAGCTGAGTGGGTACCACCCCACCCCACTGCACCAGAGGGGTCCCGTTCTCCGCCTGTATTTCCTTTACGCTGCTGTTCATCCTGGGATGCTCTCCCACCCAGAGGCTGGCCTGTGGTACAATCCCAGGACCCTGTCCTCTCCCCCAAGCCCCCCTTCCCAGAGAGTATCTTAGGTGCCTTTAGGGGACCATCCAACCACCCGCCCAGACCGTGAGCTCCAAGCAACCTCTGTGCTTAGACTGGCTGTGGCCCCAGCCCCTGCTCAGGGCAGCAGAGTGAGGGAACTGTGGGACGCAGCAGCGGGAGGGCATACCTTCTGCATGCCCAGCTGGCATGGCCCCACGTACAGAGGAGGGGGCGTCTCAGTGCTGGTCAGCGACACGTTGTCCTGGCTGGGCAGGTCTAGCTCCCGGATGACCTGGGGCTTCAGCTTCCCGTAGCGCTGGCTGCAGTGACGGATGCTCTTGCGCTGCCACTTCTGGGTGCTGTCACTGTCCTTGCTCACTCCAAACCAGTCAGCAGTGCCCCTGCCAGGGGAGGGACTCAGCAAGGGGAGGCCAGCTGTCCCCTCTCCCCAGCAGGGGCCTCAGAGGCACTCCACCTGGGCAGCATGCCCGCCCCAGGCCTCCGGACACTCCAGGGTCTGGGGTCCAGGTGGGCTGGGTCTGATTAAGAGGATAAGTGGGTTTCGGCCCTGGCCACTCTCTAAACAATTAGCCAGCTCCAAACTGCCACCAGCACCAGAGATGGCAGGCCTTGATGAAACAGGTGAGTATTTCACACAGGCCCTCACTCCATCCCTGAGACGGGCATTTGTGGGGAGACACTGAATCTGGAGACAGAGGTCAGAGTTCAGCCCTTAGCTCAACCAGAGGAAGCGTGGCCCTGGGCAGCAGCTTGACCTTGGACACCACAGAAGTCAGGCAGGGGGCGCCACACACCCAGGCAGGCTGCCCACAGTCCTTGGACATGCAAGCAAAAACACTGCCAGCACCTGCCGTCAGGAGCCCCCGGGGAACACCAACCACGCTGGCAGCTCCCGAGAGGTCACAAGCCATGCACACACCAGCTGACGCCAACACACTCATGCCCTGCCCAAGGTACCTGAGCAGGGACCGAGAGAGAGACGAGCGCTGTGTGAGGGCCCTGCGGGCAGCAGGGGCGCCCAACAGGGGCAGAGTGTGGACACGCCCAAAGCGCACCTGTCGGCTGTTCGGGGGGGGACCAGAGCATTGGGTGGGGGGGTGGGGAGAGAGAGAGGAGAGAGCAAGTGCTGGGGGGGAGCAGAGAAAGGCAGTAGGTGACAGCAGTCAGTCCCCAGAGCAGGAGGAGGACAGGGTGATGAGGGGACGGGATGGAGAAGAAAGCCCTTGCCCCACTTCCAGCCCCAGTGCCCGAAGGGGACCCTGTATGCCTGCTTCTGTCCCACCGGCCCAGCCCCCAACCCGCCGCGGAGCAGCCGGGACAGCGAAGTACCTGCGGATGGTCTGTGTGATGGACATCTGGCGCTGCAGCCCCGGCCGCCGGGGCTCCTGGTGGGGTGAGGGGACGCGGGTGGGCTCGGCCGGCATGCTCACACTCCGCAGGAACGCCTGGCGTCTCAGGGGCTGGGCAACAGGGACCCAATGAGGCGGCTGGATGGGCTGGACCTGCAGCCCCCGCTGGCCAGGGCCTACCTGCAGGAAGCTGGACTCCTCTGCTGCCGGGGGCACCATGGCCGGGATATCCAGCTTCAGCCACGGCGGCTTCTTGCGCTGCAGGCTGCTGGTGCTGTCCCTACGGGCCTCACCCATGGTTCCAGGCAGAGCTAGGGGGGCCTAGGGGGCGTGGTGTGTTATTCAATAACAGCGCTGACAGGCACTTCCCTGGCAGCCCAGTGGTTAGGACTCCACACTTTCACTGCCGGGGGCTCAGGTTCAATCCCTGGTCGGGGAACTAAGATGCTGCAAGCTGCATGGCGCAGCCAAAAAACAGCACTGGCAGATCTCTGAGGGTTCATGGGGCCCAGACCCAGGAGGAGGGAGAAGCAGGGATAGCCCAACAGGCGTGGGCACGGCTCCACTGCCAGAGTCCCAGCACGGGCTCAGCACCCACACACTTGGTTCCTGCCTCTGTTGTCCCAAAAGACACGGCTAGGCACACACTAGGTCCTCAGATGACATGCATTCATGTGATGAATAGCTAAGGAGCTACTATGAGCCACTCCTAGGTGCTTGGGACATGTTGGTGGAGAAGCAGGGAAACCGAAAGACAAAATCCCTGCACTCCTCAAGCTTAGAGTCCAGACAAACAATAAGCTTACACGTAGATACACTGTGCTAAAGGCTACAACATGTGACAGGGATAAAACAGCACATTAGGACTTCCCTGGTGGCGCAGTGGTTAAGAATCCGCCTGCCAATGCAGGGGACATGGGTTCGATCCCTGGTCCAGGAAGATCCCACATGCCGCAGAGCAACTAAGCCCGTGCGCCACAACTACTGAGCCTGCGTGCCACAACAACGGAAGCCCGCACACCTACAGCCCATGCTCCGCAATGAGAGAAGCCACCGCAATGAGAGGCCCGCGCACAACGAAGAGTAGCCCCCGCTCGCTGCAACCAGAGACAGCCCGCGTGCAGCAATGAAGACCCAATGCAGCCAAAAGTAAATAAAATTTTTTTAAGTTAATTAAAAAATAAAGCAAAAAACAGCGCATTACAATCGTCAGAGGAGTGATGCCTCTCTGTGCGGTGACGTCTGAGCAAAGGCTTTCGAGTTGATCTAGTGAGCAAGGTTAGGTGGCAGGGTGTTCCCCACACAGGGAATGGCCAGTGCAGAGGTATGAATAAGCACGAGGGCAGAGGCAAGCTGAGGGGCTGGCCCGGTCTGTACACGGGGCAAATCTCAAGCCTATTGGACACAGACCTCAGTTTCTTAACCACCATGACAGCTGCTCCAGAGACAGAGGGCTCACTATGCCCACGACAGGGTGCGTGGTCCCTCCATCTCTCAGAGGAGGGACCACCTGGCTTCCCAGGGGCCAAGGGCTCCTATAGCCAAGGGACCTCCTGGAAACCACCTGGTGAAAAGGCCGCTGTGACCACCAGGGGGCGCCACAGGCCCAGAAACAGCAGCAAAGCCCCACAGTGCTTGGAGACGCCTTGCTTTGTGCCACCTTAAGCATCTGAGACCCCTGTCGCACATTACCTGGGTACAGGGGAAGGGCCCAGGACCCAGGGCAGAGAGGCCAGGGCTTGATTTGGGCCACCCCAGCCTGGCCATGTGACCGTGAGGCAGTGGCCACGTAAGCATGGCTCCTTGGCACTTAATTCTCCCTTTACGAAATGGCAGTTTCAGGGCGTATCTGCTTCCCCGGCCCCAGAGGAGGATCACAGGGCCTGGAAACAGGATATCCAAGACTAGAAGGGTTCCTAGCACAACGGGGGCAAGGATAGCAGGGGCGTGATGGAGACTCCAAAATTCCTCAGCCTCTCAAAGAGCTTCAGACCCTGAAGATTCTGACCTGCGGGGTCTGTGACCCATCCACTGAGGTCGCTAGAAACAGCTTCTACTTTGGAGCCTCCCTCTCCACTGCCTGGAGAGATACAGAGAAAATACTTTACAAATAGGGCAACTGAGGCCTAGAAAGAGAGGCTTGTCTTGCCCGAGGCCACATATTCAGGCAGCATAACTAAGGACACAGTTGCTGCTGGCCCTTTACAGATCAGGGAAGGTCCAGGGGTCCAGAACCCTGCTCAGAGCCACCCCCCAGCTCTCTATGGACCTGGGAACGGCCAGGGATGTTGCTCATCCCCACCCACCCACCCCCGGCCCCGCGACACAGACGCGGGATGGCACAGAACACTGCTGTGCTGCTCACAAAACACGGAGAGCCCAGGATGCTGCTCCCAGCTCCTAGTGGCCCTCTGCCACCCAGGGATAGGCCCAGGACAACACTCACAGCTTCTGTTGGCCCTATGACAATCGGGGACCAGCCCGGGACCCAGCACACAGGTCCTACTGGCCCTATATTGACTGGAGACCAGGTCAGGATGCAGCTGGCCGTGCCTACTGGCCCTGTACCAAATGGGGCTGAGCCTGAACACTAACCACGGTTCCCACTGGCCCTACCCCAACCAGGAACAGGCCTGGGAGGAGGCAGTCCTTCGGGGATGCCTTCTGACTCTTGGCCCATCCCTCACGTTCCGGCCTCTTCCCTGAGCTGACTATGCACCCAGGAGCCTTTCCATCAACCTAGCTCCCAGGGCCAAGCCTCTCTCCCCTGCCCTCACCTGCTCTGGTCTCAGGAAAAGGGCTGAGGGCAGCATTTGTTCCCACATTCCTGGGAATCCCTTCCTGGCCCCGCCTACACTGAGCCCCACAAGCTGCGGTCAGATGGAGGGTCCCTGGAGGGGATGGAGGCAGTGTCTGACATGAGGGCATCCTGACTGAGAACTGGGTCCCTCTGGGACCTGAACCAGGAGACCAGCACTCGGCATCTAACTCGCACCACAGCCCAGCCCAGCCCTGCACGGCTGTGGCTGACCAGGCCACAGGTCAGCATCCTGGGAGGGCGGCGTCTTCCTTGTCATCCGCCAGCCCTCCCTTCACAGACCAAGGTGACTGTAAGCTCTCCCTGCTGGTAAGGAAATGACTGGGTAGGACAGCTCTGGGTCTCAAGCACTACTGGTGGAACCTCAGACAGTGTTAGGCGTCTCGAGAAGGCAGAAGGTGCTGAGAGGCGCGTCCAGAACCTGCAGGGCTGGGACAGCACCCTGGGTGCACCCTCTGAGCCACGGCGGGCCAGGCCTGCCAGGGGGAGATCAGGGCGATCGGACCCCTCAGATGGTGCTGTGCCCGTGGGGCCTTGTTGGGAAGGGGCCAGACAGGGTGGGGACCCCCTTAGCATTCCAGATGGGGGGGGCTATGGTACCTTAAGTCTGCCCCTGCCACCCGACCACCCCGTGCCTCACAGAGTTTCATACGCTCCTGGTGAAGCTATTGTGAGGTCTAGAGAGGCCAAGTGTGGACCTGGGATCACTGCTGGTAGCCGGCAGGCTGGGTGCCAGGGACGAGCCCCTACAGGAGCCTCCCCACGCACGCCCAGCACCTCTAGGTGACAGAAGCTGGTTCTCCACTCAGGAGTGCCAGGAACCGTTGCCAGCTGACTGGCTCAGCACCACACACACACCTGCGACCCTCCTGGGCTCCCACAGCCTCTCCTCACACCTGGCTCTCTCAGTACACGCATTCTGCCCATGTGTTCAAGGACCCCCCGCCTCAGTCAGGCGGCCCCTCCCTGATAGGCCCTGGATCCCCCTGGCACGGTCGGGAGCACACCCACGTGTGTGCGGTCCGGTCCTGTCATGCCGGGTCCACAGTGCCCAGGACAGGCCTGCTCCAGAGCCACTGCTGAATGATCACTGGTCATTTCAGAGCACGAGCTAGCAGGGGCCAGTCCCCATGAAGTGGGGTGACGGCAAATTCCCAAAGATGCCCCTTCACTTGGGTCTGGGAGGAGGAGCTACCACATGACCGGGTGGGAACAGAAACAGCACAAGCAAGGAGGCAGGAACGGGGTGGTGAGCACACACAGGGGCCAGATGCCCCGCCCCCGGCCCCCGCTGGCCTGGGCCCACCAGACACAGGAGCCGCTCACCTCACGAGGGAGGCACCGGCTCCCCGCCTGGACACACAGCCCTCCCGGTGGCCCTCACCCCACCAGATCGCCCCTGTGTTTGGGGCAGAGGTTGGAGGGTGCCCCATAACCCACACAGCTCCCCGCCCTCAGTGCTATGGGTTCCCGGCCTGACCCGCCCCAGTGTGCCCAATCCCCCAGCGCCCCTGTGGCAATCTGGGCATCAAGTGGGTGGGATTCACCAGCAGGGTCGGGGGTGGCTCCACAGTGGACCCTGAGGGTGTGGGGGAGGGTCGGGTCCAGACCGGACAAAGAGTCTGGGCCGGGAAGGGGCACAGCGCCCGCCCAGAGGAGACAGTGGCTCAGTGTCTGGGTCTCCCCCAGGCGCACAGTGGGCTCTTGTTCCTAGACGGTCCCTGAGGGGGAATCCCAACAGCATCTCTGCTCTGCTGCCCCGCAGTGCAGGGAGAGACCACAGCCCAGGGAGGGCCTGCCTGCCGTCTGAGTCACTCTGGTGACATTCGTGGCTGCCCACCCAGGGCCCAGACCCACCAGGAGACACCCAAAGAGGCAACTAGAAGCGCAGTGGGGAGGCTGACGAAGCAAAAGCTAACTGTGAGGACGGAGCTCTGAGCAGCTCAGGAGTGTGGGGTGAGGCTGGAGGGGATGCAGAGGGAGGGCCCGCAGGGTACCGGGACCACCAGGGCTGCTTTAAACGGGAGCGAGGGGAGGGAGAGCCGCTGCAGCCAGCAGGGTGGAGGGCTGTTGACGGGGGACCCTGGGCAGGGGTCCGGGGGGTCCAGAAGCAGGAGCCAGTGCAGGCAGGCCGGTGTCGGGGAGCCTGGCCTGAGACACTGTGCACTGACCCAGCTCTCCTCTACCACCTGCAGCCCTGAGAGAGCCCGAATTTTCCCGTCTGAAAATCAGGGGCCACAGCAGTGCTGGGCACACAGTAGGTGCTCGAGAAGCGGCAGCTGAATCGAAAGAAAAATAGGCTGGACCTAAAACGAATATAATATTGTAAGTCATCTATACTTCAACTAAAAAGGAACAAACAAACAAACGAGCAGGCTGGTGATGCCTGCCGGCTGTGGGGAGCACCCCAAGGAGGGCCCGGGAGCGCGCATTCAACCAGAGCACAAGGCGTGGGAGGACCCAGGCAACACCCTTTGGGGAGGCCCTGTTTGGGAAGGTGTGGCCAAGAGGCAGGAGGAGACTGGGGAGAAGTTCTGGCCCACCCAGGCCTGGACAGGCTGTGGCCGGGGTTAAGCTGGACCCTCTATTTCTGCACTTAGGCCTGCCCCGCACACTTGAGGGACAACACGGACCAGGGGCAGCTGGAGGTCAAGCAAGCGGCCCAGCCCCAGGACCAGACCCACCAAGCCTGGGGCCTACCCTGCCCAGGGGACCACCGGCCACCCATGTCAGCTGGAGCAATTGGGCTCACCCCAGGACACCTGCCCAGATGTGTGCCCAGCTCACCTGAGCATGGTCCCAGGATGCGCCAGCTCCTCTGACCTCCCCACGTGAGCCCTGACCTCTGACCCTCAGTGTCCTGTCTGACCCCTAGTCTGATGCCCAGCCCCAGGTCTCCCTTGGGAGGGGGGATTACCAGCTGTCTGGCAGCCTAGAATTCAGTCCACCACTACGTGCTACTATGTGGCAAAGCGAAAGTGAGCTGGCTGCTCTGTGCCTCTTGATCTCATCATCAGTAACCAGCATCTTGTCGGGAATGATCCTGGCCAGGCCCTCACCCCTCCCAGAGACCCCTCCACTTTTCTGTGGAAGGTGTGAGGTTCAGAAGCGAGCAGGGCAGACCTGACACCTGGCCAGTGGCTTGCTGGGTGCCCCGTGCTGTCCCCAGGAGGACACATCGGATCCCTGCCCCCCAAGGCGCCCATCACCAGCTGTCACCCCAGATGACAGGAAGGCAGGGATCCAACAACAGAACCACAGGAGGCTCTCTGCACAGGAGGCCCTGAAGGTAACTGCCCTGGGAGGGTGGTGCAGGAAAGGGGGCACTGGCCCTGTGGACTGGGCGCTGCCCAAAGCCTCGGCAGACTATGGCCCAGAGGGTCACTGGCCACCAGAATTAAAGCCTATGACCCGGCTGGGTCTGGCAGGGTGGACGCACCCTGGGGTCGGGGTGCCCCAGGCTCAGAAAGGTCAGAGGACCCGTCCGTGCCACACAGCCTGCAGTGGGGTAGGGCAGGGGCTCAGCTATAGCAGCTTCTGGGTGGGACAATCTGGGATCTAGCTGGACCTCGGGAGTTAGGTGCAAGCCTGCCTCAAGCTGCACAGTGGAAAGACCCACATCCCATCAACAGGCCTGGACACCTCTAACTGGTGTTAGAGGCCCCAGAAGTGCCCCTGACCAACCCCCCACCCCCACACGAGCTCCCAGTGCCCACATACCCTCTGCCTTAGCAACCCTTCTCAGGACACATCAGCTTCTGGATAGTATGTGCAAGGCCGCGGGAGGGGACACCAAGCCCCTGAAGTCGATTATCGGAGCAGAAATGGCTTCAGTCAGCAGAAGCCTGGCACACCTGCCTCAAACCTGACTCTGGCTAGCCCCACTGACCTGTCACAACCCCTGCAGGGGTCCTCTGTGTCCATCTTACAGTTCAGGAAACTGAGGCTCAGAGAGGCCAGTCACCACCTGTGGTCACCAAGCCTCCAGGGGGGTTCAAAGCCTGGGGCCATGTCTGCCCAGGAGCTGGGGAGGTGGCCACAGCCCTCCAGGGGAGGGGCAGACCATCTGGGCTCCTCAGGCTGGGGAGGGCTAACAGGCCCCTCTGGGCCACCACTCCACCCCACCTCCACCCAGAGCATCTCAGTTCAGGGAGGAAGGAGTCACCCTCAAACACACCTAACCCAGAAAACAGGCAGAAGCTAAGGAATCTGATCCTTGGGCTGAAAGTCGATCCTGTCACAGACACCGATGACACGGAGGGACTGGAGCTGGGGAGGTGCGGGGCGGGGGAGCCCCTCACATCTGGGGAGAGGAGCTGCAGGAGGTGCCCTGAGCAGCCGCTTGAGTCCAGAGGCCCTGATGGTGGGCCCAGGAAGGCAGGCGAGGCCTGGGTGACTCCCTCTGAACCAAGGGCTCCCCTAGAATTCGAGCTCCCAAGGGCAGTGGTTTGCCGGCCGGCCCACTAACGCCCACTAACGCTGGACAGGGGATGCTGTCACTGCAGTGCTGCAGCTCTGGGGCTCTCAGTCAGCTGTCTGTGCAATGGGCGGAGGTTGCTTGGAGGGTTTGGGAAGCAGCCTGGGGCCTGGCACATTCCATCCAGGGCCACTCAACTCTTATGCCCCACTAGTAGCCCCTGCTAGTAGCCCCTGCTTTTCTCAAGGAAAAGGACCCAGCTTGCCCAGAATAACCCCTGGTTGCAGGGGGCTCAACCTCAGGGACCCCTTGGGCCCCTGCCATCTGCTGGGTAGCCCAGCTTCCTCCCAACCTCTGGGTGGGGGCTAAGGGGGCTGGGGCTGGCTCCACAGGGGTGGGGAGAACCCAGCATCTGGCTGGGCCAAACCTGAAAAGCCAGTTTCATCCTTGAATCTTCTCTGCCAGGAAGTCCCCAGGTGGGGGTGGGGGGGCCTTTCCCAGCACAGGGCTAGGGCCTCCAGACCCAGACCTCGCCCACCCAGACGGACACACAGACACACCACCCCAAACTGCACACACAGAAGAAGGAACTCTGCTCAGGACCATCTGGCTCCCCTGCCCATTCCCCACCCAGCCCCACAGACATGCCCCCAGCAGGGCAGACAGCCAGGCCCTCCCCCAGTGCCCTGAGCACCTGGGGTCCAGCAATCTCCCCAGCCAAGAGCAGGCCTGCTTTGAGGCACCGTGTAGTGGCCACAGGCTCAGCCCTGGCCTGCTCCTCTTGGCCACTGAGCACAGGGTAGGGAAAGTGCCCAGCAGCTTCCAGTGTTTAGAGCCGGGAAGATTGGGTCGTGAAGCGGAAGGTGGGGTCACTCCCTCCTCGCACCGCCCCCCCCCCCCAGCTCCACAGCTACTGCTATTATTGCTGAAATTATTCCCATCCCCAGGGAACACGGCTGGGACAGGGATGATCCGGAGAAGTCCCACCCTCTGAGCTGGAGTTTCGACTTGGAGACACCACCCACTGGTGGTGGCCTGGAAGGAAAGCGTAAGGGGGGGAGGGTACAGCTCAGAGGCGCCTGGGGACACCCCCGGACTCCGAGCCCTCCCGCTCCCGGGACCCTCAGCTGTCGGGCGGGGGATGGAGCCGAGATGTCCGGCCGGGTCAGGCCGCCGGGACGCGCTAATCCGGCCACGGGCTATTTTTGCGGTGCGCCGGGTTAGGAATCCGGGGCTGGGCCGCCTCCTCGGACGGCTCGGGAAACTCCGGGAAGGAAAGTCCGGCCGCCTCGGGCGGAGAGTCGCCCGAAGCCGGGACGCACCCGGACTCCGGCCGCTCCGAGCGGCTTCGGCCGTGGAGGGGTGGGGACGGGCCCCGCGCGCGGCGGACGCAGCTCCGGAACCCACCCGGCCCGCGCCCCGCGCCCCCCACCCCGCCCCGCGCGCTCACTCACCGCCGCCGCCGGCACCGGGGCCTCGGGGGTCCTGAGGGCTTCGGGGAGGGGCTGCCGCCGCCGGCCCGAGGGCACCCGCGCCGAGTCCCCGCCCGCCCGCCCGGGAATGCCATGGAGCGAGGGGCGTGCGCGCCGGGGGCGGGCCCGGCCGGAGGGGGCGGCCGCGCTGACTCAAGGCTCAGGAATGCGCGCGGCCCGCCCGGCCCGAGTCACCTCCTCCGGGAGGGCGGCGGGGACACCTGCGGCTGGGGGTCGAAAGCGCCTTGGTCGGGGAAGGGGGACCTGGTGGCCCAGCTGGACCGAACCTGATGGTCAGCCTCAGCCACTCCCGGACTCCGAGTGAGTCGTGACCCTATTCTGCTTTGACTTGTGCTTGAGAAGTGGGCGGGGGGCGCTGTGCGGAGGGGGAGGGGGAGGCGGCCCTGGATCTACCGTAAACCGAACCGCCAGCCTCCTCCGAAGGCCGCGCTGCCCAGTCTCTCACCCTAAGCCGCACGGGAGCCTCACTCGCACACACATGCCCCTGCGTTCATGCACTTAAACACACACGCTCGTACCCACTCACACTCATGCTCGCCCACGTGTTCCTTTACCCACACCTGTTTACACAGACTCACATACACACACCTCTGCATATACACACTGTAACACTTCTATGCTCACTCTCACCCATTTACACACGTGCACACAACCACTGATGCACATTCAGTCGCACTCGCACCAAAGGCAGGATCAGAGCAGTGACCTCCTCCCGGGGCCCCTGTGCTCCCCACCCGCTGAAGCCCTGCTCCCCCAACAGGCGCTCCCAGGCCAGGCTGGAAGCCCCGCAGCAGAGGCGCAGAGACGGCGGCACCACTTCCGGCGACCACTCTGTGCTCCTCCCTCTTTCAGGGCTCCCCCACCAGCCCTGCGGGCCCACCCCTGCACTCCCTGAGTCGAACACAAAATGGCCCATCTGCTCTAGGCTGAGGCTGCTGTCGGGAGTTTTCCAGCATTCCTCTCCCTCTCTCCTGACATTGCAGGAGTCGGTGGGGCACAATCACCAGAGAAAGACCCGGGAATGGGGGAGGGGGAGCTGTGAGTGGTGGAGGGGCACAGAACTCCCCTGTAGGGAGCAGAACTGGGACCATGGGTGTCCTAAGGACCCTTCCGCTGGGAGCCAGAATACTGAGGCACATGCGGCCCAGCCCCTCCAGCTTTGGAGGGCCCACAAGTGTGTCTTCACAGGCCCTTTGCTGGTCTGGGACCAGGAGGCAGTGGTCCTCTCTAAACAGAGGTGCTGCCACGGTCAGGTCAGCAAGCTATGCCCAGGGTATGACCGCAGACAAAGCCCTGGTCCTTGGCTACACAGAAAGTAGACAAATTGAGGTGGCAGCCAACTCACATTTGGCCCTGGAGCCTGGGAAAGGGACAGAATCCTCCGACTGTCTCGTCATCCATACCACAGGACAGAGTGGTGCCTGCACACTCCGGGTCATTTATGAACTCAGGTGTATCAACACAATTCCTAGGTAGAGGGAGACAATGGAAGCTTTGGAGGGGCTACAGGAGGACTCCTTCACTGGGGGGTGGGGTGGTGACTACAAGTGCCTTGGGGACACAAGGCAAGAAGAAGGCTGAAGGCTGCCCAGTGCCGATGCTCAGGGCTCTGGCTGCCCACACTGCCACCCCTCCCATGCCAGGCTCTCACCCACAGAAAGGACAGTCTCTCCATGCCTGGCATTCTCGACCCCCGCCAGGAATAAGCATGCCCCGTCCACCTGGACGCTCAGCCTGGGCTGGCAGGGCCAGCGGCAGTGGTGTCATCTATGGAGTCCAGGGCCTGGGCTCACCTCCAAAGCTTGCCATGGCCAGGCATCCAGTGCTGCCAGGTCTCCTGCAGTGGGTGCTTCAGGGTACCCAGGCCCCCTCCACGACCCAGACACTCATTCCCAGCTGCCAGGAGCACAGCCGTAGCTGGCTCACAGCTGAGACAGGTGCCCATCCCCCAGTCCCCCCCACCTCAACCCCTGCCCCATCAGGAGTCACCTTCAGTGAATGAGAGCTGCCTTGCCCCAAGTAACACCCCCTCCCCAGAGAGGGTGGTCTCTGTGTCCAGTCACAGGTAAGTGGCTTCCCCCTGGGTCATTCGTTCAGGTTACCTCCAAAGGACCCTCTCAGCTCCAGTGGGACCCCCAGCAGCCTCTGTTGCAAACCCTTGCCCCTCACAGGTGTGGCTCCCAAGTACACCCTGGCAGGCAAACCCAGTAATCCCCAGGTTCTCAGCCCACCGAGCCTCCTGAGCGAGGACCCGGGTATCAGAAGGACAGTCTGAGCAGAGGCCTGGACCCAGTCCACAGGGACACGTGCGTGCACATACATGTGCTATGTCTCACACCTGGCCCACTGCCCTGTGTTCTGGTGGAGGAGGGCCTGACACGGAAACCCAGCTCCCTGTCCCTCTTTTTCCTTTTCCCAGGCCCTGGAAATAGAAATCAGCTGCAATTGCCCAGCACGTGTGCAGGTGACTGAGGATGGGCAGGTATCTGGAGCAGCCCCTGACTACACTTCACTCTAGGACCTGAGGGGGTGGCAGTCCTGACCACCGAGAGGAATCCCCACCAGCCACTCTGGAATCAGCTCAGCAGGCCAGCCTGAGCTTTGGGGGGCCTGAATGGGCCTGGGACCAGCCCCTGGCTATTTGGGGAAGAGGCAGAAGTGGGCCAGACCAGCCAGAGCCTGAAGTCACTGTCTATTTGAGGCAGCTGCCCCTCCCCATGTCTTGGGGCCTGGCAAGGGGGGCCCCTAAGTACCTGGCCTCAGGGCCCGGCAGCACTGGCAGCACAGCCCCAGGAAGGGAAGATGCAGCCCACAGCTGCTCGCTCTGCCCAAGGAGCCTCCGAGCCCCCAGGACCCGTCAGCTGCAGAGGGCCCCAGAGGCCGCCCTGCTGAGATGTCACCCCCCAGAAGGTGCTGCCCCTTTCACGGTGTTAGCTGTCCCTACATAGAGAGAAGGACAGTGAACAGTGTGCTGGGTAGGAACAGTGCTGGCCTCTGTGGCTGGTGGAGCCGCTGTCCTTTCTCTCAAGGCTCCAGGGTCTGACGGCTCCTCCAGAGGCCATGGCTGGCCTGGCAGGGCACAGAGCAACTCACCCCAGTACTGGCCCCTTTCAAAGCATTGAGGGTGTCCTCACCTTCATCCTCCACTGACATCCTCCAAAGAGCCTCTCCCAGCCCAGAAGCAGGGCGCTCTGGGGATGAGAAGAGAAGGCCCCAGGCCCCTCCTCCCACCGAGACCACCCTCTTACCCCCGGCCTGCCTGCCCTGTGGGCCACAGTGGGAATGCTCAGCCCACCACTTCCAGCCTGTGGTGGAGCCTCAGACCACAAACCAGGAAGTGGGGGGGTGGGGGGTGGGGGGAAGCGGGGGCAGAGGTTGTGCAAGGCCCTGCACTCAGGCTGGAACATCTGGAGAAGGGGTTGCTGGCTCCAGCCCTGCCTCCTCCTCCTGGGCTGTCCTCCAAGCCTCTCTTTCCTCATCTTCAAGTTGGGAAAAAAGACGCCCCTCTGGGAATGCGTGGACTCCCCGTGATTTCTACAAGGACCATGCACTATTTGTGAAATCAAAATGAAAATGAATACAAATCCGCACCCACCCTGCCCCTGCCCCCACCAGGGGGACTGGCCCAACTGTAGCCTCAGTTTCCCTCCCAGAGCGGGGAGAGGGGGAAGGGAGGAGGGAAGGGAGGCTGGGCACACAGGAAGGCAGGAGGGGGAGTCATTGTTCGGGCAGAATGGCTGCAGCGGGTAAGGAGGAAAGGGGTGGGAGTCACATCCAGGCCCGCCTCACAAGCACTCATTGACGACACACTGCCCACCCCCGGAAGGAAGCGGCACGAAGTGCCACAGACAGCTGGGTGGCTTCCAGCAGGCAGCTGAAAGGCTGCTGCCCCGCCCTCCGCAGGAAGTCCTGGTTGGGGCCCTGGGGGGAGCGGGGAGTACAGCTGGGCCTGGGCCTGGGCCTGGGCTGGAGTTGAGCTCCTGGGCTGGTCCAAGGAGGAGGAGGAGGAGTTGGAGATCAGGGTTCTCCCAGCTGGACTTGCCCTGAGTCCAGGTGCCACACTCGCTCATCCCAGGGCCCCAGTCACGTGGCCCGTCCAGCACCTCCCCCCCGCCCCCACACACACACCATCCTTTGCCCAACTGTTCTCCAAGGCCCCATGGGTACCCCTCACAGGGCCAGGGTGACACAAGTCAGACAGCTCAGGACATGGTCCAGGGCAGGGGCGTTCCCCCTGCTGCCCCAAAGGGCAGTGGCATACCTCACACTGCCCCCAGCCACTGCCCTGCAGGAGGGGTGTTTGTGGGTCCCCACAGCCCTCCTGCTCGCCTCAGCCTCTTCAGGAGGCTGGCCATGCTCCAGCAGGCCCACCCCCGGACTTGGGCGGGCTCCTCTCAGCATCCTTCGGTGGTGGGAAGCGTGGGGGCCCCACTGCAGACACAGAATCCCAGGACCCATCCATATTGTGATGGGAGTGGTGGTGCTTCCAGAAAGGCCTGGGTCCACTTCCAGGACAAAGTCTTCCTGGCACACTCCCCCGCCCTATCTGTCCCCTCCACCCAAATGCTCCGCAGGTATGGAGGAAGTAATTCCCCTCCGCAGTCCCAAGGACCAGGGGCTCCGACACCACCTCCCTCACGCACACTCCACGCGCACCCCACCGAACCATCTGGGGCACCTCCAAACCACTACACCCCCAGCCGAGGCCCCTCTAGGGCCCGGTCAAGGTTCACAGGGACCAAGCCTCTTTCTTGGTGGTCTGACCACCAGCTGAAGTTCACCAGGTGGAGTGAGCGCTGCGGCTGCGGCGGCACCAGGGTGCAAGTGGGGCGGGGGGCATGTCACTGGGAGGGGCGCGGGGCGGAGGGCTCCCCTCTACCCCAGCTGCCTGCTCCCCCTCCTCACACCACAACTGTCCCAGCAGCCACGGGCCTTTGTCCCGGAGGGGAGGTAGGGCGCAGGGCAGGGGCGACAGCGGGGAACTCCGGTCGCTAGCCCGGCCCCTCCCCCGGGGCGGATCCGCGCCTGCGCCCGCCCCCTCCCCCCGCCGGGCTTCCGTCCTTCTCAGCGCAGGCGCCGGCTCCAGCCCCGGACCGGGCGGCGCTTCCGGGTGGGCGGTGGGGTTCGCTCCGCGGAGGGCTGGGGTTCGCTCCGCGGAGGGCTGGGCTCCGCGCCGGCAGGTACCAGCTTCGAGATCCCTGAAGGAACCGCCGGTTGCCCGCGTGCCGCGGGGCCCAGGTGAGTGCGCGCCCAGGTGAGCGTGCTCCTCGCCGGACGCACGGCCGAAGGACTGGCTCGGGGGCGGACCCCCCCCCGGAGTCGCCTCGCCACCGCAGTGAGCCCTGAGTGGGAGCCAGTAATGTGCGCACGGTCCGCCCCTAGGCGTCTGCAGTTCCCAGACGAGCGCCTGACGGCGGGGTTGGGCCGGCTCGGCTGCTCCACTTGCCAGAAACAAAGCCGAAGCCCGGCCCGAGGTCGCCAGTGAGGTCTGGGAGGAGCGCCCGCCACCGGTGTCCTGGTTACGTGCTGGGCGCTCAGCCTGGCTCAGACGCCCCCTGCCCCGAGCCCGCCTGCCGCAGAAATGACCATAGGGTTGCCTCGAGGGGCCACTTCCCCACACTCCTCCCTTCAGTGTCTGTCCCAGACGGATAAATGCTCTCCCTTTACTTACTAACCCACTGTTTGCCCAGGTTTTGATGGAGGGCTGGCGGGTCTCTTGGGTGCCCCCATCCAGGCTGCTGTTTTCTGCCCTCCACTGGCTGGGCCCAGCCTGGGAAGAGACCCTTGTCCCCAGGTTTTGCGTTTCTTCCTAACATTGGTGAGCGCTCGCTGTACCCAGACAAGTGCTTACCCGGCTTCTCATTTTATTCTCAGAACCATCTTGTGTGACAACGTTGGTTCCCTTTCTGCAGATGAAACAGAGGCACAGACACCTTAGGTCACTTTCTGGGGCAATGGTCACTCTTGGGTGCAACGGCAGGGTCGCCCCACTCTCCAGCCTGAGGCTCTGAGGCAGGTTCAAATCCTAGGTCTGCAGAGGGGGAGCCAAGGCCTCTCTGAGCCTCAGTCCCAGGGCATCTGCGTGAGCCGACCCCCACCGCCCAGGGTGGGTCAGGGCAGAGACCCAGCGCCACCCCAGAGCCTCGGGGCAGGCCGGGGGCCAAACCTGGGCGGAGAACAGGGGCCGCAGCGTCCTGGAGTCAGCAGACACGGTCATATCAACATCCATTCTCAGCAGGCTGGCGGCTCCGGACAACACTTACGTTAAAAATAATGGGTCTGTCACAAGCCAGGGAGGTACGGGAATCAGCCCCTGAGGAGGGTGTTTCCAGGCCCCAGTGCTCACCTGCTGCTCCTTTCCTTGGAGAGCAGCTGGTCCCAGAACGCCAAGGGTGTGTGGTCAGGTTTCCCAGGCCCTGTGGCAGCAGGTGGGAGGCAGACAGTGCGCCGGTCTCGGCCGGTCCTCCTCATTCCTCACACCTCACTTTTGCTTCACTTATCCTTATTCTGACATCCTGGGTCATGAGACAGAGGACAGCTGGGGACTCATTGGGGGTCACACCCTGAGCGCTTGGGATGGGGCCAAGTAGACAGTCTGCCTGGTGCTCACCCCTGTGCGTGTGTCAGGCCTTCTGGGCCATTCTAGGAGGGGTCTGGCACAGTGGGAGCCCTGCCAGCATTGGGGAGGGGTGTGGATGACACAGTGACCCACAATCCGTTCCTCGGCCAGGCCCCACTGAGGTCACAGCTGTTTTAAAATTCCTGGTTAGGGGCAGGTGCAAAGGGAAGGGTTCCAGAAAGAAGCTCAGAAGTTCATTTGGAGACCACGTGATGAGTGGCAGTCAGGGGGTAGCAGCCCTCCTGTCCCAGGCTTAGGTGCCGCTGTCCCCTCCCCAGGCCCTGCAGCCCTTTGCCACTCCTGCTTGTGGATGGCACGTGCAGCAGAGTGGCTACCAGTCACTGCTGCCACCAGCCTGCCTTCACGTGCCGTCATTCCCCAAGTCCTCCTGGGTCCCAGCACAGGGCTGAGCATGCTAGGTATGGCTCAGGTATGGCGTTCTGTTTGCACAGGCTGGTTGCCCTCTTTTTGCACATGAGGAGACAGGCAGGCAGTCGAATGAGTCCTTGAGCTCCTGACTTCACTGCACAACCATCTGTCCTCCCCTGTTCAGACCCTTTATCTTGTCCTTTCCCGTTTCAGCTTTCCTGAAGAATGGGGCAAAAAAAGCAGCGACTGTTGGAGGCCAAGCGGCATCAGAGCCCGCCAGAGGGGACCCGGACAGCTTCCCCCAAGCAGCCCCGCTTGGGGCCACCCACGACCCTCGGCCCCCAGCGCAGCATCTATTTCTCAAGCTTAAAGGGCCGCCCTGCTCGCCTGGGATCAGAGTTTTTCGACCAGCCCGCAGTCCCCCTGGCACGGGCATTTCTGGGACAGGTAATGGAAATGTAACGGCGTGGCCTATGCTGAAGGGTCATCACCGTGCAGCGTCTGTGGGCCCCAGCCCTCTCCCCGCTGGCCTCATGTCCCTGACTTGGCCCTGCGTGGCCGCATGCAGTCAGCCGCTTTGCCCACATTTGCTCCTGGGTAGCTCCACCTCAGTCATCTGGGGCAGCCTCTGGGTCCAGGGTCAGCTGGGAAGAATGCAGAGGTTGTTAGGGGTGCCTGCCTGCTCTGGGCAGTGAGGACGGGGCAGCTACAACATTAGCCTTCCCCCTGGGGCTGTGGGAGCATTACCCCTGGTCCACCTGGGATTGCCCTCAGGGCAGGTTTCTTACAAGGATCACGGTCAGCGCTGGCACCTCTGTCTGTGAGGGGCTGCTTTTGCCTGCCCCGTCCGCTGACACAAGTCAGTGCCCCTGCTGGAGCTTGTCTATGTGTGTAGCAGCTTTAGACACATGGCAGCTGAGGCCATGGCCTACGGGCTGCCCAGCATCAGGATTGTCTTGATGAAGGACAGCCTCCTTCTCCCCACAGTGGCTCACAGTGCCAGAGCTGGCTTCCCAGCAGCCCCTGCAGCTCCAAGTTCTGGGGTGGGAAGCAGGACCGCCCAGGGCCCTTGGGGGTGGAGCCCGTCACCATGTTGTGTGTACATGGCATGTGCCACAGCAGAAGAGTTCTGGCCACATCCGTCTGGAGCACCATCTGGCTAGGCCTGGCTTTCTGGTCCTCCTGGAGGTTCCATGGCTACCCTGTGTCCTTTAGTGAGCCTACTTTTAGGTTAAAATGGCCAAGGAGAGTCAGTTTCTGTGGCTAATAGAAAATTGGTACCAGGAACAGATCCTAAAATGTGAGCTAGTGGAATGTGGCCTAAAGTGTGACCTCACTGAGAAGCGACCAGAGTCTGTTCCCATGAGGATGCTTTCAGCTGCAAGGGCCAGAAGGTCCTTGTAAAAGCACCTTAAGTCAGAAGAGGTTATGATCTCATGTAAAAGGGCACGTGGGGCAGGTGGGCCCCGCATCAGGTAGAGGGCCCAAGGGCCTCAGTGTGTCACAGTCTCCCCCTAGGCTCCCCTAGGCTCGCGTCACGCCTGTTTGAGCCCGAGGGTAGACAGGGCGATGTCCAGCAGAGAAGGGAGGGTCTCACCCTGTATGTGCCTTTGGTTAGGGAGGAGAGCCTTTTTCATTACCCCTCAGTGGACGTCCTCACAGACCTCTTGACCAGCCTTGGTCATGCACTCATCCTTAAGCAGGTCACTGCAAGGAGCAGTGAGTTGCCATGACAACCCAGACCACTCTTGTGTCACCCTCTCGGCTGAGAAGGGTCTTGCCTCTCTCGGGACCCTCCACCAGCAAGGAGGAGATGCTTATAATGGGGATGAGGGGCAACCACCATCTGCTATCTGGAAATGGTATCAGTGAAATTCAGGACAGGAAAGAAGACAGTGAGGAAAGGGCTGTGGGAGGCTCCTCCCCAGGCCCCATGGAGGTGTCAGGCTGACAGGGAATGCTCCCTCTCATCTCCTGGGAAGATGGGAGGGAGGCCTCATCTGAGGAGCTCTGGCCAAGCCCACCTGTGCACACATAAGGGGATTTGTGGGCTTTGTCTCCAGGAATGCTTCCTCTAACCCTTACCCCCGAGTGCAGCCTCCAGCACACCCCTCCCTGCCCCCACGACACTGACCCTGGCCACAGACACATTGAGCTCCGTGGGCTAAGGCATGGTGGCCTGGCCATCCAACTTGCCTAAGGCTCATGGCCTAAGGACAAGGCAGGTGCTAGGGACAGCCCTGGTGAGGTGGCTGGCCCCTGAAACTCCACTGTGAACCCTGGTTGAGTCAGACCTGGGGCTCCGGACACTGGGCATGACTGCTGGCCATTCCTGGGGCCGTACCGTGGTGACGCGTGGCGAAGCGCAGAGGGGCTCCAGGCGGGGGAGGACTCAGCTCCCAGGGTACTCAGCGCTCCGCAGGCCCTGCCTGGCTCTCCTGTGGCCTACTCTGTTCTCCTAGGTGCTCTGCCGGCCTGCGAGCGCCCACCCCTCTGGGGACAGCCCCTGACAACTGCCCCCTGCCCTGTCCTCGGCTGGCCCCTCTGTCCCCTCCTGTACCCACCCTGCCCAGGGTGCTGTCCAAGGCAACCGTCGCCAGGCTTGCCTTCCTGGCCTGCTGCCTCCGCTGACCCACTCCTTGTGGAGCTCGTTACCCCCAGGGCCGTGGGCCGGGCCTGGGGCACTGCTGGGCAGCTGATCCTGCTGCTTTCAGAGTTGGCTGGGTGGGGGCTGAGTGTGACGGTCCTTTGCAGTTAGTCTATGGGGAGGGGGCTCCACAGGCTCTGGAATCCCAGGCAGGGCCCTGTGCCCTTCACACTGCTCGGCCCCAGGCTAAGCTTTAAGTCCAAGGGGACCCTGCTGAGAGGAAGTGCGAGAATTCACTAGTGCTGGTGCCCAGCCCAGCCCTGGCCGGCCTGAGATGGCTTCACCCTGTGGACAGGACACTTGGTGAGCAGGGCCTGTGGTCCAGTGGTCCAGCGGGATGGAGGGGATGGTGGGGAAGAGCCAGCTGTACCTGGGTGTCCTGTACCTATACACCCTGAGCTGGGGAGATGAGCCCAGGCTGTGGACTATCAGGGTGGAGCAAACCCGGCTCCTTCCTACGCTGAGCAGGTCTTGGTCCGACGGCTGGATGATGGCACAGAGCTCCGTGGCCGCGTCGTGGAGACTGAGGCATACTTGGGGCCAGAGGATGAAGCTGCCCATTCGAGGGGCGGCCGGCAGACCCCCCGCAACCGCGGCATGTTCATGAAGCCAGGGACGCTGTATGTGTACCTCATCTATGGCATGTACTTCTGCATGAATGTCTCCAGCCAAGGTGAGCGGTGCTGGGGCTTGGGGAAGCAGGAGGCCTGGGCAGAGCCCCCTCAGCTGGCAGACCCCGGGAGGACCAGGTTGGCTAGATGATTGAGCAAGGGGTTCCCTTGCTAGGCTAGGTGAGGGCTTCAGGAGCTTTGGCTGCACGGATGGTGGTTAGAGGTGCCAGGGGCCCCACAGAATAGAGGTCATGGGTTGACTTGAACACCGAGCACATGGGTTCACGAGCCCACCGCTGGCCCCAGAGCTCAGTGCTGGTGTCACTGCTGGCCCAGAGAGGACTCGGGAGGGGCTGACGTGGGGAAACAAGAGTGAGATCGATTTGGGGTGAGCTGGGCTCAGGCAGGAGCCTCGCCAGGCGGCCAGTTATGGGGTCTGGGTCAGTTTTTCTCAACTGGGGATGATACTGCCACCCTGGGAAACATGAGGCAATGTCTGGAGACATTTTTGGTCATCACAAAATGTGGGGATGCTCCTGGCCTCTAGTGGGTGGAGGCCAGGGAGGATGCTCAACAGTTCACAGTGTACAGGATGGCCAACTCCACAGAATCATGGCCCCAAAGGTCAGTGGTGCCGATGGGAGAGATGCTGGTCTAAAGCTCCTGGGAGGGTCCACACACCTTGGGGGACTGGGTCTTTCGTGGGTAGGCAGCTGTGTTTTCTGAGTGGTCTGTGCTGGGAAGGAAGCGCCCAGCACCATCTTGCCAGAGCTGCTGCTGACCAGCAGCGGCAGGTGGGGCGGGGGGTGGTCTGCCCAGCCCACTCTGGCTAGCCAGTCCTAGCGTCCATCTGCCAAGCCTCTTGCCGCCGTCGCAAGATGAATGAAGGCTCGAGGACAGTAAGGGGCTGCCGGTCACACACGTGGAAGGATTCCATTAACGTGTGAGTTGTGATTGCCCAGAATAGACAGCTGGGGACGCCTGATGCCAGACCCACAGGGCCAGAGGACACAGGGAATCCACGACTGGCCCTGTGCCCAGCAGAAGGCAGGTGCTGTGTGAAACTGAGTGACAGGGACTGCCCCCGAGGGCCCTGTTATCAAGCGCAGAGCTTACTCCGGTCGCTGAGCTTTTCTTTGGCGTTAGAACCAACCCCTCACGTGAGAGGAGACTGCACGTGGACAAGGGGCTGCAGTCAGTGAGGAAAGGGAGGAGCCCAAGTTTCTGCGGGTACAGTGGACAGAGCAGATGTGGGAGATGGTGTGTTACTTTCTGGTTACGTGACCAGGATGCCCCAGGAACGTCGAGGTTAGGGGAGCAGAAAACCACATGGGTACAGACAAGGCCAAGGGTCATCCAGGTGGAGTGAGGGAGAGGTGCAGCTGAGACAGTCCTTGCCTGTGGGGTGGAGGCCGTGCAGAGACTGGGACTTGGGGCTGCGCGGTTGGTGCAGGCAGATGGGGTTGGCGGGGGGTGATGGGGAGGCCTGGTGCGACGAGGTAGGGGTGTCCTGTCCGTCAGGAGTCTGGACTCATCCCAGGAGAGGAGGGGTCAGCTACTCCTCCAGACCTGTCTGCAGGTGGTACCCACTACGCTCAGGATGGAACCAGAGGGAGCTTTGAGGCCAGTGAGGGGAGCGGCCCAGGAATCACAGAGGGACTAAAACTCAAGGCTTTAGGTGCCCTTGGGCACATTCTGAAGTGCTTTGAAAGCTGGCTGGTTAAGGGGCATCTGGTCGCACACACCCCCACACTTGCTGGCTGTGCAGGAGGCTAGTTCCTGGGTGCTGATGGGAAGGCCTGTGTGGCTGAGGCCTGAGAGAGGGACTGGCCTGGCCACACCTCAGGCTGAGCCCCTCAGACTCCCAGCTAGCGAGGGGGCTGAGAGTCAGGGGAGCAGGTGTCCCAGGACAATGGCCTTGCTGGAGGGTCAGGGCGCCTCTTTCCAGGGCACAGGGAGTAATCACTGTCCCCAGCCAGGAATCCAAGGGGGTCTGGACAGATGTGTCTTCTCGAGGGAATCCCTGGGCCTGGGTGTTTGTTTGCCGTCCCACAAGTGGCCTGGACTGGTTGGGGAGGGGACCCCACGGAGGTGGGGGGCTATGTCGGTACCTCCTGCTCTGTCAGTTTCCGCACTGGGTCCTGGGGTGGGGCTCACCTGCGTCCTGTGCACACTGGTGGCTGCTCCAAGCCAGGCTTCCAGCTTCCCCAACAGCCAGTGGGGGAGATGGTTGGGGGACCCTGGGGTTTTCTTTGCTGACCTCACAGAGGGAGCCAGGGAGCTCCATGCCTCCCCAGCTGGTGCCCATAAGAGGCACAGGTGCCTTGTGGGTGCAGGTGTGCAGGAGGGGGAGGCAGGCAGAGGGTCTGGACGGTGAGTGAGCCCAGGTGTCACCCCCAAAGCTTTGGTCACGCCTTGGGTAGCGGGGCGACAGCCTGGGAGGCTTCATCTCTTCCACAGGGGATGGGGCATGTGTCCTGCTACGAGCGCTGGAGCCCCTGGGGGGCCTGGAGGCCATGCGGCAGCTTCGCCACACCCTCCGCAAAGGCGTTGCTGGACGAGCCCTCAAAGACCTTGAGCTCTGCAACGGTCCCTCCAAGCTGTGCCAGGCCCTGGCCATCGACAAGAGCTTCGACCAGCGGGACCTGGCCACAGACGAGGCTGTGTGGCTGGAGCGGGGCCCCCTGGGGCCCAGTGAGCCATCTGTGGTGGCAGCAGCCCGAGTGGGCATAGGCAGTGCAGGAGAGTGGGCCCTGAAGCCCCTGCGCTTCTATGTGCAGGGCAGCCCCTGGGTCAGTGTGGTAGACAGAGCGGCCAAGCGGGACGCACAGGCCAGAGCAAAGGCCAGCGGGGATGAGGATTTTTAATTGTTTAAAAATGAAATAAATGCTGTGTTTATAGAAAACAGTGTCATTTGTGTCTCGGCCGGAGCCCCTGTCGGTGGCCAGCTAGTCTCTGTGGGAGGACCCAGGGCCAGCAGGTGCACTTCCTCCTCAGGCCTGAGGCAGCCATGTGTGGGGAGCACTGGTGCAGACACCACCACCACCCCACCCCGGCAAGGGGAAGCTAAGACAGCTGCGGGACACCGTTAGCCCAGGTCCCTGTGCCTCAGGTGGCATGGGGGTGACCCCTTGGCCATGGCCTCCTGGTGGCTAACACAGGACTGTGGTGGGGGGAGGGGCTGAGCCAGGCACCGGCAAGCTGGGGGGAAGGGTGCCTGCAGGCGGCCAGTGCTGGCCATACAGGCCAGGCCAGGCCCTCGGACCTGAAGCTCTGGACAGCCCAGGCCCAGGGAACACGGGAGGGGGGGGGGCGGGGCTCTGAGAGAAATACGGGCCAAGTTGGTGTGGGCAGCATGCAAGCCTCATTCAGAGGCATGAGTCCTGGATGCTCTCCCAGCTCGGGCCTCACCTTCTCAGCTCAGAGCCCCTGAGGCTGTTTCCAGGACTGGAGGCGGGTTAGGATGTGGAGAGCAGGGGCCCCATGGGGAGGGAAGGAGCCTGGGGTGGGGGAGGCTCCCTCCGGTGCCCCAGCTCAGGTGAGCAGGGCCTGGAAGACAGTGATGACCGGATCCTCATGGGTGGTCACCACCAGGACACTGCGGAACTTGTCCACGAGCGCGAGCAGCTGGGAGCGCCGCGTGTTCTCGTTGTACATGATCTCCTCCAGGTGGTGGCGGCCGCGGAAGTAGTGCAGGAGCCTGGGGGGTGGGGGGTGGGTATGAGCACAACTACGGAGCTGGCGGGAAGCGGGGGGGTCCTCAGGCCCCTGCCCCAAGCAGCGCCCTGGACCCGCCGCCCACCGTAGCCCCTGAAATGTCACCCCACCTCGGTGCCCTGACGGAGGTGAGGGCAGTGCAGGGTCAGCTGGCAGCTTCTCTGCTTCATGCTGCTGTGGCTCTTAGGGCACCTCAGCTGGGGGCTCAGTCCCTGACAACCTGACGCTCCCAGAACACCATACACCCAGTGCACCCAACTCAGGATTGGGTGTGACAAGTCTGTGTCACCTATGGTGTGGAGACCAAGGGCCCCACCCGATCCCCATGAGGACAAGAACTTGCTGCTGCTTCCCAAGACGTGACAAGAAACACCCAGGAAGTACAGGAGAGACCCCCACATGCAGGTGCCAGATGGGGACGGCTGTGTACTGGAGATGCCACCTCAACCAGTGAGGGCTGTTTGCCATCGGGATTTAAGCTGAGATCCACTTTCTGTCCTGACCCTAGATGTGGCCCCTGCTCCACCTGGCAAACATGCGGAGGTCCTCAGGGTTCTGTGCCGCGGGCACGCTGAGGATGGCTGCCCGTTCATGCTCGGACAGGCTGGCCAGCAGGTTCTCCGTCATCCTCCTGTTGAGTGGCGAGTCCCCACTGGGGAGCAGCTCTGCACTGGAGTTGTCCATGCTGGGGCTGGTGAGGGTCATGTCATCACTGCTGGCTGAGGACGGGCACAGTCAGGGAGTGGCTGCCCCCAGCCCCACGAGTCACCTGCGCCCACCTGGGGATTAACTGCTGTGCCCTTGGGGAGCAGCCCCTCACCCCAAGGCCAGCCTGGTCATCCAACCCCTCCCACCCACTCAGAAGACAGGAGCCCTGGGCAGGCAGGTCCAGCACTGAGCCTGATGTCCAAGGCCCCGCCTTAGCCTGGGGAGGTGCCTCCCCCTAAACCTTCCAGCCCCTCGTCTTCCCCAAGCCAGGGACTTGGGGCTCAGGGCTGCCGCCTTAGGGGGCACACCGTGGCCAAAACAGCTCCTTCGAAAAGGGACTATGACAGTCACTCTCCTCATAGGCCCTGAGCACGGAGGTTTCAACGGTCCTCCCAGGGATGGGGTGTGGTCTGCTCTGACCCCAGGCTGGGCCAGGCTGCTCCTGACTCAGCAAGGTAGAGCCTCGTCCTCAGGGAGGCGGGGGAGGGGACCTCCCCGAGGGGGAGCTGCCCAGCTGGGCGAAGTGGCATCCTCGGGGACACAGCTGCCCACGGGCACTGTGTGTGCACGTTTTC
The DNA here is from genome assembly GCF_949752795.1 of Hyperoodon ampullatus. NCBI lineage: Eukaryota > Metazoa > Chordata > Mammalia > Artiodactyla > Ziphiidae > Hyperoodon > Hyperoodon ampullatus. Next base: position 21,688,007 of record NC_136927.1, read on the forward strand.
GAGTGCAGCCCTGTGAAGGTGCTGTGGTCATTCCCTGAGATGCCCAAACTGGGCCTCCTGGCCGCCTGCCTCTTCCAAGGGCGCCCAAGGTGCTCACCCCCCACCAGACAGATGCCCTGGGCAGGGGGTCCTACTTGGGGAGCCAAAGCTGAGGGCGTTGGGCGTGCTGAGGCTGCGGCCGCCAACCCTGGTGGTGAGGGGCACGTCATCCTCCCGGGGGCGGGGCTCATCCTCACTGGGCGAGGCCATCAGGCAAACGTAGGTGTGCAGCTGGACCAGGAGCCTGTGCTGCAGCATCCACACCACCATCTGGATGAGCTGCGTCTGCAGGACGGGCAGGCCTGAGACATGACCCCCAGGTCACCCCGGAGGTCGGTGCGGCCCCACACCTCAAGAGAGGGAGCACCCAGCCGCCAGCCGCTCTGCGACCCCAACTCCCGTCCAGGGGAGGCAGCGGGGCGACACCTGCCCTTGCTCCATCACACGCCCAGGCTGCCCACGGCTGTCCTTTCTTGCCCAGAGCTGAGGAGCAAGACCTGTGACGCGGAGGACCTGCTCTGCCTCCTCTTCCCCAGCCCACTAGCCTCTGTGCGGACCCTGGACACTGTTCAGAAAGAGGCTGCTGGCAGCTGCCCTGTGAGCAAAGAAGTCCCCACCCCTTGGGTCAACCTGAAAACCTGCCTGGGGACAGGGAAGCCTGTGCAGGTGGTGCTCCAGCAGCCGTGAGTGGGGGCGTGTGTGCACCTGGCATCCACGTCCTCAGACCCACACACCCACCTGCTCATCCCTGGGGGTCCCTTGCTGGGAGGGGCTGGCTGGCTGACTGGGAATGGAAATAGGGGCATATGTAACCCAGTCACACCAAAGAAAATTAAAAAGGATTGTAAAATAATTAAATTATGAGGGACTTCCCTGGTGGTCCAGTGGTTAAGACTCCTTGCTCCCAATGCAGGGGGCCCGGGTTCGATCCCTGGTCGGGGAACTAAGATCCTATATACCACAACTAAGCCTGCGCGCCGCAACAAAGACCCAGCGCAGCCAAAATAAATAAATCAATTTAAATAAATAAAAATTATATTAAATTAAGAGACTTCATCAGCACTTGAGCACATTCTGGGCCTGAAGTAGTAGGTATGGAAGGCAGGCGGCCTCACCCTGGGACTGAGCAGAACCAGAACTGGCTCCATCCGGGCCCCTCAGGCTTGGCCTAGAAAAGCCACCCGCCATCCGGACCATCGGGAAGTTTCCGCTGGGGAGGGGAGAGGGTGAACATGCAAAGTGTGTCTTTTATTCAGCTGGCATGACCTGGCACAGTTCCTGGAAACCAAAGGTGCCATGAAAGACGGCATTCAGAACAGTCACACTTGGCGTCTAAATGAGCGGACGGACCAACAGGGTCTCCTCCTCATTCACAACTTGAGGAGGAAGAGGGTTTCCTTTTAAGCTTTTTTTTTTTTGTGTGTGTGTGTGTGTGGTATGCGGGCCTCTCACTGTTGTGGCCTCTCCCGTTGTGGAGCACAGGCTCCGGACGCGCAGGCTCAGCGGCCATGGCTCACGGGCCCAGCCGCTCCGCGGCATGTGGGATCTTCCCGGACCAGGGCACAAACCCGTGTCCCCTGCATCGGCAGGAGGACTCTCAACCATTGCACCACCAGGGAAGCCCCCTTTTAAGCTTTTAAGGACTGTTTTTGCCTAACAGACCTGGCACTTATTAAAGCAAATACTTTACTTTTGAAGACAAAGCCTTGAGAACACCCAGACCCATCTCCGACACTTGTCCCACCTGGCCCTGCCCAGAGCCCCAGAGCCCCAGGTTTGCAGTGGAGGGGAGGAGGCAAAGCCTGTCAGATCCAGGCTACACTCAACCCTGCCACAAACGCAGAACTCACCAGTTCGCTCCACACATCTCACCCCTCCCTGGTGGCCAACCCACCACACCCAGCACCCCTGCCTGCCTCTCGCCCTGACCAAGACCCAGGACCCCTTGGATGAGGAGATTCTGGGGACCAGTGAGCCCAGGACTTATACCCACAGACCCTGTGGCCACCTGGACCATGGCAGGCAGGGGAGGGAGTAGGAGTGTAGGGACCAGGCTCAGTGAAAACAAAATCTCCTCTGCGTCCCCCAACTATGGGATCCCCAGGCCCAGAAGGGGGCACCAAGTGGCTGTCCTCCCAGGAGAGGTCACCGATCTCCTGCCAATTGGGCCTCTTAACTGCGTTCTAACCCTAAGAAATGTCCACCATGGGCAGGGGGGCTCCATGGGGGGGAGGGACTTGCAATGCCCAAGTGTCTGCAGGCAGCCTAGCCAGGGACCCGGCTTCTGGTCACCATGGCAGGGCAGGTACCACCTACACAGCAAGCACCTCCCCCCAAACCAAGGCTAAAAGCACGGCAGCACTGAGAGCCTGGAATCAGGGACTGACGCCAGGTGGGCGGTTCCTGGGCTCCCGGAGCTCCTGAGACTCACCTCCTGCACAGTGGGGGCCAGGGGGTTCCTAAATTCTGACAAGGAGACCGGCAAGGAGAACTTAGCGAGGACAGACGGCAGGTCGTGAGACGGAAACTGGCGTGAGAACTGCTCAGCCAGCGGAGAGTACCTGGGGACAGGGGGTGAGGGTCCGTGAGCTCAGCAGACCTCCCCACCATTCAGGCGTCTGCACCCTCGCCATGAGCCTGTGGTGGGCAGGAGGGGGCGCAGCCTGGTGGGTGGGCCAGGATGGGTGCAATGAGCACAGAACCCAGATGCTTCCCCCACACCACAGCCCCTAGGAGCCCCCTAATCAAGGCCAAGGCTCCTGACCTCCCACCAGGTGCCCCGTGCAGCACCCACTGGCCAGCAGGTACGGGCAGGCGCAGACCCTTCCTGGAGGCCGTAGGTGCTGAAAGAGCACAGGCCAGGGGTGCCATGCAGGGCTGGACCAGGCCAGGACTGGAACGTGGGCCCAGCTGACCTGGGGAGCACCACCTGGCCGGCCCTGCCAGCCACACCCCTGCCCACTTGGGGGCCCTGGGCTCTGGCAGACAGGGGGACTCACAGACACACACTGGCGTTGGGAGAAAGCATGTAGACGTTGTTCTCACACAGCGGGTAGATGATGATGGCCTTGCCCCAGTACACCAGGTGCGCAGCAAGCTGGAAAACCTGCGGGCAGAGGGCCGGGAGGGCAATGTTGGGGAGGCCAACCCATGCAGCCCCCTGGCTCATGGCCACAAGCCTCTCCATCACTGGTCCCTGAGCCGTCCTGGCTGGCACCAGCACGGGGACGCTGGGGCACCCGAGATGAGGCCAGTCCAGCTGATCAAGGGGCTTGGCTGCACATTCCAGCAGAGGCCAGCCCACAGCCCAGCCGGCGCCCAGCATGGGGTCGGGGCTCCACGTGACAGTGGATGTGGGTCACTGCACCTGCCCCCTCCACACACTCATCCCTGGAGAACATCCCACTGTCCTGCTGCCCTGGACTCTCAAGACACAGACCATGATGCCAGGACAGGGAGCCAGGGTGGGACCATGGCAACGGGCACCGCTCATCCTGCAGCACCACGGCCAAGTGCCTCTGAGGGTGCATGCATACCTGTGACAGTGCCGGGGACACCTCTACCTCGTCTCGGCAAACAGGGCCTCCAGTGACACAGCCAACTCAAACACAGAGGAAATTTCAGTTCCATCGCTGACCCTCTTCTTTCTCAGCCCAAGTCCCAGTGCTGATGGCTCTAAAGGACACAGGCCCTCTTCCCTCCATCTCTGCCACCACCCTCGCCCAATGGGCTCCACCTCCCACCTCTCCCTGCAGCCAGAGCGCCCTCTGCAGGCCACAAGTCTGAAATCAGGATCACCCGGCTGGAGTCAAGCTGTCAGCAGGGAGACTGTTCTTTGCTTCCAAGCTGCTGTGACCACACGTCTCATCTCTGCCTCATGGTCACATCCCCGCCTCCCTCTCAGAAGGGCCCACCCAGATCATCCAGGATCATCACCCCGTCTCAAGGAGTTATTCCCCTCTGCAAAGTCCCACATAAGGAAGGTCACACTCACAGGTCCCGAGGATTAGGTCTACGGGGCCACTGTTCACCCAATCACAAGTAGTATGTGATCCTAATTTTGTTATTCAAAGATTATGTGTTAATATGTATATAAAAAGCTTGGAGGAATCTAGGTTACCACTAGGATATGGGATTATGGGGACTTTCTCTTTTTCTGTTTATAATTTGTATGATATTTGAATTTTTATAAGAATATATTAATTTCATCATGACAAAAAACCCTCAAAATACTTGTAGAGCTTTTTTGCCTAGGATGGAACACGAGTGATTTTAAATCATCTGCTGACATTCACACCTGTGCTTGAGGTTCCAGCTGGGCTCGCTGGCCTCCCTCCCCACGGGGCCTCCGCTAGGTGGTCTGCTGCAGGAAGCAGCCCTCTGGTAAGGTCAACCACCAGGGCTGGGCCCCAGGGGGCGTCTGCACGACCACACCAGCGGCAAGCCCTGATTTGCACCAGGTTCAATGGGGCATGGAAGGAAACAGCAAGGGGACCCCAGGGCAAGGCCGGGGAGAGGCGAAGGGGACATCATCAGAGCTTTGTCTGTGTCTGGGGGAACTGTGAGGCACAGCGTCCAAACAGGCTCCATGTTGGGCAGCCTCAGGGGACAGTGAGGGTCACCCCCTCAGAGCTGCACACTCACAGGCATCTGCCAATCAGCCAGTACTGGTCAGAACACAAACTCCGCACACACAACAGCTAGCGCGTTAAATGTTCTGTGTCTCGTGGGTGCTAGGAAGGCAGTCCAGGAGCCCATGTGAAACACGAAGGCAGAGTCCGATAAACACTTTCAGACGGGGTGGACAAAGGTCATGGGGTAGAGATGGGGGAAGGGCTTATTCGGGACGACAGAATCCAGAAAGGCTGCTTTGGGGAAAAATGGCCTGAGAGTCAGGCCTGGTAGACAAGCTCCCCTAACGTGCTAAGGAGCAAAGGCCAAGGGCTCCCTGGAGGTGCCTCGCAGGGGCCTAGGTGGCCCGCCTCATGGTGCTCCACCCTTGGCCTTTGAAGGAGCCACTGGTCCCTGGGCCAGGCCCTGCTGCCCCCTGGCGGTCACACAGTGCCCCGTTCCAGACCCTGAGTCCACCCTCAGGCTGTCGCTTGGAAGGCCCCCTGCCCCTGGCCCCCTGCCCCTGGCCTCCAACTTCTCCCTGTGCTTTTCCTTGCCCCCAGCCCCTGCCCAGGTTCAAACCAGATCCACAGCCAGGGCGAAGGGGCCCCCATCTGATCAGAAAGGGCAGCTCATGAGCACGTGGCTCGGCAAGGAGGTGGCACCTTGCACAGAACACAGGCCTGTGTGCCCGTGGGGCGTGGCGGGGGGAATCAAGGCCACTGGGTTTGGTGCTGGCTCTGCATGGCTCCCACATGGGCTAAGGCACCCTGCGTGCCCCTGCTTCAACCCTGCAAGCCCCCAGCCCTGGCTCTGGTCCTGCGCGGCGCCGTCACCTGGCACCACGATGGCCTCACTCCTCTGCCACAGTTTCACTGCCCCCTCTCTCCACAGAGGAGGAAGTCAATCCCGGGGCCCTGATCCCAGGTCGGACTCCAGATCCACCCACCACCACAGCAGGCCATGCAGCAGCCCTCGGCTGGATGGAGGCCCTCGGGAGGCAGCTTGAGGTGCCAGCTGTGATGCATCCAGCCCCTCCCTGCTGCCCATCCTGCCCACCCAGGGTGTCTCAAGCCCCCAGGGTACCTGCAGCAAGGCCAGGTCTGCGTCCTGGGCCAGCTGCTGCAGGTTCTTCACAGCAGACGTGGTCTTGATCACACGCACCAGGGCTGGGGAGCAGTCGATCGGGAGCTCGCCCAGCAGGGACTTCTCATCGCTGAGCAGCAGCAGGGCGTGGTACGGGCTGTGGGGCAGAGACACAGGTCAGCACAACCAGCAAGCCCCAGGCCCCTGCCCTGGGTGTGCACCTGCAGAGAAGAGGCCAGGGAGGAAGCGGAAGACAGTGCTGTGCCCTGAGGCCTTTAAAAACCTGCAAGGATCACCCACAGAAAAAACTGAGGAAGGCCTGACGGGTGACCCGGCTCCATCCCACCTCTGGGATTGCCCAGCAAATGTTCGTTCAAAAACAAGTGAATCTTTCCTAAGGAAAGAGTCCCAAATATGGGAAAAGCAAAATCCCCACTGCAGACTATGAACAGAACTACCTAGAAATACGCTTAGCAAGGAAGCCCGGGGCGGCGCACAGGCCTGGGGAGGGAGGAGGGACCAGGCAGTGCTTTGCTTTCTGTTGTCTCAACATTTTCTATTATGTACCCAGATTTCTTTTTCTGGTTAAAAAACATTTAAGGAAACAAAGGACTTGGTGGAGGAGGGGGAGGCAGAAGATTGGGCTCAGCGCTTTCCTTGAAGGAAATCAGTGACATGAAGAAACAGATCTCACAAGTTCTGATCTGAGCAGGAGGTCCGGTGAGTAACACCATGAAGACACAATGCCTCCCGTGGTTGGTTCCCTGTCCCTGCCATGATGCTCATCCCCACAGCCCTGCCCAGGCCCTCATCTGGGACCGCAGCACAGTGCCCCGCTTGGCCAGGCAGTGCTGAGAGGGCCCGTGGGGAACCTGGGGTGGTCATCTCTAGACAAAACTGGACACAAAAGCGTGTGTTTTTACCCTGTAAACAGCAGCGCCCTACCTGCCAATTTCTGTGGCAGGAAGAGGAAAAGACGATTTTTGGAACCAAGTACCTGGTAAACCTCAGGACACAGGAGAGCAGGGCCCCGGCAGGGTGTGCGTGGGGCTGGCACTCACCGGATGGCCTTCAGGCTCCGCTCGATGGCCTCGGGGGGGATAAGGCTCGTGGCCGCGTAGTGGATCTTATGGGGCAGGCAGAAGCTCACCTCCAGCCAGCTGTTGACGTGGAGCCGCACCACGCCAGATGTGCACAGGCTGCAGAAAGCAGGCCGTCAGCCACCCACACAGCAGCTCCCAGCCGTGCACACAAGCCACACAGACCCCCCCTGAGGGCGCCTCCTCCCGGCACACGGAGGAAACTGCAGGGGGAGACTTCCAGAGCAAGAAAGCATCTTGTCCCAGACCTCAGTATGTGTAAGAGAAGAAAAAGTATTAGGAACACCCACAAAAACTGTATTCCTGGCCAGCCCTGGGATCTGTAGTCCAACCAGAGAGCCAGGGTTCCCATCTCTGTCCCACAGCCTCAGTGCACTAGGGGTATCCTGAGGCCGCCTCTGCACACCTGAGGAAGGCTCCATCACAGTGGGCTGCCAGGCAGGGCAGGGCCTGTCACCAAAAGGGAGAGTTGAGCAGGAGAGGAAGGTCCTGCCGGGGAGGGGCCCATCCCCCTGCAGACACCAGCAGCCCCAGGGGCTCCACGGCCACCGCCAACGCCAGCCTCGGCTCAAACCTTCGGCTTCCCTCGTCTCCGTGATGGAACTTTGGTTCTTTCAAGCCCTGGCCTTGCTCAGGCCAGACGTGGCAACTCTGTGTCTGACCCTCATTTCTCACGTCCCACCTCAAACCATCTGTCAATCCTATCTGCTTCACGGCAGGGACAAAGTCCAGACCTTCTCCACTCCGGCCCCCTCTGTCCGCCCTCTCCACTCAGACCCCCAGGGCTCCCACGTAAGCAGTCCCAACCAAGACCCCAGAGTGCTGGAGCCCTGTGGGACCTGCCCACTCTTCTCCGACCCTGTCTCCTCCCCGTCTCCCATGGGTCCAGCAAAATAGGCTGCCCTGCGGCTCTCCAAGCCCGTGTAATTGCCCTGGGCCACACACTCTCCCCCAGGTGCCCCGGGGTTCCTTCCCCCCTTTTCAGGTCTCAACTCAAGCGCCACCTTCTCAGTGGCTCAACCATGAGCCAGGCCCACAGGCTGCTCACAGTTCCCATGTGTCCTGTGCACCAGGCAGCAGCACAACCTGCCGTCTGCTGGTCAGTGCTGTTTCCCGACCAGAATTCAGTCACAAGGTGCACTTCTCACTGCACAACTAGTAATGGAGGGGTACGTGAGGGCACTGAGTGCATTTCCTGAACGGAGGAAGGAAAAGGCCCGAGGAACATGTGTCCGCTCTGGGGGGACCATCTCTCAGGAAGCCCCTGCCAGGAGAACAGTCTCCTAGTGACACCGTGCAGGGGGACCACACACAAAGCTGGGGCCACGGCTCCGTGGCATGGCACCTGGTGTGGATGCGGGGGGAGCAACTGCTGGAGCAGAAGGCAAGGGGGTCTGTGCCCAGCCGAGGCCCGCCTGCCCTGCCCAGGGTACCCTCCCCATCACACTCCAGCCCCACTCTGCTGGCCCCGCTGGCGCCCAGGTCTCAGGGCTCTCAGGCACACAGATGCAAGGTGCTGGGAGGCGGCCCCGTGGCCCCTGCCCCGCGCCCACAGGCCGTTCTTACAGTCTCTCCCCACAGCTCCGCCCAGACGGATGGCAGAATCCGTGGTCAGCAGTTCCAAATGTAAAAATAAGCCTTCATTGTCTCCAGCAGGGAATGGGCAATGGGCAAAGGACCGTGGGAAGAACACAGAGCACGTCTGTGACCTCAACTGCCCCAGGACTCCTGCCAACACCAGCGTCTGCTCCCTCTGCCTGTCCTGTCACGAGGGCGCCAGGAGAACCAGGTCCCCAGGAGCCCCCCTCAAGGGACGGTCTTAGGCTCTGAGCTGCAGGGGTGGGGCTGCAGGCTGTGGCTGAGTCTGGAGGGCAAAGGTTTGGCCATTGCTGATGCCACAGCCCCTCAAGGTGAAACCCAGGCACGGGTTTGGTGACTGTCACAATTTGGGGAAGAGACCCCGGGTCCTTCCTCAGGTCCCAGTGGAGGACACCGCTCTTGGCTTCTTCCAGAAGGAAGCAAGTACACCTGAGCAGACGGAGGCTCCTGGAGCCTCCCCACTCCTTGGCCAAGGGCCTTTGTGGGCTGGACGGCTCACGTCAAGCCCTGAGAAACAGCGTCTTCAGGGATCAAAAGTCACACAAAGGGGACCCAGGGTAGTGGCTCCACTTGCCTGGGCAACATTTATGCTCTCAGCATCTGTGTATGAGGGAAGCAGGCGGAGGAAACGGGGCGCCAGCTCCTCCTCCATTCACTTCATCCCTGCTCAGAAAGGCTGGTGGATTCAAAATCAAGGTCTTCCTGTCTCTGAGCTCACCTCTAGGACACGGCTCAAAGTGCCTGCTGGAATGAATGCCACAGAGTCAGAAGTAAACACTGAGAGGCCTCTCATTTCAGAGATAGCCGTGTGGGCTCCTCAAGGAGCCCAGGGATGCCGCGTGCAGGTCGCCAAGCCACGTGGCACGTGCAGAGGCCCCAAGCACTGGTTCGGGCTCCTGGGGCACAATTTACAGCCCTGTACTTGGGGGCTCCCACTCAGCGGTGCCGAGAAAGACACAGGGAATCATAAGCAAACTGTGTGAACACAAGAAGCCCAAAAGAGTGGTAAGAAAAGGGATGGGGGGAGGGTGCAGGGGTGTGTATGGGCTGGGAGGGGGCTTGGGACATGGAGACTCAGTTGCAAGTGCCAAATCTGGGTACCAGGGAAATGAAGAGTCAAGGCCTGTGCAGACTCTCCACCATGTCACTGTCCCCAGAGCCCTGGCCACACAGTCTGGGCACACACTGGCATGGGGTCCTCTTCTCTGGGGGGAGACATGCCCTCCCTGGGTCCCTAGTTTCCACGTGGACTTTACTCCATGTTCCCAACACTGGCGACCTCCTCCCGTGGGGCACTTGGCACTGAGGCTGGTGCCTCTTTACAAACAAACGGAGCTCTGTAGCGTGCAGACCCTGAGCACCACCTCCAGCAGCACCCGAGGGCCAGCTGCAGGCCCAGGCGAACCCTGGGACACCCTGGAACAAGCCAGGAGGGAGGGCACCGCACTGGGAATGCCCTATAAACCCCACCGCCATCAAGAGGTGAGCCCAGAGCTGTGCTGAGGTCTGTCAGGAGGAGGAAAGAGAGACATTTACCCTTGTTTCTCAAGTGCGTGCAGTTTTAAGACAAGACTAGCGGAGTAGAAGTTGGGCCCGAAAAGGGTCCTGGGAAGCTCTCACTTCTATTTGCCGGCAGTTAACGGTTGGGTCTGGGAACACTGAGGAAAAACACTGCCCCTGTGTGAGGCTTATCCGGCCCCTCACACAGCTCCGAGATGCCGCCCCACCTGCGACTTGAGATAGATGCGTCCTGAGGCGGCCACACCGGCCTTCCAACAAGCTCTTATCTTTCACACCCCAGACGACTGTGCACCAGCTCATTTCATCAGCTCACACCTCAGCATCCAAGAGAGAATTTCAATTCCTAACCTAACGTCCTCCTCTAGCCTCGGACCGGTCACCCTTCTTCCTGCCCCAGGCCAGAGACCTTCGAAGCCAGCCCTACACCCTTTGGTCCAAACACAACATGTACTGGGACGAAACTGCACATGACCCACGAGGTCTGGGTGGGCTCCAAAAGGCCAACCTTGAAATGTTTAAGTGCAAGTGCGTTTCATGGCAACAGGGACTGAAATTCCCAGGATACTTGTGGACGTGTCTGTGGGCCCACCCCTGCTCTGGATGGGCAGCAGTGAAACAGCATCCCCAGCGCACAAAGCACCACCCGCAGGCCCGGACCTGGGTGGCTTCCCCAGGCTCCCAGCCTCCCGGGCCCACCACAGGCTCTGTCAGCTCTGAGAACTCTTCAACAAACACTTCTTCGAGCCCCACGGAATCCACATCAAGGGGACTCCTGTTTACTCATCCCTTCAACCACATGCTGAGCACGAGGGCTGTGTCACAGAAAGCAAAAGGACATCCCTGACCTCGTGGGGTGCTGTCACTCAAGTCATGAAGCTGCACGGGGAGACACAGGTGCTGGGCAAGTTGAGGCGGCCACAGGCACGTAGGTCCCGGGGCACAGGACCTCCAGGCCACACCACAAACCCGGATTTTAATTAAAGCAGCCAATCCAGAGCCATTCCTTTGCAAAGTCCCACCCCAACCCCTAACCTCAACCAGTTCTCACAGCTTCCAGCCTCTCACTTCTGCTCTGAGAACGCCCTTCCCAGGGGTCAGCCAGCAAGTCTCCACCAAGAAAGAGCTGTATGTTCCCCGCCGCCTGCGCAGCCTCCCCTTCTTAGCTCCAAGGTGCAGTCCACCCTGCAGGAGCGGAGTGGGCCAGGCCAGACCCTCGAGGCCAACACAGACCTGGTGGGTCAGAGGGAAGGCCACAGACCAGGGGGCTCCTGGGAAGTCTCAGAGTCGCTGCTGTTGCCAGGCAGGGACAGGGGACGGGGAGGACACCGATGCCCCTGGGACTCCTGTGGGAGAAGCACTGCCAGTTTCCCTGGGGCCGGACTCAGGACCCAGGAGCCTGTTTCCAGACCCCACTTGGTCAGAGTGAGGTCTGGAAACAGGAAGGATGGGGTGGTGTTTCACCTGGAGGAAACTGACACACCTCGGTTCTGGAAGGAATCTAAGTGCTGAATGGTGGACCCTGGCAGCTGTTTTTGCCGCACGCTGACTCCTGTCCTTGGAACTAGTGCCACTAGAGGGTGCTGGGCTGCCCCAAGCCCCAGCTCGGCCGGCCCAGCAGGTCACCAAGGAAGCAGCCAACTCTCCAGGGCCTTACTCCCTCCAACTTTCCAACACAATTCAAACCTAAGAAATCACAGCTCATTATTCACTTAGAAACATAAAGTCTGATTCTGGTTTGCTTTTTATTGTAATTCCACGTTAGCGTGAACTTAGCTTGTAGTCTAATCCTACTTGAGGCATGCAAACTCCCACTCAGAAAATGGCAACAGTTTCCAAGGAAGGGGTTTCTCATACCAGCCCACCCAAACCAGAGGGCAGCAATTCTCTTACTGCAGGAAAAACTTCCATGTGATCATGTGGATAAAAAGAGACGGGGTCTGGGCTTCCCTGGTGGCACAGTGGTTGAGAGTCCGCCTGACGATGCAGGCGACACGGGTTCGTGCCCCGGTCCGGGAAGATCCCACATGCCGCGGAGCGGCTTGGCCCATGAGCCATGGCCGTTGAGCCTGCGTGTCCGGAGCCTGTGCTCCGCAACGGGAGAGGCCACAACAGTGAGAGGCCCACATACCGCAAAAAAAAAAAAAAAAAAAAAGAGACGGGGTCAGACTACAAGACCAGAAACCTGTTCTGGGTCAAGACCAAGGCTTCGCCAAGAGGTCTCCAGGGGCCTCCCTGGTGGCGCAGTGGTTGAGAGTCCGCCTGCCGATGCAGGGGATACGGGTTCGTGCCCCGGTCTGGGAGGATCCCATATGCCGCGGAGCGGCTGGGCCCGTGAGCCATGGCTGCTGAGCCTGCGCATCCGGAGCCTGTGCTCCGCAACGGGAGAGGCCACAACAGTGAGAGGCCCGCGTACCACAAAAAAAAAAAAAAAAAAAAAAAAAAAAAAAGAGGTCTCCAGAGCAGGAGGGACCAGAAACCAAGGCAATCATGCAGCAAGGGGCATTTCATGCTGCTCTGATTTCCCCCAACGCCCAGAGGTCACTGAAATAAAGAAACGGAAACTCCAGCCCGGACACACACCCCGAAGGACAGCTCTCCCTCCCACATAAAGGCACCTGTGCCCCCAACAGAACATGGGTGAGGGGTGAAAACTTCCCTGGCGGTCCAGTGGTTAGGACTCTACGCTTTCACCACAGAGGGCGCAGGTTCAACTCCTAGTCGGGGAACTAAGATCCCCCAAGCTGTGCAGCTAGGCCAAAAAAGAAACAAAAAACAAAACAGGTGAGGGGTCGGAGCAGAGCGCTCACAGGAAAGGAAGCATGGATGTTCCACACGCGAAGTCGTGCACACCTGCGTCCAGATAAAGCTGCCCTGAGACCCCGTCCTCCACCCATCATGGTGGGCAGAACCCAAAAGCTCACAAGACCCTGTGCTGGCAAAGCTCAGGTGCTGCTGATGGGAATGCAGACTGAGCCACAGAAGGAAGTGCCTCCAAATGACACGCACACCTGACCTATTCAGCCCGTCAATTCTACTTTTAGGAATTTATCTCATGGATGCACAAGCACTCGCACAAAATAACACGCATATAGTTGAGCAGCACGTCTTTCAGCAGCAAAAGCTGGAGCCAATGATGCCTCAGGGAGGGGGCAGGCAGCTGTGCAGCAAGGAGAAGTCAGTCCCTATTTACCAATAGACAGACGTCTGTCGGTAAGCTGCACGTTAAAGTGAGGAGGTAAAGGGCGAACCGTGCACTCAGTGCGCTCTGGCTGTGAAAGGGTTCACCGTATGTGCTTTAGCACCTTGCGACAGGGTGCACGACACTTGGCTGCCTGATGCAATGCACCCTGCCACCAGGAAGGAAACCTGGCGAGGGTGCAACTGGAAAGAAACTCTGTGCTCTGACTTTCAGACTCAAAGGACAGGTGACCTTTTCAAAGGCTTAAGTTTAAAAAAAAGGAAAATTACCAAAAGGTCATAGTGATTATCACGGGGTATGGGATTATAGATGATTTTTATTTCCTTTATATTTCCTAAATGTCTATAATAAACACATATCATTGGTGAAATCAGAAAAAACATTAACATTAAAAAAAAAAGAAAGGGACTTCCCTGGTGGTCCAGTGGCTAAAACTCCACGCTCCCAATGCAGGGGGCCCGGGTTCAATCCCTGGTCAGGGAACTAGATCCCGCACGCCGCAACTAAAGATCCCGCACGCTGCAATGAAGATCCCCGATGGTGCTGTGGCCCCAGCTCTCAGATGAGGTCCACCTCCAGCAGGGAATGTGGGTCCACTGGACGGAGCGAAGCCCCAAGAAAGCCGGGGTGGGGGAGGTGGGGGAGCAGAGAATGTGGGGAAGTTGGGGGCGGTGGAGAGGAGAGAGGTCTGCACCTACACACTATCTGTCCAGCAACATGCCTGGTGCTGCGAGGTCCCCTCAGCCCTGAGAGGCCCCCGGTGAGCCAACTGGCCAGGTGCATTTGGGCAGACAGCCCCCCACCCCCATTCCCCATCCCATCCCCACTGCAGACCCAGGCCCAGGGAGCAGCGGTCAGAGCCACATGGACGCTCTTTAAAAAGAAGAGAAGTGCCTTGCTGGTCCACATCTAAGAGAGTTGGTGTTGAGCCACTGATATGAGCAGTGTCTCCAACGCCTGCTGCCCTCACACACTCAGGGCCCCAAACCCCCATGACCCTGGCGCGGGGGGAGCAGAGCCAGCCCCAGCCCCAGCCTCTGAGCCTCAGTCTCCTCGTGGGTGATGTGGTGACAGTGGCCGTGCCTAATGAAGGTGGGCCTGGAACTTGGCACGGTGTTGCACTCAGTCAGCGTCACCGTGCATTTCGGATCCCATGCTCAGCTTTCTTCAGGTTCATTTTCTGGCTAAAGACAAGTCTGGAGGTGAACGTCCCAGCGGGGCTCCTCCCCAGCCTCCCCCCATCTCAGGCACAGCAGGGAAAAGGCACCAGCCCGGGGAGGCCCATGGGAAGCAGGCCACCGTCTCACCTGTCGTAAGCGTCCTTGAGGTCCCTGGCCAGCTTGCACTTGGGCAGGATGTGATGGAACGGGGACTGAGGCCCATCATTTGCTGCAAGAATTGTAACACAGAGGACTCAGAGTCTGCACAGCGAGGAGCGTGCACAGGCCAGAAGACAAGCTTAACCTAAAAAGAATTTTAAGTGGCTGTAAACCATACATCAGGAAATTCTCCACTGGTGTGCTCAACCGCCTTTATACGGGATGTCTGGATTTACCCTTCACCAGTGGCCCAACCTGACCCTGTAGCCACAGCCCTCACAGGAAGAAACCCTTCTGCAGCTACCCTGCAGGCTCCCCGCAGGCCGCCAGAGCCGCTCCACCTCAGACCAATCACTCCCTGCCTCACCCCACTCCTTCCCCCACACACTTACACCAGTGCAATTTATTTTCATGATCCAAAGTCTCTTGTTAATCTTTTCTCATAAATGTCTAACAAAAAAATATATGTACTTAAATTGAACTTTCAAAAATTTCCTGTGAAAAAGTCACAGATTCTATAGAGAATGTTTAAAAAACAAAACTTCTGGATTGTTATTAGCTAGCAGATAACTGGGCAAAACAAATATTTTACACATTTTGACAACTAACTGTCAAACATCAAAAGCTAATGTTTACTGAAAAAAGGCACCCGAGTGACACAGTTCATGTACACTTCTACTTATTGCTAAAATTAGCCCAGGTTCACTGGCAAATCTGTTCCTAGTTTTCTCTTCTGTTATGGAGGTGCTGACCCGAGAAGACGGAGGTGAACAGTCTGTGACAGGTGGGCATCTCTCTGCTCTGAAATGTTGACAGTACACCAAAGCCTCATGGGGATCTATCAGCAGACGTTACTTTTAATAACTGGTCAGCTGATAACTCAGTTGGGTCTCCCTTCAATGTAGGTGAAAGCAAAGAACTGCCTCCCCCCCAGCCAGCTCAATCTTCCTGCTGCCCCTCTGCATGCCCCCTGCTTCAGGGGACTGTCCAGTGGGACCAGGGCGGGGCAGGCGGTGCCTGACCTGCAGGAAGAGCCACCGTGCAGGGGTCTGGGGGGAGGGGAACGTTTTGGGCTGGGAAGCCACTCCTGGAACATCAGTTCAGGAATCTGGGTCTAGCTGTGTCCCTTGGGGGTCTTCCTGTGCACCCAGGGCATGCTCAGCCCACCATACAGACCATTAGTTTCCACATCGGGCCACCCAATGGGGTCCCTGCCCAGAGAGGCCGCCCGCCGCCCTCACCGTCGGCCATGGCAGACACCTCGTCCTGCAGCGCCAGGATCAGCTTGGCCTCCCGCGTGAGGTACTGGCAGCGGCGCTCCTCGTGCTGCAGCACGGTGGCAATGCGGCGGGAGAGGTTGTGCAGACAGTTTATCACCGATGGGTCAGCGTTGGCCTGCAGGAGAGAGGCCACAGCCAACTCGATCGTAGCACACGCACTCGGGGAGGACATGCAACAACACTCAGAGCCCCTCTCTGGGTGCCACCACTGTCCCCAGTCCCGGGTCCCCTCTAGGGCCTGTCCCAGCAACGTGGGCACGGAACGGCCGCCTGGATGGAGCACACATGGCTCCGTGGGGGTCCCCAGTGGGGAGGGAGGGGTGACACAGGCATTTCTAACAAGCAGAGAGAGGTGCCCATGCTCAGGGCCCCAGGTCAGGGCCATGCAGGAAGGCAGAGGACGTTTAGGCATCCACTCTGGGCATGACAGAGGCAGCCCAGTGGCGCAATGGAAGGCACAGATCCCATCAGCCACCTGCTGTGCGACCCCGGGTCACAGGCTCCCATCTGAGAAAGGAGAACAGTGGCCCCTCTCTCAGCAATCAGTCAACATGTCAAGTGCTCAGAACAGAGCAGAACCCCTGGCAATGTCTGCGGTCACCAATGTGCCGCTGAGTGCTAGTGGACAGGGCCGGCTGTGTGAGAATTTGGTCACACGGCCCATGTTACAACAAGGACACAGTGTGAGAAACAGAAGCACCAGGCCCACTGTTCAGTGAAGACCTGTCCTCAGGGTAAGCAGCTCTTCCTGAGACCCTGGCTAACAGAGAAGCCAGGAGGCGCCAGGCCATCCCCTTCCCTCCGCGCCCGTGCTCACTCTGGGACCTATCAGGGACCACAGCCAGGCCAGGCGGGCGCATCCACCCAGGCCAAGGGTGGGGCAGGCAGCTGTGGGGTCTGTGAAGTTGGTCCACGGAGCAGATAACCAGCCCACCGTGACTCAGCGCTCCAGGAGGCCGCCAGAACAGCTGAGTCATCCCGCGGGTGGAGGTGGGAGGAGGGGGAGGAGTGGTGCCCGCGATTAGAACCTCTGGTCGCCCCGCTCCCGGTTATCTACAGGCAGGGCCCTGTGGTGAGTGTCCACAGCCAGGCTCCTGGGCCAGACCCTGACCTGACTCAGTAAACCCCTTCACCACGTGGAGCTGGAAACACTTCCTGAGCTCCTACAGACCCATGTTCACAAACAGAACACACCCCAGGCAGCACACCTGTGCGGGGACAGGGCTGAGGGCTGACTCCACGCCGGGCCCACCTATGGGCAGCAGCCCTGCCCCATGCTCAGGACAGCCCCTCAAGTGTCCCCGCAAGGTCACGGAACGGAGGGTCTGGGGTATAGGGTGTACACAACTGCCTCAGAACAAAATGTTCTGCTTTAGATTTTACAGAAATCTGTGTAAAATTCCTCCCCGCAGCAAAGCAGAGAGAGAATGACCTGGGCGCATGGTTACTCCCTTGAAGAAGTAGCCCAGTCACACCTGAGAGCCTGACCCTCCATCACGCTCCTACTGGTGTGTCGCAAGTCAGGTGTCTGGGGCCGCTCGCTCACACTCCGGGATGAGCGAGGATGGAGTGTGCCTGGGTGTCCCAACCGGCTGCACAGGCCAGGCTCGGCTCAGGGTGCCCACAGAGCCTGGGCTACGTGGGGCCACACTGAGAAAGCGACCACCCAGGACGTGCCAGCCCTGAATGGAGCTCTGAGAAACACCCATTCTCCCCGCACGCAACGTGAAGCAACAATGAAGTGTAGGGATTTGCCTGCGAGACTTTCTCACCCTGAAACTTGTACCCAAATCCAGTCAGGCCTTCAGAGCTAACGTTCAGCTTGCGGAAAACACACGGACATGGAGCAAGCCTGACTGCACACTGAGATGGGTCCGACCGTGGACCCTTCACGGGACAAAGGAGGGGAGAGTCAGAGACCTGGAGACACAACCCCCAAGCTTGTGTGGGCTGGCTTCTGGTTTTCACCCCAGTTCAGACAGATCAACGGGAAAAAATGCTGTGGCAACTAGGGTATGTTTCCATGGACCAGGTACTAGCTGATACCAACTTACAGTGAGCTCTGTCAGGTATGGTATAAAATAGCTGTCCCCCCTTTTCCAGAGACGCCTTCTGAAGTATGTGGGGGTGAGCAGACATGAGGTCTGAGACTTGTCTTGAAATACTTGAGCGATGGGGTTGGGGGCAGATGGAGCCAGGGTGCAAGGCAGCAGCTGTGGGATCTCAGAGACAAGTGTGCAAGGACCATCAATCTATTGTCACTAGCTCAGGGTTTGTTTAAAACTTTTCAAAGTAAAAAGGGTGCACTTTTTTTTTTTAGCGTGCACATTTTTAAATGACTACAGAAAAGAAGAAAAAAACTGGCCCACCCTTTACGCTATTTTAAATTCCTCCCACTGTTCACCTCACGGCCTCTGTGCTCTGAAATCCTACACTGCCCTGTTCCCACTGCTTTAACCTGGCAGTGAGCCACCCACCCACTCCAGGGTCTGGCCTCGCCCCCATTTCTCATCTTCAGTGGCCACAGGACGTTCCAGTGTGTAAAACCACCACCCTGTCTAATCATTCCCCAACTACTGGATACCAGGATTATTTCCAGCCTACTTATTATAAAAATCTTCATACAACTTTAAAATCTGCCTGTTTTCTTGACTGTCGTGTCCATGGGTGTCATACACTCCGCTATCACACCCTGCTCCCCAGAGATGAGGGCTTGCCAGCAACGTCCAGGGTGGGGCCGAGGCTGCTTCTCATGGCCCACCCCACAGGTGCTATCAGTGCTGACAGGGGGAGAGCACTGGTCATGGTTTTGGTTTGTCTGTCTTTAACGTGAGTTCTCTTTGTGGATGTCTGTATTACGTAATGATATAAGTAATAAAGGGACACTGTGAAAATGCAAACACTATGGAAGTGCACGAAGCAGAAAGTAAGAGTCTCCCCTCGGAACCTCAAGCCCCAGGGACAGCCACCAGGAACAGCTGACTTTGTTTTAACTTGCAGCTCTTTATTTATCAACAAGGGTGGGCCAGTTTTAAGAATTAAGCTCCCTTCAGAAAGGAGAAAGCTCCATTTAGGAGCTTTTCCCTAGCATTATTTTGATTCTGAACTCTTCAGTGAGACCTGTGGCCTCCACCACAGAAAAGCCTCAGTGGGAAAAACACTCTGAGACTAAGGCACCTGATGTGACAGGCTCCCTCCTGTTCAGGCTCACCCACGCCACAGCAAAGGGTACAGAGCACACTGCTCCTTGTCACCAAGGTCTAGCCACTTTCTCACTGACACTTCTGTACAAAAGCCGTCGTGCAGCTCACATGTGCCCAGCCAGAAAGAACTACTGGATTTCTTGGTGAAATCTGATAGTGGGATATTTCTGAGGAATGCCATTATTTAACAGTACAGAATATATACATTTCCTGAATTTCAAAGTCCCTACGTAGTAATACCAGCCAGTCCTTACCCAGGGGTGCTTTTTATATTTATTTAGATCCCTTGTATTTTGACAGTTTTATTGAAAAGAAATTCCCTGTAACTAGTGAAAACACAACTTCAGACAGTGCTGGGAACTGCCGTAAGAAATAATTACGCTTAATTATAAAACAACAGAAAATAACAAGTGTTGGCAAGGATGTAGAGAAATTGGAACCCTCGTACATGGCTGGTGGGGATGTAAAATGGTGCAGCTGCTGTGGAAAACAGCCTGGCAGCTCCTCAAATGGTTAAACATAGAGTCACCACGTGACCCAGCAACTCCACTCCTAGCTATCGACCCCAAGGGAAAGGAAAACCTGCCTACGCAAAACTTGTACACAAATGTCCTTAACAGCATTGTTCTCATAGCCAAAAGGTAGAAACAACCCAAAAGTTCACCAGTAGATAAACAGATAAAGTATGGTCTATCGTACAATGGAATATGATTGGGCCCCAAAAAGGAATAAAGTACTGATATACATTATAACATGGATGATTCAATTAAAAGATTATTTTTTAAAAAACTAAAAATAATTTTAAAAAACCTACAAGGACCTGCTATATATCCCTACTGTATAGCAGTAGAGATATATATGTATCTATAGATATACATGTATATTCTTTTTCAGATTCTTTTCCATTATAGATTATTACAAGATACTGAAGATAGTTTGTATGTATACCTAACTGAATCACATTGCTGTACACCTGAAACATTGTAAATCAACCACACTTCAATTAAAAAAAAAAGATTATAAAAAAATGGATGAATCTCAAAATCATTAAGTGAAAGAAGTCAGATACCAAAGGTCACATATTGTAGGATCCCTTTTATATGAAACATGCAGAACAGGTAAATCCACAGAAAGAGAAAACACATTGGTTGTTTCTGGGGGCTGGGGGAGGGGAGAGAATGAGGAATAACTGGTGTCCTTTTGGGGCAACGAAAACTGGATAGTGGCGATGGTTACACAACACTGCTACCAGATGCCACCAAAATGTCTCTTTAAAATGGTTAAAATGGTAAATGTGATGTTATGTATATTTTACTTAAAAAAAAAAAAAGAGGGAAACAATGAAGTTAGACTCTTCCAGCACCCCAGGAGGGCCAGTGCCGTACCCACAGCGGTCTGAGCTCTAAGTCAACAACAGGGTCACTGGAAATGAGCTCTGCCCTCCCACCCCCTCCCCACCTCCCTCCCCAACCCTCCTCCCCACCCCACCTCCCTGATCTGCTCTTCAGCCATTTGTACACTCACCCTCAGTGCAAATACCACATTAAAAAGAATCATGGTGGGAGCCTCCCTCTTCGGAGATGGATCTGTTTTGGAGACCTGTGAAAGAGGCACAGTTCTAGTGAGTGAGAGCCACCACCGCCCAAGAAAAGCACTTAGAGCTATTACTTCAGGCAGGGAAAGTGCTCCAGAATACAGCAGAACCAGAGAAAAACAGAGTCCTAGGTCTCTGATAAGCGACCAGCGCCTTTGCACAGGCAAGTGCTGGCTGCATGGACAGACAGTCGCAGTGGAGCAACGAGCAGGAAGGTGCTGTGACCCGAAGTGACAAGACTGTCCCAGTCACCTCAAGTGAGCTGAGGTGCCCAGAGGAGAAAAGGTGGACAGGTGCTCAAGTGGATGGAGTGCTCCCTGCCCAGACCCTCCCTTCCCCACACCAACCCCCGTGCCCACTTGAGTCCTCCCAGGCAGGACAAGTACTCAGGACAATGCTCCCACCCAGGAGAGACAGGGCTGCCACTGGGGCACCCAGCCAGCCCAGGGCCCAAACACCAAGCTGCCTACAAGTGTTGCCACCAGAGGGCAGAGGAGTCCCTGGGCCGTCTCAGTCAGGCCTGTCACCATCCCTGTCCCTCCAGGTCTCCAGGCCGGAACTGCCAGCAGGCTGCCAAAGCTCCCCTCCGTCACCCACAGGCCATCAGTGGGGCTGAGCCTGTCTGAGCAGCATAGGTGCCACCACAGCCGTGTCCTCTGCGATGGCCCCTGCCCTGGTGCCTCCATGTCTCAGAAGCTCCTCCTGTGGGCTTAGTCATGGAGAAGATCTGAGGACCACATCCCAGACCCTCACGGGATTTCTGGATTGTGTAAGTGGAGCTAAATCTTGTGCTGTCACATCAAAACCCTTCAGAATCTAAGTGACGCTGTGTGCAAAGGACTGACTGACAGCTTCTGGTGTGCAAATTCCCTTGGGTAACAACAGGCCCCATCAGAGAACACATAGAGAGGGTGTGGCACAACAGTAAGAGCTAAATTAATAACAATATTGGCCATGATATCACTTACTAAGTAAGAAGAAATGCTTGCACTACTTTATATAAATAAAGTTCAAGAATCTGACAAACGCTGCTGAACTTGTTCTCTTAGCCTCCCCCCAGAAACCGGCATCATGTCTACAAAGTAGAAGGCCACAGTCAGGAGAAAAGCTGGATGCAAACAGCAAAAGCTAAGCGCAGGGGCTGAGACACCAGGGCAAGAACGCCTGTGTCCTTCCCTGCCAGACCCTCAGGGCCCAGGAGGAGGTGCAGCTAGGCAAGCACCTGATGCGATCTGCTGCACGGGGCTGCCTTCTACAGGCCCGCGTCAGCCCAGGGAGGGCGTACCTGGCCCAGCGCGTGCTGCAGCAGCGTCGGGTGCCCAACAAAACGCACGTTATCAATCTTCAGTTCAAACTTCTGCCCACACATTTCAGACTTGGTTGCCAAAATTGTTGCCAGAATGGCATCTGAAAACCTTAAAATTAAAAAAAGGGAGAGTGGAAAAGAGTTAACCAAGTGCCACAGCACCAGGCCTGCTGCCCCAGGGGTAGGGGGCTGCTGCGCGCAGGGTGGTTCTGCCCCCACCGCTGACCTGGAAGCTTCTGACAGTCTCCCTTCTTTTTTTTGGACACTGGAGATTTTTCCTTTATTTTTTATTTATTTATTTTTTGATGTGGACCATTTTTAAAGTCTTTATTGAATTTGTTACAATATTACTTCTGTTTTATGTTTTGGTTTTTTGGCCCCAAGTCATGTGGGATCTTAGCTCCCCAACCAGGGATTGAACCCGCACCCCCTGCATTGGAAGGCGAAGTCTTAACCACTGGACAGCCAAGAAGTCCCTATTTTTTAATTTATTTTTGGCTGCATTGGGTCTTTGCTGCTGTGCGTGGGCTTTCTCTAGTTGTGGCGAGTGGGGGCCACTCCTCGTTGCAGTGCATGGGCTTCTCATTGCGGTGGCCTCTCCTGTTGCGGAGCACCGGCCCTAGGTGCACAGCCTTCAGTAGTTGCAGCACGCGGGCTCAGTAGTTGTGGCACGCGGGCCCTAGAGCGCAAGCTCAGTAGTTGTGGTTCACGGGCTTAGCTGCTCCGCGGCATGTGGGATCTTCCTGGACCAGGGACCAAACCCATGTCCCCCGCATTGGCAGGCGGATTCTCAACGACTGCGTCACCAGGGAAGTTCCCCAACAGTCTCCCTTCTGAAGCAATCCCCAAGACTAGGGTCGCAAAGTCACCAGAACTACAAGACGGAAGGTGCATGCTGCCACCCTGGCCCCCGCCTGCATGGGAAGGCAGGAGGAGCAAAGCACCTGCCCAGAGAGGAGGAAGCTGCGGGAGCCTGCACGGCTTGTCAGGCTGGGGGCCTCCCCCACTGGCCCAGGTGTGCTGGGCTGCTCCCCTCAGCCCCCGGGACCCCCACCCCTCAGTGCTGTGCGAAGGCCAAGGGGAAGCACGAATTGCAGCGTATTGATCACTCTCCTCACAGCTCGGCTGCCCGGCCCTTCCCTTACCCTTAACACTTGAACCTTCCAGTTTTTATTAGGGAAGAAAGGTTCCAGACGCACTAGATGTGCAGACCCACTGACTGACATGGACAGAGGGATGGACAGGGCTGGACACCACGGAGGAGGAATGACTGGGTGCAGGTAAGAGCAGTTTGGATATGATCCCTGTAAAACTGCCCCTTTTCCAGGCTCTTCTGCACCTTTAGGTCTCCTTCCTGCCCGGGGGGGTGGGGGTGGGGAGATCAGATAAGGGAGAGTCACTGCAGGGAGGAGAGGACACTGCAGACTCTTATCTCAGAGCCCAGGCTCGGGGCCTCCACTCTGGAAACTCAGATGCACCGTGTCTAACCTGGAGCCAGAAGGCAGACAAGTCCTGTGCTCATTTCTCCACCTGGGGAAAGCATCTCCAAGTCCTGTGCTCATTTCTCCACCTGGGGAAAGCATCTCCATCACGCAGGTTGGAGGACAGGTTGTGCTGGGAGGGGCTCCAGCCTCCCTGGGGCCGCATTCTGTCCTAAAGAGCCCATCAAGGACAAACACTCAGCGTTGAGTCCTGGGCTTTCCCGAGGAGCTGTGGTGAACGGGCACCACACCAGATACTTCTCTCCAGGAGGCCCTTGCTCTAGGGGGAGGGAAGCACTTCACACCAGAACCCTCGCCTTCAGAGAAGGGAAGGGTGCTGCACACTGCTGCAACTCCAAAACATCAAACACCTCCAGGATAAACAGATCTAGGAGAGGGGCCACTCGCTCCCAGCTCCTCGCACACTGCAGGGCTCGCCAACCGATGCAGGAGTGACTCGGAGCCCCTGCAGCAAGGGCCTGGCTACGCTCGACTGGCACCGAGCAAGACAAAGCACGGGACTTCCCAAGCCTCTCCCCGCCAGCGGGTGGGGAGCCTGGGGGAAGGGGTCACGCTGGTGTCCAGCCTTCCTCCAGGACTGACGTGGTCTTCTAGACGCCCTAAGTCGCCCTGTGGCTCCCAAACAAACCAGATGCAGAGGGTCTGTCAGAATGGGCTGCCATTCCACTTGCACAGTCTGGGCTGCGGTCAGACTTTCTGACACCAATACCATCAAAGACATTCTGGGACACACGGCCCCCACAGCCGGAGCCCTTGGCCTCCCCTGTGGGTGTCTCCTCCCTGGAATACTGCTCTCTGGAGTGATTAAACCAGAGATGGAAGATTCCAGTGTCTTAGACCAGAATCGTTACATGCTTTCTTCAAAAGCCCCCAATGGCTCACTCTGCCCTGGAAGCTGCGTCTGGGGGCCCGGTTAGGGTGACGGAGGGCCCAGGGTGGTGGAACCTAACAAACACTGCTGCCCTAGCGCCTGACCCAGTGCCAACACTACCCGCCCTATCTGAACAAACACCTCCCTCTACTCTGCCACCCACTGACTCAGGACATACCAATAACAGATAGAAAAACAACCTCCCGACACCCCAGAGACTTCACTTTTTACCGTGATATCCAAAAATCTCCACCAAAAACCTCTGCTCTGCCACAAAGAGCCTCAGATGGGCCTCAGCCCTGGCCCTCAGCCACCATTCCAGAAACCTAAGTTAGCCGGGCTGTGGGATGGGGCCTGAGATTCAGAGGCAAGAAGTGGTGGCCTAGTTCACGACTATAAATGTCCAAATCCAAAGGCCAAACAGAAAGCGCTTTCCCCACTTGGGCCCAGAGAGGCCGGGGTCTCCGAAAGCAGCCAACCAGAAAGCCAGGTGCTGCTCAAGTTAAAAGCCACACTGCTGCTCAAGTTAAAAGCCACACTGCCCTAAGTGGCCACTCAGGGAGGTCCCTCTGCTGTTTGGCCACTCTCCTTGTCTGAGCAAGTCTGGCCCACACAGAAATCCACTCACCAGAGCTTAATATTACACACTGATGACAGAAAAAACACTTGAGTGGCTTTATACTTTATACAGCGTCTGCTGACATAACATGCACAAAGACAGAGTTATGTCCATCATGACATAACTGCCATAAAGAGCAAATTGAAACAAAAACAAGTGTCAATGTTTGTTTGTTCGTTTTGGCCACGCCACGTGCCTTGAGGGATCTTAGTTCCCTGACCAGGGATTGAGCCTGGGCCCTGGCAGTGAAAGCACCAAGTCCTAACCACTGGACTGCCAGGGAATTCCCTCAATATTTGTTTGTTGTTTCCAAAATTTAGAAAAATACTTTTCCCTTGTTTTGATGGTGAAAGGCCTGGTAAATATATTGTAACACAATAAAATCCCTGCTACAAAAACTAACATTCCTGTAATAATTTAGAGATTAAGAAAGAAAACACATTTAGAAAGATGCATCAGCCCAGCTGGAAGACAAGCCAAGATCTTCCATTCCCGCTGAGACACTTGGGAACAGGGCTTGTACTCTGACCTGGCCAAAAAAAGAAAGGACAGCACAGAAGAGAGCTCGACTCTGCCCCCTCCCGTTCTGGGGGCTCCCAGATGCTCTGTGCACCTCCAGCACCCAGGGGGTACGCCCTGTCGGGGATGGGAGGGCCCCACTGTATCCCTGCCTCCCAGAGAAGTGTCATATAAACCCCATGGGAACATTTTTGCCTCTAATGGGCACACACAACAGCATCCAAGCCCAAGCATCACATGGAACACTCAGCCCTTGGTAGAGACCCCCACTAAGCCCCTCTGATAAATGAAGGCAAGGAGCAATGATCAAGGGTCTCTCTGGGGGGCAGCAGGCGGGTGAGACAAGCAACCCTGCTCCTGCTTGCCAACCACCCTCCCAGGGCACGGTGTCTGCCTGGAGGAGGGGGCATCTGTGTGCATGCCTAGTCCCAGAAGTCCCTGGTGCCAGCCAACCCTGTCTTGGCACTCAGGTACAGAGAACCAGCTAACTAAGTCCAGGGGGAGAAAGGGCAGGGGCTGTGGAAAGCCTGGGCACTCATGGGGCACAGGGCAGTGAGCCTGTGTGCCCAACAGTCCTTCTCCAACACTGAGGGAAATCAGGAGTCCAGCACAACCACAGGAGAAGGCGGCAGGAACTGAGACAGAAGGACGGTGGAGAAGCCTTGGCCTCACCCCGCAGCCAACCGCCCATCGCCTGGAGGACACGGCTCGCTGAGACGGGAACAGGACCATCGAGACCAAACAAGAAAACACCAACTCTAAAAATCATGAAGAGTTACGAGGTCGTGATCCACACAGTGCTAAGGTCTGGCAGAAGTACCACCACTAACATTAACTACTAAGGTCAAGGCTTTGCCACACAAGCAAGAACAGACACTCCCCATGTGGAAGACGTACTGCATAGTCTTTCCACCAATGCTCCAATTCTTCCGTGTGAACCCAGGCTGGGCAAGGATGAGTCAGTTCCCAGAAGCAAGAGCAAGGCCAGAGGACCCCGGTCAGAGCCCAGCACCACACGCACTAGCTAATGCCTGGGCACAAGTGTT
Organism: Hyperoodon ampullatus; assembly: GCF_949752795.1. Taxonomy (NCBI): domain Eukaryota; kingdom Metazoa; phylum Chordata; class Mammalia; order Artiodactyla; family Ziphiidae; genus Hyperoodon; species Hyperoodon ampullatus. The sequence goes on from NC_136927.1 coordinate 21,714,421, forward strand.
CAATCTTCTGACCAAACCGTCTCAACAAGATCAAATGAGCTCCCACAGGTGGAAGCCTCAGGAAAACTGCAGAGCGCTGATGAGTATCTCAGCCCCAATTCCCAAGGTCCTGTGGGCACCTGCAGAGCTGACCTCCCTAACAGGAAGACCGCACCTTTCCTAAGCTTGACCTTCAGGCCGTAGAGAAAACAAACAATATCCATTTTCTTCTCTCCCTAGTGAATTCTAGAAAAGGGTAAAAAAAATTGTGATGGTCAATTCCTGTACCCTGAAATACATCACCATCATGATTCATCTTATAAAACTAGCCCGTGTTCTAAGGCAGTGCAGCCAACAAAGCTTTCTACACGACGGAAAGACACTAAACCTGCGCCTTCCAGCACAGTGGCAGCTGGTCACGTGTGGCCACTGAGGCACATGTGAGCACCTGAAATGTGGTCAGTGCAACTGAGGAACTCAATTTCTTTCTTTCTTTCTTTTTTGGCCACACCGCACGGCTTGTGGATCTTAGATCCCCAACCAGGGATCGAACCCACGCCCTTGGCCGTGAGAGCACAGAGTCCTAACCACTGGACTGCCAGGGAAGTCCCAGTTTCTAATTTTATTTAATTTCAGTCCACCTCATTTTAAACGGCCACCCGGGCCAGGGAGGACAGCCCTGGGCAGCGCAGCTCTGCGTCCTCCCTCCCCTGAGGCCGGCCATCACCACACGCAGAGGCGACCCATCAGGCCTATTAACGTGCCTCTGACCTGGCAAACCGACAGGCAGGAATGTTCCACCGGTTGCAGAAGAAAAAGCACCTCTGAAAATGACAACCAAGGAAAATGGAGAATGGGTGTGAGGCACCATCACTGCGTGGCTCCGGGAAGATGTCTGGGCTGGGACAGGGCCCCCCGGGTGCCAGGGCAAGAGCAGGAGCTTGGCAGGTTTGTACAACAAAACGCAGCTGGGCCCCTGGGGGTACTGACCTGCACCTCTGAAGGTGTGGGGTGGGGAGTGGGATCACCAGGTGCTACAATGTGTTAAAATGACCAGATAGAGGCATTCTTCAGTTTTATGAACGTCTAAAGAGACCAGCTTGTCCTCCTGAGGGAACAAGCATGTCTGGGGTCCCGACAGACCCACAGCGTCTTATTCCCTTCCCCCGGTTTCCTCTCTTCATTATGCTAAATACAGAATGAATTTCCCAGAAAACATCCTCATGGTCATTTTATTACAAGCCTCTGAGAAGTAACTGCAGCAATTAGGTGTTGCTGGTCCTCCTCACAGACTGTTCCAAGAGCTCTTTCTGAATCTTCAGCAGCCCAAGCCTCACGTCACCGAGCAGGCAGGTGGCCAGCCCTGCTCTGAACTCTCCATGACACAGGTGGGGGACAAAATGCACTCAGCGGGTGTGCAGGGGCAAAAGCTTTCTATGTGCCTCACAAACAAGAGTTTGTTCCCTGTTGCCATCTTTAAAGGACACGACATCCACAGGCCTCTAAGTCAAGCAGGATGCCTCACAGGATATCCAGCAGCACCCCCCACCGCTGGTCCCTCTTCCAGAACCCACTCCCCTCAGAGATAGTCACTGGTCATGCCAGAGGCCCCTGACATCCTTACACAAAGGGATACAAACCACTCTTGGAAGTACACAGCACTATGGCAGGCATGGTGCCATGTCAGGGAACTGAGGGAAACCATACTAACACACTGCATGGCAAGGGCCCAGCGTGGGGACCTCAGCTACTTTCCCACAGACATTATCTCAAGCAGGACTGGCAATTAACAATCTTTTCTCCTTCATCTGGGCCTGAGTTACAATTCATTAAGCTTTAAAATGAACATAAGAAGGCAGAAGTGGTGATTTCTCAAGGTTGCCACCCAGAAAGCACTTCCCAGAGAGAAGAGGGGTAGCATGCACAGGAAGGAACAGGACCTGCCTTTCATCCGGGCCCTAAAAAGCAAGGGTCACAACAGCCCTGGCTCTCAGGCCACCTCACCACCTGGACAGACTGTGCTGCACCCAAGCACCTACATTTGACCTCTGGACACGTGCTTGACGACTAGAGTCTGAGGACAGCACCGCGATCTGCCATCCTGCATGTTCCTCTCATGGAAGATAAATGTCCTGCAGGGACACGGCCTCATCTGTTCTCCAACCTGCCCTACCAACCACACAGCCCACAGCAGGACCATGAAACTGAACCATGCAGAAAGCCAGAGACTGGCAACACAATCCCCACCTCTGTCTGCCTGAAACACCCACCAAGTGGAAAAGAGAACACAGGGTTCCTCAGGGGAGAAACCATCTGGGTCAACGGGAGGACCAGCCCCACCACGGAGTGACTGCAGAGCCCGTACCTGGAGTCGCCGTCCTGGTCCTCGGCATGCTCTCTGGTGCTGTTGACAGCGTATCTGCTACGAGGCTTACCTGAGTGAAGGCAAAAAGGGGAGAACAGCTAAGAAAACAGGACCCATCCACATACAGGAAGGTTGCTGAACCATTAAAAGTGATGGCTTCTGCTCTTGGATTGGAAGAATTAATATTGTTAAAATGGCCATATTACTCAAAGCAATCTATAGATTTAATGCAATCTCTATCAAATTACTCATGTTTTTCACAGAACTAGAACATATAATCCTAAAATTTATATGGAACCATAAAAGATGCAGAATTGCCAAAGCAATCCTGAGGAAAAAGAATGGAGCTGGAGGCATAACCCTCCCAAACTTCAGACAATACTACAAAGCTGCAGTAATCAAAACAGCATGGTATTGGGACTTCCCTGGTGGCCCAGTGGTTAAGACTCCATGTTTCCACTGCAGGGGGCGTGGGTTCAATCCCTGGTCGGGGAACTAAGATCCCGCATGTCACATGGCGTGGCCACAAAAAAAAAAAGTTTTAAATTATAGTTTCCAAGAAGTTGTGATAACATGGGAAATGCTCTTGCTACTATGTTAAGTTTAAAAAAAAAAAGGGATTATATGTATGCACACATGCGCACACACACGCTCTCAGTGTACGCTGGCAACTAGGCTGGAAAAAGCACAGGCAAAAGGAAGAATTTTTAAATGTCCATACAGCAATATCCTTCATATACAAAAACAACAATATCTTACCCAAATAATAACGTTTAAAGACTTAAGGACAGGGACTTCCCTGGTTGCGCAGTGGTTAAGAATCCGCCTGCTAATGCAGAGGATATGGGTTCGAGCCCTGCTCAGGGAAGATCCCACATGACGCGGAGCAACTAAGCCCGTGCGCCACAACTACTGACTCTGCGCTCTAGAGCCCGTGAGCCACAACTACTGAGCTCGCGTGCCACAACTACTGAAGCCCGCGCGCCTAGAGCCCGTGCTCCACAACAAGAGAAGCCACTGCAATGAGAAGCCCGTGCACCGCAACGAAGAGTAGCCCCCGCTTGCCGCAACTAGAAAAAGCCTGCACGGAGCAACGAAGACCCAATGCAGCCAAAAAATAAAGAAAAAAAAAAAAAAGACTTAAGGACATTTATCACAGGCAAGTTTTTCATGTACATGAGGCCCAAGAAGAAAACAGAAATGCTAACGGGTGACGAGAATGAAAAGAGGACAGACTATGTTCCAGAATGAGAAGATTCAACATAAAGATCCCGTTCTCCCCATTTAATCACCATGCTTAATGTGACCCCCAAAACAATAGCAATGGCTTGGGAGTGGGGCCTAACACAGTCATTGCTAATGTTTACAAGGAAAGCAAGCAGAAACACCAGGATGATGCTGAAGAAAAAAGGTGATGATAAATGACTAATGCTACCTGATGGTATAACACACTATAAAGTTACAATAATTCATCTGTGTGGAACCCACACATAGATAGATTATTGGGAGAGGTAAGAAAAGTCAGAAAACAAACTCAAATAAACACGGGAATTTAGTATGCCATGAAGGCAGCAAAACTAATCAGGAGGGCAACGTGAATGAGTCCATAAAATGATGCTGGGACTAGGCACCCACACGGAAGAGAAAGTTGTACTGACTCTGAGCCAACCCCTCTCCAGCCGTGTGTGGGCTGCATGTTCCCACATCCTTCATCCATCACAGCGCCTGCTCCACAGGGCTCCAGAAGGCAAATGGGGGCACACACACAACTCTCAGCAAGTGCCCAGAAAATACCAGCTCCAGGGAGGAGCCTTCACCTTACACCAAAAGAAACGCATTTTAAAAACAAAAAGGTAATATAAAATTAAAAAGACCAAGAGTGTAATGATGAATTTGTACTATTAATAAAGAATGGTTGGATGGTCAAAAAAAAAAAAACAAAAACAAAAACAAAAAGATAAACATTCCACGGGGAAACACGAGAGACTCCTTTTGTTAATAATCTTGGAGACCAGAAGGCTTTTCTATGTGTAACAAAACTCAGAAACCACGAAAGAACAGACTGAAAACTTGACTCCATAAAAATCAAAATTCAGAGGCAGGGCTTCCCTTGTGGCGCAGTGGTTAAGAATCTGCCTGCCAATATAGGGGACACGGGTTTGAGCCCTGGTCTGGGAAGATCCCACATGCCGCGGAGCAACTAAGCCCGTGAGACACAACTATTGAGCCTGCGTGTGTATAGCCTGTGCTCCTCAACAAGAGAAGCCACGACAATGAGAAGCCCGAGCACCACGATGAAGAGTAGCCCCCGCTCGCCGCAAATGGAGAAAGCCCACGCACAGAAACGAAAACCCAACACAGCCAAAAATAAATAAATAAATAATTTATTTAAAAAAAAAAAGCTCAGAGGCAAACTGGCTAAATATGTACAGCTTTGTCAAAAAGGTCTATTTTTATCCTAAATATATAAAAAAACTCCTTCAAATCTATAACGAAAAAAAATCAAGCAATCCAAGAGGAAATTAGGCAAAGGTTATGAATAGGTGGTTCACTAAAAAGGAAATCCAAATGGCTTTGAAAACAGGAAAACATGATCACTCTCAGCTGGAAGGCAAATGCCCATTAAAACTATCAGATACAATTTTTCACCTATCTCATTAACAAGCATAGAAAAATCTGATCTATTAAAAATACATAGCGGAGGGGCTTCCCTAGTGGCACAGTGGCTCGGAATCCGGCTGCCAGTGCAGCGGACACGGGTTCGAGCCCTGGTCCGGGAGGATCCCACATGCCGCGGAGCAACTAAGCCCGTGAGCCACAACTACTGAGCCTGCACTCTGGAGCCCACGAGCCACAATTACTGAAGCTGGCATGCCTAGAGCCCGTGCTCTGCAACAAGAGAAGCCACCGCAATGAGAGGCCAATGCACCGCAGTGAAGAGTAGCCCCTGCTCGCCACAGCTAGAGAAAAGCCCGCGTGCAGTAACAAAAGACCCAACACAGCCAAAAATAAAATAAATTAAATAAATTAAAACAAAAAAACACAGCAGATTATCCCCTGGATATGAACATCCCATTTCTGTGAATTGATCATATATTCTGCAGAATGAAAATATATATCCATAAAGGACATTCACACTGTATTAGCAAAAGATTGGAAACAACTTAAATGCCCATCAACAGAAGACTGGATGACTAAGTCACAGCAAGTTCCTCCCATGATTCTGATAATTCTGAATCTATATCCAAGATATAAAGTGAAAATAAAAACAGGGCAGAACAGTGTGAATCGTGTGCTCACTCGTGTTTAGAAAATAAAACAATGCATGTATATGCTTGTATTTACACAGAAGGTTTCGGAAAGATGCACAAGAAAATGGTTAACAGCACCTGACCCTACAAGGGGATGTGGGTGGCTGGGATCGATGAAAGAACTTTCTTTTCATAATCTAAATCCGTTTGTACCTTTAAAACTTTGTACCATAGTTAGAAATTTAAAAGTAATTTTTAGGGCTTCCCTGGTGGCGCAGTGGTTAAGAATCTGCCTGCCATTGCAGGGGACACGGGTTCGAGCCCTGGTCCAGGGATCCCACATGCCACGGAGCAACTAAGCCCTCGCACTGCAACTACTGAGCCTGCGCTCTAGAGCCCACGAGCCACAACTACTGAGCCTGCGTGCCACAACTACTGAAGCCCGCATACCTAGAGACCGTGCTCCACAACAAGAGAAGCCACCACAATGAGAAGCCTGCGCACCGCAACGAAGAGCAGCCCCCGCTCGCCGCGACTAGAGAAAGCCGGTGTGCAGCAACGAAGACCCAACACAGCCAAAAATAAAATAAATGAAATAAATATATGTTTTAAAGTAATTTTTTAAATCACATAAATTACAAATTGAACATTCATGATAGTGAAAAACTGCAGGTAACCTACACGTCCACCTATAGGGAAAGGGCATGTTCTTACCAGACAGCTGTGTACAACCAAAAAGGGAGGTGATCTGTTTACTAGCTTGGAAAATGCTCCAAGGCAAATGGCCCAATGGAGAAAAGAGCGACTGAGAACAATACATCTATGTGAGAGGGGGAAAAAACCCAAAGCAATAAACCATTTTTCTATGGAGGTATATTTGGTGTCTATGTACAGGAGGAACAATTATGAACATGGTAAGTGGTTATCCCTGCAAGCGAGGGAGGAGCAGCAGAACTGGGGGGAAGAGGTCAAAGAAAACTTCCGATGTACCTGGATTTCGTACTTAATCCAAGCTGAATACATTCATACGGTGCTTTAGCTCTTTTAAAAGACCAGAGACACCGATGAAACGTTAGCAGTAGTGGCTTTGGCGTGCTAAAACTATGAGTGGGTTTTTTTTCCCCTGCTTTTTACTTTTCTATCCTTCCCCAACACTCTTGTGACGAGAAGGCACCGCCCGTAAGATAAGAAGGAAAAAGGAAACGACTTCTCCGCTAACGGCGAGGGAGGTGGTGCCAGGCCCTCCGCCCGGCGCCCACTTACTTGTCTGGGACGCCGGGTGCTCCTGGCTCCTCTGGAAGGGGTACCTGAACAGCAGCTTATTGCCCCGGCTCCCCGAGCTCACCAGAATCACGCTGATGGGGCTGGTGTTGTCCCCCATCCCGCCGGGGGCCTGGGGAGGGGTCGGGCCGGGGCCAAGGCCGGGACGCGGCGGGGCGGTGGGGACCCCCAGGAGGACGGGCCGGGGACGCGGGACAGAGAGCTCTGAGGACTGGTTGGGGGCGGGGGGCGAGGGGAGCCAGGCCGACGTCTCCCGCGCGACAGTGACGCAAACTAGGCGCCCCCTAACGCGGCCGGCGACGCTCGCGAGACTCGCGCAACAACACTGGGCAAACGCGCATGAGATGCCTGCGCGCGGACCGAAGGCGTTTGCGCAGGCGCAGGCTGCCGTGTGCGCAGGCGCGAGGCCGTCTCTCGGTGCTGTGCTGGTGCGCATGCGGGGCGCGGCCCCTTTCTGGAGTGGGGAGAAGAACCAGCGGGAACGCTAGTGGGAGGGTGCGGCTGGGTTAGTTGTACGTTCAAGGAATCTTTCTCTAAATGTTGCTTTCTTCGTTATAAAAGGAACACTTGCTTTGGGCAGAAAGTTCTTTCTTAGAAACATAAAGTACTAAAATAAAAAAGTTTTTAAAAAATTACTTCAGTGGATCACGGACCTAAATCTAAGAGCTGACCCTGTTAAACTCTTAGGAGAAAACACGGGGGTTAAGTCCTCGTGACCTGGGGCTAGGCAGAGGTTTCTTAAATACGACACCAAGTGCACGAGCGACCAAAGAAGAAGTTAATTGGCCTGAATAGAGTTGCTAACTTTTGTGCTTCAAAGGACGAGACCAACAAAGTTAAAAGAGCGCTCACGAACCGTGAGAAAATGTTTGCAAGTCATATATCTGATGAGGGAATTGTATCCAGAGTATATATTTTTTATTTTATTTTTTATTTATTATTATTATTTTTAATATTTATTTATTTTTAGCTGTGTTGGGTCTTCGTTTCCGTGCGAGGGCTTTCTCTAGTTGGGGCAAGCGGGGGCCACTCTTCATCGCGGTGCGCGGGCCTCTCACTATCGTGGCCTCTCGTTGCGGAGCACAGGCTCCAGACACGCAGGCTCAGTAGTTGTCGCTCACGTGCCTAGTTGCTCCACAGCATGTGGGATCTTCCCAGACCAGGGCTCGAACCTGTGTCCCCTGCATCGGCAGGCAAACAGAATATATATATTTTAAACTCTTACAACTCTACAAGAAAAAGACAAGTAGCCAACTGAGAAGTGGGCAAAAGACATGAATAGATATTTCCCCAAGGAATCTAGACAAGTAGCCTGGAAGTACGTGAAAAGATGCTCAAACATCATTCCTCGTTAGAGAAATGCAAATCAAAACCAGAAAGAGAACACATCACACCCACTAGGATGGCTATAATCCAAAAGAAAAATGACAAGTGTTGGTGAAATTGGTATCTTGAGACACTGCTGGTGGGAATGTAAAATGGTGCAGCTACTGTGGAAGACAGCCTAGCCGTTCCTCAAAAGGTTAAACAGTTCCAATATGACCCAGCAATTCCATTCCTTAGTATATACCCAATAAAATGAAAACATACATCCACTCAAAAACTTGTACTGTGTTCATAGCACCACTATTCATAATAGCCAAAAAGTGCAAATAACCCAACTGTCCTCCAACTGATGAATCGGTGAATCCAATAAGGTATAATCTATGCAATGGAATAGTATTCAGTTATAAAAAGGAACAAAGTACCGATACATGAGTGAACCTTGAAAAAATAGATACTGTATGATTCCATTTATATAAATGTCCAGAATAGGCAAATCCTTAGAGACAGAAAGTAGATTAGGTTGTCTGGGGCTGGGGTAGTTGGGGGGGGGTGACTGCTAATGGGGATGGAGTTTCTTTTGGGTGATGAAAATGTTCTAAAATTGTGGTGATGGTCACATAACTCTCTGAATATACTAAAACCCGCTGAACTGCACACTTTGAATGGGTGGAATGTATGATGTGTGAATTCTATCTCACAATACAGCTGTTCTTAAAAAGTAAAAAAAAAATCACCCCACCCACCCCATCCCAGTCTTCCCCCAGAGATTACTGTAGTGAAGAGTCTACTGCAACTGTTTCCAAATCTTTTCAAGCACATCAGATGCATGAGAAAGTAACCAATGGGCTAAGGAATGATATTTTCATTGCCAAAGTAACCTCTTGCACTGAAGATGACACAAACGTGTATTTTGCAGGACAGATTCATGGGTTGAATCTGCCAGGATAACGGGTACATGCATTTGAAATGTCTCAGACGTTGCCCACCAACATATTGCCCTGCCCAGGGCTGCATAGCATGGACTTTATTTTTTCCCAAAATTTCAAAAAAGAGGAAATAGTGTCTTATGTTGCATTTTTTTATTACTGACGAGCAGAACTAACTGTATCACTTGATTATTTGCCAGAGCCTAAGAACTGCTTTCATGTTTCCTTTTGGGTTGTTTGTCCTTCTTTGATGTATTTTTATTTTGTGAGGGTTAGTTACCCTCTGTTAGAGATTCTGCAAGCCTTTTTCCCAGTCTAGAATGTACTGATTTTATGTATCATCAAACGTTTTCTGAGTTCTCCCCCAGTTCCCATGAATGTCCCCAGAATGGAAACAAGGGCACAGGAGCAGGATGTGAGGCTGGGAGAGCTGGGTAGATGGGCTAGCTGTGGTAATGGGGGCCTCCCCACAGGGGGGTTGGGAATCTGCGGGTGCCCAGACATAAGAACCAGGACTCTGACTCAGGCCTCCTTCCTCCGACTTCCCTGGACATGCTGCTGCCCCATTGGATGGTCCTATGGCCCCAGAACCTGGCTGTCCTTGGGCTGGGGGAAGGCCCAGACATGGAGAAACCACCATTCCTCAATTACCCCCTCAGGGCCCGCTCCCTGGTAGCAACCTTCACAAAAGCATCCATTGTTTATTTCTCTGGCTGTGTGGCTAATGTCTTTTTATTGTAACAAGCACTGGAATCCATGAATGGTGATGGGAGCTCACCAGGATCCCCACTTCCAGAGGTCCCGGATACAACCCTTCCCAAGGCCCAGGTGCAGGGCTGTCGGAGGGCTGGACTGGAGGAACCCCTGGGGTCCAAATCCCACATCACCTTCACTGGCAGCATCTCAGTCCATGTCTGTCTGTCTGTCTGCCTCACTGGGCTGTTAGGGAAACCAGGGCTCATGGTCACTCCCTGGCCAATCCAGCCTGGTGCCGGCAGCCAGAGGGACCGAGGGTAGGCTGGCCCTACTTTGGGCCTCAGGTTCCCCACCAGTAACGGCAGTGGGAACAAATGGTCTCCTGAACAATGACATGCCCAGGCCCAGCCTCTGCTCACTGCAGGGTATGTCCTCAGACTCTTCCCTGCCAGCACCCCACACCTCTAAGTCCTCATTTTAAATTTAAATAACTCTCTTTAGTAACCTGCTTTTTGGAAGGTAAGTGGATTCTTGGAAACAGAAACTCTTGACCTTTCCTCCCAGCCTGGGTTCTCCCCCCACTCCCCGGGGCAGGGCCAGAAGGCTCCTTGGAGGCCAGGCCTTATCAGTCCTGCCACTTGGTCTGGGCCTGATAGAACCACCACCGACTGCCAGAGGGCCAGGCGGGGCTCACAGACCCTATCTCAGACCCACCTTGACATCTCCACCATCTCTGCCCAGAAAGAATCATTCACCTACAATAGGAACAATAATCTTGAATTCACGCTGCTGTGCCCCAAGGTCACATGGCGACAGCTCATCCCTCTTAGAATGTGGTGGAGGCTATTCTAACCCCCACCCGAGGTTAAACCAGGGAAACTGGTGCTCACAAGCTACCTGACCCTGCCCAGGCGGGTGAGGGTATGCAGATCCCTCCTCCATCTTCTGCTGAGACCAGGGCCCTCTGAACTCAGCCCCAGCTACACAAGCTCAGAACAAGCCTGGGGCTTGGAATTCGGCCCAGAGGCCAGCAGGTTTCAGCACCCTGAAGTCCTGCACAGGCTCAGGCCCCTCTTGTTTCAGACGGGGAATGCAAGGCCCAGAGACAGAAGACCTTGCCCACAACAAACCTTGGTCTCCTCTGCCCACTGGGGCTGGTCCCCCTCCACTGAAACTGAACGTGTTTCGTAAACTTCCCGAGCCTCTGTTTCCTTATCTTAAAACATGTCATGATAATAAAATACAACTTCTCTCACAGAGCTGTGAGGGTCAAATACCCAAAATGAAGAGTATCGGTCTATGCCCAGGACTTAGAAAGCACTTGGTAAATGTTAGTTAGGGCCGCACAACAGACCTCACCTCACACCACACAAAATCAGTCCAAGGTGGACTGTTGCCCAGCTCAAAGGACCAAACAGTAAAGTTCTTAGAAATGTAATACAGAAGGTTCACTTCACTGAAGCCTTCAGTCCAACGCTTATTCCACTTTCTTAAAAAATTGAGGTAAAATTTGCACAACGCAAAATTAACCATTTGAAAGTGAACAGTTAATTCAGTGACATTTCGTATATTCGTAATGGATGCAACCATCATCACTAACTAGTTCCAGAATATTTTCATCATTCCCCATCCTCCCCACTGCCCTCCCCCCAGACCCTGGCACCCACTCATCCACTTCCTGTCTCTTTGGATTTGCCTGTTCTGGATGCTTCATATAAGTAGAATCACACCATATGTGGCCTTTCACATCTGGTCTCTTTCACTTAGTATAATGTTCTCAAGGTTCATCCATGTCAGGGTGTGTTGGTGCTTCATTTTTATGGCTGAATAATATCTCATTGTATGGAAATATCATGATTTGTTGATCCATTCCTCCACTGATGGACATTTGGGTTGTTTCCACCTTTTGGCTGTTGTGTATAGAAAGGTACAACATTTTTAAACCCAATTTTAAAAATCACTAAATTTTATTGCATTAAAATTATAAACTTCCATTCAAAAACAGTGCTAAGAGAGTGCAGGCAAGGTACAGACCTGGGGGATATAAGATACATGAAACTGACAAAGAACTTATATCCAGAATATTTTTTAAATTCCTATAAATCAATAAGACTGGCAACACAGTAGAAAAATGGCCATGACTTGGAAACTTCAAAAAAGAGGAAATCCGAAGGACAGCAAATATGTGAACAGGGGCCCAAGCTCATCAGTGTTAGCAAAGTGCAAATTAAGACCACGTGAGAAACTAATACACACCCACCAGAATAGCTAAAATTTGAGACCAGGAGACCTACCACAGCAAACGTTTGTAAGGATGTGGAGAAAGAGGAACTCAACCATCACTAGGGGAATGCAAGGTGGTACAGCTGCTCCAGAAAGTGGTCTGGCATTAACTACTGAAGCCCATGCCCTAGACCCAGCAGCCCCGCTCCTAGGAATATATCTGACAGAATGTTCACTGCAGCATCATTCACAACAACCAAGAACTAAACAACCCAGGTGTCCATTCCCCAGTACCCTGCATAACGTTGTGATATATTCCTACAAGGAAATACAACACAGAGATGACAATGAACACCCACAGCATCTCTGGCATGTCACAAACATGGGTGACAGAAGACACTGTACTGTGTCATGTACCTGAAGGCCAAAATCAGGCAAAACCAACTAAAGTGCCTAAGGACACATATTTGGGTAGTAAAAAGTTATTGAGGGACTTCCCTGGTGGTGCAGTGGTTAAGAATCTGCCTGGGCTTCCCTGTTGGCACAGTGGTTAAGAATCCACCTGCCAATGCAGGGGACACGGGTTCGAGCCCTGGTCCGGGAAGATCCCACATGCCGCGGAGCAACTAAGCCCGTGTGCCACAACTACTGAGCCTGCACTCTTGAGCCCGTGAACCACAACTACTGAAGCCCATGTGCCACAACTACTGAAGCCCACGTGCCTAGAGCCTGTGCTCCACAACAATAGAAGCCACTGCAATGAAAAACCCTCGCACTGCAACGAAGAGTAGCGCCCGCTCGCTGCAACTAGAGAAAGCCAGCGCACAGCAACGGAAGACCTAACGCAGCCAATAAAATAAATAAATAAATAAGTAAATAAAATAAATCTTAAGAAAAAAAGAAAGTACTTTAAAAAAAAAAAAAAAGAATCTGCCTGCCAATGCAGGGGACCCAGGTTCGAGCCCTGGTCCAGGAAGATCTCACATGTCGCTGAGCAACTAAGCCCATGCGCCACAACTACTGAGCCTGCGCTCTAGAGCCCATGAGCCACAACTACTGAAGCTCGTGAGCCTAGAGTCTGTACTCCTCAATAAGAGAAGCCACCGCAGTGAGAAGCCCACATACTGCAACAAAGACCCAACGCAGCCAAAACTAAATAAATAAGAAAATAAATTTTTTTAAAAGTTATTGAAAAGCAAGAAGGTAAGCCAGGGTAGGGGTCACCTTTGGGGAGGATTGGGGTGCTGAGTATGTGCCTTATAATAATTCATTAGGCTATGACATAATTCATTAGGCTATGATGTAATCTTGTGCTATATTTTACAATGAAAAAAGTAAAAAAAGAAAAGAGCTCCTGCCCACACCTATGCTTTGCAGGGCTTGGTAGTTTCAGAAACAAAGTGGCTTCCTGTGGCTCCCTCTCCTATGGAGGCCAAGGATGGGGGGAGGTGCTGCCAGGAGAGAAACAGGAGGCCCTGAGGCCGGAGAGGAGGGGAGGACCAGCCCCATAGTGGGAGGCCTAGAGTCCACACTCATTACCTCCCACACTGGCTCCTGGCCACAGACCCCAGATCCTGCAGCTGGGGGGCTTCTCCCAGACACATCCCTCACTGAGAACCTACTGTGCCTCCCCCTCTGGCAGACTTAATACCTTCGCCTGGCAGGCCAGCTCCAGCCTCACCCAGGACCTCCAGGCTCCCTCCCTCTGCATGACCTTCCACCTGGAGCTCAGCCTCCTCTGTCTCCCTTGCTCAGTCTGTTTTCTCTGCCAGTCTGTCCATCTGTCTCTGTCTGTCTCCCTGCTGACACCTCTCCTTTCTAGGAGCTGAAGCCTCAGGATCAGCCTTACATACCCTTATGGAAGGCCCATATGCTGGTGGTGGCCCTGCAGTTTCCTTCTGAACCAAGCAACAGCCAGAGGTGACTGGGGAGGGCCGGGCTCATCCCATTCTGGAACGAACCCAGAGAGGCAAAGCCACACTCCCTGTGAACACCTGGGGCCCTGGAGTCAGCACTGCCGGGAGAGGTAGCAACAAGCCTAAGGCCAGTGGAGGGTGGGCACCTCCCTGGGAGAGGGTGACCCTGTTACAGGAGAAGAGGGGGACAGCTGTGAACTGTAAGTAGGGAGAGACCTGGAAGGGGCTTCCATGAAGGCAGACTCGACCTTCAGGCCACAGACAGGCACCAACAGCCCGGGTGAGATCCCCGCCCTGTCTGCTCAGCAGTGGGGAGGTATCCATTGGACTCAGCTCCTGCACTCAAACCTCACACTCCCATCAAGCCCGGCTTGGGCGTAGAAGAGACCAACATCGTGGTACAATAACGTGCCAAGCACAGTGTCTGGCATACAGAAGGTGCTCGATTCTTGCTTATTCTTGTACACATTTTCCAATCAGAGGGCTTGTCTGAGCCTCACAATTTTCTCTAAGAATAGTTCAGCAAAATATCTGTGGTCAGAACTCTCCACGCGAGAAACGTTTACCCATTCTGTAAAAAGTCTAATAGGCTTTTGTGCAGATAACTCTTTGACTAACTCCAAAATTCATATGGAAAGGCAAAGGAACCAGAATCGCCAAAACCATTTTGGAAAAGAATAATGAGGGAGGAATGACATCACCCAGTCTTTTAACACCTTTATCGAGATAAAATTCATATACCATATATTCCACCCATTTAAAGTGTGCAGTTCAGCGGGTTTTAGTATATTCAGAGAGTTATGCAGCCATCAGCACAATTTTAGAACGTTTTCATCACCCCAAAAGGAAACCCATCCACATTAGCAGTCACCCCCCCCAACTACCCTGGCCCCAGACAACCTAATCTGCTTTCTGTCTCTAAGGATTTGCCTGTCCTTGACATATATATAAATGGAATCATACAATATGTATTTTTAATTTTTTTTTTTTTGTCCGTGGTGGGTCTTTGTTGCCGCATTCAGGCCTTCTCTAGTTGCAGCAAGTAGGGGCTACTTTTTGGGGGGTTTTTCGGGGTTTTTTTGGCAGTACACGGGCCTCTCACTGCTGCAGCCTCTCCTGTTGCAGAGCACAGGCTCCGGACGCGCAGGTCCAGCGGCCATGGCTCACGGGCCCAGCCGCTCCGCGGCATGTGGGATCCTCCCAGACCGGGGCATGAACCCGCGTCCCCTGCATCGGCAGGCGGACTCTCAACCACTGTGCCACCAGGGAAGCCCGGGGCTACTGTTTGTTGTGGTGTGCGGGCTTCTCATTGTGGTGGCTTCTCTTGTTGTGGAGCACGGGCTCTAGGCCTGCGGGCTTCAGTAGTTGCAGCACTCAGGCTCAGTAGTTGCAGTACATGGGCCCTAGAGAATGTGGGCTTCAGTAGTTGTGGCATGTGTGCTCAGCAGTTGTGGCATGTGGGCTTTAGGGTGTGCGGGCTTCAGTAGTTGTGGCTCGTGGGCTCTAGAGCACAGGCTCAGGAGTTGTAGCACATGGGTTTAGCTCCACGGCATGTGGGATCTTCCCAGACCAGGGATCAAACTCGTGTCCCCTGCATTGGCAGGTGGATTCTTAACCACTGTGCCACCAGGGAAGTCCCACAATATGTATTTTTTCAAAGTTCATTCATGTATCAGTACTTTGCTCCTTTTTATGACGGAATATTATTCCATTGCATAGATTATACCATGTTTGATTCACCCATTCATCAGTTGAAGGACATTTGGGTTTTTTGCAGTTTTTGGCTATTATAAATAGTGGTGCTACGAACACAGTACAAGTTTTTGAGTGGATGTATGTTTTCATTTTATTGGGTATATACCAAGGAATGGAATTGCTGGGTCATATGGGAACGCTATGTTTAACCTTTTGAGGAACTGCTAGGCTGTCTTCCACAGTAGCTGCACCATTTTACATTCCCACCAGCAGTGTCTAAGGATTCCAATTTCACCACCTCCTCACCAATACTTGTCATTTGTCTTTTAAATATAGCCATTCTAATAGGTGTAGGTAAGGTTAGGGTTAGAGTTCAGGGTTAGGGGTTTTGATTATAGCCATCTTAGTGAGTGTGCTCTTTTTGGTTTTGACTTGCATTTCCCTAATGAGTAACGATGCTGAGCATCTCTTCATGTGCTTATTGGACATCTGTATGTCTTCTTTAGAGTAATGTCTATTAAAGTCCTTTGCCCAGTTTTCAATTACTTTTTGTCTCTATTTTTTTTTTTTTTCCAGTATGTGGGCCTCACACTGTTGTGGTCTCTCCCATTGCGGAGCACATGCTCCGGACGCACAGGCTCAGCGGCCATGGCTCATGGGCCCAGCCGCTCCACGGCATATGGGATCTTCCCGGACCGGGGCACGAACCCATGTCCCCTGCATCGGCAGGTGGACTCTCAACCACTGCGCCACCAGGGAAGCCCTGTTTTTTGTCTCTATTTCTGAGTTGTAAGTTTTTTTATATTGTGGATCAGTCCCTTATCAGATGTATGATTTGCAAATGTTTTCTCCCATTCTTGGGACAGGATCTAATTTTAAGACCGAACATAAAGTTTACAGTAATAAACACAGTATGATTTTGGTGAAGGATAGACACATAAATCAATGGAACAAAATAGAGAGTACAGAAATAGACCTGCAGAAATATGTCGAATTAATCTTTTACAAATGAATTAGAGAAAGCAATTCAATAGAGAAAGTACAGTGTTTTCAACAAAAGGTGTTGGAAAAACTGAACACTCATAGGCGAAGAAAAAAAAACCCGGACATAAACCTCACACTTCATACAAAAATTATCTCAAAATGGATCATGGATCTAAGTGTAAAATATAAACTATGAAACATTTAGAAGAAACCACAGATAAAAGTCTCTGTGACCTGGGATTAGGCAAAGAATTCTCAGGCATGACTCTAAAAACATGAATCTTAAGAGAAAAATTTGATAAATTAGACTTCATCAAAAATAAAACTTTGGGGCTTCCCTGGTGGCGCAGTGGTTGAGAGTCCGCCTGCCGATGCAGAGGACAAGGGTTCGTGCCCCGGTCCGGGAAGATCCCACATGCCGCGGAGCGGCTGGGCCCATGAGCCATGGCCACTGAGCCTGCGCATCCGGAGCCTGTGCTCCGCAACGGGAGAGGCCACAACAGTGAGAGGCCCGCGTACCGCCAAAAAAATAAATAAATAAATAAATAAATAATAAAACTTTGGCTCCACAAATGACACTATTAAGAGGATGAAGTGACAAGCTACAAGCTAGGAGAAAATATTTGCAAATTGCATATCTGACAAAGGATTGCATCCAGAATATACACAGAACTCTCAAAATTCAAAAATAAGAAAACAACCCAATTTAAAAATGGTCAAAAGACCAGAAGAGATATTTCACCAAAGAGAATATATGGGACTTCCCTGGTGGTGCATTGGTTAAGAATCCGCCTGCCAATGCAGGGGACACAGGTTCGAGCCCTGGTCCGGGAAGATCCCACATGCAGTGGAGCAACTAAGCCCGTGCACCACAACTACTGAGCCTGCGCTCTAGAGCTTGCGAGCCACAACTACTGAAGCCTGCGTGCCTAGAGCCCGTGCTCCACAATAAGAGAAGCCACCACAATGAGAAGCCCATGCACCGCAATGAAGAGCAGCCCCCGCTCACCACAACTAGAGAAAGCCTGTGCACAGCAGCGAAGACCCAACGCAGCCAAAAATAAATAAATAAATTAATTAATTAATTAATTAAAAAGAGAATACATGGATGGCAAATAAGCACACGAAAAGACGCTCCACATCACTGGCCATCAGGGAAACGCAAATTGAAGCCACAATGATATATTGTCTCACAACCGTCAGAACGACTAACACGTAAAGATTCTGACAAAGATGCACGGAAACTAGGACTTTCCTTCATTGCTGAGTGGAATGCAAAACGGTAAAGCCACTCTGGAAAACAGTTTAGTGGTTTCTTACAAAGTTAAACATACACTTAGCGCATGAACCAACAATCCTACTCCTAGATGTGGTATCATCCCAGAGAAATAAAAACTTATGTTCACATAAAGACCTACACAAGAATGTTCGTAGCAGCTTTATTTGTAATAGCCCCAAACTGGAAAAAGCCCACGTTTGAGTGGGAGAATGAATGAACATTAGTACCGTGGAGTACTACTCTGCAACAAAAGGAAGCCAACTACTGATACAGGCAATAACATGCACGGATCTCAAGGGTATTACTCTAAGTAAAAGAAGCCAGTCCTACAAGATGACATGCCGTATGGTTCCATTTGTAGGATATTCTTGAAAAAAGACAGAATTATAGTGGTTGTCAGGGTTTAGGGGACAGAGGAGGGTGAGACTGCAAAGGGGCAGCCTGTGGGAGTTTTGGGGCTGATAGAACTGTTGTGTGTCCTGACTGTGGTGGGGTTACACAAATCTACACACATGTCAAAATTCACAGAGCAGTACATTAAAAAAATCAACTGTATTGTATGTTGAAATAAAATTAAAAGGCATATTTGCCTCATTATGTTGAAATTACAACACGGTGAGCAACAGAGCAGTCCCCAAAAGCACATGACATTAGGATTCTCTTATTGACCGGCCACCTCCTCCAGCTTTTCAGGAACAGAACCTGTCAGTACCTCCCTCCTCAGGGCCCACTTGGCAAAACCATTGCTTTCTTGGAGGAAACCCAGGGATCCTAGAGCCAGTGTCTGGGGGGGAGGGGGGTGCGGGGGGGATGCTGGCATGTGGGTCCAGCCACAGGACCCACCGAAGAGCAATGCAGGCAGCACGGGCACAGGCCAGCCGAGGAGGGTGTGTGGGCACTGCTCCTCTGGCTTCTCCCATTTTGTGATTCTGAAATGGACAAGGGCAGTGCGGCACTGGGCTGCCTGGGCCCCTATCTCCCCTGGAGTCTGGTCAGGCTGCGGCCAACGCCCCCTCTAAGGCCCAGCAAGGGCAGCCGGAGTGATAGCCCCTCACCCCACCAGGTCCACCGGGCCCTGACTGCCCACTGTCACTGGATCTGATAAGAGACCCACCCCCCACGGCCCTCTCCCCTCTCCCAGCGATGACCACAGCCTGGCCCCCACCCTGGCTCCACGTATATAAGGGGACCCTGGGGGCTGAGCACCACGGACGCCAGTTCTCAGTACACCCAGCTCCCACTCACCCGCCACCATGTCTCTGACCAGGGCTGAGAGGACCATCATCGTGTCCATGTGGGGCAAGATCTCCACACAGGCAGACATCATCGGCACCGAGGCCCTGGAGAGGTGAGCACCAGGTGGGCTGGGATGGAGCCTGGTAGGGGACAGTGTGGGTCAGTGAGGACGGGGGTCAGTAGGAGGGGTCAGTGAGGATAGGTCAGCGAGGAGCGTCAGTGAGGAGGGTCAGTGAGGAGGGGGCAGTGAGGAGGGGACAGTGAGGAGGGTCAGTGAGGAGGGGACAGTGAGGAGGGGACAGTGAGGAGGGTCAGTGAGGAAAGGTCGGTGAGGAGGGGGCAGTGAGGAGGGTCAGTGAGGAGCGGACAGTGAGGAGGGGACAGTGAGGAGGGTCAGTGAGGAGGGGACAGTGAGGAGGGGAAAGTGAGGAGGGGACATATGCAGGTTCAGTGAGCATGAGCAGCGGTGAGGCGGGTGCTCGGTGGTCAGCGGGCAGGAAGAGGAGGGGCATGGGGAGGGTGACGAGGGTCAGTTGTGTCCCTCCCTCCGCGCCCAGCACCCAGGTCTCTACAATCATTGATTGAATGAGTGAGTGAAGGAAGGAACGAATGACTGGAGGACGGGGCGGTGAGGGTGAGGTGGGCCGGGCTATACTGGAGCCGGGGCAACAGCTGAAGTCCGCAATACCGATCCTGTCCGTCTTCAAAATGTTCATATTGGGGTCAAGTTGCATTTTTTGCCCTAATATTTACGTTTTAACTCCCGCGTGCAAACGTGACGTGTCCCGGCCCGGCCCGCCCCGCCCGCAGGCTATTCTCCAGCTACCCCCAGACCAAGACCTACTTCCCGCACTTCGACCTGCACGCGGGCTCCGCGCAGCTGCGCGCGCACGGCTCCAAGGTGGTGGCCGCCGTGGGCGACGCGGTCAAGAGCATCGACAACGTGGCGGGCGCCCTCTCCAAGCTGAGCGAGCTGCACGCCTACGTGCTGCGCGTAGACCCGGTCAACTTCAAGGTGGGCGCGGGGCGGGGCCCGGGGCGGGGCGGGGGTCCGGGGGCGGGGCTGGGTGCCCGCCGCTCGCGCCGCGCCCGCCCTGAGCCGCCCTGTCGCCCCAGCTGCTGTCCCACTGCCTGCTGGTCACGGTGGCCTCGCACTTCCCCGCCGACTTCACGGCCGACGCGCACGCCGCCTGGGACAAGTTCCTGTCCATCGTGTCCCGCGTCCTGACCGAGAAGTACCGCTGAGGATGCCTCCCGACCCACAGGGCAGGCTTCGAGCCCTCCCCTTCCCCTGCACCCTCTTACGATTCCACCCGGGACCCCCAATAAATGAATGAGGATGGAGGGAGCCTGGTCGTGCGTCTCAGTATTGGGGGAAGCGGAGGAGAATGAAGGGAGGGAATGGGGGCTTCGCAGGAACACGGCCGGCCCTAGTGTCACCCCCGGCCTGGAGGTCACTCCAAGGGTGATTTGGGGGCGGTCCTTGGCCCTGAGGACCCCAAAGTCGCGACCGGAGGGAGCAGAACAGCCCAGGACCGCCCACGCCGTTTTCTCGGGTCAGACCTGAGTTTGTGCCTCTTTCCCGCCTCCCAAATCACCCAGTCTGTCGCTTCAGTCAGCGTATTGTGTGTATGTGTAGGGTATGTGTAGGGACTCAGGGGCCTTTCCTCAAAGCCTGTTGTCACAGCTCAGGCACTGAGAGGACCCTTGATACCTCCTGGCCCTCCGCGCTCTTTCTCCCAATCCCTCCATCGGCTCCCTGTGGAATAATTGTAGATCCCCCTAAAGTCTGCAGCCAAGGCACACACACGGCGTGATTCAGTTCCTCTGCGGTGACAGGGACCTGGGTTGGTAACCAGGGTCCCCAGGTTCCCGCCGCGCTCCTGAAGATAAGGGCGGGCAGGGCGCCGGGGGGCAGGGCCGCTATAAGGAGGCCGGGACTGCGGGCGCGCCACCCAGAGCACGCCACGCCAACCAACGCCATGCTCAGCGCCCAAGAGCGCGCCCACGTAGCACAGGTCTGGGACCTGATCGCCGGCCACGAGGCGCCCTTCGGGGCGGAGCTTCTGCTCAGGTGGGTTGGGGCTGGGTCTCCAGAATTGCAGCGAGGCGGAGACTGGGGTGTTGGGCCTGAGTCGGGAGGGGGGCGGGCCTGACCGGGGTTTCGCGGGGTCTGGGCGGCGCAGACGCTGGAGAGACCGCCCTCCCTCCTCACCCTTGCTCCCGCAGGCTCTTCACGGTGTACCCCAGCACCAAGACCTACTTTAAGCACCTGGGCGACCGCCCTGACGAGGTGCAGCTGCTGAGCCACGGACAACGCGTGCTCGAGGCGGTGGGAGTGGCCGTCCGGCACATGGACAACCTGCGCGCGGCCCTGAGCCCGCTTGCCGACCTGCACGCACATGTGCTGCGCGTGGACCCCACCAACTTCCCAGTGAGCCACCCCGGGACGTAGCAGGGTTCGCGCGTGCAGCGAGGTGAGGAGGCATTCGGCAAGGAATTGGCGAGGACAGAGCTCTTACCGGCCTTTTCTCCCGCAGCTGCTGATCCAGTGTTTCCAGGTGGTGCTGGCCTCCCACCTGCAGGGCGAGTTCACGGTGGAGATGCAGGCGGTGTGGGATAAGTTCCTGACGGCCCTGTCGGTAGTGCTGACAGAGAAGTACCGCTGAGTTCTGTGCCCCGGGTCTAGGTCTGCTCATGTCAATAAACAAGCCTCAAAAGCCTGGACCCCGCGTAGGTGTGGTCTTTGGGGAGCAGGCGGACTGACGTCACAGTTGCCGGGCAGAGAAGCTCCGGGTCCTGAGGGGAGCCTCGCGGAATCTTAGGGCAGGATCCCCAACCTTTGCTGACAATGGAACCAGGGGCACAGGAACGGGACCTTGGGCACTCAACAAACCCTGAATGAGGACAGTTCCCGGTCTGACAGTCTGGGGGTCCAGGCCGGGTGTGTTCACCCAGAGGCTTGTACAGAACAGTTGCCCTCCCGGGGCAGGGGAATGTGGTGGGGCCGAGCGCGTGCTCGGATGGGGGAAGGGTCTTCAGCTTCACCTCGCATCTGGCACCCGTGCAGTGCCATACCATTCGCAAAGCACGTCCTCATTCACACACTCATTCATCTCCGTCCCTACCTCGCTCCGGGAACTGCAAGCCTTAATCTTCGCCTCTTTAACAGACAGGCGACGCACCGAGGCCTAGGGGGCAAGTTTCTGGCCTGAGGTCAAACAGACTTCGTGGCCCAGGGCTCCACGGACCCTCATCTCTGTTCTCTCCCATCTTCTCCCCTACTTCCAGCGCTCACTCTGTAGTTGCCTTGCCCTGGTCCAAGTTAGTCCCTTCCTCTGAATCTCCTGGGGCAGGGAGTGGGGGTAGGAAGGAAGACCTCTACGGCCACAACCTGTGTCACGTCAACATGAGGTGCGATACTAGGCTTGTCCCTAAGCGAGCTGAGCCTAATGCATCTGATGGAAAATCCCCAACCTCGCTGGGTCTTTGAAATAATTTAGAAGATCCTAATGCAGGGTGGGTGTCTGGCAGGCCCACGGCCACCCAAACCCCACCCCAGCTCCAGCCGCCCCGCTCAGTCTCTGGGGTCCCTGGGCCATGGCGCCCCACCTTACACACACACACACACACACACACACACACACACACGTGCCCTGTCAATCTCTCTTCCCTCTGCAGCACTGGTGCAGGGATCTTATTGCTCCATTTAGAGCCTTTGCGAATGCAGGAGCCTAACCCTGGCAGCTCTCCAAACTCTGAATGAGAATGGTTCCCTGGCTGACAATCTCACATCTGTGCAGGGCTGGGAAGTGGGTGACCAAGTCCAAAACAGGGGGTGGGGAGGGGCTGCTGGATGCTAAGCCCTGACCCTGGCTGAGTGGAATGCCCCCGCGGTCCACGACAACACCTGCTAACCCGCACTGCGCCAGGGCCTGCCCACCATTGTGGGTACGATGCTTAAAGGACTTCCCCCCTGTTACATCCTGCACCCACATTATTTACATAGGCAGTTTACAGCTCTTCATCCTGGGGAAAAGTTTAGTGGAAAGCAGCTTGTATCACTTCGGAAAAGATTGTGCTCCTCTCCAAGACTGGCAAATAGACACCTCGAGGCTACCACAGCTGGGGACAAACTCGGGTGCCAGGGGGTTTGGGTGGCTCGGAAACGTGTGTGACCTCCCAGACCCATAGGAGCAGGAAAAGAGTGGGCCCTAGAGAGCTGGATCTAGGCAGCTGTAGGCAGGACTGGGTGGGGCCCGCTTGGGACTCCCGCACCCTCTCGAGACCCAGCTTTCCAGGCTGGCACCTCCTGGCCCCGTGCCAGCCAATGAGCACGGCGCGATCGGGCGTGCCCCTCGTGCCCCAGGCATAAAGGCTCGCGCAATCCCAGCCCTGCATGTTTCTGGTCCTGACCCAGACTCAAAGAGAACCCACCATGGTGCTGTCTCCCGCCGACAAGACCAACGTCAAGGCCATCTGGGGTAAGATTGGCGGCCATGCTGCAGAATATGGCGCAGAGGCCCTAGAGAGGTGAGCAGCCCACCTGCCCGGTGGGACTGGGGCCGGTCGCCCCGTCGCATCCTGGTCCTGGGCCAACCGGCCTAAGTCCGGATCTCCCACCTCTTCTCCACTCAGGATGTTCATGAACTTCCCAAGCACCAAGACCTACTTCTCCCACTTCGACCTGGGACACGGCTCCGCCCAGATCAAGGGCCACGGCAAGAAGGTGGCCGACGCGCTGACCAAAGCCGTGGGCCACATGGACACCCTGCCCGATGCCTTGTCTGATCTGAGCGACCTGCACGCCCACAAGCTGCGTGTGGACCCGGTCAACTTCAAGGTGAGCTCGTGGGCCGGACCTGGAGAGATCTGAGCTAGCAAGGCAGAGAGTGCGGTGGGGTTCCAGAGGTGGATGGAGCACAGCAGCGCCCCCCAACCCCGCGGCCCCTGACACACCCTCTCTCCGCAGCTCCTGGGCCACTGCCTGCTGGTGACCCTGGCTGTCCACCTCCCCGGCGACTTCACGCCCCCGGTCCATGCCTCCCTGGACAAGTTCTTGGCCAGTGTGAGCACCGTGCTGACCTCCAAATACCGTTAAGCTGGAGCCTCCGCGATCCCTACCCTGGCCTGGGCTGGGCACCCTCACTTCCCGATCTTTGAATAAAGTCTGAGTGGGCTGCAGCCTCTGTAGCCTCGGTTCTCTGTGTCCACAAACCGTGCCGGGGTCGGGGTGGTGCCCAGCAGGGAGAAATGGGAGGGCGGAGGAGGAATGGGAGCTAAGGCTGAGGCCTCCCAGAATCTGCTGAACCAAGCTCTGACTTGCTAGGGCTCTCCCCGAGGTGGGGAGTCCTAAAATGGTCACCCTGTTTTGCAGTTTCTCTGCTTCCCCTTAAAGATAGTTAGATCCAAACAAACAAACCACACAAATGGCAGATCCCAGCTCGTCACGCACCCCACCCCCAACCTCTAGCCCCAGGCTCCTGGGGTCTCCCGGCAGTTCTGCCTTGGTGCTGTGAGCAACCTTCACAAAGGCCCCCGTCCCACGCGCCAGTGCCCTGGACTCCACGCTGGAACCCTGCACACCCCACCCACCCTGTAGCCCTTAGGGACCTTATCAGCACTTCCAGCCCAGCCCCCATCTTCAGGGCAACACCCAGCGCTGGATAAAAGTTTGGGGAGGGTGGTGGGGCCCCTGCTCACCACTTTCTTTCTGGACAAGGACCTCTTCGAACAGCTGGGGAGTGGCTTCCCCCTCTCCACCACACGCTCTTCCTCTGCCCCACAGCCCAATTCGCTTTCATTTCAATATAGAAAAACACTGAAGAATTAAGTTAAAATCCACCCATGTTTTTTTTCACACACACGCGCACACCCTTTTTGTGTGATTCAAAGGAGGGAGAGAATCCCTCTGTCCTGTCCACCTAACCCCCGCAGAATGAGCCAAGGCTCACAGTTTGGCACTGACCCCACTGGCTCCTATCCTGCGCTGAGGGGACACAGTTACATCTACAACTGTACTTTTATTTTTTTGGTCAAAAATACCATTCTACCTTAGGCATTTCTTTCTTCAACCTGCTCTTCTCACTGAACTGTGTCTCCTCTACCTGTCTTCTGGCCACTTCATTCAGCTCTGTCTCACTTCATATATTTGTTGGTCATTTTGATATTTCCATTAATTTCCTGTTAAAATCCACTGTCAACTGTTCTCATAAGTCATCTGCCTTTTCCTTATATCTTTGTGGGAGGTCTTCCCATATTGTGAATGTAAGACATCAGCTGAGAAATGTTCCTCAAATCTTGCCTGAAAAGGGTCGGGGTGGGGACTTCCCTGGCGGTTCAGTGGTTAAGACGCCGCACTGCCAGTGCAGGATGCACGGATTCGATCCCTGGTCGAGGGACTAAGATCCCGCATGCCCCGCGGCTCGCCTCCCCCGCAAAAAGGCTGGGGTGCAGCAACTACCACCCTGGAAGAAGAAACTTGAACCCGGAGCCCCCCAGCCGGAGTGATTCCAGGAGAGATTTGTCGAGGACATGTGAGCAATGTGCACACGTCTTGTGTGCATCCCTCTCTGGCCTGAACTAGACGCACTGAATCGCCCATTCATTCACTGATTCTGCCCAAATTTAAAATGCCTAGCGTGTGCCAAGCCTAGGTCCAGGGTGGGTGGGACGGGCTGACCTACTCCCTTCTTCCATCTCTCGGGGATTCTAAAGGGTGGAAGGGCGGGCATCTACCCCGCTCCACAAACCGGCCCCGGCCGGTTGGGACCAGGATAGCACTTCCGGGGAAGGTGGACGCAGCGGGCGGGAAGCAGCCGGTAGGAGGGAGAACACCCTGGCCAGAGTCTCCAGGTGCCTCCACAAACTGGGAGCGAAGCACCCACCGCCCAGCCAGACGCAGACATTGCGCCGCGCGCCCCCTGCTGTCCAGGTCCATAGGCGCATCCCGGCCCCGCGCCAGCCAATGAGCGCGGCGCGATCGGGCGTGCCCCTCGCGCCCCAGGTATAAAGGCTCGCGCAATCCCAGCCCTGCACGCTTCTGGTCCCGACCCAGACTCAGAGAGAACCCACCATGGTGCTGTCTCCCGCCGACAAGACCAACGTCAAGGCCATCTGGGGTAAGATTGGCGGCCATGCTGCAGAATATGGCGCAGAGGCCCTGGAGAGGTGAGCAGCCCACCTGCCCGGTGGGACTGGGGCCGGTCGCCCCGTCGCATCCTGGTCCTGGGCCAACCGGCCTAAGTCCGGATCTCCCACCTCTTCTCCACTCAGGATGTTCATGAACTTCCCAAGCACCAAGACCTACTTCTCCCACTTCGACCTGGGACACGGCTCCGCCCAGATCAAGAGCCACGGCAAGAAGGTGGCCGACGCGCTGACCAAAGCCGTGGGCCACATGGACACCCTGCCCGATGCCCTGTCTGATCTGAGCGACCTGCACGCCCACAAGCTGCGTGTGGACCCGGTCAACTTCAAGGTGAGCTCGTGGGCCGGACCTGGAGAGATCTGAGCTAGCAAGGCAGAGAGTGCGGTGGGGTTCCAGAGGTGGAGCACGGCGGCGACCCCCAACCCCGCGGCCCCTGACACCCCCTCTCTCTGCAGCTCCTGGGCCACTGCCTGCTGGTGACCCTGGCTGTCCACCTCCCCGGCGACTTCACGCCCCCGGTCCATGCCTCCCTGGACAAGTTCTTGGCCAGTGTGAGCACCGTGCTGACCTCCAAATACCGTTAAGCTGGAGCCTCCGCGATCCCTACCCTGGCCTGGGGCCCTCTGGCGCTCTGGGCACCCTCACTTCCCGATCTTTGAATAAAGTCTGAGTGGGCTGCAGCCTCTGTAGCCTCGGTTCTCTGTGTCCACAAACCGTGCCGGGGTCGGGGTGGTGCCCAGCAGGGAGAAATGGGAGGGCGGAGGAGGGATGGGAGCTAAGGCTGAGGCCTCCCAGAACCTGCTGAACCAAGCTCTGACTTGCTAGGGCTCTCCCCGAGGTGGGGAGTCCTAAAATGGTCACCCTGTTTTGCAGTTTCTCTGCTTCCCCTTAAAGAAGTTAGATCCAAACAAACAAACCACACAAATAGGCTTTTCCTGGTGCAAATGTAGGAGGTGGACAACCTCCCTGAGTTTCCACTTCCTTCCTACCAGAGGGAAGGTGAGTTGGAAGAGGGGTCGAAGGCCCAGGCACCCTTCCTGGGTCACAGTAACTCCCTGCAGTGGTGGTGGAGGGAGGCGGGAAGTCAGGGAAGAAGAGGGGCCTTGAGCTGTCTGCAGCCTTGAGCAGAGTTCCTCTATCCCTTGTCCCTGCAGTCCCAGAGACTGCATCGCTGAATAGCTGACTGTACACCCAGCCCTGTGATCCCAGCTCGTCACGCACCCCACCCCCAACCTCTAGCCCCAGGCTCCTGGGGTCTCCCGGCAGTTCTGCCTTGGTGCTGTGAGCAACCTTCACAAAGGCCCCCGTCCCACGCGCCAGTGCCCTGGACTCCACGCTGGAACCCTGCACACCCCACCCACCCTGTAGCCCTTAGGGACCTTATCAGCACTTCCAGCCCAGCCCCCATCTTCAGGGCAACACCCAGCGCTGGATAAAAGTTTGGGGAGGGTGGTGGGGCCCCTGCTCACCACTTTCTTTCTGGACAAGGACCTCTTCGAACAGCTGGGGAGTGGCTTCCCCCTCTCCACCACACGCTCTTCCTCTGCCCCACAGCCCAATTCGCTTTCATTTCAATATAGAAAAACACTGAAGAATTAAGTTAAAATCCACCCATGTTTTTTTTCACACACACGCGCACACCCTTTTTGTGTGATTCAAAGGAGGGAGAGAATCCCTCTGTCCTGTCCACCTAACCCCCGCAGAATGAGCCAAGGCTCACAGTTTGGCACTGACCCCACTGGATCCTACCTGCGCTGAGGGGACACAGTTACATCTACAACTGTACTTTTTTTTTTCTGGTCAAAAATACCATTCTACCTGAGGCATTTCTTTCTTCAACCTGCTCTTCTCACTGAACTGTGTCTCCTCTACCTGTCTTCTGGCCACTTCATTCAGCTCTGTCTCACTTCATATATTTGTTGGTCATTTTGATATTTCCATTAATTTCCTGTTAAAATCCACTGTCAACTCTTCTCATAAGAAATCTGTCTTTTCCTTATATCTTTGTGGGAGGTCTTCCCATATTGTGAACGTTAGACATCAGCTGAGAAATGTTCCTCAAATCTTGCCTGAAAAGGGTCGGGGTGGGGACTTCCCTGGCGGTTCAGTGGTTAAGACGCCGCACTGCCAGTGCAGGATGCACGGATTCGATCCCTGGTCGAGGGACTAAGATCCCGCATGCCCCGCGGCTCGCCTCCCCCGCAAAAAGGCTGGGGTGCAGCAACTACCACCCTGGAAGAAGAAACTTGAACCCGGAGCCCCCCAGCCGGAGTGATTCCAGGAGAGATTTGTCGAGGACATGTGAGCAATGTGCACACGTCTTGTGTGCATCCCTCTCTGGCCTGAACTAGACGCACTGAATCGCCCATTCATTCACTGATTCTGCCCAAATTTAAAATGCCTAGCGTGTGCCAAGCCTAGGTCCAGGGTGGGTGGGACGGGCTGACCTACTCCCTTCTTCCATCTCTCGGGGATTCTAAAGGGTGGAAGAGCGGGCATCTACCCCGCTCCACAAACCGGCCCCCGCCAGCTGGGACCAGGATAGCACTTCCGGGGAAGGTGGACGCAGCGGGCGGGAAGCAGCCGGTAGGAGGGAGAACACCCTGGCCAGAGTCTCCAGGTGCCTCCACAAACTGGGAGCGAAGCACCCACCGCCCAGCCAGACGCAGACATTGCGCCGCGCGCCCCCTGCTGTCCAGGTCCATAGGCGCATCCCGGCCCCGCGCCAGCCAATGAGCGCGGCGCGATCGGGCGTGCCCCTCGCGCCCCAGGCATAAAGGCTCGCGCAATCCCAGCCCTGCACGCTTCTGGTCCCGACCCAGACTCAGAGAGAACCCACCATGGTGCTGTCTCCCGCCGACAAGACCAACGTCAAGGCCATCTGGGGTAAGATTGGCGGCCATGCTGCAGAATATGGCGCAGAGGCCCTGGAGAGGTGAGCAGCCCACCTGCCCGGCTGGGACTGGGGCCGGTCGCCCCGTCGCATCCTGGTCCTGGGCCAACCGGCCTAAGTCCGGATCTCCCACCTCTTCTCCACTCAGGATGTTCATGAACTTCCCAAGCACTAAGACCTACTTCTCCCACTTCGACCTGGGACACGGCTCCGCCCAGATCAAGGGCCACGGCAAGAAGGTGGCCGACGCGCTGACCAAAGCCGTGGGCCACATGGACACCCTGCCCGATGCCTTGTCTGATCTGAGCGACCTGCACGCCCACAAGCTGCGTGTGGACCCGGTCAACTTCAAGGTGAGCTCGTGGGCCGGACCTGGAGAGATCTGAGCTAGCAAGGCAGAGAGTGCGGTGGGGTTCCAGAGGTGGATGGAGCACAGCAGCGCCCCCCAACCCCGCGGCCCCTGACACACCCTCTCTCCGCAGCTCCTGGGCCACTGCCTGCTGGTGACCCTGGCTGTCCACCTCCCCGGCGACTTCACGCCCCCGGTCCATGCCTCCCTGGACAAGTTCTTGGCCAGTGTGAGCACCGTGCTGACCTCCAAATACCGTTAAGCTGGAGCCTCCGCGATCCCTACCCTGGCCTGGGGCCCTCTGGTGCTCTGGGCACCCTCACTTCCCGATCTTTGAATAAAGTCTGAGTGGGCTGCAGCCTCTGTAGCCTCGGTTCTCTGTGTCCACAAACCGTGCCGGGGTTGGGGTGGTGCCCAGCAGGGAGAAATGGGAGGGCGGAGGAGGGATGGGAGCTAAGGCTGAGGCCTCCCAGAATCTGCTGAACCAAGCTCTGACTTGCTAGGGCTCTCCCCGAGGTGGGGAGTCCTAAAATGGTCACCCTGTTTTGCAGTTTCTCTGCTTCCCCTTAAAGATAGTTAGATCCAAACAAACAAACCACACAAATAGGCTTTTCCTGGTGCAAATGTAGGAGGTGGACAACCTCCCTGAGTTTCCACTTCCTTCCTACCAGAGGGAAGGTGAGTTGGAAGAGGGGTCGAAGGCCCAGGCACCCTTCCTGGGTCACAGTAACTCCCTGCAGTGGTGGTGGAGGGAGGCGGGAAGTCAGGGAAGAAGAGGGGCCTTGAGCTGTCTGCAGCCTTGAGCAGAGTTCCTCTATCCCTTGTCCCTGCAGTCCCAGAGACTGCATCGCTGAATAGCTGACTGTACACCCAGCCCTGTGATCCCAGCTCGTCACGCACCCCACCCCCAACCTCTAGCCCCAGGCTCCTGGGGTCTCCCGGCAGTTCTGCCTTGGTGCTGTGAGCAACCTTCACAAAGGCCCCCGTCCCACGCGCCAGTGCCCTGGACTCCACGCTGGAACCCTGCACACCCCACCCACCCTGTAGCCCTTAGGGACCTTATCAGCACTTCCAGCCCAGCCCCCATCTTCAGGGCAACACCCAGCGCTGGATAAAAGTTTGGGGAGGGTGGTGGGGCCCCTGCTCACCACTTTCTTTCTGGACAAGGACCTCTTCGAACAGCTGGGGAGTGGCTTCCCCCTCTCCACCACACGCTCTTCCTCTGCCCCACAGCCCAATTCGCTTTCATTTCAATACAGAAAAACACTGAAGAATTAAGTTAAAATCCACCCATGTTTTTTTTCACACACACGCGCACACCCTTTTTGTGTGATTCAAAGGAGGGAGAGAATCCCTCTGTCCTGTCCACCTAACCCCCGCAGAATGAGCCAAGGCTCACAGTTTGGCGCTGACCCCACTGGCTCCTATCCTGCGCTGAGGGGACACAGTTACATCTACAACTGTACTTTTATTTTTTTGGTCAAAAATACCATTCTACCTTAGGCATTTCTTTCTTCAACCTGCTCTTCTCACTGAACTGTGTCTCCTCTACCTGTCTTCTGGCCACTTCATTCAGCTCTGTCTCACTTCATATATTTGTTGGTCATTTTGATATTTCCATTAATTTCCTGTTAAAATCCACTGTCAACTGTTCTCATAAGTCATCTGCCTTTTCCTTATATCTTTGTGGGAGGTCTTCCCATATTGTGAATGTAAGACATCAGCTGAGAAATGTTCCTCAAATCTTGCCTGAAAAGGGTCGGGGTGGGGACTTCCCTGGCGGTTCAGTGGTTAAGACGCCGCACTGCCAGTGCAGGATGCACGGATTCGATCCCTGGTCGAGGGACTAAGATCCCGCATGCCCCGCGGCTCGCCTCCCCCGCAAAAAGGCTGGGGTGCAGCAACTACCACCCTGGAAGAAGAAACTTGAACCCGGAGCCCCCCAGCCGGAGTGATTCCAGGAGAGATTTGTCGAGGACATGTGAGCAATGTGCACACGTCTTGTGTGCATCCCTCTCTGGCCTGAACTAGACGCACTGAATCGCCCATTCATTCACTGATTCTGCCCAAATTTAAAATGCCTAGCGTGTGCCAAGCCTAGGTCCAGGGTGGGTGGGACGGGCTGACCTACTCCCTTCTTCCATCTCTCGGGGATTCTAAAGGGTGGAAGAGCGGGCATCTACCCCGCTCCACAAACCGGCCCCCGCCAGCTGGGACCAGGATAGCACTTCCGGGGAAGGTGGACGCAGCGGGCGGGAAGCAGCCGGTAGGAGGGAGAACACCCTGGCCAGAGTCTCCAGGTGCCTCCACAAACTGGGAGCGAAGCACCCACCGCCCAGCCAGACGCAGACATTGCGCCGCGCGCCCCCTGCTGTCCAGGTCCATAGGCGCATCCCGGCCCCGCGCCAGCCAATGAGCGCGGCGCGATCGGGCGTGCCCCTCGCGCCCCAGGCATAAAGGCTCGCGCAATCCCAGCCCTGCACGCTTCTGGTCCCGACCCAGACTCAGAGAGAACCCACCATGGTGCTGTCTCCTGCCGACAAGACCAACGTCAAGGCCGTCTGGGGTAAGGTTGGTAACCATGCTGCAGAATTTGGCGCAGAGGCCCTGGAGAGGTGAGCAGCCCACCTGCCCGGCTGGGACTGGGGCCGGTCGCCCCGTCGCGTCCTGGTCCTGGGCCAACCGGCCTAAGTCCGGATCTCCCACCTCTTCTCCACTCAGGATGTTCATGAACTTCCCAAGCACTAAGACCTACTTCTCCCACTTCGACCTGGGACACGGCTCCGCCCAGATCAAGGGCCACGGCAAGAAGGTGGCCGACGCGCTGACCAAAGCCGTGGGCCACATGGACACCCTGCCCGATGCCTTGTCTGATCTGAGCGACCTGCACGCCCACAAGCTGCGTGTGGACCCGGTCAACTTCAAGGTGAGCTCATGGGCCGGACCTGGAGAGATCTGAGCTAGCAAGGCAGAGAGTGCAGAGGGGTTCCAGAGGTGGATGGAGCACAGCAGCGCCCCCCAACCCCGCGGCCCCTGACACCCCCTCTCTCTGCAGCTCCTGGGCCACTGCCTGCTGGTGACCCTGGCTGTCCACCTCCCCGGCGACTTCACGCCCTCGGTCCATGCCTCCCTGGACAAGTTCTTGGCCAGTGTGAGCACCGTGCTGACCTCCAAATACCGTTAAGCTGGAGCCTCCGCGATCCCTACCCTGGCCTGGGGCCCTCTGGCGCTCTGGGCACCCTCACTTCCCGATCTTTGAATAAAGTCTGAGTGGGCTGCAGCCTCTGTAGCCTCGGTTCTCTGTGTCCACGAACCGTGCCAGGGGTCGGGGTGGCTCTTTTTGCCTTGGACCAAGCAACTCTCCGAGGCAGATGAAGAGAGGGAAGGGGAAAACAGTACAGAAGAGTGGGGTGGAGCCGGTCCCAATGCCACTGCCTGGGATTCTCTGGGCAGCCCTCACCCTCACCCTGGAGTGACTTGCTGAGTACATCCGCCCTTTACCGAATTAATCCCAGAGACTTGCATATTCATCGCGGGTTTGCTCAAATAATGGGTTTGTTTCCTGTCTTTACATTTTATGGCACACACACTTGTGCTGAGAGTTGGTGGACCTCCAGCCTAGGACCTTGGAGCTCTCCCAGGGCTCTTCCCAGAGTTGGGTGGTGGGGAGAACACAGAGATCACACTTCTTCAGAGGCTCACTGAGTACCCCCTCCCCATCAAGTGCTTCCCAAGTACATGCACAGTCTAGAGGAAATTGGGGTGAGCAGTGCCATTGCAGAGCCAGGCAATTTCCTGGATATGCCCCTTTCACCTGGTACACCCCCCAGGACACTCACAGTGTCTAAAGGACTGACTTGGGGGGCCCAGCTCAGGATCCACTGCATCACCCTGAGGTCCACTGACTCCCCCCAGTGCAGCAGTGAAGAGAGCCCGTTGGGGGGGTGGGGCGGGCGCCTGCACTCCGATGTGCTTCCTTCCCATGGAGAATGCCCCTAGTGCCCCTAGTGTCCAGTCCTGGTAGTCATCCAGCCCTGAGCCCCCGACTGAGAGCAGTGTCCTTTCTTCCCTGGGCCCAAGTGTCATCCTCAGAAAATGCGATGGCAAGTTCCCTGACTCAATGTGTCATGCTTTTAGCACAGCTGGTGGCACAGTATGAGCTCTGTAAGAGGCAGTCTTCCTTATTTTATTATTAGGAAAAATGAGGGCCTGGGCTAAAAGTGGAAACAACCCAGATGTCCATCAACAGATGAGTGGACAAACAAAATGTGATCTATCCATAAAATGGAATGCTATCCATCCATAAAAAGTAACGAAGTGTCAATACATGCTACAACATGGATAAACCTCGGAAACATGTTAAGTGAAAGAAACCAGACACAAAAGACCATATATTGCATGATTCTATTCACATGAAATGTCCAGAATACGTAAATGCACAGAGACAGAAAGACTGGTAATGGCCAGGGGCTGGAGGGCAGGGGTTATGGACTGATGGCTAATGGGGACAGAGTTTCTATTTGGGACGATGAAAACGTTCTGGAACTGGACAGTGGTGATGGTTGCACACACTCTGAATGTAATTAAAGACACTGAATTGTACACCTTAAAATAGCTAAGACAGTAAATTTTATGTTACATGAATTTCAACGCAATTTTTTTAAAAAAAGGATGTATAGTGATGCCTGGCACAGCATGACTGCTGCATAGGTATTAGCTATTATTTTGGGATATATCCTAGGCACCCAATATAAATGCTCATTGTCAGAAAGAGGCGTCTGTTATGAACCAGGCACAACCTTGGAAAGAAGAAATTGTTACCTTCCTTATATACCATAAATGAGAAAATAGACTCAGAAAGGTGTCATAATAGACTCGGGAGGGAGGTAGAATAAGCTGACGTTCAATGCCAAAATCCATGCTTAAATTCAGGGCAACCTAAAATTAATGATACATACTAAATATTAGTTTCCATAGAGTAAACCTTCAAAAATACGGGCCTCAGGGTCCAGGGCGATTAGGAAGGCCCCAGGTCGGAGCAGACGCTCCGTGGAGCGCTCCAGGCCCCTGGGGCCAGATTCTGCGACCAGAGGCGCGGCGAACCCCGGAGGCCAAGGGGACCGCGGGACGATACGCGCAGGCGCAACCCGGGCTTCATCAAGGCGCCGAGCGCGCGGCCGGGCGGGCTCCAAGATGGTGCTGGAGGCGGCGGACCGGGCTGCGGTGCGCGCGCTGTGGCTGAAGCTGGGTAGTAACGTCGGCGTCTACACGACCGAGGCCCTGGAGAGGTGCGCACAGGCCCCGGGCTCCCCGGCCTTCAGCCCGCTCGGGAAAGCGTCCTCCTTCCTCCCCAGCCTGACTCGCCGTTCCTCCCGCAGGACTTTCCAGGCCTTCCCTTCCACCAAGATCTACTTCCT
This sequence comes from Hyperoodon ampullatus, assembly GCF_949752795.1. Taxonomy (NCBI): domain Eukaryota; kingdom Metazoa; phylum Chordata; class Mammalia; order Artiodactyla; family Ziphiidae; genus Hyperoodon; species Hyperoodon ampullatus. Next base: position 21,749,387 of record NC_136927.1, read on the forward strand.
CCACCTGGACCTGAGCCCCGGCTCCGCCCAGGTCAGAGGCCACGGCCAGAAAGTGGCCGACGCGCTGACCCTCGCCGTGGACCACCTGGACGACCTGCCCAGCGCCCTGTCGGCTCTGCGCGAGCTGCATGCGCACAAGCTGCGCGTGGACCCCGTCAAGTTCAAGGTGAGCTCGCCGGCGGGGCCTGACCCCTGTCGCCGGGGGAGGGGGCTCCCGTCAGGGAAGGGGGTTGCACCCGCGTGGGAACGACTCCCTCTCCGCAGCTGCTGGTCCACTGCCTGCTGGTGACCCTCGCCCGGCACTACCCCGGAGACTTCAGCCCCTCCCTGCAGGCCTCGCTCAACAAGTTTCTGAGCCACGTGATCTCGGCGCTGAACCCCAACTGTCACTAAATTGGGAGGGTGGTCGCGTGCGGCTCGTATTTGAGTAAAGTCCGCGGACAAAGCCTCAGGTGAGCGAGTGTTCTCTCTAGGGGAGCGCGCCCTGGGCCTGACAGGGGGCGGGGGCGCCCCTCCTAAATGAAGTAGGGGTCTGAGGAAGCCCGAGTCTCACACTCCCAGTTGTCAGATCCCAGCACGGACGCCCCCCGAACCCCGGCAGCCTGAGGCAAGCCTGGACTGCGGGTCCCAAATCCCAAGTGGTAAACCCCGACTCGCCATGCCCTTGGGCCCGACCACTTATTGGTGCAGACCCGCGGCTTCGGCCGCTCGGGAAGGGGTGGCAGGTGGCGGTCATGGTCGCAAGCTGGCGAGGCCGGACCCTCCTCCGGGCTGCCCACTTTGGACACCTCAGATCCACCTAGAAGCGCGCAGCACAGCCTGGGAGAAAATTAGGGACCGGCGCCCCTGCCGGCGCGGACCGGAACTGCGCCTCCGGAACGTGCTGGGGACTTTGGGTAACCGGTAGGCTTGGGGTCAAAGGCGCCTTTGCAGGCTTCCCTGGTGGCGCAGTGGTTGAGAGTCCGCCTGCCGATATAGGGGACACGGGTTCGTGACCCGGTCTGGGAAGATCCCACATGCCGCGGAGCGGCTGGGCCCGTGAGCCATGGCCGCTGAGTCTGCGTGTCCGGAGCCTGTGCTCCGCAACAGGAGAGGCCACAACAGTGAGAGGCCCGCATACAGAAAAAAAAAAAAAAAAAAAAGAAAGGCGCCTTCGCCAGACTCTGGACCTGGTGGAAGGAGGTGGCTCCTGCAGCGGACAGGGCGGACCAGGGAGCCGGCAGAGAGCCCTGCCTACATGCCACACTTCTCAGGAGGCAGACCTCAGAGCGCCTTCCTTTAAAAAATTCGGAGAACTACTCCACCTGCCTATGTATCCCAGTGGGCTCAGCACATCCATTATTCCTTCACTCCCCACTTGACACATGGGGAAACTGTGTGAACAATGGAGGGCATGGGAGTCCCATCCAAGAGTACATGTGTGACACAGACAGAAGTCCCCTCTCCTGAGGGATATATTCCAAGACTTCCAGTGGATGCCTGAAACCTCAGTACCGAACCCGAAGCATGCTGTTTTTTCCCATATGTACACACCTATATAGTAAATTTAATTTATAATTAGGTACAGTAAGAGAGTAACAGCAATAACTAGTAAGACAACGATAACAATGTACTGTAATAAAAGCTATGTGAGTGTGGTCTCTTTCAAAATATCTTGCTGTGCAAATTTGATACCTTTTCCATCTCAATACCAGAGCAGTTACCACGCACTGTGGCTGTAACTTTTGCAGTTTGAAGTGCGACAGCAAAACAGCATGAATTCTTTTCCTTCTTCACAATTTCACAGATAGAAGATTCGTTCTTACCACATCTTAGAAACCTCAGCATACGATTTTTTTCTTTCCTTATTAAGTCTGGAACTTTTAGCTTTTTTTAAAAAAATTAATTTTTGGCTGTGTTGGCTCTTCGTTGCTGTGTGCGGGCTTTCTCTAGTTGTAGAGAGCGGGGACTACTCTTCGTTGCGTTACACAGGCTTCTCATTGCGGTGGCTTCTCTTGTTGTGGAGCACAGGCTCTAGGCATGCGGGCTTCAGTAGTTGTGGCTCGCCGGCTCTAGAGCGCAGGCTCAGTAGTTGTAGCGTCAGGCAGATTCTTAACCACTGCGACACCAGGGAAGCCCTAGCTTTTCATTTAAAGGAAGCACTTGAGGTCTTCTCTTTGGCACATCACTCCTCTTGTGCTTTGAGGCCATTATTAAGTAAAATAAGGGTCACTTTGAACACAAGCACTGAGATGCTGGGACAGTGCATCTGATAACACAGACGGCTATTCAGTGACAAATGGGTGGTACACACCGGACAAAGGGATGGTTCACATCCCAGACGAGATGCAGTGTGACACCCGGAGATTTCATCACAACACTAGAATGCACATTTTAAAACTTATGAATTGTTTATTTCTGGAATTTTCCATTTAACATTTTTGGACTTGGGTGGACTGTGGATAACTGAAAGCATGGAAAGCATGAAAAGTGAAAGCATGGAAAATGAAACAGTGGATAAGAAGGGAATAGAGGGCTTCCCTGGCAGCAAAGTGGTTAAGAATCCACCTGCCAATGCAGGGGACACGGGTTGTTCGAGCCCTGGTCTGGGAAGATCCCACATGCCTCGGAGCAACTAAGCCCGTGCGCCACAACTACTGAGCCTGCGCTCTAGAGCCCGCGAACCACAACTACTGAGTCCATGTGCCACAACTACTGAAGCACTGCAACGAAGAGTAGCCCCTGCTCACTGCAACTAGAGAAAGCCTGTGTGCAGCAACGAAGACCCAACACAGCAAAAAATTAAAAAAATAAAAAGGGAATAGACATAACACACACACACACACACACACAGGTGCAAACACCCACAGGCAGAACAGCCCCACAGAGACATGTGACAAGGTAGCATGTAATGTAAGTCTTCCAGGTCCTTCTAGGCACATTTGCAGAGATTTTCTTTTTTTTCTTTTGGCCGTGCAATGCAGCACGTGGGATCTTAGTTCCCCAACCAGGGATCGAACTCATGCTTCCTGCAGTGGAAGAACAGAGTCTTAACCACTGGACCACCAGGGAAGTTCCTTGGAGAGATTTTCTTAAGAAATGGTATCAAAGTGTCACTGGATAAAATGGACACATTGGATGATATAAAGAGCAAAAACTTGGTATGGGAGGAAAAGACACAATAAACAGAGTTAAAAGAGGAACTGGGAGAAAAATATTTGCCACAAATAGCAAAGGGTTATTATCTTTTTCTTTACAAGATCCAAATTCTCTTTCCCACCCCCTCTACTTTTTTTTTTTTTTAAACACCAGTCAACCCAATAGAAAAATAAGCCAAAGGACAAACAGGCAACTCACAGTATACCAATGACCAAGAGACATTTGCAAAGATGCATAAAGACATGCAAATTAAAATGCTCATTAACAAGACACCTGTCATGGAAATATTTAAAAAGGCAAGATCCAATACACTCCTGGTAGAAGTTTTAGTATAACCTTTTGGGAGGGTAATTCAGTTGTATACAGTTGTGGGCTGGTAAATATTTAAATAACTGGCACTCAGGAAGAACGGAATGGGAACTGATTTGTAGCATTTGCCAATTTCCGTGGTGTAACTACTGCCATCATGGTTGATTCAGGCTATCAAACAGGTTATCACTGAATGGGAAATTAGGAAGAGATATATAGGGACTTCCCTGGCGGACCAGTGCTTAAGACTCTGTGCTTCCACTGCAGCGGGGTGCTGGTTCAATCCCTGGTCGAGGAACTAAGATCCCGCGTGCTGCATGGCTCGGCAAAAAAAAAAAAAAGGAAGAGATGTATAGTAGCTGCCATTGTGTCGTATTTCCACTGTCCAGATACAAGAGATGTAAGCATAGATGATAGTAAACTGTAGTAACGTAATTAGGAAGTAATTGGCTTTCAGTATTTATTACCTATTTTTCACATGACCTATTTAGTTGTCAATTACTGTAACTTAATTTTTCATAGTGGTTGTGTTTAACAACAAGCTCTCAAAATTCCTACAACTTAACCTGAGCCAATACAAGCAGGTTCCAGTACACCGCTGGCTGTATCCTTTATTTTTTTTTAAATATTAAATTGGGCTTCCCTGGTGGCGCAGTGGTTGAGAGTCCGCCTGCCGATACAGGGGACACGGGTTCGTGCCCCGGTCCGGGAAGATCCCACATGCCGCAGAGCGGCTGGGCCCATGAGCCATGGCCACTGAGCCTGCGCGTCCAGAGCCTGTGCTCCGCAACGGGAGAGGCCACAACAGTGAGAGGCCCACGTACTGCAAAAAAAAAAAAAAATTTCTTTTGGACTTCCCTGGTGGCATGGTGGTTAAGAATCCGCCTGCCAATGCAGGGGACATGGGTTCGAGCCCTGGTCCGGGAAGATCACACATGCTGCAGAGCAACTAAGCCCACGCGCCACAACTACTGAGCCTGCGCTCTAGAGCCCATGAGCCATAACTGTTGAACCCATGTGCCGCTACTGAAGGCCATGCGCCTAGAGTTCATGCCCCACAAAAAGAGAAGCCACCACAATGAGAAGCCCGCACGCTGCAACAGAGTGTAGCCCCCACTCACCACAACTAGAGAAAGCCTGCACGCAACAAGGATCCAACATGGCCAAAAATAAAATTAAAAAAAAATAATAAATTTATAAAAAATATATATATTAAATTTTTTATTTCTTTACCTAGGAATAATTCTACATCAAATATCAGTATATAGGGACTTCCCTGGTGGTTCAGTGGTAAAGAATCCACCTCCCAATGCAGGGGACGCGGGTTTGATCCCTGGGCGGGGAATTAAGATCCCACATGCCACGGGGCAACTAAGCCCACACGCTGCAACTACCGAGCTCGTGCTCACCTCAATTAGAGAAGAGAAAACCCTCACAGCACTAGAGAGAAGCCTGCGCGCTACAATGAAAGATCCCGCATGCCTCAATGAAGATCCTGTGTGCCGCAACAAAGACCTGACACAGAAAAAAAAAAAAATCAGTATATAATTTATCATTATCACAAAAAGTTATTCTGGAATAAGAGGGAAAGACAATCTCAAAATTCACCCATCATCAGGATGTTCCAATGACCAAATCAACCTCGTGTTCACCTTGTTCATCTACAGAACTCATTAATATAACCAAATTTGCTTCACAACTATATATATATATATTTTTTGGTAGGCCCTTCTTGGTTATCTCTCTATATTTATTTATTTTTGGCTATACTGGGTTTTTGCTGCTGTGCACGGGCTTTCTCTAGTTGTGGCAAGCAGGGGCTACTCTTCGCTGCGGTGCGCGGGCTTCTCATTGTGGTGGCTTCTCCTGTTGTGGAGCACGGGCTCTAGGTGTGCAGGCTTCAGTATTTGTGGCACTCGGGCTCTGGAGCCCGAGTAGGCTCAGTAGTTGCAGCGCGAGGGCTTAGTTGCTCCATGGCATGTGGGATCTTCCTGGACCAGGGATCAAAGCCGTGTCCCCTGCAATGGCAGGTGGATCTTTTTTTTTTTTTTTTAATGTGGACCATTTTTTTTTAGTCTTTATTGAATTTGTTACAATATTGCAGGTTTTATGTTTTGGTTTTTTGGCCACGAGGCATGTGGGATCTTAGCTCCCTGACCAGGCATCGAATCCGCACCCCCAGCATTGGAAGGCAAAGTCTTAACCACTGCACCACCAGGGAAGTCCCGGTTATCTATTTTAAATATAGCAGTGTGTACATGTCAATCCCAAACTCCCAATCTATCCCCCCACCACCAACCTTACCACTGGTAACCATGTTCTCTTAAGTCTGTGAGTCTGCTTCTGTTTTGTAAGTTTATTTGTATCATTTTTTTAAAGATTCCGCACATAAGCGATATCATATGACATTTGTCTTTCTCTGTCTAATTTACTTCACTTAGTATGATAATCTCCAGGTCCATCCATGTTGTTGCTAATGGCATTATTTCATTCTTTTTAATGGCTGAGTAATATTCCATTGTATACAGGTACCACATCTTCTTTAACCGTTCATCTTTTGATGGACATTTAGGTTGCTTCCATGTCTTGGCTATTGTGAATTGTGCTGCTATGAACACTGAAGTACATGTATACTTTCGAACCAAGTGTTTCTCCAGATATATGCCCAGGAGTGGGACTGCTGGATCATATGGTAGCTCTATTTTTAGTTTTGCAAGGAACCTCCATAGCGGCTGCACCATCTTACATTCCCACCAACAGTGTAAAGTTCCCTTCTCTCCACACCCTCTCCGGGATTTACTGTTTGTACATTTTTTGGTGATGGCCATTCTGACTGGTGTGAAGTGATATCTCATTGTAGTTTTCATTTGCATTTCTACAATAATTAGCGATTTTGAACACCTTTTCATGTGCCTCCTGGCCATCTGTATGGCCAAGAGAAATGTCTATTTAGGTCTTCTGTCCATTTTTTGATTGGGTTGTTTGTTTTTATGGTATTGAACCACATGAGCTGTTTGTAAATTAGAAGACTAATCCTTTGTCGGTCTAATTACTCCCCAACTCATTCTATGAGGCCACCATCATCCTAATACGAAAACCAGACAAAGATACCACAAAAAAAGAAAATTACGGGCCAATATCACTGATGAACATAGACGTAAAAATCCTCAACAAAATATTCGCAATCCAAATCCAACAATACACTGAAAGGATCATACACCACGATCAAGTGGCGTTTATCCTAGGGATGCAAGGATTTTTCAGTATCCACAAATCAATCAGTATAATACACCACATCAACAAACTGAAGAATAAAACCCATATGATCATCTCACTAGATGCAGAAAAAGCTTTTGATAAAATTCAACACCCATTTATGAAAAAACTCTCCAGAAAGTGGGCAAAGAAGGAACACACACCTCAACATAATAAAGGCCATTTATGACAAACCCACAGCTAACGTCATACTCAACAGTGAAAAGCTGAAAGCATTTCCTCTAAGATCAGGAACAAGACAAGAAGGATGTCCACTCTCACCACTTTTATTCAACATAGTTTTAGAAGTCCTAGCCACAGCACCCAGAGAAGAAAAAGAAATAAAAGGAATCCCAACTGGAAGAGAAGAAGTAAAATTCTTATTGTTTGCAGGCAACATGATACTATACATAGAAAATCCTAAAGATGCCACCAGAAAACTACTAGAGCTCATCGATGAATTCGGTAAAGTGGCAGGATACAAAATTAATACACAGAAATCTGTTGCATTTCTATACACTAACAACAAAAGATCAGAAAGAGAATTAAAGAAACAATCCATTTATCATTGCATCAAAAAGAATAAAATACCTAGGAATAAACCCTACCTAAGGAGACAAGACCTGTACTCTGGAAACTATAAGACACTGATGAAAGAAATCGAAGACTACGCAAACAGATGGAAAGATATATCATGTTCTTGGACTGGAAGAATACTGTCAAAATGAATATACTACCCAAGGCAATCTACTATCAAATTACCAATGGCATTTTTTACAGAACTAGAACAAAGAAATCTTAAAATTTGTATGGAGACACTAAAGACCCCAAATAGCCAAAGCAATCTTGAGAAAGAAAAACAGAGCTGGAGGAATCAGGCTCCCTGACTTTAGACTATCCTACAAAGCTACAGTCATCAAAACAGTATGGTACCAGCACAAAAAGAAATATAGATCAATGGAACAAGACAGAAAGCCCAAGATAAACCCACCCACCTATGGGCACCTAATCTATGACAAAGGAGGCAAGAATATACAATGGAGAAAAGGCAGTCTCTTCAGTCAGTGGTGCTGGGGAAACTGGACAGCTACATGTCAAAGAATGAAGTTAGAACACTCTCTAACGCTATATGCAAAAATGAACTCAAAATGGATTAAAGACCTAAACGTAAGGCTAGGTACTATAAAACTATTAGAGAAAAACATAGGCAGAACACTCTGACATAAATTGCAGTAATATCTTTTTCGATCCATCTCCCAGAGTAATGGAAATTAAAACAAATGGGACCTAATTAAACTCAAAAGATTTCGCAAAGAAAACCATAAACAAAATGAAAAGACAACCCACGGAATGGGAGAAAATATCTGCAAATGATGGTTGTATCCTTTAAATCCAAAAAGTGCAAATTCTCTAGACCTGCAGTCCTGATTCTGGGATTTATCCTGCAGAAAGCAGGCACACACATGAAGATGTATGCACAGTGACGTTCTTTGCAGATCTATTTATCAGAGCAGAGAAATAAAAAGAAAATAAGAAAAAAATATGGTGCACAACCAACACATTCATCAATAGGAGAAAAGTTAAAAAATTATGGTAGGGCTTCCCTGGTGGCGCAGTGGTTGAGAGTCCGCCTGCCGATGCAGGGGACATGGGTTCGCACCCCGGTCCGGGAAGATCCCACATGCCACGGAGCAGCTAGGCCCGTGAGCCATGGCCGCTGAGCCTGCGCGTCCGGAGCCTGTGTCCCACAACGGGAGATGCCACAACAGTGAGAGGCCCACGTACCGCAAAAAAAAAAAAAAAAAAAAAATTATGGTAGATGACACCATAAAACTAGAAGAGAACAAAGGAAAAACATTCTCTGACCTAAATCATGCCAATGTTTTCTTAGGTCAGTCTCCCAAGGCAATAGAAATAAAGGGAAAAATAAACAAATGAGACCTAATCAAACTTACAAGCTTTTGTACAGCAAAGGAAACCATAAATAAAACGAAAAGACAACCTACGGACCAGGAAAAAATATTTGCAAATGATGTGACTAACAACAGCTTAATTTCCAAAATGTACAAACAGCTCATACAACTCAATAACAAAAAAACTAACAATCCAATCAAAAAATAGGCAAAAGACCTAAAAAGACATTTCTCCAAAGAAGACATACAGATGGCCAACAGGTACATGAAAAGATACTCAAAATCTCTAATTAGAGAAATGCAAATCAAAACTACAATGAGGTATCACCTCACACCAGTTAGAATGGCCATCATAAAAAAGTCTACAAATAACATGGGAATTCCCTGGCAGTGAGGTGGTTAGTACTCGGTGCGTTCACTGCTGTGGCCCGGGTTCAATCCCTGGTCGCGGATCATCCCAAGAGCCGCGTGGTGCAGAGAAAAAAAAAGAAAAAAACCTATAAATAACAAATGCTGGAGAGGATGTGGAGAAAAGGAAACACTCTTACACTGTTGGTGGGAATGTAAATTGGTGCAGCCACTGTGGAAAACAGTCTAGAGGTTCCTAAAAAAACTAAAAATAGAGTTTCCATATGAACCAGCAATCCCACTCCTGGGCATATATCTGGACAATACTATAATTCAAAAAGATAAATGAACCCCAATGTTCATAGCAGCACTATTTACAACAGCCGAGACACGGAAACAACCTAGATGTCCATCAACAGAGGAATGGATAAAGAAGATGTGGTACATATATACAATGGAATATTATTACTCAACTATATAAAAAAAAAAGAATGAAATAATGCCATTTGCAGCAACCTGGATGGACCTAGAGATTATACTAAGTGAAGTAAGTCAGAAAGAGAAAGACAAATACCATATAATATCACTTATATGTGGATTCAAAAATATGACACAAATAACTTATCTGTGAAAGAAAAACAGATGCACAGACATAGAAAACAAACTTATAGTTACCAAGGGGGAAAGCACGGATGGGGGAGGGATGGATTGGGAGTTTGGGGTTAGTAGATACAAACTTATATATAGGATGGATAAACAATAAGGACCTACTGCATAACAGAGGGAATTACATTCAATATCCTGTTAAACCATAATGGAAAAGAATATGAAAAAAATGTATATGTACACATAACTAAGTCACTTTGTCATATAGTAGAAATTAACATGTAAGTCAACTATACTTCAATAAAGTAAATTTTTAAAAAAATTATGGTAGAGGCACACAGGGAAGTCAGCCTCTGGGCACAGACAGTGAACAATGCCAAGACGTTCATGGAACAAAATACACAGCAGGCCACGGTAGAGAATAAATCCAGGTTCATATTGACATAATCACAAGAAAACTGAAAACACACACTAAGTAATGGCAGCAGTTCATGGGCGTGGGACTAGGGAGGCAGAGAAGACAGCTGTCAGTATACCTGATCTAATCCCAGAAAAGGAAAGTGGTGGTGGTATGACTGATTATTCATTTATGTGTGTGTTTCACCCTTTCACAATTAATTTGCAGAAAACCTTGCCCTGAGCATTTGTAGCAAAAATTCTATGCACAAACATAATTCTTTCCTTGGGGGATTTTTATAGAAGTGGAATTTCTGGTATGCCCATTGCTATGGCTTTTTGATAAAATTTCCAAAACTGCCCTCCTGAGTTTCGTGAGCAGGAGGCGAGAGCCTGCACCCCCCACCCCACAGCCCTCATTTAGCTCGTTACTTGTGAAGGTGAACGCTGCTTGCTCCATCCTGACTTCTCTGTAGAATCACCCACTTTCCCAGGGTGGTGTTTGTTCTTTGTCACATCTGTGGACCTGACACCTTTGCCCATTTTTTTCTGTCTTTCTTGGGGGGAGTCTCTCCTCGAAATATACCCAACCCTTCCTTCAGGCCCCTGGGCCCTGTCATGCTCCAAGGCTTTGCCTGCTCTGTGCTGCCATTTCCAACCTGGCAAGAAAAGAGGCTACAGCTTCATTTATGACAATTTAAAATGCTGGATAAGATGCCTTCCATTTTCTCAATAGCACAAAGGGCAAGCAAGATGATAAGGAATTTTCAGACCAAAAACCAAGTAAATGTGAGAACTCAGAGATGTCACAGCACCTATGCCACCTGGGTTCTGATGTACTTGCCGAAACTAGCAAACTTGAGCTGGGATTTTTTTTCCTCACAGGCTCATAGGTTAAAAGGGCCAGTATAAGGTGACGTACCCAAAAGGTGACTCTTCCCCATAAACCTGGGGCCCTAAAAGGATACCCCACTGGGTAACCTTTCCCCAAACACAGGGACTAGGAAAAACGAGCAAAGAAAGAAAAACAAAAACAAAAAAACCTTATGTTCAGCAGAAAAGGGAAAACAATTCCCTGATAAATTGAAATCACATGCCGATACCTGTGGCTTTGCAGACCAAGTTCATATTACCAGAAGGGTCCTCCCCTTACCAAAATCTCCAGGCTGTGGATTTTGTGTAAAATGATCCTGGACTCCCTCATAGACCCCTGGCAAATAAATCCTCTCTAGAAGAAATCACTTCACCATAGGCCACAAAGGGCCAGGACTAGCATAAACTCACCAGGCACAGGGGGAAAGAAGACACCGTGCGTGAAAGCCAGCAGATACATGAGTCAGCAGAATGGACCCGCCGAAGTGTCAGATTCAATTACAACTTTGCTTGTTCAGAAAATTAAAGACAAGGTTTCAAATATCTGCAGGGAGCCATAAAATATAATAAGTCACACAGCATATGTGAAAAAGAACTTTTAGAAATGAAAAATATAACCATCAAAAATAAAAATGGGGCTTCCCTGGTGGCGCAGTGGTTCAGAGTCCACCTGCCGATGCAGGGGACGGGTTCGTGCCCCGGTCCAGGAAGATCCCACATGCCTCGGAGCGGCTGGGCCCGTGAGCCATGGCCGCTGAGACTGCGCGTCCAGAGCCTGTGCTCCGCAACGGGAGAGGCCACAACAGTGAGAGGCCTGCGTACCGCAAAAAAAAAAAAAAAAAAAAAAAAGCAATGGATAACCTTAACAAAACAGTCATAGAATTAGTGAACTTAAAAATTAAGTCAGAATCAATTATCAAGGCCGTAAGACCCTGCACAACACCAAGTAGGAGCTCTTCCTTTTTAAAAATTTTTAATATTTATTTATTTGGCTGCACCGGGTCTTCGTTGCAGCATGCAGGCTCTTAGTTGTGGCATGCAGGATCTAGTTCCCTGACCAAGGATAGAACCCATGGCCCCTGCACTAGGAGCTCAGTCTTAACCGCTGGACCACCAGGGAAGTAGCTTCCCAGCTCTTCCCTGAATGTCGTGCCCCTGGTGCCTCACTTGCCCCACCCTGTCCTGACTCTACTGAAGGATATATTTCAGAAGTCTGAGCTGTAAGAAGAGTGAATAACAAAAACACTGGTAAATACAAACACTGATTGTATGTAAAGTTAGTCTATGGAGTTAAGAAAACAAAAAAAACACCAAAAAGCCCTACACAGACACGAAACACCCGCTGATACTCAGCAAGAAGGGGTTCAGAGCCCTCAAATCCTCTTAAGTCCTTGTACCATCTGTCATGCAAACAATGTCTTCATTAACTTTAGACTCAGTTTCCTGTTGCTGGTATAACAAAAACTCAGTGACTTAAAACAACGCAAGTTTATTCTCTTACAGTTCTAGAGAGCAGACACCCAAAATCAGTTTCTCTACGCTGAAATCAAGATGTCCACAGGCCATGCCCCTCGGGAGGCTTTGGGGGAAAATCCTCTCATCTTTTCAGCTTCTAGAATTGCATTCCTTGGTTCTTGGACACTTCTTCTAGCTTTAAAGCCAGGAGCACCCGGCCTTCTTTGGTGGCCAAATCTCCATCTCCCATTTGTGATTGCATTAGGCCCACCTGGATAATCCAGAATCATCTCCACCTCAAAATCTTTCACTTAATCACATCTTCAAAATCCCCTTGCCATATAAAGGAATATTCACAGGTCCCAGGGATTAGGACCTCTATATATTTGGAGGCTATCATTCAGCCAACCACAACACATCAAGTATGCGTGTTGTAAATTCTAGGGGAAGAATAGAAATAGAGCATGACTTCCAATCTAACAGAGTGAAAAACACTGTTAAAATAAAACAATCCCCCCAAAAAGGGGCAAAAATGGGGAGAAAGAGAATGGGTATGACAAATGGAAAGCCCCCCACAAAAGACAGTGTCAACAAAACAAAGAACATTGTTAATTACACCGACTACGTGACTTAACTGATCCAAAGGATAAAGATCCGACACAGGACTTTGAGACAAAAGGCACAAATAGAGTAAAAAGAAGTGTCACTAACAACAATGGTGGGGACAGACTCTAGAGTGGAGCCCGTAACCCCACCTCTTGGTGTTCTCCCCCTGTGTTGTCACCTCCCTTTGAGTGTGGCTTTGCTTTTTGTTTATTTAAAATTTATTTTATTGGAGTATGGTTGATTTACAATGTTGTGTTAGTTTCTGGTGTACAGCAGTGACTCAGTTATACATACATATAATAGTTTGCATTTACTAACCCCAAACTCCCAATCCATCCCTCCCCCAAGCTTTTTTATTTTTAATATGGTGAAATACACATAACATTTACCATTTCAACCATTTTAAAGTGTACAATTCAGTGGTGCTTAGTACATTCACAATGGTGTGCAATCATCACCTCTATCTAGTTCCCGAACTTTCTCATCCTCTGAAAGAAAACCCTGTGTCCATTACCAGTCACCTTCTATGCCTCTCCCCCCTCGGCCCCTGAAAGTCACTCACCTACTGTCTGTCTGTGTGGATTTACTGATCCTGGACTTTTCATGGAAACGGATACAGTACATGGTCTTTTGTGTCCAGCTTGTTACCCAGCATAAGGTTTTCAAGGCTCATTCATGTTAGACATGCATCAGAATTCCAGTCCTTTTTTTTGTTTGTTTTTTGCGTTACGCGGGCCTCTCACTGTTGTGGCCTCTCCCGTTGCGGAGCACAGGCTCCGGACGCGCAGGCTCAGCGGCCACGGCTCACGGACCTAGCCGCTCCGCAGCATGTGGGATCTTCCCGGACCAGGGCACGAACCCGTGTCCCCTGCATTGGCAGGCGGACTCTCAACCACTGCGCCACCAGGGAAGCCCTCCAGTCCCTTTTAGGCCAAGCAATATCTCATTGTAGGAACAGACATTTTGGGTTTTGTTTGCCCCTGTACCTGTTACATTTGGGTTGTTTCCATCTTCTGGCTACTGTGAATACCATAAACACGCCTGTACAAGGATTTCTGAGTCTCTTTGAGCTCTCCCAAGTGTGTCTCAAGGAGTGGACCTCTGCTGGGCTCTGTGGTAACTGTTACCCACACTCTCTCCAGCACTTGCTGTCTCCATGTCTCTCTCACCCGTGCTCCCCCACCCCCACCCCCCGACCACTTGTCTTGTTTTTAACCCACAGGATTTGGGGCGGGAATGGGAAGGCACCCCCAGGACTGAGGTGCTGCCTGTCTTGCTAGGAGACCCTCTCCCTCACCCGCTGCCCTGAGGCACCCTGTGGAGGGCTTCCTGCCAAGGCTGGAAAGCCGTTGACTGCTGCCACGACCAGGTGAGCTGGGGAGGACCCTTCCCCAGTACAGCCTCAGATAAGACCCCTTGACTGCAGCTCTGGGAACCCTGATGCTCAGAAGCGGTGGGACAATAAATGTGTGTTGTTCGTGGTAAGTGATTTTCAAAGAGAGCAGAGACCTCTGACAGGGATTGTGGGGGAATATGGGGGATCCCAGGAGCTGGAGATGTCCTATCTCTGGACCCAGGTGCACATGCAGGGCCTGCTCCTCATTCTCTAAACAAAGTGTTTTGTGCTTTCTTCTGTACAGAGCCTGGGCCTGACTGGCCTGGATTCCCAGGCAGGCTGGACTTCGGTGGGGCTCCAAAGGAGGCACTAGCAGCTTCAGAAGGAGGCCCAGGACAATACAATACTGTATTGTAATATATCACATTATTATGTAATTATAAGCATCATACTATATATACAAGGATACTGTGTTATGTTTGAAGTTGCTGAGTAGAGGTTAAAAGTTCTCACCACAAGAAAAAAATCATGTCGCAATATATACATATATCAAATCATTACACCTGAAACATAACATTTGTCAATTACATCTCAATAAAAATTAAAAAATGAAGGTGGCTGGATCCAGGTGGGGGAAGTCCCCTTGGCTGGCCGCTCGCGACTTCTCTCCTGGACAGTGAGGACAGTGCTCCTCGCACAACCTCCTTGGGAGGGTACCCCCAGCCCCACGGGCACTGGGCAAGGAGGTCAGGCAGGCCAGGCTGCGGGGATGACATGGGGAAGGGAGCCAGCCATGGCGGGTGGGGAGCAGGTGCCCCAGGGAGGGAAAGACGGAAGAGCAGAAGAGGCCGGAAAGCGCCAGAGAGCTGGGGGTGCTCAGGACACGCAGGGACCCCAGGGATCCCTCGGGCTTTCCCAGTGGACTCCCAGGTGCCCCGGAGCAGGGGGTGGAGGGTTGCCTCCGACCAGGGATCACTGGCACTTGGTGGCAGACATGTAGGTCCTCAAGCAGCCATCAGCTTTGTTGCCTGTGACCCCGCACCCAGGGCCACGTGGCACCAAAGCCTCCTGTGCTGGAGCGTGCCCAGGGGTGTGGGAGGAGGAGGAAGGGTTGTCTGAGGGTCGGGCTTAGGGCCTGTGCAGTGGACATAAAGGAATACAATGCGCCAGCAACTGTGAACAGGACTCAACCCTCTTTTCCTCAGGTCCAAACAGAACAAGTGTTATCTTCCGCATGTGCCCTGGTGGCAAAGAGCTTGAAGCCCTGCTCTAAGGAGCTGGACAGCAGCTCAGTTCACGTCCCAGGAGAGATGCCACTGAGGGTTTGCAGCTGGTGGCCCAGCTGTCGGGGACCCCTCCTGCTGCCCCCAGTCCAGCTCTCAGTGTGTTCCGGACTAGCAGCACCAGCAGCCCAAGGAAACTGTTACATTCTTGGTACCAATACAGGCTACAGGGTGGATGAACCCTCCAACACCATGCTCAGTAGTAAGAGGTGCTAATCATAGGTCACATCGTGTGATTCCAGAGACAGAAAGTAGATTAGTGGTTGTTCAGGGCTGGGGCCAGAGGGAAGAGGGAGTAACTGCTAATGGGTACAGGGTTTGGGGTGATAAAAATGTTCTTCAGCTACACAGTAATAAACTAGATAGCACAACATTGTGAATATACAAAAACCACTATACCATACACTTTAAGTGGTTAAAATGTTGAACTTCATGGCAGGAGAGTTCATCTCAATCAAAAAAATCTACCTGCAAAATAATAAAAGGTCTACATTCTTGGACCCCTCCCTAGACCAAGAGAAAGTCTGCTGGCGAGGGGGGCAGGCCACCTGTTTTAACAAGTCCTCCAGATGACAATGACATGCAATGAAGTCCAAAAACCACTTAGCTGACCCAGTCTCCCCAGAGCAGGACCACGCGTGGGTTCTAAGCCCCACTGTGGCCCCCATCCCATTCCCAGGCAGGGGGCCCACCAGAGGCAATGCTTGTGCACACCTCCTCCCCAAATCACACAAACCATGGGTGGACACGGCTCCCCAGCCCCCAGGCCCAACCAAGAGCACCCAGCTACATCCTGGGAGGATATCCCTGTATCCACATGATGCAGCAAGGGCCTGGGAGCTGCCTTGGATGCAATGGGCTCCCACGCAGCAGCAGGGCCAGCACAGATCCTCCAGCCCTCCCTTCCCTAGATTGTAGCTCTGGGCCTGGCTAGAGACCCCCAGAAAGAGAGGGGAGAGCAGCCGAAACACACCTGCCCCCCCGACAGCGTGGGGCCTCTGTGCACTTAGGAGACCCTACAACCTACACAAGGTGCTATGACCATGCCACACCCCACCCCCGCCAGTAGCCAGAAGCATGGTGTGTGTGTGGGGGAGTCCCTGAGAACTTGGTGACACGGAGGGTCTGAGGGCACCATAGAGCCCTGGGGTTGACCCCAGGGGCCTAGGGCCCACCATCACCATGGGCCCCGGAAGCATCTGCACCTATTGGCTGGGCCGACCCAACTCTCTGCTAGGACTGCAATCACCTCCCTACCTGCATCCCTGCTCTTCCCTGTTAAATAAGTGATTCCCCACATCAGTATTTTAACAAGGAGTGAGGGGGCTCAGGTAGGTGGCCCCCTCCAGCCCCAATCCCATCCTCTCAGCACCCTCCGGGTCCTTCACCCACCTACCAGGCCCTCTGCTGGGACCCACCCAGGGTGCGCTGTGGCATCCTTAGAGCAGGCCCAGTGTCCTGAGTTGTGCACTGTCCCCACCAGTCTGATCTCTTCCTCTGCCCATCCAGAGCAGAGGGCCACGGCTGGTCTGCTGCACTCCTCCGCCCAGGAGTTGAGCCAACACGGAGAGCCCAAGGCTCAGGGGTCGGGGGAACCGGGCTCTCAGGCCCTGTGATGTGCCAGGGGCAGGCGGGTGCCTCCAACACTGAGGCTGGAAAAGCCAGGTAGCAAGGGCTCCCACTGCCTGGTCCTAGACTGACTGGTGAGCGTCCAGCTGTAAGGGGAGCAGAAGCCGCCCTCCAGGCCCTCCTGGGTGTCTTGACCCCAGCGCCACCTGCTTTCTGGCTGGGACCCCAGGCCTCCTAAGTCCAGGGACACCATCTGCCCTCTGCCTCTTCAAAACCACCCCTCTATGGACGGTGGCCACCACAGTGATTGCTACTCAACTGTAGACTCACAAATGGTTACAGTGGTAAATGTATGTGCACTGCACGACAATAAAAACAGGACAAAACCCCAAAACATCCCTTCCGGAGGTGACGAATGGAGGTGTGAGGAGCTGTGCAGCCCTGCCCCTGGCTTCCCGCTCAGTCCAGACCCCGCTGTCACAGGCCAGGCTGCACCATTGAGTCGGGAACCCATGACCATAGCCCTCACCCCCTTTGCCTCTCCCCTCCCAGGAGACCTTTACACACACACACACACACACACACACACACCCGACCCAGGCTTTCTGCCAACTTGTATCCACTTCCCACCTGGGAGGGCACACCTCCACCCACCTACCAGACAGATACTCACCCCAGGCTTCCCAGTGGTCTCCCACTGTGAGCAGGGTTATGTTCCAGCATGTTCTGGCCCAGCCAGAAGCTCCCTCCAAAAATACCCCCACAAAAGTGAAAACAAGAAAAGAGCTCCCAGTTATACTTTTCCGAAGGGCTCACTTTAGCAATACGTGCAAAAGGGCTGAGGGAGAGCGGGTTAACACCACCAGGCCCCCCAAAGGTGAGTCACACCACACCTGACCCCAAAGTCAGCACGCCCTCCTCTGAGGACCTCGTGGCTGTCATGCAGATACTATCCACGGGTCTTTCTTGGCCCTAAGTAACTCCAAGAGGGGTAACTGCAGTTCATCTGAGCTCGAGTGCCAGGCTGAGGCTGCTTACCACAAACCAGACTGCCAGTCCTTGGTAAGAGGGCAGCTCAGACTTCAGAAAGACATGTGGAGCCCACAGAGCAGACGGCCGGGCACATCCGGCCCCAGCCAGTCTGGGTGTTGGAGGTGCACAGCACATCATATGCCAAAAGTCAAAGGCGAGTCCAACGGTAAGTCACATTTCTAGGCTCAACTCAGACGACCCCTGGTGTGTCCCCCAACCTGTGGAAGCCACGGCAAAGTCTAGCGCACCGGGGACAGGAGAGACTGCACCACGGCCGTCAGGAGGCAGTCTGTCAGGCTATTTATTCCCACTTGACATAACCCAGAACACAGGAGCAACTCTGTACATCTCGAGAAACTCACAGCTAGCTCCAAAACAATAGAAATGGTAAACTACAAAAGATGAGTTGTATTCAGCAAATATAAAGGGTAACGTTAGGCTGTGTCAAACACGTATCTGACTATTTACAGCGCCTGGACGTGGGTTCAGATCTCGCCGGCCTCCTTTTCCTCCGACCTCCGTGACGCGGTCTTCCCATTGGTGCTCTCGAGCCTCCAGTCGGTGGCCCCCCGCTCACTCCGCCCGCGCTCCCAGGACTCCTCCCTTGAGGCCCGCTCTCTGGAGAACCTGGGAAACAGGAACCAGAGGCTCAGCAAGGGCTGGCCCCCCCTCCTGGCTGCTCCTCAGGCACTGACACCTTGGACCCTCAGCACCAGGCCAGGTAAGGGTAGGACCCACCAAGGGTGGAAGGGCCCTAGCAGACCAGAGGGTGCCAGGCCTGCCATCTCGTGCCCAACCCACTGCCCAGGGAGGGCTGGGTAGCCACTAGAAAGTGACATCCACAAAGGTTTCTAGTAATAGGAAAAGCTTCCACTATAATGTAAACACTGCAAAGGAAAATATAAGAGTCCACACATGGAATACGATCCATTATGTAAAAACACAATGGAAAAAAAGATATTTAAAACCCATCGTACCAAAGCTAACAGTGGTCGTCTCTGAATATGATCATTAGTGGTGTTTTCTGTTGTTGCTGTTTTTCCTTTAAAAAACCACAGCAGAGGTAATAAGCAGGGCCTAGTCGGGGGCTCTGCGTACCAAAATGACAGTGAGTGTGCAGCCCCTGAGTGTGGCCATGCCCACGTGCGACCACCTCCTCAGCCTCTCAACCGTCCCAGCCCTGAAGCCATGTGCTGCCCTCGGCTTAGGGCTCTCAGTGCCCTGGGCCCCATTCAGGACTCCTCAAGGCCCTAACACTCTGTCCCACAGATGACAGAGCCCCAGACCCTGGCACACGAAGAAAGGGTTCACTCCTGGACACAGCTACTGAAGGAGTCATAGTTACTTGTATTTCGAACTCCGGTCCCTGGATGCCCGGCGGTGGCCCCGGCTGTGGCTCCGGGAACGGCTTCGGTGGCGCCGGTGTCTGTCTCGGGACCGGGACCGGGACGACTTCCGCCGCTCTCTGGAGGTAGATCTTGACCGCCTCCGACGCCGGTCCCGGGAGCGTGACCTGCAGCAGATGTTCTGCTGATGCTTTACTGTTATCTCTCCTCCTCCCACAAACTTACAACTTGGGTTCACAATAATCCCACCAACTACTCTCTGGTAACTACGGCCAGACCCTTCCCGCTGACGCTTCCTGTACATTGGCCAGGAAAGTCCCGGCTGCCCAGCAGGCCCCAGCAGCACCCTGACTGTCCCTCTCATTGACAGTGGGTCCCCACTCCCACGCTGCACTAAGCCCCAGCCAACGCCAGTTACAAACAGGACTGGAGTCTCACCCACGTCCTGTGCCCTTCATGAGCCAGACCTGACCACCAGATAATAACTGTGAAGCTATAAAGGTTAAGTATTAAGTGCACATAGAAAAGAACATCTCACTGAGAACACATAAATGGAAAACCTACCTCCTGCGATCTCTGGTTCTTGATCCAGACCTAAAATGGAAAAAAAGATGAACAATTTCCCAAAAACAGCTCCATCCCTTACAGCTGAGGGGAGGTGCCTCAAGTTCACGTGGTGAAGGAGGGCCGACTTCCCAGAAGACCTGCTACAAGGCCTGCCTCCAGCCCCAGCTGCTTGGAGGCAGAACGCAGAGACCAGCACCCAGGGGTCCATGCTGCACTGAGCTGAACCAGTGGCTCTGCAAACTCTTCACAGTGGACACCACCTCAGCTACACAGATAGTCACATGGCAGGTGCAGGGCTGGGCAGGACACCCAAGTTGCAAACACAGGTTCACTGCCAGTGAGTGTCACATGAGCTCCCTGGGAAACATTATACAACCAACAACTAAGAAATGCACTTTACAACGAGGTCTCATTTCACACCGTTCCAAGCAGAAATTTACAAGATCACCACCAACGTGTGCTCAAGGAGGAAGTGACAAAAGATGCTCACACATCATGTGGCTGGAGGGTGATCTGACAAAGCCTCTTGAAAAGCAATTTTTGTAACACCTACCGATATTTATATATTATATTCCTTTATCCCAGGAATTCTAAGGAATTTTATAAACCCTCAAACTCATACAAAGATGGTCACTAGATTACTTGTTCAAAAATAGTTTCATAAAAACTTAATCAAAAAATTTTTTTAAAAAGCAAAGGCTTCTAAAAAAAATAAAATGCAAAGGCAACAAAAGCAAAAGTCAACAAGTGGGACTACATCAGACTAACAAGCTTCTGCACAGTGAAGGGAACCATCAACAAAATGAAAAGGCGACCTACTGAAAAGGAGAAAATATCTGCAAATCATGTATCTGATAATAGGCTAATATCCAAAACACAAAAAGAACTCTAAACAGAAGGGGGAAAAAAAAAAAAGTAAAAACATGGGCAGAGGACCTGAATAGACATTTTGTCAAAGAAGACATACAGATGGCCAACAGGCACATAAAAAATTGCTCGACGTCACTATTCAGCAGGGAAAAGCAAATCAGAACCATAATGAGATATCACCTCACACCTGTCAGAATGGCTGTCATCAAAAAGACAAGAAATACACGTGTTTGTGAGGATGCAGAGAAACGGGAATCTTTGTGCACTGTTGGTGGGAATGTAAATTGGTGCAGCCACTATGGAAAACAGAAAGGAGGTTCCTCAAAAAATTAAAATGGAACTACAATATGATCCAGCAATTCCAATTCCGGGTATTTTTACCTGAAGGAAATGAAATCACAATCTTGAAAAGATAGCTGCACCCCCATGTTCACCGCAGCATTATTTATAGTAGCCTAAACATGGTAACAACCTAAGTGTCCACTGACAGATGAATGGATAAAGATGATATGGTTGTACGTATACAGTGGGATGTTATTCAGCCACAAAAAAGATGGAATCCTGCCATGTGTAACAATATGGATGGACCTTGACAGCATTATGGTAAGTGAAATAAGTCAGACAGAAAAAAATAAATACTGTATGATCTCAGTTATACGTGAAATCGAAAAAAACCCAAACCCATAGACACAGAGAACAGACTGGTGGTTGCCAGAGGTAGGGAAATGGGGGTGGACAAAAGGGGTGAATGAAGGTGGGAGAATAAAAGGATATAGTTAATTACAGCATCATAGTAGGGACTCTGTGTAGCCTTCAAGAGCACAGCTGCTATGGGAAGGTCTCACATGTGGAGGGTCCCACATATACCCCTGTGCACACAACATGTTCAGCGACTGTCGTCACCTCTGTGTCTTTTTGCTTAATATATTTTTACACTGTTTTGAGTCTATTTATAATCAGAATCTGTTAGATAGTTAAAATAATGAAAAGAAACACAAAAGATACAATAAAGGATTATTTGTCCTGAGTTATTCACTAAGGAACTCCTCCAGGAAAGCCCAGTTTCTGTGCCCAATATGAGAGCGTGGTTACTCGGCGCTCCAGCCTCTTCCTTGAACTCTGACCAGACCCGCTGTCTCCACCTGCATGTCTCTTAGGCTGAAGGGATGTCTCTTAGGCCCAAATACGGCCACAGCCAAATTCTCCTCCCCACCTCCTCCTCATCCCAACACACCATTCCCAGTCTCCCCACCGCCATAAGCGGCCACTCCTGGTCAGAAACCCTGAGCCAGCTCCACTCCCCCTTTGCACAACTTGCTCTGTCCACTAGCAAATCCTATCAGCTCCAACCCCCAGAAAACATAATTCCGTCCTGGCCCTCACAGGGTTCGAACTGCCACCTCCTTGGCCTGGACCCTCCCAGCTAGCTCACGTTCTCTCTGCTTCCACCCTACCACCCACGAGCCTGGGCCCACACCGGAGCCCGTCCCTGGTGGGTCCTGCCCACAGCAGGCATGGCAGCGTGACAGCATGTTCCTCTCTGGTGTCCCAGCTCCTGCCTGTCCTGCTGGTCAAGGGCTCCTCCACAGGAGGTGCTGTGACAGGTCCCCCTCCACCCCTGCCAGGGAGTCCACATCTTTCTAGGTAAGAATCAGGTGGCCACAGCTGCTTGAGCAGCTTGGGTGTCCTGTCCACACCGCACAGCTGTGCACACAGGTCCTCCTGGACCAGCCAGAACCTCGCTTGACTGAACATGCTATGTGTTTGCTTATTCTTCTTTTAAGAGCCACCCAGGTAATTGGCAGACCTCAACTGTCAAGGGCAGTAAGTCTGCAGTGCTGCCAGGAAGTGGGGCGTCCTCAGGTCGCACGTGCTCACCTCCTGCTCAGGCGTTCTTCCCGCTCCCTCTCCTCTCTCCTCCTCAGCCGATCCTGATTTCTCTTCTCCTGCTTTTCAGCCACAGTTTTCTAAATAAACAAAAAATTGGAAGATGGGGGAGGAGCAAGTCACACACTAGATGAACATTATTGAACAAAGCACCTTTACGTGACCTCAATACTGGCAATTTAAGAACCTAAGAGAAACTCAGGGAACAGGAACACATTCTTCATAAAACCTCTTAAACAATGGAAAATACATGGGGGAAAAAAACGCTTTATCGTTTTATAAGTTCAGTGACAAACTACATATTCTAAGTGCTGTACACTTAAATCACAGAAATTTTATCATATTGCTCAAATCAATCCATATATTTAGTTTTTTTACCCCAAGGAGACTCCACAAACTTCATGTAAAAGAGAAAACATGTATCTGACCGAATCCATCTTGCTGCAGGAGCCAAGCTGCCCTGCCAAGCTGCAGCCTATCCCGGGGTGCTGGCAGGGCTTCCTGGGGACAGCAGGCTCCACACGTCCCATCAGGCTGGGTCATGGTGAGCACAGTGGACAAGGAAGGCCGACAGGCAGGAGGTGGCCTAGCAACTCCCCTGCCAGAGCACCATCCACTGGCTAGCTCAGAGCACCCCAAAATCAACTCAGAGCCTTTCAATGCCCCCCCTCGTGCTGCCGAGGGGAAGGCCCTGAGGGGGAGGAACTTAGAGCCAGGAGACAAAGGCCCAAGAGGGCATAAAGGGTGACCTTAAATCTCAGTTCAGATGGGAGCCAGGCCTGAGGAAGAGAAGGCGTGGCCAGGACAAGGAGAGGCCGAGAACCAGCCTGTGGGCTGGCATCACCTCCTTCCCAAACCCTCCCCACTCCCTAAAACACTACTTTCTCCCACCTGAGGGAAGTCCTCACTCTTCTCACCCTGCATCCACCTTGGAGCATGGCCCAGGGGGTGCACAGCCCAGGGGGGTGCACACCTCTGGTACCACTGGGAGTGAAGCCATCTCTGATTAGGGCACACAACTCCCACCTTCCTTATCGTTAAGAGGTGCACTTCCAAATACATTTTCTGTTGTTAGTTTAACAGCTATTTATCAAAATCTGTAACTTAGTTGGGTTGTTCTATCAACTATATACTGCTCATAACTGCAATGACAATACATGACTTCTAGATCAGGTGAATACTTAAATTCTAAAGGTTTCAGTGTATTCTGAAGCAAAGGTACATCTTAAGAAAAAAACAAAAGGCTTTCAGATATAAGAAACATTAGGACAAAATTCTGGGGTGTTATGGAATGGGAAGACAATTTAAAGGAAATTCCCTAAGGAGCAGATTTTTAATGGGGATGGTAGTTGACACCAAATTGTTATTTACATTCTACTGACTACACATAAAATATTTTTATGTGTTTTATACCCATAAATTTATAAGAAAAAAATTCCAACTTAAAAATGTGTGACAAGGAATATCATTTTTCAAAATTCTACTGGGAGCACAGGAGCAAATGCTTCAAGACCAGTGCTGAGACTGCCACCCAGCTCCCTCTCCCAGGGCCGAGCACATCACTTATGGGTGACCGTCCTTGGGTGCAGGGCCCTGACACCCGCTGCTCCTTCCTGGGGACACACAAGGCCCAAGGCCTTGACTACCATGGTGTCCTACAGTCAGGTGCCATGTGTCTGTCCTTCCAATAGATTTCAGGTGTCTGGATAAAAGGCCTGCACATTTCCCAGCATCCCATCATAGGGTCCCAGTACACAATTAGGGAAAGCACCATCCATTTGAAGAAGAGAATTCAAAATATCACAAACTTATTTAACCTTCCTCCTTGGCATTCTGTACCCAAGATGTCAACTGTTGTAGAGCTTAACCCAGAACAAGGAGGAGCCCCGAGGAAGGGACATAGGCATCCAGCAGTGGGGCAGGGCTATCAGAAAAAGCCCCATCGCCTTCTCATCCTTCTAGCCAGACCACCCTCCATGTGTCCGCCTCTGTCCAAGAAAAAAAACTGCAGACTACTGGCTCTTTCCCATCACCAACAGAAGTGTTTTCACAGGGGTACGAGAACTCTCTGTACCGTGGGACTGAATTCTGCCATTTTCCTCTGTAAACAAGGGGTAGCAGACTAAATAAATATCCCAGGCTCTGCTGGATTCTGAGATCTTAGATCTCTTGTGGGAACATATGGATGAAATCTGAGTAGTTCACTGTAAAACTCAAGTATAAAACCAAGGCATGATCTTAGGATCAGAAGAGAAGGTTTTCAGCACCTCCACCAACCCCCCCCAAAAAACAAAACAAAAACAAAAACAAACAAAAAAGAACACAAGGTTTTGTAAAAGCAAAGAGATGTGAAGAAGATCACAAAACTTCTCGGGTTTCTTCAGAAACGCAACACATTAACATACCCTTAACTGATCGAGCTTCTCACGGATCTGAATGAACCCCAAGTGTAACTTGCCCCCGAAGTGGTCTGCAAGACGACGGTCATTGTCATGGAGACCAAGGTAGGCTGAACAGACTTCACAAACACGCAGCTTCTGCTGCTGAAAACTGGATGCAGGCATGGAATTCCTGTATTCTTCCTGGAGAATGGGAAGAGAGTGAGAGTCAAATGTCACTGTCTACTCAGCCCCTAAAATGGAAGTATGTGAAGGGACTACAGAGATGACTTTTATTTTTTTTTTTGGCTACATGGCATGTGGCATTGAACCCGGGGGTCCTGGCAGTGAAAGTTCCAAGTACTAAGTACTGGACCACCAGGGAATTCCCTAGAGATGACTTCTATTTTTAAAAATTTTTTTAATGTTTTATTTTTTTTTTGGCTGCGTTGGGTCTTCGTTGCTGCGCGGGCTTTCTCTAGTTGTGGCAAGCGGGGGCTACTCTTCGTTGCGGTGCATGGGCTTCTCATTGCGGTGGCTTCTCTTGTTGCGGAGCACAGGCTCTAGGCATGCGGGCTCAGTAGTTGTGGTGCATGGGCTTAGTTGCTCCACGGCATGTGGGATCTTCCCGGACCAGGGCTCAAACCCGTGTCCCCTGCACTGGCAGGTGGATTCTTAACCACTGCACAACCAGGGAAGTCCGAGATGACTTTCAAATACATAAAAACTGAATCGTTTACAAAGCTTCAGATTCTTGTAACCAACCCAATTTTAATTATTTGAGAAATGAACTACCAGTCATGATTTCAAAGCAACAAAGGGTATTCAGAACACTCAGACACACAGGATGCTGTGTGTGTTAAAAGGCCAGCAGGGAAGGTAAGTCCCTGCTATGGTGGAGAGCTCTGCAAAGACCAAAGAAACAAGACGGAAGAATCTTCAACAGGGGTCTTAAAAAAACAAACAAAAAACCTAAACCAAACAGACGAGCAAAAACCACAGGAGTATCTATGGAGATTGTCCCAATGTTCAGGAAACTGTATCCCAACACAGCCCAAAAGCTAAAATTTGGAAGGACAAATACATTAGACACTGTCTTCAAAGGAGGAAGTGTGCCAAACGGAACAAAGCACACTCCCTCCTGCAGCCAGTGCAGTCTGAGTCTAATCGTAAGAAGTCACTAGGGACTTCCCTCGTGGCGCAGTGGTTAAGAATCTGCCTGCCAATGCAGTGGACATGGGTTCGAGCCCTGGTCCGGGAAGATCCCACATGCCGCAGATCAACTAAGCCCATGCGCCACAACTACTGAGCCTGCGCTCTAGAGCCTGTGAGCCACAACTACTGAGCCTGTGCTCCACAACAAGAGAAGCCACTGCAATGAGAGGCCCACGCACCGCAATGAAGAGCAGTCCCCACTCACTGTAACTAGAGAAAGCCTGCATGCAGCAACGAAGACCCAATGCAGCCAAAAATAAATTTAAAAAATTAAAAAAAAAAAGTCACTCGGCCTCAAAGCAAAATACACGAAACACAAAAGAAAATGAACCAGAACATGGTTACTGCTGCTTGTGCTCAAATTAAAACATTCCTTCAAAATCTAGGTTTAAGAAATGCATTTCAATAATCATTTGCCCTTAAAGGGAAGACTGAATGTAGTAATCTTCCATTAATTCACACATTCAAAAGGTTCCCTAGGAAATGCAAATCAAAATAAGACATCACATCACTTACTAAACCGGCAAAGATACAGAAAGGCACTCTGGTGCCCAGGACCCCCACTGTCCTTACTCCGGCCACTGTCCCCATCCTCATCACCTGAGTGCCCCCCATAGGCCTTCCTCAGAACTACAGGACAGAACAGGATGGGGAAGGGTGCCCTTCCTCCCCTTAGCAGGAGGCAAGGCTGTCTGGTCATCCTAAGAAATGATACAGAGAGGTGCTGCGTACTCTTTACCCAGTTTCCCCCAATGGTTCTATCTTTAAAAACTATAGCACAACATCACAGAAAGGACACTGAGTGATACAGTCAAGGTTCAGAACATCCATCACCACAAAGGTCCTGCCTGCTGCCCTTTCACAGCCACACCCACTTCTCTGACTCCTTGTGACCACCAATCTGCTCTCCATTCTTATGGTTTGGTCATTTTAAGAATGTTATATAACAGATCCACACAGTATTTAACCCTTTGGGATTGACTTTTTTCACTCAGAATAATTACAATTGATTTTGAAAGAGATTATAGAGGAAGGCATTCAAAGTTTTACAGCTACAGAGAGGAGCAGAATAATATCACAAATAACTAATGTACCCACCACATTCAGCACTTCTGCTTAAGGTTTTAGTTTTTCTTTTAATGAAAGATGTAGAACATTATGATGGAAATTCAGTTCCTGATGTTTCCCTCTCTAGTGCCAGTTCTCTCCCTCCCCAGAGGCATTCGTGTGCGTTCAGCATAATCTTCAGTGCTGCCTCTGTACTTCACTGCACATGTGGACCCATAAACCGTGTGTGCACCTGGGGCATTTATAAGTCCCACGTCAGCGCTACAGGTCTTTCTCCCACCTGTGTTGCTGGAGAGCTCTCTCCAGAATGTTGCAGGCAGATGTGTTCAGTTCGTTCACTGCTGCAGGACTCCATTTCAGGGGCACATGGCTGTTTGTCCATGGGTGGTTTTCCAGGTTACCGACGGTTGCTCATTTTACCAGTTCTGCTGTGAGCGTCCTTGCACCTGTCTTCTAGCAAGGATGCTTGGAGTCCTGGGCACAAGTTACCATGGGTGCCCTATCCTGCTGCCCTCTTGGCTGTCTGCAGACATCCAAGTGGTGAACCCCACATCTACAATTATTCAGCCTATGCATAAATCTCGGAGCCATCTCACGGGTTTCTGGTGTCTGCTGTGCTCTTCAAAGCAGGAAGGCCTGGCCTCAGGACTCGCTAAGAGGCCGCAGAGCTTCCTTCCTGACCCTCTGGCCTTTCTGCTGGAGCTGTCAGCAACCGAGGGAGCCTGACTTTTTTTTTTACATGTAAACACAAATTTCCCATTTAAGTACACAGCGGTTTAGTATACAGCTGTGTAGGATTTCTACGCAGGACTTGCGACTCTTCATGCACACGTCATTGCCTCAGTGGGCCTCGCTTGAACACCCACAGGCAGTCAGCAGGATTCGTGTATTCAGCTGAGAATCGTTGTGTCATCGCTGAGCTGCTACTATGTATCAGGCACCATGACAAGCCGGGGGTGCAGCAACAACCAAGACCAGCCCTGCACTGGGGCACCGCCCACTCTGCCATCTCACCTCTACCCACCATTCTGAGAACCTTCTCATCTGGTCTCAGCTAAGGGCCTTCCAGGGTCCCTCTGTCCTACCTGGACACGCCCTGCACCCCGCAAGTGCACCCGTCTTCATCAGAATTAACCTTATCCGCTGCTCACATTCCTTTCTGCCTGACCCCCCTCCCCACAGCAGTATCATCTCCAACAGGAGAGGGAGTCTTCCGGCTTGCTCACAACTAGAGAAGTGCCTGGCCCATAGCTGGAGTTTGACAAGCACTTACTAAAGGAACACACCCGCCCCATCTTCCTCTGACTACCATTCCCACCGTTCTCGAAGCCTACCCAAGCCATCTCCAATTCCAGCAGTGAGATTTGAGAACCAGGGAGTATGCAACAGAGGAAATAATCTAGGAGGAAAACGGCTGTCACAGAAACAGACATTGAGTCCCTGACTCAGCTTCTCCACCACACAGCAGTGTGTCCTGGCCTGGCAGCCTAGCGGACACCACCTCGGTACCACCCGCAACCTGCATGGGTCTCTCTACTGAGGACACAGTGTCACTAAGCACCAGGCCTCACTGTACATAGCGTCTGCAAAGCAAGTCTGGCCCAATTACACCAGCTGAACACCCACCACGCTGCCCCCTCCCTGGGAGCCAGACGGACAGACGGCAGGTGCTCACTAACACTCCTCCGCTGACTGTTATACTCAGGACGCACTCTACACGTGAGAATAATGCGCAGAGCTGGCAAGTGCCTAGTGTGAGGCCACACGGGGTCACAGGCGCAGAGTGAAGACACAAACTCCAATGTGTGCTGACTCTAAAACATACAATCCTGACAATATACCACCGTATTTCCAACTCCTTCCCAATATGTATACAAAAAAAGAAGGCATGGCTTAATCTTAGCCCAAAAGGTCAACTCTGGAGTTACTACTTCCTCTCTAAGACATTTTTGTCACCAACCTCAGCTTCTTTTTTCTTTGCACGGACTTTCTCCACTTCCATAAGAATCTTCTGGGATTCGTCCACATTCCCTTCAGCTCCTAGCTGTTCAGCTTTAGCAAGAAGCTTCCCTATTTCTTCGTTCAGCTCATGTACTTTTTCTGCCTAGGAGAGAGAAACAATCAGGTAAGGAGACATCTAGAAACAACAGATTTTTTAATGCAAAGAAAACGAGTGTTTCTCTTGCTGCATTTCTGGTCTGTTCCACTGAAAATATTAGAACAGCTGGAAACCCTCACTGATGACATGCGAATTCTAACAATTACGGCATCCTTAACGCCACCACTGAGACTGATCATAACTAGACCTGTACACCGCATTCCAATAAAAGCAGTGGCACTGCTGTTACTGCCAACAGGTTGCAAGGACCATCATGTGAGTCAGCTTCTAGGCCATCTCTTTTTATGCCTTCTATTACAGTTCAATCTTCTGGGTAAGGGTAAAAAAATGCATGGGTCTAAATGCATACACTTATACTGTAAGCAAAATGCCTAATTATTGGGATTTGCTTTCAGAAATAAAACCGCACCGTTGATCCAGTTTGCAACTGTCTATTTCCTAAGAAATGCTTTTATAAAACTGAAAGGAAAAAAGATACTGAAGAGAGTTCCGCTGAAGAGGAGACAAGGGTCATCCAGATGACACACAGGCCAATTCCACACAGATCTACTTTCTTCTTCCATGATATGGATGCATGATAGTTTAACCATTTCCCTGCTAACTTTTCTCATTTCCTGTTTTATGTAGGGATGTTAAAAAAAAAAAAGAAACTTTAAAACACACGCACGCGTGCACACACACACACAAAAAAACAAAACAAAACAAACAAAAAAACCCCACATGCACAGTGCGGGGAGGGGCTACGAGCCCAGCGATGGCCTTCCCTCCTCACTGGGAACAGCCAAGGCAGTGGGTACCATCCACCCCAAAGATGCACACTCAGCAGAGACGGTGACTGCTAGCCCCGTGGCAGCCCAGTTCTTACGACAACAATGTGAGGCGAAGGCCTCCCCAGCATACCTTTGCGGAAACTTCTGCACTGATCTCCTCCTGCGTCTCTGCCAGCCGCTTCTTGGCAAGCTCAGTTCTCCGATCACACTCAGCAATAAAGGACTCCAAGTGATCCATCGCCTAGCTCAGGAGAGGTAGAGAGCTACAGTCAGTGACATGCCTACGACCTCAGAACTCACGTGTTCGACAGGAAATAACAGTCCTGGGTTGGTTCTTAAAGCCTGTAGGTTCAGTGGGAAGATCTGAAGCTACACTACAGCTAACATGTCCACAATCACATTCAATCAAGGGGCTCTGTTAAACCAAATGACCACTCAAAAGCATGGTCTTCTCATCTGATTTATTTCCAAAATTTGTAAAAGAACCCCCATCCCTCAACGTTTCCAAGAAATTTCTGAGGAAAATTAAAACACCTGGCCGTAACTAACAGTGGTCTCTGAGGGTCAGAAAAGGCTGGACTGAGCTAATGTCAGAGGCCCTCTCTCCTGGTGAGTCGTGGGAGATGCAGATGATGTACTCACTGGTCTTTGTGAGCCACGTAAATATTATTCCCTCATGTTCTGAGGGTAGAGTTCCCCCTTCCACCTCAAAACAAAACAATAGAACAAATGTTACTGAGAGCTGTGAACACGTTTA
Source organism: Hyperoodon ampullatus (assembly GCF_949752795.1). Classification (NCBI taxonomy): domain Eukaryota; kingdom Metazoa; phylum Chordata; class Mammalia; order Artiodactyla; family Ziphiidae; genus Hyperoodon; species Hyperoodon ampullatus. The sequence goes on from NC_136927.1 coordinate 21,780,483, forward strand.
GTTATTGCCCACCGTCTAAAGTAGCGGGAAAACTGGTTACTACTTACCCAAAAAGGTAAAGGAAAAGACACTCTGAAAAGAGTTGGTGGGAATCAATAAAATACTAATTAATAAGCAGTCACATATGCTAAGCACTTAATTTGCCGTAATTAGTCAAAGGCCCCAACATAACTTCAGATAAACATACAAACAGGACGTCACTTTCCCAACTGTCAGGCTAGGACCAGTGATAAGTAGCACCTCCCAAGTTGCTGAAGTCAGCATCATGTTACATAGACAGCAAGTGAGGTTAGCAGTGGATGACGGGGTTAGACAGGGTGAATGATCCACCGCTGAAAAATAGAGAAAGGAAAGTTCTGGGTGGAAATGATAAGAAGTCAGGTGAAAGTTAGGCCAACGGACCAAGGAGTGATAATCTATGTCTCTTCCTCCAAATACGGTCAGGAGAGAGCACTCCACAAGGATTGGTGTGACACTGGAATGGACAGTAGGGACGCTGGAGAGGATTACAGTCCTCTCTTTTCAAATGAATGCATACTTGGGAGTAGGTCAAGACAGGGAAAAGGCTCGTGATGGTGCCAAGCCCCACTGCCCACAAGGCCAACTCCCAGATTTCACTCCACACACTTGGAACTCAGGACCTCTTTCCTGTCATTGGTCCCCAAATATTCTCAATAAACATTTCACTATGTTCAAATCAAACAAGCAGGAAAGCCAATGACTGGCATTTGTTTGCATGCATGCACTGCATTTCCTGGAAGTATGTCAAGCTGACCAGCTCTGCTGACAAGGTGGGGGGACTCGTCAGGATCAGAGCGCCAGCGAGCTGACTCGGGTCATGTACCACCTGTGCTCACCTGGAACAACAGCTCCTAACAGACCAGCCTGAGAGGTGCGAGGGTCATGCATGCACACGTGCTGAGACTTTGATGTAGAGTTCCTCTACTGTCTACCCAAAAAGAGGGATCTCACACCGGACACAGCCAGGGATCCGCTCAACAGGGGTTGAGTGGGGAATACACATTGACAGTTCTGCCAGTGCCTTTACCAACCAAGGCAACCAGCTGCATCTAAGCAAAATATAAACTGACTCGGCCATCAGATAAGCTAAAAATTAAATGGTAAACTTCACAACACAGACTAGACATACTGCAGAGACGTCTCTTAACTGCCATGTTCTTTAAAAGATGGCTCTGTCCTACTGCTCCTCCCTCTCTTCAATGTGCTTCTCAATTCCAGATTGGTTCCTAAATCAAAGAGCAGGTTTAGCATTTCCCTGGTGGTGCAGTGGTTAAGAATCCGTCTGCTGGGCTTCCCTGGTGGCGCAGTGGTTGAGAGTCCGCCTGCCGATGCAGGGGACACGGGTTCGTGCCCCGATCCCGGAAGATCCCACATGCCGCGGAGCGGCTGGGCCCGCGAGCCATGGCCGCGGAGCCTGTGTGTCCGGAGCCTGTGCTCTGCAACGGGAGAGGCCACAGCAGTGAGAGGCCCGCGTACAGCAAAAAAAAAAAAAAAAAAAAGAATCCGTCTGCTAATGCAGGGGACACAGGTTTAAGCCCTGGCCCAGGAAGATCCCACATGCCGCGGAGCAACTAAGCCCGTGCACAACTACCGAGCCTGAGAGCCACAACTACTGAAGCCCGCGCCCCTAGAGCCCGTGCTCTGCAACAAGAGAAGCCACCGCGTGAGAAGCCCGTGCACCGCTATGAAAAGTAGCCCCCTCACGCCACAACTAGAGAAAGCCTGCACGCAGCAATGAAGACCCAACGCAGCCAAAAAAAAAAAAAGGTTTAAATGATTAAAAAAAAAAAGGTACTCGAATCTAAAAATTAAGTCCTAATCACAAGGTACCACTTACTAGGAAGTTATCCACCTTTGTAACTCAGGGGTGGTGTGATGAACCATGAACTACTCAGGGGGCCTGGGCACACTGCTGGCACAGGGGGCACACAGGTCTCACTGTAGCTGGAGGCTGTCCATCCACACACAGGACCATGAGGTGCTCTCCCTGACCCTGCCTGCCTAGCAGCATCAGTGAGCCTAAGAGGAGCCCATGCTGTCAGCAGAACAGTCACAGCAAACGTGTGCCTCAATACAGCCACGCAGGGGCTCTCAAGGTACGCAATTTTCAGATGAAGAAATGGAGGCACAGTCTCCAAACTCCTGAGCAAAGGCATCAGGATGCAAAGCCCCTTGTGGTTTGACTCCAAAGTACCTACACTTAGTCCTCACAGCTCTGAGGCAGTTATCACCAGCCCAGTTTATAGAAAATAGAAAAGGGCAAAATAACTTGCCCAGGGTCACACAGGGACTCTCACCCAGGACCTGACTGGGAAAGCGTGACTGTCACACTGCACACCTGTACGACAGAGACCAGGTGTAAGCAGAACTGGTCCCGTTAGTTGATATGGTGTGTTGCTCTGGAAACCTGTCAAATAAAACATCACAAAGCAAGACACTGTGGGGGAAAAGTGAACCATATTTTCACTGAATTAGAGAGAAGCAAATCTTTACATTTTCCACATGTGAACACTGAAGAAACGGGCTGCCCTGTAACCTTAATGTTCTGTGTGTCTGTGTTCAAGTTGAAAAACTTGAGATGTATTTATAGAGATGACCAATTCCCTCTCCTAGGGAATTCCTGGATATAACACTCTCAAGAAATCAAGGCCTGGCCCTGGTGCAGTCAGAATGAGGCTGTACTGGGCTAGAAGGAGCCAATGGTGAGGCACTTTCTCCCAGATAACCTGAATTTGGGGTGGAAAAGTGCCAGAGGTCCCAGCCATCAGCCCAAGCTGAGGGTCTAGGCAGTGAACACCTACACAAAGAAACACCTTTTTTCTTTTTTTTTTTGCGGTACGTGGGCCTCTCACTGTTGTGGCCTCTCCCGTTGCGGAGCACGGGCTCCGGACGCGCAGGCTCCGCGGCACGTGGGATCCTCCCGGACCAGGGCACGAACCTGTGTCCCCTGCATCAGCAGGCGGACTCTCAACCACTGCGCCACCAGGGAAGCCCAAGAAACACCTTTATGACAACCCTGTCAGGCCCACGAGGAAATACCTTTTCACACCTTTCTGATTGGCAAAAACTGAAAGTTTGGTAACTCGCTGCTCTGTTAGTGAAGATGTGGAAATGGGAACTCTCACACATCACTGGTGGGACCATTCACCCCTGTGGAGAATTCCGTGACACTAACTACCAAAACGACAAAAGCACATCCTTTCTGGGCCAACAGTCCCGCTTCTAGGGATCCTTCCTAGATACACTCACAATGTGCCAATGTGCAATGCAGCACTATGACCATCAACGGGATGGTCCCATAAAACAGACGCACATCCTGTGGAATACTACGTAGCCACAAAAGGATGAAGTACACTATATGATAGGAAATAATCTCAAAGATATGCTGACAAACCAAAAACAAGGGAAAGGGGGGGCAGATATAGAGCATGTGTGCAGCAGACTTACTATTTGTGTTTAAAAAAAATAGAGGGTTTCCCTGGTGGCGCAGTGGTTAAGAATCCGCCTGCCAATGCAGGGGACACAGGTTTGAGCCCTGGTCCGGGAAAATCCCACATGCCGCGGAGCAACTAAGCCCATGCGCCACAACTACTGATCCTGCACTCTGGCGCCCGCAAGCCACAACTACTGAGCCCACATGCCACAACTACTGAAGCCTGCGCGCCTAGAGCCTGTGCTCCACAACGAGAAGCCACTGCAATGAGAAGCCCACACACTGCAATGAAGGGTAGCCTCCGCTCGCCACAACTAGAGAAAGCCCGTGCACAGCAACGAAGACCCAACACAGCCATAAATAAATAAATAAATAAAATTTATAAAAGTAAAATAAAAGAAAGAGATACATGTCCCTCAGGTATCCACATAATCTCTAAAGGAAAGAGAAGAAACCGAACAACTGGTTACCTCTGGGGCCAACCAGGGGGCTGAAGAACAGAGAAGGAGGCAGGCTTCACAACCTACCTCTCATATCTCAAACTCTTAACCACGTGAGTGTTTTACGTGTTTTTAAGTTACTGACAGGACTTCCCTGGTGGTCCAGTGGTAAGAGTCTGCCTTCCAATGCAGGTGATGCAGGTTCAATCCCTGGTCAGGGAACTAAGATCCCATATGCTGCGGGGAAACTAAGCCTGCATGCCACAACTAGAGAGCCTGCGCTCTGCAACTATTGAGGCTGTGTGTTGAAACTACTGAGCCCATGCACCACAACAAAGAGCCCGTGAGCCGCAAAGAAAGATCCCGTGTGCTGCAACTAAGACCCAATAAATAAATAAATGAACAACTGACAAGCAGTAACCCTAGTGACATAACTGATCTAGGCAATAATCCTCAACTGCTACTTAAAGCATGAGGCCAAAGGCTGATGGGGGCCTGTGCAACCAGGTCAGGCTGCCTGTGCCACCCAATTCCACTGACGTTTTGCCACCCGAAGTGATGCACCAGCCAGTGCCCGGCCCGGCCCGGCCCCTGCACTATTCTGTCAAATGAGAACCTGATTCTGACCGTCAAGCTTCCAGATCTAACTCCCAGGTTACAGGAAATTTCAAAGATAAAGGAAAACACGTTAAAAAGACTGCATTATAAGGATGCAATCAGCAAAATCCAGGATATGAGAAACTTAAAAATTAATTTCTTCAAACAGATTTCAAAAGACTTACAATACATCCTACTGTGTGGCTCTTATTTTGAATTCTGAGTCAAACAAATGATCATAAAAAAAATATTTTTTGAGATAGTCTGGGAAATTTGAGGACTTAGATAATGTTAAAAAATTATTTCTTAAATTACCAATACTTTAAATAAAATTATCTTCTAGATGTACTATTTGCAGTACTTATAGATAAAATTCTATGTCTAGGAACTACTGTAAAATAATCCAGTGTGGAAAGACAAGAATAAAGATGAAATAAGAGTCTTCACGTCAACAATCATTGAAAACTGGGAGATAAAACCCAGAGATCTCATTATATTATTCTGTTTACTTCTGCATGTTTAAATTTTTCCTCAACGTATTTCTAGAAACAATGCTAATAAGATACAAACTTCTATATACAAAATAGACAAACAAGGTCCTACTGTACAGCACAGGGAACTATATTCAGTATTTTGTAATAAACTATAATGGAAAATAATCTGAAAAAGAATATATATATATGTATAACTGAATCGCTTTGCTGTACACAAAAAACTAATGCAACATTGTAAATCAACTATACTTCAGTTAAAAACAAAACAAAACAAAACAACATGCTAGTAAGGAGATTCTGTCACAACCAAATATAATACCAGATCTTTGTATGCAGAGTAAAGAGAACTTCAAAAGCCAATGGCAACGCTGAAATATTTACAGATGAAATGACAGGATGTGTGAGGTTTGTTTTGAGATTTGTGAGAAGTGGGTACAAAGATGAAACACAGTTGGTCCTGAGCTGATCATTCCTGAGGCTGAGTGATGGGTACGTGGAGATTCATTATACTGTTACCTCTCCTTTTGATGTATGAGATTCTCCAGGTAAGACAAACAAACAAAAAAACAAACAAACAAAAAACCCCCAACCATCCAAGGTCAGCCTGTGGCACTTGAGCAGCAAGCTGTTGCTTCCTTCCACCTTAAAGCTGTGGTAAGGGACTGCCTCCAGGGAGCGGGAGGGGCACAGGGAAAGGGGGCTTTGGGCGTTTTCCATGACAATCAATGAATTCTGATTCAGCCACACGCTTCCAATGAGAGCACACAGAAATCTTCAGTATACACAATTTTATCTTTGTCTTTCTCATGATTTCCTAAGGAATTTTAAGTCATTGAACAGGTCTCACAAAGTTTCAAGGGCACAGTCTACCATTTGAGTGCATCATGATTTGCTCATTCATCATTGAGCCTTTTTTGTTGCATCCAACTTTTTAATCTTATAAACAATGCTAGCTACCACAAACATCTTTGTGTACCAGTGTTTGCTTGTGTTTTCAATCACAGTTGACCCTTGAACAATGAGGGGGTTAGCGATGGATCGTGTAGTACTGTAGTATGTATTTATTGAAAAAAATCCATATGTAAGTGGACCCACACAGTTCAAACCTGTGTTGTTTAAGAGGCCACTGTACTTCCTTAAGATAAGAGATTTGTAGAAGTAAGTTACAAGGTAGAAATAACTTTAAATTTTCATTTCTGCCTACTATTTTAGTAACCTGACCAGACCTAATAACTTTTCACGATTTAGCATAATTAGGAATTCCCCGGCGGTCCAGTGGTTAGGACTCCGTGGTTCCACTACAGGGTGCATGGGTTCGACCCCTAGTTGGGGAACTAAGATCCTGAAAGCCATGAGTCAAAAAAAGAAAAAAAGAAAAAGAAAGCGTAATTTTTTCTCCTCCCCTAAGAAATAATCACTTAAGAGCTTGGCATATACCTTTTAAAAGCGTATTACAACGCATATAAAAGCAATTTTTACTCCATTTAGGAGTTTTTCAAGATTTTTTCATTTTTCACATCAATACACGCATCTTCTATATCTATAGCTGTGTTTCACTGTATTTTAACACAACTATAACCATTCCACAATGAATACACATTTGCATTTTTTCACTTTTCACTAATCCAAAACGATGCAATAAACATCTTAAGTCTTCTCATACATAGGCAAATATTCTTCTAGGACAATTCCTTACAAATTGCTTAGACGGGACTCAAAGTCTATAAATATTTGAAAGTTGTATAAAGGGCTGATGAGCTCTTATAAAAGATTTACCAAGGGACTTCCCTGGTGACGCAATGGTTAAGAATCCACCTGCCAATGCAGGGGACACAGGTTCAAGCCCTGGCCTGGAAAGATCCCACATGCCGTGGAGAAACTAAGCCTGTGCGCCACAACTACTGAGCCTGTGAGCCACAACTACTGAAGCCCACGCACCTAGAGCCTGTGCTCCACGACAAGAGAAGCCACTGCAATGAGAAGTCCACACACCACAACGAACAGTAGCCACTGCTCACTGCAACTAGAGAAAGCCCACATGCAGCAACGAAGACCCAACGCAGTCAAAAATAAATAAATTTTAAAAAAAAACCTGTATGATAAACATGGCTTAAAATATAATTCAAATGCCTGTTACATTAATAATATATTTAATTTTTTCAATATGAAGACAAAATAAATGCTCTACTTTTTTTGTCAGCTGTCTCTCTAATACAACCTAGATAAAAATAGCTCCTAAATATCCCTGACTGATCTGCTAAACGGAATGATTCCTCTCCCAGCATCATATGATGCTGCTTGCATTAATTCTGGCATCAGTCTTATTATACTTTCAGAGACTTTGGAGATAAATGTTTGGCCCACCTCACAGATTCATTGTCAACAGTGAAGATATTCTATCAAAACACTTGGTGAGATACATAAATATAAGTTATTAAGAAAAATCAGAACAAGTCATGATTTAGCGATGGTTCACAACTTGTGAAAACAAAACCTGTGTCCATCTTCCAATAGTGATGACTACACTGCAGTCCCTCCAGAAACCAACCTCAACATGGGAGCTGCTGGTCCCACGCCTGGGAACTGAACAGTCCATGGGCTACGTACGTGGCAGGCTAGGAGCCTAGCACCAACAGCAGGTCATCAGGAGGCAGCAACAGTCAGTGATAGCAACAAGAGTCAGCCCACTGGCCACATCTGGCCGAAAAGCTTCTGAGGTGTTCTGATTTATCAAAATTGCAATTTTGACAAGAAAAATCACAACTAGCCTTTCTGACATATACATATATACATATATATACCTATATATATATGTGTATATATATATATCTGTTCATCCTGAATGGCCTATCTTTGAAAGATACAAGTGACCTCTGAAGACAGGTACTGGATGGCTAGTCACATGGAAAGGGAAGACTTTTCACCTGGAATCTGTAACAGTTATGTTACCTACCGAAGAGATTTAAAAACTGGATTTTTATCAAATTCTTTTAACAAATCTATATTCTGGAAAAGCACTTTATTTTTTCCTTCAAAGTTTATTCTGCATAACTAAGGGGGAAAAAAGTTATTTTAGTTTGGTATTTTAAAGTCAGGCCACATTTACCTCTATTAAAGTAACCCATTCCGTGCACCACAACGAAGAGTAGCCCCCGCTCGCCACAACTAAAGAAAGCCCTCACGCAGCAACGAAGACCCAATGCAGCCAAAAATAAATAAATAAACAAACCCATGCACACCTAAACACTACTGATATATATATATTAAAAACTTTAAGGCAGGGTAAATCTTATGGCTTGTGAATTATATCTTAAAGCCATTATTTAAAAAACCTTTTTATGGTAAACTCCCTAACACCCAGAGGTACCTGCTTAGCGCTGCACAAAGCACCACTCACCGTGTGGAAGGACCACACCTTACGCAAGTAGCCCCCACTAATAAACAGTTCCAGTACATCCTCCTCTTTTCACTTCAGTCTTTTACTTTCACAAAAAAAGCTGCAATGGGCACCTTTTCTGTGTACCCATTAACACATATCACTAAGATACAGTCCCAGCAGAGTTCTGGAACAAGTGTATACAAGCATTTGACATGCTGAGCCACCTGACAAGACTGCCCTCCCACAAACACAGCTGCTCCAAGTCACCCTTCGTTCTTCAGGACAGGAGGCCTCCTCTGTAGGTTTACAGCACTAGCCATCAAACGTTTCAACATGAGCCATCTGTAAGGCCAAATATGATTTTTAAGGAGTTGAAAGGACAGGTGGTTACCTCTTTAACAGGAAAAGGTATTCCCGCAAATGGTAAATTTTCACAATGCAAAAAGGTCTCGTGACCCACTCGAGCCCTCCAACTAAGACAAGAATGTTCATAATCTCTTGGCTTCTTCTAAAACTACTCTGTACATCTAGGCACGTCAATGGGTATAAATGTCCTTCCTTTTTAAAAATCACACTACAGAAGCCATCATATCACGCTTGCTTTTCCTCTTTATCTCGAAGATAATTTCACAACAACATACACTGAACTACACTGAACTCAATCCTCTTTCCATAGCTATACGTCATTCCATTGTAAAGAAGAGCAATGACTTAGCCAAGCCCTCACTGAAGAAGCCTACAGGGTTCTGGCTTTCCGCAGCTCTAATGCTGCAGGAATATTCTGGAGCAAATTTATCTTTGTACATATGCAAAAGTTATCAGTCAGATAAACTCTCAGAACTAGCACTCCTGGGATGTGCTTTCACATCTTCAGATGCTCAATTATCCAGGAGGTGTATCAGGATTACTTAACTCTCCATCTCCTTAGCTCTGAGTGAGGGTGAGTATCTGCCATAGGATTAGATGCCTACCAGAAAGTGTCCTTTTCTATCCTTTGCCCATTTTCTATTCAGCTATTGTTATGGCTCTTCTCAATTATCATGAATTCTATATACAAAGAATACTTGTCCTTCGTCATACATGCTGCAAATATTTTGTCCCAGTTGAATTGTCTTATTTTATGTATAGGAATTTTTGATATGCTAATATTTTAAGTCGCTACTCAGAAAAATGTATCCATCTTTCCCTTATAGCTTCTAGGCTTTATAACATGTCAAGATGGCAGAACAAAATTCTCTTTTGGGGGATCCAACCTGGTTTTTCCCCCAACTAGCTAATCCATAGTTCCTAATAGTGTTCATTGAAAAACTCATCTCCACAGTGGCTGAACACATGCCTTTCATAAAATACTAAATTACCATGTATGTTTCAGTCTTTCTGTAGTCTAAATTTCTTCTATTCATCTATTCTTCAGCATAAGTTCATCAGGGCATTTAAAAAGTACACTGACATTCTCATGTAGCAGAAATGCTTAGATTTGTGATCCAAAAAAATTATGTTACTAAAATTGAAAATTTAACCTATACATCTGTGTATCTATCTGTTTCTGATATCCCAAGGTAATGGTCTCTTTACATAAGCGTTTTTCACGTACTGAAGAATTTAAACTCACAATAAAGAAAACTTCCATCTCCAAGCCCCATCTATTAGTTGAGCTGTTTGTTGCTAAAGGCATTTTTAGTTAATTCAAAGATTCAACGCTGATGTTGAAGACTGTACTTGAAAAAGAAATGATAATTTTAATCACTTTTTAAGTTTACTGATTTAAGTAGAATTGACTCTAGCTATAATATACCCTCTAAAATGTCCACTGGCAGAAAAAAAAAGTCTTTCCTTGGTTTTGCTTTTCTCTGACTTCCTTCCACCAAGCTCAGTGCCTTCCCAGGCTTCACTGAGGAACCTGAATGGCATCAAACCCCTCACTGACCTCTGGTCACACCAGGGATGGAGGACTTGGAAAAAGAAAAAACTAACAGAGTGACTCCATGGGAATTCCCTGGCAGTCCAGTGGTTAGGACTCGGCGATTCCACTGCAGGGGACCTGGGTTCAATCACTGGTCGGGGAACTAAGATCCCACAAGCAACACAGCGCGGCCCAAAAATAAATAAATAAATAGATAGATAGATAGATAGATAGATAGATAGATAGAATGGAGTGACAATCATGCATTCTCAATGGGGACAGGGATGAAAACTTGTCATGAAGAGTGAAAAAAACCTCAGATATTACAATGGTTTGTGGCCTGGCAAGGATCACATAAACTGATATGCTGGGTATCTGTGGTATCAAAATTTCATGGCGGGGAAGTAGACAAATTACGGGAAAAGGTCTAAAAAGGGCTCCTCTGGGAGGCAAAAATAACAATAAAGTTATGAAATGCCATTTTATAACCACTAAATTGCAAAAATTTAATGGTCTGACAATACCAAATGTTAGTGAGGATGTGTACACTGCTATTAGGGCTGTAAACTGATACACTTTCTCAAACAACAGGGAGAAAAAAGAAAAAGACAACATTACAGATCTTGCAAGAATAAACATGCCTCTCCTACAATCCAGCAATTCCTCTCCTAGGACTATACCCTAGATAAACCCTTGTACATGTGCACCAAGAAGATATTCAAGAACATTTATAACACTGTTCATAATAGTTTAAGAATTTAAAAAAAAAAAAGAAACTAGTATCAACCCAATTGTCTATGAATACAAAATGGATAGTTTGGGGAATACTCAAGCAGCAATGAAAACAAACAAACCATACTCAACAAAATATGTAAGCTGGAACATAACACTGAAGGAAAAAAGTTATTAAAGATTACCTATGCTATGAAACCATTTTTATAAGACTCAAAAAGAAGAATAAACACAATGTCCAAGGAATCATAAAATATGTAATAAGAAACATTTTTAAAGAAAACGATACATACAAAACATAGAACAGAATAGGGATGATAGACACACAGACACAAATCGGTACTGGCCACGTTCTAGCTCCCAGCCAGAGAGCGGTGGAATGACATCTATTTCATTATTCTGCTTCATAACTTACATAGGTTACATTATTCTTGTTAGTGCAGTATTTGGCTCTTCACAGTAGGGAATAATTAACACAAAATAAAACTTACATCCAATTCAAAAAAGAGGTCCCTTTCTTTACTTGCAATCTCATAATCTGCTCGGAGGGCCAAATCGTGGATCTTGGTACATTCTCCTAAATCCATGCGCTGTGAGAAAGAAACAAAAATTTACACATGAACATCTACCCATTTGTAGGAAGCACGTGACCTGGTGTTTTAGCTGTCACCAAAATAAACAATACTTTTTTGGATATTAACTATGATAAGAAAATTAAAAAATAATATGGCTAAGAAGCCTTATTTTCCTTTTATTGGTATCGTCATGACTATATGACACTCAGAACAGGTGCATTTAAGTGTAATGATTTATATCTCTTATAGAACCAGAAATAGACTAGTAATGTTTTCATTATTTAGCTTTTGCCAGTTTTATTCTTGCATGAGTCACATACGAAATGTTTATTCAGTGAATAGCAGCATGAGGGGTGAGAGGGTGGCAAGGAAGAGGCCAGGACACAAAAGCATCACTGATAGCAGCAAGTTTCCATGCATTCCTTCTTGCAGCCTTGACTACTCAAGATGCTACAGAGACAAAAAGAGGAAAAGGAAAGAACAGAGAGAAACCAGGTTTTGGAAATTACAACAAAACCTAACACCTGGCTTTGTATAGCTCTTTGTATACCAAAGGAAATAAAGCAGAACAGGCTGATTCAGAGCCAAAGCAATTCTCCAAACATTCTCCTAACCTGCTAAATGGCTCTGGACACGTAACTGGGAACACAGACTGGACCATTCACTTGCCCCATTTGAAAAACAAAAGTCTCTTTTAACAAAACAAATTATTTGTGTTACCAGTAAGATTCGCCTGATGTGCTATTACACGTTATGAGCATGTACAGAACAATTAGCAGTGCGTATTTCTTATCTAAATCCTAAGTAGAGGACCCTGTACAGGGACACCCCCACCCCCACCCCTGCCTCTGATCATCTAAACAGCAACAGGGACGTTTGGATGCTGAGCGTCAGGCTAATAAGTTAACAAAACCCAACAGTCCAGTGAGGAGACACCTCGGGAACCCAAGCTGTTGGTTGCAAGTACGACTAGCAAACAAAGAATGATGGAGTTCAGGAACTCCTTTAAGCTCAAACTACAAGTGTGTTCAAAACGAGATTTCAAAAACCTTCATGGGTTACAAAACCCTCAACATTTTAGTTTTTAGGCACATGAGAGAGGCTCACAGTGCCTGACTCCTGGGTCCAAATCTCAGAAAGTGTGGCCGTGCTCTTAACAAAATTTCCTTCAGTATCCCAGTGACAGAGCCATGAGGGGACTGCCTAGGGTGGAGTTTATCTTCATTTTTACTGAAGGCTACATGCCAAAAGCTCTTTTCTCCTTCATTATGCTTACTCCGAAGTCATGTGCAGTTTATGCATGTTGGTTATGTGGGGAATGCAGAGGTAGGGAAACAAGTTCCAAAAGCCAAAGTTGCAGCTAAAAGTGCTATCGCTGTAAAGCTGACAACTTTTACTTCCTTCACTCTTTTAAATAGCAAGTATAATTCTTTAAAAATATATAGCTTCCACAAACAAAACTAAGTGCAACAGCTGAAAAATTAGAGATAGCTATCAGAAATTATTTAAAAGCTAACAAAATTCTGTTACTCAAAGAAAAACCACCTCCAGATGAAGCAAGCACCGAAACCGTTGAGTACTATAATTTTAACTGCAAATCAATTTCCATTCTAAAAACTTCAACTGTCAAGAAAATTTCGACATTAGGGAACCACACATAAAGCAAAATTCACCACTATCTTCCTTCAGGTGGGAGCTCTCAAGCAGCCACTGCTAAAGCAAGTGGAAGACAGGCCTGGGGTTCCATGGTTACTCTGGAGGTAGCTTTTCAGCTTTGCCAAGGAGGCAAGGAAGTACTGGCCAATTCCCCTGGCAGCCAAACACCAAGCAGAGCTGAAATACCACACTCATAAACTTCTTCCAAAATATTCCAAGTGGCTGTCAAATCCAGCATGTCAGGACCGCCCCCCCTTCTTTTTTTACTGAACAAACATCTGTGTTCTCTACCCTCCAGTGGTCTCACACTGCAGACAGGGAAGGGCAAATAAAGGCTCCTTCTAGAACCTTCAGGAAACCAAAGTTCTTCCACCGAGACAAGTTACACTCCCTTCCCTCCAGCTATCCCTCCGCTCTTACTAATCAATACATTTTCCCATCAAGCCTCAATAAAATGATTGCTTCCATTCCTCCGTTGTCTTACCCCTACTGACAGGAGACGGTTTTGAGCAAGAATTTGGGTGTGGAGCAGCCCTTGGCAAGCTGAGGGTTATAACCATTTTCATCTTGCAGCTGTGTTCTAAAGAATTATATTCATTCCCATTTAACACAACACAAACTCTACCTCTCCCTTGCCACCTCCACGTAGCCCACACCAGTTAAGGCTCAACCTTTACAACACCATCCAAGTTCCCAACCCTCATCTCAACTGACCTCACGACCCCACACACTTGTTTACGGCACCCTCACATGAACATGGGTCTCCTGGGCTCCCTCCTCCTCAGTCTTGAGCTGCCCTGTAACCCACGCGGGACAGAGTGATGCTGAGCAGTCCTTGGGCTCTCATCACTGCTCTGGTTCCACAGCCTCTGTCTCCCTCCCCCTGAAGCACACCAGCCCAGAGGCACCTGAGGCACCCCTGCTTCCCTCTGCTCCAGCATCCACCTGGAGCGTTAATCCCCCAAACGCACACGTGTGTTTTTTCTCACCATTCAGGTCTCTGCTCCCATGTTCCTGAGAGGCCTCTCCTTATCACCCTATCCAACAGTCCAGAACCTACTCATTATTTACTGTCTGTCCTGTTCCTCCATTAGATGAGAGTAAAGATTTTGTCTTATTGGTACCACATCCCCAGTGCCTGGCACAGAGTATGTGTCCAAGAAATATCTGGCAAATGAACCTATACCTAACACAATAAACATTTGTAGGAAATGCCCTCATTCATTAGCATTCTGAAACAATGCTACATAGGGATCCAATCAAGAAAAATATGGTTGAACTGCTTCACTCTGGTGCATGTCCCTCTACTCCCTTTGACTTCTTCTACTAAGACCTACCAGCAGTTCCAGGTTATGATGCCTCCTACAGGAGTATCCTACCGCTGACTGTTTATGACCAGTGGAAGCCAGTAGTCTACAGTGATGGCACCCACAACAATCCGGAGCACACAGTAGTTACGCTGTTTTCCTATACCAGGTCAACCGCAGGCAAAACCCCAGCTAACAAAGGCACAAGGCTTGGCTTTCATTTCCTATTTGCTGTCGGAAGAGCCAGCTTGAGAAGATTCAATACACCTGAGCAGTTGGCCAGACGCTGCTCCCCCAAAATGGTAATAATAAAAGCAACAATTAATTATGAAGAAAACGTTCCCCAGCACATGCACATGTGACCCTTAAAATGAGTAGACAATTCCAGGAGGGAGCTGTGAAATCTTAAAATGGTGATGGTGTTTACAGGACTAATTTTCTGTAAGTGGCTGAATCACCGTAGATAATCCACACTCTTCAGTCTTCTTAAATCCTACCTACTTTTTTTTTTTTTTTTTTTTTTTTTTTTTTTTTTTTTTTTTTTTTTTTTTTTTTTTTTTTTTTGTGGTACGCGGGCCTCTCACTGTTGTGGCCTCTCCCGTTGCGGAGCACAGGCTCCGGACGCGCAGGCTCAGCAGCCATGGCTCACGGGCCCAGCCGCTCCGCGGCATATGGGATCCTCCCAGACCGGGGCACGAACCCGTATCCCCTGCATCGGCAGGCGGACTCTCAACCACTGCGCCACCAGGGAGGCCCAATCCTACCTACTTTTGAATAAATACACATTCTGCAAAACTAGCATTTATCTGTTTGGTTCATCTGAAGTGAACTTAAAGTTTCACTTACAATTTCACACTTCACTTAGAATTAGAGAGGTCTATACTTATTGGATCATGTATTGATTTCTTGAAAGGGTGGCATAACACAAAATTGCAAATCGATGTCAGTCCTGATTTTTCAAAAACCTAAAAATCTGGGAAAGAAACATACCTCGTTAGATCAAAAGTCTAACGTGTGTTTAACTTGAAAACAAACCAACCCAGAATCTTAGAGCTACAGGCTGACCTGAAGTACTCTTTTTGCTAAAGCCAATGGAGACTAGTATTTGCACTACTTAGCTGTGAATATCTCAGTACAAATGACTCTACAAAAACCTGATAACTTTACAAAGAGAACTTTATAGAAGTGAAATATGTCATTATATAAAATTCCACCACACTAACAGAACCTATCACTCGAAGGGCAGTAGGTAATTTCTGCCTGGTAAACAGAATTCAACCTGAAAAACCTTCAGTGCCCACACAGCATCCATGTCTGAGTGTCCTATGACATCCCCCCCAAATGTACCTACCGTCCCAGCCAGAATGTCGTGGGGGCAGCAGTCCAGAAGGTGACTCTTGCAGACACGGTCATCTGTAAACTTGACCCTCTGTCTGGTTTCATCTCCTGAAATTCATGTGTGGTTTTAAATAAGACAATATTATCACATTAAGCACAAAAGCATATCTGGTACAATTCACCTGGATGATTTGCAGACTACCAAATACACTGAAAAGCTGATCTAGAGGTATTTACAACTGGAACGAAATACAGATGATTTTTGATGCTAAATATATCATGAAGAATCACACTTAGAGATCTGACTCCGTCATTGTGTCAAGGAAGTCAAGGAGTCAGAAGGAAAATGCTGAGCACCAAACGGCCATTAGCCCCACACATACACGTGGGCAATGAGATACCAAAACCCATGCTAATCAGAGGGCGATGAATCACCATGTATGACTTAAAGCTGGTAGTTTCCAACAAAAGCTATTTATTAGTCTAATCATTTTGCTATAGACCAACGTATAGGCAGTATTTTGCCCAAAATTATATGAAGAAAGCTTTCTTTCTCTACTACTGACTGATAAATAATCTGAACCTAGTCTACCTATCGCCCTTTAACCCCCACCCTTAAAAAAGACAGTTGGCACCTGAGAGTCACTTTTAACAAGACAATACCAAGAAGAAAAAAAAAAAGGCAAAAAAGGAACTAGGTTAGTCAATACACACTGTGAGTTCCAACACATACTGTACCCATCTGCATTCTTCAAGACCTCAGCTGCAGAATTTTATGCCCGCTGTTGAAAAGTTTTAAAGGAAAAGTTTTCTTGCCCAACCTGCAGTAAGGAAGTCAGGGGAATGATACATAAAAGTAAAGGCAAAGTGGAATGTGACAAATTTTAAAGCTAATCTGTGTATATGACACAGAGCTGTGTAATACTAAAGGAGGAATATATTTTAGGATTTGCAAGCATCCAGGATTAATGTAGTGTCTTTTTATTGAAAATGTTTTCTTTCTAAACTACACTTTTAAAGTTACTTGTGAAAAAAAGCAAACACTTTTTTGTTATAACAGCTTAGAAATTGGTTGTGACTCACGGCTCGATGAACATGAGGCTTTTCTGCAACTCCCTTGCAGATTGATGTAGGCAGGCAAAGATACACTGAACCTTTATAAATAAAATAGAGGGGCCACAATTGTTCAGTTTGTATGAAATAAAAATATGGGAAGCAATTCAAAAGCAACTCAATATACAAAGAAAGCTAAAAAGCACTTATTCGCCTATGAAATAAAGTGCAAACAATCTGCACAGCCCTGCGAATGTGCCAGTGTGAACTTACAACTTCATTACTTCGGTAGAAAAGAAAACACAAACCACAGCAGGTATATAGTTTTGCAAAGATGCAACCGCTTTCTCCTGAGACAACCATCATGATCTTGCGCTCCTCCCTACAGTACAACCTACCTAACGACTGCCAAGCGCTGGCTAAACAGAGGTTCTCCTGTGTGGCTAGAGGAAAAGGGGGCTGGAAAAGCACGCGGCAGGAACCCACGTTAGAAAAGCTCATTTACGGCTCCCCTTGCAACGGTACAGAACAAGAACGGCCGGGGTTTCCAGGCCATCCGGCTCCCTTGCGCGGAGGAGCTCCGCCAGCCCGCTGCCAGTGCCCAGAGCCCACGCTGGCTGCAGCCCTTCGCCGACTCCCGGTTCGAGAGGCGGCGGGGGCCGCGGGGGTGGAGGGGGGGCGGAGAAATCGCAGGAAGGTCAACGGGGAGGGGGCTGGCGCCCCACCGACGACGCGGGCTCCGAGGGAGGAGCCCGCCGGGGACCCAGCCTGCGGGAAGAGCTCAAACAAAGGCCCGGCGCCCCCGGTCGGCGCGCGGGGGAGGGGAAGACGCCCGCGCAGGCGCAGACGGTCGCAGCCCCCCGCCTCAGGCCGCCCGGCGGCCTCGCCTCGCTCCCGCCCCAGCCCCCGCCTGGCCGGCCGCCCCTACTCACCGTCCCGGGCCGTGCCCATGAGCTGGTCCAGCAGGGCCCGCATCTGCGCCTGGGCGGACATGGTGGCCGGCGAGAGCGGCAGGAGCGGCCGCGATGGCTTCTCTCAGACAGCGGCAGCGGCGGCGGCGGGAGCGGCGGCGGCAGCGCGGCGGCAACGAAGAAGGGTCGCGGCGGCAACGAAGAAGGGTCGCGTCGGCCTCGAACCCGCTCGGCTTCTTCCCGCCGCGGGGCACGCCGGGAGGAATTGCGTCGGCACCGGCGCGTGGCCTGCTGGGAAATGTAGTTTGGGGGCGGAGCCAGAGTCTCTGATGAACAAGCGAGCTGTGCAAGGTGCGGGGCCAAAGTCCCAACCCTGATTTTAGTGTGGAACCCAAAACTTACGTGCTCCGCTGAGGCTAAACCGCAATAAAGTGAAATAAATGTAGACAATACAAAACAAGAAAATAGGGCTTCCCTGGTGGCGCAGTGGTTGAGAGTCCGCCTCCGCCTGCCGATGCAGGGGACACGGGTTCGTGCCCCGGCCCGGGGAAGATCCCACATGCCGCGGTGCGGCTGGGCCCGTGAGCCATGGCCGCTGAGCCTGCGCGTCCGGAGCCTGTGCTCCGCCACGGGAGAGGCCACAACAGTGAGAGGCCCGCGTACCGCAAAAAAAACAAAACAAAACAAGAAAATAAATCCCGTGTTTTCTTTCTAGCCGTGAAACTGGGAACGTATCCTTTAGCTACTCTCAGACTGTTTTTTTACACCTGTCAAAATGGTGCCTGCCACATGACTTGTGAAAGTTAAATGAAGCATGGACTTCCTGTTAGGTTCTGTGACTACTACTTGGTGGTGGTCCCTGAGTTCACAGTCTGCCATCCACCAAGACTGCTCTGGCCCTGGCCACTTCCAGGACTGACAATGAGCCTCTGACACATGTGTACAGCGGACAGTAGGGGACCGTGATTCATACCATTGGAACTGTCCACATATCCAGATGTGTATTTGCTTGTTCCAACTGCAGTGCCCTCACACCTAAAGGCCTGCAGGATGCCTGATTTACTGACATGGAATCCTGCACAACTTTGCCTCATATAAAGAAATCCATTTTATGGTAAAGCAGGTCAATTATTTATTTCTGTATAGCAAGCCGCTTCAAAACTCAGTGGTGTAAAACAAAAATGATTTATTATTTCTCATTATTCTGTGGAGTTCAGGCAGGGCTCAGCTGGGCCCTGGGCTCTTTGCTCTAGGTGATTTGGCTTGGTTCACAAAATTGCTTGTATGAAACTGGGCTGAGCAAAGATCCAAGAAGGCCACACTGATGGTCTGGCCCCTCTGTGGTTCTCCATGTGGCTTCTGTCTCTGTACCTGACATCATAACATTCTGAAGTCTAGCCCAGCTTATTACATAGTATGGCAGCTGGCTGCCCCAGGGGAAGGAGTGGAAGCTGTCAGTCCTTTTAAGGCCTAGGCTGAGGCCCCCAGAACTCTCCTTCTACCATTACCTATTAGTCAAAGCAAGTCAAAAGGTGGGACTGCCCTGGTAGTCCAGTGGGTAAGACTCCACACTTCCAATGCAGGGGACACGGGTTTGATCCCTGGTCAGGGAACTAAGATATTATATGCCATGCGGCATGGCACCAAAAAAAAAAAAGTCTGTGATTTAGTTAATAACAATGTACTAATGTTAATTTCTTAGTTTTGACAAATGTTTCATAGTTATGTAAGATATGAACCCAAGGAGAAACTTGGGGAAGGGTATATGGGAATGTTTGTACTATTTTTGCAATTTTTCTGTAAATCTAAAATCTTTCCAAAATTAAAATTTATTTTAAAAATAGTATGTAGAAACAAATTCAAACAAGTTATTATCATAATAATATAAAGAGATTAAATTTATTAGTTAAAAGAGAAAATCAAATAGGATTTCATGAAAATCCATTTTTATGCTATTTAGAAGCAATACACTTGAAATACAAAGACATGTAAAGGTTGAAAGTAAAAGTGTGGGAAAATATGTAGGCTAACACCAACATAAACAAAGCTGATATAGTTACAGTATAAGGTTTAAGGGAAAAAATATTAAGGATGGAGAAGTCATTGTATTGAAAAGGGTTTTGTTCACAGTAAGTTTCAACTATTTTAATCTTGCATGCACCTAATCAAATAGCCTCAAAATATGCAAACCAAAAGATGACAGACCTGCAGGAAAAACAAATACACCATCACAAAAGTAGATTTCAATATACACCTTTTAAAGTGTTTTGACTAACACAACATTGTAAATCAACTATACTTCAATTTTTTTTTTTTAATGTAGGGGGCTTCGCTGGTGGCACAGTGGTTAAGAATCTGCTGCCAACACAGGGGACACGGGTTCGAGCCCTGGTCCAGGAAAATGCCACATGCTGCAGAGCAACTAAGCCCGTGCGCCACAACTACTGAGCCTGCGCTCTAGAGCCCGTGAGCCACAACTACTGAGCCCATGCACCACAACTACTGAAGCCTGCGCGCCTAGAGCCCATGCTTCACAACAAGAGAAGCCACCGCAATGAGAAGCCCGCGCACCGCAACGAAGAGTAGCCCCCGCTAGCTGCAACTAGAGAAAGCCTGCGTGCAGCAATGAAGACCCAATGCAGCCAAAAATAAATAAATGTATTTTTTTTAAAAAAGAAGGAAATGTAGGGAATTCCCTGGCAGTCCAGTGGAGGTACTTTCACTGTAGGGGCCCAGGGTTCAATCCCTGGTCAAGGTACTAAGATCCTGCAAGCTGCGTGGTATGGCACCGCCCCCCCAAAAAAATAAAAAGTAAATGTATCGTCTTAAATGCTTAAAATATTTTTTAAAGGCAGTAATTTCATGACCTAACAAGCATTCAACTTGAGTTAGAAAAGGAAAAACACAACATGACTGAATAAAGCAGAAAGGAGATTACAAAAAGAAGAAAGAAATCAACATAAAAGAAAATAAACATACAATAGAAAGGATCAACTGGGCCAAAAGGTGGTGTTTTGTTTTTCTGAGGTTTTTTTTTCGGCTGCATTGGGTCTTCGTTGCTGCGCGCAGGCTTTCTCTACTTGAAGAGAGTGGGGGCTACTCTTTGTTACGGTCCACAGGCTTCTCATTGTGGTGGCTTCTCTTGTTGCGGAGCACGGGCTCTAGGGCTCTAGACACACAGGCTTCAGTAGTTGTGGTGTGCCAGCTCAGTAGTTGTGGCTCACAGGCTTAGTTGCTCCGCGGTATGTGAGATCTTCCCGGACCGGGGCATGAACCCGTGTCCCCTGCATTGGCAGGCAGATTCTCAACCTCTGTGCCACTAAGGAAGGCCCAAAAGGTGGTTTCTTGAAGAGACTAACAACATAGACAAACTTCTGGTGAAACTGATGGAAAAAAAAAAAAGATAGCACAAAGTAAAGAATAAAATGGGAGTGTAACCACAGAGAGAGAAGAAATTAAAAACTAAGAGAATACTATGAACTTTTTGCCACTATATTTGAAACCTTGTATTAAATGGAAAATTCCTGGAAAAATATAATATTAAAATTGACACAATAATAACAATAAAGTCAGAACTGCCATGTAATTGTTAAATAAACTAAAAGAGTAATTTAAAATCTTCCTCAGGCCCCTTGCAGCAGTTTGTGTGATGGCTGAAAAAGCATCTGAACTGCAGGAAGAGAATGATGATGGCCAGCAGGTTCATGTGATGCCTAGGAGAGACCTCGACAGTCCACAGGAGCAGGTAGGCAGAGGCAGCCAGCGTTGGTCCAACCGTCTCACAGTGGGGTCTTGCTGCAGCTCTAGGAAGAGGGGAAAGAAGGCCCCCAGAGAGGAGGAGACTGCTGACCATGGAAAAAACAAAACACTAAGATACACTTAATAAAATTAAGCTCTAACTCTAAATATTACAATGTATGTGAAAGTACAAAGGAAAAAAACACACACTTGTATACTAGGGAAAATTCTATTTTGCTTTCTCTAAATTTTAATTTTTCTCAAGAGTCAAAAGGCTGTAATTGTGCTTCATTTTAAGAACAGCAACTCAGAAATGTCAAAAATTTAAAGTGTCATCCATCTTGGGGCAAAAATCAGACTTATGCTATCAGTCTTTAAAAGTCTTAAGCCTGGGATTTCCCTGGTGGCTCAGTGGATAAGACTAAGAAGCCCGCATGCCACAACTGAAAAAAAAAGAAAAAGAAAAAGAAAAAAAAGATCCCGCATGTCGCAACTAAGACCTGGCGCAGCCAAAATTTAAAAAAAAAATAAAATAAATGTTGCTCTCCATCTGGCTCTACAATGATTAGGTGACCAGCCACTGCAGTCGCTAACCTTCAACACACCCTGAAAGAAGTTCAGGGCCAAGATCAGGAATGAGGCCCTCTGTGCTCTGGGAGAACTGGCAGAACAGGCCTTCAGATAGGTAGGTAATCTCATTACAAAACTTTATGAACCCAATTTCTTGCATCTTTTCATACCTAGAAAAGCAGTAAAATAATTAACAGAGACATCTGCCCCTCATGACTAGCAGCAACCTGTACCAAGATGTATGCTTGATTGCACATTACTCCCCTCACCAAAAGCATATACATAATATATACTGACCCCGCCCCCCCGCCCCGCCTCGTTCCAAAGTTCAGAGCGCACTGACCGGATGTCTCTCCTGCCACAGTCCTCAGTAAGCCGCAAATAAAAGTGAACTCTCGGGGGCTTCCCTGGTGGCGCAGTGGTTGAGAGTCCACCTGCCGATGCTAGGGGACACGGGTTCATGCCCCAATCCGGGAAGATCCCATATGCCGCGAAGCGGCTAGACCCGTGAGCCATGGCCGCTAAGCCTGCGCGTCCAGAGCGAGGTCACAACAGTGAGAGGCACGCTTATCGCAAAAAACAAACAAACAAAAAACTGAACTCACAGCTCTCATGTTGTGTGGTTTGTTGGTTTTTTTCAGTTGACATTACCCAGAGAGTCACCTCAGTATCTGAAGTTTCCCTCTGTCCCCTCCTCCTCTAATAAGTTGGGGTTTTATGCACCAGCATCAAGGTATTAATAAATCTTATATTAAAATTTTTCCTCAAAGAATGCATCAGGCCCACCTAGTTTTATTGGTGAAAGACTGGTTTTCTACCCAGCTTTTTAAAGGAACAGACCATTCCGATCCACAACCCTTTCTGAAAAATATAAAATGATCAAATATTCCCCAATTCATTCTATGAGGCCAATATAATCTTGATAGCAAAACTAGACAAGGATAGTAAAATAAAGTGCAGTATAATCCAACCTCACTCATAAACATAGAGCCAAACATTCTAAACAATATCAGCAAATGAAATCCAGCAACATGTAAAAGGATAATAGGCCATGAGCAACTTGGTTTAATCTAGGCACACAAGGATCAGTTATCTTTAGAAAGTTAATAGCATTTACCACATTAAACGACTAAAGGAGAAAAAAAAAAGATTAAAGGAGAAAAACTGCATAATCATCACAAGAGATGCAGAAAAAACTTAATAAAATTCAATGCACATTGATGATGTAGATGAAAAATTAATCAATCGACCTGAGAAAGAAATGAAAAATTTTATTCGAGCCAAATTTGAGGACTATAACCCAGGAAGAGCAACTCAGAAAGCTCTGAGAACTGTTCTGCCCATTAGAAGTCAAGGAACAGTGCTATAAGTTTTTTGAGACAGAGGGCTGTACATCAAATGACACATTATTGACAGTTTACATGATCCAGATCTAAGTGTCATCGTGGTAGGTCATGTAGTCCCGTACAAGATCAAGAAAGAATGTTATCTTTTAAGGAGTCCTCTTGTGGGTGCTGGGAGAACGCTGCTGTTTATGGTTGAGCAGGTATTTCTGCAGATGGGGAGGTTTGGTCGACACATAATGCAGATATACAATGCGCAGTGGTGGGGAGAAGGGAGGCAAAGGGCAGAGAAGAATTTTTTATGATTAAATTTTTCTTGTCTTGCTCTAAAATATGAATTTTATTTCACAACAATAAAAAAACTCTTAGGGAATTAGGAATAGAAGGAAACATTTCTAACCTGTTAAAAGAGTATCTACAAAAAAAAAAATCCTACAGCAAATGGTCAACTATTGTAAATATTCTCTTTAAAATCAGGAACAGGACAGGGCTTCCCTGGTGGCGCAGTGGTTGGGAGTCCGCCTGCCGATGCAGGGGATATGGGTTCGTGCCCCGGTCCGGGAAGATCCCACGTGCCGTGGAGCGGCTGGGCCCGTGAGCCATGGCCGCTGGGCCTGCGCGTCCGGAGCCTGTGCTCCGCAACGGGAGAGGCCACAACAGTGAGAGGCCCATGTATCAAAAAAAAAAAAAAAAAAAAAAAATCAGGAACAGGACAAAGATGCACACTACTGCTTCTATTTATCTGCTCAGAATGGCAAGAAAAATAAAGACATAAGGATTGAGGGGGAAGAAACAAAATTGTCTTTATTCAGATTATATGATTATATTCTGAGAAAGTTCAAAAGAATCCACCAACAAAGTATTAAAAATATTCTTAGAATGGTTGCTGGTTAAAAAAAATATGGAAATCTTTGCACTATTTCAATATGCCAACAATGGAAAATGTAATATTTTTTAAAGACACTTTTTTTTTTGACTGCACCTCACGGCTTGTGGGATCTTAGTTCCCCAACAAGGGATCGAACCCATGCCCCCTGCAATGGAAGCACAGAGTCCTAACCACTGGACCACCAGGGAATGCCCAAGAAAATATTATCAATAGCATTGAAAACCGCAAAATGCCATCTAATAAAAGAAATAAAAATCTTACTGTAAGACATCACAGAAGGCCTAAATTAAGTGCAGAGAGAGTCTGAGCCCGTGTTCTTTTTTATTTATTTATTTACGGCTGCACTGGGTCTTTGCTGCTGCGCAAAGGCTTTCTCTAGCTGTGGTGAGCAGGGTTTACTCCTCGTTGTGCTTCGTTGCGGTGTGTGGGCTCAGGGAAATCCTGAGCCCGCGTTCTATGTAAGAAGATAAATCATGTCAGTTCTCCAGTGTGATTTACAGATTGGGGACCATTCTACTGAAAAGCCCTACAGGGTTCTTTTGTGGAACTTGGCCTGATTGTGATTTTGACCGAAGAATGAATGGCTGAAGCTTTCCAGAAGAAAAATAAGGTGGAGGGACCTGTCCAACCAGGTATCACAAGTTACTATAAGGGTATTGTAATTGAGATTGTGTGGCACCTGCACACCAGAAGAGAATATGTAATGATCCCAGGAAGAAGCTGTGGGCATTTAAGACTTCCCTCCATCTCCCAGTGCTCTCCAGTAAAAAAGCCCTAGTCCCCTGAGACTCTTCAGATACTTAGGAGAATGAAGTCTGCAGTAATTTGTCTAGTTAATTGCTGTGATTCAAAAGCATAATAACTTGCCTTATCCTTCTGAGAGGGTCAAGTAGTTTCAGCCTGGCTTAGGTGCCCAGGTACCCTGGGGCTGCTTGGGCCTGGAGAGATTCATCTGAATATCAAAATACTTGAGTCCAGAGGGGATCCTTTCAGGAGATGAGGAGGACAGATGTCTCTTTCCCTTTATGAACAGATGGAAGTCATTTCTCTGAATCCCTCACCTAGGGATGCTGTGTCAGTCCACTCACAAAGGAAAAATTTCCATCAGTTCTCAATGGGTTGGGTCGGGGGAGGCCTGTGGGAGGTGTGAGGGATGTTTCATACTTACTATTACTGTGGGGTAATTAACAAGAAACCTGATTTGATGCAGAACACCTTGTGTGAGCATTAGGACAAAGTTATCAATAATAAAGCTGAGGACTTCCCTGGTGGCGCAGTGGTTAAGAATCGCCTGCCAATGCAGGGGACACACGGTGTTCGAGCCCTGGTCCGGGAAGATCCCACATGCCGCGGAGCAACTAAGCCCGTGCGCCACAACTACTGAAGCCCGCGTGCCTAGAGCCCGTGCTCCGCAACAAGAAAAGCCACCGCAATGAGAAGCCTGCGCACCACAACGAAGAGTAGCCCCCACTCAACACAACTAGAGAAAGCCCGCGTACAGCAATGCAGACAAAAATAAATAAATTTATTAAAAAAATAATAATAGAGCTGAATTTTAAAAACCCAACAGAAACTCATGCATATACAGAGTTTTCTTAAAAATATGCCAGATCTTTGGGGGAAAGAGGGACTAACTCAATAAACGGCATTAGGACTCCTGGTTATCCAAATGGAAAAAAAAAAAAATGAAGTTACCTTCTTACCCCATATTAAAGCTACTCCAAGCTGAATTAAGGACTTAAATGTTAAAATCAAAACTTTAAAAAACCATTAGGAAAATACGTGGGAGAGTAAGGGGGTAGGAAAGGATTCCTTAAACAAAACACAGAAAGTACTACCCATAAAATATTGGCACTTTTTTTATATTAAAGTGAAAAGACGAGACGCAAACCGAGATATTTACAACACGCCACCGACAAAAACTTAATATCCAATACATGGCGCCACGAAACAACACGAAAAGACAAGCCTTTCAGCAGAAACCTGGACCAATGACCAGAACAGGCACTTCCGGAAGAAGAAACGTCGGGCCAACGCAAGCAAAACCAACTAAAGATGCTCGAACGCGCTAACAACCGCGGAACCGGAGCAGACCGGCAGCACCCCCAAGGCAATCCGCAGGGCTGGCACTACCGTTGCTCAGCAACCGAGCCGGCCGTGGGGCAGGGCCTGAGCGCGCTTCCGCCCCGCCCGAGCGGAAGTGACGCCGGGGCGGGGCCGAGCAGCCTGGTGGCGGCGCGGGCAGCATCTCTGGCAACCTCGGGAGGGCGCGGCGGCGGGTGAGTAGCGCGTCCTCTTCCTTCTCGCGCGTGCGCTCCGCGGCCTCGCGCGGGTCCACCTCTTCCCTCCCGGGCCGTGTCTCTCCGCGTCGGCGCGGGGCCCCGGGAGACCCCCAGTCCCAAGAGCCCACCCGTGCTCTCGCCCACCGCCCAACGTTGGAGTCCGCGCGTGTCCGCGCCGCGCTGTGGGTGGAGGAGCTCCGCGGGAGCCGGGCAGCGCAGCGGGTTGGCAGGACCGACTGCCGCAGCCTGGGTTTCCGTGGCTCTCAGTTCAGTCCCTCTTTCCCCCAAAGACAGGATTTAACTCCCATTAGGAACCTTCCCACCCGCGTTGGCTGCATAGGAGGCAAGCTAGCCATCGCTGCACGGGTTGCCTGGAAGTAATTAAAAATATACTAATACTAAAACATTATGTCCATGAGCTGCCTCTCGCCAGGCTCAGATATGCATGTCCTCTTTCTAGGACGGCGTCTGTTTGACGACTGGCTCAGTAACCCAAAGCTCAGCTGACGGTTACTCATCTATAGAGGTGATTGCTCCCTACAGCGTGTCTTACTGAGCAAAAGCAAAGCAGAGTTTAAAAGCGGGGAAGAACGCTGTCAGTCTGTGAGAGTTCTCACCTCCCCCATGACTTGATTGCCTGGGAGCTGACTGATAGGTTATCAGGGTATAGAGAACTGCAAATACTTGCAACCCCGTGATTTCAGCTGAGGAGCTTGTGTGATGTGCTCACCTACCCCTAGGCTGCTAATGTTCTTCTGAGCCTCAACCAGATGGCTCCATTGCTCTCTTTGCACTTTCCCTGTGAGCCTGAAGTTACAGCAGCTTAGATGAACTCAGCAAGTACTGAGTGTCTGCTGGGTGCCAGGCATATAGCACTCATCAAGACGGAATTCCTGTCCTCAAGGAGCTTCAATTCTATGGGAGGATACAGATAATAAGTAAGATAAATAAGCAAAATATGGAGCATGCTAAAGAGAGAATACGGATCAGGAAAGAGTGAAATGGAAATGACCCTGTTATCAATGAAGTGGACATTTATTTGGGCATTTTACCAGTTCTCTGAGTCCTTGTTGCACGGATTGGAGTGCTTTTGGCTTCAAGTGTCAGGCGTCCATTAAAACTAGTTCAACCTCTGGAGGCATTCCACCGACTTTCACTTAGGAAAGTCCAGGGGACCAGAAATAGATGGGGCCAGGGGCTTAAATGAGATCATCAGGATTTAGTGATGGAGTGTGGGGGTCTTACTACCATCCTCTCACACACTTTCTCTTTGACCTGTTTCTCTCTATGTTACCTTCCTTCTTCTCAGGTTCCTGCCTCTGCTCTGCCTGCTTGTATTAGTTATCTGCTGCTCTGTAACAAATCAACATCAATGATATTTTAATGGATTAAAACATCAAACATTTATTACCAGTTTCTGTGGGTCAGGAATTCAGGAGTGACTTAGGTGATTATAGTTCAAGGACTCTCATGGGATTCTTTTTTTTTTTTTTTTTTTTTTTTTGCCACTCCACGCAACATGCAAAATCTTAGTTCCCCGACCAGGGATCGAACCCATGTCCCCTGCATTGGGAGCATGGAGTCTTAACCACTGGACCGCCAGGGAAGTCCCAAAGGACTCTATGGGGTTACAACCAAGATATTGGCTGGGGACGCAGTCATTTAAAGTCTTGATTGGGACCGGAGGGTCTGACTTCAAGACAGTCCACTCACTCAAGGCCTCAGTTCCTTGCTGGCTGGCTGTTGGCTGGAATCTTTATTTCCTAGCCACAGGGCCCATGTCCTCACATGTCGTTGTCTTCCCTCGGAGCAAGCGATAAGAGAGGAGAGAGAGGACGGTGGAAGTCACCATGGTTTTTATGATCTAGTTTTGGAATTTTGCTGCTGCTCCTGCCACATTCTGTTTGCTGGCATCACTAGGTACTAAAGACTTCACCTTTGAAGGGAGGCACATCAAAGAGCTTGTGAACATATTTTAAAACCACTCCTGTGGGAAAAGAGTGCCTATTCCTGTAATTCCAGTTGCAGTTCCGGATCTAGTATTCATTTGGGTCCTAATCATGTGAATCTGATTAGTTAGCTAGCCCTGGGTAAGGAGCCCTCCCCAAAGTTACCAGAACCACACTAAGCTTGTGGGAAAGTGGATTTACCCAAAGAAAATCCAGGTGCTGTTACAGAGAGGAGTGGATGTCAGGTAGTCAAATTGACCCCGATGTCTGATACATGCTATCTATTTCAAATCAGTTAGAAAAGTTTACAAGCAGAGCATAGCAAGAATTGGACGTTTATTCAGACAAGGGAATGTGTATGTTTACTTTATGCCGTGCACTATGCTTTGTCCTGGGAAGACAAAGGCAATAAACGAGTGATGCCCTCCGAAGTTCTTCACCACCTGGGGGTAGGTCTCACCAGTGGCTCAGTGGGTATGGAGCAGTGGTCGGCGGTGGGTGGGTGGGGGTCTGGTTTGAGTGGGCTATGAAGGCCCAGTAGGAGTTACTGGTAGGTCAGCCTTGTGACGGGGGAACAGACGTTGGGTGTAGGGTTTGGGAAGACATGATACTAGAGGTAGGCGATAGCCAGGTGGTGGAAAGACCTGCAGGCAAACTCAGGTGGCTGAGCTTTGTTCTAAAGTTGTGAAGCGTCAGTCAAAAGTTTCAAGCAGGGGAATGACATGATCAGGAGATAATAGAAAGATGTCTCTTGCAACATCAAGGAAGGTTTGAGAGGGCTACAGAAATCCAGGTGAGAAGTTATAAAAATACGATCTAAAGTAGCGGCCGTTGAAAGGAGGGGTTCAACTGAAGAGATACGTCAGAATCTACAGAGTTTGTGGTTGTTTCAAAATTTACTACGTACCTCACCCGAAATCAGTCTTTAGAAAACCCACAAACTTAGTGAGTTTTGTTCCCACTCTGACTTTGTAAAATCCTTCATGGAGCTTAGGTTGTCTGGATGTGGTGTCCAAAAAGAAGAAGAATGCTGATTCCTAAATGAATAACCAGGAAGCAGATATTGAGAGATCAAGTAGCATATCTCTAACTTTTTAAAAATTGGAGCAAATTTTTTAAGAAATTGGAGGTGGGGCATGGGAGAGAAGTGTGTTCTGTAGATGGAAAAGGTTGGCTCTGTGTTGGTAATTGTTGAAGCTGGGTCGTGGATGAATGGGGCTGGTGGTCTCTACTTTCATGAATATTTAAACATTTATGTGACAACAGGTTTTTAAAAAATAAAGGTAAATAAGTAAATTGAAGTTAAGACCTATTTATAGGGTTGATCAAAAGTGATCAAGTAAGAATTATACTTTATCTTCTTAAGAGCTTCTGCTGTCCTTAATGTAAGGACAAGAAGAAACACTGATTTGTGGGGGAATCAAAGAAAATTAAATCATCCTTAGAACTCAGGAAAAAAGCTTACTCCATGTTATTTTACAGACAAACCTACAAAACTTGTTCTGTGTAACAGTTGCTTGTCTGAAATTCTGATAGCCATTCCTCCATAACTCCCTTTTAGGTGGTATGCAGGCCGCCCTCAATTACTCTGAAAGTGTTGCATCTCGTGAAGGAGAGGAACTGTGTGCTGAGGTTCAGGCCCTAAGCACTGACCTGCCTGTGAAACACTTGCTTTTATCCGGGAACCATGTATGACCTTAAAATTTGTTCTCATTTGAAAGATGATTAAGGGCCTATTGTCTGTCTTGAGATTATTTTTTGGTGAAGAGAAGAAGTAGTTGTTCGGCTGTAAACAGCTGAACACTGTAGCCGTCATTGTCTGACTTCTGCTTTGCTCAGCCGAAAACCCAGTCTGCCCAGTTGGGTTCTGTGGGCGTCTGTCACATGCCTCTGGTTGAAGTGCTGTCAGAACACTCGGGCCACTGGGCCGGGACACAGGCCTGCTAATGTATAAGACATTCCTAAACTGTTTGTATATGTCACAGCTGGCTTTGGGGATGAGCATTTGAGCACTCACACTAGAAGATCGGTTTTTGATTACAGGTCATGAGGTCTGTGCATCCAGACAAGCCCTTGAATGAAGAACGTGATGGGCCTTATCCCACCTTCTTGTCAAGGAATGGCTTCTGAAAGCTCTCTCCCCCGCTTCACTGACACTTAGTTTAACTGACACCTACCAAGCGTCTGTCGTTTGTTTGGCACCAGGGAAGTCCTGCTGCCCTAAAATAGCTCTCGGTCAGAGGCTGTGGGAGGAGTATTATGGGTGCTTTGAAAGAAAAAGTTCGAGTTCTCAGGTGGAAGGTGGCCTTCCTGATCCGCGGTGCTCACATAGGCTTGATGCTAGTCCAGCCGAGGCTCGGAGCACTGAGAGGGCCTCCTGGCAGGAGGACCGGCCCGAGGGAAGACTTGACAATCCGGATCCCTGGGAGTTCCCTGGTGGTACAGAGGTTAGGACTCTGCGCTTTCACTGCTGAGGGTGCAAGTTCAGTCCCTGGTCGGGGAACTAAGATGCCATAAGCCGCCTGGCACAGACCAAAAAAAAAAAGAAAAGAAAACCAGGATCCCTTACTGGTCAAATCACAGCAAGGCCAAGTGGACAAAGGCGATTTGCAGATAAAACACACGCCCAGTGGATACATGACAAGATGCAGTATGTTTTGTCCAATGTAATTTCTGTCCTTTAGAAAAGTAACCCCGCTGAGTGTGAACTAGGGGTGAGAACTCCCCAGTGGAAAGAAAGAAATCTGCTCCACTCTCAGCTGCACCTTCAGAGTCACCCTGGACCGTATCAGTACGCAGTCCGAGAGTGGTAAACTGATCTTTTCGTGGTTTAATCCAGTGACAAAATCCTTTCAGTTTCTATTACTAACTGGTGAAGCTAGATGGTAAAGTTAATCTATAATCAGAGTCTTTTCCTAAGTATCCCTTACATATTTTCTCCATTTAAAAAGCTCATCTGCACAACAATGTAAATCAACTACACTCCAATAAAAATTTAAAAAATAATAATAAAAAAATTAAAAAGCTCATCTGCTGTTTCCTCCAAGCCTCTCCTCTGCCTATTTAAATGTATTTTCTCTCTGTGTGTTTTCTAATTTGCAGGTACCTTTGATTAAAATAATGTCTACTTTGTGAAATTGTCACCCTAGTGAGGTCAAGTAATACGAGAAGTAGCTATTCCTGTGTGAGTGGAGGAAGGTGTTCTGTGTCTGGGCAAATAGAAGTGGGCTACTCCTTCTGTATTCTGTCACAGAGCTGACTGTAGTACCAAGTTCTCAAAATTCTCAACTAAAACCAGAGTTAAGATTTTAAGGTATCCAGTTTAAACTGAACAAAAATTTTACTTAGTTTAAACCAATTTTTAAAATATGCAAACTACCTTTCCAGTGGAAGTGCTTAATTTTCAAAGTCTGATCTCTTTGATTCATTGTCCGAAAAGAATTCTGTAAAATTGAAAATTTAAAAATTGGGGGGGGGGGGTGCATCTCTTGTTAAAGTCCCCTGAAGTGATCTTTTCTCCTCAAAAAAAAAAAAAGTTACCAAATTTTAGTTTAAAAAGGTTAAACCCCCTACTTTCATAATAGATGTAGAATTGTCAGTTATTTGTTGGGGCAATTTTCCCTTTTCCCTCTGCCCTTGTTAGAATCTTTTTTTTTTTTTAAGATTTAATTTTATTTATTTTTAGCTGCATTGCATCTTCGTTGCTGCATGCGGGCTTTCTCTAGTTGTGGCGAGCGGAGGCTACTCTTTGTTGTGGTTCCTGGGCTTTTCAATGTGGTGGCTTCCCTTGTTGTGGAGCATGGGCTCTAGGTGCGTGGATTTCAGTAGTTGCAGCGTGCAGACCCAGTATTTGTGGCTCACGGGCTCTAGAGCGCAGGCTCAGTAGTTGTGGCACACGGGGTTAGTTGCTCCGCGGCATGTGGGATTTTCCCGGACCAGGGATCGAACCCATGTGCCCTGCATTGGCGGGCAGATTCTTATGCACTGAGACACCAGCAAAGTCCCTGCCCTTGTTAGAATCTTTTTTTTTTTTTTAACAGCATCATTGCTTATTTATTCTCAGTGTCTCACCTGTTAGAATCTTTATGCTTTCTTTATCCATCAAAAAAAGTTAGAGTGAGACATTTTTATTTTTGAATTTTCTGTTCCCTCTGTCTCAGTAAACTGTTCTCAGAGAAAGAACTCTTGGAGAAAAAGGAGTTATTTCCTTTATGCAAATACTGCATATTCCTGCCCCTCCAAATGTTAATTGTTACTGAGCTTTACTGTCCTTCCCCACCAGGCAGGAGGGCAGGTTTGGCCTTGAGCAGGCACACCCGCAGGTGTGTGGCCCTTTGAAAAGCTGTACACAGGGATTGCATGTTTATCTCAAGCAGGTTATTCTTAGATTCATACCTTTTACCCTAATATGTATCATATTGATACATTTTCTTTCTCATCTCTCACATTTTTCTTCATTTCTTTTTTGTTTCGTTTTACTTGACATTTAAGTCAAAAAGTGCGCTGCATAGTCATCATTTCAGAAGCTCAGAAGTGGCAGGAGAAAATCCCAGTCAGTCACTGTCTGGAAATCCTGTGAACCAATTTCTGATCTCTGTCCTTAAGACCACGAGCTGGTTAGAAATGACAGAAAAGGACATTAGATGCAAATGAGGTAAAGATACAAGTCTCTTAACCTCAGAGTCTTTCCCTTTATTATCTTTTCTTCATTTGTTGTGTCCTAACAGCCTTTGTTTTAAGTGAAAACTTCTTCATTCCTTTTCAGTATCTGGGAAGTGTTTCTTTAATTTTCTGTATATGTGTACAAATGTGCATTGTGTTTCCCTTAAGATCTGCTGCCCTGATGTTCCCCAGGACCCCTGTTCTCCAGACTTCTCACGTTGAGTTTAGCTAACACAGAAATATGCGTTTTTATGCCCAGGTTGGACTTCCAGAAGCCTGTCTTTCCAGTGGGCCTGTTACTTAGAGCCCGTAGGCCGGTGGCTATGGGTCTTTTCTGTGGTGGCCAACGAGAAACTAGTAAACACACCTGATTTCAGGGATGCGCTTTATTCTAGGTTATGGTTGCAGCTGCTTCATTGCTGTATTAGAGGCAAAAGACTTTTTAAGTTTCTCTTCTTTATGTGGAATTTAACAACAGCAGCTTCGATTTGAAACAAAAAGGAAAAAAGCCTGGAGTTCACAGACTTAGTGATTCGGCTTAGGGATAACCCTTTGCGTCTGCTGCGGTCAGGTTGGCACCTTGAGCTGCCTTTGTGCCTTTGGTGTGAGACTTCTGCCACAACACCTGGGCTCAGGATCAGGTGTGTCCTCAGTGTTGGCGGCACTGGGGCCCCGCCGTTGCCACACGCGCTCCCCTGCTGCCCGGGTGGCCCTGCTCCCGGGCCCTCCGTGACCTCGGGCACCTGCGCGGTACTGTACGTGTTCCCGGGCGTCACTGTACACGAGCAGCAAGGAACCACACGGACCTTTTCCCCACGGTGGGAAGGGAAGTGATTGCCGTGGGGGGTTTGCAGAAAGGCAGTTATTATTTTGAAATAGTGGCAGGTTGGGGGTTGGCTGTTCTTTTGGATGTCCTCGTAGAACTGCACTGTGGTTGATGTTCTGCGAAGAACAAGCAGAACAAAACAGAAACAGTTCCCACCTCTGGAGCAGAAGCTTCATGATCAGGCGGCTCTGAGGTGTCGCCGGGCCCTGGGGAAGCTCTGACCCCCCTCCCTTGCTCAAAGTTGTTTCTTGTTTTTTTGGTTTTTTTTTTTTTTTGCGGTACACGGGCCTCTCACTTTTGTGGCCTCTCCCATTGCGGAGCACAGGCTCCAGACGCGCAGGCTCAGCAGCCATGGCTCACGGGCCCAGCCGCTCCGCGGTATGTGGGATCTTCCGGGACCGGGGCACGAGCCCGTGTCCCCTGCATCGGCAGGCGGACTCTCAACCACTGCGCCACCAGGGAAGCCCTCAAAGTTTGTTTTTTTAAATTATTTTTAATCAATTTTTTAAATTTATTTATTATTTATTTACTTTTGGCTGCGTTGGGTCTTCGTTGCTGCGCGTGGGCTTTCTCTAGTTGCGGCGAGCAGGAGCTACTCTTTGTTGTGGTGCGCGGGCTTCTCGTTGCGGTGGCTTCTCTTGTTGCGGAGCACATGGGCTCCGTAGTTGTGGCTCGTGGGCTCTAGAGCACAGGCTCAGTAGTTGTGGTGCACGGGCTTAGTTGCTCCGTGGCATGTGGGATCTTCCCGGACCAGGGCTCGAACCCATGTCCCCTGCATTGTCAGGCAGATTCTCAACCACTGTGCCACCAGGGAAGCCCCTCAAGGGTTTTTAAAATTTTTTTTTAAACTGTTTATTTGGAACTAATTATAGACTCACAAGATATTACAAAAAGCTTGAAGTGCTTTCCCCCCGGGCCCAGTGGTGGCATCCCTGGGGCCAGAGCATTATCAGAGGTGGGAGCTAGATGTTGGCACAGTGCTGATCACTGCTCCTCAGACCTGCCCCATTCCTGTTTCGCCAGTTTTCACACGGGCTCCCTTGTCTGTGTGTCTGATGATATGAGAGTCTATCACACGTGGACGTTTGTGCAGCCAGCAGCACAGTTGGCACGTGGACCGACCCACCTGACACGGGACCAGCCTCACTGCCCCGCCCCACCTGGCACTGCGGTCCCACCGCCTGCCCTTAGGGAGCCGGCTGAGGGGGAGGATTCTCGAGGAGTCGAATAGAAAGGTTATCATCTCTCTCTCTGTCCAACTCAGTTTGCTTTTAGGTGAATAAAGTTTTGTTACTTGAGTTGGTTATGCTGGGTGAGCCCTCCCTACCCAGCTTTCTCTCCTGAAGAATAGAAACCTTCCCTGGAGAAGGATCACAGTATCTTTGACCTATCTGTTATGAAGTATCTTTAACTTGGAACTCTGTTAATGATTAAAAGGAAAAAAAAGAAATTATTCAGAGTAATGCAAGTGAGCCAGTGATTTCTGATTTCTGTGGGAAGTGAAGTCCTTGCTCTTAGAGGGATGACAGGAAGCAGAGCTTAGGACCAGTTCTGCTTCAACCTCCAGTCGGAAAACACCAGAGCTGGAGCGTCCCGAGCCGTCCCTGCGCTGGGACCCTCCGTCTGGAGGGCATTGTTGCCTCGCAGGAGCTGAAATGGGTGCTGTGGCTTCTGCCCTTTGGCCCTCGTCTTGCTGCCACTCTTCTGCATGAAGCCCGTCAAATATTCAAAGACGTTACAAAGCAGAATTCAGTATTTCACTTTTCGGAATTTTTTATTACTGACCCCAGTATAAAAATAACGCTGTGAGGTCAGGCTTTGCCCGAGGTGAGGGCTGTGGCCATTGGTGTTGCTCACAGTGCAGTGTCCTGAGGCCTGGGGTCTGCATGGCTCAACCCGCAGGACTGGGTAAGCCCAGGTGTGACGTTTCCCCACTGCTTCTCTACGTTTGAGAGCTGTGTTTCTTTGGGGCCAGTATGTGCTTGGTGTTGTCTCCAGACTTCTCCATGGAGCTGGTGAGAGCGTGTAGGGGAGAAAAAGGGTCCCAGCCGAGGGGGCTGGGTTGCCCAGCCTGTCCTCGGAGGGTCTCCCTGAGAGAGCCTGGGGGCAGTAGGGCCTGGTGCCAGCGGCTGTGTCTGAACCAGACTGCCCCCACGGCCATGGGCCCGATGGAGCCTCAGCCACCTCGCATCCCTGGCGTCCACCCGTTTTCTGAGTTTGACTCTCTGGTCTCCCCATCCATTCTGGGCGCTGTCTAATCTCTTTCCAACAAATTCTCTTTCTGCCTACACTAGCTAAAGTGTTTTTAGCAAACAGGAACCTTGACTGGTGTAGAGAGGTTGGGTAGATGCCCGGGTGCCTCGGATGGGAGGGGGTCTCCAGTCCCAGCCCCTGCTCTAGACTACACCGCCACCTGTGGTGACTTAGATTAGATACGGAATCATTCCTAAATTCTGACCTCCCTTTTAAACAAGTATCCCCACTGCCAAGAAAAAAAAAAAGCCAGACTGGCTTTGGGTCACATTTGGTTAGAAGAACCAGAAAAGTCTTCATAAATAGGATGGCATTTTCCATGGGCCTTGAGGGGTGGGTAGGGTTTGAAGGGGAAGGATGTTTTAGGTGGACTTAGACAAAGGGAAGTGTTAGGATTAGGCTTTTCAGGGACACCGGAGGGTCTACAACCCGTCATGGGGGCCACAGCTGTGGGGGTAGCAGGTGACAACCTCCCGAACACAGTTTTTTCATTTATGCTCTTTAGACACTTGAAGGGCTTACATGTAGGTAAAGGGATTACATATTATTCCAAAGCACAGAATCTGGATCAGGGGACGGTTACAGGAGAGCAGATTTTAGTTCAGAATATGGCAAATTCCTAGTAACCAGGACTGTGCAGCGTGTAGGGCTTGGCTCCATATTCCAGGAGTGGAGGTGTCCCCAGAAGGGACAGGAAAAGGCCAAGAAAGCAGTGTTCCCACTTCATTCATGTGCCACTCAGGATTGTGCCATACTCGCAGCATAACTACACAGTTATTTTTATTTAGTACTTTTCTTTAATCAACTCACTTTTTCTAGTTAAATATACTTTAAGGGAAAACACCAGAGAGGCCGGGGGCACAGAGCTGGAGGAGGGAGCCATGTCCAGAGTCCCCATGGCCTGGGCTGTAGCTCTCCCACCCTGGATTCTCACAGCTGTGCTGCTGCCCCAGAAACCAAAATAATGGCTGAAAATATCCATCACTTGGCAAAAGATGTAAACCTACAGGTTCAGGAAGCTGAGCAAACCGTCAGCAGGATAAACCCAAAGAAACCCATGCCAAGACACATTGTAATTAAACTTCTGAAAACTAAAGACAAAGAAAAAAATTTGGAAGCAGCAAGAGAGATTGACATCTGAGTTATGGGGAAAAACAATTCAAAGGACAGCAGACTTCTCACTGGAAACCGTGAAGGCCAGAAGGAAGTGGCATCATGTTTTTCAAGGGCTGAAAGAAAAGAACCTATCAAATGTCAAGCACTGAATTCTATATCTGGGGAATTATTCATCAGGAATGATGGAGAAATAAAGACATTATCATGTGAAGGAAAATGAATTGGTTGCCATCAAACCTGCTCTAAGAGAATGACTGAAGGAGGTTCTTGAAACGTAAAGGAAATGTTAAGAGAAGGATTCTTGGAACATTAGGAAGAAAGAAAGAACAACAGGAAAAGCAAAAATATGAGTAAATATAATAGACTTTCATTCTCTTGAGTTTTCTAAATTATGTTTGATGAATGAAGCAAAAATATAACACTGATGTGTAGATGCATGTAGAGGAGATATTTAACACAATTCTATTACACACAGACTGGTAAAGGCGTAAAGCAGGGACGTTAGGTCTCTACACTTCACTTGAACTAGGAAAATGATGACAGCAGGAGACTGTGATAAGTTAGGTGTGTCTAATAATGTCCAGATCAACAACTAAAAATCTGCAGCAAAACACGCTAAAGCACCTAGATAAATAAAACTGGAATTGTAAATAATGTTTCCCTTATTCATAAAGTAATCCACAGGAAGTCAGGAAGAACAAAAGTGAGAAACAAAAAACAGGGAACAAACAACAAAAGACAGAATAAAGGCCTAATATATGGATAATTTCCTTCAAAGTAAGTGGTCTGAAAATACAGATTTGCGGAGTGAATTTGAAAAAAAAAAAAAACATGATCCAGGGACTTGCCTGTCAGTCCAGTGGTTAGGACTCAGTGCTTTCAGTGCCGTGGCCCAGGTTCGATCCCTGGTCAGGGAACTAAGATCCTGCAAGCCGTGTGGCACTGCCAAAAGAAAAAAAAAAAGATCCCTGTGCTGTCCAAAAAAAACTTACTTCAAATATATGATATAGGTAGATTGAAAATAAAAGGATGGAAAAAGATATACCACGCAAACATTAAGAGAAGATAAGAAGAACTATTAATTTCAGATAGACTTTAGAGCGAGAATTACTTAGGGACGGGGGTGCAATGATAAAAAGGCTGAGCCACACAGAAAATACAGCAATCCTACATATGTGAGCTACAAACTACAAAGCTGCCATTTCTTTAAAAACTGAGTTGGCTGTCTATATCCCCTGTTCCCCATCCGTGAATTCAACCAGCTGCAGATTGAAAGTATTCCAGGCGGAAAAATCCAGAAAGTTCCAAAAAGTGAAACTTGAGTTCAATGCACACTGGCAACTGTTTACATAGCATTTACAGTATACTGGGTATTATAGGTTATCTAGAGATGATTTGAGGTGTACAGCGAGGGATGTGTGTGTAGGGTTATGTGCAACCCATTTGATGTAAAGGACTTGAGCATCTGTGGATACTGAGGGACGACTACTCAGCAATACAGGGAATCAACTGTATTCATACAGCAGCAACACAGAGGGACCTCAAGGGCATTGTGTTGAGTGAAAAAAGCCAATTTCAAAGTTCACATACTATGTTATTCCATTTCCATAACATTCCCCAAATGACAAAATTTTAGAAATGAAGAACAGGTTGGTGGTTGCCAGGGGAGACGGATGGTGGGTGTGGCTCTTTGTGGTGATGGAATATAGTTCTGTATCTTGATATATATGAATCTACACAGGGAACGCCATGGCATAGAACTACGACGTCGCTCTCCTGGTTTTGATACGGTTCTGCAGTTGTGCTGTAACCGCTGGGGAAGGCTGAGACGGGGCCTCTCGGTATGATCTTCGCAACTTCCTATAAAGCAGTAACTTCAAAATAAACAGTTAAGGAAAGAACCTTTGTCAGTTACCGGAAGTCTAAGACCACTGTCACCATAAACGGAAAGACATCCGTGAAAAAATACAGAGATAACTAGAAATAAAAATGTTCACCTGGCACCACCTAAATTGTCTTGTGTGCTGCCAATGGTGTAGGACCCAGGCTTCGTGAAGCCCCCTTACGGAGGGGTGGGAGGTCATGGGACTTCACTGGAGGACTTGGGACCCTTCAGTGCAAAGAGACTGTTCCTTAGTGAAGTTCAGGTTCTCAGGATCTCAAATATAGACCCTCAACTCCTTGGGCAGCTCCAGCCTTGAAACACTTCGTTTAACAGGAAAAGAGGGCGCTGGTGAGATGCCTGAGGTCTCTGTGTCTGGAGAAGAGAAGGAGCAGCACAGGGAGAGGGTGGTGACAACGATGGAGGAAGTCGCCCCCTGAGCCCCCGCCGCACACTGAGCCCCCAGCTTTACATGCACTACCCAAACCTTCCCAACAACCTAATAGGAAGAAGAAACTGAGGAAAGCCACAATCCAGAGGCAGAGCTCACTACCAAACTCAGCTTCAAAATCTGCTCTTTCTCGCCATCCTGCACCTTATGTACATGCATTTAGGGTTCTTTTATTTTGGTGCTAATCTCTCTCTCTCTCTTTTTTTTTTTTTTTTTTGCGGTACGCGGGCCTCTCACTGCTGTGGCCTCTCCCGTTGCGGAGCACAGGCTCTGGATGCACAGGCTCAGCGGCCATGGCTCACGGGCCCAGCCGCTCCGTGGCATGTGGGATCTTCCCGGACCGGGGCACGAACATGTGTCCCCTGCATCGGCAGGCGGACTCTCAACCACTGCGCCACCAGGGAAGCCCTCTTTCTCTTTTTTAACCACCAAAGCATTTTTATTTTTGTCACTGACAACGTACACAGCAGTGGAAGTGTACTATTACTTTGCTTGACTTCCTTAAATATTACTTAAGTATGCATGTACGTTTAAGAAAAGTACTACCTTGAAGAAGTATTCTGTAAACATAACCCCTCTCAATATGTTTTCCTGCTTTGTTTCATACATAAATAGCATTTTACAAAGTTATGAATAAAACTGTGAACTCTTATGGCCTAAAAGTATGTGTAGATTCTGGAGCTTGACAAGATGTTCTCTTTATGATTTTATAGCTAACATACACTACTTTTAAAAATTGAAGTATAGTTGATTTATAGTGTGTTA
Organism: Hyperoodon ampullatus; assembly: GCF_949752795.1. Taxonomy (NCBI): domain Eukaryota; kingdom Metazoa; phylum Chordata; class Mammalia; order Artiodactyla; family Ziphiidae; genus Hyperoodon; species Hyperoodon ampullatus. The sequence goes on from NC_136927.1 coordinate 21,821,048, forward strand.
ATTTCTGCTGTACAGCAAAGTGATTCAGTTATACATATATATATGCCTTTTTTAATATTATTTTCCGTTATGGCTTATTATAAGATATTGACTATAGTTCTGTGTGCTATACAGTGAGACTTTGTTGTTTATCCAGTCTATATATAAAAGCTTACATGTGCTGACCCCAAACTCCCAATCCATCCCTCCTCCAACCCCCTCCCCCTTGACAATCACCAGTCTTCCTCTGTGATTCTGTTTCTGTTTCATAGATAGGTTCATTTGCATCATATTTCAGATTCCACATGTAGGTGTTATCATATGGTAATTGTCTTTTTCTGACTTACTTCACTTAGTATGATAATCTCTAGTTGCATCCATGTTGCTGCATATGGCATCATTTCATTCTTTTATGGCTGAGTGGTATTCCATTATATATATGTACTGCATTTTCTTTATCCATTCATCTGTCAGTGGACATTTAGGTTGTTTCCATGTCTTGGCTATTGTAAATACCATTGCTGTGAACATTAGGGTGCATGTATCTTTTTTTTTTTTCTTTTTTTGGCCTCACCGCACAGCTGGCAGGATCTTAGTTCCCCAACCAGGGATTGAACCCAGGCCACTGCAGTGAAAGCGCTGAGTCCTAACCACTGGACCATCAGGGAATTCCCTGTATCTTTTTTTTTTAATATATTTTATTTATTTTACTTTTGGCTGCCTTGGGTCTTCGTTGCTGCGCGTGGGCCTTCTCTAGTTGCGGCGAGTGGGGGCTACTCTTCGTTGCGGTGTGCCGGCTTCTCATTGCGCTGGCTTCTCTTGTTGTGGAGCCTGGGCTATAGGCGCATGGGCTTCAGTAGTTGTGGCCTTTGGGCTCAGTAGTTGTGGCTCGCGGGCTCTAGAGTGCAGGCTCAGTCATTGTGGCACACGGGCTTAGTTGCTCCACAGCATGTGGGATCTTCTCGGACCAGGACTCGAACCCGTGTCCCCTGCATTGACAGGTGGATTCTTAACCACTGTGCCACCAGGGAAGCCCCATTCCCTATATCTTTTTGAATTATAGTTTTGTCTGGGTATATACCCAGGAGTGGGGTTGCTGGATCATATGGTAATTCTGTTTTAGTCTTCTGAGGAACCTCCACACTGTTTTCCACAGTGGCTGTAATGTGTGCTATTTGCAGTGTTTATCATGGGTCAAATGACTTATCGTCACAAGTTACTGCACGAGTTCTGCCAACAACAGACCTTCCAGTTCACTTAGTAAAGATGCCATGTGTTAAAAAGTCAAAATGGGGGGGCTTCCCTGGTGGCACAGTGGTTGAGAGTCTGCCTGCTGATGCAGGGGACACGGGTTCGTGCCCCGGTCCAGGAAGATCCCACATGCCGCGGAGCGGCTGGACCTGTGAGCCATGGCCGCTGAGCCTGTGCATCCAGAGCCTGTGCTCCGCAACGGGAGAGGCCACAACAGTGAGAGGCCCGCATACCGCAAAAAAAATAAATAAATAAAAGTCAAAATGGGGACTTCCTTGGTGGTCCAGTGGTTAAGACTCCATGCTCCCAATGCAGGGGGCGCAGGTTCAATCCTTGGTCAGGGAACTAGATCCCGCATGCCGCAATTAAAAGATTCCCGCATGCCACAGCTAAAGATCCTGCATGCCGCAATGAAGAGCCTGCGCAGCCAAATAAATAAATAAATAGATAAATATATATTTTTTAAAAAGTCAAACTGGCCAAGAGACATCATTATTATTTATTTTATTTATTTATTTTTGTGGCTGCACCACATGGAGTGCGGAACTTCCCCGACCAGGGATCGAACCCAGGCCCCCTGCATTGGGAGCGTGGAGTCTTACCCACTGGACCACCAGGGAAGTCCTCCCATGAAATTCTGTTACAGGAACACAATCAATACGCTCCTAAATTTTCCAAATTGTATTTTGAACCACCACTTTGATTAGTTAAAACTTCCAGAATAAAAATAATGACACACAAAAATGATCTTAGAAAGGCACATGTACAATTCCTGGCACAGAACATTTGATTTTTAGTTTTTGAATGACTGGAAATCATTATTCCTTAAGAAAATATTCACGTATTTGTTGAAAGTGATTTATTAGGTAAGTGAAAATGAATCTTGCACGTTGGCTGTTTCATTTTATATAATGAGTAATTTTTTAGGTCTTCACTTATAGGGTGTAAAACTTAGAAAAACATTCTCAAACTAATATGCTCATGAGAATTAAATGATTCAAGCTACAGATAAATACTAAGCTAAGATTGAGGTGGGGATCCTATTGGCGATTTTATTTTATTAGTTTTGTAAATTTATTTATTTATTTATGGCTACGTTGGGTCTTTGTTGCTGCGCGCAGGCTTTCTCTAGTTGCAGCGAGCTGGGGCTACTCTTTGTTGCAGTGTGTGGACTTCTCATTGCGGTGGCTTCTCTTGTTGTGGAGCACAGGCTCTAGGCGCATGGGCTTCAGTAGTTGTGGCACACGGGCTCAGTAGTTGTGGCTCGTGGGCTCTAGAACACAGCCTCAGTAGTCGTGATACATGGGCTTACTTGCTCTGTGGCATGTGGGATCTTCCCAGACCAGGGCTCAAACCTGTGTCCCCTGCATTAGCAGGCAGATTCTTAACCGCTGCACCACCAGGGAAGTCCCCTCACTGGCGATTTTAAATGAGCTTCTCACAAATTCTTTTTTTATCTCAGATCAGTTTATGACCTCAACAGATGTCTTAGTGGCTCATTCACAGTTTTAGAAGCCAACGTCTGCTGGTTTAAAAGGTGGTTCCTGCAGGGATGTTTATCGCAACATGGCCCTGGACCAGGTCAGCCCACGGGGTGCTGGTCTCGTGGGGCTGCCTTGGCCCCGGCAGAGGGGGCTGGGCTCCTGAAGCCTCTGTCCGTCCTCCATCAGGTCTGTGACGGGTCTTATTTTGTCCTCCCCTGCATGCGGGCTTGGCCAGACCGTAGGTGCTGACCTGACTCCCCAGCTGTGTTGCTAAGGACCGTTTGGAGAGAGTTTCCCTTTCTGCTTCTACATCCAGATGGGTGGCAGCGTGGGGAGGGGGTTCTCTCCGCCCTCACTGAGGGACCAACAGCATTCCTTCTGTTCCTCCATGATGCACCATTGGTCTGACTTAACAAGGAAACCTGTGTAGCAGGGACTAGAGAATAGTTTGGGCTCATATTTCCTTCAATTTTCAGAGGTCAGGTTTATAACTCGATTATTCTACTCACATTTTAAAACACACTTTATGGTTTTCAGTGCACAGAATATTTCTGGAGGGAGCCGTAAGAAACTAGTACCACACTTCTCCTCTTGAGCCTGGGGGCTACAAGAGGAAGGGCAGTTATGCTTTTATATCTTTCACACGTTGTATCACATAAATTTATTGCTGACTTAAAAAAAAAAAACCAAACGACATCAGTAACTGTTTTGCACTGTCCTTGTTTCTTAGCTTAGGGAGTGAAAGACTGACTAGGAAAAGGAGTGGTTTAACTTACTAGCTTGGGGTCAGCATTGGGGTTTACTTTACTAAGCTTGCTGAGAACTCCAGGGACAAGAACCCCCAGGCAGCTGGATGGAGGGAAGGGGCTCTTCCTCCCTTTGCTTTGCTTTCCTCCAGGCTGGCAATGGGGAGGTGGCGTCTCCATGGCAGGGCAGGAGGCAGGAAGAATCTAGCCATGTGATGGTGAGAGTGGGGTGACCACAGCAAAAGGACAGACTCTTGGGCCAGCGCTTTTTCCCAGGTGGCTGGACCTGGGAGTCGCCCCCTGCCCGGCCCCACCCAGACAGGTTGATTTGATCAGGTGGTGAATGTGCCCAAGGTGAGGATCATGGCTCGGGAGGGACCTCTGTGCTCACCCCACTGCGTTCACAGACTGCCTGGTTGCGTTTCACCAGCGCTTTGCAATCCCCACATGCGCCTGCGTTTGTGAAAGTGGATTCCCTGTGCAGACCTGGTCTCCAGGTGTGCCAGCCGCGAACGAGGTCTGGGAAACAGGGTTGTAGGTGGGATGTGAGTGGTTGTCATTTTGAGCAGGTGCCCTCGTGCTTGCACAGCCGTGGTTCAGAGAGCTTGAGTTTCTGGCCCAACGTTCTAAAGCTCTTACAAAAGAGAACTTTATAGATAGAGCTTTTAAAATCAGTAATCTTAGCCTTCTGGTCTCTCATTCAGTTTTCTTTCCTTTGCTAAAAGAATCTACGCATGTTAAATATTTCACACACCCCTCGCTGGGACCACAGAGGCTGGATGCGCCAGGTAGATCCAGGCTCTGCTGCCGGCTCTTTCCCATCCCTCCCAGACGGGCCCCCACCTCCCGCCCCACGGGTAAGATGCTTGGCTTGAGGAGGCCCCTGGTCATGAGTCCTTGTTTGATTTCCTGTGTCCAGCTCATCACCTTGACAGGCTCACCTTTTCTGACTGCAGGATGTTAAAACTCATGTCTCAGCACTAGGGGGAGGCACAGAGATTTGTTTGGTTTTCTTTTTAAATTGTGGTAACATACACACAACATGAACTTTACCATTACTGACATTTAGTACACGCGTTGTGTTTTGCAGCCATTGTTACCATCCCAGAAGGAAGGCTCACCTTTTAGCACTCCCCCCAGCCCCCTCCCCCAGCCCCTGCCTCCAGGGATCTGCCTGTTCTGGACATTTCGTATAAATGGAGTTGTACGATACGTGACCTTCTGTGTCTGTATAATCTCACCAAACATCATGTTTTTGAGATTTGTCAATGCTATCACCTGTGTCAGAGCTTCACTCCTTTTCATGGCTGTGTAATAGTCCACAGTGTGGGCAGACCCCATTCTGTTTATCCATCACCTGTTGATGGACAGTGGGGTTATTTGGAACAATGACGCGTTTGTGTAAGTCCCTGTTCTCAGGTCTCCTGGAAAGACACCTAGGAGTGGAGCTGCTGGGTCGGACAGTTGCTCCGTGTTTGATCGTCTGAGGAACCGCCAGGCCGTTTCCACAGCGGCTGCCGTGTTTCCTTCTCGCCGCTGTGCACGATTGTGTTTCCCAGGGTCTCTACCTCCTCACCCACCCCTGCCATTTTACATTTTATTACCAAAGCTGCTCTAGTGGCTGTGTACACAGGCTTTTAAATGAATTATTTTTATTAAATAATAGAGAAAAACAGTTAAAGTCAGAAGGTAAAACGTTTACAGAGAAAACCAGCATTCTGTTGTCTCTTCCCGCCTCCCTAACCCACCCCTTCCCAGAGGGAGCCCTTCCCGCTGTCCTGGTTTTAACCACTGGCACAGCCTCCCTCTCGTGTAGATGAGGCTTATAACCCACTCAGACGCTTTGATCCCTTGCAGCCTCTCAATATAATTTGTGTTAGTTAGGACACTGGTTTGGCTGTTTAAAAAGGACCAAAATAACAAATATCTTGCCTTATGCCAGGCAGAAGTTTGTTTCTTTCTCGCACGATGAAGAGCACAAAGCTTGGTGATGGAGGTTTCCAGCTGTCAGGCCCACTCTGTCTGTGGTTCAACTTCAGAAGTGTTTTCCGTCTTATTTTCCGAGGTGGCCGCCCCAGGTTTCCTCCCCAACACGCCCGGTGCCCCCAGCAGGAGGGGCAGGAAGGAGGGAGGTCGTCCCCCATCCCCCCGACCCCCCGCGTGACTTTATCTTGTTACCAATAATAATTAGCTTGAGTGCTCACTGTCAGATACTGTTATAAGTGCTTCTGTGCATTTACTGCTTTAACCCTCAGAGTCTTGTAAACGCTGTTGTTTTCCTTTCACAGGGAAGGACACAGGTGCGGTCAGACCTCGAAGCTCGCTTGGGTCACCCGGTGAGTAAGTGCAGCCCCCTCCCTGGGGGGCTGACCCCGACTTGGGGCGGGAGGCCGGTCAGAGGTGCCTCAGTTAATAGTTAATGTTTAATGCGTGCTCTGCCGTAGTCTAGCCCGGCCGGCCTGCCCGGGTCAGCAGGCAGGAGCTGCAGAGCGTAGAGGGAAACCCGTCCTGTGTGCTGCCTCTGTGCGCCCACTGCCCTTCTGAGTTAGAGGCCTTCTCCAGTGGAGTCTGTGACACCCTTTCTTGGGCTGATGGGCCGCGGTCACAGCCGCCCCTGGGGCTCCTGACCACCTCTCCTGTGTCGCCACCACAGTGGCCAAGAGGTGAGCTTGGGGGTGTGCACACGATGACGGACAGCAAGGACTTAGAAGCTGAGATCCACCCCCTGAAGAACGAGAACAGGAAGGTGCAGGAACATCTGGGAAACCCAGCAGGAAAGGAAACCAGCGTGAAGCCGCCCCCGCAGTCCCGCCTCTCCCGGTGCCGGACGGTGGCCTTTTTTCTTTCGCTGTTCGTCTGCCTTTTCGTGGTGTTCGTGGTTTCCTTCATCATCCCATGTCCAGACCGGCCGGCGTCACAGGGGGTGTGGAGGATCGATTACAAGGCAGCAGGTGCGGGCGGCTTGTGGGGCAGGGGTGCCGAGTGTCCCCGGGTCCCCTGGAGTCTGGGTGCTGGGGGCCGCCTCTCAGGGAAACAGGAGCGTCCTCAGGAAGGACGGGAGGGGGGTCAGGAAAGGAAAGTGGCCCATTTGGTTACTTTTCTGAATTAAAAAAACATTAGTAAAACAGAGCAACTGGCAGAATAGATGTAGCGAAGGCCATTCAAAATGTGAAAACCAGGCAGCAGATTTGTGGCTGGGTCTCCCTGACGTGCTCCAGCCGAGTTTCCAGTCCGCCCCACCGCAGTCGAGCACACTTGATTTCTCTCTCGTAAAATCTTGGCCTTTATGGGAGCTGCTGAGTCAGCTTTCCTCTGGGCACTTCCCTGCCTGTTGGGAGTTGTCCCCGTATCAGCGGGCGTGGGTGCTGACAGCCTCGCAATGTTTCTTTGCACAGACTTGAAGCCCTCTCTGGTGGAATAAGGGGAATTTCTTGTTTAAGCCCCACTGACGGTCAATTTTGTTCAGAATTTGGTGCCTAATTTTCAGAGGGTGAAGTAATACATGTTTGTGTTTATTTTTGGCAGCTTAATTGAGGTATAATTTATTATAATATTCACTTGCTTTGAGTATACGATTCGATGATTCTTAGTCAGTTTAAGACTTGGGCACTGGGACTTCCCTGGTGGTCCAGTGGTAAAGAATCTGCCCTACAATGCAGGGGACGCGGGTTCAATCCCTGGTCAGGGAACTAAGATCCCACATGCCGCGGGACAACTAAGCCCACGAGCCACAGCTACTGAGCTTGCGCACCTCAACTAGAGAGCCCACGTGCTGCAACTAAGACCCGACACAGCCAAAAATAAATAAATTAATTAATTAAAGAACTATTATTAAAAATAATAATAAACTTGTTTTAAAAAAAAAAAACACTTGAGCACCTGTGCAGCTGTCGCCACAATCCAGTGTTTAGCACATCCATCATCTCTACACGATTCTTTGCCCGCAGGCCCCAGCCCCGACTCCAGCCCCGGAGCTGCCAGTGGGCTTCCCATCTCTATACACTTGCTGTTCCTGGACGTTTCATGTAAATGAAATCATGTAAGATGCATCTTTGGCCTCTCTCACTTACATGAGCTCATCCGTGTGGTAGCGTGTTCCTTTGTGTGGACAGACCAGATCCATTGACCAGTTGGTGAACATTTGCATCGTTTTCAGTTTTTGACTGTTATGAGTAACACTGCTGTGAATATTTGTGTACAAATCTCTGTGTGGACATATGTCTTATTTCTCTTGGGTAGGTTGCCAGGAGCAGAACTCTTGAACCTCGTGGTAAGTTTGTGTTTGACTCCTGTCACTGCCAGGCCTTCCCCAGCAGCTGCACCGTTCCATGTCCCCACTGGCTGTGTGGGAGAGGATTCTGGCTCCTCCACATCCTAGCCAACACTTGTCATTATCTTTTTTTTTTAATTAATTAATTTGTTTGTTTGTTTTTGGCTGCATTGGGTCTTTGTTGCTGCACAAGGGCTTTCTCTAGTTGCAGTGAGTGAGGGCCACTCCTCGCTGCGGCGTGCAGCTTCTCACTGCGGTGGCTTCTCTTGTTGTAGAGCATGGGCTCCAGGCATGCAGGTTTCAGTAGTTGTGGTGCACGGGCCCAGTTGCTCCGCAGCATGTGGGACCCTCCCGGACCAGGGCTTGAACCCATGTCCCCTGCATTGGCAGGTGGATTCTTAACCACTGCACCACCAGGGAAATCTCTTGTCTTTTTTAGTGTAGCCTTCCTAGTGGGTGTGAAGTGGTACCTAATTGTGTTTATAGTTTGCGTTTCCCTGGTGACTAATGATGTTCACGTGGGTTATTAGCCATTCTTACATCATCTTTGGTGAATGTCTATTCAAATCTTCCGCTCACTTAAAAATATGATTGTTTTATTATTGAGTTATAAAAGTTCTTTTAACACAACATTGTAAATCAGCTGTGTGTCAATAAAAAAATTTTAAGTTCTTTATATGTTCCAGGTGCAAGCCTTTCATCACGTATGTGATTTGTGAATATTTGTGACCCATCTGGGGCTTGTCTTTTTATTTTCTGTAGTGTGTCTGTCTGCTGAAGCACAAAAGTTTCAAATTTTGATGAAGTCAAACGTATCATTTTTTTAGCATGGGTTGTGTTTTTGGTGTCTAAGAACTCTTTGCCTAATATAAGGTCATGAAGATTTTCTCCTGTTTTTTCTTCGAGAAGGTTGAGAGTTCTCACTCTGCCGTTTAGGTCTGTGATCCATTTTGAGGTTGTTTTTGTGTAGAGTGTTTGGTGGAAGCAAGTGGCAGGATTTCTAGAAACGGTCACACATGCCTCCCTTCCAGCAGGACCGTCTCAGAGGCACAGGGGCACTGATGCTGCAGAGCTCCCGTGAGTCTGGGGGTGGGAGGCATGCATGTCGACAGTGTCGGGAACGTGATCCTTTCCTCACTGAGTGGCCTGGCGCCTTTGCTGAAACGCATTCAACCATCAGTTGTGTTCTGTCTTTCTGCGTCCTTACACCACTGCCGCATCGACTTGATTTCCATAGCTCCACAGACGGAAGTCTTCCAACTCTATTCCTTTATTTCTCCTCAACATTGTTTTGGCTCTTTGGGTCCTTGGCATTTTTATAAAATTTTAGGAGCAGCTTGTCAATTTCTGTAAAAAAGCCTTCTTGGGTTTTAACAGAAATTGTGTAGAATCTATAAATTATAGTTTGGGTAGAGTTGCATCGTAACAGTATCCAACCTTGCAGTCCCCGTATAGGAGGTAGGTCTCCATTTGTTTAGATCTTTAATTTCTCTGAACAATGTTTTACAGTGTTCAGTGGGCAAGTCCTGCACTTCTTTTGTTAAATTTATTCCAAAATGTTCTTTTTTTATGAGTACTTTTATCTAAGCATATTTTTTAATTTTATTGAAGTATAGTTGATTTACAATGTTGTGTTAATCTCTGCTTTACAGCAAAATGAGTCAGTTGTACATATATACATTCTTTTTCATATTCTTTCCATTATGGTTTATCCCAGGATATTGAATACAGTTCCCTGTGCTATGCAGTAGGACCTTGTTGTTTATCCATCCTATACATAATAGTTTGTGTCTGCTAACCCCAAACTCCCAAACCACCCCTCCCCAACCACTGAATGTTCTCTTTGATGCTCTTGTGATAGGAATTGTGTGAATTTAATTTTCAAGTTCCCTTTGGTAGTTTATAGAAACACTGCTGGTTATTATATGGACCTTTTAAATTGTGGCCTTGAACTCATTAACTAGACTAGTAGGGGTGTATGTGTGTATTTAGAATTTCCTACCTACAGAGTCATGCAATATGCAAAAAAAAAAAAAAAAAAAAAAGAGAGACGGTTTTACTTCTTCCTTCCCTTTTATTTCTTTTTCTTGCCTGATTTCATTGCTCGAATCTCCAGTACAATGTCAAACAGATGAGGTGAGAGCAGGTATCTTCCTCCCAATCTTGGGAATAAAACATTACATGTTTCAGCAGTAGGTGTGCTAATAGCTGTAGGCTTTTTGTAGATGCCCTTTATCTGTTTGGGTTTTTATCATGAAAAGGTGTTAGGTTTTGTCAAATATTTTTTCTCTGTCTGTGAGACAACTGTGTGGTTTTTGTTCTTTATTCTGTGAACCTGGCATATCACCTTGATTTTCAGATGTTAAATCAACCTTGCATTCCTGAGGTAGAACCCACTAGATCATGTTGTACAATCACTTCTTCAGGTTGCTGGGTCCAGTTTGCTGGTTTGTGTCTGTATTAGTGAGGGGTATTGAACATAGCTTTCCCTCCCTCCCTTTCTTCCCTTTCTTTCTTTCCTTCTTTCCTTCTTTCTTTTTTCAGATTATTAGCCCCATTTTATTTTATTTTTTTGGCCATGCCACACGGCTTGCGGGATCTTAGTTCCCTGACCAGGGATCGAACCCATGCCCCCTGCAGTGGAAGCATGGGGTTCTAACCTCTGGGCCTTCAGTGAATTCCCAAACACAGCTTTCTTTTCTGGTGATGACTTTGTCCTCATAGATGGGGAGAGAGCAAGGGCCCTCTCTCGTCTCCCCTGATGGTGGGTGAAGCCTTCAGACTGCCCGGAATATGTGGGGTCTTATCAGAACCAATTAGGGTGTCTCACTTTCTGGACCATCTCCCTATGTGTATCTCACCCTGGAGCTGGCTCCAAAGTTGGCCTCCCCTTGGTCTGCCCCGGAGATCACTCCTGTTTTCAGCCCCCCTGGCAGGAAGCTGCTGCTTTCTAATCTCACCCAGTGTGGTACCTGGCTGATGGAGGGTGAGCATGGGAGCAGCCCAAGGTGAAAGGCCCCAGACGTCCTCTGTTCCAACCCACGGCTCAATAGTGTTTCTTAAATCTGTGCCTCTCGATTCAAGGTGTGCCTTCAGTCTGGTTCCAGCGTCCTGAAATGGGTGCTTTTGACAACTTGGCCTCATTTTACTGTTATTTTTGGAGGAGAGGATTTATTTGCCTTCACTCCATGATTCTGGAAGTCTTGTGTCTGGTATTCAGTTTTATTTTTAATTATGGTAAAATACACATCACCCAAAAATCGCCATTTTAAAGTGAATAAGTGGCATTCAAACATTCACAATGCTGCATTGACCATCATCACTATTTTCAAAACCTTTATCATCTCAAACAGATATTCTGTGCCCAACACACAGCAACTTCCATCCTGCCCTCCTGTCCACCCTCTGGTAACCTCTGTTCCACTTTAGTCTCTAGAATATGCCTGTTCTAAGTACCTCATATAACTGGAATTGTCTGTTTGTCTTTTTGTGACTGGCTAATTTCACTGAGCGTAATGTCCTCGAGGTTCATCCATGTTGTAGCATGTTGCAGAACTTCATTTCTTTTTATGGGTGAATAATACCCCATTGTATGGATGGATCACATTTTGTTTATCCATTCTTCTATCCATGGACACTTGGGTTATTTTCACCTTTTGGCTGTTGTAAATAATGCTGCTTTGAACATTCATGTACAAGTAACTGTCTGAGTCCCTGCTTTCATAATTTTATTTTTATTTTTGGCTATGTTGGGTCTTCGTTGCTGTGCAGTGGCTTTCTCTAGTTGCTGTGAGTGGTGGCTGCTTTTCGTTGCGGTGCGTGGGCTTCTCATTGCGGTGGCTTCTCTTGTTGTGGAGCACCAGTTCTAGGGGCACGGGCTTCAGTAGTTGCAGCACATGGGCTCAGTAGTTGCGGCACGCAGGCCCCAGAGCATTTGGGCTTCGGTAGTTGCATCACGTGGGCTTAGTACGTGTGGCGCACAGGCTGTAGGGCACACGGGCTCAGTAGTGGTGGCTCGCAGGCTCTAGGTGCACGGGCTCAGTAGTTGTGGCACACAGGCTTAGTTGCTCCGAGGCATGTGGGATCTTCCCGGACCAGGGATCGAACTCGTGTCCCCTGCATTGGCATGCGGATTCTTAACCACTGCGCCACCAGGGAGGTCCCCTCGTGGTTTTGATCTGCATTTCCCTTATTACTAGTGATGTTAAGCATCTTTTCATGTGTTTATGGACTATTTGTATATCTTCTTAAGAGAAACATCTATTCAAGTCTTTTGCTCATTTTTGAATTGGGTTGTTTGTTTTTGTTGTTGGGTTGTAGGAGTTCTTTGTATATTCTGGATATTAATCCCTTATCAGAGGTATGGTTTGCAAATATTTTCTCCCCTTCTGTGGTCTGTCTTTTCACTCCCTCGATGGTGTCCTTTGATGAAGTACAATTTACTTATTTTTTTCTTTTCCTGCCTGTGCTTTTGGTGTCGTATCCAAGAAATCATTGCCAAAACCAATGTCATGAAGATTTAGCCTCTGTGTTTTCTTCTAAGAGTTTTACTGTCAGCTGTTAAGTTTAGGTCTTTGATCCATTTTGAATTCATTTTTGTATATGGAGTGAGGTAAGGGCCTCATTTTGTTCCTTTGGTGTTTGATTTTAAAGCATGTAGTTTATCATTTGAGTCCTTGAATGAAGGAGGGGGTAGCCCCTGTGAGTGTGGACATGTGGACTCCAGACCCCAGTCTGATTAGGGAGGGACTCGGCCCTGAGCAGAAGGTGCAGAACGTCCATTTGTGATGCCCAGGTGTCCTTAACAACTGACACCCGAGTGATGAAGAATTGCTGCTTCTCTGAAGGGGTGTGGGGCTGCCAGCCCACGAGGAAGCAGCGCTTCCCTGTGGTAGCTCCGCGGGCAGCTGCACCTGGCACTCAGCCCCACGGCGCCCAGAGTGGGGCGCGTCAGGCCTGGCCTGGGAAAGTAGCCGGTGGTTTCCTTTTCAGTCGCCTATGACTTTCTGGCCACAGAAGACGTGAACAAGGACAGGATCCAGGATGTTCTCTTTCTTTATAAAAACACCAACAGCAGCAGAAGCAATTTCAGCCTCTCCTGTGCTGATGAAGGTAATTTTGTTTTTACCCAAAAACTGAGGAGCTCCCTGCAGGAGGAGGAAGCCCTCACCCTCTCGGTTTTGGGGGAAGCAGTTGGTGGAATTTCTGGGAACTTTCATGTCACTCTCCTTTCCCGCTGGGCTGCTGACGCCATGGGGTCAACGCCAGGGATCCAGGGACAGAGCCCAGGGCAGGGCCACAGCACGAGGCCGGCATGCTCAGCCCTGCAGACCTGGGTCTCTCCCTCCAGGCTTTTCCTCCCCCTGCACCTTTGTGGCCGCTGTGTCGGGGGCCAACGGCACCGTCCTCTGGGAGAGGCCCGTGGCCCAGAACAGGGCCCTCGTGGAGTGCGGTGTCCCCCAGCCGAGGGGCAGTGGGGCGTCTTCTGCCTGTATCATCCTCGGCATACCTGGCCCTTTCATTGCGGTAGACTCGGTCACAGGTAGGCTGCTTCCCGTGGGTCCCCCAGGCCTCCGCACACGGGTCCGATGCCAGGATGCTCTGAGAAGGGTCAGCCCGGGCTCTTATGGGCAGTGTAGCTGGATAGGAAGGAAGGCACGGGTGGGAGGGGGACGCCCCATGAGGAGTCACACTTCACTGTTGTCCCCACCTAAGTCCCGCCTGTGCCTGCGGCACGGCACCTGGAGGGGGTGGGGGCATTGCTGACCAGGCCCTGGGGATGGGGTGTGTGGGCCTGGCTAGCTCGAGCCCTGAGACCTGCCTTAAGGCAACAGGCCCTGGTCCTTTTCCAAAGCCCTAAGGAATTCTGTGCCTTGATGCTAGGTTTGGGGCTAGCAGCACTTCCTTTGTAAGTTGTGGTTTTAAGAGTAGGGAGGAAAATAAAGAGCAAGCTGGAAATATTTTAAGAAGAGAAGAATCCGACTAAAATCGGGTGTGGGCAGATTGTACTTGGGTCAGATGCTGTCAGGTCAGGACCTTCAGTCCCCGGGTCCATCCACAAGGCTGCACTTTCATTCTCGTCCTGTGCACGGGGCAGAGGCTGCATGTGTGACCCCAGTGGGCGGCAGGGAGGCCAGGCCCTGCCCATCTGAGGGGGAGGATCTGCGTCAGCCAAACACTGGAAACAGGATGAGAAGAAAGGAGGGGGCCGTGCTGCCCCAAAGTGATGCTGCTGACACGTGCCTATGGGCGCCAGGCGGCTCCACACGCACGTCTGTTTCCATGGCGGCACAAGGGCCCTGTGCTTGGTTTTAGGGGAGACCCTGTGGAGCCGTCCCAGCAGCTTCGGGGGGAACGTGTCCGTCCTGAGCCCTCTGCTCCGGGTGCCCGACGTCGATGCTGACGGGGTCCCAGACCTGCTGGTCCTCACCCAGGAGGAGAACCAGGTACAGCCCTCGTTCCAGCCACGTGGCCTCCCCCGCTGCCCCGAGCTCGGGTGCCTGCAGACCCAGCGGGCACTTCTGGGCCCCCCAAGAGTGGCAGAGAGTGCGCTTTCCCACCGGTGCCGTGGGCGCAGCTCTGAGGATGGTGCGGGCGGCCCCACGTCTCCCGGCATCAGACACTGTAGGTTCGACCCAGCGGGTGGGCCTGCTCCCCTTCTCCGTGTGCTGCAGGTCAACGGCTACGTCTATTCAGGCGGCACCGGGCAGCAAGTCGGCCCCCCGGGCAGCCTGGGTGTGGATGGGACCAGCGGCTCCATCCTCTATGTCACCAGTGCAGGTGCCCACTACGTCCTCATCCCCTGCGGTACGTGGCATCCGCTGCCCCAGGGCAGCCTCCCTCGTGGGCCTGCTGGCACCTGGGAGGAAGCAGGTGTGGGGCTAGTGGCTCCCGCTCTTGTTCCAGGGACTCGAAGTCATCGCCCGCTGACAGGTGACGCAAGGCTCTTCTTTGTTCACAGGCACCTCCCTCTGCAGCCACTCAGTGAAGGGCCTGTATGAGAAGGCCACCGGGAGGGACAGCTCGCTCAAGAGCGACCCCCTCTGGGAGGGCAGGCTCAACGCCACCTCCCACAGGCTGCAGGAGCACAGGTCGGGGGTGTGGGGGCCTGTGCACGGGGCCCTGGGCACAAGGAGGAGCCGTAGGGCAGGCACAGGGCCCTTACTTTGTGTCAGGTGTCTGAGGTCGTCCTGGGCTCAGACTCAGTAAACCGGCAAACAGAAGACGAATAAAAACGGGGGAGAAGATGCCCTCCCCTGCCCCGGGCTCACTGGTCCCTGCATCCAGTGAGGGCCTTCCTTTTAGTTTGAAACTGGAGAAGTAAGAAAGATGAGGCTGAGCCCTGGGAGCCTGAGGGAAACAACCCGGCAGGCAGCGCTGGGGAGGGTCCCGTCCCCAACCCTACCCGGGGCCCTATCCCGTCCCTCCTGCCCGTGTAGCTCAGGAGCTGTCCGCTACCTGATGAACGTTCCGGGGAAGGTGGGTGAGGACCTGCTTCTCGTGAGTTCCGAGGCCTGCGTGCTGCTGGACGGGCAGGAGCTGGTGCCCAGGTGGACCCTCGGTGCAGCCCAGGTCCTGAGGTATGGGGTCCTTCTCCAGGGAGCTGGGTACCCCAGCGTGTCCCCCCACCCCCACCCCTGGCGGCCCTGGGGACAAGGCCTGTATGCTTCTGCCAGAGGCCACTGCCTGTCACCTGGTGCCACCCTGCCCTGGGGGAGGGCAGTGAGACCCCTGGCGTCAAAGCTCCGGCCGGTGCAGGTGCAGCCGCAGCCTATCCCAGGTATCTCCTTCAGAGGCCCGTGTGAGCCCTCCTTCCCTCTCCTTCCAGAAAACCCATCCTCGGCTACTACAAACCCGACATCCCGGCCATGGTCATTGAGAACGGGACCGGCTCCGAGAGACAGGTTGCGGCACTTGCTCCTGGGTCCCACCTTTGCCCGTAGCTGAGGGAAGCTGGTCTGAGCCGTAGGCTGAGCGGGGACCAGAGGCTTCGGTGAGCCGCCCTCTGGGACACAACCCTGTGCTGCCCCTCCCTCTGCAGATCCTGCTCCTGGACCTCAGCTCCGGGGCTGTCCTGTGGAGCCAGGCTCTCCCAGGCCTCCCCAGGGACCCGCAGTCCGCCAGCCTTCCCACCGCAGACCACCGCTCCGCCTTCTTCTTCTGGGGCCTCCACGAGCTGGCTGGTGCCAACCAGACGGTACAGTCTTGGGTCCTGGTTTGTGGCATGGGGTGGAGCCGGTGGCTGGGTGAGTGCAGATAGATAGAAGCCACGGAGGGGAGGGTGGGCAGGGCAAGGAGGTCCGGGCTTTCTGGGAGGAAGTGGGTGCAAGGGGCGGCAGCTGGAAGACAACCGAGAAGGGTCAGGGTCAGGTGGGGAAGGGGGGCGGGAGGTGGGTGTTCTGTGGGACGCCGGTGGCCACAGCTCTGGGTGTGGTCCCAGTCAGGAGCGTCCGGGAGGGTCAGCCTCATGCCCCCGCCGCGCTCCCTGCAGGAGCCCGGAGCTGCCGGGCACCGCCTGTACATGTTCCACCCCACGCAGCCCAGAGTCCTGCTGGAACTGGCCAACATCTCCACCCCCATTGTCACCTTCCAGGGTGAGTGCGCCCCGCATGGGCCCGGGCCGCCAGCCATGGGAGGCCTGTGCTGGCCGGTCCCGGGACCTGATGGCCATGTCCCCACAGCGGTTCTGCTTGAGCCGAGCCGCCACGCTGCCTACATTCTCCTGACGGGCCCGGCCAGCCCGGATCCACCCGGCCTGGTCTCCGTGGCCAAACACAAGGTGCGGGACCTCATCCCGAGCAGCAAGGTAGTCCGTCTGGCTGAGGGTGGCCCCGACAGTGACCAGGCCGTCAGGGACCGGTTCTTTCGCCTACGGTACCGGAACGAGGCCTAGACGTGGTTTGGCCAGAGCCCGAAGCAGAGGCGGCTGCTATAGTTTCACATCCTGGGAAATCAGCCCTTCACTGGCTCGGTCTGCACGCCGACTCCTGACCTGGTGACCTGGCAACGCTCTCCACTGGGCCCGTTACCCCAGGGACGTGCCGGGGCCTCTCCCCTCTCCCGCCAGCATGCCAGGTCCTCACTCAGGTCCCCACTCCGAGCCCCCCCCGGGTCTCCCTGGGCAGAGCCCGTGCTGGCAGCAGCTCACCCTCACTCCATGCCTGGCCAGAGCCTCGGCTGCAGAATCCCCTCCCTCTTTCCGTCTGAGCCTTGCCTTCTCTGTATTGTCTCCCTGGGGTCGTGGAGCTCAGAGGGTGGTGGGCCCTGGGGTGGCTTGAGGCAGGCCCACACCCCAGTGTGGTTGGTGGTAACTCGCCCTGGAGAGCCCATGACAGGGCCCATGAGGAATGGGTCCTGGGAGGATGTGACGGATGGGCTGCCTGGAGTTGTGAGTGTCCCTAGGACCTGGCCCCAGGATGCGCCCTGGGGTCAGCGTGCACCCCTGGGTACACACTGGAGCTCCTTGTCCCTCAGGGATCCCTGCACCCCTGGGTGTGGCCAGCGGCCCCTCCTTCCTGGTGCTTGGACACCCCCCCATAGCTGGTGTCACCTGATGCAAGACTCACCTCTGTGCCTTGGTCACCCCAGACCCGCCTGGTGCTGTGGGACTCAGCCGTGCCCGGACAAAAGCAAGCAGCCTGATGACCCTGGGTACCTCGGGAAGAAATCAGAATAAACACTGGTTTTGCACTGTCTGGAAAGCCCTGTGTGTGCCTGTGTTTGTCTGCTGGATCAGTGGGAAAGGCTGCTGGGGAGGTGAGGCCAGCACCCACACCACCCAATCAGAGACTGGGAGCGTCCAGCACGGCCTCCAAGTGCATCTCAGGTCTGTGGTTCCCGCCCTGCTCACCCACAGCAGGCTAGGAACCCAGCCTGTGGGCATTCTCCCACCCGGGACAGGCAGGGGGTCCCCCAGCACCTGTGTCCTCTAGGGCTGAGCTCTGGTAGCCGCCCAGGCAGGAGGAGCCCAGGCAGGGGGCTTCAGTGAGACGAAGGTTTGGGTTACCAAAGTGATGGGGGCTGTTGTGGAGAATCCTGCAGGAATTTCCTGAAGGCGCTTACGTGTGACAAGCCTGCTTCCAGAACCAGGTCTGTTTCTTCTTGTGCAGGCCTGGGAGGCAACGACAAGGCTGAGGTTGAGGGGTTGGATTCCCTGTCCCTGTGAGAAGCCACCTGGGCCCAAGGGCCCAGGTCTGGGTCCACAGCAGAGGAGGGAGGAGCTGGCTCTAGGCAGGGACCAGCCTTCAGGTTCCAGGACGATGTGCAGGAGTTCGGGGTCTGGGCCGCCCCGGAGACACCCTCACCAGTGCACCCTGGACTTGTAAATAAAGCCCACACTGTGCTCCGTGTCACTGTGATGTCTTAGGGCACAGCTGACCCTGGAGAGGCTGGGTTCAACACCAGACAGCCCCCTGGACTCTGTGCTCACTCTCCCCTGGAGGACTCGGGCATCCATGTGCCGCCAGAGCACAAGCTCCCCACTGTCTCCCCAAGTCTGCAGCCTGAGCCCAGCCCCAGGCCTACAGACCCCACACAAGGGATCCTCCACCCACTGCCTCTGACACCTGAACTTCCCATTGTCCTTCACCACCTCCCTCACCAGTGCATGCCTCACCCACACGCCACACGTGCATGCACACCCACCACAAGCACACCCACCACGTGTGCACCCACCACGATTTGGACCACAGCAGGACAGGCTCAGAGTGAGGACCCAAAGGTCTTTTATTTCTGGGCTGGGAGTGGGAGGGTGTGGGCAGCCCTGAGGGAGGGGTGGCGCTGCCCAGCTGAGCCAGTCTGGCTGCACTCCCAGAGGAGCAGCTGAGTCTCAGGGGGCCCTCGGAGTGGGGGCTCCCTGGTGTCTTTCCCTAGAGGCTCTGCCGCCCTGGCTGTGAACCAGGGCTGGCTGTTGGAGGAGCAACGATGCTGGAGCCATCTCTGTACAACACCGGGGAGAAGCCACGGGCCTCGGGTGGCCACGGAGGCGGAGAGGCCACGGCCCAGGGGGAGCAGCACCTCCCCCTGCACGCCCACGCCCCCTGCTGGCGGCCACCTGACTATGAATCTTGCCCTGGGAGTCACCAGCCGGGTGGGAACCGGCGTAGAATGCCAGGTGTGCTGCCATCTTGTCTCAGTCCAGGGCACCCTTGCCCTGGGAATCAGCACCCGAACAGTCCCTTCTGGGGGAGGGTGTGACAAGGGAAAAGGTGGAAGCCAGAGAGGTCGGTGCCCCCGTAAGGCCGGGCGCTTGGGGCCCGAGGAGACTCCCGTGCCGGGGAGTCTCAGTGGCTGCAAGGACCCTGGGCAAGAGGAGTTGATGAGGGCAAGATGGCCCCATTCTGCCCCTGCCCAGGCCCACCTAGGCCTCCCCGTCACCACCCGAGGGCTCCCTGGAGGCGGAGGCAGAGGCAGGAAGGAGAGCAGGGCTGGGGCTGGAATGGCGCGGCTTCCGCATGAACGGGAACACCCTGTGGAGAAGAAGGGGCCTGAGCGCAGGGCGCCACCCCCGGCATCCCACCTGCCTCCCTGGGCACCACCTGGCTGACCGTCGCTTGGTCTCCGGGGGCACCACGGCCTCCGCCAGCAGGTCTTTGTACAAATCCGACTTCAGGAACCTCGGGTAGGAGTCCTGCAACAGACAGCATCTAGACCTGACCCCTTCCCACTCCTGGTCTCAGCCAGCACTGCCCAGGCTCCTCCAAGGGCGGGGCCCACAGTGGACTGGGCTGGAGCAGCCTCCCCAGACCAGCCCAGACCGGGTCGGACTCAGGGAGACTGGCCCCCAACCACGCAGGAGCCCGGTGCCCACATGGGGAGTGAACGTGGCGCCTCCTGCGACAGGGAACCGGTGTCACTGGTTCTTGCAGACCCACAGAGTGAGGCTGGGCACGTGGAGCGGGACAAAGTCACGATCGACAAAAACCACGGGATTCAATAAAGAGGGACAGGAATCTACAAACCCGGGTGTTATATTTCTAAAAGAAAAATACACATTTTAAATTGTTAGCTTTTGGTGGAGGGGCAGGGGTATAAACGAGATTTAGTTGAATGTACTTTGTAGATTGGATTTTGAAACTGTGTAGATATTTTAAGTAATTATAAAATAAGCAACCCCCAAACACTGAAGGGGGACAGTGAAGCTGGGCGTCCAGCGGGCGACACCACCCTAGCCACACGTAACCGAGTGTCCAAGGGGCGTCTGAGGGGCGTCTGAGGGGCTGTGGACAAAGGACCGAAAAAACAAACAGTAAACGACTCTCAGTCACTGTGAATGGTAGTGTCGTGCTGCTCAGTTGAGCTACTGAGTGAATCTCGAGAAAAAGCAAGTGAGTGATTATGTTGGCACCACTGAAAACCCAGGTTTTCAGTAGGGGAATGAGGAGCGAGAGACAGAGGCCAAAGAGGTTAAGGAAACTCTGTAATCCTGATTCCGAATTAGAAGTATCAGTATGAACTCCTGGTATGTTTTAGTTAAAACACCTATTTCCTGATTCTGTCCACTGAATGTCCTGGGAACCATGACCACCCCTGACGCTATGACGGGTCTGATGTGCAGGTCATGGTTTCTGAACACCACCCCCGAGGGAGGGCTGAGGGCCCGAGGAATGACTGGCTCTAGGTCTGGAGTAGGACGGCCCCTTAGAAAGCTAGGAAGCACCATAGATTTCGGACACGTCACAGGACTCGAGCAATCAGCCGGAGAGGGGGACCTCTGCACGTCCCATGAGACAAGGACTGAAAGGGATTGAAACCCATCAAGTATGGTCAAAACGTGAATTTACAATGGTATTAAAAGCATCCCAACCTCACTGACTACCCTTGGCAGATACCAGGGGTCCAACTGCTTATTTTGAAAAGTGGTAATTAAAGAAGGAATCAAGGGACTTCCCTGGTGGTCCAGTGGTAAAGAATCTGCCTTCCAATGCAGGGGACGCAAGTTTGATCCCTGGTCAAGAAACTAGGATCCCACAGGCAGCAGGGCATCTAAGCCCATGTGCCACAACTCCAGAGCCCATGCGCTCTGGAACCCGAACGCCACAACTAGAGAAGAGAAAACCCACACGCCACAACTAGAGAGAAGCCCGCGTGCCACAACGAAGACCCGATGCAGCCAAAAAAATTAAGAAAATAAATATTTTTTAAAAATTATGTTTAGGACTTCCCTGGTAGTGGTTAAGAGTTCACCTGCCAACGCAGGGGACACGGGTTCAACCGCTGGTCTGGGAAAATCCCACATGCCGCGGAGCAACTAAGCCCACGTGCCACAACTACTGAAGTCCGCGCGCCTAGAGCCCATGCTCCGCAACAAGATAAACCACAGCAATGAGAAGCCCGTGCACCGCAACGAAGAGTAGCCCCTGCCCACCGCAACTAGAGAAAGCCCGTACACAGCAGCAACAGACCCCAATGCAGCCATAAATAAATAAATAAATAAATAAATAAATAAGTTTAGAGGAGGAATCAAGCCTTGGTCCTGCCTTTCCTCTATGATCGGTACCACTGGGCCAGCAACGAGCAGAGAGAGGAGGCATCAGAACAGGGAGGCAGTGATGGGTTAGAACATCCCACACCCTCATGAAATCATGGAACTGGGCCAGACTGTCAAGGCTGCTTTCACCACAAGAGAGAGAGAGCTGGACTGACATCCCTCCTGAGTGGAGAACACATCGGACACCACCTCTGAAGTAACTATTCCCAACCAAACCGAACCACCAACAACAAAACTGAAAACAATCTGATCAAGGAACACAGTGTCCACAGAAGCTGGAGAAAGGAGGACGGATTCTCCCCTGGAGGCTCCAGAAGAAACCAGCCTGCTCTCACCCTGATCTCAGCCCCGAGACCCCATCAGGCTTCTACCTCCACAGCACAGAGAATAAGCAGCAGCGGGAAACTAGCCTGAGGTCACGTGGGGAAGGGGACGCGACTGGCCACTCGAGGGCATTGAGTAAATACTGTTGGTGTTTCGGGTGTGATGCTGGCCTCTGCAGCCACGTTGAAAGGGAAGCGGTGGCTGTGTCCTTAAAGGGAACTTCCTGCAATACCTACAGGCAGGAAGTTTGGAAATGGCTTTAAAGTCGGGGTGGGGTGGGGTATGGTAGGCCACTGGACAGGATGGACTGTGAGTCCGGATAGGCCCCGAGCCGACAGTTTGTGAAGGTGGGCTGTAGGTACGTGGGGATTCGTCATTTACTTTTTGTTCATATTT
Source organism: Hyperoodon ampullatus (assembly GCF_949752795.1). Taxonomy (NCBI): domain Eukaryota; kingdom Metazoa; phylum Chordata; class Mammalia; order Artiodactyla; family Ziphiidae; genus Hyperoodon; species Hyperoodon ampullatus. Next base: position 21,842,987 of record NC_136927.1, read on the forward strand.
GACCTTTTCCACGTTAGAACACTTTACAACCACGGCTGGACAAGCCCTGCAGCTGCCCTGAGCTTCGGTTTGCTGCTCTGTAAAGCGCGGTGTGAGCTGCGGGACTAAGCTGGCAGGAGCCGCAGGGAGCGGGTGCGGACCAGCCTCTGAGCTGTGGCCACTGAAGCCACCTGACACCGGCTTGGCGGGGGGGCGGCGAGGGAGGAGGCGCCCACCTTCTTCATCAGCATGTAGATGTGCAGCTGGGCGTCGTCCAGCACATGGCGGTGCGGCCGGCCCAGGCCCACCAGCGTCCGCTCCATCGTCCGGCTGTCGATGTTGACCCAGCGGGCAGCACCGGGGGCCAGGAACTGCCTGGCATGGGAGAGGGGAGCCCCGGTGGGTCTGGGCCATTCGGGCTGCCCGCTGCCCGCCCCCCGCCCCACCCTGCGGCACTCACTGGTACACGGCGTCCACCAGGGCGGGGACCTGGGCCTGCCCTCCGTGGCGCAGCTCCTCACAGGCCTCCCAGAAGCTGAGGTTCTCGGCTGGGGGTCCGGGCACCGGGTCAGGCCCACCCCAGGCTGGTGGAAACCTGGGGTGGGGGGGCTCGAGCAGGGAGCAGGGGAGGGGGCTTCTCACCACTGAACTCTTTCCTGAGAAAGTCCGTGAAATGGGCCCGTCCCACAGGGTCTTCCAAGAGTTCCCGGAAGCTGAAGGCCCACTGCTCCACACGGAGCCTTGTGGGCACGGCCGCGCTGGGGGAAGGGCGGGTGGGTCAGGAGCACGAGGAAGGCAGGGGCACACCTGCAGCTCCTGGCCCACTCCGGGCTCACCTGGGTGCATTCATGGCCCAGTAGGTATCGTTGTCTGTGACCCAGGGGTTGCTGGGCAGGCAACCCGACATGATGGGGTCGTGCGGCCCACGCTGGCTGCTAAATTTCAGGTACCTGGGGGTGGAGGGTGGTGCCAGGGCCAGTGCAGGGAGGGCGCTAGAGGAAGGGTTTGGGCTCTGGGCTGGGGGTCTCCAGCCACCACCCCCATCCCACTCACGCCTCAAGGCAGACGGAGGACTTCACCCGGGCCCTGCCCAGTGCCTTTCGTAAGCACTCGACCTAGGATGGGAGACCTGTGACGGGCGCCGGGGCTGGGAGCCACCAGCCCACCCTTACCCTCCCTTCTGCCCCCAGGACCTACCTCCCGCCTGTAGAAGTCCACGGTCTTGGTCTGGAAGGGGCCGGTGGGCTGCAGTTAGAAGGCAGGTCCCTATAGGGACTGACATCCCACCCCTGCCCTGCCCTCCGGAGCCCTGGCCTCTAATGCAGGGGTCTGACTTTCCAGGACGCCTCCTGGGGCCTCAAGTCTGGACATTTTGGGGTGTTCACCAAGCCTTCAGGTGCTCAAAGTTGCCTTGAGTTTCCCCAACTGTCACTATTTCATGTTTTCAAATGTACTGAAAGGAGGGGAGGACAGCCAGCACCCTCAGGATGCCTGTGATGCCAACCTTTCCTCTCAGCTATCTTTGCGTGACTTTGATGGAAATCACAAACCTATGACCGTGAACTATGATTTTGAAGTCAGGAAGGTGTTTTCTCAGAAAAGTACTAGATGACTCTGCTCTATGTTTTGGGTGTCGTGGGATCTGACCGAGGACTCTGCTGCTACAAAGTTCGGACATGTGTCCTGGTCAATTCCATCCAGTTTGGAGGCTTTGGAGGCACATGGTTCATTCGGCCCTGGTTGCTCGGGCCCGTGGCCCTGCTCGCCACCCCTCCAAGTCCCCACAGACCCTGATGCTGCCCTGGCCTGGGGGAAGAAACCCCCTCCCCCCATAGGGTCTACTGTACTTACTTGCACCGAGGGCAGCAGGTGGGAGGTGAGAGAGAGCAAGAGTTAGCAGGGGGCTGGGAGTCGGGGCAGTGAGCCGGGGAGCAAAGCAGGAGACTTGGAGTGACTGAATCATGGGACATTTGGATGGACAAGTGGACAGGTGGGTGGGCAGCCCCCAAGCAGTCCCCTAGTGGTGGAGCGGGGGGGTAAAGGGGCAGGGGGGGAGGTGGAGGGGTTAAGGGAGGTGGGGGCACATGGAGCGGAGGGTACTGTGCAGGGGTGGGGAGTGGCTGGGTGTGTGTGCACGCAGGGTCCTCACCATCTGCACTCGCCCAGCAGTGCAGGAATCCCGCTCTGGACCTTGCTCCAGCACGCTGGGGACCCCAGGCTGCAGAGGGGGGATGAGATGAAGCGGGGGCACAGCTCAGGCAGGCTGCTGAGACCCTCCTAACCCCATGCACTGAAGCTCTGCACCCATGTCAGGCCCTAATGTGGAAACACGCTCAGGGGAACTCGGGACCTGTATGCTCTCTGCTCATCCCCACCCCAGGGCACCCTCCCTGTCTAGCCCACCCTGGTCCCCTCTCCAGCCCCTCACCCAGCTCCTGGCTCCTAAAGCAAAGTCTGTGACCTGCCCTCAAGCCCCCCGTTCTTCCTCGCCTCAGCCAAACTCACCTCCGAGCTCCTGGCTGCTCAGGCCAGAATCCCAGCCCTACCTGACAGCCCCTCTGGCCGCACCTCGTCCTGACCATCCCGTCCCCAGACACACATGCCTCACCGGAGGCCACGGGCGCCATTACTGGTCTCTCCACAGGACCACCGCCGGCCCTCAGCCCACTGCTCAGCCTTGGCCACGCCCACTCCACCCTCAACGCCGGAGACCCCGTGACCCTCAGGTGGAAGATTAAGGGTCATTTTCCCAGAGACACTACCCACACCTGATGAGGTAATCAGGCCCCTGGGTGCCTCTCTTTTTTTTTTCATGGAGTTTTTTCCCTCGGAGCTTCTATTCATGGTCTGCTGCGATTGCCCCTCACAGCACACATCTGTGTCTACTGGTCTCTCCACTGCCCCACACAGTAGGGGGACCTCAACCCACCTGCCAGGCCCACGGATCTGGGTAAGGCCTGACCCCAGAAGCTCTTGGCCTGTGACCTCAGTCCCTCATGCTGCAGCTAAGCCTGCCCTCACTCACCTCCCCCCACCCCAAGGGCCTTCAGGTGCTCTCACTCACCCCCCCACCCCACCCAGGGCCTTCAGGTGCCCACATTCTGCTTCCTTAGACCCAGAGAGAAGCTGCTGTGTCCTAGTCTGTGGGTGGGGGCAACTCAGGCCTGGCCTTGTGACCTTTGGGTCCTCATGAACCACAGAAACAGAACTTCCTGTCACCTGACAGGATCCCTAAAAGCACGTCCTTCCCAGGGGTCAGAAAGCAGGTCCTCCTCAGCGAGCACCTGAGGAGGCACACTGACCGCTAGCAGGACTCCGCTGCTGTCCAAGGACCACCCCCCACAAGGGGCTCACCGGGGGCCTGTTCACCAGCCAGTACGTCTGCTCCTGGCATGCGATGACCAGCCTGTCCCCCTTCCTGCGCTGCTTAGCTGCCCTGGGGGGGGTAGGCAGAGCTGGGGGGACACTGTGCCCACCACCCCACCCCCCACTTCAGGCCGAGGCCTGGGCAGGCAGCCAAGCCTGGGCGCACTGTTTCTGGTCCCAGGGCTGCCAGTGCCCGGGCCGGGGGCGTGCGGGGCACGCAGGGCGTGGTCTCACCACAGCTGCTCTCTTGCCTGCATCACTACCAGGTCCCACGTGTGGCTAATCTTCCTGTGCAGCTGGTCGTAGTGCTCCTGCGGAGTGGTGAGGTCTCCAGTGGGAAACTCCCTCTGGTGCCCAGCTCTGGGGTGTGGACCCCCCACCTCCCCTCTGAGACCACCTAGGGTGTTTGTGCTTGTGTATCCACATCACCCTGGGGTCTGGGCTGTGTGCTCTAGGGCCACAAGTAGGGGACTGGGCTCCTCTGGCTGGATTCAGCCTGGGAGGGGTGGGGAGGGTGTCCCACCTTTTCGTGGTCAACCAGGCGCCCCCGCTTTCGGATGTTCTTCTTGGCCAGGTAGATGGCTGGAAGGACAGGGCACAGGTTGCAGAGGAGCAATGTCAGCTCCCCCTCCCCTGTGGCACCACACCTGCAGCCACCAGTCCTGGGAGTTTGTCCCCGGCTGGTCCACCCCTCCTCACTCACCATAGTCCAGCTCAGCGGCTGGCCACAGGGTGCTCATCCAGAAATAGGGCGTCTGGTGTGGAGCAAGGACAAAGGTATCTGTGACCTTCTGGGCCTTCCCCGCCCCAAGAGTCATCCCCACCCTCTCAGCTCCCTTGGGAAGAGACTGGGCTGGCTGGGGGGGTATCTTCCCACTGCCCCAAGGCTCAGCTGACCATCCACCATTCCCTCCACCTGGACCGAGCTGCACTTGGTTCACTGACTCTGGGCTCCCTGCCCAGGCCCAGGAGGTAGTTGTAGCGCTGGGGGGGTGGGGACTGAGGGCAGGACCTGCCGGGGTCCCTGGTGTGGCCACGGAGGGCAGGAGGGGGTGCTCCATCATGACTGAGGACGCACACTGAGGTGCAGGGATCCTGTCCTTAGGCCCCTTCTTCAGGGCTGGGGCCTAAGGACCCCGGGTAAGCTGGTGGAGTCCTCTGCAGGTACTATGCCTTATGGGGCCCTGCTAAAGGTTAAAGTTCCCTCCCCTTAACTTGGTCTTTCTGTCACAGGGACGCTTCCAGTCCAGGCCTTTTGGGGAGGGGGCAGTGGACCACAAGATCTGCGGTGACATCACAGGTCCTGCTCCTGCCCCAGCCCCACCCCTTCCAGGAGTACCCGCCAAGGCGCTGCCTGGTGGGACGGGTCCTACCTGCTCCCAGTTGAGCCTGACCTGGAACCTATAGGGCGTTTCATCCAGCCGGAGCTCGAGGTGGCAGGGGTCTCGCAGTGGGTATAGGTAGCCATGCCGCACTAGGAGGGTGCCCAGGTGCAGGGCCTCTGGGGAGCAAGGTGGTGAATTCTTAATGGGGGGAGCCGAGCCAGGTCCCCCAGCACAGTGGGCTTGGCCCCAGCCCTAGGCCATCAGCACAGCGACCCCAGGGCTGGGTATGGGCGCAGGAAGAGCAGCGGGCTGACCCCTTACCCTCCTCTGTGATGCAGTACTTCTGGATCAACCACTCCATGATGTCGTTGCCTGCATAGCAGAGACTGGGGTAGGGGGAGGCCGAGGCAGGGCCGGCACCCCCCTCCCCGCCCCTGCAGCACCTCACCAGTCACTGCGTGAGGAATGACGGTGACGAGCAGGCGCTGGCTCCGCATCTTCACACCCTGGTCGGGGTCCTGCATACTCACCACCATCCGCTCCATCTGGGCAAAGGAGGTTGAGGGCCTGCGGTGGCCTCCTCCCCCACCCCAGATCCAGATGCCCCGGAACAGCCCGGGATGCGCCGGATCAGTGTGCTTGAAGGAGATTAACGCTCACTGACGTGGGATTTCAGGCCGTGGCTGACCGCGGAGGCGAGGGGGGGCGCGAGCGAGCGGCGACCCCAACCCCGGGGTCTCCGCCGCCCCACCCCGTTCACACAGTGTCATCGCCCCAGACCCGCGTCCACACTCGCGCGCTCGCGTAGTGTCCACACTCGCGTGCACCCGCACTCACTCCTCTCCTGCCCCTCCCGGCCTCGCGTGTCGGGGGTGGGGGGCGGGCGGGATCCCGGCACCCACCTTGCTCAGATGCGGCCTCTGCGCGCGGGGGTGCCCGCCGTGGGACGCGGGGCCGGCGGCCATGGCTGAGGCAGGCCCAGCGGGGCGAGGGTGTCCGGCCGCCCCGCCCCGCCCCTCCCCTCCCCTCCCCTCCCCTCCCCTCCCGGGCCGCCGCCCCGCCCGCGAGTTAACCCTCGGCAGCCGCGGGGTCTGGGGTCTGGGGACGCGCGTCCGATCATCCACCTCGAGCAGGCTCCCCTCACGTCACGAGAAACCGAGGCCCGTGCCCGCGGGAGCTTGCCTGGAGCTTCGAGAGGGGCTTGGACCCACCCGGACAGCGTGGGGGGAATCAGCCTCTGCTGGGACGGCGGTGGGGGAGGCTCAGAGGTGGGGTGGGAACTCAGGGAAAGGATGGGGACTCAGAAAAGGGGAGAGGGGACTTGTGGGGAAGGAGGGCTGGGGTGGATTACAACCGTTTAGGGTCACTGTAAACCCTCCCCCATACCCACCTCCTGTGTGGCGCCCCAGGATGTGGGCGACCAGCGGTGCAGGGGCTGTAAGGTCTGGGTGAGGGGTCGAACTGGCCTAGGAGTGTGTCCCTGCAACTGTGACACTGTCCCTGACGCATGCAGATGCTACCGGGCTGGTATGACACTGCATGGCTGCGTAGGTGTGCTGGGCGGGGGCCCTTGAGGCCTGGGAGAATATGGCAGGCAGCTCACTTCCCCTCTGCTGCACTGATGATGCCTGGGGCACCAGTTGGGGAACAGACAGAGACCCCACCCGGGTTACCCCGAAACTGTGGGAGACTGTGGGAGGGGTCTTTACTGGGAGAGAAGATCTCAACACCTGCCCCCCAAGATTCGTGGGCAGCCTCTGGGCTCAGGGCCCAGCCTGGCCATTTCTCTCCCTCCTCCAACAGCTTGGCCACCCACACCCCTTTTGTTGGGGACATTTTAAAGTGGTGCAAACATGTCTATTTCTGATTTTTAGGTGCTTGGGGCAGGGCAGGATGTCGGGGTTAGCCTTTGGCCAGAGCCTCCAACATGGCCATCTGAACCCATTTCCACTGCAGGCAAAGCCATGTCCAGGCTGAGCTGGGGCAGGGGTACTGGAGGGGTGTTCTACCCTTCCCAGGTGCCATTCTCCCTTACATGCCAGTGAAATTCTCTCACCCAGCCCCACCCACACAGGTGGGGTCAGGCTGGCCCCAGGCCTGGCTGTCCTCTCTTCATGGATGGGCTTCCAGAGAGGCTGAAGGCCCCCAGAGGCCAGAGCTGTCCCCAGCCTGGGGACAAGTGGCTTCCCTGACCACCCCAGGGAAGGGGCAGCAGGATGTGACCCTAGAAGGGCTGGGCTCCGGCTGGGGAGACCCTGCCTTGGAAAGACTGTGGGCAGGTGCGGCTCCAAGGGGGACAGTCCCCACCCTAGCACACGTGCCGTCACCACCCACGGCCTGCTGGCCTCCTTCTCAGATAGGGGGCTCCTTTGGGCCAGGGCAGATCCGATTCTTGGGTGTCCTCAGAAATGGGGTGCGGAGGGGTGTAAGGAAGCAGGGGAGCTCTAGCTGGTGTTCTGCCTGCTCCTCCACTTCGACCCAGCTGTCCCCAGCCTCAGGAGCTCACCCCCGCCCCGCTGACCCCCATCTACCTGTCACAAGGTCTGTTTAGGCATCAAGACCAGAGGCCCCTTCTGTGCGCCCCTCTCAGCACTCCACCACCCCGTTCTGTTTCAGATCAGTGTCCTTTTCTCCCCAAGGATGGGGGCCTCTGAGCATAGAGCATGCAAAGACCCCTCCACCCCCCGCCACGCTCACACAGCCCAGTCAATAAACACTGGAATAATGGCTGTGTCTCCAGACTGCACCTCACTGTGTGTGTGGACACTGGCCCCTCCGTGCTGATGCCTGTGAACCTCTGGGGTGCGGGGCCAGGAGGCTGTGCAGACACACACAGCATCCCCCACCCCCCAAGGCTGGGCAGACTCTAGGAGTCCCCTCTGCCCAGACATAAATAAGCTCCAGCGGGGGTGGGAGTAGGGGGAGGGGAGGGACTGTCGGGCCCCAGGTGCGGCCTGCGCTGCCTGCAGGTAACGAGAGCCTGGGGACTTGTGGAGGGGGGACGCACCTGCTCCACTCGCGCCCCAAGTCCCACCAGCCCCGCCCAGAGGGCTTCCCCGGAGACTCCCCAGGCTCCGGGCGGCGCCGTGGGGTGGGGCAGCTCTGATGGCCAGAGCCGGGTGCAGGCGGGGCTGGATGCTGGGACCGTGACCGCGGCGGCTGTGCGGGGTCCGAGTGCGCCCGCGGCGGGGACGACCGGGTGCCGGCGCCAAGCGGGCGACACGCGCGTCTCTGCGGGGCTGCGCGGGGTCCGCGGAGCGGCTGGGGGCGCGCGGCGCGGGCGCGGCGCTGGGCGCGGGGGGCGCTCCCGGCCGGGATGAGCTCACCGCAGTCGCGCCGGGGCTGAGCGCCGAGCCGGGCGGCGGCGGGGCGGGCGGCGGCTCCTCGGCGGCTCGGCGGCGGGGCCGGGCCGCGGGCCACCATGCTGGGCCTGGACGCGTGTGAGCTGGGGGCGCAGCTGCTGGAGCTGCTCCGGCTGGCGCTGTGCGCCCGAGGTGAGCGGGCCTGGCTAGGGCCAGGGCGGCCACGTGGGCGGGGGGCTCAGCCCGGGGCGCGGCGGCTTCTCCCCCGCGGAAACTTTGGGGGCGCTCGTGGGGACCTCGCGGCGGGGTCCCCCGGCAGGGCTCTGACAGGGGTGGGGGGCTTCGTCCGGGCCAGACACTCATGGGGCAAGGGGTCAAGAGTGGGCGGGTCTGTTTGTGAAGCCAGGGTGGCAGGGGGGCCCTCTCCCCGTGGGAACCTGCCCCTGAGGTCCCATCTCCCTTGGGTGGGGCTGGGGCTCCTTCAGGGAGGGTGTGGATCCCGGGAAAGACTGGAGCGCAGTGGGCAGGAACTCGGAAAGACCCTGCCCCAAGGCACCATGGGAGCTTCCCCTAGGACTGTGGGAAGGGCTCAGAAAGACCCCTGCGTTAAGGCGCCGGGGAAGGGGCTTAGCTGACTGGGTCTGGAGGCACCTGGGGAGGTGGCCTCAGAGCGTAAGTTGAGGGGTTTAGAGAGAACCACCCCTACCCTTCAGGAGCATTATGGAGAGGAACTCCCAAGACTGTGGGGAGGCATTCAGGGAACGCAGTCCCTGAGCAGGGTGGTGGGGACGCTGAGAGGTGTCCGAGAGCCTTATGGGAATATGGGAAGAGGCCTAGGGCACTGGGGACCCTGGAGAGCAGCGAAAAGGCAGAGCCTCTGCTCTAGAGAAGACCTCAGTGGTCACCACTCTGTAGTGGTGGACCCTATCCCTTGGGGCTGTTCCCCATTTGGGGTCTTCCTTCCCCCTACAGTCAGGGAGGGGCCTGGGATGAATGGGTGGGGCAGAAGGATGCAGCTGGAGCCTCCAGGGATCACCTGCCTCCATCTCTTGGGAGCCTTCTCCACTCCCCAGGCCCTTCCGTAAGAGGCTGGGTTTGGGCACTGCTCTGCATCTTCTCGGCCCACCCCTATCCCAGAGCTCTCACCGGACTCCTGTTAAGTTTGGGCAGCGGGAGGTCCAGCTGGCCAGACGGCAGGCTCCAGCAAATACCAGGTCAGCTGGCAGCAGCTGCTCACACACCCTCCCCGACCCCCAGTCCTCCTGACCGACAAGGAGAAGGGGCAGCTGCCTCCAGATGAGGTGCTGGATGAGGCCGTGCCGGAGTACCGGGCCCCAGGGAGGAAGAGCCTCCTGGAGATCCAGCAGCTGGACCCGGACGACGAGAGCCTGGTCAATTACAAGCGGGCGCTGCTGGGGCCTGAGCCGCCTGCCGTGGGTATGCCCACGCCCTGGGCTGGGGTGGGGAGGGTGGGTTAGGGTTAGGGCACCTGTACACTTCTGGTTTCTCTTCAGACCCAAGCCTGCCCAACGTGCAGGTGACCAGCCTGACACTGATGTCTGAGCAGGCCCCAGGGCCCATCACCATGGACCTCACAGGTAACTCCCAGGATGCCTGGTGCGACCCTGAGCCCCAGGCAGGGACCTCACAGGTAACCCTCTCCGCAAAATACAAACTGATCTTTGGGGTAGAGACCTGGGCTCGTTGCCATGGACCTCTTAGGACCCCCCCATGCCCAATCCCAAGTACTCAGACCTAGACCTCACAGGTACAGGCCCCCCATGGGGGCTCCTGGGGCAGGGTCTCAGCCATCCCAGGAGTTCACACTTAGCTGCACTTTCCCTAACAGGGGAGTTGGCTGCGCTGAAAAACCGGGTGTTTGTCCTGAAGGAGGGTGTTGATTACAAAGTGAAGATTACCTTCAAGGTGAGGGAGCTGTCACGGGGGACACCAGCCACCCACAGGCCCAGCCCCCCAGGTTCCCCCTAACACCCTCTGTCCCTCAGGTCAATAAGGAGATCGTCAGTGGCCTCAAGTGTCTGCATCACACCTACCGCCAGGGCCTGCGAGGTGAGGGCTGCGTGGAGGGGGCAGCCCAGGGGGAAGGCTCGGGGTGGGGGCCAGTGGGACAGAGGGCGGCCCCTGACACCCTCGCCCTCCCCCAGTGGACAAAGCCGTCTACATGGTGGGCAGCTATGGCCCGAGCGCCCAGGAGTACGAGTTTGTGACTCCGTTGGAGGAGGCGCCCCGGGGAGTGCTGGTGCGGGGTGCCTACGTGGTCACGTCCTTCTTCACCGATGACGACAGGACCCCCCACCTGTCCTGGGAGTGGGGCCTCCACATCTGCCAGGACTGGGAGAGCTGAGCGCCCCCTGTCCCAGGGCTGTGTTCCCACTTGCGATCCTGGTCTCCCCCACCTCTGTCAGTCGCTGCAAGGGACCCCTGACCGTTCCCCGGCCCCCTCAGTGGCCAGACCCCCCTGCCCTCTGTCCTGTCCCGGGATGCCCCCTCCCCAGGCCTGGCACTGTGCCCTGAACAGTCCTATTAAACGTTGCTCTGTCTCGGTGCCCTCGGTGTCGCCTGTCTGCCTCCCCACCCCCGGGGTGGGGGGGCCTCCCAGCCTTATCTTCCCTGCAACCAGGCCTGTGTGCCACGTGGCAGCAGCTGCTTGGCCCCCCACCCCCTTATCTGCCCCCGCCCCATGGGCCCCGGCACCGCCATGGACGGCCGGCTCCTGCCAGCGCTGCTGCTGCTGCTCGGGGCCTCAGGCCTGTGGGGACAGGGGCCAGGGCCCGAGGGTCCCTTGGAGGAGCCCCCTGAGGAGGAGCCCCCCAAGAAGGAGCCCCCGGAGGAGGATGGGATCTTGGTGCTGAGCCGGCAGACCCTTGGCCTGGCCTTGCGGGAGCACCCTGCCCTGCTGGTGGAGTTCTGTGAGTGCTTGGGGCCGGTGGGGCTGGGAGATCCGCAGGGGCCACCTGGGGGGTTCTACCCCCCCATGCCAGGGCCACTCGCCCCCACCGTGCTCCTGGAGCTCTGTCAGAAGATACCTGAGGCACAGCCTTGGGGCTGAGCTGGGCCTGGGGGTCCAGCCTCACAGTGGTGAAGGGCACAGGTGCAGGGGAGACCCACGGTCATTGTCCTTCTACAAACTCTTCCGTAAAGGGCCAGCCAGCATTCAGGCTTGCACATTCTTCTGGGTTTTTACAAGCTTTTCACACGTGAGAGCCATTCTTAGCCGGCAGGCCTCAACAGGCAGATGGCCGGGAGCTGGCCTCAGGGGGCGGCAACGGAAAATTCCTCCTAAATTCCCTGTCAGGACAGTACTGACCACTGCCTCCCCAAGCTGGGAGCCTTGAGGAGGCTGGTCTCCGGTACTTGGGCTCCATGTGGCCAAGGCTCAGGTGGGCCCCTGATGAGGAAAGTGTGGACAGGACATGCTTGCTCCCTGCTGGGCCTGACTGGCCCCAAGGTCGGCCAGCTCTGGCCGGGCGGGAGCAGGGGCTGCGGCTGGGGCCATGGAGGCCTGGGGCACTCATGGCCCTGTCCCCCAGACGCCCCATGGTGTGGGCACTGCAAAGCACTGGCCCCTGAGTACAGCAAGGCGGCTGCCCTGCTGGCAGCAGAGTCGGCCAAAGTCAGGCTGGCTAAGGTGGACGGGCCCGCGGAGCCAGAGCTGGCCGAGGAGTTTGCGGTGACAGAGTACCCCACACTCAAGTTCTTCCGTGATGGGAACCACACGCACCCGGAGGAGTACACTGGTGCGGGGAGTGGGCATGGGCGGGTGGGCGGGTGGCAGGGCTGGCCCAGGCTGAGGGGAATCTCTGCAGGCCCCTGGGAGGCCGAGGGCATTGCTGAGTGGCTGAGGCGGCGGGTGGGGCCCAGTGCCACGAGGCTGGAGGATGAGGAGGGCGCCCAAGCGCTGATAGATGCCCGGGATGTGGTGGTCATTGGCTTCTTCCAGGTGAGCTGGTAGCACGGGGGCCGGGCCTGGGAGCAGGGTCTGTGAGGCCAGTCGGCCTCATAGGCTCGGGCCCCTTAGGACCTGCAGGACAAGGATGTGGCTACCTTCCTGGCCCTGGCCCAGGATGTCCTGGACATGAGCTTTGGCCTCACCAACCAGCCTCAGCTCTTTCAGAAGTTCGGCCTCACCAAGGACACCGTGGTCCTCTTCAAAAAGGTGGGTCACGCTCCGAGTCAGGGCGGAAGTGGGGGTCAGAGTCAGGGCGATGGCTCCTGCTGACCCACTCGGCGTTGTCCAGTATGACGAGGGGCGGGCAGACTTCCCAGTGGATGAGGAGCTGGGCCTGGACCAAGAGGATCTGTCACGCTTCCTCCTCACGCACAGCATGCACCTGGTCACGGAGTTCAACAGCCAGGTGAGTGGGGCCGGAGGGCAGGTGCGGGTGGGAGCGGCAGATGGAAGGCGAGCACGGGAGCAGCCCACGAGCGCCACTTGCCCCCACAGACGTCCCATAAGATCTTTGCAGCCAGGATCCTTAACCACTTGCTGCTGTTCGTCAACCAGACGCTGGCCCCCCACCGGGAGCTGCTGGCGGGCTTCCGGGAGGCGGCTCCCGGCTTCCGGGGGCAGGTACTGGCTCGGCCCATGGGTGGGGGGTGAGGTGGCAGTGGGGAGGTGGGGGGCCCACGCGGACTCCCTGCTGGCAGGTGCTGTTTGTGGTGGTGGACGTGGGCGCCAGCAACGACCACGTGCTCCAGTACTTCGGCCTCAAGGCCGAGGAGGCCCCCACCCTACGCTTCATCAACATTGAGACCACCAAGAAGTACATGCCTGCAGACAGGGGGCCAGTCACCGCCACCTCGGTTGCAGACTTCTGCCGCGCAGTCCTGGGTGGGGAGGTCAAGGTCCGCTGCTGGACTGCCCAGTTGGGGGGAGGGGGTGGGAGCAGCGGCTCTTGGGAGAGACCCCCAATAAAGCACCTGGCCGGTTCTCCCAGCCTTATCACTTGAGCCAGGAGGTCCCCCCCGACTGGGACCAGCGGCCAGTCAAGACCCTCGTGGGCAAGAATTTCGAGCAGGTGGCTTTTGATGAAACCAAGAACGTGTTTATCAAGTTCTGTGAGTGCAGAGGGCAGTGGGCTAGTGGGCAGCAGGGACCCTGCTGGCTGTGCTGATGTCCCCCTGTCCTAGATGCCCCGTGGAGCACCCACTGCAAAGAGATGGCCCCGGCCTGGGAGGCACTGGCTGAGAAGTACAGGGACCACGAGGACATCGTCATCGCCGAGCTGGATGCCACGGCCAACGAGCTGGAGGCCCTCCCTGTGCACGGCTTCCCCACCCTCAAGTACTTCCCGGCGGGGCCTGGTCGGAAGGTGAGGCAGGACCCCATCCTTGGTCTGGGCTCAGTCTAGGCTCTTCAGACCTCGGCTGGAGATGCGGCGTGGCCTCGGAGGGCTGGCCTTAGACCCTGGACGGTGTGTCCCCCAGACCCGCCCGTCTTTCCTCAGGTGATTGAATACAAAGGCACCAGGGACCTGGAGACCTTCTCCAAGTTTCTGGACAGCGGGGGGGAGCTGCCTGCAGAGGAGCCCACGGAGGTGCCCGGAGCCCCCTTCCCGGTGGGTGTCTCTGTCCCAAGGCTCCAGGTCTCTGGACAAGTCCTCTGGACGCGTGGCTGTGACATGGGCTGGGCTGGGCTGAGGGTGCAGCTTCCAGCTGGGTCTCTATGACTCTTTCCAGGAGATGCTAGAAAACACCACGGAGCCCAAGGACGAGCTGTAGTTGCACCGCTGTCAGCGCCCACCCGGGGAGCCGTGTCCCTTGGTGCCCATGGAAGCTGTGGGCTGTGAATAAAGAGCTCTGGTCCTGGACTGTGTGTGTGGTTCCTGAGCAAGGCAGGCCCCCTGGCCCTTGGTTTGGGCCCAATCTCAGCCTCCTGGGTCCTTCACATCTTGGATGGAAGATGGGTCCCTGGCTCAGGCCTGAGGCTCCACTGGGGCAGGAAGGGGGAGCATGGCATTGCTGCCAGCTTCAGGCCCACTCTCTCTCCCAAGCTCTGCTAGCGTTGCTCCATGGCCCCCGCTCCCCACCACAGAGGCTGGCCTGACTTCCTTTGGTGGCTGGGAGACAGGGCACACATCCCAGGAGCCAGCTGAGGGGCATTCCCACCAGCCATGTTGGACAGGTGCAGTCCACAGCCAGGCAAGATTCAAAAATGGTTTTATTTCATTATTATCCAAGTACCTTTGAAAAGATAATTGTACAAGTCAGCGCATGAAAAACGGGCTTGGGGCAGCCCCTCCCCGCTGGCCCAGGCCTGAGAAATGTACATATTTACATGGGCCCTTAGGAGGAAGGGGCCCGGGACCCGCTGAGCCCATGCTTGGGCCTCGGTGCTGACGTCACCGGGTCCACACAGTGAGGCAAGAGACAAGCTGTGTTGAAGGCACTCGGTGACATGTACAATGGACAGAGGCCCCACGGGGCCCCCTGCACCCCGGCTCTGGGACAGGCCTGACCAGGGCAGGCCATGGCGGGCGAGTCCCGGAAGGAGAAGCAGAGCCTGTGGGGTGAGCGCCGGGGGCGTCTGCGGTTAGCAGCAGGGGGCTGTGGGGGAGGGTCTCAAGGCGGCCCCATGGTGGGCTCCCTGCTGGGTGGGCTCTTGAGTGTCCTGCAGAGGAGTGGGTGGAAGCCTGTGGGACCCCAGAGGGACCCCTGCCCTCCTGGACACAGATGGACCAAAGGGGTGGCGACTGTGAGGTGGGCAGCACCCGGCCTTCCGCCAGCAGCCGCATGTCTGCCACGCTCTCGCGACCCGGCACAGGCCCTCGTGGTGCGCAGCGCGGAGGCCAGGCCCGCCCGTCAGTCCACCTTCTCCACCTTGCCGATGACCTTCTCCTCGAAGACGGGCAGCACTGCCCCATCCTCACGCACCTCCTCGAACACCACGCCGCATTCGAACTCGTCGCTCACCTTCTTGAAGTAGTATCTGCGGGCGGGAGGGGCGGTGAGGGCGGCAGCGTCCGGCAGTTTGGCAGCCGCCCCCGACACCTCCTGCAGGGCACACGAGGCGGTTCTGCCCGGTGCCTGAGTGCCAGTGCTGGACACGTGCGGTGACCACATGCAGGGTCCCTGCCCCGGCCTCTAGGTGCTGTGGGGGAGGAGTGGGTGGGCGTGGGGTTTCTGTCCTCTTCACTGTGCTAAAGCGCCTGCACTCGGCCCAGGGCCCTTCCAGTGGCCACAGCAACCCACCCAGGCAGGCCCACCGTGGGCTGACCCCAGCCGAGACCCCATGGGCCCCACCCAACCTACAGAGCCCAACGAGGAGCGTGCAGGAGCTGGTCTCAGGCCGGCAGGGCTGGGCAGCCCAGGGCAGACCTGCAGAGGATGGTTAGGAGGCTGAGACGAGGCCGACTGAGGTCACACCAGCACGGGGACCAACAGACCCTCCAGACCCCTTGCTCGGCCTGGAGCCCTCAGCCACCTGAGACCACCCATGCCCCACCCGTCGCGGGGCTCACGCCGACAGCCCGTGGCCAGACAGGTGGAGGCAAGGATTCAACGAGGCGTGAGCACACAGCACTGTCTCCTGAGCTGACCCCACCAATGCCTCTCACCTGTAGTTGCCTTTCTTGGTCAGCAGCTCCTTGAACTGGCCCAGGGTGACCGCACGGCCCCTCACCAGGGTCCGGTAGGGGATGGGCTCCCCACAGAAATAGTAGGCCACAACGATGCTGTCGCACGACTGGGCACTCCCACCACCTGCCTTCCTCTGCGATTTTGTCCTGGGGGGTGGAGAAGCAGCGGTGACTGCTGGGCCCCAGGCCCCCCAGTAAACGACAGAGCAGGGCCTGCAGGGTAGGCTGTGCCATGCTCAGAAGTGCCACACATCCACAGGCCCTGACGCCCGCCCCACCCACATAGCCACATCCAGCCCCGGGGGGCTCACCCCGCGTGGTGCCTCAGCCCAGGTTTCCAGTCCTGCGCCAGCCACGTGCCCTGACCCACGCGGACAGCAGCTCGTCGCCTGCCCACCAATTGTCTGACCGGCGCCTCGGCCTGCCCACCACCCACTGCGAGGCCCTGGTCTCACTGTGGCTTGAACTGCCTGGCGGGCAGCACCCACTACCCAGACCACGTGAAGTTAGGCGAGCAGGCTTCTCAGAGCTGGAACCCACAGCGGATGCCTCTGCTGGGCTGCATGAGACAGCCAGGCCACGGAACCCGCCACAGCCACCGCCTCGAGGCTGGGCTAAACTGCTCGTGTCCTAATAAGGCCTACAGCCCCAAACTTCAGAAACACCTAAGGCCAGGGACTGGACGAATAGAATAGAACTGTGACGGATCCTGACACGGATCTGCCTCATGGCAGAGAGCTTGTCACAAGACCATAAGCAGCAGCCAGCCACACTTCCAGAGAGCGCTGAGGCAAGCAGCGCCTCCTGCCCAGGCTGAGGCAGCACCCGTCTCCTCCAGCGTCCTGTCCTGTAACCGCTCCAGAGCTGCGCAGGTGGAGCCTGGCACAGCCCTTGCCCTGGCCAGCTGGGCATGTCAGTGTCACGTCAGGAAGGCCACCTGAGCTCACAGCAGGCTCTACTCTCCCTGGGGACCCCCCCCGCCCCGGTGCTCCTGGGCACAGAGCCGGCGGTCACCTCAGCTGTGTGGCCATCCACTGCCTGAGCCAGGCTCCCAGAGCCCGCTTCCCTTCCCTCAGTCCTGCGACCTCAAGCCCAGGCTGTCCTAGGAGCCCAGCTGGGGTTCCTGTGGGGTCCATTCTCTACAGAAGGGACGCTGAGGCCCTGCTTCTCCAGGGGCCACTGGAGGAGTGACCTATGGGGAGGCCGTGAGCCCCTCAGCACACTCAGCCGGGTGTGATGAAGTACTGTCTGGGGTCAGCCCGGCAAGGCTGAGGTGGGGGCCCCTTCCTTCTTCTCTGTCTTGAGCAGAAGTGCAGGGACAGGGTGGCCAGCACTGTCTACATACGGCCCTTGGCTCCCCAGCGCCCAGCCTGGCCTGCACATGCCCAGGGAGCCGACCCGCAGGTGCCTGTGGTCCACGTGAGAACAGAGCCCGCTTGCTGTGCACAAGTGCCCGGGGCTGACGCTTCCGGTCAGCAGTGCCAGGGGAGTCAGGGCTGCAGCCCTGAACCCATCGATCCGGGCAGGTTGCTGACCAGCGAGTCCCAAGGCCTGGTAGGGACGTGAGGCCAGAGTGCGGGAGGCGAGTGGACCTCCTCTCTGGCCCGTTGGTCACTTGTCACCACGTGGACAGTCAGACGGTTCCTTTGACAGAGATACACTTGCAGACCCAGCTCTTCAGGTGCAGTGCCCGAGCTCCCATCGCGGGCACAGCTGCGCCACTGCAGCACCTGGCCGGAGGCGCGGTATGGCTGGGCGGTACCGGGAAGACCCGGGGGGAGCGCACGTACTCTGTCTCGGAGAGCTCCAGGTCGGACACCGCTGGCACCACGCTCAGCACGGGCGTGCACGCTGGCCTGACACAGGAGCGCCCCCGCTGGATGACCTCCTGCACATACCTAGGGAACAACGGCGTCAGTGAGCCGCATGGGCCTGGGCAGGGCCTCCAGCAGCGGTTGGCGGTGACCACAGGAGACCAGCGGGAAGACGGAGCAGGGGCTCCCAAGACGCTCTGTCACCACAGACGAGGCTCCCACTGTGTGCAGCGGACAGGACACCAAAGCCCTCCTTGGGTTGTGGAGCCGGGTGGGAGGATCAGGACTCCATCAGGATGAGTCGAGAGGCCGACGCTGCTTCCATCCATCCAGGGTTCCCAGACCCTCATCTGGGCAGAGCCTCAGGCACCGGGAACATGCTGGGTCCTGTCACTTCATGCACACTCAGAGGAGCCTTCGCCTTCCGAGAGGAACTGCCCTGGCCTCCTCCCTGGGGTGCAGCTCTTCCTACTCAGCACTCAACACAGACCTGGGCTCTGGAGCGCGGCCACTGCTCCGTCTGAAGGGGACTCCCTGCCTGGCAACTCCTCTCCCAGTGGCCTTCCACCCCGGGGGCAATGCTCTGTGGCCCTGACACAACTTCTACTTTCACCGGCCTGGGTGGAGGTCACCCCACGAGGAGGGCCCAACTCTCTGGTCTGTAGCCATTTACAAAAGGCCCACGTGCCCTAGACTGACCACTGTGGAGGTGCCAGAGCCACCTGTGTGGCTCAGCTCAGCGTCACCAGCCAGACATGACATGCCGCTGGGCAGGGCCTGTGAGTACTCACAGGAAGAACAGACAGTGGGCAGCAAGGGTGATGGGCCAGGAAGCCCCTGCAGGGGGTCCTCACGGCAGGGAGGGTGTCCACACGCCCCGGCCCCCACGGTGGCCCCACTGCTGCCCCGCTGGCCTCCAGCTTACAGGCTAGCACCAGGCAAGGCCGCCTGCACAGCCTGTTCCCCGGCTCTATGCTGACGAACGAGATCACGGGGTGTGAGACAGCTAGGCGTAAACATGGTCACCTTCAGTGACCCAGGGGACACATGCGGGCTTCCAGCTATGCCCAAGACGGACGCTGGGCAGGGTCTGCACCCTGACGCCAGCTTCCCCAGAGCAGCACGGACCCAAACACAGTGAGGCCAGACCCCAGATGCCCAGCTGACCGAGGGCAATGGGAGCCAGTAACATCCAAGAAAAACAGTGGCTGCAGTTTGATGACCACACTCCCCAGATTTCCAGGCCCCTCAGAGACCCTGATCCACCTGGGAATCCTGATGGGTCAGCAGGCCTGGGAAAGTGACCTCAAAGGCCCAGCTGCAAGGATCCAGCCTGGAGGGACGACCTGTCCCCCATAAAGGGGAGGCCTTCCTGCCCCTCTGGGGCCACCCTGGCCCTGAAGGCCAAGGAGGGCACAGTGAGGAGGGCTGTGGGGCTGGGGCCTTTCCAGGAGAAGAGTTTACACCCACCCACATCTCAGCACCGACGTCCTGCCTGCACGTGACATCGGGGCTCCCCTCCGTGTAGCTGTGAACCACATGTTCCGGGCCCCCTTCGTGGAGGCAGCTGGGAGCCCCCAGGACCGCCCCCTCCTGGCTCAGCCAGCACAGCAGCCAATGGTCATCTGACTGTGACCTCCAGCAGTCCCAAGGTAAGGGCGAGTGAGCGCATGCGCAGGGCAGTTGCGACACAGGAAGGGCTCCCCCTCCCTCCCCAGAGGGACAGTGTGATGACCACCTGCCCTCCCAGCCCTCGGCCACACAGCGGGAGGCCCTGCTCTCCCGAGGTCCCGTACCTCTGCCTCGAGGGCGCCTTGCTGGCCCTCTTCTCCTCCTCCTCCAGGCGTCGGCGGGCCTCCTCCAGCTGCGTCAGAGGGTTGGGGGCCGGGTTGGGTGGCATCGTGGGGTCCTGGATGAAGAGATGCGAGGGCTGCACGGAGGTCCGGAGCTGGGCGCTGACCCAGGGGTGCACGGCCCCGGGGCGCTCGATGGACAAGGGCCGGGAGCTCTCGTGGGCCTGCTGCTTTTTTGCCCCGGACGACCTGTGGGGCCAGAGAACAAGGTGAGCAGTGCCCACGCCCGCCACGGCCCCCTGCACCTCGAACGTATGGTCCTTCCTGGAAACTTGTGTATTGAAATATAAATCACATCCTATGTGAATACTTTTCTTTTCTGCTTCCCCATGAAAACTTCTTTTAAAGAAGTTTTCAGTGTTACTGAAAAGTATTTTGATATTAAAATAAGTGCTCTTTGTGAAAAACCTGAAACAGTCAGGAAATTCAAAGAAAAAATAAATGTAATTCAGAAACAGCCACTCTCGGTATATTCAGTGTATTTCCTTCTCCATTAAAAACACTTGACACAGGAACTTCCCTGGTGGCACAGTGGTTAGGAATCCGCCTGCCAATGCAGGGTACATGGGTTCGAGCCCTGGTCCAGGAAGATCCCACATGCCGTGGAGCAACTAAGCCCATGAGCCACAACTACTGAAGCCCCCGTGTCCTAGAGCCCGTGCTCCACAACAAGAGAAGCCTATGGCAACAAGAAGCCCGTGCACTGCAACAAAGAGTAGCCCCTGCTCGCTGCAACTAGAGAAAGCCTCTGCGCAGCAATGAAGAACCAATGCAGCCCAATATAAATAAGTTAAAAAGAAAAACAAAAATACTTGACATAATTAGCATAATTCTGAACACGTGATCTTTCCTGAGTTCCCCCTCCACGTAACATCACGCTCCCCATCATCAGACACTGAGAACGTGCTTTACATCTGTGTGACCTGCCGTCACTCAATCACCGAATGGAATTCGAGTGAAAACATCTGCCTCTCTCAGCTAGGCTGGAGGCCTCAGAAAGGGGGGCTTAGCCTCAGGAGCAAAAAGGAGGGAATCCCAAGAAGGGGGCCCTGGGGGGAGTGGGTTGACCCAGTGCCCTTGTGATGCCAGAACTGCCCAGGGAATGTACCCCAGGGGGAGGTGGACTCCTCCTAAAAAGTCCCACAAGGCCGGCCACAGGGAGACCTCACCCCGTCCCCCTACCCCTCACTCCCTGGCCCCACCTTCCCCCCATTCTCCCCTCTACAGGTATCACCTCCCCTGGCCCCACAGATCCCAAGAAGTGCTGGTGGAGATGCTGCAGCATCAGCATTTGATAGAACCTGCAGCCCAGCCAGAGGGCAGGAGCCTTCCAAACCCAGGAGGCTGTTTCTAGACTCTTACTCTTTACCCACAGAAGCCCTCCAACCCTCCATTTGGGGTTGGGGGAGTGGCCAAGGACAGAGCCAGTCCTTGTGAAAGTCGCAAAAGAGAGAAATCCAGAGAAGCCAAAAATCCGCCCCCACCAGAGCAAGAGAGGGCCTCCCAGAGAGGCCCCCCCACCAGGTCAGGCTCTGTGACTGCAAAGGGTCTGCACACTGGCAGGGGGCTTGTTCCAAGGTTACGCGGACACAAGACACAGGGACCCCGTGTCGCCAATGACCTGCCTCACTGCCTCACACACACCACTCGGCCCTTCCCAGGAATGCCCAGGAACGGCGAGGGCCCGGGAAGTCCACCCATGGGCCGACCCCACCAGCCCCAGGACCCCCGCCCAGCCCTGTCCCCACCACAAAGGGGACAGGGGTGACACTGAGACCGACACAGAGCTCAGAGGGACATAGACCAGATGAGAACTGCCCCCGGCAGCTGGAGGACAAGCAGGTTAGGCCCATACGGTTCCTCGTGCAGGCCCTGTCTTAGCTCCTTCTCACAGGAGGGCAGCCACGTGGCAGGAGGCCCCTCCCCGGTGGGGCGGGGGGGGGCTGCAGCAACTTCAGACTGACCCCACCAGTGGGCACTCCTGCCCAGGACAATGAAGCTCATTGGCGACCCCCACCCCATCACAGGGTCCACACAGGAAGGTGTGGACCTCTGGACCTAATTCCAAGGAATTCCTGCTTCCGTGGCATGTGGCTTGCACTAAGACCAGCTGCTCGGGATGCTGGCAGAGGGGCGCTAAAGGCTGGCGGGGTGGCTCTGGACGCCTGTGCCCACAACTGCACAGGGCCCACGCCCACACACGGCTTCTCACCCGTGGCCAGCCTTCCGGTGCCTGCTGATCTCCTTCTCGCCCTCGATGATCCACTGCATGATTTTCTGGTTCTTCTCTGTGTCCTCAGAGGGGCCTGGCGCCTCCACGCTGGCGCTCTTCCCCAACTCGGCCTTCTTGGAGTTTCTTTTGGAGGTCATGCTTGCCTTCCCACTGCAAGAGCAAGACCCAGGTCACCTGCTACTTCAGCTGGCCTGATGCTGGACAGCTGGCCCAGACCCTCATGGCTATGGGAGGGTGGCCTGGAAGGGCCCCTCCCTGAACGTGGGGCCTCTGCCCTGGCTCTGCGGGCATGAGTGGGGTTGTTTTGGTGGACTCTATGGTGGGAAGGAAAGGAAGGAAGGCGTCCGGGCAGCATGGGCCGGGAGGGTTGGAGCCAAGGTGGCGGCATCCAGGGCCCGGCCACCCTTCCTCACCCAGACACTACTCTCCGAAACGGGTGCATCTGACCTGACCATGCTTCAAGGCTGGAGCTCCAGCGGCCAGTGCACCCAGGTGCCTGCTGTCTCTGACCCTGATTTAATGACTTTTAAAGGGGAATCCTGGATTGAAGGCTGAACAGAGGCCACAGGAGATACGGCCTCTCGCCTTGACCCCTTTTTCCTGGAGACACACACAGCCTCACTGACACAGATGCAGAAAGAGGGAACCGCTGCAAACACTCACCTGTAGGCCAGGCTGTCACTGGTGGTGGGGGCGGCGCCCATGCTCTCCACGTGGCTTCGGGGCTTGGCCGCGTGGCCATGCAGCTCTGGGCCCCACGCGAAGCTGCTCTGGACCCGGCGGG
The DNA here is from genome assembly GCF_949752795.1 of Hyperoodon ampullatus. NCBI lineage: Eukaryota > Metazoa > Chordata > Mammalia > Artiodactyla > Ziphiidae > Hyperoodon > Hyperoodon ampullatus. Next base: position 21,865,241 of record NC_136927.1, read on the forward strand.
AGGCCTCGGCCTCGGCAGGCTCCTTGGGCCTAGCTGAGCTATGGTGGCCGTGGTGGTGGCCGTGTCTGTGGAGGTGCAGGCCAGCTGTGTCCAGCTTTGCCCCCGACTTGGGCATGTGCTTTCCATGCCCGGGCACTGTGCCCCCTAGCGCCCCCATCTTGGGCATGTGCGCACTGTCCGGGGAGCGGTGGCCAGGCCCCGGTGACTGGCAGCCCGGTGTCCTCATGACTCGCTGCACATGCTCGTCCAGGATGCTCTCGGGGTTCTCCTCGTGTGCGTCCCGCAGCCCCACACAGCTCACATCCGCGTAGCGGGGTGGGAAGTGGTGCCAGGCCGGGGCTGAAGGCAGCTTATGACTGGCCCCTGGGGGGCCAGAGGACACATCACCATCCTCACCTTCTTCCTCCTGTGAGGACAAGGCCATACGTTACCTCTTGGCACTGGCCGCACTGCGGAAACCTCACGCTTGGGGAGACAAATCACAAGCAAGCAAAGGCCAGGAGCCCCAAGCCCGGGATGAGCAGGTGAGGTGCTGGAGGGGCCGCCCGACCCAGAGCGGCCCCCAGAGCCCCTCCTGTCCCTGCTGAGTCCCAAGCAAGCGTGGCTGGGCTTTGGGCAGTCTGCGCGGCAAGAGGTTGCAGACGGATGGAGGCTGGGCTCACCACCCGAGTGTGGTGGGTACGTGGTGAGGAGGGGCACAATGCCAGTGCCGCGGAGACCACCGGGAATCCTGGCACTGGTTCTACTTTCTTTTATGCTTATCAATAAAAATTTTCTTTTTTTTTTCAGTTGAGTTTTCCTATTCTTCAATCTTACTGTCATATTTTCCATCATATTTTCAAAGGGAATGTTGCCCTTGTACAGAAGAGCTCTTGGTTTTTGCTTATCTTGTTATTGGTGTCTTAATAAATTCTGACATTAAACTAATAGAACTTCCTTTGACTCTCTGAGAATTACCATAACCACATCTATAAACATAAATATTCAATCACTTTAATTCCAGAAGATACTAGTCACATTTATTTTCTCGTCTTATTGATTTGTCCAAACCAGAATGCTGAGTATGTCTGGTCATAACTGAGAAAATGGGCGACTAAGCCACCCTGCACTTTAACACAAAAAACCTCCGGGAGTTCACAAAACTCACCACTGCAAAAGTACCTAAATGTCATTCGGACATGCCGTCAGCTGTGGGCACTGCAACTCAGGATGGAAAATGGTACTGAAGAGGACAGACAGGGAGAGAGGGATGGATGGAGGGGGAGCACACACCCTGTGGGCACAGATGGGAGCTGCCCTGGCAGAGCCTCAGACCCCTGGGCTCCTGAGCCCCATCCTGTGTCCCCATCCCGACCCCTGTGCTTTGCAGGGATGAAGGGCTGGGAGACTCCTCGCCAAGTCTTCCCCAGGGCACTGCAGTGTTGACACTATTCACCTAGGGCAGCAGAGAGCAAGAGGGAACCTCCAAATTCCTACGGATCTGACATCTAGTTTTTCTTAATAGCTCTGCATGTGCAGAAATTCAATTTTAGAGTTCTATAATATTGATATTATAGATTTACGTAACCATTCAGCTGCTAGTATTCGTTTTCTTTTTTTTTTTTTTTTGCGGTACGCAAGCCTCTCACTGCTGTGGCCTCTCCCGTTGCGGAGCACAGGCTCCGGACGCGCAGGCTCAGCGGCCATGGCTCACGGGCCCAGCTGCTCTGCGGCACGTGGGAATCCCCCGGACCGGGGCACGAACCCATGTCCCCTGCATCGGCAGGTGGAATCCTAACCACTGCGCCACCAGGGAAGCCCGTTTTATTTTGTTTTTATTTTCCAAGTTTTACAATGAAAATAAGTTATTAAAAAATCTGTAGTGGGACCTCCCTGGAGGTCCAGTGGTTAGGACTTGGCGCTTTCACTGCGGGATCCTGGGTTCGATCCCTGGTTGGGGAACTAAGATCCCACAAGCTGCGCAGCACAGCCAAAAATAAAAATACTGTAGTTATTCCTCTTAAATAAGGACTCTCTCACTTATAGCATGATTCATATAGCTTACAAAGTCACACGGAGTAAGAGACTCAAGACCACACTGCCAGCTGCTGGGCAGGGTGCCACACCCCTGGGGACAGAGGGATGCCTGTGGGAGCAGACCAATCGGAGCAGCCGTGTGCCTAAGAACGTGATCCTGAGGCTGGGCACCAATGGCCAACGGCCACTGCAAGTGGCAGCCTGCCTGAGCTTGAGGCCCTGTGCCCGCCGACCAGTTCCTGAACTGACACTAGACATTCGTTTGGACACTTTCTGTTAAATCAGAGAACACCGTTCGGTCCAGCCCCTCCCGTGAGAGCTCATGGGCTCCAGGCACAGCCACCAAGTGCCTGCCAGGGAGGCCACAAAGAGAAAGAGTCTCAGACTCAGACGTCAGAAAAGCACACTCAGTACCTAGAGCTGCAGCTGCCTGTAGGATGTCTCGCCCAGAATGCTGACCTGCCAGGACCACAAGCACACGCAGCCCCTGAGCCAAGACTGAAAACTTAACAGAACGATTACGAAAGCTCAAGTCCGCAATGAAAAGGTGGTGAATTCTCACTTTCTTAAACTTCTTTCACGGAACGTTACACACGTTATGTCCTAAGCACGTTGGTTTTAAGAGCTGTTAACAGCGACGTGCTCGGGGCTGCCTCACAGAGAGGTAGTGCCGTGGAAATGCTGCTGGCCGAGGAAGATGCGGCCTCGTCACACGCGTGACCCGGGGCCAAGCTCCTGCCGAAGCACCTGCACTCCACGGGAACTCTGATCTGTGTTTGTTTTTGTTGTTGTTATTTTTTAACATCTTTATTGGAGTATAATTGCTTTACAATGGTGTGTTAGTTTCTGCTTTATAACAAAGTGAATCAGTTATACATATACATATGTTCCCGTATCTCTTCCCTCTTGCATCTCCCTCCCTCCCACCCTCCCTATGCCACCCGTCTAGGTGGTCACAAAGCACCGAGCTGATCTCCCTGTGCTATGCGGCTACTTCCCACAAGCTATATACCTTACGTTTGGTAGTGTATATATGTCCATGCCATTCTCTCACTTTGTCACAGCTTACCCTTCCCCTTCCCTCGTGTTTGTTTTTTCAGAGTGGGGTCGCAGGAGGCGGAAACCATGCCCCTAACTGTCCCTTCAGCTCCTCCACAGGCCTCATGGCCTTAACGAGAGCAGCTCAGCCAACTCAAGCCCTGACCCCAGCCCTGCTGGCCACTCCCTCCCAAGCAGTGAGACCAAGTCACGGGAGCCGGCAGGGTGGGTGCCTGTCGGGTGACCTCGGGGGCCACGCAAGGATAGCTGGTCAGCTCAGGGGAAGCCCTCAGGCCACACCTTCTCTGCTGTGAGGGCCGTGCGGTTGCCATGCGGGCGGAAGAGGAGAGCGAGGGCTGAGCAGGCTCCCTGAGGCTCCTCGCAGCACAGCCCCGCCCGCCAGCGTCTCACTCTCAGGGCTGCCTTCTGGTGCTGTGAGGGGTCCCAGGTTCTGACACGCTATGGGAAACCTGCCTGCTGTCTCCCCACGGGGGAAGATGGGGGAGCCAGGCCCCCTGTTTCAGGGCTGGGCATCACTGGGAGCTCTGGAGCTGGGTGCAGGCGGAGGAGAGGGGACCGCCAGGTGTGACCACGTGCCAGGCCCCATGTCCACCCTGATGGCAGTGCCTCCAGACTGTTGTACACATGGCCCACCCGGGGAACATGGAACTGAAACAGCAGGGCCCTCCCAAGGGTTCTGATGGGGTCCAGCGAGGGCTCAGGTCCTGTATATTAAATAGGAAGATCGGGTGGAGAAACAACTCCTTCAGGAAATGTCACTTTTTTTTTTTTTTTTTTTTTTTTTGTGGTACGCGGGCCTCTCACTGCTGTGGCCTCTCCCGTTGCGGAGCACAGGCTCCGGACGCGCAGGCTCCGGACGCGCAGGCTCAGCGGCCATGGCCCACGGGCCCAGCCGCCCCGCGGCATGCGGGACCCTCCCAGACTGGGGCACGAACCCGTGTCCCCTGCATCGGCAGGCGGACCCCCAACCACTGCGCCACCAGGGAAGCCCGAAATGTCACATTTTTGAGTTTCAGGTATTGGGCAAAATATCGAGAAGAGAATAGATTTCTGCTCTAAGAGAAAAAGCAAAGGCCTGTGGGACACAGCACTGAGGCCCATGAAGTCCAGGGGGACTGGGCACAGAGAGGGCGTGTGAGGGGCACGCCTGTCACCAGCACCTCTGCACGGAGGCCCTGAATGTGTGGAAACGAGTCTAGTAGAATGACATGCCCAGGGCAACAAAAGCAAGGTATCTCTGGCAGTTATGGGCAGAAAAGTATTAAAGCAAATAAATTACAAATATTATGAAACTTCTTAGCCTCCGAAGTTCCATCAAACAAGGCTGCAGGTCAGAAAACAAGACAAAACAGAGCCTGTGTCCAGACCTAAAAGCCACTCTACACTCGGAAGTGACAAGTGGGAGCCTCCTGCCCCTCCTGCCCATGTGAGGGCATCTCAGCTCCGCGTGGCAGGGAGGGCACTGAGCAGGATGCAGGCCAGGCCTGGGTCCGGGAGCAGGTGTCATGGGAGAGCTGCCCATAAGCCCCCAAGTCGGGGCGGAGCATGATCCAGCGGGGCGGGGAGGTGCTGGGGGGCCCTGGTGGGAGCAGCTCAGGGCCTGAAGGCCCCCTAAACTCTACTGAGTGTGGTCACACACCTCGGAGACCCGGCGTGGCACCCCGCCATGGGACCCACTCACCATCCGGACGCGCTTCAGCCGCTCCTCCAGCTTCTCCTCAGCCTCCCGCGTCCGCTGCACAGCCTCCAGGCGGTGGATGAGCTCTGCGGCAAACTTCTGGGGCTCCACACGGACTTCCTTTGGCATTCGGTACGTGCGCTGCAAGGAGACGCCGCTGGTGAGCCGTGTGTGCAGTGTGGAGCTGCTCCGCGCCCGGGTGGCCCTGCCACGCCGCAGGTGAGGAGAGAACATGGGGCCTGCATTTTATCCAAATGCAGAGACCATTTCTCCCCCACCCAGAGCTGACCCAGCAGTGAGAACGAGCAGACACCACCGCTTCCCGCCTCGCATGACCCTGGATGGAGACACTGAGCAGGCCGGGAGCTGCGTCCCCGGGACAAAGGCCACCCCAGCGCCCTCAGCCCAGGGGCGCCTACCCCGAGAGCTTCTGGCCCGTCCCAGAGAAGCGCTTCTCGTGACTGCCCAGGCTGGGACCCAGGGCAGCTGGGGCCGTGGCAGAGGCGTGGCAGGAGAGCTACAGCTGCGAAGACCAGTGAGGACAGGATGAGCCCACGGGCCGCCAGAAGGGCTGGCCGCTCCCTGCAGCGCCCGCCCTGCACACAAGGGGGCAGCAGTGCCCGGCACTCAGGTGTGCGTGGACCAGGCTCTGGGCTCTGATGTTGGGATGAGGGACACAAAACTTTGGGTACAGGGAAGAGTCAAGGGAGAGGTGGGATGACAGACGGCTCTTCCTTTCAGAGAACATAATTCCGCGATGCAGTTTACAACAATACACTGGATAGCTTTTTCTTTTGCGGGGGTGGGGAGTAGCTAGCTTTAATGTGAAATAATTTCAAATCCAAAACAATTGCAAGAAGAGTACGAAGAACTCCTGTGCACCCTCACCTGGACCCCAGCCCACTGCCACCTGCCACACTTGCTGTCACTTTCTCCCCTAGACACAGACACGCACACACTTTCCTGAGCCAGCAGAGAACACTCTGCACGGGTGACGCCTGCTAACTCCCATACACTTTAGAATGTATTTAACAAAAACCAAGGACAATCTTGTACCTAGCTACAGACCAATTATGAAAAAAAAAATCCTGATACAATATTCTTATCTAATCACAGATCTTATTCCAATTTCACCAGCTGTCCCAATAAACGTCCTCTATAGCAAAACATGTTTTAAAAATCTAAGCCACTGAGGTCTAAGTGAGGGAGGGATGGGAGCGGCAGGAGTGCTGCATGAGGAGGCTGGTGAGGGGGAGGGGAGACCCAAGGGAGGGAGGGCCTGGAAGGGCCTGGCGACAGGGTGGCGCACAGGGGCCCTCTCTGACCTCTGGGTCGACAGTGGCTATGTAGAACCCTGGCGTCCAGACAGAAGCAGGCGAGGCGGGAAGCCGTGGGATAGGGGTGGGAGCCTGGGTGGAGCTGGTGCCCACACAGCCCTCCCACCAGGGGGCTCTGGACATGGTCTGGATCTGCACACCCATTCCTCATCTACAAGACAGGAGTGAGAACAGTTCCTGGTTCCTCAGAAACATGTAAAACTAGGGAAGAATGTCACATGAAGGGCTCAGAAACAAGCCACTGAGGCTGACGCTGACCACGACAGGCTCGAAGAGGCCTGGACACAGGCCAATGCTTCAGAGGCGGAGAAGTTGGTGCCAAGGGCCAGGCAGTGCCCAACACCAGGCAGAGGTCTGTCCTGGAGCCAAGGAGGCCATGCCCAAGAAGGGCAGTCAGGGTGCCCAGCACTTCTAGAAGGTCCTGAGAGAAAGTGGGCGTGGATGATGAGCCCCAGACGACTGGGCGGTGGGATGGCCAAGAGGTCGGGCCCTGGAAGGAGTCCTCAAGAGCGGGCGTTGGGACAGACCATAGGGACCTGAGGGCAGCCTGGCCCCACCAAGCCGGCTGGTCAGAGGCCAGAGGCAGGAGAGCCGGGGCAGGGAGCGCTGAGCCAAGAGTGCTGTGACACCAGCACGACATCCAGATGGTGAGAGTGCACGGTTCTGACCGCACAAGAGCAGAAGGAAAAAGCTCTTGACGAGATCCAGCGAGTCCATTCTGGAAAACAGCCTCCAAGCTGTGCAGCTGTGACTCCGAAAATAGGAAAGCTGTCAGAAGTTACAATGATTATCAGATTCATGGAAGAACGGTAACCTCTCCAGCTTTGAAGAAATAAAAAAAAACCCACAAAGGAAAATATTTCAAGTAAATAAAAATGTGAAACTTCTGAGGAATTTAAAAGGCCAACAAAGAAAGAAGAGGTTCCTCCCTCAGCCTTAAGGATCTCAGGACCAGACACTTCACATGTGGAGGGCCACAGGCTCCCCCACACGCTGGCACCTCTCTCCCACGACACAGTCACCCACATGCGTCCCCTCCACTGGCCTCCCCAAACCCCCGTGCGTCTCGCAGCGAGGAGCACTGAACGCAGTAGACCCCCCGAAAAATGGCAACTCCCAAAAAAGACGTGCAACGGCAACAAGAGCCCTAGCTCCCTGGACCCACCTCCGCCCACCACCCAGCGTCCGGTCCGACAATCAAACAAATGTGCACGGGCTCCCGGGGCACCAGCCACAGAAGACACGTCGCTGGCGAACAGAGGCGCGAAGCAGCGTTCTCTTCCCGTTGGCGGCGAAGGTGTCCACGTGAGTCGTGGTAGATGAGGCTGAAGTCTCTTCACCTTGAACCTCAAACCACATCACTGAACAAAACTCGGCTGCACCTTCTGCCCCGAGCACATGGCCTGGCTGAGCACAGCTGCCAACCAGCCCCCGACTAGCCCTTGCCCTGGCAGGGACTCCGCTCCCCGCGTGCAGACAGCCACACCCCAGGGAGGACTCCCCCGACTGCAGGCCACTCATGGTGTTTCTCCTCTCACCCCCAATTACCCGGCACGGCCGTTCTCTTGAATCTGGGCTCAAGGTGCAGGGCCAGGAAACACAGACCCTCAGGATGCAGGATTGCCTGCCAAGGGCCTTCTGGGACCCAAGGGCACCGCTGTTCTGATTCTGGAAGCTGCTCGGGCGGCACATGGGCTCTGGGCCACCCTGTCCTCTCCGCCCCTCTCAGTGCTGCACGCAGACAACCCGCCCCCGTGCTACTCCGGCTCTTTCTGTAGGTTTTGTCTAACACTTTGCTTAATTTTTCAAATTAAAAAATTTTTATTTTGGAAAAAATCTTAAACTTGCAGACAAGTTGCAAGAACAACACAAAGAACGTTTTTTCTGGATCTGACAGCAGACGGCGTGCTTCCTACACGCAGGGACTCTCCCACACGAGCACCTCCAGTCCCAACCCGCCTCCCTGGGCTCACCCTGGAGGGTGCGGTGGCCTCAGCTGGGTCCACATGGGATTTTCATGACCCCGTGACCTATGAGAGTTAAAGAGCAGTTCTTGTGCAGGACGGCCCTCGGCTCAGGCTATGTCCTCGCAGGGGTAGCTCTGACGTCCTGTCGCGGATGCAGGAGCCCAGGCAGGTCCTTTCGCAAAGCAGCTTTCTCCCCCGGGAGTATGTGGTCTGTGAGGGCACACTGGGGACGATGCTGACACCCTGCTCCTCAACGGGCTCGACCGCCCCGTCACGTCAGCATCCACGCACAGACCCCACTCCACGGCACTGACTGTGACCCCTTCCATGTCCCCTCGCACCCCTATTTTCTGGGACACAAGATGCTGGGCACCTCCTCTGTGCCCCTGCCCAGCCTGGTCCAAAGAGCAGAGAGGACACGTGTGGCCACGGCCTCGGCTCAGGCCCAGGCTGCTCCAGACACGAGCCAGCTCAGCGCTCCCCAGGAGGCTGCCCACAGGCAGGCACACGCATGCGCACACCCATACATGTACACATACACGTGCACACACAGCCCTCAGAGCGTCTTCCACTTGTCCCTAAGCAGACACCATCGGTGCCTGGTTCAGGCGCATCTGTGCCAAGGGGTAGCTGGGAGGTGACAAAATGCCCTCTTCTCAACCATATCACTTTTCTTATTTGGACATTAAAGCATCTATAGAAAAGTGAAAAGACTCTAACCAAGGAATCCTGATGGAGGGCAGATGTGTGCAACAATCCTGAGACGCATCTGCTTTCCCTGCACAGAAACCGCCAGGAAGACACGAGTCACTGTGGGTGCACCAACGCGATGAGACCACATCTTCCCTGCAAGGTCTTTCCCGCTCCAAGTCAACGCGTCCAAACGAGGACAGCTAATCCCTCCCATCATCAGCAAAGGAACTCTCTGCCCAGCCCCACCCTGCACTGGGCTCTCTGAGGGTCCCCAGTGCCCACGATCAGGAGAACCACTATCACCTTGTTATTTTTATCCAAGAGGTGAAGTTGAGGCAGCTTTGAAGTCAGGATGCCCCACAGTTCAGCCACAGGCGGCTGATGCCTTGTTTCATCCCGAACAAAGCAGTGCTCATGGGTGCTCAGGACGGGGGCACTGCCACGCTGTCCCACAGAGCTGCCGGCCGCCAGTCTGGCCAGGCCTGGGCATCGAGCCAGTGACAGGCTCCGAGCGGTTCTCCCACCTCCAGGAGAAGCACCTCACTTAACACGATGGGAAAGGCTGTGAGGAGGGCAGTCCCTGCTCATCTGTACCGACTGTGCGGGCACTGCCCCCTCCAGCCACAGGGCGAGAATGCGTGTGACCGTGTGCCGTGCCTGGACCTGAGCTGAGCTCCTAGGAAGCCAGGCCAGTGCCACAGCAGCCTGGTCAGAGTGGAGAGAACGGGTGGACACGGGTCCAGGAGGGCAGGTGAGCCCCAAACTCGGAGACGGGGAGGGCGAGGGCTGTGCAGACGAACTTACAGGAATGTGAGGTAGAGGCACGCGCCCGTTGACCTGGACGCTCTCCTGCATCTCCCGGCGGTGCTGCTTGCGGATCCTGTAAGGTGGGACTCCATCCCTGTCCAGGAGAGAGAGACAGTCCAGCATGAGCACAAATAGAATGGCTCAACCAAATTCAGCTGAGCTGGCTTTATCTAGAGCAGGGCCAACACAGCCTATTTTTCTGAGGTGTGATGGGCTAAGAATGACTTTTACATTTTTAAAGCAGAGGAGGAACATGGGACAGAGACTATTCGTGATCCTTTATGGAGAATGTGTGCTGACCCCTGCTTTACTGCCCAGGCAGGATATGGTGTGCCTACCTGGAAGGGGTGCTCTAAATGAACTGGAAACATTGGAGCGCTGCAAAATGGGTGGCCAAGACAATCTAGATACCGTTGAAAGAGATTTCCAAGGTTCCTATATTCTGCTTTCTTCCAAGGTAAATTGGTAATGCAGTGTAATCTCTCTGTCAAATGCTCAAATTAGTTTCCTTGATGTAAATTTTAGTTATAAACCCTTTTGAAGATTAAGATAAAAATAAAAATTAAATTACATACTGTTGGGACTTCCCTGGTGGTGCAGTGGATAAGACTCCACACTCCCAATGCAGGGGGTCTGGGTTTGATCCCTGGTCAGGGAACTAGTTCGCACATGCATGCCGCAACTAACAGTTCACATGCCACAACTAAGGAGACCATGTGCCGCAACTAAGGAGTCCTGGAGCTGCAATTAAGGAGCCCACCTGCTGCAACTAACACCTGGAGCAACCAAATACATAAATTTTTTAAAAATTACATACTGTCTTTAAAATAACGAAGCACTTATTCAAGAGAAGTAGCAGATCCAACACATGGCTCACTGCACACATGCTGTCCCTTAAGAACTCGGCAGCTCTCTCCTGCCATTTGAAAGCTACTCCGGGGAGCACAGTGGCCAACAGGAGCCTTCTCTGGTCCCCGCTTCTGTCTCTGAAGGACTCTGTGGCGTGCTGCCACCTCCAACAGCTCGAAGAGATGGCCCTCCCAATCGTCTGCTACTGAAAGACTCTAGCCTCCCAGTTGTCCGGCAGGTGCAGTGAACGTCTGTGCCAGCGATCCTAACCCCCTGCATCCTGCTCAAGCACTGCCCACAGGGTAAGTACTGCCAGAGCAGTGCTGTTTTCACTGGACACCAGGATGTGAACACGCAGCCATGACAATTCTGATCTCACTGCATCGACTGCTGGAGCGCCTAGCGAAGGCGCCAAGCACACAGCACTCGGTGTGTCCTGGCCCCATCCCGGGCAGACACACAACCACAGCTCTGTGGCTTTGCGGGCAGGCAGGGCTGCACCCCAGGCTGGGTGGAAAGGGTACACTTAGGTTCAGAGCAGGGCAGAGAGAGGCTGTGGTGTGCCCGGGTGTCCCTGGCTGTCAGGGTCCCAGGCGGTGCCACAGTGCAGATGGCTCAGCAGTCCAGCGGGGCCAGGCTGCTCCAGGGGACAGGCATCAGTGAAGAAGAGCGTCAAGTACATCTGAACGCCCTCACATGTCCCAGGGCTTGTTCAGGTGTCCCAAGCCACCAACTTGTCTGTCTCTCATGTACTCTGACAGGGCACCTAAAATCCATATGCTTCTGAAGATCAGGCACCATCCTCAGAATCTATGCCCGAAGTCAATGGACTAGGAAGCACTTCACCAGGTGGAGGCGACCCTGAGTTGCCATCAGAAATAATTTAGATGAAACACACGATCCTATTTTTTGCCCCATATACATTCAAATATCTGCCACAATTTTACATTCCTAATTCTCAACTATGCCTACATTTCTGAGTCTCAGTGTAAACCAAGATGAAGAGAACATCAGGGAAAAACATATTTAAAAATTTTTAGATCTTCCCTTTAGCAAACACGTGTCCTTTTCTTGGAGAGAATTAAGAGACTAATTGTCATTGCAGTAACTGAGTTCTGGGGAAGAGGAAAACAGATCTCGTGCTGTCAGCTGCTCCCGGGGGTCTGAAGGGCTGCAGTTCGTTGGAACCCTTTTATGTGATACTTTATATTCATGGAAGGTAGTGTTTGAAACCCCAGTAATTTCAAATAAGTTGTTAAAAACATGTCAGCATTTTATATTAAAGATTCAAGACAAAGGAGAAGGTAATGATGAATGAGAAGTGCCCCACAGAGGCTCAACCTGACGGGATGACGCCTCCACCGTGTGGTCACCAAAGGGGAAAAGAAAGGGTGCCAGACGCACACAGCACGGGGCTGCAGGAACCTGCTCAGAGACCCGACCCGTCAGCGGCCTGACCCCCCATCCCGTCCAGCGGGATGCAGCGTGGAAAGCAGCACAAAGCACATACCGAGAAAACAGCCCACAGAGCAAGACCTCAAAGTGGAAAGGCCTGCTCACGTACAAAGACGAGCTCGGCAGCCTTTTCCTCTTTATTTAAACCTATCTGACCTCTAGACCCTAGCTAGGGCGGGGGCAGAGTCCCCATGACCCGCTGAGAGCAGCCAGGGCCACAACCCCACGTGCTCTCGTGGGAACAGGACACCTGCGGATGCGGCCACGGGCCCACACCTGCTGGCTTCACAGCCAAAGGCTGCCTCCCGCCCTGGGCCTGGGCCTGGCCAGAACCTTCCCCTCGGTGGCGGTCAGATGGTAAACGGCATATGACTGAAAGCTGGGCGAGCCTGACACTCATGCGTGGTGAAGTCAGGGCCCCACGTGACCCAAGCAGGCAGACAAGCAACACCCTGATGTGACATGGGCATGTCTGACACAATCAGACTTCTGACGCACGCCTGGGTCCCCAAAGCCACCTGCTGAACCAAAGAGAAAGGTATCAGAAACAAGCACTTTCCCCCAAGGGAGGGTTTTCCCTGGAGAGGACGATGAAGGAAGCTGTCACCATCAAGTGACACAGAGGCTCAATGTGGCTCCTGTGGCCCCTGGTGGCCATCCCTGAGCTGTCGGGCACAGGGGGCCAGTACAGAACCACGCTGAGGGGACGACAAGCACTGCTGAGCAGGTGAGACGGCTTCCAGATTAAAGGAGCGTGAGCGCAGAGCAGGATGGACTGGAGACGCCCTTGGGGACGGCCCGCCTTGGCCGCGCCTCCGACATGAATACCAGAGAGACCCAGAACCTGGGGCGCCAGCCCAGGCAGCTCTGAGGCTTTCCCTCTTCCAAAGGTTCCAGCAGCCTCGGCCTGCAGGGAAGCAACTACAACAAACCTTGGCTCCAGTTTGTTTGAGGATTTCTAGCGACACTCCCTGCAATGCAGATGCACTGACACCCCACTGGTGAGGGCCCCAAAACAGCTTCTGGGGAGATGGGCCTGGCTGCCCCTTAGGGGCTGCTCTCCCAGGCAGGGGCACTTACACGCTGCTGTCGGTGAGGGACAGGCTGTCAGCATCGCTGGACAGGCTCTGCTGCTCACTGTCGTTGGCGCTGGTGGCTGGGGCGAGGGCATAGCCGGAGTTGACGTAGTAGGGGTTGACGGGCTCCCGCCAGGATCCATACCTGCCAACAAAGAGGCACGTTAGCAGCTGCCGGACAATGTCCTCGTGCATTAATCCACATTTTCAGAATCATCTGATATCCCAATATGTCAACTACAGATGCAAACAATTCAGAAGACGGAGCAGAAAGGGCTGGCGTCTCCACCCTGCCTCCCACCCCGCTGCCCTTCTCAGGGAGATGGGCATCTCCCCCATCTCCCCTCCACATGAGGCAGACGTGTAAGTGAGCACACGCAGCGTTATCTGGGTTGGCATTTCTATGCACATAACTGGAAACGGGGCACGGCCGCTCTGCTCTCCCTGCTCCTACAGAGCGCTGCCCGCAGACTCGCTAATCAGCCGCAAAGCCACCCGACCCTGTGGGCACAGCCGCAGCACCAGTGCCACGGCCCCCTCAAGAGGGTCACGGAGTGGGCCAGGACTCCCGTGCACTGAGAACTGCCACAGGACGGATGAGGGGGATGGCGGGTGAAGGGACCTGTGGGTTTAACAGTGGCTGTCTCGCTGCCTCCCTACCCCGGGCCACTTCCTCCCAGGAGCAGTCCAGCACTCCCTGGGTGGGACCCAACACCACTTGTCACGTGAATAGCCAGAAACTGACACCTGGGTTTAGTCTGCATTTCCCTGGTTGGTGGTCAGGCTGGAGGTTTGGGTGTCACTTAAATTCCCTCCTCTTTAAATTACCTGTTCATAGCTCTGTCCATTTTCTATTAGACTGTTTGTGAGTTTCTTAGTGATTTACAGATGCCTTTAAATATTCTTACTATTAACCTCTGGTTATATACGGGAAAAATATTTTCTCCCTAAATGTCACTTTTTAACATTGTTTATGTTGATCTTGATATTACAAAAGTTTTTTATTTCTGTGAAATCAGATTTACCAATCTTTCCCTTTATAGACTTTTCTGTATCTTACATAGGCCAGCTTTCCTCATTCAAAGATTACAAATATATTCTTCTGTTTTTCCTCAAATGTTTCAATAGTTGTTTTTTTTAAATTTAGATCTCTACCTGAAATATGTGTGTGTAAAATCTACCTACTCCCTTGCATCAAAATGGAGAGCGAGCCGTTAGCATTAAGTACTGCACAATCCACCTTGTTCTGAATACTTTCACACCTAACTCCCCAAACACATGCATCGATTTCTGGAGTCTATCCTGCTCTGCTCAACCCACGATGGCCCCACCGGCCCTTCGCTGCCGCTCTCCACACTGCCTCCTCTTCCCAGAGCCTCCCTGGAAGCAACGCTGGTCAGTCCCCGCGGGTTGCGAGGGCTACGACGTGCTGGGGGCCCATCGAGCCCGTGCAAACGCCCCTGGCTCCAGCCTCGCTCTGGTCAGGGCGCTCGTGAACGGCAGCTGCGCTGACTCCAGGGACATGGTAGGAGTCACCTCGTCCCCTGGACTTGTGTCCTCGATGCGGGAGGAGAAGGGACCACAACGCTTCTAAGTTGACGGAGCCTCGTGTGGACGCCCACCACCGGAAGAACAGAACCTCTGGAAGCCCTGGTTTGTGCTGTGCCCACACTCAGGAAAAGGCACTTTAACGAGACGGCAGGACCAGGCACCTTTCCATCCTGGACACCTGTCATGCAGCACACGTGGGCCAGGCCGGGCAGCGCAGCTGGAGAGGAGCGGCCCACCTCCCCAGGGGCCACAAGCACAAACAGTGCAGCCACGGCACCCCACCTGTTCTGCCACTGAGGCCACAGCAGTGGATGGTGATGTGGCACACAACTCGCCCGCCAGCTCAGGATCAGGTGCTCATCATCCCCACACCACAGGGGGACACTGCAGAGGGTCAGTCACCACGCACCAGGGTCCTTCTGACCCACCCAAGGCAGCCTGAGGGCATCCCTGGAGCCCACTAACATGTTCTGGCCAAATGAGGGCAGCGGCAGCACCATAGAGGCTTATGGGAAGGGATGGGGACACGTTCACAGACGGGGACCCGCACCTGGTCCTACGTTTACGCTGACACGGAGCAGACGTCTGCAACGTCATGCTCTTTCTCAGGGACACTGCTATTCCTCTGGTTCTTTAAAAACAAAACCGCCAATACTGTCACCATTAACAGCCACTGTACTGGAACTCAGATCACAGGGAGCGCTAAGCTGCTCTTCAGTGTCCCCGTCACGTCGTGGCCAGCACCCCGCACACCCATGAGGGCAGGACCAAGCCTGCGACGCCAACACACCAGGGCCGTCTGCTCCCTCCTCTGACAGGTCCCAGGCACGTCTTTCACGCGTATAGAAAAACCAGCTTTGAGGCGATAAGCAGGAAAAACATGGATCCTTTCCACAGCCTCCAGTACAGAGCAAACCCCACTATGTACACAGCTCCCAGTGCAGAACAAAGGGAAGCAAAGGGCTGTTGAGAGAGAACAGAAAGGAGGGAGACCAGCGAGGTGCTGACCGTGGACAGGAAGGCTGGCTCTCAGGACAGAGGCGCTGCAGGCTGCCGCGCGACAGAGGATGTTCTGGTAAATGTCACTTGGGGGATGCTGGGCTGCTCCCCACAAGACGGCCAGGAACCAGAACCCAGATGCGGCATCCAGGGAAACCTCCAAGCTCTCTGTAGTTTCCAGTCCTCAGAATAAAAGCCCGCCGGGGACCATCCGGCCTCCCCGTCACCTGCTCTCTGGGGTTGCTGCTGGCAGGATTTTGCTTTCCATTCTTTCACACCCAACCCTCCTAGATCCTTTTACTTTTGTGTGTCCTTTGTAAGCAGCTAGCCTTTTCAAGTTCCAGTTTGACCATTTTTCCTTTTAATTGCTTCCTTTGGTCCTGTTGCATTCAGTGTGGTTACAGAGAGTGGATCCACCATCTCATTGTTTGCTTTCTGTTTGTCACAGCTGTTCTATCTTCTTTTGTTCTTTCTTGCCTTCTTTTGGAATATTTTTTATTTTCCATCTCCTCCCTCTAAAAAAGTAAGCCTTTTACTATTCTTTCAGTGGTTCCTTTAGAGATTATAATAGGTACCCTTGATGCATCAAGGTCCAATTAATTGCATTTTACCTGTTCCCAGGCAACACATGGTCAGAATTAACTCCACTAGGGACAGTCCAGTGGCTAAGACTCCGAGCTTCCACTGCAGGGAGAACGGGTTTGATCCCTGGCCAGGGGACTAAGATCCCGCATGCCCCCCCAAAATAATTAACTCCACTCACCTCCCACACACACTCATGTGCTGTTGTTATCCTGGATTTTAGTTCAGTGTAATGTCTTAAATCCCACAAGACATCATCAGTATTACTTTATCCCGCCAGCAGTCACCCAGAGTCACCCACATACTTGCCCTTTCCCTCCTGTATTGGGTGTTTCCACCTGAGAGCATTTTCTTTCTGCCTGAAGAACACCCTTAAGTATGTCTGTCCTTTAGTAAAGGGGCTGCGGCTGACAACTTGGTGTTTGTTGGTCTGAAACTGTCTTAATTCCCCCTTTATTCCTAAAGGGTATTTTTACTGGGTTGGAATTCTGGTTGGTAATCATTTTCTGTTTCTAGGGAACTTTGTAAGCTTTTGGTGGGAATGTAAAATGGTACAGTCTCTGTGGAACACAGTGTGGCAGTTCCTAAAAATTAAAAGAGTCACCATATGATTCAGCAATTTCCCTTCTTTGCATATAGCCAAAGGAACTGAAAGCAGGGTCTTAAGAGACGTCTGTACACCCAGGCACTTTGAAATGTCACTCATCATCATCGACCTCTCCACCTCCCGCAGCTCCTGGGAAGGTGAGGTGGTGCTGGCCCCACCCACCCACCCTGTTGCTGCCCCCCTGCCACACCCACCCCAGGCAGGCTCTCCTCCAGGCCCAGCGCCTGAGGCCAGAGTGCCACATCAACCCACACCTGGGATGCACAGCGAACAGACACACCACAGACCAAAAACAGCAGGCAGCGCAACCCTGATATGGAGGTTGAGCTCGGACCCCGTCCACTGTCCCAGGAGTGGCCTCTAGAGCTATTCCTATGTTCCAAGATGCAGGCCACAGCCACACACTGACTGTTGTGTCTTCAGCCACCTTCAACCTGGCTCCTAGTCCACCTCCTTCCCAAAGTGACATTCTCAAGAGCCTGGGCCAGGCGTTCCACAGAATGTCTCACGTGAGATCTGCGTCTAACATTTCTGGCAGAACGTCACAGAAGCAATGCTGTATCACCTCAAGGAAAACCATGGGACTTCCCTGGTGGTGCAGTGGTTAAGAATCTGCCTGCCAATGCAGGGGACACGGGTTCGATCCCTGGTCCAGGAAGATCCCACATGCCGAGGAGCAACTAAGCCCTTGCGCCGCAACTACTGAAGCCTGTGTGCCTAGAGCTCGTGCTCCACAACGAGAAGCCACCACAATGAGAAGCCTGCGCACTGCAACAAAGAGTAGCCCCCACTCGCTGCAACTAGAGAACGCCCGTACACAGCAATGAAGACCCAACGCAGCCAAAAATAAAAATAAATAAAATAAAATAAATTTATAAGAAAAGAAAAAAAGAGAAACACCATGCTGGTTGGTCCCAATATTGGTGGCAAACCCAGTGCCTGCCAAGTGTTTCCACTCTAAATTTATTACTTTTCCTTTGTAATTAAGAGGTAATTTGTGGCAGAGATACTTTGAGATTATATACAAATCCTGTTCACACCCATCACTTGATCTGTATTTATCAGTTGGCGTCCTATGTACCCGAGGGGATTTTTATTTTATCCAGTGGATTATAATCCATTCCTTCCAGCTCTGCTCTTCCCAGAGCCCAGAGTCTGAGAACACTCCCCCACTCCCAGCCCCAGCCCTGACAGATTTCCACCAAGGAGGTATCCGTAAACCTCCTTACCTGGATCCCCAAGGCTTCCTCCTCTGCATTTTTTATCACATTGTCTTGTATTCTTGAGTGCCTGATTATTTTTCATTCAGTACCTGGTTATTCTGGATGGAAAGCCAGACACTGTGTGAAAATCTTTCTAAACTGGCCGCCTGGGATGATGCTTTCTTCCCCAGAGCGTATGCATTTTACCCTAGCCTGTGGCTGGGGCACTAGGAATCCAGCCACCTGGAACTGAGAGAGTCCGGGCTGGGCTGCAGGCTCTCAGAGGGTGGGGGCGGAATCCCGACCCACGCGTAGGGCACCTTCCTCCCAGGCAGGCCCCAGCCCCCTGGAGCCCAAGGACCAGCCACACTTTCCAGACTGTCTCCCTGGGCTCCCTTCTCTGATGGGGCTGCCATTCCTTCCTGCTTGGTTAGCTCTCCAAAGGCGTCAATCTGATTAAAAAGAAAACCAGTTCCCAGCGTTTCTAGCTATTCTCAGCAGTTTGCCCTGAACTGTGTGGTTGCCCAATACTAGAAGTGTGATTCCTCCATTTATGGGAGACCTCCTACCCCCTGGAAATCCTCTGGATGAAAGAGGATTCCTAACTTGCACCACTCCCAGGAGGAATGTCGATCAGACCTCTCTGCTGGCCCCACCACCTGCAGCCCGGCCTGAGCGCTCACCCCACACAGCCCCGCAGAGCCCAGCGGGTGAGGCCTCATGGAATCACTTCGTCACCTTGGTCAGCAGAAGTCTTGTGATTTTTTACTCAGAAATTCAGGCACATACTGCATTATGCTTCACGTTATGCTCCTGCTTGTTCTGGCATAAAAGTAATGCCTTAAGTGGCTTACCAAGTCCGCTGAGCATTCCAGAAACACACTCAGGTTCCTGTCCTGCAGCAGCTTCACACACTCAATTTGAGAAGCAACGCTTCTGGTTGCCACGGCGAGACAGTCCCTGTGCCACTCGCCTTCACGTCTGGCTGGAGGAAACGCCGGAGACCAGATACTCCACTCCCTAACTCTCTCCTAAGCAAGGTGGGAGGTCTCTGAGGGGCCAATAAGGTGCAGTTTGCTTTTTTTAATGTTGTAATTTGGCCACATACAAGTGCAGTCGCCTCAAGTACCTCCTAGAATTTTACTTGTGATTCTACTGGCCCCTAAAATCCCAAATCTGCCTGTGGGACACTGGTCCTTGCTAGTCACTGGGCCTTGGCCCACACGGAGTTGCTAACTGTGGTGTGCGATGCCCATCTCTCCTCCAGCAGGTGGCAGCTTAGGAATGGCGCCTGGCACGCGATGCATTCACTTGCCGACGTGGGGACATGGCTCAGCTACAACCTGAGGTTAAGCAGGAAAGGCACTTGTCTCCGTGCCAGGTGCCACTGGGAACACAGCCAACGAAACAGTGTGGCACAGGGCAGGGATGTGAACAATGATTAAGGTCATTTCAGACAAAGAAAATAAACAGAGACCAGAGGAAAGACAGAGCCTACGTGGCTTCCCCGACTGGTCAGACATGAGGCCCACTCAATAGTGGGCCTCAGCACAGCCCTGGAAGCCCTGCTGGCCCCCGTACCCGGCACCCTGCCACCCACTTCCTGACTCTGGATGCTGGAGTCGTTTCCGACTGTGGCAGCCTCGTGTCTCAACCCACAATCCTTCTGCTCAGTGCCACACGTGCTGGAACTGGCAGGGCCCAACCCCCAGAAGTCACACCCATCTTCACCCAACACCTACTCCTCACTGAGCTCAAGCCTCACCATGTCCCAGGCCCGCATGCGGCGGGGGCTGGCCTGTGCACTGTGGGGGGGTCTCTGCTCACACGGAGGTGTTGGGGACGCACCACTGCACACTGTTCACAGAGGCCTGCAGTGGGAGCTGTTGGGTGGGAGGTTTGCCACGTGGCCAGAATCACTACCCCAAAGGGACAGCAAGTCCACTCCTGAGAGCACTTCCTCCATCAAGACCTTTAACTGATTAAAGGTCACACCTTCTGGACGAAACAAACCATCCCAAATGTGACCAGCATACCACCTGCTGAAACAGCATATCTATATCCGTGCACACACTCGTGGTCCTCGGCATTAAGGAAAACGCGCTTTGCTCCTGCCCACGGGGAGGCAGTTGGTGGCGCGGCCACCTGGTCTTTAAGGCAAACGTGCACTGCTTCCTCGGCCCTGCACCCCTCGCCATGCTCACCCCGCTCCATCTCTGCACGTGCAGCCCCGCAGCACCTGGGAGCTCAAAACCCTCCGGGCCATGGAAACCCTCCGGGCCTGGCCACTTCAGGGTCTGAGGCCAGGAGGCCTAGAAGGGCAGACGTGTGATGGAGGGAGGGGACTGCCGCGCTGCCCAGGGTCCCCGCCCTGCACATGCCACTCTCTTCCCTGAAGAGACCATCCACCGTACACGCATCGGTTACCATGGGAACCGCAGCACAGGTCCTCAGTGAGCAGAGACCGAAGCCCACTCGTACCTTGGCCCTTCCTCCCGGGCAGGTCTAGGCCCTCCACCTGCCTCTCCCCAGCCCAAAGGCCACAGCTGCCACGTATCTTAATTCCTACACTGCAGTGCCTCCAATAGTGCTACGTAATTCATCCAGACTCCGCAGTTGTTTCCAACTGAAGGGCTGGTCAGAAGACCCTGACTCTGGAAATAGGAATCCCGCCTTCCTCTGTTTAGGGGAGCAGAGGGAGCAGTGCTGCTTCCTTCTCTGGGGTCTCCATCAACTCTTCAAGGTGCAAGAAAATCCAGAAACCTTGTCTCAAGGTCTGGCCCACGCTCACCCCCTCACTCACAGACATGGCGTGAGGAGAGCTGCGGCTCGGGCTAGGCCCTGGTGAGCTCGCCCCGCCTGCCGGACCCACCTGCCCGTCGTCAGCAGGAACCGGCCCCACTCCGCCTTTGGCTGGCTCTGTGACCACACCTGGCTTCCACACCTGTAAACCGAGGAGAGCAGACCCAGAATGAGCCCCACAGGCCCACGCACATTGCTAAGCGGGAGCGGGCGGCCTCGTCCTATGAGCAGGAGGGCAGAGTCCTGCTGCCCTGGAAAAGCATCAGGAGAGGTGGGCTCTGGTTCCTGTTCTCTGTTTTTAAACCCACAGAAAATAGTATAGTTACGGAATTCATGGGCAGGAACCACAACGATGCTGAATGAGTGTAAGAGAACACGGCTGACCTTCCCCACACTGCTTCTGACAGAGGGCTTTTCTCTCTCTAAGCAAACGCAAGGATTTAACTTTCAGAATACGTAATTCATTTGTATATTCAAACATAAGAAAGGTTAAAGGTACACCCCTGTGAGCAGGGGGGTTTATCATCCCCATTTCAGAGGATGAGGGGAGCTGCCATCTGGTCTGCTCGGCCGGCCTGCAGGAACACGGACGCTGCGTCCCCTGTGCTCCTAAAACCCTGGGTCCCTGAAAGAAGGCACATGATGTCTTGCACACAATTACAGAGCGCGGTGTGAGGGCTTCCGACACGCGTCCACCCTGTGCGGCCGCCACCGTGACCGAGAGGATGAGTGCGTCCACCCCCCCAGTTTCCTTGTGCCCCTTCCGATCCCCTGTCCAGCCCCACCCCCACCCATCACTGTGTTCTCTAGAATCTCACACAGGAGCACACGCCCCCTCTCGTTTGCTCCGGCTGGCACATGGATCCTGCAGTCCACCCACGTCGGCCCTCTCATGCCGGAGTGCTGCCTGAGGATTGGGGTGCTGCAGTGCGCCCTCCACCGCCTGGCAACCGCTCTCCTCTGGGGCTGCACGGCTCCACAGCGGGCCAAGGCCAGCGCCCACCCTTCACTGCACCAGCTCCAGGGAGTGCAGGGAGTGCAGTCTATAGAATCACGTGGGGGGAGGGCACCCAGACCAGAGCTCTCTCCCCTCCACCCTCAGGGAGCCCAGCACTGAGGGAGGAGCTCCCACCCAGACCCCAATAGACATGCAGGGCTCGCCCGGCGTCCGACCCCACCCGTCAGAAGGAAGGCAGACAGGGCGGCTCCCGAACAAGGCCACTTGACCCCAAAGCTCATCTCCTCATATTACAGCGCCCTCGAAACCACAGAAAAACGACTAAGACAAAGGCACAGATGGCAAGGACACTTCCTCATTTCACTTGTAAGTCCAACTTTTTTTTCCCACGCCACGTGGCTCACGGGATCTTAGTTCCCGGACCAGGGATTGAACCCGGGCCTTTGGCAGTGACAGCCAATGTCTTAACCACTGGAGCGCCAGGGCCCAATCTGCCCTCACCACCACTTACCAGCTACTAACCTTGCGCAGGTTCCTCCCCTGCAAAGTGGACCGACAAGGGTCGCCTCTTTGAAAGGAGTCCAAGCATCCTACAGAACAGTACAAACAAGGCGATGCCGAGGGCCAGGCTATGCAGAAGGCCCTCAACTCAGACGGGTCCCCACGCTGTCCTGCACGGTGCCCCACACAAGGAACGGGACAAGGCTGTGTGGTAAAGGCTGCAGGTCACAGTCAAATCCCACAATTCCACCTAACTTCCTGTACAATGCTTAACAAAGCATATTCAAGGCTCTGAAGTCAGAAGAACATCATACTCAAGGGAGGCCAAGCACTCCTGACTTGAAAGATTCACAGAGAAGAAAGCTGGGGTGGGGGGGTCCACCTGTTATAATTTCCTCTTTGCCACAAATCTTTTATGTAGCTATGCTACGCAAACCAGTAACTCTTTATAATAACTGTTGAAAATTCACATTGTGGGTGAGGTGGATTATGGAGCCCATCTTCCCAGGGAAGATTACACATGTGTCGAGAAGACTCCGGAGGGATCCACATAGAACAGTGCTACCTGTGAGCAGTGGGGTATCAGATCGTTTTTCATTTATCTGTATTTTTCAATTTTACTGCACCAAATATATTTCTTATATAACTTTGATAATAACATGTCCCTGGAAGTTTATTGCTGCAGAGCAGTTGTTGGTATCTATGGAACAAGATATATGAAGACCACTTTGAAAATTATAAAGCGCTATACAGAAGTCACATCTGGAACTTGCCAACGAGAGCTCAAACATGGTGACAACCAAACCAGAAACCCTGTTCCTCTCTGCTTAGTGTAAACACTGCGAACTTAAATCAGCTTTTCTCTGCTCACAACCAGTTTCTCAAATGTCAGCAGAAATCTCTTCAGGACCTGGACTTACACAAATGTTTCACATCAGATTTTTAAGTTACGTGGATTTGATGAAGAGGAAGTTTATGTGGTAGTGTTTAAAAAGTGGAACAAAAAATGTTTCACAGGGGCTTCCCTGGTGGCACAGTGGTTGAGAGTCCGCCTGCCGATGCAGGGGACACGGGTTCGTGTCCCGGTCTGGGAAGATCCCACATGCCGCGGAGCGGCTAGGCCCGTGAGCCATGGCCGCTGAGCCTGCGCGTCCGGAGCCTGTGCTCCACAACGGGAGAGGCCACAACAGCAAGAGGCCCGCGTACCGCAAAAAAAAAAAAAAAAAAAAAAAAAAAGTTTCACAGAATCTGCCACCATGATTTTTAATAAATCATTCTCGTTTCAATGATGGGGGTCAGCCTGCATCCAGCACTACCCTCACCTGGAGACTTCAGCCCCTCCCTCCAGCTTTGACCACTCAAAAACAAGCTCCAAGGAACTTACCAGGTCCAAAGAAGTGCCAATCACGCTTCACACACTCACAGTCACAATAAACATTCAGAAGTGGCAACTCCCAACAAACTGAAGGCAATTCAGAGTAATTTACAGAGATGCTATCTATGCCTGCCCCCTGAGGTCTTTCAAACTGAGCCAGAGACTCTAGACATGGGTCCTTGCTGATTTCAAAGCAGCAGATCCCATGGCAGACCCATCACCTCTTTAACACAGGTCTGAATCAGTCGTCAGTCAATAACCTGAAGCGAGGCGGGAGGCTGAGGGCTGCAAACCCGAGATCCCACAGAACTCTGCTAAGGAGACAAGTTCTTGGGGCTGAAGCTACAAGACCAAATCGGTGACTTTCAAAACGTGGCTTATTAAAAATTTAACAAAAAATTTAAAAACATCCACTTATGAATCTAGTAGTCAAAGTCAAAACTCTGTTCATATAACAGTATGATTTGTTCCCTTGAAGTAATTCAGAAATCAGAAACTCCAAGCCTCGGGTCACCCTTTTCACCTTGTAACATCACCACATAATCCTCAATCCTTCTCTAAGCTAACAGGACACCCGTGTCTGCCTTCCTTGACGCAGCACACAGAAGTCTGTCCAGAAAGTGAAAACCTGAGGGAGAAACACAGATTCTTCGGGTACTTTGCTTTTATAAGAGTTATTTGATTTTTCTGCTTATGAAGCTTTCTTTCACAATGTTTCAAAAGGATTTTCTTTTTAAAGGATGTTCACTGTACCCAAATGAACTTACCCTGACCACCTTATGAGAAAGCCCAACTAGGTAAGATACATCCACTGTTTCCGTATGTATATAGAGTGGACCCTGTGAAAACAAAAGGCCTGGGCTGCTCTTATTTGCCAGTCTTTGTTCACCATGGAATGTTTATCTTTATATTATCTCCAGCACAACTGCAGGTGGCACCACAAAACTTTACATTCCAAAGCGAACCGAATTTCAAAGAACCAAGGGGCAAGTCTGACATTCCTTCAATGCTAGGATGTGCAAAAGCATTCTCTGTCACTGGCCTAACCCGGGCTCAGGCTGCCACCTCAGGGCACAGTGCCAGGCCTCATCAGGCCCCTTCAACACTGCAGTTTCCATGCCTGTGGCCCTCGGAGGCTGCCTTGAGGGTGGAGCACAGCCACATGGCTGGGAACCCAAGACCAGCAGAGGACGGGAACCCCCAGTGGGGGCGGGAGGGCTCCAGCACAGGTACACCTGCGAGCCTGTTTTCCACCCCCAGCAACAGTGCTGGAGACGTGGGCTCAAACGTGGGCCTGCTGCAGAGCGAATGCTGAGCACAGCACCTCATGCTATGGCAGGTGCACGTGTCCTGTGCACACACGGTATGCGGGGCTGAACCCGTCTGGCGTTTGTGCTGGGTAACGCTCTATCCACCAGGGCCCTGAGTTTGTTTCTCACTCAGGCCAGTTCGTTACGTTCACACTCTTCCCCAACAGTGAACCTGGCCACTAATCCACCCAGCCACCTTTGTCACATGGGGAACAGGGCAACAACACTCAGATGGATAAAAGCAATACAAATCCAAACAAAAGAAAACTCTAAATTTGTTTACAGTGATTAGTAAATTCATTTTACACCTGAAAAACGAATACATATGCAATAGGTCTAGAGTTTATACTCAATGTATACCACATTCTGTGTGATGGACCTAATTTTTTAGGTCACGTCCATTTCTCAAAAGACAATTCCTACTTTAAAATGTATTAAGCATTAAAAATATAAGAATATGTTCATATTAATTTCTATATGTTTATAAAGATGCTTTGGAAGGACACACAATTATTCAGATTATTTACCTTTAGACAGTATTGAGAGGGTGAACGGGGTGGGTGTCTGGACCTTGAAGAATGTTTGAGTTGTATAACCCATGGAGCATTTACTCTGATTTCCACTGATTTCCGCAAGGCAGGATAGCCTCTCTGCCAGAGGCAGCTTAAGGTAGGTCCAGAGAAACAGGGATGCCTATCAGGACTCGTCTCTTCACAGATTTCTCTGACTTTTAAAGCCACACAAGAGAACTACCTAATATAAGCGTTCATCTAAATCAAGCTCTAAGTAAACAGCTGATGTATAAAATAAAGTGAGCCTTGGATTTTGGTGTGCAAGGTGGACTTGCTTGCTGCACACCTTCACCACCTGCAAGGACACCTGCAAGAGAGTTGGGAGTGGGGGTCTGAGCCCACCGTCCCAGGCGCGATGTAGGGGAGGCTGGTGGCAGCCACTGCCACGGTTTTGCCCCCGTGCCCAGTGGAGGCAGCCACCGCGCCAACCGCCCAAGTATATAGAATTTAAGCATTCTCTCAGAAGTGTATGGTAGAGCTAAAGAAGACAACCAGCCAAGGGTCATCTGAAATTGTGATTGGCTAATAATCCCAGGACAAAATTAGAGATCACTACTCAAGCATAAGGCCTCTACAAAGATGTTTGATATAAAGGCTTGGGCTGAGTATGTCGTGGAATGGGCTGCAAAGGACCCATATGGCTTCCTTACAACAGTTATTTTGGCCCTAACTCCATTGTTTCTAGCAAGTGCTGTACTGTCTTAGAAATTGGCCAAGATGATTGAGGCCAGGGAAAAGGAGCAAAAGAAGAAACAAAAACGTCAAGAAGATACTGCAAAAGCTAAAGGACTAAAACACGATTGAAAGAATGAACAGGCTCTGCAACCAGAGGAAAATTGTCTGGAAAATTATGCAGCTTTGCAAGGACCCATTAACGTTGCTTTTCAGATCTTATGATAGTATTACTTAGTAAACTAAGTCTGAGCATATGGAAGAATCATGTTAGTTCTCACCTGTACTGTAGCAACTTTCAGGCTTCGGTGTAGAAGTCTGTTGACAGTTACTGTAAATTGGCATTTATTATGCTACAAATTCTTTATAACTGACTTAGTCATTTGCCTTTTTGCAGCATATGTACTAAAATGAAAACATCCTGTGGAGAAAAATGGCTTTAGATTATGGACTCTATTCAAATAATGGCTTAAAATGGGGTCTTGTTCTGGACAAAGGAGATTAAGAATATAAAAATCAGAATTGTCCGGAGGTGAAAAGTGTGCTTTGGCTTAAAAGAGATACAGTGTATTAATCACATCTTTTCTCATTATTACTTATTTCTTGGAATAGAATCATTTCTGGCTTCCTCAAAGCAAAATAATGTTATTCAACGACTACTTCTATTTTCTGTATTTTTCTCATTTTAGCTTTTGAGATACTGGTAATTACCAGACATTCTGCATCTTTTAAAATCTAATTTTATAAAGAATTCTCTTATTATCTTGACTATGTAGAATACCACTTACTAGATATAACAATTTTTGTACATATGAACACTGCCATTTTCTTAGCGATGACTTGAATAACACTATGATTTAAAGCTTGGAGTAAAACTGCCAAGCCTTGTAGTACCGTGGAACCAGTTAATTCTCACTTGTGCTAAGTAGAAATGTGAAGTACTTAAAATGTCTTATCAAATAATTTGCTGATTATATAATACCACTTTTGTTTTCTATTCCATTCTTTTAATTCATGTGGTAGTGATGTCCTTTACTTTTTTTTCTTTTTTTTTTTTTGCGGTACGCGGGCCTCTCACTGTTGCGGCCTCTCCCGTTGCGGAGCACAGGCTCCGGACGCGCAGGCTCAGCAGCCATGGCTCACGGGCCCAGCCGCTCCGTGGCATGTAGGATCTTCCTGGACCGGGGCACAAACCCATGTCCCCTGCATCAGCAGGTGGACTCTCAACCACTGCGCCACCAGGGAAGCCCTGTCCTTTACTTTTTTGATCAAACAGGTTCATGGTGAAAATTAAAATTCCAAATTTCTTTTAAGGAACTTTTAAAGAGTAACAGTTAAGTCATATTTCATAAATGGTAAAGAAAGGCTTAACAGTTGGAAAATTTTTGTTTATCATAGTATTAATTGGGTGAAAAAGGTGTAAATTATGTCAAAATGAGAACGTGTTATAATTAGAAATAAAGGGCTGAAAGATATCTCCCTCAGTTAAGTAGTGTAACTGGAACTTTTTACTCTTTAACATGTCTTTTATAAACGCATGGTTAATCATTTTATTTGTTGTCAGTAATTAATAGCTTATTAACATTTTCCTCACCTCCGATAATGAATCTTTTTTTTTTTTTTTTTTTTTTGCCGTACGCGGGCCTCTCACTGCTGTGGCCTCTCCCATTGCGGAGCACAGGCTCCGGACGTGCAGGCTCAGCGGCCATGGCTCACGGGCCCAGCAGCTTTGCGGCATGTGGGATCTTCCCGGACCGGGGCACGAACGCGCGTCCCCTGCATCGGCAGGCAGACTCTCAACCACTGCGCCACCAGGGAAGCCCGATAATGAATCTTAAATGACAAAAAAAATTGTCTAAAAGCTTTAACTTAAAATGAAACTAGAGGGCTTCCCTGGTGGCGCAGTGGTTGAGAGTCTGCCTGCCGATGCAGGGGACACGGGTTCGTGCCCCGGTCCGGGAAGATCCCACATGCTGCGGAGCGGCTGGGCCCGTGAGCCATGGCCGCTGAGCCTGCGCGTCCGGAGCCTGTGCTCCGCAATGGGAGAGGCCACAACAGTGAGAGGCCCACGTACCACAAAAAAAAACAAACAAAAAACAACAACAACAACAAAAAATGAAACTAGATATTGAAATAAATTTGATACTTTTTTATATAAAAAAATGTTTTCATCTGTTTTAAGGCACAAGATAGCTACCAAGGAAATTAGATCTCTTAAGGGGCCGAAGCATGAGAGAAAAAAGGAAAACAGACAGGCAAGTCAAACATACGGTCCCACTTTTCTCCTTGAGGTTCTCAAGCAATGACTTCCAAGCTGAGAATGTGAAAACTTCCAGAATTCTTAAGTGGGTATTCCAAGTGCACCAAAGATGTGGGCCCTGGCGAAGACCCCAGGCCTTCAGTCGGGACCCCAATGGGCTATATCCTAGAAGAAGGGATGAACCTGAAATAGACCAGCCTGCCCAAAGACTGAAGTCTTGTGTTCAAATCAGATTGGTTCCTGGCTGGAGTAAAGTGACAGGTCCCCACACTAAAGGCCAGTCAGAAGCAAAAGTAAGACCTCATTGGAGAAAATTACGATCAGGAACTTGAAACGATCCCTGAATTTTTCATATACAATGTCTGGTGTTCAATAAAAACTGCCCAGCATACTAGGAGACGGGACCAACTGACTCAAGAACAAGAGAAAAACAAGACAACAGAAACAGAACCACAAAACACCCCAATTTTAAAATTATAGGACATTAAAATATATGTGATTAATGTGTTCAGTAAGTTAAAAGACAAGCTGGAGAGTTTGAGCTGGGGACTGAATATTAAAAAAAAAAACCAAATGAACACTAAAACTGAAAAATATAACAAATGAAGTTAAGAACTCCACAGACAGACGTAACAGTAGACTACACACAACTGAAGAGAAATTAGTGAATGGTACATAGGTCTGGAAAATATACATACTGAAGCATGGTAAGGACAGAAACTACTGAGAAGACTTAAAAAGAAGAAAGGTCTGACACATGAGTAACTGGAATCCCAGAAGGAGAGGAGAAAGAGAGAATACAGCAGAAGCAATATTTGAAGAGCTAATAACAGAACTTCCCAAAATTCATGAAAATCATCAAGCCAGAGATTCAAAAAGTACTTCAAACCCCAAGCCAGATAAACAGACATGATAGTAAAACTTCAGTAGTTTTACCAAAGACACAGAAGAAAATCTTAATGGTGGCACCAAAAAATGACAAATTACCTTGGATGGTGCAGCTGTAGGACTAAGAACCCACATGCCGCGGGCAACTAAGCCCACACCACAATACTGAGCCCACACGCCGCAATGAAAGATCCTGCACGCCTCAACAAAGATCCTGCGTGCTGCAACCAAGATCCGATGCAGCCAAATTAACAGATAAATAAATACATACATACATACACATACAAAAAAAATAAACAACAACTGCATAAAAAGCAATGGGGGAGTACATAACTTGTGTTAGTTTAACCTTTAGTCTTTACATTTTCCGGTAAGTGACAAAAGAACCAACTTACACTCAAATAGGTCAGGGATGCATGCTGTAATCTCTAGAGGGACCACTTAAAAAGTAGTAGTACAGGGCTTCCCTGGTGGCACTGTAGTTAAGAATCCGCCTGCCAATGCAGGGGACACAGGTTGGAGCCCTGGTCTGGAAAGATCCCACATGCCGCAGAGCAACTAAGCCCGTGCACCACAACTACTGAGCCTGCGCTCTAGAGCCCGCAAGCCACAACTACTGAGCCCGCGAGCCACAACTACTGAAGCCTGCGCACCTAGAGCCTGTGCCCCGCAACAAGAGAAGGCACCGCAATGAGAAGCCCGCGCACCGCAATGAAGAGTAGCCTCTGCTCGCCACAACTAGAGAAAGCCCACGCACAGCAAGGAAGACCCAACGCATCCAAAAATAAAAATAAATTAAAAATTAAAAAAAAATAGTAGTACATAAATGTAGAACAAGCTAACAGAGGGGGGCATTTGAATAACAAAAAAATTTAATTAATCCAAAAGAAACGAGAAAGGAGAATGAGGAGGAACAAATAAAACATAAATACTAAAAGATAGCTTTAAGTCCAAATATATTGGTAATTATTATATATTAAATATAAATCAACTAAATATGCCAATTAAGAATAGATCATCTGGGGACTTCCCTGATGGCACAGTGGTTAAGAATCCGCCTGCCAACGCGGGGGACACGGGTTCAATCCCTGGTCCAGGAAGATCCCACATGCCGCGGAACAACTAAGCCCGTGTGCCACAAACACTGAGCCTGCACTCTAGAGCCCAGGAGCCACAACTACTGAGCTCACATGCTGCAACTACTGAAGCCCGCGTGCCTAGAGCTCATGTTCCGCAACAAGAGAAGCCACAGCAATAAGAAGCCCACGGACCGCAATGAAATGTAGCCCCCACTCGCCATAACTAGAGGAAGCCCGCGCACAGCAACTGAGACCCAACGCAGCCAAAAATCAATAAATAAAAATTTTAAAAAAATAGATCATCTGGATTTTTTAAAAACTATCCATATCCACCTTATAAGAGAAATAACTTAAATATAAGAATATAGAAAATTGGGACTTCCCTGGCGGTCCAGTGGTTGGGGCTTCACCTTCCAATGCAGGGGGTGCGGGTTCAATCCCTGGTCGGGGGGCTGGAATCCCACATGCTTCACGGCCAAAAAACCAAAAAACATAAAACAGAAGCAATATTGTAACAAATTCAATAGAGACTTTAAAAATGGTCCACATAAAAAAAAATAAAAAAAAAAAAGAATATAGAAAATTTCAGAATTCCGTGGCAGTCCAGTGGTTAGGGCCCTGCACTCTCACTGCCGAGGGCGTGAGTTCAATCCCTAGTCGGGGAACTAAAATCCCACAAGTCGCACACTGCGGCCAAAAAAAAGAATATAGAACATTTGAAAATAAAAGACTGAAGTCTCTTCACAAGAAAAAAAAATTTTTTGTAACTACATACGGCGACAGATGTTAACTAGACTTACTGTGGTGACCATTTCACACTATATACAAATATCGAATGGTTATGGTGTACCCCTGAAACTAACAGAATGTATGTCAATCATATCTCAATAAATAAATAGGGCTTCCCTGGTGGCGCAGTGGTTGGGAGTCTGCCTGCCGATGCGGGGGACGCGGGTTCGTGCCCCGGTCTGGGGGGATTCCACGTGCCGTGGAGCGGCTGGGCCCGTGAGCCATGGCCGCTGGGCCTGTGCGTCCGGAGCCTGTGCTCCACAACGGGAGAGGCCACAGCAGTGAGAGGCCTGCATACGACAAATAAATAAATAAATAAATAAATAAATAAATAAATAAATAAATAAATAAATAAAAGATTGGAAAACACATAAATCATGCAAATACTCTTAAAAGAAAGTTGGGGTAGCTATACCAATATCAGACAAAGTAGATTTTTAAGCAAAAAGCAATATTAGATATAAAGACATGTTATAATAATAAAATGGTCAATCCACAGAAACAAGTAAGAACTCAATGTGTATGCATGTAAACTATGGACTCAAAACACATAGAGCAAAACTTGACAGAAAAAACAACAACAGACAAACCCATGTTCATAGTGGGAGACTTCAACCAATAAATTCAGCCTCGACATTCAACACTAGTGGCATATTGAAACACATAAGCCATAGCTTGTTTCTGAATCCTTAATAAAAGGAATCAGATAGAATTTCTCACTTGATCTGATTTTTTTTAAAGCTAGATTTCTTTATCAAAGGTGCGAGGCCAAAAAGGGTAAAACCAATGCAGAGGTAGCTCCTGGCTGTGACATGAACCACAAGGGAAGCAGCCACTTCCTTGATAAAAGTCAGGGGTCTCAGGACGGGGATGTGAATGCTGTACTCAAGGGCACACGCGGGCGGGTGGATTCCGCACACCTTGCAGGTGTTTTCTAAGAGCTCGAGTCATTTCTTTCAGTACATATTTATCAGACCTGCAAGACAGTATCTTAAGCCAAGGACAAATAAGACTAAGACACGGTCCTTCTCAAAGGGCTCTGAGCTGTTTAAAGCTCAATATGAAAGCCATTTCAATGTGCTTTTACCATCTCCCCCCAGCACAACTCAGGGTCCCCAACAATCTCCAGGTTGCTAGACGTAAGGACGCCAGCCCCCATCTCACATCACCTACCAGCAGCACCAACGGTTACTCAACCCATCTTTCTTGGTGCACTTTCTTCATTTGGTCTCCAAGACCCCATACTCCGCTGGTTTCCTCCAACCTCACTGCCAGGTCTCCACAACCCTCGGCAGTGGAAAGCCGCCAGAGGCCTTCTTGTCTCTATCTACGTTCGCTCACTGGGATGTCACAACAAGGCTCACGGCTCCAAACACCATCAATACACTGGCAATTTGAGAGAGACCAAAGCAGAAGCCACAGTCTCAGAAATGCCAAGTCACCTCTCTGCGCTCTTCTCCCAGCCCTCGCCCCTCGGCCACTCTGCCCCAGCTAGGCTGCCCTTCCTACTTGCTCTTCCCTCGTGCTCCTCCAGGTACACGGTCTGTGCTCTCACCTTCTTCAGGCTTTGCTCAAAAGTCACCCTCCAGAATGAGACCCTCTCTGGCCACTCTTGTGAAAATGGCAACCCTCCCTCTGCCCCAACTTAAACTGCACCATCTGAAATGCTCAGTATTTTACTTGGGTTCTCATCTTGTATCTCTCCCTGTTAAAAGTGTAAGCTCCACAAGTGGAGGGATTTTTGTCTGCTTTGTTCACTAGTGAATCTCCAGCTTCTAGAAAAGTATGTGGCACATGGAGGACACTCAATGAACAAATAAAGCTGTATTTCTGTCAATTCTCCTTTTAAAGGGGCAGCTGTATTGGGGCCACACAGAGTCATCTTTTCCTGTCTGCTCAGACACCGCTTTTCTTGGTCATATGTGGACCACTGTCCTTGAGCCCCCCTTTTGTTCTCCAAAACACCGATCATAATAGTCTGCTGAGAACAGTTATTTTACCAGCAAAACGGGTTTATTCAGGAATAGCAGAGAATTGCAAATCAGGACGACCATGCTATAGCAAAAACTACAGGCAAGTCCAGCAAACAAAGGAGAGGAGTGTTACTTTATAGAGAAAAGGAGGAAGCTGAGAGGGGTGCTTTGAACCAAAGCCCCTTGGAGGAAAGCAAGAGTTCAGGGTGGTGATGGATTCCTATTGGCTGAGCTGCAAGGGTTCCAACAGGCTGGGCTTGGCACTGGGCAAGAACTCTTCCTTCCTCCTGCAGGGGCAGTAAAGTAGATACCTCCCTGCTGGGAATGCAAGGTACCTCTCTTCCTGCGCGGTCTCTAACTGAGGTGGAGTGTAGGGCATCAGAGCTCCCCTTCTGGACTCCAGACTTTAAATGAGGTTTCCTTTATTCAGTTTCACAAGTCCATTGCCAGCACAGGGATCAACTGTCCTCAGATGAACGAACAGTCCTCAAGAAGATTCAGTAAGAAATCCAAGAATTACACAAGAATGAGATACAGCATCCACATCTTCCCCAAGACACAAACCCTTCAGCCATGCCTAATTCAGGCAAGCTTAACACACAGAACAAATGTGCTCCTGACAAGTTATATGTATGCATATAATTTTTATCCACTGAATAATCTGAAGGGTACTAAAGGCATCCCAAAGAGAATTCTCATTAAAAAAGAAAGACTCGGGCTTCCCTGGTGGCGCAGTGGTTGAGAGTCCGCCTGCCGATGCAGGGGACGCAGGTTTGTGCCCCGGTCCGGGAGGATCCCACATGCCGCGGAGCGGCTGGGCCCGTGAGCCATGGCCGCTGAGCCTGTGCGTCCGGAGCCTGTGTTCTGCAATGGGAGAGGCCACAACAGTGAGAGGCCCACGTACTGGGAAAAAAAAAAAAAAAAAAAAAAAGAAAGACTCGGACTTCCCTGGTGGCACAGTGGTTAAGAATCCTGCTGCCAATGCAGGGGACACGAGTTCGAGCCCTGGTCCAGGAAGATCCCACCTGCCGTGGGGCAACTAAGCCTGTGGGCCACAACTACTGAGCCTGCACTCTAGAGCCCACAAGCCACAACTACTGAAGCCCGTGTGCCTAGAGCCCGTGCTCCGCAACAAGAGAAGCCACCGCAATGAGAAGCCCACACAGTGCAACAAAGAGTAGCCCCCGCTCGCAGGAACTAGAGAAAGCCCACATGCAGCAACAAAGACCCAACTCAGCCAAAAATAAACAAATAAAATATAAATAAATTAAAAATAAATAAATAAACTCTTCCCAAACTGACATGAGTTTAAAAAAAAAAAAAAGACTCCTTCCACAATGTTACCACCTACAAATTACATATTTTACGGTCATCACATTAGATCTTCCCTAAACAGCAGTGCTCCACATCTCCTTTTCTTTCACTGACTTCTTCCCAAAGAATTCTCATTTGTATTTAAAATAAGTTTTGCAAACTAGGCCCAGCTCTATAACCATAGGAAAAAGGAGCAGTCTTTCTCCCACATATGCAGGACTTCTTGACACAACCCACCATGTCTCCCTAATGAGGGGTGGGTAGGGGCATGATGCTAATGTGAAAGTTAATACACAGAACCCTCACTTAAAATGGAGATGGGGGAATTCCCTGGCAGTCCAGTGGTTAGGACTCCGTGCTCTCACTGCCAAGTGCCCGGATGCAATCCCTGGTTGGGGAACTAAGATCCCACAGGCTGGGCAGCGTGGCCAAAAAATAAATAAAAATAAAAATAAAAATAAATAAAATAAAATGGAGTTGGGAGGCCAGGAAAGGGAGCCCTCACACCCTACCATCATAATTGCAGACCCAACAGGAAGAGACATACCTTTGCATCTCCAACATGAAGAAGGAACACCCAGCAGGACCGAGAGAGAATTTCTCTTTGCCTGGCAACAGCTCAGCCAATGAAAAGCCACTGTACTCTGAACTCCCAGTTTCCTCCAATGGGTTCTTTGTTTATAACAGCACCTCCCAACTCCTCCTTCTCCTCTATAAAAGAAGTTCCTCTCCTTTGTTCTCTGGACTTGCCTGTGGCTTGCTATAGACTGCATGTCCCAAATTGCAATTCTTTGCAATAAACCCATTTTCTGGTAAAATAACTGGCTGTTATATTGTTTTAGGTCAACACCAGAAAGATTTTTAAATGCTGATCCATGAACAATTAAAAACAAAAAAAGGATGATTTTGTCTTTTTAGAGTATATATTCAGAAAACAAGAGCAGGAGAAATTTAGTAGAAAGAGCTGAAAACACAACAAAAAGAAAAGAAACAGAAAATAGAGGAAAAGAAACAAAATTTAAAGGATCATTCCAAATGGTCCAACATCTAAATAATACAGGCTCCAAAATGAGAAAAGTAATGAGAAGTATTTTGACAGGCACTTTTTAAGCCAATGCAGCATAAGGGAAGATTTATGTCAGAAAATCAAATATCTAATCAAATGAAAAAATGCAACAACCATAACTTTAAAACACACACACACAAAAATGGCACAAGAAAGAAAACGCTTGGCCCAACTTGGCTCAGCAATGAAAACACCAAATATGGATGTAAACCAAACCCAGAATGTGTTAATAATCAGGCCAGGTGGTGGGGAAAGGAGAGCATCCACAGAGACTGGCTGAGGGCAGATGCCCCAAGGACAGCAGTATGAGTACATCACTCACAAAGGCGGGTGTGATGGACTGAGAGTCTACATCCCCCAGATTCTCAAATGGAGGCCCTTACTCCCCCGCCATGTGGCTGTATTTGGAGACGGGGCTTCTAAGGAAGTCACATGGTTAAATGAAGTCATGAAAGTGGGGCCCTGATCTGACAGGATCATTACCCTTACCAGAAGAGATGCTGGGAAGCTGTCTCTCTCTCCACACAGACACACTGAGAAAAGGCCATGTGAGCAAACCAAGAGAAGAATGGAATGAAACCTACCTTGCCAGCGCTTTGGTCTGGGACCTCCAGCCTCCAGAACCGTGAGAAATAAATGTCTGTTGTTTAACCCCCAAGTCTATGATATTTTGTCCTGGCAGCCTGAGCTAATACACTAGGGCAAGACACAGTTGGAAGCGGCCATCCTGGAAAGGCCAGGGGGTCATAAGACTGCTAAATTTAGTTATCAGCCTTTTAGCGTTATTTGAATTTTTCCTTCTCTCCATTTTTTTAATAAAAACTAAAATTAATTAAAATACTGGTATAGGGACTTCCCTGGTGGTCCAGTGGTTAAGACTCTGTGCTTCCAATGCAGGGGGCACGGATTTGATCCCTGGTCAGGGAACTAAGATCCAGCATACCACACTCAATGCGGCCAAAAAAACACAAAACAAAACAAAACTGGTATAGCAGTGCAAACATTAAGAAGACCTAAGATCATACTAAAAGGAAACATTTATATGCATCCTTTTAAAAGAAAAAACATGCTGTTGAAAAACTGCACATAATTCACACCCTCTTGTGATATATCTTTGTATATATTTTAATAACATACTTTCGAATTACAAAGGTTTATGTTTTATAGGAATTTGGAAAATGTAGAAAAACAAAAAGAAGAAAATAGAAAGTCTATGTTCTCCAACTATGCAGAAGAAAAATCCCTATGCAATCAATCCTGCTATTAGACATTCAAGTTATTCTAGCTGCTGGCTATTACAAGCAACATTCTTTACGATTTTTTTTTTTTTTGCGGTACGCGGGCCTCTCACTGTTGTGGCCTCTCCCGTTGCGGAGCACAGGCTCCAGATGCACAGGCTCAGCGGCCATGGCTCACGGGCCTAGCCGCTCCACGGCACGTGGGATCTTCCCGGAGCAGGGCACGAACCCGTGTCCCCTGCATCGGCAGGCGGACTCTCAACCACTGCGCCACCAGGGAAGCCCTATGATTATTTTTAAATATTTGTTCAAGAGAAGACACTGGCCCTACAGACTAAAAATGAGCCAGTGATCCAGAGAGGGTCAATACCAGATAAAAGCACGTTAAAGATCTGAAGGGCGCAAGGCTGGATGAGCAGAGGGCCAGAGAATGGGAGCCTCCTGCTGCTGGGGGGCTGAGAAGGGTACCCACCCAGCCACACAAGGCAGGGCTCACCTCTATCCATCAAAACTGGAGGAGTTTGGTCCAAACAAAAGAGCTGAGTCCAGTTGCTACAAAGAATTTCACCAGTTCCAAGAAGGCTTGTGGGCCGAGGCTGTAATCCACCCAGGGGAGGGGTGAGGAAGAGTGAGCCTGAAGCCCTTCACATGCACGCACAAGGCCCTGTGCACGGCATCTTTGAAGACTGCGTTTATTTTCACAAAATCAGATAGCCAGCCTGAGTTCCAGGAAGGGACTGAAGAGATTTACTGAGTTGTTTCCTCAGAGCAAACACTTTTTGGAATTAATGAGCTCTGAGAGGACACTGAGTGGCTCACAAAAATGTGCATTTGTACTGATGTGACATGGGGGAAAAATAAAGCAACAATTTTCTTACACACACACGTACTCGGCCTCAAGCTGGATTGAAGAAAGAATTATTAGACTGCCTTCCTTTCCTAACTGAACAACCACTACTTGGCCAAATTCCATTATTTCTAACGATTGCTGGGTAAACTGGTGTAAATGAAGTCAGGATTCTAGAAGA
This sequence comes from Hyperoodon ampullatus, assembly GCF_949752795.1. NCBI lineage: Eukaryota > Metazoa > Chordata > Mammalia > Artiodactyla > Ziphiidae > Hyperoodon > Hyperoodon ampullatus. Next base: position 21,902,944 of record NC_136927.1, read on the forward strand.
GATTAACAGAGCCAGTGAGTATGAATCAAATTCCAGTCTCTGTGACGCTAACTGGTGCACAAACCTGCGAACGGGCTGATCCCCCGGCAGCTGAGCACAGAAGACACACGCGGCCAGTCGCCAGCCCAGCCTCCCCAACCCAGCGGCCAGGCGGCAGAACCACAGGCGGCGTGGGCCTCGCAGACCGCAGTCTCTGTAGGCACTTCCCTTTCATAAATCCACCAACGTGAAGCCCCAGACAAAGGGGCCTCTCTATTCCAAAATTCTTCAGTCTGACAGCTAACTGCACTTTCCCGGACTTTGTTGAAACCTGTCATCAAAGACTACAGAGTTTTGGGGCTTCCCCGGTTGTCCAGTGGTTAAGAATCCGCCTTCCAGTACAGGGGACGTGGGTTCAATCCCTGGTTGGGGAACTAAGATCCCACATGCCGTGGGGCAACTAAGCCCACGCGCTGCAACTAATGAGCCCATGCGCCACAACTAGAGAGAAGCCCGCGCGCCACCCCCCCACACTGCAACGAAAGATCCCACGTGCCGCAACTAAGACCTGACGCACCCAAAAATCAATCAATCAATCAATCAATAAAAAAACAAATAAATATTAAAAGAAAAAGACTACAGAGTTTTATATGACTAAAACAGAGAAAAAATATTTTTTGACTCTCCTGTAACTAGTTTAAAAACTTTTATTAGCCAGCCTCCCCCCACTGATAGGCATGTAAAATGCTCACAGTGTGCTGGTACCACGACAGGGTGTCCCGTGGACACGCTGTGTCACAGGAGCCTGGGGTGCAGTCCAGGGGCAGTGGGAAGTCCCCGCATCATGGAAGAAGGAAGAGCGTAGTCAGACCTGCATCTAGAAAGGTCCCTTTGGGCACTGTGGAGAGAAAAGACTGAGGCAGAGGCTCACCCAGAAGGCTCTGCGGGTCCAGGAGGAGGGTGTGGGGCCAGAGTGCAGACAGCGAGAGGCAGAGGGTTCAGCATACATTCGGATGGGGAATCAGGTGGGCCACGGTGACCTGATAGATGGTGGTGCCACTTCTGGAGGTAAGGATGGCCACGAGAGGAGCAGGTTTGGGATGGGAATTAACATGCCTCACTCTCAGGAGACATGATTATTAAAATTGGAATGTGTCATTCGCTACTTTGAAATCATTTGTAACCCAGATACAAATTTCACCAACATCTAGCAGACCACTAAGTTCAGATGATGATGAAGAACCACAGAAGGATGTGAAACTCCCTGAGCACCTGCTGTGTGCACTGAGCCTGCTGTGCTGCTGTGTGCGGGCATGCCCAGGGGTCAGCTCACGGAACCTCCCTGACAACCTCATTGGGCAGGCCCTTACTTCATCGTCCCCATTTTTACAGAAAAGCTCAGAGAGGTGAAGCAACTTCCCCACCATCACACAACCAGGAGAAGGCTGCCCCAGAAGACACAGCCTGTGGAAAAGTCACCAAGTGAGGGGTCCTTAAGTTAAACAACTGAGATTAATGTTCTCCCATTCAGCCAGCAAGGGGAATGGAAAGATTTGTAAACTCCTGTCTTTTTGTTTTTTCAGTTGCGCCACGTGGCTTGTGGGATCTTAGTTACCTGACCAGGGATTGAATTCAGGCCCTAGGAAGTGAGAGCGTCGAGTCCTAACCATTGGACCACCAGGGAATTCCCTGTCAACTGTCTTGAGAGCCCCACAGCTGCACACTAGGGCCTGTCTGAAAACATCTCCAGTGACCAACCTTGGGATCATCTGTTCAGTTAAAGGAATTCATCCAGTTGGACAAGTTATACACCTGGAAGGTGACAAGGGACTGGCAGCAGGGCTATGCTCTCTTCCCTAGCTTCGTACCCCACATTTAAGAGTGACTAAAAGCACAGCAGTAGGAAGAAAGAGGGGGAAGGCCACAGGGAGAGTCACACTTTACAAATGAGTCACCTTCCATCACAAATGACCTAAAAATTCAACAGTGAAGAGTATTTGCTGAAGGTCAAATCAAACAGGCTCACTATTAATGGGACCAGTGTCCTGAGACCCCCACGGCCTGGGCCACCGCCACCCTTTGGACTGGAGCTCCTCGGCAGCCAGGTGCCAGAGTCACCGCCCCAACCCCACCCGCTGCACTGGAACGCCAACCAGAAACCCCAGATCAATCTCACTTTTCCACCTTCCACACGAAACTATACACATTTGGGTGCTTCCTCTTTTTACATTTCTTTTAAGCCATTTACCAGAAATACAGTCGATAAGGCAACAAACAAGTCAGGCAGTTCCTCAGTCTGGAGAGGAAGGGTTAGTCACCCACCCTTCAAAGGACCCACAAGTCGCTGAGTTATTCCTGCTACAAACACCATCTGTGCTCCACTCTCCGGCCACGGCCACGATGACCAGCCCTGACCAAGAGCGCCTCACTGGCTGGCCCACCAGGAAGACATAAGGAAATATCAGCTGGACCCTGTCCTCGGGGAACTTCTCAGCGAGGAAGGTAGTGAAGAGAAATGGAAAGCATTTGCTGCTGTCAGACATTAAAACCAGCAGTGAGGGACTTCCCTGGTGGTCCAGTGGTAAAGAATTGCCTTCCAGGACTTCCCTGGTGGTGCAGTGGTTAAGAATCCACCTGCCAATGCAAGGGACACGGGTTCGAGACCTGCTCCGGAAAGATCCCACATGTCGCAGAGCAACTAAGCCCGTGCACCACAACTACTGAGCCTGCGCTCTAGAGCCCGCGAGCCACAACTACTGAAGCCTGCGTGCCACAACTACTGAAGCCCGCGCACCTAGAGCCCGTGCTCTGCAACAAGAGAAGCTACCACGATGTGAAGCCCACACACTGCAACGAAGAGTAGCCCCCGCTCGCCGCAACTAGAGAAAGCCCTTGTGCAGCAACAAAGACCCAACACAGCAAAAATATATAAAATGAATAAATAAATCTTAAAAAAAAAAAAAGAATTGCCTTCTAATGCAGGGGACGCGGGTTTGATCCCTGGTCAGGGAACTAAGATCCCACACACCACGGGGCAACTAAGCCCACGCGCTACAACTACTGAGCTCATGCTCCTCTATGAGAGAGCCCGCATGCCACAAACTACAGAGCTCATGCGCCCTGGAGTCTGCGCGCCACAGCTAGAGAAGAGAAAATCCACACGCCACAACTAGAGAGAAGCCCACGACCCACAATGATAGCCCACACACCACAAAGATCCTGCATGCCTCAACTAAGACCCGACGCAGCCAAAAATAAATTAAATAAATAAATACTAAAAAAAACCCCAAAAAACCAGCAGTGATATAAACAAGGTCCTACTGAAGAGCACAGGGAATTGTATTCAACATCCTGAGATAAACCATAATGGAGGGACTTCCCTGGTGGTCCAGTGGTTAAGATGCCACGCGCCCAATACAGGGGGCCGAGGTTCGATCCCTGGTAGGGAACTAGATCCCACATGCATGCCACAACTAAGAGCCCGCAGGCTCCAACTAAACATGCCGCAACCAAGAGCCCACATGCTGCAACTAAGACCCAGTGCAGCCAAATAAATAAACAAATAAATATTTAAAATGAAAAAAAATAGGACTCCCCTGGTGGCACAGTGGTTAAGAATCCACCTGCCAACGCAGGGGACACGGGTTCAAGTCTGGGAAGAGCCCACATGCCGCAGAGCAACTAAGTCCGTGAGCCACAACTACTGAGCCTGCACTCTGGAGCCTGCAAGCCACAACTACTGAAGCCCGTGCGCCTAGAGCCTGTGTTCGCAACAAGAGAAGCCACCGCAAGGAGAAGCCCACATACCACAACAAAGAGTAGCCCCCACTCATCGCAACTAGAGAAAGCCTGTGCTCAGCGAAGAAGACCCAATGCAGCCAAAAATAAATAAATAAATAAATTTTTAAAAAATAAAAATAAAAATTGGGTTGTCTTTAAAAAAAACATAATGGAAAAGAATATAAAAAAGAAGGCATATTTTGGGACTTCCCTGGTGGCACAGTAGTTAAGAATCCGCCTGCCAAGGCAGGGGACACAGGTTCGAGCCCTGGTCTGGGAAGATCCCACATGCCATGGAGCAACTAAGCCTGTGTGCCACAACTAGTGAGCCTGTGCTGTAGAGCTCACGAGCCACAACTACTGAACCCACGCACCTAGAGCCCGTGCTCCACAACAAAGACAAGCCACTGCAATGAGAAGCCCACGCACTGCAACAAAGAGTAGCCCTCGCTTGCCTCAACTAGAGAAAGCCTGTGCGCAGCAACGAAGACCCAACGCAGCCATAAATAAATAAATAAATATACTTATTTATTTATTTAAAAAAAGAATGCATATATATGTATAACGGAGTCACTTTGCTGTACAGCAGAAATTAAGACAACACTGTAAGCCAACTACACTTCAATTAAAAAAAGAGAGAGAGGGGCTTCCCTGGTGGTCCAGTGGTTAAGAATCCGCCTTCCAATGCAGGGGACGTGGGTTCCATTCCTGGTTGGGGAACTAAGATCCTGCATGCCACGCAGGGCAACTAAGCCTGCATGCCACAACTAGAGAGAAGCCCGTGCGCCGCAACAAAGAGCCCGTGAGCCGCAACGAAACTCCCACGTGCTGCAACTAAGATCTGATGCAGCCAAAAAGAAATAAATCAATTTTTTTTTTTTTTAAAGAGAGAGAGAGACAAAAGAAAACCAGCGGCGATTGCTAAGCGCAGGTGGTTGAAGGGCTGAAGATGGCTTGACTCAGGCCTGACCAACCAGGCCCAGCACAGCCCCTGGAGGCCAGGCCAGGCCAAGCTTCTGAGCCTGCTAATGTCTTACAGATCCTGGCCCCTCAGGCCAAAGCATTAAGTAAATAAACAGCCAAAACACCTACATCATCAGAGGACCCTCTGCCAATTCACACCAAATTTAAATGGTGCGTATGAACCAACCAAAGTTATGTTCAAAGTTCCACTGACAAAGGGCAATAAAGACTGGGAAAGTCTTCCACACAGAGAACAGAAGAGCAGCAAGGAATTTTGTGACCCCTCAGCCCTGGGCTCTTTATCCTAGTCATCCCAGGTGACTAGGATAAATGCAGAAAAAAGCCAGGGGCATCCCTGTTTTCTCAGTTTTGACAAAGACCCACGTAAAAGGCTCATTTACCATCTCTCAAGTCAGCGATCTGAAAAACAGCCGTGTGCACACATGTGAAGCAAATGAGGACTGCTGCTCAGGCCTCCCGCCAGGGAACAGGGAGCCTCAGCGACACCAGTGAGCACAGTGGGAGCAGCCTCCCGGCTGACACACTCCTCCACGCAGAATCAGTGCTGAGAGAAGCACCTGCTGTTGCAGGAAACACATCCCCTGAGCTGAGGTTCCCACCCGGCTCCTCTTCCTGGCAGTGGGCATTCACTAGCTGCCTATTCACTACCCACTCTCCTCCTCCCTTCCCCGTTAACCCCAATCTTCCCCTGAAGGACCACTCCCTCTGCTGGAGAGTGGTGATGCTGTCTGAATGGGGCACCCCACTTTTCTTCTGGGGTGGCCCTATTTGGTGTAAGCCCAAGAGCAGAGCCTCAGCCCTTGCACAGTGATTATGCTGGAGTGGGCAGGACACACTGGCACACAGCACCCCCAGCCACTCAGGGCAAACTGCAGGACGTTCCTTCAGTGGGAAGCATCTGTTTACAAAACAAGGGAGCCAACCTGAGAGCGAAGCTGGCCGCAGGAAGGCAGAGGCAAAGAAGCATTCAGACAAGGGACAGTTTCTTACAAAAACGAACGTGATCTCAGCATACAATCCAGCAATTGTGCTCCTTGATATTTTACCCAAAGGAAATGAAAACTCACGTCCACACAAAAACCTGCATACAGGTGTTTACCGCAGCTTTAGTCATAACTGCCAAAAACTGGAACCATCAGGATGTCCTTCAGCAGGTGAATGGATAAGTAAACTGTGGTCTATCCAGACAACGCAATAGTATTCAGTGTTAAAAAGAAATGAGCTATCAAGCCACGAAAAGACACTGAAAAACATTAAAAGCATATTACTAAGTGAAAGAAGCCAATATGAGTAGGCTACATACTGTATACTTCCAGCTACATGGCATTCTGGAAAAGGCAAAACTGTGAAGACAGTAAAAAGATCGGTGGTTGCCAGGTGTTGGGGGCTGGAGAGGTTAAACAGGCCGAGCACAGAGGAAACTACCCTGCATGGTACTAGAGTGATAGATACAAGTCACCGAGAGGGAACCCTAATGTAAGCTATGGACTGTGGGTGATTAGTGTAGGCTCATCAGCTGTAACAAATGACCACCCTGGTGGGGGATGGTGATAGTGGGGGAGGCTGTGCGTGTGCGGGGGGGAGGGGTATATGGGAAACCTCTGTACCTTCCTCTTAATTTTGCTGGTAACCTAAAACTTCTCCGAAAAAAAGAAATAAGTCTTTGAAAGAAAAATGGCTGGAGTCCGAATCAAACCACATCTGAAGCTGGGCCTGCCTCTGGACTTTTCATTTACCTGAGCCAACCAATCCCCTTTAGTGTTTAAGCTGGGGTGGGCTGGCTTTTCTGTGACTTTCACACTAATGCATCCTAACTGCACACCCTTGCAGAGCAGGTAGAATGTGCTGGACTCCATATCCTGCTAGTGCTGATGAACAATGACCCTGACACGGGGGACTGTCCACCCGCACAACCGCAAAGGCAGCCCCCAGAAGGACGGGGTCCGAGCACAGGCAGGACTCGTGAGCGCCAGACTCCCACGGCCACCAGCAGCTCCACAAGAGGCAAGTTAAAAACGAACGTGTGCCAGAGTCCTTACAGCAACATATTCTATTAATTTGATAGTAAAGGTTATTTATTACATATAGAGCAAACCAAAGAGAGAAAAAGCAAAGTTGCTGCTATGACCGACCCCGGACTGAAAACTGAAAAGTGTGCAGACTGGCTGGTTGGGGGAGGGGTGGCACGCAGGAATTTCTAAAATTAGAAATCAGAATTGAACTCAATTTGTTTTTCCCTGCAGCCCAGGCCTCAAATTTAATCCCATTTTTAAACTGTTCTAATCAAATATGACAACTTTCAGGTTAGGTCTGAAAAGCTGTGTCAGTTACTAGCCTTACCTATCAGGATAATTTTATAGTATATTCTGCCCTAAAAAGATTGCTAAATCAATAAGGTTTAAAGACAGTGAGCAAAAGGCCCACAAAAATTACCTAAACAGTGTATCTTCAATCACATCACTTAAAGGACATTTAAACCTTAAAAATGTTTAATCCTGTGTTTTATCAGCAAGTGACCAATTTCTCTGCCACAGTAAGCCTGAAGAAGGGATCTGCGCTTTTTCTAACTCCACGGGAGAGGCCCAGCACCTGGGGATGTGCTTGCAGACTCTTGATTAAATCAGCAGGGTCACAGGAATTCCAGGCTTTCAAAGTTTCACAGGCAGGAGTATCCAGAACCAGCTACAGGGAAATGAGTGAGACCCGAAGTGCCCACTAAAATCGGCAACAGGCTCCAACTCGAGAACAAATAAACTTCCAGCAACCACAGAAAAGAGAACGAAGAAACAGGTTTCCAAAGTGGTAACAACTTCCAGATAGCACCACTCCACGCCTCCAAAGCCACATATGTGCCCACGTGCAAAGACTGTGATCACGGCTTCAGAATGCTGGGAACTGAATACACAACAGCACAACTCATTTTCTTGGCGGGAGAAAGGTCCAATCCTGGAGCCACAACCACTTTGGAAGTTCCCAAAGTGCTCGGACAACTTGAAGCACATCAGCCTCCTCACCACCACCCCCCGACCTCTAGGAAGAACCTTATAAGACAGTTACAAAAAGCAATGATCCAGAATTCTCTATGTACTGATGCACTGAAATGTCCACTCTTCTCTTTATTAAGCCAAAAGATGTCTGCCAGGTAAATCACCTTCTGTGCAAGAGGGCACAAATTTTACTGCTAAAGGGTAAGGTTTAGGGACTTCCCTGGTGGCACAGTGGTTGAGCATCTGCCTGCCAACGGAGGGGACAAGGGTTCGATCCCTGGTCCGGGAAGATCCCACATGCTGCAGAGCAACTAAGCCCGTGCGCCACAACTACTGAGCCCGCGAGCCACAACTACTGAAGCCCATGCACCTAGAGCCCGTACTCTGAAACAAGAGAACCCACCGCAATGAGAAGCCAGTGCACCGCAACAAAGAGTAGCCCCCCGCTCGCCGCAACTAGAGAAAGCCCGCGCACAGCAACGAAGACCCAATGCAGCCAAAAATAAATAAACAAGTAAGTAAATTTATTAAAAAATAAAAAAATAAAAATAAAGGGTAAGGTTTAAATGTCATATCACTTCTAAGAATTCCAATGTTCCTAATGACTTACAAAGCCATATATTTTAGGCTGTTCTTGATATAAGTGCCCTCAAAATACAAACATTAAAAACATCTAATGACAAATGTGAAGGCATCATGAGGAAAGACTAAAACTGCAATTTGCCCCAGCTCCAGGAGTCCACCCACTTTGGGGCTGAAGGACAAGACCTTTCCCTGCTAGTTCTCCAGGTCTTGGAGGTGAGCACAGAAACGGAGGCCTCGGGTCGGACTCACCTGAACTCTCTGCCTTCGCTGTACCGTCTACTTGAGGAGGCCCTCGGGGCGGCGGTTTCCAGGAGCAGCTTCTGCGTGAGCCTGCCGGGGGGAGCAGGGTCTCTGCCATCGTCTTCGTCTACATCTTGGTCACATTTCCATTCCTCATCTTCGTTCAAAGTGGGTAGGTATCCAGGTACTCCCTTCCCTGTCCCCGACCCGGAGCTCTGGTCACTGCAGAGCTTTGGGCTCTCCGAGCCTGTCCTCGTGTACTCCAAATAAATATCGGACTTGAGGAACGAGGGGTAGGTGTTCTCCTCCATGGTAGACTGGATTTCCGTCTGGGCCTGGTCAAACATGGCGGGATCGATCTGCTGCTTCATGATGCAGTCCTTTATGAAGCTCTTGGTGGCTGGCTTGGTCTGCCTGGACACAATGCCATTGTTATCGAGGATGTACTTGCGGTAGATAGCTCTGGCCAGCTTCAGCCTCTTCTCCTCATTCGAGTCACAGGGCTCCAGTTTCCTGAAGCCGCTGCAGGCAAACCAGAAGTCCAGGAGATCGGCACAGTCCTCCTGCTTCAGGAAAGTCCTAAACAGGTTTATCCCGTCTTGATCGTCCAGTAGGGAGTGCAGCGACTCGGCCCACTTCAAGTACGGAGGGGTGGGCGAAGCGCTGCCCTCAGGCTCGTACCCCAGGTCCAGATCTGAGCGCCTCGGAGTGGCTGTTGAAGTCTCACCTTTAATCCCGGCACCTTTCCCAGAGCAGAAGCTGTGGCTGATGGGCCTGGGGTCCGTGGACACCAGTTCACCCTCCTCACCAGGCACTGGGGGTCGGGGGGCATCTTCGGTGAAACTTGCTCCGAGGTCCAAGGGGAAACCCTGCTCTTGGATATTCATTTTGGGACTCTGTGCGTCAATGAACAATGAGCGCTGCACCCTAATACATCAGTACTTACAGCTCCAAAGTGAATCAATCTGTCCTGTTGAAACCATTAAGAGGACAAGGATTAGGAAAGGTGGGTCCATGGAAACATGACCACAGAGGTTTTCTCAAGACAAGACTCGCAATGATGCCCTCCCGCTCGAACTCAAAGCCAGAAATTCAGTTTAAATTTTCAACCTTTTGTCACAAAAAAAGGTTTGTACTATGTTAGAACAATTTCTGGAAACTTTTCCAACTACAGGAATGCCTCTGGCACTAAGAAATGAATGTCCAGAACACAGAGAGCGCCGCTACCCTCAAGTGTCATTCTGTGAGAACAAAGAGAGACTAGTAGCCCATCCCAGCTACAGAGCTGCATGGCCAGTCCCTCTCCTCAGGCTCCAGGAAGGCAGAAGGACTGGAGGAAAGAGAGGTGCTTCTGGTCCTCCCAGCTGTATAAACCTCACATGAAAGACGAGGATGTGTATCTGAGTAGAACAGGGTCGCTGTGATACTCAGATATGGCACATCACTCACCAGAAGGCAGGCGGTCTGCTCTCCACTCCACACTCTCCAGGCCCACAGCCACTGTGCTTCCTGCTGCCCCATTACTTCACACTTACTGTGCCTCACAACATATGCGAACACACAGCAACTTGTTCCTCTAAGTCTCAACACGCCCAAAAGAGCAGTTAACTGTGGGTCGTTTTCAGCATCTTCAAGTGAGTGACCAAAGGACATCACTCACATGCACAGGCACAGGGGCCTTCTCACGCCGCCAATGATGTGGACAGTCTTTTTTTTTTTTTTTGCGGGATTTTAGTTTCCTGACCAGGGATTGAACCCGGGCCCTCAGCAGTGAAAGCACAGAGTCCTAACCACTGGACCGCCAGGGAATTCCCGTGGACAGTCTTAAAAACGCTTCATCAGAAAGCTGCTCTCAACTTTAAAACCTTGCTTAAAAAGAAAGTGTCCTTCTGATAGCAAATGACAATTGAGTACTCTGAGGAGCAGAGAAGGTATAGAACAAACGAAATCCAAACACAGTTAGCTAAGGAAGCATACAGCTCACATGAGTCAACTCCATAAAATGAAAACCAAATTACCCACCCTCTTAGAGGTCAGGGGACTATGGGTTTTGTTTCTGCTGCCAGATGCCTGTCTTGTACGAGGGAGGACTGTCCTGGACCGGGACTCTGCCATGGTCTTTGGTCCTCCCTGTCACTGAGCCCACGAGCTCAGGCTACACCTCCCCACCTGGCCTGTTGGATGTAAGTGGTGTGCCTAGAAGGAGACGGGAGAGAAGCATGACAGGTCCAAATGCCTAAAGCACTGAACAAGCCAGAGGGAGCAGAGTGAAATCGTAAAACCTGGTACAAACACAAGGCGTGGATCTCCCCAGCCACCTCTCCACACTCCGGGCCCTGGCCTGCATGTAATCTGCCCTGGTACCTGCATTCTCACACTGCACACACTTCACCTGCCAGCAGCTGCCGACAGCTAGAAGCATCTAGAGATGGAGGATGGGTCACAATTATTGTTCTGAAGCTAATGACTCTGTATGAAAACTACGGGGTAGGCTGCAATCTCAGCCTCAGCAGGAACAGCCTGCTCCTTCGTCAAGGCCCACAGGCTGCGACACCCTGCTGCTCGTGGACCACTTCAACTGCAAAGTCCCTTTTTTTGAGTCCCATCAACACGGAATGAGCACCTTTGATGTCTCCACACCAGCTCATGGATGTCTAGCGTCCTCCTCTCAGGGACACCATCTCAGGAAAGAGGACCCGCACCTGGTGCTCTGAGCCTTACGGATGGAGATACTCTAGTTCACTCGCTTTGAGAAAAAACCAAGTCACTGCGTTCTAACAGGAGGCTAATGACAAGTCACTGTCACTTATCTCTTAAAGTGCTTATGTTTTCCAGGTAAATGATTTGTAGCAGCCTGATTTAAACATTTTCTGCAGGGCCCACAGCATCTAACACCACGTCTTGCAACTAATGGGCACCAATAAACACCTAATTCATTAACATTAAGGAAAACAACACTTGTCATAGACGCCAAATGTCAGCTCTTCACAGGTGCTGAAATAGCAGCAAATTCAAGATCTAGCCCTTTATTATAAAAATGTGCTGTCTTGGTAGACTAACTTCTCATTTGTGTGAACACGTCCCCCTAATCATTTAAACTATTTTTTCATAGCCCAGAAGAAACATTTCTTAAACTTCACATCTATTTTTGGCTGTCAAATGACAGAAGACCTTTGGTGTCCCTGGAAGCACATGAACATCTCTCCAAATTACTGCTGTTATTGAAACGTGCTCCAATTACCAAAATATCTGGGTTCCCACGGAGAAGTACAGCAAGCATTCAGCGTGCACACACATACATACCACAGATAAAGCAGTTATATTAATTCAGGTTAGAGTCAAACGCCCACAAACACGGAATCTGGCCAACAGCCTGTAACCACCATCAGTAAAGGGATTCCATAAAAGGAATCCACAACTCTGATACCTCACTTAAAATCGCCTTCAGTCACTGCCTAGGCGCACCCTCTGGGTACCATGGCAGCCAGCTCAATGCTATATTTATTTATTTATTTATTTTACTCAAATAGAACTTTTGAATTTTTGATTTATGTGGAGTGTGGAAATAATAGAGCGTGATTCTGACATATTCCCAATTGTCCATTAACTAAAGTCTTGAAGGGTTGGGACTACTGTTTTACATGTAATCTGTTCCCCCACCACCTAAATCCTCAATGACTAATGTAACCCAAAAAATCCACTTAGCTTTTCTGAAACTAGAAATCCAAGAAACATAAATATCTGCTGAAAAATCAAACAGAAACATTGTATTTTGCATGCTTTCCCATCCTTGTCCCTGAATAGAAGTTCCTAAAACTGAAACCCAGATACTGCTATCTTGGGAGGTCAGGTTTAGACTGTGTATGTTCTCCAAAACAGGGCCTGGTCCAAGTGCATCTGAGATTCTTCCTGAAGTAGCAGAGAACGTAAGTACAAGCAAGAAGGAGGGGCTGAGATGCACAATAACTCTTTATTAATTATCTTAGAGATGGGCTGAGAAAAATCCCCAAAGGACTAATGTATTTTTCTCTTCTGTCCTGGAGGCTGAGCTATAAGTTTCACTGTCCTGACTATACAGCTCTGGTTTCATGAGCGACTGAATTCCAAAATGTAGGGCAGAGGTAGATTCTAAGATACACACCCAAGAGAGAGTTTTGGGGGTGAGGCATCAACCTGAAAGAGTAAAGCCCCTCAAGCAAGCCAAACCACAGCAGAGACCCAGACTCAGGCGCCTCTGCCTCAGAGGGAGTGCCCTCCTTGGGTTTCAAACTCACTCATTTCTACTTTTTGCTGGGGGAGGGGAAGGGACACTCCACTGTCCTGCTTATCTCCAGGATCCCTCTGCACCCCACCCACTCTGGCCGAACATGCCCCAGGCCCACAGACCACAGCACTGCACTCGGCACCATCCAATCAAACACATCAGCTGCAGACCCCGGTCTCTTTCAGGAGGACCCCCCATTAACCTTCTCAGAATCCTGAGTATTCCTCACCCCCTTCAGCTCACCTACTGCAAGTGGCTGCCCCTTCTGAACCAAATCCCACTCTTCCCCATCCACAGGCTCCAGAATCAACAGACCTTGCCTTCTGCATCACCTGCTAGCATCCCTTCCTAGACACACCCGACCTCCCAAGAGTGGACCCACACACCTTCCTCACACGCTCCAAGCCCGCACAGCCTCGGAGCCCGCACACCCTCCAAGCCCCTCTTCCGGGTCCCGCGCCTGGCCCGGCCTACGCGGCCTACAATGGGCGCCGCACAGGCCCGCGCCCCTCAGGAATGCGCGCCCGGCCGCACTACTCACCCGAGCGGCGGCGGCGGCGGGGCCCCGGGACCGGCTCCCAGAGCGGCGCGGCGCGGCGCGGCCCATGCGCTCAGCGGCGACGCGGCGGGCGGGACCGGGCGGGGGCGCGGCCCCGGGCGGCCCCCATCGCAGCGGCGGCGCGGCGGCCCGGAGGCGGGCGCGGGGCAGGCCGCGGGGGCGCCGCCAAGGCCGGCCGCCCACTCCCACCGGCCTGCTCCGCGGGGACGCGGCTCCGGCCCGACTCCGGCCGGTCCGGCGGCGGCGGCGGCGGCGGCGGCGGCGGCGGCAGCGGCCGCGATCGCTTCCCCGAGCCGGGAGCCGAAGCTCACAGCGCCGAAGCCCAGGCCGGAGCGCCCCCGCCGGCGCCGTCCGGAAGTGCGGGGGCGGGGCCCGGAGCGTGAGGCGGGGCTTGGAGCGCGGGGGCGTGCCAAGAGCGTGGGGCGGGGCCAGGAGCGTGGGGCGGGGCCATGGGTGGGGCGGGGCCGGGAACACCAGATGAACCCCGAGAGCGGTGACAGGGCGAAGAACTGTGGTGGGCGGAGCCTCTAGGGTGGAGGCGGGGCCGGAGCGTGGAGGCGGGGCCAAGAGAGTGGCAGCCCGGCCGAGAGCGCTAGACGGAACTGGAGCGCAGGGAAGGGCGAAGAGCGTAGCGGGTGAGGCCTCGAGCGTGGGGGCGAGGCCTCGAGCGTGGGGGCGAGGCCTCGAGCGTGGGGGCGAGGCCTCGAGCGTGGGGGCGAGGCCTCGAGCGTGGGGGCGAGGCCTGATGTAGGCGAGAACCCTGAGCGTGGAGGCGGGGCCAAAAGCGTCTAGGCGGACCCGAGGCGGACTCGAGGCGTGACGCAGAGCCTGAGCGAATGGGCGTGATCAAATGTGTCGGTTGGGGAGAGGACTTGGTGTGGACGGTGCCAGGACGCTGTCAAGGGTGACCCGGGAGGGGGCGCCGGAAACTGCGCTGGGCCCCTGGGGCTTTGTGGTCCGGGAGGGTGGCCCAAGCACCGAGCAAACGGACGGCCCCCAGGCGCACCGCGGGCGCACGCCAGGTTGCAGCCCTTTTCTGCTGCCCACACGGTGTCCACCGGCCCAGGGCTCCCCAGATCGGCACCCACAGGCCCGGCCCGCGCCCAGCCGGCCTGCCGCGGCCTCGGAGCTCCCTGAACGGGAAGACCCTCTCAGGAGGACGGCCACCAACTGCCCACGGCACAGAAGAAAGCAGGTGTCCAGGAGTTGGGCGGTTGGAGAGCACAGCCAGGCTGACTAGGAACTAAGCCCCTGGTGACATCCACCCTCTTTGTCCCCCTGCTCCGTGCCTGCTGCCCCCCAGGCAGCCAGGACCCTGAGAAGGTGGGCTTGGGCTCTGCCCTCCCTGAGTCCCCAGCCCATCAGGACCCAGCCAAGACCAGGGCACACCGTAGGCATCCAATAAATGTTGGAAGTCACTTGGGCAGGGGCCCCAACCTCCAAAGAGCTGTGGGCGGGACTGGCTGAGGCCCCACCCCAACTGGTCCAGCCTGCCTCAATTTCTCCCAGGCACCATCCAGCGTCCCGGCAAGGGCTCCACTTCCCATCACTGCCCCGTGGGTCCCACTGGCCCAGGCCAGCCTGAGAGCAAGGGCTTCTGGGTGTCCTGATCCCTGCACCCACTACCCTTCTCCCCCTCGCTGTTTCCATGGCAGCCCTTGCCTTGCAAGCCCAGCTGGCTAGCTCCCATGTTGCCCACCCACCACCAGCCCTTCCCAGAGGAAAAGGATGTGGGCACCAGGAATTGATTACTGCCCCTGAGGAATTGCTTCTGCCACTCCCATGATCACTCAGGACCTCATCCTCCAGCAGTGCCATATCAGACCTGGCACCTTGAAAAATGTTCCCGACAAGCTCCAGGGCATGGCTGTACCCCCATTATAACACAAGGAAGTTGAAGCTCAGGCCACACAGGGACCTGCTCACCTCCTCCCAGCCCAGGGCTCCCCAGCCCCTCATCCATCCCACACTATCCTCAGCGGCCCTCACCTGGCCTGCTCTCTGGAGCTCTCGCAGCCTTCAGGGCTCTTCCCTGGGTGCATTTGGTCATTTGCCCATCTTCATGCTTCAATTATGCTGCCCCCCAACTCCCCAGGTCACCTCTAATGCCACCACATCTTCTCCTGATTCACCCTTGCTGCCCATCCTCATCCCTCATAGCTCCCAGGCAAGGGGAGAAGTCCAGGCTTGGGGCACTCTACCCACCAGCCAACCTCCTACCCAGCTGCCCACTACTGGCCCCTGCCTGGGGTGAGCGGCACAGAGGCATCCCAACCCCCAGCATCCAGCTTCCCAGGACTCAGCACAGCCTCTGACGCCCAGGGTTTCATAGGAAAGGGGAGCAATGAGGGACGAAGGCCACCAGGGAAGAATCCCCAGCCTGCCAATGGCCCAGGCCACCACCCAGGGCAGGCTGGGCAGGAGCAGGGGCTATGGGTAGGGACAGCACATCAGAGGAACTGCACTGCTGAACTCACTAGAGTCCTGGTGGCAGGTGTCACTGTCACCCACATCCAGCTGGGATGACCCCAGGCCTCCCAGTGCTGGGTAAAGGAGATGACTTTGCAGCCTACCCCCGACCCTGTTCAGCCACAGAGCCTTAGAGACAGAGTAGGTGGCCATCATGGCACAACAGTGTCTCTGTGGGGTGCAGGAGTCCTCGGTGGGCCAAACAGCCATCAGGGCCTCCAGGACACTGGTCCTCAGGCTGTCTTTCCACCCCCAGACACAGGCCCCCAATGCTTGCCTTGGTTCTGCAGAGCTGCTGCTGTGGCCAGGCCAGGCTCCCAGGGTCGTGTCCACATCCATCCTCCTCCTGGCCCATGGTGGCAGATGTCCCCAGGCCCTGGGACCAGAACAGGGCCCTCGCGCCTCTGGCTCCTCGGGGCCCTCGCCCTGTGGGAACAGGAAAGGAATCAGAAAGCCTGGAGGAAATGCTGTAGCCCTGCTTCAGGGTTGTGGCTATGGGCACTCGGGAGGCTGGAGCAGGGTGGCGGTGGGAGGAGCCCAGAGGAGGGAACTTGGGGAGGCTCTGAAGAGAGGGAGGCTGGGAGGGCAGCCCTGGGGGCCTGCACTGGAGCAAGGGTGACCTGGCAGGGGGACTGCGTCAGCCACCCAGAGCTGAGAGCAGACACAGAGCCATGGGAGCCTCACTTGGGAAAAGGGAAGTCCATGATGGAGCCCTCTTTTCCTACAGAAGTCCTTTAAAATGCACCCCTCCCTGGGGGCAGGAGTCTGCCACAGGAGGCTTTGATGTGATAAACTGTAGATGACATTTGTTCAGGCTTTCCAGGAATGAAATAAAAAACTTAAGAGCAGAAAATAAATCATTTTCTTCAACTGAGACATAAAAGGAATATTTGAAATTGAGTGAGCTCTGAAGCCTTACAGATGTTTGTCCACTTGGCTGGAGGAGACCACTTGCAAGAATTAATCCTTGGGAATCATCCACGATGCACCAAGGTGGTATGTTGAGGGGCGTCCAGCATGGCGCCATGTGTGGGGGATGAGCCCCGCAGACAGGCTACTGCACGTCAGATATGCACCACTCCTGACTCCCAGGAGGGGAGGGCAAGGAGGGGCTGTTCTGAGTCAGGCTTCTGGAGGGAGTTGCAAGCTTCAGGCTGAGCCCCTTCTGGGCTCTGCATTTTCAGCTCTTCTGCCTGGCTCCAGGTGTGCACAGTGGGAGTGCGCAATGGGCAGGCAGGTGAGGACCTGGAGAGGAAGGAGGCCTTGGCTTATCAGTTCTGACGAGTGCAAGTGGACTTCCCTTCTGAGAGGCGGCCCCAGCCACAGAGGCCAGCCACCTTCCTGGCCATGAACCTAGACCCCTGGGCTCCATGTATTGTCCTGAGTGTCCTTTTTGCATCAGTTCTGAGCTCAGCGAGGAGGGCCAGGTGTTCCCCCATCACAAGTTCAACAAAGGATGTGGAGACATCACACCAAGGGTGTGAGAGACACCACCAAGTAGAAAGGCTTGGAGCCCACACACACGGTACCCACTTGGGTGGATGCAGAGAATGTGCCTATAAAGGCAGGAACTACCCCAGAGCATTAATACCGGTCGTTGCTGGAGGGCAATTAAGGCGGGCTCCAGTCTCTTCACACATCAGGAAGAAGGTCTACAACAACGCTACAACAACGCTAAATTAATCCATCAGAGTGAGGCCAGCCTCAGGTGAGGATCCTGGGGTATGGGACAGCGCTGACCCATGGGGCAGTGTCAGGCGGGGTATGACTGCTGTGGTCGCCCCGAGTCAGCCTTGGGACCAGCAAGAAGGTGCCACCTTGAGCTTCCTGGGCCGGCCACCTCCATGGCCACCCTGGGCTGGGGCCTCCCTGGGCCCCGACTCTGCCTCAGGCAGGTCCCCCACCTCTTTCCACCTGTGTCTGGCTCCTCTCACCCTTCCCACCTGGGGGCAGGTGTGTCCTCCAGGCTGCCATTTTGCATCCCTCTTGTTGCCTGGAGTCCTCTTGCCAGCCTGCAACCGAAGCTGCCGCAGACAGACGCCCAGGAGCAACCCCAGTCCCAGTGCCAAGCTAGGGAGGTAGGGGGACAGGAGCAGGGCTTTGCTTCAGACAAACTGGCTCCAAGGTCACCTCAGTGGTGCAAGACACTTTCTGACCCTGCTGCTCTCTGTCATCCAGTCCTGGTGGCCCCTGCTCCTAGGAGGCACCTCATCCTGCCCTGGCCTCTTACAGGCCAGGAGGTCCCACCCACGGAGATGGAGAGCTGAGCACTCCGCCATTGCCGGCGCGGGCAGTGCGCTCACAAACAGGCGCGGTGGTCACCTGCTTGCTCCCGCTCGCTCAGAGCCTGGAGTCCCAGGCCCCGCAAGCCGGTGGCATGCTCGTCTCAGGGTCCCTGCACAGACCACTCACCCAGCAGACCTGACACAGCTCCCCTCATCCCTGCCGGCCCCCAGGAGTCAAGGGCGAAGCCCCAAAGCCAGCACACTCCATGCCAGGGTGCGCTCCACACACCCCCAACTCAGGTCTCACCCTGTGTCCTGAGGGGGTCCTGTCAGTCCAGGCTGAGGGGCACAGCAGGGACACCTTTCTGCACTGCCTCTCTGGAGGATTCTGACTGCAAGGGTGTGTCTAGTGGGCTCAGGGATAGAGGATGGGCACTGAGGGCTCGAAGGCCAAGATGGCTCCCACCAGCCACAGGGGCTTGGGAAAGAGGAGGGGTGAGCAACCCACCCACCCCCAACCCATCACCTCCCCAACTTGGGGGCCTCAGTGTCACCTGCTCAGCTCCTGCCTCCCTGGACACTTAAGCATCTGCCTGTGTGTTGGGCCAGCCAGAGACTCTGGGCACCTCCTCGAGCCAGAGTATCCTCCTTAGCAAAGTGAGAGTCCCAACATGATCCTGCTGGCCTCAGAGGTCTGTGTGTGACCCTCCATGAATGGGCCCAGGCCACGAGATGGAGCCCACGCTGGCTGTGGTCTCAGACACGTCTCAAACAGAGGACTGGGCCTCCTGGCCTCGCCCACCCCCAGTGCTATTTCCCCAGGAGCACTGGTGTCCACATGGAAGGGCCAGGTTCCTGGGGACCTCGGCCCAACTTCTGGAAGCAGCAGGTAAAGTCCCACCTTCCCAGTCAGCCTCAGGCTACTCCCCCTCTGGTCTTGGGGCCTGCCCCCGCCTGCCCGCCTGCTGCACTGACCCTCATGCCCGGCAGACTCCCCCTCTGTCCTCTCTGTCCCTGTCCTGGCTGCCCCATCCCCGAAGGCCTCTCCCAGTGCCGTGAGCGCTCACACCCATCTAAGGGTTATTGTTTCTCCTTCCACCTGACACACCTCATTCCACCCCCAGCCTCCGCCCCGGCCAAGTCCCCATAGTCCTGGGGACCAGGGCCACCCCTCGAGCTGATAGCTAGGGGCCTTGGTGGCGGGAGGCAGGGAAGTGCTGCCCCAGGTGGGCCAGCTGCCCCCATCCCCAGCCCACCCCTCCAGGTCTGCCTCCGCCACCCACCCTCCACGTTGCCATCCCTCGATGTCTCTCTCGGCTGCCTAGGAGCCCTGCGGCTGCCGCGGACCAGTTGTAAGTATGTGATTATGTATGCCGGGTCCCTCTGGCCCCTTTGTTGCTGCAGAATCTGTCGTGGCAAACAAAAGTGCACTGGATTAGCCACAGTGGATTAAAAGATTTGCTTCTCAGAGTTTACCTAATAACCTAACAATCGCACTGACGGAGGCTTTGAACCTCTGAGACACACTCGCCAGGCCATCTGGGAGCCCTGAGCCTCTGCGGGCAGCAGGACGGTTGGGGTGATTACAGGCAGCCTCCGCCCGTCTTCACACCCGGCTCGGCCGTGGCGGGCCTGAGCGCTCGGCTCCTGCCAGGCCCGTCTGGCCCAACGTGGGGACGAGACCAGACTCCAGGAGAAGAAGATGGAGGCCCAGGTTGGGGGCCAAGGCCCAGGCAGGACCTCCTTCCAGAGGGCCCGCTGCCCAACACCAGGTGTGGGTGGTGGGCACCAGCCCTCGCCTGCACGGGCCCACCCCCCCAGGGGCATCCACACGTCACACACAGCAGCAAGGACACTGCAACATGGAGTGCGGCCATGGCCGGCAGGTGACACTCCGGGCTCCACCATGCCATGGCGCAAAGCCCCACGGCCAGCGCCCCTCAATGCGCGTTCCTGCACACACGCGTGCACACGCGCACACACGCACACACACACACGAGCGCGTCCCTCTTTGATCTCCAAAGGACACTCCATTTACAAGCTCTTAATCGCAGCTGCCTTTTCGGGGCCTGTCCTCTGAAGTCCCGAGTAATGGGATTTGGCGCTTCTGATCCATCTTGGGCTGACCACTCCCCGTTATAGGTGGACGTTTTTTCCTTTTTTTCCGCCTTTTTTTTTCTTCTCGAAAAAATGCTTCTGAAACCGCACTGCCTTGACATGCCTGTTGCCTAGCCCTGGGAGCAGTGGCCGGGCAGCTGTTACGCCCAGGGCCTCGGCCAGTTGGGGGTCTTTGATGCCGCCTCTACGTGAAATCTGACGAGAAAGACCCACGAGAGCGATTTTCGGACCTCGGTGCACTGGGATTCATCCTGCCTTGTGCCGTTTCCTTTGTCTCTCTTCCCATGACCCTTCCTTGGGGTATTTGGGGAGAGGGTCCCGGGGTGAAGGTGCAGAGAGTGGGGTGGGCTGAGGGCTGTGGGCTCAGCCACAAGAACAATGGGCAGCAGGGAGCGCGTCCACCTGTCTGCCTGTCTGCCCGTCTGTCTATCCGTGCACCCACCCAGCTTACCTCACCTGCCTGGCTCCGTGTGCCTGCTCCCGCCCCACCGGCCCGCGCTCCGCCATGCTGGGCCTGGCTGTCCGTCCGAGCACTCTGAGCCACTCCAGGAAGCGGGTCCCTGCTCTTGGCCACTGTGTGGCTGCAAGGAAGAAGCGTGACTCTAGGCTGCAGCTCGGGCTCCCACCGCCGATTGGCTGAGGCAGGGACCAGATGACGGCCTCGGAACCCTATGGTAGCCATGGCAACCAGCCCCTTTAGACACCGCCACCCCCGAGCCACTCCTGACTGCGGAGGGAGCAGGCGGCACCGCTGGTGGGCCCACGCCAGGGTCCCCTTGGAGGGTCGGGTCAGACGTGGCTGGATGGTTGCTGCTCCTGCACCAGCTGTTGGGTGTTTTTTTGTGTGTGTGTTTCACGCATGTCCAGTGTTAGGGGTCCCTGTCCCTCTCTTGGGACATGTGCTAGGCCACTCCATGCCCTTCCTGATGCCCTGGCAGTGGCAGGAACAGTGTCCTTGCAGCCCCTACTGAGAGGAAGACTTCAGGTCAGGCTTGTCCCAGGAGCTGAAGGCCAGGCCCAGTCTGGTGAGAAAATAATGCGTGAGGGCAGGAGGAGGAGGAAGAGGAGCAGGAGGAACTCCCCACCCCCAGGAGGCAGATCCAAGCTCTCCTTCACCTCAGACCCCAAAGGGCCTCCGGGCCTCACCTCTGCCTGCCAACCCCTCTGCAGCCCTCTCCTTAGTCCTTTGGACACAGAGACACACACAGCCCCAGCATGGCCCTGCTGCCCCACAGACCTTGTGTCTCCACCCAGTAGGACCCTGGGACACTTTCCAACCCTGTGTCTTTGCACCTGCTCTTCCTGTGGCCTGCCCCAAGGTCTGCTGGCCTCAGTGAGGCCTTCCCTGATGTCTCAAGGCCACAGCTATTCAGCAAGGGCACAATGCAGCATCACTCCAAGAACTGGCCATCCTGGGTGTTGCAGGACAGAGAGCAGCCCAGAGCCACCCCCACCCCATCTCCATGACAACCCCTGGCCTTTCAAAAAGCCCCCGGGGTCAGCACCTCCTGGTCAAGGCCCCCTAGGGCACCTGAGAGCCCTAGGAGGCCCAGCCCCACCTGCTGAGCAGAAGATGGAGGAACAGCAGGGCTTGGAAAAGCAGGTGTGGGCCTCAAGCCCCCAGGAAGAAGCCAAGGCTGAGGCAGGCCCCTGCCGAGGCCACTGCCAAAGCCAGAGGGACCCAGGAGTAAGGGGGAGCATGGAACAGGAGTCCAGAGTAGTCACACATCTGAGGGAACAGGCACAGGGCAGGCTGGGCTGGGCCCAGACTCACAGGGCACAGAAGCTGCTCGGCCAGCACCCTGGACTTATTCTGAACTCTTCACACTGGCCTGGCCACACCCCAAGCTGCCCAGTCATGGGGCTTCCACCCCCAGCCTTGGGGCATCCCCTGCTGTGCTGGATGCCATGCGCAGACAGACCTTGTCCAAGGGCAAAGTGGGCTGGGTCACCTGTGGGTGGTAAAGGGTCCATGGCCTGGAGCCTCACTCTGGGGCTCAGGGTGAGCAGGGGACGACTCTGGTGTGCTACGGCACAGGGTGCCAATCTGCACAGGGCTGGTGCTGCTGGGCAAGTTCTCCTGACCCACGGCTCCAGCTAGGGGGCAGCCAGTGGCGGTGGGAGGAGAGGGGCTCAAGGGGGCAGCAATGGATGAAGGTTGAGGTGGGTCCCAGTGCGTGTGGATGGGCCCCACAGCAGCTCCCTTGTGCTTCCAGCACCCTGACAGGGCCCCAGTTGCCCTCTGCACACCTGCCACCCTGCAGACCCTGATAGTGAGGGGTCAAGCACAGAGCCCTGGATTGAGCCCTGCCCCTCTCAGCCTAGGTTGTCCCCTCTCTAGGTAGGGTTGGTCCTTTTGCCTGCCCTGGGACACAGGGACAGTGGAATCAGGCAGTGGACACAACAGGGCCTTGAGACATCATGGTGTTGATGGCCATGCTACTGTCAGGGCCTCCAGTGCTGGTCCCGAGGGCCTCTCCCCAGTCCATAGCCATAGTGATGCTTCACCCTCCTGTCCACAGCCCAGCATGGAAACTGACTGGTTGAGCTGTGGTCATAGAAACACATAGGAGGGTCGACCCAGCTGGTGCAGAGACAGGGGCATGGCCTGTTTGCAGCCACGGGTCAGTGCAGGGCAGCTCATGCTTCCACAGGTTCGACCTTGATCAGCACAACCCCCTGCCCTGCACCAACCCAGGGTCCTGATGCGCTGCAGGGCCTCAGCCAGGGCAGAACCGGAGCTCTGACAGAGCAACAAAGAGACTGTGGTTGAGACTGTGCAGAGGTGTGGCTGACGGAAATGAAGGCAGCTCAGGGGCCTCCGCCTGACCAGGGCCGGGAGGGTGGGACACGTGGAGGGCAGGGACGCGTGGCTGATGGGCAGCTCAGCTCCTGGCTCCGTGCCTGTGGGTGAGTGCAGCCCTTGTGTCCTCTCCCCACTCCCACCTCCCAGAGGAAACCGGAAGGTCTGGGTTATTGTTTTCTTGGGGCTGGGGAGTGAGTCTGTCACTCAGTGAGGGCTTCTGAACCTTTCCTGAGTCAAGGATTTCTGTGAGAATTTGATGGAACTGATGCTGCACCACCAGAAAAATGCTCATGTTTTAGTTCTGGGGCCAGGACCACACTCAGACCCCCACCTCAGTCCAGCCTCAGGCTATGCGAGGGGCAAGTGACCTGCTAAGGGCATGCCAAGCTCCTCCCAGGAGCCAGCAGAAGCCAGCCTGGGCCCACCAGTGCTGACAGGGAGGCCAATTCCACCCTCCATCCACCTCTCCCCTCCCCTGGACTGCTCACACCTGGCCCAGCCCCCACCCTGCTCAGGCCACAAGCCCTATGCCAGCGCCAGGTCCCTCAAGTCCCTTGAGGCTCCAGGAATGCCACAGGCACCCCCTCGGCCTGTGGTCTTAGTTGGGACGGGAAGGAGCAGGCAAGGGAGGGGTACCTGAGTCAATATCAGTGAACTGGGGCTGTTCTGGGTGCCCATCGCAGGGGTACCCAGGCAACAGAGTGGGGGGGGTGGCGGGAGGAAGGGGTGGTGGGGCACAGAAAGGGGATCCTGAACGTGGGAGGGAACCAGGAGGTGGAAGCTGGGGAGACTGGCCCACCCAGAGCACCAGCAGTCTGTGTGGTTCAGACAACTGGGCTGGGCGTTGCCAGCCCACAGAGCCGGGCCAGGCATGAGCTGGGCATCATCAGCTTTTGGTAAAATTCTTAAAAAATTAAAACGGTCACAGAATAGGGATGAGGACACGTGGGGTCTCAAGGTGTCCCCGGAGGAGACTGGGACTGGTGACCTCCCCAAGGCAGCCCCCAATCCTGGATGACCTCCTTGCAAGCCATGGAGCCTCCAGGGACCTCTTGCAGCCGTGCCCACTGGCCAGCTGCATGCTCCCTATGGCCTCCCACCCCATAAACACAGCCCAGGTGGCATCACTTCCATGGCTCCCTCAGGGGAGCCTCGTGCCCCTCAGTCAGTTGCCAGGACCAGGTCAGGGGAACCCAACTGTGTCCTCCCAGAGAGACCTAAATGGGTCTCAGTGCTCAGGACTTCCAGGTAGGGTCAGGGAAGAGGGTCATGCCACCCCCAAATCTCAGAGCAGGAAAGGCCTCAGGTGCCTGGTCCAGTCTCCCACTGGGGGCCACATCCCCACCCAAGTTCAGGTCTGGGTCAGCTGAAGAGGAACATCTGTGTCACAGGCCCCGCAGGCCATGTGGCTTCTGCCTCCTTTTGGACCGTGACAGGGAGGTGCTAACAGAAGCTCCAGACTCAAGGCTTTCCCTGTGAGACACTGGCACCAGCAGCACCCTCTGGGGCCCCTGCACCTCCCAGAGCTGGGGGCGTGCTCGCCACCCCAAAGGCAGTGCTGGTGCGGACACCATACAGCCACTCTCAGAGCCAGAGCATAGCACCAGGCCTCTGCTCTGGAGAACATTCCAGGCAGTGTGCAATGAGCAGGAGCGAGCACAGTCCTACTCTATCCTAGGATGCCTCCCACAATGCTGGGTTCTCCCACAGAAGAGAAAAGCACCAAAACCTTGCACACCTAGGGACCACCACCCACCTCAGCTGCATCCCGGGTCTCTGAGGCACGGGGTGAGACTGATCCTCTAAGCAAAGCAGCACACACACAGCCCGGCTCAGACTTTACTCACACTGTCCCCCGAGGGTGGTGACATGCCTTGGCAGGGCCTCCACTGTGGGGAGCGGGGGACAGAGGCAGCGAGAGGGCCCCAGGCCCCTGGGGATCCTGGGACAAGAGACCTCCTGGGGCCTCCACAAAGCCCACCCCACCCAGGAGCTGCACGGCCAGCACACACAACCACGGGGGCCCTCACCACCACCCCAGGCTCTGTCCATGGTGCCAAAGGGGGCGGGGTGCTGAGCCTGGCTGTCAGGCCCAGGTCCCAGTGCGGCTACGTCCTGCTGGCTCTCTTCTGCACCACTGCCGGCTCAGACAGCGCTTGCTGCTGAAGCTGCTCGATCAGCTCCTCCACGTAGACCTTGAACAGAGGAACGGGGTCCTAGAGAGACAAGGCAGGTCACAGTGAGGCGCTCTGGGGAGGGTGGGGATCCAGCTCCTGACCAAACACCGAGAGGAATCGAGCATGAGAGGACCAGGCCCCTCCGGCTTGGTCACCGGGTCAAGCAAGGCTACTTGCCATCCGCTAGCCCCCAGCCCAGAGGACAGTGCTCTGTTCGTGGGAGAGGAGCCACAGGGGTCTTGGCTGCAGAGACTCTGGGCAGAGAGAAGGGGCAGCAGCTGTGACGGGCCCCCTGTCCTGGCAGCTATCACACGCTCCAGAGTCCTCTAGAGGACAGACACAAAAGGCCTCGGTGCAGTACTGGGCAGACCCTGGGGAATGCTAGGTGGCCACAGAAATCGATGGTGCCAAGCATCCAGCTCTTATCCATCTTCCCATCCACGAAACCAGCCAGGCGGGGGGCAGGAGAGGGTCAGGACCTGGAGGGGAGGGAGTGGGCCACGCGGAGACCACAGCCCACGGCTCCCGCTGGGCAGCAGTGCCTCCCCAAGCCCACCCAGTGCCCCTGTCAATGCACCCCAGGGGCTGCTGCTTGGCAGCTGTGCCCACTCCTGAGAGGGCAGGGCAGCTGGTGCTCACACACGCTCACCTTCTCTTCCAGGAGCCTCTGCTTCTCCACGGCCTCGTCCAGTGTCAGGCCAACCCACTCGGCTTCTGCCTCTGGGATGACAAACGCCTGGGCAGACAGAGACGGGCTCGCGGGTGAGGTCAGGGTCGGGCAGCCGGCCAGGGGGCCCACGAGGAGCAGTAAGTAAAGGCTGGAGCCCTGACCTTGTACTTGTCGTAGATGGCCGCCCTCCTGTCGGGGTCATCTGGGTGCAGCTGGGGGTCCTGTCGGGCGAGCCGCAGCAGCATCCCTCGCTTCAGGTCCATCCCAAACTTGGAGCACAGGTCCTCCTTCGGGGTCTGGCAGAAGGCTCTGCATAGGGCCAGGTGCTGCGGGCAGGGTCCTGCCCACCCCACCAGCCGGCCCTTCCAGCTTCCTCCCCAGCAGCTGGCAGCCCCCAGGACAGCCTGGTGGAGCACTTGAGGCCAGGTGGGCAGCCCCAGCACCCAGACCAGAAGCGAGGAAGGTCTAAGAGCAGAGAAGGAGGCAGCTGTGCTCCCTGGGCCACATGGGCAAGATGGCCGTCCACAGTGATGGACTCCCACTGGGGCTGCCCAGAAAGGGACATGGTCCCGTTTATATCTCACAAGGAACCCCAGTGTGGTGCAGGTCTGCTTGCCTTGAGAATGTAGAAGTCAAACCCGTAGGCCTCGTCGATGAGGTCCAGGGTGCGCATGGTCACGGTCACGGTGAACCTGGTATCCAGGATCTCACTGTAAAGCTCACGCTGGAACAGCTGTGGCTTCCACACCTTCTTCACCCTCTTGGAGAGCTGAGGGGGCAAGAAACTTGGTGAGCGCTGCTGCTTCTCCCCTCACACTGGAGTGGGGAGACTGGGCATGTGGAGCTGCATGAACCAGTCCCCACCTGGGGACCCAGCTGCCCACCCAGAGGTCAGCTTCTCCCCAGACTTTGCCCAAGTTGCTGGTGTTTATTCCAGACACACCGCACACACAACCATAACTCCACGGTTCACAGGTCATCACATCCCAAACCAGGGACGAAGGGGCCAAAGGCAAAGGGAGACGCTAGCCTAGGAGGCCTCAAAGACATAAGCCCCCTCCTCCCCCCAGGCTCCCCACCAGAGGCAACACAGCTCAGGGGGCAGACTCAGGTGAGCCTCTCAGCCTTCCCAAATGCCAGCCCTGTAGGTGTCACGAGAAGTAGGGAAAGTATGGCGGTCAAGCTGACAGGGGACCTTAAACCTCATTCTCCATCTCTTCTCCCCACACAGGGCTCCTCATCTATACACTTCATCTGGCTGCCAGAACCGTGACTTTTTACTCCTGAGGACACTCTTCAGATGGAGCTGTGTCTCCACCAGACTATAAGCTCCCTCTCCCCGAGGGGTGGGGGTCCCTTTCACTGTCCAGGTACCTCCAGAGCCCGGAGCAAGGCAGCGAGGCCCAAGAAGTACCGCTCAAGCCCGTCCTGCTCACCCACCTTGTCGTTGTTGACGTATCTGTGACCCTGCACCCAGCCCTCGCCGCCCCAGAGCCCCAGCTGGGACTCCGGGGGATAGTAAATGGGAATGGGCACGTCCTCCACGCGCTCCCGCTGCCCGTTCTTGGGGTTGATCTTGATTTTGACCCCGTGTGGCCTGTAGTGCACGGGAGTGGGCGTCCGCGCCTCCTTCAGGGAACGCAGGTAGTGCTGGGGCAGGCGGGAGTATATGCCCTCCCGCAGCCGGAGCTGCTTCCACAGGCCGACCGGGACCTTGTGCAGGGGCATCGCGGCGAGCCTGGCAGGAGGAAAGGGCCACCGTCACGCGCGCCCGGCAGGACGCGGGCCCCGACACCCACCCCCGACTCCAGCCCCCGGCGCCCCGCCCCATTCCTACCCTCACGTGCCGCCTCGACCCCTGCCCTATGGCCCCGCGCGGCCCCGACCCCAGCCGCGCGGCCCCGACCCCAGCCGCGTGGCCCCGACCCCAGCCGCGTGACCCCGGGCGGCGCAACCACCGCAATACCCCGACTCCAGAGCCGGCCCAGCACCTACCTAACCGAGTCCCGCTCCCCGGCGGAACCGGAAGTTGTGCCGGGCCACCTTGCCCTCCATCCGCCCCTGACTGGCTGCAAAGCCGGTTGGTCTACACCCACCTCGTCCCGCCCCCTTTCCCGTCTTTAGGGACCGTGGAAAACTCGCTGCGGAAACGGCGGCAGCTGCAGGCACCGTCTGCAAGTGAGGGCCCATTTCCCGGGAGCAGGGACTTGTCATTCTCGGTCCCACCTCCCCTCCTCCCGGAAGGAGCGCAGAAAACAATGTAAAAACTCTTTTGCCTTGAAACATCATGTAGAATATTAAATTCACCAATCACAGTGCAATCAGAGCTACAGAAAAATACGTCTTACATACGTCTTAAATGTCTTGAAAAAATTCCTCCCCAAAATCCTGTATATAAATGTTTCCGCTTTACAAGCCTAGAGAATGCTCCAGTGGCCAAGTGCTGGGTGACTGGGGGTGCGGGAAGCCTCCAGGGAGGCCACAGCCTGCACAGGACTCAGAAGGGAAGACGCCAGGGCCAAAAGATGAGAGTGCGTGCCCCCCATCCTGGGCTCAGCAGCCCTGTCCAGCACCCTCACGCGCAGACAGCAGCCCCTTAGGGAGGGGCAGGGCACTGCTCCTGGGGCAGTCAGCAGCCCTTACCGTGCTTCCACCACAGAGGAAGGAGAAAGGCAGGGCCAGGTCTCCAGGAGCCCCTCCCCAAACATGTGGTTGGGTCAGTGCGGGGCGGCAGCCATCACCTTCTCTCCTGGGAGTAACTCAAGGAGATGCTCCCTAGACAGGGCCCAGGAACCCAGGGGTCAGTGGGACACAAAGATGGGACCAGGTGTGCCCTGCAGGCCCAGCACTCCCAGAGCAGCTTGGCAGCCCCCTCCCCAGGAAGCTCATCTCAGGGGCCTGCAGCTCCAAAACTGAGAGCCAAAGGGAGTGAAGGGGGAGGGCTGGACAGCCAGAAGTCAGCCTCCCCCATGCTACCCATGGCAGCTGGCCCTTACGGACACCCCAGTGCCATCAGCTCCCTGGTAAATGTGGTCACTCCTTCCCATGGCAAAGGTATTAGCAGGGGGCATCCCCATGCCCACGGCAGGCTGGCATTCAGAGGCACAAGGTGTCAATGAGCCAGAGATGGCATAGTTCCCAGCCTACGGGGCAGGGGCCCGTGGGAGGTGGGCTCAGGCCTCCTCAGCCCACCTGGGTCTCTCATAACACAGTCTCACAGAGGAATAGGGCAATGGAGGACTCTTACACCACATCTCCCTCCAACCATCCCCAGGCCAGAAGAACTCAGATCCTGACCCCACATGGTACCTGTGGTCTCCAGGCAGCCAGGCCCAGGCCCCAGGGGCCACTGCAGATACCCGCTGGGACCTGCAGAGTGACCAAGTCAGCTGGCAGCCAGTGGGCACAAGGGAGTTGGGGGTGTGGTCCTCTCCTCAGGAGGAGAAAGCAAAAGAGTGCTCAGGGCAATTTTATTCAGTTGGAAATGGATCTGGACAGGGTCCCTCTCCCTTGGTCCTGCCCCTGGCTGGAGAGATCATCAAAGCTGCAGGTGTCCCCAAGCTGGATGTGTCATGTCACTGTGTACAGCTCGTCCCGGTGGTTCTTGCAGATCTCATAGTGGCAGGTGAGCTTCTGGGAGCAGGCCCAGGGCTTGGTGTGCTGTTCACGTGGTGGCAGCAAGAAGGCTGCGCTCCCTGCCAGCAGCATGTGCCAGATGCTGTGGGTATAGTAATAGTTGTCGCTGGTCATCAGGGAAGTGTAGATGGTGATGGCCACAGCGGCCATGGAGATGCCGGGCAGGAGGTAGAAGACCCAGCGCTGCCAGGAGGGGGGGTAGCAGTGGCGCCGGCGCCCGCAGCGGTACACCTGGAGAAAACCACCACACGAGTGTTGGCACAGGGGCTGCAGCCACAGCTCCCAGGGGCCTGCCCAGGTCTGGGAGTGTGGGCTGCTTGGAGGGGTTCAAGGGCACAAAGATCTATGGGTTCCTCAGGCCCAGGCCCTGGGCATGAAGCCACACTGAGCCCCTGTGGGTGCCCCTGGCAGCCCTCAGCAGATCTGGAGGACTCAGACCCAGGACTGAGAACATGGCCAAAATGAAGGGCCATGCTCTCTCCTCCCAGAGTGAGCGTGTATGGAGAACCCATGCTCTTTTACCCCAATTACCAGGAGAGGGAGCCTGGGCAGGACCCCAGGCCTGCTCTAGTTCCTTACCCACATGGTGACCATGACCACAATGGCAAAGAGGCAAGGCCCCATTGTGTTCCAGGCGGCCCTGCGGTCCAGCTGCAAGGACATGGCGAACACCAGAGCGCCCAGGAGAAACAGAACCTGGGCAAAACACAGGGATGATGGCAGGGTCACAGGAGCCCTAGGCCTGGTTTGTCTTTGATGGCACAAGGTCCAGCAGGAGCCGGTGGTTTGGGCCTGCTGGTCATCCCACTATCCCTACTGCCCCCCCAGCACCTCTGCCAGTCCCCTTGGAGCAACTGGCACACCCTGCCCTGCTCTGCTGGCTGGGAGAGAGATGCCCCTCCTCCAGCTCCTGCATTGCTGGGATCCATCAGTCCCAAGGGTCCATCCACAGGTAGATTTCTAATGTGTTTTGTTTTGGCCGCGCTGCACAGCTTGCAGGATCTTAGTTCCCTGACCAGGGATTGAACCCACGCTGCCCTCAGCAGTGAAAGCACAGAGTCTTAACCACTGGACTGAGAGGGAATTCCCCACAGGTGAATTTCTGGGGCACAAACTTGGGCAGGCAGGGCACCAGGGCACGCATCTCCATCAGGCAAGCCCGGCTGCAGCAGAAAAGTCCCCGAAGCGTCCTCAGCACCAGGGACTCCAGGAGCACAGCTGGGCGCTTCTCAGGGAGGTCTGGTCCAGGGTTGGGGCTCCAGGCCTCCTCTCTGAATGGGGCCCTGGGAGACAGACGGGCCTCGCCCAACCCTGCCCACCACCTTCCTTTCCTGGCATCCTCCGAGCAGCTGACACCGTCCCTTCACAACTGGAGGCAGCCTCTACCAGCAGGCGACTGGTCAGTACAAGAGGTTTCGAACGGCAGAGGCCAAACCCCCTTTCTGGTGTCTCCCTCGACACACTGTGCACAGGGGCCTCCGCGCCCCCAGAGCCCAGACCCCGGGTATCAGGAGATCACTCACGTATTTCAGGGCGGCCTTCAGCCGGGCCATGCAGAGGACGGTGACCCAGATGGACACTCCGGAGCCCAGGAAGTCACAGTACTGCAGTGTGTCATAGTTGAGGATGCACAGCACCGCTTCACCCGGCTGGTCGCAGGCGTGGTAGAACTGTGGGGCCGGGCAGTGAGCGGCAGCCCAGGTCCCCCTACCACCCCCAGGGGAGCAAGCAGGCCTACCGTGGAGAAGAACATGGTGTAGGCGTAGACAGAGGCCTCCACCAGGAGGGAGCGGTGCACGGAGATGGCGATGGGGGCCAGGAACACGAGGTTGCTCAGGGTAAGCAAGAGGGCAGCCGCCTTCTGCTGGGCCGCCGTCTGGGCTGTGCTGTTGTCTGTGCAGCTCCATCCACGCCAGCCTGTGGGCCAAGGCAACGCAGAGGGGGCTGAAGCCGGGCAAGTGGGGCAGACTGGGCAGGGGGCGCTTTGGAACCTCAGGGCCCGCCCCTCACCCAGGGCCCTGCAGAGAAGCCCCTTCCTCACCCCTGAGCAGGCCGGGACGGGTGTGGGTAGGTGTGGGGCACATGTGGGTAGGTGGATGCCAGTGTGGGTAGGTGGGGGCAGGTGTGGGCAGGGGAGGCCAAGATCAGAAGGCAGTACCATCTCTGGGGGTGCCTCTCTGTGCCCGCACGGGGGCACGGTAGGGGTGGGAAGGCGGCATCTGTCATTGCTCTTTGGGGGCAGAGCTGGGATGGGCTCCCAGAGGAAGGCACAGGGCTGGGAGGCCAAGGGCACGAGTCGGGGGAGACATCAGGACCATCCCTCACCTGCCTTGCAGCTGCAGCCCGCATACAGGTAGCCATGTCTGCGCAGCAGGAGGCACTGGCCATAGGGTCCACAGTCGTTCAAGCAGGGCACCAAGTACAAGGTGGTCTCCACGAGGACCGAGGCCTGCTCACACTCCCTGCAAGGAAGGGGCCATAGGAAGGCTGGCTGCTGAGGTCTGCCGGTCAGTCCCCCACCAGTGCTCCCAGCAGGGTCTTGGACACATGAGCCCAGAGTTGAGGCCCCCGAGCTCCGAGCCCTGGAGGACAGCAGCCACAAGCTCTGCGAGGCCAAGATGCCCCTCTTCCTCCTGCTGCCCGAGTACCAGCCTGTCTGGGGCTGTGTCCTGGACCAGTCCCTCTGCTTGTGTCTGGACTCTCAGAGCTGCCACGGGAGGAGTGGCCAGGTGGAGGTGGGGAACCCTTTAGAACTCCCAGAAGGCAACTGACCCTGCACGGCTTGCAGGAAGTTGGGTCAGCCCCAAACTGGGATGCGGGCAGCCCTGTCCATGGTCCCGAGCGCAACCATGTGGCCGGCTGCCCTCAAGTTTACTTACTCAGGTCTCCCAGGGCACATGAGCTGCAGGGAGAGGTACCAGTTGTCTGTCTCTGGGTAGGGGATGATGAGGTTGGCCGTGGGAGAAGAGGCACTCAGAGACAGGGGGTGGCCCTCGAAGAAGGCTGCAGGGGAGGAAGAAGGCCCAGTCATAGGGAGCCAGAAGGCCTGCCGGTCCCTGGGCCAGATGCCACCTATACCTGTGGTGCAGCTGAGCGAAGCGTTGAAGCTGAGCAAGGGTGAGGCAGCAGTCACACAGGCTACCACTGAGGTGTTGGCAATCGCGGTCTGGAAAGGAGGCCATTCAGGGTCAGTCCCTGGCCTCCACCTCAAGTTCACCCCTGGTGCTGGGTGCTATTCTCTGTGGCCCCGCTGGCTCAGGGCTTACCAGGACCCTTCCCCTCCAGGCCTGGGGCACCCAGCTTCTGACCCTACCTGCAGCCCTGGGCCTGCCGACGGGGACCTGCTGCCCCGCAGAACAGGCCTTCTGTTTCTCAGATGGTGCCTGTTCTGGCCCAATGCGTGCCGAGCTCACTTTGTTGCCCGAAAGGCCACCCCAATCCCGTCTCCGTGCCAAAGTCAGCACAGGGAGGCCTGAGCAGCATCACTCCGCCCAGGCAGGTCTGAGTCCTGGGCCCTGAGCCCTGATCCGAGCCAGGCCTCTAGGGGCTCTTGGACCAAGGTACCTTGTTGACCCGCATGGAGATGGTGAGGGAGCCCCCGCTGTCCATGCCCGTGTTGAGGTTCAGCCGCATCACCGAGGGCATGTCCGACTGCACGAGCACCGAGACCCTGTCCAGGGGCTGGAAGCGCACAGATACCACGTCCACGTCTTCCCGCAGGACGGGGAAGCTCCTGAGGCAGAAGGGGCCACCGCCCACCCTGCCCCTCCGGTCCAGGTCCTGGTAGCTGGGGGTCGGGGGCAGCAGACCGGTGGAGGCATTGCTACTCTGGTTTGGGCTGCTCTGCAGAAGGTGCTGGAAGTTCACACTCCACGGCCTGCATGCTGTCAGGACCACAGGGGACTCAGCTGGAGGAAGGCCTGAGGGCGGAAGGCAGGGGACAGAGCCATCTCCCCGCTCAGCCCACCTGTGAGGGCAGCCACAGCACTGAAAGCCACGGACACACGGGGCCCAGCAAGGCTCTTGGCCGTCACTTGCAGCCACCGGTCCCAGGGTGGTGAGGGCAGCAGCAGGCGGCAGGCCTGGGTGGGGCCGCTGCAAGTGAGCACCTTCTGGAAGTTTCCAGGCAGGGTGGCCGAGCCCACGGTGAGGCGCACAGGGCAGCCCAGGCTCCCGTTGGACACACAGCCCTGCAGCTCCAGCCGCAGCTCCTGGGTGTACTCGGGGACGAAGACTCTGCAGCCAAGGGGATAAGGCCTCACTTGGGCTCTCTGCAGCTTCAACCAACCTCCCCGTATACTTCACCCTCAGAGTGGTAGCCAAAGGGGGCGAGACACCTGGCCCCCACTTCTTAGCACGACCCAGAGACGCAGACCCACCGCTCTTTCACCCGCAGTGAGGACAGCAGTACCACCCACTCCACCAAACCTCCACTCACTTGAGGTAGCTGGGGTAGGAGAGGAGGGTCTGTGGAAGGGGCACGTCAGGCTCCAGAATGGAGACCTCGACCACTCGCACGACCACCATGTCAGGCTGGAAGATGTAGGCACAGGTGGGAACAAAGCCCTAAGGAGAGAGCAGGCACAGGGGAGAAGGGGAAGCAGGAGGGGGCAGCAGGGCTGGACCAGAGAGCCCTAGGGTTGGGGGAGGCGGGGCTGCACCAGAGAGCCTGCGGGGGAGGGTGTCAGGGCTGGACCATAGAGCCCTAGGGTGGAGGGGCAGGGCTGGGCAGCAGAGCCCTGAGCAAAGTCTGCCCTGGGGAGATGAAAGATAGGGACTGGCCATTCATGCACTGTGGGATCCTGCCCACACCCTGTCCCTGGAGGGAGCCCCCTTACCTTCACCTCAATCTTATGGGATGAGGGAGGCAGGTGGGCGGCCACAAACCAGTCCCCAGGTGCTGGGTGGGAGATGTTGATGGAGGCGTTGCTGTGCAGCATCTTGAGGAGGAAGGAGGGCTGAACGGAGGTGTTGTCAGGGAAGCTGGTGCCCAGTGGGTTGATGACGGGAGGGGCGCCATAGCGGAAGTACCTGGAGGCAGGGAGAGCAGGGCAGGCTCAGGTGTCGGCCCAGGCGGCTCAGGCGGGGGCGGGGGCAGCGGGCAGGCACCTACACGGTGATCTCCATGTTGG
Organism: Hyperoodon ampullatus; assembly: GCF_949752795.1. Classification (NCBI taxonomy): domain Eukaryota; kingdom Metazoa; phylum Chordata; class Mammalia; order Artiodactyla; family Ziphiidae; genus Hyperoodon; species Hyperoodon ampullatus. Next base: position 21,937,555 of record NC_136927.1, read on the forward strand.
TGCAAGTGGGGCCACTGCCCCTGGACACCTGCAGCAGCCAGCGCAGCAGTACCGTGTCTGGGGGTACCCGGAAGTGGAAGAGCCTGGCGCTGCCATACCAGCTGTAGAAAGCCAGCTTCTGCGGGGCCTGCGAAAACTGCTCCGACACCAGCCTGGCATCTGCAGAGAAGGCGCTGTCAGCCGGGCCAGGGTGCCCAGGATCCCCCTTCCCTGGGGAGAAGATGGAGGCCCTCATGCCTGGCCTGGGCTGGAGAGAAGGGGCGAGGGAAGCCAAGGAGCCCCTGGGATGCCTGGCATGCCCACTCTGACCTCGGAAAGGTCACTGCTCCCCCCCAGCCTTTGGCAAGGGCCCAGGGCTCAGAAGTTTTCACTCAGGCATCACATTCCCACTCACGTCCACACATCCATCTTTCTAAACCCCTCCAGCCCTGCCAACGATCTCTAGCTCACAGGCTCAGTCCCCCACAGCCATTCCTCTGCCAAATTTCCCCAGTTCTCCACATCCCATCCACCAGCCACCAGCCACCCCTTATCAATGAGTCCCACAGCCACCCAACACCGATCACCCCAACGGTCTCAGACCTTAGAAGCAGGAAGAGCCCCACTCAAAGGGCAGCTCCTCTCCACACTGGTCACAGCCGCCCCTCCCCTCCCTCCACTGCAGCCCTGGCACATTCAGGGCTGAGGGATGGAGTCTGAAGGGCACAGGAAGTGGTCAGGGCGGGAGCCCCCCCAACTGCCCTGGGCACTGGACGCCAGGACACTCTCCCCCACCTCCTCTGAGCTTCCCCAGCTCCAGCATCCTTGATCCTGGTTCCACTGGACAGGCCAGGGAGTCCAGGTCTGGAGGCTGGCTGCCTGCTCAGGCCATGATTTGGGATACAGTTGCCCCAGAGCCGTCATCCCTCCTCACCCAGACAGGAGGCAGGCAGAGACCCTGTGGGGAGGGGACCTAGGCTGGAATGGCTACCCCCCAGCTCCAGTGGGCACAAGCCCCTGCAGAGTGGCCCCATCCCGGGGCTCCCCTGCGCCCCAGTACTGGCAGTGGCTCCCAGGCCCCCACCTCCGTGACTCCCCAGCTGCCCTCCCCCACACACTCCAAAAGTTTGCACTTGCAGCCCCCTTTTGTCATGCCAGACTTTCCCAGACCAGCTCTGAAGGGCTGCTGGGACTGGGCACAGAGGCCTGTGGCCCCACCCTGGATTAGGGCCCTCCTGGGAGTGTCCATTAACTGGCACAACCTCCGCTGGAGCATGTGTCTGGGGCTCATGGTGTAACCACCTGCCCCATGAGTGGGTGAGGGTGCCCACTCAGACCCTCCCTCTAGGGCCTCCCACAGAACAGGCATGCTCTGGTGCTCTCTGTGTTCCAGGGGTGGCTGACAAGGCACCTGTGCTGCATGGTAGGAAGCTTGGCCCCAGCGCCAGCTCAGGCCTTGTTCTCGGTGTGACCTTGACCATCCCTTCCCCTCTCTGGGTCCTAGCTTCCTCTGAGTTGGCTGAGGCGGACAGCACCTCCCTTTGGCTGCCCCTCCCTCCATGGTTAATGGATGTTAAAGTGCTTTAAGAAGAAATGCATTGTGGACACAGCAGGGTGTGGTCTCCCTCTCCTCTGAGCTGGGTACCTCCCCCTGTCCCACTGGGAAACTGGCAACTCACACCACCCCAGCAGCAAGCCCGGGCCCTTCCAGGTGGGCCACGTGAGCAGGTAAGGGAACCAGGTGAGCAGCTGGCTTTCCTGCCAGCCTCCTGACCCTGCCATGGAAACACCCTGAGAAAAGATAGCAGCCCACTTGCAAAGCCAGTCTGAGCTCTGCTCGGAGAAGCCCGGTATGGGGGGCTGGGCAGGGGTAGGCATCACATAGGACACACTCCAGGCTTTCCAGGTGTCTAGTGGCCACCAAGTCCCAACTGCCAACTGTGGCCTGAGTGCCAGGAGACTAGCAGTCACTGAGCAAATACAAACTTTCTCCTGAGGCTGCTGCAGCCCTCCCCCCACCCCACCCCAGGACCACAGGGCCTTAGAGAAACAGTCAGCCAGCCCACCAGTCACCCAGCTTCTAGATGGGGTCGGGTAGGGGAGGTCCTGCTGCAGTGTGCAGCCCCCTGACCAGAGAGTGGCCAGGTCCTCTGTCCCCTGCCAGCCCTGGACACCTGCAACCCAGCTGGTGGCTGTGAAGTTTCAGCAGGTGCATGAGAGATAAAAGAGGTCACCCTAAGACCCAGTGGTCCCCACTCCCAGGCCACACAGCCCCTCCAGCACCCCACCCCCAGCTCTGCAGCTCTCCATCTGAGCCAGATGTGAAAGACACATTTCTGATATCAGGGAGCACCAGTCACATGCGCACCTGCTCTGCCCACAACCCCCTCCAAGGACACAGGGCTGGGGGTAGGAGAAAGTAAGTCCCTGAGCCTGTCCTGGGAACCCTAGAAAGGGCACCCTGTCCCACATCCTCCAAACCAGGACAGGCACACAATGCGGAGACCCTGCCCACCCAGAGACCCCAGAAGCCAGGATCACACAGAAACCAGGATCACTTCAGCAGGCCTGGGAGGTGAGCAGCTGCCCCAGGTTTTCCATCTCCATAAACTCTTCACCAGTGACCCCTCACCTAGCCCTGATCCCTGATCCCGGAAAAGGAGTAAAGGAGAAAGTAAGGATGACTTTCTCATCGGTACCCGATAGAGCAATTTAATCAGGGGCCCATCTCGGGGAAACTGCCTTTCATTTCAAGCTGTGCCAAGCTCAGAAACCAGAGGCACAACCCTCAAAGAAACAGGAGCTTGGAGAAGCAAGATTTCAGAGAAGGGGGGATGGGCTGGGAGCCAGCCCCAGGCTGTGCTTGGTAAGCTGCCTACTGCCCGGTGGGGCATCTGGGCCCTCCCAGCCCCACCAGGCTGGCCACCAGAGAGCCCAAGGCCTCAGAAATCAGGCAATTTACTCAGCATCCTCAGGTATCCTGCAGAACCCCAAGGACAGCGCCTTCTGGTCTAGCCACCTCCTTAGGCCTTCGTCAGAGGGAGTGGAAGTTCCCAGACAACACAGAGGTGCCCATTTCTCAGAACCACTCTGGCCTGCTAGGGTCCTGAGGACGACTGGAAGTCTAGCCTCCAACAAGCAAGGCCAGCTGTTGAAAGTGACCGCAGTAGGGTGGTGGTCACCTTGGGAGGGGTGGAGGCATTACACCCACCCAGGCTGCTACTTTAGGATCTAAGCAACTTTTTCCCAACTCTGACCCTCTCCCAGACCAGATGGGGACCCGGGAATCCCACGGCCCAACGTTTCTTCCCAGGGGCTCGCAGCTCCCCCCCACAGCTCTTGGAGTCCCAGAAGAGTCCCCCTGGGCCACTTCACCCCCACGTCCTGGTGTGCGAGGCTCGTGCCCGACCAGAACCCGTTGGGAGGAGGAGGAGCAGGAAGGAAGGGAGGACTCGCTCCAAGGGGACCGTCTGGCCGAACCCGGCCCCGGGGACAGAGGAGGGGGAGCGGGTGTCCCTTCTATCGCCCGCTGTCACACTCGGTGCCCCGCAAGGGGCCGCCCTGCGCCCCCAACACAGGGAGGGGACCTGGGCCCTACGTCCGCGCCAGGTGAGCGCACAGGTGCCCCCAGGTGACTCACAATCCCGGCCGCTCCCCCCGATGCTCCCTCCGCCCCCCAGCCCGAGCCCCCGGGATGGCGCCCGCGGGTCCGCGCTCTCTCACCGCTCTTTTTGCCGTCGCCGGCGGCGGCAGGCGGGGACCGAGCGAGCAGCAGCAGCAGCAGCAGCGGCACAGCCACCGGCACCGCCACCGCCACCGCCACCGCCGCGCCCCCGGTCCCGGTCCCAGCCCGGCGCATGGCTCCGCGCTCGTCCCGGCGCTACCCGACCCGCGTACCCGGCCGCCCACCCCCGCCGCCGCTCGGGCAGCCACGGCCGCCACTGCGGCCCCAGCCGCCGCCTCTGCCCTGGGCTCCCATCGTCCGGGCCGGTCCCAGCCGCCGGCGCCCCGGGCACTTCCGCCTGAGAGGCCCCGCCCCGCCGGGAGCTGGGCCGGAGAGGGGCGACGGGCGCACGGCGCTGAGCTGGGCTCGTGGGGCGCGCGGGGAAGGCGATCTGAAGGAGGACGCGGGGCGGGGGGCGACGTGGGGCGGGGGCCGATGCGGGGACCAAGAGGGCGCGCAGGGAAAATGGGTCGGAGGGAGGTCCGGACTGGTGGGGAACTCGGGCCCGCGACAGTGCGCAGGTTGGGGAGGCGGGGCGGGATGAAGTGGAGGGTCTCGGGACACGTGGGACGGAGGGAGGAATGGGGGCGAAGGGTGGCGCGGGACCCCGGGGGCCGCGGGGGTCTTGGTTCAGAGGGAGAAATGGTGGGGCGTGACTTGGAACGCGCAGGAGATTCGAAGCGTCCGCGGAGTGTCCCCACATGCTTTCTGGATGCGCTGGGGGGACCCTGGGACGCGAGTGTCTTTCGGTCCCTGCTCGTGGGCCGGGCGCCGCGCGAGGTCCGGCCGGCCGGCCTCCCGGCGCGTCACACCACAAAGGCGCTACGAGTATGTGTGAAAAACACTTTCATGGAAAAATGAAAAGGCTCCTTGTACATATTTCGTACACTGTGAAGGTGGCGATTCACGTCAGTGGGTGGGACTCACTCACCCTTGACATCCGGGTAAATTCCAACAGATTAAGGATTTCAGCGTGAAAAGGAAACGATGGAGGGACTGGAAGAGAACATGGGGAAACTTTTTCACAGTTTAGGGGAAGCGAAGGCTTTTCTACATGTGACCCAGTAGGCTAGAGGCAAGATAGAAATTCAGCTACGAGCAAAACTGCGTAACCAAACTCAAAAAACAAGCCTCAAATGGGAGGACGCTTGCAACTCACATCACAAAGGGCCGATCTTAATGAGATTACTAATAATAAAGAGTTCCTACAAGTAAATAAGAAATATCAACTCTCCCACAGCAAACCACCAGAGAAGATTACTGGAAAGGATATGCAGATGAATGTTTCCCTCCTTAGAGAAATGCAAACTGAAAAGCACCCAGAGGCCTTCTTTCACCTAACAAACCTGCAGAGATCAAAAAATTTGATCCTACCGAAAGGGTGGCATTGCCCACAGACTTTCTTAGGTTTGCTGAGCCTCCCGGGAGCCTCAGTCCTGCCACCGCTGTGCATTTTCCCTGCAGATATGGTCACAGAAGCCTGAGGCTACATTCGAGTGCAGCATGCACCCAGATATTGGTCATGAGGGTATGGGCATTAGAGTCATGGGTACCCAGATCAAAATTCAAACACTGATATTATAAACACTGATCCAGTGGGCTGTAAAAGGAAAACCAGGAAGCTCTGTGTACTAATTGGGAATGGTCTACCAGGGGGACCATTAGCTGAAAAAAGGGAAGGGCAGAATAATGTGTTCAGAAAGCTACCATTTTTGTAGAAAAATTTTTTTTTTAATTTGCATGTCTTAAAGACATAGAATGCCTGGAAGCATCCAGCAGCCGGGGAGGGAAGGGAACCCTGTGGCTGAGGATTGGGAAGAGGGGCTATACCTGTTTGCACCTTTCAAACTTTGTTCGTGTGGGTGTGTTCGCGCGTGCGTGAGAGTTTACCGGTTGGGAGGGAGGAGAAGCTGACCCAGGGAGCCCAAGGCCACTGAATGCGTGGGGGTAAGGGGGCGTGAGGCATGGCGGGGCGGGGGGGGGGTGAGGCATGGCGGGAGGGTGGGGGAAGGAAGCCCCAGGTGTGAACCCTTAAAAGAGACCTTTTATTCCTCTGGAATCTAGGCTGGACCCCACTCACCCCTGGCCGCAGGGGGCTCCCAGGTTCTCAGTTTAAAGGGACAGAGACCAATTCTGGATTTTGCTGAGCTTCGATTTTAGTGCACTGTACTGACCCAGATCATGCTGGGGACAGCAGCTGTGGTCAGCACTGAGCCCTGCAGACTATTCCAGCCGAGATCCATCCCTGCCCCAGGCTGGGCTCAGCGGTCCCCCACCAGCCCTACCCACTCTGAGGGTCACCTCAGTGTGAGGCTCCCAGGCCAAGCTCCCCAAGCAGACAGGAGAGGAGGCATCGGTGCTCCATCTAGGGGGCGCAGGAGAACTCTGCTAAGTAACACAGTATTAACAATGGAAAGGAGGAACTTCCCCGGTGGTCCAGTGGGTAAGACTCCATGCTCCCAATGCAGCGGGCCGGAGTTCAATCCCTGGTCAGGGAACTAGATCCCACAGGCATGCCGCAAAAAGGTCCCGCATGCCACAACTAAGGCCCAGCACAGCCTAAATAATAAATAAATAAATAAATATTTTTTAAAAAATGGAAAGGACCCACCTGGGAGGCCTCATCTGAAGATGGAAACAGGCCCAGTGGCAGGAGGCCCTTTCTGGAGGTCTTGCGAATACACGGTTCTGTATCCTACCTCACACTACACAGAAAAATGAATTCCAACTGGATCAGGTTGTCATCTGTCAAGAATAAAATGATAGTGCTCACCTCAGCAGTACATATACTAAAATTGGAACGATACAGAGAAGATTAGCATGGCCCCTGCACAATGATGACACGCAAGTTCATGAAGCGTTCCATATTTTTAGGTGGGAAAGTGGGGGGAGGGATAAATTGGGAGATTGGGAGTGACATGTACACACGACTATATATAAAATGGATAACTAATAAGGACCTACTGTATAGCACAGGGAACTCTACTCAATACTCTGTAATGACCTATATGGGAAAAGAATCTAAAAAAGTGGATATATGTATATGGATATGTATAACTGATTCACTTTACTGTACACCTGAAACTAACACAACATTGTAAATCAGCTATAATCCAATAAAATTCTTAAAAAAATAAAATGATAAAAATATTCAAAGGAAACTAGAACACGTCCCTTAGAATACAGTCATGGGAAAGAATTTCTTGAGCAAGACAGGGAACCGGGGAACATGAAGAAAAAGTTACTTATTTGACTACATTTTTTAAAATGCTATGTAATTATAAGAAGTGTGAAAGGATAGACGTCATCAATTAAGTCAAAAGACAAATGGGAGAAAACACGTGCTATGTGTGATAAAAGGTGAATATACCTAAGATAGAAAGGAAATTCACACACTGAAAAAAAGACAGTCCAAAAGAAGACACTGGAAATATCCCATACCCCAGCAATTTACAGGAGAAGATGAGAAAGATGAAAGTGGTCCCCTGGTGGCAGTGGGTCACAGGGGCAGAAGATGTTGCCAGGGCAGGATGCCCCGAGAGTGATGCTCTGGTTTGAGTGCTCCCCCTTGGCAGCCCTCAGCAGCTTCCCTGGGCTGGCAGATGGCGGCCAGGCTACCTGGGACCCCAGCTCCGAGAAGAAGCCACACACACTGGCTCCCCCTGAAGTGACCCGAGCAGGGGTGAAAAGAGGTCTAACATGTTTAAAGTTGCAGTCCCAAAAGGATAGGAGAGAATGAGGCAGAAAAAACTGTGAAATTTGGTGAAAGACATTAATGTACAGATTCAAGAAGCTCAGTGAATCCTAAGAAGAAATTGTACAAAGAAAATCATACCCAGGCACATAATAGTCAACTACTGAAAACCAAACAAAAAGAGGAAATATTGAAAGCATCCAGAGAAAAATGACATTCAAGGGAATAACAATTCAAACAACGTATAACTTCTCTGCAGAAACAATGGAGCAGACAGGACAGGGGGAAGGAGAAAACAGACCTACATGGTTGCAAGATTCCTGCATCTTACATGAAGTGGCACAGTATAAATTCTAAACAGTCTGTGAAATGTTAGGGATGTAATTACAATCCCTAGAGCAACCAGTATAAAAATAATGCTAAGGTATACCTAAAAATCCAATAAATAAATTAAACGGTATTTTAAAATATTCATTTAATCCGAAAGAGGTCAGGAAAGGAGGAAAAGAGTATAAATCAGAGGGGGCAAACACAAAACAAGTAATAAAATAGGAGACCTAACTCCAACCATATCAATAATTACACTAATTATTCATGGACTACACACTCCAATTAAAAGACAGAGATTATCAGACTGGATTTTTTAAAAAGCAAGACCCAGCTATCTACATCCATAAAGACATAGATGGGTTGAAAGTAAGCGGATGGACAAAGACCCAGCATGCAATAATAAACATGAGAAACTGGAGTGCCTATATTTCTATTAGATAAGGTGGACTTCAAGACAAAAGGTATCACCAAAAAAAATTTTTTTTCATAACCATAAAAGGGTCAGTTCATAAGGAAGAAATAAATATGTATGCACCTATTAAAAGAGCATCAAGGGACTTCCCTGGTGGTCCAGTGGTTGAGACTCTGTGCTCCCAATGCAGGGGGCCTGGGTTTGATTCCTGATTGGGGAACTAGATCCTGCATAACACAGCTGGGAGCCCGCATGCCGCAACTAAGACCCAGTGCAGCTAAATAAATAAATAAATAATTACATAATTAAAAAAAAAAAACAGTTCTCCATAAACTTCAAAGAATTTGGGTGATACAGAATATGTTCTCTGACCACAATGGAATTAAATTAGAAATCTATAACATAATTAGGTATCTAGAAATCAGTGAAAATCAGACTCAGGGTCTCCTGAGAGGCTGCTGGTTCGCAGGTGATGGGGAAGGGGCAACCTGGAAACTTCCACGTTTATCCAAAGAGGCACAAGATTAGAAACAGCCAGAGAGCCGGTGTAGGGCAAGGAGACAGCAGCAGCAGGGCTGGTACGGAGTCTGGTTCTTCTGGGTTGCCCCCTCCTCCCACCCTGCAGGGCAGGGTCTCTCCAAGCAGGAATGTCCCAGAAATTCAAGGCTGTCGCCCCTCATTCCCCACCCACCTCATCCTTAGTCAGGCTGCAAAAGTGTCAACCGGGTCTTCAGTCACCTCAAGGCTGGACTGGGGTAGGATCTGCTTCTAAACTCACATCCGTGGCTGTGCCAGGTCCACACTGGCTGTTGGCCAGAGACCTGGGTTCCTTGTCACGTGGACCTGCCTGTAGGGCAGCTGGAACTCCGCGCAGGATGGGGGGGAGGAGAAAGGAAGAAGCAGATCAGCGGGTCTGGTCACCAATCCTGAAGGCAACCTCCCATCTCCTGCTGTTTTCTCCTTGTCACTGGATGCAGCCCACACTCAAGGGGAGAGGGTTACGGGAGGCTGTGGGCGGAGTGGTTTTCTGTTATTAATTTGTAAGAGTTCTTTATAAATTCTTCATACTAGACCCTGATCAGATTTATGAGTTGCAAATATTTTCTCTGGCTCTGTAGCTTGTCTTTTCCCTTTCTTGATAACTCCACGCTGTTCACCTAAACGGGTTTGGTCGGCTGAGATTCTCACTAGCAGTGAGGGGTTCCAGTGGTCCACATCCTCGCTAATATCTGGAATTTTCAGACTTGGAGATTTGTACCATGACTTTATTTGCGTTTCTCTGATTAGTCCTGAGGCTGAGCACCTTTGCGTTATTTACTGGCTGTTAAAATTTCCTCTTTGGAGAAATGAATCTTCAAGTATTTGCTGTGCTGTTGGGCCATTGGTCTTTTACTCACTGATTTCTGGTCATAGAGCCCTAGACGTGCATAGGTTGTAAGTGGTGGAAATATTCTTTCCTGTTCTGTGACTTGTCTTTTTCTTTCTTCATGGTCTGTGTGTGTGTATTTAATATATTTTATTTTTAAGAGTTTTAGATTCATAGCAAAATTAAGCAGAAAGTGCAGAGAGTTCCCATATACCCTCTGCCCCCAAACACGCACAGCCTTCCCCACTATCACCATCCCCCACCAGGGTGGTCATTTGTTACAGCTGATGAAACTACATCCTAATCACTCACAGTCCATAGCTTACATTAAGGTTCACTCTTGGTATTGTACATTCTATGGGTTTGGACACATATATAAAGACATGTACCTATCATTATAGTACCATACAGGGTAGTTTCACTGCCCTAAAAACCCTCTGTGCTCTGCCTGGTCATCCTTTCCAGCACCCAACCCCTGGCAATCACTGATCTTTTTACTGTCTCCAGAGTTTTGCCTTTTCCAGCATGTTATATAGTCGAAGTCAGAATCATACAGTATATAGCCTTTCCGAACTGGCTTCTCTCACTAAGTAATATGCATTTAAGTTTACTTCATATCCTTTTAGGGCTTGATGGCACATTTCTTTTTTTCTTTTCTTTTTTTAAAGACCTGTTTTGTTTTTTACCTTTTATTATAGGAATTTTCAAACATACACTGAAATCAAATCATAAACTCAGGACTTCCCTGGTGGCGCAGTGGTTGGGAGTCTGCCTGCCGATGCAGGGGACAAGGGTTCGTGCCCCGGTCCGGGAGGGTCCCACATGCCGTGGAGCGGCTGGGCCCGTGAGCCATGGCCACTGAACCTACGCGTCCGGAGCCTGTGCTCCGCAACGGGAGAGGCCGCAACAGTGAGAGGCCCGCATACCGCAAAAAAAAAAAAAAAAATTCATACCCTCAAGCCCTCACATACCTATCACCCCAGTTCAACAATCATCAACATTTTGATAGCTTTGTTTCATCTACTCCCCACCCTTTCTTCTTTTTCTTCTAATATTTTTATTTTTTAAAATTTATTTATTTTTGGCTGTGTTGGGTCTTCGTTGCTGCGCACAGACTTTCTCTAGTTGCGTCGAGCGGGGGCTACTCTTCATTGTGGTGCGCAGGCTTCTCAATGCGATAGCTTCTCTTGTTGCGGAGCACGGGCTCTAGGCGCACGGGCTTCAGTAGTTGTGGCACGCGGGCTCAGTAGTTGTGGCTCGTGGGTTCTAGAGTGCAGGTTCAGTAGTTGTGGCGCATGGGCTTAGTTGCTCCACGGCATGTGGGATCCTCCCGGATCAGGGCTCGAACCCGTGTCCCCTACGTTGGCAGGCGGATTCTTAACCACTGGGCCACCAGGGAAGTCCCCCGTATTTCTTTTTTTTTTTTTTTAAGAAGATGTTGGGGGTAGGAGTTTATTAATTCATCCATTTATTTTTGCTGTTTCTGTGCGAGGGTTTTCTCTAGCTGTGGCAAGCGGCGGCCACTCCTCATCGCGGTGCGCGGGCCTCACCTATTGTGGAGCACAGGCTCCAGACGCACAGGCTCAGTAGTTGTGGCTCACGGGCCCAGCCGCTCCGCGGCATGTGGGATCCTCCCAGACCAGGGCTCGAACCCGTATCCCCTGCATTAGCAGGCAGACTCTCAACCACTGCGCCACCAGGGAAGCCCCCCCCCCCCGTATTTCTTTTTATTGCTGAACTATATTCCACTGTCTGGATGCACCACAGTTTATTTATCCATTCACCTACTGAAGGACGTCTTGGTTGTTTCCAGGTTTTGGCAATTTATGAATAAAGCAATTATGAATAAAGCTGCTATAAACATCTATGTGCACTTTTTGGGGACATACATTTTCAACTCATTTCAGTAAATACCAAGTATAATGATTGCTACAGCACATGGTTAGAGTATGTTTAGTTCTGTAAGAAACCACCAAAATATATTCCAAAGTAAGTGTTCCATTTTGCATTTCCACCAGTGATGAACCAGTGTTCCTGTTGCTTTACATTCTTGCCAGCATTCTGTATTGTCAGTGTTTTAGATTTGGGCCATTTTAATGTCTTCATGGTGTTTTTTATGAAGTTCTTCATTTTAAGGTAGTTGAATTTGTCAATCATTTTCTTTATGATTAGTGCCTTTTGTGCCTAAAGAAATTCTTCCCCTTAGAAGGTCCTGCTTATAGCTTCTTACCTTCTGAAAGCTTTATAGATCTGCCTTTCATATTTAGGCCTTTAACCTCCCTGAAATTTATTTCTGTGTATGTAGGATTAGGTCTCTCTCTCTCTTTTTCTATATGGATACCTGATTGATCCAGCAATGTTTATTGAAAAGTCTGCATTTCCCACTGATCTGCAGTGGCTCCTCAGTCATATATTCGGTGCTTGTACATGTATGAGTCTGTTTCTGGGTTCTCTATCCTGTTCCCTTGGTCTACTTGTTAATACCTGGGCCAACACACGGTCGGAATTATTACAGCTATGTAACAAGGACTGATAGTTTGCAGAACAAGCCCTCTCACCCTCATCTTCTTCAGAGAATCTGGGTAGTCAGGCCCCTTGCATTTCCATATTGTAATTCGAGACCACAAAACAATCCTGTTGGAACATTGATTGGGGTCTGTGGGTCAAGGTGAGGACAGCTGACCACTGGCCCTGGGCCCTGGCTCTACCTGAAGGGCTCAGGGGTGCAGGGTCCGAGACAGGATGTCTGCCGTCCTAAGTCTCAGAAGGAACTAGGGCTGCCTTGCCAAGAGGAAGCTGAATGTCAACAACTTGGAGACAAGAAAGTCATGCACCCAATGAGGACAGAGATTGAGAGAAAGGACGTTGTTGCAAACCAGCCTCACCTGGACCAAACCCGGCTGGCTTGGGGGAAGGAGAGAAAGGACTCTTCAGGTGGATACATGGCGGGGGTTTTAACCCACGTGAAACTGGACCTGTAACAACTGAAAATGATCTGAGGGCTATGAGATCTACTCCTCAAGAGATGGGAGAGGAGAGTCTAGAAGGGAGGAATGCGGTCACGGAGAAATAAATACCGAGCAAATGTATTGATAAAGTGCTTCCAGGTTTTAGTGCCAGACGCGGGAGGAGAGTCAGCATTAGAAGAGAAATGAACAGCCTCGTGTTTGTGCTCTGCTGTATCATATGTGGTCATAAAGTACTTCCTTCTGGTATCTTCCTTTCTGAGGCTGGGTTTCCTGGAGGTGGACCCTGATGTGGACCTGTGTGAAAATGTGAGAACAATGTTTTAGGATGTGGTCCCAGAGAACACTCAGGGGGAGTAGGAAGTGGGTCTGGAAAGGGAAGAGAAGGAGGCCCAGGTCATGGAACTCTGGCCTGATCTCTGGGGAACCCCTGAAGGCACCCCAGAACTGTTGCGATATGGGGGCCAGGGAGATGCAGGGTGCACATCTCTGCCTCTGGGGAAGGTAAATCCCCCAGCAATCCCATCTGACACAGTGGCAGTGGGTCTGGAAGCTTGAGGAGGGTGTCAGGGTGCAGGAGAGGGACAGGAACAGGGACAGGACGAGACAGGACAGAGCAAGAAGCAGCCCATGTGCCAGACCCTATTCCCTGAGGCACCGTCAGCAGCACCTTACAGAGGAGGGGACGGGGCTCAGAGCGGGTAAAGGTGTAGCCTTAGGAGAAGGACCAGGGTCGAAACTCAGGTCTCCTAATTCACTCAGCCAGCCACCAGTGAGCCTGAAGTCTTCACACAGAAGCTGCACAGATCCTGGCCAGAAGAGGACGCAGGGAACTGTGGTCGGAGGAGCAGTGGACCTAGGGCCACTCTTCTACTTGAGCCCTGGCTTGGCCACAGAGAAGCCAAGGGATTCCATATCTCAGATGAGCTCAGTTGAGCCAAGCTGGGTTGAGTGGGAGGCATCTCAACAAACTACCCCAAAACTCAACGGCTTCACACAACAGCCAGGATATTTTCTGCTGATTCTTTGCTGAGTCAGGGAGCTGGGCAGGGTTCAGCTGGTGGCTCTTCTGCTCCCTGAGGCATAAGCTGGGGCTGGAACTCTCAAGATGACTACCCATACTTCTGGTGCTTTGGTAGGGATGGCTGGGGGCTGGTGGCTCTTTCTTTCTCTTTCTCTGTGGCTGCCTTAGGCTTCTTTACATGAAAAGGAAAGTCCAAGCCCATGCATCCCAAATGGCAAAGGCAGACGTGCAGATCTCTAAGGCCCAGATGAGGATGTTACCCAGCGTTTGTGCAGACACAACCAGCCACAGGGCCAGCCCAGATGCAAAGGGGGTGGGGAAGCAGGCTCACCTCACAACAGGAAGTGGCCACCTTGCACGGAGCAGTGGTGTGAGCCATGTGCTGCACTGTCTCTGGGAACAGGAATCAGTCTGGGGCTGGGCTACAGCAGCCTCAGAGTCCCAGAACAGTGTAGGACCTGACCTGTGCAGGGTTGGAAGTGGTTTAATGAAACAGCCAAGATGTCTCAAGACATTTAAAATATGTGACATAATAATAAATGCTTTTTCATTTTTTTGGTCTTTTTTGTTTTGTTTTTTCTTATTTTCTGCTTTTTCATCTTTGAAAAAACAGCTTTGTTGAGAAATAATTCCATACTAAACCATTCACCCATTTAAAATTGACAATTCAGTGATTTTTGGTGTACTCACACATATGTGTAACCATCACCACAGTCAATTTTAGAACATTTTCGTCTCCTAAAAAGAAGCTCCAGGGACTTCCCTGGTGGTCCAGTGGTTAAGAATCCACCTTCTAATGCAGGGGATGTGGGTTCAATCCCTGGTGGAGGAACTAAGATCCCACATGCTGCAGGGCAACTAAGCCCGTACGCCTCAACTAGAGGGCCTGCAAGCCGCAATGAAGATCCTGTGTGCCGCAACTAAGACCTGAAGCAGCCCAAAATAAAATAAAATAAATATTAAGAAAAAAGAAGCTCCATACCCTTTAGCTATCACCCTCCCATTCCCCCACCACTCCCCACCCCCAGCCCTAAGCAACCACTAATACTACTTTCTGTCTCTGTATACTTCCCTATTCTGTACTTTCACATGAATGGAATCATACAATATGTGGCCTTTTGTGACTGAATTCTTTCACTCAGCATAATGTTTCCAAGGTTCCTTCAAGGGAATTCCCTTGCGGTCCAGTGGTTAGGGGGAAAAAAAAGTTCATTCAGGTTACAGCATGTGTCAGTATTTCCTTCCTTTTATGGCCAAATACTATTCCACTGCATGGACTGACCACATTTTGTTTATCTATTCATCAACTGATGGACACTTGGGTTATTTCCACCCTTTGGCTACTATAAATAATGCTGCTGTGAAATTTTGTGTACAAATTTTTGTGGACATGTACTTTCTTTTGGGTATATACCTAGAAGTAGAATTTCTGAGTCATATGATTCGATTTTTAATCATTTGAGAAATTGCCAGACTATTTCCCAAAGTGGCTGCATTATTTTACATTTCCATCAGTAATGCAGGAGGGTTCCAATTTTTCCACATCCTCACCAACACACGTTATTATCTGACCTTTTGGTTCTAGCCATGCTAGTGGGTATAAAGTTGTCTCTCGGGGTTTTGATTTGCATTTTCCTGATGACTAATGATGTTGAGCATCTTTGCAGGTGCTGAATCAAAGTGATTCAGTTATATATATATATATATATACATATATATATATATATATTCTTTCTCATATTCTTTTCCATTATGGTTTATCACAGGATATTGAATATAGCTTCCTGTGCTATGCAATAAGATCTTGTTGTTTATGCATTGCATACATAATAGTTTGCATGTGCTAATCCCAAACTCCCAATCCATCCCTCCCCCACCCTCCTCCCCCTTGGCAACCACAAGTCTGTTCGGTGAGTCTGCTTCTGTTTCGTAGATAAGTTAATTTTTTTTAAATGATACTTTTTTTAATACATTTTTATTGGAGTATAATTGCTTCACAATACCGTGTTAGTTTCTGTTGCACAACAAAGCAAATCAGCCATATGCATACACATGTGCCCACATCCCCTCCCTCTTGAGCCTCCCTCCCATTCTCCCTATCCCACCCCTCTAGGTCATCGCAAAGCACCAAGCCAGTCTCCCTGTGTTATGCTGCTGCTTCCCACCAGCCAACTGTTTTACATTTGGTAGTGTGTATACGCCGATGCTACTCTCACTTCACCCCAGCTTCACCCTCCCACCTCATGTCATCAAGTCCATTCTCTATGTCTACCTCTTTATTCAGGCCCTGCAACTAGGTTCATCAGTACCTTTTTTTTTTTTTTTTAGATTCCATATATATGCATTAGCATACGGTATTTGTTTTTCTCTTTCTGATTTACTTTACTCTATGACAGGCTCTAGGTCCATCCACCTCACTACAAATAACTCAGTTTCATTCTTTTTTATGGCTGAGTAATATTCCATTGTATATATGTGCCACATCTTCTTTATCCATTCATCTGTCGATGGACATTTAGGTTGGTTTCATGTCCTGGCTATTGTAAATAGTGCTGCAATGAACATTGTGGTGCATGTCTTTTTTAAAAGAAAAATTATTTATTTGGCTGCACCTGGTCTTAGTTGTGGCATGCGGGATCTAGTTCCCTGACCAGGGATCGAACCTGAGCCCCCTGAATTGGGAGCGCAGAGTCCTAACCACTGGACTACCAGAGAAGTCCCGTAGATAAGTTAATTTGTGTCATATTTTAGATCCCACATATAAGTGATATATGGTATTTGTCTTTCTCTTTCTGACTTACTTCACTTAATATGATAATCACTAGGTCCATCCATGTTGCTGTAAATGGCATTATTTCATTCTTTTTTATGGCTGAGTTATATTCCATTGTATATGTGTATCACATCTTCTTTACCCATTTATCTGTCAATGGGCATTTAGGTTGTTTCCATGTCTTGGCTACTGCAACACCATTTGTTGAAAAGACTATTCTGTCTCTCATTGAATGGTCTTGGCTTCCTCGCCAAAATCAGATGACTATAGATGTATGGTTTTATTTCTGGACTCTCAATTCTATTCCATTGGTCTATATGTCTATCCTTGTGCTGGTACCACACTGACTTGATTATTATTGTTTTGTGATAAGTTTGAAATCAGGAAGTGTGAGTTCTCCTGCTTTGTTCTTTTTCAGGAGTTTCTGGTTATTCTGGGTCTCTTGCAAACCCACTGAATTCGAGAATCAACTTATCAATTTTTACAAAGAAGTCAGGATTTTGACAGGGATTGAGTTGAATCTGTAGATCAGTTTGAGGAGCACTGACATATTAACATGTTAAGTCTTCCAATCCATGAATGTGGGATGTTTTGTCATTTATTTAGATTTTCTGTAATTTCTTTCAACAATGATTTGTAGTTTTTAGAGTATACGAAATCAAAAGGGAAATCAGAAAATACTTTGAGATGAAAGAAAATGAAGACACATCAAAACTTATGGAATATAGTTAAAGCAGTGTTTAGAGGGAAATTTATAGCTGTAAATGTCTATACTAAGAACGAAAAAAATATTTCAAAACAATAATCTAATCTCCCGTCTTAAGACAGTGGAAAAAGAAGGTCACTTGTATTTAACATTGTACTGAAGATTCTAGCCAAGCAATTTATTAATAAAATGAAAAAAAAGACATCCAGATTGGGAAGGAAAAAGTCAAACTATCTCTATTCCTGTATGACATAACCTTGTATGTACAAAATCCTGAGGAATCCACTAAAAAACTATTAGAATTAATAAATGAGTTCACCAAAGTCTCTGGATACAAGATCCATATGCAAAACTCAATTGTATTTTTATACACTTGTAATGAACAACTGAAAATGAAATTAAGAAAACAACTCCATACACAACAGCATAAAGAAGTATATATGCTTTTTCAAAAACTCATTACAGGGCTTCCCTGGTGGCGCAGTGGTTAAGAATCCACCTGCCAATTCAGGGGACACGGGTTCGAGCCCTGGTCCGGGAGGATTCCACATGCCACGGAGCAACTAAGCCCGTGCGCCACAACTAGTGAGCCCGCGCTCTAGAGCCCGCGAGCCGCAACTACTGAAGCCCGTGTGCTACAACTATTGAAGCCCGCGTGCCTAGAGCCCGCCCTGGCTCCGCAGCAAGAGAAGTCACCACAATGAGAAGCCTGCGCATTGTAATGAAGCCTAGCCCCTGCTCCCCGCAACTAGAGAAAGCCGGCGTGTAGCAACGAACATCCAACGCAACCAAAAATAAATTAAAAAAAAAAAAAAAGAAAAGAGTCCGCCTGCCAATGCAGGGGGCACGGGTTTGAGCTCTGGTCCAGGAAGATCCCACATGCCACGGAGCAACTTAGCCCGTGCTCCACAACTACTGAGCCCATGTGCCACAACTACTGAAGCCCGCACGCGCCTAGAGCCTGGGCTACGCAACAAGAGAAGCCAACACATTTAGAAGCCTGTGCACCCCAACGTAGAGTAGCCCCCGCTCACCGCATCTAGAGAAAGCCCGCGCACAGCAACAAAGACCCAACACAGCCAAAAATAAATAAATAAAATTAAAAAAAAAGAAAATGAAAACTCATTACCTAATATCTTGCAGTTGGTCTCATATTTCAAACAGTACTGCACCACCTTCTCAGCTGGAACAATATAGTATATGAAAATATCTGTGATTTCTGCTTGCGATAAAGTCACAGGCACCGTAAGGGTTTCAGTGGAAGCTAAATTCCTTCAGAGGAATGCAGTTACATGTCCACTTGAGAATAAAGGTGGGATTTTCCCCATCCAAATGCAGAGATGCCCTGCCTGACCTTGCCTGACCATCCAGGTCCACCCTCCCCAGATGCAGGGTGTAATTTCCGAGGGAGACTCAGGTGGGAGGACACCCCCCGCCCCCAGAAGCAGGTCCTGCTGCCAGGACGGGTGCAGCCCAAGACAGGCGGAGGACCTGCATGAACTCAAACTGATACTTAAGGACTGTGTTGGTATAAAGACGAATACAATCCATGCTGCGTTCATCATCATTGTTATTTTTTTCTTCTAATTTTAACAGAAATTGACATTAAATACTTCCCGAGGCCTCTTGAGTGAATCAGGGTCGGTGTGGGGCCGCGAGGGTAGGGGCCGTGGGGGCCTTGCGCCGCTCTCCCTCCCTCCACCCCTCCTCCTCTCCCCCCTTCCCCTCCCTCCCTCCTACCTTTCTCCCGCTGCCCGTTCCCCGGGTTCCTTTTCTCCCTCTGCCCCTCCACCTCCCTCCCCTTCCCTCCCTCCCTCTTCCCTCTGTCCCTCCAACCCTTCCCCAGGTTCCTTTTCTCCCTCCACCCTCCTCCCTCCCTCTTCCCTCCGCCCCTCCCCCTCCTTCCCCGGGCCTCTCTCTTGCGCTCTCAGACGGCACTCGCGGGCAGGGAGTCATGTGCGGTCTCTCCGGGCGCGCGGCGCTGCGGGGGCTGATGTGCCGCACGCGGGCCCCGGTCGCCAGCCTGCTTGCGCGCTCCAGCTCTGGTGAGTCCGCCCACCCGGCGGCCATGCGCGAGGTGGGGCGGGCTGAGGTGCCGCAGGCCTCTGCTGGCGCACGTGCGGGCCCTGGCGCAGGGGGCTTGAGGCCTCGGGACAGGCCGGCTGGAGCTGCGCGACCATCGGGTTCTCGCCGGGCTGGGGCCCTGCGCGCACCACCCCCCCACCGCTCACTCCCACCCAGACCCCCACGCCCCCGCTCGCCTCCTCACCGTGCTCAGGGCAGGGGGTCCCCAGGGTTCCAGGGCAGGAGGAAGCCAGAAGTCTGGTGGCCACACTTTGCAGCGGACCAGGGGGTCCTGAGCGGGGTCATTCTCACCAGATGAACACTCCAGTCCTGGGGCGTTTTTCCGCCTGGCCTATCCCTGCCGGCTGGTATCCACAGGGACCTCTGCCCTAGCTGCTGACCCTCAGGCCCTTCCTGAGCGGCAGATGTCCTGGCGTTCCAAATGCTGGCAAGAGTGAACTGCCACCATCTGAGGCACAAGCCAGCTGGCAGCAGGGCCCCCAGGCACTGGGCTTGGGGGATGGAATAAGGATGGGGGGACTTCCTCCAGCGCGGTTCATTGAAGGAATGTGGTGGGCACCCACTGCCTGCTCTCCAGGCCCTGCACAACTTTGGTTAATTTTCCTCCTGGGGATGGGAAGGCAGCTGCAGATTCCTCCAGGGACACTGGCCCTCCTGGACCCTACATCTTATTTCTCCTCCAGTTCTCTCCTCCTTCTCTGCAGGAATTAGCTGGACATCCAGGGTCTGGGCTCCTCTCAAAAGTACACTTGACCCTGGACCCAATGCTGAGGGTCAGCATAACTCTGGAAGTGGCCTGGGGCTGTAGGAGGGTGATGATGCTGGAGGTCTCCTGGGCAGTGTCTCCCCAGGAGGGGGAAGACTGTGGCAGTGTTGACTTTAGGTCCGGAAGCATCCCACCCTGGAACCCCACAGCAGCCTGGCCAACGAAGGTGTGAGGGGAGGAGCCCTCTCAACTCTCCCCACCTGCAGACAGGAACCTTTCCACCTTTCTCCTCAATCCCCAGGTCCCTTTGTCCCGCTGTCTGTGGCCCAGCCGGTGGGGAAAGTGCACTTCTGTCTCCCTGGTCCCCTGCCATTCCTTCACCTGAGACCCAGAAGATGGGTGGTGGTTCCTTCCTGATGCGGCAGGTTGGGGGTTCAGACATTGTCTGTGCTAGCACCACAAAGGACAAGAATGAAAATCAGGCCAAGACTTGTACTTTCTTTCCAGTGTGGCATCTTTGGGCCTCCGGGTGGCCTCTGAGCTGGACTGTGCCTCCCCAGGCCTCCAGGCTGTCTAAGATAGATGCCTTTTCAGGGGACATCAGCTCTATCATGGACAGCTTCCGCCACTGCCTGGGAGGGCCCATGGCCCCTCCGAAAGGCTGAAGTCCCCAGGGACCCCCTGTGCTGCTTGTCCCAAGGGGTAGCACCATGCTGGACAGTCCTGGCTGTGGACACCACACTTCTCCCCTCCAGAGCTGCTCTGCCTGAGGCAGACACTCTGAAGTCCAGGTGACACCTGGGTCCTGGCAGGGGAACCCAGGTCCGGGAGACATGAAAGGGTGAGGCCTCGGCAGCCCCGAACCCCCCTCTTCTAAAGGAGGACCCTCCTGGACCCTGGAGCGGACCCTGGTTGCAGTGAAGCCAGACGGGGTGCAGCGGAGGCTCGTTGGGGATGTGATCCAGCGCTTTGAGAGGAGGGGCTTCAAGCTGGTGGGGATGAAGATGCTGCAGGTACCAGGGCTCTTGGCCTGTGGGTGTCCCTGAGGAGACTGGGATGGGGGGCTTCTCACATCTCTGCCCTGCGTCAGGAAGATATCCTGGTGTTGGCAGAAGGGGAGGGGTGGGGAGGTGTCTGCCTTATGCTTTTGTGGCTGGAGTGCTGCCCCATGTAGGTGTCGTCTGCAAAGGGCCCTGTGATCAGTACACCATGTCACTGTCCCAGTGCCTGGTGGGGCTCCCTCTCCAGGGGCTCCTCTCACCCCCTTCCCCCAATGCACCAGGCACCAGAGAGCATCCTTGCTGAGCACTACCACGACCTGCAGAGGAAGCCCTTCTACCCAGCCCTCATCAGCTACATGAGCTCCGGCCCGGTGGTGGCCATGGTACAGCGGGGCAGGGGTGGTGGGAGGGGTGGAGGGTCCTGGACTGAGCCCTTGCTGATACCCACCTCTCCCCACCTCCTTTATCTCTGTGCTGCAGGTCTGGGAAGGCCCCAATGTGGTCTGCACCTCGAGGGCCATGATAGGACACACCAACTCGGCTGAGGCTGCCCCTGGCACCATCCGGGGAGACTTCAGCATCCACATCAGCAGGTATGGGGGCCCTAACACACTCGGCCACTTGGAGCTGAGGGCCAGCTCACTAGGGGCTTGAGGTGGCGGCTTGCTGCTAAGGCAGATCCACCGGACCTGGGCTTCTTGCTCAGGGGAAAGTAAAGCCAGAAGAGACTTTTACTGGTGGCACATCACACCGAACGTTTGCTAGTGCAGTTTTTTTAAAAACCCTTTAATGCACACAGGAGAAGATAAAGCATTCCCTGTGTGTTTTGTACGTGCTCTGCCATCGTAGTCTGTCACCTCACTTTATCACCAGACACCCCGGGGGTTGGCACGGGACAGATGAGGTTGTGGGTAAGAAGCTGAGATCAGGCTGGAACCCGGTTTTGCAGCTCCCCTGTTCTTCCTTTCCCCTCTGTACAATCGCCCCGCTTGCTCCCCTCGACAGTAGGGGATCAGCAGACTGTCCCTGGGACCCCCAAGGTGCACACTGAAGCCTGTGTCCTACCTCTGCCACCTGGCACAGGAACATCATCCACGCCAGCGACTCCGTGGAGGGTGCCCAGAGGGAGATCCAGCTGTGGTTCCAGAGCAGTGAGCTGGTGGACTGGGCAGACGAAGGCCACCACAGCAGCATCTATCCAGCCTGAGCACTCAGGGTACCCTCGGTCACCCCAGCATCCACCCAGGACCAACTACCTCTGTCGACAAGACCTTGAGCCCACACCCATGCTCTGCCGATCTGTCCCAGACCCACCCGCCTGTCCACCTGCTGCCCCACCCCAGCCCAGAAGGGTTGAGCCACCAACTTTATGTGCCTTTTAGTATTATCCAAAGCAAGCAAGAGATTGGACAAAATCCTTTCTGTACCAAAGTGCCAGACAAGCTTTGGGGTGCCTCCAAAAGCTGGTAGTGTGACCTCCCTTCCCCCAAAGTGGGGACATTAAAATTCACTGTGCTGTGCGTGGGGGTGGAGTGCTCATTACAGCCTCTGTTATCTCTGAGGTAAGGATGAGGCCTTTATGCAAAGTTGTAAGCAGCTTGAAAGTAGAAATGAAGCTTACCATCTCTCACACACCAGGAGGGAATCAATAACTTTGTTGAATGTATGAGACAGGCAGAGGTCCAGAGACCTCCAGCCTGAAATCTGGGGAATCCAAGCTGAGCCCCTGAGCTAGTAATCTCCCTCAAGGAGGAGCCCTAGGCAGGACTGGAGGGTTGCAGGAAGGGGTAGGCAGGGAACTGAAGCCGCCCCCAGGGCAGAAAGACTGGTGACCACACTGACACTACACACTTACGCCTGGTCCTCAGGTGTGTCCCCGGTCACTTGTCACAGGTACTGGACACCACACATCATTACACCTGCTGAGGCCGACTTGGTCCTCACTCAAATTTGACGTCTTGCCGATGGAAGCGCTGGTCCTGGATTCCCGGCTTTGGTTGCTCTCTGTGCCTACACATGAGGGCACGGATGAAGTGTACTGACTTTACTGGCCGCGAAAGGGTCATGTTGGGATCTAACCCTGGGACTGGCCATTCGAGGGAAGGGCCTTCCTTGTTTCCCATGGCTTTTCTGGGCTCTACTCTCCTTCCGTCTTCTACGTCACACTTTTGCAACAGGAAAGGGAAGCGTCCAGGAGGCGAGGAACTTTAAATGCTGGGCGAGTCCGACCAGGTGTTTTAAATGCACAGCAGGGCCCAGGGCGGTGAGGGAAGCCGAGGGGCCCTGGGCCGGCCCGCGAGCTCCACCTTAGCCCGGGAACCGAGTGTCCCCTGTGTCCGGCTGGCTCCGACCCCGGCACTGACGCCCAGTCTTGTGAAAAGGAGTCGGGAAAGCGGACAGCTCCCAGCCGCGTTCACCGCGCCTCCGCCGCGAGAACCTGCCCGCCGCACTGCGTCTGCGCACACCTTGGCGCCCAGACTGACTTCCAGTCCCAGCAGGCTGCGCGGCCATGGGGCCGGAAGTCCTGGGAGAAGCGCGGGGAGGGCCGGGAAGGACCCGGTTGTCCTGGGAAGAGGGAGGGCCGGCGTGGTTGGAGCGTCCTGGGGGGAGCGAGGGGACACGGAGGCGGGGCTTCCTGGGAGGAGCGAGAGCACGCGGAGGCGGGGCGTCCCGAGAGGGGCGAGCGCCGGGTGGGCGGGGCCTCCTCGTCCCAGGCCAGCCAGAGAGGAGGGCGCGGGTACAGCGCCGCCTGTCACCGGAGGTCGGAGTCCTGATCCCGGCGGGTCCCTGCTGTTCTAGCCGCCCAGGCCCGCACCGAGCGCCATGGCCCAGCCACCGCCCGACGTCAGCGAGGACGACTGTCTCCCGGAGTACCGCCACCTCTTCTGTCCGGACTTGCTTCGGTGAGGGCCGTGTCGGGGACGCCCCAGGGAGCCGGGCAGGGGGAGGGAGCGCCTGCGGTGCGGGCTGCACGGGGACTGCGGTTTTACTGGGATGCGTGAGGACCCTGTGCCTGGTGGCCAGACAGTCCGGAGGTCCAGGTGCCCCAGAGATGCAACTGCTGGTGTTCTGATCTTTGCATGGCTGTGAACACGGTCTGTTTGTCCTGTGGGTGGTGGCGGGTGTTCATTAGTAATGCTCCGAGGTGGGGGTGAGTGTCAAAGGACACAACCAAGCCAAAGGTCAGGAGAAGGAAGGATTAATTATTACTAGCAGCAAGTAAGGAGAACGTTGGAGATTTTCCCCAAAGCGGTGTCTCCCCGCACAGCAAATTTGGGGAAGTTTTAAGCTAAAGGTGCATGCATCTTCATGAAGGGTTTGGGCGGTTGAGAGTCCAAGCTTTAGTTGATTGAAGTCACGAGGGTCATCATCCCGGAGGTTCCAGTTGATCTGGTGGTTGAGCACTTCAGGCTAATCTTTACCATGGAAACAGAACTGGGAGTCTTTAAACCTGATTTATTATCTTTGCTATTGTTACTTCTCTTGCCTGATGACAATCGTTAGTTTCTGTATTTTTTTTTTTTTTTAACTTGGAGAGAGTTTGACCCCTACCCATTTTTTTTTTTTGAATTTTAGAATTTTATTTTACTTATTTTTTATACAGCAGGTTCTTATTAGTTATCTGTTTTATACATATTAATGTATATATGTCAATCCCAAACTCCCAATTCATCCCACCACCATGCCTCCCCGCCACTTGACCCCCTTGGTGTCCATACACGTTTGTTCTCTACATCTGTGTCTCTATTTCTGCCCTGCAAACCAGTTCATCTGTACCATTTTTCTAGGTTCCACATATATGCGTTAATATATATTTGTTTTTCTCTTTCTGACTTACTTCACTCTGGCAGTCTCTAGGTCCATCCACATCTCTACAAATGACCCAATTTCGTTCCTTTTTATGGCTGAGTAATATTGCATTGTATATATATGTACCACATCTTCTTTATCCATTCGTCTGTCGATGGGCATTTAGGTTGCTTCCATATCCTGGCTATTGTAAATAGTGCTGCCATGAACATTGGGGTGCATGTGTCTTTTTGAATTATGGTTTTCTCTGGGTATATGCCCAGTAGTGGGATTGCTGGGTCATAGGGTAATTCTATTTTTAGTTTTTTAAGGAACCTCCATACTGTTCTCCATAGTGACTGTATCAATTTACATTCCCACCAACAGTGTAGGAGGGTTCCCTTTTCTCCACACCCTCTCCAGCATTTGTTGTTTGTAGCTTTTCTGATGATTCCCATTCTAACCCATGTGAGGTGATACCTCATTGTAGTTTTGATTTGCATTTCTCTAATAATTAGTGATGTTGAGCAGCTTTTCATGTGCCTCTTGGCCATCTGTATGTCTTCTTTGGAGAAATGTCTATTTAGGTCTTCTGCCCATTTTTTGATTGGGTTGTTTTTTTTTTTAATATTGAGCTGCATGAGCCGTTTATATATTTTGGAGATTAATCCTTTGTTGCTTCATTTGCAAATATTTTCTCCCATTCTGAGGGTTGTCTTTTTGTCTTGTTTGTAGTTTCCTTTGCTGTGAAAAAGCTTTTAAGTTTCATTAGGTCCCATTTGTTTATTTTTGTTTTTATTTCCATTACTCTAGGAGTTGGGTCAAAAAAGACCTTGCTGTGATTTATGTCACAGAGTGTTCTTCCTATGTTTTCCTCTAAGAGTTTTATAGTGTCCAGTCTTACATTTAAGTCTTTAATCCATTTTGAGTTTATTTTTGTGTATGGTGTTAGGGAGTGTTCTAATTTCATTCTTTTACATGTAGCTGTCCAGTGCTCCCAGCACCACTTATTGAAGAGACTGTCTTTTCTCCATTGTATATCCTTGCCTCCTTTGTCATAGATTAGTTGACCATAGGTGCATGGATTTATCTCTGGGCTTTTTATCCTGTTCCACTGATCTGTATTTCTGTTTTTGTGCCAGTACCATATTGTCTTGATTACTGTAGCTTTGTAGTATAGTCTGAAGTCAGGGAGTCTGATTCCTCCAGCTCCGTTTTTTTCCTTCAAGACTGCTTTGGCTATTCGGTGTCTTTTGTGTCTCCACACAAATTTTAAGATTTTTTGTTCTAGTTCTGTAAAAAAATGCCACTGGTAATTTGATAGGGATTGCATTGAATCTGTAGATTGCTTTGGGTAGTATATAGTCATTTTCACAATATTGATTCTTCCAATCCAAGAACATGGTATATCTCTCCATCTGTTTGTGTCATCTTTGATTTCTTTCATCAGTGTCTTATAGTTTTCTGAGTACAGGTCTTTTACCTCCTTAGGTAGGTTTATTCCTAGGTATTTTATTCTTTTTGTTGCAATGGTAAATGGGATTGTTTCCTTAATTTCTCTTTCTGATATTTCATTGTTAGTGTATAGGAATGCAAGAGATTTCTGTGCATTAATTTTGTATCCTGCAACTTTACCAAATTCATTGATTAGCTCTAGTAGTTTTCTGGTGGCATCTTTAGGATTCTGTATGTATAGTATCATGTCATCTGCAGTGACAGTTTTACTTCTTCTTTTCCAATTTGTATTCCTTTTATTTCTTTTTCTTCTCTGATTGCAGTGGTTAGGACTTCCAAACTATGCTGAATAATAGTGGCGAGAGTGGACATCCTTGTTTTGTTCCTGATCTTAGAGGAAGTGCTTTCAGGTTTTCACTATTGAAAATGATGTCTGCTGTGGGTTTTTCGTATATGGCCTTTATTATGTTGAGGTAGGTTCCCTCTATGCCCACTTTCTGGAGAGTTTTTATCATAAATGGGTGTTGAATTTTGTCAAAAGCTTTTTCTGCATCTATTTAGATGATCATATGGTTTTCATTCTTCAATTTGTTAATATGGTGTATCACATTGATTGATTTGCATATATTGAAGAATCCTTGCGTCCCTGGGATAAATCCCACTTGATCATGGTGTATGATCCTTTTAATGTGTTGTTGGATTCGGTTTGCTAGTATTTTGTTGAGGATTTTTGCATCTATATTCATCAGTGATATTGGTCTGCAATTTTCTTTTTTTGTAGTATCTTTTTTTGGTTTTGGTATCAGGGTGATGGTGGCCTCAGAGAGTGAGTTTGGGAGTGTTCCTTCCTCTGCAATTTTTTTTTTTTTTTTTTTTTTTTTTGCGGTACGTGGGCTTCTCACTGTTGTGGCCTCTCCCGTTGCGGAGCACAGGCTCCAGACGCGCAGGCTCAGTGGCTATGGCTCACAGGCCTAGCCACTCCGCGGCATGTGGGATCTTCCCGGACCGGGACACGAACCCGTTCCCCTGCATCGGCAGGCGGACTCTCAACCACTGCGCCACCAGGAAAGCCCCTCGTCTGCAATTTTTAGGAAGAGTTTGAGAAGGATAGGTGTTAGCTCTTCTCTAAATGTTTGATAGAATTCACTTGTGAAGCCATCTGGTCCTGGACTTTTGTTTGTTGGAAGATTTTTAATCACAGTTTCAATTTCATTACTTGTGATTGGTCTGTTCATATTTTCTATTTCTTCCTGGTTCAGTCTTGAAAGGTTATACCTTTCTAAGAATTTGTCCACTTCTTCCAGGTTGTCCATTTTATTGGCATAGAGTTGCTTGTAATAGTCTCTTTGGATGCTTTGTATTTCTGCAGTGTCCATTGTAACGTCTCCTTTTTCATTTCTAATTTTATTGATTTGAGTCCTCTCCCTCTTTTTCTTGATGAGCCTGGCTAAAGGTTTATCAATTTTGTTTATCTTCTCAAAGAACCAGCTTTTAGTTTTATTGATCTTTGCTATTGTTTTCTTTGTTTCTATTTCATTTATTTCTGCTCTGACCTTTATGATTTCTTTCCTTCTGCTAACTTTGGGTTTTGTTTGTTCTTCTTTCTTTAGTTCCTTTAGGTGTAAGGTTAGATTGTTTACTTGAGATTTTTCTTGTTTCTTGAGGTAGGTTTGTATTGCTATAAACTTCCCTCTTAGAACTGCTTTTGCTGCATCCCATAGGTTTTGGATCATTGTGTTTTCATTGTCATTTGTCTCTAGGTATTTTTTTTCCCCTTTGATTTCTTCAGTGATCTCTTGGTTATTTAGTAATGTATTGTTTAGCCTCCATGTGTTTGTGTTTTTTATGTTTTTTTCCCCTGTAATTGATTTCTAATCTCATAGCGTTGTGGTTGGAAAAGATTCTTGATATGATTTCAATTTTCTTAGATTTACCGAGGCTTGATTTGTGACCCCAGATGTGATCTATCCTGGAGAATGTTCCGTGTGCACTTGAGAAGAAAGTGTAATCTGCTGTTTTTGGATGGAATGTCCTATAAATATCAATTAAATCTGTCTGGTCTATTGTGTCATTTAAAGCTTGTGTTTTGTTATTAATTTTCTGCTGGATGATCTGTCCATTGGTGTAAGTGAGGTGTTAAAGTCCCCCACTATTATTATTATTATTTAATTTATTTTATTTATTTATTTTTGACTGTGTTGGGTCTTCGTTGCTGCATGCGGGCTTTCTCTAGTTGCAGTGAGCAGGGGTACTCTTCGTTGCAGTGTGCAGGCTTCTCATTGCGGTGGCTTCTCTTGTTGCAGAGCACAGGCTCTAGGCACACAAGCTTCAGTAGTTGTGGTGCGTGTGCTCAGTAGTTGTGGCTCATGGGCTCTAGGGCACAGGCTCAGTAGTTGTGGTGCACAGGCTTAGTTGCTCCACGGTATGTGGGATCTTCTGGGCCAGGGTTCGAACCTGTGTCCCCTGTGTTGGCAGGCGGATTCTTAACCACTGAGCCACCAGGGAAGCCCAAAGTCCCCCCACTATTATTGTGTTACTGTCGATTTCCTCTTTTATAGCTGTTAGCAGTTGGCTTATGTATTGAGGTGCTCCTATGTTGGGTGTATATCTATTTATAATTGTTATTTCTTCTTCCTGGATTGATCCCTTGATCGTTATGTAGTGTCCTTCCTTGTCTCTTGTAACATTCTTTATTTTAAAATCTGTTTTATCTGATATGAGTATTGCTACTCCAGCTTTCTTTTGATTTCCATTTGCATGGAATATCTTTTTCCATCCTCTCACTTTCAGTGTGTATGTGTCCCTAAGTCTGAAGTGGGTCTCTTGTAGACAGCATATATATGTGACCCCTACCCATTTTTATTTAAAAAAAACCTTATTTATTTGGCAGCACCAGGTCTTAGTTGTGATATGTGGGATGGCATGTGGGATCTTCAGTTGTGGCATGCGGGATCTAGTTCCCTGACCAAGGATCCAACCTGGGGCCCCTGCATCAGGAGCATGGAGTCTTAACCACTGGACCACCAGGGAAGTCCCAGTTTCTGTATTCTTTGAGACCTGTTCGAGGACAAGACTGTGACCAGGCTTAGATCATAGAATGGCTTAGGCCAAAGATGCTTCTCTTATGTCAAGAAAGCCATGCCCGTTTCTCTTTCTCCAGGAACCCTCTACCCTATCCGCTTAGCGGGTGGCTGGAGGAAGGCTTGTATGTTTTGAAAACATTTCTCACTTAATTGATAACTTTCTGCATAGAGACTTTTATGCATAGAGACATTCTTCCCAAAGATTCAAAAAGCTGAGGGATGCAGGCTTTAAAAAGCAGCATTTCTCAAATTTGACAGAAGTGCCCAGTGCAGAGGGTCAATGTCCTCCAAGAGCACCTCCTCCCCGCCCCCATTTAACCGGGGCCTCTTTAAAGAGCCTCTGTTTTCTTCTCTCAGGGACAAGGTAGCCTTCATCACAGGCGGTGGCTCTGGAATCGGGTTCCGGATTGCTGAGATTTTCATGCGGTAAGCACTGCTCTGTGTGCTCTGTGCCCCGTCTTGCTCCCCACCCCCTTGCATGGACCCCACTGGACCCTGGGATCTTGGGCAAAATGCCGGTGGGTGGTGGGAACCCCTCTAGGCCCAGGGCCATCAGAGAGCATCTGAAAGGGGTCAAGTGCTGTCCTGGGAGAGGCAAGACTACAGTCTCTCCTAGAGATTAGTCTAGACTGTTTGGCTCTGACCTCAGCACCCCCATTTGTACAAAGCGGGAGGATCCAAAGGTTGAGGTAATTCTACTGCAGGGTCCCCCAGGGCCTTGCCGAGCCAGGGTCAGGGTGGGCCGAGTTGGACCCTGGCACCGTGCAGAGCACAGTGTCTCCTGGGACACAAGGTCTGTGGTCTCAGGCCCAGGTCAACAGTTTGTCACCCGCACCTGTGAGAGGCCTAGAGTTAGGCTGGGGTTAGGGGAGATGAAGCTGGTTTCCTCCAGGACCCTGCTTTTCAGAGATTTCCCACTGGACGAGATTTTGGGACTCATCCAGTCCAGGTGAATTTGTTTTCTGAGCTGGAAGCTTTGTTGCTTCTCTGAGCAGAGCATGGCCAGCTGTGCTGTGGTGTTCTGAGGATTCAGTGGGACTGGCTTAGCAGGTGGTAGCTGGTACTGTTACTGAGTTTGAGGCCGGGTTTGTCGGGAGGTAAGGCAGGGGAGGTGCCCTGGCCCCGGAATGGGCTCTCTGTCCTTCACTCCAGCCTCCCGGGGAGACCCAGGTGGACCCAGCAGGACTCATGAAGAGTCTGGGCCCCATGTCCGAGACTTACAGCTGCTCACATGGTGTTTGGGGCAAGGCCCACATCCCTGCATGGCTGGCATACCTTGTGCCAGAGAGACCCAGCCCAGAAACCAGTGGTGCCTGCCTGAGGTCCTGCCACAGTCACTCAGCCCCACGGAGGCCCCTGTGTCCTCTGCTAGCTGTGCCTTCAGCCCTAGGCTGGTGTTTAAGCCTGAGAGACCCTTCGGGGAGGGGGACCTTTGCTTCGAGCGCCAGGCAGGAGCCCAGCTGGGCGTGTCCCTTGCACCTTGCTGCCCTCACGCCTGCCATCTGGCTTTGCAGGCACGGCTGCCACACAGTCATCGCCAGCAGAAGTCTTCCTAGAGTGTCGATGGTAAGGGGTCTCTCCTGTGCCCACATGTCCATGGACAGCTTTGGGGGCTGGGAGCCTGGACCTGGAGGGTCCTGAGGTCCAGAGGATGATTACACCAAAACCTGCCCCTCTTCCAAATACAGAGCTTCAATGGAAGTGGCCCGCAGGGACATCCTTGTCTTTTTAAAGAATCTACTTATTGGGTCCTGTGCGGGAACCCTTATGTTGGGTGGTACTGTGGCCCCAAGACAGATCTCTGGGCTCACCAGGGTCATGAGGGTGGAGAGTCTCTCCACTGCCGTGGTTGGTCTCGGGGCAGGGACTGGACGTCAGCTGGAGCTGCCGTTGACCTGTGACTAGTGACCAGGGGCCTGGAGGGTGATGAAAGGGGAGAGGGTGCGGGCTGTCTTAGCAGCGTCCACCAGGGGTCATGGCCCTGGGGAGTGGCCACTTGCCAGCTGTGTCTCTGCAGAGTGGGTTTCAGCAGCAGAGCCCGGCTTCCTGGAAGAACCTGGCTCATCATCCTCATCAGATTCTGAAGGGCTGTTCCTCCAGGCTGAGGCCACCGGCCTGCTGCCCACCTCTGTCTTCCTGTCTGGCTTCTAGGCTGCCAGAAAGCTGGCTGCTGCCACTGGCCAGAGGTGCCTCCCTTTATCTCTGGACGTCCGAGCTCCCCTGGCCATCATGGCAGCCGTGGAGCAGGCTCTGAAGGAGTTCGGGAAGATCGACATTCTCATTAACTGTGAGTCACTGTTGAGCGAGGCCAGGGGGCTTCCTTTTTTTTTTTTTTTAGAAAAAACACAGTACTTTATTATTCCCAGCGCAAAGGGCAGGTCTTTGAAAAATGAGGGGGCAAGTTCTGACGGCGGGGAGGAGGCCCCTTCTTGCTGGCGATGCATGAGCGGGTTCCGCAGGACCACAATGACCGAGTCCCCACACAGGACCATCTTGGAGATGTAGTGGTCCTCGTTGACTGGCTTGGACTTCTTCTTGCTCCTGCCATTCTTGGGGACCTTGGTCCACACCTCCTTCACTTTCTCCAGCACCATGTTGCGGTGCCTATCAAAGGCCTTCACACGGCCCAGGAGCTTCTTGTTGCGGCAACTGATGAGCACTTGGGTGTTGTTCTTTTTTTTTTTTTTTTTTTTTTTTTTGCGGTACGCGGGCCTCTCACTGTTGTGGCCTCTCCCGTTGCGGAGCACAGGCTCCGGACGCGCAGGCTCAGTGGCCATGGCTCACGGGCCCAGCCGCTCCGCGGCATGTGGGATCTTCCCGGACCGGGACACGAACCCGTGTTCCCTGCATCGGCAGGCGGACTCTCAACCACTGCGCCACCAGGGAAGCCCTGTGTTATCTATTTGGGTGTTGTTCTTGACCGACTGTGTGAGCACGGGGAGTGGACCCATGTTAAACTCCTCCTCCTCCCGCTTCTGCAGCTTCTCCGGGGTCATCTCACCCTTGGGCTTGTTGAGGACGCACGTGGTGGCAATGGTGGTGGCTGTGCTCTCAAGTCACTAACGTTTCCTCTACGTTGCTTCGGCCTTCTGGCCAGGGGGCTTCTGACAGGTCAGCAATACCAGATCTCCCTGTTTGGAGGCCCCAGAACTGTCCTGGCTCCAGGCCACTCAGCTCCTCCCAGGTCAGTGCAGCCGTGGCTCAAGAGGGTGCCCCGTGAACTAGGCTGAATCACAGAGTAGGACCACTCTTGTGTCCTGAAATTCCCCCTTAAAGAAAAAGGACTACACGTTATTGTTTTAATATAGTTTTAGATTCGCAGACTAATTGAGCAGATAGTACAGAGAACTCCACATACTATGAACACCTTGCATTTGTTACAACCGGGGAACCGATATTGATACATACGGTTAACTATAGTCCCTATTTTACATTCCGGTTCATTTTTGCTGAAATTTCCTTTAAAAACACCCTGCGTATTATTTTCCTGCCCCTAACAAAGTCATAAGCTGGGCAGCTTAAAACAACAGAAATATATTCTCTCACAGTCTGGAGGCCAGAAGTCTGAAAACAAGGCTTGGGGGAGCTTCTGTCCCAGGCCCTGCCCTCAGCTCCTGGGGTTGCTGCCTGGCGGGCCTTGGCTCTGGGCTGCACCCCTCCAGCCTCTGCCTCCTTCACACTGCCATCCCCTGTGCACGTCTGTGTCCTCTTCTTTTTAAGGAAGCCAATCTTTGGGCTTAGGCCACCCTAATTCAGTATGAGCTAATCTTACCTTTATGACATCTGCAAAGACCATATTTTCAAATAAGGTCACGTTCACAGGCACCAGGGGTTGGGACTTCAGCGAATTTTTTTAGGGACACAATCCAACCCATAAAACCCATCCTGCCTGTCATTCAGGAACTTGTCCAAATGCTCAGGTTTCCTTCCCTGGCCAACCTGGGCCACCCTGAGGGTCCAGATGCTTCAACTGCCCGGGGCTCCAGCACCATCCGCTGTCTCCTTCCACTGGCAGGTGCAGCCGGGAACTTCCTGTGCCCTGCCAGTGCCTTGTCTTCCAACGCCTTCAAGACCGTGATGGACATCGACACCTTGGGCACCTTCAACGTGTCTCGCGTACTCTACGAGAAGTTCTTCCGTGTGAGTGTCCCGTGGCCAGGGCCTCCCCGCTTCTGGCCACCGCTCACTGCCCCTCTCGTGTGTTGCAGGGCCATGGCGGGGTGATCGTGAACATCACTGCAACCCTGGGTACCCGCGGGCAGGTGCTCCAAGTGCATGCAGGCTCTGCCAAGGCGGCCGTGGGTACGGGCGCCCCCTCTGGTCTGCCCACGTGGGTTCCTCCCCATCCCTGTCCCCGGAGGCCGGCAGTGTCCCGAGTGACGCTGAGCCCCCACCCCCACCCGGGCCTCCCTAAAGGCAGAGCAGCCCTGCTTCTCCCTCATGCCTGCCGGCCTCCCATGCAGATGCGATGACACGGCACCTGGCTGTGGAGTGGGGCCCCCAGAACATCCGCGTCAACAGCCTTGCCCCCGGCCCCATCAGCGGCACAGAGGGCTTCCGGCGGCTGGGTAAGGCTCCCGGGGAGCCCAGGCCCCGCAGCGGGTGCTCCCCTGAGCACAGTCACCCCACCCCCCAAACGTGCCTCCGAGGGCTCCCCTCACACCTGGCTGGGACAGGCCTGGGATCAGTGCCAAATCCTCATGGCTTCCCAGGGTGGGCAAAGAGTCCGTCTCCAGGCTGGGGACAGTTCGCACAGACCTGCAATGGACTAAGGGTCAGCTGGACTTGGGCAGCTGCCCCCTAGAGCTAGAGGCCAGGGGCTGCTGGCCTTGATGTGTGAGCCGGACACAAAGTGGGGCCCCACTGAAGCCTCCAGAGCCTTGGCAGGGTGAGCGGAGAAAGGCCCTGTGCTGGTTCTGTGGTGGGTGTTACTGTACCTGCCCTGTTCCTGCTCCCCCAGGATGATGCTAACGATGCCCCCAACATTCCCGGGTGTGGTTCAGGGGAAGCTGGGCAGGGGAGGGTGGAGGGCCCCGGGGTCCTGGGGCCCACAGGGGCTGAGCCTCCTGCTGCTTCCCAGGTGGCCCACAGGCCAGCATGAGGGCAAAGGTCCTGGCAAGCCCCCTGCAGAGGCTGGGGAACAAGACGGAGATCGCCCACAGCGCCCTCTTCCTGGCCAGCCCTTTGGCATCCTATGTGACGGGGGCCCTGCTGGTGGTTGATGGTGGGGCCTGGCTGACATTCCCTAACGACATCCAGTCGCTGGCGGACTTCTCATCCTTCTCTGCTAAGCTCTAGGTGATGTGCCACTCCCACCTTCAGGGGTCACCTGTGTCCTTGGTCCCCTCCCCAAAATACCCACCTGGTGGACTGATGGTCATTGTGCTGGGCCTGATGCCTTTCTCCTCAGTCTCTTACATGTATTTCTAGATGTATTCTCGGGCACTTTTGGGTTCCCCTGCTCCACACATAGGGCAAGGCTCGAGTCTTCCAGGGCAAATGGGTGGTGCTGGGAGGGGCCGGCCCCACGGAGCTGCACTGCAGACCTCGGGGCCTCCCTGAAAACCAGAACCTGTACGGCTTGCCTGAAGAGGCTGGGAACCCTGTCTCTCTTTGGGAGCTCCCCTGGGTGACCCTCTCTGGGGGCCTGAGGGCTTGCTGGGCCCATGGGGGTGGGGGAAGGTGCCACTGCTCTCTGCTTCCCCTCCTCCCCCACCAGTCCCAGGGGTGTGGCCAGCCCTTGAGACCTGCTCATCCTAGTCCTCTGAGCAGCAGCTTCCTTTGAGGATGGCTGAGGAGATGTAACCGCCCTGGTTGGGACCTGGCCCCTAAGCCTCCTGCGTCCCCATCGCAGGGTGGTGGCAGGAACATTCTAGGACTTTGGCTGGCTCCTGTCCCGTCCTGGGGGGTGGTGGAGGGACACCCAGGAGCTCACAGCGTTCAGTCACACCGTGAAGCTGCAGTTGGCGTGGGCTTCTGTGGAGACCCCCAGTCTAAGAGGTGGGCTTGTTTGTAGGACAGGAGCTGCTGATTGGCCATCTGTGGTTTGGTGGCCGGCAGACACGTTCTCAGTGCCCGGGGCATGCGGGCGACCAGGCGGCGGGAGGGTGTGCGTGCCGGGCAGGCCCCCAGGTCGCTGGGGTGAGGAGTACTGATGGTGGAGGGCTGGGAGGGGGCAGAGGGGGCCACTGTATCCACCTCCAGGAGACGCACACGGCCTGGTGGCCTGCTGCCTGCCGCAGCCTGGCCACTCACACCCCCAGGGCTGTGCAGGAGGTGGGTGCCCCTCAGTGCTCTCCAGTGACCTTGTGTCTGCTGGCATTTCTGACAGGCAGGGGACAGTGTGCTGCAGAGGAGCTGGTCCACACCTGCTCTCGGATCCCTGTGACCTGCCTCCCGCCTGCCCAGCCTGAACGCCAAACCTGACAATTCCAACAGTGACTGAAGCAGAGACTGGCCTTTCCTCTAGGAACCGTGCTGCATCCACATTCCCTCCCCATGGCCCCGTCTCCCATGCATGGGCGGCAGGGACTAGGCAGTGTGGCTGGCCTGCTGACCTGCTCACACATGCCGGGGAGGTCTGGGTTCCAGCGCTTCGAGAGTGTTGAGGAGGCCAGGACGCAGGGGTGTCCCCCTTGCACAACCCAGGGTCAGGGCTGTCCCGCCACCCCAGCCCCTGCCTAGGCTGGCCTCCTTTCCCCTCCTGCCTGCATCCAGTGGGTGTCCTGAGGTGGCTCCCATGGCCTGGGTGGAGAGAAGGGGGCATTTCAGGCTGTCTTCTCTTCCTTGTTCTCCCGCTTTGAGACCTTTGCTTGGCAAAGAAATGCCAAACTAGGGAGGCTGGAGAAGTGTGTTTGAGCCTCTCCATAAGACCTGTGTCCTGGGTCCTATCACAGGGGGTGTGGGCTGCAGAAGGGACCTCTGCCGGCCTCCAGTGACGGGCAGGGTTGCTCCCCACCTGCCCTGGAGTCTGTCCTTTGCTGGGACATCCCCAGAGGACTTAGTCCTTGGTCATTTAGGGGCTCACTTTCTAGGTCCTCCAGGTGGCCTGTCCCCGTTGTCACCAGCACCCTCCCCCACGCCCAGGGGTGGGGGATCTCTGGACCCTCAATTCTTCCCCAATGACCACTCTTTGACACACACCCAGGCCAGGACCTAAGGGGGCCACTTGGATCCTGGGTTTGTTTTCTGTGCCGTTTGTTACAAACTTCAAGGTGCTCAAAGCTGTCGGTCTGCCCTCTGGCTGGACATGCGGCTTGGGTGCCCCCTTCCTCCCTGCCTCCCACCCTGCCCCCATCTGTACCATCCATTTGCATAAGCACGGGTCCAAGAGTTTTGCCAGAAAATGCATTTACTTAAAAAATAATCTTTTTCCTGTGAAAACATCTATTCATTGGATTTCACAAATGTTTTTAGAAGGAGGAGGAGGGCACCTGAACAAAATCACTGGTGATCTGGGCGTTTAGTGGTGTGTCTACTTCCTGTCTTTCCTGTGAAGAGTTTAGAAAACACTTTTTACCTAATGCGTGATGCCCTGGTCCTGAGGCAGGGGGAGCCCACCCTGAGGCGAGGGGAGGCTGTCTGCTCCCCTGGTGGGAGGGGTGTCCTCCACAGCTGGTCCTGGAGGGGGGCGGGGGGCGCTGCCTGCCCTGCAAGCTCCTGGTGCTGCCACTAGAGTCCTGAGCTTGAGCCCTCTGCCCCAGATACCCACACCCACCTGAGTTCCTTCCCGTCTTCATGGGTGCAGGGGCATGGCAGGGAGGCCACCGGGCAGAAGGAGCTCCGCTTGCCATTTAAACGGAGACCAGGGTGTGGTGGCATCAAGTCTACCAGCAAGGCAGGCAGATGGGTGCTCGTGATGCCACGGGAGGAGGAAAGAGAACCGTGAAGGCAGTTCCTGGGGAGCTGCAACCATAGACCCCACGTGCCAGAGAGCTGAGGCCTGCCGTCCCTGGAGGAGACAGAGAAGGCCCTGGGGAGGGTGTCCCGCTAGCCACATTCGAAGGCCTGGGACTCAACAGCAGCGTAGCTCCAGGAGGACAGAAGAGAATGAAAGGAGTGAGCCTTTCATTACTGTTAGTCAGGATTCTCCAGGAAACAGAGCCAGTAGGATATATATAGATCTGCAGGAGGAGATTTATTATAGGGACTGGCTCATGTGACTGTGGGGGCTGAGAAGTCCCATGATCTGCCAACTGCAAGCTGGAGCCCCGGCAAAGCAGATGGTGTGATTCAGTCTGAGCCCGAAGGCCCAAGAACCAGAGGCTCCGACAGCCAAGGGCACTGGAAGGTGGATGTCCCCGCTCAAGCAGAGAGCAAGGGAGCTTGCCCTTCCTCAGCCCACACTGATGAGGGCAGGTCTTCCATCTACTGAATCAAATGCTAATCTCTGAGAAATACCCAGAGATACCAATTTACCAGCTATCTGGGCATACCTTAGCCCCGTCAAGTTGACACAAAGTTAAACATCACAGTTGCACACATCATGAAGTCCGTGCCCATGCTCATCATCTGCATGTGGTGGCCAGTTTGGCTGTAAGGAATCTGCCTCGTTGTTTGGCTTAGTCCACCAGCCCCGGCTGTCGTCCTGCAGGTCCAGGACACCTGCCGGGGGCTTGTGGGTCATGGGCACACCTGGCGCGTGTCACTTGCCAGGTGGGCTCTGGGACGGGCTGGCAAGGAGGGCCAGGTGCACGTGGTGAGGGGGTTAACACCGGCCCCAGCAGTGGCACTCGGACTTGGTGGCAGTTGGCAGAGAAGTAGGTTGTCCCCTTCCACATTAACAATCTCTACAATTCCCTTAGAAAATGCCAGGTTCTCTGAAAGGAAGGATCATCTTTTATGTGTGAACCTCAGCTGTGGAAGCTGATTTACAGACCCCGCCCACTCCGAGTCCCCCTTCCATGGCATGAGGATGCCTCACGTCTTTTCAGAACTACACATAAAAACATCATGGCCGGGCTTCTCTGGTGGCACAGTGGTTAAGAATCCGCCTGCCAATGCAGGGGACACGGGTTTGAGCCCTGGCCTGGGAAGATCCCACATGCTGCGGAGCAACTAAGCCCGTGCGCCGTAACTACTGAGCCTGGGCTCTAGAGCCTGCGAGCTACAACTACTGAGCCCGCGTGCCACAACTACTGAAGCCTGCGCGCCTAGAGCCTGTGTTCTGCAACGAGAAGCCACGACAATGAGAAGCCTGCGCACCGCAACGAAGAGTGGCCCCTGCTCTCTGCAACTAGAGAAAGCCCGTGTGCGGAAAGGAAGACCCAACACAGCCAAAACAAAAACAAAACAAATAAATAAGTTAATTAAAAAAATAAACAGGAAACATCATGGCTACAGCATAGGGCTGCCCACCACCGGGGTGCAGCCTTCCAGCCCCTGCTCCACGTTGTACATTTTTTTTGAATGAATATGTGAATGACCCCTATGTGTTGTGAGCCACACAAGGTGTCCCCGAGGCATCACCATGACGCAGTGAACTTTAAAATTCACTTAACTAAACTGTTAACCTGGGGGAGTTTCTCTGCCGACTCCTGTTGCCATGGTAACTTAGTAAAACTCACCGGCTTGCCTGTGCTTTGTCTGCGGGTCACCACTGAAAGGGCTGGAGGTCGTGCTGCTTTGTTTCTTGGTCCCTTGGTTGGCATCCTCCACATTAGGTCTCTGGTGGCCCCAGGCACTGTGGGACCTGCCAGGGCTGGGCCACCCCGATGGAGGAGGAGACTTGGGAGGCTGAGGCCGACCTCGCCCAGACGCGGTCCACCCACCAGGTACACACTGAGCCCTTTGCCTGGTGCCCTGGCTGGGCAACGACTCTCCCTCCGGAACTTCCTCTCGGCCATGCACGTGGGCTCACTGAGTGAAGCAGGGAGGGATGGTAAATCCCCGAGCACCTTGCCAGTTGGAGGCTCAGCAGATGTTCCCCTCTCCTCTGACCCTCACATCACTTTGTTCTTCTCATGTGGGTCAGACCGAGCCTGCCTTGCAGTGGTCACGCCCCCACCCTGGGCTGTGTGTCCAGGTGGGGTCCTGGTCGCCCCTGGCTCTGCCCCAAGGCCCGATCATGTTGCAGCCGGGCAGCCGTGTCCTCTTGAGCAGGGCAGAGGGAATCTTTGGGGTCAGGGCTTCCCAGGCCGGGGAGGGGGCTGGGCGTGGGCCCCTTGGGGCATATCCCTCTGGGCACTTAGGCTGGTCTCTGCTGGATGCTGCAACAGATACGAAGAGGGGATGTGGGGGGAGATCCTGGGAAGTTCACAGGCTCCAGGGGTGGGACGCACTGGAGCTTGGGGACGAAGCTGGGGCCCAGGGCTCAGGGGTTCTTCCTTCTCCCACTTGACCTGCCCTGTGAACCTGCCCCTCCCCTCGCTGCCCTTCTGCTCTCTCTGCCCAGATCCCAGCCGCCCTGTGTGCAAGCTGTAGCCCAGCCCCCTGAAGAGTGGCGGCATTCCTTCTGTCAGACACACATCCTGGTTCTTGGGAAAAGTGCTCCCTTCGGGTCAGGGACTGGCTCTCGCTCAATAGACCGTGGCCAAGGGTTGACTGCATTATATGAACCTGGCAACTCCCACTGCTTCTAGAAAACGCGTGTGAGCAGGCATCCTATGTGGGTCCTGACTCACATCAAACACACTCACTAGAAACGAATGTGTAGACCAGCGTGCTGAGAACATGTGTGTGTGTGTGAGATCGCATGAGTCTCAGGTCCCCTCTCTGGCAAAACCTGAGGACCAGTGGGAGATGGCAGAGGCTCCCTGCTCACCTCTTGGGCCAGAGCTCTGCCCAACTAGGCTCTTCTGTCCTAGGGGCCGTGGGGGGCCAGATCCTTCTTTGGACTTCCCTTTTCCTTGCTTGTGCTAATCGGGCCCTTCAAGGGAACAGCCCCTCAGATGGGATTGCTGGATTTCATGTTTACCGCTGCATCCTGGTTCAGGTCTCTGGGATTAGGCCTACATTACCCTGTCAGCAGACAGAGGTTTCTATAACTCTTTAGTCATTTATTTACTGATTATCTTGCATTATTTCCTAGGTGACGTGTTATTAGTATGGAGTTCCTCAACTCAACTCCCAGAGGATAACTTTATTTTCACATTTTGGAGTATTTGGGGGGCACCTCATCACATCCCTACATCAGAGCATCTCAATGAGACAGCACCTGACAGGTGTCTGCTGAAGAAGGAATAAGGAATGTTAGGAATGTTCAGAATTAACGTTTAACTCTTCCACCATCACGTGTAATTTGGACAATTTTTACACCATGGGAGGAGAATGGTGTGAATTATATCTTCACCTCTGGAAAATGTGACCTGAGGCTAAGAAAGGAAGTTCTGAATCTGCGTACCATCCTCTCCCCGCCTGGTGCTCGGCGCCCATCCCCCGGCTGTGGGCTGTGATTCTGGCTGCAGGGGAGGCGTGGGAGGTGTGGGATGTGGGCGCTGTGGGGACTGGAGATGCCTGTCCTCACAGGAAGATGGGAGACCAGGTGCCAGCAACTGCAGAGTGAAATGTTAAAATAAGAAAATCATCCAAACCTCGGCTGAGTCAGGAGGAATTAAATTGTGCCTTACAAACTCATGGTCTATTTTTACTCTAAGAAATGTACTTTACTAAGCTTGAAGGTGAGAAAAAAATCCTTCCCCACTGAATAAATATCATTAAACACGAGTGTGGACTGTGCTCTTGGCTTCAGGAGGCCATGGGGAGGGTGCATGTGATCTAGACCTAAAATTGACTCTGCTCTCAGTTTACTTACCCTACACAAAATGTATATGTAGTTTTTAAAATTTGTAAATTGAAATATTTGGCCAGCAGTTTGTAGCTTGATTGAGGTATAATTGACATTCAGAAGACTGCACATGAGTGAAATCCAGAGTTTGGTGAGTTCTGACATTTCTACATCCGTGAAACCATCACCACAATCAAGAGGATGAACATACCCATCACCTGTAAAACGCCTCCTCCCGCCCCTTGGAAACCCCCTCATTTCTCCCTGCCCCCTCATCCCCAGGTGACCCAGCCAGGATGGCAGCTTAGGACTGGGAGGGGGAGGCCAGCCTCTTCTGGGTGGGAGGAGAAGGTGGGACAGGAGGTAGAGGTGCTGGGCCCTCAGCCAGGTCCAGACCCCTTTCCTGGGGAGCCCAGTGGCAGGCTGTTTGGTGGCCCTGCTCCTCCCTTGCTCTGGCCCCATCACGGGCCTGTGGCAGGTCTCTTCGTCCTCCAGAATAGAGCTCTGCCCCCTCCTGCTATCCATCTCCAGGGCACATCCATGGCCTCCCTGGGGCACTACGTCCACAACTGGCCAGCTGAGAGGCTTCCCCTTGACCGCGGGCTGGCTCCTCCTGGAGCTCTGGGTGGAGGGCTTGCTCCAAGTGCAGATGTCCGGCCCGGCACAGCACGTAGTGCTCGCTGAGAAGGGACCTATCACAGAAGTATCCGTCCTGTCCCCATGGGAGGTGGGCTTCTTTAGACACCCCGAGAACTGCTCCACAACTCTCTGGTCTGGGTTCCCAACATTATTCCACCTTGGACACAAATTATTTTCAATCTTCAAATGGTTGATAGGGATGGTCTCACAAATAGGTGGTGGAAGAACAGATGGTTCTGGGAAACCGGCTCATTAAGTGAGAGAAACAAAAGTGGGTCCCTATTTTACACCACATTTTTAAAAAGTCCAGGGACTTCCCTGGTGGTGCAGTGGTTAAGAATCTGCTTGCCAGGGCAGGGGACATGGGTTCTAGCCCTGGTCCGGGAAGATTCCACATGCCGCAGGGCAACTATGCCCGTGTGCGCCACAACTTCTGAGCCTGCCCTCTAGAGCCTGTGAGCCACAACTACTGAGCCCATGTGCCACAACTACTGAAGCCTGTGCATCTACAGCCCATGCTCCGCAACAAGAGAAGCCACCACAATGAGAAGCCCGCGCACACAACAAAGAGTAGCCCCCACTCGCCGCAACTAGAGAAAGCCCGTGCCAGCAATGAAGACCCAACGCAGCCAAAAAAAAAAAAAATTCCAAACAGCTTAACGACATACTTGCGAAAGGAAAAGCTATAAATAGAGGTAGATATCTTGAGACTTTGGGTACAGGATTTACTTACTGAATTTAAAAAGTGTTTAATTATGAAATCGTTAAAATATGTGGACAAGCCCGGACGCACGTGTACTCACCCGCCATGTTTACCGGATATTGGTACTGTGTCCTGTTTATTCCCAGTCTGCCTGTTTTTGGAGGAAATAAATGTTACAGGTACAGCTACCTTTTACCACTTTCCTCCTCTGTCCCCCCTCAATATAATTCCCATTTTCGTTTTGGTATTTTTACTACAAATGAAGGTGTTCAACAACAATATATGTATTGATGATGTGTTCTGAAACTTTGCAAAAACGGTATTACACAGTATCTGTTCTGTAACTTGCTTTCTCACACAGCTTGTTTTAGAAGTCTGCCCATGTGGTTGTGTGAGGATGTGATCCATTTGCTGAAACTGCTCAGTATTCCATCGCAACAGACTTCCCCTCAGCCAGCCAGCAAGCTCTTCACGGGACTATGGAAACCAGGGCTGCCTCAAACACCCCTTTCCTGCCTCCTCTTGGACCTGAAGGTGGAGAAGCAGGAGTGCCAGGTTAAGGGGACACAGAGCTCCAGCTGTATTAGTTCTGTGAATCCCCACACTTGGCTAACATCAGACTTAATTTCTACTGATTGATGTCAAATGCTATCGTTACTCATTCCCTTGATTATCAGTGTGGTTAAGCATCTTTTTATATGTTTAGTGGCCAATTGAGTTTCTTCCTCTGGAACTGCTTTTTTGTATTCACTGCTGATTTTTCTACTAGG
The DNA here is from genome assembly GCF_949752795.1 of Hyperoodon ampullatus. Classification (NCBI taxonomy): domain Eukaryota; kingdom Metazoa; phylum Chordata; class Mammalia; order Artiodactyla; family Ziphiidae; genus Hyperoodon; species Hyperoodon ampullatus. Next base: position 21,980,485 of record NC_136927.1, read on the forward strand.
TTGCTGTTCTTTTACTGTTTTTTGAGGAATTCTTGTGTATTCTGGAAATAAATTCATTGTCAGTTACATCTGTTTTAAATATCTCTTCCCAGTTGCTATGGACTGAATTGTGTCCCCCCAAATTCATGTGTTGAAGCCCTAGCCCCCAAAGCAATGGTATTTGGAGATGGGGCCTTTTGGGAGATAACCATTAGATGAGTTCATGTAGATGACCTCGCATGATAGAATTGCTGCCTTATAAAAAGAGGAAGAGGGAGAGATGGCTCTCTTCACCATGCTAGGACACACCTAGAAGGAGACCCTCACCACAAGCCAGGAAGAGAGCTCTCAACAGGAAGGAATTTGCAGGTGTGAAAAGTAATAAAAGGAAACCTCATCAAAATGGAACCAGGGTGCCAGAAGGGGGAGCTTTCATGCACATACCACTTAACATCAGCACAGATCCCAACATGTCCCAGCAGGAAGGGATACTACTTTACTACCCAGCAGGAGGAAGAAACAATTTCTCTTTGACCAGCAACAGTCCAGCCAATGAAAGACTGTCACAACTCAGCCAATGAAAAGCCACTGCACCTAGAACTCCCAGTTTCCTCCAATGGGCTCTTTGTTTATGACAGCTCCTCTCAACTCCTTCTCCCCTATAAAAGCATTTCCTTTCCTTTGCTGGACATAGTTGCATGTCTCCAATTACAACTCTTTGCGGCTTCTGAATAAACCCATGTTGCTGGTAAAATAACTGGCTTTTTAATTGTTTTAGGTTAACACTGGCATCTTGATCTTGCATTTCCCAGACTGCCGAATTATGAAAAATAAATGTGCTTTTTAACGAACCAGTATATGGCATTTGGTCACAGCAGCATGAGCAGACTAAGGCACCAGTCTATGGTGTGTCTTTCATCAAACAGAAGGAAAAATTTTTTAAATTAATTTTTACTAAGGCATAATTTACATACAGTAAAATTCATTCTTTGCAGCGTACAGTTCTGTGAATTTTGACAAACACATTCAGTTATAGAACCACCATTACAATCAATATATGAAATGGTTCCTTCACTTCAACAAATTTCCCTCTCCCCCAGCCCTCCCACCCTCTATTTGATTTGTGTACCTTTACTTTTGGAAAGCTTAAATTTTAATGTATTTAACTTTAAGTCATTGTCTTTTTTTAAAATGGTTTGTAATTTTTATTCTTGTGTAAGAAACTTTCTTGCTCCAAGGTCATAAAGATATTTTTCAATGTCTTCTTAAAGTTTTAAAGTTTTGGGCTTCCCTGGTGGCGCAGTGGTTGAGAGTCCGCCTGCCGATGCAGGAGACACGGGTTCGTGCCCCGCTCCGGGAAGATCCCGCATGCCGCGGAGCGGCTGGGCCAGTGAGCCACGGCCGCTGAGCCTGCGCGTCCGGAGCCTGTGCTCCGCAACGGGAGAGGCCGCAGCTGTGAGAGGCCCGTGTACCGCAAACAAACAAAAAAAAAGTTTTAAAGTTTTGCTTTTTTTTTCGGGCCACACCTTGTGGCTTGCAGGATCTTAGTTCCCTGACCAGGGATTGAACCTGCACCCTCAGCAGCGTGGAGTCCTAACCACTGGACTGCCAGGGAATTCCCTTGCTTTCCACTGTTATGTCTTTGATCACTCTAATTATTTTTGTATCTGATATGACATAGGGATCTAGTTGTAAGGTTTCTGTACAGACAACTAGCACCAGCTATAGAAAAGTCCATTTTCCTTATGATTAGCAAAGCCACCAAGGATAAAAATGATGGGTTTGACTACCCAAAATGAAAGATTTATGTCTAATCTTCCCCAACGGGCAGAGTTCATGAAGGGGTCACAGGCAGGGAGAAGATACTTGCAACATCAAAAACATATAAGGGGGGGCTTCCCTGGTGGCGCAGTGGTTGAGAGTCCACCTGCCGGTGCAGGGGACACGGGTTCGTGCCCCGGTCCGGGAAGATCCCACATGCTGCGGAACGGCTGGGCCGGTGAGCCATGGCCGCTAAGCCTGCGCGTCTGGGGCCTGTGCTCTGCAACGGGAGACGCCACAGCAGTGAGAGGCCCGCGTACCACAAAAAAACAAACAAACAAACAAAACAAAACAAAACAAAAAAACATATGAGGGATTTTACCTAAAGAAAAAGTCAGAGAACCCAAAAGAAAAGCAAGTGCTACAATTGGGCAAGTCACAGATCCTAGTGGTCAGTAAACACAGTAAGAAACACTCAACCACATTAGCATTCAGCTAAATTCAAATAAGGCAAGATGAGCTGCCGTTCTAAGTTCATCAGACTAGCAAAAATGGGGGAAATCATATGTAATGTCTACTGTAATTTTGGTGTATTTCCTCCTGGTTTTTAAAAATGTGCATTAAATAAGATAGATTTGTGATCAAATTTAGCCTTGCCTGTCACCTTCCCCTTCCTCCTGTAAGTGGCCAGATCTCACCCAGGTGGTGGAGAGGCCCTATCCCAGGAGAGACATGTGCATTCTTCCACTGAGGCTTCTTGACCTACTTTCCCTTTGCTCCCTTGTCAGGTCCAACAGGGCTGTGCTACACAGCTAAGAATCTGCTGAGTCACCTTGCTGGTCTTCATTTTCCCATCTTTCTCCATAGGTCAAAGGTCACCAGGGAAGAGGGATCAAGGAGACCCATTTGCTTGAGAGTTCCAAAAGATAAGTGTTTAACCCAGGTACCTTTCAAAAAGAAAGACTCACAGAGGGAGGTTTTCACAGACATTCACTCAGACCCAAAAGCCAACAGATGTAAGCTGCACCCCACCCTCTCCCTTCCTCTTCTGTGTACCTGTTACACGGCTAACAGGGCATGGAGGAGCAGGTTAAAATGGCAGCAGGGGCTGCTTCCCTTGAGCTGGTTCATTTCATCTTGAATGTTAGAGATCAAAAATGTCTAAAGGGAGGACTTCCCTGGTGGAGCAGTGGTTGAGAGTCCACCTGCCAGTGCTTGGGACACAGGTTTGCTCTCTGGTCCGGGAAGATCCCACATGCCATGGAGCAGCTAAGCCCATGCACCACAACTACTGAGCCTCCGCTCTAGAGCCCGCGAGCCACAGTTACTGAAGCCCACATGCCTAGAGCCTGTGCTCCGCAACGAGAAGCCACCGCAATGAGAAGCCCGCGCACCATAACGAAGAGTAGCCCCCGCTTGCCGCAACTAGAGAAAGCCCGTGCGCAGCAACGAAGACCCAACGCAGCCAACAATAAATAAATAAATAAATAAATTCATATATTAAAAAAATGTCTATAGGGGATGCTCGAGGTCCAAACGCCCAGTCCAAGTGCCCAGGAACTTGTTACCTTTAATATTTCAGGAACAGAGTTTCTTGAAGTGGTCTAAGCAGGAAGGTGCATGCTTTCCATGCTGGGGTTCTGTTTGGGTGCATAAGCCAGCCAAGGAATGCAGATTTTTCATGAATTGGCACAGCAGCAGTAGGAGTGCTGCTTCCTCGGGGTGCAGCCCTCGCCTCATTTGGTTTTACCTCCCCCATAATAATACCCTTATTTAGAAAGGTTGACACATCACTATAATTAGCGCTGAAAACTGTATCTGGCCAAAGGCACCAGTCCAATTTCAGATTCTTGCCAAACTGGAGATAACTTATTTTCTTTGAATGCAGTATCTTCCTCATGAAAGCATACAGCTCTTATAAGAAATTGAGAATATAGTTTTTGGGTTGCGGGGCGGTATTCCCTTGCCCTTCTTTTCCCCAGTGCCAACCTCACAAAATCTGGTGCCACGTGCCCTGGGATTTTGTCATGGGAGATGAATCAGTTAATTAACACACTGCTCCTCACGGTACACTTGGAAACAGGTTCAGTTTCCTTTGGTTCTTGCCAAAGATGCTTATGAACATACCTAGTGCTGGTGCTTTCCCCGATACATCTCATTACAGGCTCTAAATGGAGCCTGTAATGTTAAGTGCACCTCGCCTGAGGCCTGGCAGCTCACCGGCTCCTATCCAGCATGTCTCCGATTTCATGCCTGCTTCAAGGTTCCCATGTTGCTGCCTGGCGCCCTGTGTCCCCACTGACGATAGTGACATCTAGAGAAACAGATGTCAGTTGTCAAAGACAGCCGCAGTGCTTGGGAGGCTTGACTGTACACCGGTGATGAACACTGGATATCCTATGGGGAAAAAAGCCCTTGTCATAGATTTAAAAAAAGGTCTCAGTGTTTGGCCACGCGTTCCTTCGGTCACAAGTGATGGACCTCATTTTCAGAGCCCTTCCACATTCAGGCGGGGGCTGCTCTTGCTGCCGCAGGTCAACGCCTGGACTTCTCCGCGCGGCGGGCGTCTGCGGAGGGCGCAACTTGCACTTCCCCCGCCCCATTAGAATCGTGTTCGTTGCTTATCAATTTGTGGGAGCGCTTTACACTTGCAGGACTCAGTCCATCCGTCCCGTGCGTGGGTCGATGACGTCACGCCCGGGCCCACAGCCTCCGAGGACACCCACCTCTTGCTCCCACACGTCAGCACACGGCGAGGGATCGAAAAACCGAGGCCACGCAGCCCCTCCGGCGCCTGCCTTTATAATAAGGCTGCGAGGGGCGGGGCCAGCGTGCGGCGCGACGTGCTGACGTCATGCCGAACGGAGGGCGGGGCGAGGGCGGTGGCGTGCGCTCCGGTACCTCGGGTGCTTTCTCGTCGTCCGCCTAGGCTGCGTCCCCCTAAGCGTCCACCTCAGCGTCGTCCTCCTCATCAGGGTTTTCTTCCTCCTCCTCCTCAGGGCCCCCTCCTCGGCGTCCCCCTCCTCGGCGTCCTCTCCCCGTCCTCCCCCTCGACTTCCCTCGGCCACCCGCCGCCGCCATGGGCCCGCGCCCGCCGCGCCGCCGGGCCGAGGACAGCTGAGGCGCGGCGCGAAGATGGGCGAAGGCGGAGCAGGGCCCGAGCGCCAGCCCGAGCAGTCCGGGCGCCCCGCGCGCGCCCGCCCGCGCCGCCGCGGGGATGCCCGCGCCCGCCGCCGCGCCCTGAGCGCCTTTGTCTGCTGCCCGCGCCGCCCGCCGCATCACTGGCCTCGCGGGCCCGCGCCGCGGCTGGGGGCGCGCCCATGAAGATGGACCCGAGCTGGCCGGCCTCCCCAGCGGGCGGCCCGGGCCCCGACCCAGAGCCCGGTGGGTCCGGAGCGCCCGCCGCCCCCGCCCCGCGCCCTGGGCTCGGCCCGCAGGACCTCGCGGCCGGCGCGGATGCTGGGCAAGCTCCAGGGCGGGAGCGGCGGCCGCAGCGCTCGAGCCGGGACTCCGACCCCGACCCGCCGTTGCCGGAACTCGGCCCGCTCTTTTCCTGGACGACGGAGCCGGAGGGTGACGGCCCCCCGCACAGCGCGTCTGTCTGCGCGCAGGACTTCAGCCGCAGCCATCACCTGAGGGGCGAGGTCGACTTCTTTCCTTCCTTTGCGTCCCCCGCGGTGGGCGAGCCGGCCCTGGAGCTGGGTCCTGGGGACCCGGATCGGCCCTCGGACTTTAGCCAGACCCGCCCCCTAACGAGCGAGCCCGCGGGGTGTCCGGAGGACGGCCCCCGCCTCCGAGCCGTATTTGATGCCCTGGACGGGGATGGGGACGGCTTCGTCCGCATCGAAGACTTCGTCCAGTTCGCCACCGTCTATGGGGCAGAACAGGTAACTCGCAGCGTGGCAGACGGGCCCCGCGCGGTGTTCGCGGAGTGCAGGTCCCGCGTTCTCTTTTGATTCACTTCTTCTGCTCTCACCTCTGGTTGAATTTCGCTGAAGCACCTTTTCCCCCTTTAAAGAGGTTCTATTCCCGGGAGTCAGTTTCTTTCCCTGCCATCCCAAGCCACACAAGCGGATCTTTCCTAAATTGAGAGGAGCTCCTGGCGTGGGGACATGCCCCTAGGCTGCCGGATAAAAGTGCTCCCTGGAAGGAGAAGTGCCAGCGGTTCCCCCAACTGAGGGCCCAGGTCTGGTTTGGCTGAAGTAATTCACTTCTTCGGTCTGCAAAGGCCAGGCTGCACTTGTACGCTTAAGATCATGTTAATCTATTTTGAGCGCAGTTACTTTACTGTGTATGTTTGGCTTATGTTTTAGGTAGATTCGTTGTTGGGGAGACAATGAACGTGAAAAACGGTCATTTCCATACCTTCTGTGCGGAGGGGAAAGGGATGAACCCCAGAGGGAGGGGAATGAGCCTAAGAGCACAGTGGTGAATACAAACTCGAGCAGAATTCCATCAGGGCCATCTCCACCCTTGTAAGACAGGTGAGGTGCTGGACAGGTGACGGGAATGCACAGGGCAGTGTGGCAGGAGTCCTGTGCAGCTCCCAGGGCTGCGGCTGCTCTGGGAGAAGGTGGGCCTTAAGATCCAGGCCTTCCCCCATCTCAGTACTTATGAAAGTTTATGTGGAGACAGCAGCAGGGCTGTGTATGTTCTGCTGTTAACCCAAATAGACATCAAATAGGTTACTGGTGTTCATTTTTAAATATTTTACTTAGTGGGAAATCACAAAAGGTTGATCTGCTAGTTTCTGTGTTTTATTGACTTTTCATGTGGGTATTTGTTAAGTGGGTGTTCAGGTACATATGCATGTTTAAGCCAAGGGGTAAAATTGACAACCTGCTATTTAGGGTGTCTGCCGTAACATTAAGAACCTTTATAAAGGATCTGTGTGCCCCCTGAGTATTCATAGTGTCCATTGAGCTGTCATGTAAAGAACTGGGTCGTCCTGAGTCAGGGCTCCTTGTTGAGTTTTCAGCGTGGGCATGTCCCTCTGGGCATCCTGAATGTTGGCGTCTAGGTCATTGTGAGCTCCTGTTTAGCTCTGGGTTGAAGACATTGCTCAGGACAGGTCTTCCATCTCAGTGTAATGGACAGAAAGAGAGATACATGACTGACGGTTTCCTGTATGGTTAGTATGGATTGTGATTGCTGGTCTAAGTTTTGTTTTTTTTTTTTAATAAATTTTTAAATATTTTATTTATTTATTTTTGGCTGCGTTGGGTCTTTGTTGCTGCATGTGGGCTTTCTCTAGTTGTGGTGAGCGGGGGCTACTCTTTGTTGCAGTGTGCATGCTTCTCATTGCGGTGTCTTCTCTGTTGGGGAGCACGGGGCCTAGGCACGCGGGCTTCAGCAGTTGTGGCACGTGGGCTCAGCAGTTGTGGCTCATGGGCTCTAGAGCACAGGCTCAGTAGTTGTGGCGCACAGGGTTAGTTGCTCCACAGTGTGTGGATCTTCCCAGACCAGGGATTGAACCTGTGTCCCCTGAATTGGCAGGTGGATTCTTAACCACTGCGCCACCAGGGAAGTCCTGGTCTCAGTTTTTTTTGATGCTTTTCCTTCTTGCCCCTCGGCTGGAGAGCACCTTGGGTATCCTTGGTTGTTTCTCATTAGTGTGATGTGTCTTCTCTGCAAACATTCCCTTCCTCATTACACCAATCAAGAATGTTAGGAAAATGGCACATTTGTTCTTCTTTACCATAATCTGACCTTAATAGAGTGCCTTATAGCTTATATGAGGCTCATTTATGTTTTCACTGGATCATCAACCTTTCTCTGAGGTGGTAGGAGTCAGAAGGGATTCATCCCACTTTACAGGTAAGAAACTGGAGGCCCAAAAAGGTTAAGTTACTTTCCAAGGCCTCACAGATTGTCAATGCAATAACAGGGACTACACCTAGGTCTTCTGGGCTCATAATGTTTAGGTGGCTCTCAACTTCCTAGGTTTGGTGTCCCTAAATAATCCCACAAAGTTTCATCTTATTGACTTAATAAAACCATTTTCATTTGAGAACCACCTTTTGTTGTATCATTATTATTGATCACAGTGGGAAAAAATTTGGGTTGTTATTTGGGGCTGAGCTTTTTCTAAATACAAAGTAGAAATGAGTCAACATTCTTTGTTCTGGTAGCCCCTGGTGGAATTTTAAGTTTGGGGGTAAGGCCAGGATGACTCAGGATTTGGTGGGGATGGGCAAGTGAGGGAGATCTCCTGTGGCATTGCCCCTTCTGTCTGCTGTCCCAGACTTCTCAGGAAGAAGCAGTGTTGGATGTGATCTAAGTACCGGACTTGGACAGGCTTCCTGGGATGGTGGAGGAGAGCTCTTGTTTTGGAACAGATAATTAACAGTGTAGCAAAAGGTTAATTTTTGTGTCTGTGTAAGCTTTGCTAGTCTTTATTATGACTCAGTCTTGCTTTTCCAAGTCCAATGTCAGAATACATTATAGAGGAGCAAAGAGAAGAAATATTCCTTGGTAGTGAAATAATTTAGAGAAAAGTGAAGAATTCTACCTCATGATAAATATTTTTAATTTTTTAAAATGAAAAGTATTGAACATACATAAGAGTAGAGAGCATAGTCTAGTGAAACACTCTACCTGCCCCCAAGCCATTGCACAGTTTCCGAAGTCTTGGCTCATTTGTGAACTCCCTACTCCCCACTCCAGAATACTTTTGAAGCACATACCTGACATATCATTTCACCCATAAATATTTCAGTATATATCTCTAAAAGATAAGAATTCTTTTTTAAACATTTATGATTTTTTTTAACTGTAGGAACAGTTTGGATAAGCTGGGTAACAGCAATAAAGACCATAAGTTGCTGTACTTTCCACCTTGAGATTTCAAAATACTGAGTTCATGAGTCTCTTAGGCCAGTCACATTACTGTCCTTGATGGTCGCAACTCAATTATCTTGATTATCGTCAAATTTTCAAAGGTAGCACTTTCAGTATCTTTCATGTAATCTGTTTATGAAGGAAGTGTTTTAAATTATTTAAGTGGATTATCTGAATTTTTAATAGAAGCAGTTCCCATTCATAATACAGGCGGCTTTTGTGTCCCTCTTTCTTTAGCAATGTCATGGTGTGTTTGGCTCTCATTACCTCATCTGGTGATAGATCAGGTGTGGTGTAATAGAACACAGTGTTGGCAGGAATTGAAAGGGGAAAGAAGACTACAGAGGAGCTTTCTGGTTGTATTTTCTTGACTAGGAATTTATAGTCAGATGTGCCCAGGCACTAGTTCTGAAGTTGCAGTAGGCTTTCTTTAAGGCCTTGACTGTCTATGAAGATTCCTCGTTGATGTGACCCCTTTGTACTGAGAGGACTGATGCTTTTGTAGTCATCACCAACTTATCATAAAGCAGAAATTGTAAAATAAACTGTGAGAGTATTGTGAGAAAGGATTCATTTCTTTTGGTGTTATTTTTCAAAGGAATAAATTATAATTGTAAAGATTATTTTCACAGTATAATACTCACTTAAGCATTTACATTTTAACAGTCACGGGTCCTTTCCAGAGAGCCCTGCACGTTGGAGCCGTGAATGCCCTTCAGTAACCTTGTGGGTCCTGTCCATCCTCCTCAGCACTTGGAAAAGGAGGCTGCTGGAGGAGGTGTCAATGCACAGAAGGTCTCCCTGCTTTTCATTCCTTTCCATTCCTCTGCTGGTGGGCAGTTGGAACTCCCTGGGGACGTTTGGCCACACCTTTTAGTTGCTTCAGTTTCCTTTCCAGTTTCTGTCCTAGTCTTGGGTTTGCATGTGTGTGTGTGAGAGAGAATGAGTGTGCGTGTGGGAGCAGATGCATGTGAGAGCTGGTGGTGTGTGTGTCTGGGTCTGTGTGTTGGAGGAATTGCTAAAAGGCAGATGACGTTCCTTTCTGTGCTTGGATCCCAGGCAATTTTGTTAGTGTCTTAAAAAATGCCTTTTTCATAGTATAAAAGTAACACATGCTTATTATTTTTAAAAACTGGAAAATACAGAGTGTTATAAAATATAAAACAAAAAATTACCAATAATCCCACTATCACGAGAAAAACAGCATTAGCATTCTTGTGCATTTCCTTCCAGACTTTTTTATATACACACACATAACTGTTTAGAAGTACACAATTGAGGTCATATTGGGTAGAAGCTAAATTATTTTTATAGATGTTTATTGTTTATTTTCTATTATTTTTAAATGTTTATTTATTTATTTGACTGTTCCTGGTCTTAGTTGCTGCATGGGGGACCTTCGTTGCGGCATGTGGGATCTTTTAGTTGCAGTGTGCAGAATCTTTAGTTGCAGCATGCCAACTGTTAGTTGCGGCATGTGGGATCTAGTTCCCTGCCCAGGGATCGAACCCAGGCCCCCTGCATTGGGAGCATGGAGTCTTAGCCACTGGACCACCAGGGAAGTCCCAGATGTTCATTGTTTAAAAAAATAAAAGTAAGTAACACCAGTAAGCAAAATATAAAAATAAGAATCACTTATAATCCACCATCCAGAGATAACTATTTAAGTATTTAATGTGTAAATTAAAATATATGTAATAATGCTTCATTGTCCAAAAATGGTATAATTCCATGTCTGTTGTTTTGAACCTGCTTTTTGACCTGTTTTTTAAAATTGAAGATCTCAGATGTATACATTCGTCCCTCTGTATGGAAGGTAGGATTGGTTTCAGGACTTACCCACCTTGGATACCAAAATCCATGGATTGCTTATACATAATGGTGTGATATTTGCATATAACCTATACACATTCTCCCATATACTTTATTATTTTTTGTTCTATAATATTTTTTATTGAAACATTGTTGATTTACAATGTTCTGTTGATTTTTTTGGTTTTGTTTTGTTTTATAATTTTTTCCTCCTATATGCTTTAAATCATCTCTGTTTTACTTATAATATTTAATACGATGTAAATGCTACATAAACAGTTGTAAATACAGTGTGAATGTTATGTAAATAGTTGACAGCAGGTGGCAGGTTCAAGTTTTGCTTTTTGGAACTTTCTGGAATTTCTTTCCCCCAATGTTTTTTTTTTTGGCCACTCTGCACAGCATGTGGGATCTTAGTTCCCAGACCAGGGATTGAACCCATACCCCCTACAGTGGAAGTGCGGAGTCTTAACTTCCCTGGACCACCAGAGAAGTCCCCCCAGCCCCAGCCCCCAAAATGTTTTTGATCCTTGGTTGAATCCGTGGATGTGGAACCCACAGATACAGAGGACCAGCTGTACTTTAATGGAAGCCTAAGGCTTACTTGTCCTCAGGGAGATTCAGAGTCATGTGGGATTATTCCAGTGTAGGATCTAACATTTAGGAAGAATTAAATTCCATGTGGACTTCACAGACCACATTGTAAAGGGCACCAAGTTAGGGGTTGCTTCCTTTTCAAACACTTATTTCGTTTAAATTCTGGGCACAGGGTCTAAACATTAATTATAATCGAAATATCAGACAAAAGGGTTAGGCACCCACTGAAGACTGTTTAGGTGGCCATTGAAAGTACTTTTATGATAATTGCAAAGTCTCCAGAGTAGCCTAGATTATCACTTCTGATATAAGTGAATAGTCGTATATAAATTCATTGTATGTATACCACGATTTTAACTGGGTAAAAGTTGTCCATGTGAAAATAAAAGCCTTGAAGGAAGTATTAAAAATTATTTTTGGGGGCTTCCCTGGTGGTGCAGTGGTTACAAATCTGCCTGCCAGTGCGGGGGACACGGGTTCAAGCCCTGGTCCGGGAAGATCCCACATGCTACGGAGCAACTAGGCCTGTGCGCCACAACTATTGAGCCTGTGCTCTAGGGCCCGTGAGCCACTACTGAGCCCGCGTGCTACAACTACTGAAGCCCATGTGCTGCAACTACTGAAGCTTGCGTGCCTAGAGCCCATGCTCCGCAACAAGGGAAGCCACTGCAATGAGAAGCCTGTGCACCACAATGAAGAGTAACCCCCGCTTGCCGCAACTAGAGAAAACCCGCACACAGCAACGAAGACCCAATGCAGCCAAAAATATATAAATAAAATAAATGTATTTTAAAAAATTATTTTTCGTTGTGTGCGTGCATGTGGTGGAAATGGGGTGGTTTTATTTGAAGTATTGGCCAAATTTTCTATTATGTTACTCATTTAAATTATTCTGAAAAGTAGTGCCTGTACATATACCATAAATTTCAAACAGTATAAAAAGGAATCTAGTAAAAAATTTCATTGTCATCTTTAGAAATAAAAAATGTAAATAGACCCGAAAGACAAAATATTTACATGTTTTACTTTGACTCTGTTAAGGTTTTAGATCAATATACAAAATACATCTAAAGAAACTCAGATTTTCTAGTAAACTTTAAAACTGCATAGAACGTTGAATTAGCATGTTCAGATGCTTTTTTTTTTTTTAATGTCTTTATTTATTTATTTTTGGGCGTGTTGGGTCTTCGTTTCTGTGCGAGGGTTTTCTCTAGTTGCGGGGAGCGGGGGCTACTCTTCATCGCAGTGCGCGGGCCTCTCACTGTCGCGGCCTCTCATTGCGGAGCACAGGCTCCAGATGCGCAGGCTCAGTAGTTGTGGCTCACGGGCCTAGTTGCTCCGTGGCATGTGGGATCTTCCCAGACCAGGGCTCGAACCCATGTCCCCTGCATTGGCAGGCAGATTGTCAACCACTGCGCCACCAGGGAAGCCCCAGATGCTTATTGAAGATGGAATTTTAATTTTAATTTTATTTTTAAAATTTATTTATTTATTTTTGGCTAAGTTGGGTCTTCGTTGCTGCGCGTGGGCTTTCTCTAGTTGTGGCGAGCGGGGGCCACTCCCTGTTGTGGCACGCAGGCCTCTCGTTGCGGTGGCTTCTCTTGATGCGGAGCACAGGCTCTAGGCGCGCGGTCCTCAGTAGCTGTGGCTCACGGGCTCGAGAGCGCAGACTCAGTAGTTGTGGTGCGCAGACTCAGTAGTTGTGGCGCACGGACCCAGTTGCTCCACGGCATGTGGGATCTTCCCAGACCAGGGCTCGAACCCGTGTCCCCTACGTTGGCAGGTGGACTCCCAAACACTGCGCCACCAGGGAAGCCCTTTACTTTTTATTGATATTTGGAGAAATGCGTATGAGAAAATGCCTGTAATTCTTTTTTTTTTTTTTTTTTGCTCTTTTTTTAATTTTTATTAGTTTCTGCAAACAAACAGTGACAAAGTGAATCAGTCTGCCTGTAATTCTTGAAGGTTGGCATTGAGCTTTCATCAGCATCTAACATAAGTAAGAACTTCCTGGTGAAAAGAATTGCACTGATTGCATTGGAAGTTTCAAAAGCTTTTGAGATTAGTCAATTAGTATAAATGGATTCAGTATCATGGTTAGGGAGAAAAAGAAATTTTTTCAGTAGGTACATTTTGTTTTTTCTGTCTAAATATTTAATACTTGTTTTTGGCAAGTTGGTATTACTCTGGTTACAATCTTGTGGTGGTGTGTTTTTCGTAAGTTTCAAAACCAGAGCTAATGTTGAGCCAGTGTCCTGTCTGTGCTGATGGATCAGCTGTCCTGGCTCCTTGTCTGTAATCCTTTTGCTGGGCAAGCGGAACCTTGGGCTGAGAGCAGCAAGCCTGGAATGGGTGCTGCCCCCTTTCAGCAGGGACATATTGTGGGCAAGGTGTCCTGGATGGCTGCTCTAAATATGAGACAAACCAGAGGGCCAATAACATTTTAGTATTATTAGCTGTAAATTACTTGAAGCACTGTCACGATGCATATTAAGTCCTTTTGCATACAGTGTCTGTATGTCTGTTATTTGGGATTTCTAAAATCCCAGGTATTTTTAGCTATTTTCTTGAAGTCCCAACTATTTTTTAAAGACGCATGTCTTCAGAAGGATTTAAGGATATATAACTCCTGTAATTCTAGTTTGTTAAATGACCTACTTTGCTTTTTCTTTTGTTGGATAATTTTTAAAAGCATTTACAAAAGTTTTAGAGCCTTCTGTGCCCACAGGTAAATAGTCCTGCTGTAGTCAGAAGTGAGCTTGCCTGTTCATATCCCTGTTCTGAACTAGGGCTCCATGGTGTTGGGACCTCACCCAACCTCACCTCATCCATGGTGTGGATGTCAGAGGCTTTCATGATCCGTTGTTCTTTTTTATTTCACATACTTTATTCTGATTTTTCTTTAAGCGAGTTTAACCAGCTTAAAGCCTAAAACTCCGGTTATGAATGATGTGGTGGCACCTGTTGGCTGCGTCTGTTGGCAGGTCGTTTATGTGTTTGGACCAGAGGCATTGTTCAGGACTGTAAAGGCCTTTTATTGCCATAAGTCACTGGATCAGTAAACAGAACAGTGGCTTAGCATTTTACTGTCACTAGCAATCCAGGGATGTTTTATAAACCTTTTTGTTTAGATTAAGCCTCCTGCCAGTGAAATGATTAATCATATATATTTTAATTTTGAATTTTTTAATTAAAATTTTTTTATTGAAGTACAGTTGATTAACAATGTGTTCATTTCTTCTGTACAGCAAAGTGACTCAGTTTTGTATATATATTTATATTCTTTTTCATATTCTTTTCAATTATGGTTTGTCACAGGATATTGAGTATAGTTCCCTGTGCCATGCAGTAGGACCTTGTTGTTTATATATTTGTCAAGTTAATTGGTAATTTTGGGCTTCCCTGGTGACGCAGTGGATAGGAGTCCACCTGCCAATGCAGGGGACACGGGTTCGATCCCTGGTCCGGGAAGATCCCACATGCCGCGGAGCAGCTAGGCCCGTGCACCACAACTACTGAGCCTGCGCTCTAGAGCCCGAATGCCACAACTACTGAAGCCCGCATGCTTAATTAAAGCCTGTGCTCTGCAACAAGAGAAGCCCCCACTCCCCGCAACTAGAGAAAGCCTGCGTGCAGCAACGAAGACCCAACACAGCCAAAAAAAAATTTTTTTTAATGGTAATTGTAATTTTACTCATAGATTGCTTGAGCCACAATAAAAGTAAATAAAAATTTACACTGATTAGAGAGATTAGCATTTCCTTTGAAAGCCTACTAAAGTACCTTTAAAAACTTCAACCAGTGAGAATATTTTTCTCACTTGACGAGCAGATGAGGATGGTTCGAAGGTGTGAGTTGCGGGAGAGATCTGAGCAGAGGATGGCTGGCCTCCTGGCTCTGCCAGAGTTGATGGCTGGCTCTGTGTCAGGTCCATCCTGGAGCTCCTGACCATGCCCGCACAGGAGCACAGGTCTTCATCTGGGAGAAGCGGGAAGCACAGCCAGCCCAGGACACCTCTTTGGCCCCAGTGTTCTGGAGTAGGAGCTCTCAATAAGATTTTTTAAAAACATGTGAATCACAGATAAAAGGCTGATATAAAAACTCTTAAAAGTCAAAAGGAGGGGCTTCCCTGGTGGCGCAGTTGTTGAGAGTCCGCCTGCCGATGCAGGGGGCGCGGGTTCATGCCCCCGTCCGGGGGGATCCCACATGCCACGGGGTGGCTGGGACCATGCACCATGGTTGCTGAGCCTGCGCATCCGGAGCCTGTGCTCCGCAGCGGGAGAGGCCACAACAGTGAGAGGACCGCGTACCGCCAAAAAAAAAAAGTCAAAAGGAAAAGAGACCAAAGCTGATAGAAAAATGAACAAAAGATATGAAGACATTCCACAGAAGAAGATACACAAATGGCCCTTAAATATATGAAAAGATGCTCAGCTTCGCTTATGATAAAAGAAATGCAAATTAAAATTGCTGGGATAGCATTTCTCACTCTTCGTATATATATATATAAACACATTGAACACATTCTCTTGGTGAGGCTTTGGGAAACAGGCATGCTCTCGTATTGCTGTGGGAGTGCAGGGTGGTACAGTCCTCTTGGAGGGGAGCTTGGCAGTATCTGTGTGTGCATTTACCCTCAGCTTCAGAGTCCCACTTCCAGTCATTTACCCTGAGGATGTGTCTCCCCAGGTGCAAAACACCAGATGCACGGGGTTATTCATTGCAGCATTATTTGTAATATAAAAGTGGAAACAACCTAGATGTCCACCCAGGAAGAGTGAACCAAGGTACATCAACTTAACTGAGAACTGTGCAGCTGCAAAAATAAAAGAGGAAGATTCCTATGAACTGGTAGAGTTATTTCTAAGATGTATTAAGTGAAAAAAGAAAGTATTGATACAAATTAATATGCATACTATGCGGTAGGAAAGAATGGGTGCTTATAGGAGGCCTGCTAGAGTAAACAATGGGGATAGAAAGTAGAATGGTGGGTGCTGGGGGCGGGGGATTAGTGTTTGATAGGTAGAGTTTCAGTTGAGGACGATGAAAAAGTGCCAGAGATGGATAATCGTGATGGTTGTACAACAGTGTGAATGTACTTAATGCCACAGAGCTGTATACTTAAAAATGGTTAATTTATCCCAATTTAAAAAAGAAAAAGAAAAAAAAAAAGATCTGAGGTCCAGAACACTGAGTGATGGACTTCAGTCTTCAGTTCAGAGGAGGAGGAACTGACAGGAAGAAGAAGGACCCTCCTGACCCCCAGAGCAGGCTCTTCTCCTCACCTACCCTCTCAGCCTCTAGTCTGATCCTCAACCCGTCTGAGGTTTCCATAGTCAGAGGCTCCGGGACAGGGCCTGACTGAAAAGAAAAGAAGGGAGAAAGAATGTGAAATAAGAAAGAAGAGGAAGTAAGAATATGTGTATATTGTAAGTCAAGTATACTTCAATAGAAAAAATTTTTGACTGTATATATTTGCTTCTCTTTGCAAAAAGAAACATAGGAAGGATAGACTAGAAACTAATTAAAATAACGTATCCACGTAGGTGAGGGCAAGCGGTAAGGGATCTGGATGGGAGTGAAACTCATCCAAGTGCGCCGTTTTATATAATTTTGACTGTTTGAACCACGCAGATATTCTGCATATTCAAAAAGTAAAACAACAATGATAGAAAAAAAGACTAATATTGAATTCAAATAGAAACAGGTGAACCTAGAAGTATATTGAATTAATAACATAACCACATAAGAAAGAGTAATTTCAGTCACACACACAGCACTCTGTATTCCTTTAGTGGGATATATTGAGAAGAAAAAAAGAACTACAGAGAAATATACTACAGAGTAGGTTTGTTGTTGATAGATCAGAGTAGTAGTTCTGAGGTGACTTTGGCCATATTTTAGGATAAAATGAGCACGTGTACTGGTGTTGGGAACCAGGGTTCTCTGGGAGGAAAGAGATGAAATGTGAAGAAGAGGTGAGGAAGGACCCTGCTGTCTGGTGATTTAAATCGGAGGTATGAGTATGAATACATGATTAACAAACATTCCTAACCCTGTTTTCTGAGAGGGTCTAGGGGCAATGATACCCCAGTAGCACTGAGTACACCTAGTCCCCAGATCTTGGTTGCCAAATACCATTTTCCACTAAAGGGATCAGGGATCCTTGGAGAAATGATGTATTCCAGGTTCTGGGCAGGGAAAATTCAATGTGAGCCTGGATTATCTTGTACCAGAAAGCAAGGAAGTGTTCAAAAATTGATGGGGACATGTCAGAAAAAAGAGCAGCTTGAATGGGTTCCTAATGGACAAACCTGGGGCGTTTTGAGCACAAAAAAGAATAACAATCATGGATACGTTGAATTTAAAAAGTCCATGGCACAGAGAATAAAAATCACTCATAGTGATACTCCAAAGGGGGTGCATGGGGCTTCTTATAGACAAATGCCAGTTAAGGTAGAAAGTCGGAAAGATTTAGACAATCAGTATTTTGCAACCACCAAGGTAATAATTGATTCAGGCAAGGATCATCAGTGGTTGTCAAAAAACGTGGTTTAAACACTTTGTTGGCAGCAGGGACGGAAGGATACTCACACAGTCAAAAGTGTCTTTCCAGTGATGATTGATTACAAAGGGAAAAGATCTCTTTACGTTGGAGAAATCTGGTGGATTCCGCCTTGAGCACGTGATCAAACTCAGACTCCCCAGTAGTGGACAGACTATGCCCCTCCATGGGATGCAGTGGGAGGGACAACATTCTTGCCAAAAATGTTTGACCTGAGTCAAGTAATGAGAAAAAAATCAGACACATGCTGTAGGGCATCTACAGGACAGCTGCTTGGACTCCTCAAATATGAGTGTTGTGGGACTTCCCCTGTGGTCCAGTGGATAAGACTCTGCGCTCCCAATGCAGGGGGCCCAGGTTCAATCCCTGGTCGGGGAACTAGATCCCACATACATGTCACACTAAGAAGTCCGCATGCCGCAACTAAAGATCCTGAGTGCTGCAACTAAGACCTGGTGCAGGGCTTCCCTGGTGGCACAGAGGTTAAGAATCCACCTGCCAATGCATGGGACACGGGTTCAATCCCTAGTGCGGGAAGATCCCACATGCCGTGGAGCAACTAGGCGCATATGCCACATCTACTGAGTCTGTGCTCTAGAGCCCGTGAGCCACAACTACTGAAGCCTGCGCGCCTAGAGCCCGTGCTCCGCAACAAGAGAAGCCACCACAATGAGAAGCCCGCACACAGCACAAAAACCAGTGCAGCCATAAACAAACAAACAAACAAATAAATGCCTGGTGATGCCTAAATAAATAATAAATAAATATTTTAAAACCCCACATAAAATAAAATATCAGTGTCATTAAAAGGGTCAGACACGTAGATTGAAGAAGTCTAAAGAATCATGACCACCAAGGCCTGGCCCTTGACTGGATGCTGGATTAAAAGAAAACAAAACAAAACTACAAAGGCCATTATTGGGATGGTTGGGAAATTTTGAGTATAGATGGAACACTTGATAATAACAGTGTTAAATTCCTTGTGGGTCATAATACTGTTGTCATTATGTAGGGGGGTCTTGTTCCTAGGAAATACATGGTGGCAGGGTTAGAGAGGTATCAGGACGTCTGTGGTTTACTTTCAGCAGTCCCACAGGAAAAGCACGTGTGTGGAAAGAGACTTACAGCAAATGTGGAAAGACGTTAGTCATTGCTGACTCTAGGGGAGGGATGTAGGTGTTTCTTGTGTTCCTCAAACTTTTTCAGTGAGTTTGACGTATTTAAAAATAAAAGGAAAAATACAATATGGGAAGCTCATTGATGTAATCTATACTACATCTTGTACGGCATGTTAGGTTGTGTGGCTTTTATCAATCTTAAAAACAGCCAACAAAAAGAAACAAAAAACTCCTTTATTCCCAAACAAGTGAAAGGAATGTTACACCTATGCACCCAGGTTTTCCTTCTTATTGACTCAGTGCCCCGTCTAGCATTGTTGGTTCATCGAGTACACAGGGTATGCAATGACCCCTCTCTTTGACACAGGGGTTGAAATGGGAAATTAAAACTCCTCTTAAACTAGGAATAGCTTGCGATAAAACCATATTCTTATTTATCAGGAGATTCTGCTCCCCCAAGGGGCGTGAATATCTTCTTCAGCCCACAGGCTCACTGAGAAGGGAATTTAGAGAGAGCCCCTTTCCTCTCTCTGCTGACAGTACTCAAATGGGATAAACCCATACTTGAACAAATATGTGAAAGGACCTTAGAAATGCTTAGGGACCTAAAAATAACTTCTTGTTTCGGGGCAACTTCATGTATTTTATGCTTTGTGTTTTGTCATGAAAATGGCTGGGTGCTGCTGTGGAGTGTGTACATACACATACCTTGAGTGTGTATGGCGGGTGTTGCACATTGCGGTCCTGAGGTTCGTTCACTGTGGGTTTTAGGTATCAACAGAGTGCAGCAAAATGGACTTGTGTGGGGTTGGTTTAAGCCACAAAGATCCTGTTGTCACTGCTAGTGATGTAGAAAGCCTTTAAAGATGGTACAGTATATATTGTGACCTTTGGGTGATGGGCAGGAGACTCCTTGTGTATGTAGGTTGTCAGTGCCTTAGACCACTGATTCATCAACTTTTTGTCTCATACCCCTGTACATTGTTCAGTGTCGTTGAGTACCAAAGAGCCTTTGTTTATGTGGGTTATTTCTGTTGGTCTCTGCTGTATTAGAAAGTAAACATTTAAAAACATTTAAAGTATCTTTTTTTTTTTTTTTTTTTTTGCTGTGTGGTGTGGCATGTGGGATCTTACTTCCCCGACCAGGGATCGAACCTGTGCCCCCTGCTTTGGGAGCGTGGAGTCTTAACCACTGGACCACCACGGAAGTCCCTAAAGTATCTTTTTATTAGTTCATTAAAAAATAATTATCACATGTTAACATTAATGGCATTTTTTTGAAAAATAACTGTTTTCTAAAATAGTGAGAGAAGTGGCATTATCTTACATTTTGGCAAATGTCTTAAATGTCTGGCTTGATTGACGAGAGCTGGTTTCTTTAATATCTGCTTCTGCAAGTGATCTGTTGTGTCATGTAGCCTCTGGAAAACTCCACGGTACATTCGGGAGAAAGTGTGATGAAAGAAGGCAAAGGACGTCTTAGGATGTTATGGAACTAGCGTTGATCTTGCAGAACCCCCTTCCTCAGACACTAGGGTCCCCTGGGGTCCCTGGACCACTGGTTGGTTGAGAACAGCTGTCATACACTCCTGAAGTGGCTGAGTTGTGGCCTGATCTCACATGTTTACACGCATCCGAATCACTTGTAGATCCCGTAAACACTGGCTGCTGGGCTGCCCCAGAGTGTCTAATTGATCTGGTCTGAGTGGGGCCTGTTTCCTTGGCACAGTTCCTGGCAATGCTGCTGCCCCTGGTCCTGAGGTCATGTTTGGAGAGCCACTGTCCCAGAGAGTTCTGAAAATGTTTGCATCTCTTTAAAGACCATGCTCCCCAGTCATATTTTAACATCCCTCTTTTCCTTACTGCTGTATTTATCTGGACATTAATTTCACCAGTGTTTACTTGGGGCCCCCTCTGCCAGCCCCTCAGGAGACCTCCGGGCTGCCCTCTGCCCTCTCTGCTTTGTCTGGTAGAAAAGCACAGACAAGGAGCCAGGACCCCGGTGGAGAAGTCTATCCACCTTGGCCCATTCTTCCTGCCATGTCCCTGCTACTCTCTCACTTCAGCTTGCTACGTGTGTTTGGTAATTACTTTATATTCTTTCTTTCTTTTAAAAAATTATTTATTTATTTATTTATTTATTTATGGCTGTGTTGGGTCTTCATTGCTGCATGCGGGCTTTCTCTAATTGCAGCGAGCGGGAGCTACTCTTCGTTGCGGTGCGCTGGCTTCATATGGCTTCTCATTGCAGAGCACGGGCTCTAGGCGCGTGGGCTTCAGTAGTTGTGGCACGCAGGCTTGGTAGTTGTGGCTCGTGGGCTCTAGAACGCAGGCTCAGTAGTTGTGGCGCATGGGCTTAGTTGCTCTGCGGCATGTGGGATCTTCCCTGGACCAGGGCTCGAACCTATGTCTCCTGCATTGGCAGGCGGATTCTCAACCACTGTGCCACCAGGGAAGTCCTATTTTATTTTTTTCTTAATTTATTTACTTGGTTGTGCGGGTGGGCTCCTTAGTTGCGGCAGGCGGGCTCCTTAGTTCAGGTATGCGAACTCTTAGTTGTGGCATTCATGTGGGATCTAGTTCCCCGACCAGGGGTCAAACCCGGCCCCTGTACATTGGGAGCGTGGAGTTTTATACACTGCGCCACCAGGGAAGTCCCTACTTACTTTAATTTTACGTTTCCGTTTGATTTTTTGTCATGTGTATAGTTTAAAAAGTCAAATAGTATACCGCACGTCATATGCCGAAAGTAGCTGAACTCTCCTGACTGCCACCTCCCGCTCCCAGGCTCCTGGCTGTTTCCTTTGTTAGTGTTTTCCTCCAATTTTAGGTACTTTCTATTGACTTTTTCTTGTGGAAGGTACACCCACATATTTCCCTTCCATCTCCTCCATTCTTTCAACACGGTTAATCCCAGTCTTGGCTGAGTAGGCATTCTGAGTTTGTCTTATTTTGACTGCAGATATTTTTGATGGCTGACCCGTTTAGTGTGCTGTGATTACACTTCCTTTCTAATACAGCCTTTTGCTTTTCCTGGAGTTAGTGATCACATTATGTTTTCCTTTGCTCAGTTTTCTGCATACCTGTCAGTAGTTCTTTCTAGCCTGTCTGCCGGGGTCTGACTGTTCTACTTGTACCCTGGGCTCCAGCGGGGCTCACCTCCCACCTCTGGGAGTACCTGTGGTTGCATCTCTTAAGTCAGCCTCCCTGCCGGGGCTTCCCTGTTAGACCCTCTACCAGGCTTTTCTTTTCAGGTATGACGCCCGGTGCTGGGTCGTCTGGCATCCCCTCTGTGCGCTTACATCTCTGTGTTCTCTGCTCTAATCAACTTCCTTCTTGTCCGTTCCTGTGCATATTCTGGAACCTTGGGGCCTTGCCTCTGGAGTTGCGTTTTCCTGGACTTCGGGAGGGAGTGGAGAGAAGCTCCCGTGTTCTGCATTTAGCTCCGTTTTGGCCCTTCTCTCTCCTCAGCGTCCCAGACATGCATTTGTCAAGACAGGCTTAGGCATCTGCCTGCAGGCTTTTCTGTGTGCTCCACCGTCATCCTGTGACCCAGGCAGAGCAGGACTTGTCACTGTCCCCTGGCTGGGGGGACAGGACCAGATGCAAGCTCTGCTGCCCCTTTCCATTCTCCCCCAAATGTTATCTGCGGGAAATCTGGGTCAACAGATGATTTGACTTAGCCTTTCTCGTCTGTATTTCACGTGTGTGAAAGTTTTCATATTTTGACAAAGTCCACAAACATGAAATTAGGTTGTTTAACCTTAGAATATTCCATTACGTTGTTGTGCTGTGACTGGTAAGCATTTATTTTTTCCAGTGTTTCTCTACTAAGAGTCATGCTGCGGTACCCCCAGCCACACGGGTCACTTTTCGTTTACCTAAGTTCTAAGCAAGAGCTAATTTTTGTGATGGGGAAATGGAGGTTATTGCCTTGTGCTTGGAGTCATAGATATATGGAAGAGGTTTACTCAGGCTTTTTTGGCATTTCAGAGCTTTTCTGTGGGAGCCGAAGTAGGTACTAAAGAGAGGAGGCAGAAAGCCCTTGGCTGTGCTTCTGGAAATACCTCAGCTGCTCAGCGAGGGCTTCCTGTTACTGGCTCTGAAATGCAGTCCCTGGAGAACCTGCAGGCAGTGCTCCCCGCCCACAGGTCCTTCTCTTCCCAGTTTGCAGGAGCTCAGCCCTGGACGGTGCTGGGAGTGTGACCCCAGGGCGCCGGCACCCACGTGCCAGGGAACTGAGCCCAGGACACTAGGAGTCCTTTGTGCTGTAGCACGTGGCCTCTGGATGTAGTGTTCTTTCATGTTTGAGACCCCTATTTTTCCATCTATAAGGTGGATGTTATATGTGTTCAAGGACACAAAACCGTCAGAGGGACCCAGGAGTGGCTTCAGGCTCGGGCACCTGTCATTCGTTCACTCAGCACCTGTGTGCAGTGGCATCTGTGAGCACCTTCCCCATCCAGGTGGTGCCGTGGGTGCGGGGACATGGGGACATGGTGGTGAGGAGGGCTGGCCTGCTTCCTGCCCTCCTCAGGACGTGGGACAGGTCGTCCCCAGGAGCTGCAAGCTGATACAAGTGCTGCGCAGGAGAAGCAGAGTGTTTGAGGTTGTGTAACAGGGAATCCAGCCTAGTTGGGAATGTTTCCCTCAGGGAAGTCGGTTTATTCTTGTTTCTTCTTCTTTTTTTTTTTTTTTTTTTGAGGTAACTCTTGAGCCTACATACTGAGGCTGAGCGGAATTAGTGAAGCAAAGGGTCGAGAGGAAGAGTGCTCCAGGTGGAGGCACAGCCTGTGGAGAGGCCTGAGTGGGAGGAAAGAGGGCGCTTGAGGGGGACGAGGAGCCTCGGTGGCAGAGGTGCTGGGCTAGGCCTAGCAGGGGATTTGGTCTTTAGTCCCAGGGTGGGTTGAAGACACCAAGGAGTTTACGTAGAGAAGGGCCGGAAATGAGACCGACTCTTCCAGAAGATGGTTTGTTTGGAGAGGACAGGGGTGGACGGGGAGACCCGACAGGAGGCCGGTGAAGGGTTCGGCCAAGGCTGGTGACCGCTTGGACTAGGTGGTGCTCAAGGGGATGGAGTGGGGGGAGGCTAGAAGGGACCCCGGGGGGCAGTAATGGTCCCATCCTGTGGCTGAATAAGTGTGGGTGGGATGGAGGGCCTAGGCCTGGGTCTGGGGGGCATTTCCATGGATGTCCAGTGCTCTCTGGCCTGGAGCTCAGAGACCAGTCTGGGCTGGACGTAGAATCTGAGAGGTCAGTATGTAGAAGGACTCAGCAGCATGTAACACAGCCAGGTTCCGAGAATGAACAAAGTGTGTCCTCTCACACGGGACAAGCCTTTGTTGGCCAGTTTGCTTGTAGGCACTCCCCGTGCTGGTCCCTGCAAGTAGGGTCCCTGGACTGGCAGCAGGGCCCAGAGGCTTGTTAGGGACACAGCATTCACTCTGCAGGGTGAGGCGTGTGAGAACCACTGGTTGACCAGTCAGGACCACTCTGCTGGCCTGGCTCCAGGCAGCCTTGCCTGCTGGGCGTCCCCCACACTAACAGGACATTCCTTGCCTCTAGCATTCTCCGTTCCCTTTCCCCACTTTGCTTTTCCCCTTAGCACTTAAACCATCTAGCAAAGTCCATGTTTTACTTATGCTGCTATTTGTCATCTGTCTCCATTCCCACCTGCCCACCATGAACGTGCCTGGGGGACCTCCCAGGTATTTGCAGACACACATGGATGAAGGAAGGAAGACCTGGACAGGATGGGGGTCTGTCAGCAAGGACAAGGGGGAGTGGTGTGGGCGACCAGCCGTGGCTGATGGCGTCCTGGAGTCACCAGTGAAGCCTCCGGAAAACACGAATGTTGAGGCCCCCGGGGGATGGAGAACGCAGAGGGGGCTGAGGAAGGGGGTGTGAGGGCCAAAGGCTGGGGGCCCTGGCAAGATACTCACCTGCTCCAGGCCTCTGTCCAAGTGAGGGTCCTGGCAGTGCCTGGTTCACAGGTGCTTGTGAGCAGTGAATAGGGCAGGTGTGGTGCTGACATGGGGTGGGGGGTACTCTGAGTGATTGAGGGCTCACTGTGTGCAGAGCCGTGTTCTCTAGATTTTAATTCCCTTTGGGACGCCCTAGAGGAACTTTATTTATTTATTTATTTATTTATTTATGCGGTAGGCGGGCCTCTCACTGTTGTGGCCTCTCCCGTTGCGGAGCACAGGCTCTGGACGCGCAGGCTCAGCGGCCATGGCTCACGGGCCCAGCCGCTCCACAGCATGTGGGATCTTCCCGGACTGGGGCACGAACCCGTGTCCCCTGCAGAGGCAGGCGGAATCCCAACCACTGCGCCACCAGGGGAGCCCCTAGAGGAACTTTAAAAAGCTGCATGTATATTTATGGCTTGTGGCTCAAGGGCCCTGGGGCGGTGTGTCGTTACCTGAAAGGTGTGCAGGAAGCTAGTGCTGGCCTTTTAGGGGGAGTTGCCAAAAGAAATTAGGAACACATTTCCTGCCTTCTAGGAATTAATGGTTTGGGGGCTGTTTGAAATTGGGTAGGAAGAGTAAATACTTTTCTTTTAAAGGGAGGCTTTGTTTCTTGTCTGTGGTTTCTGTGTGTTTGTTTTTGCCGTGTCTGATTATTTGGGACCCTTCAACAGATCAGACCCTATTTTTCCTTTGGTTGATTTTTAATTAATTTCTATTTTGTGAAAAACATTTATTCTGCCTCCTAAGAGTCTCCTGTTTCCAATTCTGTATGTATGAGTAGCATATTCAGTGTTAACCTTTTCACTTCCTAAGTATAGTCATGCTCCAAAACCATGTTACATTTACCTGGTTATGTGTTGTGTTATTATGTTGTATTATTAATGTTACATGTGGGGAGCTTGTAAATAGTTTCAAAAATTGGGAACTGCTTAAAATATTTCTGGACCTTACCTCGCTGTGTTCCTTTTCTTTGTATTGAAAACTTACTAAGTGGCTCAAAAGACTTGGGATACCATGTTGGGGATGAAACTGGTTTCTGTGGAAGCCAGAAGTGCAGGGAGAAGTGGACCAGGTGGCTCCTTTCTCCCCCTCCTTCCCTTCTCCCCTGAGGACAGGTGATGGTGGGTGCTCCGTGGCCTGACTGGCACTCTTAACTTCCTGAAGGATGCCCTCTTGCTGGAAGAGAGCCCCTTGCTTTGCCCCAGCGTCCTGCCTCTGGTTTCTCAGAAAGTTGGAGATGCATCTTCCTCACGAAGCTGCTCAAGAGACACAGTGAGACCCTTCTATCCCTTAAGGAAAGACAGACTCACTTCTGAAGGTGCTGTGTGCTGAGTCTGGGCGGCACAGCTGGGGAGGCGAGCTCTGTCCATGCCCACCCACCTTCTTCCTCATCCCGCCTTTTGAGACCTGAGAAGATCAGCTTGGGTCCGTGTTCCTTCAGCCTTTGATGTTCCTGATGACTGAAGTCATATTTGTCCATTACTGAAAAAACAAATGTTCCAGAAGTGTACATCCTAGGACATGAAATCTCCCCCAGTTGCTGTTGACAGTGAGGCGTGTCCTGTCTCCACATCCACCCCCTCCCCGAGAAAATGCTGCTTATTTATTTAAAGACCCACAGATAGACAAGTCACAAAAATTAAATATGGATTTGAAATTTCCTGTAATGGTAATAAAATAATCCCTTACGTCGGATACTCTGTAGTTTCCACTACAAAGAGATTTTGCACACAGACTCTCTTGCGAGCTGGGACGTGCCCAGTTGGTGGCGCCATGCGTGGGCTGGAGCACTTCGCCTTGCCCTGCTCTCTCCTATCCAGAGCCATACACACTCGTGGCCCCGGGCCCTCTTCCTGTGATGTAATAACACACTCTGCCCTTTGATTGTGTGTTTAAGGAAGGAGGAAACCAGGTTCAGATTCACAACCTATGAAATAGGAGGGTCCCTACATGGCACTGTGTTTTGGAGGTGGGGTTAATATTACCACTTGTGGGTGTCTAGGGGATTCCGGGGATGGTGGTTGGAGTTACATTTTTTTTTAAAATAAATTTATTTATTTATTTATTTTTGGCTGCATTGGGTCTTTGTTGCTGTGTGCGGGCTTTCTTTAGTTGCGGTGAGCGGGGGCTACTCTTCATTGCGGTGTGCCGGCTTCTCATTGTGGTGGTTTCTCTTGTTGCGGAGCATGGGCTCTAGGTGTGCGGGCTTCAGTAGCTGTGGCTCAAAGGCTCTAGAGCGCAGGCTCAGTAGTTGTGGCTCAAAGCTCTAGAGCGCAGGCTCAGTAGTTGTGGCTCAAAGCTCTAGAGCGCAGGCTCAGTAGTTGTGGCGCACGGGCTTAGTTGCTTCACGGCATGTGAGATCTTCCCAGACCAGGGCTTGAACCCATGTCTCCTGCACTGGCAGGTGGATTCTTAACAAGTGTGCCACCAGGGAATCCCCTGGAGTTACATATTAACAAACAAGGTCTTTGGCTGCTTCAGCCCCGTCCTGTCTGGTCCCGTGAAGTCCTCCTGGGGCCAGGCCTCTGCTCCTCCCTCTGCTCAGAGGGTCTCAAGCTGCAGTGGCATTGGATGGCCTGGATGGCTTGTTAGAACACAGTGCCAGGTCTCACCAGCAGGTCCCCTTTTCAGCAGGTCCCTGGTGGGGCCTGAGAGTCTGCATCCCTAACGAGTGCCCAGGAGGTGCTGTTGCGTCACTGGGAGACTTCTGCCCCAGAGCTGTGCATCTGGACCCTGGCTGCACACAGTGACCCGAGGGCCCCGCTGTGCCGTGGGCACTTTCGTCCCACTCTCTGGGGTGGGACCAGGAACAGAGAGAGCTTGGCTGTGAGGGAAAACCCTTGTCCTGCCCGAGCAGGTGTGTCGAGGGTGAGACCAGGAGCTCGTTGAGGAGCCGCTCTGAGAAGACACAGTTGCTGAGAGAGGCTGCATCTGAACCTGGAGCTATCAGACCCAAAGTCCCATTACTTTCCACTTTGGGGCGCTGCCTCCTGGGGAGAAAGTCCCAGCGCGCTGTGGTGACGGGTGACTGGGGCCTCGCTAGCTGGGTGTATTAGTGGGGCCTTTGTGGCCTTTTTAAGTCATCAGTAAACAAGTATGTTTTTTGGTCAGGCTTGAAAGTCAGTGCTTGGGCCTGGACACAGGCTTCCTTTGTGGCGATCACCATGGAGGTTCCCTCCTGGGTCCTGCCCCTCTGCCTCGCCCAGGCCCAGGCAGTGTGAGGGGTACTTGGGGGAGAGAATGGGGGGCCGGGGGTGCACATACTTTGAATTAAAGCACTTTTTCCTTTCCTTCTGGAGCCTTGGGTACTTCTCGTGAAGGCTGCTGCTGTTTGCAGAGGAGCAGAGCCTGGACAGGGCTGTGAGCAGGAGCTGGCTCTCCTGCTCAGCTGTCCACGGTCCAGGTGGTGGTGCTTTCCTGGGAGCAGCTCTCCAAGTGAGTCGGGGGGAGATCAATTGTTTTCTGTGCTGTCGGAGCGGCCCTGTTTGCTGAGCTGTGGGAAAGCACAGAGCTGTGCTTCCCCTGTGTGCGTGGGGTTCATGGGCAGCGCCTGTGAGTGACCCTCTGGGCAGGAGCTCTGGCTCCGCTGGCTGCTTATCAAGTGGCTCTTTGACCACAGAGGGGACCTCAGGACAGTCTCCCTTGTCTGGTGTGGTTCTCCCAAGAGTCAGGAGAGACGCTGCGGGGGCAGGTGCCTCCCTCTCCTCCCCTCCTCCACCCGCCCTTCTTCTTTTTCCACTTGTTTACGGTTGTGTTTCATTCCAGCTTTGGGTGGGTTGGTTTACTCTACTAAAATCCAGGAAAAACAAGGCTGACTTTTTTGCTGTGGGAAACAGAAAGCCCTTTTATGAGAAAGTCCACCCTTATCAGCATGATTCAATTCACTCTGGCTGGTGAGGAGAGAAAAGCCACAAAATCGCCAGACATTTTCCTCTTGGTGATTTTATTTTTAAAAACTGCCTTCACGGAGCCTGCCTTATGATGCCTTTTGTGAGAAGTACTGGTTAGTGGGGCTTAATCCACATTTAGAGGAACATTTGGCTTTCTCTTTTACACTAAGAACTTTCTTGTAGGAGGAATCTTAGCATTTGTAACATGTGAATCAAGAACCTGTTCTCAGGTTGGTATTGCCTTTAAAGCAATAACAAGGTAATGTACATTTACATAAAAACATGCAAATAAAGGAGAAAACGAAAATACCATCTGGCATTGTGAATCATTTCAACCTTCTAGGCTTTAAATCATTATTTATATAAGAGAGATAAATAAAACCAGAGTCACAATTAACTTACAGTTTTAATTTACTTTAAATCAGTATATTGTCATCATCTCTCAATGTTGGTAGATTTACTCCTACAACATGATTTTAATGCCTACTTTTCCATCATATGAATGAATGTGCTAGAATTTATTCAGTTAATCCTCTGTCTTTGGTATTTTAGGTTTTCATTTTTCTGCTGTTACAAGCTTTCTCCTAGCTGAATCTTCCTGCACAATCTTTATTATGTCTTTAGGTTAAAGTCTTAAGAATGGAATTGCTGGGGAAACATGTATAGATCTTAAATGATTTTTTAAATGTTTTTAACACCAAATTGTCCTCTAGAAAAGTATTACCAGTCTGATACAGGGACAATGGTATATCAGTGTAGTTTTAACTTGCATTTTTCTTATGAGTGTATTTGACCTGATGTTTCTCTGAAAGTGTTAGTGAACAGTATTTTTGTGTGTGTATCTTTTGTGTCACAGTGAGTGCTGACTGGCCTCCATTTCTTAACCTGTGATGTCGGGGGTCAGCTCAAGCAGCCTCTAAAATCCTATGGAGCTGTAAAAATGTTATGAGTTTCTGTAGAGTTCCTTTCTTTTGTGCTATTATCCCTTCTTATATGTTTCAGATGGATGCCATCAGTCTGTATCATTAAGGAATAAATACTGTCTTTGTTTTGGTTTAGCATTCTGCTTTTAAAGAGCAAAGTGCAGAAGATGAAGGCAGAGAAAACAGGATGATAGTGGACAGAATGAGAGCCTGAAGAATTTTCATTTTGTGCTGACTTAGAAGTTTTCTCCACTGTTGCATGATCTCTTGACAATTAAAAAAAAATTGTGATTATCATAGACATTAGGCCAGTTCTACAGTTAGCTTTATTAGCTCCAAGGTTTAACTCTTCACATTTTAGAGCTTCTGGAGTTTTTTTTTTTAGTCCTCTCAAGATTTGTCCTAGGCACTGTCACAATCTAGGAACTGTTGCTTTCAGGTTTAAACAAATCTCAAAACAAAACAAAACTACTGAAACCCAACCACAGACTACATGGGTGTGGCTGTTTCTGGCCTGGTCTGGTGCTGGGGAGTGACATCCGAGGGGCGTTGTCCCCAGTCAGGTGGCTGAACCAGGTAACTGTTGGCTCCTGTACTGGGTTTCCTGTGGGGAAACGGTTCTGCCAGAAGACCCGAAGGGCTGCGGGAGAGAGCCTGTCTTCTGGGCACTGGTGCATTTGTTCCCAGCCGTGTGCCACCCTGGGCCAGGTGCAGGTCGAAGCCCCAGCGAGCAGGATGGGGTGGGGTGGGGGAGAGACTGTGCTGAGTGCAGTGTGGGAAGTGGAGGAGGTATGTCCTGATGGTCCTGGGGTGGGGGTGTTGGTCTTCCTGGGTCTTTTGGGACCTGCATGGGAGGATGTTCTTTTGTGTCTTGTCATCTTTTCTTTCCCCTGCCGATTGCCTTGGCCTCTCTGGCCCACTCACAAGTTGGTTCTCCAAGTGAAGCAAAACACTGGTGCTACGCGAGGGTGGGGCGCTACTTGAGGTTTGCCTTGTCTCTGGTGGTGACTTTGCAGCATCAGCTCTCCTTGTAGAGGGTGTCTTCTTCCAGGGACTTAAAGAGTGACGCTCGCAGGCTGTCTTCCCAACGTCGCCCTTGGTACAGCTCACCTGGGGGGCTTGGCTCACCTGGGCAGCCTGCAGGGGGCAGAGAACCATCTCAGAGCTCTTTGTTTAAGCAGAATGATCACATAATGAAGTCCTTGTGCCACTTGTAAATCTGTGCCTTCAGATACACCCAGGAGGGAGCTGAAGGCACAAGGGAAAGAGTTTTGGGTCCTGGGCTGTGCTTACCCAGTGCCCTGGGTTGTAACCGTCTGGAGCACACAGGGGCATCCTTAGGGCCAAGGGCGGTCAGGTACCTTAAAGCAGGGGTTTTATCTGTTGTTTCACATGGCCTGCAGTGTCTCTTCTTATCTAGAAAAGTGAGTATGTGCAAATCAGAGGCTTTGCCATGTTCTGGAGCTGTGGCTGCTGGAAGGCCCTGAAATGTGTACCCCCAGCTCTTTCCTGTGCTTGTGTGACCTTCCTAGGAACAAAGCGAGGGTTGTACCACACTTTTATGAGAAAGTCCATCCTAATCAGCGTGATTCACTCTGTGAAGAGCTTGTTTTCAGGGGCGACTCATGCCATGCCAGCTTGGGCCCAGGGGCCACCAGTAGCAGCCTGGGCTTCTGTGGTGGTGTCTTTCTCAGGCACTGTCCCTACATGGTGACTCTGGGCTGCCTGCTCCACCAAGGAGGGAGAGGCCTTTCCTTGAGGCAGAGCACAGGGTCCAAGAGGACATTGGTTCCCCAGCGGGGAGGTGGGGGTCTGTCCCCATAAAGGGGGACATGAAAGTCCACTCTGGGCAGCCACCTGCTTTGGGAGATGCAGGTGTTCTTCTGGGGCATGGTTTGATCTGGCCACATTAAGGGGGGTCTCGACTAGCCCCCCACTGTTGCGTCCAGCTGCTGGTCCCTGTGACAGAGCCCTCCTTTCACTGAGTAAATGTTTACTGAGCACCTGCCATGGGCCAGGCACCATTCTCACCCTGGGGTATAGCATTGAGCAAAATGGACCATGACAGTGGGCCTCTGCCAAACGGCTGAGAATAAAGGTTTAAAATCAGCATTCAGTGTAGCAACATGGATGCAGCTAGAGGTTTTCATACTTAAGTGAAGTAAGCCAGAAAGAGAAAGACAAATACTATCTGATATCACTTAGATGTGGAATCCAAAATATGATGCAGATGAACCTATCTGTGAAACAGAAGCAGAATCACGGACATAGAGAACAGACTGGTGGTTGCCAAGGGGGAGGGGGTTGGGGGAGGGATGGAGTGGGAGGTTGGGGTCAGCAGATGTAAGCTTTTATATAAAGAATGGATAAACAAGGTCTTTATAGCACCGAGAACTGTATCCAATATCCTATGATAAATCATAATGGAAAAGAATATATATATGTATAATTGAATTACTTTGCTGCACAGCAGTAATTAACATTGTAAATCAACTCTACTTCAATAAATAAATAAATAAATGTTAATAAGGTAGAATAAAATCAACATTCAGGTAAGCTGAATTTCTTCCAAGAGGAGTGGATTGACTTAAAACAGTAAGGGTGGAAATTGTACCTCAATAAAGTATTATTTTAAAAAAGTAAGTTGGGTGTGGTAGGTTGACAGTGGCCCCGGAAGACATCCAGGTTCTGTTCCCTGGAGCCTGTGAACATTACCTTACATGGCAAAAGGGACTTTGTGGATGTGATTAAATTAAGGGTCTTGAGATGGGGTTATCCTGGTGGGCCCTCAATGGAACCACAAGGGTCCTTATAACAGTGAGGTGGGAGGAGGAGAGGACTTGGCTGTGTGGCGATGGAAGTCGGGCTTGGGGTGCCCAGCCTCAGTGAATGCTGGCAGCCAGATGGCCAGGGGGCAGATTCTCCCCTGGAGCCTCCAGGAGGGACCAGCCCTGCCAACTCCTTGATTTCAGCCTAAAGACTCATTTTGGACTTTGATCTCCAGAACTGTAAGAGAATAGGTTTCTGTAGTTTTAGGCTACTAAGTTTGTGGTAATTTGTTATAGCAGCCACAGGACGCTCATAGAGTAGGGGAAAGTGTCCATGATCCAAGAAAGGAAAACAACCAGTTTCAAACAGAGGACATAAAATTCAAAGTGCTTCAGTAGCTGTGGAGGGAGACTAGGAAATGGGAAAAAACCACTAGCGTTTTACATGTAGACCCTCTTGAGAAGTAATATGATAATATTTACCCAGGTTGCTAAATGTCATTGTGTTAGAATCACACTGCATGTACATTTTTTCTTCTTAAAATTACACCATTATATATTTGCACATCTTTGTCCATAGCAGCACTATTTACAAGTCAGCAGAAAGTGGAAGCAGCACCAGTGTCCATGGTCAGATAAATGGATAAACAGAATGTGGTGTATGCATACAGCGACTGCCATTCAGCCTTAAAAAGGAAGGACATTCTGACACATACTGCAACACGGACAAACCTGGAGGACATTTTGCACAGTGAGATGAGCCAGACACAAAAGGACAAATCCTGTATGATCCCTTCTACGAGGTCTCTAGAACATCAGATTCAGAGACAGAAAATAGATAGAAGTTGCCAGGGGCTGGAGGAGGGTGTGGGGTGTTAGTGCTTAGTGGGGACAGTTTCAGTTGGGAAGATGAGAAAGTTCTGGAGATGCTGGGGGTGATGGTGCACAGCAGTGTGAATGTACTTAATGCCACTGAGCTGCACACCTAAGAATGGTTGATGGTAAATTTTATGTATATTTTATCACAACTAAAAGATTTTTGAAAGCGTGCCATCATAGCCTTTCTGAAGGTAAAGTAGCAGTAGGCATTAAAAGCCTTCGGAAAGTGAAGGCTCAACGAGGCAGCCCCATTTCTAGGTCAGAGTGAGGAATGCCGCAGATGCTCTGGACGCCTGTGCTGTCATGGTTACGTTGGTTCGTGATTGTGCGTCACCTGCCTGGCCTGCCCTGCCGCACGCAGCACTGAACACCGTTGGCTGTTGAGTCTCACTTCGCTGGTTCCTCACCCAGGGCTGGAGGCCCAGGGCTGCTCCTCCCACTCCGGTCTCACTCACTCCCAGGCTAACACTGTAAATGTGGCCTCTGTGCTGATGACCCCCAACATCGCTTCTCCAGCCCGGGGCACTCCTGGATGCTGGGCTCATGCTGGGATGTCAGATGGACGTCTCAGACTCATGGCTGAAGCTTTGAGTGCCACCTGCAGTGTCCCCATCTCAGTAAACAGCAGTCCCACCCTTCCAGCGACTCGGGCCAAAATGTCTTTCTCTCACCCGACTTCTGATCCATTGGGAAACGCTGCTGGCTCTGTCGTCAGGATACGTCCAGAGTCCCACCACTTCTCAGGCTTCGCCTGTTGCTCTGCTTGGCTTGTGGGAGCACTGCCTCATTGCCCCACCCTGCAGCCTTGGCTCACAGGCAGCCAGATAGTAGTGTTAAGGCAAATCCTGTGACTCCTGTGCTCGGAGCTCTCCCAGGGCACTGACCACCTTTCTGCTGCCAAACCCTCGTTCCCTCTGCTCCAGCCACTGGCCTCCTTGAGGCTCCCTGTGTGCCACGGGCTCGCCTCCTCCGGCCCTTTGCACTGGCTGTGCCCTCTGCCCGGTGTCTGTCCAGGCTGCATTCCTGCCTGGGACTCAGGGTCCTCCACCACGCTCATTCAGTTCCTTGTGGTTGTAGTGCTGAGATCCCTGTTTTCTTGCTGGTGGTTGGCAGGCAACAGCCCTTGGGTCCTACTGGCCACCCTCAGGTCCAGCCACGTGGCCCTCACAGCACAACAGCTTACTTCTTTGTGACCAGCTGTCTGCTACAGTTAACACACGCACTGGCCTTCATGTTTGCCGCACACAGCTATCCCATCATATTCACAAGCCCTCTCAGGACCCTTTCCCCACAACGTCCAGTCCTGGAGCAGCTGACAACACAGAGCCAGGTCTCTGCCCAAGGCACCTGCAGTAAGGTCCCCAGTCGGCAAGCCCAGCTCGTCAACTTTTTAGTGACCACTTTTAAGTATAGAGGGATGGTCAGGGACCTCAGATACTTTAAGGAAGCCTCCAACAAGAAAGGCAGAGACCAAAACCAAAAACAAAAAAGAAAAAGTGGAAGGCACTTGAAGGGAACAGAGTCAGTGCAGAGAGCAGAAGAAAACTTGGAAAATGAAACGATTTATATTGTCAGATTAAAGAACACATCACATTCAGAGAAATAGAGCACACCCTCAGAAATTAAAAATGAAATAAAAGCATTTCTTTAATAAATTAAAAACGAAGATCAAGTCAAGAATACATCCCAGAAAGTTCTTTAAAAGGCAGAGATACTAGGAGATGAAAGATAAGGTGCACTGCCAGACCAACAGTTGTGGCGAGGGGCCCAGAGACACCGTCATAGGGACCTTCAGGAGGACTGTGTCTCCAGGTGAAAGGGCTCTTCCTGTGAGGAAAAAGTACCCCCAGCAAATATGGCGAATCCTGCCAATAAAGAGAAGGGAGATTAAAACAGGCCGCACACAAAGCATTACGATGGGGTTGGTATCAGAGGCCACAGCACATGCAGGAGTGGGGTGGGTGGCCTTCCCACTGCATCGGGACAGGTTTCCACCCTACAGCCAGGTGCAGGCACCTGCCCAGGTAAGGGGAGAGTGCTGGCCTCAGATAAGGATGCTCAGGGTGCACACCACACACTTCCTCCTCACGAAGCTTCAGGGGCTTCTGTGAGATGAGGGGCACCAAGAAAGGAGGACACAGGGTTCCCAGCATGGAAGGTGGGCACGTGGGCTAGGAGCAGCGGCATGAGGAAACACAGGAGTCGGGTGGGGCCGGGGGGTGGGGGTCTGGGGAAGGTTGCATAGAGCAGTAGGTGTGTGGACAGTGGAGGCATGGAAAGCAAGGGAATTGCTAAGCAGAGGAAGAAATTATGTAAGAAAGGCAGTGCTCTCCAGTGAAAAATATTTCTGTACTCCATGATGTGAATACTGCAGAAGGCCTAGCTAAACTGGGGTGGGAGGGTGGTGGTGAATTCTTGCTTTTCACCATAGGAGGCCAAAATGCAGCATGTAAATTTGACAAGCCACGAAATAGCACGAGGAGCACATTAGTTAGACGTAGAGGCAGTGAACCCCCAGAACCATCCGAAGCTGAAGAGCAGAAAGAAGGGCTTCCGAATGGAGCCAGGCGGGCGGGAGTGGGGGCAGTCTGTCCCGTTCCAGCCTGCAGCGTCGCGGCTGCTGAGCTGCATACCTGTGCGTACCTGTGCTGGATAACTGTGCGGTTTCTTCTTTTCCTCCTTTACTTATTCTAAGGGGCCTGGGTTAGGCTGGGAGTCCAGGGGTGTCCCGTAAGGGATGACGCCTCCACTTCTGTTATGTGCGGAGAGGTGACAGGCTGGAGGGCACACTGCATGCTGCCCTCACATGTCCGGGAGCAAGGCCTGATCGTCCTTGATCCAGAGAAGAGCCGTGAGGCGGACCCTTTCGTAGCCCCTTGGGGGTGCCCCTTCTGGGAGTTGAGATGCAGGGAGGGGTGGAGAGGCCTCTGTGTCCAGCAGTGCCTCCTCTTCACCCTGATTAATGGGGTTGCATAAGTTGAACAGATATGTTCTCTGTTACTCCTGTAAATTCTGTTTCATCTTTTCAGCACGTTTGCATAAAGCTTAAGTGTTTCCACTTGACTATTTTACCGAGTACTCTCATGTGCATTTTAAGATTTTATTGTCTTTAAAATAACATGGAGGGCTTCCCTGGTGGCGCAGTGGTTGAGAGTCCG
Organism: Hyperoodon ampullatus; assembly: GCF_949752795.1. Lineage (NCBI taxonomy): Eukaryota > Metazoa > Chordata > Mammalia > Artiodactyla > Ziphiidae > Hyperoodon > Hyperoodon ampullatus. The sequence continues at coordinate 22,016,744 of NC_136927.1, forward strand.
CCTGCCGATGCAGGGGACACGGGTTCGTGCCGCGGTCCGGGAAGATCCCGCATGCCGCGGAGCAGCTGGGCCAGTGAGCCATGGCCGCTGGGCCTGCGCGTCCAGAGCCTGTGCTCTGCAGCGGGAGAGGCCACAGCAGTGAGAGACCTGCATACAGCAAAAATAAATAAATAAATAAATAAATAATAACATGGAGACGGCTCTGTGAATATACGAAAAACCACTGAATTGTACCCTTTAAATTGGTGAATTGTATGTCCACAAAGCTGTTAAAGAAATAAGGTGGTCAGAACGGCTGCGTCCCCTGAAGTGGCTGGAGGTGCCCCTGCCCCAGACCCCAGCCTCCCTGACCCCCACCTCCCGCACCAAAATCTTCAAACAGCAAGCCTCCAAACTCCTAGCGATGACAGACGTAGGGAGACGGCAGCTTCTGGTGTCCCTGTCCCAAAGCATGGCAAGAAGAGCCTCCCAGTCACGGGGTACAGCTGGGCTCTGAGTGGGCACCTTCCATCCACAAAGGACACGGCTGGTGACACTGCAACACGTGTGTCTAAAGGCAAAAGTGGATTCCTGAATGTGATACATGAGGAATGACCTTGTCCATCTAAGACCAGCATGATGCTTTTATTTTAGAATTTTCTAAGCCCTCCCCCTTAAACCAGGGGCAGTTAATCGGGTCATCGTAACAGGTGATCTAGGATCACCCCTCCAGGTGCAGAGGCAGGTGGCGTCTGGATGCCTCGGGCACTGGCTGGTCCCTCCAGGTGCTTGGGCAGAGCAGCCCAGGACAGCTGAGAGGAGTTCTCGGCAGCAGGGAAAGCCGTTGTATATATATGGCACGTAGTTTAGCTGCTTTATAGATGCTCCTAGAAAGAAGGTCAGATGCCTTTAGGTGGGCGAGCTGCAGGCCTCGTTGTGGACATTTGGGACCAGCTACCATCAGCTTCTCTCCCGTCCCCGCCTGCCCACCCGCACGTCGGTGTGAAGTTTATGAATTGCTATAGGAGGCCCTAGAGCATTTTGCTTCTTGTCACCATGGCTGCTGCTGCTTATTTTTTCCCCCCATGGAGTACCACATTTTATACATTCTTGTGTCGATGGACATTTGGGTTGTCTCCATTTTTTTGGCCATCACAAATAATGCTTCTGTTATCCTTCATCTACAAGTTTTGCTTTGGACGTCTGCTTTCATTTCTCTTGAGTAACACCTAGAAGTGAAATGACTTCTTTTGTGTGATTGTGTGGTAGGAATAAGGCTAACCTTCTTAGGAATTTCCAGACAGTTTCCCAAAGTGGTTGTGGAATTTTCCAGTTGGCAGCAGCGTGTAGGAGAATTCCAGTTCTCATCCTCCAAACACTTGGTGTGTGTGGTGTGGCCAGTCTTGCATTCTGGCCATTCAGATACACATGCACCTCACTACAGTGGGAATTTACATTCCCTAATGGTTAATGATGTTGACTTGAGACCTGAGTCTTTTGAAACTTGTTCTATGGCCCAGTATATAGACTGTCTTGATAAATGTTCCATGTACACTTGTCAGGATTCTACTTGTGTAGGCTGGAGTGTTCTGTAAATGTTAGTTAGGTTGAGGTGCTTCTGATAAAAGACAGGCTGTTTTGAAAATGTTACAATTCAAGGACAGTGGTAACAAGCAGGTGCAGGAAGGAGGGTCGCTCTCCTTGTGAAGGGCTGTGCTTTCCCATGATTTTTGTGACTGGGGCTTCTGTGGCTGGAGTTAACTGTGGTTGGAGAAGTTGTTCTGGCTTCTGCAGATTATGTCTGCATGTCTGTAGCAGAAACAATATAATTTGCCAGTAAATTTCTCTTGTTAGAATAACCACGTGGAAGCTGGGCCCGTCTGCCTGCAGCTGGTTGCAGAGTGGGGTTCTCTCCTGGGGTGTTTCTGTGGTCTCCTGTGTCTGCCTGCCCGACGGGTGTTGGCTGGCTTGGATGGGGTGTACTTCTCTGAGCTTGGTTTTCTGTCCCTTCTTTGCAAGAAAGGGCAGGTTCTTAATTTCCAGGCTCGTTGTTTTTCCTGAAGGCCTCTGAATGGAGTACTTTGGGCTTAGAGAATAGAACGATCCCCCAATCATCAGCTGCATGGACATTGATTTATCCTCCAAATTATAAAGAAAAATAAAGTGGACTTTTTTTTTTTTTTAGTTTTGGCTGTGTTGGGTCTTCGTTGCTGCACATGCGCTTTCTCTAGTTGTGGCGGGCAGGGGCTACTCTTCCATGTGGTGCACGGGCTTCTCATTGCGGTGGCTTTTCTGGTGGCAGAGCACGGGCTCTAGGCACACGGGCTTCAGTAGTTGTGGCACTCGGGCTCAGTAGTTGTGGCTTGCGGGCTCTAGAGCACGGGCTCAGTAGTTTGGCGCATGGGCTTAGTTGCTCTGCGGCATGTGGGGTCTTCCAGGACCAGGGATCGAACCCGTGTCCCCTGCATTGGCAGGCGGATTCTTAACCACTGTGCCACCAGGGAAGTCCTAAAGTGGACTTTTAAAAAAATGAATGCTTTGATTCATCCTTGCTCTTTCTAACATGGTAACTATTTAATAATTTGTTTAAAAAGCATTGGTTAATGTTTAGGAATGAACAGCTTGGTACTTTGTGTCTAATTGGTAGCTTCATTGTTGAAATTCTTAGGAATCTTTTTTTTTTTTTAATTTATTTTATTTATTTATTTTTGGCTGTGTTGAATCTTCGTCGTGGTGTACGGGCTTCTCATTGCAGTGGCTTCTCTTGTTGCGGAGCACGGGCTCTAGGCGCATGGGCTTCAGTAGTTGTGGCTCGTGGGCTCTAGAGCACAGGCTCAGTAGTTGTGGTACACGGGCTTAGTTGCTCCACGGCATGTGGGATCTTCCCGGACTAGGGCTCGAACCCGTGTCCCCTGCATTGGCAGGCGGATTCTTAACCCCTGGGCCACCAGGGAAGTCCCCTTAGGAATCTGAAGGACAGATTGGCCACTGTGGATTTCAGGTCCCCAGCAAGCGAAGAGCTTTAGGAATGAAGGCCTTCGTGAGATAAGGAGGGAGGATTCAGACTCCGTGGTCTCAAGAAGTCAGCTGCTGTGTGGACTTCCAAGCCCAGTGTCTCAGGAGCATACGGGCCCTGGGATGGGGGAAGGCTAGAGAATCCTGAGCTGTGGGTCAGTCGGCTTGAGCTGGTCCCTGTCCACGCACGTCAACAGATGGGGGAGAGGGCTAACTGTGGCAGCGTCCACCAGCCTGCCCAGCCAGAACAGTGCTTGTGGGGTGCCTTGGCCGGAGTGGGTTCTCCACCACTGAGCGCCCTGTTTGCCTGTACCACTCCCCGAGTTTGCCCTGTCCATGCGTCAGTGCTTTGTGGTCCAAGGTCTGCCCTATCCCTGGCTGACTGCCTCCTCCTTTGCTCGCCGCATCTTTCCTCTCTTTCTTTCTTGCTCTTCTTTGGTCTTTTTCTCCTTTTCTGTCTTATTTTCATTATGGAAAGCTCAAGCCTATAGAAAACTAGAGAGAATTGTGTGATGCCTCCCTGGTGTGGGCCCCCCTGCCCTGACACTTCTCAGCCATGCCAGCCGGGTACATACATGTAACCACATATATGCCTTACCCTCTAAATATTTCAATAAGTATATATCAAAAAAGCAATGCGCTGGGACTTCCCTGGCGGTCCAGTGGTTAAGACTACATGTTTCCAATGCCGGGGGTACGGGTTCGATCCCCGGTCGGGGAACTAAGGTCCCACATGCCACATGACGTGGCCAAGAAAAAAAAAATGCGCTTGGAAAAATTACCAAAATATCATTGTCACACCTATAAAAATTAACTGCCATTCCTCAATATCATCAAATAATCTGTATTCAGTATCCTGCATCAGTCAGTATTCAAGCTTCTAGTTATCTTATAAATACAATTAAAAGCTTTAAAAATTTGAGTCCAGATCCAAAAACTCCCTGCATGGTAGTAGGTTGATGTGTCTCTCCTGAGTCTCTCTTTTTTTAATTAATTAATTTAATTTATTTATTTTTGGCTGCTTTGGGTCTTCGTTGCTGTGCGTGGGCTTTCTCTAGTTGCGGCGAGCAGGGGCTGCTCTTCGTTGCAGTGCGCGGGCTTCTCCTCGCGGTGGCTTCTCTTGTTGAGGAGTACAGGCTCTAGGCTTGCGAGCTTCAGTAGTTGTGGCTCGCGGGCTCTAGAGCACAGGCTCTAGTTTTGGCGCACAGGTTTAGTTGCTTCGCGGCATGTGGGGTCTTCCCGGACCAGGGCTTGAACCGGTGTCCCCTGCGTTGGCAGGTGGATTCTTAGCCACTGCACCACCAGGGACGTCCCTCTCCTGAGTCTCTTAATAAAGGTTCCTCTCCATCTTTTTTTCCCTTAAAGACAGCAGGTCCCTTGTCTGTCTCCGTCAAGGGTCTCACGGACTGGGTTTTGTTGATTATACTCCTCAGTATTGTTAACACATGTTGATCATTGTATTTCCTGTAAATTGGCAGTTGGATTCCGGGTGGATTCAGGCAGTGTCTCACGGTTCCATCAGGAGACACGTGGTATCTGGGTGTGTCTTCTGTGCCCTTGGGGGCACTGAACATCGTATTGTGTGATGTGTGACGTGTTGTTCCCTCACCAAGGATCGCGGGCAGGACCTGCTGTTCTGATCCCATCGCTGCTGCGCTTAGTAGCTGGGATGCTCTGTACAGAGCTACTGCCCTCGTTCATATACTGTGGCCCTATTATGCCTGTGTAGGGAAGGCAGGCCCACCGCTTGATTCTTTCCCTTTATGGGTTAATTTTCACAGTAATAAGTGGGTTCCCTAGTGTCTCCAGTGATGAGCGGTGACTTTTACTGCAGTCACTCCATTGTGGGTTGAGGCGAGTTTTGTGTGTCCAGTCAGTGCTCAGGTCAGCTCACTTTCAGGTTGGCTCCTGAGTTCTTTGATGTTGACCTGACAAAGTCTTTCACAGCATCTTTGCTCTGAGGGATGACAAGATAGTCCAGGCTCAGCCTGCCCTTTCCCTAGCACTTCTCCAAGGGTCCTGGTTCCCTCTAATGGGAATTGGAATGTAAATACCTTCACCTGGGTGCGAGGGGTGCTGACTACTAAGTGGACAGAAAAGAAAGTGATTCTTTTGTTTTTAGTACATCATGAGTGATGCTTCATGGTGGTACTTAAAATTCAAAATCAGGATTATAGGGTATTTGCCTGGCATCTTCAGTCTTATATCTTTTTCAGTCGTGTTGGGGATCCCAGTCCTCAACAACACATGGGCTGGTGGAATTCGAATATCCCTTGTTACTTGGTGTGGCCGCCAGAAATGTTAATGATCATCTAATTTTCTTTTATAAATCACTTGATTTTTTTTTTTTTTTTTTTCCGGTATGCGGGCCTCTCACTGTTGTGGCCTCTCCCGTTGCAGAGCACAGGCTCTGGACATGCAGGCTCAGCGGCCATGGCTCACGGGCCCAGCCGCTCTGCAGCATGTGGGATCTTCCCAGACCAGGGCACGAACCCATGTCCCCTGCATCGGCAGGCAGACTCCCAACCACTGTGCCACCAGGGAAGCCCAATCACTTGATTTTTGCATATTCAAACGATTTTTTTCTTTTCCTTTAAAGTCTAAGAAATTCACTAGAATAAGTCTTGTATGAGATCTTTTGGGGATGGGAGTTGATATTCTTAGGGACATGATATATTCTCTCAATAGGTAGTTGACCCCTGAAACATGGTAAGTCAACTGTACTTCAATTAAAAAAATAATAAAATAAAGTCTTGAGGAAAAAAATGAGGGAAAAAACAAATATGTAGTTAAAAACTTTTTTTTTATTCTAGGGAATTTTTCTTAAGTATAGTTTTGAATTTTATTTATTTATTTTTTATACAGCAGGTTCTTATTACCTATCTATTTTATACATATTAGTGTATATATGTCAATCCCAATCTCTCAATTCATCCCAGCCTCCCACCCTTGGTGGCCATACGTTTGTTCTATACATCTGTGTCTCTGTTTCTGCCTTGCAAACCGGTTTGTCTGTACCATTTTTCTAGATTCCACATATATGCATTAATAAACGATATTTGTTTTTCTCTTTCTGACTTAACTTCACTCTGTATGACAGTCTCTAGGTCCATCCACGTCTCTACAAATGACCCAATTTCGTTCCTTTTTATGGCTGAGTAATATTCCATTGTTTATATGTACCACATCTTCTTTATCCATTTGTCTGTCAATGGGCATTTAGGTTGCTTCCATGACCTGGCTATTGTAAATAGTGCTGCCATGAACATTGCGGTGCATGTGTCTTTTTGAATTATGGTTTTCTCTGGGTATATGCCCAGTAGTGGGATTGCTGAGTCATAGGGTAATTCTATTTTTAGTTTTTTAAGGAACCTCCATACTGTTCTCCATAGTGGCTGTATCAATTTACATTCTCACCAACAGTGTAGGAGGGTTCCCTTTTCTCCACACCCTCTCCAGCATTTGTTGTTTGCAGATTTTCTGATGATGCCCATTCTAACCCGTGTGAGGTGATACCTCATTGTAGTTTTGATTTGCATTCCTCTAATAATTAGTGATGTTGAGTAGCTCTTCATGTGCCTCTTGGCCATCTGTATGTCTTCTTTGGAGAAATGTCTGTTTAGGTCTTCTGCCCATTTTGGATTGGATTGTTTTTCAATATTGAGCTGCATGAGCTGTTTATATATTTTGGAGATTAATCCTTTGTCTGTTGCTTCATTTGCAAATATTTTCTCCCATTCTGAGGGTTGTCTTTTCGTCTTGTTTGTAGTTTCCTTTGCTGTGCAAAAGCTTTTAAGTTTCATTAGGTCCCATTTGTTTATTTTTGTTTTTATTTCCATTACTCTAGGAGGTGGGTCAAAAAAGACCTTGCTGTGATTTATGTCACAGAGTGTTCTTCCTATGTTTTCCTCTAAGAGTTTCATAGTGTCTGGTCTTACATTTAAGTCTTTAATCCATTTTGAGTTTATTTTTGTGTATGGTGTTAGGGAATGTTCTAATTTCATTCTTTTACATGCAGCTGTCCAGTTTTCCCAGCACCACTTATTGAAGAGACTATCTTTTCTCCATTGTATATCTTTGACTCCTTTGTCATAGATTAGTTGACCATAGGTGTGTGGGTTTATCTCTGGGCTTTCTATCCTGTTCCATTGATCTATATTTCTGTTTTTGTGCCAGTACCATATTGTCTTGATTACTGTAACTTTGTAGTATAGTCTGCAGTCAGGGAGTCTGATTCCTCCAGCTCTGTTTTTTTCTCTTAAGATTGCTTTGGCTAATTAATTAATTTATTTGGCTGTGTCGGGTCTTAGTTGTGGCGTGCAGGATCTTTGTTGCAGCATGTGGGACCTTCATTGCAGCATGAGGGCTTCTCCAGTTGTGGTGCATGGGCTCCAGAGCACGCAGCCTCACTAGTTGTGATGTGTGGGCTCTGCAGTTGTGGCACGCAGGCTTACTTGCTCTGAGGCATGTGGGATCTTAGTTCCCCGACCAGGGACTGAACCTGTGTCCCGTGCATTGGAAGGCAGATTCTTAACCACTGGATCACCAGGGAAGTCCCTTAAGTATAGTTTTAATATTTGTTCTTTGCTTTGATTTTTCTTCTGAGGGACTTCTAATATCCATATATTAGATCTTCTTTGCCTTACTTCAGTATTTGTCAGTTTCCCTTGAATCCTTTTTACCTTTCTATTCATTTGTTTCTTAAGAGCTTTGTTGAAGTATAACATATATACCAAAAAATTCATCCATTTAAAATGTACAGTTTGTGAATTTTAGCAAATGTATGGAGTCATGCCCTTCACCTCAGCCTAGTTTTACAACATCTCTGCACCCCAGAAAGATCCCTTGTGCTGTTTGCAGTCAACCCTTGCTTCTACCCCAGAATCCCAGGAAACCACTGAGCTCTGTAGGTTTGTCTTTTCTGAAAATTTTCTGTAAGTGAAAAGATATAATTTGTAGTCTTTTGTGCCTGGCTTTTTATCTAGCAGAATGTCTTTGAGGCTCTTTCATGTTGTATGTGTGTCAGTATTTCATTCCTTTTCGTGGCTGAAGAGTAGTCCATTGTATGGAGGGACCACATCGTGTTTATCCGTTCCTCAGCTGGTGGACATCTGGGTTGCTGCTGCTCTTTGGCTGTTTTGAATAATGCCGCTTGCTGTAAACATTTGTATACACGTCTTTGTTTGGACCCACGTTTTCCTTTCTCTTGCGAAGATCCCTAAGAGTAGAGTTTCTGTGTTGTGTGGTTGGCCCTGGTTTTCCAGATTTCCCAGACCATTTCCCACCCTTCCTGGCAGCGTCGGAGGTTCCTGTGCCTCCACTTCCTCGGCAACACTTGCTGTTGTCAGTTGTCTTCATTACAGCCGTTTATGGTTTCAGTTTGCATTTCCCTAAGGACTCAGGATCTTGACCATCTTTTCATGTGCTTATCAGCTATTTATATACCTTGTTTGATGAAATGTCTGTTTAAATCTTTTGCCCATTAAAACGAATTGTGTTCGTCTTCTTGCTGAATTTTAAGATTTCTTTATACCTTCTGGATGCAAGTCCTTTATGAGATATATGATTTGCAAAGATTTTCTCCCAGTCTGTGTCTTTTAGTTATACTAATGGTGTCTTTTTTTTTTTTTTATCTTTATTTATTTAATTTATTTATTTTTGGACTCTTCATTGCGGTGCGCGGGCCTCTCATCATGGTGGCCTCTCCCGTTGTGAAGCATAGGCTCCAGGCGTGTGGGCCTCAGTAGTTGTGCCACATGGGCTCAGTAGTTGTGGCACACGGGCCCAGCCGCTCCATGGCATGTGGGATCCTCCCGGACCAGGGCTCGAACCCGTGTCCCCCACACTGGCAGGTGGACTCCCAACCACTGCGCCACCAGGGAAACCCGTCTTTTTTTTTAAATTAATTTTTATTGGAGTATAGTTGATCTACGGTGTTGTCTAAGGGTGTCTTTTAAAGAGCAAAAGTATTAAATTTTGATGAAATCCAGTTTATACTTACAAACAGAAACTTATCTTCTTTTTGGAGAGTTTCATTCTCTGGAACATCATGTGTGAATTATCCCACTTTTTATTATTTCTGATATCCAGGGTCTACTTGCTGGAGTCAGTTTTACTAAGGCCTCTGCACGGCTGGGGTCCCTGTCAGGATGGGCAGGTCTGTGCTGTGCATAGCGCCTGGATCCTGACTGCAGTAATGCCTAAAACTTCAGCACACTCAAGAAGCATGGCTTTTGGCCTGAGAGGCAGGGTCTTATTCCGTGGTTCGTGGTTCATGGTTCTGGGCACTGTTGGCAGTGTCTCCCCAGATGCCACCTGTGCCCTGGCTGGAGCTGTTGCTGGCACTCCAGTCAGAGGACCTGATGGCCCTTACTTTCAGCACTGCCCCTTGCAAGCCGCCTGCTTCTCTGAATGTGGTGAGATGTCACATGCACGACCCCGCCACCACCCGAAGTGTGAAGGCTCCGATAACATTCTCACTTGGCCATTGCAGGTGAAGGACTTAACGAGGTACTTGGATCCCAGTGGGCTCGGCGTGATTAGTTTCGAAGACTTCTACCGAGGGATCACAGCGATCAGAAATGGAGGTCAGTCACCCCACCGTGTGCTTCTGTCGCCTCACCCCTTCCTCAGCCCCCTCCCTCAGCCCCCCACCCCCCGATTAGTGACCCTCACTCCTCAGGTTCCCTTTGCTGAGCTTCACAGCCTCCTTAGAGCCCCTGAAACATCCCAGGTTTCAGGAGGCCTTCTCTCCCACCTCGTTCTTTGCTCCTCATGCACTGTCCTCCAGAATTCACTGACTCAGCTACTTATTTGTAATGTTAGAAGTCTACTGCCCCTTCCCCCAGAAGTTTTTTTATATATATATATTTATTTATTTATTTGGTTGCACCAGGTCTTAGTTGCAGCAGCCTGGCTCCTTAGTTGCAGCTCCAGGGCTCCTTTAGTTGTGGCTTGCCGGCTTCTTAGTTGCAGCACATGGGCTCCTTAGTTGCGGCTCAGGGGCTCCTTAGTTGTGGCATGCATGTGGGATCTAGTTCCCTGACCAGGGATCGAACCCAGGCCCCCTGCATTGGGAGCATGGAGTCTTATCTGCTGTGCCACCAGGGAAGTCCCCAGAAGTTGTTTTTTTTAATGAAAACTTCCAAACGTACAAAAACATTGCAAGACTTACACAGTGAACACCCACACGTGTGTTTGCCATCCACAGTCTGCAGGGAACATCTTCCTGCGTTTGTGTCATTATATATCATATATCCACCCATACATCTGTCCAACAATCCATCTTTTTTTTTTTTAAATGGGATGCATTTTAGACAGGTATACTGCCATACACTCCCCCAAACACCTTGTCCTGTGTATCAGTCATTACTTAGAGTTCAGTATTCGTTTGCAGTCTTATTTTGAGTCAAAATTTACTTTTTGTGAATGCACAAATCTTGTGTGCCCTTCTGTGCATGTTGATGTTCTCCTGCTGGGATGCAGACCCCTGCCCAGAGCCTTACTGCCCCCGGAGACAGCTCCCTGCCGGCCTTTCAGTGATCCCCTCCCTCCTGCCGGCATCTCCTTGGCTGGTTCTGTCAGCATGGATTAGCCTTGCCTCTCGTGGACGTCACATAAATAAACCATTGGCCGCACTCCTGTGTTGTGCTCGCCCGCGTGTGATGCTTGCGACTCACCCGTGCTGCTGCGTGTCAGGGCACTCTTCCCGTGTGGAGCTGTGCTCGCCTGCAGGCCTATGCAGTTTGTCTGTCCGCCCCCCAGGTGATGGACAGTAATATGTCTCCAGTTTGGGGCCGCAATGAATGAACCTTCTAGTGACGCTGGGGTCCAAGTCTTTGTGTGTACAGTGTTGTCATGGCTTTGGAGCCTGTGCCCAGGGATGGGATGGCTGGTCGTGTGCTGGCTGTGAGCTTAGTTTCTTTCGTACAGAACTGCCAGAGCGAACATTTCACACTCTCACCGGTTGCCCATATGCTGTCCTTTTAAATAAAATCCTGAAGCTCTGAATAGAGCTTTCCTTCTCATTCCCCATCTGTGGCCACGTGCTGGGGTGAGGGTGGTGAGAGGTCCCAGTCGCAGGCTCGTTCCCTCCTCCTGCTCTTGGCAGAGGAAAAGGAGGACGTGCAGACCTGGGCGGGGCCATCAGTTACCTGATGGGGCTGGGTCAAGGGATGCACTTGGGTCTTAGCAGCAGTTGTTGGTAGTGTCATCTGTCTTGTCTGTCCCCGTCCCCAAGTTATTGCCTAGCAGTGTCACGTGGGCAAGGTTTCCTAAACCCCAAGTCCCCGCTGGCTCTTTCTCCCAGTCAGTCTGCATGCACACCGTCTGAGGCCCTGCACAGCCTGGGGACCCCATGCGAGCGCGGCACATGGCGAGGCTATGTAGCTGCCCTCAGTGTGGTGGGTGGGCCGGGCTGGAGGACCGCACCGGCCAGCTCTGGGCTGGCAGCCCTCTCTGGGGGCCGGCTGGCGCGAGGCTGGTCTAGGTTGGGGGCAGTCCCAAGGCCTGTGTGGTACCACCCAGAGGTCGTACTGGGGGTGGGGTGGGCGAGGTGAACCCTGGGCTCCAGGCTGAGAGTCCGCAGGCGGAGGCTTCGTGCCTGTGTCTGGATCTGTGTAACCAGTGGGTTGTAGTCCTTCAGTGATTTTTTGGAGGTTAGGTGTGCGGTTAAAACAGAAAGTTGTTTAAAACTTCATCCCTTGGACAAAATTTTTTGGTGGCTTCATGCAAATTTTTGCTTCTCCACCTCCAGTGTGTCTTGGTGCTTCCTGGTATGGTGTGCTCACCGCCCCACAGCAGGCACCCAAGCCAGGCCTTCGGGAAGGTCACCGGGGCCACCACAGGCACGCCCAGGACGCGGCGGGCTGGCTTGTCCGCCCACAGCTTCCTCGGTTAACCTTTGGGAAACTCTAGGTGTAGGCTTTTTTCTCTTAGTTTTTAACAAACCAGTGTGATTTTTTTCTTTGACTCATCAGTTATTTTAAACAATTTCTAAATGTATTTTAAGATCTTGTCAATAATTTGAACCTAATCATGTGTGTGATAGAGAATGAGATCTCTGTGCTGTGCCTGGAGTTTGAGGTCTGCCGTGTGACTGGTTTTCACGCGTGTGCCACGTGTGCTTGAGAGCTTCCCGCTGGGTCCGTGGGTGTCCGGACCCAGTGGGGCTGGAGCCGCCGCACTGGGCTGCCTAGTCTCAGTCCCGGGGGTCAGTAAGGAGATCACATGTCCCGGAGGAGGTGGCTCCGTGGGGTCTTGTCTTCAGCAGCTTCATTTCACCTTCACCCTATGTGATGGGTTGGCCGCAGGTTGGCGGTGATGGGAGCCAGGGCCCCAGGACTGGTGGGTCGTTGGAGAAGGCTTCGCAGCTCTGCCTGAGGACTTGGGGGTGGGAGGGTGGTGGGTGCATAGGGGTCAAGCCCAGGACACCAGCAAGCAGTCACTCATGCCAGGAAAAACAAGACGTGGAGTAAGAGGAAAATGTGCTTCTGGAATACTCTCGGCCAGAGGGGATCAGTGTTTATGGGGTCACAGTAATTAAACAAATTGAATATTCAGGTAAGCAGAGACTAAGCCATTTTGTGGGGAAGACGGTGCTAAAGCCCCTGAGTGCTCTACTGGGACGTCAGCAGAACATTCTAGAATTTAAGAACTTATGGGAATTGCTGGGACACTTGGCCTGACATGAGCCAGGCTAGGCATGCTGCTGTCCACCCTCAGCCCATGGCCTCGGGGGGAGTGGTGTGGACCACTCCCTGGGGTGACCACGGAGCAGCTGCTGGCCATGGGGCACCTTCCAGCCAGGGCCAAGACTGGGCTTTCTCTGAAGGGTCAAGTTCCCTGGTCGTGGGCAGGAAGGAGCCCAGGACAGTGGCCAGCGAGAGATGGTGCCGGGGCTATCTGTGTGGCTCTGAGGCCCTCTCTGAGCCCACGTTCCTGATTCTGTTGCTGGGCAGTGGCTGCTCTGTTCTGATAGGCCCACAGGTGACAAGAAACAGAGCAAGCTCAGCTGTAGGAATTCCTGGGGGGTCGTGACCTAGGGGGGTCCAAACCCTGGGCCTCAGGAGTCAGAATGTGCTCCCTGGAAAACTCATGACCAGGCGGGCACGACCCAGTGCACTGTCAGAGCTCTTCAGCCACCAGCCCGTCAGGCCCCGGCGTGGGAGCAGAGTGACCCCCATCTTTTGAGCTGGAGGGGTGCCAGCTACTGTCCCCGAGGCTGTCCCCTGGTTGCACGTGTCTCGAAGTTTCGTGTGCATAGATTTATCAACCTGGTGAGAGAAGATGGTTGTCTGAGAATGTCTTGTCTCCTGGGTCCTGCTTGTCCCTTGTGGTCAGCCTTCCACCTGGTGCTGAGATGGGGCTCGCTACACCCCTCCTCCCTCCCTGCCTTGGCCTGGGCCCTTCCCCCTGCAGCTGGGGGCCCTCCTGTCCTCACTTCCTGCTGAATCAGAGCCTCCAGGTCAGGACTTATTTTTTTCTTTTTTTTTTTTTAATATATTTATGTTTTTGGCTGCGTCGGGTCTTGTGGCACGCAGGATCTTTCGTTGTGGTGCGCGGGCTTCTCTCTAGTTGTGGCGCATGGGCTTAGTTGCCCCACGGCATGTGGGAATCTTAGTTTCCCGACCAGGGGTCGAACCAGTGTCCCCTGCGTTGCAAGACTGATTGTTAACCACTGGACCACCAGGGAAGTCCCCAGGTCAGGACAACTTGGTGAAAGTTCCGCCTCTGGGGCCCACACACATCACTGAGTCTCATTATTTTTGCATTCCTTTTTGGTAACATTTCCACTGTAATTAAAAATAAAAGCTTCTTAGGCTGTCCCAGAGTTAGCCTGAATGCTCCAGAGAGTGGTGTTGTGGTTCTTCAGTGGCACGAATATTCTGGAACAGCAGCGTCCCACGCGGTGGTGTGGGAGGGTGAGACTCGGTCTCAGCGTGATGCCACACTGCAGCTGGTGTCCCCCGCCCCAGTTTAGCCTATGCAGAGCAGACTCCACTCCTGAAGTGTGTGCCGGAGGGAGCAGAGAGGGTGGGGGGTGGGGGGCAGGGTTGGTCAGGGGCCCAGCCTGGCCAGCAGATAGGGTGGGGTCCTTGGGTGGGCAGGCTAAGGGGAGGCTGCCGTGATGAGAGCTTGAATCAGGCAGATGAAGGGGCTGCGGCTGTGGGGGGGGCAGCTGAGACCTGTCAGGGCCATTGGCTTTGCCAAGAGGGCCATTCCAGGCTCAGGGACACAGCACCCGTGGAGCTGGCTTTCTAGTGGAGGACAGCCCGGACAACCCCAGGAGGTGATGGGATTCAGGGGATGGTGAAGCTGGGGGCACACAGGTCTCCCAGAGAGCATCTGGGAAGGGGACCTGGGGCCATGCTGCACATTTGGGGCTGCAGGAAGGCCAGGGGGCTGGGCTGGGCAGCTTGGGTGCCTCAGGAGACTTAGCCTCTTCTGGAGTGGGCAGTGCTAGTGGGGATGCCCCTCCCCACACAGTGGGTGAACTGCTGGGTGGGTCAGGGCTGTGGGCCCTGCTTTTCCTTTTTTTTTGTTTTTCTTGTGTGTGGTTTTTTTTTTTTGGTCTCGCTTCTTGTGGGATCCCAGTTCCCCAACCAGGGATTGAACCCAGGCCCTGGCAGTGAAATTGCGGAGTCCTAACCACTGGACTGCCAGGGAAATCCCCCTGCTTCTCCTTTTTTTTTGGTAATTTGACATCATCATTTAACTTTTGTTAGGAATGGAGAGTGAAAATAAAATTAGAATGAAAACAAGTCAGAGACGATTTTGAAATTGTTAACTCGTAGCATTTGGGAGAATCGGAGCATGATCACCTGAACTGCTTTCAGCCAAAGCTCCCCTCACGTCTTCCTGCCGGCACGCCTGCCACGGCCACGGTTGGCCTGTCGTGTCTGTCAGGCTCCGTTCTGCATCCGGGAGTGGAGCACTGACTCCGTGTACTGACCCAGTTTTGCAGAGGAGCGCAGGAGTCCTCGCCACAGGCCTCGTTTCAGGACTAGAATGAAATCAAGGGGGGTTGTTACAAATGCGCCGTTGCTCTGGCTCATCCCCCACCCCCAGGCTCTGGAAGAATAAGATAAATAAACAGTAAAAACTGATACTTAATTGAGAAAACTGATAGAAGAACCATATTTAGTTTCCATCGAGATTGTAGAAATGCGACCTGTGTTCACATGTTCCTCCACTGCATGGGGCAGGACCCACCCCTGGAATCTGAGCACATGTCCACCGTGGCTAAGATGATTGGCTGCTTTCTGAGAGTTTTGAATTCTCTGTTTCAGTTTTTGGAAGTGCAGGCAAGACTTAACATTTGAAAGTGGAAAGATAGGCAGAGTCAGCCTAGCGCTTTACAGCTTTGCGCCTGGGTAAGTGGTCCTCTTCCTCCCCTGCCCCAGACACCAAAGGCTTCCGTCCACAGTCACCCTCTCCCCATGGTTCTGCCATAGTTCACCTGCATCAAAGACCAGGCCTCCAATGAGGGGCTGCAGGGCTCTGGGCTGGCGTGGTGGGCAGTGAGCACGGGGTCCAGGTCCAGGTCCAGCCTGCCACGCTCTGAGGCTCCTTCACTCCAGCCACTGTCTGAGCTACACTCCCCTGGAGAAAACGGTACAAAGCAACAGCAGCAAAAGTACCTGTGATTCCTTTTTTTTTTTTTTTTTACATCTTTATTGGAGTATAATTGCTTTACAATGGTGTGTTAGTTTCTGCTTTATAACAAAGTGAATCAGTTAGTTATACATATACATATGTTCCCATATCTCTTCCCTCTTGCATCTCCCTTCCTCCCACCCTCCCTATCCCACCCCTCCAGGCGGTCACAAAGCACTGAGCTGATCTCCCTGTGCTATGCGGCTGCTTCCCACTAGCTATCTATTTTACGTTTGGTAGTGTATATATGTCCATGCCATTCTCTCGCTTTGTCACAGCTTACGCTTCCCCCTCCCCATATCCTCAAGTCCATTCTCTAGTAGGTCTGTGTCTTTATTCCTGTCTTACCCCTAGGTTCTTCATGACACTTTTTTTTTAAATTCCATATATATGTATTAGCATACGGTATTTGTCTTTCTCTTTCTGACTTACTTCACTCTGTATGACAGACTCTAGGTCCATCCACCTCACTACAAATAACTCAATTTCATTTCTTTTTATGGCTGAGTAATATTCCATTGTATATATGTGCCACATCTTCTTTATCCATTCATCCGATGATGGACACTTAGGTTGTTTCCATCACCTGTGATTCTTAAGACGGAAGCAGCCAAAGGGCTTTTGCAGTCTTGAATTTGGAGCAGCATCTCACAGCTACTGAACGTGTAAACGTTTGAATCTGCTTGATTGTCGAGGGGAAGCATGATTATTCTGTTCAAATTGAGAGCTCTTCAAAAACAGGACATAGCCACATGTCCTGCCACTGAGGGGTCCAGCAGCGTCCATGCCCCCCGCCCCAGACTGTCCTGTGACCGCAAGCCTCAGAGCCCAGCTGTGGGCGTGGTGTCC
This sequence comes from Hyperoodon ampullatus, assembly GCF_949752795.1. NCBI lineage: Eukaryota > Metazoa > Chordata > Mammalia > Artiodactyla > Ziphiidae > Hyperoodon > Hyperoodon ampullatus. The sequence goes on from NC_136927.1 coordinate 22,033,244, forward strand.
AGATGCCAGAGAAGAGCGTCCTCTGGCTAAGGAGGCCGTTGCTGACCCTTCAGAGTCCTTTTCCCAGGAGCATCAGGAGGCTCGCTGGTCCACTTGGCCCTCAAAGGCCTCTACTCCATACAAATAAGTGACTGATGTTTTGTTAGGTCACGTGAAACACACTCATGTGTGTTTGAGTAGTCACTGCTGTGATCTGTGTTGTGGATTTTCCTCACCACGCAGTCCTCTGTGCTCTGTGGATACCACCTGGGACACCAACTCCCCAGGTGCCCGGGTCACCCTCCCTCCTGTCTGACTTGACTGCAAATCGAGAGTTCCCACAACTTCCTCTGCGGGTGTGATAATTTGCTAGAATGGCTCATAGAACCCAGGGAGGCGCTTTACTTAGTGTTACCAGTTCATTATAAAGGGTATTATGAAGGTTACAAATGAACAGCCAGGTGAAGAGGTATATGGGGCAGGGTCTGGCATGGAGAGGTTTCTGTCCCCATGGAGTTTGGGATGTGCCACCCTCCTGGTATCTGAGTGTGTTCCCAACCCGGAAGCTCCCCGAACCCCTTCATTTGGGGTTTGTGTGGAGGCTCCATTACACGGGCAGGACTGTTTAATCCCTGGCTGTTGGAGATCAGCTGCGTCTCCAGCCCTTCCCCATCCCGGGAGGTCAGAGGTCAGGAGTGGGGCTGAAAGTTCCCCTGGCAACCAGCCCCCATCCTCAGAGTCACCTCACTGGTGTGAACCCAGGTAAGGCTGAAAGGGGCTTGTTATGAATAAAAGATGCTCCTTTCACCCCTGCACTCAGGAAATCCCCGGGGTTTTTGGAGCTCTGTGCCAGGAACCAATGCAGACAAAGACCAAATAAATATTTCTTATGATATCACAGTAATGAAGCAGCTTCAGGAAACATAGGCGTCTTGCATGCTCTTTGGGACGGACTATGCCCTGACATTGCCTAGAGGCCGTGGGAGCAGAGCTTTTCCTGCAGAAGGGCCGCTGCTGTGGGCTCATGTTTGAGAAGTGGGGTCTCTGGTGCTGACGTCAGCGTTATCCAGCATGAAATGATAGCATTTCCTTCAAACTTATTATAAAATAAAATGTATTGTAGAAGGTAAAGTTAAGTAAAAAGGGAGAAAATAAAAGCTGCCATGGGTCCAGCACCTTGGACAGATGTTATCACACTGACACCTCCCCAGACAAGACAGATTCTTTAAAACGTGGAGTGTGGGACTTCCCTGGCAGTCCAGTGGTTAGGACTCCACGCTTTCACTGCCAAGAGCCTGGGTGCAGTCCCCAGTTGGGGAACTAAGATCCCGCAAGACGCATGGCGTGGCCAAAATAAATAAATAAAACGTGGAGTCTGGCCCAAAGCCTTGTTTCCCCGGGGCTGCACTGCTTGCCTCCTTCCCCCGGGGTTTCTCATGGCCAGTCTAGGTCCCGCTCATGTCCACCACGCACACACCTTCCCGCTTGACCTCTCTGGGGATACTCTGGGCCACCTGCTGAGCCGGGTCTTCTTTCTCTAGCAGATCCCGAAGGCCAGCTCTGCAGCGTCACGCCTGCCCCCGACGAGGAGCCGCCAGCCTGCCCCGAGGAGTTCGATGACTTCGTTACCTTTGAGGCAAGTGGTCTTCCCGGGAGAGCTGAGCGGGCATCTGACAGATACATGCTGTCTTCCTCATGTAACCTAAATCCTGCTTCACTCGTTGGTGCCCACAAATTTTTTTTTTTTAATAGATCTTTACTGGAGTATAATTGCTTCACAATACTGTGTTAGTTTCTGTTGTACAACAAAGTGAATCAGCCATATACATACATATGTCCCCATATCTCGTCCCTCGTGAGCCTCCCTCCGACCCCTCCCTATCCCGCCCCTCTAGGTCATCGCAAAGCACTGAGCTGATCTCCTTGTGCTATGCTGCTGCTTCCCACTAGCTATCTATTTTACATTCGGTAGTGTATATATGTCGATGCTACTCTCACTTTGCCCCAGCTTCCCCCTCCCACCCCGTGTCCTCAAGTCCATTCTCTGTGTCTGTGTCTTTATTCCTGCCCTGCAACTAGGTTCATCAGTACCATTTTTTTTTTTTTTTAGATTCCATATATATGCGTTAGCATACGGTATTTGTTTTTCTCTTTCTGACTTAACTTCACTCTGTATGACAGGATCTAGGTCCATCCGCCTCACTACAAATGACTCAATTTCGTTTCTTTTTATGGCTGAGTAATATTCCATTGTATATATGTGCCACATCTTCTTTATCCATTCATCTGTCGATGGACATTTAGGTTGTTTCCATGTCCTGGCTATTGTAAATAATGCTGCAGTGAACATTGTGGTACATGTCTCTTTTTGAATTATGGTTTTCTCAGGTATACGCCCAGTAGTGGGATTGCTGGGTCATATGGTACCTCTATTTTTAGTTTTTTAAGGAACTTCCATACTGTTTTCCACAGTGGTTGTATCAACTTACATTCAGCAGTGCAGGAGGGTTCCCTTTGCAGCACACCCTTTCCAGTATTTATTGTTTGTAGATTTTTTTGATGATGGCCATTCTGACCGATGTGAGGTGATACCTCATTGTAGTTTTGATTTCTCTAATAATTAATGATGTTGAGCATCTTTTCATGTGCCTCTTGGTCATCTCCACGGCTGTTTCTGTGGGGAATGCCATGAAGGGCAGGCAGGCAGGGCTCATTCTGACACTGGTGGGGGCGCTGTGGTTGGCGGGCGTCTGCTCACCCTGCTGTGCACCTGGGGCTGGTGGCCTGTTGTCAGCAGAGGGACAGGCTCTCCTGTGACATTGCTGTCCCCTTCTGCCAGACTGCCAAGCAAGGCCAGAGCACGGGCTCCTTTGTGAAATGAAGAGCTTCTGAGAGTCCCTGTGAATGGTAACACCCCACAAGATCCCACTGCGTCTCTGTAGCTTGTTCCCTGCTCTGAGAAACTGCCCAGGTATTAGTCACCCCTCAGATGACACAGGTTCACTTCCTGACTGTCTCTCACTTCTGCCAGCACAGGCCTCCAAGCCACCTGGGGGCGTTCACCCCTCACAGCTTTGTCCCAGAGTCCCACCTGGGCCTGAGCCCCTGAGGGCAGGGACCACCCCACCTTGCGTCCCCCATTCAGCAACAGCTAGTGTTTTCATTCTGTGTGTGGCCTGGTGGTGCCAGGCCCAGTCCTGGTACATGGAGGCCAAGTGCCCAGCTGGGACGTGTGCTGGCTGTGAGGCATGGTGTGGCCGGGCAGGGCTGAGGGTGTGCAGGACCCTGACGTGTCAGCTGTCAAGTCAGCTGCCAGACCCCGAGACTGTGGGATGGTGAGGCGTGGAAGGCTCTGTGTGGAACGACACACCTTGAACTTTTCAGAAGTGCAGCTAGGTCAGGGGAGAGCCTGCTTTTCTTGTTCAGAGCGTCTAGAGAACCCCGTCTCCTCACTTAGTGGTCGGCCAGCAACAGACCTCTCCTGCCCGTTGACACACCAGCACACACTTTACCATCAATGTCGTCCGTTTCGTTCTCTCGTATTTCCATGGCGTTATATTGATTCTTTGTATTTTATGTGTATGTGGGTGTCATGGGTTGAATGGTACCCCCCAAAAGGTACATCGGAACCCGTGAATGTGACCTTATTTGGGAAAAGGGTCTTTGCAGATCTCGTTAAGTTAAGGATCTCAAGATGGGATCATGCTGGGTAGAGTGGGCCCTGAATCCAGTGACCAATGTCCTTTGAAGAGAAAGGGAGATGACACACGGGGGAGAAGGTGGTATGAAGACGTGGGCAGAGCTGGAGGAACACGGCTACCAGCCGAGACATCCCCTAGCCACCAGGAGCTGGACGAGGCAGGAAAGGTCCTCCTCTGGAGCCTCAGGAAGAATTCAGCCCTGCTGACACCTTGATTTCCAACTTCTGGCCTCCAAGTCTCTGAAAATATATTCCTGTTGTCTTAAGCCACCAGTTTATGGTACTTAGAAATTGGCAGCCCTGGGACTTCCCTGGTGGCACAGTGGTTAAGAATCCACCTGCCAATGCAGGGGACACAGGTTCGATCCCTGGTCTGGGAAGATCCCACATGCCACGGAGCAACTAAGCCCGTGAGTCACAACTACTGAGCCCACGTGCTACAGCTACTAAAGCCTGCGTGCTCTAGGGCCTGCGTGCTGCAACTACTGAAGCCTGTGTGCCCAGAACCCATGCTCCGCAACAAGAGAAGCCACTGTGATGAGAAGCCAGTGCACCACAACAAATAGTAGCCCCCGCTTGCTGCAACTAGAGAAAGCCCACGTGCAGCAACAAAGACCCAATGCAGCCAAAGGAAAAAAAAAAAACACCAAAATTTAAATTAAATTAAGTTTAAAAAAGAAAAAAGAAATTGGCAGCCACAGGGAACTAATACAATGAGTTTTGTTACTCAGGATAGTAAAAGGCATCAACACATTTGATCCAAAAGTGTGAGGCCCGCTGACGCTGGGGCTGCCTCCTGAAGCCTGGGAGGAGCAGGCTTGGGGTGCTATCCGACCGCTGGCTCCTGTCCTCTGCAGGGTGGACCCCCCTGGCATCCCATAAGTGTGGCCCTCCCACCTTTTTTTTTTTTCTGTATGCGGGCCTCTCACTGTTGTGGCCTCTCGTTGCGGAGCACAGGCTCCAGACGCGCAGGCTCCGCGGCCATGGCTCACGGGCCCAGCCGCTCCGCGGCATGTGGGATCTTCCCGGACCGGGGCACGAACCCGTGTCCCCTGCATCGGCAGGCGGACTCTCAACCACTGCGCCACCAGGGAAGCCTGCCCTCCCACCTTTATGGTGCCTCAACTCTCAGGTGTGCCAGCCCCCACCTCGCGCTTGTCACCTTCCGAGGACGTGGGTGGGAACCAGACGTTTCAGAGTATGCAGCAGGAATGCTTCTCAGGTTTTTAGATCTTAATTTTTTTTTCAACAAGGAGGGAATATTTCTTTTTAAGTTTTTTGGTTGGTTTAAAAGAATTAATATACTTCACATTTTAGCAGTGTTAGGTTTTCTGCTCCACAGAAAATGGAGCAGATGGTACAGAGAGTTCCCATTACACCCCTCACACATACACAGTTTCCCCGCAGTGAACATCTTCCATTTGTTATAAAGGGTGAACCAATGTCGATACATTGTTACTAACTGAAGGCCATGGTTTACATTAGAGTTCACTCTTGGTGGTGTACGGTCTGTGGGTTTTGATGAATTCATGACATGTATCTACCATTGCAGTTTCGCTGCCCTAAAAATCCTCTTTGCTCCCCAGATTCGTCACTTTCTCTCACTAGCACCTGGCAACCTCTGATCTTTTACTGTCTCCATTGTTTTGCTTTTTCAGAATGTCGTAGAGCTGGTTAGAATCATACAGTGTTAGGTCTTAAAAGTTCCTCCGTGTGTTTTTATGCTTTTCAAGGTTTTTATTATTTATTTATTATAAATGTATTTATTTTTATTTATTTATTATTTTCGGCTGTGTTGGGTCTTCGTTGCGTACGGGCTTTCTCTAGTTGCAGCAAGCAGGGGCTACTCTTCATTGTAGTGTGCGGGCTTCTCATTGCGATGGCTTCTCTTGTTGTGGAGCACAGGCTCTAGGCACGCGGGCTCAGTAGTTATGGCTCGCGGTCTCTAGAGCGCAGGCTCAGTTGTTGTGGCACAGGGCTTAGTTGCTCTGCGGGCTTAGTTGCTTCCCGGACCAGGGCTCAAACCCGTGTCCCCTGCATTGGCAGGCAGATTCTTAACCACTGCACCACCAGGGAAGCCCCCTTTTCAAGGTTTTTAGATGTAATTTTGAGGGGAGTGGAATTAGGTGCTATACAGAAACTTGTAGAAAGCTGTTTTTTTTTTTTTTTTTGCTGTACACGGGCCTCTCACTGTTGTGGCCTCTCCCGTTGTGGAGCACAGGCTCCGGACGCGCAGGCTCAGCAGCCATGGCTCACGGGCCTAGCCACTCCGCGGCATGTGGGATCTTCCCGGACCGGGGCACGAACCCGTGTCCCCTGCATCGGCAGGCGGACTCTCAACCACTGCGCCACCAGGGAAGCCCGAAAGCTGTTTTTTAAAAAGCTTTTGAATCGTGTAATCCCAGTAAGTCCCATAACAATATGAGTGAAGATTATGTGTGTTATATCCAATACCACATCTGGAGACCCTCTGCTGGCGATCTTCAGAGATAAATAAGCCTTTTGTTGAACACTTTCTGGCTGGGCACACAGCAGTGCTGGTCAGGGTGCACTATGCAGTAACACTTGGTGGATTGCTGCTCCCGAGTCCTTTCCTGCAGGGGACGCTTTGGGGGACCCGTGACTTCCGGTGTTTGACTGAGCATCCCTTTGGCCCCAGCTTGTAGGAGAGCTCCCAGGAGAAAGTTTTAAAAAAAAATTGGGGGGCTCACCACATGGCTTGTGGGATCTTAGTTCCCTGACTAGGGATTGAACCTGGGCCCTCGGCAGTGAAAGCGCGGAGTCCTAACCACTGGACATCCAGGGAATTCCCCAGGAGAAAGTTTCTGATTCTTTTCTCCCCAGGAGAAAGTGGTGATTCTGAGAAGGGGAAGGGCGGGGCGGTGAATGAGGGTTGTCGCTGATGTTCTGGGAATGAGAAGAAGGTTCCGGGTCTGAGAGTCTGAGCGAGGTGGAGGGCAGACTGGCAGAGGTCCTGATGCCCGCGGGGACGCGCGTGTGTCAGGACTTCTAGAGGGGCGATGCGAAAGTCACAGAGAGCAGGCGCCAGCGGAACGATAAGCATGGTCTCTGCTGTGCCTTCTCCGGCCCTCCCTTCTCCTCCAACTCTTGGCCTTAATAAGATGATGGAGAAATAGGTCTTTTGTTCAGACTCTTATCAGAAAGGTTAGAAAATCAAGAACAAAAGCCGCTCTGTTTTGAGATCTGACTATGAAAAGCCCAGCAAGCACTTCCTGAACTTTGCCCCCCTTGCCAGCTAGCGCAGCGGGTTTAATGGAGCATATCTGGGAGCGGGTTAAACTCCTTCCGAGACAGTGATGTACCTTCAGGTGGACACACAGGTTTTGCAGAACCTCAGCACAATGGGCAAATAGAAGGCCGCTGGAAGCTGACGACCGGTCTGGACAGAGTCCCCAGCGCTCCAATTCCATGGGAAGGCTGTCTCCATGAGCGCGCCCTTCCTGGAGCTGGTGTGAGGAGCCAGGCCCTGGCCAGGCTGGCATCTAAGGGTAAGAGGAGGCTGGACACCAGCCACGGTCTGCCCAGCAGCTTGTTCCCCTTGGAGGGACCATGACCGGACAGCGAGGGCCCCAGGCAGGCCTGGGTGCCCTTGAGCCCCTCACTGATGGCCGTGAGCACGGGCTTCCTTGCCCACCCGCTGACCCAGCGTTTGTTAACTAGTGAGGAAACACAGCCAAGCTTTCTAATGTGCACTTTGATTCCCACATGAGCTTATCCTAACATGTAATTTGTAATCATTTTTAAGTTGGCGGCATAGACGGTGGGCTGGCAAAGCGAGGTCCTGTCTGGAGTCACATGGGGGCCGCTGGGGTGCCTCTCTGAGCCCTCAGTGTTCCTCCAGTGGACCACGCTCACAGACAGTTTTCTGCCCTCTTAAAAGGCAGGTGTTCACCCACCTGCCCTAGAAAACTATCTGGCTTGCTGAAATTTATTCAGGACAGCCTGGACTTCAGGGGGTGAGCAGGTGGGCAGTGTCTGTGAAACGAGCTGGCCCCGTCCTCCCGGTCCCCTTGGCCCTCCCTGGGGTCCTCTTGGAGCCTCTGGGCCTCCTGCCCCTGGGCTGCTCTGTGTGCCCCGGGGCCGGGCTTGCTTTAGGAATGAGGATGGAAGGTGGGCATGTCTGCTTGCGAGGTGTGGGCGCAGTCGGGTTTGCATGGCATCTGCCTCGTCCTGCATTGTGAGGAATTACTTCCACCCTGAACTGTCCTCCAGGCCCCAGAGAGGGTTCCGGCTGCAGCCCGGCCTCAGCAACATGACTGCGGGTGAGATCAACAGGCCTGAGCTCCGGGCCTCCCCCGGCACCGAGCTGGCCGGCGCTTCTGCACACCCCGCTGCCTTCGAGGACCTGGGGCCACACTGGCCAGAGGAGCCTCTGCTGGAAGTGGCAGTGGTCGGCTGTCTAAACGCTGACCTCAAGAGTCAAGTTCTGTCCCCTACAAGAAGCCATCTCTGAGACCCCCCAGTCCAAGTCCTGGGTGTGTGGGCCTTGCCTGCTTCTGGGTCGAGGGTGAGCAGAGGGGAGGGGAGGGCTCCGGGCAGCTGTCCCTCGGCCCAGGAGCAGCGGGCCCAGCCTCGCACATGGAGGAGCCTGCCTGGCTCAGACAGTGTCCCTACCTGCAGGCTGAGCCCAGAGCCACCTGCTTGGTGGTGAGGAGAAGGAGAGTGGGGGCCTCTTGAAAGGATTTCCTGATTTCAGATTTTGAAGTGAACGATCTTTGTGAATTACTTAGTTGCCTGAGATTCCAAGGAATATCGGGTTTTCCCTTGGAAATAAGGAGCGTCATGGAATGCCTGCAGTAGGTACCTTGGGTGCCTTCCCTCCTTCATTCTGTCCTATGTGCAGGACGTGGGGGTTGCACCACCTATGACACGTGAGCCCCCGGCTTTCAGGCTCTGTTCTCGCACCTGCCTGTGTGATCTCTGTCTTGAGTGGTTGCGACCTCTTGAGATCAACACTGCAGCCCCTGATCTACAAATGAGGCAGCACAGCTCGGATGCTCGAGAGCCCGGGCTGGGGTCACACAGCTGGTGGACAGCAGACCGAGGATGGGCCCTGGGTCTCCATCGGGCGCAGGCGCGGAGACAGCCGTCAGGGGCCCTCTTGCCCCCCCCACCTCATCTTGTGACACCAGAGCCCGAGGACAAAGTGCACCGTCTCCAGTTGCTTCTCTGAATTCTTACTTGTTTGCAAATTGTTAACCTCAGACTCTTTTGAGCATGAAAGGTTGGCTACTTCTCCTAACCAATGAAGTTGCCCTTCAGTTAAAGCTGAGATTGTAAATTGAAAATGGCCTGTTTAATGGTTCTTCAGTTTTAAGTTCATTTGGACAATCCACAAATATCTACTGTCTGCTGTACGCCCAGCCCTGTGCTCGGTACTGGGTCCACAAGAGTAAAAACAAAGATGTGTTTAGTGGGAAAGTAGACCTTTTTAAAATTAATTAATTAATTAATTAGTTTATTTTTGGCTGTGTTGGGTCTTCGTTGCTGCGCGCGGGCTTTCTCTAGTTGCAGAGAGCAGGGGCTACTCCTCGTTGCGGTGCGCAGGCTTCTCATTGCGGTGGCTTCTCTTTGTTGCGGAGCACGAGAGGGCTCTAGGCGTGTGGGCTTCAGTAGTTGTGGCATGTGGGCTCAGTAGCTGTGGCTCATGGGCTCTAGAACGCAGGCTCAGTAGTTGTGGCGCATGGGTTTAGCTGCTCTGTGGCATGTGGGATCTTCCCGGACCAGGGATCGAACCTGTGTCCCCTGCATTGGCAGGTGGATTCTTAACCACTGCGCCACCAGGGAAGTCCGGGAAAGTAGACATTTAACCAGCAAACATAATTGGTCAAATAATTGATGAGTTCATATTTTGAGGTTAGACCACGTAATTGAATTTCAAAACAATAGCTTTCACGTACAGAGCAGATATTGATGGGGACTTTTTAAAAGGCATAGTCTTACATTATTGAACATTAGTTCCTGGGGTAGAATTCATTCCAGTGCTGGAAAGCCACAAAACGGGCTGTTCTGGCATGTATCCTGTGATGTTGGGATACTTTGTGTCCGTTTTAGGCATATTTCTATAACTAAGTTTAAAAATCACTCCAGTCATTTTTTCTGCTCTTGAACATGGGCCTGTTTTTCATTTTTGAAAATACTGAAGTGTTTTGTAACCTACTGCTTCTGCTTAGAAGTATAGGAGGGACATCTCCCACGTGCAAGCTCCCCCTCCACAGGGTCCTTTCCCGGGCCCCGGGACTGACTCTTGGCTCTCTCTCCTAGGCCAACGAGGTGACAGACAGTGCATACATGGGCTCCGAGAGCACCTACAGTGAGTGTGAGACCTTCACGGATGAGGACACAGGCACCCTGGTGCCCCCTGAATGCCTGGACGCCACGGAGGAGCCCGGCCACGGCGCCCTGCTGCTGCTCCCGGGCAGGTCTGTTCCTAGCTACATGGCCCGGGGCTGATGGCAGATGGGGTCATGGTGGGGTTCATGTTGGGTGATCCAGAGGGGAGTGTGAGCCTGCAGAGGGCTGCGGTCCTGGGAAGAGCCTGCGCCCAGCTGACCGTGCAGCCTCCGTCAGGAGGTGCTCCTCTGTACAGATAGGAATCCTAGGAGAAAACGTTCACTTAGTCTTTTGGATTTTGTCATCACAATTCTTATGACCCAGGGCGAGACACACTTCAAACGTCTTCATCTTTATGGCACCCTGACTCCACGCTTTTGAGGACAGTGAGGGGGAAGGGCCGGCTCAGAGAGGCCAGGTGCCAGGTGGCCCATGTGGGCCCAGGTGACGGCTGGCAGTTCTGCCCTGGACTCCCCAGGAGGCCTTGAAACTGGAATTTTGCTTATTTTATTTCGTTTCATTTCTTGTTTGGCCCCTGCAGAGCTTCTGTTTTTCCTCCCTAGTTGAAGACGGTGTGCCTGTCCCAGGCACCAGCCCTCCCGCCACCCGCCCCCTCACTGGCTCCTTCCCTGGTACCCTGGCTCATGGTTTGTTCCTCACTCAAGGGCCATCACACAGTGTGTATCCTTTCTCCAGCTGGCTTCTCCCACTTGGTATCGTGGCTGTGAGGTTTATCCGTGTATGTGTGCACCGTTGTGAGTGGTTTATTCTGGTTATTATTGAGTGTTCCACTGTGTGAATGCCCGCAGCTTCCTAATTTCCTGTCAGTGGGCATTGGGGCATTGGGTTTGCTCACAGTTTTGGTTTCATGAGTAAAGCTGCTGCATGTAAGCATCGTGTCTTTTGGTGGCCGGGATTGTTCCTCGGTGGCGTAGGGCGCACTTGGGGCACAGGCTCCTCTGTAAGGGTTACTGCAGGTCAGACACTTACAGGTGGGGTTTGGTAGCTCCCTGCCTGCCAGCCGCCTGCGGGTTCCAGCTGCTCTCCATTCTCGCAACGCCTGGCATCCTCCGCTGCTTCACGCCTCTTGTCTGAGCACGCGCAGAGCAGGTGGTCCTCACTTGGGTTTCCCAGGTGCCTGACGGGGGCAGTGCCTTTCTTGCACTGGCTGCCCATGTGGAGACCCTCTCCTGTGCGGTGCCTGTTCCAGGCTTTCGCCCCTTTGTTGATTGCAGGACTCTGCAAGCTTTTCCGTAGAGGCCAGATAGTAAACAGGCTCGTGGCCCGATGGTCCCAGCACTGCTTCTCAGCTCTGCGTCGGCTGCCTCTGCGGATACAGGCGGTGGGTGGATCTGGCCTCCCCGGGTCCCGTGGGCCGTCTTTTCCTCCGTCTTCAATTGTGGGAGCTCTTCCTCTGTCTCAGGGGACTCCTTTGTCCTGGGTGTGTTGCAGGCATCTTTTTCCCCCTCTGCAGGTCATCTTCTCACTTCCCTGGGGTGTCTGAGAACAGACGTTTTTAATTCTACTGTAGTCCAGTGTATCTGTTTGTCTTTTGTGGTTAGCACGTCTGTGTTCTGCTTCAGAGATCTCTGCTTACTCCACATCATGTGACGTTTACTTCTGCTTTTCTGTAAAGCTTTGTTGTTTTGCCTTTGTTTTCAGCTCTTTCATCTCCCTGTAAGGGAGTTTTTGTGCATGGTGCGAGGCAGGGGTCATTTTTCCTGTATAGATGACCATTGGCTCAGGCTCGGTTTTGAAGCTCCCTCCTTCCTCACTGCCCCACAAGGTGGCCGAGTGCATGGGCTGTGCTGGACGCCCTGCTTGGCCCTGTGTGCCCTGTGCAGGTCAGCACTGCTTAGTCCTTCTGCTCCAGGTTTGTTGCCCGCCGGTCCTGCCGTTCAGCCATGTGCACCCTCCAGCCTCGCTCTATAAGGCTGCGTTGGCACCTTTGGCCTTCACATTTCCATGTGGATTTTATATAGATTCAGCTTGTTAGTCTCTGGAAAAAAGTACCTGCTGGGATTTGGGTTGGGATTTTGCTGGATCTGTAGATTATTTGGGCAGAACCAACATCTTGTCCCTATGGGTCTCCCAGTCTTTGAACATAGTTTATTGCTCCATTTATTGGGGTCTTTCCTTGATTGCTGTGACTGTCTGGTGGGGAAGGGGGCGTTGTGCGTGCACGTTCGGCCTTTGGGCTCTGTTGGGACTGGAGGAACACCTTCCAGGGCCACCAGGGGCCAAGCCCAGCGTGTGGAGATGGGAGCCCAGAGTGGCTTGCAGTGACCAAGGAGGGAGGTGTGAGGGTAGAATGCGTGGGGCTGGGGATGCCACGTTCGCTGTAGCTTCCTGATCAGTACTTTTTTTTTTTTTAAAGAATTTACTTATTTATTTATTGGCTGCATTGGGTCTTCGTTGCTGCGTGCGGGCTTTCTCTAGTTGCGGTGAGCGTGGGCTACTCTTCGTTGCAGTGTGCGGGCTTCTCATTGTGGTGGCTTCTCTTGTCGCAGAGCACGGGCTCTAGGCACACGGGCTTCAGTAGCTGTGGCTCAAAGGCTCTAGAGCGCAGGCTCAGTAGTTGTGGCGCTTGGGCTTAGTTGCTCCGCGGCATGTGGAATCTTCCCGGACCAGGGCTCGAACCCATGTCCCCTGTATTGGCAGGCAGATTCTTAACCACTGCGCCACCAGGGAAGCCCCTGATCAGTATTTTTTAAGGTAATAAGGTAAGTTCTTTTAAATTTCTTTAAATATTTATTTATTTATTTGGTTGCACTGGATCTTAGTTGTGGCTTGTGGGCTCCTTAGTTGTGGCTCACGGGGTCCTTAGTTGTGGCATGTGGACTCTTAGTTGCGACATGCATGTGGGATCTAGCTCCCTGACCAGGGATTGAACCTGGGCCCCCTGTATTGGGAGCGTGGAATCTTAACCATTGCACAACCAGGGGAGTCCCTAAGTTTTTTAAATTCAATTTGGGTCAAGTAATCAAAGTTGAAGTGTCAAATATGGGAAACCATTATGAGGTCTTAGTTTTTCTCTGGAAGTTTCTAGGCTCTGGGCTGTTTTGCTGCTTAAGCAGCGACTTGCCCTCAGGATTCGTTGAAGTCACGTTGGTGTCAAATGAGAAAATCTTGAATTGCCGCAAGGTTGCCGATTATAATCTAAAGTCACCCGTTTTCTGTCGATGCGGTGCGTGACGGCTGCGTGGTCTGCCCCGGGTCCCCAGCACCAAGCGCGCATCCCCTCTGACACGAGGACAGGCGCTGGGCTCCTCGCCGCCCACGGGCGTCCACGTCCAGCCCGTGAAGGCTGCGCATGATCCTTCTCACTTTGGGGGCAGCTTCCTCTCCTGGGGTCTGGGCACGTGGATCCACGAAGCAGCCCATCTACAGAAACAGAAAGCAGCGTAGTGTGAAATGGTGTCTGTCGGAAGGAATCATTTCTTCCTGTCTCTGTGTGAGAAGGTGAGGGCTGGTAGCAGGCGGGCGGCAGTCAGACTCAGACACGCTCTTCAGAGAGCAGTCGGACGTCCCGAGACCATTGGGGTCAGGTGCCTCGGGGAGCTTGTGCTGCGTGTCGTGCGACTGTGGGTCTGGGCAGCGGATGGAGACTGACCCCTCCTGACTACCAGGCCTGCCCCTCTGAGGGGCAGCTCCTGCACCTGCTTACAGGATCTCAGGGGTTGGGGGGGTCCGTGGTGAGGTGGTGGCCTAGCCCTGGGGCGGGGAGCACCTGCCATGTGCCCGGGGTGCAGCAAACACCAGATTCGAAGGCTTATTATGACACAAGGACATAGATAATATAAAGATCTTGTTTTGGAAGTGATGATTTTGGGTATGTTGGGCCAAGTGAAATACATTGTTAAAGTCAGTTTCACCTGCGCATTTACCTTCCCTAGTGCGGCTGTTAGAACACGAACTCACACGTGTGGTCACCGCACGTTTCTGCTGGAGGCTCAGGTTACGCCCGCGGCTCTGGGGTGCCCGCAGCCCCTGTCAGCAGCTGACACTCGTTTGCCTCTGCAGGTCCCACCTGCACAGCCAGTCGGTCGTCACGGTGATAGGAGGCGAGGAACATTTCGAGGACTATGGTGAGGGCAGTGAGGCGGAGCTGTCCCCAGAGACCCTCTGCAACGGGGAGCACGGCTGCAGAGACCCCGTCTTCCTCACCCCCAGGTAACAGCCCTGCACCAGGGCCTTGTTTCTTCACGTTCTGTTAAGGGGGAGGGTCCCCTTTTGGTTCACAGAGAACTTGTTTTATTCACTGTAATATAATTGAACAATGCCACAGTCAAAATTTGAAGATTTCTATCGGGATAACAGTTGGCTGTGGTTCCTCTCATCGGTTATGGTCCCAGTCATTCCCCGTTTATGGGGCCTCAGCCAAGTCCCAGGGCACAGAGCTGGGGTTGGGAAACTCGGCTTTACGGGTTTCACAGTGCTGTTTGTGGATCACATTGTGGTTTGCATTGAGCTTGAGGGAGGCTGTGTGTGTGTGTGAGAGTGTGTGTGTGTGTGTGTGAGAGACAGTGTGAGTGTGAGAGAGTGTGTGAGTGTGTGTGTGTGAGTGTTGACACCCTGCTCAGCAATCAGCCTTGCTGTGCAGGTGGACCTTGTCCTGCACTTCCCTTTGTGTTTTTTACTCACTGAAGGCCTGTGGAAGCCCTGCATCATTTTTCCAAAGCCATCGCTTGCACTGTGTCTCTGTGTCTCATTATGGTAATTCTAACAATATTTCAGACTCTCATTATAATTGTTTGTTGTGGGAACCTGTGATCAGCAATCCTTGATGTGACTGTTGCAAAAGGATTACAGGGCTTCTCTGGTGGCACAGTGGTTAAGAATCCGCCTGCCAGTACAGGGGACACAGGTTCAAGCCCTGGTCCGGGAAGATCCCACATGCCGCAGAACAACTAAGCCTGTGCGCCAGAACTACTGAGCCTGCGCTCTAGAGCCCATGAGCCATAACTACTGAAGCCTGCGTGCCTAGAGCCCGTGCTCTGCAACAAGAGAAGCCACCACAACTAGAGAAAGCCCACACACAGCAACAAAGACCCAATGCAGCAAAAATAAATAAATAAATAAATAAATTAAAAAAACGAAATAGAAAGAGCTCCTCTCCCCAACAGGGAGCAGCCTTCTACTTAGAAAAAAAAAAAAACGATTACAGCTCCCTGAAGGCCTAGATGCTGGTAAGCATTTTTTAGGAATAAAGTATTTTTTAGTTAAGGTATGCATGCACATGGGTTTTTTCTTTTCTTTTTCAATTTTTAATATTTTAATTTTTTGGCTGTGCCGTGTGGCTTGCGGGATCTTAGTTCCCCGATCAGAGGGCGAACTCGTGTCCCCTGCAGTGGAAGCGCAGAGTCCTAACCACCAGGGAATGCCCTACGTTGTTTTTTTAGATGTGATACTTTTACACACTTATTGGACTACGGTACAGTGTAAACGTCACTTTTACATGCACTGGAAACCAAAAACTTCACATGACTCACTTTATTGCAACACTCACTTTATTGCGATGGGCTGCAGGTGAACCCGCAGTATCTCTGAGGTCTGCTTGCATGGTGTTATCATCTGTGGTGTCCTTGGACCTTATTCCTCTTGCTGAAAGTTTGTGCCCTTCGACTGGCCTCTGAGGGAGGTTTAACATCACAAATGGCTCTTCGGATTCATTTTCTTATAATCACCTGACATCCCCAAACTCTCTGGAAAATTCCGGCTTTGAATAAACTCAACTGTGGCATGTAAAGGGCAGGACCTTCGCTCACGGAGCTGGCTCCTGCCCGGCTCTCCTGCCTCTTCCGGCTGCAGGAGGTCCTGGGAGAAAGCGCCCACCCTCGTATCCGGGTCAGGGGATGTGCCGGCCCCTCGGGGAGACCCTGGCCTGGTTGGACAGCCTGCACATGTCAGTCACCTCTCCCTTCTGCCCCCAGTTCTGGAAACTCTCCAGCTGTGCCAACAGCAGACGCCGAGGGCCTGGGCGGGGGCCAAGCCAGGAGGGCTGCCTGACGTGCTCCAAGTGGTGCTGCCCCGAGGGCTGGGCTGTGGCCCCGTGGGGCGTGTGTCTCCCATTTTGGTGATCTCTCCATTTGTTCTGTGTGTCCGTCCCTCATCCCATGTCCGCAGGGTTTCTTCTGCGCTACGATTGATGTCTCACTTTAACTTTTCTGTAGCCTGGGGTCCTAATACCCACAAGACGTGGCTGCCGTTATCACTGCCCTGAAAGCCCACTGAGATTAGGTCGTGGCGCGGCTAACGGAATTATGAGTTTTTAATGAAAGTCATCCACCCATAGTTCTTGGTTCTGGTGGTTCTTAGACAGTTACTGACGGGGTTACAGAACAGAAAGTAAGCCGCCCCCCGGCCGTGTGCGTTGCTCTCACGCTGACCTGTTTCTGACAAAGGAGGATGCAGTGTGTCCAGTCATTTACTTCTTGGCAAAGCAGGGTTCTTCTTTTACAACGAGCCGCGGGGCTGCGCCTGTGTCCTCTGAGCGCCTGACCAGGAAGGTGCCCCCAGCCGCTGCGCCGGGTGTTGCGGGTCCCGGAGGTGGTGCCGAGGGTGACAGAGGCCTCCGCGGCATCCGCCTGACAGCTCACCCCGTCCAGCCACCCGATCCTTGCTCTCTCCTGAAGCCACACCTCTCGTCCCTCCAGCGCTGACCCGCTTGCCGCCAAGCTGCACAGCATCCTCACGGATGAGGCTTTTGAGTTTTACTGTAGCCAGTGCCACAAACAAATCAACCGCCTTGAGGATCTTTCTGCTCGCCTGAACGATCTTGAAAAGAATAGGTAACCTGTGCGGTGCCTGGCCTGCTCTCTGACCCGGGGGAGGCAGACTCTGCCTGCCCGCAGCTGCCCCCACTGCCCTGGCCCAGGTGCACTCCCTGTGCCCGGCCCACTCCGGGGGCTTCCTCCAGAGGCCAGGCAGGCGTGCGGACAGCGGACTCTTCTCCGGCCCCTGCCCTGCATGTGCTGTTCCTGGTCTGGTGCCCTGTGTGCATGCCACGGTCCAGTCCCCTGCCTCTGCCCTGCCTGAGGACAGCCAGCGTGTGGGAGAAAGTCTGCTTTTAGAAAGATGTGCTTTCTCCGTTTTACTAAAAGATGTTTGAAGTTGAGAGTCACAAGAAGCAGCACTGGGAAATATTAAGTGAGAGTAGGTCTTCGGTGCAGACTTGTGAGCAGCTTTCAGGGGCGTCAGTTTGAATCGGGGTGAGCCCTGCCCTGAGCTGGTCTCCGGGAGGCTGTGCAGCCTCTGTCAGCGGCAGGGTCACTGGCTGCTCTGTCCCCGGAACAGGCCGCTGGGCCCAGCATGCCTGCTGCTCTTTGCCTCTCCCTCTCCTCATCTCCTGGTTCCCTCTCCGCCCCCTGTACCCACCCCCAGTCAGAGTTCTAGGAGGAGACACCTGGCTCCTCACAGCCACACAGGCTCCAGCTGCAGGAAACATTTTGGGTGGTTTGCACATGCTGACGTGTCCGTTAGGCTGATTGCTGATTAGTGTGTTGTGTGGAGGAGAGATGGGCCCTCGTGTGGCGCACCCCACAGCCCCAGCCCAGCGGAGGGAGTGAGGGACTGCCAGGCGCTCTCGTGCGGGCAGCAAGGAAGGGGTGGGACGTGCCGACCAGTGCCATGGGCTCCCATGCAACTTCCTGGAGGAAGGGGCCTTGGACTGGTGGGAGTTGCATGGAAGGTGAACCATCCTAATGGTTTTGGCATGTACACTTCCTCCCAGGCCTGCCGTCTGCCCTTGGGGCTTGGCCTCGGCCGCTCAGTCTGCCTGGTGGGCCCTGCGACCGACAGCCGGTCGTGCCCTGGTGCTGGTTCAGCCCTTCCTCCTGCACTTGTGTAGCTCAGAGCTCGGGCCGGGGTCCAGCCAGCACCTGGTCAGGTGAGGGATAGGGCCGATTGGCAGCTTCAGAGGGGAGCTGGGGGTGCCAGCAGCGCTGAGGAGAACTGGAGGTGCTCTTTGAGGGGCTTCCAGGGAGACCGGGGATTCCAGAGACCCGCCAGCCTCCCTTTACCCCTCGTGTTCAGCCCAGTGATCAGCGCTCCAGGATGGCCGCTCAGCCTGGTGGGGATGGTCATTTGTCCTTCCCGAGCGGGGACCTGCCGTCTCCGTATCTCAGCTCTCACCCTCCGAACGTTCTTGATGTGGAAATGATCTTTTCCCACATTGAGGACCTGCCCCAGGGCGGCCACAGTCGCCTCTTCCAGGCTTTGTGGGGCAGAGAACAGACCGGGATGTGGCCGAGTCCAGCCAGCAAGTCCAGGGGGTCTCACGTCCAGTTTCAGCCACCTGTTCCCTAAGACAGGCACTAACAAGGGGACTAATATGCCATCAGAATCCTCGTTATAATGAGTCAAGAACTTTCCCCTACACACTCACTTAAGGAGATGTGAATCTTACCCATTGGTTTCCATGGAATTGCCTCAAAATAAACATATTTGGTCATGCTTTGTGGTTGGTGAAAGGTGATTTAGTCCAAACCATATTCAGACAACAGCTTTGACGTCTGATATAATTTCTACCCATTGAATCTCAGAACATACATATTTTCCACATACCTGGGAGCCTCTGTAAAACGGTTCATTTTGTAGAAACTGAGAAGTCTGCTTTACCCAGAGGTGCAAGTGATGCCAGCCCCTGAAGGGGGACAGTACACTGGACAGTGGTCTGTCCTTTCCTGTTGCTTCAGGATGAAATTAGACTTGTGTTAAAATGTACAGCATCAGTCAGGGCCCAGTCAGAAGAGGGGACCACACAGTAACTTGAATAGGAAAGTTTAATAAAGAGAGTGACCATTGTAACGGGGGATTGGAGTAACGTGGCACTGGCTGGGAGGAGAGCTCAGGAGGAGACGGGGCAGCAGCTGTGAGGGTGGAGCAGCGGCTCACGCCCACAGGCTGCAGAGGGCATAGCCGCACCTTCTAGAACTTGCTGAAGTCCGCCCTCTGGCTGCCAGGAAAGCTGTTCGCTGAGAGGGGTCTCACCAGAGGGACTCCCACCACGGAACTGCCTGGGAGGTGTCAGGGGCAGCCGCCCAGGTGGGATTCGAGAGTGTGGGGATCAGGGCCCAAGTTCAAACCCTGGTGCTGCCCAGGCAGCAGGGGCACCTGGAAGCAGGCCCTTTCCTGGGTCCCTGTCCAGCACCCTCTGCCGACGCAGCATCGCAGGGGCCAGGAGCTGGTAGGCAGGATGAGCCCGGAGCGGAGAGGCAGTGCATTGGTAATGGGTACGGTTGCTGGTGACGGGAACAGCGTGTCTCCCCCGACAGGGTTTCCTGCCCCAGCTTGAGGGGGTCACAGTAACTGATGGGGCGTGTCTGTCTGGCCGTGATGCTGTTCTTGTCCTCATAGGTTGAAGCTAATAGTTTAGCAGTTAAATTGGGAAGCACAACGAGGGGTATGGTAAGCTTGGCCCTTTTGCCACTGCAGGTGATCACGTCAGGCAGGCGACATGGGGCTGACTTTCCTGTCCTGAAACGGCGGCAGGAAAGCTTTGCGAGTCTCTGCGCAGCTGGGCTGGTAGAGGGTGATATGTCAGTGCCAGAGTTAAAACCGACGACAGAGCTTTCCCGTACACATGGGCCCCTGTCACGCCTTGTGTGGAGCCTCTGACGGCTGAGCCTTTGGAGGGCAGTGTGGCTCCAAAATCACTTGGGACGTGCCGATGGCTCGAACCCAGCGTGGCCACCTGTGGGTCCAGGCGCTGGGGCCAGTCCCTGAACCGAGGTCCGGTTGTGACACCATCTGAAACTTCCTTGAGGGCTGGGACCAGGTGACAGGCCCCTGAGATTGTCCCCGTGCCCCTGAATGTTTTGCTGAGCGAGCCTTTCCGTGCATGGAGCTGGCCTCGGGAGCGGGTGCTGCATGCCTGCGGACGCGCCCCCGCCCCATATCTCTTTCGCCTGAGTTTCCTGCTTCCTCTCCATCCTCCCTGTCTGTTCTCTGACACCGTTTTCCTGTTTGTTTTGATTTCTGCAGTCCATCGAAGCGGCTCTCCAGCAAGAAGGTGGCAAGGTAGGAACCCTGGGTGCCCACTGAGGTGCTCTTCTGAAATGTGTCACTGGTCACAGTGCTTTAAAAACTTGTTTAGAAAATACTATTTTCAAGGTATTTTTAAAAAAACTTCTGAAAGTTACTTCTCATGGTTTGGGATTGAAAATAGTTTGAGGGGACGGGTAGTAAAAAGAATTTCCAAAGCAGTAGATTTGGACCTGGGTTTGTGGCTGGGGGTCCGTGGTGAAAACTTTTGTCCTTCCTCCTGTTCAGTTGAGTCTTCCCCATGCGAGGGCTGTAGGCTAACCTGGTGGGGAGGGTCAGCGGGGGCCCTGCTGCCACAGCCCGGGTCTGGGTCCACCTCCTTCAAGGGCTGTGTCTTTTCCACCCCTGCTGGCTCCCCAAGGTGAGGAGGAGGTGGAGGAGCTTCTAAAGAACAAGCGTTGGTGACCATTTCTTCATTTTTCAGTTTTGGGAGCTGCCCACTGGCTTCCTGCAGTGAGAGGTAACAGCACATGCGTTCACCCCTCCTGCCAGGCCTGCTCTCGGCTTGTAAGACGCCAGCATTCTTCACAGGAAGCCATGTGATGTGTTACTGGGTTTCCTTTCTAAGATGAGTTGTTGCTTCTCCTGGAGGCAGTGATTGCCTTTATGTTTTTATTTGTGTCGTCTTCTGCCTCCACTGCCTGGCCCTGCCGCTGCGTGGATGGTTCCCCCAGAGCCCTAACCCTCTCCGCCCGTGCTGTGTGGGCTGCACGGCTGCGGCCCCGTGTGTCTCCCTGACGTCGGGTCCTGGTGTCTGTTTCAGGTGTTGGATCATCTCGCCCCCTGAGCCCCTTCTTCCTTTTTTTAATCTCCATTTTCTATCCAGCACGTCTTCTGGTAGCTTCTTGAGAAAAGACGTGCCCAAGAAATAAATTTTTGAGCCCTTGTTGGACATTTTACTCCTGTGGTTTGGCTTGGGGTAGAATTCTAGATCAGAAGTGGTTTCCGTTTAGCCATTTTGAAGGCGTTGCTCATTATCCTCTAGTCCTGATGCTGCTGCAGGACAGTCTAGTGCTTGCTAGTTTTTCTTTGTGACTGCTTTTCCCTTCTGGAAGCTTTTAAAAGATGTTCTCCCTGTCCCTGAAGCTCAGACATTTCAGGACGAATCTTGTGCGTCCTTTCCGCTGTTAATTACGCTGGGTGGAGTGAGAGGCGTTGTTCCAGTCTGGAAATGCCTGCGCTGAGCTCTGCGGGCCTCTCTGGAGCGCGATCCCCAGAGCCCTCCACCCCACCTCCTGGTCCTGGAGCTCCTACCCCCGGAGCTCCGGCCTCCGGAGCCCCTGCCCCCAGAGCCCCTGCCCCCGGAGCCCCTGACAGCAGCCTCTCTGCTCTGGCTCCCCCACCCTTCTTTGAGTTCTGTCTCTCCTGCTAGAGGTCTCCCTCTGAGCGGGGTCCTGCCTGGCTGCCGACCTTCAGGTAGTTCACAGGCTGTGGTGCAGCCCGTTTGGAGGCCTGCAGTCCTGAGTCGGGCGCCTGGTGGGGGCCGCCCCTCCCCCATCTGAGCTCCTCCCTGCTGCCCCTCAGGTGCCAGCCGCCTGGGCTCTCCTCCAGCGTCCGGCGCCCTGGACATCTCATCTCTGGCGCTGTCTACTTTCCTGCTTCTGTCCCTGAGAACATAAAACACTTGTTTTTCTTTTCCTATCATGTTAAGGGCTGAAGGTCCAGGGGAAGCAGAGGTGAATCCAAAGGCCCACCCTCCTCACTTGCTCTCTCCATCACCTGGGTCTTGGGAGCCTCCTAGTAATTCCAGACCATGCTTTGATCATAGTTTCAGCATTACTTCCCTTCTCGCTCCACCTTTTACCCAAACAGCCTGCAGCTGGTGAGACTAAGGAAGCTGACCTGCCCTCCCAGCTCCCACACCAGGCACGTGAATGGACCTGGCGCCACCAGGGCCCAGCTCCTCGGCTTTTGGCCTCTGCGGCTGCTGCTCTGAGAATTCATCTTCCTTTGCAGATACCCTTTGGTATAAAAAAGGCCAGCCTGCAGGTGTTTGTTGTTTACAAACAGGCATCGTCTGCAGTCAGTGCACACACACTCACACACACGTGCACCTTGAATCTGCTGCTCTTCTGCCCTTAGAACTGCCACCAGCCTTCCAAGGAAACTCAAAATGCTTGCTGTCATTTCACTCTTGTGGTAGCGTTTCAGCCCAGGCCTCTGACCTAGCTGTGTGCTCGCCTGGGTGCAGATGGCTCTGGAATCGGTGTGCCTGGGGACCCCACAGGGCGACAGCAGGTCTGGGGTCGGGTGACATTTAGGGTGCAGTCCCGTCCACCGGCTAGGCTTGACCTGACTCCCTTTGGGGTGGATCAGGCATCCCCCGCCTTCCCCTGGTGGGTCTCCTGAGCCAGGATGGGCTTAAATAAACAATCTCCCCACCCACCATGGGAGGAACCTTGGCCTTACCCTAAGGTGGCTACATGCTGTGGCCACACACCCCAACCCCAGATTCAGCCCTTGGAAAATGCCTGAACCCCTGGTCTGAGATCAGGATCGGGTGTCAGCCCCCAGGCTTTGGCCCCTCCTCAGGGTGGTCTCTGGATCTGGGGTGGGCAGCTTCCTGCCCCAGGAGTGGCGTCAGGAGCTCATGTCTAGGTCAAGGTCATAGATGTTAAGAGGAGTGATTAGATGGCAACTTGATGGCCTGTCCTCCCCTGGCCCTTGGGATTCAGCACCCTCGGGGAATTGAGTGAAATCCACAGAAATGCGCTGATACGTACCCCCCAGGGCACAGTTGGGGGTTGTGGTCTACAGGGATAAAGATGCCCTTCCTTTTTGTTCCCCTGAGAATGTTTCTGGAAAAGAAATGTAAGGAATGCGCAAGCTCAGTCAGTGCTGAAAAGGAAATAGAACTTCATATGTTTGATAAAGAGACTGTACCTTTTTTTTTTTTTTTTTGGCCATGTGGCGCGGCATGCGGGATCTTAGTTCCTCAACCTGGGGACGAACCCGGGCCTGCTGCAATGGAAGCACAGAGGCCTAACCACTGGACCACCAGGGAAGTCCTGAGAGTGTACTTTTTAATAGTGTTTTATTGAACTGGCTCTGTGCTGTGTCCTTAGTTATGTGACAGCCTGCAGATCCCCGTTCTGTAGCATAGTGAGGGTGCCTAGCTTCCTCAGGGTCACACAGCGCTGAGGCGCCTCCCGCATGTGTCAGAGCCAAGGGCCTGTGCCCTTTTCACGCTCGGCCCCCTGAGGCCCCAAGTGTGTCTTGCCGTGGCTGCCCCAAGAGGTGCGCCTGGAAGTCAGAGATGGAGACAGCGTGGAAGTCACGGTGTGCCCACAGGTCGTGACCTTGAATTAATGTTTCAAGGCTCGGGGAAGATGAGATTATTTCGTATCACCAAGAGGAGTGACGTCCTGTTTTATTGCCCAAGTTCAAAGTATCTTGGCCCAGTAGCTGGTAGGAAAGGAGGCCGGGCCCCTTGGGCTCCACAGACTATGGCCTGTTCACCCAGCCCTCGGTAGTGGTGTCCTGTCCGGAGTCCCCTTCGGTGGAGACCTGCCCACCTGCTGCTGGGTTCTGCTTTCCAGACCAGCCTGGGGGTGTTCATGTGTACAGGCCTGGCCACAAAGTTGTCCCCCTTCTTTGCTCTCCTTGCTCTGCTGAAGGACCTTCTCTGGACAGGGCTGTCATTTATTCTCCCCAGGCACCTGCATCAGTCAGGGGCCCTGACCATGGAGGCCCTGCAAGACCCTCCCCCAGACCCTGTGGAGGGCATGGAAGAGGACATTGCTGACAAGGTAGGCCCTGGATGGATGGCAGGGCCAGAGGGCCACGTGTGGACAACTCAGCGGCCTCAGGCACAGGCCCCCGGTGGGTGTGTTGAGTGAGGTGCGCAGAGGGCACAGTGGGAGGTGGTGATGGCGCCGGCAGGGCTGCGCCGTCCACCAGCCCTGGTGATCTCTGGCGGGTTTCCTCGGGTTGGCAGCCGCGGGGTGAACAGGAGAGGTGTCACGTTGTCCATGGAGAGGTGCCGGCCGGGGAGGCGGGAGGGCCCGCAGCCTGCAGTGATCGTAGAGCCAGGACGGTGGAATCGGCCACCCCGGAGAGGTTGCCGGGGGCAGGGCAGCCTCCCCGTGGCCAAGGCCCTGGGGCTCCAGGACCAGCTCCAGGAAGTGCAGGGGCGGGGTGGCCACAGACCCCCCCTTCTCTCCCACCTCACCCTGCCCCCCACCTCCTGGACCTCTACAGCACCTCCAACATCTCAGCTCTGCAGAGCCCTCCCCAGCTCTCCGGTCTGGCCGTCATGCCTCCCACCGCCTGGTGAGCGTGTCTGGCTCCAAACCCCGGGCCTTTCTGTCACTCGAGTCCCCAGCATGAGCCGCCTCTGTGGGCTGTGTCTGGCGGAGCAGTGGCCCTGTCTGCGGCCCCTCAGCTCCTTTGCCTTTGAGGGTCGAGGGCACCACGTGCTCCCTGTCCTCACTGGTGCCCACGGGGCTGCGCTGCCTCGTTCACGGGGCGTCTCCAGCCTGGTGGGCATGGCCTCCAGGACAGTCTGTGTGGGGCACACACTGTCCCACCCCCTTGATTCTCAAGCCACCATCTTGCTCCCCAGGTTGTCTTCCTGGAGAAGCGAGTGTCGGAGCTGGAAAAGGACACGGCTGCCAACGGGGAGCAGCACAGCCGGCTGAGGCAGGAGAACCTCCAGCTGGTGCACAGGTGAGCGCAGGCCTCTTAGTGCCTGTGGGGTGTGATCCGCCCTGTGGTCGTTCTCCTCGCCTCAGGTTCTCTGAGCACCACCCTCCATTCAGCTGCTGGGGGCCGGCTCGCTGGATGGTGTGGGGTGAGCAAGGCTCCCGCTGAGGGCTCTCCCCAGAGGAAAGGGCGAGGGAGGGACCTCTCAGGAGAAGCCGGGGCCAACACCCTGCCTGCAGAGTGCCCGGCTG
The DNA here is from genome assembly GCF_949752795.1 of Hyperoodon ampullatus. Taxonomy (NCBI): domain Eukaryota; kingdom Metazoa; phylum Chordata; class Mammalia; order Artiodactyla; family Ziphiidae; genus Hyperoodon; species Hyperoodon ampullatus. Next base: position 22,058,216 of record NC_136927.1, read on the forward strand.
GGATTCCCATCTGGGGGTGTCTGGCGTGTACCCCGCTTCCAAGACCCGTCCTGACCAAAGGCGCGCCCCCCACCCCACGCAGGCTTGCTTCATCTCCGCATCTCCTGGACCAGGAAACCGAGGCAGCAAGGAGGGCTCTGGGGCGGGGCCAGTGCCTCCAGAGCTCCCTGTGCTCGGGTACTTGACCCACCCTTGAAGCATGGGGTCCTCGTGGGGCGTAGCAGTGCGACCGAGCCCCATGTGGGAGCCGCGAGCTCTGTGTTAGAAATAACAGCCGTGTGGAAGTGGGTGTAAGGAGGGAGCAGGTGCTTCCCCATCTCCTGTTCTGCAGACTTTTCACAGCACATGGTGTGGTTTTTGGTGTTGGGAAGCCAGTCACGCTGTGTACCTCACCCCAGTTTGCAGCACGTCTCCTGCAGAGGACAAGGGACTTGGCCTGTGTGCAGGCGGAGGCTTGGGGGTCACAGACCCCTTTCAAGAGGTCCAGAGGCTGGCAGCATGGCGTGTGGTCTGGGCGAAGCCTGGCCCTGCTGAACCCTCTGCAGGCCCGGGCTCCTCGCCCTCCGAGCACTTGTACCAGCGCTGGATACGGGCCCCGAGGCTCTGGGGGACACTGGCCTCCTGTTGTGGCTTCTCCTGGGCGAGATGGGCCTTCAAGACCTGTCCTCCTGCTCTTGGAGGCTGGGAACCGGGATGCGCTGTGTTGTCCTGGGCGCCTCGCCCGCTGCTATAACAGAGCAGCAGAAGCATGTTCTCCTGTGTGGTCGAGACCCTAGCTCGGGGGCCACCTGCTTTCCTGCCCGTGGCCCTGCTGCAGAGCCAGGGGTGGGGTCGGCCCTGCTCGTGCGAGGGCTGGGGCTCCAGCGCTGCGTCTGCAGGACGTTCCTTACTCCCTCCCTGTCCTTGTCCAGGGAGATCTGGATGGGCCACCAGACTCCTTTCTCTAGCTGACCGGAGGTTCATCTCATCCAACGGGCATTTATCAGTTATCCACGTTTGTGGTGGAAAGTCCACACTCTGTGCCCTGCCCGGCCACCCAGCCCCAGGGCCTGTCATATCCACTTCCTGGGGCCGTTTCTGCCAGTGTTTGCCTAAGTTCCCCCCAAGCACACACTCCTGCCACTGCTGCTTGGCGTTTCCCAGCCGCACTGACCCGCCACACTGCTCTCCTTTCCCTCCATCCTAGGAGTTCCACCTGCTTTCTCCACATCTGGTTTCTTATTCTCCAGATCCCGCGTTTCTTCTTTGCTTACTCGCTTTCTGAGCAGAGGCCCTGCTCGCAGCATAGGAGCCAGGCTTCCTAAGGCCTCACGTGTCTGAAAACGGGGTTGTGTCGTGTCCCCCCGCCACCCCCGCCATCGACAGTGTGGCAGAGTCTGGGATCCCGCTGGGAGCTGGGTCCCTGGGAGCCGGCTCCGCTGCCGTCTGACCCGTCTGTGACCAGGGCCCTGGCACCGCTGGGCTCACTGCTATGTGAGGTCCTGTTCTCTCCTGACGCTGTGAGGGTCTCTTGTTGTTTCCTGTGCTGAGGGCACATGGTTTCCAGCCTTTAAATCTGGAAAACGTGTCTCTCAGAGTTTCTCCCATTTTCTTGTCGGTCTAAACTTCTGTTAATCAGATATCAGACCTTACGGACCTTCCTTCTCATTTTCTTTACTTCTTTATTCTCTAATTTTCTCATTTTTCTTTTTTTCTGTGTAATCATCTGGTTTTCTCCTTCAGTTATTCTATTGAATTTAAAATTTTGTCGTGTCCTAGTTTTAATTGCTAAGAGTTACTTCTGTTACCCATTCCTTCTGCGACAGCTGCTCCTGTTTCGTGGACGTGGTGTCTCAGGCCTCTGAGGGTGATAGTCACAGGGCTTCTGTGGTGTTTCCCACATAATGTGTATCTCCTTCAGGTCATTTTTTCTGTTTGCTTTGGCCACTTTGTATTAAGAGGTTTCCTGTGATGTCTGGTGGTCTTTGGCTGTCTGTTCACTCTTGGGTGCGAAGCACCAAAAAGCAGATGAGAAGCCCTGTGGATGGGCAGCTTGGAGGCATGGCCTCCGGCCATCCACAGGCAGGGCCCAGAGCCCTTGTCTGTGGTTTGGTCCATTGCTGTCTCCTGCACGTGGGAGTGGTGGTCTGGGAAGAGGCCAGGGTCAGGGTCCCCATGTGTACCTTCCTTCTGTCCCCATGTTCTTGCTATACCTGCCTTCGAGTCTGCCACGGCTGACCTGGGTGGGGTGGGTCTGTACACCATGTCTCCAGCCTGGAGTATCAGTGCGAGGTGCCCTGGGGCCAGGCACCTGGTGGGCTTGTGCCCGGGAGTGTCTCCTGCCCACACCCAGCGAGCAGGAGGCAACTGTGGGTGCAGACCAGGATGGGGGTAAGTCCCCCTGGGAATGATGGGGACTGTCCTTGCCATCAGGACTGTGCCGTGGTCTGAAGGCCAGGCACCCTCTGTGAGGTGAAGGCTGTTTGGGGGATACATGTCCTGCTTCAGAACTGCCCTTGACTAGAGCTGTGGGCCATTGGGGGACATCTCAGTGCCTTCCCGTCCCCCCTCTGGGCAGGGCCGCTCTCTCCAGCTCCGGGCGCAGCATCTCAGGACAGTTTCTCCCCTCCCCCTCGGCCTTGCAGAGCCAATGCCCTGGAGGAGCAGCTCAAGGAGCAGGAGCTGAGAGCCTGCGAGATGGTCCTTGAGGAGACACGCAAGCAGAAGGAGCTCCTGTGCAAGATGGAGCGAGAGAAGAGCATCGAGATTGAGAACCTGCAGGCCAGGTGGGGGAGAGTGGGGACCGGGGACCCGCGGGCCAGGTCGGGGAGAGGGGGGACGGGGGACCCGCGGGCCAGGTGGGGGAGAGTGGGGACGGGGGACCCGCGGGCCAGGTCGGGGAGAGGGGGGATGGGGGACCTGCGGGCCAGGTAGGGGAGAGGGGGGACGGGGGACCCTCAGGTCAGGTAGGGGAGAGGGGGACGGGGGACCCGCGGGCCAGGTAGGGGAGAGGGGGGACGGGGGACCCTCAGGTCAGGTAGGGGAGAGGGGGGACGGGGGACCCTCAGGTCAGGTAGGGGAGAGGGGGGATGGGGGACCTGCGGGCCAGGTAGGGGAGAGGGGGGACGGGGGACCCTCAGGTCAGGTAGGGGAGAGGGGGACGGGGGACCCGCGGGCCAGGTAGGGGAGAGGGGGGACGGGGGACCCTCAGGTCAGGTAGGGGAGAGGGGGGACGGGGGACCCTCAGGTCAGGTAGGGGAGAGGGGGGACGGGGGACCCTCAGGTCAGGTAGGGGAGAGGGGGGACGGGGGACCCTCAGGTCAGGTAGGGGAGAGGGGGACGGGGGACCCTCAGGTCAGGTAGGGGAGAGGGGGGACGGGGGACCCTCAGGTCAGGTAGGGGAGAGGGGGACGGGGGACCCTCAGGTCAGGTAGGGGAGAGGGGGGACGGGGGACCCTCAGGTCAGGTAGGGGAGAGGGGGGACGGGGGACCCTCAGGTCAGGTAGGGGAGAGGGGGGACGGGGGACCCTCAGGTCAGGTAGGGGAGAGGGGGACGGGGGACCCTCAGGTCAGGTAGGGGAGAGGGCTGATGAGAAATGCAGCTGGGCTCTCACCACAACAGCTGGCCACCCCAGGAGGGCACGATACCTAGGAACAAATTTGATTTTACGAACAGTGGAAAAACCTTTGTGAAGAAAACTAAAAAACTCTACTGAAGGCCACAAAGTATTTGAAGGCAAAGACTGACACTACCTGGATGTCACTTTCTCTAATCTTTCTCCAGTGGATGCTGCACCATTCAAAATCGAAGTCAAAATCTTTTTTTAAGGCAACCTGAGAAAATTACCCCTATGCTCCCCTGGAGGCATAAGCCTTAGATGAGTCAGGAAAAGGGGAGCATACTCTGTGCAGATACCCCACAAAGGCACAGGAGTGGACCAGGAACTCAGGCCGGGGGCAACCACTCACGGTGACACGTGGATCTCAAACGTTGTTTGTCAAAGAAAACCAGCAGTGAACCTAGATGTCCACAAGTTAACAGTCACCTGGAGGTTCCTGCTCATCCTCCCTCTGCAGAGCTCGCTTCTGGGTGGGTAGTGACGGGGAGGCAGGTATTTCACAGTCTTTTTAACTGAACGGGCACCACTCTCAGCCTTTAATGTGCAGCCGTTTTACACTCGTGAACGACAACTCTAGGCTCTTTAGCACGTGTTTATCTCCAGCTCTTAAAGCTGGAAAATACATTTTGACGTATTTTCAACAATGGGAGGTGGCAGGAGGGGCTGCACACAGAGCCGTGCTGGGGTCTCCCTGGACGGGAGGCCTCCCCGGGGGCAGGCCCGCGGTGTCACCTCCCGGGAAAGCCTTCTTCCTGGGCCTCGGCACAGTGCCGTCCAGTGGCCTGCAGGCCACAGCCTCTCCGTGGGGCCCTGTCCACCGGGCTGTGGGTGCCTAGGGGTGGGCCGTCCTGCCTCCCGTGTCTGCCAGCACCAGAGCCTGCATGGCAGGGGGCATCCTGCTGGCCGAGTGGGACATCCTGCTGGCCGAGTGGGACAGCAGCTGCAGGGGCCCGAGGTGGACAGGGCCTCATGAGGCCCTCACAGAGCGAGATGGGACTCGGGGTCACCGCTGCCTGCTCTTTGCACCTCAGTTAGCAGCTCCATGTGCCTGGACCCTGGTGGCCTCCCTCAGCTCCCTGGGGATCTTGAGGGGGTGAGGACAGCGGGGCCATGGAAGGAACTGGGGCTTCTTGGAGGTCTGGGTCTGTGGCTGGGACAGAGGAAAACCGGCAGAGCCTGGAGTGCCAGGAAGCAAGGAGGTGCTTGAACAGAAGCACACACAGATGACAGTGTGTCATGGCTCCCAGTGGGCATAGCTGGGGCACAGTAGGAACTGCCATCCAGAGTGTAACCCAACGTGGACTCCTGCAGAGGAGACCAAATAACACACAGATATGCCCACTCGGGGGTTCCGGGAGCGTGGACTGGACCCCATGACTGGCCTCCAGACGACAGAGAAGGGATGGGAAAAGGAGAACTAGACAGAGGAGACACCTGGCAGACACACCCCAACCAGGCGATCCAGGTCAACATCACCCGTGATGCAAAGGGCACCTCTCCTCTGTGGGATTCTTCCCAAACCCACAACCTGTCCAGTCACGAGAAGACACCAGACAAACCCAGTCTGAGGGACATTTTACCAAATACATGACCAGACCTGCTCAGAACTGTCAAGGTCATGAAGAGCCAGGGAAGTCCAGAGATTGCTGCAGACCAGAGGGGACAGAGGAGCCATGACGGCTAATGTGGTGCAGGGACACCAGACGGGAAGGAGCGCTGGTGGGAAAGCTGTGTTGAGTCCATGGGTTGGTCATTTGCGTTTCCATTGTGGGTGTGATGAACGCCACGATGGTGAGCAGATGCCTGGAGAAGCCAAAAGGGGCTCAGGGTCCGTGGAACTCGCTCTGTGTCTGCAGCTTCTCTGTAAACCAGAGGTGTGTGGAGACACCATCCTGGCTCATGAGCAGCTTTGGCCCAGGGCCCTTGTGTGGGTGCGTGTGGTGGTCAGGGGACAGCTCTGCGGGTCCCAGCCTTGTTCTTGTGCCCCAGGCTGCAGCAGCTGGACGAGGAGAAGAGTGAGCTGAGGTCCTGCATGCCCTGCCTGAAGGCCAGCATCGAGCGCCTGGAGGAGGTAAGCTGCCGGCTGGGCTCTCCCCGCCCTCCACCCCGGGTGCCTGTGGACCATCGGGACCTGAGACAGGTTCTCCAAAGCAGGGCAGCCGCACTGTTGGCCGATGGGCCTGCGGGGGTGTGGCTGGCCAAGGGGTGCGCCGGCTGGCCAAGGGGTGCGCCTGCAGGCCAGGGAGCTGTGCTGCTCAAGAGCAGGCTGGTGACACTGGGCCCTGCGGCCCCGGGGGTGAGGGAGCCAGGACACGCAGGGCCTGGCCGTCCCTTTGCTGGAAGATGCGCAACCCTGCCCGGCTTCCCGGCATCCTTGGGCCTGGAGAGTCATGCATAGATTAACCCCTGGTTTGAATCTAGGATGAGGTCCTTGAGGGGCTGACTTCAGCTTGACCCCTTGTGCCCTGTGGTCCCCTCCCCACCCAGGGACCCTTGGGCAACTCTGCACCCTGAGGACATCTGAGAGCACTTGGGCTCTGGCCTCCTCCCAGAAACAGTCCCGGGCGCCTCGCAGGCCCACCTGCCACGTGTCAGGCGCAGACAGCTGAGGAGAGCTGCATGGATAGATGGCAGACGGGCATGTCTCCGGCAACTGTTTCGTTCTTGCAGGAGAAGCAGAAGCTGCTGGATGAGATTGAGGAGCTGTCGCTGCGGCTCAGTGAGGAACAGGAGAACAGGAGGAAGCTGGGGGACAGGCTGAGCCATGAGAGGCACCAGTTCCAGAGGGACAAGGAGGCGACCCAGGAGGTGAGCACAGAGCCCCGGGGTCCCCCCATTGGCATTCGGACCGCCCCAGAGGTCCTGAAACCAAACTGAGCCAACCCTCACTGCTGCAGCTGATTGAGGACCTGCGCAAGCAGCTGGAGCATCTGCAGCTCTTCAAGCTGGAGGCCGAGCAGAGGAGGGGCCGCAGCAGCAGCGCAGGCCTGCAGGAGTACAACAGCCGCACACGGGAAAGTGAGCTGGAGCAGGAGGTCCGGAGGCTGAAGCAGGTGCGGGCTGGACTCACGCTTCCGGGGGCCGACATGGGGGCGTGTGGGAGCCGGTGCCCGAGCTGGTGGTCCTGCCTCGGCCCAGGAGTGACGACGCCCTGTGTCCCCCAGGACAACCGCAGCCTGAAGGAGCAGAATGACGAGCTCAACGGGCAGATCATCAACCTGAGCATCCAGGGCGCCAAGAACCTCTTCTCCACGGCCTTCTCCGAGTCTCTGGCCGCAGAGATCAGCTCCGTCTCCCGAGACGAGGTAACGCCCCGCCCCATCCCCTGCGGGCGTCCGCAGTCTGGGCACCTGGCACCGACCCCTGACTCCTCCCACAGCTCATGGACGCCATCCAGAAGCAGGAGGAGATCAACTTCCGCCTGCAGGACTACATCGACAGGATCATCGTGGCCATCATGGAGACCAACCCGTCCATCCTGGAGGTCAAGTAGTGCCACTCGGCGGGGCTCCAGCACAGCACGCACGCGGCCGAGACCGAGGTCCCTCACCCACCGTGGAGCACACAGCTGGGCAGGGCAGGGCGGGGGAGGAGGGATGCTGGGACCGGAACCCGCGGTGGCTCTGGCCTCTCGCTATGCCCTCCTTTCTGCAGAGAATGAGGGACAGTCTCTCAGGCTGGGGTGAACCCCTCTGTGACCTCTCCCACGCTTCCTGCATTGTCAGGGAAGAAAGGAACGAAATGGGTCCCTGCCGGGGGTGCTGCTCCCTGTGCCCGCCAGGCACCCTGACCTGGTGCCGTCCAAGTCTCAGCTGCTCCTGGATGGCATAGAAGCCCCAGGACCCTGGCACCAGACATGGTGGGGCAGGGGGAGGACAAGCAGGAGAGGCGTGTGTCAGGGTCTGGCCAGGAGCTGCAGGCACCCCCCCAGCTTTCCTGGAGCTGCTCAGGCTGGCACCCAACCAGAAGGGCCCCCTTGGTCCAGCTTCAGGCCCAGGGGCCTCTAGGCCATGGGCCTGTGCTCACGGCCAGCCCCTCGCTGCAGTAACCCTGGGCGCTAACCCTCCTGTGACTTGAGAGTCATGGCGTGGAATGTGCTGTCTGCATCGGGTGGGTGTTGCTGTTCCCCTCTGACCCTGGGGGTTCAGGCAGGGGTGTGTCCTCTCCTCCCTGTGCGGATCTCCGCTGGCCTGAGGAAACCAAACGTCTGGAACCAGTTTCCTCTGGGAGTTTGAGGTCTTTAGGAGTCGTCCTGTCTCCACAAGGTGCACTTTGCAGGAGGCTGGGGTGGGCAGGCTCTCACAAGTACACAGTTCAAGGCCTTCCTGGTGGCTTGGGGGCTTCTTCAAGGAAGCCCCTGCCTGGCACCTGCACTGCCAGGAGCAGCAGCATCACCCACAGGGGCTGCTGGGCCTGCCCCCCGAGCCTGAGCGCCAGCCAGGAGCCTCCGGGTGCTCCCAGGTGGGCCAAGACCCTGCACACAGGCGGGCCACTGCTGTGTGCGAGCGCATACGTGAGGGTGTGTGTGTGCGTGCGTGCGTGAGCGAGCGTGTGTGTGGCTCTGTGTCCCTCCACCCTCCACGTGGCCCACCTTCTACACTAAGATTTAAGACGTTGCCTCGTATTGTATATTTTGGGGAAAGCTTTGGGTGTAAATCAATGTAAACTTGGAGGAGAGATTTTTCTATCGTGTAGAGTAGGTATTTTTTATAGATTGAAGGTTGATCAATTTTTTAATACTTCTAAGAGAGAAAACTATCTGTGTATACACATGAAATATATATATGTACGATAATAAACACTGGAACTCTGCTCCCCGCCCTGCTGTGCCCCGCCACACAGACTGGGTTTGTTTCTGTGAACACAAGCTGCTCTGAGACCTTCACGCAGACGCCGGGCACTGGCTGGCACGCTGACCCTGTTTTCACCCCCTCGAGAAAGATCTCCAGGCCGAGCAACAGTGGCCTGGATGACGTAGGAGCATGAGGCCAGGGGCCCCAGCACCGATGAAAGTTGGTGCTGCATCTGAGGGGACTGAGGGGCGGGCCAGGAGCTCCCCATGGCGTCTTCTGGGCTTGGACAGCAGGAGGCCTTCTGGTCCAGCCAACTCCTCCCAGAGGCGGCAGGATTCCCCCTCCTGGCTGGGCCCACAGGGGAGTCCAACTGGGGATGCTCCTTGGGTGGGGCGACGTGGTGGGGCCCCAGGGCCATGTGTTCATGGTAGGACACAGCCCCCAAGTGCAGCCTGGCTGCTGACATGGTGCTGAGGGCCAGCCGGGCCGAAGTGGGTAGGGGCAGACAGAGTACCCAAAGGAAGACACAGGAAAGGCAAAGGCACCATGGGATTGGGCAGGAAAGGCTTGGCAGGGAAGCCAGGGAAGGAGAACTCAGGTGCCACTGCAGTCATGGGGATGCCACCAAGGAGCTTCTAAGGGTGAGTGACCAAATCTGACTTGAAGGTGGGCTGTTAGGTAAAAGTCCCCAAAACTTGATTCCCTGGCCCAGACATCTCCCACCCCCTAGCACTGAGCTACCTGTGTACCAGACACAGATGGAGAAACTGAGTCCCCACCCGACCACCCAGTGGGGCAGAGAAGAGTTTGAGCCCAGGTCTGCTGCCCACTCAGCCCCCGGGTGATGACAGGTTGGCCTGGCCTGCAGCAAGCAGGGCCCCCAGGCCTTGTCCTCAGCTGGGGGTGTGTCATTAAGACTCTTTTGAGGGTCTCCAGGAGCCCTGGGTGCTGTGTGAGTAGCACCGAAGGGGCAATTGGAGGGTGTGGATGTGTCGCAGGAGTTCCTGCCTAGAGCCGGCATCCCTGCCAGGATTCGGGGGAGGGCCTGGAGAGGATGCAGGCCCTCAAGCATGCTCCTGGGGCTCAGAGGGGGTAGCTCCCCAGAGTCAATACATACATCATCAAGTTCATTAGTGGGGCTGAGACTTGTACCTGGCCACCCCCAGGGCCCAGTGCTTGCCAGGTGCAACCAGTGGGCCACGTGGTCAGGGCAGCCAGGGAGGGCAGCATTGTGGTGGGGCCTGGGATGTGGGCTTCACCCCCAGACTCCTGGTGGAGTTGCACAAGGGGGCCGGCTCAGCACTGGTGGTGCCGGGGTGCTCCAGCAGGTTCAGGAGGTCAGTGGGGGCCTGGGAGGGCCTTGTCCCTAGCCTTGCTGCACTAGGGACGTCTCTGCTGACCTGGGAGGAGGCCAGTGCCTCTGCTTTGACACCGGGTGATGTCCCAGGTCTGTCCGTCGGGAGCTTGAAGGGCCCGTCTCTGCCTAGGAGGAGAAGCTGGGTGTGGGGAGGGGACTTTCCATCAGGTGAAGCCAAAACCAGGAAGGGGCTCCTTTCCGTACCCCACTGAGGCCTGCCAACCCGTTCCATTTCCACTTTTAAACGTGGGGGCCTGTCCGCAGTCCAGCTGGTCCCACCAGCCAAGGCTGAGATCCTTGCCCTGGTCCTGCAGGGGTCCCAGCCCTACTAGAGACAGAGCCCCCTTGGGACAGGGTGGGGTGGGAGAACACATGACAAAAACCCATTGTAAATGGAAATGGCAGTGCCTGGCTGCTGCCCAGGAAGAGCTTCCCGGAGAGCCTCTTACAGAGGGTGGCCCAGGCGGAGCGTGCCCAGAGAGTGCTGGAGGGGGCTGTGGGGTACACGTGAGGCCAGTGTCAAAAGTGCATCTCTCCCGTGTGGGGACCCTCCACCCCCAGCCCCAAAGCAGATCCTGTCTCAAGTCAGCTCCTCCCTCACATTGCTAGAGCCCCGGCTTCACCCTTCGAGGTCTTGGCCAAAGTGCACAGAGCAAGACTCTGCCCCTCCCCTGGCAGCAGAGTGCTGGCAGGTGGCTGCACAGCCGGCCCCCAGCCCCTGGTTCCTCGTGCCCCACGTGTACTGCCCCGGTCCTTCGCTCAGCCTGCTCCAGCCTGTCCACACTAAAGGAAGGGGTGCCCGCCTTCGCCCCCAGCCCTGTGGCGCCAGTGCCTGTCGCTCCACCTGCTGGTGGTTCAGAGACCAGGCGATGGAGGCCCTGTGAGGGCGTCTCACAAAGCAGGTGATTACGGGTCGTTAGGTAAAACCTGCCAGAGCACAGGTGTGTCCTGTCCTCAGCCGCCTGCTGGCCTCAGCTCCCACGTGCCTGTCACACCACGGAGGGTCCCTGTGCCCTCATCCCCATAGAACCTCCACTCCTTGAGAGCATTTGTTCACTGCTGTGTCCCAAAGCCGCGAAAAGCGCAAGTGAGACCTGCACAGGGACACTGGAACTAATGCCACCCCACCCCTCTCCCCTCTGGGCGGCTATCTCCTGAAGGTCACTTATCTTCTGCTTTATAGTTCACTTAAAATTTACACCTATGTGCCTGAGAACATCTAAGATGATCCCAGGTTGACTATACAGGTGCATCCCTGGTCTCACTGCTCTGGTCCTCCTGCTGCCCCTGCACATGAAACCTGTTCCTTCCAGTTCCCTCCTGGGACAGTCTTGAAGAATCCTCCTGAGGCCCTCTTCTGGTGACTGGGCTTTCTCCCCTATGACAGCAGGCCTTGGCCCCTTACTGGGGAGAGCTGGGATGCTCCTGCTCTCTCCCCACCCTCACGTAGGGACTGGCTCTGCAAAGCCCTGCAGTGAACTGGCAGGAACCTCAGCTATCAGGTCACCAGGCTCAACTTCGGCTGTTTTTCTTGTTGGGAGGTTATAGAGCTGTGGACACCGGTTCTGGCCCAATCACCCCAGGCAGTGCAGACGGAAGGGGGCTGGGAAGGAAAGGGACTTGTGGTCACTGAGCCACCACTAGGAGTCGGCCCTTGACTCCGTCCTCTAGTGATTCTGCAGCCACCAGGCCTTGGTCAGAGGCCTGTCATTGTCACCTTCGTGCAGGTGAGGAAGCTGGAGGTGGGCTGAGTCCCCAGAGGCACTCAGGAAGCAGCTCTGTCTCGGCTGTCTGAGCCCAAGCACCTACGATTGGGACGTGGGTGTCCTGGCTGCAGCATCTGGAGAGTAAGATGGAGATTTTCCAGGAGCATTGAGCGCTGTCCCTGAAGGTCCTACTGACTGGACGCTGGAGCAAACATTACCTAACCTCCCCTTGCAAAACTCCTCTCCATCTGGAGGCAGAATTGGACCACAACCACTCTCCTTAAATCTGTCTTAGCTCAGGGGCCTTGCTTCCGTGTCTCCTGCATGGGCCGTGCCTTCTCAGGATCCCCACGCGCCCCTAAATACCAGGGTCCCTGGAGCTCCGCCCTCAGCATCCCCACTCCCCGCTGTGGCTTCTCCGTGCTTCGGTTGTGCCTGGTAAACCGCTGACACCAAAGCGCTTTCAGCAGGTCCTGCTGCCTCCACAGCCTCTAGGCGACAGAGGGACCTCCGGCTGCCCAAAGGGCAGGGAGCGGCCGCCCCTGAGGAGGCTCTTTGCGAATGGGGGCGGATTCTGCTCAGAGGCTCCCCGCTCACCACACCGGCTTCCTTCCTGCCAGGCGCCAGACTGCGCCTCCCTCCGTCCTCCCAGCGGCGCGGGGATGCTGGTTTCCCCGGTGGCCGAGGAGAAACGGGGGCTCAGACAAGCAACGTGCCCAAGTGACACTGAGTGGCGCGGCCTTGGGTCAGCCCAGGTCGGTCCCAGCGAACCGGAGCTTCGGACCATGAAGCCGTTTGCGGGGACCCGAGGAAGCACACAAGTCCAGAAGGACCCCGTGAGGGAGCTGGCGGGTCTGCGGGCACCGCGCACCTCAGGGGCCCGAGAGAGGTCAGCGGCTGCAGCTCCGCGCCTACCTGCACGGCAACCGGAAGCGCCGCTACCGGGGAGGTCCCGCCCCTTCCTCCAGGCGGGGTGTTCTGGGAGTTGTAGTCCCGGTCCCGTCGAGGCCTCCTTCAGCACGCAGCGCCGCCCGGGACCGGGCTCGGCCACCTCCCTGGGTGCTCCGGGAAGTCGGAGAGCGCCAGTCGAGGCGGCTACTGGCCATCTTCCCGGACTCCGCCTCCCGGCCTGCCTCGCGCGCCGCGCCGCCTTGTGGGAGTGGTAGTCCGGGCGCGGGATTCACAGCGCCGCGTGCGCCCCGGGCGCGCCGTAGCCGCGGGGCCCCGGCAGGGCGCTACGCTACGGAGGCGGCGCAGGGCGCTGCGCGGGACGGGTCGGGCCGGGTCGGTGCGCTCGCCCGCTCCGCCACTCAGCGCGGGAGGCCGTCGGGGCAGCGCGCCGGCGGCAGAGGGCCCGCCCGCCCTCCGAGAACAAGTTGTGGGCCGGCCGGCGCAGGCGAGCGAGCCCGGGCCGCGGGGACTGAGGAGGCGCCGCGGGTTTGCGGAGGTGAGTCCCGCTCCTGGGCCAGGCCAGGGCCGGGGGCGCGGCCTGGACCCCCGAGGGGCCGTGGCCGACGGGTGGCGCCTCCTGGGCATTGGCCGGTCCCGACCGGGCTGGGGGCGCTGCTGGAGAGGGGAGCCGGCGGGACCTCGAGCAGGGGGAGACCAGCCCAGGGTGCTAAGGACACGGGAGGCGGCCTCAGCCCCTCCTGCCCTTGAGTGCCCTTACCTCCGGGCAGTGTCCCGGCCCCGGCGACGTTAGGGAATGTGTCCCGGGGCGGCCCCGTGGAGTGGGGGAGCAGGCGCGCCCTGTGTGCCCACTGGCCACCAACCGCACTTCCTCTTCCCGTCCCTCTCTTGCTGGCGCTGGAGCGAACCGAAAAGTTACCCATGGTGGCCCTGAGAATGTTTGCTAGGCTGCCGGCCGAGCCAGCTCTTTCTGTTGCCCACAGGAGGGGCCCTTCTGATCCTGACCAGTGCAGCCTTGTTGTGTGGTCAAGTGGCCCTGACTGGGCTGGCTCTCGGGACCCCTTAACACACACGAATTTGTGACCGGACTCCAGGCAGCAGGACCCCAGTGAGGCCAGGCCTGGGAGTTTGGGGTCCTGTGGCTCGGAGCCATGGCGTCCTGTGAAGGAAACGGGCTCAGTTGGGTGCTTGGTAGTTCCGAGCTCTTCCTGGGAGCCCCTCCTTTGGAGATCCCAGAGCTCCTCCCTCCCAGAGGCTGGGGGGAGGGGGTAAGTCGATCCTTCCACTTCTGAGTGCTTTTCTCAAATGTGGGGAGAGAGGTAGTGTTTCCCTGGCCCAAGTTGCAGAAGGAGGGCCCCAGATGGATGGGGAGCCTGAGAGCCACTACTCTGCAGCCTGGCTGGTGGGAGCAGGTCTTGGAGAGGCCAGCTCAGCCTGGCCTTGGTGTTGAGCTTCTCTTACTTCCTCTCAGGTCGTTCTGCTCCCGGGAGGAGCACCCCTCTTCTGCATCTGAAACTCTCTAGAGCTGCTTCCCGTGAGCAGCCAGGCTGGTGACCTCGTGACCTACTGAGAGCCAGGCTTAAGCCCCGCTGGGCCCAAAGCTCAAGTGATTGCACAGCTTTAGACAGGGACCTTCGGTCTCGGATCTTGTGTCTCTGCTTTTTTTTTTTTTTTTTTTTTTTTTTTTTTTTTGTGGTATGCGGGCCTCTCACTGTTGTGGCCTCTCCCGTTGCGGAGCACAGGCTCCGGATGCGCAGGCTCAGCAGCCATGGCTCACGGGCCCAGCCGCTCCGCGGCATATGGGATCCTCCCAGACCGGGGCACGAACCCGTATCCCCTGCATCGGCAGGCGGACTCTCAACCACTGCGCCACCAGGGAGGCCCTGTGTCTCTGCTTTAAGACCCCCCAGACCACAGGCTCTGAGAGCAGGAAGTGGCTGGGCCCTCCGATCCTGCATCCGGAGGATGGCTCCAAACCCCTCTGCCCTTCTTGACGGGGCACCCTTGCTGTCAGGCCCTGCATGAAATTCTCTGGGCCCCTGTCTCTCAGGTAGCACTCTACTAAGCCCCACTTTACAGACCCGGAGGCCGAGGCTGAGGGGCAGCCGTGGCTGTTGGGGAGGGTTGGATGGGGCTGTACATCCAGGTCTCTGATCCACGAGGATGCCTTTCAGCCTCTTCCTTCCACCACCGACGGTTTGTTTTTTATACATGGAGTTGGGAAGAAGGACTCTGCTGTCCTAAAAATTCTCTGAAACCACAGATGTTTTCACCGGCCTGAGCTGGTTGGTGAAGAGCCTAAGTGGTGCGGCCCAGACCCTGACCAAGGGTTCTCCGTGGCCTCCGGGTCAGCTGGCTCCTCACTCTGCTCTTTTGCCTGGACTGCCTCAGGCCCTCCCACCCGGCACCCACAGGAGCATCCCAAAGCAGGAATATGGTTGTGTCTCTCTTGCCTAATCCCTTCTGCCAAGTTCGCAGGCAGGGACCACTCCCCCCCACCCCCGTCCCGCTCTGCCGAGAATGCCCAGCAGGCCTGTGGTATCCCTTTGGCTGTCCCCGGCTTCCCCTGTGCCCAGCACTGCCCCATTCGCACCAAGGCAGGGTGGTCAGGGAGCATCCTCTGTCAGCTGCTCGCTGGCAGGCAGCTCTGGTGACCCAGCTCTGAACTCGGAGGGGAACTCCGGGGTTGGAGGGGGAGGCATCCAGAATGGCCCCTCTCAGCCTCTCATGGATGAGGAAGAGTCACTGGCCTCCACCTTCTTTGAATGAGCTGGAAGGAGGCTGTGGGTGGAGTTTGGGCTTGGAGACCTGCCCAGCCACACCCTGTCATCCTGGGTCACTCTGCAGATGGCTGTGCTGGTGCTGCTAGGACAGTGCAGGGAGCCGGGGGCTGTGGGAGAGCAGCGTGGGGCCTCCCGATGCCTGCAGGATGTGCTGTCCCTCCAGTAAGGACTTGTCTGGGGCACCCAGGGTGGACTCGCACAAGACCGAGTGGGACACACGGCCTCACTGCCTGTCCTGGCAGCACCATCTCGCTTGAGCAACTGCTCCACACCCTGCTGTCTGCTTCCCTGAGGTCAAAGGCTGCAACCCCCTTTCCCTGGTGGCCAGGCTGGGGGACGTGCCTGGATGGTGCTGCAAAATATCAGAAGGAAAATAGGTTGATAGCTGCTGTTGACGAGAGTCATGGTGTCTTTGCCCCGAGGAAGGCATCCATGGCTTCTCCTCCTCTGGGTCGTCTTGGCCCAAGGCCAGGGCAGGGGAAGTCCTCCCACACCCGGCCCCCCCACATCCACACTGCTAGGACCTCCTGCCCTTCCCCCCACAGAAGGGGAAAGGCCGCGTGTTTGGAGCCCCTGCAGCTCCTGAAAAGGTGCCTCCCTTTGGGGTGAGCTGGAGGCTCCAGTGCCCTCACTGTGAGGTGGCTCTGCCACGCTCAAGGCCCGAGGTCACTGGGCTGCCCGGGCCAGGGCTGCTCCTGCTGCCACTTGGCGAACAGAAATGTGGCAGTGCCAAAACCAAGCACACTCATCATCAGACGGCACTGAACTCGTGAACTAGAAACGAGATCCTGGTGGCATCCCTGATTCCCTGACAATAATTTCCTTTTTCACGACGTACGACTGAGGCAGGTACGACTCCAAAGACAGAGGACACGCCGTGACCCTGTCCCCTCTGGGAGGCAGCCCAGACCCCCGCGGCTTGTCCTCCAGCCTCCGTGCTGGCGAGCTGCCCCTCACCCATGGGTTTGATTTTGAGGGGCCTGTCTCCGCTCCTCCCTCCCCAGAAAGCAGGGGCCCTAGAAGCAGAGCAAATCCCACCTGACACGTGCTGGTCATTTATGTGACCAGTACCAGTGGGGCCCTGAGTTCTGGCCTGTGGCTGGATGCTTCAGGGCTGAGGTGCTGGACAGGCCGAGAAGTCCAGAAACGCCAGCAGAGCGGCCACCTTAGAGTGTGTGCAGGCAGGGATCTGGGACTCCAGCATTTCTCCCCAAGTTGGATGACAGGGAGTGCTCATTACCATTTTGTTCCTGGACCTGGTTCTTAGGGGCATTGTTAGCAATTTTCAGCAGAACCTCCACAGTCTCCTCTCAGAGGTTGACGATGCTGTTGTGGGGTTCCGGCCCAGCTGGTGGGGGGGGCGCATCTGGGCCTCACAGCACTCCTAGAAAGGACTGGCAGGGGGACATGTGCCCTGTGGGCAGTTGGAGTGGCCAGGTGGTTCCAGGACCTGGGTCCAGATGAGTCTCAATGGCTACTGGCTACTTGCCCAGAGCCCTGCCCCACCTGGGCACCTTTCCCTGGTGGCCCCAACCATGGGCAGAGTGAGGCTGAGGGAGGCCTTGTTCCCTATGGCCCTGGCTGGCCTAGAGGTAGTTGTGGCCTTGGACCAGGTAGCGAGGAGCAACTGAATCAGGCCATGCCCCTGGGGCCTCCAACCTCTGGGTGAGGGACAGATGCAGCTTCTAAAGGGACATAGTCCCTGGCCAGTTCCCATGGGAGTGTTTCCTTGGGGCAGCGGAGGTGGGACGGCCTCTGTGTGGCCTTCGCCTCGGGGTTGGCCCCGGTCTCGGGGTGGCAGGCAGAGCCATGTGGCCGGTCGACACCGCTCTCCAACAGACTCTGGCTCCTGCAGATAAGCCTGGGGGCTGGGGCTGCTGCTCCAGGGGCCAGAGTCCAGACCATTCCAGGAGAGGGACAGGGCATGCCCTCTGGGTGGATGTGCTCTTGGCAAACCTGCCACGAAGCCTCACCTCCCAAAGCAGAGCCCAGGCACAAGCACCGTGGATTTGTACGGCTGCAGTGGAGCGGTGTGGGCACCCCCCTCAGAACCCTGGTCCTCACAGCCCTGCAGGCCGCCATGCCCCTGAAGCTTGGGGCTGTGGTCCCGGCATTCTGGGCACACTGCAAGGCAGACATGTCTCCTGGACTGTGTCTGTTGTCCCTTTGGTGCTCCCCAGGTAGAGCCACCACGTCCCCAGTGGCCCAGCCCCTAACTCTGCACCCCACTGCCCTCCCACCTTGCGGGTTTGGGCCCCTGAGCTGCTGATATGGGCGCCTGACCCCTCGAGGGTGGCCGTGGGAGGATGCTGTCCCTCCCGTGCTGGGACAGGGGCCTCCTGGCATGGGTGGGGGGTGTTGTCCCAGCCTGGTTTCTGGAAGGGACGTAGGTGGGTTCATTCACTGTCCTGGCCTGTCCCTCCCTCAGGCAGGAGTACCAGGCTTCACGTCTCGTGGGTGCAGCTGGGGCACCCGGGCACAGGGAGCAATGCTCTGGGAAAGCCTGGGGTCCCCTCACGGCTGCTCTCCCTCCATGCCCCGTCTGGGCTGGTTTGGGGCGGCCTGTTGGGGTTGCTGCAGTTGTGAAAGCACCGTCGTTATGAGATGAGATTTTTTTTTTTTTTTTTTTTTTTTTTTTTTTTGCGGTAGCGTGCCTCTCACTGTTGTGGCCTCTCCCGCTGCGGAGCACAGGCTCCGGACGCACAGGCTCAGCGGCCATGGCTCACGGGTCCAGCCGCTCCACGGCACATGGGATCTTCCCGGACCAGGACACGAACCCGCGTCCCCTGCATCGGCAGGCGGACCCTCAACCGCTGCGCCACCAGGGAAGCCCTATGAGATGAGATTTAACGAGACTTCCGCCCGGGGCCCTGGGTGGGAGGTGGTGTGCAGTTGGCACGTGGCAAACCAGCCAGGCGTCGGGCACGTACACCGTGAACACGGCTGGGCGAAGCGTGTACACGCATGTGGAAGCATCGTCAGGCGGCCCGTGTCTGCAGAGCCTGGCTGTCCCACGGGACTCTGGTGCCCTGTGTGTGCGCCCCGCAGGCTAGCGGGGGCAGCCTGTGCTGATGCCCACAGGACTCACGGGAGCCCCCGGAGCATTGGGGGTACAGGGAGTAAGGATCCCGCGCCTCCCCGCCCTGGACGTGGGGTTCAGCCTCTGCCAGGTGTTGGTTCAACCCTAGTCCTCAGTCGGGTAACCCGCCGCGGGAAGTGCCCTGAGGGCAGTGGGACGAGGTGAGCTGGGTGAGGCCGTGGGGCGTCACCCCCGGGACCCGGCTTGCCACCACCAAGACAGGCGCGTCCCACGCAGAGAGAGTTCTGAGGAGGCGTCACCCTCGTCCGGCCCTTCATGCTCTTGTCACTCTGGGGGAGGGTCCCCTGCTGTCCCCAGCCGCTGGGGAGTGTTGGTAACTCCGGGTGGGGGGCTGCCATAGCCCTGTGCTTGCACCTCCCTGAGGCCAGATCTAGGCCACCATCCCGCTCAGATCTAGGGAAGCAGTTCCCGAACAAGGGCAAGGAAGCACTGGCTTGGTCTGGGCAGTGGGATAGGCACACCCACCCTTCGGGCCCTCGGGAGGCTGGCAGCGTCTGAGCCCAGGCTTCTGCCGGGAGACGCGATTATGTTGCAGTGTTCCTGAGACAGAGCAGCCAGGGAGCGGCCCTGGGCAGTGCCATCGGAGCCCAGGTGGCCTGGGCGCTGGTGAGTGAGTGAAGGACGCAAGAAGGCATGGATGAAAGGACCTGACTCGGGGCGGGGGCACAGGGCCTGGGCCAGGCAGCCAGGGCTCCCCATCACCCCGGCGGGCCGAGCAGGGTGTGGGGGTGTTGGTGCTGCCATCCCCAGAACTCCCCAGAGAGGCCCTTCCAGGTCACCCTCCCCCAACCCTCTTGACTGCAGGGTCGGAGTTTCCTGAAGGTGTGTCGGGAGGCTGGCACGTGGGGTACAGCTGCTGCCGGGCTTGGATGCAGAGCTGGCCCCGCTTGGTGCCTCGTGTGCTGATCACATGCGGTACCCCAAGTGTCTGTGCCAGGCCTGAGCGCTCAGTCCCCCGAGGCTAAGAGCGTCGGTGCAGAGCAGGCGGGTCCTCACAGGACCTTGGTGCTCCTTCCTCCCAGCGAGCCAGGCCCACAGGCCCCCGGGAGGTGCAGGGCTGTGTCCTCACTCTTCCCTCGGCTCTGCCTGCATCAGGCACACGTGATGCCAGCCCTGACCTGGCTGCAGGTGGACTGTCTACCCCCACCCGTCCTTTGTTCTCACAGTGGACACCGGCCTGGACCCAGGCTTGAGTAGTCTTGCTCCATGGACACCTTTCACTGGGCTCAGCTTCAGCTCAAGCCCTCACCTGCTCCGGATTTGGCTGTGAAAGGGGAGTGTCAGAAACGCTTGGGCTCTTTTCCCACGAAGGGTTCCTATGTGGAGTGGGATTCAGGAGCCTGGGGGCTCTTCTAGTTGTTGTGGTGTCCGACTCATAATCATGGGAGAGGCAGGTGTCTTGAGTGACCCTGCTTGAGGTGGCCGTGACCACTGGGAGTGTGCTCTAGCACAGCCCAGTACGGAAACCTTGGGCAAGCATGGCTGCTGCCCCTGGAGTGTGGCCCATCTTCGTGGAGGTGAGCATCAACCACAGTAGAGGAAGGACCTCAACTCAACATAGGTGGTACGTGGTTCACGCGGGTTTCATCCTGATTCCAAACTGACCTGGCAGCACATTGGACGTGTTGGGTGTTGTAACATGTGCTACAGAGATTCCGTTTACCTGTCCTGCCTTTCTTTCGTGGCTGTCGGAGGGTTAGAAATGACACCTGAGGCTCATGTGATGCTCCCACTGGACGGCGCTCCTGTCAGCAGGAGCCTCAGCCCTTCAGGGTCCAGGTGGGCAGTGTCGGCTTTAAAGGCCACTGGGGCCTCTGCCCCCACCGTCAGCTCTGGTCGTACTGAGCAGGGGAGGCCTGAGTGGTAAGTGACTTTGGGGATCTCCAGGCCTTTCGGGCCCTACGCTGCTCTATCCTGTCCATGTCCCTTGGAGGAAAGGGTCCAGGTGAACGGTATTGCTACAGGGGCCTCAGCTGGCCTGACTGAAGCTGTTATGGGGCAGGGGCCCAGACTTCTCCCACCCCTCCAGCCTCCAGAGCTGCGTGGGCTGCTAGCCACTCAGGTGTGGGCATCCCCACCCGTGTCCCCTGGACGCAGCATGGACCAGTGCTTCAGAGGCCTGGGCGCCCTCCAGCCTGCCTTCGTGCAAGGACGCGTCCACCATTTCCACCCCTGCTGCTGGCCCCTGTGTCCAAGGGACTTGTTTGGAAGCTGGGAGAAGGGTGTCATTGGGTGACGGTGGACCTGGGGGTGGGGGCAGGGCTGCTGGTCACCTCTTTGGCCAAAAAGCCAATTGGACGCCCACCTTGGCCCAGAGCCTGGCCGAGGCATCTTTCCTGAACCTGACTGGAACTTGCCTTATTTGAACTGAGATGCACCTGGCCTCCCATTTCAGGGCGGATGCTCTTGGGCCCATTGGCCTCCCCGTGGAAGGTGGGCAGCCTCCCGGGTCCCTCCCTGGTCACCCATCTCTGGGTGGGGGGAGCTGTCCTTCCAGAAGGGCCATGGTGGTGACTGCACCTCCCTGTGACTTTGGACGCCGCCCAGTGCCCCTCCCAGAGGCCGTCCTGCCAGGGCTCGCCTGCCCCGCTGGGCTCTCTTCCCTTGTTGTTCTTTTCTCCGGCTAAATATCCACTAAATCTTTTTTTTTTTTTTTTTGGCGGTACGCAGGCCTCTCACTGCTCTGGCCTCTCCCGTTGCGGAGCACAGGCTCCGGACGCGCAGGCTCAGCAGCCATGGCTCACGGGCCCAGCCGCTCCACGACATGTGGGATCTTCCCGGACCGGGGCACGAACCCGTGTCCCC
This sequence comes from Hyperoodon ampullatus, assembly GCF_949752795.1. Classification (NCBI taxonomy): domain Eukaryota; kingdom Metazoa; phylum Chordata; class Mammalia; order Artiodactyla; family Ziphiidae; genus Hyperoodon; species Hyperoodon ampullatus. The sequence continues at coordinate 22,079,268 of NC_136927.1, forward strand.
TGCATCGGCAGGCGGACTCTCAAACACTGCGCCACCAGGGAAGCCCTAAGTCATTTCTTTTAAGGCTGATATCCTTTTGGCCAGCGACCGTGGCACAGCCGCTCCTCCCCTGTGGGAGCAGAGAGGGGGTGCCACTCCAGGGCGGAGGCGAGCTGTGTGCCGGGGCTGCAGCCCTGTTGGGACCCTGGCTGTGGGGACCCCTACTTTGGGCTCTCCTTTGCCACCCCAAGGCCACTTGTGTGCTGGGAACCTCCCTGGGCTCCTGGGGGGCTTGGTGCCTGTGAATCACGCTGTCTCTTCTCTCTCTTTATTCTCTGTGTCATTTCTGTTGTTGTTGTGTGACTCGGACCAGCCCGGCCGCCCTGTCTCCTGCGTGGGTGCCCTCCTCCATGCTCCACCTCGCCAGCCGCCGCCGGCCACATGTGACCAGGCCCGGCTCTCAGCGTGGCCACTGTCGCAGGGGCCATGGGGAGCTCCGCCTCCTCGCTGGCCACTGAGACCGAGTCGGACCACGGCTTCCCCAGGGGACTGCCCTACCCAGGGCCCCCGGCAGCGGCCGGCTGGTGTAGGAGCGGCCCTGGGGGGCCTGTCTGGGGCAACACCCTGGTCCCCCAGCAGCACCAGCCCCCACGCCCCCGGGCCCGAAGGTAAGAAGGTGGAGACGGCGTGGCCCCAAGGGACCCTGAGGGGCGGGTGCTGCTGTCAGGTGCCCCTTCCTCGGCAGAGGGACTTTCAGAGAAGTGGGGTCCCTGTTCCTTAGGGTCCTCTGGCAACTCACATCCCCCCAGACACCTGAGAGGCTCTGGGGTTGCTCACTCAGTAGAGAAGGCCCGGGATGCCAGCCCCTCCTGGAGCTGGGCTGCAGGTCTTGCCTGGCTGGTTGGAGGTGGTTGGGACGGGACCCTTGCAGCCCACCTTGAGCCCGGGGCTTGCTTGTCTGCTGGAGCTGGAGCTTCTTGCTGGGTGGGGAGGGGCAGGGGCACAGCATGCACCGAGAATGCTGGCTGGCTTCCCATGGGATATGGGGGGCCCTGCCCTGGCCCCCCACCCGTGCGTGGTACCCTGCTCTGATGTGGCTGCCTGCAAGGGAGCAGGGGGGGGGGTGGGTCCCCGCTGGCAAGGCTGCACACGCCAGCTCCCACCAGCTGCAGCCTTGGCTGCACTCAGACCCGCCCAGGCTGCCCTGGATCACCTGGAGAGCTTCCCCTTGGGGTGCTGGTATGACGGGGGTGGGGCAGCCCGGGCACTGTGCCCCCTGCTCACGTCTGGGTGGGTTGGGCTCCGACGTCAGCCACGCACACACTGACGCCCCTGCCTTTGCCCCGTCCTGCGGCCTCACTGGAGGGAGAGGTACCTGGTGCACAGCAGACACTCAGGGTCCACGGACCTCCAGCCAGAGGTAGCTTCAGTCTTCTGGGCCCCTACGCCTGGACTTAGTGGGTAGCAGACACCCTCCTCCATCTCCCGAAGGCCCCTGCCAGCCGCCCTTGGCTGTCACTTCTCTCAGATACAGCTCACTTGTGCAGGACAGTTTCCTGGTGTCTGTGGGCCCCACGCATGTCCTGAGCTCACCGTCTAGGTGGCCAGCAGGCGTGTGGGAGCAGGACCCGCCTCCTGGGAGGCTTCAGGGGTAGTATGAGTGGTCTTGTCTGAGTTACCCTAGTGGATGGAGTCATGAGGGCTTGAGGTCCAGAGGGATGTGCTGGGAAGCAGATGGTGGCAGGGACCAGGAGTTAGCAAATCGCCTCAGTTCACTTGTTACAGTGACGTGTTTTATTGGGGTGTAACGTAACCTACCGCCAGATCCTCCGCTCCTAAGTGTGTGGCTCAGTGCTTTTAGTCCACGTGTGCGGTTGTGCAGCCATCAGCACAATCCAGTTTCACAGCATCTCCGAGACCCCATCTCCTGCCCATTTGCAGTCACTTCCCACCCCCTGGAAATCACTCATCCACTTTTGGTCTTTGTGGATTTGCCACAGAGACCAAAAGTGGACATTTTACGTTTTACGTCAAGGGACTCACACCTTTGTGTCTGCCTCTCTCACCGGGCATTGTGTTCTCTAGGCTCATCCACGGTGTAGTATCAGTGCTTCACTCCTTTTATGGCTGAATGATGCTCCACTGTGTGGAGTTTATCTGCTTATTAGTTGATGGACATTTGGGTTCTTTGCCCATGGATTTTATGAATCTGCTGCCGTGAGCATTTGTGTACCGGTTTTTGCATGGACGTGTGTTTTCACTTCTCTTGGGTAGATACATAGAAGTGAGTTGCTCGTGTTTATTGTAAGTTTATGTTTAACTTTCTGAGAAACCGCCAGTCTGTTTTCCACAGTGGCTGCAGTGTTTCCCATCCCCACCAGCCAGGCAGGGAGGGTTCTGGTTTCTCCCCACCCTCCCAATGCTGTTACCACCCGCGGTTCTGATCCTGGCCTCCTGGTGGTTTGAGGTGGTCGCTCATGCTGGTTTGATCAGCTTATCCCCAGTGGCTGGTGCACCTCTTCACGCCTTTCTCCATGCACACGTGTCATTTTATTTCTGCGTATTTATGTCCTCAGGATAAATCGCCAGGGGTAGAATTACTGGGTCGGGGGGCGGGGGGGCTGCGGCGAGCAGCAGAGGTGGCAACCCTGTGCCCCAGCGCGTGTGTGCCTGTTGGATCTTGGCTCACGCTGACCAGCCAGCGGCCTGGGCGGGCAGCGTCCTCTCTCACTCTCTGGCCACCCGCCAAGCCTCTCCGCAGGCTGGCGCATCCGGCCTGGCACTCCAGGCAGGTACTGTCTGCCCCTGGGAGCAAGTTGTGGGAAGAGCTGCCAGTGACCTTGAGGAATCCAGGCACCCAGCATGGACACTAGAAGGAGCGGCACGGGCGGGCTGGGCGCCACAGATGCAGGAAGAGGGGCAGAAAGGCCGGCTGCCAGGACCCCTCTCCACACCCATACCTGGACACGTGGATATGCAGCTGCGGACGGTCCGGCTGACTCTTCCCCTGCTCTCATGGGCCCCGGGCATCGTGTGGACACCCGCCGCATGCAGCCCACCCTTCACTGAAGAGCCTCCAGGTCTGGGCATGACACCCACCCCCAAGCCATGCCAGGAGCCGCGAGGCCTTGAGGAGTAACGGGCATCCACCACCTATGAGCTCGGGCCTCCCCTGGGGACACAGAGGCGGAGAGGACAGCCCAAGGCTGGCTGAGGATGACCTTAGAGGGAGGGGCCCACGTGCACCTCAGAACCAGCAGAGGATCAGGTGGCCACATCCTGCCTGGGAGCCTGGGCTTGGGTCTGCGGGCCTGACCGAGCAAGGTCCCTGAGTGGGGACAACACTTACTCCTCTCAGCTTTTATGGGGAGGAAAAGGCCGTCCCCAGGCTCCTGCAGACCCTGCGTGTCCCAGGCCCTTCCATCACCTCCCTTTTGAATTAGAGCTGAGTGTTGCAGCCCCAGAGAACTGAGGGCAAAGCAGGTATTTGGTGTCCATTTCCCACTTGGCTGGCCTTCCTGTCGTGTGTAGTAACGCCCGTGTCCTGGAGTTTGGTATGCTGGTCTCTGACCTCCAGGCTTTGGTGCTCTGGCCTCCCCTCGGACACTCTAGGGATCCAGGTCCTGGGTCCCCAGCGCATCAGGGTGGCCGTGAGGGTGACCCTGTGTGTGGAGACCAGAGCAGGGTAGTTGAGGGGGTGGGGGCAAAGGCCCAGGGCTCCTCTGGACACCTGGTCACTGACCCCAGAGCCACTTCATCTCCGCCCACCTGGTGACGCTGAGGTGCGGACTGAGGTGTGGACCGCAGGGGTCCCTGAGGGAGCATAGCTCCCACCGCCTCCAGGTGTCACCTGCTGTGTGTCCTGGGTGTGAACTCATGTTCATCTGGCCAAGGGACTGGCCAGCTGTTGGGTCATGAGAGTGGGTGGGACTTGGGCTCTCTCCCCCTCCTGTGTCTGCTCAGCATGTCTGGGACCACCAGGGGCCTGGAGCTGAGGGCAGGTGTGTCCTAGGAGGGCCCCAGGCCCACCTGTCCTGTGCTGGGGGCAGGGGCCCGAGTCTTCTCCCTGGACACCCCTGCCAGGATCAGGTGGTCCACAAAGGGTCAGACTAGCTCTGCAGGCCAGGTGGGGCACCCAAGGCAAAAGACTGAGCCTGGGGCCCACGTGGAGGCTGCCTGGGATCCAGCGTGTGTGTGCACGTGTGTGTCTGTGTGGGCACACATGTGCCCACGCCTTGACTGTGGGCCCTTCTGTCAGTGGGGAGCAGCAGGGGAGGCTCCAGTCATCTCCAGGCAGATTTCTTAGGCTTTTGGTAGTGCAGAAGCCAAGGCCAAAGCTGACCTGGCCAGGCCCCACCCCCGTGCTGGTCACCCCAGGGCCCGTCCACCCACTTGGGTGCTGTGGGCAGCCTGTGAGTCTCAGCCACACGCCCGAGAAGGCGGCTTCACAGTTTGCTCTGGGCCAAGGAACAGTTGCGCTGCTTGGGGGACATTTTTTGTTTGTTTTAATATTTATTTATTTGGCTGAGCTAGGTCTTAGTTACAGCATGTGGGATCTTTTAGTTGCAGCATGCAGGATCTTTAATTGAGGCATGCGGATCTTTAGTTGCGGCATGCAGGATCTTCAGTTGAGGCATGCAGATCTTTAGTTGCAGCATGTGGGATCTAGTTCCCTCACCAGGAATCGAACCCAGGCCCCCTGTATTGGAAGTGTGGAGTCTTAACCACTGCACCACCAGGGAAGTCCCTTGTTTGTTTTTTTAGAAGAGGGAACTTTTCTTTCTTCCTGAAGGATTTGGCACAAACATACCATAAGAAGCCCAAGCTTCATGCCTTGTTATAAAGAACAGTTGAATTTTCTGCCAAGCAGAGCAGCTACAGTCAGGGTAGGAGACTGTGTGTGTGGAGTGTGGACGCCCCTCGCACCCAGGTTAGTCCTCAAGAGGCGGGTTGCGGGGCCAGCTCTGCCCACCCCAGAGGCTCCCAGAGCCCTGCTCCCACCCCCCTCCTTAGCCCCCAGGAACCATCAGTCTCCTCTCTGCCTTTGGGTTTGCCCGTCCTGAACATTTCCTGTGGATGGAATCACACCACGTGTGGCCTCTTGTGTCTTTCGGGGCTCGTTGGTGGTGTGTGTTGGTGCTTCGTTCTTCTTGGTTGCCGAATGATATTCCATGTTTCGTTTATCCATTTATTCATTGATTGATACTTGGGTTGTTTACACCTTTTGACTGTTGTAAGCAGGTCTGCCATGAACATGTGTGGATGTGTGTTTGTGAAGAACACCAGTTTTCAATTCTTTGAGCATATACCTAGAGGTGGAATAGCTGGGTCACAATTGTGGTAACTCTGTTTAACTTTTCGAGGAGCCATCAAACTGTTTTCCAAAGCAGCTGTAATATTTTACATTCCCACCAGCAATGTAGGGAAGGCCTGTGGTTTCTCCAGATCCTCGCCAGTGCTGTTACCATCTGCCCTGTTGGGTGTGAGGTGGTACCTTGCACTAGTTTGATTTGCATTTTCCTGATGGCTGCTGGTGCTGAGCATCTTTTCATGGGCTTTTTATGTATCTCTGGGGGAAAGTCTCCTCAAGTCCTCTGCCCATTTTTTTAATAATACTTATTTATTTATTTGGGTGTGCTGGGTCTTAGTTGCAGCATGTGGGACCTTTTAGTTGTGGCGTGCGGGATCTAGTTCCCCAACCAGGGGTCGAACCCCAGGTCCCAGCATTGGGAGCACGGAGTCTTAATGACTGGACCACCAGGGAAGTCCCCATCTCTGCCCATTTTTAAAAACAGGTTGTTTGTTGTGTAGTTATAAGAACTTTATATATATTCTGGATACTAGACCCTGATCAGAAATAGATGATGGGCATATATTTTCTCCTGTAGGTTATCTTTTCACTTTCTTCATGGTGTCCTTTGAAGCACGGAAGTTGTTAATTTTGATGAAGTTCTTTTTTTTCCCCTTTGTTTGCCTGTACTTTTGGTGTCATATCTAATAATACATTGCCAAATCCAAGGCCATGAAGATTCACTCACATTTTCTTCTTCGAAGAGTTTTATAGTTTTCGTTCTTATGTTTAGGTCATTGATCCATTTTGAGTTAATTGTTGAATGTGGCATGAGGTAAGGCTCTGGCTCATTCTTTAGCATTTAAACCCAGCTTTCCCAGCACCATTGATTGAAAAGACTGTCTGTGCCCCATTGAATAATCTTGACACCCTTGTCAAAAATCACTGACCGCGGCCTTCCCTTGCAGCCACACGCACTCGCCCGGGCCCATGGCTGCGGTCGGGGAGTGGTCCTGCGCACGCTGCACCTTCCTGAACCCGGCCGGCCAGCGCCAGTGCTCCATCTGCGAGGCCCCACGGCACAAGCCTGACCTCGACCAGATCTTGCGGCTCAGCGTGGAGGAACAGAAGTGGCCCTGCACCCGCTGCACATTCCGCAACCTCCTGGGCAAGGGGGCCTGCGAAGTGTGCGGCTTTGCCCCCGAGCCCGTCCCCAGGGCCTCCCTGCTACCCGTCATCAACGGGGCCCTGCCGGAGCCCAAGGGCAGCTGCAGGGAGGAGGCAGGGCCTGCGCGGACGGCAGGGCTGGCGGCCATGGAGCCAGCTGGGGGGCGGCCGGAGGTGGCGGAGGGGGAAGAGGGGGGCACGGCCGCAACCGGGAGTGGCTGGGCCTGCCAGCGCTGCACACTGCACAACACGCCCGCGGCCAGCTCCTGCTCGGCCTGTGGGGGGCCGCGGAAACTCTCGCTGCCCAGGATTCCTCCCGAGGCCCTGGTGGTCCCAGAAGTCGTGGCTCCCGCAGGCTTCCCCGTCATGCCTGCCCCGCCCCAGCCCGGGGAAGGCGCCGATGCCACCCCTCCCTCTGCTGCGGACCAGGAGCCCCCCCGGGGGCCACCCTTCAGCCCCTTCTCGCCTACCCTCCAGAACAACCCTGTGCCTCGCAGCCGCCGCGAGGTGCCCCCCCAGCTGCAGCCACCGGTGCCTGAGGCCACCCAGCCCTCGCCCTCTGCCAGCTCCAAGGGGCACCCCCAGGGCCTGGGGCGGACCGCGGCCGGGGCCTCCCGCCTGGCGGAGCTACTGTCGGGCAAGCGGCTGAGCTTCCTGGAGGAAGAGGCAGCTGAGGGTGGCACCACGCTGCGCCCACCTGGTCCCGCCAGCCCTGCCCACTGTGAGGCTGGTGGCGCCACACCGGGCAGCGACGTCATTGACCTGGCCGGCGACACCGTGCGCTACACTCCTGCTAGCCCCTCCAGCCCTGACTTCACTACCTGGTCGTGTGCCAAGTGCACACTCAGGAACCCCACAGCTGCCTCCCGCTGCACGGCGTGCGGCTGCTCCAAGCTGCATGGCTTCCAGGAGCACGGCGAGCCTCCCACCCGATGCCCCGACTGCAGCGCGGACAAGCCCGGGCCCTGCTTGGCCCACAAGGCTGGCCACCTCTTTCCCACAGCACCGTCTGAGCGCCTGGGCCAGTGGGCTTGCCCTGCCTGCACCCTACTCAACACTCCCCGAGCCAAGCACTGTGCCGCCTGCCACACCCCCCAGCTCCTGGTGACCCAGCGCCGGGGCGCAGCGCCCCTGAGACGCAGGGAGAGCATGCACGTGGAGAAGCGGCGGCAGACGGACGAGGGCGAGGCCAAGGCCCTATGGGAGAACATTGTGGCCTTCTGCCGGGAGGTGAGGCCCCTCTGCATCGTCTGTCCTTCCCCACTGTCTCTTCTCCAGCTCGGGGGAGGGTGGGACCCTCTTCCCGAAGCTCAGAGCACCGGCCGGCCCTGAACTTGGGTGGGGCCACCAGGTCACTGCTTGCCTGAGTGTGCTGGGCCCTTCTCCCTCTGTGTCCACAAGGGTCCATGACCCCACAGTTCGTGGTCCTGACCCCTCGGCCCCGCTGTGAGTTCCTGCAGATGGTGGCCCCACAGGGAAGTGGGAACAGGTAGCGGCTTCACGCCAACAGGCAGGCCTGGTGCTTCCCACAGCCGCAGAAACCCTGCTGAAACTCAGGGTTGGGGTGCCCCTTCATGCCTTCTTCCCTTGGAGCTGCAGGAGGCCTGGGCCCAGGGCATAACCCACCCCCAGGGGCACCTGGAGAGGGTGTCCGTCCCCGCTCATGCTGCTACCCTCTGTCACTGCTGGCAGCCCATCCAGGAGCTTGTGATCTGGCTGCCCTGCCCGTCAGGTCCCCCCACTTTTCTTCCTGGGGCCTTCGGTGCAGTGGGCTGTGCAGGGAGGCCATCCAGGCTCCCTGCGACCCATGCCCACCACGCAGCCTACAGGCTGGGCGCTGCACCCTCTTCCTGGGGCTCACATACTTCCCACTGACCTGTTGCCTGGCCAAGCCATCCACAGGGGTCAGGGAGCTACACATGTGCCCACCTCTTCCTCTGGGGCTCAGGCAGCAGGGTGGTCTCTTGGGCAGTGCGTCCAGCCTGACTTGAGCCTGTGGCTGTGGTCTCTGCAGAATGGTGTGAACTTTGTGGATGACAGCTTCCCCCCTGGACCCAAGTCTGTGGGCTTCCCCGCGGGCGACAGCGTCCAGCAGCGTGTGCGACAGTGGCTGCGGCCCCATGAGATCAACTGCTCTGTGTTCAGGGACCACAGTACCTCGTGGTCCGTGTTCCACACTCTCCGGCCCTCAGACATCCTTCAGGGGCTCCTGGGGAACTGCTGGTGAGTTTGGGGCATGTACTCGGGGGGTGGGGGGCAGTGGGCGGCAGGCAGGCGGGCCATGTTCTCCGTGAGCCCCAACTTCACGCAGGTTCCTGAGTGCACTGGCGGTGCTGGCCGAGCGGCCGGACCTGGTCGAGCGGGTGATGGTCACACGCAGCCTGTGTGCAGAGGGCGCCTACCAGGTGCGGCTCTGCAAGGATGGCACATGGACAACGGTGCTGGTGGACGACATGCTGCCCTGCGACGAGGCCGGCTTCCTCCTCTTTTCCCAGGTGGCGCCGGCGGGCGCGGGGTGGGCGGCAGGCGTGGGCCGGGCGGCAGCAGGCCTCACAACTCCAGCCCCCCCTGCAGGCTCAGCGCAAGCAGCTGTGGGTGGCCCTCATCGAGAAGGCTCTGGCCAAGCTGCACGGCTCCTACTTTGCCCTCCAGGCCGGGCGCGCCATCGAGGGCCTGGCCACGCTCACCGGCGCCCCCTGTGAGAGCTTGGCCTTGCAGGTCAGCTCCACTAACCCCCGCGAGGAACCAGTTGACACTGACCTCATCTGGGCCAAAATGCTGAGTTCTAAGGAGGCTGGGTAAGAGGGGCGGCCATGCTGGGGCATGGAGTAGTGGGAGAGGCGGGGCCCGCACCCTCTGACCTGTACCACGTCTCACGAGATTTCTCGGGCATGGGCTGACCCCAGCTGGAGCCTGGCTCCTCTAATGCACTGGCTGTCCCACCTGCCCTGGCAGGATAGCAGCAGGCAGGATGCTGTCCGTTGGCCTGTACCTAGAAGGCCCTGTCCTGACTTGGGCCGCTGATGACCATCAGTGTCCTCATGGAGCTGTGTGGAGTGAGCCCCACAGAGGCACATGGCGGCAGCAGCCGGGGCAGGCGGGTGGGGGGAGCTGGGGGGGCTTCTGAGCCCCAGCACGCATTGGCCAGTGTCTGGGGAGGGTCCCGGACCCCAGGCCTGGGAGAGAGCTCATTGGTGCTAGGACCCTTGCACTCAGCTGTTGCTGGTCAGTTAGGTGGCCCCACCCCTCAGGGAGCTGCAGCCCTGAGCTGGCAGGATCAGCTGGCCTCACCAGGCCTCCGAAGGCCCTGGGTCTGCCTGTCCCCCAGCCCAAGCCCTCTGAGCTCTTGGGCCAGCACTTCCTGAGTCCCATGTGTCTCACGTGGGTCTCCCAGAGGCAGGGAGGGTCCCCCATCTCGTGCTGCATCTCCCCGGAGGCAGATCTGGGCCGGCAGGGGTCCCTTGGAGAGTGAGCCCAGCCCCCCGTCATTAAGGCCCGTCACTGAGGGGCTCCCCGGTCAGCGGGGCTGCTCTACCTGCACAGGTTCCTCATGGGCGCCTCCTGTGGGGGAGGCAACATGAAGGTGGACGATGCTGCCTATGAGAGCCTGGGCCTGCGCCCCCGCCACGCCTACTCCATCCTGGACGTCCGTGATGTCCAGAGCTCCAGGTACGTGTGGGCGTGTGGATGTGGCAGGGGTGTGGGGGCAGGGGCGTGGGGGCGGGGGCGTGGCCTTCAGCCCTGTGGTCCGCAGGCTCTTGCGCCTTCGTAACCCGTGGGGCCGCTTCTCCTGGAACGGCAGCTGGTCGGACGAGTGGCCGCACTGGCCAGGGCATCTGCGGAGCGAGCTCATGCCGCACGGCAGCAGCGAAGGCGTCTTCTGGATGGAGTACAGCGACTTCATCAGGTACTGGATGCTGGGCAGCCACGTCCAGTGTCGGCCCCATGGCTGCCCTGCTCGCCCCAGTGTATGCGGTGTCCTTTCCCGGGGAGCCTGGCCTGTCCTTCCTGCCAACCAGAGGCCTGGTCCATCCTGGAATCCGGGTCAGCACAGGGTCAGGGTGTTTCTGCCAGGGCTCTGTCTGTGGGTCAGCCTTACGGCCTGACGCCCCCTGGTGGTGTCCACAGGCAGCAGCCAAGACCAGGGCTTCTGGGACACTGATCCCAAGAGATCCCGATGGGCAGGATGCCTGCTGGGGTTACCCTGCCCAGGGATGAGCGCCATGTCTGGAGCGAGGGTGGGGGCTGCTCAGCAGGGCCGTCCTCTCGCTTGCTGCCCAGGTACTTTGACTCCGTGGACATCTGCAAGGTGCACTCGGACTGGCAGGAGGCGCGGGTGCAGGGCTGCTTCCCCAGCTCAGCCAGCGGGCCAGTGGGCGTGACGGCCCTCACGGTGCTGGAGCGAGCGTCCCTGGAGTTTGCCCTCTTCCAGGAGGGCAGCAGGTGGGTGGGGGCGGGGCGGCAGGGGTGGGGCCTGGCCAGGGCAGGGTGGGGTGGGGTGGAAGGGGCGGGACAGCTGGGCAGGGCCTGGCCACCCGTGACCCCTGCGGGCCACTGCAGGCGCACGGACTCGGTAGACAGCCACCTCCTGGACCTGTGCGTCTTGGTGTTCCGGGCTTCCTTCGGCAGCGGTGGCCGCCTGAGCCTGGGCCGCCTGCTGGCCCACAGCAAGCGTGCAGTCAAGAAGTTTGTCAACTGCGACGTGATGCTGGAGCCTGGCGAGTATGCCGTGGTGTGCTGTGCCTTCAACCACTGGGGCCCCGCACCGGGCCCACCGGCCGTGCAGGGTGAGTGACCCACGCCTGCCCACACAACCCCCACCCAGGCCCGCTGGTGGGACCCCTGCCCCACCCAGGCCCAGCATGGACCCCCACCCACGCCTTCCGGCCAGTCTGCAGGGTAACTGCCCTGCCACACCAGCACAGCCCTGCCTGCACCCAGCGGGGATGTCTGCCCGCTCTCCTCACCCAGTGCCCCCCACAGTCTCCGGCCTCTCAGCGGGGGTCCCACGCGGCACCCCGGAGCCGCCCGGCCACGTGCTGGCCGTGTACAGCTCAAGACTCGTCATGGTGGAGCCCGTGGAGGCCCAGCCGACCACGCTGGCGGATGCCATCATCCTGCTCACGGAGAGCAGGGGCGAGCGGCACGAGGTGGGTGTGGGTCCAGGGGGGAGGGGGAGGGAGGCGGCTGCCCACCCACCCACCCCTGCACTACCTGCACCCAGGGACGTGAGGGCATGACCTGCTACTACCTGACGCACGGCTGGGCGGGGCTTATCGTGGTGGTGGAGAACCGGCACCCCAAGTCTTACCTGCACGTGCAGTGCGACTGCTCAGACAGCTTCAACGTGGTGTCCACGCGTGGCAGCCTGCGCACCCAGGACAGTGTGCCACCCCTGCACAGGTGGGCACCCCCGCACCACCACCCCCCACCACCCCGCGGCCCCCAGCCTCCGCAGGCCCTCATCGGCCCCCCTCCCCCAGGCAGGTCCTGGTGATCCTGTCCCAGCTGGAGGGCAACGCTGGCTTCTCCATCACCCACCGCCTGGCGCACCGCAAGGCGGCCCAGGCCTTCCTCAGTGACTGGACGGCCTCCAAGGGCAGCCACAGCCCCCCACTCACGCCCGAGGTCGCTGGCCTGCATGGGCCCCGGCCGCTGTGACCACCCTGCCCCCACCTGCCTGCCCCCACACGCACTTTACGAGGAAGACCCCAACACAGGATGCTTGAACCAGAATCTCAGGACCCCCCCCCAGGGAGCGCCAGCGGCCTGGCGCAGCTTCCCCTGGGCCTTCCTTCCTGCCCCTCCCTCCTACCCAGGGCCTCATAGCCACCAAGCAGAATACCTCGAAGCAGCCACTAGCTCGAGGGAGCTGTGTGCCAGCTCCTCTGACCAGCCCACCTTGAGGTCTGGCTCAGATTGCCAGGGCCAAGGTAAGGCTGCACCTTCCCATGGCCTGGGGCCTCCTGCCTGGGTGAGGCAGCAAAGAGCTCCATTCACAAAACCAAATCTGGGGGGTCAGAGGCCAGGACCCCAGCGTAGGAGCAGGGACCGCCCCTGTTTTGAGGGGTCAGAGAACAGGACCCTGGTGTGAGCAGGGACCACCACCCCCTTATGGGGTCAGGCCAGGACCCCAGGATGAGAGCAGGGACCACCCCCATTTTGGGGGGTCAGAGGCCAGGACCTGGGGTGAGCAGGGACCACCCCCCCTTGTGGGGTCAGGCCAGGACCCCAGGTGAGAGCAGGGACCACCCCCCCTTGTGGGGTCAGGCCAGAACCCCAGGTGAGAGCAGGGACCCACCCCCTTTGTGGGGCACGAGGTCAGGAGCCTTTTCTCCACAGTTTGCCCAGGTCCCATCTCCTTCCAAGCCCTTATGAGGCAAGCAGGGGTTCCTGGAGTCCCAGCAGTGTCCCAGGAGGCAGGTGCCTGGCGACCATGGGCTCAAGCAGTGGTGGGGAGGGACACTATGCAATTCCTGGAGCGCCAGCCAGGATCGAAGCCATGCCCCAGGCTGGGGTTGGGGCAGTGGGTCAGGTGGTCCTGAGCCCAGGCCCAGCCCTGTGCTTGGTGAGGGGGTTTGTCCTCAGCACCACCTGACCTCTGCTGGGAGGAACAGTCCAGGAGAAATCCTTGGCCAGCCCTGTCCAGGCACATGCAGGGTGTGGCCCTTCCCAGCCCCTCCACACCTCAGAAGCCCAGCGTCCTCCCTGTGGCTGCTCAGCCCTGAGTTCTGTGTTTGCCTGAGGATGACTGAGGCCAGCTTCCTGGGCCGCCTGGCCTCACTGTCCTGCAGCCCCCAGGCAGCGGGTGGCCCAGTCTGTGGCCCCTCACTTCCCATGGGACTTGTGGGGGGTGGGCTTACACCTGGAGAGGCACCCAGAAGCACTAGACTCCCCTTTGGGCCTCCTTTATATTTCTCCTTTTACTCTGAGCTGTGAGTATTTTTAACCCTGTACATACGGCAGCTCTTCTGACACAGAGACTATTTTATCAGTTGTCAGTACCATCCCTGTAGGATGATTCTCCATGGGTGTTTCCAGACTCAGGCTCCGATGGACCAAATAAAAATGTTTTGTTTTGTAAGGATTCCTCATCTGTCTCTCCCAGGGGTTCCTGGCCCCTCACCTCTCCTCCAGGGGCTGAAGGGCACCAAGGCCCACCTGGTAACAGCTCCTCAGGGTGGCTGAGCCAGTGCCCAGGCCAGCCTCACAGGGAGCCTTTAGGGGTACCCTGTTCACCAGCTGCCTGCATCCCAGGAAGGACTGGGTATCCAGGTAGGACAGAGGCTCAGGCCAGACCCCACAGTGGTTGGCAGACCGGTCCCCACGAAGCCTCAGAAGGACCGTATGTGTGCTCGGCTTTTCCCAGAGAGACATCTGCGTTCAGGGCACCTGTCTGGATCCATCAGAGTCGTGGGCGTCGCAGAGGAGTGAGGGGCAGGGAGAAGAGTTTGTCTCCCGCGGGTGGTGGGGTCCTGTGCCCCCTCCCTCCTGTCCCATTTTACAGATGGCGGCCAGGACCATGCACACAGCCTGCAGCCCCAGCCTGGGCTCCCAGGTTGGAACGGCGGCAGGCCTGGCCTCCTAGCCGAGAGGGGGGCTGGGGTGCAGAGGCCGCTCCGCGGGTGTAAGAGGCCTGTCACAGGCCAGCCTATCGTATGTGAAAGCAATTAAAGCCACCAGCAGTGTTGGCTCCAGGCGGGCCTCGGGCAGCAGGGGAGCTGCCACAACACATCTCCCCTCAGCACCCAGAGACGCCCGCCCTGTTCCACAGCTGCGCGGCCACGCCGGACCTTCTCCCGTGGGGTGGGGGCTGGGCTCCCCCGTCACCACTGGGGCGTCCCGGGCAGCCTGAACCCGTGTTCCTCCAGCCCCAAGATGGCCCAGGAAGCGAGATCAGAGAGGCCCGTCAGGGGTCTCCACAGTGGGGTGGGGGCTGCGTGCCCACCGTCGGCTGGCCTGGAGACCCCGGCTCACCCCAGCCAGCGCCCACTCCCCTGGCACCCCTGCTCCAGCAGGGAGGGGCTGAGGGGAATGGGAGCTGGGGGCCCCCCCGCAGGCGAGACCCTTGGTGGGGACGCGGCAGCTCATGGGGAGGTGCTGGTGGGGGCTGAGGTGGGGGCCTGGCCAGGGGCGGGGTCAGGGCCTGGGGCAGCCACTGTGATGAGGGAGAAGGAGGGGGAGCCGGCCCGAGGAGTGGACTTGGCCTGCTGGGCCTTCGGCCTTCGTCAGGTGGCACCTGGACCCAGGCCTGTGCGAGGGGTGGACGAGGGTCAGAAGAGGGCAAGCCACCTCCGCACCGCCCGGCCCCGCTCCCCGCCTCAGCCACTGCCCGCTGTGTCTCTGACCCTCCAGCCACAGGGGCCCCTCGTCCCGAGCCCACCCCCACTCCCCACAACCCCGGTCCCCTCCCCGTCTCTGCTGGGCCAGATCCCCCCACGACCCCCTTCCTGCCCCTCACCCAGGCCGCCTGGCTGCCCACCCGTTGGCCGCGGTGGCCTTCCTGAGGCGGGTGGTGCTGTGTTCTCACTTGAGAGGCATCCCTGTCAGAAGCACTTAGTGTACAAATTAGCCGCGGCCTCCCGCCTCCTCCGCACGGCTCTGGGCTCTGGGCGCTGGGCTGGCTCTCCCTCCTGCCCTGGGCGCCCACCCACGACGGAGCAGCGGGGCTGGTCCCGCTGACCACCTCCTTTCCCGGGCTCCTCTCTAGGCCCCCGACCTTGACCTGGACAGGGGTGACCGCAAGGGGCGGGCGTCTGGCGGGACGTCGGGGTCTCCCACTCCAGGCCCGGCACCTGCGTCTGCCCCGACTGGCAGGGTCAGTGTCGAGAGCCGTGGGGGACAGACCCAGAGTACGCACAGGCTCTGCAGTCCCCGCCCGCCCCGCCCGCTGGCCGGCCTGCCACTCAGGCAGGGAAAATCGCCTGTGACAGGCCCAGGAAGGCTGGGCCCTGGGGGCCGCGGAGGGACTTGCGCAGCTCCTCTTCCAACATATGGTTGCTGTCGGCCCCGGGCGCTGCTCTGCCAGGGCAGCTCGGAAGCTGGGTGGGGGCTCTGGGTTGGGGCTCGGCGGCCTGAGCCATTCCTCCCACTTGCCTGGCCAGGCTGCTCCCTCAGTGATTGGAAAGGCCCCTGCCCCAGCTGGCATGCCTCTCATAGCGGGGAGCTCACTCCCACTGCAGCCCCTCTTGGCGCCTCCAGAGAGCGTCCAGGAGCCTCTCCATCCCAGGGCCTGAGGCAGATGGAGGATCAGATCACACCCCACCCCACCTCACCCCAGGGTGGCCACTAATCAAGCATGCAGGGAGCGCCGGCTGGGTGACTTCCAGAGGAGGGAGCTAATTGGGGGAGGGGTGCAGTGAGCAGGTTTGGGGCCAGAGGCCTCCTGGGGTCCAGGGTGCCAGGAGCCTCCCAGCCAATGCCCTTTCCCTCAGGGGGGCCCGCTCCACCCTACATATCTGGACCAGCTTGGGCAGCACTCCCATACACTCCCTGGAGAATATCTGGGCCCTGCATGTGCCCGCCATGGGCCACACTCCACCCACCCCTCAGGTTCATAGTGGAGTTCCCCAAACCTGCTTGCAGCCCTCTCCACACAGTCAGTCACCCAGCACCATCTCTCTGGCTCTGCTGCTCCCTCACAGACCTGCTGTGAACCTGCTGTGGCTCCCCAGTGCTCTCAGATTCACTGGACTCAGACTGGCACCCAGGGCCCTCAGGTATGACCCTGCCCCTCTGTGGGTTTTTTGAGTTTTTAAAAATTATTTATTTATTTATGTGGCTGCGCTAGGTCTTAGTTGCGGCACGCAGGATCTAGTTCCCTGACCAGGGCCCCCTGCATGGCGAGCTCAGAGTCTTAACCACTGGACCACCAGGGAAGTGCCAACCCTGCCCCTTTGGACCAAGTCGTGGGTCCCTGAGGCCACCTCAAATGGGCAAGGAGAAGGAAGTGCCAAGGATAACTCACGCACTGGCCCGTGGAGGGGCCCTCAGACACTCTGGGGGCTGCCACGTGTCCCAGAGCTCATCAGCGAGAGGGTGAATATGAGCCATGGCCATCATCCTGCATGGCACCGACCCCTCCCAGTGGCTTCTAGACCCTGCCTAGAGGCTCTACCGCCTTCCCGCTACCCATGGGGCAAGCAGAGGCTGGGCCAGCCCCGACACCTGTCCTGGTGAGGCCGTGAGTGGACACTGAGGGGAGGAGACAGGCCTGCCCTAGGCACTGCACCGCCGTCCCCCTGCCTTCCCTGGGCCCACTGTCCGTCCTGCCCACGTGCCCCTGGCGCACAAGTACCAGCATTAATGGAGGTGACAGGCGGGCGGCCTTGGGCAAGCAGGCAGAGGACGTTAATGGCCACAATGCCTCTGGCTGGGGGCAGAGGGAGGGGCTGCGTGTCCCCACCCCACCCTGCACCAGGACAAGCTGAGGAGAGAAGACTGCTCCCTAGGACCCCACTGGTGCCAGAAGCACCCAGAGACCAAGTCTTCCACCATCCAATCTGCAGACAAGGGGACTGATGCCCAAGGAGCAGGGGCAGGGGTTTCAGGGCTCAGGTCACATGGGGGACAAAGCCCCAAAGCTCGGGGATCCCTGACACTGCCTCAGGAAGCAGGGGCCACCTCCCTGGGCCCAAGCTTTCCCCAACATGTTGCAGGGTGGGGTCCAGTGGGTGGGTCATGACCTACCACCACGCCCCACTCCTGAGTGGAAAGTGGGACAGGCCCCGGGCACACTGTGTGCCAGCTGTGAGGGAGCAGATGTGCCTGGGAGTGCCTCAGGCAGAGAGCACAGGGGCACCGGGGCTGGCACTGCTGTCCGGCCTCGCCTGGCTGCAGAGCGGCAGACAGTCTGTGCACCTGATGGGCTGACCTGACTCGCGCCCCCGTGTACAGGCCATTAGGCTGCAGCCATGGCCAAGCTCTCGGGACCCCTGGAGCAAGTTCAGGGCCCACCTGCACCCCTGGCAAGACCCCTCCTGGAAGCCCAGTCATGCCCCTCAGGTGCTGAGCCCCTTGGAGGTGCCGACACCTCTCCTCCCACCCAGACTTCTGGAAAGGCCCATCCACAGAGGCGGCCTCCACGGCTTCTGCTGAGCTGCCGTCCCTGGACTCCTGCTTTTCCCAACATGCTGAGGCCTGGCCTCCTCCCCCCTCTCTGGTGCTCCTTGGTCACCTGGCTTCACTGGGCTGTCCCCTCCACACGCTGAGAGGCCCCTCCCTTCCCTTGGAGGACGGTCTCCAACCAGCCCGACCCCTGTGCTGGCAGCATGGCCTCCCCAGACCCTCGGAGGAGTCAGCAGTTCAGGGCCAGGAAGCATAGAGCCGTCCCTGAGACCCCCACCCCCACTGGCTCAGGGTGACCTGTGCCCCCTGCCCTCTCTGGGCAGTGCCCAAGATAGGGGCCCGGGCCTGGCTGAGTATGTCCGGAGTGGGGTCTGTGTGCAGAAGGAGCAGGCCTCCCGGCCCCCACTCTCCACAGGGCTGCTGGCGTGACGACCGCTCAAGCTGTCTCCCGGCCTGGGGCTGCCTGCACGGTCAGCTGGTCAGCTGGGCCAGGCCAGGCGGGCAGAGAGGAAAAGGCTGGTGGGCTGTGCCACGCACAGCAGTCCTCCAGACCCCCGCTCTGCCCTGTGGACTTTACGGGGAGAAATGGGGTCCCCCAGGTTGTGTCAGGGAAGGTGGCACTGGGCAGTCACCCTCACATCAGTGTCCTTGCACTGGGCACCCCCAGGACATGGCACCCTGCTCCTTACAGACGTCTGTCGTGGCTGACCAGAGCCCCAACAACTGGGCCATGGCCTGTCACCCTCCTGCACAGCTGGGGAAACTGAGGCCAGGTTCACAGGGCCCAGGAGGCACTAGACTCTGGACCTAGTGTTCTCCATCCCACAGACCGCTACTGGATACTCCTTTTTTCCCCAAAGCACCCCAGCCCCCCAAGCTGAGCTTGGGATACCCCAGGAGCCTGTAGCTGAGCCTACAGGGAAGGCCAAGTAGACCCTCACGGGGACCTCTGTGCCTCCACGGAGTGGGCCTGGGGCAGCACACACCCCTCCGACGACGGCAGACCCCACCCCATGCCTGAGATGGCACATCACTCATCTCTGGGTTAAGGCACATTCCCCTGAACAAAGGCAAAAATTTCTTGAGAAATGTGACTGGCCTGTCTTGAGTATCTGTGTCCACTTCTGGAATGGTCCTGGCTGGTCAGATGAAATTCCGCTAGGACCCAGCTGAGAAGTGGGCTCCAGACTGTTATGTTAAGTCTGGACAGTTCGGAGATCAACATGGAGCCTAGTACCCTGGGAGGTGGGGCTGGGAGCAGCTCTGGCCGTGAGGACATTAGGGGCGGGGGTTTTCTGGTGGGCCCTTTCCCAGGCCCCGCCTCATTCACCCGGGTCCTCCCAGGAGGGACAGCCAGTGGAGAGGAGTCCTGCCAACAGCAGGCAGATGCAGCCCTCCTTGGGCACCTGCCAGGGGAGTGAGGAGTGGGGGCTGGGGGGTGATGCTTCTAGAAAGGGGGAGTGAGTGCATGTGACCCTCTTTCTGAGCCGGTGGCCGTCAGTGGGCAGGACAGGGGTTTGGGGGTGCAGACCCATTCAGCCTTCTGTTTGGAGAAGAGGGAAGGGTACTGCAGGCAAGCCTTGGCCAGAAAAGGAGGCTTGCTCCACCGTGTGTGCTGGGCTCTGCTGCCGGCTCTCCGCTGCAGCCCTCCCCGAGCTAAGTTCTGTCCCCTCCCGGGCTGGGCTGCAGCCCTCCCCAGGCTGGCTCTGTTCTCCAAGGTCCCCCTGTCCCGGGGCTCAGCCCAGAGGCCCTGGCTCAGGCGGAGGGGCTGTCAGGGGCCAGAGCCCTGCCCTGACGGATGAGTGCTGACGGCCCCACTCTCTGCGTCCTCGGCCGCTGACACCCCATCACACCGCTGCGGGGACCCCGGGAGACCTGGCTGCCTCTGCGCACCCCCGCGGCAGCCTGCAGGCGACGGGGGCGGGGACGGTGCCAGGAGCCCCTCATTCGGCAGCACACCTGCGTCTCCACTCTCGGCTCCGCCGCGACGCTGCCCGTCCCTGCCCTGCTCGGGTGGTGCCACTGGTGTCACCGGCCACGGCTCCATCCAGGAGTTGTCGGCGCGGCGGAGACTGCTGAGCCGGTCCCGGGCCCGCGAGGCCGGTGAGTGCGCGGAGGGGGCGACTATGGGCAGGGAAGTGGGAGAGACGGGGGTGCACCTGAGGTGGCCGGGGTGGGGGGAGACCGCTGCCGGCGCTCGCGCCCCCACCCCCACCGCGAGCCCGGGTCGGAGGTCGCTGCGCCCCCCGGAGCCCGGCGCCGTGGCGCACGCGCGGCCGCTCCCGCCGCCAACTTCTGTAGGTGCGAGTCGGCGTCGGGGGGACGCGGTCCTTGGCGGAGGCTTCGGGGACACGCTGCCTAGTGAGTGACCGCAGACCGCGTGGGGGCCGCTCCTCAGTTTCCCAGGCCGGAGTCCGAGTTGCGCCCCGAGAGCTTGTGCGGGTCCCGCGGGGTGCGGGGTCGCGGCAGGCGCCGGGCGGGGAGGGGCGCCGGGCGGGGCGAGAAGTTCCCGCGGGGTCCCGGGGCCACGCGCTGACTTATCGGGGCGCCGCAGGCTCCGCTCCGTCCAGGGCGCAGGTACGGCGGGCACGGGCGGCGGCGGGTCGGAAGTTTGGGGGCCGCGGGGGCCCGGCAGGGCGTGAGGGGCGCCGGGGTGGCGGGACGCCAAGCTTGTCGGGGCGCGGGCGGGGCAACCCCAGTCCCCACGTCCCCCACTTCGCCGCGTCCAAGCTCGGCGCACCGGGACCATCAGGGCGCAGGAGCCCCATCCCTGTAGGAGGGCGCCCTCCGGGCTCGTGTGTGGAGGGAAGGGGGGAGGGAGTTGGGGTCTCGACTTCAGCCGAGGAGGAGCCTGGTCACCTCCTCTGTACCACGCCCTGTGGGGTGCTCCCAAGTCCCAAGGGCGCCAGCCGGGATGGGTGAGCTATAATCAATCCCCTGGTGGCTGGTGGTGGCTCCAAGCGCTGGGTGCCCCCTCTCCCACCCTGGGTGAGGCCTCCTGCACCTGGTCTGCCACCAGTTCTCCCCCAGACAGGGAAAGGTTAGTGGGACCAGGTGTCTGTGCAGGCACACGGGGTGCAGGCCGCCCTGGGCACACGCACCCAGTCACGGGTTGGGACACGTGCGAATGAATGTGCCTTTGTGGGGGTGTGCTGCTGTCTGGGGGTGTCTTCTGCTTGTGCACAAGCACGCTGGGCAGGTGCCAGGTGTTCTCTGGACCCCTGTGGGGTCAGCAGCTGCTGAGATGGTTCCCAACCAAGCCCCCCCACCCCAAGCCAGGTGACTGATCTGAAGCAGGAGCACAGGAGGGGCCCCTCGCCCCCTTAGTCCAGAGGCCTAGGAGGAGCCCCCCCAGTCCAGGGGCCCGGCTGGGAAGTGGGGTGGGTGGTGGCACCAGGCGGCACAGCTGTGTGGCTCCCAGGGCTGGGTGATCGATGGCCCCCGCACAGCCGCCTCTGTCTCCAGAGCACACACACCCATTTGTCATCTGTATCTTGGGGGGGTGGGGGGCAGGGATGGGGCCTGCCTCTGCACCCACCACCAAGTCCAGGGAGTGTCTGCAGCCCCTAAGGGAGCCCCAGTTCCTCTCCTGGGCACAGCCCCCTCCTCCCAACCGGGTGCTCCTCTGGGAGCCCTGTCCCCTCCCCGATGTGGACATCCCTGCACAAGCCAGTCACTTAGCCTCTGCTCACCCTGCCCTCCACACCCTAGCCATGGCTATGCCAACCCCACCTCCGCAGGGCCCATTTCGACAGGCAGCCCTCTCCACCCCTGTGGCTGTTTCCATAATGGGGGTGCCCATCCAGTGTTTGGGGACAGCAGACATGACTGCCTGCCATGTGCAGAGCCCGAAGGCCAGCAGGGAGGACGACCTGCTCCCAAAGGCTGCCCAGCTACCCCAGCCCTGCCCTGCCCTGCTCAGTGCCCTGGCCGTCCCTGAGCCCCGGGAGCAGGGCAAGTGTACATGTGTCTACATCGTGAGTGACTGTGACCCTGTGTGTCCTCGGGTGTGTGTGTGCATGTGCCCTGTGCTTGTTCACACCCCCGGCCGTGCCGAGTGCATTCATGTGTGCAGTGACCCCGTCCACTCTGAGTGGAGTGTGAGCCTCGTGTGCCCGGGCCCCTTGCATTTTGGTGGCCGCCCTGCTCTCTGTTCCGAGTCAGCCCAGCCGTGCAGAGGTGGTCCCTCCAGGCGCTGAGTGAGGAGGGCTCAGCGGGAGCTGTACGCTTGTGTGCACACACTCGCCGAGCACCCGGCTGAGGCGCACACTGGGGCGGTGGACAGCCCAGGTGGCAGCCCAGATGGAGTGCAGAGCGGCTTCTGAGCAAGCATGCAGGGGCATGGGGAGAGGAGGGTCTTGGCCAAGCTCGGCCACTGCAGGCTCGGCTGCCGACCTGCCGGCAGCCACCCAGATGGAGCCAGGCTGAGCAGGTGGCTGTGCCGTGAGGCCATGCTGGACATCCACGCCCCCCAGCCTGGCCTAGCCCACACAAGGCTGGCCCCCTCAGAGACCACAGTGCCCACCCAACGCCCTGCAGAGCAGGGACACTGTGTAAACAGGCGCTCAGAACCTCTGCTGGTTTCTCATCTCACGGCTCTTATCTTGGCTTTCCGGCGGGCAGGAAAGTCTCTGGAGGGGTTAAGACAAGGAAGGGCCGTGTCCCCAGGAGTGAGTCTGGTCATACTTGGCTTCCTCCGGTCACTCACCCAGTGCCCGTGGGGTAGACGGAGACCCGGGCTCTGCTGGTGTTGGGGAGATGGGCGTGGATGGAATCACACCAGAAATGGGCCTGCTGGGGACTGGCCAGGCCTGAGGGGCGAGATGCGTGTAGGGTCAATCAATAAAGTACAGGACTTAAGCTTAAATTTCAGATAAACAACAAATAATTTTTTTAGTGCACATTCCAAACATTGGCTAGGCCATACTTATACTAAAAAAGTATTTCCTGTTTACCCGAGTCCCATTTACCTGGGCGTCCTGCATTTTTTCTGCCGTGTGTCTGCTGACCCTACAGAGAGTGAGGCAGGGAGGCCACTTCTGCTGGCAGAGACCGGGGAGGGGGATGGGGCGGGTGCCGGTGCCTGGACGCTTAGCCTCGAGCTGTGACGGAGGGGAGGGGGCATCAGCCGGGGGCGGCTGGCAATGACCGAGGTCCTGTCCGCAGGTGGCCATGGGGCCGGGGCTCGCCCGTTAGCAGCTGCCATGTCTGGAGAGGCAGGCTCATGCCGCCTGGGCCCCGGGGCACGGGCCCGGGCGAGGAAGCCTAAGAAGCCACACTATATCCCACGGCCCTGGGGCAAACCCTACAACTACAAGTGCTTCCAGTGCCCTTTCACCTGCCTGGAGAAGTCCCACCTCTACAACCACATGAAGTACAGCCTCTGTAAGGACTCCCTCTCCCTCCTGCTGGACTCCCCCGACTGGGCCTGCCGCCGGGCACCGGCCGCGCCCCGGCCACGTGCACCCACCCCAGGCCACCCCGTGGACTCCTCGGACCCCATGGACCCCAGCGGCCGGCCCCGAGGAGCGCTGGACGCTCCCGCCACGCCCGACCACGTGGTCACCGACGTCCTCTCCCTGCACCGCTGGGTTGGGGGCCCCAGGCCAGGGGCCCAGGGGTCCCCAGAGACACTGCTCCCTGAGGCCAGGGACCCCCAGAAGGGTGTGGGCCTCGGTGGCCTCCTGGCCGAGTCGTGGAAGCCGGGGAGAGGTGGGGACCCGAGGAGCACGGCCGGGGTGGACGTGCCTGCCACGGGCCCTGAGAGCAGTGTGCCCTGCTACCCCCCGCCCACCCCCGGGGAGTTCCCTGAGGCCCAGAGCCTCCACCTGTCCCTGCTGGGCGTCAACTACCCTCTCGGCCCGGGCCTCTTTTCCTACCTGGGGCCCTCCCTGGCTGCTGCCGCCCACGTGCCCTTTCTGGCCTCAGCCAGCCCCCTGCTGCCCCCGGCCACTGCCTTCCCTGCCCCACAGACCCCCGAGCGCCCGGCCCTGGTCCCTCGCCTGTACTACCCCCTGCTCCTGGAGCACAGCCTAGGGCTGCCAGCAGGCAAGACTGCCCTTGCCAAGCCCCCCGCCCCCCCCAAAGGGCCCCCCGAGACTCTGGTCCCTGGGCTGCTGAAGTTGCCAGTGCCTGGGCTGGGTGGGCCCTGGCCCCGTGGTGCTCTCAGGGACCCGGGGCAGGAGGGGGAGCTGGAGCAGCCTGCCCAGAGCGACCCCAAGAGGAAGCTGGCCTTGGGAGGCAGGCCAGAACCCCTGCAGGACCCCTGCAGCAGGATGAAATTCAGTTCCCAGAGCAGGTGGGTGTCAGGGGCCCCAGTCGTGGGGGTGTTAGGAGAGGTGGGAAGAGGGCTGGGGGCGAGGGTGGCTTGGTCCCCAGCTGGAGCTCAGTCACCAGGAATAGGGGCTTCAGGCCGCAGAGGGGAGACTGAGACCAGAGAGCCGACCTGTCCTTCCTTCTGGGGTTCTGAGGCCCTAGGCCAGGGCGCCAGGCTGGACAGGGGAGTGAGGGGGTGGGGCACTGTGCGGGCAGCACAGCCTCCTGACTGGCTTCTGCCCGCCAGCCTGAGGACCGGCCCATCCGTGATGCTGTGGCCTGAGGACAAGGAGCTAAGTGACCTTGAGACCCCTGGTCCTGCGGCCCCCCTGCCCCAGCAACCGCTGGGCCTGGTGCTGGGGGGCCCTGGGCACGTGGGCGAGGACCTGACTCGCGCCCTTGGCGACTGTGCCAGGGTGGAACAGCGCCTGGGCCAGTTGGTGCCTGCTGGGGGCCTGGCCCCACGGCCTCTGCGGGAGCAGCTGGGGAAGATCCGCCGGGAGCTGCTCACCATCCACCAGGCACTGGAGCGGGCCGTGCGGCCACCTGACACTCCCCTCGACCTCTCTGTGAAACGGGCGCCCACCAAGGGGCATGAGGTGCCCCCAGGGCTCTGGGGGCGGCCGGAGCTGGGCCCCATGCTGGGCCGGGGGACCCCCAAGCCACCCGGCATGCTGGCAGCCCAGCCTCTGTCCAGCCACACCACCAAGTGTGAGGCTGACTCCAGTGTCCCTCCCCCGGGTCTTCCCCTCCAGGCCCCAGAGGACCCTGTCCTTCCTGGCAGCTGGGGCACCCGCGGTGGGCCTGGGGGCTCCTGGCCCCCTGAGGTTGTCTCTGGCCTGCAGAACTCCACGGGTGCCGAGGTCTGACCACAGCCCCTGCTGCTATCTCTGTCCTTAACAGACAGGGGCCCTTCTCCAACCCCATGCCTGCTGCCTGGCCCCCCCACCTGTCCCAGCATGCCCGTGGACAGACCCCACCCGCCGTGGCCACACCCATCTCTGGGGGCACACAGGCACAGCAGAGGGTCGTGGCTCTTTAGCGATCACAGTTGTGGACATTAAAATGGAAACCACCTTCACACCCCGTCTGGGCCTCCTTCATCCCTCGCTGGTCTAGCGTCACCTTCCGCAGAAATGTCCCCAGACTGAGCGTCAGGGGGGCAGTGTCCGGACCTCCTCTTGTGGACTGGGCTCTCCCTGGGGGGCCGGAGTCTGGGGAGAGAGTGGGGAGCTTTCTATGGGGGGGCAGAGTGGGGCAGGAGGAGGCAGGTGTGCATGGTCTCAGCCCTGGTCAGGCCTGTGTTTCTGCACATGGGCTGTGGGCAGGGACCCCTGGACATGCTCCAGCCCCCATCTGGCAGGACAGGCCTAATGTCAGATTCATGCAGGAGGCCGCTCCCTCTGTGGTTAAACGGTGCCCCCACATTCTGTGGCCCAGGGCTGTTCGCCCAGCGTGGCCTCCACTGGGCCCCTGCCAGCCCCTGCAGCCACGATAGGCATCGGTGGCCTTCACAGCTCGCTGCCTCCCTCCCAGCGCGACCAGACTTGGCTTTTCCCACAGGCGGTGGTGGGGGACGGGGGGCAGGCGGGGAGGGGTGCCCGGGGGACCCTCGGACCCAGCGAATCACTTCTGTTCCTGGGAGCTGGCCACACCTCCATGCCCACTCAGCAATGGCCCCAGGGAGGGCAGTTCCTGCCTGTGCCTGGCTCCCCACGCTGGGCCAGCCGGGCTGGGGCCAGTCGGATCAGGACCTGCGGCCGCCCCATTAACCGCGCCAGTAGCAGATAGCATCGCTGCCCGCCCCTCCGCAGTGTCCAGAGCTGGGGTGCAGGCGGTCAGGTAGGGAGTGCTGTGGGTCACAGACATGGCTGACCCCCACCTTCCAGTGGCTTCCTGGAGGGGCTGCGGGCTGAGTCAGGCGGTGTCTGGAGAATCCCCAGGTCCTGAGTCTGAGGGAGACCCACCCCACCTTGGCCTCCCATTAGCACCCCTACCTGGCTACCGCACCCCGACTTCTCATCACCCAATGGACAGACATAAGCCTGACCCTGCTGGCAGTGCATGACCCCAGCTTCACAGGTGCAGAAACAGGATCAGAGAGACAGGACCCAACCTGTCTAGTCTGTGGGGGTGCAAGATGCAGCCCCTGGAGGCCCCCGCCCCGGACTCTGGTGAGTGACCCAGCCAGCAGGTCGGGGGCACACCCCCTTCCCCCAAGTCCTGAGCTTTCGGTCCTGCTGGGGGACGGAGGCGGTGCTGTCTCCTGAGACAGCAGGTGGTGGAGACCCTGAGCCCCCTGGGGAGGGTGGGCTGAGAGGACCGTGAGTGCAACCAGCCGTGCAGGGGCAGCGTGAAGAATGTCCCAGAGGCCAGAGCAAAGGCCCCGAGGCAGGAATGTGGCAACACTGGAAGGTACCTGGTGGGGTCAGCAGCTGAGTCATTAGACTCCTTAGAGCTTCCTTGGGTGCTGCTCACAGGTGGCCCAGCCAGAGCTCCGCCTCCCTGCCCCGCTTCCCCCCTTCCCCCCTCCTCTGCCAGGTGGCTCCTCCCACCCCCTCAGGCTCTGGTTTCCAGCAATAGAGCGCGAGCCCCCCAGGTAGGAGACCCCTCCCCACAGCCAGAGAGGCCTAGGAAAGGACCCCTGCTTCACCCCTGAGGAGTTGGAAGTCTCCAAGGGCTGTGTGGGGCAATGGGCAGGGGCTTGGGCTGCCCCCAACAAGGGCCACTTTCCCTGCCTGGAGGAAAGGTGCTATGGGCAGAGGCATTTGAGAGACACTGCTCATCTGTCACCCCTCCCCCCACCTCGGACACCTAGATGCCCCTGAGCTCATTCCGGCCTCAGAACAAAACCCACAGCAGCCCTCCTGGGTCATGTGTCTCCCAGAATTGTGTTCAGGGACCACACCTGGGAAAATAGGGCCCAGAGGCACGGCTGGCAGTCGGGACCTGGTGGAACAGAGCCAAATCTGTAAAACAGGAGGAACCAGCACCGCCGGGAAGCGTGCAGGGGGACCACTGTCTCACTGCTTGGCACATGGTGGGGTGTTGTTTCTTTTGCAGCCCCAAACTTGGCCCAGTTGGAGGACTGGCTCAGAGAGGCTGAGACTGTGATGTCTGCCCACCCGCCAGCTCTCTGGCCTCCTACCATGACCTCCTGGGCCTCCCCCACTAGCGGGTCAGCCGCGTCCCAGGGACCGTGCCTCACGCTGGACCTGCCTGGAGACCCCGCTCACTCCTGGCGGCCCTGGCTGCTTGGGTGGATCCTAGTGCCTGCAGGGGCTGCAGGGGGGCCCTGGGGCCTGCACTGCTCCCCAGATGGCCTGCTCTTCCTGACGGCTGGGACTGCACCCTGCATCCATGTGCTGGACCTCTAGGGACGCTCCATCTGCCACCTGCCCTGCCTTGTGCCAGGGGCCAGGGCCTTCGTGCCGGAGGACGTGGCTGTGACAGCTGCTGGGCTTGTGGTGATCAGCGACCTGGTCCACAGGGCTGTCCGTGTGCTGCAGCACACTGTCCGAGCACCTCAAGGCCACTGGGTGACAGTGGGCACCTTCTTGGCCCCCGGGGCTAGCTGTGGATACTCTTGACCACCTCTTGGTGACAGACTACGTGCCCGGGGCCGTGCACAGCTTCACACTGGGCCCTGCCTTGGAGCCACGGGCCCCCGCCTCCATGCTGGGCCTGGAGGGCCCCTGCTGGGTGGGCCCGGGGCCCGATGGGGGCCTGGCTGTGAGCGAGGAGTTCAGGGACGTGTGGCTGTTTGGCAGTGCCCGCCATCCCCTGTGCTCCCTGGGGGACCTGACTGGGCACCACTTTGGCAGTCCGGCAGGCGTGTGCACTGACGCAGCGGGCAGTGTCATTGTGGCGGACGAGCAGCAGCGCCAGGTGACCCTGTTCCCCCGGGCCAGGGCGCCCATCTGCCTGGTGTCCGAGGGGCTGAGGTGGCCCCTGGGTGTGGCCTGTGCGCCCCAGGGCCAGCTCATGGTGGCGGACGCAGAGGACGGCTACATCAAAGTGTACCAGTCCTACTTGGAATTGGCCTGATCCGGTGGGCTTGGACGGGAGCAGCCCCTCACTGTGCGTGGGTCCAGCCCCCGGAGTTTGGACCACGACAGGAGGAATGTTCAGGGTTTGCAGGGTCCTCCAGGGTTGCTGGCCATGCCTTCCTGACCTTGTACATTTGCTGACACTCCTGAGCACTGCTGTCGGGCCCAGGCCTGGCCTCCTGTCTTCTTCCTGGAGAGGATTCAGACTTGGTCCGCTGCCTGGATCAGCTGCTTCCCAGCCTCCAAGGCCCAAGAGGCCTGCGCTTTGGGACTGGCAGCTGAAGCCTGGAGATCTTCAGCGTGTTGGGCCAGCTACCAGCACTTACCCAGGCAGGATCTCCCACCAGGTGCCCCAGCCCCAGCCTCCTAATCAGACAGAGGCAGGCAGGCAGGGTGTGACTGGGCGGGCAGGGCCGGGCTGGGCTGGGCTGGGCGGGGCAGCCTGGGCAGGGGTGCGGCCCTGCACTGTCCACCATTTTCAGAGGTGCCCCAGGTGCCAAGCCTCCCGAAGCTTCTCTGGGCCCAGCTGAGGTAAGGGGGGAGCAGAGGAGGGGCCCCCCCATAGGTGCCCTGGGGTGACACATGGCTGGGTTGGAAGCCTCCATGCTCCTGGTCCACTTCTCCCATGTGACACTGTCTGAGCCTTCATTTTCTCCACTGCGAATGAGGATCAAACAGCTCCATGCTCAGGGGTGGGGTTGCTGGGAGAGTTCTGGGCAGTGGTCAAGTGCAGAAGAGCCCTCCTGTGAGGACAGACTCCTGCTGCTTAAAAATAGCAGGAAAATGGGGCCGGAAGGGGTAGGGGGTGTGTGGGGTTACTCTGAGTCAGGGGCCCAGCCAGGCTCCTAGTTCCAGTGGGTGGTCTTCAGGGGAAAGGGCCAGTCCCTAGTCCTGCCCCCGGGGGCTGGTGAGGGGATGGTCTCGGGGGTCTGTGGTTTAGGCCATTGCCTGACAAGGTCCCCTCCATATGTCCCAGCCCCTGCAAAGGTGGGGCAGTATTAAGTGGGTCGGTGTAAGGAAGTGTGTGGGGCAGGTGCTCTGTAAACTTTAGTAGTTGCTGCTGGTGCTAGGGGTATTGTCCCCTGGAACAGGAGGGGCCAGGGATGCCTCCTGACCATCAGATCAGATGGCTTCAGACCCTGGGCCTCCAACCTTCGTAGCTCACCTGGCCTCTGCAGGGACTGGGGTGCAAAGGGGCCAGTCTGGGGCTGGGGTGGCAGCTTCTTCTGGGACCCCACCCAGGGCCTGGGGGTCCTTTCACCCTGGGATGGTGGAGACAAGGTGAGGTCTGGGACCCTCAAATGTCAGGTCTACTGGATCCCTCAGATGAAGAAACCAGGCATGGGGGAGGTTTGGTGGCTGTGGGAAGGTGGGGAACTGGAAGGCAGGGGTGTTGGGGACACTGTGGGTAGACTGGAGGGGGAACAAATATGCTGCGAGGGGGACAAGGACGTTGTGCACAGGGCATGGGGAGGACAAGGACGCAGGAGGGACAAGGGCGCTGCGCGCATGGGCCACGGGCTCCGGGGCCCGGAACGTTGCGCGCACGGAACGCTCGGGCGAGGGCCGGCGGGCAGCCCGGGCGCCTTTGGGGTCGGACCGTCGCGCGGCAACGCCGGGAGCGGACGGAAATGGGGCTCGTGTCCCGCGGCGCCGCCGAGGCGGGGCTGGGGGCGGCGAGCGCTGTTGACCGCCCGGGCCCGCCCGACGCGGTCCCCAACCCCATCCCGACCCCGCCAGCTGAGGGCGCGGACCCGGGGAGCAGCCGGTGAGCAATCGGGGGGCGGGCCGGCGTCCTTGCGGCGCGACCTTGGGGAGCCGCCCCCGCCGGGCTGTGGGCCCCGACTCTTGCCGCGGCGGCCGCGGAAGCAGGCCCGGGAGCCCGAGGGTCTCCGAAGCCTCCTCCCGGAGGCGGCGCAGGCCTTTTGCCTCTCGGAGCCTCTATTTCCTCATCTGTAAAATGGGGACGCCGCCGGCCGCCGGCCAGGGTGGGCCTGAGACTTGGGAGGGCAGTGAGGACCCTCCAGCCCCTGCAGGAGCCCGCCCGCCCAGCCCCGGGTTTGTGGCCGGGCCGCGTGGATGCCCTGGCGGGGAGTCTGGACCCCCGCCCTGTGGGGTGAAGGGCGGCCGGCCGGTTCCCTCTGGCCCACCCCAACCCGAGTCCCTCTCTGGACCCTTTGGAAGGGCATTCATGGTCAATGGAACTGGCTGTCAGAGCTTTACAGTTGTTCCTGACTGCAGTACAGGGCAAAAACCAGAGCCCTAGATTCGTGTCCATTTTTCTGAAATGAGAGAGGGGAAGAGCATTCTTTACTGAATGCTTGTTGTTTTTTAAACACGAACACATGGAGTAACAATGAATTCTTGTGAGCTACTGAGGAACAGTGACCAGGAGGCTCCGCAGAGGATGGTTTTAGCCAGTGAGATGTCCCTGGCTAGTCATAACTGGGCTTTTGCTCTGAATCAGTTCTTGTGGAGGATGACAGGATGTCCACTTCACAAGGTAGATGGTTGAGTTCAGGTTATGCGGGGAGGGTCGTTCTAGTGACTGATCTGGAATGGGCTGGGTCACAGGGAACCAGGTGTCATTCATAACAGAAGCAGCTTTCCCAGGCCTGTGCCCTTGTTTTTATCACAGTCTTTAAAGATGCACACGGCCGCGTGTTACTGCCCCGCTTTCTCCCATCTGCACCTCTGCTATCGATTGCCTCCTCTTTCATCTTTTCCTGGCTGTCTGATCTGAGCGGACTTCTTTGTGTTGGTCACTCCCAGAGGCTGAGGTAGTGGTGGGGATGGGAACTTACCCTGTGATTTAAGAGTTCTCTCTCACTACCCCACAGATGCGAACACCAACCTCTGCCCTCTGCTCTTCCCCAGACATGAGGAGCTTTTTTTTTTCTTTAAGGTAAACTTTGTAGATGAAGCATAAAACACACAAAGAAAGTGCACAGATCGTATGTGTACAGCTCAGTGAATTTTCTGAAAGTGAACCCACCGTGTAACCAGCTTCGCCCAGAGCATCTGCTCACTGTTAGGCCAGTTGTGTTTATTTTCTGACAGTAGCTCTCGGCAGTTTTCCTTAGCTCCTGTGAAAGGAGTCCCTGAGCAGGGTGTGATTGTGTCATTTGGCTGAGCTGGTTGATCCCGACAGGCTGGTGCTGAGAGGCTTGGACCATGATGGCTGGTCCCCTATGGTGGTCACCAAGCGAGATGTACTGGGATTCTCACAGGCAGAATTGCTCTGTGCCTCTCACGATGTCCGTGTAGAAGTGTCAGGAAGACAAGGTGGTCCTTGATGCCCTTGCTGATGGCCACAGGAACTTAGCCCTGGGGCTGCCTTTGGGCTCCAGGCTTTCCCCTGCTGACACCCATGTTTCCTGCCCTCTCTGGTCTCTGGGGGGGAGAGGCATTTGGGAGTCCAGCTGCTGCTGGACTCAGAGGGACGCTTTTCAGTCAAAACCCACAGGTGGGAGAAGCCTCGCCCCTCCAGCCCCTCTCTGGACTGCAGGGGAGGAAAGCGGCTTCACCAGTTGCCTTTTTTTTTTTTTTTTTTTTTGGCTACGTTGGGTCTTTGTTGCTGTGGGCGGACTTTCTCTAGTTGCAGCGAGTGGGGGCTACTCTTCGTTGCGGTATATGGACTTCTCATTGCGGTGGCGTCTCTTGTTGCAGAGCATGGGCTCTAGGCGCGCGGGCTTCAGTAGTTGTGGCACACAGGCCTAGTTGCTCCGCGGCATGTGGGATCTTCCCAGACCAGGGCTCGAACCCGTGTCCCCTGCATTGGCAGGCGGATTCTTAACCACTGCGCCACCGTGGAAGTCCTACCAGTTGCCTCTTAAGCCCTGGGCATTTGAGGCCCCTCCCACAGCCCCCCGACCCTCAGGAAAGGGCTCCCTCAATGTCGCACCTCCCCAACATGTGTGTCCCTCTCTGTCCCCCTCTCTCCGAGGGCCTGTTGAGCACTGGGGCCTGGAGGGCCAGGCTCAGTCTGAGGCCTGTGTCCCTCCCTCAGGCGTAGCTCCAACTTGGGGGTCTTAGCTCAGGACAGCTGCTCTGCCCTTTGTGCTGACACAGCGGGGTAGTTAGTGTCTAGGAAAGGGCGAGCTCCACGGTGAACCTCCTGCCCATCAGGCCCTGTCTAGGAGGGCTCAGGTAGGAAATGAGTTGCTTACTGAGAATCCACATCCGCAGTGAGCTGACTCCTGTGCAAGGCAGGGCTCACAGTCCCGCAGGATTCAGGAATTGCAGCTGCTTGGGGATGTCCTTGCTGCTCAGAGGTCCTGGGAAGGCTGGTGTCCCCTCAGCCATTCTCCAGGGCTGGACAACTTCTCCAACTTCTCCCACCCCCATTTCTAGAACACTACCTGGTTGGGGGAATAGGTAGTCCTGAAGGAGGTGCTCAGCTGTGACAAGAGGATGGGGCTCCCAGGGAAGGATGGGCACAGCCGCAGGCTGGAGGATTGGGGTAGAAAGAAGCAGAAGCCGCATGGAGCTGAACCTGTTCCCTGAGCACCAAGGCTCCCCCAGGGGGCTCACTGGGAAGGGAGGTGGGCTTTGGCACCAGGCATGTCCCCAGGCATCTTCTTGGGCACCTGTACCAATGCCCACAGCTGCCAGCAGTGTGGACGCGTCTGATTTCCCTCAGCTCAGCAGCAATTTGTTTAAATGTTCATCTTTATTCTTGCTAGCTTAGTAAGTAAATCAAGGTTTGTTAGATTTTTAATTTAAATGACTTTAATTGTTAATGAGATTGTAGATTTTTCCATGTGCTACACATCAAAAACTAATCAGTTCCCTAAAAACAAAAATTAAACCCTTGTGCTCACCCCAGCACAGCCTGTGAGTAGTGCTGAGCAGGTCACGTGACCTCACATGTATCAGCCTGCCTGTGTCTGGAGGAGGGAAGCGTTGCCCTGCCTCAGGGTAGGGATGGGAGTGGCCTGGGCCTGTACTCACAGCAGCCAGGGGCAGAGATGGACAGCTGGGCCCCCCTGCCAGCCTCGTGACCAGACCCAAAGCTGGGTCGCCCCCACCTATGGGCCCAGTGGCCACGTGGATGTGTCTGTCAGGGCCACCTGTCAGCCAGGACCTGCAGCCCCGGCACTGCTAGCCACCCCGGGTCCTCGGGGCACAGTGGCACTGGCAGCAGCTCTGAGCTGAGCCCCTCCTCTCTTCCAGCGGCCCCGGCATGGTGCTCAAGGCCTTCTTCCCCACGTGCTGTGCCTCGGCGGACAGCGGCCTCCTGGTTGGACGGTGGGTCCCGGAGCAGAGCAGTGCCGTGGTCCTGGCTGTGGTGCACTTTCCCTTCATCCCCATCCAGGTCAAGGAGCTCCTGGCCCAGGTGCAGCAGGCCAGTCAGGTGGGCGTGACTGTGCTGGGCACCTGGTGCCACCGCCGGCAAGAGCCGGAGGAGAGCCTGGGCCACTTCCTGGAGGGCCTGGGCGCCATTTTCTCCCACAAGCCCTGGTTCCAGCTATGCCGGGAGAGAGGCAGCAAGTCCTGGAGCTGCAAGACCACCCGCTGGCAGGGGCCCGCCTCTCCTGCCGCCTCCGGCGAGGACCAGGTCATGCTTATCTTCTACGACCAGCGCAAGGTGCTGCTGTCCCAACTGCACCCGCCTGCGGCCCTGCCCGACCGCCAGGCTGGGGACACCACAGCCAGTGCGGGGGGCCTGGCTGCTGTCTTTGACACAGTGGCGCGTAGCGAGGCACTCTTCCAAAGTGACCAGTTCGATGAGGGCCCCGTGCGGCTGAGCCACTGGCAGTCGGAGGGCGTGGAGGCCAGCATCCTCGTGGAGCTGGCCAAGTGGGCAGCAGGGCCTGTCTGCCTGTTTCTGACCTGCCTGCTGTCTCTCGTCTCGGCTGCCAGCGCCTGTCGGTAGGTGCCCCTGGGCCAGGTGAGGGAGAGTCGGGCCCCTGAGGCCTAGGCCCACCCCTTGGTGTGCAGGGGTCATGGAGGCCCAGATGGCCCTTCTGAGGCTCACGGCTGCCCCCTGCACCCCGGTTCTCACCCCATGCTCCCTCTGCACTGTAGCTCAGAGGACACCCTAGTGGTGGTTTCTGTTCTGGTGCCCCTCGCTCCTGTGGCAAAGCTAGGCTTCCTGGAAGCCCCTGTGGTTGTGTGGGACACACTGAGTAGGGATACATGGTGACCTTCAGACAGCTCAGGCCCCTGAAAGGAGAATTAGATGATGAACAGACCTGGGTTGTTGCCGCGCAGGGGCTGCTGTTTGCCTTGCTGGCGAGTTGCTTGTCCCCCTGCAGACCCACAGGCCCACCTGCTTCCCTGGCCCCGGCCTCGCAGGAGAGGCAGCCCTGGGAGGCTGTGGGACAACATCCACCCGCTGTCTATGGGGCTGGGGGCGTGGTCCCCAGCCTGGGCCGCTGTCTAGAATTACCGGAACACTCCTGGCTGCAGGACTGGCCGAGGGATTTGTAAAAGCCCCTGGGGGCCCTGAGGATGCTGGGGCAGCACGCGGGTGTTCTGGCGAGTTAGCCACAGGACCCTCTCTCTGTGAGAAGCCACCTCCCTGGTGGCATCGCCTGGTACGGGACAACTGTGCTGCATCCTCAGGTCCAGGGGTTCGGCTGTCAGGTTTGGGGACTGGCCTCGCCGGCTCATCAGGAGCTCTGGTAACGCTCGGGCCTGTCCCTGCAGAGACACCCCAGCAGCTATGTGCGCACACCACCTTGGGCTGTGGGGGCTGCTGGGTATCCTGACCTGAGCGGTGGGTTTCAGAGCTTCACAGCCCCTTGTGATGAATCGTGTGAAAGTGTGTCTGGGCCTAGGTGCAACTTTGGGAAGAGAAATTCCTTTTGTCAGCTCTCAAAGAATGCAAGAAAGGTTATGAACCGCTCGAGTGCCCTGAATCCCGATCTGCCCCTTAGGTAGGCAGGTGCTGGCTGTTGGCGGAGGTCAGGAGCCCTGTGACGTCCATGTGGGGCATGGCTGTTGCTGCCCAGGGCAGGTGCAGGTGCTGCCCAGGGCTGGTCTGAACCTCGGGGAGACCCTGCATGGAGGTCTCTGCAGCCCATGCGAGGCTGCCTTCCACTGGACTGGAACGGGGGGTGCAGTGTGGACCACACTTCACTCTTGGAATTGGGTCAGAGTGGCTTGGCTGAGGACAGAAGCTTCAAACCTTCAAGGTCAAGACCTCCTTCCTCCCGAGGGCCTGAGCGTGGTCATCTGGCGGCTCTGCACTTTGCACGAGCCCTTTAGGTCCCTCCTGCCGGCAGTGGGGCTCTGGGTGGGAGCCAGGCTCTGAGTTGCCATTGGACGCTTTCTCCACCTTTGCTTGAGAACATCTCCCCTCAATGCCTGCATGTCTGTGAAGTGTCTGGTGCTTTCTTTGCTGCGTGAGAGATCATTCTCGTTGAGCAGTCAGGTCAACTGAAACCCTTGACACGGACACCCGTCCGGCAGGCACTCAGCTTCAGTGCCTGGAGTCAGCACCTTGCGTTCCCAGTTGATGGTCGTGAGCGACTGCAACCCCCGCTGGGCTGCCCACCTGGGTCCTCCCCCCGTGTCCCTGCCCTGCTGAGTTCAGAAGTGTGGCTATTTGGGGCGACGAGGGCCCTTCCTCTCTGCACGTTGAGGGATATTGGCCACGGCTGAGACGGCCCTCCCTCCCTGGCGGGCAGGAGAACCCCAGAGGACCCGGAGGCCCATCCTTCTCCCCTCCTCCGCAGGGTGTTCAAGCTGTGGCCACTGTCCTTCATCTGGAGCAAACTCTCCACGTGCGAGCAGCTCAGGCACCGGCTGGAGCAGCTCACACTCATCTTCAGCACCCGGAAGGCTAAGAACCCCGCCCAGCTGATGAGGTGCGGGTCCTGCCCTGTTCTCCTCCACAGTGGCCAGACGTGCCACGAGCCCAGCGCCTTCCCCACAGCAGACCTGCCCAAGCTGACCCTTTCTGGCCATGCCACCCTCACCACTCGCTCCTGTTGGACCTCTCCTTCCAGGAAGGCCAACATGCTTGCCTCTGTGCTCCTGGATGTGGCCCTTGGCCTCATGCTGCTGTCCTGGCTCCACAGGAAGGACCTCATCGGGCAGCTGGCTGATACCCTCATCCCTGTGGCTGATGTGAGTTGGTTGAGGTGTACTTGAACACCTGTTTCCCAGGGTTGGGGGGCAGGACCCTTCCTGGGGGCAGCAGAGGCCCCTCAGCCAGCCAGAGCAGCTCACCCCTGACCCCAGACAAGTCCCCTAGGAGCTGCTGTGTCTTACAGAATAGGTGGGGCTGTGTAGACCTGGGCCCTCCAGCTCCTGGCCTCTTCCTGCAGGTGGCCTGTCTGGAGCCCCCTTGTGTTGGAGACTTTTAGGGGGAGCCACCTCCCTGCCAGGCTCAGTGTCATGGCATCCCCATTGCCTCCCCACCGTGCATGACCATTTCTGCTCTCCTGGCTCTTCAGGGTGGCTCACTTTCGGCCTGGGCACTCTGCACAGTCAGCATCACAGAGACCTTGTGTGTGTCCTGGTGTCTGTGTGGTCGAGCTCAGCCTCCCACCCTGCTCCCTGCACCAGTTCTGCATCTCCCATGCTGAGAGCCAGAGGCACCAGCTCATCAGCTGTGCTCCTGAACTTGCCCTGCACAGTTTGTGCGCCATTCCCAGGGCCTGGGCGTCGCCCCAGCCTCCTCTGCCTTCCACAGTCATCCTCCCACTGTCTGTCCGTGCTGGCTCTGAGCCTTCGTCTTCTCTGCCTCCTTCGGAGGCCCTGTCCCTTCTGTTGGGAAAATGTCTTCTTGCCTAGGGCAGGCCCTCTGGTCCCTCAGTGCCCCCCCACCCCCTCTGCCCAGGCCTCTGTGGGGCTCCTGGCCCTGGGTGTGGTAGAGCCGCTGC
The DNA here is from genome assembly GCF_949752795.1 of Hyperoodon ampullatus. Classification (NCBI taxonomy): domain Eukaryota; kingdom Metazoa; phylum Chordata; class Mammalia; order Artiodactyla; family Ziphiidae; genus Hyperoodon; species Hyperoodon ampullatus. The sequence continues at coordinate 22,115,972 of NC_136927.1, forward strand.
AGCCTGGCTGCGAGGTCCTTGTGGGCTCAGCCGCTGCCTGCTGTCATCAGCGTCCAGGCACAAGTGTGCACTGGGCCTGCTTGTGGCCAGGCCGGGACCCTGCAAGCAGGAGCCCCTACAGGCCAAGAGTCCCATAGTTTCTCAGTGAGGCCTGGCCCAGGAGGGAGGAGGGAGGACCCAGGGGCTGGGGAGGGGGCTTGGCTGCTTCGCCCTGCTCATCCATGCTCTGCCTTTTGGCCAGCTTCATCCTAGGCCTCCCTTTTGCAAAATTGCTCAGAAATATAAATATTTAATTTAAAAATGAAAGCCTCTTCCTGCTGCCAAGCTCTTCTCCTTTAAATATTAAATAAGGTCTATTTATAAAGAACATTCTGTTCCCCTTCTCACTGCTCCTGACACGGCAGAGGCCTTCACCCAGGGTTGGGAAAGGCCTGCATTGGTACGTGGGAGGGAGGTGGCAGACTGTGGGGCAGGGATGTCAGTCCTGTGGCCTCAGTGTTGATGATGAGGCCAGGAGTCCTGCAGGCCTGCCTCCCAGGGCTGGCACAGCTTTCCTCCTGGGGCGGCCAGGACAGCAGTCGGCCTCCCTGCTCGCTTGTGGGGGTCCCTGTGCTATCTCTGGTCCTCGCTTGATATTGTTCTTCCCTCTGCGGGACCCTCCAGCACCCACCTCCGCCCCGCCCGCCTGCTACGGGGGCCCCTGATGGGCTTGACCCCCTCACTCTTACTCAGGGTCACCCAGATGGGTAACCGGCGTGGGGCCAGTTGATGGACGGTGTGGCCCTCATGTATCCTCGCAGCACGTGGCCGAGGAGCTCCAGCATCTGCTACAGTGGTTGATGGGCGCACCCGCTGGGCTCAAGATGAACCGGCCGCTGGACCAGGTGCTGGGCCGCTTCTTCCTGTACCACATCCACCTGTGGATCAGTGAGTGCCAGCGGTCAGGCGGGTCGCATCAGGGTTTCACCCAGCCCCACTGACCCGCACCTTGGCTCTTGAAGCCTGTGCCCCCAGGGACATAGACCCTGGCTGAGGGGGGCAGTGGGGCCCAGCCAGGCCCTGTCCCCTTGGTCTCTGCTTCCTGTTGACCCAGCATCCCTTGCTATGCTGTGCTGGCCACTCAAGTTTCCAGAAGCTTGGGGCAGCCATCCTCATGGTGGACTTGGGGGGACCAGAACCTCCCTGGGCTCCCCCCTCAAGGCTGACCCCCATCCCACCAGGCTACATCCACCTCATGTCCCCCTTCATTGAGCGCATCCTGTGGCACGTGGGCCTCTCAGCCTGCCTGGGCCTGACGGTCGCCCTGTCCATCCTCTCAGACATCATAGCCCTCCTCACCTTCCACATCTACTGCTTCTATGTCTATGGCGCCAGGTGGGTGTGCACCCCCCCACCCCTGCGGGCTGACCCAGTGCAACCCCCGAGCCCTGGGCACCACAGACAGGCTTCCGGGGCCGGGTGGGCATGGGGTCACCAGCCCAGCTCTGATGGTACCACGTCCTGCAGGCTATACTGCCTGAAGGTCCATGGCCTGTCCTCACTCTGGCGCCTGTTCCGAGGGAAGAAGTGGAATGTTCTGCGCCAGCGCGTGGACTCCTGCTCCTATGACCTGGACCAGGTACCGGCTCAAGCTCCAGTCCAGCTGCCCCTTCGGATGGGCCGGCGCAGCTGCTCAGGCACCACAAGAGGCAGCCTCACTCCTGTTCTGCAGGGCTCCAGGGGTTGTGGGGAGCTGCAAGGGGTAGGGTGTATGCGGGACCTCAGACAGGGCAGAACCTTGGCCAGGCGGGGATGGACCCTGCTCTCGGGAGGCCACGGGGCTGCAGGCGCTTAAGGTGACCTCGCACAGGGCTTGGCTCTGGCTAGTCCCATTAGCTTGCTCAGACCTGACACAGGGACCCTGAGTGCTGCCTTCCAGGGCATGTTTTTTGCTGCCTAATTTTCACCACCCTCCTATCTTTGGTGTACGGGCTGTATACCCTATTAGCTGGTGTCCCCAACCCCTGTCACCCCATGTGTCACCGGGTCTGGAGGCAGGTGTCCCTCCCATTACTGGAGAGAGCTGTCCTGAGCGGGCTTTCCCAAGTGGTCTCAGGAAGCCGGCAGGCGTTCCATCTCTGCTCAATTACAGGACGGATTTGGTGGGATGGGTATCAGGGGTGTGCCCAGTGCTGGCAGGGCTGTCGCCCAGCACGGGGCTTTTGCTGATGCTGGCGTCCTTTCTCCCTGTAGCTGTTCATTGGGACCTTGCTGTTCACCATCCTGGTCTTCCTTCTGCCCACCACGGCCCTGTACTACTTGGTGTTCACCCTGGTGAGCCAAGTGCTGTGTACCATGTGGGTGCTGGGCGTGTCACCTGGCCAGTGGACCTAGCCCACAGTGCTTGGAGTGGTGACTGCCAGCAGCTATGGGCAGGTTGTCTATCCCTGCCAGCCACATGGGGTGTGGCTGTTCTGGACTCTGGGCGTGTGTGCTGGCCCTGTAACAGTCAGGGGTCCCACCCGGGGGGGACACCACTCACTACTGCTCTGGGACACACAGCTGGGTTCACAGAGGGCAGGGGTCTCCCGTGGTATGGGGGAGGCGAGTGCAGACAGCAGGAGGGGAGTGGCCCCCAGGTGGCTGGGCTGAGGGCCCAGTGGCATATTCACCTGGGTTGGAGCACCACCTCCTCTGACCTGGCAGCAGGGCAGACCGCTCCAGCCTGTGGCTTCCCTGCCTCCCTGTGCTCAGGCCTCAGGTTCAGGGCGGGATCCCTGCCCCCTTCTTGGGACCCATCAGGCTGTTCTGCTCAGGGGCATGCAGTGTGGCTGTGGCCACAGTCCCAGGTCAGAGACCCTGAGCACTGTCTGTGATGCAGCTCCGGCTCCTGGTGGTCGCTGTGCAGGGCCTGATCCATTTGCTTGTGGACCTCATCAACTCCCTGCCGCTGTACTCACTCGGCCTCCGGCTCTGCCGGCCTTACAGGCTCGCAGGTAGGTCTGTGTGCTGGCTAGGCGGCGCACCTGTGGGCCCTGGATGCGGCAGTGTGTGGGGCGGGCAGGGAGGACAAGAGCCTGGTCCCGGGGCGTGAGCTGGAGGGAGAGGCCCCCCGCCCTCAGGTTCAGAGGCCGCACAGGCAGCCCTCCCGCCGCCTCAGCCTCCCCTGTGACGAGTGTGGACGTTTGCTCTGAGGTCTGTCTGCAGTAGTCCTGTAGGTGGTGCCTGAAAGTGGCTCAGAAAAGACATGTCTCGTGTGGTTGTGTGGAGCTGTGTGTGCCTGCTGGTGCTCCTTCTCCTGGAGGGGACCAGCCCGGGTGGAGGACGCCGGGCTGGCCAGAGCTGTGTGACAGGTGTGCCTCCCGCCCCGCCCCCGGCAGGCCACCACCTGCGGGGACAACACGCACCAGCCCAGCTGCTCCTGCCATCCCCTCTGCAGGCGATGCCCCTGTTTGCATGCTGACACCAGCCACGGGTTGGCCAGATGCCCCTGACAGGAGGCTGTCCCCACTGCAGGCCTAGGGAGGCCCAACCCAACTGGTCACTGAGTTGTGGGTTGGCTCATCCAGTTCAGGGTCTTTGAACATAACAGGAAACTTGGGGAGTTGCTGGCACGGCCCCGGAGCTGACCAGCATGCACAGGAGGCCCTGGACTAGTTTTCAAACGGCAGCTCGGCCGCACGCCAGAGTTCACGGCTGCTGCTCCCAGCCAGTTCCGAGTCAGAAGACATGAATGTGCATGTTCCCTGGGCTTTGGGCCTTGAGTCTGCCCGCTGGATGTCCTCAAACCCTCTTTCCAAGCCATGTTCTCCACAGACCCCCAGGTGGCCCAGGCCAGGGGCCCATGTGTAGTGCTGCCCATGCTCCCTGGTCCCCCAGCCCTCACCCACACTTCGGCACGCCTGGAAGCAGGCAGGTGGAGAGCCTGGACCCGGCACCTTCCTTTCCCAGCCCTCAGCTCACCGCTGGAGCAGAGTCCTTTTAACTTCACATAAAAGGCCACAGATGCCGCCTCTTCTCTCCACCGAGTTTGCCTTGGGGCCTCTTCATCAATTGATAATTAGCTCCTGTTTCTCCTTTCAAGAACCTTCCGCCTTGGGAATCCCCAGGCTTGAGAGCCCACACTGCAGGCCAGAGTGTGGTGGGTCCCTGAGTCAGCCGTGCACACAGCAGTTGGAAGGCACTGAGATGCCAGCAGGGTGCCCACCACCCAGCAAGTGCCTCGTCCACTCTGGGAAAAACCCCATCCTACTCAGAAAGCAGCACAACCTGCCGGCTTTTCCCCGCCTGCCAGACCCACGGCTTTGGTCTCAGTGCAGTTCTGCAGGAGGCCCTGACGAGGGCCAGGCTGCAGCTCAAGGAGGCAGATGGGAAGGATGGGCTGGAGAGGCGAGCTACTGCCCGGGCAGCCTGTAGCCCTCGGAGTGCCGCTCGGAGCAAGAATGCTGGTGGGGGCGGCCTGCGGGGCCCTGGGAGCCCTGGAGGGCCACCCTACCTCACGGGGACCTTGCTCTCCTTATAGCCGGTGTGAAGTTCCGAGTCCTGGAGCACGAGACTGGCAGGCCCCTCCGCCTCCTGATGCAGGTAAGGCCTCCACGCAGCCCTCATGCTGTTGCCTGCCATGAGGCCGCCCATGTTCTGAGGCATGTTCTGTGCCGTCCTGGGTGTGGGCCTCACGGGCCTGGGTGAGGTGCAGGCAGGAGGGCCCAGCAGAGCTGAGGGGTGGGGCCCGGGGGAGGCTTGCCCACCCCCAAGGCCTCTGGGCACCATGATCCTCTGTGCCTGGAACCTCCCCCAGCAGGGCCCATGTATGGGGTCCCCTATGCTGTGCCAGACACCCTCAGCCACCCAGGGCACCTGCCTGCTGGGCCTGCATCCCTGTCTCCTGCCCTGGGCCCCCGGGCTCTCCTTCCAGGCAGAATAGCAGAGACTTGGCAAAGGCCTCGGGACACACCTGAGGCCTACTCTGTTGAGCTCCTTTATCTTAAGCAGTCTGGGGACTGTCTTGCGGGAGGGAGCAGACCAGGTGCCAGTGTTGCTGGTTACAGGTGTCCGGTTGGCCTGAGGGGACAGGTCAGATGCTGAGGCAGCCGGGCCCTGTGTGGTTTTCTTGAGGGTGTCCTGAGTCCCACTTGAGGAGGCTCCAGGGAGCTGAGTGAGTCCTGGAATGGAGGGGTCGGTGCCCCACAGCCGGGCCAGAGTGGAGCCCGCCTGACCGTGGTCCAAGCCTGCCTCCCAAGCCACTCACCCCCCCGTGTACCCCAGGCGAGAACGCATCTGGCACAGAGCTGGCCCTGCCCCACGGTTGTCCAGCCCAGGGACCCCCCACGAAGGCCTGCTGGGCCTACTGAGCTGGACTCCCAGGGAGTTGGGGGCTGTGTCCTGGCTGACCGCTGCCCTTGTGCTTCCAGATAAACCCCCTGCCCTACAGTCGCGTGGTGCACATCTACCGCCTCCCCACCTGTGGTTGCCACCCCAAGCACTCCTGGGGTTCCCTGTGCCGCAAGCTGTTCTTCGGGGAGCTCATCTACCCCTGGAGGCAGAGAGGGAACAAGCAGGACTGAGGGGCCCTGGCCACCAGCCGGCCCAGCACCACCTCCTGCCAGGGTGTCAGGGTAGCACATGGTGTCCTGCTCTTTGCCTTCCTGCCCCTGGTTGTCTGGGGCCTCTGCAGGCCCTGCTGGGGCCCTGCCCATCGCATCTCCTCCTGACTCTGAGGTCGTGGGAGTAGTGAGCCGGAGGATGCGGGAACGGCCAGTCAGGCCAGCGGCCCACGCTCCAGCACCAGCACATTTGCCTTGGGAACCCCCTTCTGACCTGTTGTGATGGCACGGTTAACCTGGTGCACACTGGCCCCCCAGGCCTATCCAGGAGCCCCGTCCTGCCCCCCACCCCAGTCTATACCCAGACCCTAGGAGGGGGTGCAGAGCCCTGCCTCTGCCCACCATGCCCGTTCCCAGTGGGGTGGGCTGGCAGGTCTTTCTGGCTGCTCACTGGCGCCCCACCCTGTCATGAGGTGGAGGGGATCCTTCCCAGGGTGCACTCAAGTGTCCTTGAGACTCTGGCCCCCAAGCATCTCCTTCTCTGGGGGATGCCCTCCTGGGTCCCCAGTGCCTTCCAGCTGTGTCAGTGGAGCCACAGCCAGTCTGGGGGATCCAAGCCACTGCTGACCCCCAGTGCAGTCCAGCAGCTCCAGGAAGCTGGGCAGCAGCGCCCCTCACGCCCTGATTCGCACAGGGCTTGTTGATGCTCCTGGAGGGACTGCTCTGCGGGAGGAGCTGCCCTCAGGGCTTTGGGTGTCCCTGTGTGAAGCCAGGCCACATGCGGTGCCTGGAGCTGTCAGCAGAGACCCACACACCCAGCTGCCCCGTTCCTGCCCTGTACCCCTGCAAATCTTCCATCTCGCTCACTGGCTTCTGGGCAGATGCTCCTGCAGCCCCCAGGGAGGGGTCCTAGCACTCAGGCTGCATCTGCCTGCTGGCCGCAGGCAGAATCTGAGTGTGGGTGTGAGCCCCAGAATCCCCAGGGGGAGGAAGCCTCAAGATGCGGGTGGCGTCACATACGGTGTGTCATCGTGGAGTTGGAGATGTTCATGCTGTAGGCAGCGGGGCAGCGCTCTCTGTCCATCCCAGGCACTTGGGACTGTCCACTTCTGCCACCCACACTCCTTGGCTGTGGGCCACAGTGGGAGCGGGCCTGGAGGAGTCCCCACCAGCCCAGGGTCGGGCAGGAGGGGTACTGGCTCTGTCTTTTCTGCTGGGACAATAAAGCCTCACACATATTTGGAGTGTGCGCTCTGCCTTCCCATCACCACGTGGGCAGTGGGTCTGGGGAGGCGCCCCTTCTCCTGGGGTGGCGAGACAGCTGGCCCCCACTGTTTGTCTTGAGATGACTACCATGCCTGTTTCCTGTTTATTGCCAAGCTGTGGGGCACTGGGCTCCCTGTCCCCTAGAGCAGGCCTCTTTGCAGGTCTGGTGCGTGTGTACGTAGGCTCTGGCCTCTTGAAGATGTCCTCGTGTGGATGGATGGACCCAGGGCCACTTGCTTTCCAGTTTTGGCCTTGCCGTGGCCTGAGGAGCTCCCAGGGCAGGGCTGGGGGCAGGGGTGCAGCCCTCTCTGGGAGCAGGGGTGAGCTCTGATATATATATGTCACCACCTGAAACCTGTGGACGCCACACAGGAAGGGGCTCTCTCTGATGGACTCTGCCTGACCTGCAGCCTCCAGGGACCCTCAGGTGGCTTCCTCTGTGCCTGCTGTACTGGCTATGGAGGCGAGGGGTTGGAGCCCAAAGAGGTCACTCAGCAACTGCCAGGCCTGCATCACCACTGAGGGTCAGCAGAGGGCCCCACATGGCTCCTGGTGGGCAGGACCACACCCCAGAGCCTGCTGAGAAGAGCCTCCATCACCTGCATTTCTGGGGCCACCTTCCCAGTCACCAGATGCCAAGACACGGAGATGGCCCGTGGGGCCTGCCTCACCTCCCGCTGAATTCTCTCCCTTGCTCCGCCCAGCCTGCTGGGCAGTGGTGGCTGTGTTCCAGGCCTTTTCTGGCAGCTGTCACTCTCGTGCCAGGTGCGGGGCTGCCTGCCCATCTCCCGAGGGCCAGCCCAGGCCTGGCACCAGAGCTGGCCGAGGGAACAGTGGTCACTCCAGCCACTAGCAGCCACCAAGACGTGCCACCTGCATGTCCTAGGCTGCTCCCATCCTGTGTGTCGTCCCTGGACCTGTACAGCCCTTGCCTAGGGACAGTCTTCATCTGTGGCCCTCATCCTCAACCCAGGGCTCTGACCACCCCTGCCACGCTGACCTGGCAGAGCCTTGTCCTACAACTTCTCTGAGGCTGACCCTCAGACTGCCCTGAAAAGTGGACGATTCCCCTTTCAGCTGGGGCCGCCACCTCCCAGACAGGTCCTCATGGCCACCCACAGAGAAGGGCCCCGTGCTCTTCCAGTGTGGAGACAAGCTCAGAGAGGGGTGGTGAGCTGCTGAAGCAGGCGGTCTGAGCCACATAGTTCACTCCCGCCAGCTCCCTCCCGTCCTTGAAAACTTACTTTGATGTGATTTCAACTCAAAGAAACAGCTAGCACATCACAACCTTCAACAAATTTCCTGGGGCTAATGTTCTGCCACAGCTGCTTTTTCGTGCTCATGCTCTAACTTTTCTAAACCATCTGATCATCAGTTGCCCTTAATTGTGCTCCTAAGATGCCCAGTGTATATCTTGTAAGGCCAAGGACTGACCTGTGTAACCAGGGCATGGCAAGGAGCATGGGTGGGGCCACCTCGCTTCCCGTGCTCCTGGGCACCAGTCTCAAGGACCCTTTGCCCTCAACCACCCCACAGCCGTCTCTGCCTTTCCCAGCACTGGGGTCCTCAAAGATCCAGCCAGTCACTTGGTAGCCTGTCCCTATGTGGGGTTCGTCTGATGATTCTTGAGATTCCGCTCCTGTGCTCTTAGTGGGAACATGTAAATGCCACTGTGTCCTTCTCAGGCATCGCCTTGGGAGGAACACCGTGTCTGCCCAAACTAGGACGTCAACCTGACCCACCAGGTTCTCCTCTGCAAAGCTACTCTCCCTTTTACATAACAAGTGATTAGTACAGAGATATTTTCGACCACATGACCGTCCTGTCCCTCCTCCCCCTCTGGCCCACTAGCTGGCAGCGTCCACCATTGATTCTTGCTGGGTGCACACAGCTTTCCACGGCCTCTGCCTGTAGGACTTGAGTGGGGCCTCTCCTGGCAGCAGGCCTGTACTGGGGGTCAAGTAACTGACACTCATGTGAGAGCTCCTAGGGCACAGGGCCAAGGTCTGTTTGCCCCAATGGGTGGTCCCCAGGCCCTTCTCAGAGTGGACAGCTTTGGGTATCCTGGAGTGGGGGGAAGGAGACACCCCAGACCACTCGTTTGTTCCCTCCTGGACAGAGGCTGAGTCTGGAGGCCTAGCCCCCATCCTCGCTCGGAGCCAGTGGGTGTGGGAACTGCAGGGGAGACTGTCAGGGCTCTTCACCAGACACCTCTGGGGCCTCCAGAGGGACTCAGAGTTACCCTCGACCACCCAACACCTGGCCGCCTCGCAGGGCTGACCCGGGACCTGGGAGCGGAGGGCTGTTCTGGGCTGCTTTGTCCTTGGCCTGAGGTTCCTCCAAGGTCCCCTGGGCCAGGCCTGGCACTTAGTGGGTCCCAGAGCGTCCTTGCAGAAGGGCATGCAGCTACGTTGGAGGCCAGCTCCTCCACCCACAGGGCCTCCTGGACAGCAGGGAATGGCACCCCTCCAGCCATCCCTCCCTCGACCTGGCCCCACTGCCCCAAACCCTGTGGGTTCCTGCGGTGCCTTTCTGCTCTGAGGTTGGGAGGTCGGAGGTCAGAGGGAACAGGAGCAGCACAGGAAACCAGTAAATCAGGAGGACAGGAAGCACCTGACAGAGGTTGCTGAGTCTTGCTCCCAGGATCAGGCTCTGTGGACACGTTCTAGGGATGGTCACGCCTGCTGCACAAGCTGTGCTGGGAAGGACCCAGCCGGCCTCACTTCGTCCCTGGTGATGGAGAACCAGGCAGCGGGGCCTACAGCTGCTGGAGCCCCTTCGGGGGAAGTCCTGATGTACAAAGGGTGCTTTTGGTTTAAATTCTCTGCAAAGTGGAATGATAATAGTTTCTCACCCATCATCCCTTCTGGGCAGCCTCAGAAACCGAGGACATGTCAGCCCCACATGGCTTCCAGCCCCAGAGAGGGGCCTCAGTGACTTCAAAGCAGGGAGTAGGCAAAGCCAGGCTGAGGCGGGCTCCAGGTTGGGTGTAGTGACCTCTGCCAGAGAGGCTGGCTTGGCCATGTTTGGGGTTGGCAGGTGGTGGGGGCTCAGCTCCCCGCCCCCACCAGCTGAAGGCTAACAAGACTCCGCCCACTGGCTGTCATTTCTGTAAACACTGTGCTGTGGGTGCATGTGCCCTTTCTCTTTTTTTTTTTTTAAATAAATTTATTTATTTTTGGCTGTGTTGGGTCTTTGTTTCTGTGCGAGGGCTTTCTCTAGTTGCGGCAAGTGGGGGCCACTCTTCATTGCGATGCGCGGGCCTCTCACTATCACGGCCTCTCTTGTTGCGGAGCACAGGCTCCAGATGCGCAGGCTCAGTAGTTGTCGCTCACGGGCCTAGTTGCTCCGCGGCATGTGGGATCTTCCCAGACCAGGACTCGAACCCGTGTCCCCTGCATTGGCAGGCAGATTCTCAACCACTGTGCCACCAGGGAAGCCCCATGTGCCCTTTCTGTACACGCTGGGGGCCGTGTCTGCTGTAAGCCATCATCCAGTGTTTGGCCACTCTGTGGATTACGAATGAGCAGGTGGCCTTGCCCATCCCTGGCCAGCCTCTGCTCTTGAATGTCCCAGAGGGCCAGGAGAATACCAGGAGAGCCTCTCCCTGAAGGCAGGTGAGAAAGGCCCAGGTGCTTGCTGCCCACCCAACAGAGAGACCAGCTCCTCAGGAAGGCTCCCCAGGCGCCCCACCAAAGTGAAACAGCAGAGTCCACATGGCCCACTGCCCAGTGAGGGTTATCTGCAGCTTGCGGGGGGTGGTCACTTGGTGTTGTGCCCTGCCCAGGCAGGGGTCTGCCCTCTGTGAAGACCACCTGCTGCTGGAGACACAGCCCAGGCTCAGTGATCCCTTGGGAGGAGTTCTTGCTGCCGTTTCTTGCCTGCTGGACAGATGTGCCAGCCCAGCTGTCCTCAGTGCAGCCCTCGGGGCCTGGTCACTATGATGATGTGCTTGTTCTCTCTGCACAGATCTGCTTTTTAGGGAGCCCCAACTCACACGTGGCCTCTCCCTAGCATGCACCCTCAGTGCCTCGTCCAGCTGAGTCTAGTGGCTCAGCTTGGACAACGTATCCTTTTGATTGATTTATTATTTTTAACAGCTTCATTGAAGCATATTTTACATATTATAAAATTCACCCATTTCAAGTGTGCAATTCAAGGATTTTTAATAGCTTTACCAAGTAGTATAACCATCACCAATTTTAGAACATTTTCATCACCCCAAAGGGAAACAGGGTACCCACTAAGCAGTTACTCACCATTTCCCCCTCCCCCAGGCACTGGCAACCACTAATTACTTTCTGTGGATTTGCCTATTCTGGAAGTTTCACATAAATGAAATGTAGCAGGTATCAGCACTTTATTCCTTTTTATGGATGAAAATCCATTGTGTGGATAGGCCACATTTTGTTTATCCATTGATTTGTTGATGGATGTTTGGGTTGTTTCCACCTTTTGGCTATTGTGAGTAATGCTGCTGTGAATATTCATGCACAAGTTTTTGTGTAAATGTGTATTTTCATTCCTCTAGGAGAGAAATTGCTGCATTGTATGGTACTTTTATGCTGAACTTTTTGACTTACTAGTTGTCAATTACATGTCATATGTGAATATGTTCTCGTGAAAATGTTATCAATGACGAGAACATCACTCTCCACCTCCAACCCCAAAGGGAACGATGCTGTCCATTTGGTGAGCATCATTCCAGGTTTTATCCTGTGCATACATTACATTTCGCTATATGTAAATCTAGAATGAAATGAATTAAGTTTTTAAAGCACAATCGTTGAAGTTACACTGGATATACTGTACTATCATTTGCTTACTTGTGTTCTCAGGTCGGTATTGCCTGCATCTTACCTTGTTCATCGAAGGGGCTGCGTGAACCTGGTTGATTTAATGGCACCCTGTCAGGGGCTCCAGATGGCTTCACTACTTTCACCATCACCACAGCGCTACAGTGAAATTCTTTGAGCTCATTTCTGAGAATTTCTCCAGGCTCAATGAGATACGGAATTATTAGGCTGTTCAACCTCCCTCCCAGAGAGCTGTTCCCCACATCCTGGCCCACATGCGACATTGCCAATCTGATATGTGAAAAGGGTATTATTTTGCTTCACTTTCCATCTTGCAGAGTAAAACTGTATCTTCGCACGACTTCATACGCTTTTCATAACCCATCCATTCTGTAAACAACCCCAAAGTCACTTCCTCCTCGAGGCCCCTGGTCAAGCCTCAGAGCCTCACGCCCTGACCCTCTTCCTGGGCCCTCCTGGGTCCCCCACCCGGCCTGACCCCGATTCTTCCCCGGGCTGCCGTCGTCTCTGGAGCTGGAGGACCACCAGCCCGCTGACCCCGACGTTCCGCAGCGTCGGGCTTTCGGAGCGCCGCTGTCACCTGCAGGCCCTGCCCAAGGGAGGGGCAGACGAGGCGCCAGAGCAGAGCCGCCGCGCTGGGGACCCTGCGCCCCCGCCAGCACACCTGCGTCACCCCACCGCCCCCTGCGCCCCACCTTACCCCACCGCCCCCACCTTACCTTACCCCACAGCCCCTCGGCCCCGCCCCCCATGCGGGAACGGAAGTCTCGCCTCCCAGGCCATTCCGAGCGCCGATTGGCCGCCTTCATCCCGCCACGCCCTCGCCGCGCCCCCGCCGCGGGACAGCGGCTATCGAGAGCGCTGTTCCGGTTGGGTCCCGCTGTCCTTTCTGGGGTCTCTGTGGGAGCAGCGGCCACAGCTTTCTAGGGGGTTCAGTATTGCTGGACCCAGCCGCGTCACCTCAACTCGGGGACCGCCACTATCCTGCTCCGTCTGCGGAAGGAAGGGGGCGTATGCAAACAACCTGGAGTTCCAAGTTCCTGATTGGTGAGCGTCTCGGAAGGGAGCGGGAAGCTCGGGGTGAGCAGGGCGGGCTTAAAGGGCTGTGATCGACGTGCGGAAGGTCCAGTGGCTCTGGGAAGATCGGCAGCGGTGGCCAATGGCGAAGGGGAGGGGGCGGGCGAAGGCCAAGGAGTTGCGGGGGCAGTGGGCAGGGTTGCTTGTGAGTCTGGGATTCTCTGCGGGAAGCGGCGGGGGCGGTAGTGCTGTGACGGACGTGCAGACGGACCACTGTTTCTGGGAAAGCGGGAGGCGAAGGGCCAATGGCGACGGCTGGAAGGAGGGGCGGGGCGACGATGGGGCGGGGCGACGATGGGACGGGGCAACGGAGGCTTCGCAGAGCTGCGTGGGAAGCGGTGGGGGCGGGGCATCTGTGATGGACGTGCGCACGGGCCAATGGCCGCGGGAAGGGGGCAATGGGTGACCTATGGCAACAGTGTCGGGGCGGGGCGGTGACGGGGCGGGGCGAGCGGAGGTCTCGCAGCGAAGTCTGGGAAGCGGGGAGGGGGCTGGGGCGCTAGTGGTGCTGACGGATGTGGGCAATGGCCAATGGTCGCGGGAAGGGAGGTGGCAGGTGGCCAATGGCGGCGCGCGGGGCGGGGCGGAGCGGCGGGTCTGCGCGGCGCTGTGCGGGAAGCGGCGGGGCGGCGGCGTCGGCGCTGAGGCTGAGCAAGAAGAAGCCAGGCGGGGGCGGTGGAACAGGTGCGGGCGGGGCGGCCTAGCCGTCCGCCGGCCCCGCTCACCCGCGTCGGCGCCCGCAGGTCGGTCGGAGGCCTCCGCCGCCGGGCTCCGCGGCGCAGTGGGCATGCGGGCGAGGCCCGCGCGCGCGTGAGCGACGATGGGGACGCAGGGCAGCCCGGTCAAGAGCTACGACTACCTGCTCAAGTTCCTGCTGGTGGGCGACAGCGACGTGGGCAAGGGTGAGATCCTGGAGAGCCTGCAGGACGGCGCGGCCGAGTCCCCGTACGCCTACAGTAATGGTAAGGCCGGCCGGCGGGCCTCTGCGCGCACCTGGCGCCGCCCGGCGACCTGCCGTCCGCCTGGTCTCGAGCCGGGGCCGGGCGGGGGCCGGGGGAGCAGCGACCCGAGCTCGCCGAGGCCCTCTGGGGCCCGCGGCGTCTTTGGGGGCGGAGGTTTGGCCGCGGGCCTCCAGAGGAAGAAGGGCTTTTCTTTGGTCGCGGGTCCGCACCAGGTGTGCATACTTGGGTGTACTCAAAGGCAAGCCGTTGGCTCAGGGCTCAGAGCATCAATGCCTTGTGCTGGAGGAAGATGCCCGTTCCTGACGGGATTAAACGTTCTCTCCGGATTTCTGGACGTGTGGCCAAAATACACAGCAAATACCCGTCATTGGCACCTGCCTGAGCTCCCCTCAGCTTCCGCGGTTGAAGGGGCCAGTGCAGTCCTGTGGCCGATACCCCTGCCCTGCGGCCCCTCCCAGGCTCACGGGCCCTCCCTCCCCGAGGACCTTCGTGCTCCTGGCTGGGCTGTCTTTCCTGAGGAATTGTGCTTCTTGGCGTTCTCATTCTGCACACCCTTTGTGGCTTTGTGTCTTGGGCTGTTGTCGGTCCCGCCTGACCACCGCGAGCGACGGCTGTTTGCTAAACTGCTTGCCTGTAGCGGCCGGGAGTGTGGGCGCTGCTTTCCCACTCTTTCGTTTTAGGACTCGTTAGGGTCGTGGGGTTACCTGGGCTGGCCGAGCACCCTTCCTGCTGGGGGCTGTGCCGCCTCCCCGAGCACATGCTCCCAGCCCCAGCGAAGGCCGGGAAAGCAGGGCCCTGGGTTCGTTTTAGGGGCGGGAGGGAAAGCGGGAGGTCTCCGGGGCTGAGCCGGCCCCTTCGCCGCCACTGCCAGGTGTTCCTCCAGATGCAGATGGTGGACGCTTGAGTTGCCTCCCCAGAGGTGCTGTTGCTTCCCGGGAGCCCCACGCCCAGGAGGCTGGCGGTTTGTGTCCGGCAGAGCGTGAGGGCCTGGGCTCCATCAGGGCGGCAGCGGTTTCCCAGGACGTGATCTCTGCTTCCGAGGGTCCTCCAGCCGGGTGCAGCGAGTGCTCGGGGACACACAGCCACAGGTGGAGAGGGGGACCCGCCTCCTGTCCCCGCTGTCGGAGAGTGATGTGTTGCCGCACTTCCTGTGACACGTTGACCGAAGCAGGGCTGAGGCCTGCCTGAGGTGGTGGAGACCGGAGGGACTCACAGTGACCTGGGCCAGCGGGAGGGCCGTCTGCCAGACCGGTGAGGAGAGCCCCCTTTTAGACAGTCCTTTCGGTCAGGGCATCAGCTCGCTCCCCTCGGGAGCTCTGATTTCCTTTCTCTTAATACCCAGTAGTGGTCTGAGGGGAGGGGTCTGTGCCCGCGTCAGGACTTGGCGTTGGCGGCGTTGTCGAGGCTCCTGAGGGCCGGCCGCTGGCTAGTTAGCAGGAGTCTGCATGGTGGAAGCTGGCAGGAGGGAGGGCCAGGCTCTGGAAGCAGCTTCTCCCCAGTGCAGCGCCAGACTCTGCTCCATGCTGGTGGGCCCTTGGGGCGCTGGGCTAGTGTTGGCACCGAGGCAGCATTCCGGGTGCGCCCCGGAGCTCGGGAAGCGTTCTGCTGCCATGCTTGGGCCCTTCCCACTCTACCGAGGGCGGTGAACAGCCTCGGTTAAGGCAATTCCATTCTCCGTATCCTAGTTCCCAAGAGTTTTCACGTGGAGGATTGGGGGCCTACAGGAAAACACATCGTGGTTGATGTGCCCACGTCCTGGAAGGCTAGAGAGTGGGCATAACTCCATCCTCGTTGTCCACTCCTCGGGGTCAGTGTTGGTGGGAGCTCGCCTCCTTTGAGCCCAGGGCGTGGGGGAAGGAAGGAAGGAGGTCTGATGGCCGGAGGATCAAGGTGACTGTGACGGGTGTGCACAAAGCACGGCCAGCGTGGAGGTCTGCCCTGAACCTGTGGGGCCTGCTGGCTGTTTCTGTTTCCGGGACCCAGTGATGCTGTGTGCCTGCGCCCCAGCGTGCCAGTGCGTCACCATGTCCTTGGACAGTTCCAGGTGTTTCTCTGGCTGGAAGTTGGTTTCTGTCCTCAGTGAAGTTCTAAGGGAAACTGCATCTTCAGATGCTCTCATGCTGGACTTTGCACGCCTGGTGTTTTCTCCACTGCTTTGTCCCCAGAGCGAGCTTGAGAGCTGCACGCGGGAGGTGCAGAGAGCAGCCTGGTGTGGCACCCCTGTGCTGATGGTCACCACGCAACCCCTCCCAGTCCCTTCTCTTTCTCTGTGCTTGCCTGGGTGCCTGTGTCTGGATCTCACCCACTTTTCTGGGTGATTTTTTTGGGTTTGCCTTTCCTCTGTGGGGTGCCAGGTTCTGAGGTGAGGTGTGGGCCCAAATGTGATGTGTGCCAGGCACTCCTCATCCTTTCCTCCCCACCACCCTGGACGAGGCACCAGTATCCTCCCATTTTATAGGTGAAGAACCGAGGCTCAGGCAGTGCTGGGCAGCTGGGCGCTGAGCTCCCGCAATTAGAGTCTGGCTGCCAGGAGCCCGGCACTGTGGTTGCGGGGGTGACCCCTTCTCACCACTCACTCTTGGGCCCTTACCCTCGCCTCCACCCTGGGCCTGGACCTGGCTCCTCTCTCTGATGACCACAACCCTCCCCTCCAGCGCTTCCTGTTCTCAGTGCATCCCAAGCTGAGCTCTTTCTTTTCTCCCTGCACTTTCTTGCCCTCCTGGCATCTCTGTCCCAGGTCCTGGGGCCCCTCCCTCTGCTTTGGGGCCTGGGACCAGTCAGCAAGGCCCATTTGTTCTAACTTCACTGCAGTGCTCCTGTTCTGCCTGCCTCTCTCCTGGGTGTGCCAGCAGAGCAGAGCCCCAGGAGTGCCCAGGGTCAGCCACTAACCAGGACAGCAAACCACCAGTTTCCAGAGAAGTTTCTGGAAGCCAGACAGGGCCACACGTAGACCCATCTGCACGCCTGGCGGGATTCCTCTAGTCTGCCCCTTTGTGGGAGGTACTCACGTGCTGCATGTGGTGTAAAAACCAACCTACCCTACCCAAGAGGATGGCAGGCTTTGAGGGACGGATTTTGGTACCTGCTTTGGATTATGCTGGTTACGTTGATTGGTAATTTGGATAGGCATGGCTTTTGCTAGATTTTCAGGTAACAGTTAAGTGTGTAGCTAGAATATTTTCAGTTTTAGAAAGCCTTTTCCCAGCTTTCAGCACATGCTGTAAGTTTGAGCAGAGGACAGCGAAGGCTTCAGTGGCAGGCGCGGGCAGCGCAGAGCTGATCTCCCTTGAGGGGTTGCGTGGTCCTAGCAACACTGCTGTGTTGTGTCGTGCACACATGATATCATTGTTCCCATCAGCAAGAGCGTTTGTGGCTTGGATGATGAACCAGGTAGAAGTGTGTTTCAGGAAGGAAACCCTAAGAGGGGGTGGGGAAGCAGGTGGGAAGGGTCCTGGGGCACTTTTGGCTCCTGTTCTATTTGAATTGGAATTGGCAAGGTGCATGGTGGCTGGTCCGTGAAGAGCTGGCCACTTACCTGGTCTGGGCCTGGGCGGAGGAGGAGGAGGAGGAAGAGGAGGCAGGGTTGCAGCCAGGCTGGGGAGCGGGGAGCATCTAGTGTGGGGACACGCCGCTCACAGGGTGTCGTGGGGCCTGGGGCCACATCAGTCAGGGCGTCGTCCATCAGGCGCTTGGAGAAAGTGGGGAAGGTCTCAGTGTCCGGCACCCTGACTTGGAGTGAGCTGCAGAAGGAATGCACGAAGGGAGGGAGAGATGGCGGGTGGGCCTGGATTTACTGCCCTGGGCGCTCGGGAGAAGGGCGTTGGAACTGAGTGCAGGCATCAGAGACCGAGATGGGGCCGTCCGCGCCAAAACCGGGTGTGCGGGGTCACCCTTAGTGTGGGAAGGTGGGCCCTTTAAGTCCTTTGGGAATGAGCTGGGAAATAAAAGTAAATAAAGTGAACTTGAACTCCGAGGGTAAGGTGGTAACCTAGGTTTTCCGGTCATGACTGGGGTCTGATAGTGACGGGCAGACTCCGGTGTCCACAGTGCTGCACGATTTTCTTCTGCGGAGGTCAGGATGTCCAGGACCTCGTTGGCTGTGGACATACGTCTTTCAGAAGGTAGAGGAGGGACAGGGGAACAGAGGTGACGGGGTAAACTGATGCTAATGGAGGCGGTGGGGCACGATCAGGCAGCCTCGGCTCTTCACGGCCCTTGGGCTAGAACGCAGAGGAGGAAAGCTGTTCACGCAGGAGGAGGGCTGCTTGTCAGACAGGCTTCCAGAATCGTGAGGAGGGAAGGAAAGTGAGGAGGGGTCTAACCGAGGTTTAGCCAAGGAGTGCAGAGGGTGTGGTGTCATGAGGCCGGCATACAGAGAGGAAGCCCCCATCCCCAGAAAGGAAGAATAGAGTGGAGAAGGCCCGAGCCCTGGACATGGACCGGCTCTCCACAGGCAGCCAGGTGCCAGGTCTGGGCGAGGGAGTCAGTGTCACCTCTGGGCAAAGGTCTTGGCTGGTGATAAACACATGTTTGTGAGCCCGGGAGGCCACCCGGTGTGTTGTGTGAATCAGAGCAAAGCACTGTGGTCCCTGGGGTTGGGCAGATGCGCTGGGACTGAAGCGGTTCTTGGGGGCGTAAGCTGAGTTGTCGCCGGCCTGCACCTTCCCGGGCAGTGGTTGTCCATCACCTGGGCAGAGGGAGGGTGGGTGCCTGCAGATGAGGTCTGTGCGACATCTCACTGGGAGGGCTGATAACAGGGACATAAGATGCTTTATGCAGCCTTGGAACACGGAGATGTCTAACAGGGTGCCGAGGGTCTGTGTTTAGGTCCAGAAGCCACCGCAGAGGATTTGGGAGCTCCAACTCGGCAGCAGCGTTGCCTGGCCACTTTGCCCACCTGCCGCTGTTGGCCATTACCTCCTAAGCCCTGGGCTGGTGTGGCTTTTAACAGTCCCCTAGTTTTAGCCAGTTGTTTTGCATTGATCTCTGCTTCCCCTTGTTTAGGCCTCTCTCTCTTCCCGGGTCCGATGTTTTGGTCCTCAAACCACCTGCTGGTCCACCTGCTGGAGTGTGTTGGGAGCTGAGTCTGATTTTCCTGCTGACATAGTTGGGGCAGGAGGAGGTGTGTCCCTGAGCACAGGCTCCGGTGCAGCGTGGCTGGCAGAGGCCCCTTTGAGCGCGGCCTACGCTCACTGGCTCACACGTGCACAGGCACACACATGCTCAGGCACACACATGCGCACAGTCTTGTGCACATGGCTTGGGTCCCAGTCGGCAGCGATGAGGCCCCTCAACAAGTAGGAACAGCTTGGTCGTGTTGTCATTGCTGGGAGTATCTTCCTTACTTCAAGTCACTTGGCAACACGTAGACCCTTCAGAGAGGAGGTCCTGGTGAAGAATACATGGGAAGATGTTTAACCTTAAAATCCAGCAGGATGGAACATTCACCCGGGAGCTCCTCACAGAGCAAGTCTGAGGGCGCTTGCCGTCTTGCCGGGGGACTCAGCAGCCTGTGTCCGAAGCTGTGAGACACTTCCCTTTCCACCAAGTGATCAAGAGTCTATCCTAGGGAACATAGGGGACACAAGTGGAGAAAAGCAAGGTTTTTTTTCTTTTAAATAAAAATGAAAAACTTGAAGCAGCCCAGGGGTCTGGCAGGGGACATATGGTATATCTGTAGAGTGAGATATTATAGGGCCTTTAAAAATGCTGGTTTGGAACAATATTTAATGAATATTCAATGATATAGGGAAATCTCTCTGTTATCTTGTTAAGTGGGGAAAAAAGCATGTCGAATTACATAGTGTATAAATGTACATAAGATGAAGGACAGAATCGAGTGAAATCTAGGAGAATGTTAATGGTAACCTTTGAGTTTTGGGGTTATGAGTAGTTGTATTTGTTTTTATAATGTTCCGTGTTTCGCCAGGTGTTGTGTGCGAAGTGTGCTTGCTCTTTATGGATGGCAGAAAGCTTTTGCTTTGGTTTGGTCTGGCGTGGTTTTTAAGGCATTGAGGAAACCAGCCCACAAACCGCCCTCGAGCTGCTCCCCATCCCGCGTGCCAGCATACAAGGACATCTTGAATTGTATGAGGTGTCCTCTGTGTCCTCTCTGTTCTTGAGCAGCCCTGGCGGCAGGCTGGCACATGCACCCATGGTGCCGACCCTGTCTGGAGAAGGGCAGGTGCTGGAGCCAGCAGATCGTCCTTGTCCCTAGAACGTCCGCATGGTCAGCACGTTAGATGTGATTCTCTTGTGCCCTTTCGGGTCCCCACTGGCCTGCTTCTTGTGCCTCTAGGTTCCTTTTGCCAGCGCTTCCTGTAAGTGGAACCATACAGCATGGCCTTTCTCATCTGCTTGTTCAGCTCAGCAAGTCCATTCACATTCTCATACTGCAGCGAGTGCCGTCCTATCCCTGGTGGCACTCCTGTGCACGCAGGCACCCGGTTTGTTTGTCCATTTACCTATCAATACGGTTTGGGTTTCCTGATTTTGGCTACTGTGAATGATGCTGCTATGAACATTCTTGTACAAATCCTTTAAAATTAAAAAAAAATTTTTTTTTTGTGGTGAAATACACATTTATCATGTTGGCCCTTTGTAAATGTCTGGTTCAGTGACATGAGACGTTCAGATGCACAAATCCTCATGTGTACGTGTCTCTGGGAGTGGGGTTGCTGGCCATGTGTGTGTCTGCTTCCCGTACAGGGAGTGGTCAGACTGGGTCCTGAAGTGACCTTTCATTTTGAGTTCCCACCGGCAACACGTAGAGTTCTATGGCTCTACCTCTTGGCCAGCATCGGCTGTTGTCAGCCTCTTTCCCTTTTAATCAGCTTTATTGAGGTATAATTTATGTAACCAAGAACCTGTATCTGTGTAAGGCCTGAAGTTCAGTGGCTGTGCTGACAGGTGCACTCACCTGAGAAGCCATCACCTCCCTCCACTCTTTGCAGACTACACCCCCTGCCCCAGACCTGGCCACCGCTGACCTTTACATCACAGACTGGTTTGCATTTCTGGTGTTTTTCTATGAGCGGAACCACACGGTGTGTAGTTGTGTTTGGCTTCTTTCTTTCCCCGTGTCATGTGGGCTTCGGCCACGTCGCTGTGTGTAGTTGTGGTTCATGCCTCCTTTGTGTGCAGCGTTCCACACGTGAGGACAGCAGTGTATTCATCTACTCTGCACGTGGACTTTGGGAGACTTTCCGTGTTTGGGTCACTCTGAGTAGTGGTGCTGTGAAAATTCTCACATGTGTTTTTGGTGAGTGAATGTCTGTGTTTCTGTCTGAGAAGCAGTGAGGGGTGGGATTGCTGGGCTGCAGGTGCAGCCTTAGTAGATACCACCCAGTGGTCCAGAGCAGTTGAGCAGTTTCTGTCCCATCAGGAGGGTATGAGAGTTGTGTTCGCTCTATATCCTGCTTCCGTCCTCGCCATGCTGAGGGCCATACAGCATTCCATCCTGTGGATCACCTCCTGTTAAATCCTCCCAGTGGGTGGATTTTTAGCCTGTACTGAGTCTGTTTATAATCGAAAACGATGCTGAGGTGAATACCATCGGTTACTGGTACCCTGGGACGTTCCCTCTCTGTTGCTGCTGTACCTCGTCACCTTACTGTTCTGTAGGTGTAGTGATCAGTCACAGTGTAGGACCAAGGTCCCTGTTCCTTTGCTGGCTGTGAACAGAGGGCTGTCCCAGCTTCTCAGGGTCACCTGCACTCTTCACCATGTCCCCCTCCTCCACCTCCAAAGCCAGGTCAGGACCCTCCTTCCGTCTCATCTGTCAGACTCGCCGGCAAAGGGTCCCCACTCTGAGGGCCCCAGATGACATTGGGCCCACCCGGGTAACCTAGGGTCCTCTCCCTTCTTGAGGCCCATAACCCATCACGTCTGCAAAGCCCCTCTGCCCTGTGGGAAGCATGTCCCCAGGTTCCAGGGACTAGGACTCTCCCACCACAGCCTGATGAAAGATTCTTTTTGTTATTTTGTGTTGGTAGGGTTTTACAGGCTGGTCGGAGGAGTGCACGTTTGCATTTTTGTGAGATGCTGCCAGGATTAGTTACTGCTGTGGACTGAACGTGTGTCCCCCCAAATTCACACACTTACACCTGACTTTCAGGTGGTGGTCTTAGGAGGTGGGGCCTTCAAGAGGTGATCAGGTCAGGAGGGTGCGTTGTTGTCCTTGTAAAAGAGACACTGGAGAGCTCCCTCGCCCCCTCTGCCCCTGAGGACACAGCGGGAAGCCGCCCCACCAGGCACAGAATCTGCAGCCGCTGTGGTCTTGGACTCCCGGTCTCCAGACAGTGGGAGATAAATGTCTGCTGTTTGGAAGTCCCAGTCTGTGGAATTCAACCCAACCAAGAAATACCACAAACTGAGTGGCCTAAAACAGCACCTACTTATTAGCACCCAGTTCCTGTGGGTCATGAATCTGGGCATGGCTTGGCCGGGCCTCACAGGGCCTCTGTCTCTCACAGGCTGTGCTCAGGTGTGGGCTGGGGCGGAATCCCTTCCGAGCTCATGTGGTTGTTAGCAGCAGCCGGCCACCCTCCTTCCTGGCCACGGCCCTCTCCCCGGCGTGGCTTGCTTCACGGAGCAGCAGGACAGTCCCGTGCAACGTGATCACGGAGGGGACGTCGTCACTCGGCCCTATTCCAAGGGTCAGAAGCCAGTCTCAGATCCCACTACCCTCGGGAGGGGCATGTTCGGGGTGGGAGTGCTGGGAGGCAGGACCTGTGCCCACCTGCTAGTGCCCACACACTGTTCTGAGACCCTCCTCTGTCTCCATGCATGCCATGGTGCGAGGTGTGTGGCCTTGACAGAGGCCTGTGCTGTGGCCTCCCCCTTGGGAGGATGCGTAAAGGATGATCAGGCATGTCCAGGAGGACCGCTTAGCCTAGGGCTGCCTGCACGGCAGTGTGTGGGTCCCAGACACTTCTGTGTGTGTGCCTGTGTCACTGGAAGTTTTTTCTGGTTCCAAGAGGACCTAGACATTTTTTTGTTTTTGTGTGTCTCTGGGAACTCGGCGAGACCTTATTTTTCCTCCCTAAGGAGTAACACTAAGAACAGCGGCTGCCTGTCTTGGGTTTGGGAGCAGCGCCCTGACGCTGTGCGTTGGCTTCGTGTTGGAAATGCATGGGGAGCCTGACGGGGTCCAGGAGGCGAGGTCTGGGAGCTCTACTGGAAGACCAACTCCTCCAGCATGGGAACCGAGCTGCATCTTCAGGCCCTCCCCACCCCGTGAAACTGCGGGCTCCCCCGCTGCCTGCACGGGCGTGTGCTTGGGGCCACGCTGCCTGGGAGCTGCGTGCCAGTTTCAGGTGCTGGATTTAATACTGCAGAGGAAGGCATTGATTAACATTTTCTCTTTCATTCCTAACTCAGTCTTTTATCACTCAGTTTTTGTTCTTTGTTATGAATTTTTAACAAGTTGTCCTGTGGCTTTTCATGTTGTTGGAAAGTAGCTGGATGGTTAGGCACTTAGTGTCAACTGAACAGACTTAAAGACAGAAGAGAGGTTGGGGGATGTGCTGTGTGGTGGGACATCCCTCCTTGCCATTCCCTGCAGGTGGGTCTGAGTTGAGCCTGGACAGGTATGTGGGAAATGCCTCCACCCGGGGTCAGTCAGGCTGTGCCTAGTGGTCTTCATTCTCACTGGCTCCTGCTCCCTAGGAGTGATGGAGAAGTAGGCTTTAAAACATCTGCAGTCTTGATTTGTACCACAAGCTGAAGCTGAGAACTAACTTGGTTTGTTCCCTTTGCCCTGATTACCTTATAATTTCCTAGGGGTGGAGTGAAGATAAATTTTCTAGGGGTCTTTTGTTCTGAGTTGGTGCCAACAGATGTGGGAAGTGTGACTCCTGAGGGAGGACCGGCCGTGCGGGAGAAAAGGAGCCCAAGGAACGTGGCTTCTGCACCAGGTCAGGTTGTCCTTGACAGGCTGGCGCTGTGGCTGTGGATGCCCCACTCAGGTGGAAACGCCCCATGCCCGAATGTGGGAGGCTGCGAAGACAGGGGTGTGTCCTGCTGGTCAGTGCCACCCAGCGCTCAGCCTTCCTCCTGTGTGTCCCTGTCTCGGGGGGCCTGTGGGGGTGCCCGGTAGACTCCCCAAATCACTAGGATGTGGGCAGCTGTCAAGATGAAACTTGAGGAATTCCCTGGTGGCACAGTGGTTAAGAATCCGCCTGCCAAGGCAGGGGACATGGGTTCGAGCCCTGGTCCAGGAAGATCCCACATGCTGCGGAGCAACTAAGCCAGTGCGCCACAACTACTGAAGCCCGCATGCCTAGAGCCCGTGCTCCGCAGCAAGAGAAACCACCGCAGTGAGAAACCCGCGTACCACAATGAAGAGTAGCCCCCGCTCACCGCAACTAGAGAAAGCCCACGCACAGCAACGAAGACCCAACACAGCCAAACAAACAAACAAACTAAATAAATAAATAAATAAAAGAAAATATTTGTTAAAAATCTTAAAAACAAAAAAAAGAAAATAAAAGATGAAACTTGAGTGACCTTTTTAGTAGCCTTCTTCCTTCTGCCTCCCCCATCTCTGAATCTGTGCTCTGAAGCACCTCTTGCACAAGCGGCAGCATCAGCAGCCAGGCAATTACAGTGCTCCTGCCTCTCCAGCCTGTCACGTTTTCCCAGAGCTGGTGAGCTGCTTGGTGCTTAGCTCCTCCCTGCTGGGTGCAAGGCCAGCGACGCAGAAATGGGGTCAGGAGGCCGGCAGGACCACTGCTCTGCAGCATCCCCTTTACTGTCCTGAAAAGGAGTGAAGTTAGTAGATCATCTGTTCTACCCACACTAGGAGCTAAAACATACATACGTGTACATACTTCGGTAACGTAAAGGAGGAAGAAAGGGGTGCAGTGGGATGTTGTAAGATCGTTTGTGGTTAAGCAAGTCAGTGCTTGGGGACAGTTGTACTAGATGCTGAGAAAGTGACAAGGAAACTGTACCTGGTATAGGTATTACTGTGGGTGATGTGATTTTTTTTTCCAAAATGGTGAACAATTCTCATTAAAATTCTGAACAAACAAGACACAGTCTCCGGTGATTCACAAGGTGGAAGCATCCCTGCAAAACGTGGTGTGAGGGTGGGGCCCACACGTTGTGCGGGGTGGGTCAGGGTCTCGGCACAGAGCGAGAGCCACCGGTGCTGTGCCGTGAATACCCAGCCGGCAGGGACGCGTCGGTGGGAATCTGAATGCTCAGGCTGCAAGTCCTGGCCGGGTGCTCCCCGAGACAGCTGGGTGCCTGATGGACAGTAGAAGTTTAAAAAGCCTCTTGTGTCAAGTGAATTGCACTTCTTTCAGAAACCCCATGAAACAGTAGGAAGACCTTCTTAAGAACTTGTGAACACCTCAGATGAGAGGGGCTGACAGTCTGGGAGGTGCAGAGAGCTGAAGCCTGGGCTGTGACGGGCCAGCAGGAACCCCCGAGCCAGGGGCCAAGTGGCTGGGCGGCCCCCAGTGGGGACACAGGAGGTCTTCTCTGGCCCCTGGTGGCCTCCCAAGCCCTGTGTCCATCAAGGAGTGTCTGCAGTCCTAGAGCCTGAGGCCTGGTCACCTAGGGACCCCTCCTCTTGTGTGAGCTGCCCCTGCCCCCTTGCACACCAGGCAGCTGCCCCAGCTCCTGAGAGCTGGTTTGTGTTCTCAGCAGTCATGCCTGTGCTGTACAAGGTGTTAGATGCTTTCCATGAAACCTCTGTTCCTCACGTTCTCAAGCACGGGTGAGGTGAGGTGAGAGAGAGGTGATCGAAGTTCTGCAACAGCAGATATTGAGACCTAAGAGCTGTCGGAGCTGGTTCAGCCGTGGAGTCTGGCTGGGACCATCCTTGCCTGCAGGAGGTGCTGCCTCTTCGGGCAGGCCTCTCTTTGGACTTGCCGTGTTGGTATTTTCTATGAATTTATAAAGCACACCGTACATTTTTATCCAGATTTGGGAGGTGGGCAGGTGAGAAGCAGAGCAAGCGTGAAAAATATATGTGAGTTTTTTTGTTTTGTTTATTTAAATTTTTTGGCTGCACCGCACAGCATGTGGGATCTCAGTTCCCCCACCAGGGATCAAACCCCTGCCCCCTGAAGTGGAAGTGTGGAGTCCTAACCACTGGACTATCAGGGAAGTCCCCTATTTGAGGTGTTTTTTTTTGGGTTTTTTGTTTGTTTGTTTGTTTGTTTTGTGGTACGCAGGCCTCTCACTGTCATGGCCTCTCCCGTTGCAGAGCACAGGCTCCAGACGTGCAGGCTCAGCGGCCATGGCTCACGGGCCCAGCCGCTCTGCGGCATGTGGGATCTTCCCAGACCGGGGCACGAACCCGTGTCCCCTGCATCGTCAGGTGGACTCTCAACCACTGCGCCACCAGGGAAGCCCCCTACCTGAGATTTTTTTTGACCTCCGAGGGAGCATGTCAGCCTGCGGGCTGTCCGTGTTTTCTGCACGGCCGGCTCCCTGGCCATTCTCAGCTGGACACTGCCGTCTGCTGTGGGGACCTGCCGTCCACTGCCCTCAGTCCCCTCATAAGGCTGCTCAGCCTTTCTGGGGGTGCCAGTGCTGCACTGTAGGGAGGGCTCCTGGGCGGGAGTCTCACTGGTTTAGTGGCCCAGTCCCTGGGAGCCCTGTTCTCCGGGAGCCCTCTGACCCAGCTGGTGGACTGTGGGAGGTGCCGGGGGGCGTGCTGGGAGGAGAGCAGAGCTGACCCCCCATGGTGCCCGCTCCTGGCTCTGAGTGCCTGTCTCCACAGGTCTCTCTTGGGCATTTGGCAGAGCTTTGAGCAGAGCCCCTGGAGGGTGGGGACTGGTCATCCTTTCTGAAGTTGAAGTCGTGAGTAAGGGGTCAGTCAGGCGCAGGCGGTGGGTGGGCAAGGCGCCCAGCTGTGCAAGCCTCACGGTGTGCAGAGGCTGGCGTCCTCCCCAGAGGTGGGCGAGGGCAGCAGCCCCGCTCCCTGTGCCCTGCTTCCTCCTGGGCCCTTCCTGGGCGCCCGCTCCTTCCTGCAGCTCCAGGCTGGGCCTTTGGGCCATGGTGCCACCTCGGTCGGGGTCCTTTCGTGGGGGCTGCCCTTGGCGGAGGGTGTCCAGCCCCTATGGCCAGAGCCTGCTGGGCTGATCCACCACATGGAGGTGACATTGCATAGAGGATGGGCATCCCCATCCACAGCCTTCCTGGAAGTTGCTGTTTCCAACACTGTCCTCATGGGGCCCAGCTCACAGCAGCTGTAGAGCCAGGACTGAAAGGAGGGTGTCCTGGGCCAAATCTGAGCTTCCTGTTTGACAGAGAATTCCAAGAGTTTCCACCCAAAGAAGTGGGTTATCAGCACACAGTTGGGGGGAGGGGTGGATGCAGAGGAAGGACGGTGGAGACGGGCCTGAGTTCTATTCCTCCCTGAAGAGTGTTTCTTTAGCTTGAGAATATGTGCAGGAGAATCTTCTTTCACTTAAAAAAAAAATGTGGCAAAATATACACAACATAAAATTTACCATTTTAAATATTTTTGGGTGTACAGTTCAGTGGCACCCCCATCAGCTCCAGAACTTTCTCATCTTCGCAACTGAAACTGTCCCCAGTAAGCACTAACTCCCCACCCCTCCTCCAGCCCCTGGTGACCTCTGTCTACTTTCTGTCTCTGAATCTGATACTCTAGGGACCTCGTAGAAGGGATCATACAGGATTTGTCCTTTTGTGTAGGGCTTATTTTACCGAGCATAATGTCTTTAAGGTTCATCCATGTTGTAGCATGTGTCAGACTTTCCTTCCTTTTTATTTTTTTTATTATTTTTTAAATTTTTTACTATTATTATTATTTTTTTGGCTGCATTGGGTCTTCGTTGCTGTGCACGGGCTTTCTCTAGTTGCATCAAGTGGGGTCTACTCTTCGTTCCGGCGCGTGGGCTTTCATTGCGGCGTGCGGGCTTCTCATTGCAGTGGCTTCTCTTGTTGCAGAGCACAGGCTCTAGGAGCGTGGGCTTCAGTAGTTGCAGCATGCGGGCTTGGTAGTTGCAGCATGCGGGCCCTAGAGTGCACGGGCTTCGGTAGGTGCAGCGTGTGGGTTCTAGGGTGCGTGGGCTTCAGTAGTTGTGGTGCTCAGGCTCTAGAGCATGGGCTCAGTAGCTGTGGCGCACAGGCTTAGTTGCTCTGCGGCATGTGGGATCTTCCCAGACCAGGGATCAAACCCATGTTCCCCCTGCATTGGAAAGCAGATGGTTAACCACTGTGCCACCAGGGAAGTCCCTTTCCTTCCTTTTTAAGGTGGAATAATATTTTGTTGTACAGATGGACTTCATCCATCTTTGGACACTTGGGTTGCACCCTCCTTTTGACTATTGTGAATAATACTGCAGTGAACATGGATGTGCAAATATATACGTGTTCGATTTCCTGCTTTCACTTCTTTGAGGTGTAAACCTGAAGTGGAATTTCTGGATTACGTGGTAATTCTGTGTTTAATTCTCTGAGGAAATGCAATACTGTTTTCCATGGTGTCTGCACCATTTTGCATTCCCACCAGCAGTGCACAAAGGTTCCGATTTCTCCACATCCTCACCAATGCTGCTTACTTTCTGGGTTTTTGATAATAACCATCTAATGGGTGTGATGTGGTATCTCATGTGGTTTTTTCTTTATTTTAATTAATTAATTAATTAATTTTTTGGCTGCGTCGGGTCTTCATCATTGGGTCTTCATTGCTGCACGCAGGCTCTCTCCAGTTGCGGCAAGCGGGGACTACTCTTCGTTGTGGTGCACGGGCTTCTCATTGCGGTGACTTCTCTTGTTTGGGAGCTTGGGCTCTAGGTGCGTGGGCTTTGGTACTTGCAGCACACAGGCTCAGTTGTTGTGGCTTGCGGGCTCTAGAGCGCAGGCTCAGTAGTTGTGGCACACGGGCTTAGTTGCTCCGCGGCATGTGGGATCTTCCTGGACCAGGGCTCGAACCCGTGTCCCCTTCATTGGCAGGCAGATTCTTAACCACTGCGCCACCAGGGAAGTCCCTCTCATGTGGTTTTGATTTGCATTTCCCTACTGATTAGTGATGTTGAGCATCCTTTCATGTGCTTATTAGCTATTTGCATAACTTCTTTGGAGAAAGTCTTTTGCCCATTTTCTAATTGGATTTTTGTTGTTGTTGAGTGGTAGGATTTCTTCATATTTTCTGAATATCAGTCCCTCATCAGATATGTGATTTGCAAATATTCTCTCCCATTTCGTGGATTGTGTTTTCATTCTGTTGAGTGTCTTTTGATGGGTGGGAGCCAGGTTTTGACACATGGTTAGAAGTTAGCCAGATGGAAGGACATTGGGGGTAGAGGCTTCACGTGCAGCTCTCTGAGGTTGGCTTTGCACATGCACACACAATGTGTGAGAGCAGTGTCTGCATTAAAAATGCCCATTTCCAAGCCTTCTTAGAGCAAGTGTTATAAACAGCCAAGAAGCTGATGACATCTTTAAGGCTTAAGGGAGGAGGAGGAAAGACAGCTTTTGGGAAGTTTCCTGATGGCCCATAAACCAGTTGAAGATCTTACATCTAAAGTAATGCATCCAGCACTGGCCCTGCTCCTACCCACCTTTCTTGAACTGACTTTTTTCGCTTAAAAGTATGAAAAAATAATAAACAAGGATCTACTGTGTAACATAGGAAACTATATTCGATATCTTATAGAAATCTATAATGAAAAAGAATCTGAAAAATGATAGATATATATGTATAGCTGAAGCACTTTGCAGTACACCTGAAACATAATTCAACTATACTTCAGTTTAAAAAAGTATAAAGAATAAAAACTAAAGACATGGCAAGCAGAGGTTCTCCAGATACCTCTCCAGAGAAATGGCATTTTAGACGTTACTGTACCACTAAATCATGCTCCAAGCACACTCCCATTGTCAGTACCTGGGAGCTGCGGTGAACCCAAGAACTCAGAAAACCCATTAGCTTTGAGAAGCACACGACGTGGGCCGATGCTGAGACCAGCTGCCCTCCCTTTGGCCGGTGCCATTGGTACCCGGCTTGGGCCTCTGGGGTGACAGGAGGGTGGCCAGCTGGGGTCACTGGGCTCCCTGGGCTGGAGCCACACTTCCCCTTGGCTTCAGGGACTGGGCCCTGGCCAGGTGGGTCCTTCAGCCACCCTCTGCTTCCTTGCAGGGATCGACTACAAGACCACCACCATCCTGCTGGACGGCCGGCGGGTCAAGCTGGAACTCTGGTGAGTCAGGCTGTGCGGCCAAGGTGCCTGGCTGCCACACTTCAGTTGTTGCGCGGGCTGGGAAGCCAAGTGAAGTGACTCAGGAATCCTTAAAGAGACTGGAAGCCGCCCTGTTTACGTGTCAGTAGTCTAGCTGTTGATACCGCCCCTGTATAAACATGGGCTGGAACGTGATGCAGAAACCAGAAGGCCCAGGGCTGCTTGTTCGGGCAGAGCCCAGCTCCCTTTGCCCACAGAGACTCACTTCCACAGGGGCCACAGCCCCTCTCGCCTCGCCCTTTACTGGGCTCCACGTTAAGGGCATTTCCAGAACCTCAAAGTTGAGATGTAAATCCCTCCATGTTTGGGGTTCCCCAGCCCCACAGTGCAGTCTCCTGGGGTGCCCAGGCCCATGGAGGTTGGCCAGCATGTGCAGCAGAGTAGGAGGGGGTCATGCTGTGCATGCTGGGGTCCCACGGGCCGCATCCCCAACCCCCTTTGTTTCAGGGACACATCGGGCCAGGGCAGGTTCTGCACCATCTTCAGGTCCTACTCCAGGGGCGCACAGGTAAGACCAGCGGTGCTGCCGGGGCTGTTCTCCAGAGGGGCCGCTCTCCTCACACGTGTGGCGCTGTCAGACACCACGTGCAGGGTTCTTTCCAAGGAAGTTTTATGTTTGAACATCAGCCTTCCATCCAGGAGCCCAAACAAGGATGCTCCCGAGTGGAGGGGCCTCAGCCTTCAGAGGGTGCCAGGGCCCCACGAGCTCCTGTGGCCCTTGCTGCCCAGAGCTTCTGCGGGAGGTGTGTGGGAACCCTGTACTGTGGAGAGGTCCCCCATCACCTGGTTCACCAGAGGTGACTTCTCCCTGTGCTGAGTGAGGAGGCTGCTGGAGCTCCCAGGGCCAGCTGGTCTGGATCACTCATCAGACCGCGGGACTGGGAGCTGGAGCCGCCATGGGAGGGGCTGCCACACGTCCTAAAGGGCAGGGCATTAGCAGGGAGTGGAGATGGGCGCTGTCCCGGGCGGGGCCTGCCCTGGAAGAGCACCTAAGCTGTGGCCTGCGCAGGGTCGAGGGGGCTCACTGGGGGGCCTGGGGACTTGCTCATCCTTCTCTGTGTCTCCTGGGCTCCCTGCGACAGGCTTGCACGCTGACCGGGTCTGTTTGTGATTCAAGGCTGGAAGGAGGGGAAGAAGCAGTTGTGTGAATAGACCAGCTACCCACTCGCTGCTTCAGTGTGAGGGGACTAGATGCAAGACCAGCCCTGTCTGTGCAGGGCGGGGCCGTGACCCCTTGGGCTTCTGGAATTGCTGAGGAGAGCCCTCAGTCAGCCCTGTCCAACCATTCTCCCCAGACAGGGTGCTCTGCCAGGGGGCCCATGGGCCCGTGTCAGGGCCTCTGGCTGTGTGGGGCCTGTCACCCCTTCAATCTGGCCTGGGTAGTGGGGAGCCCCAGGCGTCCTTTCTGCCTGGTGAGCAAGAATCGATGGTGTCTTCAGGTGACCTCCTGAGCCGGAGACGCTCAGGGGTGGTGAGAGCGCCTCCTTCCCTGCTGAGGTGTGAATATGGGTGGAGGGCCCTCAGGCTGGGCTCAGAGGCTCCGTCCTGCGGTGGTGCTGCAGTGGTGCTGCCTGTCCGCTGGCTCCACCCCCCAGTGTGTACCTGGTGTGAGGGGCCGCAGAGGTGGTGCTTAACCTGGCAGTTCCACCTGGAGCAGCTGGTGCTGGGTGGTCAGGGACAGCAGCCCTCAGGTGTGGATGGCACGGGATGTAAGGTTAAGGAACGACAAGGCCCTCACAGCTGGGCCCTCAGAGGACGCACGGGGAGCGCTTGAGCACCAAGGAGTGTGTCCCGCGGGCCACCTTCTGTAGAGGAGGGACCCTGACAATGATTCATACATACAAGGAAGTGAGAAAGCCATGTTCCGAGGGGAGGTGTTCATTATTTCTGGACCATGGGATTACTGATGAGTTCTGTTGTCTTCCCTTTGCTTTTGAATGTTTCCCAGTTTTTTATGGCACACACATTGTTACTTTTTCGGTAAAAAAAGAAAATGAAGAGATAAGGGGAGTAGTTACCTTGGGTTATGATAATTGGGTGATTGGGAAATATCAAGGAAGGTCCTGGGAGACTGAACCTGGACGGGCTCAGATGTCCGCTTGCTCGGATGTGAACACGGAGCAGGACAGAAGGGCACGCCTGAGAACCTGGGCATCCGCCAGAGCACGCGCTTTGGGGAAGGGAACACCTTTACCACGTCCACATCCTCTCCAGAGCAATCAGCAGTCAGTGTGTATGTGTCGTTACTTGCGCTTAATTCTGTGCTAATTCCAGAGGTTCTTGTTGCTTCTGGGCTGTAGGAGCCAGTTGCAGATTCTGAGTGCGCATCTCGGGCCTGGATGGTGGGTGGATGGGTGGTTTTTGGCCGCAATGCTGACCGTGGGTGCTCCTACCTAAACAGTAGTGCTTCGCCTTTCCTGTTTCCATCCTGCTTGGTTGGTGTTTTCCGGAGTTGGCACCAGCGTGGCTTTGTGCGGCCCGATGGTGCAGACTGCCATAACTGTCTTCCCAAGTCTTGTTTTTCCTGTCACCCTCCTACCCTCGGTTAAGAACAAAGAGGCCTTGCAGATCTCTCAGGGCCTAGGCCACAGAGCCACCGACCAACCCCTGGCCCTCTCTGTCTTGTGGCCCTTGTTTTCTGTTGCCGAGGTCTGAGGTGGCCACTTGTGGCCCAGGAGGCCCATGCTTCCTGCTCAGGGGGAGAGCGGTCCCCTGCGCCAGTTCCCCTGGGGCTGCGCGTGTGGAGGGAGCCAGGGGTGGGTGACGTCCTGTTTAGTTGGGGTTTGGGGTCAGCTGGATTAGGACCAGAGGGAGCTCAGTCAGGCACTGGTCTCCTGGAGGGAGGGTTTCGGGTTTCACGTGGGGAGTGGTCTGGGTGCGTGCTTACCATCCAGCGAGTGCTGACTAGGACACCAGCCTGCCACTTGGCCCCGCCTGGGTGGGGCGCCTGTGGGTCAGCAGCTTTGACGGCTGCTCCCCTTGTCAGTGCACTGGCTTCTGGGCAGAGCCCATGCATATGAGCGTGGGCAGGTGTGTTCAGCCACAGTCTCTGGTTCCTTGGCAGCTTTACCACACAAATGCATTACTCACTCCAAAACTAACTTAATTAAAAACCGCACCTCTGTGCTCTAGTTGGAGTGGTGATTGCACAGGTATATATATTTGTCCAAAGTCATCAAACTGTTCATACCTAAAACCTGTGCGTTTTTTGGTGTATAAGCTCAATAAATCACCTTGGCAACAATAAGGGTGTGCACTCCTAGGCCCAAGCTACACATCCAGATTCTCTCTTACAGCTCGAGTTATATCGCTGATGTTTGTAATAAAATTAGGTGCATTACCTGAAACCCAACAGCAGTGCTAGCTGATGAGCCTGGCATAAGGTGCTGGCCGCTGTGGGGGAAGGGCCCTGGGGGTGCCAGGCGGTTTGCACCATGACCCAGTCCGGGTTAGGAAACGCCTGGGAGATGCTTGAAAGACAGGTGATTTCTGGGCGGGTTAAGGGACCAGAGCTTCTATTTATACCCTAGAGTACTTACTAACTTTTAAAAAGCTAAGCAAAAAAAAAAAAGAAAAGAAATATAGTGAGAATCTCTTTGCCCCTCCTCTGGCTCTTTGAGATACACAGCTGATCTGGAGTCCTTTGAGAGGGTGGTCCTGGTAACCAGGAGCCTCATTTTGGTTTCTCAACTATCCCACCTGTGGTCGACCCTAGGTGTTTTTCCCTGCCAAGCCCATGATCACTTTGGTCCCCGTCTGCAGTGTGACCAGCTCTGTGTCCTTCCTCCTGTGACCTCTCTGTCATCACCCTGCCCTGTCAGACTTAGGTGGTGGTGGGCAGAGGCTGGCGCCAGCCAGGGAAAACAGCCAGGGGCAGGCTCCTCAACAGCCTCAGGGTGCAGTTGAAGCCTGAACCCAAGAAATGGGCTTCTCCTCATTTGCTTGAGCTTTTAGGCCCACCCCTCTTCTTTCCCCACCTGCCAGTACTGGCCCGAGCTTTCGCTAGGCTTGGTGGGTCTGTGTGATTGGCCAGGGCCCGTGAGAGCCTGCCGGCAAGATGCAGCAGCCCTGGGGAGGACAACCAAGTGGGCTGTGACCACAGCCTTCCCCCAATGCCCCAGAGTCCAGCAGTGGCAGCCTCGCACCGATCTGATCAGCAGAGACCTGTGGAGGGGCAGCAGCAGTGACCTGGACAAACCATCTTTCTCTAGACTTTTATATATAGAACATCCTGGAGTCCAGCATGATTGGGCAGTTGAATCTGAGTGGGAAGCTAATCATTAAAGCTCAACTTGGGGAGGATATTCAGCGAATCCCATTCTTAATGAAGATAATATTTATGATGAATTAGTGCTAATGATGCAGCGACTCTTCAGAGGAAAACTTCTGAGTGATGATGAAATTACAATAAAACATAAACATGAAGATGGAGTTAACAGTTTTTGATAGTTCTGACCTTTCCTTTGCAATTCAGTGTAGTAGGATACTGAACCCGACATTATTTGTTAGCTGCCAACCAACACCCCTTGAATCAAGTCAGG
This sequence comes from Hyperoodon ampullatus, assembly GCF_949752795.1. NCBI lineage: Eukaryota > Metazoa > Chordata > Mammalia > Artiodactyla > Ziphiidae > Hyperoodon > Hyperoodon ampullatus. Next base: position 22,150,386 of record NC_136927.1, read on the forward strand.
TGAAATATCTTCATCGAGAACTGATGGAACCTCTAAATAAAGTGAATCACTTATTGGATAGCTTGGAACCACCTGGAGAACCAGGACCGTCCACCAACATTCCTGAAAATGATACTGTGAATGGTAGGGAAGAAAAGCCTGCTGCTAGAAAAAGACATTAAAAAAAAAAAAGCCTGCTGGGCTTCCCTGGTGGCGCAGTGGTTGAGAGTCCGCCTGCTGATGCAGGGGACACGGGTTCGTGCCCCGGTCTGGGAAGATCCCACATGCCGCGGAGCGGCTGGGTCCGTGAGCCATGGCTTCTGAGCCTGCGCGTCTGGAGCCTGTGCTCCACAACGGGAGAGGCCACGACAGTGAGAGGCCCGCGTACCGAAAAAAAAAAAAGCTTCTGATTCTTCTGGAAAACAGTCTACTCAGGTTATGGCAGCAAGTATGTCAGCTTTTGATCCTTTCAAAAACCAAGGTGAGGGACTCCCTTGGTGGTCAAGCAGTTAACACATTATTGACCGGAGATGTATCAATATGTTTTTAGAGAGTGATACAATTAACATCACCATGCAAAGTTGTTAGAGCTTAAAATTGATCATGGGTTCATTATACAACTTAACGATTGTCGTTATCATTCACATTTTGCTCCATTAGGTTTTTGTTCCAACCTTGTGTATATTATAAATGTAAAATTTTCAAAAATGATGCATCGCGAAATTTTGAGTGAAGTAGAATATTTCGGTGAATTTTATGCAGATGCTTTCTCTGATTGTCCAAGCGACATATGCACTAGTGTCTCAGGAGATGATAGTTCTTCAGAATATAGTTCTGATTCAGACAATGTGAATAGTAGACCAACAAAAAGACAAAAAACCTTAGTGATTGATTCTGCTACGGCAAGTGAAAATGAAACTCCTTTGCTTCTGCAGAAAAGTGGATCGAAGACAACATTTCTCGAAAATTAGAGGACTTTACAGGTTTGTCAGGTGTAACTATTGAATGTGATAACCTGCAAAGTGTTAGTGAAATAACAGAACTAACTTTTTGGCCGGCCAAACTAAAAATTGCCAACCACAGGCGTTTAGTTTCTGCAAAAATCCTCCGGTCCATAATGAGTTAAGATTCCACACTCCCAATGCAGAGGGCCCAGGTTCGATCCCTGGTTGGGAACTAAGAGCCCACATGCCACAACGAAGATCCTGCATGCCACAGCTAAGACCCGGCGTGGCCAAATAAATAAATATCTAAGGGAAAAAAAAAAACCAAGGTGAAATCAATAAAAATGTCCTGTCAGCGTTCGGCTTAACAGATGATCAGGTTTCAGGGCCACCCAGTGCTCCTGCAGAAAGAAGACTGTTCAGGAACTCGCAACAGCATTGCTTCCTCCTCTGCAGCTTACCCACCAGGAATTCAGCCACAGCAGCCACCATGTACAGGAGCTCAGACTCAAGCAGGTCAGAGTGAAGGTCAGATGTGCCAGCAGTACCTGCAGCAGGCCGGCCATGGCACTCAGCAGCCACAGGCACCTCCCAGCCACTACAGCAGAATGGTATTCAGTATTCAGGCTGTATCGGTCAAATGTACCTCAACAGCCTCAGCAGTTCCAGAGACATGGCCAGCAACCAACTTCTCAGGCACCGGCTCCTGCCTTTTCTGGTCAGTCTCAGTAACTTGCCTGCTCACCCGGCTCAGCAGTACCAGGCGAGCAGTTACCCACCCTCCATAGACTTACAGCCCACTAATTACACTGTGGCCCCTGCCTTACAACCCAGTATGGCTCCAAGCCAACCCCGGTCCTGTCAACCAAGATCAGGTTTCACTCTACCTCCTGGAAGTACCAAGTGGGTCTAATCCTTATGCACGTAGCCATCCTCCCTTCTGTTAGGGCTATACCCAACCTGGACCGGGTTATTGATAAAGAGGCTCAGTTACACTCCCAAAAGACTCCAATACTACTATTTTAATTCGTACTGAAGTACAGAAATTTTAAAAGCAGAGTATTTTTTATGATATCATTGTTGCTGTTAATTGAAAGTATAGTTTGCTGGGGAAATAAAATACCAAAATGAAAGGTTTTTTTCCTCCCCTGCTTAAAAGTAGCAGCTTCCTAGTCATTTTGGAACACTACTCTTACATGTGCACAAAATGATTGACTTTTCTAGCTTGCCTTGTCCAGAGGATATTAAAATGCTAGGTTGGGGACTTCCCTGGTGGCGCAGTGGTTAAGAATCCGCCTGCCAATGCAGGGGACACGGGTTTGAGCCCTGGTCTGGGAAGATCCCACATGCCGTGGAGCAACTAAGCTCGTGCACCAGGACTACTGAGCCTGCACTCTAGAGCCCAGGAGCCACAACTACTGACGCCCGCGCACCTAGAGCCTGTGTTCCGAAACAAGAGAAGCCACCACAATGAGAAGCCTGCGCACCGCAACGAAGAGTAGCCCCCGCTCACCACAACTGGAGAAAGCCCACATGCAACATCGAAGAGCCAACGCAGCAAAAAATAATAAATAAATAAATAAATTTATTTTTAAAAAAATGCTAGGTTGAAGTTCAGCCATCTTACTTGGCTTTTTACTATTAACACAATGTACTAAAGTAGATCCTTTTTTTCTTTTTCCCCCCACCACACGGCATGTGGGGTCTTAGTTCCCTGACCAGAGATTGAACCCATGCCCCCTGCAATGGAAGTGCAGAGTCTTAACCACTGGACCGCCAGGGAAGTCCCCTAAAGTAGATCCCTTTGAGAACACAACTAGATATTATGTATAAAATGTAACATTGGGGCTTCCCTGGTGGCGCAGTGGTTGAGAGTCCGCCTGCCGGTGCAGGGGACGCGGGTTCGTGCCCCGGTCTGGGAGGATCCCACGTGCCGCGGAGCGGCTGGGCCCGTGAGCCATGGCCGCTGGGCCTGCGCGTCCGGAGCCTGTGCTCCGCGGCGGGAGAGGCCACAGCAGTGAGAGGCCCGCGTAGCAAAAAAAAAAAAAAAGTAACATTGATAGGTTAATAAAGATGGTAGAATCCAAAAAATAAAAAAATTAATAAACATTACATAGGAAGCATAAGCAAGAAAATAAGTCCCCGTCCAGCCCTTCCATGTGTGGTCACGTCTGTGGAAACCTTTTCTGTGTGGTGTGTGGAGTGTTTATACTTGTATTTTTTTAATTAATTAATTTATTCATTTATTTAATTTTTGGCTGCATTGGGTCTTCGCTGCTGCACGCGGGCTTTCTCTAGTTGCAGTGAGTGGAGGCTACTCTTTGTTGCGGGGCTCAGGCTTCTTATTGTGGTGGCTTCTCTTGTTGCAGAGCACAGGCTCTAGGCGGGCGGGCTTCAGTAGTTGTGGCGCACAGGCTTAGTTGCTCAACAGCATGTGGGATCTTCCCGGACCAGGGCTCGAACCCGTGTCCCCTGCATTGGCAGGCGGATTCTTAACCACTGCGCCACCAGGGAAGCCCTTATACTTGTATTTTTTTAAAAACTGCCCTGTATGTAACGTCTGGGATCCCTTTTTGTCACCTTGCAGTCTGTTATGCATGTGATCAGCACGGGTGCTCTCAAGTGAATCCTTACTTTCATCGCCTGCCTGCCTGCCAGGGGAGTCTGCACCTCGCTGGACTGCTCAGCAGCCCTGGGGGCCGCATGTTTAGTTTGTTTCCTGATCTTTGTCTTACGAGCAATGCCGTGATGAGCATCTGGCAAGGCTGGTCTTTAGATAAAGTCCTCAATTATTTCTTAGAAGGGGGTTTCCAAGTTGGAAGGCGGGTGGCTCTACCCCCATCCCAACACCACGGGAGAGGGCTTTGGTCCCTGTGCCCCTGGGAACAGGATGAATTCCTTGTCAGTGTACTCTGTCGACCACCACAGCAACCGATTCCCCTCCAGGCCTGGCATTCCTCCCTAGCAGGCAGCTCTGCCCTGCTCTGCGCAAGACTTTCCATCCAGGGAGCAGGAGCCACCAGGATAGGTTCGAGTAATCTCAACCTTTGTCTTAACAGGACCTCATCTTCTGGAATTTGAAGGACATTTTTAAGGGGAAAGGCTTTAAAATTCCTCGTTTTGAAATGGAGGGTGCCCTGTTCCTTCCATCTCAGCTGCACTTTTCTCCTCCCCTGTGTGTGATAGAGATGTGGGCTGAATGAAGAAGACTTCCTGGGGTGGGGAGGGGTGTGAGTCCTGCTTGGGGTTGGGTTCTGGCGGAGACTGCTTCAGGGTGGGATGTAAGGCCAGAGACAGGCAGTGGGCTTGGGGGCCACACTCACTTGCTGGAGTTGCCTTCCTGAGGCTCGTGACAGGTCCTCGCTGAGATGTACCAGGCACAGACGACAAGGAGAGCTGGGCAGATGGAGTAATTGGTCTCTAAGGAACGTGACAGGAAAGTCCCTGCAGCACATCCTCTGTGTGGCTTGTGGGGGCAGCTGCCAGAGTGACTGGAGTCCTCAGCAAGTGTGGGTTGGAAAACTCAGAAACACCTCTGCTCGGTGCCCCCCCGGGAAGAATGCACTGCTGGGTAGTGTGGCGATACAGCCCCTCACCATACGTGGTCCTGTGTGCACCTGTCTTAGGTCGAGTGACTTTTAAATGATCACAGGGTAATACAACGTGCTTGGAGGAAAGACACTGAAAAAATGCCAGTTCTGCCCCAGCTGAGTCCTCAAGGGGAGGGAGGAGGCAGTATTGAGTCCACGAGATCCCTGACAGTCAGGCGGCCCCCACACACGGACAGCGTCCAGGGCCACAGGGCCAAGCCATGGTGAGGAGACGGGGACAGGGCTAGCTGAGCCCTGTGCACAGAGCCGCCCTGAAACGCAAAGAGGAAAGCTCAAAGCACATTTCCCACGATGCCACCTGTTGAGTAAACTGTATGGTCCACCAGACAGCTGTCTGGCTGGTGCCCCAGTGTCCCTGGCCCTGCCTGTGCTGGGAGGGAGCGGTGTAGGGCCAAGCCTGAAGAAGACCCCTTTCATCCGGGCGGCCCCTGGGCCTCGTAATGCCCGCGTTTCCCTTGCAGGGGATCCTTCTGGTGTATGACATCACCAACCGCTGGTCCTTCGACGGCATTGACCGGTGGATCAAGGAGATCGATGAGGTAGGTGTGCTCCTGTGGACACCCCCTTCCAGGGTCACCCCCTCCCCAGCATGTGCGCTCCCATCCCCCATGAGGAGACTCTGTTACCCCCATTTTCAGCCCCTCCTGTGCCCCGGCTCTGCATCTTCTCATGCACTGGCTGCTATGGCACTCTCCCAGTGGGGTCCTGTGCCCCAAGGAGCCCCACCTCATCACAGAAGCGAGAGAGGGCCCCCGGGGGGGGCAGCACAGAGAGGGGGCGTCCCACGTTCGTGCCTCTGCTGAGTCCTGTGCGCTACCTAGCACGCACCCGGGGTCCCCCGGATCCTGGTTGGGAACCGGCTGCACCTGGCCTTCAAGCGGCAAGTCCCGACAGAGCAGGCGCGTGCCTACGCAGAGAAGAACTGCATGACCTTCTTCGAGGTCAGCCCACTGTGCAACTTCAACGTCATCGAGTCCTTCACTGAGCTGTCCCGCATCGTGCTTATGCGGCACGGCATGGAGAAGATCTGGAGGCCCAACCGAGGTGAGGAGTGTGCCCAGCGGGGCTGGTTGTGGGGCCGGGGGTGTGGCGCAGGAGGGCAGGGGCCGTGACTGACCTGTCCCACCCCCAGCAGGCAGACAGGTTCCAGGCTCCGCCTCCCAGGCCCTTGGACTCAGCAGTCCCACCAGAGCAGAGCTGCCAAGGCAGCCAGGGAAGCTCAGTAGCCGCCCAGGCTGAGGGGCTGGAGGTCTAGCCGCGGAGCCCTGCAGGGTCTCCCAGGGCATCTCTCGGTGTGCCGTGGCTCCGGGGATGAAACGGGAGCAGGGCATCCAGTGGCTGCTCTCTGCATGCCTGGGGCAGGGGCAGGGTCCGGGGGTGTTCTGGTTCAGGAACCCTGGGAGCTTTGCAGACCTCCCCAGTCCCCAGCCCCTTCTAGGCGTCACTTGCGCTTACCTGCTGGCGAGATTGCCACTGGCCACCGAGATTTCCCTGCGCCTCACACCGACCTGCCCATGGTCTGATCCCCCTCCCCACGGTCTGACCCCGCGCCCCCATCTTCTGACCCCCACCTGCAGTGTTCAGTCTGCAGGACCTCTGCTGCCGGGCCATCGTTTCCTGCACCCCCGTGCACCTCATCGACAAGCTCCCGCTTCCTGTCACCATCAAGAGCCACCTCAAGTCCTTCTCGATGGCCAATGGCATGAACGCTGTTATGATGCATGGGCGCTCCTACTCACTGGCTACTGGAGCAGGGGGCGGCGGCAGCAAGGGCAACAGCCTCAAGCGGTCCAAGTCCATCCGACCACCCCAGAGCCCACCCCAGAACTGCTCACGGAGCAACTGCAAGATCTCCTAGCTCGGCAGGCCGTGCCCATCCAGATGCACTCTGGGAGGGCTCACGCTTGGGGAGTGCTCCCGGCTGGGCGCTGGGCCCAGCGCTGTGTGCAGGGAAAACTTTGGCCACACAGTCCCTCCTGGGAAGCGTGGGGATGCCCCTAGTAGGCTGGTGGTCTCAGCCAGACCAGCTCCACGGGACAGTGGAGGGCCATGCTGCTGGGATGGTGGCGGATCATGCCCAGGACCCCGAGGTGTGGCCGCGAAGACCCCCGGAGGTGGCTCTGCCTGGCCCCAGCCTTGAGGGGGCTGTCCCTGGGGACTGGGAGACCAGGTTCCCTTTCTTATTTATGTAAAAGATGGTTCACCCCTTTTGTACATTTTTAAAGGACCAGCAGGGAAGCCTCTGTGCAACCACGCGGTGAGCCCATGACAGCTGAGGGGACGAGCTTTGGGACATTGGGAGAAAGGAGGTGTTTGAGGCAAAGATGGGAAAGAATCCACCATCAAGGCTTGAATTTGAATTCAGATAACACTTCACATGGGGCTATGGGCTGTGTGGGGGCCAGTGGAGAACATGTGGAAGCTTTGGGCAGCAATCTTGGACTCCCCAGCTACATGCATTGGCCTTTCTGAGCATGGTGGTCAGTGTGCCCGCCATGTGCTGAGGGTGCGGGCCCCAGTAGTCTGCGTGGTGGAGCTGCAGTTTCCAGGGCTCCCGCCAGCCTTCCTGGATGACATCCGTGTGTGTCATGGAGTTACGGGTTCAGAGCCAGGGGTGACTCGCAGGTTCCCACGTTGCTTGGAAAAGGGGAAGCGGGGTGCACCCCGCACGTCCCTCCCCAGCTCCCTCTCTCCCCACGTGGGGGCCATCAACCCTCCTTCTGTGATTCTGCACCTTCAGTTCCGTTTACATCTGTTGCTGCATGAAACCGGCTCAGCGTCTCTCCGAGTTGACACAGAGCTATTTGTAGACAGTGCTCACTGGGGCCACCAGGCCCTGGGCAAGTCTGGACTGAGCCTGCCCCACTTGCCTCCTGGGGTGTCTAGACCCTTCTCTGGCCAGCTTCTGTCTTCTGACCTTGGGTGTGATCCCATAGCTGCTCCTCACCCAGTTTCACCCCTCTGTGAGGTCACACGCCACCAAAACCTTTCTCACCCGTTTCTTAGTGGTGGACGCTGAGCCCCGCCTCGAGGACCCACCGGCCAGCCTGAGCTGGAGGCCTGGCCTCCTTCCGTCCACCTGGCTGGTGACATGGCCACAGGTCACTGGTGCTCAACTCTACCTCCTGCCCACGGGCCCCTCCCTGGCCTGTGACCCCCTTGCTCGGGACTGTTCTGTGGTGGGTGCCCCGAGGGCTGCTGTTACGGGAGGTGAGGTGGGGAGGGGCTGCAGCGCCTGTGAGCAGGATCCTGGCTGAGGCCTGGCTGCCAGCAGGGTTGGGTGGGCAGAGGAGGCCCCACCCATCCTGTCCTGCCAGCAGGAGCCCCTTGTTTGGACATTGTTTTGAGGAAACGGACGATCCTGCATTCACCATATCAACACTACCCTTTGCTGCTGTCCACACTTGCACTATTCCTGGGCTCGTTTTGGACAGTTCTAGTTTCTTTGTATAGTAAACATAATTCAGCTCTGGCTTCCAGGCTGTGTTGTGAGTGAATGAAAGTCGCTTTAACCCACTGGGCTGAGTGGCAGGTGGAGGGGTGGCACTGCAGAGGGCTGCTTTGTTCCTGCTCCATCCCCTATGACTGCCTTGCTGAGCTCCGAAGGGTTTCAGGCCTCCCTGCGTTTCTAGGTGGACCTGGAAGCAGCTCTCCCCAGCTGTTCCTGCCTGTGCAGTAGTTCAACCTATGGCCGTTGGGACCATCTACTGCCTGCTGCCCCCGGGGCCGGAACCTGGGATACTGAGCCCTCACTAGTGCCCTGGGCAGGGCCTACCAGGTTCCCTCTGCTGCTTGAGCAGGTGGCAGACCAGAAGAACTGTCCCCCGAGACTCACCACAACTGAGAACCCAGGCCTTGGGGCCAGCACCCTCAGTGGGAGAACCACCCACTTAAAAGGGTATGTAGGGCTCAGCTCAGGGGTGCGGCAGATGCCCTGGAGGTCAGCGGGGCTGGGGTTAGGGGGGCAATTGCTCTGAATGTAGCCCCCACGCTTAGAGACCGCTGCCTCTGGCTGTGGCTATACAGGGCAGGGGATCCATGGTGTTCTCCACACCTGGGGTGTCTCTTGGTCTCATTTGGACCAAACCAGGCTCTTATTACCTTGCCTCTCAGGTCAGCCAGTCAGACACAGGGTCGCAGGACACTCTCCCATCCAGTCTCAGAGCAGGCACTCCTGGGGCCCCAGACCCCTGGGAAAAGCACATTCTGGCAGTGGCTGCGTTTGATCTCCCCGCTGCCCCCACGCCCAGGAGGAGCTTCCGTCCTTCCTGAATGTTACAGGGGCCTGGAGGGGCAGGCGAAGACCTTTGGGTCCTTGCAGTTCCTTAAGCTGTCCTGGGACACGCTGTTCTCAGGGTGCTCTTAGATGCCCTTGGTCTCTCTCAGGACTGCGCTGCCCCACGCAGGGCCACACACAGCCGCTGAGATTCAGATCAGTCCAAGTAAACACCCTCACCGCGTCTCTAGTGTCCACAGTCCTTGTGACCGGCGCCTGTGCCGGCCAGCTCACACAGACCGTTCCCTCCCTGCCCACTGCTCTAGTACCCCACTTTTTTGGTAACCACCATAACCCTTTGAGGAAGGGCCTGGACCAGGAGACAGGTGCCTGGGTTTCAGCAGGGGCGGGAAGCAGGCTCTCTAAATGCAAAGTTGTGCCATGCCTCAGCCTCCCCCAGGCCGTGCCCATCAGGTACCTTTGTGCTGCAAAGGCCTCACCTCCAGCAGGAAGGGTTTAGATTTGACTCCAAGACCTGCTGGCACGGTGTGACCTCGAGAAGGGGTATGGGGAAGGTTGTGGCATCTTCCTTAGGAAGGGAACAGAACCCCACCATTGCTGGGCTTCACAAAGAGCCCCTGCACCTTTGCCTGGATGTAGTGACTACCAGGTGGCAGGCCAGCCTGGCCTGCTCTGGGGAAGACCCAGGCCCTGGGTTGGATGGGGGAGCCAGAGGGGTTGGCCAGCCCTGCCCCCTCTTGCAGGGCAGCTTTGATCCCAGGGCCTGGAGGGAGGAGGGGCTCCGGTTACAGCGTTTCCCCCTCCTCTCTCCGGCCGAGCCGCCCTTCTCCGCCCCTTGGTGACCCTCATGGCCAGTGTCTCTGTGCTCCTGGGCGCTGGCCCCTCCCCAGCCTTCCTCTCCTCTCCCCGCCCCCTGCCCTGAGCTGACCAGAGTGGCCAGGAGGGGGAGGGGCCGGTGCCACAGGCACAGACTCAGCTCGGAGAGACCCGGAACCCACCCAGCCTGAGACTTGAGCGTCTGCTGTGAGCTCCGACCTTGGGGGACAGAGGGGAGTCCAGGGGCAGAGGGCAGGGGCACAGATCACAGATCTGGGAGGGTGGATGCCTGCAGGGAGTGGGGATCGGCAGAGTCTGAGGAGGGGCTAGCGGCCACACCCCCCACCCCCTGGTCCCTCGGTCCCCATGCCGGCCCTGAGGCCACTCCTGCTGCTGTTGCTCCTGGTTGGGCTGACTGCGGGGGCCAGCCTGCCGCCGGAGCCCGGGAGCCACCCGGGTGTGTGCCCCAACCAGCTCAGCCCCAACCTGTGGGTGGACGCCCAGAGCACCTGTGAGCGTGAGTGCGTCAGAGACCAGGTGAGCACAGGCACTGTCACCACTGGCCCAGCTTGGGGGGAGACAGAGTGCGTTGGGGGCCCCTGGGCAGCATGGGAGAAGCCCGGACCCCCCCACGCCCCAGGCCTCGCCTGCAGAGGGGACCCTCAACCCTGGAAGTCACTTCCTCCTCGGGCTCCCCACTCTTCTGCTGGGGTTTCACACTGTGCTCCGTATGAGGGGCCCTGGGGACGGCCACCCCCAGTCTTTGCCTTCATGTGTCTGAAAACTGGAGTCCCCCTTCTCACTCCTCAGACCTGCCCACCCCCACCCTGCAATTAGCTGTTTTCAGGTCCAGCGGGGCAGAGCGGCGGGAGCCTGTTTGGAGGTCCCGCCTTTGCAGCCCGGCCCTGCACCACTGCAGTGGCCTTGAGCACGTTTTACGTCCTCCCCGAGCCTCAGTGTCCTCATGTGTATGATGGCATAACAAAAAAAGCCGCTCTGGGGGCCAGGGGTCTGAGGATTCCGTGAGGTCCAGTGAGATGACATATGTGATGGGTGCGCCAGACAGTTGTTCATTGTCCAGATGGAAAGCAAACCTGCAAACCTGCTCAGCTCCCAGACAGGAAACAGATTCAGGGAGAGGCAGCAGGGGACTCACCCCTGCCCTCGCTGGGCATGCTGGGGCAGGGCTGAAGGGGGAGGGGTATTTGGGTGTCCGCTGAGCTGTCCGCCCCCGCCCCCTCCGCAGGACTGCGCTGCCACTGAGAAGTGCTGCACCAACGTGTGTGGGCTGCAGAGCTGCGTGGCAGCCCGCTTCCCTGACAGCGGCCTGGCCACACCCAAGCTGGCGGCCTCATGTGATGGCTTCATGTGCCCACAGCAGGGCTCCGACTGCGACATCTGGGATGGGCAGCCTGTGTGCCGCTGCCGTGACCGTTGTGAGAAGGAGCCCAGCTTCACCTGCGCCTCGGACGGCCTCACCTACTACAACCGCTGCTACATGGACGCCGAGGCCTGCCTGCGTGGCCTCCGCCTGCACGTCGTGCCCTGCAAGCATGTCCTCAGCAGGCCACCCAGCAGCCCCGGGCCCCCCGAGACCACCGCCCGCCCGACACCCGGGGATGCCCTGGTGCCGCCTGCCCTCTACAGCAGCCCCTCCCCACAGGCAGTGTATGTAGGGGGCACAGCCAGCCTCCACTGCGACGTCAGTGGCCGCCCGCCACCCGCTGTGACCTGGGAGAAGCAGAGTGACCAGCGGGAGAACCTGATCATGCGGCCAGACCAGATGTATGGCAACGTGGTGGTCACGAGCATCGGGCAGCTGGTGCTTTACAATGCCAGGCCGGAGGACGCCGGCCTATACACGTGCACTGCACGCAATGCTGCTGGCCTGCTGCGGGCCGACTTCCCGCTCTCCGTGGTCCAGCGGGAGCCGGCCGAGGACGGGGCCCCAGTGGCTGCCGCCCCAGCCCAATGCCTGCCCACCACGCAGGCCTGTGTCGGCACCCCCTCTGGCCAGGTCCTCTGGCACTTTGACCCGCAGCGGGGCGGCTGCATGACCTTCCCAGTTGGCAGCTGTGCCGGGGGTGCCCAGGGCTTCGAGACCTACGAGGCGTGCCAGCAGGCCTGCGCCCGTGGCCCCAGGGACGCCTGCGTGCTGCCGGCCGTGCAGGGCCCCTGCCAGGGCTGGGAGCCGCGCTGGGCCTACAGTCCGCTGCTACAGCAGTGCCACCCCTTTGAGTACAGCGGCTGCGAGGGCAATGGCAACAACTTCGAGAGCCGCGAGAGCTGCGAGGACGCCTGCCCCGTACCGCGGACACCGCCCTGCCGGGCCTGCCGTCTCCGGAGCAAGCTGGCGCTCAGCCTGTGCCGCAGCGACTTCGCCATCGTGGGGCGGCTCACGGAGGTGGTGGAGGAGCCCGAGGCGGGTGGCGGCGGCATCGCTCGCGTGGCCCTGGACGACGTGCTCAAGGATGACAAGATGGGCCTCAGGCTCTTGGGCACCAAGTACCTGGAGGTGACGCTGAGCGGTATGGACCGGGCCTGCCCCTGCCCCAACGTGACGGCTGGCGACAGCCCGCTGGTCATCATGGGCGAGGTGCGAGACGGCGTGGCCATGCTGGACGCGGGTAGCTACGTCCGCGCGGCCAGCGAGAAGCGCGTCAAGAAGATCTCGGAGCTGCTAGAGAGGAAGGCCTGCGAGCTGCTTAACCGCTTCCAAGACTAGCCCGCCGACCCGGCCCGCCCCGCCCTCCCCACAAACCACCCACTCCCGGCCCGGCCTGCCCTCCCCGCCCTCCGCCTGAATAAAAGCGTCCTGGACCTCATAGCCTGCCGGTACTGGGGGTCCTGCCACCACACGGGGATTTGGCTCCAGTCTGAGGTCACCAGGGAGCACCAGTGAGGACCAGCCTCTGAAGCGGGTGCCACCTCCCACGGCTGGAGGGCCAGGCTGCCAGCTCAGTCCTGTCTCAGCAGTTCCTGGGTCCTTCCTCCCTCCCTCCCCTCTCTGCCCGAGTGGAGCAGCAGAGTCCAGGATGCCCCCAAGCCCTGACCCACAGGCCAGACCCTTCTTGTCCCCAGGATGGAACCCTTGGAGACACAGCCTGCCCACCCAGCACCATGCAGGGGTGCTCCCAGGAGGAGGCATGGCAGATACCAGCAATGGGACAGCAGGAAACACTTTATTCCCAGGCTCTTAGCAGCCCTGTGGCCACTGGCTAAGAATCCCCAGTCTGGGGAGGGCCAGTCCCCATAGTCTGGCCCAGGGTGGTAGGGGCTGGTGATCTGGGTTTGTCCCAGGAACACAGGCATGACGGAGAAGGGGTTTACTCTTTCCGGAAAATTAGGCACTTGTTGTTGGCTGGCATGTCCACCTGGGGGAGATACTTTGGCTGGAGAAGCTGCTCCTGGTCCCCAGGGAGGCTGCGTGTGACCACAGTCCTCCCCACCTACCATCCTCTCCAGGAACAGCTGGCTGGCTTGGCCCAGGTTCTCCAGAAGGGCCGTGTCCCGCAGCCCCCACTCTGGGTTCCTGCAGGAGAGAAGGAGGTGGAATCGGCCTGCGGGTCACCCAGCCCACCTGCCCCGCAACCAAACCCCCTACCCACCCAGCTCTGACCTGCATCTGAGGCTGAGGTCAAAGTCCACGTTACTCTGGGGAGAAATCTTCCCATTGATGGCGTAGGGCTGTGGAGACGGAGAACACAATTCTGTCCGCTATCCACAGGCTCAGCCATCCCGTCATCCACTGGGCAGACTTGCAGGATGGCACCCACAGAATGGAAAGGACACACCCCTCATTGCTTCCCAGAGGGGGACAGCTGAGGACCAGCTGCTGAGCCAACGGGGTGCAGAAAGACTGGCAGATGACAGTGGAGTGTTGGAGAGGGGAGGGCCTGGGTGTGTTTCAGTGATAATGGGAAGCTGGGAAAAAGGGCAACTGAAAATACGGAGAAAAGAAAGGAGTCCTGAAAGGCGGGGACAACCAAGGCCGGCTGGGGTGGTCCCGCCAGGAGAGGCCCGTCTCAGGCAGGAGCACTCACCCCATAGGTGATGAGGAGCGCCTTGCGTTTGAGCAGGTGTCCTGCTGCTCTGAAGAGCCCCTAGGAAGTGGGGGAAGCAGGAGAGCAGTGAGGAGCCTTCCCCAGGGCCCAAAAGAGCCCTGGGCCCGGGACTGGAATTTCAGCCTGACCTCCCCGGGCCTGAGTGCCCTGTCTCTGATTCGGGGCAAACCTGGCATCCCGCTCCCTCCCAGTGCAGGGGAAGGAATGCCGCACGGCGCAGGTGGGTGGCCCCTGGGTAGCTCACCCACGGTCCCACAGACCTCGGTGCAGCTCAGGGGGCTGATGTGGCTCATGTTGATGCAGAGTAGCAGGTCCAGAGATTGCGGCAGGATCCCGCCCCACTGCTCCCAATCCCACCTCACGTCCAGGTACAGCGGGGCCTTCACGTTGGGCAGTCCCTGGGCCTGAGTGGTGGCCAAGATGCTGCGGGAAGGCAGCCCGTGGGTGGGGTGGCCTGTGCAGCCGTTTCTGCAACCCTACTGGGGGGAGGCTTAGAGGGATCACAATAGCGTGGGGATCCAGGGCTGCGGGACGGGGCACATTTTCACCCCCGGGGTCCCGGCTTCCCGCCGTACCTGTCCAGGCAGCGCTGGTCCACGTCGGACGGCTGCCACTCGGCGTGGGGAAAGGCCCGCGCGAAGTGGGCCGTGTGCTGGCCAGAGCCCGAGGCCACCTCGAGCACGCGGACGCCACGCTGGGCCGGGTCCACGTACTGCCGCAGCACGCGCAGGATGGGTTCCTTGTTCCGTTCGGCGGCCGCCGCCACCAGCATCTTTCTAGTCCCGCGCGGCGGGGTCCGTTGTGAGTGTTAGTCCAGCACCGCCGGGCCCGTCGGGACTGGTGGTCCGGCACCGCGGGGCCCGTCGGGAGTGGTGCTGTGGTACCGCGGGGCCCGTCGGGAGTGGTAGTCCGGCGCCGCGGGGCCCGTCGGGAGCTGTGGCCTGGCCACTGAGCAGCCGCCCCCCCCCACACACACCCACGGACTACAGTTCCCAGGAGGACACGCGCCGCGCCCTAAAGGCCCCGCAGCCGCAGAGGCGGGTAGCGAGCCGCGGCCTCCGCAGGGGGACGGGGCGAGGAGCTTGGCGGGCTGGTTTACAGGCACCCATTGGCTCAGCACCCGGTGCCCGTGGCTGTCCTGGCACATTTTCATAGCGCTTGTTACTCCAAAGTTGTCTCGTTCGTGTCGCATCGGAATGGGATACTTCCCTCTAGTTTTTCTTTCCTTTATGAAATCTCTCGGGTTTTTTTTGAGTTGAGGGGAAAGAAAAAAAATACGAGCTGCGCCGCCCGGGAATCGAACCCGGGTCGCAAGAATGGGAATCTTGCATGATACCACTACACCAGCGGCGCTGTTGATAACGATTTCGCCCGCGAGACTTAGGAGATTGTGACGCAACTACCAGCCTCCCCCACTACCGTTCCCATCCCCGCTTCCCCGGCTCCGCGCAGAGACATTAGCGCGCATGCGTCGCTAATGGTTAGGCGCACCAGGTTTGGCGGGGTCCGCGATGGTGGGGGGGTCTCGGGGTGTCGCTCGGGCACCCAGCGCTCGAGGGGAAGGAGCGGGGATGAGCTACGTGGGCTTGTAGCCGACTGGATTCTAGCGTGCTCCGTGGAAACCATGGCAACTGCGGCATTCGGAAATTGTGGGGGCGGGGCCATGGGAGGGCCTTTGTGGCTGGGGCGGGCTCCTGGCTGGGCGGGGGCTGCGGGTGGGTGGGGTTGTGTGGCGGAGCTCCCTGTGGTGGACTGGGCTCCGCTGGGGCGGGGCTGGGGCTGCAGCTGGGCGGGGTTCTGGGGCGGGGCTCTTACGTGGGCGGGGTTGTGCTCGGCGGGGCTCCTTGCGGTGGGTGGGGCTCCGGGAGGGGCGGGCCCAGCCTGCCGGAACTGAGCCTGTGATGCTCAGGGCTTCTCTGTGACACTGAGATGACCAGAGCTAGCCTAGGGTTCACGGATGTTGTGAGGGGTCGGTGACCTCTGAGTCAAGTCGGAGGCCGATTTATTGTGTCCACGGTTCTTCCCTGGTTGTCTTCTTGGGGCCCATGTCTCAGAAGGGGCCCTTTCAGCAGGCTGGAGACAGTGCTCTGCAGTCAGGACTAGCTTATCTCCTTTGCTAGGCACTTTTTCTCGCGTGAGACACCCCTCCCCCCATACCCAACGTCGCTCTGGCAAGAGCTCTGAGAGTGGCACTAACCGAGACTTTAGCCTGGGATTGCTGTTGAGGGGGCATGCAGAGTGGGACCAGAGGCCGCTGTCTGAAAGTGGTCAGAAAAGGAGGACAACCTTGCATCTTAGGGACGGGAGATGGGAAAGTTCCACTCAGTGGGCCAGCCTCCAGACAGCCCCTTTGGCATTCTGCATTACGACCACCCCTTTTTTCGTAGCTGACTTTCCCATTTCATGGCCCTGAGCTTTCATTACCTGACTCACTTTTGCCTCACCTCCTAGTTTGTTGGCTGAGCGTTTTCTGTGTCTCCAGGTGGAGAAGAGGTGTCCCTCAATGTGAATCCCTGACCCTCACCTGTAATGATCAGTGGTCATCTGAGGCCTCACCAACCAGGCCCCTCAGCCCTCCTTGCCCACTCGAGAGGCACCACGCTTCCTGCTGACTTAACATGGCATTCCTGGGCATGGGCCACCCTGTCATATTATAGTATAATAAGAAACAGATATTTGGTCTTCGTCCTGGTTCCTGGAATAGAACTCTTAAAACCCTGAAGATTTCGTGAGTGATGAGGTGAGAGGAGCATATGTTATTCATAACAAGCCCCTTTCAGCCTTACCTGGATTTATACCAATGAGGTGACTCTTGGAGGATGGGGGCTGGTTGCCAGGGGAACCCTGTGATTAAGGGGTTGGAACTTTCTGCCCCACTCAGACTTCTGACTCCTGAGAGGGGGAGGGGCTGGAGACACAGCTAATCTCCAATGGCCAATGATTTAATCAGCCCTGCCCTTGTAATGGAGCCTCCATACAAACCGCAAATGGAGGGGTTCAGGGAGCTTCCAGACGGTGAACTTGGAGGTGCTGGGAGGGTGGCTCCCAGGGAGGGCATGGGGGCTCCGCACCCCTTCCTCACACCTTCCCAGGGTATCTCTTCCACCTGGCTGTTCCGCAGTCGTGTCCTTTATGATAAACCAGTAAATATAAGTAAAATGTTCCCCTGAGTTCTGTGAGCCCTTCTGGCAAGTTATGGAACCCAAGGAGGGGGTAGTGGGAACCCTGACTTACATCTGGTTGGTCAGAAGCACAGGTGACGGCCTGGACTCCTCATTGGCATCTGTGGGGGTGGGGGGTGGTGTTGAGGGACTGAGCCCTCAGCCCGTGGGTCTGCGCGGACGCTGGGCAGTTAGACTTAGAATCCAGTTAAATTGTCAGACACCCAGTTGGTGTCCAAAGAGAACTAGAGCATTCTCACTAGAGAGCCAGTAAGAACCACCCCCCCCAATTTTGGTGTCAGAAGTGTTGTGAGTACAGAAAAAGAAGTTTTTCCTTTACACTCATATCCTGTAAGAGGGAAGGAGCCTGCTTCCCCCATGTTGTATGGTGCTGCTTGAGGAACTGCCCACAGGCCCTGCAACGTCTTCTGTTTAACGGCACTTGACCTCGGGTTGACGTCCCCCTGCCACGTTCATCACTCTGGACTGGATGCTGGGGGAACTGACACATGCCCTCCGCACTCACCAAGCTCAGAGCCTGGGACAGAAGCAGCTGGTTGCAGCCAAGCGGTGGCCTTTGCTACGGTGCGTGTGTGTGTGAATGCACGCATGTGAGCATGTGTGAGCTGCATGAAGTGTGAGCACACATTTCCTATAAAGTGCCGGATGTGTGTCAGACTCTGGGAGGGTCCAAGTCCCCCAGGGGATGCTGAACATGGGACACCTGGAAGTGCCCGAGACCCGGGCCTGTGCTCAGTGGTACCTCCTAGGGTTGTGTCTCCTGCGATTACTGTTGGAGCCGGAGGGGCCTCTCCTGCTAGTCATGCTCATCTACAGAGGGCTGTGGAGTAAGCCCCCCTAGTGCTGCCCCATGATGTCCAGAGCCAACAGCAGGGTCCAGCTTCCTTTCTGAGGT
The DNA here is from genome assembly GCF_949752795.1 of Hyperoodon ampullatus. Taxonomy (NCBI): domain Eukaryota; kingdom Metazoa; phylum Chordata; class Mammalia; order Artiodactyla; family Ziphiidae; genus Hyperoodon; species Hyperoodon ampullatus. The sequence continues at coordinate 22,168,114 of NC_136927.1, forward strand.
CCAGGCCCACGTGCCCACCATTCACTGAACTTCCTCCCAAGCCCTCCAGTGCTGCACCCTGGGCACTTCCCCTCCCATTCCCTCACCCTCACCCACTACCACTTTCCTCTGTATATTAATTTTCTAGAGCTAGTATAACAGATTACCCCAAAACTTGGTGACTTGAAACAAAAATTTATTTTCTCACAGTTCTGCAGGCCAGAGGCCCAAAATAAGCATGTCAGCTCCCTCCAGTGGCCCTACGGGAAGCCCTTTCGTGATCACAGCTTCCGGCTTCTGTGTGGCTCCAGGCGTTCCTGGGCTTGTGGCCACCTCACTGCAGTCTCTGCCTCTGTCTTCACCTGGTCTTCTCTGTGTCTCTCTGTGTCCAAATATACCTCTCCTTTCTCTTACACGGACACTCATCATTGGATTTAGGGCCCATCCTAATCCAGAATGACCTTACCTCGAAATCCTTGCTTTAATTATATCTGCAAAGACCATTATTCCAAATAAGGTCATGTTCTGAGGTTCCGGGCGATGTATCTTTGGGGGTCCACTGTTCAAGTCACTGCACTTGGGTATGGGAATGGGCAATCCCTTGGGAATTCCCTGGCGGTCCAGCGGTTAGGACTCGGCACTTTCACTGCTAGGGCCCAGGTTCAGTCCCTTGGTCAGGAAACTAAGATCCTGCAAGCCACGAGGCCAAAAAAAAAAAAAAAAAAAAAGGAATGGGCAATCCCTAGAAACTTGGTGGCAGGTGTGGCAGCATCCAGCCAGAGCCTTTCCTGGGGGCCACTGATCACCCTTTATTGGCAGAAGCCCATCCTCTAGTCTGGGTTGGTGAGGGCATGGATTTCAGATCTGGAAAGTGATGGAGGATGACTGAAAACTTAAACTTTCTCCTCTAACATGACACTTTAGTATCATATTTAGAGCCTTTTAGAAGAGAAAAACCGTACTTGTTTTTATTATGGTTAACTGGGGTCAGTGAGGTAAAGGCCTTTCCTTGCTATGACACCCATTTTTTTCAGCCTGCTGGGTGAGGCCCCTGCCTCCTCTTCAACTGCCCATGACTCCAACTCCAGGATGGGTTTCCAGCCTCTCTGACAATAGGGAATGTTGCTGGCTGCAAGACGCTGTCTCTACAGGGGCTTAGCAGGCTGGCCTGCCGTCATGGACAGTGTAGTCCAGGGAAGGCCAGGCTGGCCAGGGTTCCTACCCTAACAGGAGAACCAAACTGAGATCTTGATTGCAGGCCCATCCAGACCCTGACCTCTCCCAGGCTCTGGCTGGGCCCTCCCCATTCCCCTTGGCTCTGTCCCGGGGCCAGGGCAGGTCTCACACTTGAGTGCCGGGAGCAGTGAGGCTGGAAAGGCGCCTCAGGGGGAGACCAGCCCCGCCCTCCTCCCTGCCCTCCCCCGCTGCCTGTCCCCTACAACCCGGCCTTTCTCTCCCTGGCTCCCCTCTCCCTTAGCTCAGTGTCTTTTGGGGACCTCTGGGCTCTCTCACTTCTCCCCAAGGCCCAGCCTGTCCTGCACCCCCTCCTCTCCTGCCTGTCAGGACCATTCCTGTTCTGCTCCTCTTTCCTGGAGCCCTTGCAAGGGGTCTTGGACCCAACCTTTGACCTCAGACAAGGCCCGTAGGCAGGGCTGGGACGTTAGAGTCTAGCAGCCTTGGCCACCATCAAGGCCAGGCCTATCTGCTCATCAACAGGCCCTGTCCTTCCCCTCTTCACGCTGGCCTGAGGGGGTGCCTGGGAGACGAGGAGCTCTCAACTCATGTCAACCTGGGGGGAAGTACTCCCCCACCCCAGGGCCTGGCTCCTTCTGCAAGAACATGTGCCTTCAGGACACAAGCCCGCCCAGGCCCCTCACCCTGCGGGGTCTCCCCAGCCTGAGTGAGTTAGCATTGTGCTCGAGGCCACCAGGGAGACCAGGGCAGCCAGCACAGATGACGCAGGGCAGGAGCGTGGTGGCCTTGACACAGCTGGGGGGAGGGACGAGGGATGGGCACCTCGGGTGGAAAGGGGGGCCAGCTTGGCCAGGGGGTGTGCCCATGCCCAGGCTCCCTGGACGTGCTCTCCCCTCTCAGGGTCACAGGCTTTGCTCAGCCCAGCCCCACAGAGCGAGCAGCTGGGGCCGGGGATAGGGGTCTTATCCTTTGGCCTTGGGTAGAACAAGACGCAGAGCCAAGGGGCTATGGGGGACTTGGGAGGAAGGACAGCCCAGCTGCCCCAGGAAGCAGACTTCCCTGAAGGAGCCCCAGCAGGCCCAGTCCCCCCACCTCAACCAGCAGCCACACAGGTACATGGGGTAGTGGGGTGGGGGCATCCTCCTGCTGGTTGCCCCCACCCTAACCCTAACCACCCCCACCCCGCCATGTTGTACACAGTACTTGTTGTCTGGACGTGATACGAGGAGAAAGACGCGCTCTAGCCCCTGACCTGGCTTCTCAGCCCTGCCTGGGTGGGAGGCTTCAGGCCCGCTCAGGTGTGGGGTGTGGGGGGAGCTGGGCTAGGTGCCCTCCAGGAACCCACTGGGCCACAGTGCTGAGGGGAAGCCCCTTTGCCCCCTGGGGCAGCGGCTCCCAGACTGAGACACACCCCAGGCTCTGGTGCTGGCCCGACTGAGCCTCCCCAAATACTTGTGGGAGCAGTGCAGGAGCCCTGAGGGACCAACGTGGTTGCACAAGCCTCTGAGGCGGATGCCACACCCCCTGGATGACCCTGGGCAGAGTTTTTTTTTTGGGGGGGGGCATTAAGGATTGAACTCAACCAAAGGGAGGATGGGTGCCTCCTGCAGAATCCAAAAGGCCCTCAGGCTCACAAACCCAAGAGTTCTGTGGTTCCCCCTCCCCCAACCCAGGCTGCTGTGTGTGAGACCCTGTGATGACCCTGCCCCCACTGACAGCCTGAGGCAGCCCTAAGCAGCCTGTGAACTGGGAGGAAGGGGCATCTCTATCTAATCCTCAGGAAGGAAACCTGTGGGTAGATCCCCCTGGGAAGGGGCTGCCTGGCAGATTAGGGCACAGCAGCCCCTCTCCTCCGGCAGGTCTGGCTCCTCCTGAGGCACTGTCACTGAAGTAGGTCTTGCGGCTGACCCCACTGCCTGGGGGGTTTGGAGGAGTAAGTGCTCTTTCTCCCCTGTGGGATGACATAAGCTGGGTTGCTTCACCCGCCTTCTCCACCCCCCACGATGCTCCTGGATTGGTAAGCGGCCTCCCGCCTCCCTGGGGTTGGGGACAAACATCAGCATGGAAGGCTGAGCTGCGGCAGAGTGTACTCTCTGCTCCTGCCCCATGGGATGAAAGGGAGATTCCCAGGGCGTCATGTCTGCCCAAACCCGGGGGCTGACCGCCTTTTCTCATCTCTGACCCCCTCAGTCCCATGACTGGGTGAACCGGCGCACTGGCCCAGGCCCACCCAGGCACCTTGGAGGAGGGTCTCCGACGTGAGTGGGAATACCCTTGCTTCCAGGGTCCACACAGCTCACTCCCAGCGCCTGTCAATGCCTCAGCTCCTTGGACATCACCGAGGGCCTGGGCCAGAACCTCGCCACGTCTGTGTGCCTATGGCTCCCCTAGCCTCCTGTGGCGGACGGCGGCCCAGGCCTCAGGGAACTTCCTTGACCTAGGCCTTGGGCCAGAGGGGCGGGCGCTGCTTGCGGCCGCCCAACCCCAGCCTCGGGCCCCGACGCGGGTCCAGCCAGTTTCCCAAAGGCCCGAGCGCCACCCCTGCCGCGTGCCTCGGCGCGGGCCCTTTAAGGGCCGGGGGTGTGTGGCGGGCCCGCCCCCTCCCCGCAGCGCCGGCCGCCCGTTAAAGGGGCCGCGCCCTCGGCACCCGCGGAGTGTCAGCCGGGCGGAGGGCGCGAGATCTGGCCGCGGGCCGGCGGGCGGGGAGGGCGCGGAGGGCGCGGGCGCGCTGCGGCCCCTCCGCACCATGTACACCATCACCAAGGGACCCAGCAAGCTGGTCGCGCAGCGGCGCACAGGTGCGCAGCGGGGGCGGGCAAGGTAGGGAGGGGATGACCGGAGTTCCGCACGCGCTGCCCGCCCCCAGCGCGACGGCGGCTGACGCGCCCTCCCCGTGCCTGCAGGTCCCACGCAGCAGCAGGTGGAGAGCAGGCTCGGCGAGCTCCTGAAATGCCGGCATCTCTCGCCGCCGACCCCGGAGCCCCCACGGGCGCAGCCGCCGGGACCCTGGCCCCTGTCGAGGTGAGACGCGCGGCCGCGGCCGGAGCCCGGCCCTCCCCTCCCCCGCCGGCCGCCGCGGGGCCTTGAGGGTGACCTTGGGGAAAGGTTAGCGGAGACCGGGCCACATGCTCCGGCGGGCGCGGAGGGGGCGGAGCACGCCGACCCCGCCCGCGCGTGCAGCTCTGGCACCGCACCTCCGCCTCACCTGGCACCTGGCTGGGTCCGAGGGGGCTGGACCGGATGTGCGTGACACACCTCCGAGTCCTCTGGGATCCCGCGGACCCCGAGTCGGGAGAAAGCCGACCGGCTCCTGGATCTGAGGGGCTCCAGGCGGCTAAGTCAGGTGCCTGGGCCGACCTTGGGCTTCGAGGCCAAGGCTTGAGACGAGCTGCTGGGGACTCGCCCTAGAGGGCGGGAGAGCAGTGGCCTAGGACGCTGGCCCGCAGGTGGCCTGCCTCTGCCTGCGGCTGGAGGCTGCCAGCGCCGTGCTTGCGGGGCAGCTGGGGGAGAAGTGCACGTGGTTCTCTCTGGCCCTGCCAGGCCACTGCTCTCCTCTGCCCTTCACCCCAAACACCCTGGCTGGGCGCGGAGACCCCCGCAGATGTTTGGGGCTTGCTGGAGTTGTGGTTTTTCCGCCTTTTTTGACCAGCAGTTCTGCCATAGGAGGCTCAGTTCAACCACTTTGGCCTCCAAGTGACTGTGACCTGGAGGTCATATTCTCCATCCCCCAGGACTGAACCTTTCACTTTTTGGCTCAGGTCCTGGCTTCTGGTTTCATTTATTCTATGCATGTTCTGGGTCCAGGGCTTAGTCCAGGCCCACACAGGCCTGAGGGCTCCTGAGCTGGGCTGTGGATGGGTGGGGGCAGCAGACTCAGGGCCCCGAGGCAGCGCTGACCAGGCCTTGGGATTTCTTCCCAAGTTGAGGACAAACAGCTTCCAGGATTGGCTAAGAGGTGGGGGCTGTGTGCTGCAGGCCACAGCGTGCCCTTCCCCCTCAGTTACTGGCCTCAGATGCCACAGGTGGGGGCAGCCTGTGAGGACCCTTCTTGGCTGAGGCCCTTTCTAGGGGCCTCCTGCTAGGAGCATGTTGACACTTTGAGACTGGTCCTAGTGAGGAAAATGTTCCAGGCCGGCCACAAGTGCCTCCTGGGGAGAGGGGTGAGTGGGACCTTGGGGGGCACTTCCCAGGACCCAGCTGTGCTGTGACACTGCCTGTGACATCAGCCTTGGTCCTCACAGCCACCCTACCTCGCAGGGGAGAGAATAAGGCATAGGTGTGTAGCCCCGCCCCTATCACCCAAGCAGGGAGCCCTCCCCCCACACCTTACCTGGAGAAACTTGTTGCTTCCTCCATGGCCCCTTTGCTGGGGAATGGGGAAGGAAATGTGCATCTGTGGCAGGATTAGGGTGCTGGGGAGAGAGATAGGAAAGACAGAGCAGAGCCCTGAAGATGTTGCAACCTGCCAGGTCCCGGGGTTCAGGGGGGTGCTGGTGCTTGGCCCCTCAGCCTGCTGCAGTCCTGTGTGGCACTGTGAGTGCAGGGGAGTGGCAGGAAGGCAGAGTGCGTGCTGGTCATGCCGTCCCCCCTTCCCTCTGAGGTCACTCCTTCCCTGAGCTGCCCCCTGCCAGTCTCAGGGGCCTTGAAGAGTACTCCTGCTGGGAGGCCAGAGCAGCCAGCATGTCCTCCACACCAGGAGCCCCTGAAACTTCTGAAATCACTCCACCCAGACTTCCTGTCCACCCTCCCTCACCCAGACTTTGCCCAGGAGGAAGGAGTCTGAGCCACTGCTGCACCCTCTGTGCCTGGTGCACCACAGGTGCTCAAAGCATCTGACCTGCTAAATGTCCGGGCTCAGATTCCAGCCGGGCGCTGCCCGTGGTGGTAGACAGGGCACATGAGTCTGTGCCTGTGATGAGTTCTCCCTTCCAGCGAGAGAGAATAAGATCAACTGTTAGGGAGAAGATAAAATGGGGCCACCTGATGGTGCAGGGGAGGTGGACTGGTGGGGGAGGGGGCTTGGAAGCTGTACTGGGTTGTGGGCTTTGGGGTCAGACAGGCATAGAGTTCTGATGCTGCCACCCACTCACCACATGTAACCTTGGACAGGTCACTTCTCTCTTGAGCCCAGGTTCCTGGGCTGAAAACGGGTGGGTGGTCTACCTTGGAGGGTAGTGAAGGGGGTTAAGTAAAAGGAAGCGAGGCCTGTATCAGCAGGCACCTAGCAGGGATTCCGGTGCTGCTGTTGCTGTGGGCGGAGCTTGCCTGTGGGCGGGGCTTTCCTGCGGGCCGAGTCCCTGGGCGCTGGCACAGAGAAGGGTGGGGAAGATGGACGCTGGACTCGTCCATAGGTGCACAGGGAGCTGTGCCCTTTCCCCCAGAGGGCCCGCAGAACCGCCTTATGTAACTGCCGGCAGCGGGCGGTCAGGTGCCCGCTTGCTGGGGCCCCTTCTCAGCCCTGGCCAGGCCACCATCTAGGTACTTGCGATTTACAGCCTTTGACTGCAATTCTATTTTTCCTTCTTTGGTGTTCAGTCTCCAAATTTTTCTAGAGTTTGCGGCCTTGCAGGGCTAAGGTAGCAGGCGAGGGGCTGTTCCAGTTAAGGACAAGTATCGATGCCCTCTGGTTGGTATAGCTCAGGCCTGGGAGGAGCCCTGCCCCTCCACATTCTATGTGGCCACCTGACCCTGCCAGCCTGGAGCTGGTGGGACCGGTGCCCCTCAAGACGCTCCTCTTTATTTTAGTGCCCCTCTCAACTGAGGAGGAAACCCCAGCGGCGGTGGGGCACCTGAGCCCAGGATGGCGAGCAGGCCGGCGGGACCGCGAGTGCCTGGCGGAGTGGCACGTGCAGCCCAGGACTCCCGGCTCCCACCTCCTGCTGTAGGTGTGGGCCCCGCACTCTCCACGGCCCTGTCCCGGGCTTCATGTGCACAGGGCTGGGCCAGCTGCCACTGGCCAGGGCAGCCCAACCAATGCCCTGGGCCCGGCTGGCCGGGATGGGCCCAGTGGCCACCTGGACATCGAATGCCCACCAGGCCGAGCTCCAGCACCCAGGGCCATCTCCTCACTCAGCATTCCTGCCCCCGTGGGCAAGAGCATAGCCCCTCGTCTGGGGCCTGCAGGGGTGGGCCAGGGTTGCAGTCACACCCTCCCTACTCAGGATGGCCCACTCAGCACTTGGTGCTGTCTAGCCAGACCAGGAGCTGTCCCTGGGGACCTGGGGCAGCTGGGAGAGGGAAGGGCAAAGGCCGCCAGCTCTTGTTTGGGTCCTTCATCCCACACTGGGGGGCATCGTGAGATGGAGAGACTTCTGTGGGGGAGAAAGTGGCCAAGAACTGCGCCTGGTGGGTGGGGTTGGGCCAAGTGACCTTTACTCAGGTCAAAACTTGGGCTGATGGAGGCCTGGCTGGTCCAGGGGAGGTGGGTGGCTGGTGGCAGTGGGGGTGCCTGAGACCCTTGGAGGGCCGCCTATGTGCCTTGAGCATGGAGCTCTGCAGGGGATCTGGGGACACAGAGAGGCCCCACTCCACCCCCGCAGTCTTAGGCCTGGCTCAGGGTGGGGGGCTGCAGTTGTGAACTGAGCTGCTGGGGGTGCAGGCCTGCACGAGAAAGGCCTTGGCCACTGGCTGCAGCACACAGCCTTCCTGTGGTTCAGGGAAGTGCCCAGGCTGGGCTTGGCCCAGGGGTGGTGAGGGTGGCCTGAGGCTGCTCCGGGAGCTCTGCCAGGTAACACCTGGGCTTGGGACAGTTGCTGACCATCTCTTCCCCCTTCCTGCAGTCCAGGGCCGAGGCTCGTGTTCAATCGGGTGAATGGCCGGCGGCCACCTGCCACATCCCCGTCCCTCAAGGGAACCCAGGAGACCTACACACTGGCTCACGAGGAGAACGTCCGATTTGTGTCCGAAGGTAGAGCTGAGGCCCGAGGGTGTGACCTGGGCCACTGGTCCTTTTCCCACTGTAACCTCACTCGAAGTTGCCAGAGGCCTGGGCTCTTCCTGGGTTCTCTGCCTGTTTCTCCTGTGACCGTCCAGCAGGCTGCCCACTCCCAGTTCTGGGCTGGGGTCCAGGGTAGCCACCATGCCCTGGGGTGGGAGACACGGTGCCAGGGGCCTGGCTCAGCCTGACCATCCTTTCCCCACAGCCTGGCAGCAAGTGGAGCAGCAGCTGGGTGGTGGCCCAGCCGGTGAGAGCGGGCCGAGGCCAGTGCAATACGTGGAGAGGACCCCCAACCCCCGGCTGCAGAGTGAGCCCTCCCCTGCCCTCAGGGTGTCCCCTCCACCTCCTCCAACCCTGATCTGGCTCAGCCAGGTTCTAGCCCCAGGGGGTTGGGAAGAGGACTGGAGCCTGACCCAATTCTTCCCAGCGTCTGCTACAGTTGGGGTCTGGGTGAGGGGCTTGTGGTCAGCTCGAGGTGGGAGATGCTGGTCAGCCTGGGAGGCGCATCATTGCCCAGCCTTCTGCTCCCCCGCAGACTTCGTACCCATCGACCTGGACGAGTGGTGGGCACAGCAGTTCCTGGCCAGGATCACCAACTGCTCCTAGTCGCAGCTTTGGAAGGAACGGTGCCCGTGCAGGGCCTGGCCCTGCCCCACGCTGGACCCTCTGCCAGGAGAGGACCACGGCGCCCTGTCCACCCGCTGCGGTGGGCCGTGCTTCACCCTGGGTCTGGCCAGGAGCCGGCCACACCTGAAGTGCCAGAATTTGGACTTTTGCTCCTGCTGACCCCTTGGCCCAGCTGTTCCAGGCTGCCAGAGGCCAGGGGTTGAAACTGTCTGACCTCAGTCCTGCTCACTGTGCCCGGGGACCAGCCTGTGGGGCTGGCAGGGAGGAGCTCCAGGCTAATAAAGTTGAGAAACTGCCCTTTGGAAAGGCCTTTACTTGGGGGTGGTGGGGGGGTGGATGCGGGACGGGGCGCTTGTGTCCCAGCACCAGGCCCAGCCCAACCTTCCATTGTAGCCTCATCTCCTCACAGCTGAAGCTTTTGTCTAAATCTGGTCCCCCCTGTTCTCTTGCCCAGCTGCCTTCCTGTGTCCTGGGCCAAGTCATTTTGCATAGACGTCTATAAATGCCACCATGCCCCACGTGACACCCCGTAGTCATTGGCAGGTGTGTGAACCCGGCCTCAAGACCCAGAAATGTTACATAACTGGCCCTGAGATGGCGCCCCAGCCACCCAGAATTGCGGTCAGGTCTCAGGACGCCTGGTGCTGTCTCTGAATCCTCCAGGTCTGGTGGGGAGCCCTCGGGGTCCTGTAGGACATTGCTTTACCTGTGGGGCCAGGTGACTTTGCCTGCGTCTGACACACGTGCCTCCAGAGGGCTAGGTAGCAACAGGGTAGGTAGGGACAGCTCCTGCCAAGTGCAGGTCACAATTTCTGGGCTGCGTCTCATTCCCTATACAAAGATGCCTCCCAGAGGGAGTCAGGAACCTTCCTGACTTCCTGGATCCCACAGCTGGTGGCGCTAGCGTACCCCCAGGGGGTCCCGGGAGTGGCCGCAGAGGCCTGGGGGCGGAGGCCCCTTATGCCCCGGGGCACGACAGCAGAGAAGAGTAAGTGGTCGGGCAAGGTTTTCGGGCGCCCCGAGAAACAGCTGGTGAGGTGGGAGTCCGGACTCCCGGAGCGGTCACTCACCAGTCCCCGCCCCGTCGCGCGGTCACGTGACAGTCCCCGTCCCTGAAGCGCGATCACGTGCCCTGCCGCCGTGACGGCGGAAGTGGCGTCGTTGCCAGGCGGCCGTTGCTAGGCGCGCACTGCGTGCTCTGCGTGAGGCGCCCGGCGGCCGAGGCGGGAAGCGCGAGCGGCGGCGCCATGGCCGGAGGTAGCGGCGCGCGGCGGGAGGGCCGGGGGCTCGGGGCCCGGGGCCGGGCGCCGGGGTCTGGGGCCCGAGATCCGGCGCCGCCGCGGACGGGTTGGTGCTGAGACTCGCCCGGAGCCCAGTCCGCGCGCTGCGCTGGCTGTCACAGCTGGGGAGCGCGCAGACCCTGCCCCGGCCCCCTCCCTAGACCCGCGGTGGGTCTGGCACCTCACGCCCCCGTGTCCCCCAGTGTGGCAGCAGCCGTTCCTCAACGTCTTCAGACACTTCAAGGTGGACGAGTGGAAGCGGTCCTCTAAAGAGGGCGACGTGACCGTCGTGACGGTAAGTGGGCCGGGGCTCCTGGCAGCAGGAGCGGCGGCCTCTCCTCTGTCTCCTGGGCCGCTTTGCTGCAGCCCTCCTTGCGCTCCGTGGGGCTGAGCGGGACGCCACGCCTCCCGTGTCTCTCTGCAGGACAAGACCCTCAAGTGCACGGTGTACCGCGTGCGGGGCCCTGTCTCTGCTGGCAATTACATCCAGCTCCCCAAAACCAGCACCCAGTCCCTGGGGCTGACCGGACGCTACCTGTACGTGCTCTTTCGGCCCCTGCCCGCCAAGCATTTCGTCATTCACCTGGACCTGTGTACCGAGGTTACAAGCTGGAGAGCGGGAGCTACCGGTGGGCGCCCTGCACTCCTGCTGCAGTCTCCTCTTCTCACGGCCATGCTATATACCCACAGGGCAGCCAGGTCATCCGAGTGTCATTCTCCAACTTCTTTAAGGAGTTCAAGTCCACAGCCACATGGCTTCAGTTCCCTTTCATCTGTGAGACTGGGACACCCAGGAAAGGTAACATGCAGATGAGGTGTGAACGGGTCACAGATAGTCTGGGAGAGGCAGCCAGCCGGAAGGCTCAGGGGGGAGGCAGGCCAGGGACAGCCTGGGTGGAGGGGCACGTGGCTGTGGCCATGAGAGTGGGGACAGGCCGGGGACAGGTAGTGCTGTGGGCCAGTTGGTGAGGGGGTAGGCTCTGACCTTTGCTCCTGTCCTGCACACCTGGCAGGTGTGGGCTCCCCTGCTGCCCGCTGGACCTGCCTGCAGCTCGACCTGCACGACATTCTCCTGGTCTACCTGAACCAACGCTACAGTCATCTCAAGAGCATCAGGCTGTGTGCTAGCCTGCTGGTCAGGAACCTCTACACCAGTGACCTGTGCTTCAATCCTGGTGAGGGCTAAAGGTGTGCTTACCCTGCAGCCCGCCTGCTCTAACTAACTCCCTGTGGGCTGGCCTCCACGCCCTCCCTGGCACTTGGTGAAAATGCCCATGCTGTACCATCTTTGAGCCTCCCAGCTCCCAAGGCAGCCGCTGGGGGAGGTGGTGGCTGGGCTGGTGGCCAGGCAGTACCCTGCTGGCTGGCACCTGGTGTTGTCTTGTCTGGGCTGGGAGAGGGAGCTGGGTGGGCTTCCCTGGACTTTGCTCTTCGTAGCTGTCACTGTCGCTGAAGCCCGGCGTGCAAAACTGCCCATCACCCCCATACCTCGAGAAATGGCGTTCCCGGTGCCGAAAGGGGAGAGCTGGCACGACCACTATGTCCACATCCGGTGAGCAGCTCTGCCTGTCATGAGGGTGGCCGGGTGGAGGGAGGGCAGCCGGGTGGAGGGACGGCAGGGCCGCCCCGGAAGCTGACTGTCCTTTCACCCCGCCGAGGTTTCCAAGCGACAGCTCAAAAACACCCTCCGAGGCAGTTCAGAAGAGCTGTTCCCCTTCCGAGGCAGGTGGGCCTGTGGGGCCAGCGGTGACCCAGGTTCAGGCCTGAAGGGCCCATGGAGCTCGGCGGGAGAGGGGCCCTGATTCTGCATCTGGGGAGGTGAATGCAGCAGCATGGTGCCTGCAAGGGTGAGGGGAGGCCGTCTCGAGGCCCCAGGCCCAATGTGGGAGGTTCTGATTAGGGTGCCTGGTGGCTTCAGGCTTTCCAACTGGGAAGGGGGGCCGGGGACCACGGTAGGGTAGGCTGCAGCTGTTGTTGTGGCTTCCCTCCTGCAGAGTGGGCAAGGCCAGGGCCCACTGCTGCCCCCTGCCCGGGGCCTTGTGGCCACGTCCTCACAGGCTTGTCTGCACTCTGCTCAGTGGGTTCTTCTCAATTGCAGTCTTAGCGGGGCCTGTGCCTCGGCTTCTCCCTCACCCCGCGGCCTTCAGCAAACCTGTTCAGGACAGCCTGGCCCTCATGGTCCAGAAGCATGGCCCCACAGCTGTGAGTGCCCTGTGCCCTCGGAGATGGGGCTGAGGGTGGTGGCCACAGGGTGCTAACAGGCACTTGTCCTCCCAAAGTCCCGCCAGGCCCCCTCTGTGCCCAGGCCCCTTCCAGAAGTCAGCGTGTCCTGTGAGCACTCCGAGGTCTCTAGTGTGGGTGGCCCCAGTGGCTGTAGCCAGGAGCCCTTGGCCTGGGTGGAGGCCACTGACAAGCACGTGGCCAGTGACAGCCTTCACGTGTCTGTGCACCAGACGACTGTGGAGCCCACGGCCCCAGAGGATGCATCCCCACGAGAGGTGAGTGCTTTTCCCAAGGAAGGTGGGGCTTGACTGTGCCACCGAGGGGGGTGGGATGTGGACGAGGTGTGGGTGGAGGGCTGCTGGGCCTCTGTCCACTGGAAACATGCGTGGGGCAGATGGTCCCTTCCCATCTAGTCTCCTGGCAGAAAGCAGAACCAACAGGAGGAGGCTTTGGGCAAGAATCGTTTTCAACAAAGAGTAAGGAGGGGGCTGGTGCCCTGACCCCAGCCCCAGTGGTTTGGTGGGGGGTGGGCTCAGGCTCCAGGCAGGCGCAGGACTGGGGTACCTGGAGGGTCTAGCAATGTGATTGGAATTCTGGTTTCCTGCCATAGAGCAGCTGGCAGAAGGCACTAGAACCAGGTGGCTTTCTTGGGAGGCAGGCACCAGCTCTGGGTGGGGCATCCCTGGTGGGACAGGAGCCTTGCCATTTCGGGGTCTCACTGTGAGTCTGCCTATTTCAGAGCTTCCTCCCGGATCCGGTCCTGAGGCTCAAGGGGGTCATCGGCTTTGGGGGTCACAGCACCAAATGGGTGAGGGGTCCTCTGTTCTTGCTGGGTCGTGTTTCCGAGGTGGCTGTGTGGACAGCCGAGCTCTCCCAGGCGTCGGGTCCCTTTACCGCTGCGGACGCCCAGCCCTGCCCGCATCCTCACACGCTCGGTGCTTCCTTGATGTGATGACATCCCGTCACAGGCGTCCCTTTGTGTCGTGAACACCAGCCGGGTCGGTGCTCGTCCAATGGCTCAAGCTTCCAGAGACCTGAGAGCCCTTGCTTTCCCTTTAAAGCTTTGATGCGTGTCGTCCAGCCAAGTGGGGCCGGGTATGGGCGAGACTTGTCCCCTGCAGGGACAGCAGCAGGAAAGGAGGCTGTGTGCTCACCAGGACACGAACTCCGAGTCTTTGTGGGCTCTCTGGCCTTTTGTCACCTGAATCCCAAAGTTTCTTGTGTTGCAGACAGGGCTTAGAGGAAGCCCTGCCCATACCCACGTGCACCTGAGCTCTTTCTGTTCTTTTGGCACGTGCATCCCATTGACTCCTGTGCGTGGGGCTCAGGGGAGTGCTGGGGTGGGGGGATGAAGCCGACCAGCCTGTGACCTCAGCCTCCGGCCCCTGTGCACAGGCCCTGTGGACCCGGGATGGGGCCGCCATCGTGTACCCTTGCCATGCGGTCATCGTCGTCCTGTGTGTCAACACCCGGGAGCAGCGTCTCTTCCTTGGCCATACAGACAAGGTGGGCACCCTGGCCCAGGGGTGGCTTGTTCTGCAGGCACACACCCTCCCTCACCCTGCTGCCCCCCAGGTCTCTGCCCTGGCGCTGGACGGGAGCGGTTCCCTGCTGGCCTCAGCCCAGGCACGGCCCCACAGCATGCTGCGTCTCTGGGACTTCCAGACCGAGGAGTGCCTGTCCCTGTTCCAGAGCCCAGTCCACACCGTTTGCTCCCTCAGGTGGGTGCAGGGTCTCCGAGGCGGGTGGGGGCTGCGCCTGTAACACTGACCTCCACCTCTCCATCCGCAGCTTCTCTGACAGTGGGGAGGTTCTCTGTGGTGTCGGCAAGGACCGCCACGGGCGGATGGTAAGCGGGCCAGGCCGGGGAGGTGGGGCAGCCCATCCTAGGGTGCATGCAGGCAGCAAGGGTCCCCCGCAGGCCTCCCCCAGCCCCGCCGGGCACCACTGCGCCATACTTGCCACAGAGTATCTGTTTCATTCCCTCATGGATGGAGCTGACCTTTGACTGACTGGCCTCACCCTCTTCAGTGGCAAGTCCCCCACGCCTGAGCTGGGCGTGTTTAACGTGCCAGCATCTCTGAAGTTGGGTGTTTCACCCGGGGCCTCTCCTCCCCTCGTGGTTGTGTCTTCTGCCCCTTTCTGCATACACATGTCTGTGGAAGCCCCGGGTGGGCACATGTAGGTTCCTACGGGCTGCAGGGGCCAACTTCCCCACCCCCTGCAGCCCAACGCGCCTGCTTCTGTGGGAGAGGCCAGGCGGGTGGTGGGTGCTCAGCGCGGACTTGTTGCAGACGGTGGTGGTGTGGGGCACGGCCCAGGTGGGGCGAGGCGGAGAGGCCATCATCCTCACGAAGGTGCACAGCGACGTTGACATCCAGGCATTCGAGGTGGCCTTTTTCGATGAAACCAGGTGATTGGCTGCCCGCCTGCCCACCCTCCGTGCTGGGACCAGCGAGTTGTGAGCTGGCCCCTCCTCCCTGGCTAACCTCCTACCCCTCGCAGGATGGCATCGTGCGGGCGGGGCAGCGTGCGGCTGTGGCGGCTGCGAGGTGGGGGGCTGCGCTCCTGCCCTGTGGACCTGGGGGAGCACCACGCGCTGGAGTTCACTGACCTGGCCTTCGGGCAGGCCCAGGACGGCCACACACTGTGAGCCCCACCCTCCCTCCCCTAATGGCCAGGGCCCGCCCATTCCCTGCCCCGCCCCTCGGCCCCTCCGCCTTCACCTGTTACCTCTGCCTCTCTGGGCAGCTACGTCTGCAGCCGCAGCGGCCACATCCTGGAGATTGACCACCAGCGCATGGCTGTGCGGTGCGCTCGCCGCCTCCTGCCCACACGGACCCCCGGTGGCCCCCTCCCACAGAAGCAGACCTTCAGTTCAGGTAGGTAGGTCCTGCTGTGTTGGGAGGAGCGGCCCTGACGCTTTGGGCTGACCGTGCCTCCCCCGACCCAGGCCCCGGCATCGCCATCAGCAGCCTCAGCGTCTCCCAGGCCAAGTGTGCCGTGGGCTCCGAGGACGGCTACCTGCGCCTCTGGCCCCTGGACTTCTCCTCTGTGCTCTTGGAGGCAGGTGGGGCCTCGACATCAACTTGCCACCAGGGTTGCCACAGGAGGGCCGTGTCCCCGGGCTGGACGGCAGTCATGGGGCTCCAAGGGGCTGTGTCCTGAGCTGGGGTCCACCGTTGCTGAGCCCAGAAGTGGGTGGTCACAGGGGAGGCGCCTGTTGTAGCTCACAGGGAGATGGGGCTCCAGGCAGCAGGGAAGCGCATTTCTCAGTGTCCTGGGCAGGGGGGCTGGGCACAGGCACAGCATGGATATGGTCAGCCTGCCCCGGTTGGCCCAGGTGCCGAGCCCACCCCACTACAGGCCTGGGCGGTCACCAACCCACCCTGCCTGCAGAGCACGAGGGCCCCATCAGCTCCGTCCGCGTCAGCCCTGACGGCCTGCGTGTGCTATCCACCACCTCCTCGGGCCACCTGGGTTTCCTGGACATCCTGTCCCGGGAGTACAGCGTGCTGGTGCGCTCCCACGCCGCCCCGGTGCTGGCCCTTGCCACTGAGTGCAGCCGGGGACAGCTGGCCACTGTGTCCCAGGACCACACTGTCCGCATCTGGGACCTAGCAACCCTGCAGCAGGTGGGGTGTGACCGGAGGGAAGCCAGCCAGGAGGGAGGGACTGGAGGGCCGCAGGCCACACTGAGGCCCGGTGGGTGGGGCCCTGGGTCCTTCTGCCTATGTTTGGGGCCTGAAGGTTCAAGGCACTTGGAGAGAGACTGGCTCTCGGGCCTTGTGGCCAGCTGGTCGCCCCAGCCTGTCCGCCCTCACATGGCCCTGTCCTCCAGCTGTACGACTTCGTGTCTCCGGAGGAGGCCCCGTGTGCTGTTGCCTTCCACCCTACCCAGCCCACCTTCTTCTGTGGCTTCAGCAGCGGGGCCGTCCGCTCCTTCAGCCTGGAGGCCACCGAGGTCCTAGTGGAGCACAGGTGGGTGGCCAGCCGGCCCTGGCCCCACAGATGATCAAGGTGGAAGCTCCAGTGGTTTGTGGGTTCCCTGGGGAGTGTGGGAGACCGGGCAGTGCGGGGGAGGGCCGTCTACAGGAAGCCCTGCCCTCCGCTGCCCCTGGGGGTTCTGCAGGAGGTCTGGGACAGTGCAGCTCAGGGGCAAGGCAGCATTGTCTCGTGTGTGCAGGTGTCACCGCGGAGCCATCACCGGCCTGGCCGCCAGCCCCGACGGCAGCCTCCTGTTCAGCTCCTGCTCTCGGGGCTCCCTGGCCCAGTACCACAGCGGCACACCCCGGTGCCGCATCCTTCGTGTGGCAGGTCAGGCCCCCAGGCCCAGCTCCAGCCCCACTCTGGCCTCCCAGCCATCCCCTGGTCAGGTTCCTGCGGGGGTGGGGGTACGTGGCACCCCCGACTGTGGTACTGCGTTCCACAGTCGCACTACTGAGACCCCCAGAGCCAAGTGTGGTTTTAGGACTCACCAGCCCCCCAAGACTGAAGGTCGGTGAGAGTCTGTGCCCACCCTTCCCCAGGAGGAAGTGAGTACATGAAGCCTGAGCATCAGGCCAGCAGGGGAGTCGGCCCCCTCCCATGGCCACTGTAACTCAGGCCAGCCAGATGGTCACTTGGTGGTCACTCTGGGAGAGCCCCCAGCTTTCCTGGCAGTCCGTGGTGCCCACTGGGGTCTTGGTGCCAGCCCCATGGGCTGGCTGCTGTGGGATCTGCCCAGCCCAGGCTGGTGTTTTCCGCACCAGTAGGTCTCTGACCAGTGTCTGTTCTGGTGCCCCCCGCCGACCCCAACCCAGCTGACTGCCTGTCCCCATGTGCCGGCAGCTAACGTGGTGTGCCAGGAGCCCTGCCCAAGCCCCAGTGCCCTGGTGGTCAGTGGGGACAGCCGCCTGCTGGCCTTTGTGGGTCCCTCCAAGTACACGGTGACCATCATGGACACAACCTCACTGGATGAGGTGAGTCAACTGGAACCCTCCCTGTGTGCAGTGAGGGCGGAGCCACGCCAGTTTGGCCCACAGACCCCATGGGCACCCTGACCCTGGCGGCTGCGTGTTTCCCTGGGTGGGAGGCCATGCTCATTTCAGAAAGGACCTGGGCCCTGCGCCCCTCATGGCACAGAGGACATGTGAGCTGTGGGCAGCCTGCCGGATGGATGCCCAAGGCTGCCCACGGCCCGGGCCCCAGCTCTGGGGGCTCGAGCTCTGGCCGGAGATCATGGTGAGGACACTTGCTGCGCTCCCTCAGCTGCTGAGGGTTGACATCAGCACTCTGGACCTGACTGGCAGCCGCCTGGACTCAGCTGTGGCCGTCTGCTTTGGCCCCGCACCCCCTGGCCACTTGCTGGTGTCCACGTCCTCTAACATGGTTGCAGTGCTAGATGCCACGTCGGGCCGCTTGGTCCGGAAGGTGAGCCCAAGACTGTGGCTGGTGGCCTGGCCTCCCCCGCCTTCCCGGCTCCAGCCTTGGTGCCTGCAGTGCCCAGAGGAGGGGAGGCCCTGGGCCACTTGCTGCTCCTTAGAGGCTGTGTTCTGTGAGAAGGGGGCTCCCCCAACTGGTGGTCCTGTGTGCTCCGACCTTTTCCCTCAGCGATCGCCCTCTCTCACAGCTGTCCTGTGTCCCCCCTGCGGCCTGCTCTGTCCTAGCTCTCAGCGGGGATAGCCGTTTTCTGCTCACAGCCGCCGACCGGGCCATCAAGGTGTGGGACTACTCAGCACAGGCCGGCCCTGGCTGCCAGGTGTGTGCCCTGGGCGGGTGCACAGCGGGTAGGAAGGAGGGTGGAGGACAGTCCCCGAGGTTCCCCCATGCCTGCTGGGGCCTGACACTGCACGAGGTCCTCTTGGTCCGTCTGTAGTCTGGTGGCCAGGTGTCTCCAGCTGTGCCTCAGTGGCCTCTGTATGTCACACTGCTGCCCTCAGGTGTACATCGGCCACTCAGAACCTGTGCGGGCCGTGGCGTTCACCCCCGACCAGCAGCAGCTCCTTAGCGTGGGAGACGCCATCTTCCTCTGGGACGTTCTGGCCCCCTCTGAGAAGTCCCCTCCAGGAAGGCAAGTTCCTGCCCTCGACATGCATCTGCCAGGCCTCCCTCTGCACCCCTCCGTCCCACCCGACCATCTCTCTTGTTACCTCTGCAGAGTCCAAGGCTCTCCCGGGGCCCCCCCAACCTGCGAAGCTGGTGAGTGGTCCCACCACACTGGCAGGCTCCATGGTGATGTCTGGTGCTAGCACTGTAACCGCTGTGGGTGCACAGCGCTGTTCTTTTCCTGGGGGTCCCGATGCAGAGCTGGTTGGGCATGAGGGGCTGGGCACGCCTCCTGCTCTGCCCTCCCCGGGACCTGGGCTCAGCCGAGCTCCTTCCGTCCTCAGGCCTGGGTACAAGACAGCTGGAGGACATGGTGTCCGGGGCCAATGGGCTTCCCCGGCAGCAGGTGCCCATGCCATCCCAGGCGTCCCCACCCTGGCTGGACACCTGTGCCAGGCCCCCCAAGGACCATGATGGTGAGGGCAGGGGTCCTGGGAGGGCTTGGAGGGGATGTGCGTCTGGCTCCCGTCCTGATATGCTTTGCTGCTCCTGGCCTGTGGGAGGGGCGGGGGCACGGGGGTGCTGTGCTCCCTCGTCTCACTTTCTCCCCATCCTCCTCAGGCACTTTCTCCATGTCAGATGAGAGCCGTGGCCCTGAGGGTCTCCGCCAGGCCTCAGGCCCACCTGTGCTGGTGCAGAAGGAGGCTGGCAGGGCCGGTGATGGGGCCTGGGGGGCCACCGGGGGCCCCTGGGACCTTGGCAGGCCTCCCCACCCCCGTGGTTGGCCCAGTAAGCGGGAGGGGCAGCAGGGAGGGGCAGGGTCACTCATAACTGGACCAGGGCCCAGGTGCATGTACCACGTGGACTCCAGGTGGCCTAAGGACAGACCTGGCTGCCCCTGGCAGACAAGGGATGGTCACCTACAGGGCAAATGGAGAGCCCAAGGGCCCTGCTGGGCCAGGTGGGTGATGAGACGTGGCTCATCTGTGCCCTTTGAACCCAAGCGTCTGACCAGCCAGGGCAGGGTGCCTGCGAGGAGGGTCACTGTGTGGTCCCTGGGGGTTCACAGCCTCATTCCCTTCCCTGACAGGTGCCTGCAGCACTGGAAGAGCCAGGGCCCAGCCCCCCACTCGCCCGGACTCCTATCGGCATTTCACAGCTCGCTACAAGGCCTCCCTGCTGGCCAAGGTTGGCTGGGTGGGGCATCCCCATAGCCCCTGCCATCAGTGGATATCCTGGAAGCCCAGGGGTCCAGGTGGCATGGCCCTGTGGTGTCTGGGGGTACTCCTGCTCCCTGGTAGACACAGGCTCCCTGGTGTTTCCCTGGGGCAGCTCCCAGAGCTGACAGCAGCCCAGGCCTTGGTGGCAGTCACCCCACGGGTCACCCCTCCGCCCTGAGCCCCATGCTCTCACCGGGCTGGTTAAGGTTCTCACTGTCACACGATGACTGGACCCAGGCGTGTCCTGCTGAGCCCACACACCCGCTTCACTCCATGGTCCTGACTCCCCTTCACCTCCCCCACGGCAGGCGCCTCCCCGTCTCTTCCTCCTGCCTCCCCATCTGCGTGCTGCATGCCAGGCTCCCAGCCCCGCTGGCCACCGCGTGCAGACTTCGGTGCCCACGTTCCTGCCGTTTGCCTCCTCTTGGGAGCATACATCTCCCAAGGCTCAGTCCCACGCCCGGCCTGATGGCCAGAGCTTGAGGTTGGGGGGCTGGGCCGGGTGGGCCGGTGCCAGCGTCCTGGGTCCACTTCCTCACAGGGCCTCTCCTTCCCTGCTGTCGGCGATGAGCGGCTGCACCTGAAGGCCGTCATGGGTTACAACGGGAATGGGCGCGCCAACCTGGTCTGGAGGCCAGACACAGGTGGGGGCCGCGGCCCAGATGCTGCAGGGTGGGCTCAGTTCTGTCCACCCCTAGGCCAGGCCCCATGGAGGGGCCTGCAGGTGGTTTGGGCTGCAGGGTGGGCGTGTCCTCCTGGTGGCACTTCCTGCTGTGAGCAGGAGTTCTCCTTGGGATGGGGTTGGGGGTGTGTGGGCACGAGTGCCTGGGGCTGTGGGGCCAACGGGGCGGGCGCTTCCTCCCTGCCCACAGGCTTCTTCGCCTACACGTGTGGTCGCCTGGTGGTGGTGGAGGACCTGCACTCTGGTGTCCAGCAGCACTGGCTTGGCCACCCTGAGGAGATCTCCACACTGGCCCTCAGCCACGATGCCCAGGTGCCTGTCCTGCAGCCTGCCTTGAATGCCCAGGGCTGAGGTGTGCCTCGGAGCTTGGCTCCTTGAACCACGTGCGGCTGGCTCTCGCTTCCAGAGCAGCCCTTTACCCAGAGTGGGAACGGGCCCGTGGACTGGACCCTTCCTGCTGACCACCCACCCGCCTGCCCACCAGGTGCTGGCCTCTGCCTCCGGCCGAAGCAGCACTGCCTCCCACTGCCAGATCCGTGTCTGGGACGTGCCGGGGGGCTCCTGTCGGCAGCTCCTTTCTCACCACGACACTGCTGTCCAGGCCCTGGCTTTCTCGCCAGACGACAGGCTCCTCGTCACGCTGGGTCAGCAGGGCGGGGGTGGAGGATGGTGGTCTCTGGACTGCCCTGCCTGTCCTGGGAGCCCTGGGCAGCTGATGTGGTCACTGCATCTCCCCCAGGGGACTATGGCGACCGCACCCTGGCCCTGTGGAGCATGGCCACCTACGAGCTTGTATCCTCCACGTGCCTCCCAGAGCCAGTACATGGCATGGCCTTCAACCCCTGGGACGCTGGCGAGCTCGCCTGCGTGGGCCAGGGTGCCGTCACCCTGTGGCTCCTGCAGCAGCGTGGGGGCGACGTCAGCCTCCAGGTACCAGGGTTCAGAGGAGGTTTTGGAGGATGGGGTCTGGCTAGACCCCAGGGCATTGCTGACCCACACCGCGCTCGTGTCCCTCCAGGCCCACCGAGAGCCCATCCCTGAGGAGGTGGGGGGGTGCGAGCTGACCTCGCTCTGCTATGGGACCACACCCCTGCTCTACTGCGGCTCCAATGCTGGCCAGGTGTGTGTTTGGGACATGTGTGCCGGCTGCTGTTTCCTGGCCTGGGAGGCGGACGACGGTGAGATCGGTGGGTGTCTGACGGAGCCCCCGTGACCCTTGACAGCTTGGGGCTCGGTTCTCCCTGGGAATCCCAGTGCTGGGGCGGTGGACACCGTCTTGAGTGCCAGGCATCTGGGGACGTGGCTCACGGCATCTCCTGTCCCCCAGGAGTGCTGCTGTGCTCGGGCGCGCGTCTGGTCAGTGGCAGCAACACCAGGCGGCTGCGCCTATGGGCCGTGGGGGCCGTGCTGGAGCTGAGGCGCAAGGGCTCCGGGGCCAGGTGAGTGTCTACAGTGTGTCTGGGAGCTGGCACTCTGTTGCCAGCTGGGCCCGTCCCCCAGGGGACATGCTCGGGCAAGGCCTGAGCCCGTGGGCCAAACCACCTGGCTCCCTCGGCTCTCGCTGCTGCCACCCCTTTGACCCCCTGCCCCTCCAGGTCTAGCTCTGTGTTTATGGAGCGTGAGCTGACCCTTGATGGGGCCGTCGTGAGTGCAGTCTTCCACGAAAGCATGGACATGGGTGTGGTGGGCACCACGGCGGGCACACTCTGGTACGTCAGCTGGGCTGAGGGCACAAGCACCCGCCTCATCAGCGGCCACCGGAGCAAGGTGAGGCCGCTGGGCCACCGGCTTGCCACCGAGGATGTCTGAGGGGATCCCAGCCCACACAGGCCGGGCAGCTGCCGCGCACTCCCTCCATCCCCACCCCCCGGGTGCTCCCAGCCCAAGCGCAGCCGCGAGCGTCCAGGTGTTCCCAGGACCAGCTGCATCCCCGGAACCACGCGCCCCTCCCCGTGGGCACGGGGTCCATGCCGTGTCCGCGTGCAGCAGCCCCAGGCCCTGTGGCCTTCTTGACCCTTCCTCTTTCCCACCACTTTATTCTCTTGTAATTTACGTGTTGAAGAAAACTGTTCATCCACCCTGAAGTCTTCCACCACTGTTGTTGGACATGCTTCCCTGGGGTTCGAGGGGTCTGGAAGCCGGGCCAGGGTCTAGTCAGGGCCAGCCAGTCCCAACGTCACTTCCTTCTGGGAGCGTTGTGTCTCCCACCAGTGATGCCCTTGTCTGGCGGCAGGAGTTGCAGGTGGCAGTAGTCAGATCCCTCGTTCCTTCAGGAGGGAAGTGGCCTCGAGAGCTCTCAGATTTCCCGGGGCTGGGACAGGGCACAGGTAGATGAGTCTCTCCCTCGTAGACCAGGTTCCCCAGCAGCAGTCAATGTGTTACTTTCTGAGAGCTATTAGGGCTGGTGGGTGGAAACGTGGGTCTGGCTTCCCCACCGTCACTTTCTCTTGATGCTCATGGAGTCCTGGCCTCGGCTGGTGGCACGGTCTTCAAGTTGGCTCCTCAGTCTTTTTAAAAAAAATTCTACGTTCATTTGTTCAGGTGTAACAGTAGCCAAGAAAGAAACTCTTGTGTGAGGTAGTGAGGGTTACATGTTTCCTTTTTCTTTGGTAATGGCTTTATGTCGAGGTATAACCTGTGGGCCACACACCCATGTAACGTCAATGGTTTCTGAAACATTTGCAGAACTGTACAACCATCACCGCAGTCACTTTCATCCCAGAAGGAAACCCCCCACCCATTAAGCACTCACCACCCAGCCCCTGGCAGGCGCTCACCGACTCTGTCTCTGTCGGTTTGCCTGTTCTGGATGGTCCCTGTGAACAGAAACACACTCTGTGGTGCTTTCTATCTGCTTCTCTCACTGAGCATCGTGTTTTCAAGGTCCATCTGAGTTGTAGCGAGTGTCAGTGCTTCACTCCTATTTACTACTAAATACGCTTCTGTGGTACAGATAGGATGAGTTTATCCACCCACCAGGGCTTGAGCTCGAGGGTGCTGAGTTCTTGACCTGAGCTGGTGGTCACTGGTGGTCCCACTCTTCGGTGGACCACAGGTGCTCCAGCCTCTCCCTCTGCAGCTCCGCCCAAGACCGGACTTGGCTGTTCCAGAGCCTGTGGCCCCTCCAGTGGGAAATGGGCTTAGAGGTCACGGTCTGAGGCCCAGAGGGTCCCATCACTTCTCAGCCAAACAGACCTAAATTATTATTTTTCTAAGATAAAATGCATCAGGAGTTTATACTTAACACTTGAAATTCACATTCAGGACTCGGATTTTTTTTCACCTCATTGGTGCACGGCCTGTCTCCTTTTTTTTAACACCAGAGATCCTGACTCTGTGTAATCACACAACTGCTTTCTCCCTTGATACACATCACACACACACACACACACACACACACACACGACAATCTCAGCCCCACCCCCCCTGCTGTGATGAGGCCCAGGAGTGGCCCCCTGGGAGTCCCGTGTTCTAGGTTCTGTCAGGACAGTTCCTTCTGTGACGTCCCAGCAAGTGGATGGTCAAGTTCAACTGACTGGTGGGCTTCCTGCAATTTGGATTCCACCCAGGTCTAGTGTGGGGACACTTGGGAGGGAGGGAGGGAGGTCAGGACAGTTTCTTTGTGCCACATGGGGGGCCGCGGCCAGGTAGGCTCAAGGGGGAGATGGATGCTCTCATGAATGACCTGGCCATGCTGTGTTCCCTCTCTGCTTGAGGGCCACGGGCCTCAGGCAGGGTGGTGGCTCCTCACAGGTGAACGAGGTGGTCTTCAGCCCTAGCGAGTCCCACTGTGCCACGTGCAGTGACGATGGGAGCGTGAGGGTGTGGAGCGTGGCCAGCATGGAGCTGCTGATCCAGTTCCAGGTGCTCAGCCAGGTACTCGGGGGGCACCTGGGGCTGGGGTGCATGCCTGGGGCTCCGGCAGCCTTGTCCTCCCTCCAGCCTTAGTGTCTGTCTGTGGCCTTGGTCCCGGGCCCCTTCCCCGCTCCCCAAGGGAGTGCTAATGTTTTCCCACCGTGGGTCCCCAGAGCTGCCTTTGCCTGTCCTGGAGCCCCCCATCCTGCGAACGCCCAGAACAGCAGTGGGTGGCAGCAGGCTACAGTGACGGCACGCTGCGGCTCTTTAGCATCCCCCGCATAGCGATGGAGCTCAAGATGCATCCCCACTCGGCTGCACTGACGGCCATCACCTTCTCTGCTGATGGTGAGACCGGGCTCACGGTGACAGCACGGCTTCTGCCTGGCCCAGGTCACACCTTTGGGCTGAGGGCTAGGGGCTCACGAGTAACAGCGTGGTCTCTGCCTCGCCCAGGTCAGACCATCCTCTCCGGAGACAAGGATGGGCTCGTGGCTGTGAGTCGCCCTCGCACGGGGATGACCTTCCGTGTGCTGAGTGACCATCGGGGAGCCCCGATCTGCACCATCCAGAGCACGAGAAGAGAGGTGAGGTAGCCTCGTGAGCCTGCAGGGCCTGGCCTGACCGAGGGTGCTGGCAGGGAAGGGGATGGGAGAGCAGGGCAGGCGGCACCTACCAGCCTTTATGCCCCCAGTATGGAGACTTCGGGGCAGAGGGTGTGGACCTGTGGCTGGCTGCCAGCGGGGACCAGCAGGTCAGCGTTTGGGCCTCCAACTGGCTGCAGGACCGCTGTGAGCTCGTGGACTGGCTGAGCTTCCCAGCGCCCGCCCTCACGGAGGTAAGAGTCCCGGTGGCCCTGTGGGCGGTGTGCCCCCCACCCTGCCACAATGTGCTGTGCCCTCCACAGGTTCCCGGCTTCCTGCCGCCCTCCCTCGCTGCCTTCTGCCCCTGGGATGAGGCGCTGCTGGTGTGTGCGGGCCTCAGCGTGCACCATGAGGTGGTCTTCTACAGCCTCTTCCAGAAGCAGGCACGTGCACTCCTCCATGTGGTTTTGGGAGCCTGAGGGACCCAGGGCTGGGGAGGGGCAGATCTCGGGGCCACTGGAACCCCCGCCCAGTGCCTCACGCTTGCTGTCTGCAGGTGATGGAGAAGATCCCACTACCTTTCTTTGCTGTGTCCATGAGCCTGTCCCCTGGGGCCCGCCTTATGGCCATTGGCTTCTCTGGTGAGTGCTGGTGTCTTGAGTGGGACCCAGAGGGCACACCTGTGCCCCCACACTGAGCCGTACCCGTTGCCCCTGAAAGTGGGGTGAGGACACCTGCTCCAGGGGAGTCTTAGATAGGGCCAGGAAATGAGGGGTGTGGGGTGCCAGGTTCCTCCAATGAGGCACTGGCCCCAGCTGGAGACGGAGCCAGGGTGGGAGGAACCCTGGGTCCTGGAACTATACAGACACAGGCACAGGGCCCACAGCACCCTACCTGCCCCAGCCCACCCCATGCTGTCCCCTGGCAGAGCGTGTGCTGAGGCTGGTGGACTGTGCTTCGGGGGCCGTGCAGGACTTTGCTGGCCATGATGACTCGGTGCAGCTGTGCAGGTTTGCTCCATCTGCTCGGCTGCTCTTCACAGCGGCCCACAATGAGATACTGGTGTGGGAAGTCACAGGCCACTGACCCCCAGTGGGGAGTGTGGGGTCAGGTGTTGCCCTGCTGGTCAGCCAGGCACCTGGCCTGGGCAGAGGCTTGGCTGAGAAGCTGGGTTGGCCGGGGGCCTTGTGTTGGGCCAGGATGGCTGGGTGGGCTTCACCCCTCCACACCTGGCTGCCCAGGAGTGTGTACAAATTATCAAGACCTTGAACATGTATGAAGTGCTTATTGCCTCTTTATCTTTGGACTTTTGTTTCTACCTTGTACAGTTCAAATAAATGTGGGTGTTGCACTAAGGCATTGTCTCCTGGTCACTCCAGACTGCCTGAGCTCAGTTTCTGCCCAACCTACAGACCTCCTGCTCCCTGCCAGGGATCCTGACCCCTGCAAGAGCCACGGGAGCCAGAGCAGGAGCTGCGGGGGCGGGGCGGCACAGGGCAAAGGCCCCGTCCCCCTGGCCGGCGCGGCGCCGGCAGTGCCCGGCGCGCCCACGCGGTGGCGCCGCTGGGCAGCTACGCCGGTCTGGCCCGCCCGCCTCGCTAGTGCGGCTGCGCGGGCGGGGGCCGGAAGTGCAGGCGCAGCTATAGCGCGGGTCGGGGTCGCAGTCGTGGGCGGGGGCCGGGCCTGCACCGGGGTCGGGCTGCAGCTCCCGGCGGCCAGCATGAAGCGGGACGTGCGCATCCTGCTGCTGGGCGAGGGTAGGTAGGCGCCTGGGCCTGGGTCGGGTGGGGGTCGAGCCTGGTCGGGGATCTCGGGGCCGGGGTGGGGAGAGGCGCCGCGACCTTGGCCGCCGCACTGACCGCGCCGACCCGCGCAGCCCAGGTGGGGAAGACGTCGCTGATCCTGTCGCTGGTGGGCGAGGAGTTCCCCGAGGAGGTAAGGCCGAGCGCGCCCCCGCGCCCAAGAAGGGCCCAGGTCCGGACGCCGCCGCCCTCCGCCCTTCCCGGCTGTCCTCACGGCCGCGTCTGCCCCAGGTTCCCCCCCGGGCAGAAGAGATCACCATTCCCGCGGACGTCACCCCAGAGAAGGTGCCCACCCACATCGTGGATTACTCAGGTAGAGGGGCCGCCCGCCCGCGGTTGCGCCCAGGAGCGGGCGTCTCCGGCAAGTCTGCAGTAGGGTCTCTTTTTCCACCCAGAGGCTGAGCAGACAGTCGAGGAGCTTCAGGACGAGATTCACAAGGTACGGTGGGTCCCGGGGAAGGGGGTGCTGGGCACGGGGGTCAGGGCTCAGGCCTTGGGGGTATGGCTGCCCTGGCTTGATCGGCTTCATTCTCTGAGAGATTGGATTAAGGTGCCCAGAGTGTCCGCAACCTCGCTAATTCTGTTGTGACCTGTTAGCACTGAGAGTCTTTGGGGTCCCCGTGACGCACTCTGCTGGGAGCCAGGAGGAAGACCCATTCCTTCCTCCTGCATGCGTGTTTGGCCAGCCCACAGCCCTCCGTGCCGAGCCTTCCCTCTTCTGGTGGACCCTGGGGAGCAGTCTCCAAGTCCTTGAAAGTGATCCCTTGGACAGCTCTGTGCCTAGCACCCCCATTCCCCACTCCTTAGTCCAGCCCACTGTCCTGGGCCTCTGGACTGCACCGGGTGTAATGACCAGGGCTGTGGGCTGCACAGCTAGTTCTCTGCTCTGCACAGGAGGACCTGTGCCTGGACCAAGCTCCTGGTGGGGCTGCTGCCCCTGCAGCATCTGCTGTGTCCTGGGGGTGCTACTGGGCAAGGGTACAGGCCGCAGCCACTGTGTTGCCATCATCCCCTACCTTGTGCTGTTGTCCTCTGTCTGCTGTTGCCTGTAGTGACCAGGGAGCGAAGGGCTGAGGCTGGGGCTGGGGAGTCAAGTTTAAGGGTGGCTGTGTCCTGAGCCCTCAGGGGATTCGCTGACCAGAGCTGCAGTACTGGGGCCTGGTATCTGCAGCAGAAGTGGGTAGGGAAGGGCTGGCCTGAGGTGTGCGTAGCCAACAGCCAGTGACTCGGCCTGGGAGCAGCTGGAAGGGTGGGCTCCCCCAGTCTCTGAGCCCGTTCCTGTCCAGCTTGTGAGTGGAGCAGGGAGCTTCAGATCCCACCATACGTCCCTCTCCCTGCCCCCAACAGGCAAACGTGGTGTGCGTGGTGTATGACGTGTCTGAAGAGACCACCATTGAGAAGGTGAGCAAGGGAACTCTCTGTCCATCCTAGCTTTCTGTCACTGGCGCCCAGCCTGGTCGTCCACCTGTTCTCTGTTCTCTGCACACACCACAGGCGGACGCTCAGTTGACCCGGGTTCTGGGCAACTTGCACCCGTGGCTGGCCCCACTGGGGAGCTTCACGGAGCCACCCTGGCCAGGGCCCCCAGAGCTTCCCCCGAGTTCCCATGACCCTGTCTCCCGCCGAGAGCGTGGATGGCCTTGCGTCTGAATGTTTTAGGCTTGCGGGAGGAGTTGCTGATCTCAGGCCCTTTGTGGGTGTTTGGGAACTGCTAGGATCAGATGAGGTTCTACCTGCCCGCTGCTCTTCCCCACTGGTCTTGTTGCCAGTGGCCGTGACTTTGGCTCTCAGTGGCCCTCAATCTCCCCCATCTCTCCTCGAGCCAAGTGAGACTTCCACATGGGAGCTGTGGGCCAGGCAGGCCCCCATCCTCATGGCCAGGTCTTACCTTTCAGATCCGAACCAAATGGATCCCGCTGGTGAATGGGGATACCAAGAGGGGGCCCAGGTAATAGGCAGGGCTTGGGGAGGTGGGCTGGGCCCCACCAGCTCCCTGATCCCTGGTGACCGTGGGTCTCTCCCCCAGGGTTCCCATTATCCTGGTGGGCAACAAGTCGGACCTGCGGCCGGGGGGCTCCATGGAGGCTGTGCTGCCCATCATGAGCCAGTTCCCTGAGATCGAGACCTGTGTGGAGGTGAGCAGGCAGGGCCCTGGGGGTGCCAGGACCGCAGAGGCGAGGACAGGGGGCCTCCCTGCCTCCCCTTCTGAGTCTGTTCCCACGTGTCCCAGTGCTCGGCGAAGAACCTGAAAAACATCTCAGAGCTGTTCTACTACGCACAGAAGGCCGTGCTACACCCCACGGCCCCCCTCTATGACCCTGAGGCCAAGCAGGTGGGCCGAAGGCACTGGTGGGGAGGGCAAGCAGGAGGGAGCGGTGGGGGTGCTGAGCCGCTGTCCCCACAGCTGATGCCCGAGTGCGCCCAGGCCCTCACACGCATCTTCAGGCTCTCAGACCAGGACATGGACCAGGTGCTCAGTGACCAGGAGCTCAATGCTTTCCAGGTGCGCCCCCTTCTGTCTCCTGGCGGTACCCACCCTCCCAGCTGCAGCCGCACCCCACGCCTCCGCTGCCCTTGTGACGGGTGGAGAGGGCAGCTGGCTGACTAACGGCGACTTTCTCTCGGAAGCAGATGTCCTGCTTCGGGCACCCTCTTGCCCCGCAGGCCCTGGAGGACGTGAAGATGGTGGTGAGCAAGAATGTGGCAGGAGGCGTGCGGGATGACCGGCTGACCCTGGACGGTGAGGCCCGACACCCTGCCTACATCGGGCGTGGGGTGTGGGGCAAGGCCGGGCTGTGCCTGGTGTTACTCCCTTCTCTGCTTCTCCTGAGCAGGCTTCCTTTTCTTGAACATGCTCTTCATCCAGCGAGGCCGCCACGAGACCACGTGGACCATCCTGAGGCGCTTTGGCTATGGCGACTCGCTTGAGCTGACGGCCAACTACCTCTGCCCACCGTGAGTGGCGTTCGGGCTCAGGGCTCGCCTCCCATCTGTGTCGGATGGGGCCTGGGGCTCCTGGACCCTGTGCTGGGGGCCATCGGGGCGTCTCCCTGGCGGGGGGACTCTCTGCCTGCCTGGACGGCCTGTGTTCGGAGGAGGTGCCCTGCGGAGCACAAGGAGGTGTGCACAGCCCCACCCCCATCCCGGCACCCGCAGGCTCCGTGTGCCCCCCGGATGCAGCACCGAGCTCAACCATCGCGGCTACCAGTTTGTGCAGAGGATGTTTGAGAAGCATGACCAGGTGAGGGTGCTGGGCCCCACTGAGCCCCCCCTCAGCCTCCCGCCTGCACGTGTCACCACAGCTCCTCTGCCCGCAGGACCGGGATGGTGCCCTCTCGCCAGCAGAGCTGCAGAGCCTCTTCAGCGTGTTTCCTGCTGCTCCCTGGGGCCCCCAGCTCCCTCGCACGGTCCGCACCGAGGCCGGTCGGTTGCCCCTGCACGGGTATCTCTGCCAGTGGACGTAAGTGCAGCCCTCACCCACTGAGACACGGCCTCACCCTCTGCCCTGCTGTAACGCCACATCCCCACTTCTCCCGACCCCAGTCTGGTGACCTACTTGGACGTCCAGCACTGTCTTGAGCACCTTGGCTACCTGGGCTTCCCCACCCTCTGCGAGCAGGATTCCCAGGTCCACGCCATCACAGGTGGGTGCCCGCTTTCACACCGGCCCCCAGCCAGTGCCTCCCGGGCAGCCCCTCCCTCATATTCATCCTTGCTCCCTGCCCACAGTCACCCGGGAGAAGAGGCTGGACCAGGAGAAGGGACAGACACAGAGAAACGTTTTCTTGTGCAAGGTGGTGGGGGCCCGCGGAGTGGGCAAGTCCTCCTTCCTGCAGGCTTTCCTCGGCCATGGCCTGGGGGTGAGTGTCCGTGTGTGCCGTGCGTGGACCTGGGGGCCAGGGGTTCTGGAAAGAATCCGAGCAGTGAGTTCCAGGGGCGTCCCTCCTCTGCACCAGGATGCTGGGGAGCCTGCCGGGGAGCCCTCTGCCTACACCATCGACACCGTGCAGGTCAACGGGCAGGAGAAGTACCTGATTGTGAGTGCGGGGGTCCCCAGGGTAGGCCTAGAGCGTGCACGCTGAGGGAGCCGCCCAACGCGGCCCTGGGAGACCTAGCCTGTGCCCCTCTGAGGCCACCCTTTCTGTTCAGCTGTGTGAGGTGGGTGCAGACAGCCTCCTGACCGCCTCGGCCGACGCCACCTGTGACATCGCCTGCTTGATGTTTGACAGCAGCCACCCCAGGTCCTTCTCGCTGTGCGCCAGTGTCTACAAGGCAAGGTCCCGCCCACCCTGGGGGCCCTGCTGTGTAGCAGGGCTGTGGGCAGGTGTCCCCCAGCACACTCACATGGCCCCTCCCCCTGCAGCGCCACTACATGGACAGGCAGACCCCCTGCCTCTTCGTCTCCTCCAAGGCTGACTTGCCCGAAGGCGTCTTGCTGCCTGGTCTGTCTCCGACTGAGTTCTGCCGTAGGCACCGGCTGCCCGCCCCCGCCCTGTTCTCTTGTGCTGGCCCAGTCGAGCCCCGCGCGGCCATCTTCACCCGGCTCGCCACCATGGCCGCCTTCCCGTGGGTACCAGGATCGAAGCCCTTGTGTGGGAGACCCTTCCCTGTCCCATGAGAGTGGCACAGCTGTGGTGTCAGGACTGGAGTCAGTCAAGGTTGCAGGGTGGGCCTTGGTGCCCGTGCCGATGCCCAGGTGGGGCCCGTGGGGCCTGGGCTCACAGGCTGCCCTCTAGTCTGGGGGTCCTGCCATGCTGGGCACTGACACGGAGCAGCTGAGTGGGGCTCTGGGACTTTGTAGGAGACGGAGGTGGGGTTACAGCAGCAAGACTCCCCTCTTTCCTGCAGACACCTTGTCCACGGGGAGCTGCACACCACCTCCTTCTGGCTCCGGGTGGCGCTGGGGGCCGTCGGGGCTGCCGTCGCTGCCGTTCTCAGCTTCTCACTCTACAGGGTCCTGGTGAAGAGCCGATGAGGTCCCAGACCCTGCAGTCTGATCTCAGGGTGCTGGTGTGGGGCCACTTGCTTGGTGGGGGATAGAGACCCTCTCAACTTTCCTCCTGAGGACAGTCCATCTGCTGCCCCACCCCTGCCTCAGCCCCGAGGGTGGCCCCGGTTCCCAGCAGCCTGTGTCCGGCCTTGCTGCAGGTGCCAGGCATGACCCTCTTCCGTGGGCATCGTGTTGGAGGGACTGGGAGGTGTGGGTGAGGAAGTCAGTGACCCCAGACCCGAATTCTCAGGGCTCCACTCCTCCTTCCTGGTCCCATGTGGCCAGAGGGTATGAAGGGGGTAAGAAGGCAGAGCTTTGGGCCAAAGGCAGGGGCGTGGAGGCAAGAAATGGCTGGACCATTGTGCGTGCCCCCACCCCCCAATCTGAAGACAGGTCCAGGGCTGTGCCTCTCCCAGAAGACGTATGAGATTGGGTTTCCTGATTAAACTTCACTTGTGTCTTTTCCATATTGGGTCCTGCTTTCTGAGGATGACTTCTTGAATTAACTAAAGCGTGTCTTTGGTCTGGGTGTGGGCTGGGAATGTTGCTCCTGACCCCCCGCCTCCTCTCTGGGTCACCGTCCTGAGGTCTCAGGCCAGGGTAAGGACCAGTTATGGCCCAGCCGCAGCCTCAGAGCCTTTAGGTACATTGAGGTCCATGCTGGCCTGAGGGTGAGAGGCTGGAGGGGGCCTGATACCTGAGGACCCCCCTGATGTGACCCCTCCCTACAGCCAGGTGTATCCACTACCCAAGCCTCAGCATCCTGTCAGGTTGGCTGAGGTGTGCTGAGCATCTGGGGTTCTGGGATGTGCTGAAATGTCCTGGTGTGCGAGGTGGCCCTGGTCTGGGCGAGCTGCCCTGTTTCTCACACCCCACCCAGAGGCCTCTGCCCCTCCCACTGGGCAGGAGACAGCCAGAGCTCCAGCCTAAGGACAAGGGGACAGAGAACCTTCCTTGGGCTGAGGAGGGGGCTCAGCTTGGAGGTTAGGTGCTCACTCCGGCGTGCATTCTGGGCGTGGAGCAGAGGCAGTATGTGGTGTGCTTGGGTGGAGGACCTTGGCCACACAAGTACCCCCTCTACTTCCTGTAACTAGTCATTCTTTGCAAGGCAGGCCTTTAGGCCAGGGCCCCTCCCTCAGCCCTGACAAGCTGTTTCTAGAGGCGGGGGAGCTGCCTTCTCGGCAGGGGATGCTCAGGCCTGACCCAACGGGCTGGGGGTCACACCCTGAAGTTGTTTCAACCATCCTGCTGGCCCCCCAGCTCCAGTGACCTGAGGACCCCTGGTGCAGTTCTTACTAAAGCTGGGCAGGGCAGGATGCTGCTTCTAGCTGCTGCATCTGTCCTGAGGCTCAGCTGCACAGGCGTTCTGAGCGGTGCTGTCAGGGGTTGCTATGGTTACACATTCCCATAGCCTGTCACTTTCCTTATTGTAGGGGGGTCTACCTGTCCTCCCTGGGAAGTAGGGCTCCTCTCCATCCCAGCTGCGGTCTTGTCCATTGGGGGCTCTCCCCACCCCCATGTTCATGGGTCAGTTTAGCACTGTGGCCACAGGAATAGTCAGGAACCTCCAGCCCAAGTTGTGTTGGTCCCCACCCACTGAGCAGGGCCTGCTGCAGGGACCTCCCTCAACCCTGCTAGTTGCCCTGTTGGCTTCAGTGCTCGCCACTGGGGCCGTGGAGCCTTCTTGTTGCCAGGACGGGCAAGCATGTCAGGGAGGGAGGTGCCTTCAGGGAGCCCGGCGCGGGGAGTCCCCAGCAGTGGGTTGTTCTCTGAAGCCTTCCCCGAGGAGGTGGCATCGGCTCTGAGGTCCAGCCCGGGGCAAAGGGGTGGGCGCAGAAGGGGCTTGCGTGCCGCGCGTGACTCAGTTTCCCGGCTGCTGCCCCGCGGGACGAAGAGCTGCAGCCCCGGGCGGGGCGGGGGCGCCGGCACTGGAGCCAAGCGCCCCGCGCCGTTCTTGCCCGGGCACGTCCGCGTGCGGGGCGCGCGCGTGTCCTGACCGCGAGTGGCTGGGCTGGCAGCGGCGGCGTGTGCGGCGGGGGCGGGCGGCTCCGTGACGCGGCGCCGAGCGGAGTGGGCGGAGCCGGAGGGCCGGGGCGGAGCGGAGTAGTCCGCAGAGAAGCCCCTCCCGGCCGCGGCCGCCGACCCCGGCCCCCGGCCCCAGGCCCCCGGCCCGGCCTGGCTCTATGGACAGGAGCTCGCTGCTGCAGCTTATCCAGGAGCAGGTGCGTGGAGAGGTGGGGGGCGCCGGCACCGCCCCCGTTGCCGGCCCTCCGCCCTTGGGTGGGCCGGGGGGATGGAGTTCTGAGACCCTCAGCGCAGCCCCTTCTCTGCACGACCTTGGCCCCCTGCACGAGACCCCAGGAAAGGGCGAGCCAGACTAGGGCGCTTGGGAAGGGGCCAGAGGGTTGGTGATTGCCCTCAGACCTTGGCCCTACCCTTCCAGGATGGGCAAGGCAGAAATGAGGTGGGGAGACCGCTGGAGAGCTAGCGGAGCTGGAGGCCGGGGACCTAGGTACCGGTGCCTACAGCTAGCTCCTGGGACCATGTGGGCACAGGGGCCTGGACCCAGGGTGCTCGGAGCCTGCCTCTCCCGCCTGACGTGGCTCAGCCCTGTGGTCGTGGGGCCTGGCCCACCCTCAGACCTTGGCCGCTGGCCCCCCGACCCCAGCAGCTGGACCCTGAGAACACCGGCTTCATCGGCGCGGACACCTTCGCTGGCCTGGTGCACCGCCATGAGCTGCCCCTGGACCCGGCCAAACTGGACATGCTGGTGGCCCTGGCCCAGAGCAACGAGCGGGGCCAGGTCTGCTACCAGGAGCTGGTGGACCTGGTCAGTGCCACAGTGGGTGGGCAGCTGGGGTGTGGGCGCAGTGCCCTGGCTGGAGTGGGTTGGGCAGGCGGCCCCTCCTCCCTGCCCTTCCCATTGGGGAGGGCTATAGCCATGGGGCAGGGCTTCAGACCCTGTGATGGACGAGCTGGGTGGACCACTCAGGAGGGGCGGCCATGGGGGGAGTATGGTGGCCTATGCCTAGGCCCCGCCCCCCAGATCAGCAGCAAGCGCTCAAGCAGCTTCAAGCGGGCCATCGCCAATGGACAACGGGCACTGCCCCAGGACGGGCTGCTGGACGAGCCAGGCCTGGGTGTCTACAAGCGGTTCGTGCGCTACGTGGCCTACGAGATCCTGCCCCGAGAGGTGGACCGCCACTGGTACTTCTACCGGCACCGCAGCTGCCCACCCCCCGTGTTTATGGCTTCGGTCACCCTCGCCCAGGTGGGCCTGCCCGTCCACCGCCCACCACCCCGGGAGCCTCTCTTATCCTTGGTCTTGCCTGGCCCCAACACTTGTCCCTCCCAGATCATCGTGTTCCTGTGCTACGGGGCCCGTCTCAACAAGTGGGTGCTGCAGACCTACCACCCTGAGTACATGAAAAGCCCCCTCGTATACCACCCCGGCCACCGTGCTCGGGCCTGGCGCTTTCTCACCTACATGTTCATGCACGTCGGGTGAGTGGGCCCACCTCTGGCACCCCTCAGATTGGATTGGGAGGGCTCAGTCTCTCGAGGTGGGGGCAGGGGGCTGGTAGCCCCCTGGCGGACCCCACCCTTCACACTCATTTGCCCCATACGGCCAGGCTGGAGCAGCTGGGGTTCAACGCACTCCTGCAGCTGATGATCGGGGTGCCCCTGGAGATGGTGCATGGCCTGCTCCGCATCAGCCTGCTCTACCTGGCTGGTGTGCTGGCAGGTGAGGCAGGTGCGTGCGCCCTGGCCACCTCACTGGTGGGCCTCACCCTCACGGCTCTCCCCTTGCTCACACAGGCTCCCTGACCGTCTCCATTACTGACATGCGGGCCCCTGTGGTGGGGGGCTCCGGCGGGGTCTACGCCCTGTGCTCTGCACACCTGGCCAATGTCGTCATGGTAACGGGGCAGCCCCTGCGGCGGGGGTGCGGGGAGGGGCCCATAAGGCCTCCCTCACAGCCTTTTTTATTCACACCCCATCAGAACTGGGCTGGGATGAGATGTCCCTACAAGCTGCTGAGGATGGTGCTGGCCCTGGTGTGCAGTAAGTAGGGAGCCAGGGTGGAGGGGCCTCAGCCTATGGCTAGGGTGCCTCTCACCTGCTGCCTCCCTCTGTAGTGAGCTCCGAGGTGGGCCGGGCCGTGTGGCTGCGCTTCTCCCCGCCACTGCCTGCCTCGGGCCCACAGCCCAGCTTCATGGCACACCTGGCGGGCGCGGTGGTGGGTGTCAGCATGGGCCTGACCATCCTGCGCAGCTATGAGGAGCGCCTGCGAGACCAGTGTGGCTGGTGGGTGGTGCTGCTTGCCTATGGCACCTTCCTGCTCTTCGCCATCTTCTGGAACATCTTTGCCTACGACCTGCTGGGAGCCCACATTCCCCCGCCACCCTGACAAGGGTTCCCAGGGCCACACCAGCCAGGGCGCAGCATCCGTGGGCCAGCCACTAGGGAGGCCTGCATGTTCGTCCTCTGTGAATGTATGTCTTGAGGCTGCTTCTTCCTGGTGGGGGCAGGTGGCCCCTGTGGCCCACTGACTCCAGGCCAAGCCTTACACCAGCCCTGGCCGCCCCCTCCCAGGCCTGGAGGGATAGGACTGCTGGACTGGGCTGAGTGGTGGAGGTCCCCAAGGGTGGCCCCAGAGGAGACCCTGCCCTGGCCTCTCCCATGAGACTTGCAGTCTGAGCCTTTTTGGAGAATGAATAAATATTTTACACAGCACCAGGTAGCTGTACTGGGCACTGCGGGCTGGGCTGTTCTCCCCCCAACTCACTGATCAAACTGTGAGGGCCCTTCCCTCCACACAAGCAGCAGCCTGGGCTTCCCCCTTGCTTTTCTGCACCCAGCATGAGGTGTCTCTGTATGGGAGATGGGAGCCCCTGGGGAGGGTCATGGGCCTCATAGTCAGGTTTGAGTTCAGCAAGCATTTATTGAGCTCCTACAGCAGCCAGCCCCCTGTCCAAAGACTTGTGCCCTGAGATCACAGGGTAGGTGTGCAAGCCCTGGGCCACAGCCAAGTCAGTAGGCCTGGGTCCTGTGCTTCTTGGCTGGCCTGGTGTCCTCAGGGGTGGCCAGGCTGGGACCGAGGTCAGGCAGCAGGTCAGGGCACAGCTTCTGCCCTACAGCCCAGATCCACAGTGCTGTCTCCACACGGTGAGGGGTCCACAGCCTGAGGCACTGCCTGGGGAGGTGCAGAGGGAGTCTGAGGCTCAGGGGCACCAGTCACCCTACCCTGCTGGATAACTCTGCACATCACCCTGACCAGAGTCCTGGATGCCCTCCCTGGCCGCCAACAGACTGCACCTTGGCTCAGGGCTGTGGCACGCTCCTGCACCCGGCCCAGGTAGAGCAGGTGGTGCTTCAGGGTGTACTGCAGGGCTGGCAGATCGGGCACTGCGGCCACTGCCTCATCAGACATGAAGACTGCTACCTCGAGAGCTCTGGCAGCCAGGACTGCCGCGGGAAGTAAATGGCGTGGGGCTGCCATTCCCAACAACTCTCGGTGTCACGTATCTGGCCATCTGGCCATTTCACAGATAAGGCCACTAACACGCCAGGTCCCGCCCACGACCTCGCCGGGGGGACGCCCAGCTCTCCCTACTAACGCGAGGTGACAGACGGGCCCGCGCCCCGGAGGGCGCACAATTCCGTGACCGCTGCGTTCACGTCTGACAGGAGACGGAAGGCGGCGGCCGAGCGCTGCACCACCAGCTCCGGGGAGTTGGCGGTCACGAGCTGCTGCAGGTGCGGCCGAAAGCGGCCCCTCGGTGGTCAGGTTGGGTCTGGGGTCACGGCTTGTGGACCTCGCTAGGAGCCCCGCCCCCAGGAGGAAGCCACGCCCACGGCGCTACGTCCCGCCCCGGAAGGCTCCGTCCCCCACGTGGGAAGCTCCTCACCGCCAGTTTCCACGCCTGCAGCTGATCCGGCTCGTCGCGTGTCACGTGCTTCTCCGCCCGGCCCTCAATGGCTGCGGGCAACTTCTCTCGATACCTGGGGAAGGGCGGTGACGGGGAATCCGAGCCACAGGGGTCGGCCCGCCCCCCCGATGTCCCCACCGCCCTACCATCGCTCCAGGGTTTCCAGCCGCCCCTGGGGGCGAGCCGCGCGCGCCCGCAGCACTTCCCCGTGGCACCCCAGGACAGCAGCCCAGCTGCTCGGGTCCTCACAGCCCGAGCCCGCGGGCAGCCGCCATCCCCACGCGCCTGGGCGGAGCCTCGGGGGCGGGGCGTCGGAGCGCCCGAGTGGGATCCTGCCCCGACGACCTCGGCGCTTCTCAGGCCTCAGATGCCGCGCGTCGCGTTGCCGCGAGCGCATGCTCCCCCGCCTGCCCCTCCCCCGCCCCTCCTCCGCCTCGCGTCTGGTGCACGCGCGGCCCCGCCCGCTGGCAGGCCGTCCTTCCCGCTGGCCCCGCCCACCTGCACGGCCGGAAGTTCCGGTGGCGGAGCGCTGGACCGGGCCCGAGCGGATCGCGGGCTCGGGCTGCGGGCGTAGGGCGGGCCCGGCGCGGAGCCTGGGAGCGGAGCCCAGGCCGTGCCGCGCGGCGCCATGAAGGGCAAGGAGGAGAAGGAGGGCGGCGCGCGGCTGAGCGCCGGCGGCGGCAGCCCGGAAAAGAGCCCGAGCGCGCAGGAGCTCAAGGAACAGGGCAACCGGCTCTTCGTGGGCCGCAAGTACCCGGAGGCGGCGGCCTGTTATGGCCGCGCCATCGTGAGTGCGCCCGCGCCGCGGGAGGGGGCCAGCGTCCGAGCCAGGGGAGGGGCCGGGCTGCGGCTTGCCTCAGCGTCCTCCCCGGAGCCCCTGTCTGGCCGCCCCCGCCCGACTTTCGGAGGGGGGTGGTGCTTGGGCTCTGAGAACTCAGTGATGATCTTGTTCCAAAGGGGCCAAGGCCACGGCTCCCGAGCCAGTGCTGGTTGCCAGAGAACTGTGGCGGGTGGGAGCTTCAGAGTGCTTGAGGCCCACTCGCCTGGGGGCCAGGGACCCTTGCCCCTTGAGGAGTCCAGGCCCAAAGCTGGTGATTTCCACAGATCTGGAAAAGCTACCTTCACAAGACTCATTGGAGTCCAGAGGGTGGGCTCAGGGAGGCTCCACCCTCCCTCAGAACCCAGAGGCTTGGAAGCTGAGAAACCTGTAGTGTCTTGATTCCAGCTATGGGCTTCAAGCTGGGACAGAGGGGGTAGGCTGAGCTCACTCCCTCACGCTGGCTGGTCTGCCCTTGTTCTCCAGACCCGGAATCCCTTGGTGGCGGTGTATTACACCAACCGGGCATTGTGCTACCTGAAGATGCAGCAGCATGAGCAAGCTCTGGCTGACTGCCGGCGCGCCCTGGAGCTGGACGGGCAGTCTGTGAAGGCACACTTCTTCCTGGGACAATGCCAGTTGGAGATGGAGAGCTATGATGAGGCTATTGCCAACCTGCAGCGAGGTGGGCTTAGAGGCTGGCTGGTGCCAGGGTGCCTGGGACCAGGCGGGTGGACTGGCTGGAGGTTTATCCAAATCTTCTATTCCTCCAGCCTACAACCTGGCCAAGGAGCAGCGGCTCAACTTTGGGGACGACATCCCCAGTGCTCTGCGCATCGCGAAGAAGAAGCGCTGGAACAGCATTGAGGAGCGGCGCATCCACCAGGAAAACGAGCTGCACTCTTACCTCACACAGCTCATTGTGGCCGAGCGTGAGAGGTGGGCTGTGGTGATGACAGGCGCCCCCCCGAAGTCACCACTTCTAGGTTAACTCTGAGTCGTGAACACAATCATTTATTGAAGGCCAACTCTGGCACGCAGGAGATGGAGGGGAATGAGGCCTGAATGAGCCTAAGATTGGAGTGGAGTCTGACCTCCCGGCCAGACCCATCTCTGATCAGCTTTTGGTCAACCTCCAGGGAGCTGGAAGAGTGTCAGCGGAACCATGAGGGTGATGAGGACGATGGCCACCTCCGGGCCCAACAGGCCTGCATTGAGGCCAAGCATGTGAGGGTGCCCCAGCCCAAGTGTGGGTCCTGTGTGTATTTGCATGCGTGTGACGGACGTGAGGTGCCCCTGGCTCCTGCTGGGTCTGTGCTTTTTGGTGCCTGGGGAAGGGAGATGGGGTGTCAGGCCCACATATAGCTGCTTGGTTCTTTGCAGGACAAGTACTTGGCAGACATGGATGAGCTCTTCTCCCAGGTAGACGAGAAGAGAAAGGTGAGCTGCCTGTCTTCTGGGGTCTGTGGGTAGCAGGAGTCGGAGCAGTGCCCCTTCCCAGCCCCTGACCTGACCCTGTGTGCTGCAGAAGCGAGATATACCCGACTACCTGTGTGGCAAGATCAGCTTTGAGCTGATGCGGGAGCCCTGCATCACACCCAGTGGTATCACCTATGACCGCAAGGACATTGAGGAGC
Organism: Hyperoodon ampullatus; assembly: GCF_949752795.1. NCBI lineage: Eukaryota > Metazoa > Chordata > Mammalia > Artiodactyla > Ziphiidae > Hyperoodon > Hyperoodon ampullatus. The sequence goes on from NC_136927.1 coordinate 22,207,901, forward strand.
ACCTGCAGGTGAGGGCCCATGGGAGGTGGGAACAGGACCCACACCCACTGAGCACCTCCTAATTCTGATTCTGTTGTCACTGCAGCGTGTGGGCCATTTCGACCCTGTGACTCGGAGCCCCCTGACCCAGGAACAGCTCATCCCCAACCTGGCCATGAAAGAGGTCATTGACGCGTTCATCTCCGAGAATGGCTGGGTGGAGGACTACTGAGGCAGTGCGGGTGTGTGAGCCACTCACCCGCCTTGCCCGGTACCCTGGCTCAGGAGGGCCTTGGGCAGTAGTCTCTAGCCGCTGTACATAGTTTGTTTCCCTAGATCCCTGTCCTGGTGTCCCCAAGCCCACCCCCATCAGTTCTGCTGGGTCATGAGCCTCCCCCATCCCCCTCTGGGCCAGAAACAGCGGGTGAGAGTGGGCTGGGCTGAGGCTGCCACTGCCACCTCTGTCCCTGTAATAAAATCTGTGAGCACTATAGGGGCATGTGCTGGTGTGCGACGGGCTCCCCAGCCACCCCCTTTGGCTAGCTGAGAAAGGTAGAGATGAAGACGCTGGTGTCGAGGTTGAGTGTGGCGTGCCACCATCGGTCAGGGAAATACAGCACCTGGGAGTTGGGGGGACATAGGGATTGGTTGGGGGCCCTTGGCCCAGCCCAGCCTGGCCCCTGTCTGCCAGCCACTGACCTCACCAGCGTGGATGGTGCATTCCAGGGGCCGTGCAGATAGTGCCAGGGCCGGGTATGTGTCCCGGAGCCAGGCCAGTGTGGTCTTGTTGGGGTGGAATTCAGGTGTCTTTGCAGGAGGGTACAGGAACCAGCGCTGAGGGTGGGAGCAGCAAGGTCACTCTTTGTGCTGTGGTCAGTGAACCCAAAGTCTCAGCCCCACCCTGTGCTGACCTTTCGGCCATAGATCACCTCTGAGAACCCGGGCCCGTGCCAGTGGAAGGGCACCCCAGAGCCGGCACCTGTGTGGTGAGTTATGAGCAGCTGGTTACCAAGCCTAATCCTCCCCCACCCAGTTCCCAAGTCCCCTGGTCCTGCAGGGCACCCACCTGCAATTCCAAAGCTATAAGCAGGAATGGTACCTAGCAGGCTGAATGGAGGTGGAGAGTAGTGCCGAAAGAGTGATGCCCATTCCGTGAAGTTATTGTCCCCAAAGAAGTACAAGGTGTCTGACAGCAGAAAACACAGGAGGATGCAGGGATCTTGGCACCTGGGTACTCCTAAGTGACCCCACCCCACCCCATGGCCACCCGTCTGGCTCACCATTGCCCATGGAGAAGGGGTCCTGGGGGTGCAGCATCTGTTCCACATACTCCTGAAAGGGCAGGTCCACTGCAGTTTGAAAGGGGTTGGTCAGGACTGATTGGTGCTACCTTCAGGATGCTGGCAAGCAGGCTGGGCTGCAGGGAGGGGCAGCTCACCTTTCTGGTAGGAGTAGGTGTTGGCAGTGCTCAACCGGACCACGCTGTCCCCAAACAAGGCCAGCAGCCTTTGACGGGAGCACAGGTCCCGGAACCTCTGTGGGGGCGGGGAAAGTACTCAGGGGCCAAGCTCAGCACGGGCGAGTGGTGGTCGCGAGGAGCGTGAGCACTCACCGAGTTGTCTGTGAGCCCCTGCAGAATGACAGGTCTGGAAAAGGCGTAGCTAGAACAAAAGGCGGAATCATGGCCTCAGTCTGATCCGCGCCCATCCTCCGCCCCCGCCCACACGCGCTCGCACGAGCTCAAGGGGAAGCGGCCTCAGGAGGTCCGGGAGGACGGGCCGGCGACCAGTGCGCGGCCTCTGCGGTGCAGGGTGACGGAGCCCCAGGGTTTTCGGGCGTGGGAGGTGTGGCCACACAAGAGAACGCACTTACCGCTGCACGAACTCGGCATAGCTGAGGTCGGCCCGGCGCTCTACGGTGCAGCGTTCCTCCTCTGCCACGGCCGCCGGCGCCCCCGGCCCGGGCTGCTGCCTGCCGATACAGCTGGTCAGTGCCCTTGGCCGCCCCGCCGCACGCCCCACTCCGCCCTGCCACCCGGCGCCGCTCACCACCCTCCGTCGCCTGCTTCCCGGAGACTCCGGGCCGGAACCACCAGCGTCCAGAGCGCGAGCAACAGGAGTAGCCGCACCCCCAACGCCATAGCCCGCCGCCGCGAGGCATGCCGGGAGCTCCGTCGTCGTGGCAACAGGCCGGCTCCCGGAAGCGGCTTCCTTTGGCCCGTCCTGGAAATAGGGAGCACTTCCGGAAGGCGGGACGAAGGTCGCACCAAGAGCTGCTATTGGCTACTGCCAGCTCTCGTGGACACACTGCCACCCGCCCACCAGAGTCGCCCGCGCGCGGGGACTGGACCGTAAGCGACGCGACCGGTGACAGGCAGCCTCAGAATACGTCTCCCGCTTCCTTTATTTGGTTCACAAGCCCAGCACACCCATCCAGGTCCAGCAGGCGGGTCAGGAGTACTCGCACAGGTGGCCGCATCCGGCGGGGCAGTGGGAGCTGCCCTCCAGCCACTTCATGATGTGCTGCAGGTGGCCGCCGTGACTGCAGCCCTGGCACCACACGAACAGACCCTTGACCACGTGGTGGCAGACGGCGCACATGCTGGCGCAGTGGTGGCACCTGTCGCAGACCCAGCCCCGGCTGCTCATGGGCCGCTTGCAGTGACTGCAGTTGACGTGCAGGGTGGTGGAGGCCTGGTTGAGGCAGCTGATGGCACGGCTGGTGCTGAGCTTGACCACCTGGTTGGACACATTCCAGAGGCAGAAGCGCTGCAGCAGGTCGATGTAGGACGTGTACCAGTGCTCCTGGTGGTGCAGGGAGGGGAGGAAGGAGGTAAGAGATCAGGGTTTCGGGCACACTGAAGAGCTTCCCCCAAGTGTGCTGGGCACAGACAGAGGGGCGGGTGCAAGCGGGGCGTGCAGGGGTAGTCCTGGGGGTGGCAGCTGCTCCAGGGAGACCCCCCACACCCTGTCACCCACCTGGGTCTGCTCGTCGATGTCTTTGCGCACGCGTTCACCCAGCACAATGAGCACGGACACGGCCATCTGCACGTCGCCCTGCTCTGCATAGAAGCGCAGCATATCGCACACCAGGGCACTGAAGAAGTCAGGCGGCAGGCGGCTGTCATACAGTGCGTGTGAGACGGAGATGAGTGAGAAGGAAGAGTCCACAGGCACCAGGGAGGCTGCATCTGCCTCACTGCCACTCACATGGGGCGAGTCGGCCTTGTCTTGCAGGTGCTCAGGCCCGGGTGGGGTGTCCACAATCTCGTGGCGCAGTGGGAAGGCTTCCTGGGGCAGCACATACTCGGGCTCCTCGGCTGCGAAGCGGGGAGGGGGGGTAGGCAGGGTATGAGCCTCTGGCCCCGCCTCCTGGCCCCACCCCTCCCCAAGCCCCTACTTACAGTGAGCATGTTCCGGGTCCAGCAGGTACAGCTCGTCATCCTCACCTTCCACATCGCCCAGCAGGTAATCGGCAGGCACGTCGCTGCCCTCGGTCTCCTCGTTATCTGCCACAGGGAGGGAGAGCATTGCAGGGCCAGCTCATTCTGGGAGGCCCCAGTCTCACTCCCATGAATGCCCTGCGTCTGCTCCCAGCCTACCTTCGTTGGTGATAAGCGTGGCTGAGGAGTCCAGCAGCACTGTGTCACTCCGTGCGTCGCCCTTGCTGCGGTCCAGCCGAGTCTCACTGCCCAGCCCTGGGGCCATATCCTTTAGACTGAAACTGGAGGCAGGGAAGGCCGATGGATAGGTGGGCCCCAACAATCCCACCCTCTGGGGAAAGCCGCCCCCAGGTGTCTACCTGTTCACGAGTGGCAGGCCACAGGAGCTGCCCTTGCCCACGCTGTGGTTGAGGTTGGTGGTGGACACCAGGCCAGGACTACAGTAGATGATCCGTAGCATGGTCCACGTCTGCGCCACCTAGGGGTGGGCACTGGTCACTCACGGGGGTCCTGTGTCCCTGGCGCCCCGTGCAGGCCCCCCTCTGCCTGGATGGAACCACAAACCCTCAGCTTTCAGCTGCCCCAGGGACCCAATGTCCTGGCCCGCCCCAGGTGGGAAACTGATGCCCATGGAAGGACAAAAACCCTAGCCTCGATCCTGTAGAGGCACAGAAAGAAACATGGAAATGAGCCTGGGGTCCCCGGGAGGTGATAAGCGAGGCAGTGTGGGCCTTCTCTGTAGGGCTGGACACCTCGGGAAGTCTAAGAGCAAGGATAAGCCAGAAGAGGGGGCTCCAGCCCCACAGCACCCCAGACCTGCATCCCAGGAATGGCATTGGCATCTGGCCCACTTGGGGCTCTGGACACCCTTAGTTACTGGGGCAAGAGCCAGTGGTGACCTCAACCAGAACTGAGCACTGAACTCAGGGCAGGGTCTGGGTGCAGCAGTCAGAGGAGCTCCCTGACCCTGCACCAAGGTCATGACCCTCAGCCCAGCCCTATGTACCTGGTTGCGGCCAAGCTCCCGAGCCACTTTTGCATTGTGGTCACAAAGCTCGGCCAGTGGCCGGCCAGCCAGGGCATAACGCTCAGCCGTGTCCACGAACCAGCTCATGCTACTGCTGCCAGGCTCCATCTCAAAGACACTGAGGGCACTGGAGGCGAGGCCTGAGAAGGGCTCAGCAGGGTCCAACTTGCGCTTGAAGAAAATTGGGTGGCGCCGATCCCCAGCGTAGGGCTTGCGCCCCGACTCAGTGGCCACTAGGCTCTCCTTGGCTGCGAAGGCCAGATCCCCAAAGAGACCATAGCAGAGGCCCTCAGGGTTGGCGCGCTCAACAGGCTGGCTGGCATCACGGAACAGGTGCTGGCATAGGGTGCTGTCCTTGGAGCCGGAAAGCAGGAAGGAGGGATCGTGCGGGTGGCGCCACGCAATGCCTGTTGTGACATCACGGTGCTCCTCAAACATGGCAGCTGGCACAAAAGGCCGGCGCACGTCCCACACGTAGATGTTGTGGTCCACCATCATGGAGCACGTAGCTAGGTGGTGGCGGCACTCAGGCCGCCACTTGACTCTGGCCACAGATGCAATGGTTTGCACGCAGTGCACCTCCTTAGCGCGGTGTGTGGTCATGTCCCAGACCTTTACCATCTTGTCACGCCCACCTGTGGCCAACCAGCCCCTGTGGAAGGCCCGTGAGGTCCTCAGTGACCTCTTTTGGGGTGGGAGGGCTCCCCACTCTGTCTCACAGGTCTTGAGGCAGTGAGAGAGCCCTTCCATAAGCCCCACCCATCTTGCCCCATTGCCCCGGCCCCCACCCCACCCCACACCTGTCCTCGGGGTGCCAGTCGCAGCAGAAGACAGGCCCATTGTGGGCCGTGAACATTCTCTCACAGCGGTCGGGCCGCCGAATGTCCCAGAGCTGCACGTTGCCGTTCTCAAAGGTGGAGGCGAAGGTGAAGTAGTCCCGGATGCTGAACTGGACGTCACGCACACTCTCAGACTGGCCTGTGGGCAGGACATCAGTGGAGGGAGAGTTCGGGGTGAGTGGGTGGGTGGGTAGCCTACAGGGACACCAGGAGGGAGAGCAACCAAGGGGGATCCCTTGGAATGAATGTGGACTGGTGTCACATGCCTGCCCATGGCGCAGGCCAGGAGGCCTAGAGGGTGGAGTAAATACTGCCAAGGCCTGCCCAGGGTGGACAGGGGCGAGGAGAGGCCTGGCAGAGCAGACACAATAGCCTGGGCTGGTAAGAGGGACACAAGACATTGGGTGGTTTTTGACACAGGCTCCTGGATCTCAATTTTCCCTGGATTCTGCACCTGACATCAGTCCTTGGGCGAAGCTGTGGTTGGCTTCAGGACCAGGTATCAGCATTGAATGAACAGGGGCCTCAGTGGGCCGAATACAATCTTTGGGGGCCTGAGGCCCACGGAGGCATGGATGGGATGCCCCAGGATCTGCCCAGTCCCTACACCTTGAGCTGGAGCTGCCAGGTCAGCCCCAGAGCACTGGACACCTTGAGGGTACATGTCCACCCCTGTGGACCACCACACCAAGAGCCTCTGAGTGCAGTGTCCAGCTTTTCCCCAGCACAGGTAGCTCAAGGTCTGTCTTAAGAAGCCCTCAGATTCTCTCTGGGCTCTGCCGTGTGCTTCACTTGGGCTCATCGAGGTGAAAAGGGAGAGCTGGCTCAAAGGGGGTTGTCAGGGAGCTGGGCCTGCTGGGAAGAGAACTGGTGGGGGGACCAGGCAGTGCACCACTCCCCACTGCTTCCCTGGGCTGAGGACCCGGGAGGTAGACTTTGTGCAATGAGGTGGCCTGGAGCTCTGAGGCAAGGAAAGAGAAGACAGCAAAACAAACTCTCTGCTCGGCTGCCCAGGTGGGCTGTGGATCTGCTCAGGCCCTGCTCTCTCCCTGATCCCACACTCAGCCTTGATTCCTGCTGAACCAGTTTGCATCAGAGCTGTGATCACACTCCAGGTACCCCTCACACTTCCACCAGGCCTACCCTGCCCTGCCCCTCCCCTGCTCACCTCCACCCACTCTTCCAGTGCCAGCTCGGCTGGCTCCTCCTCCAGGAAGCCCTCTGAGAGCACATCTGAGGGCCTTTGATGCACACAGCATTTCTCAACCCGCCTAGACAGGCCAGCCACCTGCAGAGATGCACACCTGCCCGACCCGCCTCCAAGGGCCTCACCCGAGAAGGTGCTGACAGAGTCCTTCCTGCGAAGGTCGAAACACTTCATGAAGCCATCTTGGGAGCCACTGAGCAGCACGTGGGCCTCAGTGGGGTGGAAGCAGACTTTGTTCACCGTGCGTTTGTGCTCCGTAAACAGCTGGTCCTGCTTGTTGCGGGATGGCCGGCCCAGGTTCCAGGTGACCACGACGCCATTGGTCGCCGCCGTGGCAAGCAGGTTCTCGTCCATCTGGTGCCAAACAACATCTGCACAGCTCAGGTTGAGCGAGGGCTTGCGGCCCACACGAAGGTTCAGCTTCTCCACAAACTGCTCCTCCTCAATGGCATAGATCTTGAAGATGCTGCGGCCTGCCACGACCACCTGGGCCGCATCACGGCACACACTGATGGCGTTGGCTGGTGCATCCAGGTGGCAGTGCATGGTGCGGCCCGTTAGCGTGCTGCCACCCAGGGCTGTAGTCACGCGGGACATCTTCTCCATGGCTGCACAGGTGGTGGGGATAGGTCAGTGAAGGTGGCAGGGCTGGTCAGCCTGGGGGTAGGGACCTGTCAGTTCAGAGCCTTTACCCTGGGTGGTTCCTCCAAAACTGCTTAGTCCAGGGCAGTCCACCATTAGTCAGTCAGTCTGACAGGCAAATTCCATCACCCTGGCTGGGCAGTCAGAAGGCGCCATAGCTGCCCTGAGGCCAGTGAGTCCCATGTCTGACTTCTGGGGAAGACCCTACCTCGTCAGTCCCAGGCCAGGCCACCTCTCCAACCCCCCAATTGCCAGATTAGGATAGTCACTGGACGTTCGGTCAGTCAATCCCGCCCGGGAAGCCAGGTGGTTCCCACCGTCCGCAAAGTCGGCCTCTGAAAGGGGGGCAGAAGGATAGAGGAGCCCGGAGAACACAGGCTATAGAGGCGCGAGGGACACAGAGGGACTTCAAGGACCGAGCTGTTTAAGGAGCCTGGGGGGCTCTGGCGGGACCGGAGGCAGGAGAGGCTGGCGGCGCGGAGGTTGTGGGGGAGCGGAGGCAGCGGAAACAGAGCCAGCCCAACGGAGAAGTCTCTCCTTCCGAGAGCACCCGAACCATTTCCTAAAATTGCCGGGCCGGGGAGGAACCGCCGCGCCGGAAGCAGCCCGTCTCTTTCCCGCCCCCCGCCGGATGTGGTCCTTTTCTTGCCAGCCCCTCGCCGGAGGCGGGTGCACACACTACAAAAGTTCCGGATCAGGGAGCTGCGCTGGTGGAGGCGGAGGGGTTGACCAGGACTAGGTTAGAGGGGCTCCCCCGGTTCTGCCTCGAGTGGTGGTGGGTTTTCTTTTTTATCGCTTTTTTTTTTTTTTTTTTTTTGCGGTACGCGGGCCTCTCACTGTTGTGGCCTCTCCCTTTGCGGAGCACAGACTCCGGACGCGCAGGCTCAGCGACCATGGCTCACGGGCCTAGCCGCTCCGCGGCATGTGGGATCTTCCCGGACCGGGGCACGAACCCGTGTCCCCTGCATCGGCAGGCGGACTCTCAACCACTGCGCCACCAGGGATGCCCCATCGCAGTATTTTAATGCTAGTGCTTATCTCTGCCCCAAGGTCCATCAGCAAGTCCAGTCATCCCTAAACTAGTCCTGAATCCCTCCATCATCTCCGCCTCCTTTCTCGCCCTCCCCGGGACCCCAGGAGCAGCCTTCTAACGGCTCTCCCTCGGTTCCTCGTTCCCCCTGATCTGAACCCCGCCCAGCAGTCAGGTACCACTCTTTGGCCTAAGGTTCCCCCATAAGTCCCCACCGCGCTGTGAGTAAATCCCAAACTCCCGGCCTCTTCCTCTCTCCGCGCACCTCCAGCCACGGTGGCTTCTAGCCCTTCTTCCAGCTGGGCAAGCTCTTCCCTGCCTCATGGCTATCGCACGTTTTCGCCCGCTGTCCTCTCCAGAAGGACAGCTCAAATGTCCTTAAACCTCTTCAGAGTTCAGCTTAAATGTCACGTTCTTAGAGGCCTTCCCTGGCCACCCCATCTAACGTGGCCTCTCCAGTCACTGTCACCTCCTCAGCGCTTGTCACAACCCATTCCTTTGTATACTGGTTATCATCTGTTGCACACGAGTGTGAACTCAACCAGGCAGGGATCACATCTGTCTCTGTCTCCAAGAGCTCGAGTGCCTGACCAGACCTGTTCACACAAGCGGCTCGGCTCAATCAGTGACTCTGTGAGCCTGCCTTTCTCTCCTGGGTATGACCCCTGGTCTGTCTGTGTTGCACTGTGTGATCTTTTAGGACAGTGGTCTCCAACCTTTTTGGTACCAGGGACCAGTTTCGTGGAAGACAATTTTTCCAGGGACGTGGGGCGGGGTTGGCTGGGGAGGTTCAGGCGGTAATGTGACCGATGTTTCAGGTGGTAATGCAATCGATGGGGAGCGGCAGATAAAGCTTCGCTTGCTCGCCTGCCGCTCACCTCCTGCTGGGCGGCCGGGGGTGGGGGGTTGTTGCGGACCCGTTTTAGGATATCCCTGACCCATTCCTATCCTTAGTTACCCTGTGCATGAAACAGGCCTCATTTTTGCCCTTCTGGAAGGATGGGCTAGATCCTAGATATTTTGGAGGTAATGTTATGTGTAATGATTTTAGTGTCTCTCCCCCCCTGAAGCAGTGAGAGGTTAGGGACCTTCTGTTGGTCGCTGCTGGGTTTCCAGTCTGGCACAGTGTTACCTGCACGTTTGTTGAAAGAACCAGTAAGTCTGATGAGTTGAGAGGTGCATAAAAATTCAGACTTGGGCCACTAAGGACAGATACACCTTCAGACACCAATTCAGACATGTGAAAAACCAATTCAGACATGTGTTTTTACAACTTTTTTAATATATATTTTTATAAACAGGTCACGTGATAAAATAGCACAAGAAACACTTACCAAATATAAGGTTATATCTTCCGCATATACAGGAGAATGAGGTCGTATGTACAATAAGAAAATGATTTTAGGGGTTGGTTGGTTTTGTTTTCCTCTCTCCCCCTAATTTTTCCTCCTACAGTCGTTGGAAATATCACAGCTTCAGTTGCATTAATACTTTGGACAAATGGACAGCTGCCCCTCCCCACTAGGGAGCTGTGGGGAGGAGGGGCTGAAGAAACTGGCTCCTGACCACCTCAGCCCTGGAGCCTCTGGCCAGCGCTCCAGGGGCAGGGAAATCTTTGGGCTGTTGAACTGTTTCTCTTCAACAGCATCTCTCGCTCGCTCTTTCTCTCTCTCTTTCACTCTCTGGCTCTCTGGAAACTGGTTACTCTCTTCCAACCGGATGCGGGGTGGGGGGAGTGTCCCAAGATTGGATGTGGGTGCTGTATATCCTGGGGCTCAAGGTTGGGATGGAAGGGGGTCCCAGCCCCCTCCTTAGTAATTGCCAAGATGTGCCAGCACCCCCGGGACCTCCCAATATCTTGGGATTGGACAGAACACGGTGAACCCATGTGGACAAGTAGAAGTTTGGGAAGCTGGGGAGGGGTGTGAGGCTAGAAAGGAGCCCTCCCTCCTCTGGGTGTTGAGGGTGAGCTGGCCACTGGAAGATCGGAGCTGCTGGCTGGGGCCCCCTTTTCCATCTTCCACCTGACGGATACCTGCCCTGGGTGAAGTGTGATGCTGAGGGGCCTGGGCCCAGCTGGCTACAGGGGCTGCGGGGCAGGGTCCACCCAGGACTGCTCCCAAGGCCTGCAGGCCGTGATGGTCGCTCCAGCTTCAGGTCTCTCAAGGTAGCTGTACTACCCCTGGGTTGAGGTGGACTGGAGCCAGCTGGGCTAATGTTGATTATGCCAGGGTCACTGTCAGCCCAGCGGTCCCTCTCCTCATCCAATTCTGCCCTAGCCTGGCCAGGGCCCAAGGACCTTAGGCCTGTGGATGGGGGTGGGGCGAGCACGGCCTGTCTCACACAGCGGCAAAGAAGAGGTGAGGTCGCTGGGGTCAGGCTGGTATGAGGTGGGGGAAGGGCGGGTGGGACTTGGGCTCCTGGGCGGGCCATGGCTTTGGCGGCGGCCTGTTTCCCCTCGCACCCCTCGGAGGGCTCCAGGCGCGGTGCAGTGGAAGATGCGGGAAGCCCTGGGGTCTCCTCCGGGCCCCTGTGTCCTGAGGGACCCAGCTCCCCTCAATCCCCCTGGGCCCTGCCAGGGGTGGGGGGGACAGCGGGGAGACAGAGCGGGGTGTGGCGGGGAAGGCGGTAGGGGCGGCCGTCTGGCGAGCTCAAAGCGCCCGCAGGACCGAGCCCCAGCCCCCCGCACCCAGCGGGCGGGCAAACGATGACGGCGGCTGTGGCGTGGTGGAGGGCGGGCGTGCAGTTGCGGGTGCGAGGGGCATGCACAAATTCCCCGAGCGTGCGTGCGTGCGTGCGCGGGGCTGACCCGCCCACCGCCCTCCCTGCTCGAGGCGGGGCCGGGAGGAGAGCGAGGGGCCGAGAGGCGGGGAGGCCCCGCGCTACTCGACGACGAGGCAGCGGGGCAGGTGCTGCGAAAAGTACTTGAAGAGCTCGGGGGTAGCCCCAGGGCAGTTGGTCAGCTCCAGCTCCTCCAGCTCCTGCAGCTGCACCAGGCCCGACAGGCCGGTGGCGGTCAGCAGCGGACAGCCTGCGTTGGGCGGGAGGCGGGGCGGCGGCTGAGTGGGCGCGGCCCGAGGGCTCCGGAGGGCGGGGCTGGAGGAGGGAGCTCGGGGGCCGGGCAGGACCGGGCCGGGCTAAACTTTGCCCGGCGTCTCCGCCTTCCGACTGGGACTTGGGACGCAGCGAGTCAGCACCAGGTATGGGTCTGCACAGGGGACCCGGCAGGGCTGGCGGAGTCGGACTAATGGGGGTGGGTGGTCACTGTCCAGGAGGACGGCAGGGGGGGTCTCACCTGCCAGAGACAAGAGACGCAAACTCCTCATGGCCAGGAGGTGCTTCAGCCCGAAGTCCTGCACCTGGGCGGGAAGGCGGGGCGAGTTAACTATTTCCGTTCGCGCCCCGAGGGAGCCCCACTCCTGGGGTCAGGCCATAGGGGGCAGGGGGTGGGTTCAAAACGGGGGTTCTCAGCTCCCCACGGAGTCGGTGAGGCCCTGGGGACTCTGCGCTTCGCTTACGTCGGCCGCTTGGGTGTGGAGGGATCACAGACTTCCTTACAGGATCTGAGCGGGCCGGGTGCAGGCCAGCGGCTTGTCTGGGTGGGAGCTTTCCCCGTGCCCCCCACCTCCCCTGCCTACTCCCCAATCTCTGGAGGCATGGAGGGCTGATACCTGGCAGCACCATCGCAGGTAGAGGCTGCGAAGGGACGACATGGTGGACAAATAGCTGAGGCCAGTGTCCGTAATGCGTACACACCTGTGGTCGCAACAGAAGGAGGCTGCCCACCTTCAAAACACCCGACCCCTTCCTCCTTTTCCCGAAGTGTCCCGGGCGTGAACTCCCCTCCTGCCCCAACATGCCCCGCCCTTTCCATAGCCCCGCCCCACCAGGCTCCGCCCCCACCTGACCCCTCGGTGGTATTCCCTACTGGGGGGACATAGCTCAGCCCTGCTCTCGTGTTATAGCCCACACTAGGCAGGCCTCTTATGAGGGCCCCGCCCCCCCCTTGCTGCAGCCCTACTCTAGCTATAGGCCTGTCCACTAGGCCATTAGGCTCCCTGCTTAGAGATCCGGCAGGCCTCGCCCAGCCCTGCCCTCCATGGCCCCGGGGTGGGGGACGCGCACACCTGTCCAGCACGAGCTCCTCCAGGCGGTGCAGGTCGCAGGCCACGTACTCGAGCGCCATGTCGGTGATGCGTGGGCACCACGAGAGGTCGAGGCTGCGTAGCTTGCGCAGGTTCTCGGCCACAAGCTCGACACCATCGTCGGTGACCTTGGAGCAGCCAGAGAGGCTGAGTGCGGTGAGGTTGGGCAGGCTGTGCACCACGTTGACCACGCCGTGGTTGGTGATCTCCCAGCAGGAGAGCAGGCGCAGCGTGTGCGTGCTGTGGCCCTGGCGTGCCGTGAAGTAGGCCAGTGCTGTGTCCGTCACGTGGTAGGCCTGTAAGCTCAGCTCAGCCAGGTTGGGCAGCAGCTGAGAGATAGCCGCGATGGCGTCGTCGGCCACGTTGATGCAGTCGCTCACACTCAGCGAGGTGATGCGCGCGCTCAGGCTGGACCACAGCCCAGCTTCGGTGAAGTCGTTGCAGCCTGACAGCTCGAGGCGCACCACGCCCTGCATCTGCTCCAGCATCACCTGAGGGCGGGCAGGCGCGGGGGGGGCGTGGTCAGGAGGCCCCGACCTCCCCCTCGCCAGGGAGCAACCCTACCAGGTTTCCGCAGACACGCCCCTTCCCCCAGGGCGTGGTGAGGACGGTAGGAGACAGGGCAGAAGGAGCCCTCCGAGGGGCAGGAAGCTGTGTTCTTAAGCGTGTATATGGTGTAAACATGCATCAAGCTGTATTCTGACAAGTGCACTTTACAGTGTGTTCATTACACTTGAACAACATCTAAAAGAGGAGGCAGGGAACAGGGGGCCTGGGAGTCCAGGGCCTGGCCAGAGCAGGTGCTCAGAGCCATAGGTGTTAATGATGTGATGTTAAGAGTCCAGGTTCTGGGGAAGGGGCTGCCTCCACAGCTGCTCCTCTGACCTTTGCCCCTGTTCCTCCCACCTCCTCCAGCATCCTCCGGTACTACCCCATGTGAACTTCTTGGGCATGCATGGCCTCACATTTAATTGACTGCTTTGCTGTTGCTGTCTTGAAATTCTTAGTCATCTTTGAACAAGGAACCTGAATTTTCATTTTGGTCCCCCAAATTATGTAGCCAGTCCTGCTCCCTCCACCCCAGAGCTACACTCCTCCTCAGGACACCGACCCCACCCTTGGCTGCTTTGCTGCTTGTGCGCCCAAGCTTCTTCCTACTCCCCCCACATGCTGAGTGGCTGCTGCCTGGCCCTGCCCCCCATCCCTGCCCTTCTGGGCCAGTGGTGGTGCGCACCTCCAGGCCGGCATCAGTGATGGTGGAGCGCTTGAGGCTCATGGCCTTGACGCCCTTCTTGGAGAGGGCATAGTTGTCGATGAACTCACAGATGTCCAGGTCAGAGACACCGACCAGGCAGAAACCCTCAAAGCCACGTGCTGCGAAGCCCTGCAGGTTCACGAACTCCTTCTCACCTCCAGGCAGCACTGTGTAGAGCTCCTTGGCATGCAGCACAGGGGTGAGGCCCGCCCAGAACTTGGGCTGGTAGAGCACACGCCTCCAGGCCTTGCACACCTGGGCCAGCACGCACCTCTCGCAAGCTGAGAAGTACCAGAAGAGGCCATTGAGGATCTTCTCGTCTGTGGCCAGTGGCGGCCGCTCTACCGGGGGCCCGGGCACTGGGGCTAAGGCTGGTCCACCAAGGGGGAGCCCTGCCTGGGGGCACAGGCCCCCGGCCAGAGCAGCCCGGGGTGGTGGAGCAGCCAGGCTGGGTGGTGGGAGGGTGGGCGGGGGTGGCTGGCAGGGGCGGTTCTTGGCAGCCGGCGTGCCCTTGGTGATGCTGGCTGTGCCCAGGCCGTTCGGCTGGCCTGGCAGCTTCACCAGGCCATTGCGAGGCAAGCATGGAGGCTTGGGGTCGCCGTCGACGCCCGGGCTCGACATCTTCCTCGCTCGGTCTGCAGACAGGGTCCAGGAGAGGGTAGTGAGTCTGCTGCCAGGGCAGAACTGGACTCCTTTCTATCCATGGGCGTCCCCTCCCATGCCATTCCCAGAACCACCCAACAGAAAGGATCTGAGTGTAAGTCCCTCCCTCCCTGACTGAGCAGTTACAGGAAGGCAGGGCTGGTCATGACCACGACACTCCTTGAGCACCTACTGTATGCACTGAGCTCAACCTCCACCCACTCACAGAGCTTTTCGATACCTAGGTACTGTGGCTCCCATTTTACAGATGACAGAACAGAGATGGAGGGACATTCCCCCATGACTGCTCTCTTTACCTTTGCTGCTCACCATCAGTGTCTGCCAGGCCTGCCTCTGCTGGACAGGGGCTGGGGAACTGAGGGTTTGGAGCATTCTCTGGCCACTCCTCTATGGGGTGCCCGCGTAGCTGTCTGGAGTGGTTTGAGTAAGCCATCTGAGACTCACATACTAGCCTCTGAGAATCTCAGTGGCTACAGGAGGTTCTGTGGCTCAGAATCTACCCAGAGAAAGGGCAGGTGTCTTCCCAGGGTGCTTACCGTGATGCCAGCACAGTGAGCCCCGCACACATACTGTTTCTTTAATCCTCCACTCAACCCACTGAGGACGATGATGTGATGACTGTACCCACTGTACAGATGAGGAAATCATGGCTGAGGCAGCATGAGTTGCTTGCCTGAGGTCATAGTAAGTGGTGGAGCCAAGACATGGACACTGAGCTGGCTGTGGAAGGCTGTGTGTAGGGAGCTTCCCACAGGGTGGGGGCTGAGACCACCCCCCAGCTCCCCTCCTCCGGCCTCCAAGGCTGTGAATGGGTGGCAGAGGGCACTGGGCACAGACGACCCTGGAGAGAAGGGGCAGCAGGACCCCCACAGCGCTACCATCTGTCCCACATTCCAGATCTCCTGCCCATCCCCACCTCAGACATTCAGCGAGGAGGGAGCATACCCAGTGGCTCACCCCACTCTGGCTGTGTGGCTTTGGGGAGCCACTTCCTTCTCCAAACCTCACTTTCCTCACTTCAAAGCCCGGGAAGTGACAATACTGCCCCACAGGACAGCATGTGACAAGGACTACGTGCAGTGCATGGCTCATAGTGAGCTTGCTGGCCCAAGGGTGAGCGGACAGGAGCCTCCAGGAGGGAGGGGAGCCAGTGGTCCTGCCCTGCTCTTCCCAGCACCACACCCTCCACTGGCGTCCAAGCCCTGGACAGGACAACACTTGCCAGTATTCCACATCTGGGGAGGGGGTGCATCCTGGGCTGGGTCCAAGGGTCTTACTGTAACATGTGGCCCTCATGGCTGCCAACCAGCTTTGGGTCCAGAGGCCTTCCTGCCCTGGTAGCCATGAACTTCCAGGCTGGCAGTCCACCCCAGGGCCTCCCTCCCCAGAGGAGGCTCCCACACCTTGGCTGCCCCTTCACTACAGCTCATGACCAGGTAGTAGCAGCCTCACACTGGCTGATACACGACATCCCTGACAACATTTGCAGAATGCCCACTGGGATAATTGTGTATTTCAACCTTACAGCAGCCTGGGTGGGGGGCACAGGGGAAAGCACTACTGTTACCACCGTTTTCAGATTAGGAACTGGAGGGTCCCAGGAGGTACAGTTTGCCCACAGTGGCAGGGGTGGCCTGACATGAGGGCTGCCCGATATCGCTTAATGCCAGTACATAGGAGGGGACCATCCTGGGAGAGCAGTGCCTCATGGAGGGACAGGATGAAGCCCACAATTGTCCCTGCCCCACTCCTGGGGCCAGTGGAGAGGCTGTCCTGGCAACTCCCTCCTGCGGTTTGTGCTGGATACAGAGGGGTAGCCCCAGCCTGAATACCTTCTGTGTCCCCAGAGCAGGGCACGCCGGCTTCCTGCAGAGCAGGCGCGGGCGGCCTGACGCCCGGCAGCAGCACCATGGACAGCGCCCCTCCAGCTGTCTCGCGCGGGCTAGGAGGCCAGGCCAGGCCAGGCCCGGCCCTCTCCACCACGGACAGCGGCGGGGTGGGGTAGGGAGGGGTACGGCCCGGCAAACCCAGTTCAGCTGGAGCTGGGAGGGGCCCTGGAGGCTTGGGGTGTGGGGCGGGGGGAGGAGACGCCTGCTCGGCTAAGATCCGGAGGAGGAGGCGGCGGAGGCGGCACCAGGGGAGAAATAACTCAAGAGCAGTGCCGATTTAGGTTGAAAATTCTCCCAGCCATGGGTGTGCACGTGGAGCGCCTGAGTTGGGGGGATCACGTGTATGCCCCGGGCATCTGCGGGGCTCCCTTGCCGTCCCCCACAGGAGCTCACATTTGCATACACCCCCAGTCCCATCCCCACCCTCCAGACCTCAGGGTGGAACTGGCCCATGGAAAAGAGTCCACAGGAGGGAGGGGCCATGCCAAAGATGGCCCTCAGCAGCCTGTGGGGCGTGTCCAAGGCCTGACTGCCCCTCATCCCACACCCCATCCCCGGCCAGAAGGCACTGGTCAGCCTGTTGGTCAGCACCACCCCCATGCCCTAGGTTGGAGCTGCCTTCCCACAGAGGCGGTCCTGCTGCTCCCCAACCTTGTCCATGGTCTTCCTGTGCTCCAGCTGCTCCTCATCCTTAAGCCTCTGACCCAGCCTGAGCCCTGGCTCTTTAGCTCAAAACTAGAAACAGCCACACCTTAGCCCAGGGGTCGGGGCTTTGGGAGAATGCTCACTGTTCACTTCGGAAATGGGTCTGCCTGCCAGTTAGGCAAGAGGTCCCTGGGGGGCTGGGATGAGGGCCCCTCTGCCTGGCCCTGACCCTGGCCCCACCCCCCCAGCCAGACGGGTTGAAGAGCCTCCCACCTTCTTGGTACCTGCCCCCACTGCACCCAGTGGGGCCAGGAGGACCTGCTTGGATTTTCCTGCCAGGATGGGGCAGGGGCAGCTGCCAGTGCACTGGGGACTACTTCCCCTTTAGGGATAAGCACCAGGAGCTAGCGCCAGGAAGAGAGGCTTTTAAAATAAGATGGCCAGGCTTGCACTATTCTTAGCCTCAGCCCCTGGTGTGTTGTGTCTCTGTGTGGAGTGGAGTTCTGGGGGAGGCCTCCTCCTGGGATAGGCTGCAGGGGCTCGAGGGTCCTGGGTTCACCCCAGGAGAAGGAGGGAGGTGATGGTCACTACTTTAGTTGTCTTGTCCTCATCAGCCTGAGCCAGAGCTGGATCAGGGTGCCACTTGGGAGAGCTAACCATGCCTCTGTGTTTCCCCAGCAGACTCATGTGAAGCATGGGGGGGGGGTCCCAGGGGCTCGCGGGAGGACTCCAGACCTTGGTGGCTTCCAGGCTAAGGGTCTGCAGATTGCCATGCTGGGGCTTCATAAGGAGCTGCCTCTTCTGCAAGTCAAGTCACTGGGCCCCGAGACGCAGCAAGTCCATCTTACAGCCTCACTTCTGGCCCCTTTCTAGTCCTGACCCTACAGTTCAGCCAGACCCTCTGTCCTGCATTCCTCCTCCCCTCCCCTCTCTGCCTGGGCACATGCTGGTCCCCCTGCTTGCTCAGTAGGCCTCCCTGCTCCGTAACCCTGCCAGCTCCTTCTCTTCCACCCTTCAGTGTGAGCACTGCCCCTGCCTCTCCCTGGGGGACCCCCAGCACTGAGAAGGCATATCCAGAGTCTCCGCCATCACATGGATTATCATCACTGTCCACCTGTCTGCCTCTCCTTGGCTGGGGACTCCTTGAGGACAGACAGCATGACTACTGAGTGGCCTCTGAGTGCTTGCTGAATGAAAAGAATGGCAGTCCATTTATCAGGGTCATGCAGAAAGGGGTGCAGCTGACAGAGGCCCAGGAGGCGGGATGGAAGGCAGTCGGTGGAAGAGCTGTAGCTCAGCTTGTCAGTCCTGGTTGTGACAGACGCCAGTGTCCATAGGGGAGGGAGGGGTTGGTGCCAGAGTCCCTGAGAAGGCTCCCAAGACCCTGGGGCTTGGGGTGGGCCTTGCCGTTATTCAGACCTTCGGGAAGAGGACAGCTCATGTCTCCTTTTTGACTGAGTCCCCCCCACCTTGAGAGCTGCAGAGTTAAGGAAGCTGGCTGCCTGTTCCCCATAATCTGGCCAGACCCAGGGGGCAGGGGACAGGAAGCACCAGAAGGGAGGGAAGCCTGGTCCTGCTCTGCTCTTCCAGCACCACGTGCCCCCCCGCTCCCGCCCACTGCTGGTCTGAGCCCGTCAAACACTGCCTGACCACAAGTGGGGAGAGAGAGGCTCAGAGAGTGAATTTTCAGAAGTTGTACAAAGCTGGGGTTTGACCCCAAGACTCAGACCAGGCATGGCGGCCCAGAGGGCAATCCTGGGCCCCCATCAGCCTGCTGCTGACTCCTTTCTCTACTCTGTTCTGCTTCAGTCCCTGTGCCCTCCCAGCCTGGGTCCCTCGGCTGGGGTCTCTCCCAGCGTGCCCCTGTCATGCCCCTGCGCTCCTTCCAGAGGCTGCAAGCTGATGTCAACCACTGGGACACTCTTTTAGATTGCTCATGCCCAGGAAACCCCCCACTCCTCATGGCCCTAAGCTCAGAGGTCTCTTCCTCCATCCCTGATGCCCCCATGTAATGCAGTGTGCCCTGGATGCTGGAGGGCCTGGCCCCAGTAGAACCTGCACTGACCAGTTCTCCCTGCCAGCTGAAGACCCTGGAGCTGGGCAGGGCATTAGTAGTCAGAAAAACTCACATCGGGTCGATCTGCAGTGGTGGCCCCGGGGGCTGGGGTGACAACTAGGATAGTTTGGGATTGGGGACACAGCGCAGGCTGACAAATTCCATGACAAGCCCTGTGACTCAGGCACATTCACATCCCTGCCACTTTGCACACGTCCTAGCAGCAGCGCTCCTCTCCCGCCCCCAGCTCGGAGATGCTTCTGGGGTGCGGGCTGCCCCACCCGTGCATTGGGGGATCTGGGAAGGGAGCACGTGGGCCTCAGGAGAGACCTGAGTCGGTGCTCAGCAGACCAAGTCCTGAGGCCAAACTAAGGGCAGCTCAGCCACGTGGGGCCGGGTGCCTCAGGGGTGGGTGTTGGGCTTCAGTCCTCATCTTGGCCTCTCTGCTCTGAAGGACCTGAGCCCCACAGGGCCTAGCCCTGGGGCATCTAGTGCCTCAAACACTGCCAAGGGAAGGAATGTGGCCTGAGCCCACCCTGGTCTGGCTAAGGCTCCTCCCGGGCCACTGGTAGGGAAGGTTCTGGGCCACCCACTTACCCCATAGTGCTTCCTTTGCTGCCACCATCGCTCTTCCCCTGAGCCAGCCCTCTGAGACACAGCAGCAAGCTCCCACGTGTGACAAGATGGGGGCTGTGGACAGCTGACAGTGCCAGCCAAGGAACCCCTTCCCCGACCTCTAGGTGAGGTGTCTCCCTGGCTGAGTAGGCCTGCCTGAGGCCCAGCTGTCTTGAGTGTCCCAGGTGCCCTGACCTCGGGGCCACTTGTTTCCTTCTGAGCAGTGGGAAACAGGACTCATGCAAGTGCCCTGGAAGCGGGTGTGAGCTGCAGGGTGGCATCTGTCCCATGAACCTCCCCAGCGTTAGAGGTGCCCATAGGCCTCCCAAGGCAAGGGGTGGTAGAGGTGGGGGAGCCAGGCCAGGCCGTGGATGAGGCAGGCACTGGGCCAGATGAATCCTGGGGTCCCTGAGGGCAGAACAGCCCTCCCTGCTCTGCCAGTGTTTATGACTGGGGCTTGAATTTCCCTCCTCCCCAGATAGCACTCGGTCCAGCCCTGTGGCCACCTCCTGCCAAGCCAGTGGGTCTCCATCAGGCCTCTGCCCTGGCCTGTGGGACCCCAAACCTCTCAGGGTCCTGAGCCAGCTCAGGCCTTTTGCTCCAAGGCTGCTGTCCAGTATCCCTCAAAGGAGTCTGCTGGAAGAAAGGGCCCCATGCCCCACCTGGCCCCAGGGAGGCCTGTGCTGACCCTGGTCAGTGGGCCCTCGGAGGCGGCAGGTGAAGCAGCATCTGCCATCTGCTCTCTCCGTGGAGGGAAGGCTTCTTGTGCAGAGGCTGGGAGGGGCTGGAGGAGTGGCCACTGGGCTGTGGGTTCTCTGATGCTCCAACAACCAGGCCTTCTCTCCTTCTGGGGTCATGCGTGGGGACTCTCCCCACCCACTCAAACTCTCAGAAGGACAAGACCCTCCCCCAGCAGTCTCAGGGTGCCCAGTTCTCCTTCTGGGGCCCTTCAGCCTTGGACATCGCCCAACCCCTCCTCCAGAGCCAGGCACGTGGCCAGCCCCCTCCCTTCGCCTTGTCTTCCCACTGTGGCAGCTCCAAACAGGACCAGGTTCAGGTGTCCTGAGGCAGATCAGCCACCGGGCCACGCGTTCACAAGCTCCTCCTGGAGTGTAATTGTATATAACACCTGTCTCACAGGGGCAGGGGCTCATGGTGCTGGGGTGGGGATCCCAGAGTGCAGTGGGGTCCAGGACCTCACCCAGCCAACCCAACTGGGGTCCTGCAATTCGGCTTCCACAGGGGAACAGCACAGTGGCACCGACACCCAGCCTTGGTCCAGTTGCCATGGGGATCGGGCCTCGACCAGGCCAGCCACTGGGGTGAAGGGCTGCGGGAAGGCCTGGCAGGGCTGAAGGCCCAGCTGCAGCAGCCAGGGAAGGGGCTGCGGTTACGTAAGCCCTCTGGGGGTGGCGGCGACGCTGTCCCAAGCCCCCTCCCCGCCTCGTCCTCATTGTGGCCTCCGCGGTGTTGTGGCCTGGCCCCCTACCCGCCCTGTAAGCCTGGCCCGGCACACACACCTTACCTGGGCCCGGGCTCCTGGCTCATGCCACGCTGTCCCCCGGGCGTCCTCCCGTCATGGGGAGCCCGGCATGGGCACCGGCGAAGCGGGGAGGCGGCCGAGGTGCTGGTCTGGCAGGCAGGGCCCGGCCGCGCCCCGCGCCCGGCCTGGCCGGGCCCCCTCTGCCGCGCCTCGAAGAAGAGCTCCCGGGTGGGAGAGGATCGGCCGCCCCGAGCCTCCCACCGGGGAGGCTGAGGCTGTGCCCAGATAAATAAGGCCGCTTTGCAGGGAGCCGGGCGGGTGCCTCCTCCCTCCCCTCGCCCTCCTCCTCCCCGCCCTCCTCCTCTGCCCTCCTCCCCGCGCTCCTCCCCGGCCGCCGGCGGCGCCGCGCCCGCCCCCCGCCCGGCCTTACGCGCCGCTCCCTCGCGCGGCCCCGGCGCCGGTAGCCAATCCGGGTTGGCGAGCCCGGGCGGGGGCGCTGAGGATGCTGAGCCCCGCCGCGCCCTACCGCGCGCACAGCGCGCTCCCGCGGCGGCGCGCGCGGGCACGCGCCAGACCGGCCCTCAACCCCGCTTCCCCTCGCCACGGGCGCCCGCACAATAACAAACCCTGGCGCACGGCGGGGCGGGGAGGGGAGGGGAGAGGAGGGCAGGGGAAGGCGGGAGAGGGAGGAAGGCGAAGGAAGGGCTGGGCGCGCAAAGGGAGAGCCGGGTGGAGCGAGCCCTGCCTTTTGCGGAGCCGTGGGGACCCCGAATCCTGCGGGGTGGAGAGGACTCGAGCTCTTGGGCGCCGGCCGGCCGACGCTTCCCCTCCCGGCCCCTCTTGCGGAGCCGGTGGCCAGGCCCCCTGCGCGGCCCTCTCATCTCCCGCGCACCTGCGGGGTGCCAGGCCCAGGAACCTCCCTCAGTGAGGAGCGCAGTTGCACACCCGCAGAGCCGAGAAACAAGAGACCAGTAGATCATTTCAGAGAGTGACGAGTGCGGTGAACGTTCAAGAGGGCCACGTGATGGTGACCGCGTGAGGTTGGTGGTGGGAGTGGGGCTCCTGAGAACAAGACGCTTAAACTGAGTCCCCCAAGGGTGAGAGGGCAGACGAAGTTGTTCAGGAAGGGATGTGCAAAGGTCCTGAGGCCTAAGGAGCCAGGCAAGTTCCCTCTGGAATGGGTTGGAGGCCTTGGTGGTGGCAGCTTTATAGGGCAGGCTGGGGCGGGGGCAGTGGGGCCTGGTGGGAGGGTGTGGAGGGTGTCTGGGCCACTGGGGATGCCAGGCCTCCCAGCAGGCTCAGGGCAGAGGACAGAGGCTAATATTGCCCATCCTGGGACCTCCTGGGAGTGGAGATGGCAGAAGGACCAGGTGCAGGGAGAGCAAAGCTGGGTTTTTACACCAGGGAAAGAGCCTCAGGGCAGAGAGGCAGCCCCCCCCCCCCTGAGAGCCTTAACAGAAAATGAAACCAGCTGTTGTTTGCAACATTTTGATAGGAAGCAGGACCCAGTGGTGCTGGTGTGAGGTGAGGGCAGTGGAGGGGGAGCAGCCTGGCCTGTCCCTGGCTGGTTTGGGGGGTGCCACTCTGGCTGTGTGTGGGACGCTGGCGGGGGTGAAGGCAGCTCTTCTGTGTGGCAGGGACTGAAGAGTCCTGCTGACACTGATCAAAGGGGGAGGCTTGGTGGGACAGGCAGGGGGTGCGTGAAGACTTCGGGGTGACCGGGAGAGTGTTGTCTGACCCATTGGGTCACGTCCAGCGTGTGCTCAGCCTCCACCCCATGAGAGCATGCGTGGGTCGGCATGGACCCCGATGTGGACAGTGCCCTGACTGGTAGGCAGGACTTCACTTTGCACTTTGAGGGGCTCTTGCCCCTCAGCAGTGCCAGGGCCCCAGGCAGAGAGCAAGTTATGCCCTCAAAGGGGCCCGAGAGGCCACCTGCCTTAGGAGAATCTGAGCGAAGAGCTCTTGCTCAGAGGGACATGCATACTGCTGTGGGGGCCTCCTGAACACCTGTGCCCCGCTCACCTCTGCCCCCACCTGTTCTCCCAGGTGCAGGGGGGTCACTTTACAGTGCAGATGCGGTCCCCATGCTCCCAGGGCTCCCTCTGCTCTTTGCTGCAGCCTGCAAAGCCCTGAGTCTCTGGCACTGCCAGCCCACAGCCTTGCCCTGTACCCGGCCCCTTGCTCTTGGAGTCTCAGCTACACTGGCCTCCCTCCAGGGCCAGGAGGGCACCATGTCCCTCACCTAGATCATGCCCTCACCTGGAGCACCCCTCACCTGGAGCATCCCCTCACTTGGAGTACCTTCACCCCTCAGCTGGAGCACCCCTTGTCTTGATGCCTAGGCATGGAGGAGTCTCCCCAGTCCAGGCAGCTGGGGCTTTCCAGCTCTGGAGCATGAGGGGGTGAGGATCTGAGACCTTGGAAGGCTATGAGAGAGAGAGCCACTGTCACATCAGGGAATGGGGCTTCTTTTTTTTTTTTTTTTTTGGCGGTACACAGGCCTCTCACTGTTGTGGCCTCTCCCGCTGCGGAGCACGGGCTCCGGACGCGCAGGCCCAGCGGCCATGGCTCACGGGCCCAGCCGCTCCGCGGCATGTGGGATCTTCCCAGACCGGGGCACGAACCCGCATCCCCTGCATCGGCAGGCGGACTCTCAACCACTGCGCCACCAGGGAAGCCGGGGGATGGGGCTTCTTACCATGGAGGTCACCCTCATGGCTCTGGAGGCCTGGGGCAGTGGCTCTGAAACTCCCTGAATCTCCTCACAGGAGGTCCTCAGGCCTTTCCTTGGGAGTTCCGGGGTGATGTGTGTGCCCTGGAACCACATGCCTGGGCCCAAATCTTCCCTCTGTGGATGGGGCCTCAGACAAGTAGTTGCCCGCCTGGAAAATGAGTCTGGGGTCCAAGGGGTTGCCCTGAAGATCCTAGTGCAGCACAGGTGGTGAGAGCCCCGTGCTCCCTAGTGATTAGGCCGGCTCTGAAGCTTCCTGCTCTGAAGCTGTGGGGCCACATGGACACTGGGCCCCTCACTGCCTCTGCTCCCCACCCAGAGGCAGGAGCCCCGAGAGTGCCTGGGGAGGGGACCATGTGGGGTGGGAAGGCCACAAGTGTGTTTGCCAGTCCTCACCACCGAAGCCAGATGGGCGCCCACAGAAGTGAGAACCTCGCAGCATGGGGTGGCCCTGGCAGCTGTGGGTGGCGGGCGGTGGGCAGCAGGCCTCTCTGCTGCTTCCAGCTTCTGCTCCCTGCCTTCCCTCCTCCCAGGACGCAGGCCCGACTCACGAGGGGCAGCGGGGTGGAGCAGCCGGGGCTGAGGATGACTCAGGGCCCAGCTGTCACCATGGCAACCCTGTTGCCTAGCAATGGCGGTCTCCCAGTAACGTCTCCTAGCAATGGGATATTTTCCTGGGCCCTGGCTGGAGCCTGGCAGTTATTTTTAGCTCAGCTGCAAATCAATCTGCAGCTGCGTTTTTGGCTCCCAGAGAAGATGCAAGGTGTATGTGGGGCGGGGAGGGGGGTGGATTTCTCATCAAGGGAGGAAACTTGTCATGTGTCCCAAGGTACAGGCTCATAGGTGGGCAAGGCCAGATTCCACCTGGGAGTGGAGGTGGGGTTGTGTGCAGGTGAAGCGGAACCAGCGCAGGCTGCCCGGAAGAGTTGGCAGATATGACTGTCTCCCTGATGGGGTCTCTGGGAGGGCTGGTCACTCAGCACCCTAGGGCTCCCTAGGTCAGGCTGGTCAGGAGCCTGCCAGGCCAGTGTTCATGGTGGGCACCACTGGAGCGTGTCACTTGGTGGCAGCTTCCTGGCACCCCTTGGCTCTCAGTTGTGGGAACTGTCCCCGTTGTCCCTTGCTCCCATGCTCCCAGCCCCTCCAAGGGGTGCAGCGCCCTGCCCTGGGCCAACTAGAGCACACATTCAAGAGGTCCTGGCTGCAGGGGTCTGGGCGGCCACAGGCTCAGCTAGGGGCAAGGCTGAGCTGGCCTCTGCTTAGCCCCCATCTCTCCCTCTCCCCTGCTTCTGCTGAAATGGGAGCCCAAGTGGGAGGTCTTGGGCAATTGGGAGAACTTGACCCTTTGGGTTTTCTCACCATTTCCTCAGGAGCTAGGCTCACTGTCCCCTGGAAGCCAAGTTCCACCTCCCACTGGCCAGCTTCCTGTCCCTGGTTGGCCCTAAGCTCCATCCAGACTTGGGGCACTCTTCCCATCCCTCCACCCCCATTGCCTCTGTCTGGCCTTTGTGTTGCTCCCACAGGCCCGGGACCAGCCCAGCCCCCCCTCGGTCACATGTGCTCCTCACCTGTGCCCCTTACCCTGTGGGGTTGCCTCCCCTGCTGGAGGGCAGGGCTCACTTGGACTGCTCCTTGTCCCAGCATCTGCTCCAGTCCTCTGCCAGGACTTGGGTTTTGAGTGGGAATGCAGAGAGGCCCATTTTGGAGGGTCAGGGCACTGAAGGGTCTGGAGCTGGGGGCGCATGAAGGAGCCTCCAAACCGAGCACAGATGTTGGGAGAGTTACCTGAGATTTGGGGTATCATTCATCGACCCATGCACTCTCTCTCCAGGTATTTACTGAGCATGTCTGCTCCTGCACCCACAGCAAGCAAGGCCAGGCGTGGCCTTCTGGGTGCCCTGTCTTGTGGGTGGCAGACCTCCGATGGCTTATGACACTGGGTGCTTCAGGGAAGCACCCACAGGGCGTGGGGCCAGGAGCTGTGAGGAGAGCAGCCTTCTGTGGTCTTCTGTGGGTGACAGTCAGCATCACCACTGAGCCCCTTGAAGAATCAGCTGGGGCAGAAGGCAGGGGAAGCCTGGTGTTGAGGGGACCAGCTCAGTCCTTTCCAAACTAGGTCACCCTTTAGGAACCCCTTCCAGGCACCCACGGACACTAACCCATTTTCCGGGGGAGGAGGAAGGTGGGGAGCCAGGGGCCCCAGACTGGTGGGAGGTGGGTCTGAGGCTGACTCCTCACACTGCCACCAGAGGGCGCCTGGAGCCCACTGTCCGCCTCCCAGGCCTGTGCAAGAGCACTCAGGGCCCCAGTGACCCGCCAGAAGTGGACCCGCTGTCTCAGCAAGGGCAGCTGA
The DNA here is from genome assembly GCF_949752795.1 of Hyperoodon ampullatus. Lineage (NCBI taxonomy): Eukaryota > Metazoa > Chordata > Mammalia > Artiodactyla > Ziphiidae > Hyperoodon > Hyperoodon ampullatus. The sequence continues at coordinate 22,233,905 of NC_136927.1, forward strand.
CTGGGGTGCCCGCTCCCTTCCTTCTAGTGGAGCCTCTTTTGCCTTCTATGTGCCCAGCGCCAGGCCCTTTTTAAATTTGTAATTGGGTAAAACACACATAAAACTTACCATCTTAACCGTGTCTAAGTGTGCAGGAGTGTCGAGTACAGTCGCACTGTTGTGCAGCCGTCACCACCATCCCCAGAACGTTTTCATCCTCCCAAACTGAAGACTCTGTCCCCATTAAACACCAACTCCCCATCCCCCTGCCCCTGGCAACCTTCATTCTACTTTTTCTCTATGAATTTGGCTATTTTAGGTACTTCAAATGAATAGACTTATATTTGTCCTTTTGTGATTGGCTTATTTCACTGAACATAATGTCTTCTAGGTTCATCCATGTTGTAGCATGTGGCAGAATTTCCTTCCTTTTTAACCAGAATAATATTCCACGGTATGGATAGACCCCATTTTGTCTACCCATCATCTGTCAATGGATACTTGGCTTGTGTCCACCTTTGGGCTAGCGTGATTGATAGCTGGTTCCCACCCCACCTTGCCCAGGGCGAGGGGCCAGCTGAGCCCTGAGGATGCCTTGCCCCTCTTTGGCCCTGAAGGGCCCTGGAGCCAGGGGAGGGGGCAGTGGTACGCTCAGTCTGGCAGTGGCTCCAATGCCCCCCTTCCCCTTGGCGCCATCTGTCTTCATCTGTCAGCCCGCACTTCTGGCCCAGGGCAGCAGGAGGGCTGGGGTGGGGGGACAGTGGGGTAAAGACTTCACACCCGGGCTTCCCTGGTGGAGCAGTGGTTAAGACTCCGCCTGCCAACTCAGGGGACATGGGTTTAAGCCCTGGTCAGGGAAGATCCCACGTGCCAAGGAGCAACTAAGCCTGTGCGCCACAACTACTGAGCCTGCACTCTAGAGCCCGCGAGCCACAACTACTGAGCCCGTGTGCCACAACTGAAGCCCACGTGCCTAGAGCCTGTGCTCTGCAACAAGAGAAGCCCGCCACCGCAATGAAAAGTAGCTCCCGCTCACCGCAACTAGAGAAAGCCCGCGCACAGCAACAAAGACCCAATACAGCCAAAAAAAAAAAAAAAAAAAAAACAACTTCACACCCACAGACAGCAGAGAGTCTATGTCAGCTAAAGCTTTCAGTGATCCCAAGGGTTCCAGTGTGAGGTTGGAGTCCTGGGTTTGTGCCTAAGACCTCTGTAATCTGACCCCACGGTTTCACCAGGCTCTTGGGTCCCATCCACCGGGTCCACAACTCAGGGCCTTGGCCAAGGCTGTCTGCTCCTCCCCGCTGTCTGGCATTCTCTCCAGTCCCCACCAGACAACCTACTCCCCACCCCCTCCCTGGCCTACACATTGGCATTGGGGGCGGGGTTTCCTCTATGAGAGTGGGCCTCGTTTCAGCTTGTCCCAACCTACTAGGGGCTTGATTCTGGGGCTCAGGGCTGTCCTTGCTCCTGCTTTTCCACGGTGCCTGCAGCCCCAGTGCCTGGACACTCATCGCTGGGTTACCGCGTGGCCTGTGGGAAGTCACCAGGGCCAGGTTAGGGAGAGATGGGGGATGGAAGCCTAGGTAGCAGTCTTGGAGGGAGCCACCCAGATGAACTCCCCTCTCCCAGAGGTTCCAGTGGGCACCACCTCCACCCCGGCCAGGGGCTTGGAGGACAGTGGCCAGACCAGGACTGCAAGCAAGGCGAGGCTGGAGGCGGGGGTGTGTGTTGGGGGGAAAGCATGGGGGTACATCGAGGAGGTGACACGGAACACGTCCGGCAGTGGAGCCCCTCCCCAGCGCCTCCTGGGCCACGGGCTGGTCCTCCCACCCCCGAGAGCGCCGCTGCAATTGGTGGAAAGTTCGGGCACCGCGGCGCGATTGGCCGCTCGGCCCGCCCACTGCCTCCTGGCAGCTTCCAGGCTCCCGGCCGGGTGGGCGGCCGGCAGGCGCGGGCGGTGGGGGCTGCGCGGGGCCGGGGCCAACGCCCCGGCTGCTCCCGCCGCGCCCCCGCGCGTCCCCGCGCGCTATGCCGCCCCCGGCGCTGCTCTGCGCCCTTTGCTTCGGCCTCTTGGCCACGGCCGCCCGCGCCGGCTACTCGGAGGACCGCTGCAGCTGGAGAGGCAGGTACGGGCCCCGCTGGACCCCCGCGCGGGCCAACCCCCTGGGACTCCTCGCTCCCCTTAGGAGGGGGCTGGAAGATGTGTCGCCAGCCCTTTGGGATGGGGGCGCTCCGTCCCGGCACCGAATCCTTGCCCTCCCCGCCCCCCGCCGAGTCCCAGAACGCTGGGCCTCAGTTTCCTTCTCCACAAAGTGGACGCAGCTGTTGATGGCTGCGGGGAGAGGGTGCAGGGGAAGCGGGCTGGCCGGGTGTGGGCGCCGGCCGCCCGCCTCAGCACCGCTCGTTCGGTCCGCAGCGGCCTGACGCAGGAGCCCGGCAGCGTGGGACAGCTCGCCCTGGCCTGTGCGGAGGGCGGGATCGAGTGGCTGTACCCGGCCGGGGCGCTGCGCCTCACCCTGGGCGGCTCCGACCCCGGCGTGCGGCCCGGCATCGCCTGCCTGCGGCCGGCGCGGCCCTTCGCAGGCGCCCAAGTCTTCGCGGAGCGGGCGGGCGGCGTGCTGGAGCTGCTGCTGGCCGAGGGCCCAGGCTCGGCCGGGGGCCGATGCGTGCGCTGGGGTCCCCGCGAGCGCCGGGCCCTCTTCCTGCAGGCCACCCCGTATCCCGACATCAGCCGTCGCGTGGCCTCCTTCCGTTTCGAACTGCGGGAGGACGGGCGTCCAGAGCTGCCTCCGCAGGCCCACGGCCTCAGTGCGGATGGTGAGTGCAGGTCTGGGTGGGGACAGGTGGGAGTCGTGGAGTCGCTCCCTGGTCTCGCTGGGTAGGAACCTGCCTGTCCTCCCCACTGCACAGAGGGAGAAACAGAGGCAGCCTGTCAAAGACACACAGCTAGTGAGTAGCAGCGCCAGGACAGGTGGGGCGGGGGGAGGGGCAATCCCTCACTTTGCGGGTTAGGGAAATTGCTGACAGAGGGCAGAATCCCGGAAGGGGAGGCCGGGCAGGGCAACCCGGGCCCCTGGTCCCTGAAGGGTTGGGGGAGGGGATGACGGCCAAAGCTGTCCAGGGCTCCCTGGCCCAGCGGTGACCTCCCTCCCCTCCCCCAGCCCAGTACAACAGAAGTCCACTGTGAGCCTGGTCACCATGGAGATGCAGCCCCGCCTCCCGGCAGGGCACCAGGCCCAGCTTTTTGCTCTCCTGGAGCTTGGAGCTTAACCTCACAGGGGATGGGGGTCTCTGCTCTGTCTCCTGACCCTCGAATCCACCATAACCTCCTGCCACATGGGCTGGGCCAGTGACTTTGGGCCCCAGGAAGCAGCTCTGGGAGACCAAGGAGTTACCGCCTGCTGGTGCTGCCTGTGAGATGGGTGTGCAAGAGCATGTGCCGCGTGCACCCAGACCCTTGAGCTCCAGCTCGGTGGGTCTTTTTGCCTGCATGCTGGGCACAGCCCCCAGGCCCATGTCTGTGCGTGGGTGTGATGCATGCACGAGCCTGCAGTGTCACCCCAAGTACAGGGTGTCTTCAGGGTGTGTACACATGGTCCCTGAGACCCCCAGTTGCCATCAGGCCCTGAGGGGGGTCTGGTAGCTTGCCCTCTCTATCCTGTGTCCAGCTGGGGGAGGGTTCGGGTAGTCCTGGAGAGGTCAGGGCTGCCACTCATGACCTCCCCTGCATGCCAGGTGCCTGCAGACCCTGCAGTGATGCCGAACTCCTCTTGGCCGTGTGCACCAGCGACTTTGGTGAGTGTCCCCGCTGTGGGGCGAGCCAGGGGCCTGCCTTCCCCTGAAGGCCACTGGCCAACATGTGTCCCCACAGTGATCCATGGAACCATCCACGGGGTTGCCCACGACACAGAGCTGCAGGAGTCTGTTATCACCGTGGCCGCCGCCCGTGTCCTCCGCCAGACATTGCCGCTTTTCCGGGTGGGGGGCCCTGGGGGCCATGCGCAGGCCTCCATTCGCACCCCACTGCACTGTGGCGTCCACCCTGGCCCTGGCACCTTCCTCTTCATGGGCTGGAGCCGCTTCGGTGAGGCCTGGCTGGGCTGTGCACCCCGCTTCCAGGAATTCAGCCGTGCCTACACGGCTGCCCATGCTGACCACCTTCACCCTTGTGAGGTGGTGCTGGACTGAGGGGCCTGGGAGCAGGGTGCTGGGGAGGGGCAGGTAGGAGGGTGGGGGGTTGGCCTCCAGATGGTATCACAGTACCAACTGCTTCCGAGGTAATAGCAATAACCAATAAGAACGCTGCTTGCATTAGCCAATGTGCATCGGGTGCTCGTGCCTGAGCCCAGCCCTGGGCCTGCCTCACTTCACTTTATTCTCCCACAGCCCCCGGCACTGCCCAGTTCCCACTTCACAGAGCCGGAGACTGAGGCTCTGGAGCAGTGGTGCCATGTCTAAGGCCACCCAGCCCACGCCCTGGAGAGGGGCTGCTGCTGGGTGGGGGCATGCAGGGACCCCCCACTCACGTCACCCTCAGCTCTGCTGCCCCCAATGCCAGGTGATTCCACTGCTCAGAGTGGGAGTGGAAAAGGGGCCATAACACCCAAGGTCTGAGGTGGGTGGAGGCCCTTGTAGGGGGAGGCAGGTGACACCACTCCAAACCTGAGGGAAGGGGCTGCAATCTGGTGGGCCACCGACTTCCCTGCGTGGTTCGCTGCAAGCCCAGCAGAGTCATCCTGGCCCCACTCTGCCCCTGGGGAAGAATGGGCCCCTCTGTCCACAGACCCCTGCAACGTGTCCAGCATCCTGACAGCTGTGGGGTCTCTTCTGCAGGGTCCTGCTTGTTGCCCATTTCTAGTGGGCGGGGGCACACAATGGGGTCTCTAAGGACCGTTTCCCGCCACTGGCCTCATTGTCACTGCCCCCGCCTTCCTCTCCAGCCTCAGCCACATAAAGGGCCAGCGCGGTCTGGACAAAGCTGACTGCCCTGAGGCTGGAAGGCCCCAGGATGGGGGTGCACGTGGGACTACTGAACCCAGAGGGAGCTGACTCTGCTGACCCAGCCCCACAGCTCCTGGGAAAGAGGGCCACAGCTCAGGTCTGGTGGGGTGCCTGGGCTGAGCCCCAGAAACAACTTCCCATCTCTGCCTGGCAGCCCTCACTGGAGAAGGGGCCCCGCCATCCTGCAGGCAGGAACTGAGGCTGGGAGAGGAACAAGGATACACAGGGCCACTTCTGCCAGATTCAGCTGATATAGGTACCTCATGTTGCCACGCCCTGTGTGGACACTGCATCACTCCGGTGGCTGCCCTGGAGTTTCGGTGGGGAGGGCTGTCTAAGGCTACACTCGTGTCGGGTACGCACTCCTTTCACTTGGACGGGCCACTTGCTGTGGGGACTGGTGAGAACTGTGGGTGGGAGCACAGTCACCCTGGATGGTAGGCTCCCCTGGGCTCCTCCCACCTTCTGCTGTTCCTGAGGCTCCTTGCTGTGCCCTTTTGCATCCCCAAATTCAAACTGGCACCCATGGATTGTTCAGAGCTCAGGCACCAGACCTCTCCTCCTCTCCACGCACATTCCGACATTCCCTCATTGGAGAACTGGGCCAGCCTTCTGGCTTTAAATACCATCAACATGCTGATGACCCCACGTTTGGATCTCTAGCCTGGACCTCTCTCCTGGACTGCAGACCCTTGTATCCCTGTTTCCCCCTCTCCCCACCAGGGAGTATCTCAGTAAAGACCAGAGGAGGAGGAGGAGGTGAGTGTGCTCTCCTGTCATTCTCCTCTCCATCTTGGGAGGCTTTTGCACTGCCCATGCAGACCCCGACCCGAGGAGGGTTTCGCCTCCAGCGCTGAGGAGCACCTCACCCTTGGCTCTTGCCCTAATTCTCTGGCCAGCTCCCCACAGCCTTGTTTGGACAGAGGCCCATGGCCACACCCAGTGTGGTCACTGTGTTTTTTGTTTGTTTGTTTGTTTTTTTTTGCTGTACATGGGCCTCTCACTGTTGTGGCCTCTCCCATTGCGGAGCACAGGCTCCGGACGCGCAGGCTCAGCGGCCATGGCTCACGGGCCCAGCCGCTCCGCGGCATGTGGGATCCTCCCAGACCGGGGCACGAACCCGTGTCCCCTGCATCGGCAGGCGGACTCTCAACCACTGCGCCACCAGGGAAGCCCAAGTGTGGTCACTGTGGACTACCTCTGGGACCATCTGTCCAGAAAAATGTAGGGCATCTTCTCTGGGCTGGGCCCTAGGCTGGACACTGGCCTCTGCCCACCTGCCCCAGGAAGCGCCTCCTATGCACACACCCTCCTCCAGAGAAAGTGTTGGCTTTGCAACCAGCAAAAGGAGCAGAAAGGGCAGAAGTGGGTGTGGCTGACAGGGCCAGAGGAGCCCCAGGGTGCTCTGGGAGGAGCCTGGAAGGCTTGGGCCAGGGGCTTCATGCCTGCCCACAGGGGAGTGGCCAAGGGGAAACGGTGTGGGTGAGCATGAGGGCTGGGGCTATGGGAGCAGGTGCCTCTGGGGCACCTCTGGGCATGTGCACTCACACAGGTATGCACTGAAGTGCCCAGTACCCAAAGGTGAGGAGCAGGGTGCAGGTGTGAAGGTGAGGGACTTTTGGGTGTGCACACCGGGGAGTCAGGGTAGGTGCCTTCATTCAGTCGACCAGCTTCTATTGAGTTTCTTCTAGGTACCAGGTGCTGCTCTAGGCACCAGGAATAATACAAGGAACAAAAGAAACAAGAATGGGATGCTGTGTACGCCCAGTGCACATCCTCCTTTTATGGGGAGGGCCCAGTGACAGCCAGGAAGGAGACAGGATGTTCTGAGATGGGGGTGGGGAGCAGCCCTCCTCCTCTCCAGTGCTCAGGTCTTGGGAGCAGGGCACCGGGGTTTCCTGCCACAGGAACACCTGTCTTTCCCAAGTGGTGGCAGCTGGGGCCAAGTTTGCGGCAGTCTGCACTTGGGGATGGGGGCAGGGGTCTCCAGCATGCCTGCATTGTCTGAAGCAGCTTCCGTCCCTCCTGACCGATGCCGTGGATGGATGAGAAGCAGGTCAGGGCCTGTGTGCAGACAAGTCTCTGCCACTCAAGGACGTTTGGCCTCAGGGTGGGGTGAGGAGGGGGTCCTGCCTCTGTCCCCCCACTTGCCTCTCCCATTCCCAGGCTTCATCAGGTCACTTCCGGGAACTCAATCTTTCTTCGTGTGTGTGACATTTTCTGGAGAAGGTAGTCTCCCCAGCTCCTGGGGCTCTTCCTCCCATCCCCCTGACTGGGCCAGCTGCCAGAGCGCCCAGCACCTCACATCCGGCTCCCCTCCCATGACGCTCAGAGAGAGCCAACATCTGTCTTCTCGGTTCTGCTAAATTTCTCCTTATCAACCCTCTCCGCCCTGCCCCTCAGCCAAGCTCAAACTCCCACCGCCCCCGCCGAAGCCTGCGCATCCTGGGTTTCCTGCGCACTCGGGCTAACTGCCTTCAGCCGTGGGAGGGGCCCGGGTGGCCTCCCCGCGACTGCTCCTGGGCTTGGCTGGCTATCGGGGTGTGCGGGGCGGCGTCTCCCCGGTGAGCCCTTTCCCCCGGGCTGACCGCCGCCCCTGGCCTCCAGCCACACCGCACGGGCCTCCGCTGCCAGTCAACTGGATCCACGGCACCGCCTCCCTCGCGCCTCCCCGCGCTGGGATGTGCAGCTCCAGGGGTCCGCAGCGCCCAGGACAGGCCCGCAGCAACCATCTGCGGCATGGGCCAACGAGGCTGAGCGACGCGGGCTACAGGCAGGATGTTGTGCGGCCAGAACCCGCGAGGGTAGCCCCGGACCCCAAGGCTCCGCGGTCCGGAACCCGCGGGAGGGTCCCTGGACCCGGACGGAGCGGAACGCGAACCCGGCCGCTTCCGGTGTCTCTCCGCGGCCGCCTCTTCCGGCGCGGCGTCGCGGGTCTGGTAGGCGCGGAGCGGGGAGGAGGGGCGCCGCGCAGGCCGGGGGCGGTGGGGAGGACGGCCCTCTTCAGGTCCGGGCCGGGGCATGAGGGTCTCGGACCTGAGCCGGGGAGGGGCCTTGAGGTGGGGCGACCCTGAGCCGCTCTCCCGCAGCCATGGAGCAGGACGACCCGGCCGAGGCGTTGGCGGAGCTGCGCGAGCGGCGGCTAGGCGCGTTGGAGCTGCTGCAGGTGGCGGCGGGCTCGGGCCTGGTCGCCTACGCCGTGTGGGCGCTGCTGCTGCAGCCGGGCTTCCGCCGCGTGCCGCTGCGGCTGCAGGTGCTGGGCCAAGGGGTGTGGGGACCGGCCGGGCGGGCCCGGGCTGGGGGCGGGGCCTGGAGTGTGGCGCTAAGGGGGAGGGTGCAGCTACTCCAGGGCCGATCCGGCTGTGGGTTGGGACCTCCTTCAGCTAGGACCCGACTGGCCACTCTAAGAAAGGAAGCCCAGGAGGCAGGCCCCCCGCCCTCACAGTCCCATCTGCTTCCTTGTACAGGTGCCTTATGTTGGCGCGAGTGCCAGGCAGGTGGACCACGTGTTGTCGTTGCTGCGAGGCCGTCCAGGAAAGATGGTGGATCTGGGCTCTGGCGACGGCAGGATTGTAAGGACCGTGTTCGTGTGTGTTGGGGAGCGTCTTTGCTGACCCCTCCTGTGAACGCACCTCCCCATCTGTTGGTCCTGACGCTTTGTGCCCACAGGTGCTGGCTGCCCACAAGTGCGGTCTCCGCCCAGCTGTGGGCTATGAGCTAAACCCATGGCTGGTGGGGCTGGCGTGGCTGCATGCCTGGAGGGCAGGATGTGCGGGCAATGTCAGCTACCGCCGTGAGAACCTCTGGAAGGTAATCCAGGGAGTCCTGGACCCCCTCAGACCCCAACCCTGATCTCCATGCTTCCAGTTCTAGCTTGGAAGCTTGGCCACCCTGCTGACAGTGCCAGGTACCTCTGCCACCTGGGCAGGCTGGAGCTGGGACTTGGAAGCTGCAGTTACCCCATGCCCACCAAACCTCCCTCCCTGCTGGGGCCCCAATCCCTGCTGGGGTGATTTCCTCTTCCTGCAGGTGAGCCTGAGGGACTGCCACAATGTGTCTGTGTTCCTGGCTCCTAGCGTGGTAGGTCTGGGGTTTGCTGACCCCATGGGAAGCCCAAGCCATCCCCAGTGTAGGTGCTGGGCCTGGAGGAGCTGGGTAGGGGGAGCTGTGTTCCACCCTGCCCACCCCAACCTTCCCTCTCCTCCATAGCTCCCACTGCTGGAGGACAAGCTACGGGCAGAGTTGCCTGCAGGAGCCCGAGTGGTGTCTGGGCGCTTCCCCCTCCCCACCTGGCAACCTGTGGCTGTACTGGGTGAGGGCCTGGACCGCGTCTGGGCCTATGATGTCCACAGTGGTGGGCCAGCTGGGCAGGCTGTCCCAGGGCCTAGTTCTGCCTCCATACCTGGAGCCCCCAATTCTCAGGTTGGCTGACTGGACACAATAAAGACTCAGTGGGTTCCAGCCTGATTTTTGTTGGGTGTTGAGCTGGGTGGAATGATCTCCCAAGGGGGTGCTGTGGGGAGGGCTCCATGCTGGCTGTGAAGAGTTCTGCTCCAAGTTTATCTGTTGACCAGCTAACGGCTGCGGGTCCTTGGGTGCTGCGGCTTGGCTGGAGGTGTGGCCCCTGCTTTCCAGGGGTTTCCTGTACCCACCAGCTTCCTCAGCCTCAGGATCTCCTGCTTGTACCTGCTCAGAGAAACTAGGCATAGTTACCACCTGGCTGTGGACAAACCCTGCTGCTAGTGCCTGGGACTGAGGTCCTTGGGTCTTACACAGCCCACCTCTAGAGCCCACCTGCCCAGGTGCTGGTCCACGTACTCTTGTAGCTCAGAAAGCTGCTCCTCAGCCATCGTGGCTCGGACTAGCAGCTGTGCTCTCTCCCTTTCCAGCTCTGCCTGGAATGGGGGAACATAAGCCATGAGCCTGGGCACAGTGTGAGGAGGGGCCTCTGGCCAGGCTTTGCCCACTACCTGGGTGCCACGGGAGAAGTCCTGTAGCTTCTGGCAGATCTGGGCCCAGGATGCAGCTTCCAGGCCCCTGTGAGGGGAGGAGGAGGGGTGGGCGTGAAAGCTGGCATGGACCCAGGTTTTGATCAATGACCCTGCTCAAGTCAGGGCCCCTAGGTCCTTGAGGTGCCTGCTGGGAGCGAGTCTGGGACAGTACAGGGCTGCCTTTCAACTATGGGCCCTGTGAGGCTTGAAGCCATCTGTGCATGGGGGCAGCCACTGGCCACTCAGGGAAAGCTAAGCCACGAGGCCAGCTGGGACAGTGACCCCAGTGTCTGTAAGGATGCTTATGGGGGGGCCTCCCCCCCTGCTGGGGGGTTTCCCAAAACCCCAGGCAGGCGACTTGTCCCAGCTTCTGCTCACTGCACAGTTGAGAACATGAAGGTGCGGAGGCAAAGGCTGTGAAGGTCACCAGGTGGCCTGCTCCTGCCTTGTCCTGGGGTCAAGACTTCTACTGTCCATGCCACCACAGGTCTTCAGCTGTGGGTCCTCCGAGTCTCAGCTGAAGTGTCCTTTCTTCGGGGTCTCTCCCTGACCCTCCCATTCAAGGGTAGCCCCCTCCCATACAGGAGGGTAGTCCCTTCTCTCTCCGGGCAGTTGGTTTTTCTGCGATTGTTAGTGTCTCATAAGCAGACCGAGACTGGAGAATACAGATGGGCCACCTTGTTCACTGCAGCAACCAGAACCCCTCTAAGCAGTTAGTTCATAGGATAAATGAATGGGTCTCCTCAGCACCCACACCAGGTACTCACTGTGGCTCTAATGGGCCCCCCTGAGAGGCTTCACTGGGTTCTTTCTGTGGGAAAAAGAACAGCGGTTGCTGAATGAGGCAGGCTGCTCAGAGGCCCTGGGGTTGGGGCTTTGCTGAGCCTGGGATGGGTCCTGGGGCGAGTTGTGGGGCAGCAGGGAGCGGTCACCTGGGCCTGGAGCTTCTGGAGCTGCTTTTCCAGCCTAGCCTGGTCCTCTCTCAGGTGGCCGAATTTGGTGACCGTGTGCAGGGGCGGCAGCTCCATGTCTGAGGTGGCTGCACCAGAGGTAGCCTTGGGGGTCCTGGGTGCCCCGTTGGGATCCACCAGCACCTGTTGCACACTAAGCCCTGCACCAGGTCACCTACGGCCATCCCACCCCAGGTGCCCAGCTCAGGGAGGGACCCACCTGGGGCCAGCCAGCAGCAGCTCGTGCCTCCGACTCAGATCTGCCAGGCGCTTGCGGTAGGTGCGAGCAGCCCGGGCCAGCTGTTGCTCACGGCTGTGATGCGCCCCCCGAATGTCCTCCAGAGTGGTTTCCAGGAAGGTCCGAAGGGCTGTGGATGCAGGCTTCGGGCCTGCACCATCTGCATACCCCTGGAGGAGATATGGCCGGGCTGGGGCGGGTCCACACCTCCCCCCACTGCCAATTCCCTCCATGGAGCTGGTCTGATGACAGTATGCTGGGTGGGTCTGAAGTCTCCCACAAGGTCAGAGTCTCTCTGAAGTGGTCTAGCACACCCAGGCCAGGCTCGGGCTCCCCAGGACCCAGAGGCCTCCCACTCAACACAGGGCCAACCGGCCCAGTGCTCACAGCCACGGTTCGGGCGCAGTGCTGCAGTCGAATGGCGTACTCCTCGTTCAGCTTCTTGAGTTGCAGCTGCAACCGGGCGTTCTCTGCTTCAGCCTGGTGGAGCCGGCCCCGGCAGGCAGACAATACCTGGGGGTGGAGATGGCCCTGAATTTATGTCCTGCAAGGTGGACCTTTGCTGAGCCAGACCTCAAAGCAGCTAGGGGTGGGCCTCACCAAGGCTTGTGCAGCCAGTTGCTGCCCAGCTGTCCTGGCCTCCTCCTGGGCTCCCTGCAGCTGCCAGCCCAGGGCTGCCCTGCAGACATGGGTATGAGGCTTAGCCGGACCTAGGGCAGGTGACTGCTTCTGCCCCTTAAGAACAGCTCCTTTGCTCACTGTGCCCTGCTGGGCCCTCCTGTCCCAGGTGAGGCAGTCACTCACACACGTGTCTCCAGTGCCTGCTGCCGAGCCCTGTGCTGCTCTGGCGCCCGATTTACTTCTCCCTGTGGCTGCGGGGTACACAAGGGGTGGCTGGGTGAGAGCCCAAGTTCTGGGTCCCCTGCACTGCCCCACCTCCACCCTGGGCTAGGAGAAACTTCAACAGATTCCTGGGCTAGGTGGCTGCACACTCACACCATCCCCCAGCTTCTGCTCGTTCTCAGCAGTCAGGAAGTCCTTGGGCTGTGCCTGCACAGAAGAGCCGGTCTCAGCCTCACTGTTCCCCTGCTGGACCCCCATTTAGCTTCCACCCATGCGCTCATGGTGACCTGGAGTCTGTGGTGGCTGGAGTGTCCCTGCCCCCAGGCCTTGTGCCCAAGCTCCTGTGCCAGTGCCCGGCGGTGCCCCGGATCAGCTTCTGCTAGGGCTGCCTGCTCTCCGTGCAGCTCTAGCTCCAGCACCCGGCTCTCCAGCCACAGGACCTGCGGGGTGACCAGGTCACATCCATCTGGGCATCCACAGGGACACAGCACACACAGGACAGGTGGGGACTCGCAGACACTGCACGTGTACAGTCACATGGGGCACACCTGCACCCCTCACAGTTCTGGCACTAAGTGTGCACCCTCCCCCCATGCCCTCAGGCTGGCACACGTAGGCACACATCAGTGCCCACCTCACTCTTCAGCTCGAAGATTTCAGCCTCGTGTTGCTCCTTCAGGCGATGGGTTTTGATCTGCAGGTCCACCAGCTCCTTGCAGACCTATGGATGGCCAGGATGAGAGGTGGGGCCTGTGGGGCCCTGGGGATGCCCTCCCTCCTGCCACTGCCCGAGGGCCCCCACACCCACCTGCAGCCGCTGCTCCTCACTCAGCTCTAGATCTGAGGGAACCTCTGTCTCAAGGTTGGCGGCCCAGGTTGGGGCACCCCCAGGGACTCCTGGCAGCCAGGTCTCGGCCCGCGGCAGAACCTAGGGAGGCACCACCACTCATACCCCAGGTGCGTCTGAGACCTGGGCTGTGGCCTCCACTCTCATGAAGCCACCAGCCATCCACCCCCACACCCTCAGCCTGGCAGAGCTGGGGCAGGCCCTCCCACAGCCAGGATCAGGCCCAGGTCCTGGGAGGACCTACACCCCTCCTGGTCTCTGAGGGAACAGGGAGAACCCCCGAGCCCAGAAGCAGCAGCGTCCTGGGAGGACTCACATTCTTGGTGGCCCGAGGTGGGGCCCCTGGCCTGGGGCCTGGGGCTGCAACATACTCCATAGGCAAAAGGGACTCTGGGCTGCCCCAAGCCCGGTGCCGCCTCGACTACTGGCCTGTTGCTGCAACACGGTGGTTTGTGTTGCCAAGGCCTCTGTTGTCCCCAGGAGACTCCCGGGGCCCCGCCCACGAGGGCAGGCAGGACAGTTCAGTGGTTGGGGAGGTGGGTGCAAACTCTCAACTTCTTCCGTATTTGGCGATCCATTTTTTCCGGCTTCCTTTTCCTCATCTGGGAAACGCAGATCGGCACCCCAGCATTTATCAGGGACGCGGATGGAACCACGAGTGCATAGAAGGGGCCAGCCTGGGGAGGTGTGGGACAGCGCGCATGGTATGGAGATGCCGCTGCTGTTACTGTTGTCCTCACACAGCGCGCTTTGCTCTACCACGTGGGTTCGCACACTCATTAGGGCCCTACGCTGAACACTGGAAGGGCAGGCAAACGAACTGAACAGATCCCTGCACCCCTCAACTTGACGGAAGCGGGCTCAGACGTCCCAATCCGGGTCCGGGGTACTCAGGAGGACTGTCTCAGCCCGGTGCCAGGAGGGCTTCGTGGAGGAGGCGCCGCAGCGCCGGGCGCGACTGGCCCGACGTGCGCGCAGCCCCCTTCGGGCACGCGCGCGCTCCCGCCCGCGCACGCGTGTGCTCTGTGCACCGTGCTCGGGTCCCCGCGCGCGCAGGTTCCAGGAGGGCCCGCCGGCCGTTGGCGGCGGCCCGGGTGAGCGGCGCGCTCCGTCCAGGCCCCGTGACAGGCGCCCGAGGCCCGCCTCCGTCCGGCTGTCCTTCAGACAGTCCTTGCGACCAGCTGGCTCAGCCCGCTGGGGTAAGTGGACGACCGGAAAAGGGGGCGGGCCGGGGTCGTCCTTCGGAGGGAGGGGGCCTGGGGTGGGCGGGGCCTGCGGAAGGACGTTGAGGGGCGGGGCCTGGAGAGGGGCTGGTCCAGGGTCGCGCTGCGGCGGGAGGGCACCTGGGGAGGGGGCGGAGCCTGGGAGGCAGGCGGGGCCTACCGGGGCAGCGGCGTGGCTGGGGGCGGAGCCGGAAGAGGGCGGGCTAATCGGGGGGTGTGGCCTGCTGCGCGGGGGCGGGGCCTGCGGCGGGCTGAGTCTTTGCGAGAGACTGGTCCCCGCAGCTGCAGGTCAACTTAAGCCTGGAGCTTGGGATTCCTCAAGGGCCCTCGGGAAAGTCCGGGAGCAGGGAGCGCGGTTCCTTTCCTGGCCCCCAGCGTGTCTGTGGAGCTGACCCCTCCCACGCACAGCGCTGCCTAGGGTCTGGAGAGGGTAGTCCCACCCTGAGGAAGGGGCTCAGGAGGCGCGGGGTGGCTGAGCTCTGCGACCATGAAGGTCAAAGTCATCCCTGTGCTTGAGGACAACTACATGTACCTGGTCATCGAGGAGCACACGCGGGAGGCTGTGGCCGTGGACGTGGCCGTGCCCAAAAGGGTGAGGGCAGCTTTCGGGCGGCAGGAGCACAGCTGTGGGCCCAGGCATCGTAGGCCGAGACCGTCAGTCCGTATTCCGAGAGGCTCTCCAGACTACGCTGCCAGGGCCAGATCCTTCCCCTATTGTCTCATCTCTGGTTATTTGGCGTTTAGGGTTTCTTGATTATCTTGGGTTTCCTCTGAGGTTAGAGCCGTCTCGGGTCTTCTCTTCTCCCTGTGTATGGTGCCTAACTGTACTGTGTGCGCTGGGCGCTCAGTAATTGTCTGCTGGATCTCCCCTACCCCCAGGCCCGTCCCCTGCCTAGGGCACTGTGCACCCGGGCCTGGCGCCCCAACACAGGCAGCCACCTGGACCACCTGCATCTCCCTAACTCCCATCCCTTTCAGCTGCTGGAGATCGTGGGCCGGGAGGGGGTGTCACTGACAACTGTGCTGACCACCCATCACCACTGGTGAGTGCCATCAGGGCGGGCTGAGGCAGGAGGGTGTCACCCCTACCCTACCCTGACCCCATGTGATCCTGCTTCTGCCCACCCGCAGGGACCACGCCCGGGGCAACGCGGAGCTGGCGGGGCTGCTGCCTGGCCTGGTGGTGCTGGGCGCAGATGAGCGCATCTGTGCGCTAACCCGCAGGCTGGTACATGGCGAGGAGCTGCAGGTGAGCATGCACTCAGGAGGGGTGGGGAGAGCGCCCTGGGCCCAACCACCTTACAGGCCCACCTACTCCTCTGCCATAGTTTGGGGCCATCCACGTGCGCTGCCTCCTGACGCCCGGCCACACCTCGGGCCACATGAGCTACTTCCTGTGGGAAGATGAGTGTCTGGACCCGCCTGCCGTGTTCTCGGGTACCGGCTGCCCTGCGCCTACCCACCCCACCTCCCTCTGCCCCATCCACCTTCTCTGACCCACCCAACTCCCCAGGGGACGCATTGTCTGTGGCCGGCTGCGGCTCACGCCTGGAGACCACAGCTCAGCAGATGTACCACAGCTTGGTGGAGACCCTGGGCACCCTGCCCCCTGAGACAGTGAGCAGCCTGCCCCTTACCCTCTCATGGGGCCCTGCCTCCTACATAACCGGTGCGCTCTGCACCTGCCTTATGCCAGGCTTTAGGATGACTGCTTGCCAGCCATGGGGACAGGTGGACCAGGCGAGGGGGGAGGGGCTGGGCCACTGGGGTGAGTGTCTTTGCCCATCTCTGCCTATGGTGGTGCTGTGCACCCCAAGTGCCTTCTTTCTCCAGAAGGTGTTCTGTGGTCACGAGCACACACTGGGTAACCTCGAGTTTGCACAAAAAGTGGAGCCTTGCAACAACCACGTGAAGGCCAAGCTATCGTGGGCCAAGGTGTGACCACTCCTCCCCTCTCAGTGGCAAGGTTGGAGGGTGGGGTAGGACTGGAACCAGGGAGGCACTGCAGGGGAGTCCACCATGACCGACCCGGGTGACCAGACGTGGTTTGGCCCAGGGCATTCTGCCAGCCAAGGCTCCCACTGGTGAGGGAGGGGAGCTGGGCAGCCTGCAGGTCTGGCCCATGAGTGCCTGCCCTCAGGGTCTAGGCTCAAGCCCCCAGACTGGTGAGCTGAGCCAAGCTGCCTGGAACTGCCAGACAAGGCTGTGACAAAGACCTGTGGTCATTCCAGAAGAGGGATGAGGATGATGTGCCCACGGTGCCCTCAACCCTGGGCGAGGAGCTCCTTTACAACCCCTTCCTGAGGGTGGCGTGAGTATTGGCCAGCGTGCGGGCCCTCTTGTGGGGCAGGCTGGGGAGCACATGGCAGGGCCTGAGCCAGCGCGTGTCGGGAGGACCTGTGTCCTCCCCAGGGGCCACGCTGCTGAACAGGCTGGCACGGGGCTGGACTGTTGTCCTTTGGGCCTCCCTGGCAGTCATTTGGATGCTGAGGGAGGTGTCGGGGGACTAGTTATTGGGCTGTCTGGCACCAGGGAGAGGCTGCTCTTTAAGTGCCCTCCGACAGTGGCTCCATTTCCACCGCCATGTCCAGCTTGCCCAGCGGTTCCCATCGAAGCCCCTCTCCCCGCAGAGAGGAGCCTGTGCGCAAGTTCACGGGGAAGGTCGCCCCAGCTGAAGTCCTGGAAGTGCTCTGCAGGGAGCGAGCGAGCTTTGAGCAGGCAGCTGAGCCGCTGCAGCCACAGGCCCGGGCACTCCTTGCGCTGCAGTGGGGACTCCTGAGCATGCCCCGGCCGAAGTGAGCCCTACGTGGGCTGGGCCACATGCCCCTCCTCCCTTGGCCCAGAGGAGGATCGAGCCTTCCTCAGCCCTGCCCAGCCTTAGAGGGTGGGCGCCCTGGCCTTTCCTGGTGTTGGACACCTGGGGCCCCTCTCTGGGCCACAGTGAGCCCTGAGACCTGGGGGTTTGCGAAGCAGCCTAGTGGGGTGCACAGGGCTCCTGAACTTTGAATAAAGCTTTGAAAGGCCTCTTTTTTGATGCTGGTAAACACTCGTGAAGAGAAACCGGTTTCAGAGAGAGTTCCCTTTACTAGAAGTGAGCTTCTCGGGGCCAGGCCTGGTGGGCTGAATGCAATCTGCCCTCCCCCTGCCCCTTAAGTGGGGGTCCAGCTGTGGACACAGGACTCAGCCAGAGAGACCACTAAGGCCTGATAGCAAGAGTCCTTCCCGCCTGGACTCAGCCCCCAAGACACAGGTTCTCAAGCCGCAGGGACTGCAGCTTCATCGAACACCTGGTTCTAGGTGGAGGGAGCACCCATCCCCAGCTGGGGTCATGGGCCAGGTGCCTGTCTCCTGCCAGTGTTCTCTGCTGCCCAGTGTGGCAGGGTTCCCCAAGCTCTGCTGTGAGCTTGACCAGCCTGGCAGGTCCAGCCTATCACCACCCTCCACATCGCAGCTTCAGGTGACTCTAGAAATGGGGGATGAGGAACCCCCCCCTTTTCTCTCCCTTAAGCTCCCCACAGGACGAGCTGAAACCCTCACAGCTTAGGCCGCCACAACCAGGAGGAGTCAGGGCACCTCTAGGGCTCTGGGCCCTTGGAGAGGTTCCAGCAGTTGGTGGAACCTCTGGCCCCCTGCAGCAGGGAGTCTGGGCGGGCACAGGCTCAAAGTCACTTTTACTGGCTGGGGGGTCCTGAGTCCCATCTCTATGTGGGTCCCAATGTCCCCACATCTCATCCAGCATTTTGGGGGTATGCCCTGGGGCCTCGGGCGACTTCCCTGCTGGAGATGCCACACGCCTTCCTGGGAGTCCCGGTGCTGGCTGTGTTGGGCCGGGTGGATCCTTGAGGCCTCCTACCACCTGATGCTGAGGCTGGAGCCAGCCTTTTCCACCGCGTGGTAGCTTGTGTGCAGTAGGCGGCTGGCCTGCTCTGAGCCCTCGCCCTGCAGCCAGTGCCCATACAGCTCCTGGACCCCAGGCGCGTCCTCTGGTGCCTCAGTCCTGACCATGTTGTATATCCTCTCAACCTGCTGGAGAAGCTCCTTGCCAGGCGTGTCGGGGGCCTTGAGCTGGCCTCCGCCATTCAAGCAGCCTGTGGCAGAGAAGGGCGGGCAGAAGTGTGGTCAAGGGGAGGGTGTCGGCGCACGGGGTCCCAGAGGGCCCACTCTGTCTGCAGCTACCTGCAGGGCAAGCCATGACCTCCACATAGTGGTATGGGCAGCGCCCTCGCTTGAGCTTTTGCACCAGGTTCTGGATGTTGCGGAAGCCGTAGGCCACGGCGAAGTGCAGCAGGACCCGGCCGTCCCTCTCCAGAGTCACCTCCTGGAGGTCCTTGTTCCTGAGGGGACACAGACCAGGCTGTCCACACGGCACGCCCAGGCTTCCTCCCGGGTGGGGGACAGTGATAGGGGAGGGTAGGAAGCTCCCTTCAATGAGTGGGGCAGGTGGCCTCAGCCCCAGCCTTGGTTTCCTGGTCTGTAGAATGGGAACCCCACCTTCCCAAGGTCTGACAAAGGCCCCAGCCCGTCCTCCCTGGAATGGGGACTCACGTTGGGACACACCCTGTGCCAGGAAAACCGTCCCGCCACCATGGGCCTCTGGGGCCCTGGGTCACCGTGCTGTGGGTAGGGGACACTGAGCCCTATGATGAGGAGACCAAGGGCTGGAGAGCTCTGGCCCCTTCACATGAGCCAGAGGGGAGGGCCCAACTCCTGCCTGGTGCCCCGAGAGGCTGCCCTGCCCCGCCCCAAGCTCCAGCCCTTCCCACTGACCTCAGGGGTCTGTAGGTGACTTCAGTGACGTGGATTCCAAAGAGCTCCTGGGCTGCATGCCGGAACACGTGCTCCAGGTAGCCCCCCGAGCCCCCACCCTGATGGCTGGTAGGCTCCTGGGCAGATACACTGCTGCACCTGGGGAGGAGGGCATGGCCTCAGGTGGTAGTGGGGCTGCTGTCCACCAAGGCTTCTGGGTAACCTCTCTGTCATGTTTGAGAACACTTGCTTTCTAAGTGGAAGATGAGTTACAGACTCCAAGGCTTTGTGGGTGTGTCAGGAGGAGGCTCGGGGGGAAAAGAACCGTCCCCTCCGTCATGTCACCTGTTCTGGGGAGCTCAGACCTGTATGAAGTTGGGGTCAGCTCTGATAACCATCAGCCAATTGTCCACAGGCCGTCTCGTGAACTCAACCACCTCTGGACACCAACACATACCACGGGGCAGATGCAAAACCAACCAGAAGGAAGCTGAGGCAGAGAAGAGGGGGGAGGACAGTGCCTGCCCCCGCCTCGTCCCTTCTGCTGCCCACCAGGACACCTGTGACCCCAAGGTCAAGAGCACCCCAATGCTGGACGAGCTTACTGCCCCTAACATGGCAGGCGCAACATACAGACTGTCCAGGGGAGCCGGCTCCAGCTCTGACAGTGAGACCCCTTCTTCTTCCAGCAACTTGAAGACTTCTCCTACGATGAGACCACAGCACAGACAGACGCTCTTCAGCTGAATCTCAACAAAAACAGAGACCATGAAAGATCCCCACCACCTGCATCCCTAGCAACCTGTGAGTGGCCAGACGTCCAGCCCCTGCTCGTGAGTGGAGGAGGATGAACCCAGCCAGAGGCAACTCCACTTCTGAAGGGCCTCCCGGTGCTGCGGTGGGGCAGACGCGCCTGACCCTGGGGTGCCTCACAATGCGCCTGGAGTGGGCAGGGCACCGCGTCCCTGGACAGCGACCCTCCCCGGATCGTCTGCCTCCCGGGTGGGCATTCATTTCTCTTTTAAGCATTTGGGAGCCTCTGCAAGGCTGCTCAACTCACAGACGGGGTGACCGACATGAACCAGGGGGGTTGTGCTGGGCCTTAATGCTGGGGACACGGCGCCAGCAGGCTCGGGGCCCCACACCTGTTGTGATGACACAATCCACATCGCGTGTCTGGTGCTCTTGGCTGAAGAAGTCGGGTCTGGAGGCTTCCAGCTTTTTGTCATAGCAGGGCATCACCGTGACGTGGTAGATCTTGTCGGGGGTCAAATGCTGTGTGGAGAACACGGCAGTGGTGCAGCTGCCTGGCCCCAGCAGCAAAGGCTGAGGCGGGGGTGACAGCACAGGCATGGCTGGGAGCACAGTTCTGCGTGTGGGTCCGTGACCACTGCAGTCTTGGCTCATTTTGTAAGATGTCCCTGTTACCTGCTGCTGGGAGAAGAAGTCCTTGACCAGGGAGCCCATGACCTGCTGCGGGGACCGGGCGGTGCTGATGTAGGGGAGGAGGAAGTTCCCGTGGGTCTTCTCGGCGTAGCAGATCCAGCCTGAGGCCAACACAGGGTGGGGGTGGTGGGGGAAGCGAGCAGGGCAGGGGTGTGACTTTCTGGGGTGGACTGACTTGTACAGGAGTTAGGAGCCCACTAAGGAGCCCCCACTCTGCTGTCGCCGACACATGTCTCAGGTGTCCCTATGATCACCCCTCCGGGAACTGAAGCAACTACAGGTGACCCTCAGGCAGTGCCTGCTGACGAGCCCCTCCCCCAGCACTCCCATCACCCATGTCCAGCTGTTGACATCGGTCCGCAGCATCAGCATACCTGGGCAGGCGGAAGTCAGCAGGGGCAAGGCCTGCTTGGAATCGGCTTGTGCTCGGAATCGCCGCACGAACTCCCGCTGGCTCTCGAGGAGGCTGAAGTTCCTCGAGAAGGTGGTATCAAACACGTAGTGTGCCCCTGCAAGGGAGCACCCACCTCACCCCAAGAAGGATGGCCACAGCCCCAGGTGCTGCCCACCTCGCCCCGGGAGCAGGGCTCTGCCTTCCCGTGGGGCGTCACATGACACGCTGGTGTGCAGACAGCCCAGCGTCCTTGGGCCTTCCTTCCTTTGAGCTCGGTGGCTGCCAGGGATCAGGCCAAACCCTGCATGCTGCCTAAGGCAGCCGCCAGCACCGGGGCTCACCCCACGTCCTCCCAGCCCTGTTCCCAGCACGCAGAGGTTGACCAGCTGATCTGAGCCAGAACCCAACTCAGACCTGGGAGATGTGCCTTGATGGTGACAGTTTAAAAACAATATTAGGAGTGAGTAAATTCCAGACTCGGGAAGTGCAACATCAGAATTCAGACAGTTTTCTATTAAAAGGCACTGCTCTCCGTATCAAAACAAAACTTCAAGTTGAAGTCAACCTCAGATAGAGTTTCTGATGTGTTTAAGCCCAGTGACAGCGGGGCATGATGAGCCCCCCGCCAGCCCTTGTGTCCAAGCTGGAGCTCACCCAAGGTTCAGCATCTACCTATTTTTTTAAAGAATGCAGTTAATTTCCTGGCGGTGTCTGTAGGATTCAGCTGAAATCTCACAGCCAGCGACGCTCTGGACTGGGGAGAGACCGAGATGACAACCAGCCTCTGCTGATCAGGTGCCGCCACCTGCAAAGCAAGGGACCTGCCGCTCACTCTGTGTGTTTAACAGATTCCAAGCCTAACTCCATCAGGGCGTGTCATTTTTGCAAACATGCAAAAGCTGAAGTTTAGGGTTAACACTAATGTCAAAATACAAGTAATTGACTGAGATCCCACCGATGAGACCTAAAAATGTCAGGAGTCACATAGGATAAAGGGCACCAGAAGATGAGCTGCCCTGACAACACGAGTGAGGGATGCTGGGGTTGATGTCGGGTTAGAGTGGCATCCCAAAGACTGCCCCACCGCTCACCTTATTAGCACTTAGAACCTTCCGCAGCTCCTCGTGGCTCTGCTGAGTGATGAGCACGGTCTCTGCCGAAGTGACGCAGCCACTGCACGCCAGGCAGTCGTCCAGCGAGATCTTGGCCTTCTCCAGCTTCTTCGTCCCTCCATCCTGGAAGCACAAGAACCTGGTACCCCAAGGGCCCTCCGCATGAGGACATGGAGCTCTCAGATGATGGGACCCACAGGGAACCTTCATTCTCCGTCTCACAACACTGACAACCAACTACTGGCTTTATGTGCTGTAAGTTTTTAGAAGTTAAATATTTATTGCAGAAACACATATACACATTCTATATTTTCATACTGGCACCAAATTCTAACTTCGGTACAAACTTGGCTGGCATGTCAGATCATATTGAAGAGGCTTGCTGCCCACCAGGGGTGGGAGATGGGCATTAAATCTGCAGAGAAGCAGCTGACTCATCACAGAGGCCCTGGACAGTCGTTGGTCCCCAGGCTGCCCTCACGGGGCTGTGGGGACAGGAAAATGCCCAAGGCCAGGCTCTAAATGGAGGAGGAAAAGAAAGGCAAGGGCAAAGATTAAGGAAGAAAGGACAGAGGAACAAGGAGACGGGCAGAGGGAGGAGATGGCGGGAGGCTGTGCCCACCTGGGCTGTGCCTGCCCAGTGCCAACACACGGAAGAGTGGGTGAGGGACACAAGGGGCAGTCACAGTGTCAGACTCGGCCAGACATTTGCAGAACTTGGTGTTCAAGCCAGCCTCCAGGCTGGGCAACTCTTCTTAGCTGCAAATGATCCCAGTAGAGCCCCTTCACTCCCTCTGCACACACAGGAGTGGTCTGAGCTTCAGGGGCCCAGAGTGTGACCAGGGGGCTGACAAGAGTGGAACTCCCTTCCAGCCCAGATCACTAGGCCTCACTTAGCACCAAAGCCACAATTTGAGCTCAGTGCATTTTCCCAGGTTGGACTGGCCTCAAGGCCAGGCTGTGATGCTGTGCTGAGCAGGGCGCTGATGTGCTTCCGACTTCCCTCCAGATCAACCACTGCTGCTCTGGAGCAGCGCCCACTTGGTACCTAAAAAGGACCCAGTCTTCCGTGCTGTGCTGGGCTTGGGCGGGACCCGTGGTGTGCTGCTGCGTCACCCTCCTGGGCTGAGTGAACAGTGGCTCTCTCCCTGTGAACTCTGGATCCTGCTGTCTGGCCCTACCGTGAACCATCCTGTGGCTCCTCCCCTGCTTGGGCAGGATCCCCGGGCTAGCGTGCCTGGTGGTGCCTGCGGTCCCTGGGACAGCACTGATGTTCTTGAGAGTCCAAATGGCAAACAGTCGGGGTAAATTTTAACGCCATTGGATTAGGATCTTGTCATTACTAAATTACACAGGAAGCAGGTGTTCCCTAAGAACAAGTGGTCTGGACTAGAAAATCTTACACAATTACAACTCAGAGACAGAAGGAAAGAGGGAGGGGATGCGGGAACTGCCATCTCTGCAAAGAGCTCTCTGCAAAGAGCTCTCTGCAGAACATATCTGAGAAAGGACTGGTGAAACGTGCAAGATCCTGTGGCCCCTGCATTTGTCACTCGACGGAGCAGTGAAACGTGGTTCAGGCCAACCGAGCTGGCACTTACCTGACTGACTTGGAAGTAACTCCCGTCATCTTCGATGTGGATCTTGGCCACGCCGCTTCCCGGCCTCTTATCCACCCTCATGGGCTTGATGCAATCCTATACCAGTGAGAAACCCCAGCGGGCACCTGAGTGCACAGAGGTGGAAGAAGAGGGGCAGCCTGATGGCCACACCACCACCTGGGACGAAAACTGTGCCCTGATTCCGGTCTTCCTGCAGCAGAAGCACTCTTAGTGCTATGGATCTTGTCACTACTTACCCTACTTACGCCTGGTCAGACACTCTGTCCGACCAAGAGTCGCTCTGCAGGTCACAGTCAGATGGAGGCGGTGCTGACTGGGCCTGCACGCTAACCTGTCTGCAGACAGCACCAACCCCCACCCTCACCTTCCTCAGCGTAAACGTCTGGCGGGGCACCTTGGCCAGTTTTTCATTGACTGCTGGGAGGAAGCCAAGGGGTCGCTAGGAACGCTTGGCCCCGCCCAGTTCCTGGAAGAAAGTTCCTTTCTCTGCCCAACTCGAGTTCTCGCGGTCTCTCTCAACAGGAGCACCTCACTGGCCGTCGCATTCCCAAAGGGAACTAGCCCCAGAAAGCCTTGGTGGGAGGCCTGTCCGAGCTCCTCCTGCCGCTGTGCCGGGACCAGCCCCACCCGTTCCTCCTCCTGGGACGGCTTAGCTATGGCCCTCCGAGCCCTGGTCCTGCCTGGCTGGTGGCAACCGATAAGCGGGGACGCCAGATAAGGGCGGCCGGCTCTCAAGTGCAGCTGTCCTGTCCCCTTTGGGGGCAAGCTCTGTCTTCCCCCCCCCCGGGGGCGACACCTACGACGACCACCGCCGTGACTCCAGCGGAGCACCTCCCAAGCCCTCGCAGCGGGGTGGGGCCGTCCCACTCTGTTCACACTCAAGGAACTGGCCAGGAAGCTCGGCAGGGTCTCCCGGGCCCCAAGCTAGGTGAGTCCGGCTTCAGTGGCCGCCCGGGAAGGGGACGCGGAAGCTACGGGGCTGTGCGACCCAGCAGCCCCGCTTCTGAGCCCCTCAGGGGAGAGACTGCGGCGGGGGGGGCTCCCCGCGCACGGCCGCCGCCCGGGCCGCCCACCTGAGACGGCGCGATGAAGTCGTCCAGGTCCGTCAGCTGCAGGGCCCCGCTGAAGAGCGACGCCATGGTGCCACACTGCCGCCCGCCGCCGCGCGCAGGTGTCGCCAAATGCCGCGAAACGGGGAAAGCGGTTCCGCCACGCTGCCGGAAAGCGTCCGCATAGCTCATGCGCGACTGGCTAAGGGGCCGGGCGTCTGGAAGGCGCGCGCCCCCTGCTGGCGACGCCGGGCACCTCTCACTCTCCTCCCTGCCTGGGCGCGGGCCGGGAGGCAGAGGGGCGGCGGGGAGGCGAGGGCGCCTCACTCGCGGTCCCGGGCTCACCTGCCAGCCAGGTGTGCGGGCCCCGCCGTCTCCGCCCCGGGAGAGGTGCAGCCGACTTGCTTTACTTGGTTCCGGACGCAGCCCAAGAACCCAGAAGGGCGCCGGGTACGCAGAGACGCCCAGTGTCTGTTGAAAAGAGAAGAAAATGAGAGTGACGGGGATGAGGAGCCGTTCCTCCCGAGGCTGCGGCTCAGTGCAGAGCCCTGGGGTTCTCGGAGAGAGTCCGCGGTTATTTCAAAGACCAGCCTGAGAAAACTCCATTTCCCTGTGAGATTTTATTACCTGAGACAGAACCGCAGCTGGCTGGACTCAGTTCTTGAGTCGTCATGTACAGGTAATGACCACTTTTTTATTGGGCTTTCCAGAAAACGCCAGTGGTGGAATCTGGCACATCCCCAGGACCCACGTGGGCCCAGCCCTGAAGGTGCCTTGGCAGGGTCAGCCCCAGAATACCCCGCAGGCAGGGCATGATCTCACATGCTGGGGACACATCCCAGCCTGTGCTCTTCTTGGGGTTCTTGTTCTGATGTGGGCTCTACCTGATGATTCCTCACCTACCTGCGGGTTAACTGTGATGTCCAGGTGCCTGAGGCCCAGGTGTTAGCGAGAGGGGCTTTCACCAGAGGATGTACCTGGTGGGCTTCCAGGCCCCAGCACCCGCCGTCCTGGCAATACCTGACTAAAGTCTGGGGTACAGTGCCTGAAATCTCAACATTCTCACTCATTATTAGAACCAGACAAATACAAAATAAACTTAGTTTCACTGCAGTGCCCCAGAGAACGTTTATAAAAAATGCGTGAGGATAATAAGTGCTGTTGGGATCGGGCCAGGATGAGGGTCAGTTAGGCTGGGGTGATGGAGAGGGTTTATAGCATAGGGGGCTCTGGCTGAGGCTGGGGGACAAAGGAGGGCTCTTCTAATGCTGGAGGGGGACAGTTTGCGTGTAGATATGCAGGGCGGTTTCCATCTCTCTTTCCCCCAGAACCAGTGGAGCAAAGGTGGGGGCTAGTCAAAAGATGGAAACAGCCCAAATGACCATCGGCAGATGCGGATAAAGGAATGTGGTCCATCCACACCATGGACTATCATTCAGCTATAGAAGGATGAAGCGCTGACACACTGTAATGTAGATGAACCCTGAAAACACTGTGTCTAGTGAGAGAGCCAGACACAGACGCCACTACTGTGTGATTCCACTTATGTGAAATGTGCAGAACAGGCAGGTCCATAGAGACAGGAAGTAGATTAGAGTTACCAAGGCCTTGGGAAGGGGTTTCAGTTTGGGATGATGGAAAAGTTTTGGAAATAGATAGTGGCGATGATTGAACAACACTGTGAATGTAACTCTCGCCACAGAATTGTAAACTTAAAAATGGTTACAATGCCCAATTTTTTTTTTTTTTTTTTTTTTTTTGCGGTACACGGGCCTCTCACTGCTGTGGCCTCTCCCGTTGCGGAGCAACAGGCTCGGGACACGCGAGCTCAGCGTCCATGGCCCACGGGCCCAGCCGCTCCGTTTAATATGGGATCTTCCCGGACCGGGGCACGAACCCGTGTCCCCTGCATCGGCAGGCGGACCCTCAACCACTGCGCCACCGTGGAAGCCCTGCCCAATTTTGTTATACATATTTTAACACAGTTTTAAAATTAATAATGTAATATGTTAAAAACCATTGAATCGCACACTTTATTTATTTATTTAATAATTTTATTTATTTATTTAATAATTTTATTTATTTATGGCTGCGTTGGGTTTTCATTGCTGCCTGCTGGCTTTCTCTAGTTGTGGCGAGCGGGGGCTACTCTTCATTGCGGTGTGCGGGCTTCTCATTGCGGTGGCTTCTCTTGTTGTCTTACGCTGGCTGAGCTGCCCTGCCCGTGGCCACTATGCTGCCACTATGGCCACTATGCTGCCAAAGAAGTCCAGGCCCACGGCCTGGCGGGCAGGCCTGGAGAGTCCACACCCTGGGGAGGGCCACCAGGGCTACCTGTTCCCTCCTTCGTCCCCACAGACAGAAACTCTGTGACGGGGAGCGACTGGGGACAGCGCTTGGGCATCAGAGTGGCTGCCAGCTGACCATCAGGCCTGGGCAGGCTGGTGGAAGGTTGGCTGGATCCCCACCTGCCCTGGGGCGCTGCCCTACCTCCTGCACCTGCATCCACAGGCTGGGGCTGATGTAGGTGGCTAGGGGTGCCAGAGCCTGCAGCCCCTCCAGGTTCCAGGAGCCAGGGGGCCTGGTGTGCGAAGGGGGCTCTGTGTCGGGCCCTGAGCAGCATACAGAGCCCTCAGACCACCTACCCTCCCTGAGTGCCATTCCCAGGGCCTACCCAGCAGAGACTCTCCCACCCCAGGCCTCTGGGCACCCCAAACCCATACCCCATAGGCTGCAGGGTCAGAGTGGGGTGGGAGCTGGGTCAGAGGTTAGAGGTCAGTGGGGCTGCGGACATTGATCCCCAGGCTGCCTCCTCTATCAGGTGGAGGAGGGGAAGCCTGGGTAGAAGGCATGGGCCCCCACTCACCCGAGCCTGGTCCTGCTGCTGGCCAGCAGCCTGTTGAGGGCGGCCTGCTGGGCAGCCATCGGCTGGGGACAGCGCTGCAGGTTCTGCAGCACATGGGGGTCTGCAGCCATGATGCTGGATGCATCCATGTCACACACCAGGACCCTGAGGAGCAGCAGGTCGGAGGTGCTGAGGCTCGGGTGGGGTGGGGCCCTCCCTGCAGGACAGCAGGTCAGCATGAGCCTGGTCCCACTGCCTGTCACCTGTCCTGTCCTGGCCCGGCCGGCCCACGGTGCCTACCAGGCAGGCCAGGGCTCTGTGCCGCAGGGTGGCCCTCTGGTCAGGCAGGTTGGCCAGCAGCCCTGTGTTGCCCTGGGTGGCGCGGTGGACGAAGGCCTGGCAGTCAGCTTCCCTCACCTGTGTCAGGCTGTGGGAAGGTTGGGGGGCTGTCAGGAGGGAGGCCAACTGGGGGGCCTCCGAGTGACTGAGGTGTCCCTGGGGAGCATGCTCAGCCCACGCTGCTGGGCATTGGGAGGGGAGGGACACTCGTAGAAGAGCAGCAGGTTGGTGGGGTGGAGCTCGAAGTCGCCCTGGAGGCCTTGCCGGGTGGCCAGGTTGGCCAGACCGCTGAGCTGGGCAGGGCAGGCAGCATGTCACTTCCTTGCCCGGCCGGGGGCTTGCCCAGCCCCTCTCCCTCTGCCCACCTTAGGGTCCCCCACCTACCTCTCAGCCCCCGTCCCCACGTCCACCCATCCCCTCCTTCTGCCTGCTGGCTCTCTGTCCCTGGACTTCACGTTTTCCTCTTCCTGCCTCAACCTTCACACGAGAACCGGCCTCAGAACGGGTCAAACCCAGCCTGAGAGCCCCCTCCCCTCTGGCATCAGGCCCTTGCCCACCCCAGCCCCCGCTGCACCACACTGGCTCACTGAGGGTCTGCTTATCCAATGCACCCCTGCCTGGACGTCTTGTCCCACTTACTTGGCCTACTTTGGGGTTGTTTCAGATTTATTACTAATTTTATATTAATTGTATAATAAGACAAAATAATAGCTTTCCTTCCTTCCTTCCTTTTATTAAACTCAGGGACTGGTGACGCTTGGGTCAGCTGTGGGTCCAGGTTGGCTCAGCTGGCCCCTCTTACAGCCCAGGTGGAGGAGAGGCCAGCAGGCTGGAAGACCCCTCACCCTCGGGGAGCCTGGAGGACCTGCCACAGGTGCCAGATGGAGGCCAGGTAGGCAAGCCCTCACCAAACCAAGAACAAGAGGCAGGAGTCTGTGGGTGATTGGTGAGAAGTCCTGGAAACAGTCCAAAGTGGGCCACACTGGAACATCACCCAGGGGAGGGGGAAGCCCACCTCAAAGGCTAACTTCCTGTCCGTCGGGTGACCTGAGAGGTGCATCTTGTGTCGGCTTGGAGACAATCAGTGCAGCTCTCCAGCACAGGGCCCTGTGCTCAGGAGAGCTACTCCGTGTCCTGGCACCACATTCCTGGCCCTTGCTGCCTGGGTCCTCTGCTGGGGATGCCTCCCTTCCTGCCCGTCCCCGGGGCCCTTCTCCAGGGAGTCTGCCCTTGCCCTCGACACCCAGGCAGTCTCGGCAGGGGCCGCCGCTGACCTGCCAGGCTCCGAGGAGGACATGCTGCGTCTCCATCCTCCTGATCAGAGCGGCAAGCTGGTCCCGGGCCAGCTGACTGGCCGGCTGGCACCAGAAGCCTTGCAGGAGGGAGGTGTTGGCACTGGGCAGAAAGGAGACAGACAGTGAGGGGCAGAGGGAGTAGGGGCCCCAGACTGCAGCATTTGGGGTGGAGGTCAGACTCCTCAACGCAGGGTGGGGGTGAGAGACACAGGAGGTGTGGATAGCAAGGCTCTGGCTGCCAGCATATGCATACCACACATTTCCCCTGAGGGCACCCTGTTGGTGCTGGGCTCTGAGCTATGAGCAGGGCTTAAAAGTGGCCCCTGTCCAGACTCAGGGTCTGGTTGAGGCCCAGTTCCAGAGCTTGGGGCTCTGAGGTCCCAGCGATGGCTGAGGTTTTGAAGGGCACCTGTTGGGTGACTGCAGCCACGCTTTCCTCGTGATGTGAATCTAGTAAGATCCGTGCACAGGAGAAGGTCAGGTCTCATGAGACCTTAGCCTGGGCCCAGCTGGTCCAGTTTGGCCTCCAGCCCTGCCTGATCAGTCAACTGACTGATCAAGTGATTGATGGCAGATCAGTGGCCTCCAACCCCCACCAGGACAGAGTCTCAGTTTGGGACCCAAGAGGGCAGCAAAGCTTGGGGCGGAAAGAAGAAAGCTGAGAGGCCTCAGGACAAGAAGTGATTGTCGGGAGTTCCCTGGCAGTCCAGTGGTTAAGACTCCATGCTTCCAATGCAAGGGGTGTGGGTTTGATCCCTGGTGGGGGAACTAAGATCCCACATGCCGCATGACGCGGCCCCCCCAGAAACAAAAAAAGTGGTTGTCTGCCGGGCCGAGGTGGGGGACCCGGGCCCCACGATGGCCAGCCGCGATGGCCTGGGGTCCTGTCCCAGTCATGTGGGTGTGACTCTGATGAAGGACACCAGCTGCCCTGAGCCATCTCCAGCGAGTGACCTGGGCAGGCAGGGCCAGGCCCCCCATATAGGAGCCGGAAGTCAGTCCTGCCCCAGCCATGCCTGGGCCGTCAAATGCAGACCCTGGAGATGGTCCCTCCTTCTTACCCCCACCCAGGCCTACCAAGGAATCTGCTGGGGAAACTTGATTGTGACTCAAAACCTGCATTCACCTGGCCCACAGGTTGGCCCTGCTGACATCCAGCCCTCCCTGGGTGGCGCCCTCAGCCTGGGGATGAGAGCAGTGGGCAGTGAGTGACACCAGGAAGGCGAGGCCCAGGCTCACCAGGGCACCTGGAACAGAACAGGCCATAAGCATCTGTGTGGGAGCGTCCAGTGTGGGTCTCCCCAGGGCTCCCTGTGTCCTGGGTGGGCCTGTGACAGCCCCAATATGGAGTCCTTGGGAGCTCCACGGTGCTGGTCACCTGTGTGCCAGCCTGGGTCTGAGCATGCTGTGTGACCAGCTGAACATGTGTGGCAGTGTGTCTACCTGTATACACAACTGTCTGATGCTGTATGCCTGTGCCCCTAATGGTATGTACAGTGGTGGTGGTGTATACACAAGTGTGGTGGGGTGTACATGTGTGGGATGGCATGCATGACTACGCAGTAGACCTGTGTGCCTGCTGGTGTGGCAGTGTATACACTCATGTGATGATGTGTAGCTGGTGGCATGTGACTGTGTGTCTGGAAGCATGTGCACACCTATGTGATGGCCTGTATGCATGCCTACTAGTGTCCACATGTATGCACCTTCTCCCTCCACCCCCTGTGGCTCTGTCTTCACAGTCTGAGCCCTGAAACCCCTGAGCAGAGGGACAGGGGTCAGCTACCACCTTCTCCTGCTCCTCGGTTGCTCAGTCCCTTCTAGCCATGGCCCCCCTTGTCCCTGCCTTGTACCCAACAGGACCCCCACCCCCAGTGCCCCATCTGTGCCGCCCCCTTCCCTTCCCGGACCCCCAGTAGAGGCTCAGGAGGAAAGAGGGTGATCCTGCCACCCCGAGGAGCCGGCCATGGGAGCTGTCCCCCAAGAGGGGGAGGGAGAGTCATCTCACCTGCTCTGGGGCCCATGGCTGTGTGGTGCCCACTGGTCATCCTGGCAGGAAGGCACTGGGGGTCACAGGCAGAGGGTCCGGGTCAAGCTGGAGAGGAGACAGGAGGTGGTGAGGCCGGGGCAGGGTACAGAGGGGAGGTCACCACCCAGGGTCACACAGGACAGGTGCCATGCAGGGCAGGTGACCCCGAATCTTGGGCTGTAGCCGTGTCCCTTCGTCTTTCAGGAGGGCACAACCCACAAGCAATGTGTCTCTGGAACAAAAGGGAGCAGCAGAGGGGGTGCCAGGCCAAATCCAGGCTTTCTTATCGCAGGTCAGGGCTCGGGATCTGCAGCTGGGCTGCTGTGTCTCCAGTGGACAGCTCTCTCAACAGCTCGAGGGTGGGGGTGGGCGGCAGTCCCAGTGAGTCCCTGCAGCAGCTGGGGTGAGAGGCCTGCTGGCCCCCAACCTGCCCTGGTGCAGCCCCAGCTTCACCCCCACACCAGGCGGCCCAGGCAGCCCCCTTCCCTTCTCAGGGCCCTGGATGCCCAGACCTGGCCCCGGGCACAACCCATGCTGCAGGCTGCCGGCAGCCCTGGCCATGGTGGAGACCAAAACTGAGGCCTGGGGAGGGGGTTGCGCCAGGGAGCCTGGTCCACACTGCTGGCTCCTGGACCACGGCCTTGCACGGGCTGCTGGCTTGGGGCACCTGTGGGCCTCCGGACTCTTCATGGCCCACGAGGAAGATGGGGAGGTAACCGCCCCAAGTGGGGGCCAAGATGGAGGCTCAGAGGGGCTCAGCTACCTGCCCAGGGCTGCACAGAGGCCAGACTCACAGCTGGGGACCTGTGCGTCCAGTTGGTCGTGGCTCCTGTCCCACCCCCGCCCCTCACCTGAGCACCAAGAACTCTGTCTGTCCTAGAAGGAGGCTGTTCCAGGTCCAGGCGGCAGATATCGGAAGCGGGGATATTGTAGACGTGGCGCCAGGAGCTCCAGACACCAGTGGTCCCACCCTGCCCTGTGTCAGCCCCTGCAACTGAGCTTCGGGGTGCAGGGGTGGTGCAGGGTTGGGGCACCACGGTCTCCGCTCACCTCCGTGGCTCGCTCAGCACCCTGCCCTGCCAGCCACCCACTCCTGCAGTGACGCCTGCTAGGCAGATGTGTAGGGGAGGGGCTGGGGCTATACCAGGTGACGCAGCCTTGTCAGCCCCTGGGGGCCCCAAGAGCAGCGGGCACCTGCTCCCCAGCCTCACAGGAGAGGGAGGCTTAGCTCACAGTTGGCGGCTGCCGAGCACACACCCCTCCCCTGGGGGGCCTGGCTCAGCTGTGACCTTGCCCTGAGGGTCGCACCTGCGTTTGTACACGTGCACACCTGCACTTGACATGTGTGCTGGCATCCGTGTGTGAGCACACATGCACATCCGTGTGCACCCAGGAGCACACACATCTGTGTGCACACGTGGTGCATGTGGTTCGTGTGTCCCCTGCAGGGATCTTAGGCACACGTGGCCCCACTGTGGGGCCTGGGTTGAGTGACGTGTGGCGTGTTTCTGTACTGTGGATACTGGAGCAGAGCCGGCCATGCGTGTCCACACGTGTGTGCACCGTGGGGCGGGGAGGGTGTGCAGGCAGCCTCAGTGGGAGAGCTGTGCCTGCCACACATGTGGCCCTGGTGCCCAGCACCCTGGGGCCCGGGACGGGGACAGCTCCACAGAGCAAGTCTCCAAGGCAGAGCAGGAGGTATGGCTGCGGGAGGGTTGGGAATGAAGGTGCCCACAGACACTTCTTCCCCAGCTGAGGTGGGGGAGGCTGGGGGCCCCAGGCTGGCCCTTGGCCCCAACTTTCACCACATCTGCCCCTGCTTGGCAGGGCCAAGAGGGCTCTGGGGCCTTGAGCCCCCATGACATGGGTTCAGCCACTGAACAACTACCACCTGCATCAAGGGCCACACGTGCCCATCGAGCCAGCCCTGCAGACAAGCAGAGGTGCTGACCCTGGGGGACCTACAGCTGGAGGGACCAGCTGAGGATCGCTCCCCGGCCCCTGGCTAGGCCCCATGGGAGTCCAGCCGCAGCATCTAGAGCTGGAGGGCACCCAGAACTTGTGGTGACAGCCCCCTCCCCTGAAAACTGTCCGGTGACTCCCCGTCCAGCTGGCCCAGGATGGGCTTCCAAGGGCCCCTTGACCACCAGGAGGGACAGCTCAGCTCCATCTGGCAGGGTGTGTGGCAGTGAGGCCGGTGACCCCCAGGGTCTGGAGGGGAGCGGGGTCCAGGGGGCGGGTCCCACTGGAGGCGGGCAGGCTCACCCTGGGCTCTAGCACTGACCCCCTGAGGCTGGCTGGTCAGCTCTGGAGCACTTGGTTTTGGCTGAGGGCTTGCTGGAGCTCTGGATGCTGAGGGGTCTGTGGGGGTGGGATGTCACTTGGTGGTGGGGTCTCCACCCACCCCAGGGTCCAGGCCTGGCTGAAGGACACTCCCCATAGGCCAGTGAGTGCAGGAGGCCAGATGCTGGCTGCCCCATTTGGGTTTGGCCTCTAGGGAAGCCCCAGGCCCCGGGTGGACAAATGACCACAGCAACAGAGCAAGTGCTGGGCTGTAGAGAGTCACACCCGTCCCCAGCGCTGTCCCGTACTGCTCGTGGAATCCGGCCCCCGCCAGCAGCCCAGCAGAGTGCTCGCTGTACACACGAGGAGACTGAGGCCCAGGCTGGCTGACGGCTTGTCCCTGTCCACACAGAGTGAGCAGGGGCAGGGTTGGGCACTTGGGTGTGCTCCTGACCTGCCGACATTGTGCCCCCTGGAGCGTGACCACTCATGGGCTGCCCCACAGTGGGCTGTGGGGGGCAGATGGACTGGGTGGACCCCATGTCCTGGGGCCAGCGGGAGAGGCAGCATACCTGTGGGGAGCAAGGTCGGGATCTGTGGTCCTGGGGGTTCTCAGAGGAGCTGACAGGGCTGACAGGGGGAGGAGCCAGGCTGTGGGGAGAGGGGAAATATACGTGGAACATCCCCGGGGCAGCTCCTACCCATGGGCCCCTGTTGCCCTTCCATCCTGCCTTCCCTCTCTCCGTGGCTGCCTGTCTGTCTGTCCAGTCTACCCGTCTTCCTGTCTGTCTTGTCGCTTGCTCTGCAGGCTCAGCCCATGGGCCCTGAGCCAGGCTCTCATGCCCAGGTCAGTGCTCTGTGGCGGGTCACGCCTGCCCTCCGCTCTCCCCCAGGCCCCTCCTCAGCCAACTGGTCCTACCCTGCAGACCCTCAGTCAGGGTGGTCCCAAGGCCCCAACCTGGCTGACCTCAGGCCATTTGGCAGTAAGCAGGGGCTGGAGCCCCAGGGCCACATGGTGGCGGCGGCTGTGTGCTCCCGTCCCTGTGGCTGGGGTCGGGGGTGGGGGCCCTGGAGGCTGGGTCCTGGCCCAGCCAAGACGCCTGGCTACAGAAGGGTGGGGATGGGGGTGACCCTTGGCCCCCTGGCCTCACCAGCAGCTTCCTGGGACCTGAGCGGGGGGACAGTGGTGATGCCAGCCAGCTGAAGAAAAACGATTCTCTCTGTCCTGGCATGAGAAACGCCCCCCCGAGTTCAGGACCTGTGCCCCAGGGAGGACCCCAACATGTGGCCAGTCGCTGGGGCACAGGGAGGAAGACCTGGCCACCCTTTGGGGTGTTGTTGGGTAGCCCTGCCTGAGCTGGGTGGGGAGGGGCCCCTGGAAGGAAGGGCTGTCGGGGTGGTCCTGGCTTGGCCACAGCCCCTGTAGGTCCAGACCCTCTGGCAGGTGCCAGCAGTTGGGCAGCAACTGGGTGTGTCCATGGGAAATGGAACTTCCAAAGGTCACCGCAGTCTCAAGAGGACAGGGCTATGAGGGGCCGGGGTCAGCAGTGACCCCGTGTGGCAACAGCAGGCATGATGGTGGCTGAGCACCGCCCAGAGGCATAGGGGGTGGGGCCATGACAAGGGGGCGTGGGGAGAGGCGGGAAGCCTGCACAAGGTGGGCTCACGGCCCTGAGTCCTTTGGGGACCATTCCTTCATTCTCTATACACACTGAGCAGGGTCTGTGAGCCGGGCCGCGCTGGGGGTGAGGGGCTGATGCTCGGCAGGGACCTAAGGAGGAGACAGTGGTGAGATGCTGAGAAGGGGGCGAAACAGGTAAGAGTTGATGGCAGAGGAGGGCATTAGGGTGTGGGGGCGTAGATGGTGGTGGGGAGAGGAGGGCAGAGGGTGAAGGTAGTGGGAAGGAGGTGGAGTGGAGGGTGGTGGGGGGAGAGGTGGGGCAGTCCTCAGCAAGGAGGTGAGGTGCTGGGAGTGCCAGGAAGGTGATGCTCTCCCACCCCACCCCCGTCTGACAAGAAAGGGTCGTGCTGGGCACATCACAGTAGCCATCCATCTGTCCAGGCTGCTGCCCCGTGGGTCCCTCCGATCCTGTTACAGATGAGGAGACGGGGGAGCAGAGGCTGGGACCTGGGTCTCTGCAGAGGCCCCATGCGGGGTGGGGGTGGGGGCTGCCTCTGGCTCCACCCGGGCTGAGAGCTTGCTGCGGTTACAGGTGGGGTGAGCCCAGGAGCCCCACAATAGGGCCTGTCTGCCTTGGCCGGCCAAGAGGAGGGGCCCGGCCTAGTTGGGCACAGGGACATGGTGTGTGACCTCAAACTGGCTGGAAGCCTAGGCGCCAGCCCTCCCGTGGCATTCTGAGGTGTTGGAGGGCCCCAAGGTTTGCACTGTGAGGGCAGCGGCTCTACGGAGAACCCTGGTGGGACCAGGTGGATGCTCTGATGTTTTTGGCGGGGGGTCTTGGGGTCCTCCAGGGATGCAGCTGACCCAGCTCTGTCCCCTACTCAGAGCCCAGCCCCCACACCAGGACTGCAGGTTGTTCAGTGAATGGGGGTGGGCAGGTCAGCAGCTAGGATTATAAGGTCCGTCCTGGCTCCTGTTGGGGTCTAGGGCAAAGGTCTGTCCAGTGAAGGGATGGGGTGGGGGTGTGAGCCCCCCTGAAATCCCCACATCAGGCACATTCATGGTCACTTGCAAGGTCAGTCATTGAGCGTTTATTCCCAGTTCTCAGAGCTCAGCTATGGCTGGGGAGGCGTGGCCGTGTTGTGGGGATGGAGGAGGCAGGGGCTGGCGGGCTGCCCTTGCTCCCAGGCTGAGGTCCTGCCTGGAAATTGCCAGGCAGGTGATGGAGGCAGCAGCCACAATTAGGGGCCCAGAAGACCCCATGGAGCAGCACTGAGAAGGCCTGGAGGGATGGCACGTGAGGTGGGGGCTGAGGAGTGTGGCCCACACCTACCTCCACGTGAGACACTCAGGATGCGGGTGGAGGGGGCAGAGTCTAGCAGAAGCAAAGGCACAAGGTCGGACGGGTCTAGCAAGGAGGGTTGAGGCCTGCAGGTGGAGAACCCAGCCAGGCTGGGGTGTTGGACACAGAGGGTCCAAGCAAAGCAGCGTGGAACAGGGTGTTCTGGGGTGTTGGCTGGGGGCCCAGGAGGAGCCCACCTTGAGGGGGGCCAGGGTTCTGGCTCTGCCTCTTCCAGGGTGACCCCGATGAAGTCTACAAATAAGCTCCTGGGGTTGAGGCTCTAGAACCAGGGAGGTGCTCTGGGGCAGTTTGTGGGGGTTGGGGTGTTGGGAGGGAGGCCCATGTTGGTCCCACAGCCCAAGAGCTTAATCCTCTGGAATCGCAGCTGCCTGGCTCCCCCTGCTGGCCCTGCCGGCCCTGCTCCAGGCCTGGCCATTGCAGGGATGGGTCCAGGACTCTGACCCACAGCCCCCAACCCTTGGAGTCCCAGCCTGCCATCCCCACCCCAGCACGACGCTCTCAGTTGTCCGGCTCCAGCGTCCACTCCGACAGCCACTTCAGGCAGGAGGCCCGCTGTGCTTCTGTCTCAGGGAGCTTGGCAGGGGGCGGTGGGGGCCGGCCCGGCCCAGGCAGGGGCGTGGAGGGGCTGCAGGGCCTGGGGCCCCCTTCTGTGGGGTCAGGGTCTGGGGCAGCCCGCAGGACCTGGACGAGCTCGTCCAGTGGCTGCACCAGGGTGTGGGGGCTCCAGCAGGCATCGAGGGTGGGCACGAAGGGGTCGGGCGTGCAGGCCTCCACGCACTCGGTGCACGTGGGGATGCGCAGGTAGAAGGCGTGGAGCATCATGCGGAAGGGCTGGTCCTCCTGGCTCGAGGCCTGGCCATAGGTCTGATCCCCCACGATGGGGTGGCCCAGGGCGCTGCAGTGCACGCGCAGCTGGTGCGTCCGTCCTTTGGGGAGCAGAGTGGGCCAGTCAGGCGGGGGCGCCACCCCATGCCCACCCCCTACCCATTCACGTCATGCCCAGCACTGTCCTTGAAGCCTCAACACAACCCCTGGGGGCAGCAGACCTCCCTGTTTCATGCCACAAAGACGTCAGAACTCAGAACAGAAGCGACTTCTGGGGCTGCCCCTGGTGAGGCCAGGGCGATGCTTGATCAACTAGAGAACCCAGGCTTGAGCGACCTCCTATGGGGCAAGAGGCTGCAGGCTGTGAGGCTGAGTGTGGGGGAGGAGTCAGCCTGGCCAGCAATGCTGGGAGACCCCAGGCAGGTTCCTTTCCTGCGTGACGGGGACACTTCGGTGCCCTGTGCCAGGAGATGCCCGAGGCAGGACACCATCAGCAGACAGCAAGGAGACCTGGGCACGCGCCCTGGACACACCCGTGAGAGGCTGCAACAGCACTTTGGAGACAGGATCACCTGCATACAGTCCGTGTTCCAGGACCACCAGCTCAGTGAGGCTTGGTTTTGGGTTCTCACAGCCTGAAGGGAGCAAGGAAAGCCCAGAGAGTTGGCTGGGCCAGCTCCATGGCTGAGTCCACCCCAATCCCAGGTCGCCTGCCCGGGTTGCCCCAGCCTACCCAGGGTCCCCACTGGACGACTGTGCCCCTGGCCCCCACCCCCTGCCCTCCGTACCCTGTGTGCCCTCAATGCACATGGTGTGGGTCCGGCCTTCTGTGCTGTTCTTGCCAATAGCATAGCTGATGGTCATTCGGCTCTCCTGGACGTGCCCCCGCACCTGCCAGGAAGGGGGTCACACGCTGCTCACGGGGTCACCCACCACTGCTGGGAAACCCACCTGACAGCCAGAGGCTACCAAAGTGGATTGAGAGTTTGAGTCTCCTGCTCCAAGGACCAGCCGGGCCTTACCAGAGCCAGATAAGCCTTGGTGACTCTCCGGTCCTTGAAGCACCTGTAGGCACTGCCTGCGGCTGCCTTGTTCAGGGCCACACAGAGTGCCCCACTGGTGGAGAAGTCCAGTTGGTGGCAGAACCTGGCGTGGGGCAGAGGATCAGTGGTGGCTGGGCTGTGGGCCGCTTCCCACCGACGGAGGCTGCTGTGGGTACCTGAACCCGTAGCAGGTGTCAGGGTCGGCCAGCTCTGGGAAGCGGTGCCGCAGCTGCTTCTGGAGGGTCAGCGTCTCCCACCAGGCCTTGCTGTCGATGCGCACATCCCAGTGCTTGTTCACCACCAGGAAGTCACGGCTCCGGTACACAACACACAGGTTCTCCACGCTGCCTGGCTCCATGGTGGCTGCAATGCAGGGCAAGTACATGGAGCGGGGTCATGGGGTGCCCAGCCCACATCAGGGTCCTGCCCACCTGGCGTGGACACCCCTGCTCCCCAGGGCCCTGGGTCTGAAGGCACCGAGGCTGTGTCAGGCAAGCTTGCAGACCTACTGTGTGCCTGCTCCCACCTCTGAGTCAAGTAGCAGGGTGTCAAGTAGCAGGGATCTGGCCAATATCAGGGGAGCTAGTGTTGCCCTAGGCTCTGGCTGTGGGGCAGTCCTGCCAGACCCGGGCCTGGGGAGAAGCAGTCTTGCCATCCAGCCTGCTCCCACGGAACCCTTCCCAGACGGGCCACGGACACGCGATAGGGGCCTTTTCCGGGGTGGGGTGCAGGGCAGGGGATGGGGCTCTCCCTCTCCCACGTAGACGTCCCCTGCCCTGCC
This sequence comes from Hyperoodon ampullatus, assembly GCF_949752795.1. NCBI lineage: Eukaryota > Metazoa > Chordata > Mammalia > Artiodactyla > Ziphiidae > Hyperoodon > Hyperoodon ampullatus. Next base: position 22,272,773 of record NC_136927.1, read on the forward strand.
TCCCCTCCGAGGAACCCTCGCCTCCCGCGTCTGATGGGCACAGGCGGAGAGGTGCCCGCCGGACTCCACTGCGAACGCTTCCCGCGCCCCTGCCCACTCCGAGATCGACCTGCAGCTGAGCTGCGCCGTCTGGGCCCCCGATGCTGCTGCCCGGCCCTGGCTCCTGCCCTCGCGTCTCCCTGCCTCGTGGCCCAGCGGCCCCGGAGCCGTCACTTGGACCACAGAGGTGCGCCTCGCCCGGCCCGGCCTGGGCGCTCAGTCCCGCCCACGTCCTGCCCACGGCTCGGACGGGCGGCCGTGCTGGCCAATGGCGAGCGCCCGGGTCCCGCCGCTCCAGCTCCAACGTACGGACTCGGCCCCGCCCGGCCTGCGCGCGCAGCCACGCCCACGCCCCGCCCCTCCCGCTGACCAATGGCGAGCGCCCGGGTACGCCGGCCATTGATTGGCGGCGCCGGGTCGCTTTGGGCAGGAGCTGCGCGCGGGGCGCGGGAGGTTCGCAGCCGGCGGCGGGCGGCCATGGAGGACTACGAGCGGGAGCTGTACGGCGTTGAGGACGACTTCCACAGCCAGTTCGCGGCCGAGCTCGAGGTGCTGGCCGAGCTGGAAGGTAGGCGTGGGCACTGCCGTGGCCTCGTCCCCCGTTGCTCGACAGGGGTCTGGCCCACCCGGGGATTCCAGGAGGGTTACTCGGAGGGGAGGCGCGAAGGCCGGGAGGCAGCAACAACCTTAGGGAGAGCAGGGCCCTGCAGCGCCGCCGACCTCGTGGGCTGTGACTGTGTGTGCAGACGAGCTGCTCTGCACGACTGCTGTGAGTTTTCTCTCCGCAGGGACAACCGCCGTGTCACCTTCCAGGGACCCCTGGCCCACCGTGGGCCGGCCCCGCCTGACGTTCGAGGAGACCATTGCTGGAGGGGATGCTCCCACTCACTGCTCTCCAGGAGGACCTTCAAGGAACAGCAAGGGCGGTGCCAGGAAGAGGCAGCTGGCCGCTGACATCCACGGGGACAGACCCCTGCCCCCTAGTATGTTTTCCGGGGGCCCAGACCATAGGGGTGGGGTTCGAGGCTGGAGAAGGACCTCTGTTCCTTCCATGTGTCTCCCCAGCCCCCAAAGTCAAACGGTCCAGGCTGGAGGCTGCCAGGAGACTGAACTTCAGGTCCGATGAGATGGAAGAGCCGCTGCCTCCTGACTCCCCGACTCAGGACATCACCCCCCCACCGAGTCCTGAGGTCCCTGCTGAACTGTGGGGCAAGGGGTGTGTAGCTTGGGGTACAGGTATACAGTACCTTGGAAGGATTCGGTTTCTTCAACAAGGTCTTGAGGCCTGGGGATTGGGGGCCTGTGGGAGGGCTGGGTAGCCAGCAGTGGATCCAAGTCCCTTCCCCAAGAATCCCCAAGATGGTCATGGTCCCTTCCCAGGCCCTTGGACACCGAGGCTGATGTGGGTCTCACTAAGGCCTCGCCAGCCGCCCGCAATCCTGTCCTGAGGCGGCCCCCTGTCTTGGAGGACTACATCAACGTGACCTCCACCGGCGGCGACCGGGCCTTTCTGGTGCTTCGGGCTGACCCAGTGGGCACTGGGGTCCAGGTGGGTGCTGTGCAGACACGATCGGGGGCCTGGACATCACATCCTCCACCCTGACCCTGGGAACCCCTCTAGAGGTCCATCTGGCCTCTAGTCTTCCACTCGGGAGAGCCATCTTTCTCCTTCAGTTTCTTCCTCTTTCTCTCATTTTTTCTTCTCCTTCTCCATCTTACTTCTTTTCACCTTTTCTCCTCTCCTCCACCTTAGATCTGCTGCCATTCCAGTGATCCCTTGGGGTCCCTGGTGAGAAGGGGCTCCTTGTGGCCCATTGATACTAGGGAATGCCACCTAGGTCCCTGAGCACTGTTGGGAGGGGGTCTGTAGAAATCCCATAACCTAGAGGAGAGTGACTGATGCTCTCCCTTCCCTGCAGAGCCCTCTTCTTGACATCCGGTGGCGTGGCCATGGCCAGCTGGACCTGCTGGGCGTGTCCTTTGCCTCCCTGAAGGAGAAGATCGACAGCGAGGTAGGGTCCGCTGGGGTTTGCTGGGAAGGGAGAGGTAGCTCTGGGGTGACTGGCTGGCTGAGCCATCCTGATTCCAACCCCATTGTCTGCACAGCGGCGGCAGCGACTGCTGGAAGAGGCCCAGCGGCTCTCGGACACACTGTGCAGGTGACACAGTGGGCCCCTCCATCTCTGAGGTCCTCACTGGTCCTTGGACTGCTGACCGACCACCAGCATGTATTCTGGGGGGTGTGATCCCTGCATGGGGTTAAGGCCCAGTGGCTCAGGGCACAATGCTCTCCAGTCTTAGGTCAGAGGAGGTGGAGGAGAGGCCCCAGCCCTCGGGGGCCTCTGAGGAGGAGCCGGCTGACAGCCAAGATGCCTCCCAGCACTGCCTCTGGGTGGATGAGTTCGCACCCCAACGCTATACGGAGCTGCTCAGTGACGATGTGAGGTCCTGTTTTTGCTTAAGTGAAGTGTGACTGGCTTCTTTGTTGCCAAGAGAAAAGAACTTAGGGCCTAGCAGGTCTTCATTTTGCCAGCCCACAGAGGTGTCAGGATTTGGAGGAGGGATTTGACCAGCCTCGTTGAATTGTAGGTGGGGAAACTGAGGCCAGTACAGAGCCTTTCACCGGTCATCACTTGTCATTCAGCCTCAGCATCACTGTGTGTGTCTTTGGGCTCATGACAGTAGAGTGACATGAGGGGCAGGCACTAGGAGTCCTTGGTGCTGGTGGCCGCTCCCCCAGGCCGGGCCTCTCTTCCTGCAGTTCACCAACCGCTGCCTCCTCAAGTGGCTGAAGCTGTGGGACTTGGTGGTGTTTGGCCGAGAGCGGCCCACCCGGAAGCCCAGACCCAGTGTGGAACTGGCCCGTGGTGGCAAGGAGGCCACAGCCTCCAGCAAGTGGAAAAGCCACGGACAGGTGCTAGAGGAGATGCTGGAGGCTGAGCTGGATCCAAGCGGGCGGCCCCGGCAGAAGGTGAGCCCACCTGGCTGTGGGCTGTTCTCTGGGTGGCTGGCACCTTTGCAGCCTCTGGGGGCCATGAGGCACATTTACTGCCCCCGAGGCTGTAGGTGGGACGATGTCAGGGTCTTGGTGAGGAGTGTCAGCAATGTGAGCTGGGATTTGAGTCCTTTCTTCTAATGACTTAGATAAGACTAGCACTCGTTGCAGGGCCCCGCACCTCCCCACAGTGATTACGCTGGACTGTGGGTGGGTTCTGGGTGTTAGTCACGTCAGTAACAGCTGTGTCTTTGTCAGGTCCAAACGTCACTTGCTTCATGCAAGGCTTTATTCTCGCTCTGCACGACCAGCAGGCAGGGGCTTGTTCTCCTTTGGTGACTAGGGCAGGGCAGGAGAACATCTCTTAGCACCGAGCTTCGTGGGATAGGATTTTCAGTCTCTGGCGGTTGGGCCAGGGTCTCCTAGAGTCCGTGAGGTGGTGTCGGTTACAGCACGTTTTCTCCTGCCTCGGCTGCAGGTGGCGCTGCTGTGTGGGCCCCCAGGGCTGGGCAAGACCACCCTGGCCCACGTGATTGCACGGCATGCCGGATACTCTGTGGTGGAGATGAACGCGAGGTGAGTTGGGGGAGGGCCAGGCCTCCTTTTGTCCTGATGTGTCTGGTCGAGCCTGGGATACAACCCTGAAAGCCTGGGGGTGGTGGGCTGTGGAATTGTCCATCCTCAGGGCTCACTGGGATTTGGCCGCAGTGTCATGGGGTGGCCTTGTGTAGTATCCGTGAGTTGTACACGTGGTGGCTCTGCCCTGGGAAATTGTCCTGCTGGGGACACTGGCTGCTGCCCTGGCTGAGGCCATGGCTGCCCTGACAGCCCCTCCCTGGCCTCTTGGTTCCAGTGATGACCGCAGCCCTGAGGCCTTCCGAACGCGCATCGAGGCAGCCACGCAGATGGAGTCGGTGTTGGGTGCTGGTGGGAGGCCCAACTGCCTGGTTATCGATGAGATCGACGGGGCCCCCACGGTGGGCCTCCTGGGTGTGCTGCGCCCGGGTGGGCGGGCAGTGGGGGCTGGGACTCACCGCTGTCTGCGTGTCCCCCCAGGCCGCCATCAATGTTCTCCTGAGCGTCTTGGACCGCCAGGGCCCACAGGAGACAGAGCCAGGGGGACCCGCTGTGCCCACGGGCGGGGGGCGGCGGCGCCGGGCGCAAGGGGGGATCCTGATGAGGCCCATCATCTGCATCTGCAATGACCAGTGAGTGGGGCGGGGCGGGGTCTCTGCTGGGTGGGCGTGCCCCACGTCTGCTGGGCTGTGGCACGCACCCTGGCGCCCCTGGCCAGGTGGGCTCGTTGTGCAAACCGCTCATCCCACAGGTTTGCGCCCTCCCTTCGGCAGCTGAAGCAGCAGGCGCTCCTGCTCCACTTCCCGCCCACGCTGCCCTCCAGGCTCACGCAGCGGCTCCAGGAGGTCCGTGAGGGCTGCCCTCCCTCTGCCGTCAGGCCGCCGGCCTCCCACCTGGTCCCAGAATATGGGGTGGAGGTGCTGGGACAGTTTGGTCTCTGGTGGTGGGTGGTTCCAAGCAGCGACCGGGGTCCTTCCTCAGGGATTTTCGGCCTTTGCTCCCCATAGGACAGGAGCTGACCCCTGTTTCTAGGGAGTAGGTGGCTTTAGGGTAGGGGTCGGGGGGACACTCACCCTCTCACTTCCCTGCAGATCTCCCTGCGGCGGGGCATGCGGGCTGACCCTGGCGCCCTGGTGGCCCTCTGCGAGAAGACAGACAACGACATCCGCGCCTGCATCAATGCCCTGCAGGTGGGCAGGTGCCCGTGGCGGGGGTGGGGCAGGGGCAGCCAGCAGCCAGCACTCCCCCATCCCCGCACCACCGCCGTGTCTACACGGGTGGGGGTCAGCCACCGTCACTGCCCCACCCCCCACCCCATGTCCAGTTCCTGCATGGGCGGGGCCGGCGGGAGCTGAGCGTTCAGGCTGTGCAGACCACACGCATTGGCCTCAAGGACCAGCGCAAGGGGCTCTTCTCCGTGTGGCAGGAGGTCTTCCAGCTGCCCCAGGCCCGGAGGTAGGTAGGCCAGCCCCGGTCTGGACGTCCGCAGTACCCTAGCCCTGGGATGCCAGCCAGCTCTGCCTTTGCTGACGGGGTGTGAGGCTGCACGGCCCTGGGGGCCACTTGGCTCTGCCTCGGCCTCCCTCACTGTCCCTTCTCGGGGACCTCAGGGTATCGTAAACGTACACAAGCTGGTGCCGCCGGGAGGGATAGGGTGGGCAGGGCTGGGTCCAGGGTGTTGGGGTGGGGGCTCCACTCCAGCCTCAGGGCCCTCTCTGCAGGCACCGCGTGGGTCAGGACCCGACCCTGCCCACCCACACACTCCTGCTCGGTGATGGGCACGTGGGTTCAGGGCCCCTCGCTGCCAAGGTGCCCCTGACCGCGGCCTCTCAGCGGTTCTACCACATCTTGCATGTGGCCGCTTCTGCGGGTGAGCACGAAAAGGTGGTCCAGGTAACCATGCTCTACCTCAAACCTTTGCGGGGGGCTGAGGGGCAGGAGGCCAGCACCTGGCAGTGTTTCTCATCCCCAGACAGTGAGCGGGACACGCTTCAGATGGTGCTGAGCCCAAGGAGAAGCAGGCGGGCGGGAGGGTGGGGAGTGGACATGGGGCATCGGGAGGCTTCTGAGAAGGGGTGGGAGCAGGGACAGGCTGGGAGGAAGGACTGACCCTGGCAGGAGGGGGATGGCCAGCGTGGGGTCGTATGATGGGGTCACTCTGGCTGCTCTTGGGGAACTACCTGAAGGGCCCCGACAGTAGCCGGGAGGGGCTGGATTCTGGATGTGAGCTGTGGGAACAGGGACGTGGGTGCACGTGGGGTGGAGAGCAGGTGGCGGATGCCCCCCATCCCCTGGGAAGCCTGGTGTAAGTTGCCTCCCTGGCTAAGCAGCTTTGGATTAGCAGCTGGCGATCCTTGCAAATCTGGAAATCCACTGTGTGGAGGGCAGCGTGGTGGCCGGAGGGGAGGGATTCCCACATGGAACAAGAGTGGGGGCTCTGTGTCCTTGATTCTGGTGAACAGAACTTCCTTTAGGGAGGAATTGGGGGCTTCTTTCTCACATGTCTCAGGGTCTTGGTCAAACCAGAGTTGGGGTGGCGGAGTGGGCCTTCCTGGCCGGCAGGTGGGAAGGGAAGGGTCCCACTGGGTGGTGCTTGTGCTGTGGGCTGGGGGGGCGTGAGGCTGGAGGGGCTCAGGGAACTGGCCTGTCCACCTGCCCGCAGGGCCTATTCGACAACTTCTTGCGGCTGCGGCTGCGGGACTCCAGCCTGGCAGCCGTGTGCATAGCCCTTGACTGGCTGGCCTTTGACGACCTGCTGAGCCGGGCTGCCCACCACGGCCAGAGCTTCCAGCTGCTGCGCTACCTGCCCTTCCTGCCCCCGGCCTTCCACCTGCTCTTTGCCTCCAGCCACGTGCCGAGGATCACCTTTCCCAGCAGCCAGCAGGAGGTGCGCCCCACTCCCTGCCCATACCCGGGGTCTAACACCGGGGCCCTGGGTGACTTGGTCCTCATCCGCCCTCCACCCCAGGCCCAGAATCGGATGAGCCGGACCCACAACCTGATCCAGACGCTGGTGTCGGGCATCACGCCAGCCACCCGCAGCCGGGCTGCACCGCAGGCGCTCATCCTGGACACCCTCTGCCTGCTCCTGGACATCCTCGCACCCAAGCTGCGCCCCGTGAGTGCCTTGCCTGGAAGGGCTGTGGCTCCTGGTGGGGGCAGGCCCCTGGCCACGCTTAGCACCCCTGCCTGCTGCCCACCGTCCCACAGGTGAGCACACAGCTGTACAGCGCCCGAGAGAAACAGCAGCTGGCCAGCCTCGTGGGCACCATGCTCGCCTATAGCCTCACCTACTGCCAGGAGCGCACGCCCGACGGGCAGTATGTCTACAGGCTGGAGCCGTGAGTCTGTGCAGCACCTGGGGTGGGGGTGCCTGGGGGCAGGAGGCTGGGGGGCTGGGCTCCAAGTGCCATGGTGATTGCTCGGCGCGAGTCTAAATGCATGGCTTTGGAGGTGTGAGTCTGTTTCCCCATTGGAGGGTGGGAGAGTCAGTTCTAGCTCATTCCTTGCCCAGATGTGACTGTGAGGTGGGCACAGCCCTGGGACCTGAGGTTTACTGCAGAGCCTCTCAGTGCCCCCGGGAGCTACCCCCAGAGGGCCCTTGAGCTCCCCAGGGCTCCGTTTCTCTGTCCTGAGAGGGTCGTGGGGATGGAGGACCGGCAGCAGTGGTGTCCAGATGCAGATCCTTGAGGCAGTAATGATGCTGGTTCCCAAGCACCCAGGCCCAGGCCCGAATCCAGGCCATGCCACGTTGTGTCAGTTCCTCCCTTGCAGCCCTCTTCGAGCCCACATACAGTTGGGGAAACAGAGGCTCGGAGTGGGTAACACCACTGCTGCCACACAGCTGGGTGTGGCAGGGACAGGACTGGACCTCGTCCTGCATTGTTGCATTCTGGCAGTTGGGGTCGGTGCTAGTGAGTAGCTCCTGCCCCGTCTCTGCTGACTGAGTGCCCTGGTGTCCTGCCCTGCCCCGCTCACCCCGAGACCAGGAACGTGGAGGATGTCTGCCGCTTTCCCGAGCTGCCCACCCGCAAGCCCCTCACCTACCAGGCCAAGCAGCTCATTGCCCGTGAGATTGAAGTGGAGAAGATGCGGCGGGTGGAGGCCTTGGCCCGGGCTAGGGTCGGCCCCCAGGTGAGCCACCCCAGGCTCTGGGCAGAGCAGGGCCCTCAGAGTGGACACCATCCCTGGTATGGTCCTGCCCAGTCAGCTCTCACTGTATGTGACTTCCTGTAGGTGGACGGGGGTCCCCTGGGGGGCACTGGGGAGAAAGGGGCGCAGCCATCTGCCCCGTGCAGCCACGAGCAGCGGCTGGAGCGCATCCTGAAGAGAGCTGCCCTGGAGGAGCAGGTGTGGTAACCCTAACCCTAATGGGGGGGCGGGCTAGGTGGCCAGAGGGTGGGGCCACGTGGGCCTGGGTGGGTGACCTTGGAGTGCTATGGTTCTAAGTCCTGGAGGTCCAGCTCCTTGATGTTCATGATGGTTCCACCTGGCTTCAGTTTCTCATCTGGGCAGGATGCTGGCACCTCCCGCCCTGGACCTGACCTTGGCAGGGAGCAGGCGATGGTGAGGGTGGTGAAGGGTGGAGGGAACACTTGCAGAGAGGGTCCGCGCTGGGGTGAGGGTAGGGGGCCATTGCCCAGAGGTGCCACGAGACCCCTTCTCCCTGGGAGATGGCCTCTGGGCCCTCCCCCCAGGTAGGGGACTGTCCGCTGTGGGTCAGCCCCCGTGAACCTGACCGGCTTATCTCCTTTAGCCCGAGAGGGACTTCTTTGGTCGTGTGGTTGTCAAGAGAGCGGCAGCCCCGAGCACAGGTGTGTGGGGAGGTGGGGGCAGTTGAGGGACTGGGGTCAGGGTCGGGTGGAGGAACGACTGTGTGGCCCCTGCAGAGCACGCAGCCCCTGAGACTGACACGGCCGAGCAGCGCATGGGCACCGCGGTGGGCAGGAGCGACGTCTGGTTCCGCTTCAAGGAGGGCGTCTCCAACGCCGTGCGGCGCAGCCTGTACATCAGGGACCTGCTGTAGCCTGGGCCACACCAAGTCCCCAGGATCCATGCTGCCACCCTGGGCTGTGCTAGATACTCTGACCCACAGTTGACGTCCCCAGGATCTATGCTGGGCACCGTGGGGGCTGTGCTGGACCCCCCTGTCCATGCCGGACACTCTGGGGTTGTGCCAGACAGGCTGGATCCACACCGGACACCCTGGAGCCACACCAGATGTCCCCAGATACACACTGGGTGCCTGGGTGTTGCTTTCTCTCTCCTAGAAAATGTACAAAAGCATGTACATCCTTGAAAACTCTTTATAAAAGTCACACTTTTACAGAGTCGTCCTCTTCACAGGGAGGCATGAGTCTGGGGTGTGGGGGCCTCACAGGATGGCACACTTGCCCTTCTCCACCCACGGGTTGTTCTTCATCAGGTCGGGGTTCAGGAAGGGGTCCTTGGGGATCCCATCCTCAATCCACTTGAGGAGCCTGTGGGTGGGGAGGGTGGGGTGAGCACAAGGGCACCTGCCCTCCCTCAGAAGTGCTGCCTGATGGCAGTCGGGGTGTGTGTGGTCTTGGCTCATACAAATGAGCACAGAGCAGGGAAATGAGATGCAAACCATGGCTGGCCTTGGGTGGGGTGTGGCCAGGGCTCCATGGGGTCCTGGGGACTCACTCAGGGATAGTCTTGGATGACATCTCCCTTTTGAAGGCCAGCTGGTACTTGAGGCTCTCCACCTCTTTCTTCATCTGGGGCACGTCCCACTCCTCCATGGCATCCGGGGCTTCGGAAGTGGCCAGCCTGGGGCTAGAAGGTATGGGAGGAATCAACAGAGCCAGGGGGCTGCCAGCCTACGATCACCCTCCCCACTGGTGAGCCCCCTCCCACCCACCCCCCAAACAAAGGGAGGGAGGGAGCCCCCACCCTATCACACTGACACCAGCTCACTGCTTAGGGAGGTCCCCACAGCCCATGCCACTCACCAGGGTACAGGGCTGGAGCTGAGGCCCCACTAATGAGGCCCTGCGTGCCTGCCTCCCACTTCCCATGGGGCTAATTAACTGTAGAGAAAACTTTCCACCCCTACCCACCAGCAAAGCCTCACCAAGGTTGGGCCTCTGGGTTGGAGAAAGTGGGTTAATGTCCCCGTGCTGGGGAATAGCAGAACAGGACAGGTCCCCTGACCCTCCACCTGCAAGACCCACTTTCCACTCCCGGTAGCAGAAACCTATCATGTCAGGGGTGGGACCCTGACACACACACCCATACCGTCCCCGTGCTTTGCATGGGCAAAGCCCACCCCGAGGGCAGGTTAATCCAGGGGCCAGGAGAGTGAGGCTGCTATTTGCATCTCTGGCTAGGGGGCTGGGGGCAAGTGCTGGGGATTTTGGGGTCCCAGGCTGAGCAGCTGGTCCAAGACTTGGAACCCCTGACGCCTCCCACTGTCCAGTGTCTCCTCTGTACTGCCTACAAGCCCCTGGTCCCGTCTCTGAGGGTGGGGGTGGGGTGGGGTGGGGGTGGGGGTGGGGGTGGGCCCACGGGTGGGGGTGGGCCCGCCCGTCACGGCCCGCCCGTCACGGCCACAGGTTCAGACCTCTCAGGAGGCCCGGCCAGCTGCGGTCAAGTGAGGGCAGGTCGCTCCTTGTCTCCCCTGCTGCAGCCTACTCAAGGGGTCCAGGGAGCCCCTTGCTGTCCCCCATCCCCTGCCCTCATCACTGAGGCTGGGAGCCAGAGAACCGACTTCCTTGACCTGGGAAGTGTGGGCAGGTCCTGCCAGGATTGTGACCTCGCCTGCCTCAGGCCGTGGAGGGAGCTCCTGGGAGGGTCAGCCAGGAGCGAGGGTGAGAGCCGGGGGAGTAGGGGGACTTCTCAGGGGCAGCCAGGGGTGCGAGCAGGGGCTCCCTCCTAGAGACCCCGAGTTCCAGCACCCCACCCGGCGGCTCAGGTTCTCAGAGAGTCACGTGGGCGGGGGCCTCCCAGGCTGGGGGCGGTGGCAGCCCGGTCCGCAGCCCCCTCCCCCGTCTCCGCCAGCCCTACCTGCGCGCAGCCGCCGCAGCCGCAGCCGCCGCCGCCCGACCTGCGCGCCTCCGGCCTCGGCGCACGGCGCTGGCTCGGCGGGCACTGCGGGCGGCGCGCACGGCGCACGGACGCATCTCCCCACGCAGCCTGCCCGCGGACGGAGGGGTCCTCTCCACCGGTCAGGCCGGCCCGTTGCGACACGCAGGGCGGCTGCCCTCGCCCGAAGACGGACAGGCAAGGGTGCCTCGGGGGTTAGGGTGGTCCAGGTCAGCCCAATGGTACCTGGGCAAGCCCCAGAGCCCCAGGCTTCGGTTTCCTGCTCAGCACAAGGGGCCAGTTCACCAGACCTACCTTGGACGGTGACCGCTAGGGCAAAGATGACAAGGGCCAAGTGATGGCGAGGGCGAAGTGATGGACGAGTGAGCCGGGCACACAGGCGGGCAGAGCCCAGGCAGGTGCCCCGCCTACTCCCGCCACCTGGGCCAGGCCCTGGCACCGCCCCCACTCTGCCCTCCCTCCTCAGGGCTGGGTTGACCCTGGGGATCTGGCTTCATCAGGCACATTCTGCCAGCCCCAGGCAGGGCACTCCATTGCTGGGCACCAGCTGAGGGTGGCAGATGCATCAGGGAGCAGTGTGGGGTCAGCTCTGGCCCTGGGTGACGTGTCCTCCCACTGGGCTGGATGGGCTCCTGGGCTGTCACGTTGTGCAGCACCAAAGACCATCAGCTGTTAGGTTGTACCCCAGCCCCTGCTGCCTCTCATGGGCTGGAGTCACCAGGCCAGGTGGGAATAGCAAGGATGGGGTCAAGATGCTACATCCCCGTGGGGCTTCAGCAGTGTCCACTGATAGGCCCAGAGCTGACCCACCACAGTGTGAGCCTGTTCTGGCCAGGCCACCTGGGCCTGGGTGGAGTTGCTTCCTGCTCCGGCCCCTGCCCTGCATTCCCAGGCCAGAGGCAGGCAGACTGGGCAGCTATGGTGGGTGGCAGGGCCCAGCTCACCAACCAATCCCTTCGGAGGCCAGACCCCACAGCTCCCCAGGGCAGCGGGGGCCAGACCCTCGGCAGGTGCTCCTGCAGCCTCCCCTGGCTGACTCTGCGCCCACTCAGAAGGCAGGACAGGGTAGGGGGTGTTCCCTGCCTGCCTTGGGGTCCTGGGCCCTCCCTGTTGTGATTGCATAAAACAAGGTCAGCTGCGCCTCCCCGGCCCCTCTGGCACATCAGTGTGATGACGGATCAGGAGGCACTTCGGGAACTGGGGCATGTTAGGAAGAGCAGGGATTATTTTTATTATGGATTTATGAGGGTTGGGGGGCTTAGAGCCAAGGGTGCCAGCGTCCTCCTCAGGGCAGATGGCTGGCAATGCTGGCCTCACTCCTCCCCCCTGCCTGGCCCCTTGGGTGCCCTGTGACTGGGCGTGCACTGTGTTGCTTGGGCTACCTGGGGCTCTCCTGTGGCTGGGGGCCCAGCTCACAAGGGGTCGGGGCACGGGGCAGGGTGTCGAGTCAGCCCCCAGAACTGGCTCAAGATTTAGACTGAGACCCAGGCCAGCCAGGGCCTGCCACCAACCACACCTTTCCCTTGCGGGTGTGGGCAGAACAGGGGACCCAGGACCAGGTTCTGGCCCAACAGCGTCCTGAGAGTCCTCTGGGAGATGCCCTGGTGTGACCCGGCAGGGCATGGCCCCTGTGGTCTGCTCCGGGGCCTGCATTGCGGGCGCTGTTTGATCTCTCCTCTGTGGATCAGAGAACTCCACTGTGACCACAGCTGAAATCAGCCTTAGAGCTGCACACAGGCCTAGTGATGACACTTGAACATACCTGGGCATCGTCATGTCATCAGGATGGCGGGAGCTTGGCCTGCAGGAGGGAGCTGTGTGGGGGCGCAGGGTCTGCACTCCTGCTCTGAGGTGCTGTTTCCTGTCTATGAGTGCTGGTCACACCTGCTGCCCTGTGGACCCTCAGGGTTCAGAAGTGGTCCCTGTGCTGACCCTGGTGGCCCCATGTGGCAGAGGCCAAAACTCCACGCGGTGGTCAAGCTGACGCATGCCTGCTCATGTGAGCCTGTGAAGCTCCTGTCCTTGGTGAGAGTTGGGGGACCCAGCAACTCCTATTTCTCACTTTCCTGGGAGGCTGCACTTGTGAACCCTAGACACCCCAGGGGTACCGGGTGGGTCTGGAATGAGCAAAGGCCCAGTGATTTGCGGTGGGAGGAGGACGTTCCAGAAGCAGTGACGGCTTGTGCTCCAGCTGACCTACCTTGCAGTAGCCCAGAGCAGATCCAGGGAGACCAGCAGCCTTTCTGAAATTATCTCCAGTAACTGGGCTGCTGGTGAGAACCAACAGGGCTCCTGACTGGCCTAGAAATGGCTGCTCCAGGCCCCACACCTGCAGGGCTCCTGACTGGGGCGGGGGTGTGGGCTGGGCTCCTGGGGACAGGGTGGGCATGGGGGGAGGTGAAGTGAGACCCTGAGGCAGGGTCCCCCTTGTGCTGGGTTTAGTGCTCAGGAAGAATCAGACAGTGGTGTGTATGGGGTGCTTTGACCCATTCTGGGCAGGGTCCCCAAGGAGGGCTCAGGGAGCAGGGGCAAGATACGCCCCCACCAGATGGGACCTGCAGCCTGGTGCTGTCCCAATGCCACTCCAACCCGTGGCCCTGCTGGGCGGGGCCAGAGCTGAGGCCGGCCTCTCACCTGGTCCCTTCTGGGCATTCTGGTGACCCAGCGTGGCCACCCAGGCTGTTGTCAGCTCCCTGCTCAGGGTCCTCCTGAGACCAGGGCTCTCTTCCACATGGTGCCCCAGCAATGGAGTGCCCTGCCTGGGCAGATCCGGCCCCACGCCCAGGAGTGATGAGGCCTGAGTGAGACCACCTCCCCTGTGTCTGCAGCTTCGCTTCAGACCTTGGGGAGGTCAGACCCTACATACAACTGGCCTGGCCTCCAGTGAGGAAACTAAAAGACAAGTGTTCCACGCTGCAGGACCCAGGCCTGGCGGGGGCCCGGCCTGACAGCACTCCGTCCCAGGGTGGGTGTGGGACCCTTGGTGTTACAACAGGCTGACCCCCTCCTGAGGCACAGTGACAGTGGCCCCGGGGGATGTGCCTACTTGTTTCCTGACCCTGGAAACAAAACCAGCAGAGGCGAACACGGGGACTGGAAGATACCAAAGAAGCTTTATTTCACCCAGTTAAACAGAGCTCACAAAAAACTAGGTAGTTCTTGGATAATCTTTGAATGTTTGAAAACGATTTTCAAAAATAATTTAAGCTGTTAGACTCAATGTGTGCAAAATATACAACAAATGATTCCAGGGAATCATGGGCTCTAGTCGGCACAAGGTCTGAGTCATAAAGTCTCAGGGAAGTGACTCCGGTTAAGTGGTTTATTCTAACGGCTCTGTGGTCCACAGGTGACTCCATCTTCCCCGCCCGCTCCAGTCCTCCTGCGATGCTGGCTCCTGCCAGCATGTGGAACAGGAAGACGCACATGGTCTGTATCTCAGGACTCCGAGGCTCAGGAACAGGCCCAGGGCCTGCACCCGCCTAAGCACCGAACACTCCAGTGCCCACAGGCCATGGAGGTCCCCTCCTGATGAGGCCGATGCCACTCAGTGGTCCTGTGCATTGCTGGTGAGTCTACCGGTCTGCACCCCCAAAGGGCCATGCACCGCGAAGGTGGGTGAGTGGGGCAGACGCACACATCGGGCCGCCAGTGCGTTCTCACAAAGGCCTGGGCGTGGCTCTCAGCCTTCCCTCTGACTTGCACCCCCCAGGTCTGTGCAGCACTGCAGAGAATTCTACCTGAGCATGGGGCAGCGGCAGCGTGCAGCTATGCGAGTGGGGCTGGGGGCGTGTGGAGGGCCCCCCGCACTCTGTCTCACAGCTGACCCCACACACGCACCCCCTGACAAGATGGAGCAAGGCTGGCCCAGCGCAGTGGGCCACTTCCAGGAGCAGTTCACCTCTGCTGCCTCACAGAGGAAACAGGTGCAGACCAGCCTATCAGCCCCCCCGGCCCCCGCCCGCTGCCCTTGGGCCAGTGGCCAAGCGCAGTGGGACTTGCACCTTCAGCACGTTTGCTTCTAGTCCCAAGCAATACGACCACAACGTGGGGGTGGATGAAAGAGGCCTCCTAGAAACAATTTCAGTGCCCAGAGGTTTTCCACAAAAGCAAAGGGAGGAGACACCTCTGTCAGGCAGGGGCCGCCTCCCAAGGCAAGGACAATGTCCAGCAGTACTCGCCGTCTAGGGTGGGTCTGAGGAACTGGCCCCTGTGCTGAGCAGGAAACTGAGGCTCTGGGGCTTGCCCAGGTCCCACCCTCTCTGTGGGTGTTGTGTCCTTCATTTAGTGACTTCCCTCAAACACCTGGAATCCCTGGCCATCTGCTCATTTCATCAGAAGCTGCAGAAGCTCTGGTGACTGCACAGTGCAAGTGACTGAATGGGCACCCTCAACTATCACAAAGCTCTCTTCCCAGAAAGGACCCCTGTCCTGTGCCAGGGGGTGAGGTCTCCATGGGGACTGTGGACGTTCACCCCTCCCAGGTCCAGCGTGGGGCTCCCTCCCCTGGGCCGTGTCTGCCACCGCGGGATGCAGTCTGTGCAGACTGCTCTGGCCAGATGGGGTGCAGAACTTGAAGCCTCAGAGGCAGACACTAGAGTTAGAGGGATCCAGACACCCCTCCCACCCCTGGAATTAAATCTCCCGGGGAGGGGGGGGACTGTCTGTCATGTGACACGGGAGAGGACAAAGCCAACGGGAGTCCACGCAAGGAGCTCCTTGGGAGCGCGAACTGGACAGCGGAGCTGGCGGGGTGGAGATGGGCGGGAGCGGCGCCGAGGGCACACCCGCCGGGCGCTCCCCACGCTCACGGCCCCAGGGTGTGCCAAGCTCGCTGCTCGGGTTCACCCAGGACGAATCTGCTCTTGGCTTCGGGAGGAGCCCACGCACCGCGGGGCTCTGGCCCCTCGGCCGCCAGCACCGTACAGCAGGGTCAGTGGGTTTCCCCTCACGGCCGGGATTTCGGCAGGAAACCCCACGCGACAGATGTCGTTATCAAAAGTCCTTACTGGACGAGGACTCCTAGCACGGAGGCTGACGGCCCATTTATCTAGAAAGCTTGAGCCAAACAAAGGTTTCCGGCGCTCTTACTGGTGTTAACGTGGGGTGTTTATCATGAAGAAAGTACTGTACGGCTCCGCGAGGGAAGGCCTTGAAGGAGGTTCCGGGCCGCCAAACCCTGGGCAGCTGCGCGATCCCCGCCGCGGCCCTTTTTTCAACTGCCTGTGGCACTGGAAGCTCGCTGCCGCCTTGAGAGATCCTTTCCGGGTCGAAGCGCGGAGGGGGCGGGGCGTTCAGAGGGCCGGCCCTCCGTTTGAGGGGCGGGGCCTCTGTGGTACGACGTCGTGCGTGGCACAGCCATCTTGGAGCCGGGCGATGGCGTCCTCAGGGCGGAAGTGTGGCGTGGAGGGAGCCGGTGTTGTCACGTATGTGACTCTCAGGTGTTCCCTTGATCTGGCTTCCCAGGCTCCTGTCAAGTTATGGTAGGTGACGTTTGAGGGGGCCGGACACTCCCACGGCGGCATTGGTGAGCGTGACTGGCCGCGGGACTCCGTGAAAAAAGGGGCGATGTTAGAGTCAGGCGACAGAGCCGGCAGGGTGCCTCTGCCTGACCCATGTCCCCCCTCTCAGGTCCTCCCTCTCAGGTCCCCCCAACCATGTCCCCCCCTCTCAGGACCCTTCCTCAGGTCCTCCCTCTCAAGTCTCCCCTCCCCACGTTGCCCCTCTCGAGGGTCACCCTCCCTCCCTCCTAAAGGGCTGTTCTGGAAACCTGAGTTAGCTACTTAATTATTGTTCCAGGTGCGTTTTGAGGTGTGTCATGGAGTGGACACCAGGCAGTTTTGTGTAAAACAGGCTGGGAAGACAGGTGACAGTGGACAAAGCTTGTATTCCAGCATGAGTCAGTTAAGGACTTGGGGCGCTGTCCCGGTGGCCTGTGGCTTGGACGGCAAGTAGGGCAGGCTTGCAGGGAGGGGGAGGGACGGGTTGGAGACAAAATTTGGTGAATCAAGGCACAGCAAAGGAGCCGTGACCTTTTGCACACCTGTGAAGCTGGTCTCCTGGGATCCACATCCAATCTTGCCCCACCACTGTCTGCTAGGGTGTAGATGGCGGCTCCCACTGGGAGTAGTTGTGGCGTTTGGGTGGTGGAGGCTAGGGGTGCTGCTCAACACCCACGGGGGGCCCCACTGCCACCCTATCTTGGTGAGTCCCTGAGTTCTAACTTGGAGGCCGCCTCTCCTTGTTCCTCCACAGCCCCCCACCTTGAGCCCCCTGGCCTGGTCCTGGGCAGGGCCTGGGTTGTGCAGGTAGCCAAGTCTCACTTTCTGGGGGGTCCATCTCTGACGGGCAAATGCATCAATGGCATGGTGAGAGTGCTCCCCATGGTGTCTGGAGGCTCTGAGCCGGTCTTGTGCCGAGGTCTGTGGAGCTGCATCTTGGAGGAGGGTCCCAGCAGCCCTGCCAGGACAGAGTTTCATGTTACATTCACCTGAATCCCAAAAAGACACCTCCTGAATCTCCACGACTTTGTATGGTGGTGTCAGGTGGCTCCATCCTCGGTTAGCTGGCTGGGCCACCCGTGTCCCCTGCCTGGCACTAGGTGGAGCCACAGGCCCATGCAATCACCTCCCTACGTTGCAAACGCCGGACCTAGCTTTCAAATTCGGTCTCAGGACCTCTTAACTCTCCTTAATAAATCCACTACATGTAAACATCACGTTTTAAAGAAAAACAGCATTATTTTCCCATCGTTTTACGTTTGTGCAGATCTCTTAAAGGAGCTGCATTCTTGACTCTGCTTCTGCTGAGTCGGTTCCGACTTTGCCTGTCAGGTACATAGCCTCTGGAATATCCCACTGTACCCTTTCAAGAGGTCAGGGGTGAGAACATATAGTTCTTCGCAGCCCTATGACCCTGGACCCACCTCGCGAACCACGTGTGGTTGACTCACACCCTTTCTGGTCTTCTGTCCCCATTGACTTGCTGCTTTTTGATTCCTTTTGTTGAAGATAAGGAGGGTCAGTCATAAAATATTTAGTATAATTTTATGAGGAGAAGTGAGCTTGTGGAAATCTGATTTGTAATCAAGGTTACTCTGCCTGTCAGTCTTGCTGAGGCCCAGATATTTGAGATTCCCAGAGGACACCGTCTGTGTCAGAGACTGGGTGATTGTGAGGGTCCTGGTCCTTTCACCTTTCGGGGTCTCTGGAGAGACTGGGCTGCTTTGATTGTGGGGACATCTTGCTACTTAAAAAAATTAATTATAGACTTAATTAAAACCTTTTTAGAGCAGATTTAGGTTTACAGAAAAACTGAGCAGGAAGGACAGAGTCCGTGTGTGTCCCCTGCCCTGCGCACCCCCGTCACTAACCTCTGCGCTCATGAGGTGCACTCATCACAGTTATGAACCAACGCCAACACAGTGTTAAGTAGCATCCTCTTCCTGTGCCAGGCCCCCGTGATGTGTGGTCCTCACATCTCCTGGGCTCCTCTGGGATAGGGTCTCTAGCTTAGTTTTGGGGGTAGGAGTTTTTTTATTTATTTATTTTTGCTGTATTTGGTCTTCGTTTCTGTGCGAGGGCTTTCTCTAGTTGTGGCAAGCGGGGGCCACTCTTCATCACGGTGCGCGGGCCTCACTATTGCGGCCTCTCTTGTTGTGGAGCACAGGCTCCAGCCGTGCAGGCTCAGCGGCCATGGCTCACGGGCCTAGTTGCTCCGCGGCATGTGGGATCCTCCCAGACCAGGGCTCGAACCCGTGTCCCCTGCATTAGCAGGCAGATTCTCAACCACTGCGCCACCAGGGAAGCCCCTCTGGCTTAGTTTTGATGGCCTTGACCATTCTGAGGTGTGCTGGTCAGGGATTTCGTAGGGTGCCCCTCAACTGGCGTTTGTCAGATGTTTTTCTCATGGTTAGGCAGAGAGATGGGGACTGCTCCTTGGACCACGACCTTTCTGTATGTCCTGCTTCCGTCCCCTAAGATTGAGAGGGGCTAGAGGCACTGAACAGGGTCCTTCCTGTCCTCCTCAAAGGGAGAAAGAGAGAGGGAAGGGGTGAGAGCCTGAGGGGATGGCAGCCCGGGGCCAGGAGAGCATGTGGTGTCATAGAAGCAGCAACAGCAAAGCAGGGCTGAGGGAGATGGAGGCCCAATACCCTTGAGCATCTGGTGGAGCACCTGTTGAGGAGCCCTGCAGCCCCCCCAGTCTGAGGCCTCATCTCAGGGGGAGCCGAGGCTCTGCTTTGGTGAGGGACTCCTTGGTCCTGGTGCCTGAGCTCTGTCGGGGAGCACATGTCCTCCCAGCTCAGCCCACGTTCCCTGGATCCAGTGGGCAACCAGCCTGCTGTCTCCCCGCTGGGCCTGCTCTCAGGTGAGCTAATGGGATTGTGAGTTCAGGCTGTCGTCTCCTCAGACTCCCCCTTTGGCTTTTCTGGGAGGCCTCACTCTGGCCTCGGGGCCTTGAGCCACTGCCTTCACCTGCTTTGCCCCTCAGGATCCCCATGAGGCTCTGAGGCCCCCGATGGTGCTAGTCATGGGTGACCAGCTCCTGCTGAGGGCCAGGCTCCACAGGGAGCAGGCAGGAGGGGTGATGGGGAGCATGGGTGTGTGCACTGACGAGGTGGTGACTGTAGGGGCTGGCGGATACTCTGGGCTGAGTGGATTGGGCTGGATTGGGAGGTGGGGGCCCCACTCCAGGCTGTCCCTGTCACCTTCCCAGCACTTGGGGTGGGAGCAGCCTGGGACTGTATGGCAGTCTGGGCCTTACCTCTCATTGTCCTGGTGACAACTGGTTTGTGGTAAAGCCTGTTTCCTTCCTAGAACAAGAATGTTTGGCTCCACTCTCCACTGACATGTCCTTAATGAGTGAGGATGCTGAGTGAGGATGGAGGCTCCTGGCTTTTCATAAATGTTCTTTTTTTTTTTTTTTGCGGTACGCAGGCCTCTCACTGTTGTGGCCTCTCCCGTTGCGGAGCACAGGCTCCGGAAGCTCAGGCTCGGCGGCCATGGCTCTCGGGCCCAGCCGCTCTGCGGCATGTGGGATCTTCCTGGACCAGGGCACGAACCCATGTCCCCTGCATCGGCAGGCGGACTCTCAACCACTGCGCCACCAGGGAAGCCCCCAAGGTGATTTTGATGATGTTGGTGATGACAATGATGATGGTGGTGGTGATGATCATGGTGGTGTTGGTGATGATGGTGGTGATGATAGTGATGATGATGATGGTGGTGATGGTGATGATGATCATGATAGTGATGATGATGATGGTGGTGCTGATAGTGGTGATGATGATATTGGTGATGATGATGGTGATAATGATTTTGATGATGGTGATGATGATGTTGGTGATGATGATGATGATGGACCTTTCAGCCTTGACTGAACCAGGTCCTGGAGCTACTGCTAACTGCTGGGACTCATCTAGAGGATGCCAGACCGCCATCCCATAGAACCAGTTCTAGCTCCATTCTTTCCAACCACCTGACTTTGACTGTGGAAACATGTGGGACTGTATGTAATAACATTCCATTTCATCTCCTTAGTTTTTCTCATATTAGAAAAGAAACACATATGAAGGAATATGGTGGGTCCCATGTAAAAACAAACAAGATGTGTATAAACTCAAAAGTCAAAACATAATTTAGAGGATCATAAAAGGACTCGCTGCTTGGTCTTTTTTGGTGCCCCAGTACATACTGAATTGACAAAATATTTGGGTCTCAGGCATTTCCAAGCACATGTCTTGTGTTCGAATTTAAGAATGCTTGTGTCTTTATTTATTTTGGAAGGGGAGGGGAATTTATTCATCTTATTCCAAGTGGAAGAATATCTGATGTATCAGGACAGAAATCTTGTCTTTTGTTATTGTTGCAAAACTTTATCAGAGGCTCTAAACACAACCATGGTTTCACTGGAAGAGTAAACCCTGGAGAGACGGGATGCTGGAGGTGACGGGGAGGCAGCGCATGTGAGCAGGATGCTTATCCAAGCCGCTCAGCAGCATCGGTATAGCCAGGGTTCCAGGAAGCAGCCAGCTGAAGAGTCTCTGTCAGAGGGTGTTCTTGTGGCCTGTACTTAGGGTATCGTGGACCGTGGGCCACTGGCTCGGCCTGGGTTGGGGGAGGCTCTGGCATGTCCGGCCACCCACTTCCTCACCTCTGTCACCAGCTTCCTGGAGTAAAAGGACCTGACACGGTTCCTCTGCTGTGCTCCACAGTGGGCTCCCAGGCTGCCGTGGGGGCCACACTCCCTTCTTGGTTCCTTCTTCACTGGGTGTTCTAATCACCCTCATGTGGGAGATTGAGTGGCCCTTAAAAGATCTGCTGGGCCTGGTCTTGGAGGAAAGAGCAGGTGGAGCCTGTGCGGCAGCGAGTCCTGCTGAGCCCGGAGACTTGGTCATCGCTGGGTGACAGGGCAAACGTGTGGTTAAGGGCCCTGAAGGGGATCAGGATATGCCGCGCCAAAATATAGCACCTTGGCCTGAGGTTTATTTTGAGCTGAAAGCATTCGAGAATCAATAGATGCAGAAAGAGGCCTTTTTGGAGCATCCCTCATCTGAATAAGAGCAACTTCTGGGAAATAAGGCTGCTGTAAATTCCTTCTGTCGGGCCTGTCTGCTCCCAGGGGAGATACTGTGAATAAATCCTATCCCAAGTGCCTTCTCAGGGACATTATCACATACCTTCTTTTTTTTTTTCCCGGTACGCAGGCCTCTCACTGCTGTGGCCTCTCCCGTTGCGGAGCACAGGCTCCGGACGCGCAGGCCCAGCGGCCATGGCTCACGGGCCCAGCCGCTCTGCGGCACGTGGGATCTTCCCGGACCGGGGCACGAACCCGTGTCTCCTGCATCGGCAGGTGGACTCTCAACCACTGCGCCACCAGGGAAACCCCGCATACCTTCTTATGTTTCGATTGTTCTCTTAAAACCCGTTTGTCTTTCCTAAAGAGACTTGTTTTTCCTGTAGGAAGGCTTTTCTCCCGGCTCCCTTTCCCCTATTAAATTAGGTATATAAGCATCTAATTGAAACCATTTACTGAGCCAGCTACTTTTCTTGGCTCCCATATGCATACGAATGAACTTTTTTCTTCTGTTAAATCTTTTGTCAGTTTAGTCCACGCACGTCTGTTACTGAACGTGAGAGGGTAAAGGAAACGGTATTTCCTACCCTACAGCCTCCTTCACCACAGAGGCTCCGTAACTTGGCCAGACGTGGAGGTGGGGTGAGGCGATGGGGGTGGAGGGGGCATGGGGCTGTGAGGGCAGGAGCCGGGACTGCCCCTCCTCCCCTTATGTGTGACATCACGCTCAAACACTCACCAGAATGAGTGGGAAGATGGAGATTGATCCCCTAGGCAGACAAATGATGGCTTTTCATCAGAAACAAAACATTGTCAGGCAGGAAGGTGAGTGAGAAGAGAGGTCCCAGGAAGGCAGGCAAGGGTTGTAGAGAAGGGAGGGGCGTGCCTTCTACAGGGCGGGCGATGTGTCATCGTCTTGGGGACTACACGTGTCAGAAAACTGAAAAAAATTTTAGCTTTTTCCTGTGTTTGGTTTAAATTCGGTTCAAAATGTCCCACATAGGAAACAAAAGGGGGATTTGCTGTGTGCTCCCACCGTACCCTGAACTTGTCATCTCCTTGGCCCTCAGAGAGAACGGCGAGTCCATTGGCTCCATCACCTGAGCCAACGGGAGCCACTGGGCCTCAGCCAGCTCTGGTGACCTCTGCCCTCAGGAGGAGCTGGGAGCAACCTGCGTGCAGGACGTCTGCCCCTCCTTCTGGAAGCCACACCCTAACCAGGTGCAGACGTGCTGGGCGGAGGTTTGCTGAGATGATTTAGAATGTTTATCACTGGAAACGTAATGTTCAGGTTGCAAGTGTGAGAGGTCATACCCGTATTTTCATGTAGATACAGAAGAACATATTTTCTGAATTTCGGGGAGCTCCCTTAAATCATGCTGGTTTTTCAGGGCGAGACGCTCCAGAGCGTAGAGAGTTAAGATGCAAAATGCTTTAACACTGCTCTCGCATCGCGTGTGCTTGGAGTACATCTGTTGAGAATTTTACGTGGGCCCTGCTTTTGTGGAAACAAATCCGAATTGCCTGTTTATCAAAGGCGGAAAATTAAGGGGATACTGAGCTCGTGGTGCAGGGAATGGACGTGGTGACACAACTTTGAAGTGGTAGAAAAATTATTTGTCACTATTGTAAGCTTAATGGTGACACCTGGTATCGCTACGTGTTTTCTGGCTTTTTCAGTTGAATTTTGGTTCTTCACACCCTCTCTGGGATTGAAGGTGGCAGTGGGCTTGGGTTTCAATGGTGTGGAAGCCCTGGCTGCTGTCTTACGTTACTCGGCTTGAGGTGTCAACCTGACCTCTGGGTCATTCCTTATGCTCTGGGATAACTGGGATCCATTTCTTCCCAGGAGAAAATAAAATATAAAATATACTGGATGATAATGTCCTTTGATCAAAGATCCTTAACAAGGGAACACCCAGGAGATCATTAAAAGGCTGAGATCACCCCTCCTCCTGTGTCCAAACATTGACCAAAGGTCACAGCCTGTGTACTGGAGGGCATGCTGGACGACCCTGCAAGCCTCACGTGAGTACTGGCACCCTGCACGCCCAAGCCTCCTACATACAGGGCTACAGAAAGGCGAGTGGAAACAGGAGAAAGACAGCCCCATTAAAAAATGCACTTCCCCAGAGAAGATAGGTAGATGGCCAACAAGCACCTGAAAAGATACTTGGCAAAATGCAAATCAGAACCAGCACGAGATACCATTTGCCCCCTGTCTGGTGGTTATAATAAAAATGCAAAATGACAAGTGCTGGCGTAGATGTGGAGAAATTGGAACCCTCGTGCATGGCTGGTGGGGATGTAAAACAGTGTAGCCGCTGTGGGAAACAGGCTGGAGGTTCCTCAGAAGGTTAAGCACAGAGTTACCAGGTGACCCAGCAACTCCACTCCTGGGTGCACACCCAAGAGAATTGAAAACAGGCACCTGAGCAGATACCTGCCTGCCCACGGTCATTCCTGCACAATCACTGCAGCCGTAAGGTGGAAACAGCCCGTGTCCATTGACGAATGATGGATAAACAGAATGTGGTCATCTGTACAAGGGGGCATCATCCAGCTGTAAAAAGGAATGAAGTGCTGACACACTACAATGTGGATGAACCTTGAAACCATTATTCTAAGTGAAAGAGCCCAGACAGAAAGGGCCACATACATGACGTGAGTTCACTTGTGTGTGAAACATCCAGAACAGGTAAATTGAGAGACAGAAACAGATCAGCAGGTGCCAGGGGCTGGGGGAGGGGTTGGGGAGTGACTGCTAATGGGTGTGGGGTTTCAATTTTGGGTGATGGAAAAGTCTGGAACTAGACAGGTGTGATGGTCGCACGAGGGAGACCAGTGAGACTCCTTCCCCATCCGTCCAAGTAAGGACGGTAGGGGGTGGTGTCAAGGGCGCAAGTGTGTGGTGCTGAGAGGCTGCCTCTCTCCATCCGGCCCTTCCCACAGGGTTTCACGAGCTGAGAGCTTTAAACTGGGGTCTTGGAGGAGCCACCCCCTCCTCCCCGGCAGGAGGAGGATGTTTCCTGTGGTGGCGAGGGGCACGGAGGTCCGGGAGCCACGGTACAGCCCCACGGCTTCCCATGTGGTCTGTTCTCTTGGCAGGTTTGGCTGCGGTGAGTTTTGTGTGACTGTTAGACATCTTCCCAGCAGAATCCCCGGAGAATTCTAAATTTCAGTTGCACTCCATAATTTTCATTAAGAGCTTTCACCCAGAGAAAATGATGGATTAGATTTTACCGTTGGAAAGAAGCCAGATAAAATTAGATGACTTTTAGTCCCCATGGCCCGCGCCTCACTCCCTGCTTTTTTCTAAAGTCTTTGCTCTTCTCTTTTGGTTCCCAGCAAACAGGTGCCTGCGGATGTTTATTCGTTGAAAATACTGATGTGTGCAGCTCCCTTTGAGCCTCTCTGCTTTTGTTTCACGAGTGACTTTGCTTTTGCTCCAATCTCTTCAAGTCTAAGACAGCTTTGGGCCTTGGGCTCCATGTTGGCCAGCGTGCGGTTTCTTTTTTCTCTTCAGTAAAGCTTGTTAGTTGTTAGAACTTTATAGCCGTAAGCTGATAGAATATTTTGCTGCACAAAAGAAATTAATGATTCCTTGTCTGTCTCTTCTTTTCTCTTCCAAACTCTCCTTCTTGGCAAAGTTAACCCACTGTCCCGTCCAAGTACAATTAGGAGTTTGCCTCCCAACCAGCCACTTTTAGCAAAGCTGTGTTCTGATAGGCGACTGTCTTCTGTTACCGTGTATGGATGGTGAATTGTGAAAACAACTATTATTTCTTACCACATCAGTACAAGGAAGAAAGATTATTCTGCACAAAAACTAAGACTTGGATCGGTCTGGAAGAGGTGATGAAACACCATTGGGGAAGCCCCCTAAGGCGGTTGTTGGTTACAGGGGGCGCGGCGGACATCGGCGTTATTCATGCGAGTGTCGGTTTAAATTCCACATGGTGTTGGCTTCAGCACCACATGCACTAAAACTGGAACAATACAGAGATTAGCACGGCCCCTGCGCAAGGATGACACGCAAGTGAAGCAGTCCATATCTTTTCATGATCATTAAGTCAGTTTTTCCAGAAGAGTGATTTTCACATGGGTACCCGGC
The DNA here is from genome assembly GCF_949752795.1 of Hyperoodon ampullatus. Taxonomy (NCBI): domain Eukaryota; kingdom Metazoa; phylum Chordata; class Mammalia; order Artiodactyla; family Ziphiidae; genus Hyperoodon; species Hyperoodon ampullatus. Next base: position 22,298,140 of record NC_136927.1, read on the forward strand.
CCCCACCTCTAGGAGGCTCTGTCAGGATTTTGAGACAATATGGCCTGAAAGAAAAATCACGTTAAATTTTATGTTATGGTTTGCATTTGGAAAATTTTCTAAAAATAAAACTCATTTTTATTTCACACTACTAGCTGTGGATCAGAAGGTATGACAAAGTCTTCCTGGCTGATGAGGCTGCGCGGAATATACATTCTAAGGGAGTGACCTTCAGGGTAGGGAGAGACAAGTACAGGTGGGAATTTTGTGAAGAGCACAAGACTGCTTCTAGAGCTGCCAGGTTCTCCTTTTCACCTGTGTTCCTGCAGTTCTGTTACTTGCCACTAGATGTATGTGAGTGCTGTTAAGGACTGCAGTTGTTAGTGTGATAGATCTATTCCTGGCAATCAGTAGATACGCATAAATTCCACTTGGAATTCAGCAGAGATCTCGAGCAGGTTTCAGATGCCTCGCCCCCATGTGTCCCAGCATCTTAAATTAATCGTGTGGGAAAGCTCTCCACTTGCAGCAAGGGAGATTTTTGTGCTGTATTCAGACGTGGGTGGATCCCAGTATGTGTTACCCGGAGCCTGGGAGGAACCTGTGGTCTGGGACGCGGTCAGAAGGACCTGGTCATAAACGACAGGCTTTCCAGGTGAAAACGTCCCGATTCTCCTTCTGTGGTGCCAGTTTCGGCAGACTAACAGCACCCACCAAAAAGCATCCTTTCCGTCCTCCTGCCCCCAGATTTTAATGTCGTCCCAAAGGTGCTCTCTTGGCAGCTGAAAGGAAAGTTTAATGGACAGTTTTATTGGTTTCTCAAGGCTGTTTCAAGATGATGCTGAAATCCCTTGGAATGTTTCTGGGACCGCGGATTCAGGGAACAACAAATCACCGCCAACTGGGGGCCTGAGGCAACACTGGTTCTCTTGCAGTCTGGAGCCTGAATCAGAGATTCAGGTGTCTCAGGGCTGCGCTGCCTCTGGAGGCTCTCGGGGGCTGGAAGGGAGAGGATCCTTCTGGGCTTGTCCAGCCTCTGGGGCACCAGGTGTCCCTGGGCTGTGGCCGCATCACTCCAGCCTCTGCCTCCATCTTCGCGTGGTTTCTCCTCTGTCAGGACTCCAGTCGTTGGATTGAGGGCCACGCTGATCCAGGATGATCTCATCTTAAAGATCCTTCACTTTACTACGTCTGCAAGGACCCCGTTTCCAAATAATGTCATAACCTGATATTCAGGTTGTATTCATCATGTTTTACAGTTTTCTGTACCTTGTGATGTCTTGACATCTTAAGAAACCTTTTGCTTCCAGACCCCACACCACCTCTTTATCCACCTCTCACACACGGAGCCAACATTCCCCCTTGCCCTTAATCACCTAGGAAGAGGGACCAGACAGCTGGGGACAACCCCAGCGCCCCCGGAACTGATAAAGGCTCTCCTAGGCCTCTCCCGGCTCCTGCTTCCACTCAGGGGCTTCCCCATGGCCCTGCATGTGTGGCCTCATCTCTAGGACCCTTGAGTCTAATAAACTTTGTCTTCCCGAGCTATTATTCTGTGCCCACACATGACCAACCGTCTCATAAGAGAACACAGAACAGTCTGGGCACAGATCAGGGTGGATGTGGATATTTGGGGACACTCTTCAGCCCCCACGTGGACTGCACACACGTGTACATTGGCGTTAGGCCAGCAGGTCTGGCCACTGTCCCCCTCCCGTGATGCACACCGGGACAGGGTGGCCAGTCACCTGCTGGGATGACCCCATCCCAAGGCTGAGGCCCCGGGAACCTCCGTCCGGGCTCCGAGGTGCTGCTGACTCTGTGCATTTCAGATAAGCAGGAAGTTCCTGAAAGGAAAACCACAAGCTTTATTTTTATTTAATTCCAGCCATTCTGTGGTTTTTGGAGATGGTCTTTAAAGATTTGTTTTTGATTTTTATCTCAAAGAGAATGCAGAAAAGCCCATGGGTCGGGCTCCAGAGAAAATACACACAGAGAAGAGAAGCAGCGAGCTTGCCCCAGGCAGCTGTGGGGAGCAGGCAGGATGGGCCTGGGGGGCACACTCTGGAGGAGGAGCTGCAGCTCCACCAGCAGGCGCTGCTGCCTGGAGCCCCAGCTTGGGCCACGTGGGGTGAGTCCCCACAGGCAGAGGGGCCGAGCGGGCCATCGGGTTTAGGGGAGGTCTGCTTTCATTGTCACCGGCCCGGAAAGCACACCAGGTTCTTTGTCCCCGCCCCCCCCCCCCCCCCGGCCATAGTGAGGGTGACAGTGCCTCAGGGGTCCCATTCGATGCCGCAGGGGACCAGGGGGTGGAGAAATGGCTTCCTAGAAAACACTGTGAGGGGTGCCCATTTGGGGTAGGTCAGATGGCTGGGGAGAAAGGAAAGGCCTTCTCCCTGAGAGCTGACCCTGGCCCTGGCCAAGAGCTGACCCTGGCCCTGGCCCAGGGCTGTGGCTCTGGCTGCACCCCTGGGAGGGAGGAACTTGCTCCGAAGGAAGACCTCCCGCGCCCGCCATCTGAGAGCAGAGGTCTTGCCTGGAGCAAAAAGTCCTTGAGGTCTTCCCTCTGGATCCTGCCCCCTGGATTCTGGGAGGTCTCTGTGCCGAGGGAGGGTCACCAAGTTCTTAGGGAAAAACCAAAGCAAATTCAACATAAAAGCTAATCTGTGCTGTAGGGTCTTTGGGGAAGGGAAGACCCTATGACAAGTCAGCACGCCCCAAGCCCACCTGGGTGGACCCTGTGTCAGTCTTGATGCATGGTGGGCCTGGAGGACAGGCCAGCATGTGAACATCTCCGTCCCCTCTGTCTGGACTTGGTGACCTTCAGCTTTTGAAGAGCAGGGACCATGGCCTCGTGGGGACCTCAGTTTGGGTCTGTCTGATGTTGCTTCAGGACAGGGGGTTCACGCGTTTTCACCTATGCAGGATTGGGAGGGCATGATTTCCATGTGGCTTGTTTCTGGCAGTGTTCACTGTGATGGTCCATCAGCACCGTGTCCTCCATGCCTCTTTCCCCCGCCATAACCTTAGAACTCCAAAGGTCTTGCTCCTTGTTGGACTCTCCATTCATTCATTCATTCATTCAATGTCCTATTTCATGCTCCTGCCCCAGAGTCTGGGCCTTGGCCGGTGGGAGCCCCTCTTTGTGGGTCTATCCTTACTCTCTGGACTGAAGGTGTTCAGGCTCTGCTGTCCCCGCCCAGCCCTGGACGTGGCCACTCTGCAGAGCCTGGTGCCTTTCCGTGAGAGGTAGGATTTGGAAAGTACTCTAGATGCTCTTGGACGGAGCTAAGGAGCACGTGAATGTGCACACACACGTTTGTGCACTTTGGTCTGTAGCCACTTGGATTGAAACTGAGTTCACACCCATATGCCTCCCCATTCCACCCAACTCCACAGCCTCCCTCGAATTTCTGCCTGTGTGTGTGAGTGACTCGCTACCTCAACAGCGGAATCCCAGTCCTGCTGGTCAGAGCATTTGTCTCTGTTCTCGGTTCTCCGGCGTAACCGCTCCCAGCCCTGCGGCTGTGGATGCCTGCTCTGTGGCTCCTGTCCCTGGTGAGGATGCCTGCCTTGTTCCGTCCCATCTAGAAAGGGCAAAGCTGGTCTGGGAGTAAGTGAATAAGGAGGCAGAAGGGCTCCTCAAAGCTGGGGTGTGCGTGTGCACGTGTGTATGTGTGTGAGCATGTTGGCACAGCTAGGACACTAATGAGGAACCAGGGTGAGGCGTGTTGGCCGCGGCACCTGCTCCTGCATCTGCGTGTGAAGCGGGGCCCTGCCTGGCTCCTCCGGTGAGTGGACGCCCCCAGTGACACCCGGGGCTGACAAAGTCCTCTCTTGGTGGACACAACTCTGCTTAGCAGTGCTGGTCACCTGGGGTCGCCCTGCAACTGTTGGTGTGGCTGAGTTCTTACCTGTGCCGGACACTGCGGTCACTAGACCTTCTGCTGGGCTCTTTGTCGCCTTCTCCCCCCCCCGCCCCCGCTGCTCTCTGGTCTGGACCCCACCCCCTCGGGCGGCGCACAGACGCGGCACAGTGTGTGCAGACCCCCTGACTGCCGTGTCCTTGCTTCCTGTCTGCCTCCCGTCCCTTCTCTCCCCTCACAGCTCCTTTAGGGCCCTGCTTTGCCCATTATTTCTTTTCCTTTTGGGGGCCCCCAGTGCATCCCAATTAGCATTTGAAAGAGCCCACGTTTGCACTTGACAAGCCGGAGGTGGTTTCTGGCTACAGCGGTGGGGCCAACTCTACATCCTGTGACAGGGACCGACCAGGGAGTGGGTGTCCTTGCTCCTGGGCCGGAGCTTGCAGGCTGGCTGATGGGCTGACGTTTGCACCTTGGGCTCAGGCCTGTTTGCTTTCAGGGTCTGTGTTACTTTTCCCAGGACTGCCTATCACACAGGCTTGGGGCTTCAAGCCACAGAAGTGCGTCCCCTGTCTGGAGGCCAGAAATCAGATCAGGCCGCTCCCTCTGAGGCTCCAGGGGAGGCTTCTCCTGCCTCTTCCAGCTTCTAGTGCTGCCTGCAACCCTTGGCGTCCCGGCCTTTGGACGCATCCCCCATCTGTCTCCGTCTTCATATGGCTGTGTCTTGTCTCCTCCTCCTAGAAGGCCACCAGTCTTAGCGGATTAGGGCTGCGCTGCTCCACTAAGACCTCATCTTAACTAACGACATCTGCAAAGACCCTGTTTCCAGACAGGGTCCCATTCTGAGATGTTGTGGGTCAGGATGTCAGCATCTATTTTTGGGGACACAATTCAGCCCATAGCAGGGTTCCGGCTGTACCATCTTGTATTTGACAGTATCCAAATTATTTAAGTTTTTTTTTGTGTGTGTGGTATGCGGGCCTCTCACTGCTGTGGCCTCTCCCGTTGCGGAGCACAGGCCCCGGACGCGCAGGCTCAGCGGCCACGGCTCACGGGCCCAGCCGCTCCGCGGCATGTGGGATCCTCCCGGACCAGGGCACGAACCCGCGTCCCCTGCATCGGCAGGCGGACTCTCAACCACTGCGCCACCAGGGAAGCCCTCAAAATTATTTAAGTTTTAAAATATTTAATTTTTAGGGATATGTACTGAAACATGAATTTTTTTCCCCACCCCAGTGCTCCAAGTTCCTCCCCGAGAGATGGCCACCCCACGTTTCTCGGTGTCCTGGGGACACTCTGTGTGCACAGAGCCCTCCACACACACCCTCCTGCACCTTCTGTGGTCTTTGTGTGGGGGGTTGTCTCCACCTGCCCAGCCCTTTGGTGGATGTAAGGAGCCGCCGTGTGGACGCACATAACTTAGTGATGTTAGAAGGCAGTAGAAAGTCTGGACATAACAGAGAAGCTCTTCGTAGAAGCTGTGCTCACAGGCACAAGTGTGACCCAAGTTCCTGCAAGGAAGTGCCAGGTCATAGAGCGTGGCATTTATAATTCAGTTCTTTAACTTTTTATTGTGAAATGATCTCACATTTAGAGAAAAGTTGCAAAAATAGGTCAGTGAATCCTGCATTCCTTTCTCCCAGATCACCCAAAAGTCAGTTTCCTATGTTTGTCTTCAGAGATTAAGTTGCATAATGGTGCCCCCCTCAACCCTAAATATTCCAGGGGTGTGTTTCCTAAACATGGGCGTTCATCCTCCTACGACCGAAGCATAAGTCAAAATCGGGATGTTAACCTCGATACAATACTAGGTGTTCTCTAATCTGCAATTTGTACTCACATTTCTTTAATTGTCCCAATAATGACTTCTGCACACTATTGTTAGGTTAATTCCAAAGTGTTTCATCTTCTTGGTGTCTGATGTTGATGGGGGTTATTTTGTGTGGACATAAAGCTCTGGATTTCTGTGTGATAATTTCATGCCTTTGTGAACTCGCTTACTGTTTGAGTCCATTTTCCCCATTGATTCTCTATGGCCAGACCTGCTGTCCAACGTGATAGTCACTTGTAGCTGTTGAATACTGATGCAAAAGCACTAACCAAAACATTGGCCAGGGCTTCCCTGGTGGCGCAGTGGTTGAGAGTCCGCCTGCCAATGCAGGGGACACGGGTTCGTGCCCCGGTCCGGGAAGATCCCACATGCCGCGGAGCGGCTGGGCCCGTGAGCCATGGCCGCTGAGCCTGCGCGTCGGGAGCCTGTGCTCCGCAACGGGAGAGGCCACAACAGTGAGAGGCCCGCGCACCGCAAAAACAAAACAAAACAAAACAAAAAAACATTGGCCATCAGAATACAGCCCTATATAAGGAAAATAAAGCACCACAACCAAGGGGGATTTATCCCAAGACTCCGAAGTTGCTTCACTATCAGAAATTCTATACATAAAATTCACTATATAGACAGATTTCAGGAGAAAAATCACATGATTCTCTCCATAGGTGCAAAAAAAGCCCTGACACAATTTAATGCCCATTGCTGATAAAAATGTATGTGCAGGGACTTCCCTGTTGGCACAGTGGTTAAGAATCCACCTGCCAATGCAGGGGACATGGGTTTGAGCCCTGGTCTGGGAAGATCCCACATGCTGTGGAGCAACTAAGGCCGTGCGCCACAACTACTGAGCCTGAGCTCTAGAGCCCGTGAGCCACAACTACTGAGCCCACATGCCACAACTACTGAAGCCCATGCGCCTAGAGCCCATGCTCTGCAACAAGAGAAACCACTGCAGTGAGGAGCCCACGCACCACAGTGAAGAGTAGCCCCCGCTTGCTGCAACTAGGGGAAGCCCGCGAACAGCAACGAAGACCCAATGCAACCAAGATAAATAAATACATAAAATAAATAAATAAATAAATAATGTGTGCACATAAAATAAAATGAAATGAAACCAAATACTTGGTTCCTCAGTAACAGGAGCCCTATTTCAAAACTCAATAGCTGCATGTGGCTGGTGGGTCCTGTTTTGGACATGGAGGATGTGGAACATTCCATCATCACAAAAAGTTTAATTGCACAGCATTGCTCTAAGGTTTTCCAGGTAGACGATCATAGCCTCTGCAGATAGAGAATGTTTCATTTCTTTTCCAGTTCTTATGATCCTCACTGATTTTTTTTGTCTGATTGCAGTGGCTAATGCCTCTGTAGAGTGCTGACAGTAGCATCTCTTGTTCAGGGGGGTGATGGGTTTAGGAAATGGTATATATATTTTGTTATGTGAAGAAAGTATCTATCAATATCTATTTTCCTTACTGTTTATATTTTTGTCAGGAACGGGCATTAAATTTTGTCAGGGCTTTTTTTGCACCTATGGAGAGAATCATGATTTTTCTCCTGAAATCTGTCAATATAGTGAATTTTATGTCTGGAATGTCTGATAGTGAAGCAACGTTGGAGTCTTGGGATAAATCCCCCTTGGCCGTGGTGTCTTATTTTCCTTGTATGGGGTTGTATTCTGATGGGCAATGTTTTAGTTGGTGCTTTTGCATCAATATTCATAAGTGATATTGGCTTGTAAATGTCTTCTTTCATACTGTCTTTATTATAGTTAGGTTACCAATGTTCTTCTTGCTTTAGAAAAAGAATATAAAAGTTTTTCCCTCATCTTCAATGCTGTGGGATAATTTGTAAAGCTTTAAGACCATCTGGTCCCTTGCTCTGTGGTGACCTAAATGGGAAGGAAATCCAAAAAAGAGGGGATATATGTATATGTATAGCTGATTCACTTTGCTGTACAGCAGAAACTAACAAAACATTGTAAAGCAACTGTACTCCAAAAAAAAAAAAAAAAAAAAGACCATCTGGTCCTTAAAGATTTGGTAGAATTTATCTGTGAAATTACCTGTGCCTATTGCCTTTTTTGGGGGACAGGGGGCTGAGTGTTTCCTGGTAACTTTATTTCTTCCATGGAAATAGGTCTAAGTTTTCCATCTCTAACAGGGCCAGTTTTTTTTAAATTAATTAATTAATTAATTTTAATTTTAATTTTAATTTTTGGCTGCATTGGGTCTTCATTGCTGTGTGCAGGCTTTCTCTAGTTGTGATGAGCGGGGGCTACTCTTCATTTCAGTGTGTGGGCTTCTCATTGCGGTGGCTTCTCTTGCTATGGAGCATGAGCTCTAGGCATGTGGGCTTCAGTAGTTGTGACACATGGGCTCAGTAGTTGTGGCTCATGGGCTCTAGAGCGCAGGCTCAGTAGTTGTTGCACACAGGCTTAGTTGCTCCACGGCATGTGGGATCTTCCTGGACCAGGGCTCGAACCTGTGTCCCCTGCATTGGCAGGTGGATTCTTTTTTTTTTTTGCGGTACACGGGCCTCTCACTACTGTGGCCTCTCCCGTTGCGGAGCACAGGCCCCGGACGCGCAGGCTCAGCGGCCGTGGCTCACAGGCCCAGCTGCCCCATGGCATGTGGGATCTTCCCGGACCGGGGCATGAATCCGTGTCCCCTGCATCGGCAGGTGGACTCTCAACCGCTGAGCCACCAGGGAAGCCCTGGCAGGTGGATTCTTAACCACTGCACCACCAAGGAAGTCCTCCTCTTATTATTTCTTTTTTTTTTTTTTTTTTTTTTTTGGTTTTCTTCTCTTTTCTCAATTAACTAATGGATGACCTATTCTGTTAATTTAAAAATTAGGATTTTGGTTTACTAATCATAATTATGTTTTTTCTGTTCTTTACCCTGTAATACCTCTTCTCATTTTTATTATTTCCTCTCTTATGCTATCTATTGATTTACTTAATTCTTTTTCTAAGCTTTGTTTGGGTTGGGAATTTAACTTGTTTTCATCATTTTAAATAAAAATGTTTAATATTGTGAATTGCTCTATGATTAGTGCTTTAAATGTATTTCATAGATTCTGATGTGTAGTGTTTCCACGTCATTATTTTTTTTAGAAATTCTATACTTTCGGTTGTATTTCCCCACTCATCCAAGAGTTAATAGTTTAAAAAATTTTTTTCCACATGAAAGTCTTTTTCTGTCTGCTTTTTGACACTGTTAACAACTTGTGGTCTTATTGCTTTATGATCAGTTCTATAACATTTCTACTTCATGGAACTCACTGATGCTTCCTTTGTGACTGAATTAGATTTCTGTGGCTGTGTAACAGATTTCCACAATTCGGCGGCTTGAGCCACACCTGTTTACCATTATCTCTCAGCTCCGTGGGTGTGAGGCCCCGCCCAGCTAGCCCCACTGGGGCAGTACAGGTGGAGGCTGCAGTCTTTGTGTGTGGGCGTCTCAACGAGGCTCAGGTGGGTGGCGTGAAGCGCTTGGCGAGGGTAGTCACAGGAGTCCCAGCACTTTTTCACGTCCTGTGGCAGGCCCTACCCGCATTCAGGGCCCTGGTCACGGTAGGGTCTGGGCCCCACTGGGCCTGGGCTGTGGTCAGCGGGGCTCGTCCTCTCTCTGCTGGGACCCCCCACCCTGCGCCCCCTCCCCACCCGCGTGCACCCTGAGCAGAAAGGTGAGCGGTTCGGAGGCGGAGGCCTGAGTATGATTGTCCGCAGGTGGTGGGCTTGCTTCCCTGCGGGTTGTGCACGAGGTCTCCAGCGCCCGTTCAGAGATGAGGGAAGAGAAATCGAGTGAACTGGGGGGTACGTTCAAGGGACGGGGTCCGGGTTGATTTGCGCTGCACCGACCAGCTGTCGGACTGGTCCCCCGGGGAGGGCAGCGTATGTGGGGCCGTGGGGAGGTGGGGGCTTGTGAGTGGATGGGGGAGGGGCTCAGGCTGGGCAGGTGGAGCTGAGGTGGGGGGCGTGCTTTGGGTGGGGTGGAGGCAACGGCGGGGAGGGGGGCTGTGGGGGGAAGGAGTGGGGGCGGGGGGCAGGGAAGCAGGGTGAGGGTCAGGTGTTGGACGTGATGTGCGGGGGGTCGCCGTCAGCTGGATGTACCCGGGTAGGGGGCCTGGATGTGTCTGGGGTCTCCTCGGTCGTTTGTGTGGGGTCAGGCTGGGGGCAGATGCAGACTCCGAGCAGGCTGGGTCACCTGCAGGGGCCGAATCCTGATCGCAGGACCGCCAGGGGATTCCTCGCTTTCCTGTTTGGAGGCGTCTCTACAGGACAGAGACCTGGAGACGAGGGTCCCTGTTGCCATGAGCAGCACGCGGGCCCCGCTGCCACATCTGTCAGGAACGGCGTCATCAGGAGAGGAGATGTTTGAATCACATTTGGTCGGGAAACAACCAGGAAGGAGGCGGGTTCCTTCTCTCCTGTGTGAGCAAGACCAGGAGACTCACATCTGAGTGCTTTTCGTTATTTGTTATTTTTCCCTTTGCCTTTTCTCACTGTCAGAAGCTAAGACCTGTAAGAAATAGATTAGGTTAGTGGTTTAAAAACCTCCCTGGAGGAACGCCTGGGCCGCTTCACTGCGATTCTACCAAACGTTTACACTACGTTGGGCTGTGAGCTGGGAGGCTGGTGTCCCTCGGCCCAGCTCTGTCCTTGAGCGCTGCCCGCGGGCACTGGACGTCAGTCCGAGTGAGGCCAGGGTCCGAAGCCACAGGCCGGTCAAGGCCCTTCTTGGAGGGGCTGGCTCCGGGGGATGCCCTGCGGCCGATATACAGGCCTTGTCAAGCTCTCACCTCAGGAGGACGAAAATCCCCATGAAGTTATTGACATGTGGGAATAATGCATGGGGAAGCCGCCTGGCTTAGACGCTGTGAGCTTTGAACCTGCAAGTTCGAGGGGCCTCAGGGCCTAGCTCCAGCCTCTCACCTCCAGCTGTCGCCTATGACAGTCCCTAGGGGTCCTGCTGACGTGTTGAAGCCCCTTCAGGGTCCCCCACCTGAGAGCCGCTGGGAGGGCACACCCGGGCTGAGCCTGGACCTGGGGGCGACCACACCAGGGGTGCAGCCCCTTCAGACCCAGCCTCTGAGGACCCCAGGGGGTGGGGGCGTCTGCAGGCCCACCCTGGGCCTGACCATGGTTCAGCACTAGACCCTGGGACACAGGGGCGGCTCCTGGGCCGGGGCCCCTGCCCTGGGGGAGGTGGCCTTTGTGTGATGCTCTGTCTGGGACACGGAGCTTGTCTGCCAGCTTCTCCCATCTGACAGTGGTGGCCGTCCTGCCTTTTCTGGACTGTCTGCCCGCTTCCCGCCCTTGCCCAGCTCCTCAGAACAGAGGGGTCGGTTCCCAGCCAGACCGCTGTAGGGTTTTCTCCACTGAGTGGGGGGGGGCACGGGGGAGAGGGGCGGCTGTGGGTGTGTAGATGCCCTTTGTCAGGTTCAGGAAGTTCTTGTTCCGATTAGCTGAGAGGTGGTGGTTGTTGTTTATCATGAATAGATATTGAATTTTGTCTAATGTTTTTTCTTCATCTGTTGATACGATTATATGGTTTTTCTTATTTGGTCTTTTGATTTTCAAATTTTGAAGCTGAGCCCAGTTGGTTGCTGGCTCATTTTCTATTTCATGAGTGATGTTGGTCTGTGGTTTTCTTGTTTGTCCTTTCTGGCTTTGATTTGGGTAATGCTGACCTTGGAAGTGTTCCCTCCTTTTCTACTTTCTGGAAGGGATCGGGTAGAATTGGTGTTACTTTTTCTTTAAATGTTTGGTAGAATTCACCAGTAAAACCACCTGGGCCTGGACATTTCTCTTCCATAGTTTTAACTGCAAATTCAACGTCTTTGACAATTATACTACTATTCAGTATCTATTACATTTTGGGTGAGTTTGGTTGTTTGTGATTTTGGGGGAATTGGTCCATTTCATCTAAGTTATCAAAGGAGGGGTGTTTCTGCTTCTGACTTGGGTGTGTCCATTGAAGCCGGGGCCAAGGGTGTGCCCCCAGGGCTGACCAGAGAAGTCGGAAGAAGCCTGGGGAGGGGGCCACCTCCATCACACCCACACTAGGGTGGGATGGTGGGTGTGCTAGTGTCCTGGGGCTGCCAGATCAAATCACCACAACCTGGGTGGTGAAAACAGCAGACCCTCATCCTCTCACAGTCTGGAGGCCAGAAGTCAGACCAAGATAGAAGCTCCATCGGAGGATCCTTCCAGCCTCTTCCAGCTTCTGGGGGCTCCCATCTCCATCTTCATGTGACTTCTTCTCAGTCTGTGTCTGTCCTCTTCTGTCTCCTGTAAGGACACTGCCATTGGATTTGGGGCCTATCCTGGTAAGGCAGGATGATGGGGCTCTGGCAGTGGCCTCCCCTGCTGCCCGGCCCTGTGGGCTGCTCTCCGGTGTGGCCCCAGGTGTGGGGTGTGCCTGGCTCCTGTCGGTGCAGGGGTGCCTTCCCTTCCTGGCCCCAGCTTGGACCCACTGGTCCTGAGAAGGCTGCGAGAGACTCGCCGGTTTCAGCTCAGAGGCTTGGGCTGCGGGATCATCGGGGTGGGCAAGTCTTTCCACAAAGCCCCTCAGCTTCTGTCCCTGAGCTGTGAGGTGCATGTGGGTTCCCACCTTGCAGGCTGGTAAGGATGGCTCAGCACTGGCCCTGGGTGCCTGTCCGGGAAGGGATGGGCCGCTGTACCCTGTGCTGCTTGCAAGGACCTGGGCTCAGCGCCCCCACCTTGTTTAGGGACCTGTGGGCACCCTGGCCAAGGGTGGATGATGCCAGCTCCCTCCCGCTGTGAGCTGCCTCTGGCCCTTGCCAGCTGCGCGGCACAGATAGGAGTTCCGGGCAGTGTGCGCTCTGCTTCCTGGGTCTGAGTGGGGTTCGGCTGCCTGTGCAGCTGTGGTGCCTGAGCCCCAACAGTGGCGGGCCAGCTGTCCCCCCGGTCTCGGGTGGGGCGTTGTCCCTCTCACCCTGTGAAGAGGCGGCTGCGTGCCGGGTTTTCCTGGCTCCGCCACCTCCCTGCTAACCTGACCTGGGGAAGACAGATGCCTCTGCGTCCAGGGATCCTGGCGTCTTCCTTTTTGAGGCAGAGGAGGTGCCTGTGGTCTCAGGTGTCGTCCCCTCCTCTCCGGGCAGCTGTCCCCCTGACCCTTGGGGCACAGCCTGGCTGGCAGCCCCTCCAGGGCATCCTCTGCCAGCCCTGGGACGGGAGCAGGAGCAATTAGGTGCTGAGTCTTGATGGGGTCAGCGGGCAGAGCCGCGTCAGGGCCTCCAGCTTCTGCCTCCACCTGGAAGCGCCCCCTGGGCTTTGCAGCCATTCCTGCCCCAGCACTCAGGGATGATAGAGGGGAACCCCCTTGATAACTGTGTCCCACCAACCAAGACCCTGTGACACCAGAAAACGTGGAAGGAGCTGGTTGGCTGTGTGCACTGGGGGCTCGTACCCTGGCTCATTGCTGCCACAGCTGCCCTGGGTGAGTCAGTCAGTGCAGCCCCAGACTGGGCTGGGGGCTCTGGCAGGACCCGCCACAGCTCTGGGCAGGGGGCCGGGGGTCCTGCAGCCAGACGGTGTCTCCTGGTGCCATCTTGGCTCCTCAGAGCGGCCGTGCTGCTGGGTGTCCTCAGGGAGGGGGTGGGGACAGGCAAGCGAGACCGTGCATGTGGGCACCGGACAGCCAAGGTGCCCCCACCCCCGGGATGCTGGACCTTCCTTTGGAAGAGGCATCTGAACCCGTGTGTTCTGCGCTTGCCAGGAGCTTATTTGCACCTGCTTGGAGGTCAGTCCAGGCAGGCCCAGCGTGGCCGCCTCCGCTGTGGCCCACAGGGTGGAGGGTCAGGTCTGGTGGTCACTCCTGTTTCCAAAATATCTAGCTAGTCACACAATTTACGTAACTGTGATATTAGTATGAAATGTCATATACACAACTGTGTACTTAAGATGCACCCCGTGCCTGTGTGCCTGCACGTGTACATATGTGGTCCTGCCTGTGTGCACACGTGTGTGTGGGGGCTCCACCAGCATCTGAGGTAGGCCTTGCCAACTCTGCTGGCCCCTCTTTCTCTCTTAGGGTGGGAGTCTCTCCTCCCCAGAAAAGTCTATGGAATAGGATGCCACCCACAGCCCTGATCTGCGATTCCAAACCCCAAACGTCTCTTAGATGTTTGGCAAGAACCTGCGGTCGGTCCGCCTGCCCTGTCTCTGTCTGGTTCTCCCGGTCCCTGTGGAAACCTGGAGTGTTGATGCCTAGACTGTTCAGGCCCTGTGGCTGCACTTGATTCCCTCTGAACCCCCAAGCTGGCCCTGAGGGTCACAGATGAGGGACCAGGTGACCCGTGTCCTCGGCTCCTCATGGGGTTGGCCCATCCAGCACCCCAGGGGAGGGTGACAGACAAGGTTGGCACCCTTAGGGAAAGGCAGAGCGTTGGGGTGGGTCCCCTCCCAGGTGGGGCTCTTCCCCGTCAGAGCAGAAGGGAGCCTCTTGGTCTCTTTCCCCCTGGCCTGTCCTTATGGTCCTTCCTCCCAGCAAGGGGCCTGTGGTTCCATGGTGCCTGTTATGTCAGTTCCCAGTGTATTCCTACCTGGAGCTGCTAGTGATGGAAAGTGGGTGCCACCCACAGTGCCTCCCCTCTGCGTTGGGCAGCAGGAGCTCAAGAGCCCAGCCCTGGGCTGCGGGCCTGCTGGTACCTCCCGGCATGGCCACCTGGGGACCTCCTCACCATCTAGGGAGGAATTTGGCCCCTGTCCTCCCTAGGGGTCGCCCGTGAATGCCCAGTGTCCCGCTCCCCTAGGGACTCATACCAAAATTTGCCTGTATCCAGGGCAGTGTGCCCCCTGGCCAGGGGCGAAGGGTCCCAGTGGCTCCCGGCTGGGTGCGAAGGGCTCAGAGGGGCAGGTGGGGTCAAGGGCACAGATGCCTGGGGGGCCCTGCATGAGCTGATGGGGTGGAGCCAGTCCCCAGAGCGGAACCGTCCATCTCACTGTCCTGCATCCCAGACCCTCTTGGGTGGGGCTGCTGCCCCAGGAGGTGGTTGCCCACCTGCCCCCAGGTCATCGAGGAGGGTGGTTGTGGGGGCCACCCTGGGCCCCATGCTCTGCACGGCCAGATCTGGGCATGCGAGGCTCTCCTGAGTCCAGAGGCGCTGCCTCCTCCTCCAGTGTGTGGGTCTCTGGGGGTCCTTGCAGCACAGGGCCATAACCTAGGGGGTTTAGGAAGAAAGGAATGTCCCATCTCCCGGTCTGAGGCCAGAAGTCCGAGGCTCCAGGGGAGGATCCTTCCCGCCTCGTCCTGCTTCTGGGGGCTCTGGCATCCCTGGGTTGTGGCCTCATCACTGTCTCTGCCTCTGTGGTCACATGGCCTCCCCTGTGTCTGTGTCTCCTCCTGGTGTGAGGACACTGGACATTGGTTTAGTCCCAGCCTAACCCAGCATCACCTCCTCTTAACTGATCACATCTGTAAAGACCCTATTTCTAAGGTCATGTTCTGCGGTTCTGGGTGGATGTGAATTTTGGGGGACACTATTCAACCCACCACCGCTGACCTGCAGGCCCTCACTGGTGGAGGTGATGCCCTCGTATGGGGACTGAGGAGTATGGAACACCAGGCCCAGGGACACCTGTTCTGAGACTCCCAGTGAGGGACGCGTTGCGGTGGTCCAGGGAAGGCCTCTGGGGCGGACCTGTGTGCCGAGACCCTGGGGCAGTGGGCAGCTAGGGGCATTGGTCAGCACGGGGTGGGCTCATGGCACTGGGTCGACAAGAACAGCCGGCGGGTGAGGGGTGTATGGGATCCACTGGGGCTGAGCCATCGTCTGGGGGGCGTTGGCTGGGCCTGGTCCCTCCAGGACAGTGCATGAGCTCTGAACGTGCCATCCACTTCCACTGGACACGACAGTGAAAGGGCTCGATGGCCGCAGTGCCCAGTGGAGATGGTCAGACGGGATGGAGGGACAGCCCAGCCGGCGGCTTGCTCGGCGCCAGCCCTGCAGCTGCACGACGGCCACAATGGACTGAGGGGCATTGATGGGGACACAGTTGGCCCCTGATAACTCGCTCGCTAATGGTGCTTCATATTTTTTTCGTCTAGAAGAATTGTGTGAGTGTGAAGACCAGCGGGGAGATGGAGGCCACTTGATGAAGAGCCTTGAGCCCACCCCTTAAAGGAACAAGGCGCGTTTCTCCCGAGGCTCCGACAGCTGGCTCCTTCAGCTTCAGCCCCGGTTATTGAGATGCAAATGTGTGCCCGCGGGGAGCGCAGCTGCTGGCTGGCGCTGAGGCCCTTGCCCCAGGTGCAGCCCTACCGAGCCAGCGCCAGTGGGGGCAGCAATGCAGATGATCCTCCCAGGACAATGGAATCGTGGACCCCGTGCAGGAGGAAAGACAGGTAAGAGGCGTCGTCTGGTTCTGCCGGCTTCACGTCGCCGCTTTCCTGACTTTCAGCCCCAGAGCAAGGTGTCCTTGCAGGTAGCCATGGGCCAACCGGACGCCGCCAGCTCTATCTCGGGAGGCTTTGTGAACTTGCTCTGGTCCCTCAGGGTTCAAGTGTTGACTTTAGAAAAGAACCAAATCGCCCTTGGGTGGGAGGGAGGGCTGTCTGGGGCTTTTGAGTCTCACCCAGCAGGTTTACAAACTCAGGGAACAGAAAGCCCTTCCACGATGGGCAACCAGCAAAGGGAAAGTGTGTCAGTCACAGCGCAAGACAAGATGCGCAGGAACACCACCCGGAGTCAAGTGGGCACAGCACCTTCTTACGCGTGTCTATGAGAAGACAAACACCCAGCTCTGGGCTCGTATAATAAATACAGTGTAAAGGGTCTGACACTCAACGATGAAAACAGATTTTTCTGTCAAAAACGTTTTAATTGTGGATTGGAACACATACAAAAGTCCACAAAATGTGAGCTCAGAAAATGTTCAGAGGCTGAATGTCGGTGTCCCCCAGTGTGACCACAACCCTGCACTTAGCACCGCTTGCCTGTGAGCGTCGTATTGTAAGTGAAGTCACGAGGCGCGTATCCGAGTGCAGTAAAGTGTCCCGTCGTGTGAGTGCACGAGCCCCGTCCACCTCTTCACTCCTGATGGGTGTTTGGTCTTTAGTGAACAGTGCTGCTGTGACCTGTAGTGCACGCTTCTGTTGTGGACGCCCCAGGCATGGCGCAGCTGGGTCCTGGGTGTGTACAGCGTCAACTTTTAATAGATATCGCCAATCTATGCTTTTACCAGCATTTCCACTGCTCTGCGCCTTCATCAACACTTGGCATTGAAAGTCTTATTTATTTTAGCCTGCCGTAATGATATTTCAGGGTTTCTTTGTTTTCTTTTCAAGACCAACTTGACTGAGGGACAAGTGGTATTGTGCCGGAGCTGACTTGTACCGCCGCACAAGACTGACCATGCACACCCCTTCCCAGCTCTGTGCTGAGTGATGTGGTGGGAGTGTTCAGATCATGGAAATTAAAAAATACTACAAATCAGGGCTTTATGCAGAGAGTCAGTCGTAATTTACATGAAACAAAATGCACCTATTTTAAGTGTACAGCTTGATGGTTTTTGACAAATGTGTACACTGAGGTACCTACCACACAATTAAGATATAGAACATTTCCAGCCCCCGCAGATATTCCCTTGTTCCACTTCCCAGGGACAGAGAACAGGTCAATGGTTAGCCGGGGCCGAGTTGGGGAGGGATTGACTGGGACTTTTTTCCTCCCTAGAGTCCTATATAAATGGAATCATATGGTGTATATGCTTTTGTTTCTGGATTTGTTAGCTCAGCATGTTTTTGAGGTTCAAATGTGTAGCAATAATTTGATCTGTTTATTGCTAAGAATTATTTGCATGTTTACATGCACATTTACAACACAATGGGTTCATCCACTCGCCTACTGATGGACCCCTGGGCTGCTCCCAGCTCTTTGGTTATTATGAATAAGTCTGCTAAGAACAGTGCTTAAAGGTCTCTGTGTTTTCATACCTAGGAGAGGAATGGCCGGGTCATATGGTAGTACATGTTTAATGTTTTCAAAATGCCAAACTGTTTTTCATGTCATTGTACCTTTTAATAGTCTTTCTTTCTTTGGTTGCGCTAGTTCCTTAGTTGCGGGACGTGGGCTTCTTAGTTGCAGCTCGCTGGCTCCTTAGTTGCAGCTCGCTGGCTCCTTAGTTGTGGCATGCGAACTCTTAGTTGCAGCATTCATATGGGATCTAGCTCCCTGACCAAGGATCGAACCCGGCCCCCCTGCATTGGGAGCACGGAGTCTTATCCACTGAGCCACCAGGGAAGTCCCATACCTTTTTATATTCTGATCAGTAGTGTGCATTTCCTCCTCCTCTATTTTCTGAAAGTTTGTATAGAATGACATAATTTCTTCATTAAATGTTGATAGAACTTACCAATCAGGCCATCTCGGTCTGAAGTTTTCTTTGTGAGATTTTAAATTATGAATTCAATTTCTTTAATTGTGATGGGGCTGTTTGGGTTTTCTCTTTCTTTGTAAGTCACTTTTAGTAATGTGTATATTTCATGGAATTCTTTTTCACTTCAACTAGGATGTCAAGTCTATTAGAATAATGTTCACAATATTCCCTTATTGTTCTTTCAGCGTCTATAGGATCTGTAGTGATGTCCCCTTTTTCCTCTTGATGTTGTAATTTGTGTTCTGTCTCCTTTTTGCTTGATCATTGTAGCTAGAAGTTTATCCCTTTTACCGATATTTTCAAAGAACCAAACTGGGTTTCATTGATTTTGTTGTCTAATGTTTTGGCCCTGAAAGGGTTCTAGTTTTATGGAAAGGTCTTTGTTGGGAGTCCCCATGTCATCAGGACAAGGTGCCTCTTCCCTGCAGCCTGCGGTGCACTGTTCTGGCTTTCAGCTTCTCTTCTTGCACTGCATTATATATTTTTCGTGAGTTCAGAAACAAAATTTGATTATTTTTTTCCCCAGCATTTTTACATGGTTTCAGCCAAAGGGTTTTTGCAGTAGACTAGCTTACTGTGGTGAGATTTTTTAAAGGGACAACTTCTAGGTTAGAAAAAAGACAAGAGGTCATAAGAGAGATGGTGGGCCTCAACCTGGAAGCTAGCACCAGAAGACAAGAAAGAGGGAATTCCTTGGTGGTCCAGTGGTTAGGATTCCATGCTGTCACTGCTGAGGGCCCAGGTTCGATCCCTGGTCAGGGAACTAAAATCCTGCAAGCCATGTGGTGTGGCCGAAAAAAAAAAACCCCAAAACCCCAAAAAACCAAAAAGTTTTTCCACTATTTGCACATAACTACAGGCACAACTTGGAGATGCCATGGGTTTTGGTTCCAGAACATCGCAATAAAGCAAATCACATGATTTTTTGGTTTTCCAGAGCATATAAAAGTTACCTTTACACTGTACTGTTGTCTATTAAGTGTGCAATAGCATTATGTCTAAAAGAGTAATGTTACATACATACCTTAATTTAAAAATGCTAATCATCAGGCTTCCCTGGTGGCGCAGTGGTTGAGAGTCTGCCTGCCGATGCAGGGGACACGGGTTCGTGCCCTGTTCTGGGAAGATCCCACATACCGTGGAGCGGCTAGGCCCGTGAGTCATGGCTGCTGAGCCTGCACATCCGGAGCCTGTGCTCCGCAACGGGAGAGGCCACAGTAGTGAGAGGCCCGCGTACCGCAAAAAAAACCCAAAAAAACAAAAACAAAAAAACAATGCTAATCATCATCTGAGCCTTAGTGAGTTGTAGTCTTTTTCCTGGTGGAGAGTCTTGCCTTGATGTTGATATCTGCTAACTGATCGGGGTGGTGGTTACTGAAGGTTGAGGTGGCTGTGACAATTTCTTAAAATAAGATAATGAAGTTCACCACATTCATTGACTCTTCCTTTCATGAATGGTTTCTCTGTAGCATGCAATGCTGTTTGATAGCATTGTACCCATAGTAGAACTTCTTTCAAAATTGGAGTCAATCCTCTCAAACCCTGCTGCTGCTTTATCAACTAAGTTCATGTAATATTTAAAATTCTTTGTTGCCATTTCAACAGTCTTCACAGCATCTTCACTGGAGTTGATTCCATCTCAAGAAACCACTTTATTGCTCATCCGTGAGAGGCAACTCCTCATTCATTAAAAGTTTTGTCATGAGATTGAAGCAACTCAGTTACATCTTTAGGTTCCACTTCTAATTCTAGTTCTCTTGCTATTTCTGCCACATCTGCAATTACTTCCTCCACTGAAGTCTTGAACCCCTCAAAGTCATCCATGAAGGTTTGAGTCAACTTCTTCCAAACTCCTGTTAATGTTGATAATTTGACCTCTTCCCATGAATCATAAAAGTTCATAATGGTATCTAGGATGGTATCTAGGATGGTGATGGATTGCCCAGATCCATCAGAGGAATCACTATCTATGGCAGCTATAGCCTTATGATATGCATTTCTTAAATAATAAGACTTCAAAATCAAAAATTACTCTTTGATCCATGGGCTACAGGATGGATGCTGTGCTAGCAGACAGGGAAATAACATTAATCTCATTGTACACCTCCACCAGAGCTCTTGGGGGACCAGTTGCATTGTCAAAGAGTAGTGATATTTTGAATTTTTTTTTTTTCTGAGCAGTAGGTGTCAACAGTGGGCTTATAATATTCAGTAAGCCATGTTGTAAACAGATGTGTCATCCAGGTTTTGTGGTTTCATTTATTGAGCATAGGAGAGTAGATTTAACATAATTCTTAAGGACTTGAGGATTTTCAGAATGGTAAATAAGCATTGGCTTCAGCTTAAAGTCACCAGCTGCATTAGCCTCTAACAAGAGAGTCAGCTTGTCCTTCGATGCTTTGAAGCCAGGCACTGACTTCTCTCTAGCTGTGAAAGTCCTAGATGGCCTCTTGTTCCAACAGAAGGCTGTCTCGTCTACATTGAGTATCTGTTGTTTGGTGCAGCCACCTTCATTAATGGTCTCAGCTAGATCTTCTGGATAACTTGCTGCAGCTTCTACATCAGCATTTGCTGCTTCACCCTGAACTTTTATTTTATGGAGATGGCTTCTTTCCTTCAGCCTCACGAACCAACCTCTGCCAGTTTCAGGCTTTTCTTCTGCAGCTTCCTTGTCTCTCTCAGCCTTCATAGAATTGAAGAGAGTTAGCCTTGTTTTGAATTAGACTTTGGTTTAAGGGCATGTTGTGGCTAGTTAGATCTTCAATCTAGACTAAAACTTTCTCCATATCAGCAATAAGGCTGTTTCACTTTATCATTCATGTGTTCACTGGAGTGGCACTTTTAATTTCCTTCAAGAACTTTTCCTTTGCATTCACAACTTGGCTGTTTGGTGCAAGAGGCCTGGCTTTTGGCCTACCTTGACTTTTGACATGCCTTCCTCACTAAATTTAATCATCTTCAGCTTTTGATTTAAAGTGAGAGACATGCAACTCTTCCTGTCACTTGAACACTTAGAGGCTACTGTAGGGTTATTAATTGGCCTAATTTCAATCTTGCTGTGTCTTAGGGAACTGGGAGGCCTGAGGAGAGGGAGACAGATGGGGGGAACGGCTGGTTGGTAGAGCAGTCAGAACACACACATTTATCCATTCAGTTCATGATCTTACATGGGTACAGTTCATGGTGCCCAAAACAATTACAGTAGTGGCATCAAAGATCACTGATCACATAGCACCATCACAAATGCAGTATTTCAAACATTTTCATTATTATTATTATTATTATTATTTTTGCGGTACGCGGGCCTCTCACCACTGTGGCCTCTCCTGCTGTGGAGCACAGGCTCCGGACGCGCAGGCTCAGCGGCCATGGCTCACGGGCCCAGCTGCTCCGCGGCATGTGGTATCTTCCCAGACCGGGGCATGAACCCGTGTCCCCTGCATCGGCAGGCGGACTCTCAACCACTGCACCACCAGGGAAGCCCCATTTTCATTATTTTTAAGAGAATTACTAAAATGTGACACAGAGACCTGAAGTTAGAAAATGCTGTTGAAAAATGGCGCCTACAGACTTGATGCAGGGTTGCTTCAATTTGTAAAATACACTGATTTCTGTGAAGTGCAATAAAATGAGGTCTGCCTGTATTAGAACTAACAAGAAACTTCAGCTTGTTGTGAGCAATGGGCCAGAGATAGTCAAGGCAGTTTTGAGAGGTGGAGGCTGAGACCGCGAGGTACTGGGATCGATGATAAAGCTGTAACAGTGTGGACCATGCGGAACACCTAGACACGTATGACCCCTAGAACAGTGAACCACACTGCCCAGAGGCAGGGTCAGCTGCTGTCCACCCGGTCAGGTCAGTCCTGGTGGATGAGGTGGTCGCACACCTGTGGGGAGAGGGGTCAGGACCCCAGCTATGTCCCGAGGCCTTGCTAAGAAGCTGCTCTGGGTGAGGGTGGGGCAGGCAGCCTCAGCAGAAAGCCCTCCAGACGTAGGTTTAAGAATCACCAACATCACGTAGCCGCGCGGCGGCCCTTTCACTTGCTTGAGTTTTCCTCGCCTAATTTGGTAGTTCCATGTGTGACTGTCTTTCCAAGACCATCAGTTAAAAGTGTGCCCATGTGTCACATGCTGGCTCTGGAAGCCCACCTTCCATCCCACTGGCTAATCACAGCCTCACGTTTTAGCCTCAAGTGAATCCAGCCCTATGCGCTTAGCAAAAAAGGGATGAAGCACTTTATCTGTCTCACTGCCCCGCCCCCACCCCCGACTGTTCTCACTAGATCTTGGCAGTGTGAGGTCTCCCAGCCCCCTGGGGCAGGGTCTCAGGACACTCAGAAGGCTTATTTTTAAAAATTGAGAAGAAATTGATGTTAACATTAACCATTTTACAGTAAACAGCGGCATTTAATATATCACAGTGTTGTGCAATTATCACCTCTATCTAGTTCCAAAATATTTTATCATCTCAAAAGGAAACCCTGTACCATTAGCAGTCACTCCCCATTCTCCCCTCCCCCCAGCCTCTGGCAACCACTAGTCAGCTCTCTATTTTTATAGATTTATCTGTTTTAGATATTTCTATAAATGGAATCATATTACAGGTGACCTTTTGTGTCTGGCTTATTTTACTGGGCATAATGTTTTCAAGACTTATCCACACTGTAGTGTGTGCTGATGCTTTATTCCTTTTTGTGGCTGAATAGTATTCCCTTGTATGCTTTGTTTATCCATTCATCTGTTGGTGGACATTTGTGTTGTTTCCACCTTTTGGCTATTGTGAATAATGATGCTGTGAACATTGGCATACAAGTATCTGTTTGAGTCCCTGATTTCAGTTCTTTTGGATACATACCTAGAAGTAGAATTGCTGGTTCATATGGTAATTGACCCAATGTTTAACTTTTTGAGGAACTGCTAGACTTTTCCATAACAGCTGCACCATTTTGTGTTACCAATTGCAATGTACGAAGTTTCCAATTTTCTACATCCTTGCCAACACTTGTTTTTTTCCATTAAAAAAATTATAGCCATCCTCATGGGTGTGAAGTGGTATCTCATTGTGTGCATTTTCACGTGCATTTCTATGATTAAGGATTTTGAGTATCTTTTCATGTGCTTGTTGGCTATTTGTATGTCTTCCTTGAAGAAATGTCCATTCAAATAATTTTGAATTGGGATGTTTGTCTTTTTGTTGCTTAGTTGTAGGAGTTATTTATATATTCTGGATAGTAGAGTCTTATGAGATATATGACTTGCAAATATTTTCTCTCATTCTGTGGGTCATCTTTTCACTCTATGGTGTCTTTGTTTTTATTTTTTTAAATTGAAGTATAGTTGATTTACAATGCTGTGTTTCTGCTGTACAGCAAAGTGATTCATTTATACATATATATGTTCTTTTTTTATATTCTTTTCCATTATGGTTTATCTCAGGATATTGAAAATAGTTCCCTGTGCTATACAGTAGGACTTGTTTATCCATTCTATATGTAATAGTTTGCATCTGCTAACCCCAAACTTGATAGCGTCTTTTATTTAGTTATTTTTTAAACATCTTTATTGGAGTATAATTGCTTTACAATGGTGTGTTAGTTTCTGCTTTATAACAAAGTGAATCAATATACATATACATATGTTCCCATATCTCTTCCCTCTTGTGCCTCCCTCCCTCCCACCCTCCCTATCCCACCCCTCCAGGCGGTCACAAAGCACCGAGCTGATCTCCCTGTACTATGCGGCTGCTTCCCACTAGCTATGTTTTACGTTTGGTAGTGTATATATGTCCATGCCACTCTCTTTGTCACAGCTTACCCTTCCCCTTCCCTGTGTCCTCAAGTCCATTGTCTGGTAGGTCTGTGTCTTTATTCCTGTCCTGCCCCTAGGTTCTTCATAACCATTTTTTTTTTAAAGATTTCATATATATGTGGTAGCATACAGTATTTGTTTTTCTCTTTCTGACTTACTTCACTCTGTATGACAGACTCTAGGTCCATCCACCTCACTACAAAAGCTCAATTTCATTTCTTTTTATGGCTGAGTAATATTCCATTGTATATATGGGCCACATCTTGATAGTGTCTTTAGATGTCTTTAGATAAAAGTTTTAAATTTGATGAAGTCCAATTTATCTTGGGTTATTGTTGCTCTTGCTTTTGGCATCATACCTCAGAATCCACTGCCAAATTCAAGGTCATGAAGAGTAACCATGTTTTCTTTCAAGAGTTGGGCTTCCCTGGTGGCGCAGTGGTTGAGAGTCCGCCTGCCAATGCAGGGGACAGGGGTTCATGCCCCGGTCCGGGAAGATCCCACATGCCGTGGAGCAGCTGGGCCCATGAGCCACGGCCGCTGAGCCTGCGGGTCCAGAGCCTGTGCTCCGCAACGGGAGAGGCCACAGCAGTGAGGGGCCTGCGTACCGCAAAAAAAAAAAAAAAAAGTTGTAATAGTGTTAGCTCTTACATTTAGGTATTTCATCCATTTTGAGTTAATTTTTGAATATGGTGTGAGGTAAGGGCCCAAGCTCACTCTTTAGCATGTAGATCCATTTTTCCCAGCATCAGTTGAAAAGACTATCCTTTTTCCATTGAATGGTCTTGGCACCCTTGTCAAAGGCCATTTGGCCATACACGCGAGGGTTTCTCTCTAGGCTCAGCACTCTATCCTGTTGGTCTGTGTGTCTATCCTTGTGCCATGACCAGTTTTGATTACTTCGTACTGTTTTAAAATCAGAAGTGTGAGTCCGTCAGCTTTATTCTTCTTTTTCAAGGTTGTTTTCGTTATTTAGGGCCTCTTACAATTCCATATGGATTTGAGGATTGGTCTTTATATTTTTATAAAAAAGGCCATTGGAATTTTTTCAACTCTTTGTTAGTATTGTCATCTTAACAATATTGTCATCAAATCCATGGATATGGATGCCTTTCAGTGAATTTATGTTTTCCTTGATTTCTTTCAGCAATGTTTTGTACTTTTCAGTGTACAAGTCATATACCTCCTCAGTTAAATTTATTCTTGGTATTTTATTCTTCTGAATGCTATTATAAGTGGTATTGTTGCCTTAGTTTCTTTTTCAGACTGTTCATTGCAGGTATAGAAACACATCTGATTTTTGTGTGTTGATCTTATACCCTGTAACTTTGCTGACTTAGTTTATTAGCTCCTGTAATATTTTTGTGGATTGCTGGAATTTCCTATATATAGGATTATATCATCTGTTAATATAGTTTTACTTCTTCCTCTCCAATTCAAAGCCTTTTATTTATTTTTCTTGACTAATTGCTCTGGCTAGACCTCCAGTACAGTGTTGAATAGCAGTGGTGAAAAGGGGCATCCTTGTCTTGGTCTTGATCATAGAGGTAAAGTTTTCAGTCTTTCACCATTGAGTATGATTTTAGCTGTGGAGTTTTCATACATGCCTTTTATTACGTTGAGGAAGTTCCCTTCTATTCCTAGTTTTCTGAGTGGTTTTTATCATGAGAGTGCGTTGGATTTTTTTCAAATGATTTTTCTGCATCAGTTGAGATGATCATGTTTTTCTTTCTGCCCCTGTATTCTGTTAATGTGGTGTATTACATTGATTTTCTTATGTTGAACCACTCTGGCATTCCTAGGATAAATACCACTTGGTCATGGCATATAATCTTCTTAATATGCTGATAGATTTGTTTTGCTAGTATTTTGTTGAGCATTTTTGTATCTCTATTCACGAAGGATACTGGTGTCTTTATCTGGCCTTGTTACCGGGGTCATGCTGGCCTCCACAGGCTGTGTTAGGAAGTGTTCCCTCCTCTTTTAAAATTAATTAATTAATTAAAATTTGGCTGTGTTGAGTCTTCATTGCTGTGCAGGGGCTTTCTCTAGTTGCAGTGAGTGGGGTCTACTTTTTGTTGCAGTGCACGGGCTTCTCGTTGCAGTGGCTTCTCTTGTTGTGGAGCACAGGCTTCAGTAGTTGTGGCTTCTGGGCTCTGGAGTGCAGGCTCAGTAGTTGTGACGCATAGGCTTAGTTGCTCTGAGGCACATAGATCTTCCTGGACCAGGGCTCAAACCTGTGTCCCCTGCATTGGCAGGTGGATTCTTAACTACTGCACCACCAGGGAAGTCCTACCTCCTCTTCTAATTCTTTGGAAAAAGTTGTGGAAGGATTGGTGTTAATTTTTCTTGAATTCTTGGGAGAATTCAGTAACAAAGCCATCTGATGCAGTACTTTTCTCTGCTGGAGGTTTTGATTACTGATTCAATTTCCTTACTTGCTATAGATCTCTTCAAATTTCCTATTTCTTCCTGAGTCACTTCTAGCATTTTGTGTGTCTTTAGGAATTTGTCCACTGTCTAGGTTACCTGATTTGTTGGCTACAGTTGTTCATACTATTCTCTTGTAATCCTTTTTATGTCTGTAATGTTGGTAGTAATGTCCCCACTTAACTTTTTTAGTTATTTGTATCTTCTTTTTGTCAGTTAAGCTACAGTTCTGTCAATTTTGCTGATTACTTTAGGAGCTTTAAAGGTCAGTTTGCTGACATGTGAGTTCCACCTTACCCAGTGGCTTTGGAACTGAATCCCTGGGGACAGAGGTCCATGGTATCCTCAGGCTGTGGGATACAGGGCAGGGGTGGATCCAGGGGACAGGTTGTCATGATGCTAACTGAACTAGGGAACCCCTCAGCAGAGGGATGCAAGTAGCTTTCAGAATTGGAGGTCTCCTTTCCACCAGAATTTGTTCACTTCTGAAAGGGGCGTTGATCCACGGTGCTGGAGGCATGGGTGGGTGAGGGGTGCTGGGAGTGGCAAACACGGTGATAAAATTCAAGGTAAAAGACTGCCTCCCAAATCCATTCGTTTGAACATTTAAATCCCCACCTCTATTATTCGATGTGTTAAGAGGACATCACAGTCTCTAGAATTCACAAAGCCCACAGTGGTCAACAGAGCCTGTGGGTGCAGCCACTTGTGTGTGTGGGATCCTTAGCTGTGTTTCCTAGAAATCAGAAGGAGGAATAGAAAGAAAGAAAGTCTGCAACTCGAGATGACAGAAGGCAAACCTGAAAAAGGTGGAAGGAAATAACAACGTATGTATGTGAAACAGAAAGTGGAAGAGGACAGTTGACTGAAGAAGCCAAAGCTGGCGCTGTGAGAAGACTGATGAGGAGACAAGAGAGAAGCCCTGGATGAACATCAGGAGGGAGAAGGGCCTCACTCCACGGTGGGGCCCAGAGGTTGTGGGGGACGCTGGGGACAATGGAGGAAGGCAGCGAAGCGCTCCACGACAGCTCAGGTTTTCTGCGTCTTCATGGGTCTGTTCTAATAACTGGTGACATGCTTGAACTCAACACGCATTGATGTGGAGATCTTCCTGCTCCCACAAAGCCACCAGGCTGGGAGTTTGCTGACCCTGTCCCTCCAGAGCTGGAGGCCTAAGAGCACAAAGCATTAGGCAATGCCCGTGCAGATGTAGAAGCCCAGGAAGAGGAGGGCTTGTGAACCCTGCCCAGGGACGCCCCATGGGAGGGCTCTGATCTGAACTAGGCTGCAAAGAGGGTGGGCTTGGCCTCAGCAGGCACCCAAGATGCACTGATCACCTCTGAGTGAAAACCTCTTGGTGAAGGGGAAGATGCCCAGAGGCCCTCTGACAGAGGGAGGCTGGTACACACCCCCCTCGTGGGGGCGGGACCTGCGCCTGAACCCCTCGCGCTGTCCTGGAGCAAGAGGGAGACGGTGGGTGCTCCCTGAGACAGGCCCCTGGCTGAGCCCCCAGCTTTGGATGGGCCGACAGCCAGGCTCAGTGGATCACCTGAGCTCAGCCACTGCCCTGTGACTGGAGTCCTGAGTCCACATCCCATCCTGGAGCAAGAGGGCTGAGCACAGCGCCCTCCAGTTGGAGAGCTGGGGGGTGGGGGTGGGGTGGGGGGCTGGGGGTGGGGTGGGGGGCTGGGCACACTCTGCAGCCTATGGGGTTCCGGCTGGGCCTGGGCGTTGCTGTCACCAGACAGACCCCTTTCAGATGTGTGACAGCCACGGGGCAGAGTACTCTGCAGGGGAGACACCCTCAGATTGGGTGGGGGTCTCAGCGAGGGCCAGCTTGTCGGGCAGTGGTTTCCAGGGGGCGTCGGCTCAAGAGAGCAGGTGGGAAGAACAGATCTGAAATTCCCAGTCCCTCTGGAAGTCAGGGTGCCCCGATCATGCCCTGCTCACCCTTCTCCAGGGCAGCCCCTCCCGCAAGCAGGCCGCCCCTCCTGTGGTCTGAGAAGACTCCTGCTGCCACCTCCCCAGGAGCCTCAGGCTGACTTCTGGTTTTAGAAGGTGAACGTAGAACCGTGGCACAGCGGCCTGAGCCTGACAGAAATTCAGTTTCCAACATGCATCTGAGCCTCTTGTTGAGTAGGGCGGACCCTCACCTGCAAGCATCCCCTGCTGCCCGGTGGATGATTCATGGGGACACAGCTGCCAGGAGGGGCGAGCCAAGGCCCCACCTTGTGTCCCTGCCCTGCACTCGCCCCCCCTGCCCCCGAAACAGCTGACCGTCCTGAAGCTGGACTGAGGCAGCATCAGGTGGAGCAGACGTTAAGTGTCTGGGCCTTTCTCTTTCATCAGGTCAACAGTGTATCCAGCACTGGGGGGCCAGGATGAGCCCCCCACCAGCCTGTGTGTGACCAGGAGCAGCCTGGAGTCCAGCAGAGGCAGGAGAGGAGGCCCTGAGAGAGGTGAGCACCACGAGCTACCAGTGCAAAGGCCTGGGGCCCAACATGGCTGGTGGGCATGCGGGATGGAGAGGATGCAGGGGAGTGGGCGGAGGTGATAGGCAGGGACCCCAGGTTGATGCTCAGTGAGGTGGGGGCCCTGGGAGGGCTCTGAGTGGAGGAGAGGTGCAGTCTGGCTGTCCTTGATGGGAGGGTGTGGTCTCAGGACAGGCTCTGAAGGTGGGGCTGGCACCCTTTCTGGCAGATGGGTGGGCCCTGGGGGACCAGAGCCTCTGGAGGGGTGTGCAGGTCTGGCAGACTCCTTGGTTTGTTAGAGGGCCATGTGCCCCCCCTGACTAGGGATCACCTAGGACGTCCCCCGGGGTGAGAGGATGCTGTCCTGTCCCAGGAGGGGTGGGGCCACTTAATTCCTGCCCCCCACCATGGGCTCAGGGCCTCCTGTGTCACTCCTGCCACTGGCTCCAGCCCCAGCCCCACCCAGCCCACAGGTCTAAGCACAGCCTCCTGTGTATGTCTGGGGGGCTGTCCCAGGAGCCTTGGGGGGCACAGCTGGACCAAGGCTCAGAGAGGAGCCCACACCAAGGAGTGCTGGGGGCCTCCCCTGCCTGAGCCCTGGGTGGCAGTGAGCCCAGAGTGTGGCGGGAAGGGCTGGCAGGGGCAGGGACCCACCATGGCTCCTGGCAGGGAGGCCACCTGTGGTTCTGGGGCTGCAGGGCCACCCCGAGCCAAGACACAGCAGCTCCTCAGGCCCCCTACCCACCCTGGGCCCCACAGGGGCACCCCTGGTGCTCCTACCCATTGGCAGGGTCCCAAGGACAGCCCCCTGGTAAGGGCTGCCCATTCCAGCATGCTGGTGGTAGTTTTACGCGGCTGCCGCAGGCAGACTTGCTGGCTCCAGGCTCCTTGTCAGAGGCCCTGTCTGTCCTGCGACAGACACAGGGCGCCTGTTTGCCTGCGAGCAGGAACACAGCCTCTCTTGTTGGCACCTGGGCTGGCCAGGCCCCCAGGCAGGCGGGGGGGGGCTCCACACAGATCCACACTTGTGCCCACCTCAGCCTGGCCTCCTAGCCTGAAGCACCTCGTTCCCGCCGGGACCCTCCACAGCGCGGCAGGCGCCCCGGATGGTGGGGGGCAGGTGGGTGTCCACTCACTGCTGACATCAGGCCGTAGAGGTTCTGGGCCACAGCCCAGTAGGGTTGCCAAGCAACACACCATTAATCCAGTTCAACCTGCAGTGACTGGGCCTCAGAATTGCTGCCCTGGGGACCCTGGTGCCCAGGCTGGGGCTGACTGCCCTGCTGTCCCGTCCTCCCACCCTAGGTCAGGGAGCAGGAGGCTCCAGGTGTGAGACTGGGCAACGTGGTCACAAAGGAGGGGAGGAGGCGCCTCACTCAGGGCTGGTGGGGGTGGTCCACCCAAGGAGGACAGAGGCCCTCTGTCCACACCTTCGGGTGCTGGTCAATGTGGAGAAGAGCACGTGTGGGCGCATGTGCGTTCTGAGAGGGAGCCCTGACTACTTTCTCACGCAGGACCCTCCTGGACGTGGTGGGGACCCGTTTGGGGGAGCAGAGAGGAGAGGCAGGCTCTCCTCTCGGCCGCATGGGCAGGTGGTCCTGGGACAGACCAGAGCTGGGTGGTCCTGGGACGGACCAGAGCTGGGTGCAACATCGGGATGCTGGTGTCTGGCGGGGGGGGGGGGTGCCTGGTGACAAGGGGCACGATCTGGGTGGAGCAGGGCTGGGGGCTTTCTGGGGATTCTTCTGACGAACCCAGAGCGAAGAGACTTGGGGACCATGGGGACTGACTGTGGGGAGACAGGAAAGCACAGACAACCACCCAGGACCCTGGCAGCCCCTCCTCTCTGGGTCGGCTTCCCTGGATGTCCTTGTGGAGACCCCACTCAGAGCAGCCAACCTGCGGTCTTCCCACTTTATTTCTTGGGGCACAAGCCCTGGGCCACCTCTATTCGGGTTAGGGGTACGGCCACTCCCGTGACCTGAAGTAGCCCTTCAGGTCCTGGAAGCTGAGCGGGGGGAAGTAGGGGCCGAGCCTCTTCCGGATCCACCACTTGCCCTCAGCGGCGTGCTTGCCCCCGGGGCGGCTGAACTTGTACCTGTAGTGCTCTCCCCGGACCCACCTGCAGAGCGAGGGCAGCACAGTCAGCCTCCGCCCCAAAGACAGCCCTGGAGTCCTCAGAGGGAGAGGCCACCCAGGGGAAGCCAGAGAGCCCCAAGGAGCCCCCGGCACAACCAGGCCCCTGACCAGATGATGGCGGGGTGGGCGGGGCTCTGGAGCCGGGAGGGCCAAGCACTCAGAGCCAATCGGGCTGAGCCCTGCATCCTTTCAGCAGGTGAGTGGTACCTGAGGTTTGCAGACCGTTGTGTCTGGGCATGCTTCCAGGAGGTGGGCCCAGCCCCCAGAGCAGACCCCTTCATTTGGGGAGAAGCCCTGAAAGGCAGCTGAGGCTGCAGTTGGCGGGGATGGGGTGGGGTGTGTGTTTCTGTCTGGGAGGGGAATCTTACCTGGGGGGTGCCCTGCCTGCGAAGGGGTTAACAGCCAGCAGGGATAGGGCCTGGGCGTCGTTGGCCAGGAGCTTGCCCGCCAGGTGGATGATCCACTCGTTGTGCTCATAGGTCTGGAGGTGAGAAGAGGACAGGGCGCAGAGAGCTGGGCGCCTGCACCGCCACCGGGCCCTTGGAGAGCCCCGTGGATGTGTGCTTTCCGCCCCCTCCCTCTTGACGGTCACCCGGCCTTCAGTCTGTTGTCCTGGGGGCATCTGACTCCAGTGTGGCTGGAGGCCAGCCTCTCTTGAGGGGGGGCTGCCCTGAGGGCCTATGCTGCAGTTCTTTGGTTTGGGACCACCTCCTTCCTGTTCTTGCAGGGCCCCTGGTCCTGCTCGCTCTCCTGGGTGCCGCTGCCACTGTGCTGTCTGCGGGGACCTGGATGGAGCTGGGCTGGGCCTGGCTATCCCAGTTCACCTGTCAGCTTTGTCACCTGCCAGGCCAGGGATTTCGGGCAAGTGACCGAGCCCCCCAGAGGCTATCTTCCTGGGCAAGGTGGGATGGCGACAGTGCTGCAGCCTCACTCTGGCCTGAGCAAAGATTCTGTGGACACTGGCTGCCCCAGCGTTGGCCACGCATGCCTCGGCCCCTCTGGTGGAAGCGCTCTGAGAAGCCGGCTGTGCGGCCCAGCCCTGGGCACCCACAGATCCTCGTGCAAGGGCCGTGCCGGGAGCCTGGGAAGGTTCCCCACGGGCTGTGCCCCAGCGCAGGATTCCCGGGCCTCGGCGTGTCAGCGGGGCCTCCACACCTAGGGCCTCACCTGGAAGGCGGCGAACCACATAAGCCAGTCCAGGCGGTGGTGGTACGGGGAGATGAGGCATGGCCGCCGCCTCAGGTCACCGGGCTTGCACTTGAACTCGTAGTCCTCCCACTTGGCGTCTGGTGCGCTGGCATTGGGGCTGGCGGTGCCCTGCAAGATGACCTCCGTGCGTTCCTTGGTGACGCTGGGTGTGGGGGAGACCAGTCAGGGCTGCACCTCCCCACCCTGACCCCACCCCCCGACCTGAGCAGACCAGGGCGAGGCTGGGGGGCTGCAGGTCGGGGCTGGCCTCACCCTCATGTCTCCCCGCTGGGGTCATGGTGGCCCCGAGGTACCTGCCAAAGGCCCCATATGTGTTGACGATCCGGAGAGGGTTGAAGGAGCTGTTCATGACCTGTCGGGAGCTCAGCAAGTTGAGGACCACGGGGATGCTGAGCCAGGCGACCAGGACGCCCAGCGCCAGGTTGACTGTGTGCCGTGCCACACTGCCTGCCGGGAGGGGGGATAGTGGGGGGGTGGGCTCCTGCCTCCAGGCCTGGCCTCTGTTCGGCCCCTTGGGCCCACAGAAGCCGAGGGAGGTACTGCTGCCCCCACCACAGCCCGAGCCCCTTCTCCCTGCGCCAAGGACACCTTCCAAGGCGGATGTGGAAACACAGCAGCTCCCTCTTAGGGCCTCCCTTCCTGAGGACCAGGACACACTGTCCATACCAAGCAGACAGGAGTGACCCCGCCCAGGCATGGAGATGCTGCCCTGTCTCCCAGGGCACTGGTGTGGGCACAGGGCTGGGTGCCATCAACTCGAGACCACCCGGGCTGCCCGGCCACATCCGCCTTCAGGTGTCTGTCACCCACCATGTGTCCGTGGGGCCCTGGCCCCTCGAGCTTCCTCCTCCTGCATCCTCAGGACTTGGTCCTTGAGGCAGCCGGGCCCCGAGGGAAACAGGAAGCCCAGAGTGGCGTCATCGAAGCAGGCGAGGCTGGGCACGATGGTTAGCCAGTTCAGGAAGCTCAGATTCCCGCTGATGATGAGGACCATCTGGGGGTGGAGAGAGAGATCCCTCCAGCCACTGCATTTCATGTGCTCCACAGTGATGCATGGAGCCCACGCCAGAGGCATGGGGGCTGGGGGTCCCGTCCTTCCCAGCAGCCTGTGCTGATCCCCAGGTGCCCGGGAGGCCGTGGCCCAGGCCCCACGCGCCCCCTCGGCCACTTGCCCCGCCTCCCTCAGACCAACCCCGCAATGTCTACATCCTAAATGATCTCAGAGGCGGACACTACCCAGTGCCTCTGGTGAGGACCCCACCTGCCGACCCTGATTCCGGCCTCCGACCCTGCTTGGAGGCCACTGAAGTTACACAACTGGGAGGTGACAAGTTTGTGTTTGTGGCAACTGTCACCGTGACTGTTAATCAACAGGCCCTGGGTAGCCCCAGGACTCCAGCTGGCTGCTCAGTAGTCCACCCAGGTGTCGGGGCCAGGACCAGCCCCACGGCACCTGTGGTATGTGCCCCTCACAGGGGTGGGGGGTGCTTTGGACAGGCTTGTAAGTTGTTTTAGTGACTTGAAAATGGCACCTTCTGCCTGATTTTGACCCTGTTGTCAAGGATGCGGGCGGGAGTAGGGAGTGGGTGGTCTCCACTTGAGGGGAGGAGAGGCTGCAGGGTTCACGTCCCGCCCTCCCGACCAGGCGCCAGGCTCTCCTAGAGCGAAGAGCAGCCCCGCTTGCCCCCCAGGCAGACGCCTCTGATTGTGGAGCCCCAGGGATCCCAGTGCCAGCTGCACGCAGAGCTTCCTGTGGGCTGCACAAACGTGGGTGAGGACATTCCAGGTGACCACAGTGGGAGGGCAGGTGGAGGCTGGGGAGGGCAAGAGGCAGAGCCGAGGGCTTCTGGGGTGCAGCCCAGGACACCCCCATGCTTCCCTGAGCTGGAAGTCCTAGCAGAACCTGGAGCCAGTCCTCTGTCAGACGCACGACTGCCAGCTGCGGCCTTTTCATTACACAGTTTTCTAAGAGGCGAAGTTTACGTTTTTAGGAAGTCCAAGTTATCAATTAAAAAAAACTTTACAATTCTGCTTTTTGTGTCCCATCTAAGAAATCTTTTCCTCCTCCAAAGATGTAAAGATCTTCTAAAAGTTTTACAGGTCCGGCTATTATGTTTAGGTCTCGGATCCATTTCGAATTAGTTTTTTATGGAAGGTGTGATGTAAGGTTCACACCAGCTGGCTCTGCTCTGGTCCAGGCTCTGCCCCTGGCTGGGGAGGTGGGGGTAAGACTTGGGAGGGAGCAGGGCCTCTGGGATGACCGGGGTGTCGGGTGCTGGGAGGTGCGAGCACACGGGTCCACGGCGGACGTGTCTACAGGGAGACAAACTGCCTCAAGCACGTGCCTCAGAAAAGGGGAAACAAGACACTAGGAGCCACAGGTCAGCAAAGCAGAAGGAAATGGGGACCAGCACCACCAGCAAATAAGCCCACAATGAAAATGGTGCAGTCGCCACAGTGACAAGAGAAATAAGGAGATTTTCAACTGTCCAACCAAATGGACACATTTCTGCAAAAAATAAGACCTGAACGAGCAGACAGTCCCTGAGTAGTAGAACAGCCATGTCCCTGTCCAGGTCACTCACGCGCATGTGCCGGGGCCCTGCGGGCCTCCCTGCACAGGAGCCGACGGGTCAGAGCCACGTGGGGGCATCAAGGAAGGAGGTGACACCAAAGACCCAGGCTGGGGGCCCCATGGCCGGATGAGACTCAGCTGACACCCAGCTCCTCAATTTCTGATTTGTCATTAAAGCTGGGTCTTGGGCCTCCCTGGTGGCGCAGTGGTTGAGAGTCCGCCTGCCGATGCAGGGGATACGGGTTCGTGCCCCGGTCTGGGAGGATCCCATATGCCGCGGAGCGGCTGGGCCCGTGAGCCATGGCTGCTGAGCCTGCGCATCCGGAGCCTGTGCTCCGCAACGGGAGAGGCCACAACAGTGAGAGGCCCGCATACCACAAAAAAAAAAAAAAAAAAAAAAAAAAAAAAAAAAAAAAGCTGGGTCTTGATCCTAGTGACTGGGGAGAACGTGAGGTCACAGATACCGGCCTCAAAAGGGGCTGGGGAGAGAGGAGCTAGGCTTTCAATAGGTCAGTTTTATGGATCACGATAGGGTCTTACAGTGTGTGATGGGAGATGGTGTGGATTCACAGCTCTTCCTGGATTAATTTGGAAAACCAGTTTTCCTGGTTCTGAGGCCCCAAATAATTATTTCTTATTCTTCACTGTCTAGGATGTTAACAAACCCCTGTGCCCAAAATGCGCCCGCCCTGGGCTGGTGGTCTCTCTTACAGCCCTGCCTGGCCCCTCGGGGTCCCTGGGCCTCTGGTCTCGAGCTGCTTCGGGCCGACTGGGCTTCACCCTGGAGTTTCCTGAAAACTGCTGGCTCCCGACGGTCTGGGTTTGTGGTGCCGCCAGGCTCTCTTCCACTGCGGGGGACAGCGGGGGTCCCGTGGCCTGGGCCCAGCTCCCCCGTGGACAGCACTGGAGGGGCCCGACCTTCAATTCTCATCTCCCAGACCAGCGAGACCTCAGACGCTCCACTAGCTCCTCCACTGTGTCAGCAAGGGGCTTAAGAGGAACGGTCCCTTTGCTCCTCCTGACACCTCCTGACAAATGCGTTTTGCTTTGGGGTGGGCTGGTCAGCTGCATGGGGGTCCCCTTTTCTCCATGGCTCAGCTGTGCAGCTAAGGCCACCAGGAGTGGTGATCAAGGGTGAGAACAGGCCGCTTCCCCGAGGGCCTGCCATCCTGGTGCAGCTGTCGGGGCCACACGGGTGACAAGAGCCCTCTACTGCCTAATTCTCGGATGAGACAGCGGCCAAAGCTGGGAGAAGCACCCGGCGCATGGCAGCCTCCAGCTAGAAGACACCTCCGCACCTGGCCTGGGGGCTCCTGCCTATGTCCTACGGCCCTTGGGAAGGCATGCGGGGAACAGCCCGCCTTGTTCGCCCATCACACTGCCCCTTAGGGCTGGTCCACACTCAAACCTGGCAGGCAACTGATGGGCAGCCGTGTCCTCTGCAGCCACCAGCCCAAGCCATCAGCACCCACCTCTCCACTGACACTCAAACTGCTGGGAGACATGGCCACCATAATGCTGCAAAGCAGGGCAGCCGCGGGCTTCCTGGGGCGCCCACCTGCCCGAGTTCACTCCAGATGGCCTACTCACCAACCTCTCCAGGTGTAGCTGGTGCAGCCTACACCCTCGCTGAGGCACAGCCTCGCTTTGTGGCCACTCGGGGCTCCCGAGACCCCAGAGGCGTCCAGAGAAACCCAGACAAGACACTGCTAATTTGAAGGACCCCGATCAGTAAATGGCATCTGTTTGTCTACAGCCTCATGTGTAACACGCACAACGTTAAAACCCTAACAGGTGAAAAGCAGAATGAATGATGCTGAAGTCTGAATTAGTGATTCAGAAGACTGATTTGAGAAATCCTTCCAGAATGTGGTGCAGAAATGGGAGAACCTTTGAGGGAAACAATACAGATTCAGCAGAGTCAGCGGCTACACAATTGATTTTGCCGGATGAGAATGATGTAAAAATAGACTCGGCACTCTCGAGGCGGAAGGAGGCCTGGGCCTCGGGGGATGAGGGGTGCAGGACCAGTTACCGGACCAGGACCTGGGCCCACACATGTTCTGGCCATTTCTCGTTTCCAAGGATGAATCATAAGTAAAACAGTATAAGCATTTAGACTGAAAAATATAAAAAATGAGAAGAAAAGGAAAGAAAAGTGAGGAAGGTGGCCCAAGGAGGTGGGACCCTTGGAGTAGTCGCCACTCACCTCCACGAACAAGAGAAGTAGGCGGGCAGCAGCGGGAACATAAAGGACGACCAGAATGCAGCCGCTGGGCCTGGCCCCAACTGAGAGCTGAGCACAAGGCCCGGTGTCACCCTAGGACCCACTGCCTTGACCAAGGACGAGACCCAGGGACAACCTGCCAGGCGCCCATTTCCTCCTGCGTCTCCCCCTCCCAGGCGTGCGCTTCCTCTTGCTCCACTGAGCTGAGTTTCCCAGGTGGGGGACCTGCCCCCACCGCCGCCTCCTTTACCCTGGAGAAGCAGGGCTACCCCTTGGGGCCCAGGTCCACGTCCGTCCTGCCTCATTGCTCAGTGGCCTCATGTTGACTTCAAAGCTAAAACTCCACCAGCGACTCCTGCTTCAGGCCAAGAGGGAGGTAGCGGTGCTGGACCCTCAAAGCGACTATCTGAAATGCAGGCCTGGACACTGAGGGAGGGCAGGGCAGGGGGCAGAGCCTGAAGCTGGGGGAGCTCGAGGGGCTGGCTTGCCACATGCCACATGAGCACAGCAGTCAGGAGTTGTGGGTCCTGCCTGGGTCCCCATGGCCGCTGAGCTCGCAGGGTGGAGACTCCGTGAGGACAAGGAAAGCACCACGACCAAGGCTGTTGCCATCGCTGAGCTCACGTGGGTCTAGAGGACCTTCCAGTCCTGCGAACCCGCCTGGAGAGACATGGAGAGCCAGGCCGAGGCCCTGTCCTGTGGAACTAGGCTGGCCCTACAGGGAAGGCACATTCAGACCTGCCCAGGAGGCTCTGAAACTGATTTGCAAGTGAATTAGCTGCTGTCAGGAGAGAATCAACAACACCAGCGTCCAGCACCCAATCAAAAGTTAACAGACTCCAAGTTGGTAGTTAGTAGCCTGCGGCACGAGCAGAGACAAAACAGGCTGGGAGCGGAGTCAGAAACCAGAGATGGCCTGAAGCCAGTAGATAAGAATGTGAAAACAGCTACTGTCAAAAATTAAGGGGTTTAAAAGAAAACACAGTCATAAGAGAAATATGAAAATGCCAAAGAATAACGAGATGATAATTTGAGAGTTTAAAAGGTAATACAGGGACTTCCCTGGTGGTGCAGTAGTTAAGAATCCGCCTGCCAATGCCCGGGACACAGGTTCAATCCCCGGTCTGGGAAGATCCCACATGCCACGGAGCAACTAAGCCTGTGCACCACAACTACTGAGCCTGCGCGCTCTAGGGCCCACATGCCACAACTACTGAGCCCACGTGCTGCAACTACTGAAGCCCGCACACCTAGAGCCCATGCTCCGCAACAAGAGAAGCCACTGCAATGAGAAGCCCGCGCACCACAACGAGGAGTGGCCCCTGCTCACTGCAACTAGAGAAAGCCCGCGCACAGCAACGAAGACCCAACGCAGCCAAAAAAAAAAAAAAAGATAATACAGTCAGTCCCCTACATATGAACCTTCAAGCTGTGAACTTTCAAAGATGCGAACATGTATTCACATGTCCAATCACATAAGTTAGTTCACGTGTCTGGCGTACATTGTCATGTGCGTGCATCCTCTACAAGTGGTGTGTTTCTGTGTACTTGACTGTACAGTGCTGTATAGAGTACAGTATTACAGTGGCTTTATTTCAAGCCCAGGATGTCTGGAAGCAAGCGTGAAAGTGTTGATGTAGCTGGTACTGCTAAGAAGCACCAAGCGCCAAGAAAGGATGAAGAGAGACAAGAGAAAGAAGAAGTAACTGAAGAACCGAAGAGATTCACGGACAATGCAGAAAATGGCAAGGGGATTTTCTTTACTTGAGGAGGCACTGTTAGTTTCTGAGGCACAGGACCCGAATGTAGAATGGTATATGAAGGTTGCAGCAGCCGTTCAGAATGCAATCCAGTGCTACCGTGTCATCTATGATGAGAAAAAAAGAGCTACTACCCAGACATCACTGGATCATTTTTTCAAGAGGGTAGGTAGAATTGAATCCAGCAAGGAACCAGAACCTGTGCCATCAACGTCAGGCGAGAGTGAAAGTGCAGCTTGCCCTTCGTCTCCTGTTGCTGACGACCCTTCAGCTCTACCATCTCCCACCTCCTCTCCGTCCTCCAGTCAGTAACTCTTCTTGCCTGTTCACTCGATGCCAGCCCCTGGATGCCAGCTATTGTACTGTACTGTACTACTGTACTTTTCAAGGTACTGTAAGATTAAAATTGTTTTATTTTTTGTGTTTGTTTTTTAAGTATTATTTGTGTGGAAAGTATTATAAACCTATTACAGTACAGTACTATATAGCCGATTGTGGTAGTTGGGTACCTAGGCTAACTTTGTTGGACTTATAAATTGGACTTATGAACGTGCTCCTAAAACGGAACTTGTTTGTATGTAGGGGACTTACTGTATACAAAACAGATAATTTACTGGATAGGCTTTTGACAAAACTGACACTGTAAAGGACAAAGTCAGTGAATATGAGCCCAGAACAACAGGAACCTTGCAAAGTGAAGCACAAGGAGAAACAAAGCTGAGCAGAGCCTGGGCAGCCCCTCAGGGCCTAGGGGACAGCACCCACTGGCCTGACAGACGTGTGATTTAAGCCCCAGGAAGGGAAGGGGGCAGACACAACATGAAGAAAATTCTCCTCATTGAAGAGAACTATGAACGCACAGGTCACAGAAGCCTAAGAAATCTCACACAGGATAAACTCAAAGAAAGCCACACCTAAGGCACATCAAACCAAATTGTTGAAAAACTGTGAAAAAGGGAAAAATCGTAGAAGCAGTCAGAGAGGAAAAGTCGCAGACAGAGGAGTGGGGCTAAGGGTACCGCAGACTCCCCAGCAGAGATGCTGCGGGCAGAGACCATGGACAGCTGAAGGGAAGACATCCACCAGCAGCCTCTGCTAAGAAATGTTAGAAAACCAAATGAAACATCCCTCAGGCAGAAGGAAAATGACCAGGATGCACACACAGGAGGGCAGGGGGCTGGAAACTAAGCCCGTGGGCGATTGTTAAACACAGACAACCAGCTGTTTAAATGAAAAGCCACACATCGTGGTTGCAGTTGTTGGAATGATGGCTGCAAAGATTTAACAGTGAGTGAGAATACGTGGTTGTGGCTGGGCACACGCTCTCGTGGAGGGAAGACCCCACACATGACCAGCAGGGACCCATGGGGGTCCTTTCATTCCCTTGTTTCTGTTCCAAACCATAGTTATTTTCCATTCAAAATGAGTGCTATCGGGGGGACTCTTGGTGCCTCTGGACCCGTGAGGGCCACACCCCAGGATGCGGGTGCAAGGCCTCGGCCAGCGTGGCTCCCACAGCGGTGACGCTGCACAGGCTTCCCCTGGCATTGGTTTGGAACCCTGTCATCCTGCTGGCTGTAGTCCAAGCCCTCCTGGAGGGACACACGCCCAGGCCACCCCTGGTGGACCACAATCCCGCCTACCCACCCACAGCGAATGGGGTGGCAGACCTGATGGGGCCACTGGGGGCCGAGGAAGAGCCCCAGGGGAGGGGCCCAGCGGCTCAGCACTGTCAGGGCTGGGACCTGCACAGTCAGCTCAAGGACCTGTGCCTTCTTGAGAGGGCAGCGTCCCCACCTCTGTAAAGGAAAACTGGAAAAAGCAGCGTCCCCCCCCACCGAGTGTGAGCACTGGAGAGAGGCCATCACCCTGTAGCCCTGGGGCCACGTGAGCGAGGACACAGCACAGCCTGAGTCAACCTTCTGAGGTCGGGCGCGATGCTGTCCACTTGGCACAGTGACCTCGGCGGGCGGGGGCTTTGAGTTCTGCTTCCTGAGGAGGCTGTGCTGGTGTGGCCTCAGCCTTTTGCCCAGTGACCCCAGTGACCTTCAGCCCTGGCTACAGACTCAGGTGCAGGAGCAGCGTGGGGCCAGCTCCAGGGAAGATCATTTCTCCAAACAGCTACAGGAGGGCCAGGCTCACAAGCTGCCCCCACTGTGGGTCAGCGTCTAGCCAGGATGCCCTTGACACTGTTCTCTAGCTCCTGGCTCGGGCTCCCCCACTTTCGAGCTGAGGACGCATCCTCCTGGCACGGCCACCTGAGTGGCCCTGACCCCCTGCATGCGGCAGGAAGAGCTCACGTTGGGATGGGGCTGAGGCCCCTGATGCCTGGTCCACACGCCATGACCCGGAATGTTCTGGCACAATAGGATTCTCTATCCCGGTGAGAACTCAGGAGCCTTTGTCTAAAGGCCACCAAGTGGCCGTGGGGTCCTTATGACCTCTGAGTGATGCCCGGCTTCCCTCCGCCACCCTGGTCCATTGGGGCCCAAAGACACCCCTCCCCAGTCACTCCACCCTGAGACCAGCTAGGGGGCCCTGACTCAGAGACTAGGGTTCACCAGAGCAGTTTTGGAGATGGAACCCTGTTTCTAATAAAGCAGCAGGAGGCCTGAGGATTCATAATGCCGTCTTCGTGCCCTTGTCTGGCACACACTGGCTGTGACCCCATGGTGGGGGCCGGGTGGGAAGACGAGCTGGGAGGTGGGACCCCGGGCCCAGGAGATGCCCCTGAAGGAAGGGGCTGGGTGTCTGGGACTCCCCTGTTGGGCTATGGACTCCCACAGCCTAGGAGAGGACATGTGTGCTCGCAGATGATGTTCTACAGCCAGGAGCCCTGGGACAGTTATGCTGTGACCCCAGCTCCGGGTGGGTCACTTAGGGGCTGGTGGGGGCAGCTCTCTGCGCCCAAAGCCGTAGTGATGTTCCCACAGTGATGTCCCCTGGTCTGCTGACGTTACAGAGATTAGAAAGAGCAGGACATGGTGGGAGGTTGGGGAGGAGAGCCTGGGATCTGAGATGCGTCTTTGCACTGACTAGGAGCCACTAGCCTGGTGAGTGCCCGCTCCACGCCAGGATGGGAGGTCCAGCCTGGCCCACAGCAGAAGCCGAGCACTGCCCCTCCAGCGTCTCTCCTTGGCATTAGAGTGGGGGTCTGAGGTGGGGGTGGCGCGCCTCTCCAAGTAGACAACAGGCTGCCTCTGGAGGCCTTGCAGAACCTTCCGGAACAGCTGTGCAAACTGAGCGTGGGAGGAGGTGCGTGTGCTCACATCCTCAACCCTCTCCCGGGGAACGAACGGAAACAAACAGAACCAGGGACCCTCGGGGTCGCGGGCGTGGAGACGGGAGCAACGTTCAAGTCCAGGGGTGGCCAGCACTGTGGCCTGCAGAGGGCCACGTGCCCCCGTGAGACTGCCCTGCGCGCCCCACGCTGCCTGCGAGGCTGGACACGTGCAGCTGGGCCAGGGGGCCATTTGTCTTCTTTGCTCTGGACAGCTGAGGCCCAGCCCCTGGGGGGCATCAGACCAGGCCTCAGAGAAGAGCCACAGCCCTGGGCCATGTCCCACCTTGTCCTGGGCATGGTGTGGGTGGGGGAGGATGATGCTGGGGACACACCTAGACTGAGGCTCCCAAGGCCTTGGGGGACAGAAGGCGAGTGCATGGCCTGCCTTTGGGAATAACGTCCAAGGCCGCAGGTTGGCGGCAAGGCCTTTCAAGGTCCCATTCTGGCCCTCCCCTGCCCAGTGTCCCCATGCCACCACTGTCCACCCGGACA
The DNA here is from genome assembly GCF_949752795.1 of Hyperoodon ampullatus. Taxonomy (NCBI): domain Eukaryota; kingdom Metazoa; phylum Chordata; class Mammalia; order Artiodactyla; family Ziphiidae; genus Hyperoodon; species Hyperoodon ampullatus. The sequence continues at coordinate 22,340,616 of NC_136927.1, forward strand.
CCAGACCCAGAATCAGGTGGAGACTCAGCCATGTGGCCTGAGCTTCTGGGAGCCGTCTATACCTGAGTCCCCCCAACCTGCCCCCGGTCTGCACAGTCCCCCATGGTGGAGGCACCAGTGCCCCCGGCTGGGACACAGACTAAGCTGGGCTGGGTCCAGTTAGCGGGTCCTCGTCCTAAAGCACCATGAGACTCATGCCAAGTGAATAAACAAGGGCATTTCGAGGCTGCTGGGTCAAAGGTCAATGTAAATATCTTCCCAAATCCTATTTTCAAGTAGCTGAACCCTTTCACCTGCACTAGTAAATCAAACTTCCTTCAAATGTGTTTTTTAAGTGATATGACAATTTGCTTTTCTTTACTGCTTGCCAAAGGTGGGCTTCAGATTATCTGGACAGAAAGTGGTAGGTGGTCAGTACAGCCTGAGGGATGTCTGGAGGGTCCCTATAGGCCCAGTAGGATTTACAGCCCTGAAAGGATCCCAGTGGTCCCAGGCTTGTAAAAGTGGCTGAAGCAGCAACTAATTAACGCCCCGCAGCCTTAACAGTGATTCTTGGTCACCGTGGTGACCACGCAGCCTAAGCAGACCCAGATTCCTGCTGAGACTGTGTGCCAGGCAGGTCCTCCAAGTTGCCTTGGGGACTGGACCCATGTTCTCCATCAGCAGAGGAAGGTGGGAGCCTATGGCTGGGCATCCTTTGACAATGGAGGAAGGTCCAGCATGAGGCAGCGTCCACACTGGTGGACACTCACAAGGATGCTTGAGCCTCTGTTTGGAGCCTCCTCCCGCAGCTCAGGATGACGGAGCCACTGGGCTGCAGTGTGCACGGGGCAGGGACAGGGCAGAGCACCCCTGGCCTCCCGGGGGTCCCTCACTGGAGACTGTTGGGAGCAAGGGTCACCCACCAGCCAGGACTGTGCCCTCCAGCCAAGTCCAGATAGTTTACGGATAAACTGTGGTGCATCCAGACAGCAATAAAAAACGCGCTCTCAACCCATGGAAAGACACGAGGAACCCCAAATGCATATTACTAAGGAAAAAAGCCAGTCTGAAAAGGCTATATCCTGGATGATTCCAACTATATGACGTTCTAGAAAAGGCAAAACTATGGAGACCGTGAAAGGATCAGTGGTTGCCAGGGGTTAGGGGTGGGAGAAGGATGAATCCAGGGAGCACAGAGGATTTTTAGGGCAGTGAAATGAGTCTGTATGATACTATGATGGATACATGTCATTTTACATTTGTCCAAACCCATAGAATGCACAACACCAAGAGTGAACCCCAATGTAAGCTGTGGACTTTAGTTAACAGTAAAGTATCAATATTGGTTCCTTAGTTGTAATAAATGTATCACACTAACTAATGCAAGATGTTCCTGATGGGGAAACTGTGGGGGGGGATATAGGAACTCTATACTCTCTGCTCAGTTTTTCTGTGAATCTAAAATTGTTCTTTAAAAGTCTATTAATTAAAAACAAAACAAAATATAACTTAAAATACTGGCAGCAAAAGCAGGTGAGCAGGTAGGGGGAGACAATCAAAGCATTTCGAGGCCACAGGGGCGGCAAGGACGGGGATTAAATTTAGACGTTCAGTTAGTTGTGTACTTGCCTGAAAGAAACAGAGTGTATAACTTGCTAATTAGGAGAGGGGGAATAATGGAACGAGAAAAACCTCATAAGAGAGCTAAAAAGGGCAAAAAGAGTACACAAAGATGTGGAAATAAAATAAAATGCAAATGTACCAGCTGAGATACACGATACTTAAAGAGCATGAGCCTCGTTGGAAAAAGAATCCTGCTCTGTGCTGTCACAGAGGCAACACCGAAGAAAAGGACACAAATCCAGACTCTGCAAAACAGGAGATTACTGTGACTTGATCCTTGGCCAACACATTTGAAAACAGATGAAATGGACAAATTCCCAGGAAAATGTCTGCCATTAAAATTGCCTCCAGGGACTTCTCTGGTGGTCCAGTGGGTAAGACTCTGCACTCCCAATGCATGGGGCCCGGGTTTGATCCCTGGTCGGTGAACTAGATAGATCCTGCATGCATGCCGCAACTAAGTCCGCAAGCCGCAACTAAGAGTCCGCAAGCCGCAACTAAGAAGTCCGCGTGCCACAACTAAGAGTCCGCATGCCGCAACTAAGAGTCTGCAAGCCACAACTAAGAAGTCCGCATGCTGCGACTTAGAAGCCTGCATGCCGTGACTTAGAAGCCTGCATGCCGCAACTAAAAGATCCCGCATGCTGCAACTAAGACCTGGTACAGCCAAAATAAACAAATAAATAAATATTAAAACAAAACACAACTGTCTCCAGAAAAAAACAGACCCTGCCTGTCTGGCAGCCACGAAAGGGCTGTCAGTGGCCACAAAGACCACGCCCCCTCCCCCTGGGCCAGGCAGTGATGTAGGAGAACCAACTCTGTCTTGTCTATGAGGGTGAGAGTAAAACCTGGAGCAGAATCAGACAAGGCCAGTGTGGATGGAAAACCACAAACTTCATTCACTGACAACACGAAAAACCCAAACAAAATGGTAGCAAGTTATACCCACTAACATGTTACAGTATGCACAGCACGACTGAGTTGATTTATCCTAGGAAGGTAAAATTGGTTCCATTTTAGCAGTGGTAATGTAATTCACGCTAACAAATTAAGGGCAAAAAAGTGATCTTCTCACAACTGGTGGAGAAAAAACCATTTGCTAAACTTCAACATCCATTCATGACTAAACATACCCAAAACAAAACCCATAGAACTTCCTAGTAAAGAATAAACAAGAGAACTTGGTAGAAATGGCCACAATAAACAACCAACCAAGCAAGCCACAGGCGGCTCCCCCAGGTGTGGGACGCCCCACTCCTGCTGCTGCCGCACCCATCATCTGGGGCGCACAGCACACGGGCCCGGACACCGACGAACAGAAAGATGGAGGCAAAACTAGCAGAACAACGAATACGCCGTAGGTCAAACCTCCATAAACAAGGTGAACAGGACGTGGAAATTCCAGGTTTTCCTTGGGAACTGACACGCGGCTGCTCACCTGGAACAGGATCTGTAGGGCCCCATGGAGGATGCACATCTGCCGTCCGAGGAAGACGAAGAAGGGCACCACGAGCTCCAGGAAGTGGTTGCTGAGGGTCTCGAAGCGGTGGAACCACCATGGGGAGTGGTGCAGGAAGTAGGCCACGGGGTTGGGCACTGGCTGCGTCTGTGGGATGAAAGGAGGCCCATGAGCTGCGCCTGGAGGTGGGGACCTGCCCTCCCAGGCTCTGCTCTGTGGTGCCCGCTGATGGCCTTTTGGGGAAGGGGGGTGCATGGGGCCACCCTGGCCGGGAGAGGTGCGGGGAAGACCAGCGGCGTGGCCCACCCTTCAGCAGCTCACACGTCACCAGGATGGGGAATGGTGGGGGGCCATGGGTCCCGACCTTCTCTATTCGCCTGGCTTCCTGTAATTCTGACACTGACCCCGTCAAGGGGACCCTGAGGGCCCCGGTAACGCAGGAGCTCAGATGCTGGGGAAGAGTCTGTGGTCAGAGCCCTGAGCAGCATGGGCACCGGCAAGCCCCCAGCGAGGGGACAGGGCACAGGTGCGGAGGCGGGACCATGGGATGCTCACACATGGTGGATTTCCTCTTGGAGGACAGTGGAGGCTGGGGGAGTGGGTCCCGGCCCCACGTGTGTGTTCCTGGGAACGGCCTCCACACGTGTGCGGGGTGGGAGGGCACAGCAGGTCCCCGAGGCCCACATGTTGACTCAGCCGTGGTGCTGGCCGCCTAGGGCCCAGCTGATGGGCCCTGCGCCTCCAACCACAGGCCCCGTCCTCCCCACTCACGCGGCTGTCCATGCTCAGAAGGGCCAGCTGTGCTGACACTGTGTGGGGCTGGGGTGGCCCTGGTGTGGACATCCAGCATCGGTGACGGGTACTGTGTGCAGGTGGCCCTCCATGCTGAGCTGGCTGGGGCAGGACACCAGGCCGCGGCAGCCCCAGACCCGGTGGACCCGCAGCACCCACCATAAGGCTAATTGCGCCTCTGCCGTCTGTGGAGAGTGAGTCCGTGAAGGGCGCCGCGTCTGCTGTGAGGACAGGGTCGCTCCTCTCCACTCGCACCCACATGGGTGTGGACACGTGGGCTGTCGTACTCGTTGGGCTGTAACCACCCTGAGCGTCTCCCTGTTATCCGGCTCTAAAGATGCTCAGGGTCACCTGAGCCCCTTCCTGCTCCAGCCCGGGGGCAGCCGCTTCTCCAGGAGCCTGGTCCCTCTGGGTGGAGACGGGTGTTAGAAACCCGGTCTGGGCATTGCTGTCTCCCTGCCCCGCATCCCTGCTGGCCTGGCTCATAAAACTGCGTTTAACTGTGCTCTCTCTCTGTCTTGGCTGCAGAGGTTCCCACTTTGTGAACGTGGAGGGCGGATCAGACACAGAGAGGCAGCCCCTTTGGGGAAGGGCATGCAGGGCTGGGGGGTGGGGGGCTCAGTGGGGGCGGGGCCCTGGGGAGACACGGGGTTGGGGGAGCAGAACTGTCGGGGCCCTTTCCGCTCAAAGGCCTGTGCTTCCTGACGCCAGATTCACCACATGACGGTTAACGCCTGAGTGGAATGAAACCACCACAGTCCTAAAACTGGAGATATTCTGGTGGTTAGCAGCAATTTCACTAACAACACAAAAAGGCAGCATCAAATCAGTTCCAAATGTTTCAGCTTTTTTAAACAACAGAGCGTTTCCTGGATACGGTGTGTACACGCATGTGTATGCGAGTGTATGTGGATGTGTGCACATGAGAGTGAGGCTGCCGGAAGGCGCCGTGGCCCCTGGACAGGTGCGTGCTGTGGACGGGCCACACCGTGGGCAGCACTGGGAATGGTGACTGAGCACAGGAGCAGCCCCTCTGTCACGTCTCAGGACCCAGCTCAGGAGGCGGCCCAGCCTCGGGCGGCAGAGGGACATGTGACCCTGCACGCTCTTCAGGGCTGAAGGCCCCATGTTACCTACAGCCACAGGCAGCTGGGGGGAGCGAGGCCTTGAGGGGACCCCCCCCTGCCCTCCCCCGACGTTGCCTCTCATCAACACAGGTTACGCCCACCAGAGAGAGGGAAATGGGAGCCTGGGATCCCCTGCACTGCCCCCCGCCAGAGGCAGGTGGGATGTGTGCCCACTGCGTCCACTGCATACCCATCAGCCGCTCCAGGTGGGAGGCAAGCCAGCTAGACCTTCCTTCTCTGTTCCCACCCCTTCACAGACCAGCTGAGGTTCCCCACCCACCAGGGGACCTTCTTCGCTCCCGTGGGGCTGAGAGGGCCTGGCTGGCAGCCAGCAGGGAACGCAGACTCAGAGCTGAAGCACTCCCGAAGGCTCTCCTGTTCGTCACCCTGCCCCCCCACCGACCCCCAGTCCTGGAGACGCCCAGGTGGGAGAGCCAGGCACCAGTGGGTTGGGACCCCAGTGGCCAGGGATGGGTGGGGTCTCCTGCCCATGAGACCTCTGGCCCTTGTTTTGCCCCTCCTGGGATTTCTGCTGGGCCGAGTTCCCAGACCTCCACCCTGGGACCCAGAAGTGGCCGACACAGGCAAGTGGATGAGGCAGGCATGGGGCAGGGCTCCCTGGCACTGGCGTGACGGGGTGGCTGAGGAAGTTGTTGGGGTGCAGCGTTGGTCTCCTTGCTCCGGCTCCCAGTGGGTTCAGGACACAGGCAGGAGAGAAACGTCTGCAAGGGGCCCTCCCTCCCGCAGGGCCTCTCCAGGAGCCCAAGTGGGATCCCAGGAGGGAGGAGACTGCTGCCCGCTGCCCCGGGGAAGGAAACGAGGAAGAAGACATCCTGCTTGACAGGTGGCACCCCAGACCCAGCAGGAACGCAGGGCCCCATGTGAGGAAAACAGGTAGTGACAGGCACGCGGGGCAAATGTGGATGAGCTGACACCACGACGCCTAACACCCTCGGGGTGATTCACAGGGAAACGATCCCAGCCTGCACCTGTGCCCCCACATCGCCGCACAGCCGCGCCACTCACCTCGTAGTGGAAGTCCATGCAGGTGAGGTCCTGCCAGCACTGGTCCCCCCGGATCTTGATCAGACCCTGCCGAAGAGACAGAGAGGAATGTGAGCCACCTCCGGATGGACCTGCGGGAGTGACGGACCTCATGTGATGCCTGAAGCGACATGAAAGGAAAAATCTGAACAAAGTCCAGGAAAGACATGTTTAGGGTTTCTGAGGACTAAAAGTAGCAAACACAGGGAAAAAGAAACGCTTTAAAAAAATTAATTGATTGATTGATCAATTTATTTATTTTTGGCTGTGTTGGGTCTTTGCTGCTGCGTGCGGGCTTTCTCTAGTTGTGGCGAGCAGGGGCTACTCTTCATTGTGGTGCATGGGCTTCTCATTGCAGCGGCTTCTCTTGTTGCGGAGAACAGGCTCTAGGTGCGCGGGCTTCAGTAGTTGTGGCGTGTGGGCTCAGTAGCTGTGGCTTGCGGGCTCCAGAGAGCAGGCTCAGTAGTTGTGGCACAAGGGCTTAGTTGCTCTGTGGCATGTGGGATCTTCCTGGACCAGGGCTCGAACCCGTGTCCCCCTGCATTGGCAGGTGGATTCTTAACCACTGCGCCACCAGGGAAATCCCACTCTTTGCTTTTTATAAAATCAGTTCCTCCTGTGTTTCTTTAAAACCCAGTTTTCAGACTCTGAGCATCACCATAATAATGCACCTGTGAGGCTTTAGAAAAGGGCAAATTCGCAAAGCACATGAGCACAACCTGACTTAGACGCCAAGGAAGACGTGGGAGGGACGATGTCCCAACTGCTAAGGTGACGATGATTCAGGAGCTCCAGTGGCCTCGGTGAGAATATCCACCCACCACAGCATACGAGAGACCCCGTGCTTAGGCCACAGTACAAGGGAGAACCCAGTACTCAGGCCACAGCACATGGGAGACCCCAGTGCTCAGGCCACAGCATGTGGGAGACCCCGGTGCTCAGGCCACAGCATGTGGGAGACCCCGGTGCTCAGGCTCGGGAGGGGCTCTAGGGAACTCCTGTGCTGCCCAGTCCGCCGGGAAAGTGACTGCGGAGAGAGGGCCTCCGCAGTGCAGCCTGTGGGTGAGCTTGTCTGCAGCCCTGCCAGTCTCCCTGATGGGCAGCGGCCAGCATGGCCGGTCCACAGTGGCCAGGAGGACAGTCAGCTCACTGCCTGCCGCACTCCCCCGTTCACTTGCCCTTGGGAATCACAGTTCCACGCGATCCCTTCACGGTCAGAAGCAAACTGCTCACCAACGGGAGTAAAACCGTTGCTGGATGCACAGATTCAGCCCTAACGTCTGTCTCACGTTGACAGCTGGACTGGAAGGTGAGAAACTGTGTCGCCAAGAAAGCAGCCTGGATGGCGGCCTGGCTCTCTTGGCTGGTGGTCTCTGCAGCTGCAGCTGCTCGGGGGCGAGTCCCCTCAGCCCATCCTCGCACCTGCCCAGCCTGTCCCGGGCACCCTTCCCCACTGGAGCCAACCCACCATGGACTTCAATCACGTCTGCAAAACAGCCTGGCAGCCACGTCGAACTGGGGTTTGGTTGAATACCTGGGGTGGCAGCCCAGCCAGACTCGCACATAAAACTGACCTTCCCACAGGGGAAGAACTTCGGGGCAGTTGAGGGCTCTGAGCTGGGGACAGGACAGTGTGAGTCGACAAGTCCTCTGACGGCCACGCTGCCAGCAAGGCAGGATGGCTGCCCAGGGTGTAAGACGTGTCCCACCCTGGACTTGCCTCGACCGTGGAGCCCATAGGATGGGCCGAGGGGGCAGCTGACACCTGGCCTGGGCCCCTGTGGGCGGCACAGACGCAGCGACACCCAAAGGAGCAGGGACAAGAAACAACAGGGAAGCTAGAGCCACGTGGTGGCCATGCCGGCAGCTTCCACAGTGAGACCGAGTGACCGTGTCCTGGCCAAGCACATGGGCCAGGCATTAGCTAGCTGTGCGGCCCAGCAGAGAGTTTACAAATACGTCCCACGGAGCCCACAACACTCAGCTGTCCTGGGCGCCATTCACACCCTGTGGCTGTTCCGCACCCACCTCTCTGGGGCCTGGCGCCCTGCAGTGGGGCCGACCCCATGTCAGGGGAGCTTGTGTAGCGGACGTGGAGCCGCGCTCCGAGGACCCGCCTGCTCTGTCTACAGACTCACAGAACTAGTCACCTTGAGAAGCGGTTAGTCAAGTCTCTGGAAACTGGGTTTGCTTAGATCACAGAAGTGCCGGAGACAACTTCCAGCGTGAACTCTGCCATACACGGTCGCATCTGTACAGAAACAGCGCTTCAGAAAGCCTATCGTGTCCTGCTGGCGCGGATGAACCGCTGGTTTCTGTGGCAACGTGCCTGCTCGTTCGGCAAGAAAACACAGCCACTGTCACACTTCACTCCCCGTGAGTGCAGGCTCTGCTCCCTACATCCCCTGGAATCCGAGAGGCACTCTTTGGAGATTCAAACCAGGCAAAGAAGAAAAAAAACAAAATAATTAAAATGTCATTCAAATTCTAAGCTGGTATGAGACACTTAAAAATCTGAAACATTCTTTTGGGAGTGGAGGATAATTATATTCCTCCCCATCTATTGATTTCTCTCTACAATGCAGATGTCAGATTTTCCACGGATTTTTTTTTCTTCCAGAGTAAGTGTCAAAGGAACAAAGCCTTCTTTGAGCCTTTTTCAGCCCAAAATTAATTCCAAAAAAATGGCACAGACAGACCAGTAACACACCGAGTGACCTCCAGCTGTCCATACAACCTCTGCTCTCCCTGGGGAAAGGGTGAGTGCCAGGATGCTAGAATATTCTGGGGCGACTGAGGAGACCTCAGGCCTTATGGGCAGCGGGTGGGGGCAGGTGCCCGGGGGATGCACAGGGGCTTCTCTCTAAAGCTCACGGGTCCAAGAACATGCTCCTTAAAATCTCCCATTTGGAAATGGGAAAAAGCAAGGCCTTTTGCCACAGAAAGAACATCAATTTCTGTGACGCTGCACAAGTCCCATCACACCTAACTGGGTGGGGGGCTCCCAGGCCTGCAGCCGGGGGAGGGGAGACAGCCCTCGGGTCCGAGCCAGCACCGAGAGCTCCCTCGGCAGTGCCCCCATTTTGCACGTACACTGCACCCCGTTCTCTCACCGTCAGAGTCTGTCTCTCTGGAAATCCTTTTCTCCATCTGCAGACACGGGTGATCAGTCCTACACCTGCTCCTTTCCCACAAAGGAGAAGCATCAGCAACCTGGGTCTGTAGGTACGGGAAGAGGGGCTGTTCCCTCCCTGGAGCAGGCCTGTTGGTCTGGGACGTGCTCACAGCCATGGGGGGGTGGGGGTCGGGACGCCTCGGTTCTGCTCAGACCTGGCAGCACTCTGCATCTCCCCTGGGAGCTGAGCTGGACCCACGGGACCCCCACGTGCTCTGTGAGCAGGTGGACGACCGCAGCGTGAGGCTCATGGCTTAGCGCCCAGATCTCACCTGAGTGTGCACAGGCTGGCCTGGGGTCTCTCAGGACTGACCTGTCTCCACATCTGAAGGGGCCCCAGACTACACAGGGTTGCCACCTAGCCCCTTCTCTCCAGGTCTGCGGCGGTGTCTGCACTTTCAGACTCCGGGGTATGATTAGATGGAAATCCACCCTCTGAATTCACCAGTGCAGTGCATCTACGCAGATGGCAGGCACCGCATCAGCTACGGGGGAACCTCTGAGCCTAATGTGCAGGGAGGGAGAGAAATCGTGGATGCTGTTGGTGGGGGGTCTTGTTGTGCCCCCTCCCGGAACCCCGAGAGCTTGTGAAAACTGCCCAGACCTGCAGGGGCCGTGGAGCGGGTGGAGGGGACAGTCTCAGGTCTTCACAGCTACTGCAGGCCTGGGTATGACCGTCCTCCCGCCGAGGCTGGTTCGAGACAACTGGCAGAGAGACAGCACAAAGAGGGCGCTGAGCCGCTGGGCAGGGGGCTGACGTGAGGGGCGTGCAGCTGGGCAGAGGTCAGAGCCCGTGGACGGCGCTCCCCAGAGGTTCCCAGGACGCCTCCACCAGCGGCACCATGGGAAGGAGGACAGAGCAGCACACACTAACGCAATAAGGCAAATTAGAATAACCGCTCTCATTTTAGAGTGGTGATCCCAGGACACAGAAGGCTCGTCAAGGAAGTGGCAGCGACACCCGCTTGACTTGGTCTTGGGAGTGAGTCACATTCCAACGTTTATTTCATTATGTTAATAAGATTTTACTGTAGGAACTGACTCCCAGAGAGGCCCCGACCTGAAGGCTCTTTCCTACAGAGCTCCTGCTCTTATTTGCTAATGGGTCTGGTGTCTCGTCTCGCTCGCTCACCTTTCAGCGCCGTTGCTGCCGCTGTGGGGCCGGAGCATCGCTGGGACCCCACACGGCAACGCGGAAACTGCTTCAGATGACCTGCTTCACCCACTCAGAGCAGTCCTGGGCCTCCAGGGAAAGCGCACAGACCCAAATGCAGACTCGCTGGGTTCCAGGAATCCTCCTTCCCCAGCCAGCGAGGGAAGCGGGAGCTGTGGGCCCAGTGCAGATGCTACAGCAGCGACAGCGTTGCTCGGAGGTGGACACAGAGGGCCGTCACCACACCTGGACTCGCTGCCAGCAAGCTCAGGCAGAAATGTGTGCCGTCTGGACGGAAAGGGGCGTGGCTCACTCCCGACGGCGGGCTCTGGGGCGAGGCCCAAGGGCTGCGGTGAGCTGTGACCCCCTAATCTCCAAGGTCTGTGGCTTTAATGGGGTTGCATCTCACAGGGATCCTTGCGTGAAAAAGCAAACTCACACGGCCTCTTAAGTCAAAGGGTTGAGCTACAATTCACATGAAACAGAACGCACACAGATGAAATGTCCAGTTCAATGTGTCTGACAATTGTACACAATCAGGAATCCACCCAAAACAGGACACAGGTTTCCATCCCACAGAACATTCTTCGTGACCACCTTCCAGGCAATTCCACATGCACTGGTCAGGGGGCCACCTCCGCCTCCGCCTGCCCCCGGGGTTTCACACTCGTAGGGGCTGGTGGCCCGTGGCCCTGGGCTCAGGCTGGCCGTGCTCCTCCAGGGACTTCAGGTCTGTCTGAATCACTGCCTCGGGGGGTTGGTTCCCTCTCCCAGCTGAGCGCTGTCCCTTGTGTGGATGCACCACAGGCTGCCCATCCATCGATGGACACTGGGCTGGTGCCCAGGTCTGCGGTCATGATGAGCAGGGCTGCTGTAGACATGTGTGGACAGGTTTCCTTTCCTGGCAGCGGAAGGCGGGCTCACAGGCGGGGTCATGTCTTGCCTTGTAGGAAACTGGCCTACGGCTGCTGAGCAAGGCTGCACCACTGCACCCCCTACGAGCCAAGTGACGCTCCCACCAGGAATCCCATGGCCCGCAGACCCTCCGACCTCGGGCGCTGTTAGTGCTTTACACCCAGCCCCTCCCGGGTACAAAATGCCGCCCCACAGTTTTCACGTCCTCGTCGCCGTTCCCATCCCTTCGAGGGTGAAGCATGTTCAGGTCCTGCACCCACCTTCCTACTGTGATCTGCAGGTTCCGAATGTTAGATTTCAGCTGGACTTGTACACTGCAGGTGTTTCCCAGGCGGGGCTTGCCTATTCATTTTCGTAATGGTGTATTTTGAAGATGGAGAAATTTAATATCAGTGAAGTATAATTTATCAATGTTTTTCTTTAATGGTTAGTGCTTTTTGTGCCCTGTCCAAGAAATCTCTGTCTACCCCAAGGTAACTGTCTATGCTATCTTCAAAAAATTTTATGATTCTACCTTTTATGTTTGTTAAAAAATATATTTTTTCTTGCCCCACTGATTTGGCTTATTGCTTTGGCTGAAAATCAATCAATTACATCTGTGTGGGTCTGTTTCTGGGAGATACTCTTTTATGTTTTCTTCTAAGAACTTTTTGGTTTTGCTTTTATGTTTAGGTCCATGATTTACTTCAAATTAGAGTTTGGTATAGATGAAAGAGCACTCAAAGCTCATTTTATTCTTCTATACAGATTTCCAATTATTTTAGCACTATTTGTAAAAAAAATGACCTTCATTTTCCCATTGACTTGACTTGGTACCTTGGTTGAGTATCAGTTGACAGCAGAGGTGTGGGTCTATCTCTGGACTCTCTTCTCTTCCACCGATCTATTTTTCCAGTTTAGATCAATACCATACTTCAGTTTTATTTATTTATTTATTTGTATGTTTGTTTGTTTGTTTGTGGTACACGGGCCTCTCACTGTTGTGGCCTCTCCCATTGCGGAGCATAGGCTCCGGACGCGCGGGCTCAGCGGCCATGGTTCACGGGCCTAGCCGCTCCGTGGCATGGATCTTCCCGGACCGGGGCACGAACCTGTGTCCCCTGCATCGGCAGGCGGACTCTCAACCACTGTGCCACCAGGGAAGCCCAGTTTTATTTATTTTTAATATTTATTTGGTTGCACAGTCTTACTTGTGGCAGATGGGCTCCTTAGTTGCGGCACGCAGGCTCCTTAGTTGTGGCATGTGGGATCTAGTTCCCTGACCAGGGATTGAACCAGGGCCCCCTGCATTGGGAGCACAGAGTTTTATCCACTGCACCACCAGGGAAGTCCCCATACTTCAGTTTTAAATTAAGCTCTAAAATCAGGAAGTATAAGTCCTCCAACTTTGTTCTTTTTCAAATTTCTTTTTATTTCTATGTAAATTTTAGAATCAACATGTCACTTTTCCCAAAAAGCCCACTGGGAATTTGACAGGAATTACCTTGAGTCTACATATAAATCTGGGTGAAAAACGACATATTTATTTATTTATTGCTGTGTTGGGTCTTTGTTGCTGTGCACAGGCTTTCTCTAGCTGTGGCGAGCGGGGGCTACTCTTCATTGCTGCGCGGGCTCTAGGCACGCGGGCTTCAGTAGTTGTGGCATGTGGGCTCAGTAGTTGTGGCACGTGGGCTCAGTAGTTGTGGCTCCCGGGCTCTAGAGCGCAGGCTCAGTAGTTGTGGCATGCGGGCTTAGTTGCTCTGCGGCATGTGGGATCTTCCCAGACCAGGGCTCGAACAAATGTCCCCTGCATTGGCAGGTGGATTCTTAACCACTGCACCGCCAGGGAAGTCCCCTCTAATGACTTCATAATAGTATATGTACAATTTATTTTTCACATTGACCTTGTATCCTACAACCTTGCTAAATTAATGTATTCACTTTAGTAGTCGCTTTTTAAGATTCCACTGGGTTTTGTACATGTACCACCATGTCTGTGAATAAGTTTCATTTCTTTTTTGGGAATCTTTACGGCTTTCTTTTTCTTGTTTTATTGCACTAGGACTTCCAATACAGTGTTGAAGAGCAGCAGCAAAAACAGACAACAGGCCTGTTTCTAATCACACATGAATGCTCTCATTCTATCACCATTGAGGAAGCCCCGTCTAACACGCCCTTGAGTGGGTACTGCATTGTATCGTGTACTTTTTACATCTGTTGAGGAGAAAAAAATCATTCTTCAGTTTTATTCTGTTGTATAGTGAATTGCATTAATTGATTTTCCAATATTAAACCAATCTTGCATTCCAGAGATAAACCATGCCTCTTTTATTGCCGACTTTGATTTGCCAATATTTTGCTAAGGGTTTCTGTGTCTTTGTTCGTGAGGGACACTGGTTTCTATCTTCCTTTTTGTCCTGTCCTCATCAGGTTTTGGTATCACTCTTATGCTGGTCACAGAAAACAATCTGGGAAGTGTCCCTGCCTCTGCTATTTTCCAAGAGTTTGTGTAGGATTGCTGTTATTTCCTCTTTAAATGTTTGATTTCACTGGTGTTTCAAATGTTTTATTTCAAATGTTTGATTTCACTGTGCCTACACTTTCTTTCTGGAATGGTTTTTGATTACAGATTCAATTTATTTACCAGATATGGAGCACTTTCGAGTTCCTGTTTCCTTCTGTCTCAGTTTTGGTAAGCTGCACCTGTCAAGAAATTTGTCCATTTCACCTATGTTGTCAAATTTATTGGCCCAAAGCTTTCATAATATTCCAGGTGACTTTACGGCAGGATCTCAGACAAAACTGCCAGTTAAGTAAAGACAGTGCTTTCTCATGGTGTCCTTCAATCACAGCATGGCTGTGGCTCCTGGCCCTGCTGAGTTCTGACCCCAAAATGGTAGGTCCTGTGGGCCTCTATTTTCTCCATCTTAGATATGGCTTTTTTTTGTGTTAACAAGACAGGGACGGTCTGCACATAAGGAGCATCAGGGCCCCATGGGGTGTGCAGCAGGTGTGAGCACAGAGCTGTGGGCAGCACAGGTGGTTAGCAACCGAGCCCCTTCTGATTAGCGAGAAGGGACTAGAGGCCGCTGCCTGCAGCCTGCAGGTTACATGGCGGTTGCCCAGGTACGGACAGGAAAGCACATCCTCGTGCCGCCTCCGAGGGCCCAGAGGCTCGTCTTCGTGCCCAGATTCTCCAGAGCCTCCTTTTATGTTGCATCCCCTCCATTTCACATAAAAATGACCTGCTCCAGGGAATTCCCTGGTGGTCCAGTGGTTAGGACTTGGCGCTTTCACTGCTGAGGGCCTGAGTTCAGTCCCTGGTTGGGGAGCTAAAATCCCACAAGCTGCGCGGAGAAGCCGAAAAAAAAAAAAAAAAAAGAAAATGACCTGCCCCAGCCATAGCAAAGATGCAAATCTCAATGAAAACTGATTTTAGCTGCAATTCTGCTCAATGAAAATTTAGAGTATTAAGTTTTCTTTTTTTTTTTAACATCTTTATTGGAGTATAATTGCTTTACTATGGTGTGTTAGTTTCTGCTTTATAACAAAGTGAATCAGCTATACATATACACATATCCCCATATCTCCTCCCTCTTGCGTCTCCATCCCACCCCTCTAGGTGGTCACAAAGCACCGAGCTGATCTCCCTCTGCTATGCGGCTGCTTCCTACTAGCTAGCTATTTTACATTTGGTAGTGTATATATGTCCATGCCACTCTCTCACTTCGTCCCAGCTTACCCTTCCCTCCCCCCGTGTCCTCAAGTCCATTCTCTACATCTGCATCTTTATTCCTGTCCTGCCCCTAGGTTCTTCAGAACCATTTTTTTCCTTTAGATTCCATATATATGTGTTAGCATACGGTATTTGTTTTTCTCTTTCTGACTTACTTCACGCTGTATGACAGACTCTAGGTCCATCCACCTCACTACAAATAAATCAATTTCGTTCCTTTTTATGGCTGAGTAATATTCCATTGTATATATGTGCCACATCTTCTTTGTCCATTCATCTGTGGATGGACACTTAGGTTGCTTCCATGTCCTGGCTATTGTAAATAGAGCTGCAATGAACATTGCGGTACATGACTCTTTTTTTTTTTTTTGCGGTACACGGGCCTCTCACTGTTGTGGCCTCTCCCGTTGTGGAGCACAGGCTCCAGATGCGCAGGCTCAGCGGCCATGGCTCACGGGCCCAGCCGCTCCGTGGCATGTGGTATCTTCCCGGACCGGGGCACAAAACCATGTCCCCTGTATTGGCAGGCAGACTCTCAACCACTGCGCCACCAGGGAAGCCCCATGACTCTTTTTGAATTATGGTTTTATCAGGGTATATGCCCAGTAGTGGGATTGCTGGGTCGTATGGTAGTTCTATTTTTAGTTTTTTAAGGAATGTCCATACTGTTCTCCGTAGTGGCTGTATCAATTTACATTTCCACCAACAGTGCAAGAGGGTTCCCTTTTCTCCACACCCTCTCCAGCTTTTATTGTTTCTAGATTTTTTGATGATGGCCATTCTGACTGGCGTGAGGTGATACCTCATTGTAGTTCTGATTTGCATTTCTCTAATGATTAGTGATGTTGAGCATCCTTTCATGTGTTTGTGGCAATCTGTATATCTTCTTTGGAGAAATGTCTATTTAGGTCTCTGCCCATTTTTGGATTGGGTTTTTTTTTTTTATATTGAGCTGCATGA
Source organism: Hyperoodon ampullatus (assembly GCF_949752795.1). Lineage (NCBI taxonomy): Eukaryota > Metazoa > Chordata > Mammalia > Artiodactyla > Ziphiidae > Hyperoodon > Hyperoodon ampullatus. The sequence continues at coordinate 22,356,567 of NC_136927.1, forward strand.
GCTGCTTGTAAATTTTGGAGATTAATCCTTTGTCAGTTGCTGCATTTGCAAATATTTTCTCCCATTCTGAGGGTTGTCTTTTCGTTTTGTTTATGGTTTCCTTTACTGTGCAAAAGGTTTTAAGTTTCATTAGGTCCCATTTGTTTACTTTTGTTTTTATTTCCATTTCTCTTGGAGGTGGGTCAAAAGGATCTTGCTATGATTTATGTCATAGAGTGTTCCGCCTATGTTTTCCTCTAAGAGTTTGATAGTGTCTGGCCTTACATTTAGGTCTTTAATCCATTTTGAGTTTATTTTTGTGTATGGTGTTAGGGAGTGTTCTAATTTCATTCTTTTACATGTAGCTGTCCCGTTTTCCCAGCACCACTTATTGAAGAGGCTGTCCTTTCTTCATTGTACATTCCTGCCTCCTTTATCAAAGGTAAGGTGACCATATGTGCGTGGGTTTATCTCTGGGCTTTCTATCTTGTTCCATTGATCTAGATTTCTGTTTTTGTGCCAGTACCATACTGTCTTGATTACCATAGCTTTGTAGTATAGTCTGAAGTCAGGGAGCTTGATTCCTCCAGCTCCGTTTTTCCTTCTCAAGATTGCTTTGGCTATTCGGGGTCTTTTGTGTTTCCATATAAATTGTGAAATTTTTTTTCTAGTTCTGTGAAAAATGCCATTGGTAGTTTGATAGGGATTGCACTGAATCTGTAGATTGCTTTGGGTAGTACAGTCATTTTCACAATGTTGATTCTTCCAATTCAAGAACATGGTATATCTCTCCATCTGTTTGTATCATCTTTAATTTCTTTCATCAGTGTCTTACAGTTTTCTGCATACAGGTCTTTTGTCTCCTTAGGAAGGTTTATTCCTAGGTATTTTATTCTTGTTGTTGCAGTGGTAAATGGGAGTGTTTCCTTAATTTCTCTTTCAGGTTTTTCATCATTAGTGTATAGGAATGTAAGAGATTTCTGTGCATTAATTTTGTATCCTGCTACTTTACCATATTCCATGATTAGCTCTAGTAGTTTTCTGGTAGCGTCTTTTTTTTTTTTTTTTTTTGCTTTATCACAAATTTAATCAGTTATATGTATACATATGTTCCCATATCCCCTCCCTTTTGCGTCTCCCTCCCACCCTCCCTATCCCACCCCTCCAGGCGGTCACAAAGCACCGAGCTGATCTCCCTGTGCTATGCGGCTGCTTCCCACTAGCTATCTACCTTACGTTTGGTAGTGTATATATGTCCATGCCGCTCTTTCACTTTGTCACAGCTTACCCTTCCCCCTCCCCATATCCTCAAGTCCATTCTCTAGTAGGTCTGTGTCTTTATTCCTGTCTTACCCCTATGTTCTTCATGACCTTTTTTTTTCTTAAATTCCATATATATGTGTCAGCATACAGTATTTGTCTTTCTCTTTCTGACTTACTTCACTCTGTATGACAGACTCTAGGTCCATCCACCTCATTACAAATAGTTCAATTTCATTTCTTTTTATGGCTGAGTAATATTCCATTGTATGTATGTGCCACATCTTCTTTACCCATTCATCCGATGAGGGACACTTAGGTTGTTTCCATCTCCGGGCTATTGTAAATAGGGCTGCTATGAACATTTTGGTACATGTCTCTTTTTGAATTATGGTTTTCTCAGGGTATATGCCCAGTAGTGGGATTGCAGGGTCATATGGTAGTTCTATTTGTAGTTTTTTAAGGAACCTCCATACCGTTCTCCATAGTGGCTGTACCAATTCACATTCCCACCAGCAGTGCAAGAGTGTTCCCTTTTTTCCACACCCTCTCCAGCATTTATTGTTTCTAGATTTTTTGATGATGGCCATTCTGACTGGTGTGAGATGATATCTCATTGTAGTTTTGATTTGCATTTCTCTAATTAGTAAAGATGTTGAGCATCCTTTCATGTGTTTGTTGGCAGTCTGTGTATCTTCTGTGGAGAAATGTCTATTTAGGTCTTCTGCCCATTTTTGGATTGGGTTGTTTGTTTTTTTGTTATTGAGCTGCATGAGCTGCTTATAAATTTTGGAGATTAATCCTTTGTCAGTTGCTTCATTTGCAAATATTTTCTCCCATTCTGAGGGTTGTCTTTTGGTCTTGTTTATGGTTTCCTTTGCTGTGCAAAAGCTTTTAAGTTCCATTAGGTCCCATGTGTTTATTTTTGTCTTTATTTCCATTTCTCTAGGAGGTGGGTCAAAAAGGATCTTGCTGTGATTTATGTCATAGAGTGTTCTGCCTATGTTGTCCTCTAAGAGTTTGATAGTGTCTGGCCTTACATTTAGGTCTTTAATCCATTTTGAGCTTATTTTTGTGTATGGTGTTAGGGAGTGATCGAATCTCATACTTTTACATGTCCCTGTCCAGTTTTCCCAACACCACTTATTGAAGAGACTGTCCTTTCTCCACTGTACATTCCTGCCTCCTTTATCAAAGATAAGGTGACCATATGTCCGTGGGTTTATCTCTGGGCTTTCTATCCTGTTCCATTGATCTATCTTTCTGTTTCTGTGCCAGTACCATACTGTCTTGATTACTGCAGCTTTGTAGTATAGTCTGAAGTCAGGGAGCCTGATTCCTCCAGCTCCATTTTTCGTTCTCAAGATTGCTTTGGCTATTCGGGGTCTTTTGTGTTTCCATACAAATTGTGAAATTTTTTGTTCTAGTTCTGTGAAAAATGCCAGTGGTATTTTGATAGGGATTGCATTGAATCTGTAGATTGCTTTGGGTAGTAGAGTCATTTTCACAATGTTGATTCTTCCAATCCAAGAACATGGTACATCTCTCCATCTATTTGTATCATCTTTAATTTCTTTCATCAGTGTCTTATAATTTTCTGCATACAGGTCTTTTGTCTCCTTAGGTAGGTTTATTCCTAGATATTTTATTCTTTTTGTTGCAATGGTAAATGGGAGTGTTTCCTTGATTTCACTTTCAGATTTTTCATCATTAGTATATAGGAATGCCAGAGATTTCTGTGCATTAATTTTGTATCCTGCAACTTTACCAAATTCATTGATTAGCTCTAGTAGTTTTCTGGTAGCATCTTTAGGATTCTCTATGTATAGTATCATGTCATCTGCAAACAGTGACAGCTTTACTTCTTCTTTTCCAATTTGGATTCCTTTTATTTGCTTTTCTTCTCTGATTGCTGTGGCTAAAACTTCCAAAACTATGTTGAATAAGAGTGGTGAGAGTGGGCAACCTTGTCTTGTTCCTGATCTTAGTGGAAATGGTTTCAGTTTTTCACCATTGAGGACGATGCTGGCTGTGGGTTTGTCATATATGGCCTTTATTATGTTGAGGAAAGTTCCCTCTATGCCTACTTTCTGCAGGGTTTTTATCATGAATGGGTGTTGAATTTTGTCAAAAGCTTTCTCTGCATCTATTGAGATGATCATATGGTTTTTCTCCTTCAATTTGTTAATATGGTGTATCACGTTGATTGATTTGCGTATATTGAAGAATCCTTGCATTCCTGGGATAAACCCCACTTGATCATGGTGTATGATCCTTTTAATGTGCTGTTGGATTCTGTTTGCTAGTATTTTGTTGAGGATTTTTGCATCTATGTTCATCAGTGATATTGGCCTGTAGTTTTCTTTCTTTGTGACATCCTTGTCTGGTTTTGGTATCAAGGTGATGGTGGCCTCGTAGAATGAGTTTGGGAGTGTTCCTCCCTCTGCTATATTTTGGAAGAGTTTGAGAAGGATAGGCGTTAGCTCTTCTCTAAATGCTTGATAGAATTCGCCTGTGAAGCCATCTGGTCCTGGGCTTTTGTTTGTTGGAAGATTTTTTATCACAGTTTCAATTTCAGTGCTTGTGATTGGTCTGTTCATATGTTCTATTTCTTCCTGATTCAGTCTTGGCAGGTTGTGCATTTCTAAGAATTTGTCCATTTCTTCCAGGTTGTCCATTTTATTGGCATAGAGTTGCTTATAGTAATCTCTCACGATCTTTTGTATTTCTGCAGTGTCAGTTGTTACTTCTCCTTTTTCATTTCTAATTCTATTGATTTGAGTCTTCTCCCTTTTTTTCTTGATGAGTCTGGCTAATGGTTTATCAATTTTGTTTATCTTCTCAAAGAACCAGCTTTTAGTTTTATTGATCTTTGCTATTGTTTCCTTCATTTCTTTTTCATTTATTTCTGATCTGATTTTTATGATTTCTTTCCTTCTGCTAACTTTGGGATGTTTTTGTTCTTCTTTCTCTAATTGCTTTAGGTGCAAGGTTAGGTTGTTTAGTCGAGATATTTCCTGTTTCTTAAGGTGGGATTGTATTGCTATAAACTTCCCTCTTAGAACTGCTTTTGCTGCATCCCATAGGTTTTGGGTCGTCGTGTCTCCATTGTCATTTGTTTCTAGGTATTTTTTTATTTCCTCTTTGATTTCTTCAGTGATCACTTCGTTATTAAGTAATGTATTGTTTAGCCTCCATGTGTTTGTATTTTTTATAGCTCTTTTCCTGTAATTGATATCTAGTCTCATAGCATTGTGGTCGGAAAAGATACTTGATACAATTTCAATTTTCTTAAATTTACCAAGGCTTGATTTGTGACCCAAGATATGATCTATCCTGGAGAATGTTCCATGAACACTTGAGAAAAATGTGTATTCTGTTGTTTTTGGATGGAATGTCCTATAAATATCAATTAAGTCCATCTTGTTTAATGTATCATTTAAAGCTTGTGTTTCCTTATTTATTTTCATTTTGGATGATCTGTCCATTGGTGAAAGTGGGGTGTTAAAGTCCCCTACTATGATTGTGTTACTGTCGATTTCTCCTTTTATGGCTGCTAGTGTTTGCCTTATGTATTGAGGTGCTCCTATGTTGGGTGCATAAATATTTACAATTGTTATATCTTCTTCTTGGATCGATCCCTTGATCATTATGTAGTGTCCTTCTTTGTCTCTTCTAGTAGTCTTTATTTTAAAGTCTATTTTGTCTGATATGAGAATTGCTACTCCAGCTTTCTTTTGGTTTCCATTTGCATGGAATATCTTTTTCCATCCCCTTACTTTCAGTCTGTATGTGTCTCTAGGTCTGAAGTGGGTCTCTTGTAGACAGCATATATATGGGTCTTGTTTTTGTATCCATTCAGCCAATCTGTGTCTTTTGGTGGGAGCGTTTAGTCCATTTACATTTAAGGTAATTATCGATATGTATGTTCCTATTCCCATTTTCTTAATTGTTTTGGGTTCGTTATTGTAGGTCTTTTCCTTCTGTTGTGTTTCTTGCCTAGAGAAGTTCCTTTAGCATTTGTTGTAAAGCTGGTTTGGTGGTGCTGAACTCTCTCAGCTTTTGCTTGTCTGTAAATGTTTTAATTTCTCCATCAAATCTGAATGAGATCCTTGCTGGGTAGAGTAATCTTGGTTGCAGGTTTTTCTCCTTCATCACTTTAATTATGTCCTGCCACTCCCTTCTGGCTTGTAGAGTTTCTGCTGAGAGATCAGCTGTTATCCTGATGGGGATTCCCTTGTGTGTTATTTGTTGTTTTTGCCTTGCTGCTTTTAATATGATTTCTTTGTGTTTAATTTTTGACAGTTTGATTAATATGTGTCTTGGCGTATTTCTCCTTGGATTTATCCTGTATGGGACTCTCTGTGCTTCTTGGACTTGATTAACTATTTCCTTTCCCATATTAGGGAAGTTTTCAACTATAATCTCTTCAAATATTTTCTCAGTCCCTTTCTTTTTCTCTTCTTCTTCTGGAACCCCTATAATTCGAATGTTGGTGCGTTTAATGTTGTCCCAGAGGTCTCTGATATTGTCCTCTGTTCTTTTCATTCTTTTTTCTTTATTTTGCTCTGCATTAGTTATTTCCACTATTTTATCTTCCACCTCACTTATCCGTTCTTCTGCCTCAGTTATTCTGCTATTGATCCCATCTAGAGTATTTTTCATTTCATTTATTGTGTTTTTAATCGATGCTTGATTCATCTTTAGTTCTACTAGGTCCTTGTTAACTGTTTCTTGCATTTTGTCTATTCTATTTCCAAGATTTTGGATCATCTTTACTATCATTATTCTGAATTCTTTTTCAGATAGACTGCCTATTACCTCTTCATTTGTTAGGTCTGGTGGGTTTTTATCTTGCTCCTTCTCCTGCTGTGTGTTTTTCTGTCTTCTCATTTTGCTTATGTTACTGTGTTTGGGGTCTCCTTTTTGCCGGCTGCAGGTTCGTAGTTCCTGTTGTTTTTGGTGTCTGTCCCCAGTGGCTAAGGTTGGTTTAGTGGGTTGTGTAGGCTTCCTGGTCGAGGGGACTAGTGCCTGTGTTCTGGTGGATGAGGCTGGATCTTGTCTTTCTGGTGGGCAGGTCCACGTCTGGTGGTATGTTTTGGGGTGTCTGCAGACTTTTTATGATTTTAGGCCGCCTCTCTGCTAATGGGTGGCGTTGTGTTCCTGTCTTGCTAGTTGTTTGGCATAGGGTGTCCAGCACTGTAGCTTGCTGGTCGTTGAGTGAAGCTGGGTGCTGGTGTTGAGATGGAGATCTCTGGAAGATTTTCGCCGTTTGATATTATGTGGAGCTGGGAGGTCTCTTGTGGACCAGTGTCCTGAAGTTGGCTCTCCCACCTCAGAGGCACAGTACTGACTCCTGGCTCCTCAATTTGGGATGAGTTGTTGTCTATTCATGTATTCCACAGATGCAGGGTACATCAAGTTGATTGTGGAGCTTTAATCCGCTGCTTCTGAGGCTGCTGGGAGAGGTTTCCCTTTCTCTTCTTTGTTCTCACAGCTCCCGGGTCTCAGCTTTGGATTTGGCCCCGCCTCTGCGTGTAGGTCGCCGGAGGGCGTCTGTTCTTCGCTCAGACAGGAAAGGGTTAAAGGAGCAGCCTCTTCGGGAACTCTGGCTCACTCAGGCCGGGCGGGAGGGAGGGGCACGGAGTGCGGGGCGAGCCTGCAGCGGCAGAGGTCGGCGTGACGTTGCACCAGCCCGAGGCGCGCCGTGCGTTCTCCCAGGGAAGCCGCCCCTGGATCCCGGGACCCCGGCAGTGGCGGGCTGCTCAGGCTCCTGGAAGGGCGGTGTGGACAGTGACCTGCGCTCGCACACGGGCTTCTTGGCGGCGGCAGCAGCAGCCCCAGCGTCCCACGCCCGTCACTGGGCTCCGCGCTTTCAGTCGCGACTCGCGCCCGTCTGTGGAGCCCCTTTAAGCAGCGCTCTTAATCCCCTCTCCTCGCGCAGCAGGAAACCAAGAGGGAAGAACAAGTCTCTTGCCTGTTCGGCAGCTCCAGAGTTTTCCCGGACTCCCTCCCGGCTAGCTGTGGCACATTAGCCCCCTTCAGGCTGAGTTCTCGCCGCCAGCCCCAGTCCTCTCCCTGCGCTCTGACCGAAGCCCGAGCCTCAGCTTCCAGCGCCGCCCGCCCCGGCGGGCGAGCAGACAAGCCTCTCGGGCTGGTGAGTGCCGCTCGGCACCGATCCTCTGTGCGGGAATCTCTCCGCTTTGCCCTACCCAGGTATGTGGGGAGTTTCTTGCCTTTTGGGAGGTCTGGGGTCTTCTGCCAGCGTTCAGTAGGTGTTCTGTAGGAGTTGTTCCACGTGTAGCTGTATTTCTGGTGTATCCGTGAGGAGGGTAGCGTCTTTAGGATTCTCTATGTATAGTATCATGTCATCTTGGGGAATTAAGTTCTTAACTCAAAATGTGAAGCAATAAAATAAAAACAATTTAGTATCAGGAGAAAGGTAGTAAAAGACATTGGAAGAACTGTAGAGAGAATATACAGGAAAATAAAAGCCACGCTAACAACCTAGCTAATGCAAGTGGAAGCAGCCGTCCAGGAGACAGTTACCCCCACCACCCCCAGACATCCAGCAGCAGGACGGGTTCCCCCACCCCCCCGACATCCAGCAGCAGGACGGGTCCCTCCCCGCCAGACATCCAGTAGCAGGACAGCCTTCCCCACCCACCTAGACATCCAGCAGCCGGACAGGTTCCCCCACTCTAGACATCCAGCAGCAGGATGGGTTCCCCCCACTGCCAGACATCTAGCAGCAGGACAGGTTCCTACTTCCCTTGTTTGATGACTGTGAATGTCCGGGCACCGCCTCTTCTCACTGCCACTCTCCTCGCGGGCCCAGGACACCCCTGTGAGGCAGCCCTCATACCAAGCAAGGCTCCTATGGTAAGAGAGAGATGCCAGCCGCCGCCACCCGACGGCTACGTGCACACAACCCTGGGGGCCAGGCTGGAGGGAGGGAGGTGCAGAAAAGAGACAGGTTTCGTTCTTCGACTTCCCGGGGGTCAGACTGACCTAGCTGGTATCCCCTTGGCGTTGTCCAGGTATGAGAACTCCCAGTAGCATGGATACTGGCTCAGTTCCCAGAATGTCAGCCATCGAGTGAGCACAGTTCTCGGGCCCAGCATGGGCTGGAACCATTGAGGATGCCCGTGTGGAACATCCCCGTCCACTCCCCATGGAAGCAGCACAGGGACCAGGAGCCAAGGGCTCTGGCTTCCACGACAGGTGTTTAACATGCTCTGGCTGAAAACTTTGGCCAGTATGAACTCAGCTACAAAAACAGATTGAGATAAAAGTGAAAACTTTTTTTTGAAAATAGTTTTTTGTTTGTTCACTTATTTATTTTTTGGCTTGTTGGGTCTTCGTTGCTATGCGTGGGCTTTCTCTAGTTGCGGTGAGCGGGGGCTACTCTTCATTGCAGCGCGAGGGCTTCTCACTGCGGTGGCTTCTCGTTGTGGAGCACGGGCTCTAGGCGCACGGGCTTCAGTAGTTGTGGCTCTGGGGCTCTAGAGCACAGGATCACTAGCTGTGGTGCACGGGCTTAGTTGCTCTGCGGCATGTGGGATCTTCCCAGACCAGGGCTCGAACCCGTGTCCCCTGCATTGGCAGGTGGATTCTTAACCAGTGCGCCACCAGGGAAGTCCAAAAGTGAAAACTTTTATCTTTAAAGCGTAATTAAAGGGCTTAACCACAGTGACTTGGACACCTACACCATCTACCATTTCCTGCAGGTGAGAGAGTCTCCACTCTTTGCTCTGAGGACGGAAAGGGAAGGAGTGCATCTGGGCCTGGTCTGCCCTCTCCTGTGAGGAACTGGCAGCTCCTTGCTGCTTCGGTCTGGCCGCAGGATGCCAACGCACAGAACAGCCGCACAGCTGTGAAGCCCCAGCATGGGACGGCCTGAATTCCAGTTCCAATCACACCAATGTGGGGTGGCCACCCTGCCCCCCCCGGCCCGTGTGGCGACAGTTTGGGGCCGTCAAGTCACCTCTGTATCAGTGGGAACGAATAACGAGAACTCACGCCGCACAGGCCAGGCCCGCGGTTGGCTCGGGCAACAGGTAGGAAGCAGCATCTGGGAGCCTGTCTCGAGCTGCAGTGCCTGGGGGTGCTGATGGTCTTTCCAGGGCTTGAAGGCATGTTGTGTCAACTGGTGCTCAGCCCAGGAAAACCCGGCTCGGTGGGGTGTGCACAACTCTGCTCTTTGTGGGGCCGACAGACCACCTCCCGAGGCTCCCCTTACCGTGACCTCTTGTTAGGTTGCAGGAAATGACTTATGTCCTAACCTGAAGCTGCAGCTGAGGGGCTTGTGTGGATGTGCATGCCCGTGGACCCTCACCCCATCGCCCCAAGAGCTCCTGCATGCCCATCAATCCCCACCCCACATCCCAGATGTGACAGAGCCTCTGGGTCTGTGGCCACCTGCTGGCTCCGCCAATTCCAGAACCTTCTCAAGGACTCACGTGGGACCCCTTCCTGGCTACTGCTCTCAGCCGCATGATGCCTGTGGGCTCGGCACTGGGTCCCTGTCCAGCTGGGTGGTTTGCCTTTGGGGGATTTGGGCCAGGCTGCCCCCATCCTCCTGCTGGTGGACTGTGGTTGGTTTCCAGTTCTTGGTGCGTGTGGATAATGCTGCCACGAGTGTTTGTGTAAAAGGCCTCTGTGACCACGTTTCCACTTCTCCTGGGTTGAGTATCGAGTGGAAACTCTGGGGGACAGGGTGGCGTGGGGTCAACTCAGTAAGTAAACGCCCAACTGCCTCCCCAAGTGGCTGCACTGTTTTACACAGCCACAGGAGAGCGCGCAGGGAGTCCCTCTTGCTCACGCCCCTCAATATTCGTATGTCGAGGCCCTGACCCCCAGTGCGGCTGCGTCTGGACCAAGGGAGTCACGCAGGGTCAAGGAGGTCATGTGGCGGGGGAGCTGACCCAACAAGTGAGGACACAGTGTGAGGGTGGTATCTGCAAGCCAGGGAGAGTCCTCGCCGGGAACAGAATTGGCTGCAACACCGACCCCGGACTTCCAGCCTCCAGAACTGTGAGAAAATAAATGTGGTTTAAGCCACCTGGGCTGTGGTATTTTGTTACAGCAACTTGAGTGAGCCAGTATTTGGTTTGGTCAGCCGCTAAATTCTGTCCTCTTGGGCGGGTGGGACCTCAGCATCCATCCATGTGTTTCGTGCAAGTGCTGGGATGGCCACGCGCACGCCTGCCGAGACCGCTCCCTTTTTCAGAGTGAACTGTCCGTTAGTGACATGCATGAGTTCTTCACGTACTCTACACGGAGGTTCTGCCAGGTGTGTGCTGTTGAGTGCTCCCCGCAACCTGTGGCTTGCCATTTTTCCATGGTGTCTTTTGAAGAACCCAAGATTTTCATCATTTTCATGTACAGTTTACCTATTTTCTTCTCTTATGGTTAATGGTTTCTGTGCTGTAAACAATCTTTGCTTCTCCAAGACTGTGAACGTTCTAAGTTATCTGCGAGGAGTGTCTTGGTTTTACGTTTGCGTCCACCTCGAACTGACTGTCGTGTGTGGTGTGGTGGGGGGTGGGGTCCGTGTGCCCGTGTGGATACCCAGCACCGGCGGGGGAGACACTTTTCTTTCTCAGCTGAATTGACTTGCTGTCTTGTCCAGATGTCACTTAACCGTGACTTCAGTGTGGGACTATTTCCAGACTGACCCACCCCGTTGATACGGCTCTCGGCCTCTCACCTCCCCTGGTGCCTCGAGGGCCACGTCCTCTGGGAAGGCCTGAACCCACAAGCAGTGTGACGCCGACAACTTTACTCTCATTCAAGACTAGGTCCTGGGCATTTGCACGCACATCTAAGACTTGGTTTGTTAATTTCTAAAAAGAAAACCCTTCTAGGATTATGTTTGGGGCTGCACAAAATCTATCGACCAGTTTGGGGACAAGTGACCCTTGGCTGGTACCGAGCCTTCTGACCACAAACGTGGAAGATCTACTTGCCCAAGTCTCCTCTCAGTGACGTTTGGTGGTTTTCAGAACACAAGTGTTGCACTTCCGTGAAAACTTCCTCAGTACTTTATGGTTGTGGATGTTACGGGTATATTTTAAACTTTCATATTTTTGACAGTTTTTGCCAGCTCATGGAAATACTGGCCCTGAGTCCTGCACCCTGGTCGACTTCAATCCCTAGTTCTACGGCCCTTGTGATCTTCCACATACGTGATGAACAGAGATAATTTTACTTCCTCTGTTCCAATCTTCAGGGCCTTCACCACTTTTTCTTGCTTTAATGCACAAGCTAAGATCTTCAACACACTGTTGACTAGCCATGAGGAGGTTGGCCACCACTGCCCTGTTCCCAGTCTTAGAGGCAAAATGTTCAGTCTTTCACCATTTAGTATGATGTTAGCTGTAGGTAGTTTGTTTATTTTTTTTTTTTTTATTTTTTTTTTATTTTTTTATTTTTTTATTTTTATTTTTTGCTTTATCACAAATTTAATCAGTTATATGTATACATATGTTCCCATATCCCCTCCCTTTTGCGTCTCCCTCCCACCCTCCCTATCCCACCCCTCCAGGCGGTCACAAAGCACCGAGCTGATCTCCCTGTGCTATGCGGCTGCTTCCCACTAGCTATCTACCTTACGTTTGGTAGTGTATATATGTCCATGCCGCTCTTTCACTTTGTCACAGCTTACCCTTCCCCCTCCCCATATCCTCAAGTCCATTCTCTAGTAGGTCTGTGTCTTTATTCCTGTCTTACCCCTATGTTCTTCATGACCTTTTTTTTTCTTAAATTCCATATATATGTGTCAGCATACAGTATTTGTCTTTCTCTTTCTGACTTACTTCACTCTGTATGACAGACTCTAGGTCCATCCACCTCATTACAAATAGTTCAATTTCATTTCTTTTTATGGCTGAGTAATATTCCATTGTATGTATGTGCCACATCTTCTTTACCCATTCATCCGATGAGGGACACTTAGGTTGTTTCCATCTCCGGGCTATTGTAAATAGGGCTGCTATGAACATTTTGGTACATGTCTCTTTTTGAATTATGGTTTTCTCAGGGTATATGCCCAGTAGTGGGATTGCAGGGTCATATGGTAGTTCTATTTGTAGTTTTTTAAGGAACCTCCATACCGTTCTCCATAGTGGCTGTACCAATTCACATTCCCACCAGCAGTGCAAGAGTGTTCCCTTTTTTCCACACCCTCTCCAGCATTTATTGTTTCTAGATTTTTTGATGATGGCCATTCTGACTGGTGTGAGATGATATCTCATTGTAGTTTTGATTTGCATTTCTCTAATTAGTAAAGATGTTGAGCATCCTTTCATGTGTTTGTTGGCAGTCTGTATATCTTCTGTGGAGAAATGTCTATTTAGGTCTTCTGCCCATTTTTGGATTGGGTTGTTTGTTTTTTTGTTATTGAGCTGCATGAGCTGCTTATAAATTTTGGAGATTAATCCTTTGTCAGTTGCTTCATTTGCAAATATTTTCTCCCATTCTGAGGGTTGTCTTTTGGTCTTGTTTATGGTTTCCTTTGCTGTGCAAAAGCTTTTAAGTTTCATTAGGTCCCATGTGTTTATTTTTGTCTTTATTTCCATTTCTCTAGGAGGTGGGTCAAAAAGGATCTTGCTGTGATTTATGTCATAGAGTGTTCTGCCTATGTTGTCCTCTAAGAGTTTGATAGTGTCTGGCCTTACATTTAGGTCTTTAATCCATTTTGAGCTTATTTTTGTGTATGGTGTTAGGGAGTGATCGAATCTCATACTTTTACATGTCCCTGTCCAGTTTTCCCAACACCACTTATTGAAGAGACTGTCCTTTCTCCACTGTACATTCCTGCCTCCTTTATCAAAGATAAGGTGACCATATGTCCGTGGGTTTATCTCTGGGCTTTCTATCCTGTTCCATTGATCTATCTTTCTGTTTCTGTGCCAGTACCATACTGTCTTGATTACTGCAGCTTTGTAGTATAGTCTGAAGTCAGGGAGCCTGATTCCTCCAGCTCCATTTTTCGTTCTCAAGATTGCTTTGGCTATTCGGGGTCTTTTGTGTTTCCATACAAATTGTGAAATTTTTTGTTCTAGTTCTGTGAAAAATGCCAGTGGTATTTTGATAGGGATTGCATTGAATCTGTAGATTGCTTTGGGTAGTAGAGTCATTTTCACAATGTTGATTCTTCCAATCCAAGAACATGGTACATCTCTCCATCTATTTGTATCATCTTTAATTTCTTTCATCAGTGTCTTATAATTTTCTGCATACAGGTCTTTTGTCTCCTTAGGTAGGTTTATTCCTAGATATTTTATTCTTTTTGTTGCAATGGTAAATGGGAGTGTTTCCTTGATTTCACTTTCAGATTTTTCATCATTAGTATATAGGAATGCCAGAGATTTCTGTGCATTAATTTTGTATCCTGCAACTTTACCAAATTCATTGATTAGCTCTAGTAGTTTTCTGGTAGCATCTTTAGGATTCTCTATGTATAGTATCATGTCATCTGCAAACAGTGACAGCTTTACTTCTTCTTTTCCAATTTGGATTCCTTTTATTTGCTTTTCTTCTCTGATTGCTGTGGCTAAAACTTCCAAAACTATGTTGAATAAGAGTGGTGAGAGTGGGCAACCTTGTCTTGTTCCTGATCTTAGTGGAAATGGTTTCAGTTTTTCACCATTGAGGACGATGCTGGCTGTGGGTTTGTCATATATGGCCTTTATTATGTTGAGGAAAGTTCCCTCTATGCCTACTTTCTGCAGGGTTTTTATCATGAATGGGTGTTGAATTTTGTCGAAAGCTTTCTCTGCATCTATTGAGATGATCATATGGTTTTTCTCCTTCAATTTGTTAATATGGTGTATCACGTTGATTGATTTGCGTATATTGAAGAATCCTTGCATTCCTGGGATAAACCCCACTTGATCATGGTGTATGATCCTTTTAATGTGCTGTTGGATTCTGTTTGCTAGTATTTTGTTGAGGATTTTTGCATCTATGTTCATCAGTGATATTGGCCTGTAGTTTTCTTTCTTTGTGACATCCTTGTCTGGTTTTGGTATCAAGGTGATGGTGGCCTCGTAGAATGAGTTTGGGAGTGTTCCTCCCTCTGCTATATTTTGGAAGAGTTTGAGAAGGATAGGCGTTAGCTCTTCTCTAAATGCTTGATAGAATTCGCCTGTGAAGCCATCTGGTCCTGGGCTTTTGTTTGTTGGAAGATTTTTTATCACAGTTTCAATTTCAGTGCTTGTGATTGGTCTGTTCATATGTTCTATTTCTTCCTGATTCAGTCTTGGCAGGTTGTGCATTTCTAAGAATTTGTCCATTTCTTCCAGGTTGTCCATTTTATTGGCATAGAGTTGCTTATAGTAATCTCTCACGATCTTTTGTATTTCTGCAGTGTCAGTTGTTACTTCTCCTTTTTCATTTCTAATTCTATTGATTTGAGTCTTCTCCCTTTTTTTCTTGATGAGTCTGGCTAATGGTTTATCAATTTTGTTTATCTTCTCAAAGAACCAGCTTTTAGTTTTATTGATCTTTGCTATTGTTTCCTTCATTTCTTTTTCATTTATTTCTGATCTGATTTTTATGATTTCTTTCCTTCTGCTAACTTTGGGATGTTTTTGTTCTTCTTTCTCTAATTGCTTTAGGTGCAAGGTTAGGTTGTTTAGTCGAGATATTTCCTGTTTCTTAAGGTGGGATTGTATTGCTATAAACTTCCCTCTTAGAACTGCTTTTGCTGCATCCCATAGGTTTTGGGTCGTCGTGTCTCCATTGTCATTTGTTTCTAGGTATTTTTTTATTTCCTCTTTGATTTCTTCAGTGATCACTTCGTTATTAAGTAATGTATTGTTTAGCCTCCATGTGTTTGTATTTTTTATAGCTCTTTTCCTGTAATTGATATCTAGTCTCATAGCATTGTGGTCGGAAAAGATACTTGATACAATTTCAATTTTCTTAAATTTACCAAGGCTTGATTTGTGACCCAAGATATGATCTATCCTGGAGAATGTTCCATGAGCACTTGAGAAAAATGTGTATTCTGTTGTTTTTGGATGGAATGTCCTATAAATATCAATTAAGTCCATCTTGTTTAATGTATCATTTAAAGCTTGTGTTTCCTTATTTATTTTCATTTTGGATGATCTGTCCATTGGTGAAAGTGGGGTGTTAAAGTCCCCTACTATGATTGTGTTACTGTCGATTTCTCCTTTTATGGCTGTTAGTGTTTGCCTTATGTATTGAGGTGCTCCTATGTTGGGTGCATAAATATTTACAATTGTTATATCTTCTTCTTGGATCGATCCCTTGATCATTATGTAGTGTCCTTCTTTGTCTCTTCTAGTAGTCTTTATTTTAAAGTCTATTTTGTCTGATATGAGAATTGCTACTCCAGCTTTCTTTTGGTTTCCATTTGCATGGAATATCTTTTTCCATCCCCTTACTTTCAGTCTGTATGTGTCTCTAGGTCTGAAGTGGGTCTCTTGTAGACAGCATATATATGGGTCTTGTTTTTGTATCCATTCAGCCAATCTGTGTCTTTTGGTGGGAGCGTTTAGTCCATTTACATTTAAGGTAATTATCGATATGTATGTTCCTATTCCCATTTTCTTAATTGTTTTGGGTTCGTTATTGTAGGTCTTTTCCTTCTGTTGTGTTTCTTGCCTAGTGAAGTTCCTTTAGCATTTGTTGTAAAGCTGGTTTGGTGGTGCTGAACTCTCTCAGCTTTTGCTTGTCTGTAAACGTTTTAATTTCTCCATCAAATCTGAATGAGATCCTTGCTGGGTAGAGTAATCTTGGTTGCAGGTTTCTCTCCTTCATCACTTTAATTATGTCCTGCCACTCCCTTCTGGCTTGTAGAGTTTCTGCTGAGAGATCAGCTGTTATCCTGATGGAGATTCCCTTGTGTGTTATTTGTTGTTTTTGCCTTGCTGCTTTTAATATGATTTCTTTGTGTTTAATTTTTGACAGTTTGATTAATATGTGTCTTGGCGTATTTCTCCTTGGATTTATCCTGTATGGGACTCTCTGTGCTTCTTGGACTTGATTAACTATTTCCTTTCCCATATTAGGGAAGTTTTCAACTATAATCTCTTCAAATATTTTCTCAGTCCCTTTCTTTTTCTCTTCTTCTTCTGGAACCCCTATAATTCGAATGTTGGTGCGTTTAATGTTGTCCCAGAGGTCTCTGATATTGTCCTCTGTTCTTTTCATTCTTTTCTCTTTATTTTGCTCTGCATTAGTTATTTCCACTATTTTATCTTCCACCTCACTTATCCGTTCTTCTGCCTCAGTTATTCTGCTATTGATCCCATCTAGAGTATTTTTCATTTCATTTATTGTGTTTTTAATCGATGCTTGATTCATCTTTAGTTCTACTAGGTCCTTGTTAACTGTTTCTTGCATTTTGTCTATTCTATTTCCAAGATTTTGGATCATCTTTACTATCATTATTCTGAATTCTTTTTCAGATAGACTGCCTATTACCTCTTCATTTGTTAGGTCTGGTGGGTTTTTATCTTGCTCCTTCTCCTGCTGTGTGTTTTTCTGTCTTCTCATTTTGCTTATGTTACTGTGTTTGGGGTCTCCTTTTTGCCGGCTGCAGGTTCGTAGTTCCTGTTGTTTTTGGTGTCTGTCCCCAGTGGCTAAGGTTGGTTTAGTGGGTTGTGTAGGTTTCCTGGTCGAGGGGACTAGTGCCTGTGTTCTGGTGGATGAGGCTGGATCTTGTCTTTCTGGTGGGCAGGTCCACGTCTGGTGGTGTGTTTTGGGGTGTCTGCAGACTTTTTATGATTTTAGGCCACCTCTCTGCTAATGGGTGGCGTTGTGTTCCTGTCTTGCTAGTTGTTTGGCATAGGGTGTCCAGCACTGTAGCTTGCTGGTCGTTGAGTGAAGCTGGGTGCTGGTGTTGAGATGGAGATCTCTGGAAGATTTTCGCCGTTTGATATTATGTGGAGCTGGGAGGTCTCTTGTGGACCAGTGTCCTGAAGTTGGCTCTCCCACCTCAGAGGCACAGTACTGACTCCTGGCTCCTCAATTTGGGATGATTTGTTGTCTATTCATGTATTCCACAGATGCAGGGTACATCAAGTTGATTGTGGAGCTTTAATCCGCTGCTTCTGAGGCTGCTGGGAGAGGTTTCCCTTTCTCTTCTTTGTTCTCACAGCTCCCGGGTCTCAGCTTTGGATTTGGCCCCGCCTCTGCGTGTAGGTCGCCGGAGGGCGTCTGTTCTTCGCTCAGACAGGAAAGGGTTAAAGGAGCAGCCTCTTCGGGAACTCTGGCTCACTCAGGCCGGGCGGGAGGGAGGGGCACGGAGTGCGGGGCGAGCCTGCAGCGGCAGAGGTCGGCGTGACGTTGCACCAGCCCGAGGCGCGCCGTGCGTTCTCCCAGGGAAGCCGCCCCTGGATCCCGGGACCCCGGCAGTGGCGGGCTGCTCAGGCTCCCGGAAGGGCGGTGTGGACAGTGACCTGCGCTCGCACACGGGCTTCTTGGCGGCGGCAGCAGCAGCCCCAGCGTCCCACGCCCGTCACTGGGCTCCGCGCTTTCAGTCGCGACTCGCGCCCGTCTGTGGAGCCCCTTTAAGCAGCGCTCTTAATCCCCTCTCCTCGCGCACCAGGAAACCAAGAGGGAAGAACAAGTCTCTTGCCTCTTCGGCAGCTCCAGAGTTTTCCCGGACTCCCTCCCGGCTAGCTGTGGCACATTAGCCCCCTTCAGGCTGAGTTCTCGCCGCCAGCCCCAGTCCTCTCCCTGCGCTCTGACCGAAGCCCGAGCCTCAGCTTCCAGCGCCGCCCGCCCCGGCGGGCGAGCAGACAAGCCTCTCGGGCTGGTGAGTGCCGCTCGGCACCGATCCTCTGTGCGGGAATCTCTCCGCTTTGCCCTACCCAGGTATGTGGGGAGTTTCTTGCCTTTTGGGAGGTCTGGGGTCTTCTGCCAGCGTTCAGTAGGTGTTCTGTAGGAGTTGTTCCACGTGTAGCTCTAGGTAGTTTGTACAGTTACCTTTTATCAGGTTGAAGACGTTTCCTTCTATTTCTAGTTTGCTGAGAATTTTTTTTGTTAATTGTGAATAAGTGTTTAACATTGTCTAATGCTTGTTAATTGTGAATAAGTGTTTAACACTGTCTAATGCTTTTTCTACCTAGAATGAGATGAACATATCATTTGATCTCTTTCTTCCTTAATCTGGTAACTTGGTGAATTACATCTATTTATTCATGTCCTACCAGCCTTGCATTCTGGGGAAAATCCCACGTGGACTTGACACCTTTATGTACTCTGGATTCATTTGCTAATAATTCCTTGATAATTTTTGTTTGTGGTCTTGAAGAATAGTATTCTGTAACTTCCCTTTGTGAAATGTCCTTGTCTTCACTGGCCTCAGGAGAGTGAGCTGGGAAGGGTTCCTCTCTCCCGTTTTCTGAATGAGTGTGTGTAGATTTGTTACCACTTCTTCCTTAAACATTTGATAAATCTCATCAGTGGAGTCGTCTGGGCCTGGAGTTTTCTGTGGGAGGTACCTTTTGTATGTTTAATGACTCAGTTTATAAAAATGATTCAGCTGCGCTGACCCTCGTGTCAGTGTCAGAAACCTACCTACCTCTATGTCCTCTAACTGCCCACTTCACGTGCATAAAGTTGCCCATACTATTTCTCTTTAACCTTTTATTTTGAAGAAAATCTTACACTTCAGAAAAGCTGTAAAAATGACAAGGAGACCCTGTACACGTGTCACTACTACTTCAACCCTACTTGGGTTTCACCAGCTTCCCACTAACGTCCTGGCTGACGGCTCCTTAGGCTTTAACTAAGGTATGACTTGGATACTTGAGATGCTGGTCAGAAGCTGTGCAGAACGTCCCGCAGTTGGGGCATGTCTGATGCTTCCTCATGGTTAGATCAGAGGATGCATTTTGGACAGAAGTGATGCTTTGTCCTTGGAGCTGCATCCTCTGCACAGATTCCTCCCCTCTGTGCCCTGGCCGCTGCCTCCAGCAGGAAGCCCTCCGGCCATCACTGCCTCCCCGCGGCAAGGACCCCGGCCTCCCCGAAGAGCCAGGCAGTCAAGGGCTCGGCTCGAGAATTTCCCCCTGGACCCCGGCCCACCCGGCTGTCGTCGGGTGTGAAAACAGTTGTGTCACCATGTGTCCAGTTTCCAGCTGCTTCCAGAGAAGGGTAGCCTGGTGCCACCTCTCCAGACACCTGAGGATGGAGTGGCCGCACCGACTGCACCCCGGGCACCTGGGGGGACCAGGCCATCAGCAGGCAGAGAGGTTTCCTTCCTTCTGCTCGGGCACCCCCACCCACACCACCTGGGGTCCCCTCTGAAGCTGAGCTCTGAAAGGACCAATCTGTCCTCTGGGGCATGTGAAGCATGGCCAGACTACAGAACCACAGCGGGTCTGAGCGTCCGGGACAGTCGCCAGTTCTGATCGAGCAGCAGACAATCGGGGCCGGGCTCATCCCGGCAGCACCTGCTCAGCTCCTACGGGCTGGACAACTCGCTGCCGTCACTCCTTTTTACCAAGTCAACTCTGTCGTTCTGCTTTCCTACGAAGGGAGGTTAATAATATCCAACGTACAGACGGAATCAAGTAATTACACCTTTTAGTGCACCTGATAATTTTTTATCCAGCTGGTGCTAACAGTCAATCAAAATGCCATAAAAGGTGCTTTACAACATGCTAATGACTCGCCGCCCCTGTGAGGCATCGTGGGAGTTTGTGCAACTGCGAACCGTGCTCAGAGCAACCTGACAGCTCTGCCACCCAGGGCTCTGCAGCCGAAGCTACCGTCCCAGGAGGGTCCTGATAAAGTCCTTAGAAACAATGCATATGTTTTTATGCTTTTTAAAGCCAGCTGAGAGAGACTCTACAATTGAGTCCTAGACGGACAAGGAACAGCAGCCTTGAAGCTAAGAACACCTGTGCGGTGGCGAGACAGCTCACGGTTTCGTGTTTCATCAAAGGGACGTATGAAAACCATGCTCATCTTTCTAATTAAATGGAAAAATGGGTTTAGGGAAAGCATCACACTTTGCCGTGGAATCTGGACCCACACAATCACCCAACATGGTGTTTCCAAGTGTCTGTAGCTGCTCACACCCCCCTGGGTCGGGAACCTGGCCAACCACCCCGGCCTGTCTCCCACCCCCCACGCCCACCCCCTTGCCACAGAGTTCATCCCTCTGCACCCAGCTGCCTGCAGTGCCCCCGGAGCCTGGCCAGACGGCGCAGACGTGGCAGCTACCTGAACCACCACGGCGTGACGGCCAACACCCTGGGAGTCCAGGAGGGGAGCCTGTGGGAGTGGGAACCCACGGTCCGAGGGGACACCCGTCCTGCTTGAGGACCGGCCCATCCCCCTCGACAGCAGATGCCGTCACTTGCTAGTTCAGTCTTCCCAGCAGACTGTGGCACCAGCCAGGACGTGAGGCGACGGGGGCTTCAAATACAGAGAGCCGCAGAGGGCAAGATGGCGCTGTGCTGCCCGGGGGACGTGGCCCCCCTCACGTAAGAAGCCCATGAGTAAACCGAACATTTGACAAGGAAGGGGCAGCATGGCGCAGTGGAGGACAGCGACTTTGCAGGAGGACCAGCGCCGGCCCCCACCCCCCTGCAGGCTTGTATTTTCCCCCACGAGGAACGACTTAAGAGCCAACAGACACTAGACTGTCTGGACGATGTGAAAGAAATGGGTATTTTACATTTTAGCGTAACAAGCAGGGCAGAGGCAGAAGGGAAAGTACACGAAGTCGCCCGGACCTCTGCCTGGTGAACCACCTCACTCCTGATTTTAAGTTTCTGAAAACTCGAAGGTGTAATTAAAACTGAGACGTGCACTTTCCACAGCTGCATGGCAGGTGGGAGTCGAGGAGCCTGGTCCCAGGGCGCAGCAGGAGGGCGTGAGGGGGAGAGGACGTGGCAGGGAAGCGGGACAGCTGAGCACCACCGCAACCACACGGGGAGGCGTCGGGAGAAGGGGCTCCACCGGCAGAGAGACGGGAGGGCGCGAGGCCGGGGTCACAGACGACATCGTGTGACCCGCTAACACGTTTCCCGACATTTCAGATGCTCCATACACACCAGGAGGGCTGGGGGGAAGGGGTGACCAGGGGGCCCTCCCCTGAGTGTCCCCGTGGAACGACTCAAGTCCTGGTTGTTTCCCACAGAAAATGACCATGCCAGAGGGGCCAGTGGAGCACCGAGTGCTCAGAAACAGGCCTCGGACATCATGGAAAGTGGTGGAAGGGGCACGGCTGGCCTGGCTGGCGGGAAGGCGGGAAGGCAAGGCAGCCACTCGTTTTTAGTACGTTTCCTTCCAAGTATAACAAATAAAAGTTCTACTTACCGCTCCGAGCATGATTCTGAAAATCAGCCACCGATAGCCCCACAGGACGATCCGGGACGTGGGGGTCCCCCTGGGCAATGGAGACAGAGTCCAGAGAGGGCACAGGAAAATCCCCAGGAAGCCCGTCTCCAGAAGCTGGGACTCCCATCCTGAAATGAGGGCGGCAGAACACAAAGGACGAGTGAGCAGCAGTGGACACTTTCCGAGGAAGCAACTGCACCAAACCCGGCTTAACCCAGACGGTCCTTCAAACAGAACAAAGAGCAACCGAGACACAGCTCCCGGCTGAGCCTAGCAGCTCAGGCCGTGGCTCCTACCCTTTGCAGGGTGCCCACAGACACGGTGCAGCCCCTGAGGAGTCACCAGGGTGGACACGGGCACCGAGCAGGCTGGACAACCCAGACGTGAGTTGCTGAGCACAGAGCAGACTGTGGTCCCACCTGCCCAGGTGAGGGAGGGAGCCGGGGGAGTAGCAAGTACAGGCCCTGCGTGGCTCAGCCCGGCACCGCTGGATGGGGGGCATCAGTCATTCTTCCTGCTGGGGAGCCCATGTGAGAAATGCAGGTGTGAGCAGCACACCTGAGTTCTCGCTCCTACTGTGGAGACGGCCCCTCACACTGTGTCCCCGGGACACCCGGAACGTGGAGCTGGTCTCGGGCTGCATCAAAAGGAGGCTGCACTGCACTTTGTGGGCTGCACGACTTCCCTTTCACCCCACAATGACGAACCTCAAAGACATTCTGCTGCATCAGAGACACTTCAGACACGGGCAAACACTCTACAGTTCCACGATGCAGGTTCCAGAACAAGCTGCCCCCATGCAGGTGAGAGAAATTAGAACCTGGCTGCCTGGGGGGTCTGCGCCCTGGGGGTGGGAGTGCTGGTCATGGTGGTGCACTGGCCAAGAATTACCAAAAGCACCTTAAGGTCTGTGCATTTCAATGTTTGTAAACCTCTTTCTCAAAAAAACAGACAAACCTAAATGAATTTTGAACCCCACTCTGAGACACACTGAACGTTAAGATAAGGCGTGAACAGATGTGTGATGATGCCAATAGAGCCAAGGACCAGCCACGGCAGAATGTAGGTGGTGGGTTTGCAGGTTTTCACTGTACAACTGTTTGAAACTTTCTGTGGCTTGAAATTTTTCATAGTAAAATGTGGAGGGAGAAATCCCAATGACTCTCATATGCTCTAGATTTCTGAAGCTCAGTTCCACATCGGTTCTTCTCTGGGAGACAAACAGGTGAGTTTGCCCAAAGGCAGCAGTGCCAACACCAGGGCGGCACCGACGGGTGGGCCGTCATTGCCTGGGGTCTCTGGGCTCACTGCATCGGCTGAGCCACCTGTGCTGGGGGATCTGGGGCACCAGCGTGCGCCCTGCACCGTCTGGAGATGATTCCAGAAGCAGAAAGAAGCCTGGACAGTGCTGGGGAGGGGTGCCCGGGGGAGGGAGCCGAGTGAGGCGGGCGACTGGAGCCCAGAGCGCCACCAGGCTGTGGCCAGGCCACAACCAATGGAGACAGTGGGCCTGTCGGCACAGCTGTCACCGACGGGAGAGGAAGGCAGAGCACAGGGCACTCTGGCCAAGGCCAAGATGGGGACATCGGTGCCACCCTCCTCTGGGGAACCAGTGTGTGGGATGCCCACGTGGGCTGAGCTGGCCTCCAGGGCACACACCCGGCTTCCCCCAGATGCCTCAAGGGAAGAAAGCAGGAAGCCCTCATGCTCATCTGCTCTATGAGGTTCCAGACACTGAGCGTCGCTCATTTTGGGTCCAGGTCTCGTCCTTCTGCTCGTGGACATGGACGATCTTTGCTTCACAATGTGCTTCAAACCCCCTTCTTGTCTCAACAGGAAGAAGCGGACTCTGTTCCTGATGTGACACCTTCTCTGGTTTTATCCTGAGAAGTCGTTTTCATTAAGCTTGGACTCCTTCCACATGGGGGCATCTTAAAACGTGTGGTTTTATGACGGCAGAACATGGGAGTGATGACACGGCTCTGGGAGGACTTATGTGCAGACGCTTCCGACCTGAGAAGGTACCTCAAAGGCCACTTGTTCCCACCTCTCCTCAATGCGGCCCTGCGAGCAGGGCAGGCGGACACGGCGCTCCAGGCTGAGCTGGGCAGGCCCCAGAGGAAGCAAGGCTGGAACAGCCCACGTACCCGCCCAGGAGTGGGGACCCGGCCTTGCTCGTGCTCCCTGGAAGCCCCTCAGCAGCTTGCAGACCTCACGTGGGCGGGCAGAGCGGTCCCCCGAGCCCGGGTCTGCCTTCTCTGTCACCTCGCTCTGCACAGACGCGACGAACGGAATTTTAATGTGCAGTTTGAGTGACACCAATCAAAGCGAAATGCAAATGGCAGAGCCCAGAGACCCTCCTAAGTGCCAGGAAGCAGGTGACGGGGACCCGCTATCACCCTAGGGACGTACGTGTCACCTGGCCCTCCTGCCTCCTCCTGAACTCGGAACCTCTCTCATCCTGCTGGGTGCGTGGGGCCACCCCCGCCCCCCATCTCGGCATAGCCATTTTCTGGGCCGAAGCTGAGGCTGCCTGCTTGCTGGCCACCAGTCCAGCCATTAGCGCTCACCGGCACTGCTAGGAGGAGAGGGTGGCCTGCACCCACCTGCTCAGCTTCCTTTGCTGGGGTCCCGCCGATGGTCAGCAGCTATGCTGCTGGCACAAGGAACACCACTGTTCTCCGTGGCCCCAGAAAGACAAGCCCTCCTCCCAGACGTGCACCCCAGCCTATACGCAGACCCCTCAGGAGGGCAAGGCGACAGCCCCTTCACACGGGCCTGGAAGGTTTCGCCCACGGCATGGGACCTCCCACTGGTGGCTCTGGGGTGACAGTGAGCAAGTGACCAGGGGAGTCTCCGTGGGCTGCACCACCTGCTGCTAGAACTTTCACCTCGGTGGCTACTGGCTGGTTTCCAGGAATGCAGCCCAGCGTCCAGCCACGTTTGGGAGGCGTCCTCGTGAGACTGAGGGTTGGCGCCCACCCTCCATGCTGGGTGAGGTGCGGCGGGGGTGGCCTTCCCAAGGAGCCGCTTGCCCACTGTCTCTGGGGACGGCTCCGACAGGGATGTGCAGGGTCGTCTAGCCCTGTCCTGACCAGAGCTCAGGGCCGGCCATAGTTGGTGGTCTCCAGGTCTGAGAGCAGACACAGCCCCTTGCCTTGCAGGCTCTGGGCAGTCTGGGTGCCTCTGGGCTGGACCGGCTGCAGCCGAGCAGACTCAAGTGGTCAGAGGAAGTGGATGCTCTCCACGCTCCCCTCCTCCCGACTTGTGCTTCCGAGTCACCCAGCCCGTGTCTGCCAGAGCTGCACACGAGTCTGAGGAAGGCCTACAACATGCTGAATCTGGCCCCTCAGTCTCCCGGCCCGACCTGTGACCCGTGGGTCCCTCACTCCTTCGCCACATGGGGCACCTGCTCCCCAAACAGCTCCGATGTGGATGTGGTGCTGACTTCTGGCTCTGTCCTCGTGGGCCTGTGAAGAGCGAAGACGCTCTTCTATTGAAGACTGGATAATCCACCACTGGGCGGCCTGGCATGGGCCTGGTGATGCAGAACACACGGCCACCGCAGAGTGGGCATGGCACTCCAGGATGGACAAGGATGGGGCCGGGCGGCTCCTCATGGGGGATTCTTGCTGACCGTCAAGGGGGCTCAGAGGGGGCTCGCCAGGCACTGTGGTCACCCAGAGTCAAGGTCAGGATGGCACAGGCTAAGCCACCAACCAGAAAGGAAATGTGACCTAAAGCAAGGTTTCAGTGGCAGAGGCCACCCGATGGCTCTGAAAGCAACTGAGGCCTCACAACCTCCTCGAAACTATTACAGTTACTTAGAGTAATTAAATGTCGCAGGCATGGATCCTTCAAAGATGACAGCACCATCCACGTTATGAGTAGGAAACCCATTAGCTTCGTGGTTAAAAGCGGGAGAAGGGGGAAAGCGCTTCCCTCCTGTCGGGCTGTCACTCCTGCCTGAGCCGCCCACCCTGGGAGCACTCGGAGCTGTAAGTCACTCCCAGTCTTCACGGGCACAGCAGCCCGTTCTGCAGCTACTGACGGCAAAGAAGGGCTGTTTTTACACCTTGGGGACAGTTCTGGGGCCACCCTGTCCCCCCAGGTGCCGATGTTCGCTCTGCCACAGAGCCCCACGCCTCCTACAAGTGCAGTCAGAGCCCGCTGTGATGGGCAGGTGGGATTCAGAGGCCAAAGCTCGAGACATAGGGTGACGGGCCAGCTGGGGGAGTGCCTGGTCCACTGTCCTTGGCCCCATCCGGTGGGAGGATGTCACTTTGGCATTGGCGGGGATAGTTCTGGGTCTCGCTCACAGCCCTACCGGGGGCCTCGCGATAGGCACAGTGGCTCCTGTGTGCGGGGTGGCCCAGGCAGAGACCATGGTCGGAAAGGCGGCAGGAAAAGGCAGGCAGCCCCGACTCCATTTGCTGTGACACTGGCTGCTGCTTGCCACGTGCCCTGGGCCCCCTCACCGACCTCAGGCAGCAGGAGAGGTGCTCAGACTCTGGGGCTAATAAGCTAGAGGGCTGCCCGGGCCTGTGTCCAGAACACGGGGCCTGGGTCACGGGACACGTCCAGCTGGCGTGGTCCAGGAGCACAGTCTGCAGACCCCGCTCCTCCCTGTGTCTTTGACTCTGGTGACTTCCGTGCTCAACGCCTGCAAAGTACGAGTTTCACAGAAGCAGGCGACCCTGGAATAGCCTGAGCGGCAGGTGGAGAAAAAGCCCCTCTTCTCAGCAGAGCATCAGAGGCGGCCCAGGGGTCCAGGCCACCCGGGGCTGAACTCCTGTGTTCTCCTCCACATTTCTGATCTGCAAAGCCATGCTTGAGAGTTTTTATCATGGCCGCTTGGCATGTGTGACGCAGACTCCACTGGAGGGACCTGGTGTTTTGAGGGCAGAGTGCCAGCCGGGTGCAGGCAGAGGAGCTCCTGCATTGCATGGGCTCTGGTGGGCCAGCTGGAGCCCCGATGCCCACCAGAGCGGAGCCACGGGGTATTGAGCAAAGGGCAGGCCTCGCTGTGTGGTGTCGGGCCTTGGGGAGTGGGGGCTGCATGGCAGCCGGGAAATCAGGGGGGAGGTTCCGCCGACACTGTTCCTGAACCGTCTGCCCGCCCGTCACCCAGAAGGGTGAGCTAGGGAGAGCTGCATGCTGCTGGTGACTGCTGCAAACACTGCAGTCCAGACCAGCATGCCCTGCCCAATGACTGGCTAACACACTTTCCTCTTTTGTTGAGACATAATATAAAATGAGATCAGGTAAAAAACACAAGGGAGGCTACAACAAAACTTGAAGGAAAACTCTCACTGGTGTTTAGAAACAGCCGCCCGCTGTCCAGCACGTCACGGGGAACATGCGTATCTCTCTGTTCCCCACCTGGACGGGGCGCCTGGTGATTGCGTGCACCTGTCCAGGGAGGTCAGGAGCCCCGCCCAGCCTGCTCACACCTTACATCCACCTCACACCCCCTCCTGCAGTCACCACGGTGCACGGGGCCTTGCCCAGGTCCACCAACCCCTTCCGGCCATAAGAACCACCTGGCAGAGCTGCCCTTGCCTTAAGGGGACAGACTGGGGCCTGTCCTCAGGGCCCAGGAGGTACTAATGCTGCCCTGCCCCAGAGGTGCAGCCAGGCTCCTGTTCACCTCCCCAACCTCAGCCCCCCTCATGCCGGGCCTGGTCTAGAGCCTCCTGTGCCCCCTACCAGGACCCGCTCAGAGCCACGTCTGCCCAGGAATCCTCCAGAACCGGCGTGAGCTGGGCAGGTCTCTTGGGACAGGACCCTGTCTGTCCGGCTTCCTGGTCACTTCTCACATATTTGAGGATTTAAGCCAGAGATCAGATGCTAAATGGAACACGTCTTCTGGCAAGAAGACGTTTTTGAAAGACCTGGTTAAATGCTTCACGCTTTAAGTAAAATCATTTTAAATTGCATGCTCTCAATTAGGAAGCGCTTAACAAATTGCCAGTCTGTGTTTTACGGATGTCCTTGGGCGCTGCAGGGAACGGGAAGTGACCTGTGTGACCCGCACAGCGACCCTCCTCCCACTACACTCTGTCACGGTGCTGGTTCATACTCGGTTGCTCTGGCAACCAGACTTCATAGCCCCAGGTGTCCCCTGCTGCTCAGATCCACACAGGTGTCACCAGCTAGCCTGAAAACAAAATCCATAGTAATGACCTTAGCTGGCTTTACTGGTTTGGGATAAATATGAGAATGCTTCCCGTCAACGGAAATGAGACTTGGCAACAGAGATTTTTCAGGATTAACATATTCCAAATATTTAACATATATCTGGCTGAAGGGCACAATGCCTTACCATTTCTTTGTCTTTTGTTTCCTGTGCATGAAAATTAGCTGATGGGACTTCCCTGGTGGTCCAGTGGTAAAGAATCCACCTTACAATGCAGGGGACATGGGTTCGATCCCTGGTCAGGGAACTAAGATCCCACATGCCACGGGGCAACTAAGCCCACGCACCACAACTGCTGAGCTTGTGTACCTCAGAGCCTGCATGCTGCAAACTACAGAGCCCATGCACCCTGGACCCTGTGCGTCATAACTAGAGAGAGAAAACCTGCACGCCACGACTAGAGAAGAGGAAAAAACCCTGGATGCCACAACTAGAGAAGAGAAAACCTGCACACCACAACTAGAGAGAAGCCTGCGCACCACAACGAAGAGCCCGCATGCCACAATGAAAGATCCTGCATGCCACAACAAAGATCCTGCGTGCTACAACTAAGACCCAATGCAACCAAAAATAAATAAATAATACATAAATCTTAAAAAAAAGAAAAGAAAAGAAAATTAGCTGAAGCTCGTCTCAAAGTGCCTTGTGAGACCCCTCACGAGATGCTGGGCAGTGCTGTCTCGGGGTTGCTCAAGACGAGGGGAGGTTCTGACCTGCCTCCTGCCTGTGCAGCCCAGGCCCACTAGCCATGTGGGGCTGCTGAGCTTGAAACGTGGCTGGCGGTGGTCGGGCAGACCTGCTCTCTGTCAGCCCAGGAGGCACGTGTGTCCACAGGTCCTGTGCGGAGCGGCCACGCCCACCCAGCATCACAGCAGGGTGAGCTCCTGTCCCCCACCCCTGTGCCACGGAAGTGGGGTAACCCTCACCCACATAATCCTGGAAGATGACCCACTCACCCACAGCTCTCAAGAGCTTCCCCACACTGGTGGACACGGTTCTCAGCGTCCTCCTCGCTGCCCATGGGCAGGCCCTGTCACCTGAGGGTGGAGAGGCCAGTGTGTCCACACTCGTCAGAAATAACAGGGAGGGTCAGCTCCTCTGGAAAGGAGGGAATCACATACACTTCTCCACCTGGCAGGCACCCTGGGTAGAGGTCAGGGCAGAGGTCGGGCCAGCCCCAAGGCCTCTGCCCCACGTGGACACTGTCTCTCATGGGGCCATGGCAGGGGACACACCAGCCTTCTTCTTGCCCTCCCCATACCTCTACTTGTCCATGCCTCTTGGATGCTCACTGTCTCTGGCCCTCCGTGAGGTCAGCGTGACGGGCAGCTCCTGGGCCCGGAGGCCGGGATGGCTGATGAGGGCAGGGAGCCTCACAGACCCTCTCTGGGTGGCACGTACACCCAAGGAATGAGGAGGGGAGGGACGGCGTCTCGGTCACAGAACCAGGACCCAGTGGGCTCCGCCAGCTGCCACAATCTTGCTCAGGGGTCATTTGCAAGGGAGCCTGGTGGTGGTTCAGGGACTCGGGGAGGGGCAGTGACAGCTTCCGGCATCATGTCCTCGATGCCATTAGAAGAGATTCCCTTTCTTCTAGAAGGATCAGTGTACGGCAGAGGGTCAGGTTTCAGCTAAGTCAGCTGATGCAAGTCATCATGGGAAAACACCATGGGTGACCCACAGAGAGACCCACAGGGAGAGAATGAAGCTGACCAGGGCCCCCCTGACTGCCTCTCCTGTTCCTCTGCTCTGCCCAGGGGTCTCCTCCCTTGCTGGCAGCCCAGGCATGTCAAGTCCCTGCCCCCAGTGCCCATCCCTATGGCCCTTTGGTCAGGTCTCTGCTCAGATACACCTTCCCTGGACGTAACATTTACACCTGGGCCTCAGTCCATCCCGGCACTGCCTAGCCTGCAACACTCACCCTGCCACACACTGCTCATCTCAATTATTTCCATTCTCCACTCATTCTGCACCCAGAACACAAGCTCCAAGCAGACAAAGTAAAGCATCCATAGTAAGAATTCTCAAGAACATAAATGAAAATATGATCGATCATAAGACATAAACAGACGAGAGAACTTGGAAGAGAAACAGAACTATAAAAAAAGAACAAACATTCTAGAACTGAAAAATAAAATATCTGAAATTAAAATTTTACTAGATGAGCTTAATAGCAGATTGGATGACAGAGAATAAAAAGGTAGTGAAGGGGCTTCCCTGGTGGCGCAGTGGTTGAGAGTCCGCCTGCCGATGCAGGGGACACAGGTTCGTGCTCCGGTTGGGCCCGTGAGCCATGGCCTCTGAGCCTGTGAGTCCGGAGCCTGTGCTCCGCAACGGGAGAGGCCACAACAGTGAGAGGCCCGCGTACCGCAAAAAAAAAAAAAAAGGTGGTGAACATGAAGAGAGCTCAATCAAAGTTATTCAATCTGAGGCAGAGACTTAAAAAATTGAATAACAAAAGAACAGACTTTCAGGAACTGGTCGGACAACATCAAAAGCTCTAACATACATGTAATTGGAATCTTAGGAGAGGAGAGAGAAATGGGGCATAAAAAACTTTGAAAAAATACTGGCAAAAATTAGCTAAGTTTGGTAAAAGACATAAATTACAGACTCAAAAACCTCAGGGAATCATAAGCAGGATAATGCCACATGTAGGCACATCATAGTCAAACTGCTGCAAACCAAAGACAAAACCTCCAAAGCAGTCAGAGAAAAGAAAGACATTATGCTCAGAGAACTGACAAGAGGAACAGCAGCCGAGTTCTCGTCAGCAACAATGGAGATGAGAAGACGGTGAACTGAGTGCAGAGTCTTGCACCTGATGGAACTGTCTGTTCCGAGATGAGAGTCAAGAATCCAGAAGCTTTTCAGACAGCAAGAGACTCAGACTGCTTGCATGAGGACAATGTTGAGCATCATCAAAGATTTAAAGGGGAAATAAAGCAGTATAGGTGTGGAGGGAGGAATCACTACCTCCACCAGGAGGATCTATCAGGCTGTCTGTCCAAGCAAGGAGAGACGGAAAGCCATGCATCATCACACACTATGCTCAGAAGGCACTCAGTGAAAACAGGCCGTTCTCTCTAGGACATAAATCAAAGAGGTAAGATTGTGACTTAAGTGCCTTACATTAATAACAATGAACAGAAAAAATACTACCCATCCTTATAAAAAACATTATAGCCTATAAATGAGAAAGCAGGTGAAACTTCTCTATATAACTAAGATATGCTTTCATTTCAGGAATTTTAATTTCACTTGCCAGATATGCAGAATCCTCCAGCTGTCATTCACATAGCTAACCATGCCCTTCCCCGCCGGCCACTGAAACCAAAGGACAGGGCATGAGGGTTTTGAGGAGAGATATTAACTGAGCAGGTCCTTTGGAAAGTTAGGTGAGGAGCTTGGCATGAAGCAAACCTTCCCTCCTCCTGAGGAGCATCTGGTGCAAACAGACAAAAAGTCTTGTAAGTTCTCACATGGACTCAATCTTAGAACAGAATAGATTCAGTCTTTTTCTTAAATGGGAGTGGTGATCTAGATTACACAGGTATATGCATTTGTCAAAACTAACAATGTCCACTTATGATCTGCACATTTCATTGTGAATTCTTCATCAAGGCAAAACCCTGAAGGTGCGCTGAGCTCTTGTTAACGACCTGCCCACTGAGTCTTTAGTATTTAGGGGCAGGATACTGACAACTGACATTTACTCTGGATTGCATCAAAATACATGAAGGGTTGGTGGTGGATAGAAAGATGAACATATGAGCTACCACAATAACAACAACAAAAACTAGTAAAATATAAACTGTAGAATCTAGGTGGTCCATAGATGGGTTTTTTACTATACAATTCAACTTTTTTTGTATGCTTGAAATTTTTCATAAATGACTTAAAAAGTCTATTCAACACTGTAGTGGAGTTCTTAGACACTGCAAAAATGAGAAAAAGAAATAAAAGTTTAAGGTCTGAAGTGGAAAAAAATATGATTGCCTATATAGAAATAAAAAAACAAAAAAACCCCAAGAGAATCTACAGGAAATGAGCTCAACTACTGAGTGGTGTTAAGAGTGACCGGAAATGACATTAAAAGGAATTCTCTGCCGGACTTCCCTGGTAGCGCAGTGGTTAAGAATCCGCCTGCCGATGCAGGGGACATGGGTTCAATCCCTGGTCCGGGAAGATCCCACATGCCACGGAGCAGCTAAGCCCGTGTGCCACAACTACTGAGCCTGTGCTCCAGACACCGTGCGCCTAGAGTCTGTGCTCCGCAACAAGAGAAGCCACTGCAATAAGAAGACGATGCACTGCAACAAAGAGTAGCCCCTGCTTGCGGCAACTAGAGAAAGCCTGCACGCAGCAACGACCCAACGCAGCCAAAAGAAAAAAAAAAAAAGGGAATCCTCTGGGGTGCTTGGGAACCAAGTTCTTCTGAAAATTAAGTAAAGGAAAGGGTGAAGGGTTTATTCTGACATCCCCAGAGAAACGGCATTTACAGCAACCAGAGAGTTGATGAGGGAAAGTTACTTTGATTTAAAAAAATCCCCAATAACAAATGCAAACAGAACAACAGAATTAGAACATCGCCAGCTTGCAGGCCCTAGCGGATGAGTCCAGGCAATGAACACCGAGGCTGCTGGGGCCCAGCAGTGTGGCTGGTGGAGAACTTTCTAATGACAGATCAGGCTGGGAAGGCCTGACCTCAGCAATCGCACCATTGCAGAGAGAGACGGGAAAGGCAGGCTGTGCCTCCTGATTTGCGGCAACAGAAAGTCCCAGCGCCCAAGAAGCATCTTTGCCAGAAGCAAAGCTGACTGATGTGGCCTGGAGCTCTCCTACCAGCTCACAGTGAGGGCGGGGGGCCTGGCACTCCCAGACCGAGAAACACCTTGTCCGGGAGCATAAAGGAGGAGCCTCTGGAGAGGCGATAAGGGCACATCAATGCAATGTGTCAGATCCCTATTTGGACAGAATGTAGAAAGGACATTATTTAGGAGACAACCAGGAACATTGGAATGCTGACTACATATTTGATAGAACTCATCTTAAGCTTTCAGGTGTGATGCTGGTATTGTAGTCACATTGTTTTAAAAGACTCCATCTCTCAGAGGTGTACAACGAAGTATTTCTAAACGCAATAACGCAACGCCTACGGTTTACTTTAAATAGCAGAGTGGAAGGGGTCACCCGCACATGGAAGACAGGCACGTCTTGGGCAGTGAAGCGTCTGAGACGCTTGCCAGGGCTCACAAGGCCACTCTGTTTACTTTCAGATTTGATGTTTTTCATATTCAAAAATTAAAGAAATGTTTAAAACTGATCACTGGCATTCTCTCTGAGTGCAAGCAAATTGCAACATGTTATATATATATATATATATATATATATATGGGCTGCGTTGGGTCTTTGTTGCTGCATGCGGGCTTCCTCTAGTTTCAGCAAGCAGGGGCTACTCTTTGTAGCGGTGCGTGGGCTTCTCACTGCAGTGGCTTCTCTTGTTGTGGAGCATGGGCTCTAGGCACGTGGGCTTCAGTAGTTGCAGCGTGCAGGCACTAGGGGGCAGGGGCTTCAGTAGTTGTGGCGCGTGGGCTCAGTAGTTGTGGCTCGTGGGCTCTAGAGCACAGGCTCAGTAGTTGTGGTGCATGGCTTAGTTGCTCCACAGCATGCGGGATCTCCCCAGACCAGGGATTGAACCCGAGTTTCCTGCATTGGCAGGCAGACTCTTAACCACTGCGCCACCAGGAAAGTCCCTGAAATGCTATTTTTACACTGCCATTTGTTCTAGTAGCCAAACTTACAGTGAGTATGGGAATAAGTCTTTAAAACTCCCAGCAGAAAGAGCACTCACTTTACAGAACAGCTGCAAGTCATCATCTTGGGAGCTGCAGTAGTGAGTCTGATCAAACTATTCAGGTGTAACTCTAAAAACAAAACTTTTTTCCAGAACAAAACAGGAGGTGTGTTTTTCAGAGTGACTGATTTCCCCAAGGAGGCTAAGAGCTAGGGGCTGAAATGGGACTGATGGAACTTCTTTGAATGTGTTCCCTCCCACTCCGAGGTTGTCCAATTGTAGCCCGAGGTGGGAGTAAGGTGGAAGCAGAGCCACGTGCCCTGCACGCTGAACTGCTCATGCCCTGAGCTCTTCCCACACAGAGTGAGGCCTTATGAGGGCCTGAGGGAAGAAAGGTAGGACCCAGGATTCTGTGCAGACAGCCATGTTCTCTAAGAAAACTGTAGGGCTTTGCTCCAGTTCAGTGTTCATGAAAGAAAGAAGGGGCACCCACCCAGGGCCTCCAGTTCCCAAACCACAGAGCTGGCCATGCCCCATCCACAGCGCACCTGCTGGCTACCTGCAAATCCCCTGACATTTCTCAGCTGTTATTTTCATTGGGATTATGACAAAATTGCTGATTTGGGCACAATCCAAAAGGGGCAAAAAGGAAGAGAGCTGTCCGGTTACTGAAGATGAGCCGAATGTTCAGTGGTGTCAACTGTCCCAAATCTGGGTCCTGAACCAAGTGGTGGTGGCGGGGGCAAGGTTTCATCAGCGAAAACCGCTTAACAGTGTTTAAGCCGAAAGGCTGACGCTTATCTCACTGTCCTGCGTAAACGGACCAGGGTGAGACCCACTCTCTCCATCCTGGAACAGCATTTTTCACCAAATTAAAGCCTGGGACGCGCTGACGTAGTAAGACCTTCACGTAAGCCTCTCAACAAAACCACACACGCACGCTCGGAGTGCAGGAAGAAGGGGCCCCAGACCACGGAGAGTCCAGAAGGTCCGAGGTCTGGAGAGGTCCGCTGCGTGACGAGAATCGGGTTTTGTTTCCTGTGTCACTGCTTTCATCCCTCAAGCCTCCTGCCTTTCTTGAGGCAGATCAAACAGCTCTTCCTCAGATGAAAGGAGATTTCTTGCCATCAAAAAATACAAAACCCAAGACACAGCACAAAGGCGACGGGTAGAAGGATATTGAACTAGCCAGGCCCCGATGAAGCGCCAAGTGCCTGGCGAGGGCCCAGTGACACCCCTGCCCCACGTTCTGCAGACCCACCCAAGCACTTGGCACAGAAGATGAAGAGGTCAGGTCAGAAGCTCTTTGCACCCACACTCCTCCTGCTCAGCCTCCACGCCTGCAGCTGGGTGTCCTTGAAGCTCAGACCTCAAGACCCGTCACGTCCCACCCTGCCTGCTCGACACCACCTCACAGATGGGCCCTCCTTTAAGGACTGTCTCCATGACCATCTGTGGGATCCAGGCATCCCTGGCCAGTGCCTCCTGCTGGGCAGCGGTGCAGAGAGCAGGTCAACCTCGGGCCTGGCCAGAGATAGGTCCCTACTTGGTGGCTTGACCCCCTGCTACCCCCCCCACCAGCCCCGAAGACCTCCACCCTCCCAAATCCCAGCACGCTGGGTCCCTGCCCCCAACCCAGATGGGGCCTGAACCTTGCCTGCAACCCGCTTCCGCCTAGCTGAGACCTCATCCCAGGGAAGGAATTGCCTTCCCACAAGGCAAGTCCCGTGGCCTCAGTAAGCCCAGGGCTTTTAGAAGCCTGTCGTGAACACAGACTCTGCGTGCCCTGGCCCAGCTCACGTCCCTTCACCTTTGATTTCCTTTATTAAAACTAACTTGTTAAAATGAACGTATTTATCCTTAATTGAAAGCAAAAATGTTTAGTGAAGATAAATCGGAACCAGAGAGAAGAAGGAAGTGACCTGCTCACCCAGAGGTAAATCTGGTTAACCCCTTGGTCATGGATTTCAAAACAGATCTGCTAGATTTTTTTAGAGGCAAAATGGAATACAGGACACACTGCTTAACACGTCATAAACACGGCTTCACTCGTTAAACAGCACTGTGGTCACTGAATTCTATCATGCAGTAACCCAGAGCAGAGATGCACATTACTTAACCAGCTCCCCACCTGAGCCTCTGACACACCTCCGTTTCCATCCCCAACACAGGGAGGAGCCCTGTCCCAGCCTGCCCGTCCCTTCCCGGTCCTGCAGTAGGAACCCTGAGGGGAGCAGGCCGCTGGCAGGCACATGACTGTGCTCCAGGG
The DNA here is from genome assembly GCF_949752795.1 of Hyperoodon ampullatus. NCBI lineage: Eukaryota > Metazoa > Chordata > Mammalia > Artiodactyla > Ziphiidae > Hyperoodon > Hyperoodon ampullatus. The sequence continues at coordinate 22,392,408 of NC_136927.1, forward strand.
AGGTCGCAGCAACTCACCTGCCCCATGGTACCCAGCCCCCAACTCCCAACCTGTCCAGTCTTGAGAAAACACCAGACAAGCCCAATTTTGTCTGCAGTCCAGCTGTGGTGGCCAGTGCTGGGTCAGTAAGATGTCTACGGGGGGCTGGGCGAAGCACCCCCTGGGCTCTGAACCAACTTGGAAGCTATGCCGAGATCTTTTTCAAGGTGCTGTTGACACATTTCACCAGGACAAGCTGCCTGAAGAGGACAGACTCAGGGACTCTGCCTCAGACCACCTGGGAACAACACGTGGCCGTGGCCGCTGCCCATCCTGCCACTGCCCGGGCCTGGGCCGAGGAGAGCAGAGCCAGGCAGCCCGTGGCCCTCGCTGTGCGGCTGCCGTTGCTGGGGGGAACTGACTGCGGAGGTTCTGCTCAGCGCTCTCCCGGGTCCGTGTCAAGGCCCAGAGCGTGGGCTGATGCCCAAGGAGGCCCCATGAGCCTCTCTACCCGCAATTGCCCAGACACCAGGGCACACACACACTTGTTTCACAGACAATCAAAGGAAACAAGGACTCGGGTTTCTCAATGTGCGTGTGCGCCACCAGCATGGCCTCCTGAGCGGGTGCCCGGAGCAGGCGTGAGGCTTCCCTCCAGGGGGCTGACCGCCTGCCCGCTCCTGTGCCAAGCCGGAGGACCCAGAGTCCCCATCCCACATGCAGGCTCCGAGCCGTGATCAAGTTCCTCTCGGGACTAGGTCTGCACACTGAGGGGAGGGGCACCAGTGCGCAAGGAAGATCCACATCAGGAGTGGCAGGGATTTGGGCCGGGGAAGGACAAGGCCGGGGCAGCGGCTGGAGGAGCCCCCGGGGATGTGCAGGATGCCGGCGGCAGGGGAGCACGCAGCTCCAGGGGCCACGTCCCACAGCAGGAACAGCCCGTACAGAGGCCCATAAGGGTCAGTGGAAATCACACAAATTTTACCCCTGAATCCTGTTTGTATGTCAGTCTTCTAAATGCTCAAAAGACAGGCACTGAGGCTGCAAACAAATGGAAAACCCTGTCAAACGAACATTAATCTGAGATCAGCCAACATGTCCGTAATAAGTACAGGATCCTTCTTTAAAAGAGGTATAACATTCTTGGTAAGAGAAGGACACAGCCATCAAGAAGAGATTTGTCTGACACACTTGGGAGCCATTAATGGTACTAAAGCTGCATCGGTGTCTGTCTCCATTCAATGAACCCAAATGGACAAGAGCTGCTATTGTAACAGCAACAAAGCATGGTTTCCTCGTTTAAAATTTCTGTTTTAAAATATCAAAGCATTTACAAAAGAAACTGGCACACAGCTGCTGCTCCAGAGCTAACCTAACAATGCCTCTCCCTGTTACTGTGCTGCCAAAGGTCAGGCTTGCCGACGCTGTGTTCCTCCCGCACCCGACAATGGGGCATTGCAGCCAGGAAGCTCCAGGGACACACACCAGACTCTGGAGGTTCCAGGCCAGCCAGTGGCTGCTATGGTGTCCAGTGAGACCAAGAGCCCTTCTCTGGCTCCTCAGTGCTTTTCAGGATTCAGGACACACTGGTGTTTACCTGGAAAGGGAGCAGCACTTGGGCAAGGTGAATAAAATCAGCCTGTTCGCCTTGCCTCAGACAGGTGACTTTTTTTTTTTTTTTTTTTTGTGGTACGCGGCCTCTCACTGTCGCGGCCTCTCCCATTGCGGAGCACAGGCTCCGGACGCGCAGGCCCAGCGGCCATGGCTCACGGGCCCAGCCGCTCCGCGGCATGTGGGATCCTCCCGGACCGGGGCACGAACCCGCGTCCCCTGCATCGGCAGGCGGACTCCCAACCACTGCGCCACCAGGGAAGCCCCGACAGGTGACTATTAATGCTGGAGAAGTAAAGAGAAGGACCCATCTCGCCAGATGCTTTTAGCTGTTTTATATAAATGTGATCAAGGAAAGGGCTTAAAAATGATCCTCCCTGAGAATACTGCTCCAGAACACAACAGGGAGGAAGGAAGTGGAGACATGGATGCATCTCTGGCCTTACCCCCAGCACAACAAGGCACCTGTCCTGTGAACCACAAGGATCCCAGAGATGGGGAGAGGGACCAGTCAGTCAGTGGTACCTAATCTGGCAGTGTTAACCTGCCCACCATCTCCAAATCCAAGGCCTCAAAAGCATGCACTCCAGGTGGTAACAGCATCCAAGGAGAAATCTCTATGAAGGGGGAGAAGGCACTGATAGATTATCTAATGTGTCTGATTCAGTAAAAAAAAAAAAAAAAAAAAAAAAAAAACCAGTTATCGGGAGGGGTCAAGCAGTTGTGCTGTTGAATTTGGAACAAACTGCTGAATGAAACATGATCAGAGATGAAAAACAAAGCAAACCAAAAAAAGAAGAGGCAACTAGGGAATTCCCTGGCGGTCTAGTGGTTAGGATTCCATGCTTTCACCGCCCGGGTTTAATCCCTGGTTGGGGAACTGAGATCCCGTAAGCCGTGTGGCATGGCCAAAAAAAAAAAAAAAGGAAGGAAAAAATGTATTTTTTTTAAAAGAAGAGGCAACTATTAACTCCAGGAAAAACAAAGAGTTCTTAGGGAATTCCCTGGTGGCCCGTGGTTAAGACTCTGTGCTTCTACTGCAGGGGGCCCAGGTTCGATCCCTGGTTGGGGAACTAAGATCCCGTAAGCTGCACGGCTCCCCCAAAAACAGTTATCAGAGGGACTTCCCTGCTGGCACAGTGGTTAAGAATCTGCCTGCCAGTGCAGGGGACACGGGTTCGAGCCCTGGTCCAGGAAGATCCCACATGCTGCGGAGCAACTAAGCCCGTGCACCACAACTACTGAGCCTGTTGTGCTCTAGAGCCCATGAGCCACAACTACTGAGCCCACGTGCCACAACTACTGAAGCCCGCGTGCCTACAGCCTGTGCTCTGCAACTAGAGAAAAGCCTGCGTGCAGCAACGAAGACCCAAAGCAGCCAAAAAAAAAAAGTTATTAAAAAAAAATCATTATACGTCACTATCAGCTCAGCAATCAACAATATTACATAGTTGCAATAATGTAAAGACTGAATATTAATTTAATAAAAATTACATTTGTGACAGCTGAACTGAGATAGGGGAAGAGCATTAGAAGTGTGAGAGAGTAATAACAGGAAGTACACGGATAATGTCTAGAGGTGATACAGTAAGAATAATCTATATAAACACGTTAGTCAGAACTGCTTGAGGAGGTGAAGGAGTTACCCTGAGAACAGGATGGGGTGAGTGCAGGTAAAAGAAGGTAAGCTGTTTTTGTTAGAAGCTGTGTAATACAACTTGAATTTCTAATCCACTCTCATGTCTAACTTAAAAAAAATAATAAGTAAAAGAACAATCGGGCTTCCCTGCTGGCACAGTGGTTAAGAATCCGCCTGCCAATGCAGGGGACACGGGTTCGAGCCCTGGTCCGGGAAGATCCCACATGCCGTGGAGCAACTAAGCCTATGTGCCACAACTACTGAGCCTGCGCTCTAGAGCCCGCGAGCCACAACTACTGAAGCCCACGCGCCTAGAGCCCGTACTCTGCAACAAGAGAAGCCACCACGGTGAGAAGCCTGCGCACTGCAACGAAGAGTAGCCCCTGCTCGCCGCAACTAGAGAAAGCCAGTACACAGCAATGAAGACCCAATGCAGCCAAAAATAAATAAATAAAATAAATAAATTTAAAAAAAAAGAACAATCTTTAGGCCATGTTATCTGGCCGTAGTGTAATAAAATCAGAAATTGACCAACAAAAGATAACCTATAAAACCTTAAGCATTTGACACTCTTCTCTAAACAGCACTTGGGACAAAGAGGCATCAGCATCTGAAGGTTATAAAACTACACTATCTGCCACTCTCGGGGACACTGGGGTCAGCTGCCAGGGTGGCCAGGGACACATTCAGAGGGGAGTGATCACCCCTCTCCATACTTTCATTTGCAGGTAAGAAGAATGGACAATTAATGAGTTAATCAACTCAAGATCTTAGAAAATATTAAACCCCCTCCTCCCAGAAGGAGGAAGCAACCTGTAAAAAGTAAAATTTAATGAGCCAGAACATATTTTTTAAAAATCTGATAAATAAAGCCAGTTCTTTGAAAGGACCCATATGGCTACTGTGATGTGGGGGGAGGGAGGAGCCAAACACGCATTTGGCATCACAGGAGAGTCGAGGCAGCACCATGGGTTGGGGAGTGGTGAGGCCAGGGGCGTGAGCAGGAGGGCGGCTGGCCAGCAGGCAGACCCTGGGCTGCAGGACTAACAGCAAGTCTCTGGAAAATGGGTGGTGATGAACCTGCCTTCAATGGCCAGGGTGCCGGCACCCAGGAGCCTCCACAGTCAACTGCGATGCTGTTATTATTAATTATACTGTGAACTGAAAAGGCAATGCTAGTCCAACATCTACACAATTTAATAAAAATAAAAGGTTATTTAGAAGATTCCAGACAAAACATCCCCAAAAGGATTCAGGACTGGAAATATGAATCACAGCCACAAAATGCTTCTTTGGTATTCTAGAATTCTGCACATTCTGTTTTAGAAGCAGAAACGGGTACTAGATGGGAAAAATTTAGAACAAGCAAAGTGTTAATAATCATGTGAACAAGAAAAAAGTCTTTAAAATATATTTTCTTTTAGGTTCCACTAAGTAATTTTCACTGGATATTACCAAGTGAAAAAAAGAGAAGGGCAGAAATGCATATACCACGGCCCGCCTGGTCTGTGCTTGTGTGCAGATCTGAGCGGGCTCCAGGGTAAGGAAGGCATGACCAGCTAGGTGGTTACCGTGGGGATGGCACCTTCAGTCTCCCCCGGCTCCAGCCCCTCACCTGCTGCTCCTTCCCCTCCAGCAATGGACAGTGACCTCTGGGCAGCATGTCTCCTGCACTGCATTCCCCATGACCGGGAGAGGGATGGAGAGGAAAGAGCAAGGCCACACTGGCCCACACCAAGGAGGAGACTCAGACCAGAGGGGGCAGGCGGGCGCCGGGAGCCCCCAGCAGGGAGGGTCACCAAGGGCCACTCACAGTGAGAATACTAGTGGCGCCTGTTTCCCTCACTTCGGAAATGACCACCTTTGCTGGGTCACATGGCGGCCCTGAGAGTCACCTGACCCAGGTTCTTTGTCCTTTCTAAGGACACAACAAGACATGAGATCAAGACCGACACTGCCTAGCAGAGCTCACATTCCAGGGGGCAGATTGGAGGGCCGGGAAGGGGTCAGTAGGAACAGGCTCCCCGGAAGGGTCTGCAGCCTGGTGAGCTCATAGGACAGGGCAGCTGCGGCTGCCTCTGATTACGGGAATAATTTAATCACAAGAAACTGCTTTATTGGACATGGGGCTGGAGGGAGAACTAGGCGAACCATGAATTAAAGTGGAGGATATGAGAACCAGGCGAAGCTTGGAGCCGGGGCCGGTGAGGGTCTGGAAACGGTTTGGTGGCCCTGCTGTGGCCAAGGCAGCTCTGAGACACGAGGCTGGCTAATCGCTTCCTGCAGGCAGGCTCCACTCCAGCACCAATGGGTTTTAATAAAAACTTCCAATTGGGCCAGTAAACCCCTCATTAAGCTGTTTTCAAAGCATGAATTTAAGAGAGGTAAAGGTCACAGGGAGCATTTAATTTGCAACGGCTGCCGGGAGGTGCTGCTGTGACAGGGGATGTGGGGTCTGCGGGTGCAGGCTGCGTAAACATCTGACCTGCCCTCGACCTGCCTGGAAACAGACTCAACACACAGGAGTGAGGGTGGCCCACTCGGCAAGAGCACAGCAGAGCACGGCACCAAAGGTATGGCGGCAGGTGACAGACTTAAACACAGCCTGTCTGCTCACATCCTGCCCGCAGCCCAGGTTCTCCTCGCCCCGCACAGGAGGCGTGGCCCCACTGCACAGCAGCTCTGCTGCCAGACACCTACCTGCCTAGGGAGCTGCTCGCCTGCCCCGCCTCCCCGGCCTCCCCCGCACAGGCCTCCACAGCCTGGGCCTGTTTATTTTAAAAGCTGCGATCCACTCCGTGCACCTGCCAAGAGGACCCGGTGTGCTCCCGGCTCACACGGCACACACAATCCGAGTGGTCAGCCCTCACCGTCTCCGTTGTGGTCCTGTGCCCTGACCCTGCAGTTCGAGGCGGGACCCCAACACTTGCCCAGTCCCAAGGAAGACTGTGCACTAGCTGACACTTAGTTTTCACGTTAGGCTAAATCAAATATTCATCCACTGAGCTTCTCAATAAAACCAAGGATCCCTAAATGTCCAATTCTTAGCCTGATGGGCCTGCAGTAAGACAGTAAAACAGTGAACACTTATCCTCAAAAGGAACATCCTGGGCGTGGAGCCTTTCGGAATCCTTCCTTAAAATTCCCTCTTCCCCCTCCCTCCCCACCAGAGTTGAGAAATAGGGAAATATGTCCCTTAAGAGAAAACTCCTAAGGAGTGAATCAAACGCACTTATATTGTGCCTGTCAGGACAGCAAGGCTCCTGACAGATGAGTCTCAGGGCTGAAAAGTGGAGACAGGGATGAAGGTGCCTGGAGGTCACCTGCTGGGAGGTCATCCCTGAAGGTCACCTGCCAGGAGGTCACCACCTGGAGGTCACCTGCCAGGAGGTCATCACCCGAAGGTCATCCCCTGGAGGTCACCTGGAGGCACCATCTGCACACACTGAGGTCCCTCAAGATAAAATCAAATCAAAGAAGTTACAAAACACTCACTCCCAAAGCCTCAGGAGTGATGAAAGAAGGAGTGAGGTCTCAGGAAAGCACCAGCATCCCCATGTCTGTCTATCTGTCTGTCTGCCTGGGCGTGAGGGCCCTGGTAGATGGACAAGAGCCGGAGCCGAGGAGACCCCAACCTGGGCTTGGCCAGCGTTCATCACCCATCCTCCAGTGGGTTGGCCTGTCCTTCTGGCGCTCTCGCCTGCCCAGGCCTGGGAGGGGCCTGCCTCTGAGCGTGGACTCTGCAGAAGCACTTGGAGGGAATCACAGGTCGGCCCGGAGAAAACGACTGAGGTGACCCTTCACTCACCCTGACCTGAGCACATGCGGGCAGAGGGGAGTCCCTTCCTGGAGCCTCCCTCCCTATGGCCCCGCCTGGAGCCCCACAGGGCTCAGCCTTGGGCCAAGAGCAGCCTCGTCCTGGGGGAAAAGACCAGAAAGCCCTTCCTGGAAGCTGCAGCTAAGCCGGGCCTGCCAGATTCCTGCATGGTTTTCAAATGCACAGGGACCAGCATGAAGTTCGAAAAAGGCTCCCAGCCCCAAGCTCACAAATATCAAAAAGCAGAGGGAGACGTAAGAGGGAAGGGATATGGGAACAGATGTATATGTATAACTGATTCACTTTGTTAAAAAGCAGAAACTAACACACCATTGTAAAGCAATTATACTCCAATAAAGTTGTAAAAAAAAAAAAAAAAAAAGCACATTTCCTGCAGGGGAGCAGGAAACAGGCCGCACTTACAGGGCACAGAATTTTAGACCTATTTTTTGAAGTAAAAGTTGCAACACTAGTGGCCTCCAAAGTGCACAGCAGAGAGTGCATGGTGGTGGGCACCGCGGTCTCCTGTGTTCACACGGCCTCTCCTCACCCAGAGTCCCCTCGAACAGAACTGAAAACAAATACTATGTACTGCTTTGCCTCTTGTTGATGTAATAACTGTGAGACAGTCAAGGAATCCTGTCTCCAGCCCCTGGTCTAGGCCACAAGCTCCAAGTCACCCGTCATACTTGTCACAGGAGGCCCTGCACTGCTGGTAAGGGAAGGACCTTTAAGGAATGAAGCACGAAGACAGTGACCTCTGATGCAGGGGGCATGCGCCTCAGAGGCCAGGTGGAGACGGTGAGGGGGGCAGCCCTGGACCCCGACTGCCTACTGTGCGTGGAGGGAGAGGTCAGCGTGGGAGCAGGACGGGCGGGAGGGCACTGGGCTCCCATTCCACCCGACATGGATCTTGGTGCCCCGGGGAACCCCTGCTTCTGCTCCCTGACCCCGGGAGGACCCTTGAGACGTGTCAACCGATGGACCCGCTATGTCCCCAGGGCCGCCCAGAGGCCTCGGGGTCGAGACCAGCCTCGCGCTCAGCCTGCCTGATCACTCTCGGCCACATGCCCAGAGCCCTGTGCCTCTGCTGGCTCGGGAGCCTCTGGGGCGGCGCTGCCCACAGAGCACGGGTGGGACCTGAAGTCTCCCCGCAGAGAACCAGGCAAAACCCGAGCCTGTGGGGCACCCAGGAAACTTGCACTGCATGGGGTGTCCCCAGGGACGCCTGGGAGTGGAGAGCAGGCCTGCAGGACACTGCAGTCCTCATGCCACAAGCCCCTCCGTCACCAGAAGGGTACAACCAATGACAATGTCCTGGGACACCCCGCTGGGTGCCCATCACCAGTATGAAAATAGATGTCAGCACATGAGGGCATGACAGATGGAGGCATGACAGTATCATTAGTCCCCCATCTGGTGGAAGGCTGTGGGTGAGGGTGCAGGTCAAGGGCAAATGGGTTATCAGAGAGAGACGGTGCAACCACAGAGAACGAGAGACGCCAGCACGAGAAGCCAGGACACGAGCAAAGATACATACCCCAGATTACTTCTAACATGGTAGGCTATCCTAAGTGTCTGCCACTTACCAAATGAATACCTGAAAGACAGAAGGGGAAGAATGTATTAATTTAGGACGGCTTTACCAAAAACTTCTAATTTAAGCATCATTTCACCCCACTAAAGAAAGATTAACACAGTGTCTCCAAACAGAACGGGGACAAGTTACAGAGGTCACCCACCACATTACTAAGGTACAAGGAAAAAGTGAGGGGAGACATGCACTCAGGTGACAGAGTAGAGGGGCATCTGAGGGGATACCTGCACTCCGGCGACTGAGTGGAGGAGACCTGTACTTGGGTGTCTGAGTGGAGGTAAAGGTTAGGGGAAAAGTCACCTCAGGTGTAAGAGTAGAGGTGAAGCTAAGGGGTGACCTATCCTGAGGAGTCTGAGTGGAGATGAAGCTGAGGGGAGACCTAGTCTCAGATGTTTGAGTGACATGAAGGTGCAGGGAGACCTGCCCTCAGGTGTCTGAGTGAAGGTGAACCTGACCTGAGGTTTCTGAGTGGAGATGAGGGTGAGAAGAGACCTGTCCTGAGGTATCTGAGTGGATATGAAGGTGAGCGGAAACCTGCCATCAGGTGACACAGTGGAGAGAAAGCTAAGGGGAGATACACCCTCAGGTTTCCAGGTGGAGGTGAAGGTGACGGAGACCTTCCCTCTAAGGTCTAAGTGGAGGTAAAGGTGAGGGGAGACCCTCCCACAGGTGTCTGAGTGGAGGTGAAGCTAAAGTGGAGACCTGTCCTGAGGTGTCTATGTAGAGGTGAAGAAGAGGGGAGATATGCACTGAGGTTTCTGAGTGGAGGTGAAGCTGAGGGGGCACCTGCTTTCAGGCATCTGAGTGGAGATAAAAATGAGGGGAGACCAGCCATCAGCTCTCTGAGTGGAGGTGAAGCTGAAGGGAGTCCTGCCCTCAAGTGTCTGAGTAAAGATGAAGTTGAGGGGAGACATGCTCTGAGGTGTGAGTGGAGGTGAAGCTGAGGGGAGACCTGTCCTAGTTTACTGAACTTGGGGTGCACACCTTAGGTACCCAGGTAACTGTCACTGACAGGAGTGTTTCCTATTTGCCCCATTGTACAATCACACTACAGGGCCACGCCCACAACAGGGTATCAATAAACATGTTTGGAAAAGTAAATGGAATACTGTTCACCCTTGAACAATTTGGCATTTAGGCGGGCTATTACTTCTGCAGTGGAGGTTTTTTTTAGATCGCCCCTCTCACTGCAGGTTGAGTGGTTTTCTCATAGGTTTTAGTGAGAAACCTGTGTAGAAGTGGACTCAATGCAATTCTGACCCATGTATTCACAGGTCAACTGTACTTGGTTTTACTGCAGTAAATAATTTCTTTCAAACACCATGAAAATGTCCTACCCTAGAATCTTTAATTTCAAAGGACACCCCATTACCACGAGCACAGGTTATTAGAAAAGCAACCCTAAATGGAGGATGTGTCAGACATGCCTTCCCTGTGGAATCTGAGGGAGTTGGGGGTCTTCGCCCACAAGGGCTTCCAGGACGCACCCCTGGGGAGCACAAACATGTGTATGGACCCCAGGTCATGGAAAGGAAGCCCACAATGTAACACAAGTGGCCCTGGCTGGGATCGCAGTGGCTCCAGAACACATTCCTCACACCTGTGAATCCTCTGCCCATCACTCTGCCCAAGTTAACGCAACACCCAGCAGGAGGACCCCAGAATACAAGGGACACAACTGTCTCTAACCGACTCTGCAAGTGATCATGAGTGAAAGGAGCAAGGCAGCGGTCCCAGCTACACTGTGGATGAGCCATGCAGCGCCTCCTCGGTGACGGCAGCTGCACATGGAGGCCTCATGGGGTGACTCCATCTGTGTGAAGCAGCCGGAGCAGGCATGTCCGCAGACAGGAAGCAAGAGCGGGTGCCAGGGGGTGAGGATGCAGGCCCAGGCTGATGAAATGTTTTAGAGGCAGATGGTGACTGTTCTTGCATGTGTTAAATCGTTACATTTTATGGTTTGTAAATAAAGATGTTAAAAAAAAAAAAAGTTGCCTGATTAAGGAGGTGTGAATGAAACAATAGGAAGGCTGAGATTTGCTGGAAGCCCCCAGTGAGGGGAGGGAAGGGCAGGGTGTGGGGGCGCGAGGAGGCCCCCCGACTGCCTGTTTCCCACACGAAGCAATTTCCCACCTGAGAAGGCAGGACACAGACACTGCAGGCCGGGCAATAAAGGACATGGTGAGGCCAGGGCCCTTCCTCACTGAGTAGGGGCGTTTTAACAATCCCACCCAGAGAGATGCTGGCTTCCTACAGGGAAAGCTGCACGGAGGAGTGAGGACAGAACAAGCACAGAACACGGGCCTGAGCGCTCTGCGTGACTCCCTCTGCTTCTGAGCAGGATTCTGAGTTTCCATAATAAAAACCTATAAACAGCCAGTGCACACACTGGCTAATGCGAGAAATAAGCTTACCCAGTAAATTCTCCCAATAAATAACCTTGGTGAGCAGAGAAAAGGGAAGGGGCTGACTTTTAAAACCTCACAAACAATGGACGTTTTACATTTTCATCAGAACCAACTGGAAGAGACTGAAAGCTAACAGGACAGAGGTGGCCTGGCCCAGCTCCCACCCACCGCCTGGCCACCAGAACAGTGTCCCCGTGGACACTGGCGACGGGCTTGTGGCATCACTGCTGTCAAATTTGCTGAGGGCATTTGGAAATGCGTTCTCTCCTAACTTCACCTGTTTTGAATTTTAAATTTCAAGGCTACTTGATATAAGATTTTAAAATACAGGCAGTTATATCTAATTACATGAAAAGTTTAAAAGTATTCATTAGACTTTTACAGCTTTTATTATATTTTTAACAGCTGGAACTTATTTTAGAAGAGATGGCCGTCCACGGAACTACTTTGGGGGATGGTCTGTTGTTTTGTTCTTTAAAGAAACTCAAGTCCTCCCTGGTCTAAGAGTTCCAGATTTTGCTCCCAAATGGTCTGTATTAACACCTTACCTCCAACTGTCTGTTAGCGACAGGCCTTCCCCCCATCAGAGGTGGCCCACAGCCCACCGACCACTCATCTCCACGGGAAGGAAGCCACAGAACCAAGAAGGGAGGGGTGTGTGTGCCGGGCCTCCTCGCGCCCATGTCTGCAGCCCTCGGCCTTAAGCCACCCCAGCAACCTCTATGCAAGGCTCCTGTTTTACAGAAAGCCTCTGATTAGAAAACTAAAGCAGTTCCCAGCGATTTTTCACTTTGTAAGAAGGCATCATGGATAAATATTTTATTTTTATTTTTTAAATTTTTAAAAAAGATGTATTTATTTTATTTATTTATTTTTGGCTGTGTTGGGTCTTTGTTGCTGTGCACGGGCTTTCTCTAGTTGCAGTGAGCATTTGTTGCGGTGCACGGGCTTCTCATTGCGGTGGCTTCTCTTGTTGCAGAGCACGGGCTCTAGGTGACCAGGCTTCAGGAGTTGTGGCTCACGGGCTCTGGAACGCAGGCTCAGTAGTTGTGGCGCACAGGCTTAGTTGTTCCGCAGCATGTGGGATCTTCCCGGACCAGGGCTCGAACCCGTGTCCCCTGCAGTGGCAGGCGGATTCTTAACCACTGCGCCACCAGGGAAGCCCTGGATAAATATTTTAGATTGCTCTCCCCTGGCTGTGGAGGGGCAGCTGTGAATCTGTAGAATTCTCCCACTTTCTTGCCTGGCACAGAGCGCTTCCCGAAGGCCCATTCAGGAAGCAGGTGGATGGGAATTCATGATAAAGCATGTTCTTCCAAGCCGTGCCCATGAGTGCCACGTGGAGACGGCTGAACAGAAGCAGGGCAGGACAGAAAGGCCAGAGGGGGTGAAGCAGCGGCCCGACCGATGCAGCCAATGGGTGACTGCCCCCCCCACCCCAGTCCAGGAACACGGTCTGTCCTGGGACCCGCCACGTCTTGGCACTGTCTGAGAGAGCAGAGAAGGCCCGTGTCAGGGTCCGATGATTGTGGGCAGCGGTGAGCCACTCTTTTGACAAGGACATGGGGCTTCCCCAGGGGACAGGGCCCTGCTGCACGGCCACACGGCGGAATCAGCACCATGCTGCTGCCTGGACCTCGCAAAGCCGTAGCAGGAATTCATTTCTACACGTCAAATCTATCTACACCCGTAAAAGCACCTGGGGCTACGGGCAGGGGCAGCCATGGACATCAACTGCGTTTAAGGCCAAAATAAAGTTTTCATCCTCAACAGTCCGAAGGCGGCCGCTATGCAGGGGTCCCTCCGCACCTCTGCAGCCCTCGGGCATCTGCTGCCGGCACTCTTTGAAGTTGATACTCTGTCCCTTCTGCCAGAGGAAAGTGCCAAGGCGGCTTCCTCTGCAGGAAGGGACCTCCGGAGCCCCCGACCTCGCTCCAAGTTTCTAGAGATAATCCTTTCTTCTTTGTGGGGGCCGGGAAGGTGGGAAGAGGAAAGGACGGCCACACGGCCATCCTTAAGAGCAACAAAGAAGCCCTTTAGGATTCCTGCCAAAGCAAAGCACAGATAACAGAACCAGAAATCCAACTTTTTGGGAAAGTTGATACTAACTGAAGAAACTGGAGAAGAAGGGACAAGTCGGGCTTCCGATGCCGTTTGAGCAGGACAGCGCTGGGCCGGTCCGTCTTCCGTGAGGTCACTCACATTTCACGCAACAACAGTCACTGAGCTCTGGCTCTGTCTCTCTTCAGTGTCACTGACCCCAAGATGTTTCAATGCCTAGAGCAAGAGGACGGGCCCCCAGGGCACCAAAAAACATGCTCCAGTCCACGGCGGCTTGGCCAATGACTGAGTAAACACGGGGATGCCAGAGAGACCCGTGGGGAAGAGCCCACGTCACCGTGTCTGTGCCCCCCTTGAGGAGGGGCTGACACCCCCCCCCCCCCGTGTGTGGTCTGTGCTGTGATGACCTCCAATGAAGACACGGTGGAAACTTGGGACAGTGGAGACGCCTAATAGGCATGACCCTGGCCAGAGGTCAGGGCAACGTCAGCAGACAGGTCATGCTGAGGGCAGGGACTCCTGATCCGATGTGTCGACAACAGCACTTTACCTCTGGTCTTCCTCTCAAACCCATCACCACGTCAACAATGAGAAAAACATCAGACAAATCCCGCCGGAGGGACATACTACAAAACCGCTGACCAGTCCTCCTCAACACCGTCTAGGCATCCAGAACAGGGGCGTCTGAGCCACGGTCCCAGCCCAGGGGGGCCCAAGGAGATGCGGCAACCAGATGTCTGTGGGGCCTGGATGGGGTCCCGGGATGGGAAGGACTGAGAAGAGGTGAATAAACAACAGTGTCAACACTGGCTTGTTAAGTGTGACAAATGCACCGTCTAGTGTAGAGGATAATAACGGGAAACTGGGAGTGGGGCACACAGGAACTCCGCACTGCTTCTGCAGTAATTCAGTAGGTCTCAAACTCTTCTAAAAATGAAGTCTGTGAAATTAAGAAAAGTCGAGGTAGCTGGGCAGCAACAACATCTGCACCTGTCAGGAGAGCTGCCTCCAGCCCCGCAAACAGAACGCACAGAACGGCCGTCACCTCGAGGCCAGCCCAGCTCCCCTCCTGTGAGTGCATGCAACACCCAGGGGCTCTGGCAATGGCCAAGGTAGGTGAACTCAAGTTCTGGCCAGAACAGGACAGACTCGCCCTGCACCTGATGTGCCTGGCCCAAAGCTCCTTGCTGCAGACCCAGCGCCTGGCCACCCCCCACCCCGTCCTGCCTGCCAGAGCTGCGCCCTCTGCCAGCAAGGCGTCCTCTGTGAAACCCAGACACGGAACCAAGCGTGTCATGGAGCTGGCCCTGGCTGTCTGCCCTTCGGGGACGACTATGACTCCTGCTGCCACCCAGTCCCCGGGCACCATTAAATCAGAACCTACTCCCGCCACGCTTGATCGAGACTCTGGGGGGCTGTGTGTGATCCCAAAGCCATGTGGCGCGGCCACACCTGTGTCCTTGGAAACTCTGGGCCCCCCGGGCCGGCCCTGCACCTCTCCTGAGGGACCTGCTGGCCTGGTGGGCTTCTTTTTTTTTTTTTTTTTTTTTTTTGTGGTATGTGGGCCTCTCACTGTTGTGGCCTTTCCCGTTGCGGAGCACAGGCTCCGGACGCGCAGGCTCAGCGGCCATAGCTCACGGGCCCAGCCGCTCCGCGGCACGTGGGATCCTCCCAGACCGGGGCACGAACCCGCGTCCCCTGCATCGGCAGGCGGACTCTCAACCTCTGCGCCACCAGGGAAGCCCCTGGTGGGCTTCTTACTGCCCGCTCTCAGTGGCAGCACTGTCCTCAGGGAGGCCCCCAAATGTCCAGCCCCCGGGCGCCAAGCCTGTGCCTTGCTTCCTGTCTTGAAGAACCGTCTGGCGTCGTTTCCTTCCCATGTCCAGAAGACACGACAGGTGTCAGGAAGGTGCACCCCTGCTGCCTGCTGCACCCTCTCTCTGAGCTTCTCAACCAACCCAAACAGAACAGAACCAGAGCCGACGGAAACGCCACGACGGCAGTGCCTCTGCTCCTCCTTCTCCTCCCTCCGGCCAGCGAAGTCCAAGGACTCCCTCACCCACCCCATAGCTCCAACCCGCCTGGCCCGCTTTGTGAGTCTGTGGCACCTTGACCCTACGAGGTCCCCTCTAAGGGCCGTGGGAGTCGTTCCCATTCCCTGAAAGGAGGCTGACAGCAGCCCTGGTCTAGAGGCAACAGGGCCCAGCTTCCAAGGCCTGGAAACCCAAAAGCATGCCTGCCCTGCTCTTCAGGACGAGGTGGGGCGGGTGGGGAGGGTGGTTGGGGTCCTCCCCTTAGATCTGCCCACACGTAAAAGTACCGCCTTCTAACTGCCAGGCCTGGAACAGCAGAAACCCAGAGGAAGCTGGCACATGTGTCCCTGACAAACCACAGGGCGTGTGAGGAGCACAGCTGACAGCGACTATGGACTCAGGGCCACACTGGTGCTGGCAGCAGAGGAAGGTTCCGGAGATACCCTGCAGGTGAAATCAGGAGGATGTGGAGGTTGGTGAAACACGAGGGAAGCAGGAAGAGTCACGAACAAGTCCCAGGTCTCCCCAGGGTCCCACCTGGGGGACAGGCCAAGTGTGGACATGCTGATTTGTGGAGCTGGAGACGCAGCTAAGGCAACAACACAGCCCAGGTGTCTACGGGGCCGGGGTTGGGTTTCAGCGTGGCCATGGCTGGCCCCAAGCCTGCCCATGCACTGTGCTGCCTCCAGGGTGCAGCTCCAGGAGAGGACCCCAGAGAGCCGGACCCTCATCCAGGGGCACACCACCCCAGCTGGCCCTGTCTTGGTTCCCTTGTTCCTGCTGCAAGGTGGGAACACTGCGATCCTGCTCTCCCTCCTGCCACCACTAGACAAGCAGTTGATAACACCAGTCTTTTCTGGCTCCTCTGAAAGTATCGCTTCCCGAGTCTGAGGACCAGGGTCATCACCCTACAAAGCACCAACTGTATGACTAAAGCCACTCTCCCCAAAAGGAAGATCTCTGACCACTGCCGCCATGAAGTGGATTCATCAGGTTCCTGCTAGCCTCACCGCGCACGTACTAGGACCATGTCAGGAGGGCGGGAGAAGGGCGGGCATGATCCCAGGATCCCAGGACGAGCAGGCTGTCTGGAAGGCTGCCTGACTCCGCCCAAGACATCGACGTGGGGCCCCACCAGCATCACTTGGCAGCAACGCTGCATCCCACGTCTGCTGAGGACGTTCATTTCCAACGCTGGGACTTCATCACAGATGCCAGTTGGGGTCAGCAGGAGCAGAGGGGACACCCACTTAAGAGAAGGGAGTGAGCAAGGCTTCAAGTGAAGCAGCGGCCATAGTGCACACAAGCCAGGCTGGGCAGGCGCTGAGCCACCACCACGGGACCCCAGGGCAGGGGCCTCGGTGCCGGCCAAGATGTGCCCCGTGCACCTGCCTGGTGCCTCCTCGCCCCATGGGGGCTTCCTGTCCCCACTGCAGGCCACCAGCTGGATGACACTTGAAAGACATCCAATCAACAGTGTCCATTATCTGAGGATCTCACCCCAAACAGATATCCTTTTCCCTCAACTTAGAATAAATGGGACGTGAAAGAACAGAGTGTATCTAACTCTCATGCTGGGGCATCATGAAAAGGAAAGTCCAATTTCCATTTAAGGGGTCCTCACTCTCCCAGTAAGTTTCCAGCATCACTCTGACAACCTGGAAACTATCATCCATCAGGGAGCCCCGAGTCAAGGTGACCTGAGACACCTTCCAGATCGAGGGGCCTGCCCAGCCTCGCCTGGGGCCCCACAGGTGGGCCACAGCAAGCAGCCTGCAGTTCAGCTGGGAACACAGATGTTCGGCATCAAGAACGCGGTAAATAATCCACTGGTCTCCACTGACAGGTTTTTTTTTTGTTTGTTTTTACATTTTTCACCTAAAACATCTCATGTGTCATTTTTTAAAAAAATAAATGTATTTATTTTATCTTTGGCTGTGTTGGGTCTTTGTTGCTGTGGATGGGCTTTCTCTAGTTG
Source organism: Hyperoodon ampullatus (assembly GCF_949752795.1). NCBI lineage: Eukaryota > Metazoa > Chordata > Mammalia > Artiodactyla > Ziphiidae > Hyperoodon > Hyperoodon ampullatus. The sequence continues at coordinate 22,409,531 of NC_136927.1, forward strand.
CAGTGAGTTGGGGTTACTCTTCATTGCAGTGTGCGGGCTTCTCACTGCAGTGGCTTCTCTTGTTGTGGAGCACAGGCTCTAGGTGCGCGTGCTTCAGTAGTTGTGGCTCGTGGACTCTAGAGTGCAGGCTCAATAGTTGTGGCGCATGGGCTTAACTGCCCCGCGGCATGTGGGATCTTCCCAGACCAGGGCTCGAACCCATGTCCTCTGCATTGGCAGGTGGATTCTTAACCACTGTGCCACCAGAGAAGCCCTCATGTGTCATTTCTGAGAAAACAGTTTTATTTTATTTTCCTTGGGTGAGCTTAAATTAATTCAAATCACATTTTAAAACACATCCAAGTGGAAGGGAGCAGAACATCTTTTCCACCGAAAAAATACAAGACTCTATTTTTGGCCACGTGTACTCAGACCAGTTTTCAAAAATCTTCCTGACCAACACATTCTAGATGTGACTAGAAATTACTGCTTAAAATTGACAGTGGAGGGGCTTCCTTGGTGGCATGGTGCTTGAGAATCTGCATGCCAATGCAGGGGACACGGGTTCGAGCCCTGGTCTGGGAAGATCCCACATGCTGCCAAGCAAGTAAGCCCGTGCGCCACAACTACTGAGCCTGTGCTCTAGAGCACACGAGCACAACTACTGAAGTTCACACGCGTAGAGCTCGTGCTCCACAACAAGAGAAGCCACTGCGGTGAGAAGCCCATGCACCACAACGAAGAGTAGCCCACACTCGCCGCAACTAAAGAAAGCCCGTGCACAGAAACAAAGACCCAACACAGCCAAAAAAAAAAATAAAATAAATTTATTAAAAAAACAAAACAAAACAAAACAAAACTGACAGTGGAGGGACTTCCCTGGTGGCACGGTGGTTAAGAATCTGCCTGCCGACGCATGGTACACAGGTTTGATCCCTGGTCTGGGAGGATTCCGCATGCCGCAGAGCAACTAAGCCCATGCGCCATAACTACTGAGCCTGCGCTCTAAAGCTCGTGAGCCACAACTACAGAGCTCGCGTGCCACAACCACTGAAGCCCAAGCACCCTAGAGCCCATGTGCCGCAACTACTGAAGCCCCCATGCCTAAAGCCACTGCAATGAGAAGCCCGCGCACTGCAACAAAGAGTAGGCCCTGCTCGCCACCACTAGTGAAAGCCCACAAGCAGCAACGAAGACCCAACGCAGCCAAAAATAAATTTAAAAAAAAGAAAAAAACCCCTAACTGACAGTGGATACGATTTTCCCGGTTGCTGGGCGAGGTACAGTACGGCCCCAGCCCCGTGTTACAGACGGGTGCGTCCTCTGAGCAGCACACTGGAGCCGGGCATTGCGCTCCCCATCTCTGTAACTCCAGCTGTTAAAACAGGGCAAACGTACCCAGAATTCTCCCTCCTCTGACATGCGCTGAATCACACGTGCCAAGAAACAGCAGGCTTTTAGACATCACAGACAACCCCAGCCAGAGTCCTCTTGTGCTGTAAACATCCACTGACCAGAGAGACTAGAGGCGGACAGTGAATGCCTGTGGCTGCCGAGGAGGTCAGACAGCTCGAGGTGGCAGCACCCGTGAATCCCAGGTGGGGAGGAGAAGACAGGAATGAAGGACGCTTCCCTCGCCTCACAGCTGCCTGACAGGCACGAGGCACATTCCACCTACCGGGAGCCAGCCCCTATTTCCACCCTCACTGCTTGGGCCTTCAGAAAAGAAAATGCCATAAATCAGATGTAAATATCATTTGTCTAGGAACCCACACAGTTTCTGTATGGAACTGGACACAGGATGCACCACCGCAGTACGATGTTGCCACCCACTTGGTGACCCCTGCAAAACCTGGTAACCGACGCCCATCACTGTTCCTTCTGATCCACGCAGCCCACGCCACAACACCAGGGCATTGAAGTTTCCCAAAGTCTCTGAATAAATTCTGGCTCTGACTACCAGGGTGCTGGCTGGTCAACAGTTCAATATCAACATGAAGGCCCCGGGAGCAGGAAGGGGAGCCAGAGTGACTGAGACATCAGCCTTCTTTTCCGTAGACTGGATGGGGAGAGGTGCCTTCAGCTCACACACTGAGTGTCACTCACACTTGCTTGGGGACCAGGGCCAGACGACAGGAGCTGGGAGGGGACCTCTGATGGCTCACGAGCCGAGTGAGTGACACTGAAGGAGTCTGGCGTCTGGGTTAAAACCCATTCATGTCATGGTCCAGGACCTAGCCAGCCCCTTTGACCTGGGCCAGCAGCCAAGAATGTCAGGCCACTGAATGAACCTTTCCTCCCAGAAAACAAAGGCTCCGGTGGGAACATGGCAGGAGGAGCCCCAGAGGTGCTTAACCTCCTGCTCCTCTACACAGACACCACCCCTCCTCCACTTCCTGCTCATCCACGCAGACACCACCCCCTTGTCTACTTCCTCCATGTCTATACAGACACCCGCCCTGACCCCAGAGCTTTCTCTCAAGGCTTCACCTTCTCTTACAGAGTCCTCTGTGCTTCCTCTGGTAGGTGATTCTTCCCGAGGGCCGGAGCCCAGAACTTGAAGAAGAGTGGCACCCCCCCCCCTCCACTGTCAAACATGGCACAGCACTTCATGGCCCTCCATTTTCCTCCAAGCCTATCCAAGCCACACACTGCACTGATGCCCCCGTCCGTGTTCCCATGTGACTCTCCCTCCATGGAGCCCAATGCTGCCTCTGACCTGGCTGGCACTGGAGCCTATTCCCCCCAGCAGGGCTGGCCTGAACTGTGACCACCGGCACCAGTTCCTCTTGAACACGGAAGGAGCAGGTGGGGGCAGGAGCAGAGGAGTAAGCCTCCAAATCAAGCCCCACCACTAGAGCGTTCCCAGCAGCCCACCCAGCAGCTTCCACTGCCGTCTCATGGCCCCCCAGTACAAGAGGCTGGCAATGCTATCTCAGGTGTGGCCATGACACTCCCAACAGAATCGCAATTACACCCAAATAAGGAAGCTCCTGGATTTTGGTTGAATGCGACCAGCAGGGTCTACCACAGCCTAATTAAAAGGGTGATATTTTCCAAATTAACGTAAGAAGTAATCTCACTTGCTTGCTCCTGTTACCAGGAGGCCTCGTTGGGCTCTGAGGGGTAACACCCCTAGAACCCTGAGTTACCACGCGCCTGCGTTATAGGTGCCCCGTCCTTCCCTCTTACCAGATCTGCCCCACGTTGACCAGGGACATGTAGAGGATCCAGAGAGCAGCCATGAGAACCATATTGGCACAGCCGGAGACCAGGATGAAAGAGGAGATGCCCAGCCCGAGAAGAGCCAGCGCGTCCAGGTTGAAGTCCATGTGAGACCAGTCCAGCAGCCAGAGGACGGTGGGGGCGTAGCTCACGGTCTCCCAGCTGACTTGCCCACGGAAGTGCTGCTGCACACTCCTCAGGTACACTCTGCAGGGCAGCAGTCCCCTGTCTCCAATCAGCTGCTTGTTCTGATGGAAGGCCACCAAGAATGCCACAACTGGAAGGAAAAGAAGACAAAAGGAACATGAACAAGAACACAGCCTTCTGTAGATACTTTTCAGATGTGCAGGGCCTTGGCTAGGCAAGAAGATGAGGCAGAGTCTGACCAGTGGTTTGGAATCAAAGCGTGGACTCAAGGGGTCTGAGTATTTCACAAAATCTTGGGAGAGATATTAGAAGATCCAACCTGGAGAAGTCACAATGTATGTGTATGTACACATAGCTATGTGTGTTGTATCAACTTATACACAATGTATATGTGTATATAAAATAGACACACATTTATATAAAATATGTGCCTGATTACATAAAATGGTTAGTTAACTATCCCAGAATGAACTTTGCTTAAAGTAAATTTACAGTAAAACACTCATGTTAGAAAAATAGAAAGGCCTCAAATCTAAACTTCTACTTTAAGAAATCAGAAAAAAAGAGTAAATTATATACAAAACAAGCATCAGAAAAAACATTTTTAAAGAGGTGAAATCAATGAAATTGAGAACAGGGAAAAAATAGAGAAAATCAATAAAACCAAAAGTTGGTTCTTCGATAAAATCAATATAATTGTTAGAACTCTAGTCAGACTAACCAAGGAAAGGAAAGAAGACACCAATATCTGGGATCAAAAAAGAACGCTGCTACAGATCCCACAGGTGTAAAAAGATAATACAGGAATACCATACATCTCTCTAAGATCTTAAGTTTGACAACTTAGATGAAATAGGAGAATTAGTTGAAAGACACCAACTACCAAAACTCACAAAAGATAATACATCACAACCAGCCAACTTCATCTCAGAAATGCAAGGCTGGTTCAACCCTCAAAAAACTATCCATGGGCGGAGATCACCTTCTTCCCCACAGATACATCAGAAATACATCTACACGTGGAACAAATCCTACAGAACACCCACTGAACACTGACAGGAGACCTCAGACCTCCCAAAAGGCAAGAAACTCCCCATGTACCTGGGTAGGGCAAAAGAAAAAAGAATAAACAGAGACAAAAGAATAGGGATGTGACCTGGACCAGTGGGAAGGAGCTGTGAAGGAGGAAAGGTTTCCACACACTAGAAGCCCCTTCGTGGGCGGAGACTGTGGATGGCGGAGGTGGTAAGCTTCGGAGCCGCGGAGGAGAGCACAGCAACAGGGGTGCAGAAGGCAAAGCGGAGAGATTCCCTCACAGAGGATCGGTGCCGACCGGCACTCACCAGCCCGAGAGTCTTGTCTGCTCACCCGCCGGGGCGGGCAGGGGCTGGGAGCTAAGGCTAGGGCTTCGGTCGGATTGCAGGGAGAGGACTGGCGGCGTGAACACAGCCTGAAGGGGTTAGTGTACCACGGCTAGCCGGGAGGGAGTCCGGGGAAAAGTCTGGACCTGCTGAAGAGGCAAGAGACTTTTTCTTCCCTCTTTGTTTCCTGGTGTGCAAGGAGAGGGGATTAAGAATGCTGCTTAAAGAAGCTCCAGAGACGGGCGCGAGCCGCGGCTAACAGCGTGGACCCCAGAGACGGGCATGAGACACTAAGGCTACTGCTGCCGCCACCAAGAAGCCTGTGTGCGAGCACAGGTCACTATCCACACCTCCCTTCCGGGGAGCCTATGCAGCCTGCCACTGCCAGGGTCCAGGGATCCAGGGACAACTTCCCTGGGAGAACGCACGGCGCGCCTCAGGCTGGTGCAACGTCCTGTCGACCTCTGCCGCCGCAGGCTCGCCCCGCACTCCGTGCCCCTCCCTCCCTCCAGCCTGAGTGAGCCAAGGCCCTGGAATCAGCTGCTCCTTTAACCCCGTCCTGTCTGAGCGAAGAACAGACGCCCTCTGGCGACCTACACGCAGAGGCGGGGCCAAATCCAAAGCTGAGCCCCGGGAGCTGTGTGAACAAAGAAGAGAGAGGGAAATTTCTCCCAGCAGCCTCAGGAGCAGCAGATTAAATCTCCACAATCAACTTGATGTACCCTGCATCCCTGGAATACCTGAATAAACAACAAATCATCCCAAATTGAGGAGGTGGATTTTGAGAGCAAGATTTATTATTTTTTCCCCTTTTTCTCTTTTTGTGAGTATGTATGTGTATGCTTCTGTGTGAGATTTTGTCTGTACAGCTTTGCTTTCACCATTTGTCCTAGGGTTCTGTCCGCCCATTTTTTTGTTTTTTTTTTTACTTAAAAATTTTTTTCTTAATAATTATTTTTTATTTTAATAACTTTATTTTATCTTACTTTATTTTATTTTATCTTCTCTCTCTCTCTCTCTCTCTTTCTCTCTTTCTTTCTACTTTTTCTCCCTTTTATTCTGAGTTGTGTGGATGAAAGGCTCTTGGTGCTGCAGCCAGGAGTCAGTGCTGTTCCTCTGAGGTGGGAGAGCCAACTTCAGGACACTGGTCCGCAAGAGACCTCCCAGCTCCACGTAATATCAAATGGCGAAAATCTCCCAGAGATCTCCATCTCAACACCAACACCCAGCTTCACTCAACGACCAGCAAGCTACAGTGCTGGACACCCTATGCCAAACAACTAGCAAGACAGGAACACAACCCCACCCATTAGCAGAGAGGCTGCCTAAAATCATAGTAAGGCCACAGACACCCCAAAACACACCACCAGATGTGGACCTGCCCACCAGTAAGACAAGATCCAGCCTCATCCACCAGAACACAGGCACTAGTGCCCTCCACCAGGAAGCCTACACAACTCACTGAACCAACTTTAGCCACTGGGGACAGACACCAAAAACAACAGGAACTACGAACCTGCAGCCTGCAAAAAGGAGACCCCAAACACAGTAAAATAAGCAAAATGAGAAGACAGAAAAACACATAGCAGATGAAGGAGCAAGATACAAACCCACCAGACGTAACAAATGAAGAGGAAATAGGCAGTCTACCTGAAAAAGAATTCAGAATAATGATAGTAAAGATGATCCAAAATCTTGGAAATAGAATAGAGAAAATGCAAGAAACATTTAACAAGGACCTAGAAGAACTAAAGAGGAAACAAGCAATGATGAACAACACAATAAATGAAATTAAAAATACTCTAGAAGGGATCAATAGCAGAATAACTGAGGCAGAAGAACAAATAAGTGACCTGGAAGATAAAATAGTGGAAATAACTAATGCAGAGCAGAATAAAGAAAAAAATGAAAAGAACTGAGGACAGTCTCAGAGACCTCTGGGGCAACATTAAACGCACCAACATTCGAATTATAGGGGTCCCAGAAGAAGAAGAGAAAAAGTAAGGGATTGAGAAAATATTTGAAGAGATTATAGTTGAAAACTTCCCTAATACGGGAAAAGAAATAGTTAATCAAGTCCAGGAAGCACAGAGTCCCATACAGGATAAATCCAAGGAGAAACACGCCAAGACACATACTAATCAAACTGTCAAAAATTAAATACAAAGAAAACATATTAAAAGCAGCAAGGGAAAAACAACAAATAACACACAAGGGAATCCCCATAAGGTTAACAGCTGATCTTTCAGCAGAAACTCTGCAAGCCAGAAGGGAGTGGCAGGACATAATTAAAGTGATGAAGGAGAAAAACCTACAACTAAGATTACTCTACCCAGCAAGGATCTCATTCAGATTTGATGGAGAAATTAAAACCTTTATAGACAAGCAAAAGCTGAGAGAGTTCAGCACCACCAAACCAGCTTTACAACAAATGCTAAAGGAACTTCTCTAGGCAAGAAACACAAGAGAAGGAAAAGACCTACAATAACAAACCCAAAACAATTAAGAAAATGGGAATAGGAACATACATATCGATAATTACCTTAAATGTAAATGGATTAAAGGCTCCCACCAAAAGACACAGACTGGCTGAATGGATACAAAAACAAGACCCATATATATGCTGTCTACAAGAGACCCACTTCAGACCTAGGGACACATACAGACTGAAAGTGAGGGGATGGAAAAAGATATTCCATGCAAATGGAAACCAAAAGAAAGCTGGAGTAGCAATTCTCATATCAGACAAAATAGACTTTAAAATAAAGACGATTAGAAGAGACAAAGAAGGACACTACATAATGATCAAGGGATCGATCCAAGAAGAAGATATAACAATTGTAAATATTTATGCACCAAACAAAGGAGCACCTCAATACATAAGGCAAATACTAACAGCCATAAAAGGGGAAATCGACAGTAACACATTCATAGTAGGGGACTTTCACACCCCACTTTCACCAATGGACAGATCATCCAAAATGAAAATAAATAAGGAAACACAAGCTTTAAATGATACATTAAACAAGATGGACTTAATTGATATTTATAGGACATTCCATCCAAAAACAACAGAATACACATTTTTCTCAAGTGCTCATGGAACATTCTCCAGGATAGATCATATCTTGGGTCACAAATCAAGCCTTGGTAAATTTAAGAAAATTGAAATTGTATCAAGTATCTTTTCTGACTACAATGCTGTGAGACTAGATATCAATCACAGGAAAAGATCTGTAAAAAATACAAACACATGGAGTCTAAACAATACACTACTTAATAATGAAGTGATCACTGAAGAAATCAAAGAGGAAATCAAAAAATACCTAGAAACAAATGACAATGGAGACATGACGACCCAAAACCTATGGGATGCAGTAAAAGCAGTTCTAAGAGGGAAGTTTATAGCAATACAATCCTACCTTAAGAAACAGGAAACATCTCGAATAAACAACCTAACCTTGCACCTAAAGCAATTAGAGAAAGAAGAATAAAAAACCCAAAAGTTAGCAGAAGGAAAGAAATCACAAAGATCAGATCAGAAATAAATGAAAAAAAAAATGAAAGAAACGATAGCAAAGATCAATAAAACTAAAAGCTGGTTCTTTGAGAAGATAAACAAAATTGATAAACCATTAGCCAGACTCATCAAGAAAAAAAGGGAGAAGACTCAAATCAATAGAATTAGAAATGAAAAACGAGAAGTAACAACTGACACTGCAGAAATACAAAAGATCATGAGAGATTACTACAAGCAACTCTATGCCAATAAAATGGACAACCTGGAAGAAATGGACAAATTCTTAGAAATGCACAACCTGGACTTCCCTGGTGACGCAGTGGTTAAGAATCTGCCTGTCAATGCAGGGGACACGGGTTTGAGCCCTGGTCCGGGAAGATCCCACATGCCGTGGAGCAACTAAGCCCGTGTGCCACAACTACTGAGCGGGCGCTCTGGAGCCCGCGCACCTAGAGCCTGTGCTCCACAACGAGAGAAGCCACCACAATGAGAAGCCCACGCACCGAAATGAACAGTAGCCCCCACTCGCTGCAACTAGAGAAAGCCCGCGTGTAGCAACGAAGACCCAACACAGCCATAAATAAATAAATAAATAAATAAATTTAATAAAAAAAAAGAAATGCACAACCTGCCAAGACTGAATCAGGAAGAAATAGAAAATATGAACAGACCAATCACAAGCACTGAAATTGAAACTGTGATTAAAAATCTTCCAACAAACAAAAGCCCAGGACCAGATGGCTTCACAGGCGAATTCTATCAAACATTTAGAGAAGAGCTAACACCTATCCTTCTCAAACTCTTCCAAAATATAGCAGAGGGAGGAACACTCCCAAACTCATTCTACGAGGCCACCATCACCCTGATACCAAAACCAGAGAAGGATGTCACAAAGAAAGAAAACTACAGGCCAATATCACTGATGAACATAGATGCAAAAATCCTCAACAAAATACTAACAAACAGAATCCAACAGCACATTAAAAGGATCATACACTATGATCAAGTAGGGTTTATTCCAGGAATGCAAGGATTCTTCAATATACGCAAATCAATCAATGTGATACACCATATTAACAAATTGAAGGAGAAAAACCATATGATCATCTCAATAGATGGCAGAGAAAGCTTTCGACAAAATTCAACACCAATTTATGATAAAAACCCTGCAGAAAGTAGGCATACAGGGAACTTTCCTCAACATAATAAAGGCCATATATGACAAACCCACAGCCAACATCGTCCTCAATGGTGAAAAACTGAAACGATTTCCACTAAGATCAGGAACAAGACAAGGTTGCCCACTCTCACCACTCTTATTCAACATAGTTTTGGAAGTTTTAGCCACAGCAATCAGAGAAGAAAAGGAAATAAAAGGAATCCAAATCGGAAAAGAAGAAGTAAAGCTGTCACTGTTTGCAGATAACATGATACTATACATAGAGAATCCTAAAGATGCTACCAGAAAACTACTAGAGCTAATCAATGAATTGGGTAAAGTAGCAGGTTACAAAATTAATGCACAGAAATCTCTGGCATTCCTATACACTAATGATGAAAAATCTGAAAGTGAAATTAGGAAAACACTCCCATTTACCACTGCAACAAAAAGAATAAAATATCTAGGAATAAACCTACCTAAGGAGACAAAAGACCTGTATGCAGAAAACTGCAAGACACTGATGAAAGAAATTAAAGATGATACAAACAGATGGAGAGATATACCATGTTCTTGGATTGGAAGAATCAACATTGTGAAAATGACTCTACTACTCAAAGCAATCTACAGATTCAATGCAATCCCTATCAAACTACCACTGGCATTTTTCACAGAACCAGAACAAAAAATTTCACAATTTGTATGGAAACACAAAAGACCCCGAATAGCCAAAGCACTCTTGAGAATGAAAAACAGAGCTGGAGGAATCAGGCTCCCTGACTTCAGACTATACTACAAAGCTACAGTAATCAAGACAGTATGGTACTGGCACAAAAACAGAAATATAGATCAATGGAACAGGATAGAAAGCTCAGAGATAAACCCACGCACATATGGTCACCTTACCTTTGATAAAGGAGGCAGGAATGTACAGTGGAGAAAGGACAGCCTCTTCACTAAGTGGTGCTGGGAAAACTGGACAGGTACATGTAAAAGTATGAGATTAGAACACACCCTAACACCATACACAAAAATAAGCTCAAAATGGATTAAAGACCTAAATGTAAGGCCAGAAACTATCAAACTCTTAGAGGAAAACATAGGCAGAACTCTATGACATAACATAGGCAGAACAACTCTATGACATAAACATAGGCAGAACAACTCTATGACATAAACATAGGCAGAGCACTCTATGACATAAATCACAGCAAGATCCTTTTTGACCCACCTCCTAGAGAAATGGAAATAAAAACAAAAATAAACAAATGGGACCTAATGTAACTTAAAAGCTTTTGCACAGCAAAGGAAACCATAAACAAGACGAAAAGACAATCCTCACTATGGGAGAAAATATTTGCCAATGAAGCAACTGACAAAGGATTAATCTCCAAAATTTACAAGCCGCTCATGCAGCTCAATATCAAAAAAACAAAAAACCCAATCCAAAAATGGGCAGAAGACCTAAATAGACATTTCTCCAAAGAAGATATACAGATTGCCAACAAACACATGAAAGAATGCTCAACATCATTAATCATTAGAGAAATGCAAATCAAAACTACAATGAGATATCATCTCACACCAGTCAGAACGGCCATCATCAGAAAATCTAGAAACAACAAATGCTGGAGAGGGTGTGGAGAAAAGGGAACACTCTTGCACTGCTGGTGGGAATGTGAATTCGTACAGCCACTATGGAGAACAGTATGGAGGTTCCTTAAAAAACTACAAATAGAACTACCATATGACCCAGCAATCCCACTACTGGGCATATACTCTGAGAAAACCATAATTCAGAAAGAGTCATGTACCAAAATGTTCACTGCAGCTCTATTTACAATAGCCAGAACATGGAAGCAACCTAAGTGTCCATCATCGGATGAATGGATAAAGAAGATGTGGCACATATATAAAATGGAATATTACTCAGCCATAAAAAGAAATGAAATTGAGTTATTTGTAGTGAGGTGGATGGACCTAGAGTCTGTCATACAGAGTGAAGTAAGTCAGAAAGAGAAAGACAAATACCGTATGCTAACACATATATATGGAATCTAAGAAAAAAAAATGTCATGAAGAACCTAGGGGTAAAACAGGAATAAAGACACAGAGCTACTAGAGAATGGACTTGAGGATATGGGGAGGGGGAAAGGTAAGCTGTGACAAAGTGACAGAGTGGCATGGACATATATCCACTACCAAACGTAAAACAGATAGCTAGTGGGAAGCAGCCGCATAGCACAGGGAGATCAGCTCGGTGCTTTGTGACCACCTAGAGGGGTGGGATAGGGAGCGTGGGAGGGAGGGAGACACAAGAGGGAAGAGATATGGGAACATATGTATATGTATAACTGATTCACTTTGTTATAAAGCAGAAACTAACACACCATTGTGAAGCAATTATATTCCAATAAAGATGTAAAAAAAAATTAAAAATTAAATACACCTTATTTTACTTTTATTTATAACAACAACAACAAAAAAACTATCCACGGGGACTTCCCTGGTGGTCCAATGGCCAAGTCTCTGCACTCCCAATGCAGGGGGCCTAGGTTCTGTCCCTGGTCGGGGAACTAGATCCCACATGCTGCAACTAAGAGCTCACATGCCGCAACTAAAGATCCTGCATACCGCAACTAAAAGATCCCGCATGCCACAACTAAAAGATTCTGCATGCCGCAACTAAATATCCTGCACGAGGCAAGGAACGTCCCAAGTGCCTCAACTAAGACCCAGGAAGCCAAATTTAAAAAAAAAAAAAAAAAAAACCAATCAATGAAATCACCACGCTAACAAACTAAATCAGAAAACCATAAGATAGTATCAATAGACCCCCAAAAAAGTAAATGAAAGAATTCAGGGGCTTCCCTGGTGGTGCAGTGGTTGAGAATCTGCCTGCCAATGCAGGGGACACAGGTTCGAGCCCTGGTCTGGGAAGATCCCACATGCCGCGGAGCAACTGGGCCCGTGAGGCACAACTACTGAGCCTGCGCGTCTGGAGCCTGTGCTCCGCAACAAGAGAGGCCGTGATAGTGAGAGGCCCACGCGCCGCAATGAAGAATGGCCCCCGCTTGCCACAACTAGAGAAAGCCCTCACACAGAAACGAAGACCCAACACAGCTATAAATAAATAAATAAATAAATTTATTAAAAAAAAAAAAAAAAAAAAAAGAATTCATCCGTTCATGGTAAAAAAAACTTTCAGCAAATTAGGAATAGAAGGGTACGTCATCAGTCTATAAAACGTAACTATGAAAAACCTACAGCCAAGATCATGCTTAAAGATTAATGACTAAATACTTTCCCCTGAAGATTTGGAACAAAGCAAGACTATCTCTTCTCTTATTACTCATATTCAACACTAGGAAATCCTAGCTAGTGCAATGAGGCAAGTATAAGAAATAAAGGTATATAGGTTAGAAAGGAAGAAATGAAACTATCTCTATTAATAGACTGCCTATGTAGAAAATCCCAAAGAATCAACAAAAAAGAAAGAAAAAGAAGAAAAAAAAAGCCCTCATGGCACTAATAAGTGAGTTTAAGAAGGTCACAGAATACAAGACCAATATACAAAAGTCAATTATATTCCTATATATCATCAATGAACAACTGTAAGCTGAACGTTTAAATATTACAACAGCCACCAAAAAAAGTGCCTAGGGCTTCCCCGGTGGCGCAGTGGTTGAGAGTCCGCCTGCCGATGCAGGGGACACGGGTTTGTGCCCCGGTCCGGGAAGATCCCACATGCCGCGGAGCGGCTGGGCCCATGAGCCATGGCTGCTGGGCCTGCACGTCCAGAGCCTGTGCTCCGCAACGGGAGAGGCCACAACAGTGAGGGGCCTGCGTACCGCAAAAATAAATAAATAAATAAATAAATAAATAAGGTGCCTAGATAAAAAACTAACAAAATATATGCAGAATCCGTACGTGGGAAACTACAAAACATGATGAGAGAAATCAAAGAAGATCGAAATAAATGGAAAGATTCATGTGTTCATGATCTGGAAGAAGAGTCAGCATTATTAAGATGTCAGTTCTCCCCACTTTGATCTATAGATTCAATGCAATCTCAATCAAAACATCCAGTAAGCTTTTCCATAGATATTGACAAGCTGATTCTAAAATGTGTATGTAAGAGCAAAGGAACTAGGATAGCCAAAATAATTCCGATAACGAACAAAGTTCGAGGACTCATTTTACCCAATTTCAAGACTTACTGCAAAGCTACAGTAATGAAGACAGTGTGGTATTAGCAAAAGTACAGACACGCAAATCAATGGGAGACTAGAGAGCCCAGAAGTAGACCTACACAAAGACAGTCAACTGATTTCTGACAAGGGTGCAAAGACAATTACAGAGAAAGACAGTATTTTCAACAAGCGGTGCTGGAACAACTAGATGTCATATGCAAAAAAAATGAACCTTGACACATAACTCACACTTTGTACAAAAATTTATTCAAAAAGGACCAGAGACCTAAATGTAAAACATAGAAGTATGGAACTTCTAAAATAAATATAGAAGAAAATCTATGTGACTTGGGTTTGGCAATGAGTTTTTTAGATACAACACCCAAAGCATGATCCATGAAAGAAAAAACTGATAAATTCTACTTTATCAAATGAAAAACTTTTGCTCTGTAAAAGACATTTTTAAGAGAACGAAAAGACAAGCCACAGACTGGGAAAAATACCTGCACATCACATATCTGATAAAGGACTTGCATCCAGAATAAAGTACCATTAAAACTCAACAACAAGAAAACAAACCACCCAGTTTTTTAAAGGGCAAAAGATCTGAACAGATACTGAAAGTCATCTGCTTCACACAAAGAAGATACACAGATGGCAAATAAGCACATGAAAAGATGCTTAATATCATTTGTTAGTGGGGAAACGCCAATTAAAACTGCAATGCAGGGGCTTCCCTGGTGGTGCTGTGGTTAAGAATCCGCCTGCCAATGCAGGGGACACGGGTTCGTGCCCTGGTCCGGGAAGATCCCACATGCCGCAGAGCAACTAAGCCCGGGAGCCACAACTACTGAGCCTGTGCTCTAGAGCCTGCGAGCCACAACTACTGAAGCCCACGCGCCTAGAGCCTGTGGTGCTCTGCAACAAGAGAAGCCACCGCAATGAGAAGCCTGCGTATCACAACGAAGAGTAGCCCCTGCTCACCCCAACTAGAGAAAGCCCACATGCAGCAACAAAGACCCAACGCAGTCAAAAATAAATAAACAATAAATAAAAATTTTAAAAAACTTAAAAAAAAACCAACGCAATGCAGTATCACCACACACCTATCATAACAGCCAAAATCCAAAAAACTGAAAATACTGAATGCTCCAGAGGATTCAGAAAAAGAGGAACTCTCATTCATTGCTGGTAGGATGCAAATGGTACAGTCACTCTGGAGGACAGTTTGGCAGTTTCTCATAAAGTTAAACATAGATTTACCATATGACCCAGCAATTATACTCTTACGTGTGCACCCAAGTGAGCTGAGAACGTACATTTACACAAAAGCCTGCATGCAAATGTTTACAGGAACTTTGTTCATAATTGCTAAAACTGGAAACAACATAGATGTCCCTCAGAGCTTGAATGGATAAAAACTGTGGTGCGTTCATAAAACGGTATGATATTCAGAGAGAATATCAACGGAATGTTGATTCACTCAACAGCATGGAAAGACCTCAAGTACATTTTACTAAGTAAAGGAACCCAGACCCAAAGGCTACACACTGTAGGATTCCATTCATCTGACACACTGGAAAAGACAAAACCATGGGGCAGAACACAGACCAGAGCATGCCAGGGGCTGTGGGGGGAAGCCGATTACGTGGACAGGGGAATTTTCAAGAGATGTAACTATTCTGGTACAGTACTAGAGTGATGGATAACTATGCATTTGTCAAAACCCGTAATTGTACATCATAAAAAATGAACTTTAATGTATATAAACTACCAAAACAACCTAGCCAGGAGTTCAGGGGATGCCAGGATGGAATGCAGACTGTGACAAATGAATCAAACTCTATCACAAAAGTATAACTCGGCCACACTGAATGCAAGGAAAGAGGGAGGGCTGGCCTAAGAAACTTTGGAAATTGTTCTGAGTAAAAACTAAGGACAAAGACAAAAGTAACTGTATAGAAACACCGGAGTCTAATTGGGGGTAGGCAAACAATTCTAAGACTGCTTTGCATGTGCATTGGGGTTAAGCAAATAAACCATGGGAGATGGTGGGGCAAGATTTCTCACTAGTGAAGAAGGAGGTTCCAGATAAGCAAGAAGGGAAGGCCAACACACACCCCACCCCACGTACTGGATGAGAATCAGAGGTGCCAATGAGAATTCATGTTTACCCTAATATACATTCAAATGGATATGCAGAGAAATGACCATATGTGAGTGAGCCCACCCACATTTGTAACCTAGCTCTGTTTGCTAAGAGAGTCTGGAAGCAGTGACACCCCAGTAGCAATGGGCACTCTCAGCACAGCACCCAGATCTGGGTTCCTAACAACACTCTCCAATAAAAGGAACGAGGGCTCCTGGAGAAATGGCTGGTTTTAGGGCTGGGAAATGAGAGGAGCCTGCAGCATCCTGTAGTACCACAAAGTAAGGAACTCTCGAAAAATAAAGAATGGAGGCATGTCACAGGGATACAGGAGACAACTGGGAAGAACCACCACTGACCAGAGCCAGACAATTTGATACCACAAGTAACACGGCTGGACCACAACCCACAGTGTAAACAAATATGACAATTGCCAAATAAATTCCTTACAGAGGAGATCCAAATAACATGTGGAGATGCCCCCTCGGGGGGTCCCTGGAGCATGGACTGGACCCCATGACTGGGTTCCAGAGGACAGAGAATGGACGGAAAAAGGAGAACTTGACAGAGGAGACACCTGGCAGACACACCCCAACCAGGTGATCCAGGTCAGTATCATCTGTGATGCAAAGGGCACCTCTCCTCTGTGGGATTCTCCCCAAACCCACAACCTGTCCAGTCACGAGAAGACATCAGACAAGCCCAATTTGAGGGACATTCTACCAAACACATGACCAGACATGCTCAAAACTGTCAAGGTCATGAAGAGCCAGGGAAGTCCAGAGATTGCTGCAGACCAGAGGGGACAGAGGAGCCATGATGGCTAACGCAGTGCGGGGACACCGGATGGGAAGGGGTGCCGGTGGAAAACCAGTAAGGTCTGGGGTTTGGTTCATAGTTTTGTTTTGTTTTTAAAGGCAAATGTTTCTTGAATACTTCGTGCGGCTCATTGTAACTGCAGGAAGAAAACTGAGACCTGATCCCTCCATGACAGCAGATGTCCAGGATGTCAGGAATAAAGACAGAGCACTGGACACCAGAGGGTCAGCAGGGAGGGCTCCCCTGGTCTTCTCCTCGCACCCCTCCTGCTGCCTCCATCACTGGGCAAAAGCTGCCCAAGTCCACATGCCACCGACTTTCCTGATAACGTGGAGGCCACCCCCACAGTGGTGCCCACCCAGCCCGGGCCGTGTGTGTGCACATCCATACACATGCACCCAGGTGGAGCCTGTCTCTCCCGACTCAGACTACATGGGGACCTAATTAGCAATGGCTGAACAGCTGGACATCCTCCCTCCCCACAACCACAGTCCAATGCCATGAAAGAAAAATGAGATTTGGTCTCACTAGTTAAAAAGTAAATCTACCAACAACATATTAAAAGGATCATACACCCTGATCAAGTGGGATTCATCCCAGGGATGCAAGGATTCTTCAATATATGCAAATCAATCAATGTGATACACCACATTAACAAATCGAAGAATAAAAACCATATGATCATCTCAACAGATGCAGAAAGAACTTCTGACAAAGTTCAACACCCATTTACGATATTTTCAATTTTTAATTTAAAAAAATTTAAAGTTTTAAATTGTGGTAAAATACACAAAGCATAAAACATACCATCTTAACTAAAAAAAAAAAAAAAGTAAACCTAAGACAAGCATCATAGGAAACTTCCTACTTTACAGGAAAAAATGAAAATAGAATGGGTTTAAATTTCAGAAGGAAAAAACCTATTCATTTTTCACTCCTGTTATAGAAATGACTAAATAAAGAAAAATATTTTCTAAAAATCATAGGATCTCAAAGCTAAACCAAACAACCAACCTTAAAAAGGCTCAGTCAGCCCCCACCCCACTCTAGGAAAGAGTCAGCCCTCTGCCCAGCTCTAGGAAGGAAGGCGACACCCCCCCCACAGGTCTAGGAAAGGAGGAGACAGCCCCTGCCCAGCTCTAGGAAGGAAGGAGACACCCCCTCCCCCCAGCTCTAGGAAGGAAGGAGACAGGGCCCAGGCATGAGACTCTCAGCTGCTCCCTGGTGGGGTAACCCACAGACTGGTCTAGGAGAGGTTACCAGGTCACCTAATATGCATTATCAAGGATGTCTGCAAATATTTTCTTTAATAAATCAAAAAGAAAAAATTTAGTTTTCTCTCCCCTTCAGATAAAGTGCTATAAAATTAAAACAGAATCATCTCCGAAATGTCACTCTCTGACGGGTGGTTTTATGGACTGTGGCGAAATTCTGGGCCTTAGAAAAAGAACCTCCAGTACTTTTTCTTTAAAGGCGTGTGCTGTAGAGAGCTCAGACATAGGGCAGGTTTGTTTCTTAAACAAACTGGAAGCATTTTACAGAGAAGCTTGTGAAACCAAGCAGAGCATTTTATTAGCAATCGAGGGGCCCGGAGGGAAGAACTAACTTTCTGTGAATCTTGGAAGCGCTGAAAGCTCAGAACAACAGAAAATGAAGCAAGATTCGAGTACTCTTTTGGTTCCATTTTCTTCCTCAAAATTTCCAAAGAACACCTAAGAGTTCAGCAAATGCAGGTGCGTGTGGTTCTGCTGGGCTGCGCCAGTGCTGGGCCTGGGCGTGGACTGGCCGCAAGGCTAAGCTACCAGACTCCAGGTGAGACCTCTTGACCATGAGTGAGACAAGCTGCAGCTGTTAGAGGGTGCAGTTTAGGTTCACCTCAGACGCTCCAACAGTGACTGGCAGCTGGGAGGAAAGACCTAATAAACTCCACTACAGGTAACGTAAACAAGGAAAGACACAAGCATGACACTGCACAGCAAATCTGAACCAAAAGGACAGTACCATAAGCTAGCAAAGCCAGGAATCAGAGTTGGGCTGAAACTAGCTGTGAGATCTTTTTGAAGTAGGATTTTAAAAGATATATTATCCCGGGGACTCCAAGGTACCATATGAAACTGGGGAGATAAATAATTTTGCTGATGTGTCAAAAAGTCCTCCATTCACTCCAGTGCTTGCAGATCCTTCTGGAGAGCACCATGGCGGCAGTCACCTACATACGGTTACTCAGACGGTCCTGGCCATCACGGCGGTGGGTCCCATATGAGGGCACAATTCCCGGGGCCTGGGAGGAGCTCACCTCCTTCTGCATCAGATCCTCATTTAGCGTCAGGCTCTGGTCTGAGCTGGGAGCCTCAGTGCGTTGGTGGTCCCCAGTGGGGTACATCTGGGTCCCACTGGGGTGTCTGGACAGACAGGCGCCTGGAGTCAGCAGACTGAGCAGGGCCAGAGAAGCTCGTCCAGAACTCGGGCAGGAGTCTTAAGTCTGAGTGAGCTCACCTGGGCCCTGCGAAGGAACGAGGAAGGGAGCTCACAGAGCCACGCCATCACATGACAAGGACCCGGGCCAGGATGGCAAGGCAGCAGACTCGAAAAGCTCCCAGAGAGGAAAAAAGGTCCCTGTGGTACTGTCGTATCATAAGAAATATTTATTCGGTCTTTGTCCAGGTTCCTGGCACAAAGCTCCTAAAACCCCGGGGATTTCCTGAGTGATGAGGTGAGAGGAGCATCTGTTATTCATAACAAGCCCCTTTCAACCTTACCTGGGTTTATACCAATGAGGTGATTCTTGGAGGATGGGGGCTGGTTGCCAGAGGAAATTTCAGCCCCACTCCTGACCTCTGACCTCCCGGGATGGGGAGGGGCTGGAGACGCAGCCGATCTCCAACAGCCAGGGATTTAATCAGTCCTGCCTGTGTAATGGAGCCTCCACACAAACCCCAAATGGAGGGGTTCAGGGAGGTGCTGGGAGGGTGGCTCCCGGAGAGGGCGTGGGGGCTCTGCACCCCTTCCCACACCTTCCCTGGGCATCTCTCCCACCTGGCTGTTCCCGAGTCATGTCCTGTATGATAAACCAGTAACATAAGCAAAGTGTTCCCCTGAGTTCTGTGAGCCATTCAGGCAAGTTATGGAACCCAAGGAGGGGGTCGTGGGAACCCCAATTTACATATGGTTGGTCAGAAGCACAGGTGACGGCCTGGACTTCTCATTGGGGTCTGCGGGGGGGGGGGGGGATGTCTCGTGGGACTGAGCCCTCAGGCTGTGGGGACGCTGGGCAGTTAGGGTCAGAACGAACTGACTTGCAGGACACTCACGTGGTGTCTGGACAATCAGACGATTACTCGGTGTGAGAAAAAACCCACATCTGGTGTCAGAAGCATGTGAGCAGAAGAAATAAAAGTGTTTCCCTTTAGTCACCTGCAAAAGAGCAGGAGTCAGATTGTGTAAAGACCCCTTGACACCACAAAGTTCTGAGGAAAACTGCTCTGAGAGCCACAGACCCAGGCAAGTGGACAATTTCTACATGTGCAAGGAAGGACACAGAAAGTTCACCTTCTCTGTATACTTTCTTGGAAAGTTGTTTTGGGATATGCTCCAGTAAAGAGAGAGAATAAACCCCAAACAAGACACGAGATCTGAGGAATTACAACTACAACTCAGAGAGAACCAGGGGCCTCTCGGGTGGGCAGTCTCTGACCTGAGTGTCACACCCAGGGCCTGGGGTGCCGAGCCGGGGAGGGGGGAGGACACATTTGGAAAAGTATCCTATGGTGGCACAGAGCAATGATAAAGACTGCAAAACGTCAAGGAAATTTTATGGAGCAGGAGCTGCTCCTAGAAGACAGAGGACAGAGGTATTAAACACCGACCCTGGCTGCAAGGATCTCCCAGGGAGTCGCACAGACACGTAGACTAATGACACTAAGAACTCTGTTAGATGTGCAGAGGGTGAAGGAAGCATAGGCTAGGGGTCCATTATTCAGCCTCCTGGTGGGATCAGCAGTCCATGAGGGCAACTGTAACACTCAACATCAAGTGAAAGCTGTGGACAGCCTGTGGCATTGTGGGAAATTCCTGGAACTTAAGGAACTCTGAGGTAGCTCACAGTCCCCAGGAGATCTGGAACCCTCCAGAAAGAAATCAATACAGGGCGACTGCCTACTTGCCGGAGCCATCTCAGCCAGGGACCCTCGTCCCTGAAGATGGTAAACTGGTTCCTTCGTGCAGCTGAAAAACACTGACTCTACCCCAAATAGCGAGAAAAGATGGTGGGGGAATGCATTTGCCAAAGCAAATCATTCTGTGCTCAGCACCGGCCTTAAAATATCTTCTTGACCCACTGGTTCAAAACGGTTTCCTTCTGAACCGAACAGAGAATCCCTGTGGAGATCAAAGGCAGCCCCTAACACTGGAAAGCCGAGCTGAGGTTTTTATAAGCTGTGCTCTCTGCGAGCGAAGCCACCGGGGTTTTTCCACTGTCATGGCGCCGGTTTAAGGGTCTGTTAAAGTCTCGCAGATTAACTTTGTCTTGACTCCATCTTTTGCTAAGTGACAGCTCAAACGTTTAGAATGCCTTATCCCGTGGAGAATAAAGCAATACTGGCAAGAAGTATTTTCTATAGTAACTTAGAGCGCACGAGAGTCGTAGCTGATCCCCCAGCGCCGCACACTGAGCCTCACCGCGCGCCGGGCCCTGGTCCCCGCGGCGCCCCGCTCGGTGTGTCATGACGGTCGCTGTGCAAAGCGCGGCACTTCCACCCCCTTGAAACGCATGTTCTGAAGACTCAGAAATGACGCTGGGACGGCCGGTGCCCGCGGCGGGCAATCCCGGCCGGCCCGCCGGGTACCAGCGCCCTCCGGAACCCTCTAGAAGGGGGACTGCCCACTGGCCCCAGGCCATCTCAGCCGGGGGCTGCGCCCCAACCCCGCTGGCCCCCGCACTGCCACGTTTGTCTGAGAAGCCCAGTTTGGCTTCAGGCACCGTTGCTCGGCTCAGGGCGTTTGCGCCCCTCCAGGCGTGGGGATCGGGGTCGGGGGGTGTGCACTCCGCGCGCGCGCGCGGAGCGGGGGCGTCCGGGTGTTCTGGGGGGCGGCCTGGGGCGAGGGGAGGGAGAGAGGAAGACTGGGGCAGACCGCGCGGTTCTCCGCCTGGTCAAACCTGGCTCGCACAGAATCCCGCAGGTGAGGCCGCACCTGCTGCTCAGGCCTCAAAGCTGCGGAGCGGCGGGGAGGGCGGCGGGGCCGCAGCTCGTGGGACCTGCAGGCGGCAAAGGGGAGTCACCGCCTCACGAGCTCCTGGTCAGCGCGGGGTCGGCGTGGGGCCCCCCGGACCTGCAGGACGGAGGGGCGCGCAGGGCCGAGGCTCGGCCGCGAACCCGCTTGGGGGTGGGCCTGAGGGTGGGGGGCAGGGCGCGAGCGGAGGGGCCACACTGGGGCGCCTGGCCCCGCGGACTCACAGTAAACGAAAGCGAGGGCCTTCAGGAGCACGATCCTGGTCAGCCAGAAGGTGCCCGCGCGGAGGCGGGCTGGGCAGCCCGCGGGGTCGCGCCCCGGCCCAGGCGGAGATTCAGGCGCCGGGCCCGCGGCCCCGGCCTTCCGCCTCCTCAAGGGTTCCTCTGGCGCCGCCATCGCCGGGGCGTCGAAGCGCATGCGCGAGAAGCGCCGCGCGCTGAAATGCCCCGCCCACGCCCAGAGACCCCGCCCACACTTGGAGGTCCGACCAACTCCGGCCAGCCACGCCCATGCGCGGGGAGCGAGGACCTGGCCTGATAACCGCGCGCGCTCCCCGCAGGTCGCTCGGGGCGCTGCAGCCGTGAGAGTAAGGGGGTGGGTTCGTGGAGAACGGCGCGTCGCCCCACCTGGAGCGGGCTTTACCCACTCACTCATTCATTCACTCGCTCATTCATTCATTGAATTAGCCAAAGTTGCAGAGGCCCCCAGTGCACTCCCCTACCTAGGCGCCTACCTTCCTGGACCCTCACACTGGAGAGGGACGGATGGCACTTCAGAAGCAGAAATGCAATGTGAAAGAGATTATCGGAAAGCACGTATCAGATCACAGGCCTTCTCCGCGTCCAGGGCGGCTGAGATGTGGGCAGCCAAGGACCCTGGAGGGTACTGCGCTCCTGCTGCACGCCCTGGCTGTGTGTGGACTCGCATTCCTGCAGAGGAAAGGCCAGAGCAGCAGCTTCACCCCAGGGCTCCAGGCTGCCACCGCCTGAACGGGGGCTGTGGACCAGTACCTCACAGCTGTCCCCTCCCAACTCCCCATCTCTGCTGTCTGAGGAGGGTGCTGGGGTGATGATCACACAGCTAGTGAGGGACAGTGCAGGCAGCGGCTGGGCCCTAAAATTCAGACCCTCTAGCTTTCTTCCCCTTTACCCCCCACCAACCCCACAACATCTCTGCACAGGACAGCAAAGTCCCCTTAGATGGTCAGCGCTCCTATTGGCCCTCAAGACTGGACCTCCAGCCGCAGGGGAGAGTGGTGGGCTGAGGATTCAGAGTAAGGAAGAGCTTACTGACCAATGACCCAAGCATAACCCCAGTGAGGACACAAGCAACCCTACATTCTGAGGATACAGGAGAGGTGTTTCTAAGCAGGTGGAATGGTAGGCATTCCTCAGAGGAAGGAAGAGCTGTGTGAGAGAATGGACCTTAGGGGTTACTGGGTAAACTGCGGGGCACTTGGAAGGAAATGATTGAGGTAGGTGTGTTTTTTTCTTATTCATTTGTTAGAGCTCTTTACATATTAAAGATCCTCTTTTTTTAATATTGCTTGGGATTTTATCTACTTAAAATATCTTTCCATTTCAAAGTGGAAGTAGATCAACATTCTCACTTTATACTTTAAAAGAAAAAACATTAAAGCCCATGAGGTATAGTTTTCATTTTAACTATACCATTTTCATTTGTGTTGGCCACTGAGAATTCAAAGGTAAATATGAAATAGGTTTTTTTTTTTTTTTTTTTTTTTGCGGTACTCAGGCCTCTCACTGTTGTGGCCTCTCCCGTTGCGGAGCACAGGCTCCGGACGCGCAGGCTCAGCGACCAGGGCTCGCGGGCCCAGCCGCTCCGCAGCATGTGGGATCTTCCCGGACCGGGGCACGAACCCGTGTCCCCTGCATCGGCAGGCGGACTCTCAACCACTGTGCCACCAGGGAAGCCCTGAAATAGTCTTGATCCTGAAAGAATTCACAGTCTAGCAAGGGAGAGACAACCACCTAGTCATACAATGTGAAATGCACCACACACAACAAGCCCAGACAAGTGAGTGGTGAATTTTGTCAAGAAAGATCTTCTTCTTGTCTGTATATTGCAAATGTTCTGGGTTTTTTGTTTGTTTTTACGTCTTGTTCCTAGTCTTTGGTATGTAAATTATCAATAGTTGTGTGGTCAAAAGATCAGTTTTTCTGGCATGTTTAATTATATCTTCACCTGTAGTGTGAGCCCCATGAGGGCAGGGATTGCCTCTGGACATAGGCTCCCCAAATCAGGCTTGACCAGGAACTTCTGGAACCCCCCCTCCAGCCCCCAGCTGCCACCCCACCCTCCCATTGTTGGGGTAATAGCATTTACGTGTATCTTATAGTGTGATTTTTTTTAAAAGCTCCCCCCCTTTTTTTTTTTTTTTTTTTTGCAGTATGTGGGCCTCTCATTGTTGTGGCCTCTCCCGTTGCGAAGCACAGGCTCCGGACGCGCAGGCTCAGCAGCCATGGCTCACGGGCCCAGCCGCTCCGCGGCATGTGGGATCTTCCCAGACCGAGGCACGAACCCGTGTCCCCTGCATCGGCAGGCGGACTCTCAACCACTGCGCCACCAGGGAAGCCCTAAAAGCTCCCTTTTCTTTTCCATGAAAAACCCTCCCTCAGACCCCATCTCTAAGACCTATAAGAGATTTTCAACAGAGGGTGCAAACATCTTCTGTAGCCTGGACAGCCCCTAGCAGGAAGTGTGTGCCCGAGGGCTCAAGCTTTGGGGAGCCCTGGCCGTGCCCTGCTTCCAGGTCCTTCCACAGGAATCCACAACCCACACCTCCCCCCAATACCCGCTGTTGTCCGGGTGCCACGCTCAGGATGAGCCCACACAGCCACTTGGGAAGAGTGGGGAGAGTCCAGGGCCCCCAGCCCAAGCCTGCCCGAGCTTCCCTGGGTCCCCGCCTGGATGTGGGAGCTGCACAGGGGACGGAGGCAAGAAAGGATGGCTCTGCTGTCAGGTGTGACCCCGGGTGCTGCTTTTCAGGTGGGGACAGTTTTCACAAAGGGCCCTTTGTCCTCAGCTTCCCCTGGCTGGGGCTGCATTGTTCCCCCCTGAGAAGGGCACAATGGGACATTGTGCAGAGCAGAAAGGGGCCCCTTGTCCAGCCTCCAGCTCGCTGGGCTCTGGGCTCCCTCCCCAAGTTTGCACAGGGTGGGCGAGGCCATCAGAGGGTCCACCGGGAGCTCGTGTTCTCATGTCTCCTCCAGGGTCCTCCTTTGAGCTGACTGCAGAGGTCCAGTCCATTTGAGGGTCTAGAGCCTTCACGGGAATGAACCCCATCGAGCAGGGCTTGGCCATGGAAAGGCTGGCCAGTGGCTCAGTTCGTGCCTGTTTCATCCTGAATTTAATCAAACGTGCACTGGTGTATTGTTCAGCCATAAAAAAGAGTCATATTGATACATTCTACAACATAGATGAACCTTGAAAACATATTCAGTGAGTGAAGCCAGACAGACACACAAAGCCACATATTGTACAGTTCCATTTATATGAAACATCCAGAATAGGCAAATCCACAGAGACAGAAATTAGATCAGTGGTTCCCAGGGGCTGGGGGAGGGGGATGAGGAGTGACTGCTAACAGGGACAGGGTTTCCTTGTGGGGTGATGAAGATATTGTAGAACTAGATAGAGGTGATGCTTGCACAACATGGTGAATGTACTAAATGCTACTGAATTGTACACCTAAAAATACTTAATTTTATGCTATGTGAATTTCACCAAAATTAAAAAAAAAAAATCTGCTCTGGTCCTTGATTCAGAATCACCTAAAAAAGCATTGCTTTTACCTGTTGGAATAAGTCATGTCATTTATACTTACATCTTCATTTAAACTTACATCTTCATCTATGCTAGAGAGCAACTAACAGTTTTAAAATAATATTTAGACATGGGTACATCTTGTGCCCCATGAAGATGCCCCACTCTAAAACAAACATCTTCTGCAAACCCCAAGCTGGAGGGCCGGGGCCTGGTGCTGGGTCGGGGCACTGAGATGCTTTCCTCTCGCCCCACCGCTCAGCGCCTGCATGCTGGGGTCTCTACGAAGCAGCTGTTCACCAATGCCAGGAGCCTGGGGGAGGCTCCTGAACCTACATTTTCAAGCAAAAAACTATATGAAAACAAGCCAAGATACGGGAGAGGCCAGAGGTGCTGAGAGGAGGCCTGACTGCCCTCCGGGCTGGTTTCAAGAGACCTGGAGCTGAGCCCCACCTGGACAGAGCCAGAAAGGGCCAAGAAGGGG
The DNA here is from genome assembly GCF_949752795.1 of Hyperoodon ampullatus. Lineage (NCBI taxonomy): Eukaryota > Metazoa > Chordata > Mammalia > Artiodactyla > Ziphiidae > Hyperoodon > Hyperoodon ampullatus. Next base: position 22,435,582 of record NC_136927.1, read on the forward strand.
AGGGGAGGGGAGAAAGGGGGCTCCCCTGAGAGGAGCTATCAGCTCAAGATGGGCTAGTGTCCCAGGAACCCCTAGGTGGGCCCGCCTGCAGCTCCCCCAGCACGGCCCTGGAGCCGAGGCGCACAAGCTCACAGCTGGCGGCACTCCCAGCAGCTGCGGGACGGCTTCAGAGGAAGGAGCCCCATGTCAGCACCTCGTCCAGCTGTCCCTGGGCACACGGGCCTGGCAGCCCCCACCGCATCGGGGTGATTGTCCCTGACGTGCCTTTGCAGCTGTCTCTGGCACCCACAAGAACCCAGCTTGGGTCCAAATCTAATCGTGCACCCTTCATTTACCCCAATTTTTCATGTCTTGACATCTGTTGATGGGGAGGGCAGGACCTGCTGGTGCTAACATCTGTCACTTTCTTCTGGAGGGGTGGTCAGTTTGGGCCGGCCCCACCCTGACTGTCCAGCGGCCAAAACCCCCTGGTGAGGCTGGCAGGTGCGGGAGGGGGTGGGTGAGCAGGTGCTGGCCATTTGCTGGTTGTTCTGGAACCATGACTCATGGACGGCTGTTCTGCTTGGCTTGCCCATCTCCTGTCCCCGCACCTCAGTTCCAGGCCACGCGCACTCCTACCCCTGCTCCCCAGAAGGAGATGTGACCCTGTGTGGACCTGCAAGCTGGTGAGCCATGACTGCCAGGCAGAGTGGAAAGCAAATAATCCCACTGCAGTGACATTCTCTGGTTGTAGAGCCCTATGGGGGAAAAGAGTGTACAGTTATGTTTTTCTCATGGAATCATATTCTGAACTGGAAGAAGTCTTGAAAACTACTGAGGTCACAATCAGGAGGACTGCAGGTAAATTCGGCCCACAGAACTGTATCATTTACCAATCACCACAATAATGCCACGTAACAAACAGCCTCAGAGCCACAAGTTGTTGTGTCACTGGGCAGTGCTTCCCATCCAGCCTGGCTCAGGTATGCCTCTGCAGTCAGCTGAGGTCTGGGTAGCAGCAGAGCCCTGGCTGGCCATTAGGGCCTCTCTCTGGCCACCCACAGGCCGCATCACTCCTTATAGCCTCACCCTCAACAGCTTCCACATTCCCCTCCCTGCCTGGCTCCTGAAGGCACCTGCATCCAAGACCCTGATTTGGCCCAAACCTGGGGGGTGCTGAGGGCTGGGCTGGGGCAGCTTGTGCCCAGTGCCGTCCATCACCAGGTCTTACCTTCTTAAGACTCACTCCGTGATTAAAGCAGGCGATTCATTTCTGGAAAGAGAGGGCAGCATTGCTGTTATGGGTTCTCCTGCAAGAGGCCCAGTGGGCCTGACAGTGGGAGATGTGCTCAGAACTCTGCCAGCTTCGCATGATGGTGAGGTCACTGAGAAGATGCAGGACACATCAGATGTTGTCTACAGCACACCCAGAATCCTACGGACATCAACTCGTGCAGGTCTGGTGGGGCCCCCGGGACAGACAGGTACTCCAGACCCTCTGCTGCCCGGAGTAACCCCGTAACTTGCCCAAAGCTAGAGGCCACAGAGAACGGCATCAGAACCCATGACCTGGAGAAGCCCTCCTTTCTAGAACTCCAGCACCTTCTCGGGGGAGCCCCACAACTCCCTCCTGCCCCTTTCCACACCCCCAGGGCAGGAGGCAGGGCAGGGACCACCGTGCAGCCCCAGTTCAGAAACCAGGTGGGAAACCTCCTACTACACTTTATTGGAACGCTTTGCCGGCATAAGCTTCTACAGGACAGAGCCCCTGTGAACGTCACCCACTGTCCCAGCACCAACACAGGTCTGGCCTGGAAGCCCCAAAAGTGTTTTCAGAATGAGCTATAGAATACAGTACGCTTACTTCCCCCATCCCGATCTAGTCTAATGGACCTGCACAGCGGCCATGGGGGTCTCTCCATCTCATCGTGGTCACAGGGAATGTTGAAAGCTGCCAGAAATTGCTTCTAACCGCTCGGGTTAACTCATTACTGTACTTCCAGATAACGTGCAGGGGTCACGTGATCAAGAGCTTTCAGAGCTGGCTCATCCAGGCCACTCCGGCACCCACCCCCACACAGCCAGCTCAGGGCCCCTCTGTCCAAGGGAACGGAGAGGGAGCAGCAGGCCCCCAGCCATCAGGAGGCTCCAATATACCCGCCCCCGGGGTGCCAGCTACCTCCTCTGATGACCTGCCAGGCTCCTGCTTGCACCTGGCCAAGGAGCCCATTCCTTCTCAAACCAACACCAGGTGACTGAGTGGGAATCACCAGTTTGAGTGGCAAAGTTGGCCCATATCTTGAAGTCCTCAGGTCCTGGGGCTCGGGAGCAGGTGGCTGACGGTCCTGTTCTACACATGCCATGTCCCAAGAGGAAGGAGACGTTGGGGTTTGCAGCCGAGGAGGCTGGGTTTGCTCTCGCCAGCAGCTGCCCATCCAGCTCCCTGTGCCAGGCCCAGAGGGACCAAGGGACCCACGAAGAGAAGACCAGGAGTTTCCTGCACCTCTGCCCCAGCCCAACGCCCCCAGAGGCAAAGCTTTGCCACACCCATGTCTGAGCTCCTGCAGGCCGGCTCCCACCTCACTGCAGAAGAACCCCAATGTGTCCGCCTGAGAGCATCTTAATTAAACCCTTCTACTCTGTGTTCAGAAAAACAAATACCTGGGAGACCTGGGTGGTAATCTTTTGACAGGGTGTGTTTTAACTTGCCTTTGACACTAGTGGGTCTCTGGAACCTTTCATTGTGGCAGAGGCGGCCAGGTCCCTGCCGGCCGGAGCCCCTTACTCAGAAAGGGATTTTCTCTGTGACGTGTCTACTTCCAGCCATGTTGGCCCATCCCAGTCACACTTTGAGGGGTTCAGCTTGGACAAGAGGCCTCATTAAATCTGAGAGCCAAGATTGGAAGGACAAGCATAGCTCTTGGCAGCCTGTTTGGGCTCAGAAAGCTGATTTTCTGAAGTGAGAGTCAGCTTCAACGTCCTGGGTCCCCTCCTGCAGCGGGGCTGAGAAAGTCTCTCCCGGCCCCATCGCTGGGGTCCAGGGGGCGAAGGCCCAGAATGAGAGTGGGGTCTGGGAGTTCAGGAGACTGAGGGCCCAACGTGAGGGTGGAGTCCAGGGCCCAGGGGAGTGAGGGCCCAGCATGGGGCTGGGGTCCAGGGATCCAGGAGTCTGGTAGCACACAGAGCCCTTCTGCAGGGACAAGGAATGGAATTTACTGGCTGACGGGGGAGACGTCCAGAGGAAGGCACACCCCAATGCCGAAACGCTAACGCCTCAGCACTCAGTTGCTCTGTGGAAGACGCTGCTGGTGCCTGGCCTGGACCCCTTGGTGCTCCCTCTACCCCTGGGACCCTGCTTGGAGATGTTTTTGGCTGCAGAATCACCCTCTTCCCGCAGTCAAAGAGACCTAATGGCTGCTGGTGGAGTCAGCTCCAAGCCCACTGGCCGGAGAGAGATGGATGGGCACAGCCGGAGGCTCGGGGACCACTACCAGGAAGGGGTGAGTGGAGGCCAGAGCAGAGACCACAGCTGTTCCGACACATCTGTGCACACACATCTCACTGGGCAGACAATGTGCTTTGGGGTCCTTGGGTTAAGCACTGCCCCCTCCCCAGAGAACAGCCACAGCAGGGGGTCCCACTGGCAGTCAGCAGTCACCCCCAGGCAGTATGGGTTTACTTATCAGGAGGCCTTAGAGCTGATGAAAAGGTGCAGAGGGACAGCCTGGAGCAGGTTCTCCCTACCTGGAGGTGGGGAGGCATCCTGAGGTGTCTGCTGGAAGCAGTGACAGGGCTCAGGAGCAAGCTGCATGGGACCAGTGCCTGCCACAGGCTGGCCCCCAACACCCTGGCCCTACAGGCAGAGAGGGGAGGAATCCGGGCGTGATCTTCCAGTGTCCTCTGCACAGGACAAGGAACAGCTACGGCCAGCTCCCGAGGGGATATTAGCTCAACCAAGGGGCCGGCTTCCACCCAAACCAGAACTTCCACACCAGCCGGCAACTATGTCGGGGAGGGGTTTCAGCAAAAGGCTTGGCCCAGAGCCCCGAGAGTCTGTTACCGGGGGATGCTGGACCCCTGGCACCCTTGGGAGCCCCCTCTCTTCTCTCTCTGAAGACCTGGTGGGCCAGGACGAGGCTGCCTTTATGGGGCCTCTGCTCAGAGCTGTCCCTTCATCTTTGGCCTGGAAGCTTGGTTCTGCAGACCGGCCAGTAATTAAAAGTACCAATTAATCCCCAAGGTTGAGCCAGGGTTCCCAGGATGTAATGCCAACTGCCTCAGGCTGGCTTGCCAAGAGGCCCAGGCCAGGGCTGCGGACACACAGGGGACACATCGGCCTGGGGTTCATGGGCCCACATGACCTGCCCCCAAGGCCTTTCTCTTAAAGACTGTACCAACTACACACATGGCCGCCCTGAGAGAAGAGCCAGGCAGGGGACAGGCAGAGGATGGGCAGGTGTCCTCCTCCGTGGTGATCTGGCCCTCAGCAGCCCCTTCACATGGACTTCCCGAGCCGGCCTAGAAGCCAACGAGTGGATGGGCTGGGGGGTGTCTCTGCACCTGAAAGACATTTCCCTGGAGCTCTCCAGCCCTCCACTGGCCAGGTCTCATAGGCATGGGGGGTGCCTGGCAGCCCACACCTCCTTCTTTGCAGGTCCCCTTGGACCCTCTGCCAGGGGTGTGGGTCTAGAAACCTTGCTTACGTCAGCTTTCCCACGCCCCAGGCTGATAGTCCCGGGGCAGGTACCTGGTCCAAACTTGGCCAATCAGATCATCTCCCTAAAACTGCAGAGCCCACAGATAAAGGTAGAGGCATGTGGACTGGGGTGGGTGGGGACAGAAAGGAAGAGCTCAGAGAAGAGGGGAGCCGGGGATGGACTGAGAGCCGCCCCTCAGCCTCGCTCTGTTCTCAGATAACCTGTGCTCTTTGCTGCCACAGAGCCTTTGCACATGCTCCCCCCTCCCCCCGCCGTGCTCTTTCCTCCCTCTTCGATTGGTCAGAAGTGTCAGGCCCCAACTTGTCACCTCCTCAAAGCTGCCTTCCTGGACCACCCCCCCACCACCCCCCTGCCACCCATGGCGAATGTCTCAGCCCCTTGGTGTATTCACTGTTGGCCCCCTCCTCAAATGCCACATCTTCTAGGCTAGGATGGTGTAGTGTGGTTCTGTGCTGTGTTGCCCAGAAAAGCCCCAGCACACGGCAGGCACTTCATCGATACTGGTAAACACAGGAACTAACTGTGGCCACCACCTCCTCTGAAGGCTACGTCCTGGTGTCCACTCAGGGGCTGCCTAGCAGATGAGGATATGAATCGAGGTCAGCACTAATGGGTGGGGCCGGATAGCACATGGCAAATTTTACAGCCTTCAAGACCATGAGGGAGCTTTGAGGCACTTCTGGGTGCCACCCTCTGTGTCAGCAGCCAGCCTGAGCCAAGCCCTGGCAGGGATCTGCCTGCCCATCCCCTGGGAATGGTGGCCTGCACATATATGACAGAAGCTGCCCACCAGGACCCCATCAGTCCCTGAGGTGGTCACTGCAGCCCGGTGGAGCTGAGGGTGGGGCCTAGGACCGCACATGCCACACACTGTGACCTGGATCTGGCACTGGACTCTCCTAGCTCAGCCTCTTTTCCTCCAAGGGTCCCAGTGGTAACCTGTGTCCTAGGGGACATAGCTGTGTGGTGCCCCACCATGGGTCAGTGGGGAGCGGGGAGAGGCTGCCCTGCCCAATGTACCCAGTGCAGCCTGTGCTCCATTTTCCCTGGCAAAGGAGAGCTCTTCATGGAAACGCAGACCTGATGCCCAACGGCACAACCAGTGCAGGGAGGGGTGGGATCTGATCCCCAGGACAGGGTTGGAGGAAGGACAGTTTGGGCCATGTCTGTCATCCTTACCTCCTTCTCCCCACTTCAATCCTGCATTTATTTGCATGGGTCCCTATGGGCCAGGAAGTCCGGTGGATGCCCCTGAGGAAGCCCTCACTTGGGCCTCCCTGGTGTCCTCCGACTGCAGGGTGGGGCTCCAAGAGGAGGGCAGGACCTCCGAAGGGAAGCCACTGCAGACCAGCGGGAAGGATGTTCCTGGCAGGTGACCCTGAAAAGGCAGGCAGATGACAGGAGGGGAGGCAAGGGGACAGGCCACTCTGGAGGCCTGCTCTCCCTCTGGTATCAGGGCGTCCTCCCAGCACACTGTTTCGCCTTACAGCAAGGCTCCTCATGGTGCTTTCCTGAAAGATTGGAGGTCGGGTTCCCTGACCTGGGCCAGTGGGGTAGCCCTTCCATCACCCGAATGTGGTGGGGAACAGGGCAGCCTGGGCGCTGGCCCCTGCCTCTTAGGCCCTGTGCCAGCTGCTCCAGATGCAAGGCTGCGGGGGTCCCGGGCATCCCCGGCATCCCCCAGAGCCCACTCGATGTCTAGCAGAAACTGGCTCCAAGGCCTGACTAAGGAGTTCACAGCCCAGGCAATGGCGCGCTCAGTTGGAAACTGGCTGGAGCCCTGTCTTACGTGTGGGGGCGGGGTGAGGGCAGGAGGCTCTCCCTGCGAGGTCAGAGCTTTGGTGGCAGCCCCTGGGTTGATAAAAGCACATAGGGGAGACTCTTCAGCTTTGGTGTTTTCTGCTAACAGACCCGCCCCTTCTACTCTTTAGGCTGCCGTGGCCCCTCGCCCGGGAATCCATGACTCGGCAGGAGGTGCATGGCTGGGGAACTGGGCGCCCTTGACTAGGGTCACCCGGGTCGCAAGGTCGGAGACGCGCGTGTTCCGTGTTGGCTGTCTTGGGTTGGGCGGGGGGGGGGAGTCTGGCGAAGCTCTGGGCGGCCGGGCCGTCGCCTCTCGGCGGGTTTGGCGAAAGAATCCGAGCCGCCCTCCGGGACCGCCGGGCCCACGGCCAACTCGCGGGGGCGGCCTCGGGCGGGGACTCGGAGCCGCGGCCCGGCGCTTGCCTCCGGGGAAATGTCCCCTCTCCGACCCCGCCGCCCCCAACAGGGCGGCACACCCCGCCCCCTTCTCTCCTTGGCTGGCGCGCCCACCTCCTCCACTCCAAGCGCCCGGAGCGGCGTCCGCCTCCGCCAGACCACCCAGGACCGCCCCGCCGGACGGCCTCGGTGCCCCCAACCCCCGGGTCACGCCCGGAAGGCCCTGGGCCCCCGCGTCCGGCCACGCCATCCGCCGGGCCGCCCTAGGGACTCAACAGCTAGGGTCAGCCCAGGCCCCGCCCAGCGCTCCCGCCCCCTTCGGCTGCCGCGGCTCCTGCGGCAGCGCCCCTACCGCACTTTACACGCCCGGACGGGATCGGGGTCCTGGGATCGCCCAGCTCCGAGCCGTGGCCCCTGGGCGCGCCGTTACCTGGACGTGCGCGGCGTGCAGACTGGCGCGGGGGAGGCTCCTGCACGTCGCGCCGGCCTTGCGGGCGGGGAGCCGACCCCCCGCCCTGGGCCGCAGGCTGGCAGCAGTTGACCCCGGCGCCTCTGGGCTGTGGGCAAGACATCGGGGCTCAAAGCAAGCTGTGGGGGAGGCTCTTGAGGACCCGCCTCCTTACGCAGCGGGAGGCCGAGGCTGGGTAATGGGACCGGGGCCCGGACGCACAGGAGCAGCTATGAGCCAGCAGAGGGAGCGCAGCGGAGAACCCCAGCAGGCAAAGGGCACCCCGGAGCGCCCACCTCTACCCGTCTCTGACCCCTTTTTCCTTCCCGCCCCTCCTGGAAGGGGGGCCAGCGGCGTGCTGCACAGCCCGGGATCCGGTCCTCGGCTGCCGGGCGCGCCGGCCCCACGTGGTGCGGCGCCAGGCGGGGTGGGCGGGGGCGCAGGGGGAACTGCGGCGCTTTCTTTAAGGTGGGGGGAGGGGGCGGGGGCGGCCAAGCTCCGCCCCCGGTGGCAGTGGGGTGCGCGCCGGCCAATGGGGAGCCGGGCGGGGGGCGGAGCCTTGTGGCCGCCGCTTAAAGAAACTTGTTGCGGGTAGCCCAGCGGGGACTGAGCTCCGGCGGCGGCGACGGCAGTGGCGGCGGCGGCAAGAGGGCCGGGGTTGGGAGGCTGCGGGACGCGGGTCAGGCCACCGCGCGACGACCTCGGGTCCCAGAGAGGCTGCAGCGCAGCCGGGCATCGGACTCGGTGCACCTCCCTGGTGCGCGCTTCTCCGCGCGCGGCCCCGATGCTGGACATGAGCGAGACCCGCGCCCAGCCGCCCTGCAGCCCATCTGGCACTGCTAGCTCCATGTCGCACGTGGAGGACTCGGACTCGGACGCGCCGCCGTCGCCTGCCGGTTCCGAGGGTCTGGGCCGTGCGGCGGGCGCGGGGGGCGGCGGCCGGGTCGACGCAGCCGAGGCGGCGGACGAGCGCTTCCCCGCCTGCATCCGCGACGCCGTGTCGCAGGTGCTCAAGGGCTACGACTGGAGCCTGGTGCCCATGCCGGTGCGAGGCGGCGGCGGCGGTGCCCTCAAGGCCAAGCCGCACGTGAAGCGGCCCATGAACGCCTTCATGGTGTGGGCGCAAGCAGCGCGCCGCAAGCTGGCGGATCAGTACCCGCACCTGCACAACGCGGAACTCAGCAAGACGCTGGGCAAGCTGTGGCGGTGAGTGCACTGTCCCCAGGCCGGGGCGGGGAGCGGGTCCTGGGGTGCGTGGAGCTGGGCGGTGGCGCAGCGCCCGGCCTCGGCCCTGCTCCCAGTGGCTGTTCCCAGGGCGAGTCGTAGTGGAAAAACCCGATCTGGCCAGACGGATGGGACGCGGGGTACAGGACGGCCTGGGCACGCAGAGGGCAGCAGGAGCAGTGTGCAGCCCCTAGCACATTCCCTGAGCCCAGAAACAGCCTTCTCTAGGCAGTGAATGGCAGGCCGAGTTGGGGACCCCAGCTGTGAGTGGCCGCAGAGCCTGGAGGCTTGTCCCTCCCAGAGGAAAGTGGCCTCTTTCTGGAAGCAGGACACAACTCTATGGAGGTGCCCCCTCCTTGGAAAGGACTCCCCGACCACCCTGTGGAGGGAGTCCAGAAGGCAGATGGAATGGTGTGTGTTTGCCCCACCGGCACCTTTGGCACCTTCCCCGCAGCTTCTCCCAGTGCTGTGCCACCTCTGCACCCTCACCAGGGAAGGAAGGGGATGGAGGGGGTGTTCAGCACTGGTGTGCACTTTGGTGTGATGAGGCTGGCCATTTTGCAGAAAGTAGGATGGCAAGCAATGGGCAGCAGTGACAGGGTTGCTGCTTGGGACAGCCCATCCCCACCAAACACTCTCTACTGGGGTTTAAAGTGAACGGCTCTGGATCCAGGGCGCTGGTCTCATTTCCTGCTCCTCACCTCATGAGTGGGCGCTCGAAGCTTGTTTATGTCTTCTGTGCTCCGGCCTCTGTCCAGTCGGGGTGCTGTGGACCCATGGCAGCCCCGTGCCTCTGTATCCCTAGACCCTGTCCTGCAGGCAGACATGAGCTTCTGGAAGGGTATGGGGGGCCGGTGTGTGTTCTGAGCCTTAGTGAGGACCACTGGGTTTTGCCAGTGTTTCTGGAAGTCTGGGAAGCCCAGCTGCCCACAGAGTCCCGGCTTGCTTCCCAGAAGCCTCCCTTTGTCCACAGTGTATTCTCAGCTGGGTCCTGGCCTGTACACCCGCCTGCCTTAGAAAGTCCCAAAGGGAGGGGACAGGTTCAGGGAGGGGGGAAGTCAGAGGAGGAAGATGGAAGCCGGAAGGTTTGGGTCTTATTCTGGCTTGTTCCTCTGACCTCACCTAATGCCCTCACCCCCGGCTTGATCCCTCCCGTCCTCAGAGAAGGGGAGCACCTGCCTGGTGCCCACCAGGTTGCGGGCATGCACTCGGGCTTCCCTGGTCCTACCCAGCACCTCACCTGATGCGCGGGCCAACTCCTGGGGTGATGCTGGCCCCCTCGTCATCTTGCTCCTGCCCTTTGCCCTGCAGCTTGCTGAGTGAGAGCGAGAAACGCCCCTTCGTGGAGGAGGCAGAGAGGCTGCGGGTCCAGCACAAGAAGGACCACCCAGATTACAAGTACCAGCCACGCCGGAGGAAGAGTGTGAAGACTGGCCAGAGCGACTCAGACTCAGGCGCCGAGCTGGGCCACCACCCGGGCGGTGCCGTCTACAAGGCTGACACCGGCCTCGGTGACGCACACCACCACGGTGACCACACAGGTGGGCTCCTGGGGGTGGGAGCAGGGGCTCACTCCCAGGGCAGGCACCCTCAAGAGAATGAAACCTTCCCCGGGTACCCGGGAAAAGGCCCCATAGCCCCAAAAGGCAGCTGTTTCCGATGCCCACAGGGGCCTGCTTAGCCCCCTCTGAGACTGAGGGCCTGATAACTTGCCCTGGTCCAGCGCACTGTGACCTGGGTGTTTTCTGTCCTTCCCGAAAGCGTTTTTGCTCCGCGGGCCTTTTTGCTGGTTCTGACCTAGGATTCACTCATGCCACAGGCCTGGGGGTTAGCAGCCCAGTTTCAGGATCAGACTGACCCGGCTGGAATCCTGGCCAGCTGAGCAGTCTTAGTCACGCTGGCTACAGCCACGGGCCTGGGGAGACAGGTTTTGTGTGGACTGTGTTGCCGTGGGCGAGGGGCTGGGCACTTCCTCTCCTCCCCCCCCTCCCCAGCTTGCTCTTCATGATGGGGCCTCCCTGGCCCCAGGTCTTCCCCTAGAACAGTGCTTAACGGAATTTCCTCAGCCGAGGAGTGAGGTCTAGGTCTGGCTTTGCTGGAATTTCTGGGAAATGTACAGGAACAAAAAGCCGTTGATTCCTACCTGCGGCAGTTAGCGGGGCTGGTTTTCCTCCTGTGTGCACGTCACCAGCCTGGCCGCCCCCTACAGAAGGGGCATTCATCCCTGAAATGTGCTCTGTCCCCAGGGCAGACCCATGGGCCACCCACCCCCCCCACCACCCCCAAGACTGACCTGCACCACGGGGGCAAGCAGGAGCTGAAGCTGGAAGGCCGCCGCCTGGTGGACAGCGGGCGCCAGAACATCGACTTCAGCAACGTGGACATCTCTGAGCTGAGCAGTGAGGTCATCGGAAACATGGACACCTTTGACGTCCACGAGTTCGACCAGTACCTGCCCCTCAACGGCCACTCGGCCTTGCCCACAGAGCCGGGCCAGCCCGCGGCCGCCAGCTCCTACGGAGGCACCTCCTACTCGCACTCCGGGGCAGCTGGCATCGGGGCGTCTGCCGTGTGGGCCCACAAGGGAGCCCCGTCAGCCTCTGCGTCGCCCACTGAAGCAGGGCCCCCGAGGCCGCACATCAAGACGGAGCAGCTGAGCCCCGGCCACTACAGCGACCAGTCGCACGGCTCTCCGGGGCACACCGACTACGGCTCCTACAGCGCTCAGGCCAGTGTCACCACGGCCGCCTCCGCCGCAGCCGCCAGCTCCTTCACCAGCTCACAGTGCGACTACACCGACCTGCAGGCCCCCAACTACTATGGCCCGTACCCCGGCTACCCATCCGGCCTCTACCAGTACCCCTACTTCCACTCGCCCCGCCGACCCTACGCCTCGCCCCTGCTCGGTGGCCTCTCCGTGCCACCCGCCCACAGCCCCCCCAGTAACTGGGAGCAGCCCGTGTACACCACCCTGACCAGACCCTGAGGGTGTGGCCGCGTGTACGGGCTGCGGCTGAGGACAACCTTGATCTCGGCAAAGATAGACAGACCTCTGAGGGCTTCCAGAAGGTGTGTGACGTGGGGAGGAGCCGCAGCTCCATCAAGTGCCTGCTGAGGTCCGCGGGAAGCCAGGCTTTGTAAACGAGTCCCCTCTGCTTCCAGACTTCCAAACTCCCGTCCATGGACAAAGCCCTCCTTCCCTTCTCTCCCTCTTTTTGCGGGGACTGCGACTCTGACGGACAGTCACTGGGTCCCTCTTCCGAGCAGACGCCAGCGTCTGGGTTTTGCATCTCAGTGTCTGCAAAGCAGCAGCCACAGCACAAAGGACAAAAGGAGGGAAGAGGTGTGGGGTCTCCAGGCCGCCCGTGTTCCGAGGTCCTGGCCACCCTTGGCTCTGAGAACTCCCCAAGACCAATGGATGACGTTCCTGAGGCCAGTCATCACCCGTCACCCACAGCCTGGCGGGGATGTGTCCGCGGGAGCACCTCTTGGGACCAGCCCATTAGACCTGAGGTGTTCCTTGTAGTTAGGGTTCTTCTGAGCAAGGTTTGGCTGTGATTAACACTTCTCTCTTTTTATTTTATTTTTTTAATTTTTATTTTTGAAGCTTCAATGTGTTTGATTTGTATTGAAAGCTGTTAAAATGTATTTATGTTCTGTATTATTTTATCTTTAATTAATGAAGTAATCTGTGCAGAGAGCAGAATTTAAGACAAAACGGAAGCCGCAGAGCTGAGGGTGAGGGCTGGGGGTGGGGGCAGATGGGGTGGGGCCCTTGCTCCAGGCATTTGGGAGCCTGGCTGTTTGGGAGGCATCAGGCAGAGCCCCAGTTCCAGGCCCCCCGGAGGTGGCCGGAACCCCGAGGCAGGAGAAGGGATTTGTCTTGTGGTGTCTCTGATCAGGTTGGGGTGCCCCTGGCACCCGGCATTAAGTCAAGGTTTAGAAGGCAGGGTGTCGCTGAACTTCATTCCTGCTCACGACCGTGCCAAGTGGTGGAGGCGGGAATTTCCTGGGACGTGGTGGCTCCAGAAACGCATTAATCTTGGCTCTTAGGAACCAGGCGCCACCTACAAGCTGTGAAACTAAAACCTTCTCCACTAAGCGCTTTTAGATTCTTAGTTTTAGAAGAATAATACCTGATTTCCCTGTCCTGCTTCTGCTGTGTGCTGAGCGATGATAACCGCCTACTTCATGGAAAATTGTGCCTTTAAAACTTTGTAAATTTAAGTACATCTGAGATGTTGCTTCTTTTTACTTTTTCTACTTTTTCCTACCATTTTCTAGAAGAAAATTTTTTGTTTTGCATATCTCTTCCTGGGGGTGGGGGCAGGGAACTACAGCAAACTCATTTTTATGCAATCTATTTTTCAGTGTCAAGTTTGGACTTTCGCTGTCACTTACCTGCTGTGTTTCACTACTTTCTGACCAAGCAACGCTAACTTTTGTACAGATCAATTTGATAAAATTAAAAAATGCTTTTTATCTACGTGGGCTGCATTTTGTGTGTTGCTTTCTATAAGCGTGGGGGCTGTGGGTCTCCGAGACCATGGGGGTCCTGTTTTGAAGGGGTTTGGCCAAGGCAGGAGTGGGCTCTGTGAGGGTTAACCCCAGGCTCCCCAGGGGGAGGGGCCGGCTGGCTAGACCACCCTCCCTCTTGGGTGCTGCATCTGAATTTGAAAAGAATAGATCTCAGAAGCCTCCAGGAAGCCGGGGAAGCATCTTCCTCCTGGTGTGTGTTGCGGGGGGGGGGGGGGGGGGGAACCTCCTCAGTAGGCAAAATGGGTCCAGATGGGCCAGATTTGGGCCGTGGTTTCCTCCCAGGCGAATCCCAGAGCTGGTTTCTGGGTGGCTGACGACATTTTTCGGGCACTGGCTCAGAGCCAGGCTGGGAGCTGGATAAAAGCCGCCCTGCAGGCCCCGGACAGGACTGTCTGGTTGGCAGAAAGGGTTTCTAGGAAGAAACGGTTGTGGGAGCAACAGCAAGAGAGGGGCAGTCTCGCTCCCCGGCTGGGCCTCCCCAGCACACGGGCCTGGAGGCACCCACCTCTGAGCTGTGCAGATGCATCTGGGGGTGAGAGGAAGATTATGCTTCTTAAGAGAACCCAGATACGCAAGGCAGCTGCGTATGCAATTTTAATGGGGTGGCCTGGGTATGGGGCCACGCACCCGTCCCCTCGCCTGCCCAGCCGCTCGCGTGGCTGCAATCCAGGGCGCGTCCCTCACCCCGCGCCGGGGAGCCACATCCAGGGCCTGCCAAGAGCAGCGTTTGGGAAGAGCTGCCCGGATTTATGAGGGTTCGTGAGACCAGTGTGTGCCAAGCTTCCCGGGTGAGGCGGGTCTGGGGTGGGGGGATGTAGACATCCAGGCTCACGGAGGCCCGCGGCCTTCACAGCCGGCCGCCTGCAAGGAGCCAACCCAGCCTGCCCTGCATCCAGTGAAGGGCTGTCCAGGTCCATATGGCCCTCTAAGCCCTCGCATTGACACCCCAAACCAAGGAAAGCCCCCAGCGTCCAGCTTGCTGACAGAGGGAGCAAGGCCTCCCCTTTGCTGTTCTGGGATTGCTCAGGCCTTGCCAGGTTCCCGAGGGCTGGAGGCTCTGCCACTTTTGTTTGGAGTTGGAGGGGCTCCTGCGTATTAACTCCCCAGGTCCCGGTCTTTTCCCGCTGACCCACCCTGTGTGACAGCCCCCGTGGCCCCGGGGTTCTGGGCAAGGTTCCCATGGGTTTCCTACATCTGAGCTCCTGACGCTCGAGGGAGAGGAAGGACAGCCACATGGTCCTGGCGCAACCACACCCTGCCTGGCCAAGGGCGTGGAGACCCAGTGCCCTGCACCTTGTCCCTGCCCCTCCAGGGCCCCCTCCCGTCTTTGGGGCCTGGGCTGGTGGCTTCCCCGCTGGGAGCATTCTCAGGCAGGCATCGCAGGCCGAGTCCACAGCCAAGGACCCTAGAAGTGGTGGGGTCTCTGTCTCCCCAAATACTGGGTCCCTCAGTGACACTCTGAGAAGGCAGCTGGGGCGGCCCCCCGGGGGGTCAGGGCTGCTGAAAGGGTTCCCTGGGCTACCCTGGTCCTCAGGCTGGTGAAGGATTTTTGAGGAGAGCCCAGCTGACAAGGTTACTCCCAAGGTCGGCCTCGCCCCGCCTCACTGCAAGTCGAAGAGAGTGTCTGCTCAAGCTGGTCCGGAGTCCTGTTCTCATTTAGACTGTTCCATTGGCCCATCCCAGGGCCAGGCTGGCAGGAAAAGTTCCTCATTTTTCATTTCCTCATGCAGAACAGAGAGCATTGCCTCTGATCTCAGATGAACAGAGTGCCCTGTTCAGGGAGAAAGGGGAAATGGCATTTATGATCCAGCCCTGCTCTGATGGGTTGGAAAGGCCCCTTCTGGTTCACAATCACTCTTCCTGGGATGATATCGGCTTTCAGAAGTGGATTTTCTGTTTGGATGGGAGTTCATGGCCAGTGTGGCTGTCAGCTTCAGGGAAGGCCCGTGTCCTCTGAGCAGCTGCCTGGGAGAGGCCCAAAGTCCTGCTCACCCGGCCGATCCCAAGGGTCAGATTCAGGACCCACCCAGCCTGCTGCAACTTTGGGCCACATTTAAGGGGACAGCACTCAGGATGGGCATCACAGACTTAGAGTCCTGGCCTGGTGTGGAACCAACTCTTTCCTCCCCAATGTGTAGCTGGGGTCTCCAGCCTAGCCCAGGACAGAGGGTCTCTGTGGATGCCATCTCTGGCTGACCAGGTTTGCAGGGGCTGCGGTCCATGGCATCAGGTGGGGCTGGGGGGATGTGTTTCCAGGTGGTGACTCGATGGCCACCAGACACTAGGCAAGCCCTCACACCCTGTGTGGACGGCCTCCTTGGACACATTCCAACAGGCTTCATGGAAAACCTGTGCTGACCAGGACCTAGTCTGGAGGCCACAAAGCCCGTGATGCCAAATCCCCCAGTCTCACCCCAGAGCCAGTGTAGACCCCAAGACAGGGGAGATGGGCTGCTCTGCCAGGCACTGGGGGTAAGGAATCATTCTCGAGGAAGGAGACTTGTAGCTACACCCTGCCCCCAAACTCGGGCCCCCTGGTCCGGGCACTTCTCCTCCAGGAGGGAGCAGATGTACAGATGTCTCCAAGGATGGGGCTGCAGGAGGCTTCCAAGGGGAAAAGTCAGGGAGGGAAGGAGCAAAAGAGGGAGATACACAAGGGGCTCCAGCCTCCCCTTCATGTGAGGGACGTCCTGGAGCAGAGAGTGGGGCCGAGGACTGGCCCTGAGAGCCCAGCACTGTCCACCCCTGGCTGCGTGCCTGGGCAACCAGGCTGTGAGGGGTGTCCTGTCTTCTACTTCTTCGGTCTGGTTTTGGGGTACCTGGCCTCCCTCTGGGAGGGAGGACAGATGGAAAAGACCCCCTGACATACTGGGGGGACTCAGTGAGATTAGGACCTGCCCGCGATGGAGCATTTGCACAGATACCTGAGAGAACTCTTGGTGCTATTATTACCACCTTCAATCACATGATGCTGCTTCTTGCTCATCTGCAGAATAAGGTGGATTTGCCAGTAAGAAAATTAAGTAAAAGTGAAATGGGCAGAGAATGTGCATTCAAAGGCCAGGGGCCTGGGATGCCCCCCTCCCAACCTCCGCCTCTGGGACCCCTCCTGCTGCACCGAGGTGTCCTCCAAGCTTCCCTGCAGTAAGGCAGTCTGGGCCGGTGGATAGAAGCTCTACCACTTGCCCGTCAACCCCTCTGTGCCTCAGTTTCCCCCCATGACCATGGGGTGATGATCGTCTCACCAAGGTACCTTGAGGATGTACTTGGTGAGCCTGAGGCCAGCACTTGGACACACGGGACAGGAACCTTCCTGCCCCATCCTGCTGGCAGACTTGTACCCAGACCCCTGGGGTCTTCCCTCCCCTCATCTCCCCCAGCCTCATAGTGACTTCCTCAGCTCAGCCCCAGAATGGTCGGCGGTGGAGGCCTGCACAGCCTTCCTGCCTCCCCTGCCCAGGCTGGGCTGTCCCCAGCAAGGTCCTGTGTGCAGTGGATACCTCGCCCCCGCCCCCCCAAGCTCTCCATAACCCCTGCCGTCCCCAGGGGGCTGGGGCCAGAATGCAGAGCTCGGTCTGCTGAGGCTGCTGCTGGGCCTTTCCAAGAGGTCCCTAACCGGGTCAGGTCGGCCCTGCTCGCGGGCTCCCTGTGCCAGGGTGCCACCCGCAGGACCCCGCAAAGGGTTAAGGTGCTGGAGGCCTGGCGGGAGTGCAGGCGGCTGAGCAGAGCAGCCGGGCTGGTGCAGGGCCAAGAGCGCCAGCGAAGGCGCTGCATTTTAATGAATCATTATTGCCGGGGAGGCCTTTGTCTTGCTTTATCCGGTGCACAATAAAAGAATTAATTAGACAGAAAATGGCAGGGCAAGGAACTGACAAGTCATTAAGGGCTGCTGAATGACCGATGAGATGCACGCCGGGGTGGATTTCGGCTCCGGAATGATAATGGCCGGTCGGGTGCTTTGTATGCGCTACCAGCCGGCTTCTGGGCAGCATTGTGGGCGCTGCCGTTGTGGCGGTCAGGACGGGCCAGCGCCGGCCTGACTCTCCAGAGGCCAAGCGGGCAGTGGGAATCGGCTGACAAAATCGATGTATTAATTTTTGTGTGCAGACACAGTGTAAATATTTGGATACAGAGGGGACTTTGGCGGGTGGGCATCCTGGCCCCTGGACTCTACCTCCTGGCTCAGGGGACAGAGGCCGGCAGTGGGGGTGCTCCTTGCATTGTGAGAAGCAGAAGGCAGGGACGGGGAGGGGGGAGGAGAGGGACTGAGAGGAGAGGAAAGAGGAGACAGGTGAGGTGAGGAGGGTAGAAAAGAAGAGAGAAGAGGAGAAGAGAGGAGGGGAGGGCAGAGGGAGCCTGGAAGACCCAGAAGAAACTCTTCCGAGAGCCAGGCTCTGCCATCCTTTGCTGCTGCTGTCATGGTTATTTAGACGTCACCAGGAAAAAAAGTGCCACCCACAGATCTAGCTCTCCCACCCAGAAAAATTGAGCCTGTGACTTAGGAGTACATCGCGGGGGAGGATCAGCCAGCTCCTCCCTGCGACCCCCTGGGGGGCTGGATTTGGAAACTGCCTGGAGGATCCGGTGCCCGGCTCCCTGGTTTCCTGCTCCTTCACGGCATGTCTTGTGCCTCCTGGGTGTCATCTCGGGGGTGGAAGGGAGGAGGCTGAAATGCCAGACAAGTTGGGAGAGGGGTCCCCCTGCCGCGGGGCAATGGGGATGTGGGAGAATAAGCAGGGTGTGTGACCAGGCAGTCAATGCCCCTTCCTGGGCTGGATGTTAAGGGACAGGTAACACCACCACTGGGACACTTGGACCAGCTCCAGATCCCGGCTGATGGAGGATCAGGGGCTGCTCTGTCCAGAGGACAGCCCCTAGTGCAGGCAGAGGGCAAGTGCTGGGTGTCCCTGGGTGGAGGGAGCTCCATCAAGCCAGGGCTGCATGGAGCAGAGGCCACATCCATTTCCAGATAACAAGTGTCCCATTGGTGGCAGGGCGTCTGAACACCACTGGGAAGCATCGCTGATGCTTCTGTACCCCGTACCCCCAATGGTTGTGTGTGTGTCCCCTCTCACACACAAGTGTGGGACTAAGGTGGGCCTGGACACTCTGGGCATCACCCCCAAAGGGGGGGCCTCCCCTTCCTTCTCCCCAATTTCCTGGGGTCACATGGGTCTTCTGAGGAGCTTGTTCACTAAAGGGAGAGGGAGGGGTGGGATGAAGGTGGCCAGAGGGCCTGGATGACCCTTAGCTCTAGAAACCTGAGTCTTCTACATTTTTCCAAACGGGAAGGGGGTTATCAAGGCAGGGTCACGGTGCCTGGCATCTGGTAGGCCTCTCTGGCTTCTGAGGTCCCTCTGTAAAATGGGAAGGATGGTGTGTACCTCCCAGGAACGGTGCTCAGAAGCATGGGAGATGAGTCCTTAGCACAGGACTTGGTTAGGAGCAGCCACTAAATACACATCACCCAAAGTTGTCATTGAGCTGAAGTTAGGACTCACACCTCAGCAAGGAGTCTGCCTGCTTGCTGGACAGGGCCGACATGCTCCCCATCCATCCCTCCATCCATCCAATGACCATCAGACACCAGGTACCGGGCTTTAAAGGAGAAGGAGACTAACCTAGCCCTGCCCCCCTCTCAGTGCAGCAAGAAAGGGTCACACAGGACAAGTGAAGGGGACTGTAGGAACCTACACAGGGACCAGCATCCTCTGCGGGTTGTCGTGGAGGCGTCTCCCTGAGATGTTTCCACTGAGGTTTTTTTTTTTTTAATATTTATTTATTTATTTGGTTACGCCAGGTCTTAGTTGCGGCAGGTGGGCTCCTTAGTTGTGGCAGGTGGGGCTCCTTAGTTGCAGCTCGCAGGCTCCTTAGTTGCGGCACATGGACTCCTCAGTTGTGGCATGCAAACTCCTAGTTGCTGCATGCTTGTGGGACCAAGTTCCTTGACCAGGATCGAACCTGGGCCCCCTGCATTGGGAGCTTGGAGTCTTAACTACTGCACCACCAGGGAAATCCCCTCCACAGAGTCTTGCCTCTGAGCAGGGATCTGTGACCTCAGCCTTACCTAGTACAGATCCTGGTAAATGGCATCATCCTTCGCTCCTTCACTCAGCCTCAGAAGCCCATCTGGGCAGCCCTGGCTGGTTCTTTTCTCACTGGACCTGAGTGGGCAGCAGCACTGAGAAGACACCAGGGTAGACCTGAGCCATGCCCAAGGCAGGCAGAGTGTCTGGGCCAGGACCCAGGTGCAGCCCACCACAACTCTGGGTCCATACTCACCCCAATTTCTCCAGACATTTCCAGCTTTGGCACTGACTGTCATGTATCCTGGGAGGCCCTCTGTCCCTGGAGAACCAGGACGGTGGTCACCCAATAAACAGGTGTGGGAGGTCCCGCACTGCCCACGCCTCTCTGTGGAAAACACACACTTTGGGTTGTGGGTGGGGGCAGTGTTGGGAGGGCAACCCCATCCCAGCATGGGCAGTGTGCCCCTGGGTGGCCTTACGAGCTCAACAGGGTCAGGACTGTGGCTGTGCTTGAGCTTCATCCATGACATAGGCTGTTCTGGACACAGACCAGATGGTCAGGGAGTATTTGCTGACTGTGGATCAGTGAATGAACAGAGGAAGATGAAGTGAGTCTCAGTTCTTCCAAAGCTTGAAGCCGGACGAAGGCCCAGTGGTCACAGAAGGGCAGGGCAGCAGCATGGCAGGATGCCCAGGGACTCACTGTTTTCTCTTTCAGTATGTCTCAAATAGTGACAATATTTGTACAGGAGTGGCAGGGAGTGAAAAGGGGTGGCTGACAGGGCACAAAGGAGGCCTTGGGAGCCCCGGGCACTCTGGTTGGCAGTCTGGTGGTCCATGCACGGTGAGTTGTTGTGAGGGGGGTGCTAAGCACACAACATGGGGAGGGCTGGTCTGCTCTGAGCTATTTAATCTGGAACTGTGAGTAACACTGATAATCGAGACCTTGAATTATCAAGAAACAGCTGAGGCGTGTGTGAACTCCCTTCTCCAGAAGGGGTGGCACCTGCCAGAAAGGCCAAAATTAAGAGGAGGGAAAACACCAAGTGCTGGAGAGGATGTGGGGAACCAGGGCCTCATCCTTCAAAACAGCTTTAGTCCCGCCTGCAGGTGACACATAGGTGCCCTTCAACCCCCCAGTCCCGCTCCTGGGTGTGCACACCCAGCCAAAAGCTCTTGTGCTCACAAGACAAGAAGGTTCCCTGTAGGCTGCAAACTGGAAGCCTCCCAAGTGCCCTTTGAGTAAGTAAGTGAATTATGATCTTTACACACACTGGGGTCCAACACGGCTGGGAGAAGGAGCCAGGTATCGCGGAGCCTCCCAAGGCAGGGATCACCCTGAGATTCCATTCACCCGGGAGATTCCATTCACATGCAGGATAAGGGCTTTTGTGTTTTGTTTTGTTGTTGTTTTTTAAGGCAGGGCAGTGAGAAAAACATGTAGGAAGATTTCTTCCAAAATCAACCCAAAGTTCTGCTGATCACTCTATGGAAAGTGGGGTCTCTGGAACTTTTCTCCCCAGAGTCAGGGGACCTATGTCCCCACGTTTCCACATTGTGGAATGTTCCACTCTATTCAGCAGACAGAAAGAAAATATCCTGAAACAGGTAAGTGATGGTGAAGAGAGCGATGGTGAAAGGGAGTCCAGAATGCCTTTCCCCTGCTGAGGGTGAGGAGGGCAAGGCCGGCGGGAGCCCCTCACAGCTGCCGAGGTCCCCAGAGAGGAATGTCTGGGTGGGGAGCATGGTCCTGTTAAAAGAGGAAACCTACATGCTCTGTGAGGACCTGGGGAGGCATCTATTCATAAGGGATTGGGGGTGCAGGCGGGGGTGCAGAAGAGGGTAGGGGTCGTGAGGACAGCAGCGACCGTACAGTATGCGCTGGGCACTGGGCTGGCCTGTGCTCAGCCAGTGTGATCTCAGCAAAGGCCTGAAGGGTCTGTGATTCCCTCGTGGTCACTCTGTTGGCCGGGGCCGCAGGCCAAGCCCTGCGCAGAAGAGCAAAGTGGGGCAAGGCCCCAGTGGCAGGACGCGCCAGGATCTGCTGCGCTAAAGAAGGACACCCTACACCTGTCTGTCCTCTGAGCAGTGCGGGCTTCCTTGCTGGGAAGGGGAAGGGCCTTCACTCTGTCAGCTGGATGGAAGGGGTTTGTGGGCTCAGACGCTCCTCCTGGACTCTGCCTTGGCGGGTCATGCCAGAGGTGCCCCTGCCCCATCAACCCCCAAGCTGGCCTGCCAGGGGACCCGAATGCGCTGGCATCATCCACAGAGGGAAGCATTCTTGGGTGTCCTAGTTAGAGGATGATCTAAGGCTGAGAAAAGGTTCTGGACACCCCGGGAGGGCGGCCAGCACATTTGGATGTTCAGGCTGGCCCTGAGGCCAGGGAGGCCCCGCAGGCACCCTTGGGAGCTGGCTTGAGTGGTGGGTGGCGGTGGGGTGCACACTGGGGGCTGCTGGATGTGGAGCCTGGCCCTGCCTCCGTGACCGCCAGGCCCAGAGGGAGCGGCAGGGACAGAAGGCAACCTGAGCAGGAAGCGCTGGCTGGAGTGTTTCCTTCCATGAAACACCAGCCCCAGCCCCACCCGCCGCCGGGCAGATGGATGTCACAGGCCAGGCTGAGCGGGGGTTTTCATCGCCTCGGGAATGCCCGCAGTGTGGATGGAGCAGGCGCTGTCGTGGAGGAAGACAGAGCTGGGGCTTTGGGGAGGTGGGCGTCCTGCTCCCAGCTGGCAGGAAAGTCGTTTTCTTGCAAAGCAGGGACGCAGCCAGCTCGGTGCCTTTGGAAAGGAGACAAACTACATCTTGATTGTGATGGGTTGATGGGGTCGCGGGCCCTCGCCCCCGCCTACCTCCCGCTCCGCACACCCGGGTGTGAGATTGGCGGGGCTGACTCCCCTCACGCGGGCTCCCTGTCACCTGTTCCTCCCATTTGCGAGCTAATTCCGCAGGGTCCGTGGGCGGCAGCGGGCGCGGCAGATCCGGAGTGTGGGCGAGGCTGTTACAAAACAGCCCCAGCGCAGGCTCATTTGCATGAAGCCCCGGAGAGGCCCCACCCAGATCCTCCTTGATACTGAGCCCCTGAAGCACCAGTCTGCAAAATGCCCTCCTACCCCTGCCACCCAGATGGATGCTGGGACCCCAGCAAGAGGCCGCTTCACGGTCCCTGCTGGTTCCCCTGGGCTAGGCATATCGGGAAGGCTCAGACTCAGTTTACCCATCTGGGAAATGGGCACCGAAGTCCGCCTGCCTGGGCACCTCAGAGTGGCGAGAGAGCCAATGGGGAAAGAGAGGAGCAGCTTCCCCCATGGGCAGCCAGGAGGTCAGCCTGAGTGAGCAGAGGCTTGAGCCCCACGGAGCCTGAGCAATGGACTAAATTGGGAGATTCCTATGCAGCCATGCGGTGGATAAGCCAGAGCCATGCGTGCTGGGGCCAGGCTGCGAGGCTGGGTGGCCCCTGGGGAGGAGGCCCATGAAACGGAGACACGCGTGTCCAGCGGCCCCAGAGACCTTGCCCTTGGGTCGTCAGGGGTGCACACAGGTTCCAGGAGCTCTGGAGCAGGCAGGGGGCAGCCTGGGGGAGGTGTGTGGGTGGGGGCTCCCAACAGCAGTAGGAAACAATTAACCAGGTATAGCGCCTGGCTCCTGGGTGGGTGTCAAGAGGCGATGCAAATAGCCTGGCCTGGTGAGTACTCCAAGGAGCCGCCCCTGGTGGGGGCTGCAGGGGAGGTGGAGGAGATGGGCAGGGAGGGAGGGTTCAATGAGGGGAGCCGGGCTGGCTGGCCAGAATGTCCCTGCACCAGACTTAAAGAGAGAGAGATGGGGGAAGAAGGAGAGGCCGGAACAGGCATTGCCGCTTCCCAGGAGACTTGACGGGAACTGAGTGGGTTACCTGTTTGCTTCCACTGTCGGGAGGAAGGGGAAGGCGCACCAGCCAGACCGTCCTACAGGTTGCTGCCATGAGGGGACATCTCCCCTCCTGGGAGAAGTGGGGAGTGGTGTCCTCAGCGCTAAACGTGCCTGCCCTGCCTCTCCCCTGCTGGCCCCGTCACCCTCGGCCCAGATGCCTCCTCCTCCGAGAAGCCTTCTGCACTACCCCACATAATGAGCCTATCTGATTATTTCCCCAGTAGCCCAGGTCACCGTCAGCTGTCATTGCGACAGGTGGGACTCCTGCCCACACACCATGAGCCCCGAGAGGGCAGCGACGGGCCCACTGTGGTCACTGCTGACCCCAGCGCCTCATGTCAGACACACGAGCTGACCATCAGGGGTGGACAGGGGCTCCGGAGGCAGAGTCTGGGTGGGTGGGGGGGCGCTCGGGTACCTCCCAGTCCCATCCCCCGGCTGAGCCCTGGAACTTGCTGACCCCCCTCATGATACCGCTCAGACTCCCTGCCCGGGCGGGGGTCTCCCCGCTCTGCTGATGGGGAACTGGGGTCTCCGTGTTACAAGGCATCAGAGACTGGTAAGGCCTCTTGAGTTGCTCTCTAGCTGATGTGGGGTGCAGGGAAGTGAGTAGAACCCCAGGGACCCCTGGGAGCAGGAGGACCTTTTCCCCATGACCTCAGCCCCAGGAGGCCAACGGGTTTCCCCCAAAGTGCTCCTGTGGGCTTCCAAGAGTCTGGCCTGGGAGAGGAAGCAGGAGCCCCACACGGACCCCCTCCATGGACTCTGGGTGGCCGGACCCTCCCTGCTGCCTACGGGCTTGGGATCCTCCAGCCAGAGGTGGACACAACGAACACCCCTGACCTCAGACAAGAATGGGCATGGGCGCTTGGGAGGACCTCGCCTCTGTCCACGTGCCCAGCTGCCCTGGCAAACTTCTTGCACAGAGGAGCTCACTACCTAGCTGGACAATCCCAGGTAGGAGGCAGCAGTTGTGAACCCAGGCTTGGTCGGGATGTCCCGGAAGCCCCATGGGGTCAGCTCTTTCCCTGCCCAAGTTTCTTAGTGACCTTGAGAAGTGACCAGTCAGAGCTCAGATGCTGGCTTTGTCCGAGATGAGGCCGGAGGGAGCAGCACCCTAGGACAGGAGCCCCAGGCCCCGGGGAGAGGCCACCTGTCAGCAAGCTCCTGCTCAGTGACGTGCTGTGTCTGGCTGAGAATCGGAGAGACTCGTGCTTGGGCCACGTGGGCTGAGTTTGGGGGCCTGGCTGCCCCAGAAAATCAAAACCACATTTTCTCTCCCGGAGCTTCCCAGAGTGTTTTCAACCAGACTCGGAAAACTCATTTGGACAGATGCCGTTTCCACCCAGGAGGATTGGATTTTCCTCAGAATGCCAGCAGGAAAGTCAGCTGGAAGCTGAGCTCAGGAGAGCGGAGAGGGAAGGTCTGGACCCTGGGCGGGCTGGGGGGCTTGGCCTCCTGCTCTGCCCACGGCCACGCAGCCTGAGATATGCTTCTTAGCCTGTCTGGGCACTGCTTCTCACATGGGGGCTCTGCAGTGATCAGGTGACAGAACACAGGTGGCCCCTTTACACCAGCCTCAGAGCCTGCTTCTGGAACGATGGGGGCTGCCCTTTGGTGGGGACAGCAGACGTGAGTGACCTCTGTGAGCAGGGAATTAGTGTCTCTGCACAGAGGGGCAGCTGGTACGGCCCTGGGGCCCTGATACGCCACACCGGGGCTGAGTAAAATCCAGGGACTTCCCTGGTGGTCCAGTGGTTAAGACTCTGTGCTTCCACTGCAGGGGGCACAGGTTCGATCCCTGGTCAGGAAAAACTACGATCCCGTATGTCATGCGGTGCGGCCAAAAAAAAAAAAGCTCACTTAAAAAAAAATGAGTGAAATCCAACCTGTCCTTGGAGAGCCTGTCCCCAGAACAAACCGCTGCAAAGCCGACACCTGGTGTGTGGCGGCTGGCTATGTGGGCTGGGACCAAGTGTGGAGGCTCGGCAGTGCTTGCTCCCGTGGCCCTGGGACAACGGGTGACAAGGGCCAGGCCAAGCGATAAACAAGTGTGGTCTGTCCACACTCGGAGTATCAGTCAGCCATGAAAAGAAATGAAGCACGGACACTTGCTACAACATGGATGCACCTTGAAAACATGATGCTTAGTGAGAGAAGCCAGACACAGAAGGCCACATAGTGTGTAACTCCATGTATGCGAAACGTACAGAACAGGCAAATCCTCAGAGAGAGAAAATGGATCAGTGGTCACCAGGGGCTGGGGGAGGGGCATGGGGATTGACTGATGGGGCCGGGGTTTCCTTCCGGGGCGTAGAAAAGTTCCGGAACTCCAGAGAAGTGGTGGCTGCACCGCACTGAGAATGTACATCTAAAATGGTTAATTTTATGTTATGTGAATCTCAACTCAATACATTAAAATAGAAAGATTCATGGCAGCCAAGATGACCCAGGTTTGGGGGTGACTCATCAGACCATTTGTATTGTGGTCATTTAAAGACAAATCCGAACTTTTCCAAAAACTGAAAGACCAAAATGAGGTCGCTCGGGCCAGGGAGGGCGGAGGCACACTGGCTGAGTAGGGGCTTCACCGGCCAGGTGGCTGGGTTTCCTCCTAGGCAGGAGGGGACTGAAGCTCAGGTGCCATGTCATGCAAGCAGTGGATGCAGGCTTGGCCCTCCCAGGTCAGGGAGTGGCTTTGAGTTTGGAGAAATGAAAGTCCTTGTCAGGGCTGGGTCCAGCAGGAGGGGCAGGGGGCCTGGGCCGGGCCGGGGGTGTGGGCCCAGGAGCCCGGACAGCCTTTGGCCTTCCTGGGAGAAGCCGACATGGAGAAGACACTGCAGAGGCGCAGGAGGGGATGTGGTCTCCCTGGGGGTATGGACGGGGCCTGCCCAGAGCCAAGGACTGTGGCTCAGAGTGAGGAGCTGGTGCTCCTCGTCCGGGCCCCACAGGTTGCGTGCACACATACCCTGTACTCGTCCACGCGGTCCCGTGGGGCCCAGGGGCTCACCCCCCTCCCCACGTCACCCACCACTCTCTGGGGAAGGGGCGGGCCCCAGGGAGATTTTCCAGGCTTCATGGAAAGTGCTGCCCATGGCTGGAGTCAGGGATGGGCCCCTCACACCGCCCAACCGGGCTAGAACCCCAGACACGCCCCAGAAGGGGCTGGAGTGGCCGCTGGTCACCCAGGGTCCCACTCACCCTGCTCCCCAGACAGCATACGAGGCAAACCCCCCACTGAAAATCCACCTGCCTACTGTCCCCTCTCATTATTTGTTAGCTATCAGGCCCCATTAACGGTCAGGCGGAAGGCTGGTGCATCTCCATGGGGAGCGGGAAGGCCTTGGTCCCCCAGGAAGTGCTGGCCCCAGGCAGTGGCCCCTGGTGCCCCCAGAGGCCGTGGCATCTCAGGAGGCTGTGCTCCTCCGTGGCCAGGCCCCACTTTTGCTGGGGCAGGCGTGTGGGGGCCAGGCCCGTGTGTCAGGGGTACGCACAGGCAGCAGCCTTCCTGGGGGAGGTGGGGAGGAGAAACTTTCCAGGGCACCGGTCGCTCAGGCCCATCTGGGTCCTGCCTCTGGCAGGAGCTATGTGCCCTCTGCCCACCTTTGCACCTGGATGTGATTTCCCAATCTGTGGCGTCGTTGGTGGTAATGAGAGTGGCCACGGAAAGGAAACCTTCTCCTCCAGCGCCAGCCAAAGCGCTGACACACATGACCTCCAGGTGGGAACTCTGGTTGTACCCACTTTATAGATGGGGATACTGAGGCTCAGAGAGGTGATGCGCCTAGTGCAGGTGTGGCTTCAGGACTCCTGGGGGCTGCTCAGAGTGAGCTACAAGTCATCACCATCCTCTCCACCAACGCTATGGTCCTGCATGTCCCCTGGGGTTCCCATGGCAGAGGTCTGGGACCCCTGGACAGCGAGTGTGTCCCCATCTCCATGACCCACCCCTGGGCCTGGGAATAGGGGGATCATGGTGCCCCTGCCTGTGGGGCTGAAGGGGGATGATGCACCTACAAAGCTCTGAGCGTCCGGGCAGTGACTTTTTTTTTTTCTTTTTTTTTTTTTCCCTTTCCTTCTTTTGCGGTACGGGGGCCTCTCACCGCTGTGGCCTCTCCCGCTGCGGAGCACAGGCTCCGGATGTACAGGCCCAGAGGCCATGGTCCACAGGCCCAGCCGCTCCACGGCATGTGGGATCCTCCTGGACCGGGGCACGAACCCGTGTCCCCTGCATCGGCAGGCGGACTCTCAACCACTGCACCACCAGGGAAGCCCGGGGCAGTGATTTTTATTTTCACCATTACCCCAGGGCGATTGTCAGAGACTGAAGCTCTCATGGGCAGGATGTGTCCCCCAAGTTCCTGTGTTGAAGGCCCAGCCCCCAGTTCCTCAGGATGTGTCTGTATTTGGAGAGGGAGTCTTTACAGACGTGGTAAAGGTAAAATGGGGTTGTTAGGATGGGTCCTAATCAACATGCCTGGTGTCCTTAGGAGATCAGGACACAGACGTGCACAGGGGAGACCACGGAGGACACAGGGAGAAGGCGGTCGTGTGCACGCCGAGGACAGAGGCCTCCGGAGGACCCAGCCCTGCCCACACCGTGATCTCCACGTCCAGCACGGGGACTGGGAGGAGACACATTCCTGCTATTGAGCCCCCCTGTCAGTGGGGCTCTGTTCTCTGGCCACCTGAGCAGACAAAAGCCACTGAAATACTTGCAGGTCAAGTGCAGTGTGACTTAGGCAGCTGTGTCCACACCCTGGGAGAGTTTCCAGAAGCTTCTGTGATCTTGTCTACCCATCAGGGTTCCACGCTACCTGTGCAGGTCCCCCTTTGCAGGAAGCACAGCCGGGACACACACAGTGCCCAGTCTCGCACTGGCCCTCCCCCAAACCAAACCTTGGCATCAGTGCTCTGAGGAGAAGCCGCCCCGGAATGTTCCGCCCTGGCTCCACGCCTGCTGGGCCTCGTGGCAGGCACAACCGTGAGGTTCACACTCCTGGTAAGTTTGATACCAAGGTTTCAAGGTTTCTTTCCCCTCCAGAAGCCATTAACGAACTTTTCATGAAAAAAAGAAAAAAACCCTGTTATTTTTCCCAATGTAAATGTGGAGCCCAGGGTGGTTTCCAACTTTCCACAAACATTTCAGGGGCCCGGGGAGCACGGCAGGCGTGAGTGACTCTGCAAGCCCCCTGCGGGCCACCGGGCTCCCCACTCCCACCGGGCTGGGTCAATATTGATGCAGAGCAGAGGTGGCACCCGCCGCGCCTCCAGGGTGGAGGGAGCCTGCAGGGTGACTGTGGGGATGCTGCCCGAGGCCCCAGGGCCTGAGCTGGACAGAGCCCTCAGGCTGGGCAGAGAAGGGGGCTGTGGGCAGAGGTGGGGGCTGAGGGGAGAGATGGGGGCTGTGAGCTGGGATGGGGCTGCAGCACCTGCATGGGCACCCCCCATTTCACATAGGTCGATTCCTTTTCTTTGCAAAGCCAAGTGGGGGAGAATTTTCCTAACTTATTTCAATTAAGACTTAGATGATAAAACTTCAATTTCAGGGGCTTCCCTGGTGGCGCAGTGGTTGAGAGTCCGCCTGCTGATGCAGGGGACGCGGGTTCGTGCCCCGGTCCGGGAAGATCCCACATGCCACGGAGCGGCTGGGCCCGTGAGCCATGGCCGCTGAGCCTGCGCATCCGGGGCCTGTGCTCCACAACGGGAGAGGCCACAACGGTGCGAGGCCCGCGTACCGCAAAAAAAAAAAAAAACCCCAAACCAAAGAAAACTTCAATTTCAGGAGGGCGTTCTGGCAGTTAAACTGTCCCCATTTCCCTGAGTGCCCTGCTGATCCCAGACCCTGTAGCAGCCCCTGGAGGCTGATGGCCATGGAGGGACAGTCTCTCCGTGGGATGGTCATCGGGCCCTAATCGCACTTTGGGGCCGAAAAGTCAGAGTCTCACAAAACCCAGGGCCATGAGGTGATGAGCTGGGCCTCTCTTGGTGAGGGGCTGCGTCTCCAGTGTGGACGTGTGTGTCGGATCAAGTTCCCACCTTCCTGGTCTGCTCATCACCTCCTTCCAAATCCTTGCCATTGGCAGGAAGAAGCAGCTCTGTCCTGCAGCTACAGACCCAGGCCCGTGGAGCACGCTGTGTGTGAGTGACCAGGGAGATGGGGCGTTCCTGGAGATGCCCAGCCCACTCTCTGGGGTTCCCCAGCCTCTCCTTGCTTACGACCGGAGCCGGGGGGCTCACCCTCTGTGAAGGCCACCCGCGTGTGCTGCTCGAGGGGCAGCAAAGCTTCTTGGGACCCTCATTCTTCTTTCAGCCCTTCCTCCTGGGAGTGTTACAAAACTCCCCGCTCCCCATGGCCTGTCCCACCGTGTCAGGGCAGACCAGGGCTGGGGGTAGTATCTTCATGGTCCTGTCCAGCAGCAGCCAGCCTGGCTAGAGAGCGAAGTCGGCCGCGAATGGATGAATGAATGAACGAATGATCTTATGATTAAATGGTTTGCTGCAGAGACCCGTGAGGCTTCAGAACCTTTTCTGAGAGAGGAGTCAGCCGGGGAGTGAGCCCACCCCTGCAGCAGCTCCGATTGGCGGGTTTTCTCCAGCCTCCCAAGCGGACTTGCCAAGCGTCATAAAAATACCTCAGTGCTCTAGGCCGCCCAGTGTCACACTTACTGCCGGGGGGGGGGGGGGGGGGGGGGTGATAGGTTAAACAAATTCCACCTCAGAATTTACTGTGCCTGCTCGTTTTTTGCCTCAGAGCAGGGACCATATTCCATGCAGAAATACTTCCCTAAGTGTCCAAGGGGGAGGGGCCCAGCTCACAGAAGGCAGCTTCCAGATTTTTATATGAACAAAGGTAGCTGTATAAACTCGCCAAAAACAAGTCCTTTACAGAAAGCCGTTTGTGAAACTTGCTTTCCAGTAACCGGTACGTAGGGAGTAGAATGGGAACTGCAGCATGAAACGGACAGAAGCAATTTCATTTTCTGGGTTCTGTGCATATTTGAATTTTTGGAAAACGTGATAGGGACGAAGGGGAGGCGGCAGTGGGGCTCCATGTTCAGCTCTGCCCCGTGTGCTGAACCCCCTTGTCGGGAACAGGGGTGCTGGTGCTCACAGCACATGATGTATGGGGCTTCTGTTAGGTTTGAGGTCGCTCTGCAGGGAGCAGGCACATGCGGTGTGAAGGACTTGGCGTGTAGAGTGGCATTTTGGATTCAGGACAAGAACCCCCTCCGTGCACCCAGCCAGGTGCCCGTGAGGGCTGGGGTCTTGGTACCACCAGTGTGAACTCACCCTGGCCCCAGTGGGCGTAGACTCAGACAGTCTTTGGTCTCATCCCCTGTGGCATGGCATTGGGGCCAGTCTCAGCGTCTGACCCTCCCACTGTGGCCACAGCCTGGGAGCTGGTCACTCCTGCCGCCATCCACAGGGAAACCGTCACCCACGGTTGTCCCGCCCCTTGCACCTCAGCGGTGGGCCCTTAGCTCAATCACCTGGCAATGTGGGGGCTTTGAGACCTGGCCCAGAGCAGGATGGTGTGGTGTGAGGCCGGGGGATGGTGTGGACCCCGAGGGAGCGTGAGGATGGCGGTGCAACTCTGATTTCCCCCTTCCGGGTGGGGAAGTGGCTCAGTGCCCAGGGGGCAGAAGGCTGGCTTGGGGCCTGGAAGGAGAGGCCCGGTGGCCCCAGCACAGTGGTCCCCGACGTGGGGGTCTCCCTGCAGTGGAGGTTGGGAGAGCAGAATCCTTGCGGACCACCCTGCCCTGAGATGGCTGGTGGCCTGATGGTGGGCATGAGTCACCACGGCATGCAGGGCCAGGACGCCTGGGCAGGGAGGGCCCAGTGGGCGGGGGCCATGCCCCTGTCTGGCCAGACAGCTCGTGTCTTCACCAGGCGCCTGAAATAGCCCTAGAGGCGTCCAGCAAGGGAGGAGAGCGTGGATACTCAGCAAGATGAATGTGCCCGGAGCTTCGGGCAGCTCTGCCAGGCCAGGTAACCAGAGCCTGGCCTGGGACACCCCTCTGGCCCTGTGCAAACAGCAGGGGGCGGCTGGCTGTCCCCACTCCTCCCCATGAGGCTCCACGTCTTCCTCCCACCCCTGCGGGCTCTGCCAGGCCCTGGCGGGGAACCTGGCCAGCTTCTGCCGAACTTCCTGTAACTCCCTACTGCCCCCTTCCCTGGGGCCCTGGGATCCTTGAGGCCCTGCAGGTCCCCAAAGGCCCAAGGGTCTCCCAGGCCCCCCCACTTGGGCCTGCAGACTCTCGGCAGGGACCTCCAGCCTGGCTCCCGCAGACACCGTCACCCAGGGCTCCCGTGTCCACCCACGGCCGGGACCTCATGGCTGGCGTCCTGCCCTTGCCCCCGACCCAGCCCGCCCGAGGGAAGGGAGGACCTCGTTGCTCACAGACTGTCCTTCAGGGTGGGACCATGGGGCTGGTGGGCTCTTGATCCCCATGGGAGAAGGGGCAGAGATGAGGTGCCTGTGTCAGTGTCCTGGGCATGGGGACCACCCCCCACAAACTGGGCAGCTTAGAAGAGCAGCAAACACTGTCTGCAGGTTCTGGAGGCCAGAGCCTGAGGTCAGAGCCCCTCACCCCAGTGTGACTCCCTCTTCCCTCTGTGTGTCCTCTCCGCTTAGAAGGGCGCGTGTCAGAGCATTAACTCTCACCCTAATCCAGGACCACCTCTTCTGACTTAATTACGTCTGTGGAGACTCTATTTCCAAATAAGGTCTCATTCTGAGGTTCTGACGGATGTGAATTTTGGGGATGCTACCCGCCCAGGGCAGCGCCTACTTTAGCTCAAGCAGTTGATGCCCAGAGAGGTGGGGGAGCCCCCAGATCCAGGCCAACTCCTGTGGTGGGGACTGCTCTGGGGGGCACAGGGGCCTGTGGATGGGAGGGGAACCCCCAGGCGCTGAGGGGAATGAGCTGGTTGGAGGTGGATGCCTAGGGAGCTGCCAGACAGGGAAAGAGGCGTCCAGAGACCTGCCTCCTGTGGGAATGGGGAGTCTGGGAGGCGGGGCAGCTGGTAGGTCCCGATGGACCACGCAGAAAGGCAACCCCAGAGCCCATTCTGAGGTGTGATTTGGCCTGTGATTTTAATAGAGGAAGGGGGGTAGTTGAGAACAGAGCCTCCCTGGGGATGAGGGTGGGAGGTCACAGGTCCTGTTGGGGATGGGAAGCCTGCGGGCGGCACAGAGGCATTCTGGGGCCGAGGCTAAACACAGAGGCTGGTCTGTGGGCTGAACGCACAGTAGGTGTTCAGACAATGTCCACGGAAAGGGCTTTGCAGAAAAAGGACTGAAATGCCATCTTGATGCTGGCAGAGGGAGACTCGAGGCTGCTGCCTGAGCCTCCATCCTCCTAGCACACCCTGCAGGTTATGTGCCTGCTGCTGGGACGTTAAGGACCCAGCCTGGGGGGCACCCATGGAGGGACAGGTGGGCACAGCGTCCACCAAGCCAGTCTCCTCGTCCATCAGGAGGGAGGAACGTGGGGGCTGCACAGGTGGGGGCCCTGGCCTGGCTGTGGGGCACCTGGCTGGCCCGCCTGTTCCAGGCCCAACCAGGCTGCCTTGGCCAGCAGCTGCTTCAGGCACAGCTGTTGGCCGGCAAGGCCTGGCCCGAGTCACGCTTCTCTAGGCGACCGCCGCCCCATCCTGCTCCCCATCCTGTGCCCGGGTCCAGGCTCCCTGGGGTGGGGTGGGTGGGGGCGTCCGGCATCTCGAGTGTGAGGCCATAAATAAGGCCAGATGCAGAGGGACCTCGGAGGACTTCCTGCTGTAAATTTGAGGTGCCGAGTGCTGGACCGTGGTATTAACCCCGAATTTAAAACCTGCCTGTGAACAAGCAGGGCAGCCTGAGCCACGACACGGAAACCAGAGGGCCTTCGGCAGTGCCGCGGCCGGACGGGGCTCCAGGCATGTGGGGGCGAGCGTGCAGCCGCGGTGGTTTCCATGACGCTGCTAGGCCAAGGCTGCTTCTGCTCGGGGTGACCGGCTATGCGTCCATGTGGCCCATCCATGGGCAGGACACCCTCACCTCCACAGGAGGAGAAACGCAGAAAGGTGAGGCAGGTGTTCTCCGTGCGAGCGTCTTGCAGCCAGCATTTCCCCTCAGTGATCTCCGGGTATCGAGGGAGATGGCCTGAGCCCAGCGTGTCTGGAGACAAGGGTTCCAGGAGGACCTGATTCCAGGAATGCTGGGGAGCAAGCAGGTTAGCGCCATGGGCACCGGGCTCCGTCCCGTGGGCAGGACTGGGCATGGCCCGGAGTTGCCCTACCCTGGCAGACATTAAGAAGACATGGGGAGAGGATGACTGTGTTAGGACGGAGGCAGAGGCTGGGGCATGTGCCCAGGAGCCCAGGACAGCCCGCGGCCACCAGGAGCTGGACGAGGCAGGAAGGATCCTCGCCTGGAGCCTCAGGAAGAATTCAACCCTGTTGACACGTTGATTTTCGACCTGGCCTCCAGAGCTGTGAGAGATTAAGTTCCTGTTGTTTTAACCCATTTGTGGTCCTGGGTTCCTGGACCCTTGTCTGCACTGGTTTCCTGCAGCTTCCTGGCTGCCGGCAATCTGTGGTGTTCCTGGCTAGTGGCTGCATCCCTTTGGTCTCTCCGTCCATCACCGGCTACCTGACTGTCCCACATGGTAGAGGAGGCTCCCGTAGGGGTTGACTCTGTCCTGATTCTGACAGACCACAACCCCCTGGGGAGGAGAGAGAAGCTGGTGAATGGAGAGAGCAGGAGTGTGGTGCCTGGCAGGCCCGGGGAGCCGGAAGAAACCATCTCCATGATTGACCAGCCGGGTGTCCATGAGGCCAGGGACACGGCTCCTTTCCCCTCCGGCCAGTGGCCTTACCCTCCTCCCCCTGTGGGTCAGGAAACCCCAGGGCTTGTCCTGCCCCTGCCCCTGGCCCACTCTCAGCGGGGATCCCAGCTCCTAGGCCTCAGGGATGACGCACTTCTCTCTGCTTAAAGATACTCAACTGGCGGGTAGCGTGGAGCTGGGTGCATAGTAGGTGCTGAAAGACACCTGTTAACCCGATTTATCTCCCCGATACATGCTCAGGCGTGCGCGCACTCAAGGAGGATGTTGTCAACACTGTTTGCCTTGCTGGACCCATGGCCACCTGTGCCGCTAGTGACCTACTTTTCTTCAAAATAAATCCACTTGAGCTTCAAGCCTGTTTGAAAAGAGGTTTCCTGAGGCAGGTCTGTGATGCTGGTGGAGTTCTCTTTCCGGTCCACACACACTGGAAGAAGCACAGGCCTGCCGGCAAGAAGGGTTCTCACCCGAGGCCCCTGAATCCTCAGTGTGGGGCCCACTGGGGGGCGATGGAGGAGCCACACCCTTCAGCTCACTGACACCCAGGAGCCCCACACAGGAAGGCGGGGCTGGGGCTGGGGGAGGGGGAGGTCCAGGGCAGCCCTGCCCAGAGCACAGTGGGGGCCACGTTGGGAGGGACAGGGGAGCTGGCTAAATCGGGTGGAAAATCAGTTTTCAGGGCTCCCCAGTGGTCACTGTCTCCCCAGGAAGGCGTGGATTACCCCGACACTGCCAGGCAGTGTCTGTCTGTATTTCCCAAGGTGATTGGATAGCCGAACAGCTGCTCTGGAATCCATACTTTTGGGAAGGCAGCCCAGGGTCACTGCAGAGCGCTGGGAGGGGCTGCCCTGGGTCCTGGGACGCCTGCGCTCAGGCCACCATTCTGGTCCTGGCTGTTCGGCCTTGGGGTGTCCCACCGATGTTGCCCAGTCCTGGGAACAGGCTGCATTGGGTCCCACCTCCCTGCCTTTGTCTGTGCTGTTGTCCTGTCCGACAGGCCTTCCCCACAGTCGCAGAGTGAGGCGTGGGGGTGGGGGGGTGGGCATCTGAGGTGGGAAGGGCTGAGGGGCCTGCTCAGCTCCACCCCAGGTCCAGGGCCCGGCTCTAACAGTGTCCAGGGAGGACAGATGGCCGTGGCCCACAGGGATCCTGGGGCTGGGCTGGGCTCTTCATGGCTCCCAAAGCTCACAGGAGCACCCCACAAGGTAGATGCACACGTACAGAAGTGCACACATGTGCACACACTGCTGTGCTCGTACACACACAGGGACGTGCACGTGGACATGTGTGGTGCTCATACACATGCAGGTTGCAAGCACAGGTTCATACATGTCCTCTTTGCCCCCTCATCTGCCTGTGAAGCAGGTGCCAGGGTCTTCCTGCTCGAAAGCCCCACCTCCCCTGAATCCACTCTGTGTCCGGACCCCTAGTGGCTCCTCGTGGGCTGTTCCAACCTCCACTGGCTCCAGTGCAGTCCCGGCTGCACTGGGGACACAGAGCTGCAGGAGGAGCTGGCCGGGTGCTTGGGGAGTGGAGGCTGGTGGAGCCGAGCCTGGCCCAGGGCAGCGGTCTAGCTCTAACTGGAGTCCTAGTGGCCGGGAGCAGGGGGAGATGCTGCCGGCCCGGAGCCCCTTACTCCACCTGCATCTGACGGGTGTTTAGGGAGATTCTACTGTGCGCTGGGCTCTGAGCAGCTGTGCCAAGAGGCGGGGCCCTGGGTCTGGGGTGAAGCTCTGTCTCTGAGCACCTGTGAGGTCCTAGGCGCCGTGACC
This sequence comes from Hyperoodon ampullatus, assembly GCF_949752795.1. NCBI lineage: Eukaryota > Metazoa > Chordata > Mammalia > Artiodactyla > Ziphiidae > Hyperoodon > Hyperoodon ampullatus. Next base: position 22,471,226 of record NC_136927.1, read on the forward strand.
CTGGAGGACCCTGGGGTGAGCAAGATGGGCAAGGGCTGCAGGGATGGCCAGTGGCTGGCTTGAGGGACCCCACCTACACTGCAGGGCCCCCAAGGGAGTTCCTTCTCACTTGATGAGGTGTGGGCCCTGGAGACCCACCCGGGCTGCACTTCTTGGAGGGGGATGAAGTGTCCCGAGGGCGGAGATGGGCCAGGGGCTTGGGGTTCCTTCAGGCCTGACAGTTCTTGCGGGCTACCATTCCCAGCTCCGGGAGAGGTGGGGGCCGAGGTCCAGATGCCCCACCCCAGTGGCAGCCTGAGCTCCAGTGGGTGTTTATTCCCCTCTCGGCCCCTCCCCAGGTCTGTCCACAGAATAGGATGGGTGAGCTGTCCCTTTAGGGTGGGGGCCTGGGTGTGGGCTTCAGAGCTGGTGGCCCCTGGCCCTCTGAGCCTCAGTCTCCCTGTCTGAGCAGTGGGGTGGCACAGAGCACTGTACACGCTGTCCAAGTTTAGGGACAGTGTTTGGGGGTGGCACAACCCCACCAGTCTCAGCAACGGAGACGGCGCTCTGGACAGCTGGTGGCCGCTCGCACTGGGAGGCTGCTCTCGGCCAGGGCTCTGGGCTGTGTGTATTGGGGCTGGGCCCACTCTCTGTGGCTGTGTCTGCTCGGAGCAGCTGGGCAGGCCGGCCGCTTGGGCCGGGGTTGGCAGAGGACAGAGGTCTCCAGGGCCTGGGGTGGGACAGGGGGTCACACAGCCCTGTCAGGGTCCTTCAGGCCTCCCATGAGCTCCAGGTCCCCCAAGGCTGCCCCAGGCCTTAGGCCACGAGGACAGGCACATTCAGAGCTCTGGTCACCCATCAAAGTGAGCTGTCCTTCATCGAGGTGGAGCTCACAGGGCGTGGCCTTTCATGGCATCAGGTGTGCAGCGTCTGTCACAGGTGTGGCCATACTGTATTCCTTCTCGTCCTTCTGGGGAACTCTCCGTGGCACTAGACCAGCATTCAGTCAAAAGCCTCTGTGGCTGGTTAGCTGGATCCACCTGGTGGCACAGGGCTCTGGGCCTTGTTCCTGGAACCCCCTGTTCCAGAGGGGGAGGGGACAGGGGCATACAGGTGTCCTGTGGCTACTGTAACAAATCACACAAACTCAGTGCCTTAAGACAGTGACATTTTATTCTCTCACAGTCTGGTGGTCAGTAGTCCCACACGGGCTGAAATCACGGTGTCTGCTGGGCCGGCTCCTCAGAGGCTCCAGGGCAGAATCGTTTCCTGCATTTTCCAGCTTCTGGAGGCACAACGTCCCTGGCTCAGCCCCCTCCTCCATGTTCACTCACGTCTCCTTGGCCTCCTCGTCCACCTCTGAAGACCCCTGGGATGACACTGGGCCCACCCAGATAACCCAGGGTAATCCCATCTCAGGTCAGCTGGTGGGCAAATTCGTAACACGGCCCTGGGGCCCCACGTGGCAGGACCCCAGGGACCCCACCCTCTGTGCTCTCTGTCCCCAGTGCAGCCCATCGGGCCTCGGCACCCCTCGGAACCACTACCCCTTCCCCCAACCAGGCCCTGCAGAGCTGCCCCCATGCCCAGAACCTGCACCCAGGCCAACAGTGTCGTCGGGTGCGGTCCACTCCCCAGCACACATTTCAGCCTCACATGAGTCGTATTGATGGTGGAATTCTGTTGGGGATGTTAAGGGTTGCATTGTGACCCTCTAAAATTCCTGTGTTGAAGTGCTGACCCACAGTACCTCCAAGGGGGACCTCATTTGGAAACAGGGTCATTGCAGCTATAGTTAGTGAAGGTAAGATGCGGTCATTCCCGAGTGGGGCGGACCCTAACCCAATGGGACTGGAATCCTTCAGAGAAGGTTGTGGACACAGCGCACTCAGGGAGAGTGCCTGTGAAGACTGGCAACTCGTTGCCCGGCACCCAGGAACCGCCAGCAGCTGGATAGAGGCCGGGACAAATCCTGCAGTGCCCCCGGGGGAGCCCCCTGTACTGCTGTCTGCCCCAGGAGCCACTTTTGGAGCTCTGACATCCGAGGCAGGGCCTGACCACCTGTCTAAACTCCAGGCGGGGTCACTGCGGGGCCGGGCGCCCCCTCTTCCCCGGGTCCAGTAGAGGGAAGTGAGGCGCAGGCAGCGACATGGTTCTCTTTGGCAAAGGGCCTCAGGATTTGTGGGTGTTGAGAGTCCCAGCCCCCAAGCCGAACTCTGCAGGAGACCTGAGCCTGGCGCATTGCGCCCAGGACTGCAACGCCGGGCATTTGAGAATCGGGCAGAGCCCAGTGCCGAGGGTCCCAGGAAAGAGCAAGCAAGGCGCAGGCTGCAGGGACCCCCGGGCCTCCCCCTCTGTTGAGGCCCCAGCCAGGGCTTCTGAGGGGCCGCTGGCCGTGGGAACTGTGGTCTTGTGGCGCCCGCTCCCTCCCTCAATGTCACCCCAGGGAAAAGTGGTGAAGAGGAAGACACCACCGAGACCACAAGCCTGGAACCCCCAGGGCCTGGGTCCTTGGAGAGACAGGCATTTCTGGAGGGTTGCTCAAATCCACGGGCGAGCGTGCTTCTGTGTGCACATCAGCGGGGGTGGGCGGGCCGACAACCTCGGGAAGCAGGGTCTCCCTGCCCAGGGACCAAGATGCTCCCAAATGCCCTCAGGAATGGGCCCTTTCATAAAATCCTCAAGGCTTCAAACATTCTTTAAACTTTAGTCATGGTGGTGGTCAGGATCCGCCTCTCTGGCCAGCATCCTTCTGTGATGAGCCCTGGATGTGCTCCCCGGGGCTGCCCCCAATCCTGCCCTCTGTCTGCAAGGGACACCTGGCTGGTCCTGGTGTATATTACCCTGTGGGGGTGAATCGCACCCCCCCACCCCGTCTTCAAGAACAGGTTACAGAATCTCCTTTGGATAGGCCATGTGTGGCTGCTCTTGCTGGTGGTGACCGCTCACATCTCTGTGGACACAAACGGGCAGGTGGGGAGGCAGTGGGGTGTGCGGAGTGCCTGGGTGCCTATCTGGTCTCTGCCATTCGCCAGCTCGTGACCTTGGCCTTGCCTTGGTGCTCTCATTTGTAAAGCCAGCCTCCTGCCTGTTTCTGCTGGGGATGAACTTGGCTGACAGGTGAGAAGTTCCTGGAATGTGATCTTGGAGGCAAAGGGCATCGTTGTGAGTGCATTTCCATCTTTGCTCTGCCTACGGGAAGCTCGAAGCAGAGGGTGTGACCCACCTCAACCGCCTTGGGGGCTCTGGGCACTCTCTGGACTTCTTGGTTTCTTTTGGTACTTCTTCTTCCTTTCTTCACTCATTATTCAGTTTTTTATAATCACTTTTCTTAGATTACTTAACCTGCAGTAATATTTGCCATTTCTTTGTTATTTTTTGAAATATTTATTTATTTGTTTGTTTGTTTGGCTGCTCTGGGTCTTAGTTGTGGCCGGTGGGCTCCTTAGTTGCAGCAAGCAGGCTTCTTAGCTGTGGCATGTGAACTCTAGTTGTGTCATGCATATGGGATCTAGTTCCCTGACCAGGGATCGAACCCGGGCCCCCTGCATCAGGAGTGCAGAGTCTTATCCACTGCACCACCAAGGAAGTCCCAAGATTTGCCATTTTAAAGTGTAGGATTCAATTGTTCTTAGGATACTCACTACAGATACTGGAGTTGGGCAACCAGGATCACAATCCATTTTGGGACGCCCTAAAGGAAACCCCATACCCCTCGGCCATCCCTCCCTCAGCCCCCATCCCTAGACAACCACTAATCTACTTTCTGTCCCAGTGGATTTGCCTATTCTGGACATTTCATAAAGGGACAATCGTACAGTGTGTGTCTTTCTGTATCTGACTTATTTTACTGAGCGTGATGTTTTTGAGGTTCATCTGTGTTGTAGTGTGCATCAGTACTTCCTTTTTATGGCTGAATAGTATTCCATTGTGTGGATAGACCACATTATGCTCATCCATTCCTCTGTTGGACATTTGGGTTGTTTCCACTTTGGGCTGCTGTGAATCATGCTATGAACATTTGTGCACAAGTTCTTGTGTGGACATATGTTTTCAATTACCTCAGGTGACTACCTGGAAGTGGAATTGCTGGATTTCATGGTAATCCTGTGTTTAACCTTTGGAGGAAGTGCCATACTATTTTCCCTGGTGGCTGCACCATTTCCATTCCTACCAGCAGTGCACAAGCTTCCACGACCACATCCTCCCCAACACTTGTCATTTTCTGAGGTTAGTTTGTTTTGTTTTTTGATCCTGGCCATCCTAGTGGGTGTGAGGTAGTATCTCATAGTGGTTTTAGTTTGCATTTCCCAGATGAGTGATGATGTTGAGCATCTTTTCATGTACTAACTGGCCATTTGTGTGTCTCCTTTGGAGAAATGTCTATGCAAATCCTTTACCCAGGACTTCCCTGGTGGCGCAGTGGTTAAGAATCCACCTGCCAATGCAGGGGACATGGATTCGGGCCCTGGTCTGGGAGGATCCCACATGCCATGGAGCAACTAAGCCTGTGCACCACAACTACTGAGCCTGAGCTCTAGAGCCCACGAGCCACAACTACTGAGTCCGCGTGCCACAACTACTGAAACCCACGTTCCTAGAGCCTGTGCTCTGCAGCAAGAGAAGCCATCACAATGAGAAGCCCGCACACTGCAACAAAGAGTAGCCCTCGCTCGCCGCAACTAGAGAAAGCCCGCATGCAGCAGTGAAGACCCAACGCAGCCATAAAAAAAAAAAAAAATCCTTTACCCATTTTTTAAAGTAGGTGATCTGTCTTCTTATTGCTGAGTTGTTCGAGTTTTCTCTACATTCGAGACACTACTCCTTTATCAGGTACATGACTTGCAAACATCTCCCGATTTGTAGGTTGTCTTTTCCTTTTCCTGATGGTGACTTTGCAGCACAAAAGTTTTTAATTTGGTGAAGTCATTTATCTATTTTTTTTCTTCTGTAGCCTACGGTATCTTTCTTGGTTTTTTATCCGAAGGTAATGGACACATTTTGCAAGGTGCTCGAGTCCTTTGTGGGTCCTTCCCTGAGGGTGGTGGGGATGGCGGGCTTGGCGTTGGGTACACGTTGTGGTTGTCGGCAGAGCCCGGGGAGGCCGAGGCAATCAGGGAAGGCTTCCTGGTGGAAGAGGCTGGTCCTTCATGCTGCAGTGTTGGGACCCAGCCTCTTCAGCTGGGCAGGGCTCCCTGGTGCGGAAGTGGGACACCAAACCCTCCTCCACGTGTGGGACTGTCTTCCTCTCCTCCACCTGTCTGCCTTCCGAGCCCCACCTTTCTGAGCCCAGCCCTCGAACAGTGAGCAGAGGGCTGAAAGCACACAGGGTAATTAATTCTGACTTACAGAAGCTGTATTAAATTGGATAGAAACTGGCGAAAATAGGATTAGGAGGGAAGCTGAGCCAAGAGCAAACAGAAGGAAAACTCCCAGGGCCGGGCAGCCCAGCAGCGCTCTCAGAGGCAGGAGGTGGGAGATGGCCTGGACATTTCTGGGCGATCGCGTCATGTCCGAGGCTCGGCCTCCCCGCGCCGCCCCACCGGAGGGCTGCCAGCTTCGGCCCGGGGAGATGGGAACGCGGCTGCTCCCCTCCCGGCGACCGGCTTATCTGTGCTGAGCTCACTCAAGTCCGAGGATTAATTTGGAAACAATTAAAATTCTGTGCAAAACAAGCCACAGGCTGGGCTGCCAGGGGGCTGGCACGCACGGCACGGGGCCCTTTCGCCACCAACGCAGAAATCTAATTAGTGTGGGATTAAGTCGGCCACAAATCAGCAAGCAGGGGACCGCTCTCGGAAGGCAGCTGAAACCCAGCGAGGCACGCCGTGCAGGGCCGGCGGCAGACAGGGCAACGGCCCGACTGGGCTGGCGTCTCCAGCCCCTGGCCGCGCAGACGGCTGTGCCCACAGGCACTGCCTGGCCCCTCGGTTCTCCCGCTGCCCAGCCCACAACCCTTGGCCATTAGCACCTGTGTAAACGGATGGCAAAGCCATCTGAGTCCCAGGCAGAAGGTGCAGGAGGGGCTGAGGTCACTGCAGACTGCCCGGCACTGGGACTGGCTTTTGCAGCTGTGCTTTGCGGGAGTAAATCATGCACTGGCTGGTCTGTTGCTTTCTCTTTAACTGCATTTTTAGGGTTTGCGGGGACCCTGTCACTCTTTGTTGGGCCACTGAGATGTTCACGGTTGTTTGGCTGGTGCCTGGAGGGGCCAGGGTTTGGCTGAGATGCAGCAGAGCCCAGCACTTTCCCAAGGGCGTGTCGGGTGGATCCTCAGATCCTCAGATCAGTCATCCAGGTGTGTGAGGTTGGGGCCGGACCACCGTGCAGACACAGCCAAAGGGATGCCGGAGCAGCTGTCCTGGACCAGCCCTCCTGGTGGCCTCTGGGGGCCATGGCAACTATTCCCCATGTCCTGGAAGTCAATGGGGGCAGTGGCCTTCTCCAAGGTGTGGTCGGCACCTGCCCTGCACTGCATTTGGACACATCACGGGTCTGGGGCTGGGGGTGTGGAAATCATTCTGCTCCGTGTATGAGAACCCCAGGCAGCCGTGTGTCCACCCTGCCGAAGGGGTCCTGACTGGGGTAGAAACCCTCTGAAAGCACAGACCCTCCTCCCAGGAAAATGCCTGCCTGCCCACGGCTTCTTTGTTCCCTCAGGCTCTTCACTGTGTCCTGGGCAACCCCTGGCCAGAAAAACAGCCTCTGCACCAGGACTAGCAAGGCGGATGCAAGGACATTTGTCTGAGGGCTTTTGCAGCTCTGCTCTCTCCCTGTGCTCAGAGCAGGGCGTGTGCACGTGTTTGTGAGCGTGTGAATGCGTGAGCCGCCGAGTCGGGGGCCAGTGGGCCGAGGATCTGTACGCAGATGTCTCCCTCCCCCTCGGGGACTTGAAGGCACCATCTCTGGGGGGCTTTCCAGGCATGGTGGATGAAGGCTGGGGGTGCCCTGGAGGGGGGATGAGCAGTGGGGGACCCGGGGCACCCCGTGGTGCCGGGTTCTTGCCTCACCTCCAGAGGCCACACAAAGCCAGCGGGGAATGCTGCTCCTGGTGGCAGGGGACCAGGGCCTGATGACATCACAGCAACCGGAGGCGGGTGAGGAGGAATCCTTCACCAGTGGTGATCCTTCACCAGTGAAAGATGGGAGGTTGGGAGGTCAGGGCAGGAGGACATCCTTGGACTCCCGTTTTGCATTTTGCGTGTGCTAATGAGTTTGAACTCTGGCCCTGGCTCCAGCCTGCTGGTGGGGTCGTGCTGGGAGGGGCTGCGTTATCAGCAGTCCCGGGGGCTCCAAGCGAGCATCTACTGGTCCCTCTGCTGTTTGGAGCCAGGGCACACCAGGAACTGATAGATTAACGTGGCCAACAGCCCCTCCCCGGCAGGCCGGCCTGGCGCCAGGGGGGCAGAGGGCGGACCCAGCAGACGTTGCCCGCAAGCTGGGAGAGGGACCCAGTTAGCTGGGGTTTGCAGCCCGGCTGACGTGGGAGTGGGGGGTGGGGGGCGCGGCACGGAGGCCTCGATCACGGGCTGGAACACTCCATCTGTGACCCAGTGTTCCCTCCTTCCAGAAGGAAAACGGCTACGCCATCGAGACTTCCACGTTTTGCTTCCAAGCCGGGGTGTTGGAGGTTTTCCGAACTTCCACCAGTGGCTTCTGTGCCCAGGGGCCTGTTTAGGGGCGTGGCACAGAAAGTTACATGTCTCTCACCCTGCAGTGACCCTCACCCGGGTTTCAGGTCATCTGAACACACTTCTGCTTCTGGGCGAATCCCTAGCAAAGTGAGGGAAGCGGGGTTTTCCTGGTTGGAATGCAGGGTGCAGACAGGGGTTCTGGTGGCCGAGGCCACCCTGAGTGGCTCACTGGCTATGGAGTACGGGCAGCGGGCGTTGTGTTGAACTGTATCCAGCCCCCTGACTCTGATCAAGGGGCTCAAACTCCAGCATGGTCCTCCATCCCAGCCTGAGCTTGCTGGTCAGATTGCTGCCCCCAGAATCAGGGTCTCCGCATGTCCCTCAGGGTCTGACTTACCACTCACCCTGTACAGCCCTCACACCAGACTCAGCTAGCTCCACAGGGACGGGCCACGCCCTCGAAGGCGTCCTTTCTCCCCCACCCTCCACCACCCCCAGGAGCGGGCGTGGCGGGCTTCCTGCCTGCCCAGTGCAGGGCGCCTGGCCACAGGATGTTGGGGATGGTGTCCAGGGGGTGCAGCTGTAGGGGCCCTGGTGAAGGTGAGCCCATGGGGAAGGATCTGCTCTCCCTCCCTAGGGGCCAGCCAGGGTCCCTGCCCCCAGGGCTGGATGAGGAGCGATTTCACTTCCTGATCTTCCTGGAAAACACCCTGGAGTCCACTTGGCAAGCGGCCGAGGCACCTCCACAGGACGTTCCTTCCACTTCTAGCAAGAGCAACTGGGCCCGGAGGCCCCACCCTGCTGGATGTGTGGGTGGAATTCCCTGGGGTGACTCATGGGTGCCTGGCTCCCAGAGTGATGGCGCAGCTCTCAGCTCTGCGGGGCTAGGGGTAGGGATGCAGAGCTGGTGGCCAGGCAGCTTCCCCCGGTGGGCAAGTGCCCTTCGTCAGGATGTACTGGGCCAGAGACGCTGGTTCCTGCTTCCTGGGGGGACGCAGTGCAGCTGGGGAGCCCCGAGTCCCACCTCAGGGCATCTGGGTTGGGCAGATGGCTCAGATTAGACCACTTCCTGTCCCTCAGCCCTGAGACTGCAGCTGGGGCTGGAGGCTGCTGACCCTGAGCGTTGACTGGCAAAGTTGAGGCCCAGCTGCGGAGGACCCAGCCTGGTGAAGAAGCTGCGGGGATGGTCCTGAGCAGCAGCTCAGTCAACGCAGCAGGCAGGCTGGCTGGCTGGGCGCTGCAGGGCCCTCCCCAGGTTTCGGTTTCCTCCCTGTCGGACCTGCCCCACCACAGTGCGGGGATTCCACCCCCTGACCAGGAAGGCCATTGGGGAGGTGGGCAGGACCTGCCTCCCAGCTGGTGCCCCCAGCGGATCCCGGCTCTCTCGGAGCCTCAGTCCTCACATGTGTGAAGTGGCCTCACCTACTTCCGGCCTTGCTGAGCTTGGCTCTGCCCCCCGTGTAGAAAGGGCCCCGTGCCCCACGCGTGAAGAGTGGTCACTATGAATATTATTTAGGAGGCGAAAGAGACAGGAGCCAGAAACCCTGGGTTTGAGGCGCAGCCCCACCCCACCAAGCAGGGGTGACCCTGACCTGACACCGAGCCTGTCTCCTCATCTGTAAAAGAGGGTGGCAGCACCCAGCACCCCAGCTGACGTGGGATCCAGACTCAGTGGAGACTGGAGTGCTGGGATGGCGTGGGGCCTGGTGGGAGAAAGGGCCTCTGTGCCCACCCCCAGGTCACAGAAAGATGCAGAAGCTCCCATGGCCTGGCTTCCAGGCAGGGAGCAGGAGGACACGATGGCATCCGGCAGGTAAACTGATCCCATGGGTGAGGGCTCGGCTGGGGGCAGCTCACCGGCTGGGATGCCCGGCACCCCTGAGAAGGCCACCTTCCCTGGGGCATTGAAGGCCAGGGTTGCCATGGACACGGCTGAGGGCCCAGTAGGCGCCCTCTGAGGAGCGGTGCAGGCAGGGTGCCTGTGTTGCTCGGGGAGCAGGATGGTGGCTGCTGGGCAAGGGTGAGCCCGTCTCTGTGCCCCAGCCCCTTTGAGCAGCAGCACAACGTGGTCAGGACGTGTCACCCAAAAGGATTTGGCAGGTTTCCCACCTACTTTCCCCCAAACGTTCAAGCTTGTTCCGATAGAAAACCAAATGCAAGGAGCCAGTTGGAAAACATATTCAGAGGACAGTCTCCTTTTCTTTCTTTCTGAAACATCAGAGCCGTTAACTTTTTCCTCGTATTGGTACGACCTTCCTAAGGTATAGCATGGTCGGCTGTCGGACAACCGGGGCTCAAAGGGGCCACTCGGGGCTGCTGACCGTAAATGTGGCCGGTCCAAGTAGAGATGAACCGTCAGTGTAAAATGCTGGCCAGATTTCCAAGACCTAAAAAAAGAATGTAACACGGTAGATCCATGTAACAGAATATTATGCAGCCATAAAAGAGAACGAAGCACTGACACAGGCCACCACATGATGAACCTTAAAAACATGATGCTCAGTGAGAGAAGCCAGACACAGAAGACCACATCGTGTGTGAGTCCATTTATGTGAAGCATCCAGAACAGGCAAATCCACAGACAGAGAGTGGATCAGTGGTTGCCAGGGGCTGGGAGGGGAGGGGGGCACTGGGAATGACTTCTCTTTGTGGGGATGAATATGTTCTAAAATTGACTGTGGAGATGGCTGCACAGCTCTGAATATATTAAAAGCCATTGAAGTGTAGACTTTAAGTGGGTGAATTATATGTCAATAAAACTGGTTTTAAAAATGGAAACCGGGCTTCCCTGGTGGCACAGTGGCTAAGAATCCGCCTGCCAATGCAGGGGACATGGGTTTGAGCCCGGGTTCGAGAAGATCCCACATGCCGCGGAGCAACTAACCCCGTGTGTCACAACTACTGAGCCTGTGCTCTAGAGCCTCCAAGCCACAACTACTGAGACGGCATGCCACAACTACCGAAGCCCGTGTGCCTAGAGCCTGTGCTCCGCAACAAGAGAAGCCACCTCAATGAGAAGCCTGTGCACCGCACTGAAGACCCAACACAGCCATAAATAAATAAATAAAAATAAAATTTAAAAACTGTAAACCACCTCATTAATAATTTTGATACTAATTACATGGGGCAATGATAATATTCTGGATACACTGGGTGATGGCATCTCAGTTTGGGAAGATGAGGACGTTCTGAGATGGATGGTGGCGATGGTCGCACAACAATGTGAATGTGCCTAACACCACTGAACTGTGCATTTAAAAATGGTTAAAACAGTAAATTTTTTGTGTATTTTACCACAAAAAAGTGGAAAAAACCCAGTCACGCAGCTCTCTGTCCCCAGGTTCTCACGCAGGTGTCATGTCTCCGAACAAGTCCTTATCTGTTTTCTCGGCCCCGCCGGGGGGGCCGGTCTCCTGCGGTGACACGGGGAGCTGGGCCCACGTTCCTCTGTCCGCTGCCTTCAGGATGAATCCAAGTGACAACCGCCAGCGGAAGGGCAGCCCCCTTCCTGGGGGTTGGAAGCTCAGTGCCCCGGAAGTGTCATGCCGAGGGATCCCCTGGTGGGGGCAGGGACCCCTGCATGCATCACAGCGGCTCCTGCCTGGATGGAAGCCCAGCCTCTCAGGCTCCGTGGGGCGCCCTCTCCCCACAGCGTGGGGCCCTGAGAGAGACCCCACGTGCAAGACCCTGGCCAGGGACGAGCCGGCTGGTCTGATGAGGGGCCAAGGGGCCAGTGGGCTGTTATGGGGGTGGGGGCACCCTGGAACCTTCTGGAAGTCTCGGCCTCCTTACCCAGTGGGGTTTAGCGAAATCAACAGGGAGAGCCCACATTACGCACAGCACAGGCGGCCCAGCTGCCGTGATCATTCTCCTATTTCCACACGTGGAGGGTGGGGGCAGGTTTGCAGGATGCCCCCACCTGGGAGGGCGGCCCCCAGGCCGGAGAGGGGCAGCCCCAGACTGTCTGCCAGACACAAAGCAGATGGCCCCTCTTCCTCTGGAGCCTGCAGACCAGGAGCCTCAGGAGATGCTTGGCGTGGGTCAGGGGAGGCCGGGACCCCCTCTCCGAATTCCAAGACACACAACTGCTTCCTATCACAGCCGATGTGCGGAGTTTCCGCCCCAGGAAGGAAGTCTGCGTGCTCCTTGGCCTCCCTACGCCTTCCCGCCAGCCAAGCCGCCGCCCCGTCCCCTACATCTACCTTCTCAGCTGACTGTCCCTATGAGCCATCCCCCACCCCACCCCTGCCAAGGCCCCCAGAGGCCTCGGCACCCTCACCCCGCCCCCAGGGAAGCCACAGCCCACCCGCCCCTCGCTGGCTGCCGGGAGGTGTACGAGCTCTTCTCTGCTCAGCACCATAGACATCTGTCACCTGGGAAGGCCGACTGTGGCCACCAAGCCCCAGACACACGTCTGCCCTGAGGACAGCCGTCTCTCCCTCAGACTCTCTCCACCTCCCCTCCGGGCCCCGACATGCCCCCAAACTGCCTGGGCCCCGACGACTCATTTTCTCTGACTTGGGGCCTTCTTCCTTCCACAATCCTGCTGCCCCCTTACTCCTGGTCACTGCACGAGCATCTGCTGACCACCGCATCCACCAGCATGCACAGTGAGCCAGCTGCAGGGCCCGGGAGGGCTCCCAGCCCCGGGGTCCCATGCCTCTCCCTCCCCTGCTCCCCCCACCCCAGCCAGGCCTGCCCCAAAGCCTCCAGCTGTTCCTATGACACCCGGCTGCGTTTTGACCGCAGGACCCCGGTACTGCCTGCCCTGGTGCCGCATGGCCCATGCTCTGTAAGCGGCTCCTCATTCGTCAGATACGGTTTCCTGACGCAAGGCCTCTGCTCACATCCCAGGACGCTCTACAGGTCCCCTCAAAATTCATGTCCACCCATAACCTCAGAAAGTGACTTTATTTGGAAATAGGGTCTTTGCAGATTAATCGAGTTACAATGAGGTCAGACTGGCATGGTGGAGGCAGGGTGGCTGGTGTCCATGCCGGCAAAGAAAACCTAAACACAGACGCAGAAGGACAGCTGTGTGACGACGAGGCAGAGATGGGAAGGACGTGGCCACAAACCCAGGGACACTGGCAGCCCCAGAAGCTGGATGAGGCAGGAGGGAGCCTCCCAGGAGCCTCAGAGGGAGCCGGGCCCTGAGACACCTTGATTTCAGACTTCTGGCTCCAGACTTCGAGAGATTAATTTTCGTTGTTTCAGGCCATCCAGCCTGTGGTCCTTTGCTACAGTGCCCCAGGACTGAGTGGCTGCCCCACTCACCCTGTTCTGTCCACGCGGCTGGCGGGGCTCCCAGACCCAGCCCGGATCTGGGCCACTGGGTTTAAGTATGGCCATGCTGCCGCGGGCCCTGTGAGCGTCTGTAAGATGGGGTGAACGTGGGGCCGAGGGTGTGGTGTCACCCGACGTCGGTGCCAGAGGAGGCCTCTCCTTGAGGGGTGCCCCGCCTGGTCCTGAAAGCCCCCTCCCTTGGCGGCTGACGGGCTGCGCCTCCTGGTTTAAATTGCTGCCTGGTCGGGTTCCCGCTGCTCCCCAGCGGCCCCCCTGGCTTGGCAACGAGATGCCCTGGTCTCTTTTTCCAGCGGGTGTGGGCCAAGCGGAAAATGACCTCAGAGGGTGGGGAGGCCAGGGAGGCCTGTGGAGCTCAGAGGGCATCCTGGGGGCTGGGCTGGGGGTCCCCCGGCAGGAACCCTGCCCTGAGCACCATGCCGGCAGCCCAGGGCTCTGCAGCGAAGCGGGACCCTTGCATTCACAGCCCCTAAGAAGACCCCTTGCCATTCAGCCTGGCTCATGTCGGCCTGTACCCAGGGCTTGTCTGGGAGGAGGTGGGAAGGGGGCTGAAGTGGGCGGCACTCCCATGACCTGGACACCAGAGCGCTGGCCACATGGAGCAAGAGGGCTCAGCCGGGGCTCGGGTGTCCAGCAGGGCTGTCTGTGGCCACCTAGGTGGGAGGGGGGTCAGAAGTTGCAGCTCTGGGCCGTGGGTGGGAGCACATGGCTTCCCAGCAGGATGGCCCCTCAGTCAGGGGCCTGCCAAGGAAGAGAACCCCCTCCTAAGACCTTTACACCAGAGGGAGCTGAGTGACTCGATGGGGGCGTGGAGGAGGGGTGAAGCATGCAGGGATGGGCAGCAGCGGCCATGGCCACACCTCGGCTGGAGGGACGGAGAGGGGGAGCCAGGGCTGTGCTGCTGGTGAGACAGTGAATGCAGAGACGGTGGGGAGCCCACAGCCTCCCTCCAGGCCCACCTCCCCAGGGGCTGGAGCGCTGAGAGGGGAAGGGAGGGAGCTTCTGCACTGTGGGCCTGGGGCTCAGAGAGTCGGGGGAGACACCTAGGGCAGGTGCTGGATGTGCAGCCAGGTGACCCAGGTGCCCAGCCTCCGTTGCCGGGGCCCCGGCTTGGTGGGCAGGAAACGAACAGCCCACCCACGTGGAGGGAGGTGGCTCCCTGGGGTGGTGGCTGGCAATCCTTGGTGTTCCTTGGCGAGTGGCCAAATCACTCCAATCTGTGCCTCTTCTTCAGTGTGTCTTTTCTGTCTCTTTTAAAGACTCGGCATTGGGTTTAGGGCCAACCCAGCTAATCCAGGCTGACCTCATCTAGAGAACCTTATCCTAATTGCAGCTGCAAAGACCCCTTTCCAAATATGATCCTATTCACAGGTTCTGGTGGACATAAATTTTGCGGGTGGGGGGGTACCGTTCAGCCCCCTGCAGCCAGGCACACAGACGGGTCCAGAGAGGATGGGGATTGGAATCCACCCACGCCCTTCCTGTCCCAGGTGCCCCTCAGCTTGCTGGACAGAGGTGGCTGCCTGACCTCTAAGTCTTTGCAAGAAATAGCCCAGGCGAGCTTTTGGGTCACGTGGAATGTGCCCACCTGCAGAACCATCCACCAAATTCAGAGGGCAGGGAAAGGATGGCTCAGGGTTTGCGTGAGTCCCTCCGGTGACGGCCAAGTCTGGGCTCAGCCCCCAGGCTGGTGGTTTTGCCTCTATGAGCCCCTGAGAAAGGAGCTGAAGGCTCTGTTTGCCCTCCCAGGCCCCGTTAACTTTGTTCATTTCTCCTTTTGTCCATCCATCCAAATATCCATCTGTCTACCTGTTCACCCATCTATTGATCCATCCGTCTGTCCATCTATTAACCCATCCAATCATCTATTTGTCTGTCTGTCCATCTATCTGTCCATCCCTCTGTGTGTCTGACCTTGGGTGACTGATGAATGGGCAGTGGGGGGGAGCCCCAGACAGGTCTCACCGCCCACCCTCCTCCCAGGGCCTTGGCTTTCCCACCGGCCACCAGGCAGACAGCCCAGCCACAGCTGCGGGCTCTGGGTGGGAGTCTGGACCTGCTGGCCCCTGCCACTGCAGCTGAGAAGTGTTTCCAGTTTATAACAGTGTAATTACTCACCCTCCTTTGGACTGAGGAAAACTCAGGGTGGGAAGATGTGTCTGCTGGGCCAAGCTGATTCAGACCAAGGAGAGGACAGAAAGGCTGGACGAGCGTGCTTTGGGCAGGAGTGCAAGGGCGTGAGGAGGTGGCTGGGAAAGGGCAGGGGTTCCAGGTGGGAGAGGCTCCTGCGTGCTCCCAGCATCCATCAGTCTAGACTTGGCTGGGGCCTGAGGGCACAGTGCCAGCCTGGGGGGGTGGGCTTGGCTGAGGAGGGGGAGCTGCTGGCCAGGGTGGCTAGGCTGCCAGGGCCCTGGGAACCCAGCAAGGGGGGTGCTGGGCCCAGCATGGGGCTGGCTTCATGGTGTGGATCCATCATCAGTGCGACTGGACAGAGGCCTGGAGGGGCCTGGACCCGAGTGGACGCCGCCTGGGGTGCAGTGACTGACACTCTCTGACCCCGACTTGATACCATCTCCACCAGGCTCCTGAAGCCAGCAGGGATGAGCCAAGGCTGCCGGCCTTGGAGGTGACCCTCAGGGTGCCCGGAGGGCTGGTCTGGAACTTTGGGAGGAGGGTTGGCTACAGGCAGCTGCAAGGAGTCCGGTGCCTTGGCTTCAGATGAGACACTGGTTTCTGGAGGGACATGAGGAGAGGACGTTTGCCACCCACATGGCCTCTTCATACTTCCCTGGGAGATGCAGGGGTAGAAACCAAGGCTCAGGTCCACGCAAGTGGGAAGTGGCGGGGCCCACATTCTCGGCCGCCTGTGTTGCCACTGCGGACAGAGGCCAGTGAGGGGGCAGGGGACCGTCAAGAGCTCCATCCTGGAGGCCGTCAAGCCGGCCACCAGCCCTAGGAGCTCGGTGAGCACGGCAGCGGCCTCTCCTGTGGTCCTGCCAAGCCCATGTGTGCTCGGGGCAGTGGCCTGATGTCCCCCGCCTACAGGCGTGTGCCTTGGTGGACAACAGAGCCCTGTTTGGAGCTGAATGAGTGGGCACGGGAGGAGAGGAAGAGCCCAAAGGGCGGGGATGGACCAGCATTGGGGAGGCTGCCTGCCAGCCCTCCATTAACCCCTTAAGGCCTGGCTGCGAGCCAGGGAAGTGTGGGCCAGCTCCTGGGCACACAGTGGTTCCCGGGGCAGATCTTAGCTCAGCACCTACTGTGTGCAGTGCAGGCCTGTGTTGGGGCTGGAAAGGGAGCAGAGTTCCCTCATTCACTTTGCCTCTCCCTCCCAGGAGGGCATCTGCATTTATTAAGCACCTCCTGTATGCCTGGGTGCTCAGGAATTGTCCCCTAGCCCTGGCCTCTGCCCTGCACAGGGGACCCAGAGGGGACACAGCCAGCCCCACTGCGGTGCTTCCCTCCACTCCTGCCGCAGCCAGCCAGCCTGGGGACCCTCTGGATACTGGAAGGACCCCAGGAGTTGGCACATAAACATCCGGAGCCAGGAGCCAGGAGCCCCCTCGCTGGCTGCTGCTCCCTCTCCACCTCCTCACAGCCCTGCAAACAAGCTCCGGGAGCTGGGGCCTTGCCTGGGGTCTGACTCTGGGTGGGGGATGAGGCTCACCTCTGGGACTCCCGCCCAGGGGCTCACAGGGCCGAGCTGGGGTCTCCACTGTCCCCCACGTGCACGTGGCTGCTTTGCATGGGATCTCAGAGTGGGAGGGGGGCTGGGAAGCTTTGCCTTCTTTCCCTCCTATCCGTGGGTCCCCAAGTTCAGGGAGGGGTGAGAGAGACCACCCCTGGCAGCCCAGGGATCTGTCAGGGTGTCCCCCTACCCTGGGGAACATTAAAGCTGAGGGAGACGGTCCCAGCCAGGAAGGGGGCTGTATGTCCAGCAGCTGCCCCACAGAGGGGACCCCTGGAGCTGAGTTTCCAGGGGAAGTCACCCAGTGGCCATAATTCATTTCAGATCGCCGTCTGCAGCATTGCCAGCCCCGAGCATGTAATCGCCCCGTTTCCGACGGCTGGCGATTTCTGCACACTTGTAATTAGGAGGACTCATTCCCCTCGCCGCGCCAACCTCAGGCTCCAGCCGAACAACTTCCGAAGGAAGCCCTGGCCGTCTGCGGGGACCGCGCGGCTTCCTGCGGGAGAGCCCGGAATCCTGGAGGCGCCGAAATGAGGAGGGAGCAGAAGGGGCGCCAGCCCGGAGGACGCCTCGGGAGGGGCTGCCGCTGCAGCCCACCCTGGGGGCCCCGAGGGGACTGCTGAGAGACGGGATCTGCCTGAAGGCGCCCCTCGTCCCTGGGAGGTTTGTGTGTTCACTGCTTTGGGGATTTGGGACAATTTTGTGCAGTCGTTTGTGGTTTTCTCTGGTAATTGCTGGTTACAGCCCGTGACTGAGAGGGACTGAGGCCAGAGGGCTGGAGGCTGGCGGCACCTGGCCAGTGGTGCCAGGAGGGTCCCAGTGCAGGCTGGGCTTCTCCCCCAACAGGTGGTTTCTGCTGCGAGCTGGGTCTCCCATCCCATCCGGTCAGCCAGGTGACCCCAACATGCACCTCCATGGGGTCATGTGTCCTCCATCAGCCGGTGGAGGTTCTGGAAGCCCCTGGGGCAGCGGCAGTAGCGACACGTCTCATAACTTGGCCACTGTGTTGGGGTTCAGGGTCAGGTTGGGGCGCTAGAGAGTATAGGTGCTAATCCCCAAGAAGTGGCGTCCCGCATGTGCCCTGGGTGCCCAGTGTGCTCAGCCCTCTTTCTGGAGCTGCCGTTGTGGTCACCAGAGGATCTGACCCCACCAGGGTCCCCTGAGTGAGACAGACTTCCCTTCCCGCCCGCACTGCAGCCCCGGGTGGCTGTGTGCCACAGGGAGGAGACCGACATCCCCTCAGTGGGAGACGTCGAATCTTAGCCAAGAGGCTGGCTTGAGAGCGCCTTCCTCCTGTTTGTGACTTTCAGTCTGTACTTCTGTGTATCGACTCAGCCTAGGTGACAGCAGAACCCACCGAAGAAACACACCCTGATGCTTCAACAATGAAGGAAGAAGTGGCCGGGCGCCTGACTTCAGCGATCACCATTTGTGATGAAAACATTTGCACCGGAGGACTAAATTGTTTCCTGCCTTCTCAGGAGGCTGGACCCTGGGAAGGGTGGTCTGACCCGCTGCACAGCCTTCAGCTTCAAGGTTGGGACTTGGAAACTTCTGGTCTTGCTCACGTTCTTTATCTTTTGCATAAAGCTTTAAACATTATTATACAAATAAGACATGCTCGTCACAAAACTCAAGTACAACAGAGAGAAGCCCCACATTTCTACTGCGGTCCCAAACACACAAGTATAACTCTGGGGAACTTTGGGGTGCATGTCTCTCCAGATGACTTTCCTATAAATGCAGGTGGAATGTATTCATTTACTAGTTGTACAATCTTGCAGAGCAGCGTGGAATCCCGTCTCTGTAATCCTGTGTGCACAGCCAGCATCCAAGGTGGTCCCAATGGTTCTCAGACGCTGGCGTTCCCACTCAGTGTGGTCCCCATGCACTGAGGAGGGCTGGCCTGTGTATCTGGTGGGATACTGCAGAGTGACAGAGTGTGACTGCTGCAGCCAGGTCCTAAAAACCTCTCTAGAGTACTCACCCAGAGAGACGCCGGCCGCCGTGCTGGAAGGATGCTCGCGGGGTGCTCACCCCCCAGCCCGCCTGCAGCACTGACCTGCCAGTCCCAGAAGTGAGAGGTGGGCCCCCTTAGAAGTGGACCCTCCAGCCCCATCTCAGATGATACAGCCCAGCTGACAGCTTGACCGCATCTTCACGAGGACCCCTAGCCAGAACCCACCAGCTAAGCTGCTCCCAAGATCCTGGACTCAGAAGCTGCGTGGACAGCAAGTGTTTGTAGTTATTTTAAGCAGGTAAGTTTGGAGACGATGTTTTACACAGCTGCCCTAGTGCGCTAAGGCCGCCCTAACAAAATCCCAGACGAGGTGGCTTAAACAGCAGAAATGTATCTCGCACAGCCCTGGAGAACACAGAAATCCCGAGTGACGGAGATCAACGCGTCAGCAGGGCTGATTCCTCCTGCAGCTTCTCTCCTTGGGTTGCAGACGACTGTTTTCTCCCCATGTCCCCCCATGGTGTCCCTCTGTGCGTGTGTGTCTCCTGATCTCTTCGTATAAGAGCACCAGTCACATTGGATTAGGGTCCACCCATATGGCGTCATTTTACCTTCATCACCTCTTCAAAGACCCCATCTCCAAATATGGTCACATCATGAGGAAGTGGGGGTTAGTATTTCAACATAGGAATCTGGGGGGCACACTCAGCCCACAGCAACAGCAGTGGATAATACACCACACTATACTTTTTGGCCCTGATTCTGGTCTTTGCCTTATTGAGATGTTATTTTGCCCGATGAGGTGTACCTCCCCTCTACAGGCATTTGGGTTATTTTTCTGCACTGTGGCCGCTGTTGGGTGGCGGGCCACATCCCTGCACCCCTGTCCTCTTTTGACTTGTTTCAGATCGGTCCCTGGGAATGCAGGAGCTCTGGCAATGGGCGAGGGTATCTCTGGGTTTTGCCTCCAAAGCTGCACCACGTGGCCCTCCTGGGAGAAGGAGGGAGGCCTTATTCTCACATCCATCTTTTGTCACTGGTCACTTGACCATTTTCCAGTGAGGTTGGAGGTCATGCCCCCAGCAGCCTTGGTAGAATCCCCTGCCCCTCCAGCCCCTGCTCAGGTGTCCAACAGAAGCATTGGCTGCCGGGGGACTTTCTGGAGAAGGGCTGCCCTCCCAGAGGGAGCTCCTGTGGCGCTTGGGGCTGGAAGGGCCACCAGCATAAGTCACACTAACTCACTGGCACATTCCTTCCCTCATTCACACAGTTCATTCACACATTCATTCATTCACTCACAAGGTCGTTCCCTCATTCGCAGAGCTCCTGCTGAGTCCTCACTGTGTGCCCAGCCCAGCCCCGAGTCCTGGGGACATGCCGTGAACATTCCCAGAGCTTGCTTCACCTGTGTGGCCTGATCTGGTCCTCCTGCCTGCCCCCCTCCTGCCCACACTCTGGCTCCCCTGGGTTCCTGATCTTGGCGGAACTCTCTGGACAGCCTGCTCCAGATACCTAAAGCTCCAAGGAGCCCATGGCCTGGCCCAGGTTTCCTGACAACAGCCCGCTACGGCTTGTACTGTTGGCCTCTCCCTTTCCAGGTGGGGAAACTGAGGGAGAGGGGCCCAGTGACGAGCCTGGTATCAGAACCAGGAAGCTGCAGAGCTGGATTCAAACCAGGCCGCCGGCGAGTCTGAGGTCTTAAGCTCCTGGTTTCCTGGGCCTGAGGCCTGGGCTCCCTCCATAGGATAGGCGACAGAATGCTGGGTTCCCTACACTGTCCCTGAGTTTACCCTCAGATCATGGGAAGGCTGAAGAGAGTCCAGAGGAGGGACCCTCCCTCGGCAGCTCTGCTGCTCGACGTGGAATCAGGGCCTTCTGCCCGGAGAGGCCCCCACTCCTTCCCTAGCTCGAGTAGGACGGGCCTCAGGGCAGCCACACCTGCTGTGGCCAAGACTGCACACGCACCCTCAAGCCCCACAGAGACTCCGGAAGATACGAGTATTATCATTCCTGCTTCACATGCAGAGACAGGGCTCAGAGAGGTAAAGCAACCTGGGCAAAGTCACAAAGCTGGTGGCTACGCTGGACGTTGACCCCCGTCCAAGCCCAGCTGCAGCCGCAAAAGGAGGAGGCTCTGTCTCTGGGCTGTAAGGAAACAGCTCTCGGGAGAGGAGGCCTGGCCCGGCCGTGGGAGCCAGCATGGGACCTTGGGGCATAGCTGTTCCCACTCCGTAGGGTGCGGACGTGTCCCGCTCCACGGCAGCCAGGAGCCAGCAGGGTCCGGGGTCCCCTGGGGCCCAGAGGCTGGAAATTTCCCTCTGAGATGACAGTCAGCCCGAGACTGCCGCCAGGCTGGCCCACCGCGGCCCCAACGTGTAATTAGGGAAGTGGGCTTCCAGCGGGGGGCCGCGGAGCCCTGGTGAGACAAACAGCCAGAAGCCCCAGCCTGGCGTCCGAGGCCGAAGCCTAGTCAGCAGCTGTCTGCCAAGCCCAGAGGGTGTTTCCACCCGACACCCTGTGCTGGCGAGGGGGTGTGCGGCTGCTCCGGCCAGGGTGCCTGAGGATGGGGCTCCCAGGGGCCGCCAGCAGGTGACGCCAGAGCCTCCTGCCCAGGTTAGGGAAGCCTCCTCTGTCCTGGGGACCCCGCCCCCACCTTCCCCCTGAGGACCCCCCTCCCCCACACTCCCCGGGCTCCCTCCTTCTCCCCCTCTTTCCTGGCTCCCTCCCTCCCTCCCACCCCCCACTTCTCTTTGTAAGTCCAGGAATTGAAGGGCATGTAAACTCTGTCTTGCCTGGTCTCGAGCTCACTGACTCACTGTGTGAGAACCAGTTGGGCGCCTACCTGTATATCAGACAGGATCCTGTCATCTCGCCCAAGTTGTCAACCTTAAAGCTGCTTCCTATTCTCTTCACTGTGTGGCTACAATCCTCCCAACCAAAGTTCCTGATTTGTCTCCTTCCCGATCACCCGGCATCACCATGAACTCCCACCTGACCACCTGGGTCCCACCACAATACGGTCCCCAGGGCCCGTGAGCTGGACTCAGTGTGAGGGGCTGCCTGGCTGCTGCGGAGGTCCCACGTGCTCTGAGGGGTCCTGTGTCCGTGTGACTGCCAGGAGCTCCCACATCCCGGCCTGAGAGAGGCTTCCCTCCATCAACGTTCCTGAGCCCTGTGCTCCCCAAAAGCAGTGACAGCTAAGAAATCCCATCCTTTCACGTTCCCACTAAGGGCCAACCTCCCAGGACCACCTGTCCCTACGTCTTCCGAGCTCAGACTGTCTCCCCTCTCCCGGTGGCTTCTCCGTAACTGAGGCAGTGTCGCCCTGGCCACCATCTGTCACTAATTTTAAACCTTGTCCTGTGCAGGTTGCCAGGTTGCTCCCGAGGTATTTGACATGTCAGTGAAGGACCTATGTCAGTCTCCTCCATGAGTTCTGGCCTTGGCGTCAGGCACCGCACCTTGACTGCAATGTTAGTGTTCATTCTCTTGTCCATGTCAAGAGCTTGTATCCCCTTGGCATTCACTTTGTGTGTGGTGTGAGGTAGGGATCTGAGTGTACGGGTATTTATGGGTAAACAGTTGTCCCTACACCAGTCGCTGTAGAATCCATGCTTCCCTCACCAATTCCCAATGAGCTAAGTTCCCTGTGTGCAAGATCTGTTGCTGAACCCTCTGTTCCAATCCATCAACTCAAATCAACCCGCAAAAATGAATTTAATCAGCCTGGTTATGTGTGACTCCAAAACAGCTGGTTAATTCAGTGAAAAGAATCACATGCCAGATGTAGGCAGATCATGTAACCAAATGGCTAGGTCACTATTTTCAGTTTAGCCGGGGATTCTGATGGTCACTCATTAACTATTCATGGGGTATCACGTGCTGAATGCCTCCCGAGGGTCAGGGCTGGACTAGGCTGTGGGGCCGTGGCAGTGAATGGAGCTCAGGTCCAGTCAGTCTGAAAGGAGGAGACAGATGACCAGAGAGGCAGACACATGAGGTCACTGAGGGTCAGTGCTGGGAGAGGACAACACAGTTTGGGCACAGTGGCTGGTCAGGAAGGGCTTCTCAGGGGATGCTGTAGACCAAATATTCGTGTCCCCCAAACTCTTGTGTTAAATCCTATCCCCTAGGTCATGGTGTCAGGAGGTGAGGACTCTAGGAGGTGACCAGTGTCCTTCTAAAAGAGACCCCCAATGCGCCCTTGCCCCTTCCTTGAGGAGGACACTGCAAGAGGTCGGCCATCTATGAACCAGGGAGCAGGTCCTCACCAGACACAGAATCTGCCGGCACCTTGACCTGGGACTTCCAGCCTTTGGGACTGTGAGAAATCAAGATTTGCTGTTTAAAGCACCCAGGCCAGGGCTGTTTGTTATAGTAGCCTGAGTGGACTAAGACACAGGAGGTGGCCTCTTTGCCTGGATCTGATGGACAAGACGGAGTGCATGTACAAAGCTCTGGGGTGGAGACGTTACAGGAAGAGCAAGTGCAAAGGCCCTGGGGCTTCACATCACCTGGTCAGTGTACCAAGCAGGGAGGGAGGCAGGGAGGGGCTATCGGAGAAGCAAGAGGCGTTGATCCTGGGAAGCAGGAGGCCTGTGAGCAGTGAGAGGGCAGCAAAGCTGCTGAGACATCCTGGTCACCAGGTCCTTCCTGCGTGTGGCCACAGTGACCCAGAACACCCTCCTCACAGACGGGGCCCAAGTTTAAGGACGCTGAGCCACTCCCTTTCACAGATGCCTCCAGTGGCCCCCCCTTAGTGGCCCTGTGAAGCCCAAACACCTGAGCCCAGTCCTTGGGCCCCTGGGTCAAACCCAAGCCTGCCCGCTGCGTGTCTGCCAACTGCCAACATGCAGTTTCCCGATGCTGCCCTCCTGGCCGGGGACACCCGTCCGGCCAACTCATTCCAAAGCCAAACTTGTTAGCATATTTTAAAGTTTGGGAAGAACTGGGGACAGGCCATTTGGTGTCACTTTGCAGCCATGAAGCCCACGTTTCAGGGGACACTTACAGTGTCCAGACAGACACACCATCCACCTGGAGCTGATGGGCTGGGGCAGCTCTGGGCAGCTGGCAGCAGCCCCGCTAGGGGCAGGGGCCAAGCCGGGTCCTCAGTGGGACAGCACAGGCCCCACCTGGCCCAGCTCCCTCCTCTCTTGGCCAGGGTTGGGGGGTGCAGTGGGCAGACCGAGCTGAGTGGGAGGCGGGGCACACTGGGGCCTCCGGGGCGTCAGGCTGCCCCCTGCCCGGAGCCTGCCCCCTGCCCGGAGCCACAGGGCGTGACGGGAGGGAGCGGGTAATTGGGCTCTGGCTGTGATTCGGGCTGGGGGGGCAGTGGGGGAGCCGGTTTGTTCAGCGTTAAGCCTGGCTCCACTCCGTTGGCTGTGGAATTCCTCCTCTGATCCAGCTCCAGATTGGCCCAGCAAGAAATTGGGGGAGAATTGATTTGTGCCACATCCAGGCGACCGCAGGCAGGGAGCCCCCTGCCCATCCCCCCATCCCGCCCTCGCCCCTCCCTGCCCTCCCCACGCACCCCTGGACAGCCTGCTGGCGCCACTGTGAAAAGCAGAGCCAGGACAGTGGGTCAGGCCCGCCTACAGGGGTCTTGTCATCCCCAGAGGCAGGAGCCCAGCAGGGTCTCCATGGGGCTCGCTCTGCCAGCCAGCACTTGTGTCAGGCACGAGACCCAGGGATGATGGACACACCCTGGCCTGAGTCCTCCAAGGACAGGGACATGCCTATGGGGAGTGTCAGAGACTGGGGGGTGTCACCAGGCATGGGCAGCCAAAGTCGGGGATGAAGGGAGAGCACAGATGCAGCCCGGTTCCCTTTCTTTGGCTCTTTCACTGCCCACTATGAGCTACAGGGAGGAGAGGGAGGCCTTAGGCACGCTTCCTGGAGGAGGCAGCCTTGAGCTGGTGCAGTGGGGATGGAGATGGCAGAGCTTAGCTGGGCAGGGACAAGAAGGTGAGACCCACGGCCCCAGCCAGGCTGCATGTCCCCTCTGGGCCAGGCCTCAGTGAGGCGGCTCCGCGGGCCAGGCCCAGGGCGGGCAGCCCTCATCTGGCTCCGGCTTTGGTGAATCAAACGTGCTCTTCCCACGGGCCCTGCAGCGACCGCCGTCTCACGCCTGGCTGAGCGCTCTCAATTGCCTGGAACGTCTCTCTCTGACACCCCGGCTTCCCTGAGTGCCGGAGTCACCCCAACAGGCTGGCATTGTACGCCGAGCCCCTTCTGGAGAGTCAGCCCCGGAAGGCCTCCTCGCTGGCCGGGCCAAGGGCAAGAGGAGTCGGGCAGGGGCCTCCAGGAGGCTGCGCCAAGATGCTGGGGAGGGGTAGGCCCCAGAAAGGTCTGCCTTTCAGAGCCAAGCAGTTTGCCTGCCCCTCGAGGTAGCGGATGAGGGGAGGTCTGCAGGAACCCAGCTCCCCAGCCCCCCGGCCCCCCAGCTCCCCGGCAGTGCAGGAGGCGAGAACAGGAGTTTCAGAAGGGACGATTCCTCCCTGGGAGGAGGCCGAAGAGGGGCTGGTCCAGCACAGGCTGCCCCACCCTGACCCTGCCAGCACCAGCCCCGAGGCATCAGTGGGCTCTGGGCCTCGGTTTCCCATCTGTGAAGTGGGGCCATCTGGGTTCTGCTCAGTTGCCCGAGGCCCTTGTGCGGAGCTCATGTGAGGCAGGTGACCTCTACCCGTGGCGGCCATTTTCGGGCCTCCCTCGGCCCCCTGACCCCCATGACTTTGTGTTCATGGTAGGGGCTGGGCTGCCCAAAGGTGTGGGGTAGTGTCCATGCCCCTGCGGTCCTGGGGGCATCCAGGCCCAGGGCTAAGTTTTATTTTGACTCAAATCCTGCTGTTGGGGCTGACTATTCCTTCCTTTCATTTCTGTCTCATCCTGTACATTAAAACTGCATTAACTCAAACCTCTTGTTTTGAGGGACAACTGTGCCAACAGCAGCTGTGAGGCCCCCGGCGGCACTGGAGAGGGGCTGCCTGCCTGCTAGTCTGGGCTCCAGGCAGCCCCCTCTGACTGCCAGGCAGGTGAGGAGGGGCAATGTGACCCAGAGCCCCAGGCCGGCCGGGGAGCTGTGGTGAAACCAGCCCAGTGTCTGGTTGCAAGAGCCCTGACTGACCATCGGACCGGCCAGCCTCCCCAGCTGGCTCCAGCTGTCCTTACCTAATGCCACTTCGGGGAGGGAGGCTGGGTGGCCGCCCCCATATGTGTTTCCAGCCGGCTTGGGGTGGGGGGCCGGGTGGGAGCCAAGCCCCAGCCTCCTGCCTTTGTGGGAGCAGCCTGCCCAGTGTCCAAACCGGGGCGGCCAGGCGCCGGCTCGCTGCCTGCATGACAGGCCCAGGGCCGGGGGGCAGGGCTGGGAGGAGTCGGGGGCCAAGGAAGGCGGCAGGCCGAGCCTCTTCTGGTGCCCCTCCCTGCCAGCTGCTGGAAGACAGGCCCAGCTAGGTGGGGAGGGGGCTTCCCAGGCAGGGCCTGCGGAGGGGAGAGATTTTTGCCTTGTACGTTGGCTCTGAGAGGAGGGATGGCGTGGTGCTCACCCCCACCTGGCCTGTCCACGGGTTAGCTCATGTCACACTCTCCGCCACCTCCAGGGTGATTCTGGGGCTCTCTGCCTTCCACGGACGGAGAGACTGAGGCACAGAGAGGGGACGTCCACTGTCCGAGGCCGTAGGTTGCAGAGAGGGGATGTCTGTGCTCAGCTCTCTCCAAGGGGCCGTCCTACTGCCCGAACGTGTCTAGGGGCTGCCCTGACTCCGGGGGGCCTCCCTGTCATGCTGGGCCCTCCTACTGCCCACTTCCTGCCCCTCTTGCCTCTCACCACCTCCAGGAAGCCGCCTGGACTGCTCTGCTCAGAACTAGCCCTGTGTTCCCAGCCGCAGCCACTGGCAGGCCACAGTGCGGGCATCCACGTCCCGGGCACGGCCGGGCACTGGCCTGGGGCCTGGGGCGGGGTGGGGGCCGCCTCACCACATGCTGTCCAGGCCGAGCAGGCGGGGCCAGGGCTGGGAGAATAGGAGCCTTCAGGCTGCAGCCCCGACTCCGTGTGTGCTGCGCCCCGGCCCAGCCCGGCCCACCCGCACCGCGCCCCCCCGCTGCCGCTGGTGCCCGCGGTGCCCTCCTCCGCTCTCGCGGCTGGCGGCAGGGCCTCCCCGTGTGGGACCGGGCAGCCACCTGCTGCCCACAGCCGCAGCCGCACAATGGGGCCCTTGTGAGCCTGCGGCCGGCGGGCGGCGGGCAGTGCCTCCCGGCCCACCCCAGGCTCAGAGCCCTGTTGTGTGAGGCGGCCTTCCTGGCTGGGCAGCACGGAGCCGGATAGGCGGGCCCCACTGCCCTGGGCCACAGATGCCGGGCCCTGTGCCCCCGGTCCAGTGCGGTTCCTGTCCCCGAACCCCGTTAGGGTGAGGCGGGCTGCCGTCCTGAGGCGGGCTTATCCAGACAGAGGGCTCCGTGCCAGGGCCCCTTCCTGGGGAGTCTGGGGTGGCCTGCAGCTGAGCACCCACTGTGTGCCGCCATCCACTCCTGGCTTCACCTCGGCCCCCAGAACTCACCTCCTCAAGGCCAGGGCAGGGCAGGGGGTGGCTGGACATACTTGGTGGATGCTAAAGCTGCCCCAGGAGTTGTCCTGCTGCTCCCAGGGGCCTGGGGTGGCCCATGGACACATCCTCACAGGGAGGGGTCCCCAAAGAGCCTGCCAGGTGCTGCTCTGGGGACAGCCACCAGACTGAGGGCTGGCAGTGTCCCCGTGTGGGGCCGTTGGGACACCTAGGTGCAGACAGCTCAGGACATGGGGTTTGGGGTTCAGAGCTGAGTTGCTTCTTGTTGCAGCCCCAGGGCCCGCAGGGAGCTTGTCCTGGAACCCTGCCGAACAGCATGGCCACCCGAAAGGCCAAGGCTCTTGCTGGGCACAGAGATGCCCAGTCTGTAGGCTGGAGGCCAACAGCCTCGAGTGCCAGCCTTGCGACATTGGAGTCTCAGGGCCACAGGTCCTCTGAGGGGACAGAGATCTTTCTTCCCCTCACCTTTGCTCTGTGGGCTGGGCAAAGGGATTTATCACAGATTCTTCTTCTCCACCGTGGATGTGACGTGTGACCACAGGGCCTCTCGTACCTAGCAGCTCAGTACATGGAGGAGGCTGTCTTCCCTGGGAGAGTGAAAGCACAGGGAAGCTCAGCTGAGCAGGCAGGAGAGCTGAGTGCCTGGATCTAGCCATGCCTGAAGCTATGACCCCCAACTTCGTGATCCAGAAACTTGTGCTTTTTTCACTGAAGTCCAGGAGACTGATGTTTCCGTTATTTGCTTCACAGGCCTTCAGGACATTGGATGGATCCTGGGTCGGGGGAGGAGCACCGGGACGAGCTCAGCACCTGTGACAAGTGAGCCCCGTCCCCTTCCCTTCTCCTGGTGACCAAGGCTTCAGCTGCCTGTGCCCATACCCACGTGTGGCCCTGAGGAGCATCACTGTCCACCTCTGGCCTGGTGGACACAGCAGGCCCACCCCACCTTGGGGTCACCAAGCAGCCCCTCCTCCTTGCTCCTCAGGGCAGCACGCACCGGGCAGGGAGATGCTGCAGCTGTGGCTGGCTCTGCGAAGATGCCTCCATTCAGCTGGGCCTGTCGGGGGTCTCTGAGCAGCGCCGGCTCCACCTCCAGCCTGCTCAGGGTCACTGACTCCTACGCCTGACCCAAGGCCAGTACCACCCTGGGGCGTTGTCTTTTGTCTTCGGGTCACACCAGACCACAGCCTTGTGGCACCCCCAGAACCGCTCCGGGGCAGCTGGGAGAGGGGACCACACCTCTCCTTAGGCTCAGGACCATGTAGTGTCCCCTCCTGTCCCCCTCTTCTTCCCTCAGTCCCTGGCTGTGGCCAGAACCCGGGGTGTCTCAGAGGTAAGTCAGTGACACGAATTTCAGGTTTCTTTTCTGGCAAGGAGAGGTTGGACAGACAGTCACAGCCACGGGCCCTATCACCCAGGTCTCCTCGGTGGGTGGGAGCAGATCCCTGAACTCAAAGGTGCATGTTCCCTGCCAGAGGGTCCTCGGAGAACAGCCCCTGCCCTGCCTCCCTCTTCAGAAATGGTGCCCCCAGCCCAGCCCCCATCAGCAGCGCTCACTCCCAGCTGTTCTAGACGAGGTCTCTGTCCCCCAGGGCCTGGGCAAAGCTGAGGATTTCCTCCGGCTGGGGGCCCACAGCTGTGCTCACACGTGTGGGAGGAGATGAGGAGCGAGAGGGGGCTGCAGGGGGGCGCTCGCTGGAGCCCCTCCCGGCTGGGCAGCTTGGGGGGCCTGAGTGAGGGAGGCGGGCTGGGGCTGACTCAGTCCCAGAGCCTGTATCTGTGCGCTGAGGGGTTGTGGTGCCCGCATCTGAGGTGGAGGCTGGCACTGGCCATCTGGGGGACCTGGCCGGGCACCGACCAAGGGCCCTGTGCTGGGTGCCGCTCCACGGCCGCCTCCTGAGGTTACTGACCATCTGCACACGTTTCACCTTGCACTGGGTGTCCATATCTGCATTCAGTCGGGATATGGGGGACGGGGGGCAGCAGGCACTCCCACCAGCGGCACAGGGTCCTGGGGTGGCTGCAGTCCCCGCAGGCTCCTCCCTGGGGCCACTCCCCAGCATCAGTGCAGCATGGTGCCTGGAGCTGTCAGGTGCTACCGACAGACTGCAGCAGCTGCTGTCTCAACAGGGCCGAGGGGGGCATCCCCATCATGGCACCCCTATAACCCTGGCTGCTGAGCGCCCGTACCTGACGCCGCAGCTCCTGGGTCTCCACGTCCTAGGGGCCCAGCTCCTACGAGGACAGCCATCCACTCTGCCAGCCTCAGGACGCAGGTGGGGAGGGGAGGCCGGGCCTGGTCCCAAGCCGATCAGTTCTGTTCAGTGGGGCCTGGGAGCTGGGCAGGGTGGGGCCAGGGAGCATGGTCACCACAGGGTTGTTTCAATTAAAGAGCCCCCCTGAGAAGGGCCCGGTGAGCCCAGGAGCACAGGGCCTGCTGTGCTGAGCTTTATGACCCGATTTTGATGGTGATTAGCTAAGTCGGTCACAAGACAGGGAGGGGCTCGCTGCAGGGGGACCCACAGGGGGATGGTCCCCTTAGCCCCTTCTGCCCCCTCCGGGCAGCACACGCCAGGACTGCCCCCTCCCGTGCCCCTTCACGTCCAGGCCAGGAGGGGCAAACCTGGACCCCCCAGGTTCCCCCAAGCCTCCTCAGTCAGCAGGTTTTCCTGAAGTCACCCCTGGACCCCTCCTCTTCATCAAAATCCCCTCCCGCGGCGCACACACCCGTCCAGCCGAGGAGCAGGGGTGAGTGGGGACAGCCAGTGTGCACCAGGTGCCTGCTTCCCCACCCGCCAGCTCTGGCCCATTTTATGGGCGCTCAGCCTCTCTGGGCCTCTGTTTCCTTGTCTGGGGCTAACAGTTGTACACGTGTTGGATTGTGGTGTAGAGAATGGAGCACATTTTGTGCAGTCCTTCCAATGGTGCCTGGCGCACAGGAACACACTAATAAGAGTTTGTTAAATAACCACTACCTCTCAGAGCCTCATGCCCTCTCACGAGGGGAAGGCCACCAACGTCAAGTTTACAGATAAGGCGAGTCAAGCCAGCAGCACACAGTAGGTGCTTAATGAGTGCTTGTTCTTCTTTGGAGTCTTCCTGGTAGACACTGGCCTCAGCCAGAGCCAAGAGTCCCTGAGAGGTGAGATCCACCCTGGGGTCTGCCCTCCGGGGCAGTAAGATGCCCTAAGCAGGGGCTGATGTAAGGCCCAGCTTTGCTCCCCAGCAAAGGCCCCGAACGTGTGGCCCGAGTGTCTGGGCTGAGCCTTGGGCAGGCGTTTCGGGGCCGACCCACCAGCGGTGCAGGTCAAGCCCCGTGGAGCTGCCGCTGGCCCCGGGCAGCTGGGCCAAAGACGAGGGATGGTAGAATAATCTAGCTGAAATAAAGATCTTAATAGCAAAACCACTTCTTTCGAGGAAAAACATGATATGCAGCCAGCCGGCGCATGCACATGGGGGTCTGGAAAAGAAGAGAAATCTGCACAGAGCTGCCTCAAACCTGCTGCTAAATTATTAAACTCCTGCGTGGGGAGAAGCAGTAAAATAAAACGTCCACTGCTTTAGTCTCTCTCAGAAGTGAAAGGTTCCCGGAGATGGGAAATCCAGACCACGCAGAGAGCCGCTCCATAGAAATAAAACCATCAGACGTTGGTTTGAAAATGCTGGGGAGAAACAAAGCCCAGATAAATCACCTGCTTAAAGCCAGCTAGCCACCTCACCGCTGGGCCTGGGCTGGAGAGGCTGCTGATGGATTGGATGCCAAGCAGGGGAGGCTGCAGTAACTGATGCTGGAGGTGCCGGGGGCCCAGAAGGGCACAGGGACCATGTCTGCCTGACCAGACGTGTCTGGCCCAGGCCTCCTTTACTGCGGGGTCAGGAGGGGACCAGCCCGGGGTGGCTGGTGTGCCCACTCCCTCCTCGTCTTTCCAGGCAGCCCAGGGAGTCACCTGGAGACCCGAGGTCCTGAAGAGCCCACTCCAGTCCGGACGCCTGAAGTTGGCCTGGAAGAGACTGCTCCCAGGAGCGGCCTGGACCCTGTTCTGAGAAACCCCAGGCTGGGGACTGGCTGGGAAGGATCTTTAGAGGTTGCCTGGTTCATCCTGCTTCCTCTCAGCCAGGTGGCAAACACTGGCATGCATGGCATCACTCCTCCTGTGGCTCCTGGGGCAGACATCACTAATCAAGCCCTGCACACACTCTTGCAGAAATGGCTTCCTGACCTTTTCAGCACATCCCTCCAGGCAGCCATGAGGGGTCTGATGGCCCTAGCCTGAGAGGTCCAGCCCACCCACAGCCCAGGGAAGTCCCTGCCACAGGAGAAGCAAGGGGTCTTCCCTCCTCCCCAGAACTCCCAGCCCTGACCCTTCATCCACCTCAGGGCTGATGCCACCCTCCTCGATCCTGGAAGCCCTGGCACCCCTGAGCCTACCATGTGCTCCCTTCCTGGGGGGCTCCTGCTCTGTGCCTGGGGGTCAGTCCTGTTGGGGAGGGGACAGTCCTGTGGAGGAGAGGTAGATGTCAGGGGTGTCACAGCCTCTCCCACTGTGGGGTGAGGGAAAAGGACCAGGGCTGGACACCTCGGGGCCACGCTGCCAAGCCCTTCCTGCAGCCCTACAGAGCCATCTCTCTGGGTCCCTAGCCCTGTCCATCATCCTCAGGTCTCGTGTGTGGTCCACCCATTCTACGTCCCCCCACTGCCCCAGGGCTTGATGGAGATGACTATTTACCCCCACATGCAAGAGAGGCCTCCGGGGACTTGGGCTGATTGGAAATACATCCCTCTGCGCACATGTAGCAGCCCCACCAGGTGTGGTTACAGGCCACAGAGGTGAGCTTCTGACCTCGGAGACCCAAGACGTCCTGAGGGCCACCTCCTACGGCAGGGCTGCTCCTGATCCAGGGTCGATGCCCCCCAGGACAAGCAGTTTAGTTGACAATGTAAATTTAAACCCAATGCACAGTTCAGGTGACACCACCCACGAACGAGGCCCGTGGAGCCCCATGAGCGGGGCCAGGACCCCCCAACCTGGGTCAGGAGCCACAGCCACAGGCCGTGCCCGGATGGGGGTCTCAGGGACAAGGCAGAGACAGGAGGGCTGGTGGAGTGCCCAGAGGCGGGCCTGCTGGGCGCCCTGGGTGCCAGGCACTGAGCAAGTTCCTTGCCCCCACCCGCCATGTCCAGGGATGGGGCCTGTGCTAGTGTCCTGGGGCCAGTGTGCAGATGTTCACAAATGGGGGCTTAAAACAGCAGGAAGGTGCCCTCTCTCAGTCCGGAGGACAGAGGAGGAAGTGAAGGAGTGGGCCGGCTCCGTTCCCTCCGGAGGCTCCAGGGGAGGCTCCTTCCTGACACTCTAGCTCCTGGTGGCCCCCGGTGCCCCTTGGCTGGTGGCCACCTCCCTCCAGCCTCTGCCAGGTCGTCACTTGGCCTCTTCCTGAGCCGCCTCCTTCTCTCTAAGGAGGAGACATCAGTGCTTGTGACATTAGTGACATTAGTGTTCACTCTGCCCTGCCTGGCCTCACCGTGATTTAATCATACCCGCAAACAGGATCACAGCTGAGGGTCCAGGTGGACATGAATTTGGGGGGACACCATTCAACCCAGTAAAGACACCAAGTGTACGAGGGGAAGCGTGTGGGGCAGGCCGGCCTGGCTCATGTCCGCCCTTGGGGCAAAACCCCTCTTGGAGCCCCAGCCTCTCCTCTGTAAAGTGGGGCCACCTGCCCTTAATGGTCCCAGGCTCTGTGTCCTAACTGGGAGCCTCTCCCTGTCCTGGGAAGGTGCGCTGGTGGGGGGCTCCAAGGGTCAGAGATGAAGCACCGGGCAGAGGTGGGGTGTTGGGGGCAGAGAGTCAGTGCCCAGAGCTGGTGGGGGGTGGGGGGAAAGGGGGGTCCAAGTTGGCCCCTGGTTTGAAGCCTCAGGCTCCTTCCACTGTGGCCACGGACAGCCCAGGAAATAGGCAGCCCTGCTGGGTGGAGCAGGGCAGAGTCTGCTAGAAGCACCCCAGGTGGGGGTGGACCCCTCGACAAGTGTTCACAAGTGGCTTCCATGGCTCAGGGGCCCCTGTCCTGGACCTGGAGTGGACAGTGGGGACAGGCTCACAGGTCAGGGAGAGCACTGCCGTGCTGGGGTCCTGAGGGAGGGGAGCAGCATGGGGCTGGGCCCTGGCCGAGTCTGGGCAGGAGTGGGGGGTGGGCTCCTGGGGTGCTCACTGCTGCCCACCCAGGGTCCCTGGAGTGAGGATACTCTGTGGTCCTCGGGGGAAGCTGACCTCCCGCTCTCCGCCCCGGGGACCTTGGACAAGGCACCTGTGTGTGTTTGTCCGGCCGGCCCTGCAGTGTTGGTGGGTGAGAGCGCGTGGCAGGGCCCATTCTTGGCGCTGGTCACAGCCCACAGGCCGGCTGCAGGATGCCTGAGCACCCTGAATGTCAGTCCCAGCCCAGGGCCCCGCCAGGGCCGAGCAGACGAGGGTGAGGGGCCCCGGTACCCCTGGGACCGGCCCTTGGCAGGCTAGGCTGGGCCATGGGGGGCACACCTGCTCTGGGGAGGGTGGGGGGCTTCCGGGCCTGCAGCTGTTAGTCCCTGGGACAGACATGGCCTCCCCAGCAACAGCTGGGCCGGAGGCTCGAGAGCCAGGAGAGCCCAGAGCCCAGGCTGCCCCCACCCGGGGATCAGTTACAGCGGCGGGGACTACAGGGGGGCAGGGGCGGTGGGTGGGGGGGAGAGCACAGGGCTGACCCCTTCCCATCCCCTCATCCCCCAGGTGTGGCACCAGCTCTCCCATGGGTGGCGTGGCGGGCATGGACGTAGCTGTCCACCTCCTCCCACAGCCCAGGGGTCCTATTGCTCACTAGAAACTGTCCCTTGGCCTCCCCTGGCCGTCCCCAGCCCCAGATGTAGGCAAACCCCCTCCCATTAACACTCCAGGCAGTGCACAGTGACACCCAGAAGCTGCCCCTACCCCCTTCCCGAGACTAGTGACCACCTACCCGCGTCCTGGGGCTGAGCGGAGGTGGGCAGTTCAAGGGGCAAGATGGAGGCTGCGCGGCCTCGGTGAGGGAGGTCGCAGGGGCGGCTGCCCTGTGCGGGGGCCCGGGCACACGGCAGGTGCCCATCAATGCTCCAGGCATCAGC
The DNA here is from genome assembly GCF_949752795.1 of Hyperoodon ampullatus. Classification (NCBI taxonomy): domain Eukaryota; kingdom Metazoa; phylum Chordata; class Mammalia; order Artiodactyla; family Ziphiidae; genus Hyperoodon; species Hyperoodon ampullatus. Next base: position 22,505,487 of record NC_136927.1, read on the forward strand.
GGCCCCAGCCTGGTGAAGCGCTGACCGCACAGGATCATCAGTTACTCCCGTGGGTGCCTGTCTCACTTCCCACAGCCTGAGATTCTGGGGTCAGGGCAGCACCTGCCCCGAGCAGGGGGCAGTGGGTCTCACTCCAGGCCTGGCGGCAGCCCACACAGCCAAGGGGCTCCCACAGCGCTGGCCCCTCCTCTCCTGGCCACGCGGGTCCTGAGGTCCCCATCATGACCATGGACCAGAGCCTCCCCACTGGCCGCGTGGGCACAGAGGGACAATGTCCCAGACCCCCGCCTTCTGGTCTGAGGTGGCCTGGGTGGTCAGACTCGCTCAAATGTCTCCATTACTCTTTCTGCTGAAAAGTGAGTCTGCAGTTCCCCTAGATCCACTCCTGCCGTGGGGACACGTCCACCCCACCAAAGGCCCGGGGTCTGCATGGCCTGGCCTGCCTGGAGCCCCTGGCATCTCGGGGCACTGGGGCTGTCTGGCCACAGTCCCTGTCAGCCAGTTCAGCGAAGGACAGGCCAACCGTCGGGGCCAAGGACTCCCTGGCCTGGCCAAGTGGGACCAGTTTTCAGGATTTGGGGATTTTGAACCAGCTGCTGTGGCAGGTGTGGTCGGCCCGGCTGAGCAGAGTCCGCCGGCCGTCGGGAGAGTTGCCAGCCAGCTGCTGGAGGGTGTGGGGCGGCCGCCCTGGCCCCTTGCCCAGGCAGCAAAGTCAGCAGAGAGTGGACGGGGCTGGGGTGGCAGGAGGCCCCCATACCCAACGTAGTTCACCACTGCCCCCACCAGAGCAGAGACCACAACCCAGCTTCTCTGGGCCCTACGGCCAGCCAGGGTGGTTGGCTGGCCCTGGGTCTTGGCCTGAAACCCCAGGTTCTCAGTCCAATGCGGGAAATCCTCACCATCAGAGAAGAGGCACAGCAAGGACACCCTCCTCCCCCAGTCCTCCCTCTCAGCTTTGGCTGGAGGGCCCCTGGGCCCCTGGTTTTGTGTCTGGAGCATTTGTGAGCTGCTCACACCCCCCAGTGGCCAGTGCCGGCTTTGTTCCAAGTGATTCATAGAGGCTGGTGGGGGCCCAGTGATGGGGAGCCACCGGGTGGTGCTGTGCTGTGGTCCACTGAGAGCGCAGGTTCAGAGGGGGTTCTGAACTCTCTCTTGGTGGGGGCAGGTTTAGGGGGCTGAGGGAGAGGAGGGGACCAAAAAGAGGCTGCCTCCAGTTGGGATCCTCAAATCAGACAGAGACTCAGTGCCAACAGGAAGCCTGGAGAGGGTGGGGGGCTTAAGAGTGAGTCCCACGGGCACCCTTGGGCCTTGGGGCAGCTGTACAGGGTGCTAATGGCCCCCCATCAAATGGGCATGTCCAGCACCCAGGTGACTGGGCACCAGCTGTCCCCGTGCAGGAATGGTGGTCCCCCTGCAGGAGGGCCCGAGGCCTGGCCAAGGCCTGGACTGGTGGACACAGACCTTCAGGCAGGTCCCTGAAGAGGGGGCAGAGGCGTGACCTGCTCAAGGAACCCCCCATCCTCTCCTCTCCTGTTCTGTGCATGCCACCCACACCCACACAGGCCCTGAGGCCTATGGCACTGACCCCCAAGACAAGGGCTCCCCGTGGAGAGCTGTCCACCAGGGAGAGGAGCTTAGGGAAACACTGGGGAGGTGTCATCCAACCAAGGGGCCCCAGGGACCCCAGTACAGGCTGCGGGCCTGGGGCAGACCCGGGAGAGGCTCAGGGCAGGGGTCTCCTGGAAACTTCCAGTGGAGTGGACAAGAGGGGCAGTAATTATGACCTCTCTGTTTCTGAGGAGGATGTTGAGGCTCAGAGAAGTTGAGTGACCAGCTGAGGCCACACAGATGACTTGTTAGGAACTCGGCCCGGCCGTGGGTGGCACGAGGGGAGTTTGTGGCCATGGGTGGCACTCGGGCGCCATAGGCAGGCACGGAACCCCGCCTCTGGTCGCTTCCACCCTTGCCCCACTCAGGAAGCACCACAGCTGGGCCCCAGCCCCACCTTTGCTCAGGCCACACCCCTCGCAGAGCCCGCCCCCGCCCTCAGTGACCGCGGCGCCCAGCAGGTGACGCCAGAGGCCGACCGATGAGCGAGGTCCGCGTCTGACCGCGACCCTCCCAGCGGCGCGTACCCGGGTCAGGGCCCGGCGGTGCAGGAGTGGGGGTGCGCCCTGGGATGGGGGTGGGAGGGCGCGGCAGCTTCTGCCTGGGGACCGCGTGGCGCAGGGAGCAGGCCCTGGCTCCGGCACCCCGAAGGTTTCCCTTGCGGAGGGAGGGTTGAGTGGGGGGCTGCCTCCTCCCAGGAACACCGACCGGGGGAAGAGAGGTGGGTCTCAGCGTCTGTGTTGCCTTCCCTTCTGCTCCCCCTGCACACAAGCTGGCCCCCGCCCCACTGGGGGTCCAGGCAGGGAGCGAAGGGTTGGGAGGAAGGGGAGAGCTAGGTGGGGTCCAGGACCGATGGAGGGAACACAGCAGGGGACATGGGGGTCCCAGGAAGAAGACCCGCGGGGGGGAGCAGTGGCAGAGGAGACGGCAGTGGGCCCCCGGAACAATTGAGGGTTGGTAGGGTAGGGGAGGTGGGGGCCCTTGACCCCTGAGTCTAGATTCCCTCCCCTCCCCCTTCACTGCACCACTTCGGCTCAGACCAGGCCCCCTCCCCCACCCCATTTCCTCCCAGCCTGTTGAGAGCCTCTCACTTGTCCTTGCCTAATGCCTTAATTTGTCTTTTCAGCCAATTATCACAATGTCAATTTGATGCTGAGAGGTTCCACGTAGAAGCACAGGCAGGGCTGGCCAGTTCTTGGTGGCTTTGAACATTTCCTGCTGAGGCCTGAGTCCCTGCCATCCTGAGAGGTTGTGCCTGTCAGGGTGCTCTGGCATTCTGGGGGCACTGCCGGGCTGGGGGCTTTACACCCACATCTCACCTGGTCTTCACAGATGTGGGCATAGGGCACGGGGGTTTCGGGAGCCTCGGCTTCACGTTTCCTGATGTCCCTGCCCTCCTATTTGTGTCGAGGTCATTGGCTTGGCCTGTATCTTCAGTAGAAAGCCCGGTCTCTCTGCACCTCATCCCCCTCTTGGATGGGGCTGGGGGGAGCAATGTCTGGGTGAATTCCTCAGGCCTGTCTCCCAGCTCTTTTGTTCTCTTTTGCCCACATACAAGCTGCTATGCAAACCCTCAGTTCAGGGTTTCATACTAATGACCACATTTCTCATACTGAAGGTCCTATTTGGTTGTTTTCCATATCTGCTGTCTTTTTTCACACTATTGGTTTTTACTTCCACTTTTACCTCTTTAATCACTTTAGGCTTACTGTATGATCTCTTTTGATTTTTCTGCCATTATTATTTTTAGTCCTCAAAGTGCCAGTGTGTCTGCTGCCATCCTTCATGGTGTGAGCTCATCTTTGTCAGGCATCATTTCTTCCATGGAGCCCCCGCCCTGGGGTGGACGTTTGCCTTTCTTGGGGCCTGGGTGGTCTCTGTGTCCTAGAACAGACTGAGAGGCCCACGGTCTGCAGGGATGCCGCCCAGCCACCCAGAGGAGCCCTCCCAGTGCCCCCCTTCGGCCTAGAGTGGACGCCTGGTCACTCTCAGCCATTGGCCCAGGGCCTGGCTCTTGCTGAGTGGACAGCAAAGCCAGCCCGGCACTTGGGAGGGTGTCTCAGGGGTGCCCCTTTCTCTTGAGCAGGCGGGGGTGGGCACAGCCCCTCCCCTGACTCTGTCTCCACTGGGATCGGCTGGTCCTGCCCTCCTGGCGTTCCAGGTGGTCCCTTCACGGAGGTGGTGGAGGGACCAGCCCTGAGCCTGGGGAGGAGTGTGCCAATGAGCAGTGCTGACCAGTGGTCACTGCTGCTAAAGGCCTGGGGCTAAATCCAGCCCTGGCATTAGGAGCCAGTGGTGTGGGTTGAATTGTTGAACCGTGTCCCCCCAAAGGTATGTCTACATCCTCTCCCCCAATAACTGCAAGCGTGACCTTATATGGAAACAGGGTCTTAACAGATGTGACCAAGGTAAGTCAAGGCCGTGAGGGTGGGCCCCAACCAATGACTAGTGTCCTTGGACACAGACACGCAGGGAGATGGCCATGTGACCAGAGGCAGAGATTGGGGTAAAGGAGCATCAAGGATGCTGGTGATACCAGCACTAGGACGGAGGCAGGAGTTCCCCCAGAGCCTGCGGAGGGAGTGCGGCCCTGCCCATACCTCGATTGTGACTTCTGGCCTCCAGGCTGTGAGAATAAATTTCCCTTGCTTTAGTCCCCATTGTGTGGTCCTTTGTTGCAGCTGCCCTGGAACTTAACGCAGGGGACTGCGGACAGGTGCTGTGCCCTCAGGGCCTCAGTTTCCCCATCTGGCCCTTTCTCACAGCGGTGACCGAGATTCGGGAATAGCACTTGGAGCCGGATCCCTCCAGGCACCTGGTGAATTTCTGGTTTCAGCCTTGGTGGTCCCACCCAACCTGGGTACCCCGCCTCCAGCCACCTAGACATCACGAGGCAGCTGGATGCTTTGTCCCTGGCCGCTGCTGCTGAGGCCCAGTCACCACTCTGCCTCTGATTGAATTAGGTCAGACTTAGTCACCCTTTAAGGGGCTGTGGCCTCAGCGTGTGGAGCTAAATGGTGGTTTAGGCCTGCTGGGTACAGAGCTGGTTCCAGTGCCGCCAGAATTGCGGGCCGCGGGGCGTCTGCACCATCACTGGCGCTTCCTGCAGCCCGTCTAATGTGGGGCTTGGCTCCAGGGCACCTGAGAGGGACTCGAAGGCGGGACATGTTCGTGGCCTCCATGGGGTCCCTGGCCCCCTGCAACGTGAATCTCAGTGCACAGGGCAGTGTCCCTGTGGTGTGGCCTTTGATTCCGCAGTGATTCCATCCTGGTAAGCCTCTCTTGCCCCTGAGACCTCCAATCTCTTAAAGCCACCTGAAGGCAGATGTAAAGCACATGCCTTCACAGCCACACCTGTGCCTGTGTGTGTGACTGAGCAGCCAAGTGGGCTCAGAAAACGGCCCATCACAACTGGTATTTTCGTTGTGATGGTTCATTTTCGTTGTTTTTACTGTTCCCCTTTACAGATGAGGAAGCAGACAGCTGTGGACTGTCCTAGATCCACAGCTGGTCAGAGCAGAGCCAGGGTCCCCCAGCTGCACCACTACTTGGGCTGCCCCAAGGAGACTGGGCTGCCGCGCCAGGTGTCGGGACGCCTGTATAGCATCTCCCCGCGGGTCAGCTGGCTCACTCAGAGAAAGGGTGGCCAGCACCCTGGTGTCAGGGCAGCTGCGAGGACAAGACGAGGCCCCGGATGTGCTGGGAGGCTTGGTGGATATTGTGGGTGGAGTTTGCTGACAGCACGTGGGGATTGGGACAATGAACATAACAATTTTTCTCTTGAAAAAGTCAGAAGTTCTGGCAATGCCGGGCCTCTGTTCTCGAAGGGCAGCCGTCGGCTGGAGCTGAGAGGGACCCCTGCTTAGCCTGAGGATGGCAGGTGGCCCAGTCCCACCCCTGACACAGAGGTGCCATCCCTCATTTAAGTTCCCACCAGCCGGAGGCCGAGGTGTTTGGGAGCCTGGCAGTCACTCCTGGCTGGGGGCTCAGATGCTGAGATGAGATGGGGGCGGGGCACCCATCCCCTAAGTCCCAGCACCACGATTTGCTGCTGAGACAGAGCAGTGCGGGCTTTGCGTTTTCGTGCTGACTTATTGACAACTTTTTCTCTAATGGGGAATTCTGCCTTCAAATGCCATTTGACTCTCAGATGTAAATGGAATGAAATAAACTGATGATCACTAAATGCTAACATATTAGAAAAGAGCACTCCTTTGGCATCTGGTGAGCGAAATGGACTTCTTAATTGATGTCAAAGTTGGTTGATGTGAACAAATCAAGACAAATGTGCTCCTTTTGATTTGCCTCCGAGTGGGAAACTAAGTGACTCAAGTGGACTTTGGGGGTTTTTTTGGTTTGTTTGTTTGTTTTAATTTTTTTTTTTTTTTTTTTGCTGTACACGGGCCTCTCACTGCTGCGGCCTCTCCCGTTGCGGAGCACAGGCTCCGGATGTGCAGGCTCAGCGGCCATGGCTCACGGGCCCAGCCACTCCGCGGCATGTGGGATCCTCCCAGACCGGGGCACAAACCCGTGTCTCCTGCATCGGCAGGCGGACTCTCAACCACTGTGCCACCAGGGAAGCCCCCTGTTTTAATTAATTTATTTTTTATTTATTTTTGGCTGCATTGGGTCTTCCTTGCTGCGCGCGGGCTTTCTCTGGTTGTGGCGAGCGGGGGCTACTCTTCATTGCGGCACACAGGCTTCTCATTGCAGTGGCATCTCCTGTTGTGGAACACGGGCTCTAGGCATGCAGGCTTCAGTAGTTGTGGTGTGTGGGCTCAGTAGTTGTGGCTTACGGTCTCTAGAGTGAGGCTCAGTAGTTGTGGCACACGGGCTTAGTTGCTCCACGGCATGTGGGATCTTCTCGGACCAGGGGTCGAACCTGTGTCCCCTGCACTGACAGGCGGATTCTTAACCACTGCGCCACCGGGGAAGTCCCTCAAATGGACTTTGAAGGCACCGACACCAGAACATACTAAATGTGGAAACGCAAACGCAGAAGTCCTGCAGAGCTCTCATGTTTGGGGGGAGAGTGGGGAAGGTGTGCCTCTCCCTGCTCTGGGGATGCAGCCCTTTCTCCCCTGGGGGAGCTGGGGCCACAGAGGACCCGGCCGGGCCATCTGGATATCTGGCCACAACGAGTGGGGTCTCCGAGGGGAGACCAGAGTCCCCGAAGGCACACAGGGTTAGCCCAGGAGGAGGGGCTGCAGGGGGTTACCAGGGAGAAAGGGAGGGAGGGAGCCTGTAAGGGTTGAGCCTGTCCAGTGTCCTGGGGCCACCAGGACAAATTATCACAAACCTGGTGACTTACAGCAACAGAATTTCATTCTCTCATAGTCTGGAGGCCGGAAGTCCAAGATCAAGGTGTAGGCAGGGTCACGCTCCCCTCTGAGGCTCTAGGGGAGGATCCTTCCTGCCTCTTCCAGCTTCTGGGGCCCCAGGTGTCCCTTGGCTGTGGCCACGTCACTCCAGTCTCTGCCTCCATCTTCATGTGCCTTCTCCTCTGTGTCTCTCTTCTTCTGTCTCTTGTAAGGACACTGTCATTGGATTTAGGACCACCCTGATCCAGGAGGTCTTCATCTCAAGATCTTTCACTTAACTACATCTTCAAAGACCCTGTTTCCAAATAAGGTCACATTCTGGGGTTCTGGTTGGACATGAATTTTGGGGAGACACTCTTCAGCCCAGTATGGGCCCTTTAACACTCACGAACTGACAGTGGCCACAGAGCTCCAAGGAGGAGGGCTTCCTGGAGGAGGTGGCAGGGCTCTGCTGCCCAGAGAGCTGACATATCTCCCCCTTGGGTTCAGGGACCAGTGTTCTTTGGGCAAGATCATCCAACACTAGCTGAGACCCTGGTGTTTGCCCAGCTCTGTACCAGGCCTGGGGCAAGGGTGAGATGGGCCCGGGACAGCTTCCCGACATCCAGGTGGGGAACAGGATGTGTGTGCAGCGGGAAGGCACTGGTTGGGAATTTGAGTATTACCTGTTCTGTCCCTAAAAGGACAGAGGGCTGGGAGCGATCAGCAGGTGAATGGATAAGTAAACTGTGGTCCATCCAGATGGTGGAATATTCAGGGCTAAAAAGAAATGAGCTAGTGAGCCATGAAAAGACACCGAGGAAACTTTTTTTTTTAATGGCTCATTTAAAAAATATATATTTATTTATTCAGGTGTGCCGGGTCTTAGTTGCAGCACGCAGGATATCTTAGTTGTGGCACGCGGGATCTTCGTTGCAGCACGTGGGATCTAGTTCCCTGGCCAGGGATCAAACCCGGGCCGCCTGTGCTGGGAATTCCTTAAAAGCATGTTACTAAGTGAAAGAAGCCAGTTTGAAAAGGCTACATACTGTATACTTCCAACTACATGACATTCTGGAAAAGGCAAAAGTATGGAGACAGTAAAAGGATCAGTGGTTGTTAGGAGTTGGGAATAGGAAAGGATGACCAGGCAGAGCACAGAGGATTTTTAGGGCAGTGAAACTACCCTGTATGACACTATAGTGATAGATACATGTCATTACACATTTGTCTAAACTCAAAGAATGTATAAGGCTGAGAACCAACCCTAACAGAAGCTACACACATTAGTTCATAATAATGTATCAATATTATCAATCATTGTAACATTAATATCAACAAACGTATCACAAATGCAAGACTGATAGCAGAGGGAATCCTGTGTAGAGGGAGAGGGGGAATATTGGAACTCTGTACTATTTGCTTTGTTTTCTGTAAACCTAAAATTGCCCTAAAATGTAGTCTATTAATTAAAAAAAAAAGATGACAAGGAGCCAGTTCCTGGGTTTCCGGCTGCAGCCAGGCCACAGCAGGCAGGGCATGGAAGTGTCAGTGGGAGCCCCCATCCCCAGGCTCTGTCCAGCACCCTGTCCCCCAAGACCCCGGCCTCCCTGGAGCCCCTCCTAAAGGCCAAGCCATGTGTCCGTCACCCCCGTCTTGGATCCCGAACCTGCAGCCCGTCACTGCCCTGAGTGCCCCACGTCATTCTGGCATCCGCTGGGTGGATGGCATTGTGGCCACTGGATTATTAAATTGCACTTGATTGGGGCACCTCCAGCCTGGCTCCACGGTGTCCTCAAGGTCAGAGGAGGAGCGGAGGGCACCGTGGGGAGGTCAGCTTCAGCCCAGGTCCCCGAGAGGCTCCAGGCACGGGCCGCCTATCCTGGCTACATGACTGGCAGGGCCCGTGACCAAAAATCAGGAGAAAAGTGCCATGAATGGTACTAATACAGAAAATGTTTTCCTTTCTTCTTCAGTCTCTGACGATTTGTCCTGGTCTTTTCATTGGTGATTTAATATTGTTCTAAGTGAGGAAAATTTTTAAGTTTAAATTATTAACATGAATTTTATCATTCGTCTCTGTATTGTGTGATGTCAGTTGTAAACGCAGCTATAAGATGTTTCACTCTTTAGTGAAACCACCCAAACCGCATGATTCCTACTTCACGATGAGTTCGCGCACGTGTGTTTTGTTGTCACCAGGTTAGTGGAAACGCCGCCCAAGACTCAGGCAGCTGATTTCACCCTTGAATTCACACACTCTGCAACCCTCTGCTTTGGTGAGCGAGGTGGCACAGAGGAAAGGGGCTAGGTGCTTTCTCTTCCTTCTGCACCATCGTTTCGGTGTAACTGGGTGGCTCATGTGGGAAGAAACACAGGTGAGAAAGGCTGGGATGGGTCCCTGCCCACGTGTGCTCTCAGGACACCACTGTCTTTGTCCTGTTTAACTCACATTCTGCTTCCAACAGAGGCAGCCCCTTGGCTGCCAGCTGCCTCCCCCACCCCACCCCACTTACTCAGTTGTAGACATAACATGCTCACCCTGTGTACTGGATTGAAAAGCATCCTCCCAAATTCATGTGACCTTATATGGAAATCAGGCCTTTGCAGATGTAATTTGGGATCTCAAGATGAACTCATCCTGGGTTTAGGGGCATCCTTCTAAACAGAGGATGCAGAGAGATAGAGACCCGGAGGAGAGGCCTGTGAAGGCAGAGGCAGGGGTTGGAGGGATGCGGCCACAAGCCAAGGGATGCTAAGGACTGTCCCACCTCCAGAAGCTGGAAGAGGCAGGAAGCAGATTCTCCCCTAGAGCCTTAGGGGGCAGCGCGGCCCTGCTGGCATGCTGATTGAAGACTTCTGGCCTCCAGACTGCGGGAGACCACACCTCTGTGGTCTTGTCACATGTGGCTGGCTCTTGCCCTTTTGTACATTCAGTCTCACCCCCAACGAGCTGACCCCAGACCCCTGGAAGGAGGTCCTGCCGACCAGCAGGTCCTCATGTCTAGAACCCCCATCCCCCGCCTTTGGGCATTTCCCATCCCTGCCCCTGGGGGGTCAGGGTGTTGCAGGTGGAACCAGCCGAAACCCACAAACCCAGTCAGGGCCACAGGGGAGGCTGGTCTATGCAGCCTACAGTCTGCGTGGGGAGGGGGAGCTGTAGCTCTGTGGGCGCATCACGGCCTCCCGGTCTCTCCCCAATTCGGACCCAGGCCCCCGGCGCACAGCATCCCCAGTCTGGGTGTGTCATCTGTCTCTTGTCCCAACACTGCTCTCTCCTCATCCCTGGGCTCCAAACCTTAGGTCTCCCCCAGCACCTCCGTCTACTCCCTCGGCCAGGCAGCAAGGGAAGCCCACAGCCTTGGTGCCGGGAAGGGTTGGATGCCACTCTGCCACCTTCTCCCGGTGACCTCAGGAAAAGGGACAACCTCTGTGCATTGTGCTCAGGAGGGCAGTGCTTGCACGTTTGTCCCCCAAACACTCCGGGCTCAGGGCAGGCACTTGGCGAGTCTCTGCTGATCAATGACGCTGTCTGTAAACAGGCACCGCCAGCCCCCACTGCATGTCTGCTAATTTTGGAAGCTTGTGCCTTCCTCCCCCCTCTGGAGGCCTTCACACCCGCCACTGAGTCAGTGCCAACAGCTGTACCCCACACCACATGGGCAGGATGGTCCTGGAAATGGCCGTGCACCCTGTGTGGACGGACCTCAGCTGCTCCCTGCCTCACCCCCACCCAGGCGGAGCCTGCAGCCCCCAGAAGCAATGGCCTGAGGAGGTGGGGAGGACAAGTCCCCCTTATGGGAAGACTTTGGCAAGGGGGGGCTGCTGAGTCACCCTGAGAGGCCTCTCCAGGATGACCCAGGCCCTGCCAGAGCCCCTCCATTTGAGGGACAGCAGGGTGTCCTGAGCAGGCCCCAGTCTGGGTGCTCAGGCTTGCTCTGCGCCCAGACAAGCCCCCGCCCTCTCCAAGCCTGTCTCCCCACCTTCAGATGAAGAGCTGGGACCCGCAGAGCTTGCGCTCCCGCCCCCAAGCGGCAGGCTGAGGAGGGGCCCACCTGTGCGGGCAGTGGGGCCAGGCCAGGAGGCATAGGCCCTCCTCCTGGGGGACTGGCCATGGCACTCAGCCATCTTGACCCTCTGGACTCACTGACCCGAGGGCTCCACCTCCTTCACTAGGCCTGGGTGGGGCCAGGCTCCCCCCACCCCCAGGTTCCTGCCCCTCTCCTAGCTAAGCCAATCAGAGTGCACAGGGCGGGCCTGCAGCCTCACCGGTGTGGTGCAACCAGCAAGTGAGGGAATAGCCTTGGCAGGGGTGGGGGTGGGGCATCCCAGTGACCCCCAGGGGTGCAGGTTTTCTCACCAGCGTGGATGCCAAGTCTCCTGGAGTGTCTTCCACCCAGATTCCTTGTTCTCCCTTCCCCTTTACCAGGGGCTGGCTCTCTGGTCCCCATTGTACCCTGAACCTCCAGGGTGCTCAGCACAGCATGATGCCCACTAAGCCCTGGGGTGAAGCCCCCCGCACCCCACCTCCCAACCCGAAGGCAGGGAAGCCACATCTTTACAAAGCGCCCACTGAAGCCTGAGACCACGGCCAGGAGGGTCAGCCCAGCCTCTCCCAGGTCCCTAGGGGCTCAGCCCCCACCGAAGGCCCCATGCCTCCCGGGGAGCCCACCGTGGCGCCTGTAGATGCTCACTCACCAGAATTCACACCTTCTGCAACCAGGAAGGATGTTGCCAGGGGGACACGGTCTGGGAGTGATGGTGGCTGAGGGACAAACAACCAGCATGGAGCAGCCATGGGGCTTCTTGGAGGAGGGGGCATTCTAGCTGACAGGTGGGGAAAGGGAGGTGGGTTGCGGCCAGGGCAAAGGCTCCGCGGTGGGAGGCAGCATGGAGCATCCAAGGAGCGGAGAGAAGGCCAGCTTGGCGGGAGGATGGAGAGGGTTTCACAGCCCCCCAGGACCTGCCCCAGCTCCAGGGTGTTTCCAGGTGAACTGGAGTCAGCCTCCGTAGCTTTTGAATAATTACGGGGAGCCTCAGCCCTGGTGCCTGAGTACGGGCAGGGGCAGAGTGGCTGGGGGGATGTTACGTGCAGCAGCCACTGGCCTCCACCTCTGGAAAGGGGGATCACAGGCCACAGCAGAGCTACAGCGAGGGTGGGTTTCCCGTGGGAGGGGTCCGGGGGTCATCCCTGGGGAGTCCCTTGGGCATTGTCCTGTTGCCATGGCTCCCGGCTGCCACTAATCCTCGCCCTCCTCTCTGGTGCTGGCGTGACCTCCGCAGAATGTCTCAGGGCTTCACCTCACTTGATCTCCTGGGGCTCAGAACCAGGGCTCAGAGGCCAGGGGGCGCCTGCCAGAAGTGGGGGCAACAGAGGAGGGGAAGGCAGCCTCAGGGTGGACTGACCACCTCTCCAAGCATCTTTTCTCCTTTGGAATCAGAGCCCCTAGGGGGGCCCAGGTGAGACACCCCACAGATGTTACGGTGTAAGGGGCGTCCCAGCCTGATGCTGGGCTGTAACTGACCAAGCACCTGCCCGCTCACAGGGCCATGTCCCCCCTGTGTGCCAGGCACTGACTCCCCCACCATGACCCTGCACCCAGGACAGTGAGCCTTGGAGAGGCTCTCCCTGGCCTCCTGTCTCCACTGCTCTCTTTCCCGTCACCCTGATCCTCTCCACTTATGACAGTCTAAAAGTACATCCATTAACTTATTTTTGGTTTATCACCCCTCTCTCTGCCAGCCTTGGAGCTCACAGAATACGGCTTTGTCTGTTTTGTCCGTAGCAGCAACTGCACCATCCTGCACAGCCATGGCACCTGGGCATGCAGGGAACTCTATGTCTCCCACCTAAATGCATCCAGAGGGTGTGTGTGAATCTGCTGAGTATGTGACAGGCCACATGCATGTGCCAGCCAAGCAGGACATGCAGCCTGGCCCTGGCTTGCCACTTCGTCCCATCCAGAAGGCCTCCTGCACCAGTCACCTGGGACATCTGGACCTCAGCGTGGGCCGTCCTGCTGCAGCCGCTGTTCCCAGCAGGTCATCAGGAGAGACATCAGCTTCCTTGTGGGCCACTGTGCCTCCATCTGCAGGCCAGGCTGGCAGCTGCCCGTCTGATGGCCAGCAGGACTCCTCAGCCTTTGGACAGACTGGCAGGGACTATAGGGGAGGGCTGGCACTCTGAGGGGGTGGTTTTCCCCTCCCCAACTCCATTTCCCCTTGGCTGGGCTCCTGGCCTCATGTCCATGGGGGTGGGGTCTGTGCAGCCTCCTCGGAGAGAGAGCTGGGGGACACGAGGGAGATAGCCTGGGGTTGGGGAAGGGAGGCTGGTGACTTCCTGAGCATGGGGGTCTGAGTCTGGCTGCAGAGGGGGTACTGTGTGCTCCAGGAAGCAGCCCAGCCTCCCCAAGGGGAGCCTGTGTGAAGAGAGGCACTGGCCTCCGGGCTGGGATCCTTAGATCTCTAGGTGCTTTTTCTTGATTAAATCATAAGCCATGCTCCTTGTAGAAAATGTAATATCACAGAAAACCATGAAGAAGAAAAGAAAGGGTCTAGGCACACAGCCCTGCTGAGGGACCTGCCAGTACCTCCATATACAGGGGCAGCGGGACACTGTCCCCACCTGTCCACATGCAGCCCATGGCTGCCTGCATCCCCTTGGGTGAGGGTCCTGGTGTCTTGGCGGTCAAGCCATCATCTGAGAGCAGCTCATTTCATTCAACCAGAGCTGAGCTCTCCCAGATGGGGGCAGGGTAAGTGTGCTGGGGGCTGCATCCTGGTGAGGGAATGTCCAGACCCCCACCCAGCTCTCCCTGCCTCAGGGAGCACAGGTGCTCAACACTGCTGGTTAAAATCACTGGCTGTTAAGGTGCGGTCCCTGAAGCAGCAGCAGCAGCAGCATCACCTGGGAGCTTGGCAGAAATGAAGATTCTCAGGCCTGCCCACCTGTGGAGTCAGCACCCTGGGCGTGACAGGCAGACACCTGCGTTTGGATGCCTTCTTTCTGGTGACTCTGATGCCTGCTAAGGGGAGACCCCAGAGTGAGCCACCCAGCCAGCTGTGGCCACCTGCCGCCCCTTGGCCGTCGTCCTGACCCCCATCTCTCGGACACAGCCCCACTCTATCCGTCAGAGTCAGCCTCCAGCGCTTCACCCCGAGTGAGGGCCCCTCCTCAATCCTCCTCAGACTTTCGGAAGGGCACTTTGAGTCCCTTCCAACCCCTTCTGAGGACAGGACCCCCCCAAGCTCGGGTCTGCAGCCAGAGCGGACAGAAGAGAACGTGGTGGGGGTGTCGCTGTCATCGGAGTCGCCGCCGACGGGACGAGGGTTCCGGGCGAACTGCGGAGGCCCGGGGAAGAGCAAAGGACTGAGGATGGACTGGGCGTGGGGCCCCGCGGGGAGCCGAGTGCCCGCCCCCAGCCCCGCCCCGCGCCCCGCCCCAGGCACCCCCACCTCCCTCCGACGCTTGCCGCCTCCCCGTCAGCACCCCGAGCCCCAGAGCGGAGCCCAGAGTCCTGAGCCAGCGCAGCGCGGGCACTTGGCTCTCCGAGGGCCCAAGGGGCTGCCCCGCCCAGGTGAGTGCCGCGCGCCCCTTCCCTCCGCTCTCGCCAGGGTCCCTCACAGATCTCCTTTACCCTCTCCACGAGTCTCACCACCCTGCGCCGCTCTGGCACTCCTGGAGCTCTCCTGCCGCCGTCCTGAGTCCCTCCCCTCCCCTTCCGTCTGCTCCTCAGCCTCGGCCCCCATCCTCTCCCACTCCCTCGCTCCCCACCCTCGCCATCCTCCGGCCTCTGGACCCGATGTGCCAGAGTCAGGGCAGAAACCTCAGGGAGACTGGGTCGACCCGCTCTGACTCTGCCCACTGCGCCTCTCCCGGCCCGACCTCCCCACGGAGGGCGCCGCAGCGGGGCTCGCCCAGGGGCTGGCAAGGGTGGGTGGCGCAGCCGGGAGGGTTCGCGAGGAGGCTGTGGCTGGAGTGGGTGCGGAAAAAGCAGACCGAGGAGGGCGCAGGAGCCGCGGGGGGCCCCTGGGTGGGGGGTGCTGGCAGAGGGGAGGCGGTGGTCCGTGAGCTATGGGAAGAGTGCAGGCAGTGTCGGGCCAGCTTCAGGGCCCTGCCTTGCAGAGCACAAGGTGCCTGGTCCTGGGGTTCCCGGTGTGCTTCACCCTGGACTGGGGAGTAGAGGGGTTGGGGCCCTGGCGGCTGGGGATGGAACCCTGGCGTGTCCAGGGCTTGGCACCTGTGCTCTGGGGGCCACCCTCTCCAGAAGGGAGCAAGCGGCCTGGAAGTTCACCTGTGCGCTATCTCCCCACCCAGGGTCCAGGTGGGGCCCTCACCTGCCCACTTGCCTTGTCCCTGCCCCTCCTGCCAGCCTGGGGTTCTGGGGAGAAAGTGAGTGGGAGAGCCCCTGCTGCGCAAAGTGTGAGGCAGTCCTGGCTGCTGCTGAGCCTCTTTTGAAGAGAACAGGTTCCTGGGGACAGTGGCCACTCGAGGGGAGGACGGGGAGCCTCCCGGGCAGACGTGGTCGCTGGCACCGATAACAATGACCCACCATTGGTTCCCAGTGAAATAGTGACCGGGAGTTCTGAGAAAGTGCGCTGGGGGCAGAATGTGGCTTTGGAAACTTCTTGCAGGGCATGCAGACCCTGCAGAGACCCTGAGGAGGGGGCTCTACAAGCCTGGCCTCCCTGTTGCTGCATGGAGCCCAACCTCACCCGCCTCAGTTTCCCCCTCATGGAGAAGGGATACCCCAGACCAAGGCAGCCTTAAGGACAGATGGAGCGTGTTTCAAGGGAGGGACAGGAGTGGGGGTTGCCATCGGCTGCACCCATGATCCAGGCCGTCCCAGGGGAGGCAGGCCTGGGTGGGGGCCCTTGGGTGGTGCTGAGGCCTGTCCTCTTAGCCACGACATCCTCCGCCCATTTGCCCCCACCCTGCACAGGTGAGGCCCCAGGACCGGCAAACCTCGATCTCGGTGGCTTCCACAGCTGCCCCTGGGCTGCAGGGCCGGCTCCTTCCTTCTGACCTCACACTGGGTGAGCCTAGAAGGGATTGGACCACGCTGATCCTCCCCCAGGGCATGGAACACTTGAGCACCCGAGGTCCCCTCCCAGGCTCCCCAGGGAGGCTCTGGCACATTCTCCACAGAGCACAGGGCTCCTGGTGCTGGGGAGGAGGTGCTGGGCTGTTTGGGGCACGTGAGCGGGAGCGGCTATTGAGCGCTACTATGTGTCGGGCATCTCAGCAGCTATTGAGCGCCACTGTGTGCCTGGACTCATTTCCTCTGCTCAGTGGCTTTGTAGGTATCACCTATTACAGGGAGCCAGGGCTCAGAGAAGTGGTGTGACTTACCTAAGACCCCTTGGCCAGTGTGTAGGGATGGGCTGGGGTAGGGGTGGGCTCTATTCCCTGTGCCACAGCAGTGGGCAGGTGGTCCCTTCCTGGTGGGGGCCTCTGGGTCAGAAAGCCCCAGTGTTGGCCCGTGGTCGTTCCTCAGCTACTCCCCACCCCGAATCCCTTACCCGCAGAGGGGAAGGGCTGGAGGGATAAGTTCCCCAGGAGCGTGTGATTTCCGTGACTAAGAAGATTGCTTTCTCTGAACGATGGCTCCTGCAGAATTATGTTCCAAGAGGCAGGAGCGGCACGATCAACCCAATTTTGTTCTTCACTGCTCTGAAGTTTAACTCAGGCGTTGGGGTATCTGGGGGGATGCAGGGGCCTGGCAGTCTGCTCAGCACCCTCTGGGTTCTGGGCAGCAGGGACACCTGGCCGCTTCCTGAAGACAAGGTGCTCATCTGATTTAGAATCAAACTCACGTTCAGGTGCGTCCGAGCTCCTTCTCCACCCAGCCCCCAGAAAGCCTCTGCTTTGGATATCTTTGGGGAGAGGGTGTAGCCCCCAGGACTCTCCACCCTGATGCCCACACAATCTACCTGGCTGTCTCCAAACCAGCGTCCTTCTAGAATTCATTCCCCATTAGCACCTCAAGGGAGCTTTAAACATTATTTTACATTTAATTTCTTTTTAAAATGTGAGGGGGCCCCTCTGTGCCAGGCCCTGGGGAACAGAGATCAACAGGTCAATTCCCACCCACGAGAGCAAGCCTGCAGGTGTCCAGTCTCGGAGTGTCCGGGGTGTCCCTCCTGCCAACTGGGCACCAGCCACACCCACCCCTGCCCCCAACCCAGAGCACAGCCCAAGGGACCCCCAAGCTTTGTATTATTATTTATTTATTTATTTAGGCCACGTCTCGCGGCATGTGGGATCTTAGTTCCCCAACCAGGGATCGAACCTGCACCCCCTGCAGTGGAAGTGCAGAGTCTTAACCACTGGACCACCGGGCAAGTCCCCCCCCCACCCCGACCCGCCGCCAGCTTTGTCTTGAAATGCATCATCCCTTGGCAGCCTACCTTGGCCTTTTTTTTTAACAGAATTTTTGTCACACACCTCATATCAGGTCATGATATACAGCAGGTGTGCTCAGCACCTGGACCAGCAAATTCAGCAACACACAGAGAAAGATCTCTTTCCCCTTCAGGCCAGCCGGAAGCCTCCTCTGGTTGGGGATTCCAGAGGAGACAGCGTTTCTCTCTCCCCCCCGCTCCCCCAGATCCCCACCCCCCACCCCCCACCCCCCATCCCCGGTTACGGAACCTGTTGTCCTAACCCGCACTGCTCTGGGTTTCCGTCCAGCCAGCCCGTCTGCGTTCTTCAGGGTTTTCTCTTCATCCTCGAAGCTCTGTAGGTTGCCTCTGACGCTGCTGCATTTTTTCTTTATCCTGTTCGGGACCGGGTTTCCCTTTTGAGCAGGACTCTTGCCCTGAGTTAGTTCTGCATGTGCTTCTGCACCCCCACATCTGCACCTGCTCTGAGGGAGTCCTTCAGCCCCTCTTCCGATTCCCCCATTCTCTCTTCATCTGTGTCCAGACTTTTGTGGGGCTTTTTTTTGTCCAAATGATGATTTTTTTCACACCCAAGAGTTGTAATTTTCAAAAATAGACACTTGTTCATTTTACTCCTTAGACAGAAGCCAAATTCATTTCAGAATATTTTTATCCATACCTAGAGGATTCTAAACATTTTTAAACATATCTTAAGCACACTTGTTCAGTCATTTACTTTTATTTCACCTGAAACGAATCCACTGATCCACCTTCTCACTGTTGATTTTCTGGGTCGCGTTTCCCAGTGTCTGTTAGCATCCGGGTGTGTCCGCCCATCGGGAGCAGAGGGTTTTTCCCTGTCGTTGTCAGAGTTGTTTATTCTGCCCCTTTGTCTACAAGATTTCAGTTGCCCTCCCCAACCCTGAGGTCGCCAGTCCGGGCCTGGCGGCCACTGGGAACACCCTCTGTGCTGAGGTGACTTGGGGGTGCTGGGGGGTCAGCTGACCCTGGCTTTTGTCATTATGTCCCCTTCCAGCCCCTCTCAGGCCCTTGTCTGGGTCCCGTGGGGGCACTTAGACTCCCTGCTAGCCCCACATCCCCTGCTGGAGGTGTCAGCCCCCATCTTCCCTTCCTCCTCTCCGTCTCATCAATGGAGGTATTTATTTTCTCCTGAGCATCACCGTTTTTATGAACAATTTAAACATAGAGAAAAGTATAAAAACGATATAATGGATACACGTGTGCCCATCACCTTGACCTGCAGATGCCATTTCCCCATCTTTGCCTTGGCTCTTTCTCTACAAAACCCCATCACCCCTGAAGCCTTCCCTCCATCCACCCTCCCCATATCGTTCCCCTGCCACACACGTACACGTGCATTTCCTCCTGGCCAGTGGCTCAGGCTGTAATTCGTCTCTGCCTGTCGTGTTTACTTGTTCATGGTGTGCGGTCCCCATATACCCCTTCCCGCTTGGTGCCCTCTGCCTGGGGCTTCAGACTTGCTGTCCTTGGGCTGGGGGTGATGAACCTGCCCGAGAGCATGTGCATCTATGTCCCTGGTCGTCTCCTTGACCCAGTGACATCCGTGCTGTGGCGGGTAGCTGTTGGGGGCAGGGAAACCAGCTCCTCTTGGCCATGCGGCTGGGGCTTTGCTAGGGTGACACGGACATGGCTCACCAGTTGGACGCTGACAGAGCCTCTGCAGCCTGAGTTCTGGTTTTTCAACCACACGGAAGGCCCGGCACCCTCCGATGGTTCCAGGAGGCAACCCAGAGTCCAGCTTTGGGGTCACCCAGGAGAGTGGGCCTGGCCGGTGTCACTGCACTTCTGGCTGGCCTGGGCTTGCGGTGCCCAGCCGATGTTTCAGCCTCCTTATCCCTCCCCGACCCCTCTCCACCTGTCCAAGTCCCCAGGGAGGTGACTCCCACCGTCCTTAGTCCCTTATCTGCGAGTTGGGTGTATCAGTGCCACCCCCAGGACTCCACGAGGCCTCAGCGAGACGGTGCCAGCCACAGACTCGAGAGTGGCCATGGGTGAGCCGGGAAGGGGGGCATTGGGGTGGAGAGGGACGGTCAGGTCTCTGGGAGCCATCGTGGTATCGACAGACGGCGTCTGGGCTCACAGGGCTGTCTGCCCATTGCCCCCACAGCAGCTGTCCTGCTGCTCCTTCCTCTCTGGGCTTGTTTTCCGAACAATTTGCTTAATGTGATTCCCGGCCCAGTTGAACATGAGTAATCGTGTTTACCTGGCGCCATGGGGTAATCCTGCGCCTCCCGGGCCAGTGGGGCTGGGCTCAGGGGAGACACCCTCCTGGTCAGTCGCTCCGTGTCCTTCATTCTCTTGCAGTGGATGCGCCCGGCGCTCCCGCTCACCCTGCCCTGCCCGCGGCAGCCACGATGGAGCCTCTGTTCCCAGCCTCCCCACTGACCAGCTGGAATGCCTCCTCGGCAGCCACAGGCAGCGGCGGCGAGAATGGGACGCTGGCGGGGCTGGTGCCCTCACCGGGCGCCCGGGCGGTGGTGGTGCCCGTGCTCTACCTGCTGGTGTGCACAGTGGGGCTGGGCGGCAACGCACTGGTCATCTACGTGGTACTGCGCCACGCCAAGATGAAGACGGTCACCAACATCTACATCCTCAACCTGGCCGTGGCCGACGTGCTCCTCATGCTGGGGCTGCCCTTCGTGGCCACGCAGAACGCCATCTCCTACTGGCCCTTCGGCCCCGTGCTCTGCCGCCTGGTCATGACGCTGGACGGCATCAACCAGTTCACCAGCATCTTCTGCCTGACCGTCATGAGCGTGGACCGCTACCTGGCCGTGGTCCACCCCATCCGCTCCGCCCGCTGGCGCCGCCCTCGGGTGGCCAAGCTGGCCAGCGCCGCAGTCTGGGCCTTTTCTCTGGTCATGTCACTACCGCTGGTGGTGTTTGCAGACATCCAGGAGGGGTGGAACACCTGCAACCTCAGCTGGCCGGAGCCTGTGGGCCTGTGGGGCGCCATCTTCATCATCTACACGTCCGTGCTTGGCTTCTTTGGGCCGCTGCTGGTCATCTGCCTGTGCTATCTGCTCATCGTGGTGAAGCTGAAGGCGTCGGGCATGCGCGTGGGCTCCACGCGGCGGCGCTCAGAGCGCAAGGTGACCCGCATGGTGGTGGTGGTGGTGCTGGTGTTCGTGGGCTGCTGGCTGCCCTTCTTCATCGTCAACATCGTCAACCTGGCCTTTGTGCTGCCCGAGGAGCCCGCCTCCGCTGGCGCCTACTTCTTTGTGGTCGTGCTGTCCTATGCCAACAGCTGCGCCAACCCCTTGCTCTACGGCTTCCTCTCTGACAACTTCCGCCAGAGCTTCCGGAAGGTTCTGTGCCTCCGCAAGAGCTACCGCACTGAGGAGGCGGATGCCACGGAGCCGCGGCCAGGCCAGAGCAGCCGGCTGCAGGAGGCCATGCTGCCCGCACGCAGCTGCGAGGCCAACGGGCTCATGCAGACCAGCAAGCTGTGAGCGCAGAGGCCGCGGGAGGGGACCCCAGGAGAGGCCTTCCTGGGTGTGTGGGGGGGCAGGTGAGGGTACAGGAACCCACTGCCACCTCTTCTGCTTTCCTTCCCAGAGAAGGGTGGAGACTGGAGCAGAAGAGGAGAAATAGCCAGACAGCAGTGGGGGGAGCGGCCTCCCAAGGCAAATAGCAGACTGGAGAGGCCAGGCCGAGTGGGGCGTATGCAGATGCCAGGCCCTGGAGGAATTCGGCTTCCTGTCCTCTCCACTCCCAAGAATGCGCTCCTCCCACACCCCAGGTCTGAAAACGGGTCCCAGAGAAGATGCCCTGGCAGCCTCGCTGGGAAAGGCCTTGGGGTCCCTGGTGCCTGGGCCTCTTTGCGAGGCTGGAAGGAGAAGAACCAGAATGTGGGGGTCACTTACCTGCAGGCCCCCATCTGAGACAGCCCTGCCCAGTGCCGCCCCCACCTCAGTTGTCCTCAGTTGGCCCAGAGCAGGATGCCGACCCCAGGAGAGCGCGGGGAGCAGGCAGAGCCGTGCTGGGCAGGGGAAAGCCTGGGTCAGCGCTACCTGGGCCTCGGCACGGACCCCAGACAGAGGCCAAGCCCTGGAAACGAGATCACATAATGAGGGCGCTTGTGTTTGACAACCGCTCCCTGAATAAATTAGAGAATAAATGTTTGACTCTTTCCCAGAGCAAATATTGTCCCTGGAGCCGATTGAAGCCAGTGCAAATCAGAGCAAGTGGATCATACTCGCCTGGGATGGGGATAGGCAAACACCCAGCTGGAAGTGGGCAGCGGAACACTTAGATGATAAGGAAGGGGAAGGTGTACACAAGCCGGCTAAAAGGGGCGACAGGGCTGGGGCTGCCCTGGCTTGCCTCCTGGGGGTGGCAGGGTTAGGATTTGGCCCCGGAGGATGCAGGGGATGCATCTGATTCTTCCATGGCTGGTGGGTGCGGGAAGTGGGTGGCTCGTTTGGGGCCCCTGCCCCCGTCCCTGGTCAAGTGGGAATGCGGCCACCTCCTGAGCTCCAGGCTGAGTCTCTGCCACTCCTGGGCTCCATCTTGGGGGTGGGGGCCACAAAGCCTGGCATTGGACTCACAGGGAGCTGGTGACTAAAGCCGCCCCTGCCCGGCCCTAGGGGGACCAGCATCCCAGGGAGGGGTGGATACCTGGGAGAAACAGGTTCGTTCAACCAACCACTCCCCACCGCCCCTGGGTTCGGATGCAAAGTGCATCCACTCAGAATAATTTTGGGGAGCAAGCAGATGGCTCAGAAATATCTGCCCAGGTCAATTTCTCCCAATTGATTTGGCATCTTGAGCTCCCTCCCCAGGGTAGCGTCAGCCAAGAATGCCCGTTTGGGGACTGCAGACACCAGCAGCAACCGAACCAGTCCTGCCTGTGAGGGGTGTGAGGGGTGTGAGTATGTGTGCATGTGTGCCTGTGTGTGAGTGTGTGTGTGTATGTGCTTCTGTGCGTGCATGTGCCTGTGTGTATATATGTGTGAACGTGTGGGTGTGTATGCGTGTGTCTGCTTGTGAGTGTGTGTGCCTGTGTGTGAGTGCATGTGTAGACATGTGTGTGCCTGTATGTGTGCCCAGAGCCTGATGGACCCAGTGGGTGGAGGAGCTGATTCCAGGCAGCCCATGGACCCTGGGTCTGGGTGGGAGCTGGTGACCAGGACTGGCCAGGGTGGACAGTCCCTGAAGCCCCAGGCCAGGGTGGGACACCGAATGGGAGGAAGTGAGGACTAGGCACCCCTGAGAGCCTGTAGGGAAGCGGGGACAGGAGTGTTCCAGGACAAACGTGAGCCCAGGGAGCCGTGGACATGGCACAGTGGGCCTGGGGATGCAGCTTGGACTGGCCACTGCCCTCTGCACCCAGCACAGGCTGGGCACAGCTGCGGGGACCACAGAGCCACCACACTGCTTGCAGGTCCTGGGTCCACAGGCCCTGAGTGGGGCGGGGGGCGGGGAGAGCAAATGCCCTCGGGAGGTGACCTGCTTTACTGTCTCTCTCTCCGCATCGATGGGTTTTATTGGCCACTGGGCTCCAGTGGCTCCCAGAGTGACCTTACTCAGGAAATCCGGCCCGCCGGGCAGGGTGAGGCCTCCTCTGGGATCGGGATGGGGAGGGCTGTTTGCCAGGCAGGGGGGGTGCAGGGTGGGAGGGGTGGGTGATGGAGGTGCAGCCCCCACAGGTAGAGCCGTTATTGTAGCCCCACAGTGAGGGAGACCAAGGCTGGCCCACACTGAGGGCTGAGCGAGGGGTGCCCTGCATAGGGCCCCGAGGAAGGGTCAGGAAGGGCCCACCCTCTTGGGCATTTTGGGACAGGAGGAGGGCAGACCATGGGTAGACACCAGGAAGAACTTCCCACAGGAATCTGGGGGCTGAGAGCTGGGACACCCTTTGGGGGTGTCAGGGAGGTGATTGACGTTGAGAATAGGGTCTTGGCTGGTCACCTGTCAGGGCCCCAGCAGAACCCTGGACTTCAAGGACTGGGTGGGCTGAGGACCTGGAGAGACTGCTGGGTCCGTGACCCCCCTCCATCCTGGCTGATGGGGGGATCCCAACCCTACAGTGCTGCCTCCCCTCCGCTGCTGTCCTGTACAGACTGGCCCATGCCATCCTGGCTCCTGAGGGCTGGTCTGGCCACCATGAACCTGAAGTGTGTTTGCTGAATGAATAACTGAGTGATTGATGTGATAATTGATTGATGATTGAGTGATGGCGGCTCTTACCTTGAAGGTCCAGTGACTGTCCAGGAACCTGACTGGGGTCCCCGTCTCCGTCCTTCCCTCCCTGAGCTCTCACCCCTCTCCAGGGCCCTTGCTCCTCCCTGTCCCAGGCCCACCCCCTCCCCACGCCCTCAGGCTGCATATCTGGACGTGGTGGTGACAGCTATGCATTTGTCGTATCCGCACTGATGGGAGTCTGGGGGCTCCATCTGCGTGGGTCCCCACACTGGGGGCAGCAGGGTCTCCGCCTGAGCAAACCTCCCTCCCCTGGCCCCTGCCTCTGGGGAGGGGCGTTGAGGCCCTTTCTCAGCCACTCTCTTCCGTGACACCTGCACAGACAGCTGACCGTGGCTGCCGGGTATAGGGCACTGGGCCTGTGGGTGTACGGACCGGGGCGCCCCAGGAGGGGGAGGGGCATGGTCCTCCCGGTGCCATCCACAGGGGCCGGCTCTCCAGAGGGAGGAACCTGATCGCTGGGCAGTGGGGACTGGCCATGATTCCCTTCTGCTCCCACCCCGAGTGGCTCCCCGTGCCCCCCACTTGTTTTACCCTCCCCCCAGCCCCCCAGGAAACAGGTGTCCCCTCCATTTGGGCAGTTTGAGGAGGGTTTAATTAAAGGACGTTTTGCAGAGGGGTGGGCGGGTAGTTTTACCACCTGGGGGGTGGGGGATGGGGCTATCAGGACAAGGAGACCCACGGCCCTCCTGCAGCCGAAGGCAGCTGCCATTCTGGGGACTGAGTGCCTACCCTCTCCCCTCCCCCTTCCCACACGCTGCCAGGCTCCCATTGCTGGGCACCTGAAAGGTGGCCTGGTCCATAGGGGTCCTTGCTCTTGTGGTCATCAGGCCTGAGAGGGCGGCCCTAGGATGAGGGTCAGCTTCCAGAGTCCCCCGACCTCTCCCCACACTGGAGCCTGGGTCCCACCCTCCCTCCTAGCTGAGCCCCCAGGGGCCATGCTGAGGGGTGCCTGGGACCAGGCAGGATCTGGAAGCTGCTGATGCAAAAGGGCGGGGACCAAGGCTCCCATGAGCTGCGCTGCTGGGGTTTCCTTCTCCTGACCCATGGCTTGCGGCCTTCTCAGCCCTCTGGACAGTGGACCTGTCTGCCCATGTGTCCTCTGGAGCCACCCTGCTGGGGCCCATGAGGCCCTGCCCACGGGTTCCCTGAGGGACACAGATGATGGTGGTGATCAGGCAGCTTGGAAACAATATCTGGACGCGATGCCCTTGGTGGTCGGTATAGAAGGAGCACTCCTTCCTTCAAGGATGAATCTCCTCTCTCCTCTCAAGATTTCTCCATCCATCTGGGGGCTCGTTAGAAGGCAGGAACCCCACCCTTGCTCTCCCCAAGGCAGGAGCACTTCCTAGCGTCATGAGTTTTGGCTTCAGGACTGATGTAGAACAATATTTTCTATTTTTACAAAATCAAACCTATCCCTCTTCTGCTTGGGAAATTCCTCCTTTAAAAAAAAAAGTGATGTCTTTCCCATCCAGAAATTAGCTAAATATTCCCACGTATTTTTTTTTTTTTTTTTTGTGGTACGCGGGCCTCTCACTGTTGTGGCCTCTCCCGTTGCGGAGCACAGGCTCCGGATGCGCAGGCTCAGCAGCCATGGCTCACGGGCCCAGCCGCTCCACGGCATATGGGATCCTCCCAGACCGGGGCACGAACCCGTATCCCCTGCATCGGCAGGCGGACTCTCAACCACTGCGCCACCAGGGAGGCCCCCCACGTATTTTTTAGTTGTGGTACAATACACACTCCATAAAACGTATATGGAGGGACCAACAACACTTTATCGGTTCATCATCGATAGATAACCTAGATGTTCCCACTTTTTGGCTGTTGTGCGTTGTGTGTGTCCCACATAGTTTTAATGGTTGTATTGCTGACAACTCTTTACTTCACTAATATCTGCTTTAGTCCATGAGGTGACCCTTGAACGCAAACGCCCCCTCATCCCAACCCCGCTGGTACCTCGGGCTCTTGCCTCCTGGGTGACTGGCCTCTGGGGGTTCCTGTTGTCTGCCTGGTGGTCACTGCACTCATCACCATATCTTCCAAATCTGTTTCCATGTCCAAGAGAGCACACAGAACTGAGCTGGTTCCTGCCTACCCATTCCTCCAAGCGCCCTTCAACACTATTTTACAAAGTTAGAAAATGGGTTTTATACACAGATGTTCACCATAGCACTGCCCACAATAGCCAAACGGTGGGAACAACCTGAATGTTTATCAGCAGGTGAACAGGCAAACCGTGGTCCGTCCGCACAGTGGGGTACCCCTCAGCCGTGGCAAGGGGTGAGGTGCCAGCACACACTACAACACGGACAGACACAAGAGGCCACAGAGTTTGTGGTTCCACTTACACAAAATGTCCAGAAGCGGCAAATCCATAGACAGAAAGCAGGGGCTGGGGGTGGGGATGGGAGTGCCAGCTCGCGGGTTCGGGATTTCTGTGGGGTGATGAAAACGTCTGGAACCAGATAGAGATGTGGGTTGCACGACATTGTGAATGTACTAAATGCCACTGTATTGTTCACTTCAAAATGGTAAATTTTATGGTATATGAATTTCACCCAAGTTTTAAAAATGGGTGTTTTGTTGGAATTCCACCAAATGGATAAACTGATATGGGAAACTGGCTCCCGGAGGATCCATCTCTCAGGCTGCCCTGTATTCTAGTCTTTTCCAGCTTCCTTCTCCTGCAGCAGGCCAGTCCTGATTCCACCGAGGCCCCGCAGAGGGTGCCTAGAGGCTGCTGCTCTGATTGGGGCCATTTCCCTTCTCATCTCCTAAGCGGTCAGGGCAGCAGCCTGGGCATGCGGATTTCTGAGTCTCGGGGCCGCTCATCACTTTGCAGAGATAACAACGTCACCTCATCCCACCCTGTTCTCAGTTGCTGTTTTTAAATAAACCTGGGCTGGGGGGATGCAGGCACCGTCGCCTTGCCCTGGACCCACCCACAGTGTCCCCTGGCACATCCCTGTGCTCTGAGGCTCTGGCCGGCTGCCTCCGAGGGGTTCTCAGCCACACTAAGGGGAGCCCCCACCCCGCCCCTGGTTCTCTGAGCATGGGGGGTGGCCTTGGATTTGGAGTTGGTCAGACACCCTCTGGCCTGACCTGCTCTGCTCTCCTGGGTCAGCAGCTGGGAGCAGGGTCTGTCCCGGGAGGCTCAGCCAAGCTGCCCCAGCACCTCCCTTCCAGGCACCATGGACAGAGTGAGAGGGAGGCCGAGCAGCCATGGGGTCTGAAGCCTTCATGGGAATGCCCACCCCAGCCCTGCACCCTCAGGGCCCAGTGCAGCATGGAGGGCTCTGCACCCTGATGCCGGACAGGGGAGCTGAGGCCACACAAGGAGCCAGAAAGAGCCCAGGCTTTGTCTGGAGCTGCTGGACAGGGACTGCTCTCCTGGCCCCGCCCGGCCAGGTTGGCCTGCAGCACGCAGTGGGTCTGGGTCCCTGTCAGGGTGGCAGGGGAGTCCAGGACCTGGGAGGAGAGAGGGACGCTGGGGTCCTTCCAACCCCCTGCACTCCTCTTCGGGCACCTTTATCTCTACAGTGGAAACTTCCCAGCCACCACGGCCCCCATTAGCGCTCCGAAGTGGCTCCTGATGCCCTGATGGTTGCCAAGCACCTTGGGCGTGTCCAGCTATTCCAGCCATAAAAGGACACAGGCCAAAGGGCCAAAGTGCAGCCTGAGGCTTCTCAGCCCAACTCAGCATCCCGGGAGGGGCCAGGTCCCAGGATGTGGATGGGGGGAAGGGGTCCCAGCCTTCCCTCTGGCTTCCCGAGGTCCCACCCAGCACCCTCTAGTCTCTAGTGGGGCTAGGGCATCACCAGTCAGAATGTCCTACTCCAACCCCCGACCCCTTGGCTGTAACAAGCCCCCCAGAGTCTTGCTGCCACCTGCCATGTGCCACAGCTGGGCCTAGTCGGGCCTTGGGGCTCCTGGGAGCAGGAATCCCTTTGAGACCCTGATGCTATGCATCTTGTGGTACAGACCCCTGCCTGTGCTTGGGGTCTGGAGTCACAGGCCTGCCCTGCCCAGGCCTGAGCTCAGGGACCCACGCCTCTGAGTCTCAGCTTCCTCATGGGGCTGTAGGGCCTGCAAGTGGAATGCGAGGGTCTCATACCTGGGACGCCAGGATCCCCTATCCTGGTCCAGAGCTGGCCAAGATCCAGCCTTGGTGGGACCATCGCAGCCCTCAAGGGAGGCTGCAGGCCCAGGCCCTGGGGTGGGCTGCTGACAGAAAGCCCCCTCCCAACTTACCTCAACATAATAAAGGCTATATATGACAAATCCACAGCCAACATCATTCTCAGTGGTGAAAAACTGAAACCATTTCCTCTAAGATCAGGAACAATACAAGGGTGTCCACTCTCACCACTATTATTCAACATAGTTTTGGAAGTTTTAGCCACAGCAATCAGAGAAGAAAAAGAAATAAAAAGAATCCAAGTTGGAAAAGAAGTAAAGCCGTCGCTGTTTGCAGATGACATGATACTATACATAGAGAATCCTAAAGACGCTACCAGAAAACTACTAGAGCTAATCAGTGAATTTGGTAAAGTAGCAGGATACAAAATTAATGCACAGAAATCTCTGGCATTCCTATACACTAGTGATGAAAAATCTGAAAGAGAAATCAAGGAAACATTCCCATTTACCTTTGCAACAAAAAGAATAAAATACCTAGGAATAAACCTACCTACCTACCTAAGGAGACAAAAGACCTGTATGCAGAAAACTATAAGACTCTGATGAAAGAAACTAAAGATGATACAAACAGATGGAGAGATATACCATGTTCTTGGATTGGAAAAATCAACATTGTGAAAATGACTATACTACCGAAAGCAATCTACAGATTCAGTGCAATCCCTATCAAACTACCACTGGCATTTTTCACAGAACCAGAACAAAAAATTTCACAATTTGTATGGAAACACAAAAGACCCCGAATAGCCAAAGCACTCTTGAGAACGAAAAACAGAGCTGGAGGAATCAGTCTCCCTGACTTCAGACTATACTACAAAGCTACAGTAATCAAGACAGTATGGTACTGGCACAAAAACAGAAATATAGATCAATGGAACAGGATAGAAAGCCCAGAGATAAACCCACGCACATATGGTCACCTTACCTTTGATAAAGGAGGCAGGAATGTACAGTGGAGAAAGGACAGCCTCTTCAATAAGTGGTGCTGGGAAAACGGGACAGCTACATGTAAAAGTATGAGATTAGAACACTCCCTAACACCATACACAAAAATAAGCTCAAAATGGATTAAAGACCTAAATGTAAGGCCAGAAACTATCAAACTCTTAGAGGAAAACATAGGCAGAACACTCTATGACATAAATCACAGCAAAATCCTTTTTGACCCACCTCCAAGAGAAATGGAAATAAAAACAAAAGTAAACAAATGGGACCTAATGAAACTTAAAAGCTTTTGCACAGCAAAGGAAACCATAAACAAGGCCAAAAGATAACCCTCAGAATGGGAGAAAATATTTGCAAATGAAGCAACTGACAAAGGATTAATCTCCAAAATTTACAAGCATCTCATGCAGCTCAATATCAAAAAAACAAAAAACCCAATCCAAAAATGGGCAGAAGACCTAAATAGACATTTCTCCAAAGAAGATATACAGATTGCCAACAAACACATGAAAGGATGCTCAACATCACTAATCATTAGAGAAATGCAAATCCAAACTACAATGAGGTATCACCTCACACCAGTCAGAATGGCCATCATCAAAAACTCTACAAACAATAACTGCTGGAGAGGGTGTGGAGAAAAGGGAACCCTCTTGCACTGTTGGTGGGAATGTAAATTGATACAGCCACTATGGAGAACAGTATGGAGGTTCCTTACAAAAAAAATAGAACTACTATACGACACAGCAGTCCCACTACTGGGCATATACCCTGAGAAAACCATAATTCAAAAACAGTCAGGTACCACAATGTTCATTGCAGCTCTATTTACAATAGCCAGGACATGGAAGCAACCTAAGTGTCCATCCACAGATGAATGGATAAAGAAAATGTGACACATATATACAATGGAATATTACTCAGCCATAAAAAGAAATGAAATTGAGTTACTTGTAGTGAGGTGGATGGACCTAGAGTCTGTCATACAGAGTGAAGTAAGTCAGAAAGAGAAAAACAAATACTGTATGCTAACACATATATATAGAATCTAAAAAAAAAAAAAGGTTCTGAAGAACCTAGGGGCAGGATAGGAATAAAGATGCAGACGTAGAGAATGGACTTGAGGACACAGGGAGGGGGAAGGGTAAGCTGGGACAAAGTGAGAGAGTGGCATGGACTTATATATACTACCAAATGTAAAATAGATAGCTAGTGAGAAGCAGCCGCATAGCACAGGGAGATCAGCTCGGTGCTTTGTGACCTCCTAGAGGGGTGGGATAGGGAGGGCGGGAGGGAGATGCAAGAGGGAGGAGATATGGGGATATATGTATATGTATAGCTGATTCACTTTGTTATAAAACAGAAACTAGCACACCGTTGTAAAGCAATTATACTCCAATAAAGATGTTAAAGAAAAAAGCCCCCTCCCCCTGCAGACAGGGAGTCCCAGCAGCCCCTCCACAGTGGGGACCCATCTCCTGCCTCCCCCTCTGTCCCAGGCCATACTAGGGGAGACAGCCCAGTCCATGGAGGGGACCAGCTCCCAGCCCACACAGGCTTGGGGGTCTACACCCCCTTGCCAGACCTCAGTTTCCCCACCTGTCAAGGGCGTGGCCTGTCCTGGCCTGTGTGTTTGGGAGGGTGGGCTCTGCTGTTCACGGGTGGGTGTGGGACGTTCCTGGCTCCAGTCTCACTCAGGGTTGATGCTCCTGAGGGATAACTGAGTTCCGTGGTGGCAGAGGAGGGTCACTGTGTTCCCAGCTGTGTCCCCTCCCTGGGGACAAGGAGGTGCCTGTTTGTGAAAAGGACGAGTGGGCCCCCACCCCCTCCCCACCTCCTCCATCAGCTGATGATGATCTGGAGAGGATCTGCCAGGGCCAGGTGGATGTGGGGCCCCCAGCCAGTCAGAGATCCATCTCAGGATGCTTTGGGCTCCTGGTGGGAAGGAGTGGGGGCCGGGGTAGGATGTGATGAGGAGACAGGATCAGCCAGGCCAGCGTTCTGTGGGCCCGAGACCCTGAGGTGGAAACCCCCATGCCTGTCCAGCACCTGGAAGGCCCTGGCCAGCTCAGCCCAGCCAGCCTGCAGCTCCAGCCACCTCTGCATGGCCTGGGGCCTCAGCCAGCTCGCCAGGCTCTGGTGATTCCAGACGCTGCTCTTGCCAGGGCCCCAGCAGCCTCACTGGCCCAGAATCCTCATTCGGAAGGGAGCAGCTGCAGGAGGGGATGCCAGGGGAGGGCCAGAGGGGAGGCGGCAGGTGATGGGGCCACAGGGACTGGACAGAAGGTCCCAGGGTGGCCGGAGGACACATGGCAGGAAAGGAAAGATTCGGAGTGGACTCGAGGGTGGGGTAGCCTGGTGGCTCCGACCGTGGGGTGGACAGGGGCTTCCTGTGGAGTAAGCATGGCCAAACTCCATCCACACCCGGCCGCAGGGACGAGGCCAGCCTGGTCACTTCCTGTTGCCGCCAGGCCCAGCATCAGCACACCTAAGTAGGAGGTGACACCGTGGGGGTCTGGGGCTCCCCAGGCTCAGGTGCACATCCAGGTATGAGCTTCCTCCCCCTTCCAGCCCATTCCAGACAGACAAGGGGATGCTGAGCCCCAGAAAATCAGCCCACCACGGCTGGTGGCATGTTCACCAAGGACAAGACCCATCCCGGCCGGGCCAGTACCCTAACCTGCTCCATTTCATCCTGTCTTGTGGCCTCTGCTGCCCTCGAACACCCTGGAATCCATCATGCTTCCGGCTAGAGTTGGCTCCAGGAGGGCCGGCATCTACACTTAACCCCCTTCCCCCCCTACCCTGCAGCCTCCCTAGCAACCAGCCCGGCACCCAATAGGTGCTTTGTAAAGCTCTCCATGGCAGTGGTTCCTGGCAGAGCCTTTATATGCAGAATAGGTAGCTCGACCAGGGGAGCAAACGCCATCACGTGTGGAGGTGCTCCGGCCCACGCCCCATCCCCCACCCACCACACACCCAGAACAAGGGTCTGCATCCTGAATGTCTTGGTGTGAAACCTTCGTCTGTGTCATCTCCAGCAGGGCAGGCCCGGGTCTGTCCTGCTCCTGCCACACCCCTGTGCTCAGCTCAGAGTCTGCACGCAGTTGGTGCTCCATCTCAGCTGGCATCAGTCCTGGGCTGCGGGGCTCCGGGAATGACCGCAGTTGAGGGCTGGATGTGGCGTGGGGGCTGCTAGAGCTCAGCGTCCGGCTTGACCAGGTGGCCGCTGAAGGTGATGTAGAGGTCACCGCGCTCGCTGTAGATGGCGTTGTCGCCGTCCCTCTGGAACACGCGCACCCAGACAGCGTCACCTGCAGCCAGCACCAGCAGCAGGCTCTGTGTCTGCATCATGCTGCGCCCGCTGGGCTGCGCATACAGCACGGCTGCGGCCCGCCGGTTGCACGTGATGTGCAGGTACATCTCCTTGTAATTCCAGGTGTGCACGTCGAGGCTCAGGAAGTAGACGCCGGGCACGGCACAGAGGAAGCGGCCGGAGGCCAGGTCGAAGGCACCGTCCAGATTCACCAGCTCCGTGTCGAAGGGCACAGCCTGGAGGGCATCGGTGCTGTGCAGCCCCTCTGGCCGGCCCACCGAGAAGGCCACGTAGGCATGCTGGCACAGGGTGCCCGGCGGCCCCACCTGCCCCTTCTGGCCCTTGTGGCCACGGAGGCCCCGGGAGCTGGGTGGGCCCTCCTTCCTGCTCCTGTTGGAGCAGCCTCTGACCCCCGCTTCACCCTTTTCACCTGCAGGGGTGGCGGTAAGGGGAAGCCCTTGGTGAAGGTTTCAAGGGTCAGAGTCTCTGGCCACACGGCCTTGCAAGTGACCTCACCTCTGCGAGCCTCAGTCTCATCTGTCAGGTGGGCGCTAACCCGCCCTCCACGGGGCAATGAGAAAGAAGCCACACCCTAAGGTCCTGGCAGTTCTGAGGCCTGTGCAGATGGTCACACGGGGACGGCTAGGACAGCGGGGATGATGGGGGTCCAGTAGCTGCCAGAGGAACTGTCTGAACTGGGTTTTGAAGGAGGAGAGGCCTGGGAAGTTGGTAACCAAATCCAACCTCAGTGTGGCCTCCATCCAGCCTTCAGGGTGCCCCCTGGCCCCCATGTGGCCCCCACCCATCTGTGGGTAAGATGGTCTTTAAGCCCTACCAGTCCTAGGCCTCTTGCCTCCACCTCCTCTCCTTCGAGAGACCCTGCCTGACACCTGGCTCATCCATGCCAGGTGGAGGCTCCACTTTCCAGCTCAACCAGCAGCTGCTGGGGGGCCCTGGGTGAGCTCCACATCATTTGGGCCTCAGTTTCCCTGGCAAGTGGGCCCTGCCTGCCCTGGTTTCCCCATGTACGTATGAGAGGCTCAGCCAGTGTTGGTCTCCTGCAAGGGCAGGCGTGTGAGGTCGGGGTCCTCACTCTTCCCTGTACCCTAGCCATGCTGAGCAAAGACTCAGGCTACCTCTTCCAGGAAGCCCTTGGGGACTGCAGCCCAGGGTGAGGTCCTTCTTCTTATATAGTAGGTCTGAGACCCACTCCCAGGCTGAGCTTCCCTGGCAGGTGGGAGCCCTCCTCTCCACCACCTCCCCCTCAGAGCCTAGCAGATCCTCCCCCACCCCCCTAGCCCCATTGGACTCTGCAAGACCCTCCTGAATTCCTCCTGTGGAGGAACCTTACAGGAGTGGGTATCTCCTGGGGAGCCCGCTCCACAGACAGGCCTGTGTTACTGGGGCCCTTACCTTGTTCCCCCAGAGGTCTGGGGTCCCGGGCATCCTGGCCACCTAGCCCTGCTCAGGATGGCTGTGAAGACCCCCACCCAACCCCACCCTCCCTGTTACCATTTCACGAGCAGGTGCTGCTGCCTGCCTGGCGTCTCCAGCATCTCTGCCCAGTGGCCCATGAAAGAGCTCTTTCATGCCCGCCCCAGGTGGCCATGGCTTCCCTCTGGGCCATCCAAGACCAACAGGCCTCAGGTCAGCTTCAGAGCTCCCGGGCAGGAGGCTCACGGGGCCCTGCCACCCACTGCCCAGCCTGCCACCTGCCGCAACGTCAGTGCAGCCCTGCCACGGGGGCTCCAGTATCCTCCTGACAGCCCATGGGCCACAGCGTGGCTCTGAGGGCCTGGGGTGTCTGGGACTGGGGGGTTGGGGGTGAAGCCATGAGCTGGCAGCCATCCTCTGTCTGGGGTACAGTGACTTAGAGAGGAGCCAGGGAGGCTGGTGAGGAGGCTGGAGGCCAAAGTCAGGGGAGATAGACCACCATGCCTGTGCTGAGCCCACCTGGTGACGGTGATGCCCTCCTGTCTCTGGCTGGGACAGGAGGGCTGAGCCTTTTGGGTGAAGCATGGGAGAGAAACGTCGGGCCAGGCCCATTGTGTCTGCCTCCACCTCCTGCTGCACCCTCCCAGGGTCACGGTGCCCAGTGGGGCAAGAGGCCTGCCGTGACACCGTGTTGGGGGCCCTCGGCATTAGCCCAGCCTTTCAGTGGATAAGAGTTGTGTCCCTGTGATGCCAACCCCCTGGCAGGAATGACTCACAGGGCCCCCCGGGCAGTGGCAGGCGTGGGCTACGCCCACACCAGGGCCTGGCCTCATGCTTGCTCTGGGCCTGAGCAGCTGGATGCTAGGTCCAGGGGCAGGGCCTGGCGCCTCAGCCTCTGAGCATGGGGACGTGACTCCCTGGGAAGCGCCCCACCACCACCACCAAGCCAGGCTGCCTGGCAGAGGGAGGCACAGATGTGGCCTGGGGAGCTGTGACCGCTGTGCCGGAAGACAGGCCATGGGCAGCTGGGGCTGGCTCTCTTGCCTCTGCAGATGCAGGCACAGCCCAGGGTCTGGCTCTCCCCTCAGGCTCCCCATGTTGGCACTCCTCACTGATGACCAGGGAGGGGGCAAGGATGAGGGTAGAGGGCAAGACTGAGGGGCTTCTTGTGCCAGGCTGAAGGGGAGCAGAGCTGGTGAGGGCTGTGGTCGGGAGATCATGCCAGCTGGAGCCAGTTCCCAGATATCCCCCAGCCTCCCTGAGATGCCAGTTCACACTCCAGTGGGGCTCAGCGGCCTCCCACGCCTTGTCAGCAACCACTGCTGGAATCTGGATGTGGGTGGCCTGGATGGAGGGCTTTCTGTAAGCGTCACCCAGGGCTGGGTTAGTCCAGGCTCCGGCGGGAGCTGCTGACTGGCCTCAGTCAACCTGCAGAAGCTCCTCTCTGCCTGCCCCACTTTTGTCTCTGGGGCTCCTGGGGCTCCCAGAGAAGGGCAGATGCCCAAGCTCTGCTGCTCCCTGCGTCTGACCTCAGTTTCCCAACCTGTTAAATGGGCACCAGTGGACTCAGAGTGGCCAGAGTGTCCTCTGTGGTGGATGGAAATGCCACGGGCTTCAGCCACCCTCAGGGCCCTGATGTCCCCCCCTGTGACTCCCCGCTCCCCACTCCTGCAGGGGCTGAATCCCTGCGGGTCGGTGTAGCCGTCTGGCCACCCTCCAGACTCCCCAGCTCTGGCTCCCCCAGAGCTACCCATCAGCTCCAGGGCCTGGTCATTTGTCTCTACAAGGGGACAAAATTTCCAGCCTCACGGGTGGTCATAAGACAATTGCAGGCAATGAGTGCCCGGCCCCCTGGGGCTGTGCCCGCGCGCCCTCCCAGCTTTGGAGATAATGACCTTCGCACAGCACCTCCACTTAGCTCCCCATTAGCAGCCACCCAGCAGGGGTGGGGCGCGGGGACAAGGAGGCCCTGGTAGCCGCTGATGGGGACGCTGTGCTACACAGCCAGCCCGCCTCGGCCTCAGGCGGTAATGGGGGTCTGAGTGGCTGGCGTACATGCGGCCGAGTTATTATCTCCCAGCCTCTTAATGGACACTTCCCGAGTCCTGTTGATGAGCTGCCATGGGCGAGGGGCCAGTAGCCTGGTGCTCGTCCCCAGGGGGCACAGTGAGAGGGCCTCATGGCCACCGTGAGAGCACCTGGCCCTGCTTGGGGGGAGCCCCTGATGCTGTGCCAGTTCTGCCCAGAGCCATGGACACAGGGTGTGGGGCCAGGTGGGCAGCAGGGCTCTGTGGCCCTCACGCATCCGCCCACAGCCCGGCCTGACAAACTTACTGGCTAAGGAGGGGGCTGGACGAGGAGCTTGGCCACAGAGGTGACCAAGGTGCTGGGGGTGGAGGCCCCTCCAGCCCTGACCCTCCACCCCCAGCTCAGGGTCTGGTGCTCACCCTGTGCTGGGTGGGGTGGCAGGGAGAGGTCCCACAGTTCCCCCGGCGGTCACTGCCCCAGGCCCTGCCCTGCGTGGCCCCTCACAGCCTGGGGGCCAAGTCCCTCAGGGGAGAGCTGTGCCAGCAGCGTGTTCTGACACCGCTGCTCCAGGCTCACGGCCCACTAATGAGGGGAGTGCCGGCTGGCCTCCGGTGACAGCGTCCAAGGCACATGGAGGAAAAGGAGCGGGGCTTCAGTTATCACTGCGGCCACCAGAGCCTGTGACAAGTGGTGACAGGAGGTGACACCCCCTCTGAAGCATCCAGCAGGTGGCCCAGGTGGGCAGAGAAACTGTCGATGCTTTGGCTGTGCCCCGTGTGGTCAGCAGTGAGCAATGAGGGGGGGCCTCGACGGTTCTTGGCTGACCCCTCTCCCCAGGTGGTGACTGGGGGTGCCCCAAGCAGGAGACCCCTGGCCCCCCATGGCTGAAACGTGGGGTCCACAGGCAAAGCCCACCTGTCCAGGTACACTCTCAGAGTAGAAAGCTAACATGCTCTTTATTTGAGGGGGAGACGGGTCCCTGCACCTGCCGGGGTGCCCGCCCGGTCACTGGTAGCCGGCCAGCTGGAGGACTGTGGGGTAGCGGGTGCGGTGGGCCATGCACTTCTGGCGGTCGATGAAGAGGCTGTTCGTCTTGACAGCGATGTCCTTCTCCAGGCTCATGCGCGTGTCCTCCAGGTTGCGCAGGGACTGCTCTGCTTCCAGAAGCTTCTCCCTCAGAGCCGCCAGGGACAGGTTCAGCTCCTCTACCTCGCTCATCAGCCTGCGGGGGTGGGAGGAAGGGGTGAGTTGGGGCTGCCCTGGGACGCCTGGCCTTCTGGGTGGGGAGAGCGAGGCCCAAGGTCAAAGGCTGGGGGCCCTTGTTGGGGGTCTTGGTCAAGACATTTGGCCATAGAAGGGCCCCCAAAAGGCCCAGAGGGAAACCCAGCAGCCACACTGGGAGAGGGCCGGGCCAGGACACCACATGAACTTCTATTCCTCTATTCCTGGCATCTGGAAGTGAGATGGGCGCCACTGGAGGCGAGTGAGGCCCCAGTTTTCTGAAGGAGTTGAGGGACAGGGAAAGAGGGATGCCCAAGGCAGGGGCACTTCTGCTTACAAGGCGACTGCGAGCTCAATAAGTTAGAAAACAGAAGATGTGACCCCACTTACGCCTCAAGCCGGGGATGTGTGTCCACCGTGACATTGGAGGTGTGGACGGCCACGAGCAGGATGGTCAGGGCAGCCGTGTGGCCTGGGGACCTCTGCCTCCCAGACCCTGAGATTCCTCACCAGGGTGAAGCAGGGAGTGTGGCCGCCCCTGGCACTAGGAGCCTGGCACAGTGTCCCCCAAGGGACGCATAGCATCCAGTCATGCTGGGGCAGGATTGGGGACGTGGGAACCGTGTGTGTGTGTGTGTGTGTGTGTGTGTGTGTGTGTGTGTGTGTTGTGCTTGTGTGGGGCCCAATGTCTTTCCTCTTCACATCTGCAGGGCTGTGTGCGGGGGTGGGGGGAGGGGTTCAAGGGGGCCCCAGAGGCTGAGGAAAGCCTGGAGGCGGGTGGACGGCGCCCTATGGTGGTTGGTGACCAGGCCCAGCCCAGGACAGCCCCAGCAGCGACAGGCACCTGAACTGGACAGCGTCTCGGCACAGCTCCACGTTGGGCCGGTGGGAACGCTGGTACAAGCGGGTCTGGGCCACTTTCAGAGGCGCCTCCTTGTCCCTGATGGCCTGCTTCAGCGCTGCGACATTGTGCTCCTGGTCCGTGATTTCCCGCAGTGTCTGCACACAGGACAGTCCCTGTGGGTCTCCCCCACCGCACCCCAAGCCCTGTGCCACGTCGAGCAGGCGGCTCTGTCCGCTGGCTCTGGGGGAGGAGTGGAGGCAGGGAGGATGTGCACGGCCACCTCGGCCCTCCCGTGGGCACCCAGAGGCCTGGGGACGGTGAGGACAGCAAAGCTTGTGGCACAGCAGCTCTGGCCTGAGAGCCCCCAGCCCTGTGGTCACCAGCCCCCGACCCTGGTCTGGAGCTTGAGAGACAAAGGCAGCAAAGGTCACCCTGAGAGCTTAGGGTCAGAGCCCTGCCAGGCCAGGGGCCAGCACCGGGGACACCCCACTAGGCAGCCAGGCCCCACCTCCTTCCACCCTCCTTGCTCCTGCTTGCAGCACCCCCTGGTCAGTCACTCCAGTGACAATGCCACCACCCCCAAATGTCACTTGGTTTCTCATCAGCTTCATGAGGGCCCAGGGAGGAGTGGGGGCCCTGCCTCAGGGGTCCCTCAAGATGGGCAGGAGCCAGGCCAAGTCGTGACAAAGGCATAGTGGCCAGTGGGGGAGGGGTGGTCTGGGTTACCCGGTCTGGGCCTGGTCTTTCTCTGTGGTTACCAGGGGATGTCCAGCCCTAGAGGATGCCCTGGGCGAGGTCAGGTCGTGGGCTGGGAGTGGCCTGGCTGCGGAGTGGGCGTGGTCTGATGTGGGATGGGCGTGGCCGGGGCGGCCCCACCTTGCGCAGGTGGTGCTCCAGCTTGTGGCGCGCGTCCTCCAGCTCCTCACAGCGCCGCCCGAAGGCCAGGTTCACGGCGTCGCACTGCAGCCGCAAGTCCTCGGATGTGTCCTGCAGGATGCAGTCGACGAGCTTCCGCAAGTTGACTGAGGCCAGGCGTTCGCGCTCGGCGCGGTACAGGTTTTCCTGCGTGAACTTGGCCCAGGTCTCGGGCGTGGAGGCACTGCGGGCAGGGAGTGGGCGGGCACCGCGGTCGGTGGGGGCACCTGCCAATGGCTCCGGTTTGCACCAGGGCCTCCCCGCACCTGCCGCGCCCGATGTCCCCTGCGCCCCAGCATAAAGTGGACTGGGGAGTGGCGCCCCAGTCCTAGCGCCACTCCTCGCCCCGCCCCACGCGCCACCCGGAGCGCCTCCCCACGCGCTCCCCGGGCCTCCTGCTCCCCCAGCTCCGCCCCACTAGCCCCGCGCCCCCAGCTCCCCACTCCGTGTCTTCCGTGCTTCCTGCG
Organism: Hyperoodon ampullatus; assembly: GCF_949752795.1. Taxonomy (NCBI): domain Eukaryota; kingdom Metazoa; phylum Chordata; class Mammalia; order Artiodactyla; family Ziphiidae; genus Hyperoodon; species Hyperoodon ampullatus. Next base: position 22,544,400 of record NC_136927.1, read on the forward strand.
CCCCCCGGTGGTTCCCGCTCTCCAGTGCCTCCTACGTCCCTGGGCCCTGCGCCACCCCGGGGCTGTGTTGCAATGGGTGGTGGCCCAGCGCCCCCTGCCGGCCTTATGCGGAGCTGCAGTCAGCCGCCCTGCCTCAGGCGGCCCCCCACCCTGGGTACTGCCTCCCTCGCAAACCCCAGCCCTTGTGGTGAACCGTGTGTGCCGGGCACTTGGGCGGAGGTCGCGCTCGCCTGCCCATCCCCAGGAGCAGAAGAGCTGCACAAAGGACCCCCAGCGGAGGAACTAGGAGCCCAGGTGGGATCTCGCAGGTGGGGGCGGGGCGTTTGTGCACAGCCCCTGCGGAAGACCCCACCTCTCCTCAAACTTGGCGGAGTGTGGGTAGAACTGCAAGTCGGTGCTCTGGTTGTGGTAGCGGCAGCAGGCCTCATCGATGTCGCAGGCCTCCACTTTGTCGGACCAGTCCATCTCGCACGTTTCCTTGTGCTCGTGATTCATCCTGGGGAGAGCGGGCAGGGCCTGCCGTCTGTGCGGGTGGGGAGCTGGGTCCACCTGGGCGCAGGGCCGGGTAAGCCCCCCAAGCGGCAGGGTGGGCTCTGGGATGCTGGCCTGGGTTCTGGATGCCCAGGCCCCTTGGCCATGCAGGAATCTGCCACCCCCACCTGCCCAGTGCTTCCACCCAGCCCCTTGCTCCTGGCTATGACTGGGGACAATCCCTCAATTCTCTGAGCCTCAGGGCCGGGTCACCCCAACTTCCTGCCCATAGCTAGCCTGAGGGGTAAGGGGATATCCCGAGGGCAGCCCTAGAGGCCACCCAGACCCACCGAATCTGGTTCACGACCTGCATCATGGTCCTTTTCAGGAGCTCCTGAATGTTCCGGATGAGGTCTGCCTCCTGGGGAAGAAGACCCCCGTCCCTGGTGAGAGTCTGATGACAGCCAGGCTGGTGGGGCCCACAGGCAGCCTCTCAAACCTCTAGGAGGAGCTGAGATTTGGGGTGACCCCCAGTGGAACTGGGGGCTCTGCCAGCACCTGACCTCTGCTGGTGGTCTTGGCCCCCAGCTTCTTTCGTGGAAATGGGAGATGAGCCTGGCTTTCTTGACGGATTTATTCTGGGATGTTTGGGGTGGTGCAGCGGGTCTTTTCTTCTGGGGGCTTCTATGGGCTGTGGGGAGGATCACCCAGAAGTGGTTCTCACTTGCTGGGCACTTAGCACCCCCTGGGCTCTGGGGCCACCCCTGCAGCCTGCCCAAGACACTGAGGGCACCAGCCTGCCCACTAGCCTGCCCACTGGCCCCTGGACAGCCTGGCGACAGCCTTTGAGGACCCCAGCCACTGGGGACCAGGAACCCCCCTGGGGCTGCCCCTTGGGGCCTTGGGCTCAGAGAGGCCTTACCCAGACAAAGGACACAAGGGGAAACCCTGTGTTTCCTCCTGCTACCCTGACAGTTTCATTTTCTGGGCAGGAAAAACTCTTTCCCCCTGATTTGAATTTTCTCCTCTGTCGGGCTCTAAACCCTATGTGCCCAGTTCTGACCCGTGGGTCCATCTCCCTGTCCTGGCCCCTTTGTTGTCCATGTACTGCTGGGCAGGGGACCTGGCTCAGGGCAGAGGGTTCACTCCCAGAGCCTTGGGAGTTTCTTGAGTGAATGAGTGTGAGGGTGCGGTGTTGCGGGGACAGAGGATGGGCCTAGGGCTAGGAGGAGGTATTCAAGATTCTGGCCTGAGCTTGGGGTTTTCAGGGGGTCCCCAGGCACCTGGGCTGGCTGGCTGTCTCCCCCATATCTCATGAGTGCCTGTGGCCTACAGCCTGTTCGCAGGTGAGGCTCTTCCCTGCCAGCATCAGGGGCCTGGGCTGGGCGACTCCCTGATACTTTGGGGGCTTCCCCAAGGACAGGTCCTGCCAGGTTTGGAGGGGAAAGGGCTCTTTGTGGGATGCATGTAGCCCCCACCCCACCTTTATCCCATCCACGCCTGCACACTGGTCTGAGGCTGGATTTCCAACACGGGCATGGGGGGTGGGGCATGGGGGGCTCTGCCTCTGGGAACTCAGGGTCAGGCTTAATTTGCATGATCCAGGGTGACCAAAGGGGCTCTTCAGCAGGTGCCAGGACCCAGGGGTGACTGAGGGACTGCACAGTGGGTGCAGGCACCACCATGACCCAACCACATCCCAACCTCAGTTAGCCACTCCTGGGGCTCAGCTCAGGCCCTTCCTGGTTTTCAGGGGTGTGTGGAGGGGCATCAGGGCTTATGGGGATCTGGCCAGGCCCCACCCTGCCTCAGTGGCCTCTAACTGTCTCAGCCTCAGACAAACGTCCCAGTACACATTCCAGGTATGAATGCTGCCACGGCCTGGGCCCTGCCTCACCCCCACATGGGAGCCATAATGGGGCAGGGGGCAGAGCAGGAACCCTGGACCCGGGGCTCGGGTGAGTGGATAAGCACGAAAGTCCAGCCCCTGCCCCCAACCATGCTCAACCCCCATGCTGGGACCTGCCCCCAGGCCACAGTGCCTCCAACCCAGCATGTCCTGGCTGGGCCCACTTTGCAGGGAGCAAGGCCTTGCCCAGCACCCACTATAAGGACCAGACTGTGGGAAGGCCAGACCTGGCACCCTCCTGGGACCAGAGACGGCACCTCCCCCCTGGGCGGTCTGAGCCCTGCCCCTGCCCCCAGCCGGGGCGCCCCCAGTCGGTTCTGGTCCCCCACCTACAAGCAGAGCCACCTTCTCTGCGCCTGGGCATGTGCTTGTGTGTCCCTGCGTGTGCCGAGGGGAGCAGGCTCCCTGTGCCTCTGTGCAGCCACGTGGTACATGGGCACCAAGGCCTCTGCCAGCCATGTCGTGGGGGCACACGGGTGCCCACTCTCAGCCCAGGGTAGGTCATGCTTCCTGGGGAGAGGTGGGGCGGCCCGGTCTGCAGTTCTGGGGGCTGGGAGGGGCCGAACCTTCAGCAACTCCATCTCCACGCAGTCACGCACAAGGTCGGGGTGCTGGCGGCACTCCCGGCACTGCAGGTTGTCGGTGGCTATGGAGAAGGGCACGGCCATGGCATCCAGGGTGCGCTCCAGCCGCTGCTTCTGGGCCAGCAGCAGGTCAGTCTCTGCGACCAGCTCTTCCACCTGGCGCTGCAGCTCCGACTTCCAGCAGTGCATGTCCTGCAGGCGCTCGCCCACCTTCTTCGTGGAGTCCTGCTGCGTGCGCTGCGCCAACGCCTCAGTCTCGGCCACCAGCTGCTGGCTCTCATGGCGCTGCCGCTCCGACTGGTCGAGGTCGGCGAAGGCCTGGTGGTAGCGGGCATAGCAGTTCTGGAACCACTCATCCACCAGGTACTTGGCCGTGCGGAAGCCAGCGGTGGCCAGGCCCGAGGACGTGTGGGTGCCTGTGTTTCGGGCCACATCGTACAGCTTGCGGGGTAGCTGGCATGCTGGCACCGTTTGCGGGGCGGGCTCCTTGGTCAGAAGTATATCTGTCTGCGCCATGGTGCGCCCGGGCACGGGGTGGGGGGGAGAGGGAGGAGGGCCGCTCAGCACGGTCAGCAGGGCAGCTCCGGCCACTCTGTCCCCAAGCAGGACATGGCTTCTGGTCTTGGAGAAGGTACACACCAAGCCCTCCTGTTGCTAGGCAACAGGGATCCCCTCCCCCTGCCCCGCGGCCCTCTTAAAGGGCCAGGCAGGCCCCAGCCCCACCTGTCCTGGCCACGTCTGGCACCTGCCTGGAGGAACTGCACCTGGACCACACCTGAGGCCAGGCTCTTGTCTCCTGCGTCTTACTGGTTCCAGTGGGGCTGTCCCTCTGGGCACACAGGTGTCTCTGATGGGGAGTTGAATTCAGCCTCCAGTGGGTACCTTGAATCAGATGCCCAAATCTTCCCCACACTGTAGGTAGGTCCTGTCCTGGGAACAGTGTCCCCAAGGCCACCCAGAGCCTGGTGTGTGTCTGCTGGTCCGCGGGGAGGGGTGAACATCTCTACTAAGTTCCCCATCCTGGGCTGGGAGCCTGTGTCAGGGCTATGCCCAATATGGCCAGCAGAGGGCGCCATTGGCCGTGAAATACTGTGCAGCTGGCAGGGCAGCGGCTCCTGGGGTTCTCCTGAGTCAACCCAGCCGGCAACGCTGTGGCCTGGATGACCTCTGGCACCTCGCACTCTGACCCATCCCATGGACCCACCAGTGTTCGTAACAGGACATCCACACCCCGCCCCCCCCAGCACAGTCCCGTGGTCCCTGCCCCTCCCCCTCTCTCACTGCTGCCCCATCCCCCACTTGGGCCACACAAGCCCCCGGAGCACCTCAGATGCACCAACCTGAGCTTGCCCTTGGCCTGGGCACCCATGCCCTCCTCCCAGGGCCCTGACCCTTGGCACTGGCACCCCTCACTTGACGGGTGACATTTGTACCACCTGGCACACAGTAGGTGTTTCAAAAATGTAGGCTTTGGAGACAGCAGCCCAAGACCTCCCCCAACTCAGAGCCCATCATCGGGGCTGATGGCCTGAGGAACCACCTTGAGCTTCTCTGTGTTTAGTTTCCCAGGTGGCAGTGGATACACAGGGCCTGCTGGTGGGGGGGAACCACGGGAGGGACCACTGTCCACCTTTGACTTAGAACCTGCTCTTCACACACCATCTTTCCCCTGTGGCCAGAACAGGATGGGCCTGCCCGGGGTCCAACCCAGGGAACCGGCCAGAACACATAGGACTGGAACCGAGCTCCCTGACATTGCACGACCCTGGGGTGTGGCGGGTGGGCCAGCAGGGGGCCCTCTTCGCATGTGGGGGTCCCAGTCTAACTCTCCCTGTGACAGGACATGGTCCCCAAGGCGGGGCTCTGGGCCAACCTGGCCCTGACCCTGGACAGCAGTAGATCCCACGGTCTCCGGCCTTTAGTCCAGAGGCGAGTGGCGCTCATGGGATGAAGACTTCTGGGACGACTCAGGCCCTGCGCTTTACCATGTGGCTGGACAGGAGGCCCCCCCGCCCCAGCACCCCGAGCCTCAGTTTCCCCATTCGGGGAGTGAAGTTACACTGGCCTCTGCATGGAGCTGCTGTGGGCATGGCCTGAGTGGAGGCCAGGAAATGGCTGGCCTGGTGCCCGGTTCTGGGAGTGACAAGCGCCCCCCTTGGCCCCTTCCCACCCCCACACAGCACCCCTCCCCGACCCAGCCTTGCAGGGTCTCTGGGGGTGAATCCCCCATTGCAGGGGCTGAGGTGACCTGCAAGGTCAGTGCAGGCAGGTGGATACAGCCACGTGTCAGGACGCAGAGGCGGGTGCATTGATTTATTAAATTTATTTGTTTCCAAATTGCATTAGCGTCGGGAAAATTGAGTCTCGGGACATGCCGGGACTGCCCAGCACCCTTCTCCCCAGCAGCATTCAGGCAGTGGCTCAGAGGCTGCGGTGGGGTCAACAAAGCCCTGAGGCCCCAATGCTCCCCTCCAGACTGCTTGCGCGCCCCAGGGATGGGACACTCCCCTCCTCCCAGGGCAGCTCTGGAGGGCGCCCCTCAGCGTGCTCCTCCCTTGGGGTCGGCCCCTTTAACAAACCCTTCCCAGGCCTGGGCCTGATCCTTCTGGATAAACGGAGACAAGAAGAGGCATATGAGGAGGGAGAGGATGGCGGGGTAATGACACCCCTTCCTGAGAGCTCGCCGGCAGGCCTGCACCGGCATCCTCGGGGGCCCAGCAGCTACTCTCCCTCTGTACAGAGGGGACACTGAGCCACGGCCCCAGCAGCACACCTGGGAGGCAGCAGGCAGACTTGGCACACAGGCCGCCGGCATTTGCCCCAGGACCCTGCAGGGGGAGCAGCTCAGAGAGGATGCGGCTCGGCATCTTGGGGGAAGCCCCTCTCAGGAGGGGGCACCCAGGGTCCCCGATTTGGGGCCTCTGCACCCCGTGGCTGGACCTTCTGACCCCAGTGCCCCCTTTTATGGACTCAGAGTTGGATGGGTCAGCTGAGCCCCTAGCAGCTGGGGGTGGGTTTTCAGTCAGCTGGGGGCCATGGAGGGCGCTGTGCCTCAACTGAGCCGCCGGGTCGGGACCCGAACACGGGGAGGACAGGGCCAAGTTCACCTGGGCCACAGATGGGCCTCCGGCAGGGGATGGGGGACAGGGCTACAGCTCCATCACGGGCGTCCCTGTGACAAGGACGATTAGGAGGGAGAGGGCCCACCTGGAGGACGGTCCAGAGGCTGCCCTGGCCCGCGCCCCGAGCTCCCAGTGGGCATCCTGCAGCACAGCCCGGAGGTGGCTGCAGAGCACGGACCCCAGCTGTGCAGAAGGGTAACCAGGATGCAGGGCAGCCCAGGAGACACACACCCCTGCCCCAGGCCTGGGGTCCCGTCCCCACACATGGCCTACAGCAGGGTCACTCTGGAACGGCTCTGACCCATTCCATGTCACCGTCCCTGGGGACCCCTGTGGGCACCAGTAGTGGATGAGCCTGAGCTTGCCCCTGGCCCAAGGCCCCTGCTCACTCACGGTCCAGCCTGGAAGTTGCCAGATGGGGAGACAGGAGCCTGTCACTTCTGCTCAGCTTCACAGCCTGCAGCTCACCCTGAGAGGCCCAGGTAGCCATGATGGGCCCAAGGTCACTCAGATGCCAGGGGCAGAGACTCAGCCATCTGGCCTCCTCAGACCACACCCCCCACCACGCCCTCCCCACTCTCCCACCTGAAATGACAGCTCAAGGAGCCTCTGGCCACCAGCAGACCACCTGCCAGGCACAGGCAGGAGATGCGTCCTCACCTGTCTCTCCTGGGGCCAGTGGAACTTTTTTTTTTTTTTTTTTTTTTTTTGCGGTACACGGGCCTCTCACTGTTGTGGCCTCTCCCATTGCGGAGCACAGGCTCTGGACACGCAGGCTCAGCGGCCATGGCTCACGGGCCCAGCCGCTCCGCGGCATGTGGGATCCTCCCGGACCGGGGCACGAGCCCATGTCCCCTGCATCGGCAGGCGGACTATCAGCCACTGCGCCACCAGGGAAGCCCCCAGTGGAACATTTTAATAATGGAGGATTTGGAGTGGTTCAGACAGCCCTGAGCCCGGCCTTGGCCACAGTCACAGTGGATGCCGGGGAAGCCATGGAGCAGGGAGGGGCCCCATGGGGGCCCCAGCAGCCCAGAGTGTGGACAGGAGGCCAAGGGGGAGGGGGAGGGGGCTCAGGAGAGCTTCCTGGAGGAAGAGTCCCCTTGGCTGAGGCTTGAAGGGCACACAGTCCAGATGGGGGCAGGCATCCCCAAGGCTGTGGGGGGGGCATGAGGGTGGTCTGACCCCCAAGGCGGCTGTGGAGCCCCTTCCCTGGGGGCTGTGAGGCCCGGCAGAGGCACTGGTGCTGCAGGATCGGACAAGCAGACAGGACTTGAGTGTGGGCAGGCAGGCAGGTGGGAGCGAGGCTGTAGCCAGAGGTCTGGACCCTGGCCTAGGTGGGCTCCGTGCCACATCCCTCAACCAGGCAGCCGGGCAGACAAGAGAGAGTCTGACAAGCTGAGGACTCACTTGGCTTGGCTCCCCGGCCCGGCCCTGGGTGGTGGGGGAAGGGGGAGCTGAGGGCCACGAGCGCTGTCCTGCCCACGCCACACCAGGGAGGACATCACACATGGGACGCAGTTCATCCACCCGATGGTGGGCGCTACATGTGGCAGCTGCAGGTGGCCGGGGCCTGGTCACCCAGAGGCTGCGTGGCTGGGAGCCATCATGGGATCATGCCTCTGTTTCCCCATCTGTGAAACGGGGATTCGGCTATTCTCTCCCTTGTGGTATGTGAGGATGGAGGGAGGCGTGTGTGCAGCTCCTGGCACGGCTGTCCCCTCGTTTGGGTGGCCTCACCCCCTGGCCTTGTTCCCACCCTCAGGTCCTTCCTAGGTGAGGTCTGTGGCCATCTGCTTGGAGAGGTGGCCACAGGTGGAAGAGAAGGCTGGGAGGGCCCAGAAAGAGGTGGTCCTGGGTACCCACCCAGGGCGGGCCGGCAAGGAGCTGATGGTTGTCGAGCAGCAGGGGGCTGGGAGGTGGACACCATGCCCTCAGCTTTCACCACCACTCGGGAGCCCTGCTCTCTGGAACTAACTGCACACATGTCCGAGTTAAACGGGTTTTATTTTTATGTATGTGGAAGGTTAGTTATGTCTCTCGACCTTGGAGAACTGGCCCTCCATAGGGGACGTCCTGTGTGCCCCCGCAGTGCATGCCCCCTCTCATCACCCAAGGGCCAGGGGCCAGCTAGTCCCAGGGTAGGTTCTGGGCTGTGTTTGTGGATTTGGTCTGCAAGCTGCCGGATTCTAGCTTTCTTGCTTCTGGATTCTGCCCCCAGGTGGGTGAGGCTGGTGTAGAGGCTTATGCCGACTTCCTGGGGGGAGGGCCCTGTGCCTGCCCACTGGTGGGAGGAGCTGGTGGGTAGGGCAGGTCAAGCGGCGTGTCTAGAGGTGGCTCTGGGCTCAGGAAGTCTTAGGCAGCCAGTCTGCTGATGAGTGGGGTTGTGTTCTCACCCTGTTGGTGTTTGGCCTGAGGTGTTGCAGCTCCGGAGCCTACAGGCTGTTGGGTGGGGCCAGGTCTTGGTGCTAATGACCCAAGCAAGAGATCTGCCTCCAGCGAGAGTTTAACACTCCCGGACATTTCCGTCACCAGTTTTTATGACCCCAGAGAGAGCCACAGCCACCCCCCACCTCCCCAGGAGACCCTCCAAGACCTGCAGGTAGGTCCATCCCAGGCTCCTGTGGAGTCACTGCCTGGGTCCTGGTGCAGGAGACCTTGTGTGTGCCCTCCAAGAGTGTGTGCGCCCTCCAGTCCTGTGGAGCTCCTGCGATCAAGCCCCGCTGGCCTTCAGAGTCAAATGCTCTGGGGGGCTCCTTCTCTGGATGCCAGACCCCCAGGCTGGGGAGCCTGATGGGGAGCTTAGAACTCTCACTCCTGTGGGAGAACTTCTTCTATATAATTATTCTCCAGTTTATGGGTCACCCACCTGGCAGGTATGGGACTTGATTATATGGTGAGTGCCCCCTCCTACTGAAACCATACAACTCACTTGGGATTTGAACCCAGCCAAAACCCAGACTGGGACTTGAACCCACAGGCTGGGACTCAAACCACTGTCTTTTAATTGACACACACCTGGTCTCAGGACTTAATGAAGCTCAGGTTCTTTAGGTCTCAGCACAGAAGAAATTCAGCAAGAGGCAAAGTGATAGGTAAGAAGTGGATTTATTTATAGAGATACACATTCCATAGACAGAACGTGGTCTGTCTCAAAAGGCGAGAGCAGCCCCAGAGCATGGGTTCCTCTTGGAAGGAGAGCCGCCGGCCCTGAGAGAAACACACTCCGCAGACAGAGTGGGGGCCATCTCATAAGGCGAGAGGCCCGAAAATACAGTGTGGTTAGTTTTTATGGGCTGGGTAGTTTCCTAGGCTAATGACTGTGAGGATTATTCCAACTGGGAAGGGGTGGGGATTTCCAGGAACTGGGCCACCGCCCACTTTTTGGCCTTTGATGGTCAGCCTCAGAATTGTCCTGGCACCTGTGGGCGTGTCATTTAGCTAATGTATTACAATGATCATATAATGAGGCTCAAGGTCTACTGGAGGTCGAATCTTCTGCCAACTTGTGCCTAATCGGTTCTAACTGGTTTATAGTCATAACCACAATGGCTATGTCATTCATAAAGGGTTGTGCCATGCCCCTTTCCCTCGTGTTTCACTACCATCTCATCTCGTTGTGGTTTCTTCTTTGTCTTTGGATGTACAATATCTTTTTTTGGTAGGTTCCAGCCTTTTTGATTGATGGTTGTTCAGCAGTTAGCTGTGATTTTGGTGTGATCATGAGAGGAGCTCAGGTCCTTCTACTCTGCCATCTTGTCTCCTGTTCTCCTAAACAGGTTTTTTTTTTTTTTTTTTTTTTTTGCGGTACGCGGGCCTCTCACTGCTGTGGCCTCTCCCGTTGCGGAGCGCAGGCTCCAGACGCGCAGGCTCAGTGGCCATGGCTCATGGGCCTAGCCGCTCCGCGGCATGTGGGATCTTCCCGGACCGGGGCACGAACCCGTGTCCCCTGCATCGGCAGGCGGACTCTCAACCACTGCGCCACCAGGGAAGCCCTCCTAAACAGGTTTTAGAAGAAGCTTTAAAACTCCAGAATGGACGAGATAGCGTGTAGAACCCAACTGCAGGAGGCATGTGGATGTCTGGCTCTTGACGGAAGAGGAGGAATCACTGGGCTCAGGACAGACAGGCGAATACTTACTGAAGTGGCTTTACAAAGAAACTTCTGCCCAAGGAAGGGGAGCGGGACAGAGCTGCAGGGATGTAAGGAACAAGGGGCGGATGGGTGCCCGCCAGTGAGGTGACCCGGGAGAGCCTGTCCCCATCTGTAAATCGCAGTTAACGAGCCACAGCTGGAGGTAAGAACCGTGCCTGGCACAGAGCAAGCCCTGAAGGAGCATTTGTTACTACTGTCACTGCTTCTTTATTGCGTATAACACACATAACAGAAAATTTACCATGTTTACCATTTTAAAGTGTACAAGTTGGTAGCATTTAATGCATTCACAAGGCTGTGCAAGAACCACCTTCATCCAGTTCCAGAACTTTTTTGTCACCCCAGATGGAAGCCCTGTCCCCATTAGCACTCACTCCCTGCCCCCTTCCCCCAGCCCCCAGCAACTCCCAGTCGTCGTCTGTCTCTGTGGATTTCCCTGTTCTGGATGTTTCCGGTAAATGGAATCATGGATATTTGTCCTTTGGCATCTGGCTCCTTTTGCTGCACAAGCTGTTTTCAACGTGCTTCCAGGTTGTAGCCTGTGTCAGTGCTTCACTTCTTTTCATGGCTGAGTAATACTCCACCACGTGGCTCTATCTCATTGTGTTTATCATCTTCAGCTGGTGGACCTTTGGTTTGTTTCCACCTTTCAGCTTTTGTCAACAGTGCTGCTGTGAATGTGGGCATCAGGTTTTTATTTGAACACTGCTTTCCATCCTTTGGAGTGTGTTATTGTTTTTATTACCCAGACGCCACTTGAAAATAATAGAAACCTGAAGGACTTCCCGCCACCAACACACCCCCATCGAACCAGGGGAAACGGCAGCAGTTTGAAACCCAGTGCAGGCCGGGCTGCGGAGAAACCCACACTTGTCTGTCCTGTGGGCCCGGCCAGCTGGGTCAGCTTTTCTGGGAGCAGTTTGGCAGGTGATGTCGAGAGCCACTCCACCTGACACGTCAACTCCAGCCCTTGAAATCCAGTCCTAGGAAAGAATTGCAAATAAAGGGGAATCTTTTAAAAAAAGAAAAAAGTCACTTGTACCAAGCTGCACAGCAGTGAAATTTATAATCAGAACAAAGTGGAAAGAAGCAGTGTATCCAACAATTAGGCCGGTGGAGCCACAAGGAAGATTCAATTCCAAGGACACGAGTGTCTGGGACCTGGACACAGATGAGCAATGCCTGAGATGTGTCCATGAAACAGAGGGCCCTGAGACGTGGGGTGACTTAATCATAGCATGGTGCTGCCAGGTTGTGCTTCCCACAGAAAGTGAACTCCCCATGCGTGGAGGAGTTCAAGCAGCCATGTGTCAGGTTGCAAGGGAGAAGCCTGGAAACGGAATGGGTAGGCTGTCCGTGAGCCCTGGGAGAGTTCACACTGCCCACTGCAAGGATGCCAGCACAGAGCAGGCAAGGGAGCGGGACCTGGAGTCAGCCCACAGGAGCTGGACAGAGGCCAGGCAGCTGGGAAAGGCCCTGGCCATCCCGAGGAGGAGGCGGCACAAAGGGAGGACTTGCCCTGGTTTCCATGGGCTCCCACGAGAGATGAGTTCCTGGGGTCCTCCATCCACTGTCCAGTGGGCCTGGACTCCGTCCGCCCACCCCGCAGAATGGCAGAGGGATCGGGGACAGCTGGGCCAAGCAGCTCACAGAGTCACCATCCCCACCAGGTGTCTCCTTCCAACGCCCCCGACATGACACGCGACACTAGGGCAGCTTGCACCCTGTCCTGTGCACGTGTGCCTTGCCCCTGGGGAGAAGGGGACCAGCCTCAGATGCAGCACCTCGCTCCGTTGAGGGAGGCCTTGGGGCAGATGCTGCAGGAAGGAGCTGCGCAGGGCCCACCAGCTCCGTGTCTCTCCCGGGGGATCTGGACAGCCGGTGTCCCCAGTCCTTGGGCTCTGTCCCTGTCTGTCCACTCCACCTCGTCCTCTGCAGGAGCGCGTGGCCCACCGAGACCCGGGACTCCCACCCTCGGGCTCTGAGGAACGTCCCTCGAGCATGCCGGCTGGTGGAATTTTGGGGGAGCCATGGGGTCCAGAGCCGCACACCCCACTCTCACTTATGCCGGCCTGTTCCTGCTGACCCCCACTCCTGTGGCCTCCGGTGGCCCCGCCCCAGCATCTGCTGGACAGTCACCCTGAGTGCCGCTGGGTCCCATCTACAGATGAGGAGACCAAGGCCCAGAGAGGAGCAGTCGCTCTGGCAAGGCTGCACAGCTGGCATCCATCTGGACTGGACAACTCTAGAATCTTCTCCCAGGGCAGCTGCTGGGGCCTCTCTGGACAGCCGGCCCCTGCCCTGCTTTTAATTCCTCAGCCTTCTGGGAATGGGGGTCTGCAGCTGCTCAGAGCAGAGGGTCCAGGGACAGCCCCTGGGCAGCAGACTTGCCGCTGTCCAGGCTCGGCTGCCGTGGGTCACTTCACTTCTATCTCCAGAGGCAATGTTAGGAGAAAGTTCACGGCAGGAATTTCAAGGCAGATTTTAAATCATGTCTCTTTCCAGAAAGGTTTCTTGCTGGGGCCGCCAGGCTTCTCGCACTCTCTGACTTCAGGGGCCAAAGGCTGGGTTCCACCCCAGATGTCTGTTCCTCCAGGGCATGCCCACTGTGGCACTGCTTCTCAGTGGGGGAACCTGCAGGCTCTGAGGTTAGGGGTGGGCCCAGTGCACCCACCTGGAGAGCAGGGGTTTTCTTCTCCTGGCTGGAGCCAGACCCCGAGTGCCTGGCATCCTCTGTTCAACAGCAGCCTGTGGCCCCGCATCTGTGCACAGGGGGCCCCCAGCAGCCCCCTGAAGCTAGGTGAAGCCCTGGGCCCCACTCTGGTCAATGACAGGGGAGCAGAAGTGACCCGAGTCACTCATGGGCAGAGCATTAAAGAGCTGGCGCCGATTCTCCGCCTGCCCTGCCCCTGCTAGGTGGCTGGTGATGTGTCCCTGAGTGAGGATGGCATGGGGCAGGCCCTGGATGGGCCACCAGGGACCTGAAAGACCTTTGCTGTGGGAAGCCACCAAGATGACCAGACCTCTGTCACTACTGCAAAACCTGGCCCAGCCAGGACCTGGGTCATCCCAGGCTTCAGCACACCCACCCTCCCCACATCCACACTCATCCTGGAATGCTCTCCAACCCCCTTCCTGCTAATTCACCCCTCCCCCAGGAAGTCTGCCCTGATTGCCTCCTGCAGTCTCAGAACTGGCTCAGGCCTCCTCCTTCCTCTGCCTTCAGTAGTCCGGAGACAGCAACGCGTCCCAGCATTCACAAACCTTTGTTGGAGTAAAAGGAACTCAGACCCAGCTAAGGAAATGCAAGAAACCAGCTCGAGGTGTACGCAAGGGAGAGGTGAGAGGCAAAGGGAGGACAAGGGGGCCAAGTGGGCAGCTCACAATGCAGAGCACACTCTTGGGTTCGAGCCATCGCCTGCCCGCAGGCTGAACACCACTCCCATTAAAAAGACAAATCCAATAATAATGAGCAAACCAGACAAGAACTGCCCTACCCACCAGGATTTCTGAGGCCCCTGGTGGACATCAGCCAATAGGTTTCAAGGCTGACAAACCAAATGTCATTCAGGGTCACATTTAAAAAGGTATATATTCCCAGATGAGGGAGGTTATCATCCTACTACTCCACTCTACACTGGCCACAATGTGTGTGGGAGGTTGAGAGACTATTCAGGGGTGGCAGTGTTGGCTAAGTGGGGCATGCCCAGGGCAGAGCAGCCAGCGAGGGCAGGGACTGACACCACACCCCCCGGGGGAAGGGTCTTTGGAAGCACAACTTTGAGAAGAGGGTTCAAGGGATGGCTGAGCATCAGCAACTCCCTCCCCCACGTAATTCAGCCCCTCAAGCTCTTGAAGTGCGTGGACCCACCTTCTAACAGCGCCTTGGGGGTGTTCCTTGGGGTCTGACCCTCATGTGTGTCATGCTCACCCTGGTGTCCTTCATGCCCATCACCCTGGGGAGACTGATGACCCAACTGTAGACTCTCTTCAGTCCTGTTGAGGGGGGCCCTGTGGGTGCTCCGAGGGGGGACTCCGAAGCCAGGCCCGGCCGACTTAGGCATCCTGGGCCTGCCTCCCACCTCCCAGTCCAAGATTTTTGCAAGAACGGCCAAATCCCTGATTTATCAGCTTAGCTTTATCTCCAAAACCTCCTACAATTTCCCAGAGAACAAAATTAAATACAGGATTTAGGAGAGATTTTGCAGGGCCAGGAACAGGCTGACGTCTCGAGGCCGCTTACGCCTGGGCTGAGGGTGGGAGGGTGGGCAGAGGGTGCCCAGCCCAGCCCCCACCCAGCCCTGGAGCTCAGTGGCCACAAGGCACATGCAGGGGTCACAGGCCCCCTGCACCCGCGTTCCCCTTCACCACCCCATCATTACTGGTGAGCCTTTCAGACCCCATAGAAGCTCCATCACCTGGGCCCCAATGCCCAGCTGGAGTGGACACACGTGCTCCTGCCATGGGCAGGGCAGGATTTAACCTACCTCCCAACCAGCCCTTTTATGGGCGAGGAAACTAAGGCTTAGTGAGGTCAGGGTATCTCCTGACTCTCAGACCCCAGGCAGCACTGGGGTGCTGGGACGTGGCCTCAGATGCAGCACTCAAGCTGCACAGTCTTGGAGAGGCTCCCGCAGGGCTCTCCTGCCTGCCCACCCACGGGGCTCCCCCACCTTGCCGCATCCCCAGTAAAATCCCTGGACATGGCTCAGGGAGCATCCCCAGCTGGCACTGCCTGTGTGCCCTCACAGTCCATGCCAGGGGGGAAGGTGTGCTGGCACCGTGGGGGGGACAACAAGGGGTCTGGTGTCTGGTGCCTGGACCCTGCCCCCCGGGGCCCGCACCCTGGCACATGCCCACCAGTGCTCTGTCCCCAAGGCAAACCGTGCCCGGGAGCATCGTGGGGCTGTGCGCCCTTCTGGAAAATCATGGAACATCAGGGTGGTCTTGGGGACCTCTGGGCTTGCAGTGGGGTCAGAAGTGAGGGTCTTAGGATGGTCCCTAACTTCGTAGCCTCCTACAGGCTGAACAGGTGGAAGCCGGTGGGCCAGGAAGGGAGCCTGGGGGGCGCAGTGCCTGCCCGCCTACCACCTGCACTGCCTGCCCTGTGTCCAGGCACCTCAACCCCAGGCTGGTGTCCACTGCCGGCGGGCTCTGCTGGCCTCAGAAGGACTGCAGGCTCTGGCGCCTTTGCCCAGTCACCCCTTAGCCAGGCTGGGCCCAGCAGACCCCCATGGAAGTGACTGGACTGACCAGCGATGGTCACATCCCCGTCCTGGAGGCCCTGGTCCTGGGGTGGCCGATGTGGCGTCATGGTGGAGGCAGTGGGGGTGTTGGACGTTGGGTCGTGAGCAGGTCCAGGGTCTGCTGAGCCCCCCACCAACTGGGGGACTTTGCAGGAGCCTCTTGCTGCCTCTGTAACAGGAATAACAGGACTCACAGGCCTTTTCCTGGGAGTGAGGACGGACGGGGCGATGGGCAGTGGGGCTGGCCCAAGGAGGGGTCCAGGCAGCTTGGGGCTGGGCTGAGGCCTTTCGGGGTATTGGTAAGGTCAGGCCCCATCTGGGGGACAGAAGGGCCATTTTGACGCTGTTAGTGTTCGGGCCCGAACCCTGTCTGAGCCCTGTGTCTCGGGCCTCGGCGCTGGCTGTCCCAGACGCCCTGACGTTCTGCAGGTCTCGGGCTGCTCACACCCCCCTCCCCATCTTATGCCTCTGCAGCCCCAGGAAGAAAGATGTATGGGGTCCTGGGGCGGCCTGGGGCCACACAGCAGTAACACATCCTGGGCTAGCCCTAAGCTGCAGACCCTGAGATCCGGGGAACCGGGCCTGGAAGGGGCGTCAGTGGGGGGCCCCCTTTCCTCCACTGCATGGAGGAGCCCGGGCTGCAGCAGGGATGCCTGTCCCCCCACTCTGACCTCAGCTGGCCTGCCCCTGGCCCCTCCGCCCCTCCTGGCCAGCCCCCTGAGGCAACCACACTCCCCACCCCCAGTTCTCCGCACCCCTGCAAGTTGTGGCCCCAGCGACCTTGGGCCGTCCCAGTGGAGTGTTGGCGAGGGAGCCGCTTCTGATGTTAAGGGTCTCCAGCAGCAGCATGTGCAAATGCCTCTGTCGGCAATCGGCAATCGAGCCGATTAGGGGTGTGCAGGCTCCAGATAAGAGCCCAGGGGTCATTTGGAGGGCAGACACAGAGGACCGGTGCAGAATGCATACTTTCCACCCAACCCCTGCCTCCCGCCCACCCCTCCCTCTCCTCCGGCCCCTCTGGAGGCTCTGGTCAAGGGCACAGAGCTGCCTTGAAGTCAGGCTTCCCAGGTGAACCCTCATCCCGCCTGAGCGCTGTGTGACTTCTGGCAAACCCCTAAGCTCTCTGTGCCTTGTCTGCAAAATGGAGCCATGGTCTGCTTCTCTGAGTGTGGGGTAACTACAATGAGGTGTCTAGCCCTCTACGTGGCAGGCTGCAGGCCTGGGCTCCTGTCTTCTCGGTGCTGGGGGATTCTGGGACCCATTAGAGAGGTGGGTGAAGTCTGACACTCCTCCTGTAACCCCGAGGCGCTGGCAGTGGGGTCTGGGCCCGATGCCTATTGGGCTGGGCTGCACTATGTCCCCCGTCAGACAAGAGGAGTCAGGGTCCCACATGCAGTGTGACTGGGGAGTCCCCAGGCCCCAAACATCCCTACACAGGGGACCCCAAGGGACCCTCACATCACCTTTCTGTGGTCAAGCCCCATGGGACCACCTCATGCTCCCCCTGCAGCAGCAGCTGTCAGCTGGGGGTGACTCTGCCCTGGGGGACACTTGGCAACATCTAGAAGAATTTTTGGTTGTCACAACACCAGGGGAAGGGGTGCCGCTGGCATCCGGTGGGTAGAAGCCAGCCCTGGGCCCCACTGCACAGAGGCGGGGAGACCCTACCCTGGAAGGGGCATTGCTTTTCCTGTGGGAGATCCTGAGAGAAAAGGTTCTCTTCTCTCCAAGACAACACCTTTCCAGCAAGAAAGAGGAGACGGTGCCCGCGCCCCCCCACCAGCCCAGCGTCCTTGGCCAAGGGCATCCCAAGTGCATCTGAAGGGATGTCAGGCCCGAGGAGGCGCCAGGAGCCCAGTGGCCCCAGAAAGGATGCAAACAGCCCCAGCGTAACCCCTCTAGGGCCGCGGCGGGAGGCCCGGCTCCACCCAGCACTTAGCCCAAAGAGGACCTGAAAATAGACAGAGGACGTCAGCTGGACGGCACACCAAGCCCCAAAGGCCCTCGCAGGAGTGGTGGACATGGCGTGGAGCCACTTAGCTGAGAACCAGGGCCACTCAGAGTCTCCAAGAAGGAGCAAGCGGCCGGTTAAGTGCTTGGAGGAGAAGGGCAGGGTCACCACAGGGCCTGGCCAAGGGGTCAGCTGCAACCCTTCCCATCCTGCCGACCTTTCACTCCCCGGCCTCCCTGCACCGGCAACCCCATCCTTCCTACAAAGCCCCCCAGCCCTGCACCTGCTGCCCTGCTCTGGGCTCATGTGCACCCTCCACCGACGGCCCCCAGCCCTGCCTGGTTTTCCAAGCTCGGGGGCCAGGGTGGGAGGCACGGTCCACAGGTAATGTGCGCCTCCCTGCTTCAGCTCCTTGATTCCTGATCTCTGTGGCTGTGGGAAGCGGGCTCAGGTGTAAATTTAGCTCCCTGGGTATTGTTCCTTCCCAGGCAGGCCGAGGCAAGCTGGGACACGGATCTCCGGCCTAGGCTGGCCAGCTGGGGCTCCAGAGGTCAGTGCAGACACAGTGTCCCAACAGTGACAGGGACCCCAGGAGCCAGGGGCTCAGTTGCTGCCCTCTGAACTCTAGGTGCTCCCAGAGATGGGAGGGGACCATTCAGGCCTCCATCCTGGAGACCATCCTGGAGGGCCACAGCGCAGGGGCCATGGGGGTCACAGGGAGGACCCCGTCCCAGGCCCTGAGCCCGTCGGAGGCCAAGAGGACGCCCTGAAGTGGGCCTGGCCAAGGCCGGAGCCCTCCGTCTCTGGTCTCCCCACAGGCCCGAGTCTGCTCAGCCCAGGAACCTCTGGGAGGTAGGTGGGCAATGGAATCCAGGTGGGGCTCCCCCTGCACTTGGTGATGCTTGCCCGCCAATGGCAGTGAGTCCTGCTGGTTTTCTAAGACCCTGTGAACACCCAGGGTGTGCCCGGAGCTCTGGGAGTTAGCGAGGGATTGGACGGGCCTGAGCCCACCAGCCCATCAGAGACCCGACCTCTGCCTGCCTTGCACCTTGGCGCCTGATGACCACGAAGCCAGCTAATGTCCACCCTCTGGGTCCCCCAAGAAGGGCAAGGAGGTTCCTGGGACTTGGGGTCTTCTTTGTGGGTAAGGTAAGGTCAGATGTGGCCTCCGAGGAAGGGGGAAGACCTCTCCCCCAATCAGGCAGGCCCACGGAGGGAGGGCGCACTGGCACGGGGTGTGGGGGGCAGCCTCTGCCTGCTCCCAGCCCCCCGTTAGTGCCGCCCCTCCCTCACAACCCTGGGCAGCTCTAAATAGCTGTCAGCCAAGGCATCGACCGACTGCAGCCCCGCTGCCAACACAAAGGCCAGTGAGGAAGCCCAGCCGCCAGCCGGTGGGACCAGACCCCCTCCCGCCCCCGCCGCACTAATGCACTTTGCATTATTGTAAATCTTGCTTTCCTGAGAAGAGCGGGAAGGGTGCTCTGGGGACCCTGCCTCTGTAAGGGAGCTGGCGCCTCATCCTCACAAACACCATTTACTCCTGATTTACAGAAAGTTCCTTCCTGGTGGGTTTTGTGTGCCCTGTCTCGCACCCCCGCCACAATGGCCCCTGCCAGCCCCCAGCCCCAGCCCCTCTGCTGGTCAGGCCGACCTTGTGGGTCCTCAGAGCCCAGGTCATCCTGCCCCCAGGCCTCCCCCAGGCTGCTCTTCCTCCCATCTCTCTCCATCCTCAGGACCGGCCTTGGGACCCCTCCTCCAGTAAGCTCTCAGGAAGCCCCAGCTCCTCCTGGGCATCCAGCTGGGCCTCCAGCTGGGCCTCCACGTCTGCCCACACCTCTGCCTCCAACAGCGAGTGGCCCCATGAGTATACGGGCTGACTAAGTGGAGGGACCCCACCAGGCTGAGCCGGTGTCCCTCCTCCAGGTGACATCGTGACCACTGCCAGAGGGGCCACCGCTGGCTGGACGGACACTGGCCAGCACGAGCTCCGCCCTGGAGTGGGTTAGGCGAGCCACCAGCCCAGCCTGGCCCAGCTGGCCAAGTCCCGGCCACCCCGTGGCCAGCTGACAGGCCAGCACGGCGTCACAGATAGAGGGAGACCCTGGCCGGAGGCACCTGAGCATCACTGCTTCCCGGAGAGCTGGCATTGCAGTCCTGGGGGAACCGGGGAGGCTGTCTTGAGTATACAAGGTTTACTTTGTATATTACAAACCAAGAAGAGCACCAAAAGATGTAAAGATGCATTGTTCATATTTTACATGAGACATTAACTGTCCATTTTGGAGAGTACCATGATAACCATTACTTAAGGTAGAATGTTAGCTTCCAAGGGCTCTCCTAAAAAAGGACCACAGCCTGGGGGCTTAACCCAGAAATTCATTCCCTCACAGTCTGGAGGCCAAAAGTTCTAAGGCAAGGTGTCTCGGAGCCGTACTCACTCCGCAGGCTCCAGGGGAGGATCCTTCCCACCTCTCCCAGCTTCTGGGGGCTCCTGGTGTTCCTTGGCTTGTGGCTAATTCGGGTTTTGAGCCCAGGATGGGCTTGGGCTCAGCGTGTTGCTGGCCAGCTGGGGGCTGGCGCCAGCATGGCGCGTCAGGGGGACAGGGGAGTTGGGGTCAGGGGGAGGATTGATTCCTGCATAATGGGAAGCTGGCACAGGGAGGCCGCGAGCGGAGACCTGACCTTATTTGTCTCATTAACAGATCCAGTGGGAGAGGCCACCTGTTCCCACCCACTCCCAGCCCTGGCCAGAGAGGGACACAGATGGCGGTGGTTTACTCCGGGAACGTGGTCTGTTTCTATGGCGACGGGGCCTCCTGGTCTTGGTGGAGAATTGCTCACCAGGCCTTGGGAATGGGGTGAGGGGGTGGGGGCTGAGCCAGGCCCCCCACCTTTGAGCAAGGAGCACACCCTGCTTACTGGGCATCCCGGGTGCCCGGGGCCCATGAGGTGGGGGGTGGGATTGGCTAGAGCAAAACTTCCTGGGCCCTGAGTGGACTTGAGCTCCCAAGCAGAAGGTATGCCCCTCCCAACTACCCGGGGAGACAAGATCCCCCCCAGCTGGGGGTGACCAGATTCACAACATCCCCACCCCCACATCCAGAGTGGCGCCCTCTCCGTTAGCCACACAGCATCCTGCCCTGAACTTTGGCCTCGGCATCAGTGATAAATTGTTATTTTTAAAGTGTTTAATGGTGCATGAGGACCTAATGGGGTTTGCCATCTGGAAATTGTCCTGGATCAATAGGGAGAGTCAGGGTTTAGCGGCCCCACCTCGGCCCCGAGCTGTCTGTCCCCCCGAGCTCAGCCTGGAACACTCCAGAAGGTTCCAGAGACTTGGTGGCTGGGAAATCGTTTCTGGAAGGACAGAGTTGTGGAGCTGGGAGTAGGGAGAGCTTGGCTGTGTCCCATGACCACCATGGCCCACAGCCCTGCCTGCCTGTCTGCAAGCCACTCCCATTCTCCTGGAGGCATCAAAGGCCTCAGAGCCCCCACAACAGGCGCCTTCCTCATGAGGTGCCAGTGACAGGCGGAGACTCCGGGGTCTGCGTGGAGCTGAGGAGAGGGGTTCCATGGCCTCTGCCTCGAGATTCCGCACTGCCAGGTCAATGAAACACTAAAACAAACTGCTTCAGAGTGTGGCGTGCAAACACACACAGGCAGGTGGGTACCAGGAAGGCACTGATGGGGCAGAGTGCCCATCTGAGAGAGAAAACAGGGTTCCCAGGCTTGTGGGCAGCTCTTGCTGGACCAACAGGTGTGTGAGGTGGCCTGATGCTGGGGCTGGTTTACGCTGAACATGGGGGTGTGTGTCAGGTTAACCTCCTCCATCAGGTTAGAGGCTTGGGCTGCCCCATGTTTTCCAGGGTGGGCTCAGCAGTGTGTCTCAGCCTGGACGGAAACCCTGAATCCTCCACCCCAGGGGCAAGGGCTGGCCCAGCTCTCAGGTGCAGGGGGTTCTGCAGGGGCTTCCCAGAGGCCTGTGTGAGCAGAGCCACCAAATGGGGAGCAGACCTGGATGCAAGAGGGATGGGGACATGCAGCTTGGCCCTGTCTCCCTCTGAATGCCCCTCAGAGAGGCCCGGCTGTCGGGGTGTCAGTCCCAGGGTTCCCCCCACCAGCTTTTCCAGGGCCCCACAGTGTCTGGTCTCTGGTGTACCCAGTCTGCTCCCAGGGCCTTGGACAAGCCCAGCGTTTGTCCAAGGAATAATAAACCCATGGCAGTCGGGCCTTACACAGAGGGACAGTAGGGGCTGTGAGCCTCCCCAATCCAGAGGCTGGAGGGAGGGCTGCACTTAGAAATCTCATGTACGCGTTTTATGCTCAACAAACAGAAGGTCTGTCTGACTCACGTGTGTAAATCTCCATGTTTGTGGCGGCCCCACCTGCTGAGCCCACATCCATCTGCCAGTTTGGGCTGCGACTTCACGGGCTGGGGAGGGACCTTCCTCCCAGGAGATGCGAGTCCTTGGGCCTCGGAAAACCCAGGACCCCTCAGGGAGGCTCAGGTGAGCTGCCAGCCTCTAGACAGACCAAGGCCTAGGGTGTCCAGGTGCCCTAATACCCGGCTGCCCTGAGCCAGTGTGAGGAGGGCTGTGCCTCCAGGACCCTTGGAGGGAGAGTTTGTCGACTCAGCTGTCTGACCCCCACTGAGCGACACCCCATCGGTGCCTGGACAATCCTTAAGACCTGAGAGTCCCCATGATGCAGAGACCCCCACATGGACCTCAGAGGCGGCCACCTGTTAACGAGGCCCGGCATGGGGTGGGTCACGGAGATCCCCTACCCCCCAGGGCCCTGACCTAGAAGCCCCAGGGCAAAGGGGGTCATCACATCACTTCCCCCTTCAAAGCCCCCCACATACACACACTGACATCTGCGCCCTCTGGCACTTCCTGATTCCTGCCTCTCCTTGAAGCTCCCAGGCCTACAGGAGGGCCTCGGGCTTGTATGGCCTGGACCAGACCCACTGTTGGGTTGGGCAGGATACTGAATGCAAGCAGGGGAGAGCCTGCAGCCAGGCCTCAGTGGACCTGCTTGCCTCACTCCTTGGCTGGGATGCCTGAGTGCTCAGCGCCTGCTGGGGGGACACCCTCAGATCAGGGATGCCCTGGTCTGTGTGAGGATGTGGACGTGGAAGGAAGAGGTAATCCAGGTGTGCGGCCAAGCACAGACAGCCCAGGACCTGGGGAGCTTCCCGGGGGCACATATCAGGGCACCTCCAAACTGCTTAGAGGGGGTGGGGCCTGTATGATGGGTGGGGAGACCAAGGCTCTGTGTTGCCTGCAGGGTGGAGGGTGGTCCTCCTCGGTGGCGCCCACGGATGGATAGGGTCACAGCCAGTGGAACCCTCCTACAAGGCTAGTCTCCTCCCTCATCCAGCCCGCAACGTTTCCCATGTGCCAGCAGGGACCACCCCCACCCTCACCCCACCCTGGGTTGGCAGGAGACCCAGGTGCGGGATGGAACAGGACCACAGAAGGTGCTGGAAAACCGACACCCAGCAGGGTGGACTGTCCAGTTCACCTGGCCAGGCGCTGGGGTTTGGCCACAAGGAGTGGACTGAGGTGGACCAGGCTGGAACCTTGGCAGGCAGTGTCCATGTCCTGCTGTCCCCAAGCCTGGATGGAGACCCCCACTGCCCTCAGCCCTCACCCCCCAGGAAGCCTGGCAAGTAGTCAGTGCCCCAAGGCAGTGCTGGGCCTCCAGGGAGGGGCTGTCTCTGGTCACCCCAAATCCTCAGGGTACAACCAGGCCACAAGGACACCTATTGCACTTATGGGAAAACCGGGGCTTCGGGAGCCTGGGGACCACTCCCTGGTCCCCCACCGGCTGTGGAGTCAAGCTCAGAGCACCATGCTGGAGAGGTTCTGCTGGTGTGACACTTGCTGCTGAGGGCCACCAGGAGCGGCTGGGCCCCGGGTTGGGACTGCCCCTCACTTCAGCCAGGCAGAGGGGACTGCAGCAAGGCCTCAGGCTTGAGTTCCACTGTCACAGCTTCCCAGCCTGCAGCTCTAAGCTTCTTGGAGAACTTCTGGGACCCTCTCCTGAGAGCAGGACTGGGGGCATGGGGCGTTCTCTCCAGGGACCCAGGGCATCTGGGACATGGTCCTGTCCTGCCACCTTAGCAAGTGGCTAAGCACGGCTACTGGAACCTGGGGCTCCTCCACCCCACGGAGCCCAGACACAACCAGATGCATGTGGCAGTTGCGTGGCAACCCCACTGCCAGCACCGCGCCCCCACGCCCACACAGGCCGGTCCTGCCTCCTTCAGCACCTCCAGCTAGACCAGTATGAGGGAGGGGATGGTGGGTGGACATCCCGGCGTCTCAGCCGGGGTTGGCCTCTCTGCAGATGAGCCAGACAGCCTCTCCCCTGTCACCCAGCAGGGCTCTGGGCTGCAGGCCCTGGGGGAGGGGTCCTGGTCGATGGGGGCGTCTGCTGGTCCACCCTCCATGCTCAATGTCTGATGCCCAATCCCCGGAAAAGGAAGAGAAAATGGGGCCCCAACCACCAGGAGTGCCTGGGACGTCCTTAAGCCTCCGGGTGATCCCTGGCGCTCAGGCGTCTGGGGTGGCCTCAGACCAGGAGATGGAGGCCAAGTGGCAGTGCTGGGCCAAGGTCTCAAGCTGCTTGGCCCCAGTCGGAGGCCAGACTGGCTTTTTTGAGAAGTGGAAAAGCAATTTTAGGCCGGCAGGTAATGTGCCCCACCCCTCACATGTGAAGTGTGATCTGAGCTTACCTGGTAGGGTATGATGCTCCCAATTAGCGCCAGTGACATCTTCAGAGTGAGAGGGTGAGGCCCCCCCCAGCCCCATCACACCTGGAGATGGAGCCCTCATGCCCTGCGTCACCCGAAGTCACACGCTGGGCCAGAGTGGGGACTGGGATCCAGGCCCACCGTGTCTCACGCATCCCAGGCTCTGGGAACAAAGGAGCCCTCTCCCCACCCCTTTATGCCATTTGCTCTCTGCAGGGCCTCCCCAGCCCCCGGGTGCCCAGCCGAGCCCTTGGGCGGCCCTCAAGCCACCCCCATCCCCAGGGCCTGGGGCTTCCCCTCCCTGCAGCCCCGACTCCGACAGAGGCCTGGGGGTTTTGCTGCTGTCTACCTGGAGGCAGGCTGACCACAGACACCAGCTCTTCCCTCACAGTCCCAGGGCCTCCCAGCATCCTGGCCAAGACTGTGTCCCCACAGCAAGGAGGGGCCCGGCTGGCCCTCTAATCTGGGGCCACACCGGTTGTTCTGGGGGATGGAGGATCAGGGAGCAGGGCTGGGCCCAGGCTGCTCCCGCCCGATCCCCACTGACCCACCGTGTCGGAGACACGCACCTCCCCGTGTGTTGTTTATCTCTCCTCTGATGTCTGAGCTCTGGACGAGGTTGAGGGGCTCTTTAGGCTTAGCTGTGCAGGACACCTCAGGTCCTGCGGAGATTGTGGAGAGTGCCTGAATGGGCCTGGCGCCCTCCCAGGGGTCCCCCGCCTTTTCCACTGGGCCGGGAGGGAGGCCAGCCTGGGCCCTCCTGTCCCATCCTCTCTGCGGCACCTGAGAAGGTGCTCCAGGCAGGGGCGGGGCCCATGCAGCCGCCCTGAGGGCTCCGGGCGCTCAGCACAGGGAGGGGGTGTGTGTGGAATTTCCAGGAGCCTCCCTCTCCTGACAGCCCTGGGAAGGGCCCTGCTGGTGGGGTCTGTGCCTCTGCCACTGCCCCCATCCATCCCTCAGGGGCTGCCAGCAGGGCTGGAGCTGCCGAGCCCAGTAGTTCCGCTTTTCTGAGATGAATCTCTTGGCAGGTCCTGAGTGGGAAGGAAGCAGCCTTTCCTGCCTCATCTCACTCGGCAGGTACCCCCACCCCACCCCACCCCACCCCCGCCCTGGGCCAGGACAACAAAAGTCCACACCTGCTTGCAGATTTTGACACTTAAACTTGCCCCAGACTCCCCTGGTCTCTCCTCTGGAGAAAACAGCGTGGTTCTTGGTGCGGAACCTCTGTGTCATCCCCGAGTCCTCACCTGCAGAGCCCACATGCCTGAGGGTCTTCAGATTAATCCACACGCAGCCCCTCCCTGTGCCCCTCCCTGTGCTGCCCTGACCGTGTGGGGAGGGGCTGGAACGCACAACACACAGCACAGCAGTGCGGGCTCAGGGTGGCTCTGCTGGCAGACATGGGATGTGAGGAGACAGAACGGGGGGAGCTGGGGGGCCCCAGCAGGCTCGGGCCTCTGTGCCCCCAGACCCACTCCGCAGGGCTGACCTCTGCCCTCAGCGGGCTTCCGGCCAGCAGTGTTCAGGCAGTGTGCTGGCCTCTGGGTCCTGGAGGGGAAGGGTGGGGTGGGTGCTCATCCCTGCTCGCACCCATTCAGGCACGAGGGCCGTGCACAGCCCCACCCCCACCCCGGCAGCCTCTCTCCCTCCTTGTCTTGGTCCTGAAGTCCAGGCGGTGCTGAGCTGCCGTCTGTGGGTCCCCACGCCTGCCCACTTGTGAACAGCCTCTGGCAGGGTCATCTGGCCAAGACAGACCAGTGTGACCAGTGGACTGGGTAGAAGCACCTGGGGACCGGCAGCCCCCTCCAGTGTGGGCCCCTCCTGAGAGCCTGGGGGTCCCAACGAACCTCAAGGAGCCGAGGCTGGCCCCACCCAGAGCTGGGAGCTCTTCTGGCCCCTGAGCCTCCGTTTCCTTACCCACAAAATCCTGCCTTGCTCGATTCTGCTTTTCTGCCTTGTCCCCAGGACCCCGTCTGTCCTCATCACCATGCTCCCTAGCAGTCGGGCAGTGCCTGGCACACACGGGCGCTCATTGTGTGCTCGTGGAATAAAGGAGTGATTCAGGGCGCCGTAGCCGGGGGTCTCTGTTCAGCCCCTGAGAAGCTCAAGTTATCCTCTTGCCCCACTGTCCACCAGACTCTAGCTGAGCCAGTCTAGCCATCTGCCTCAGAGGCCAGCTTTGCCCACTCCCTGGGGCACTGGACAGTCCACCCCCACAGACCGGAGGCACAGTTTGTTTATATGAACTGTGTGGGCAGAGGGTCTTCGGTCCCTGGAGCCTACAGCAGTCACAGCTGGCCAGGCACCCTCCTTGGGAGAACCCAGGGTCGGGGCTGAGGTCAGGTCACCAGGAGGCTCCACCTTGGGCTCCGAGATGCCAGACGAGACTTTGGCCTTTGTCAGCCCCAGTTGCCCCTCTGGGAGGAGGGGTGGGGCCCCCTCCACATCTCATGGGGTCCATTTATCCAGGTGAGAGCTCCCCCTCCCCAGCACACTTCTGACTTCCAGGAGCCTCTAGAGCCATCTCCGCTCTCTGGACCCCCAACGTTGGAGGCCCCGGGGCAAGCACACTCTTTCCCCTGGACCTCCCAACCCCATCAGGCTGTCTGGGGGCGGCTGAGGAGTCAGAGGTGGGGTCTCCACCTCATCACTGGGTGATGGGCACTCAGGTGGGATGCATGGAGCGACACAGGGGGTCCACAGGGCTGGTGCTGCTCATCACTCATGTTGTTACCCCAGAGTGCGGGGCCGGGGCACAGGGATCCCACGAAGTGAGGTGTGGGCCTCCCTAAACTCATGCTGCTCTGTACGCAGCTTCAGAGTGCCTCCGCCGGCTCAGCCCTGGGCTGTGGAGGGAACTGATCTGTGCGTGGCCTGCTTGCTGCTTGCCAGGTGTTTGAACTGTGTGGTGTCTGGACATGCAGCCAGGTGGAGCACGTGACTGGGACACTCCCCAGGCCCAGCTGGCCGGCAGCGGGCGGGGGCGGGGTGGGGGGGTATCGGTGGGGGCAACGGGGTGGGGCAGAGCAGCCCATTCCCAGGCTGGACCCTCCTGCTGGGCTGTCACTGCTGCCCTCTGGAGCCACCTGAGCGGGGAGCACCCAGGCACTGCGGGACCACCAGGCTGATGTGGGGGCCAAGCATTAGGAGGGAGCCAAGCTCTGCCTGCCAGCTTCAGCCCCCAGCCCAGGCCTCCCCCACCTGCCCTGCAGCCTGCCAGCCAATGCCCCCAAACTCTGGCACCAGGTCCCCACGTGGCCTCTTTCTGGCCGACTTTCTGCCTCTGGATGGCGTCAGGAGGCCTTCCGCAGCCACCCACGACTGGTCGTCATGGATGTTTCCGTGGAGACCACTCCCCCAGGCCACTCCCAGGATGGCCATGGCGGCAGAGATGGACACAGCGAGGCCTTGAGGGGAGAGGGGGCAGGAGCTGACCCCAAGGCCAGGCCAGCGTCCCCACGGTCCCTCGGGACACAGGCAGAACTCAGGACTCGGCCCAGGACCCTGGGAGCAGCAGTCCAACAGGAAAGCAGGACCCCCTCCAGCTCCTCTTGGTGGGGACGCCTGTGGTGACAATAATGCCTCCCCCAGCCATCTCTCTCAGAAGGAGGAGTGGTGGCTCATGGTCAACCCAACAGGTTTCTTCCAGGGGCCCACACTGTCCACACCTTCCCACTCAACCTCAACTCCCAGAGAGGGAAACAGAAGGCACTTCCTACCTCACTAATTTTTCCGAGATCTTTACCTCTATTGAGGAATAACTGCATGCTGTGAAAAGCTCAAAATTTAAGAGTACAGATCTCATGGGGTTTTGAAGACTGAATAGGAGTTTGTTCTGGTGGCCAGAATGAGGAAGGACATTCTTGCTAGAAAGACTGACCAGCAGCAGGTCAGTTTTTTTTTTCAATTTTTTTGGGGGGGCTGAGCCTCGATGTGCAGGGCACGTGAGGTTTTAGTTCCACGACCAAGGATTGAACCTGCTCCCCTTGCAGTGGAAGCGCAGAGTCTTAACCACTGGACTGCCAGGGGAGTCCCAGCAGGTCAGTTTGCTAATGTGAACCATGAGGGAACAGTGAGGCTATATGCTGCTTCTACGGTCACCCATTTATCAGAGCTACAATAGAGATTTCCTGAAACTAAGAAGAGGCTGCTAATTAACCCCCTTGCTTGGCCCCTTCCAGGTCTCAACATCTGTTACACTCCAGTCACCGCCAAGTAGACAAACAACTTTGCGCGTGAAGCTTGAAGACCTTTTCTGGGAGAGCAAAGAGGCCCTTGTCCCCCACCCCCACCCCCCACCTCTGTCTCCACGGCCTTCACACAGAGCTGGCCCAGGAGCGGCGTCACCGCCTGGTCTCCGCCTCCAACCTGCTCCCCGCCACACGGCATCTCATGGGCTCTGGGGCCCCTGGGCATGGGGGGACCCCCTTCACCCGGGGTGATGTGAGACAGGCAGCGTCTTTTCTTCCCGTGCCCCCTCCACAACCTTCCTTGCAGCCCCAGTGCCCCCTCCCCACTTGACATCTGTGAGGGGGGTGGCTCCGTTCCCAGGTCCTTCTCAATGACCCCTGACCCCTGACCCCTGACTTGCCTGCCACCCCAACAGTGTTGCCCCCTTTGGACCACAGGGCCCAGGGCCCCACTGCCACCGCGGGCGGGGGGCCTGCAGAGCAGGGCAGAGCCCAGAATGAGGGTCGAAAGCACGGAGTCAGGGTGCAGAGTGGCAGGGGGGCGGGAGGTGAGCAAACTGAGTATCCTGCCTGAGAGCAGCAGGGCGGGGGAATCTGGGTCACAGCCTTCTCCTGGCCTGGCTGCCACCTCCCAACAGGCCTCCGCTCCTCCTGGGCTCTGTCCTGCTTCCGTCTGTCTGTGTGTCTGTCTCCCTCTGGCAGGAAACCCTGACAGATAACCAGGGCCCAGCCTTAGTGCTTTGTTTGTTAATTTTATAGCCCTGTGACCACCCTGCGGCAAGCACGATTCTCCAACCCATTTTACAGATGAAAATGGAGGCTCAGGGGGCAAGTCGCATAGCCATGAGGCAGAGTGCCCAGACAGCCTCCCTGCCAGGCCTTAGGCCTGAGCCCACACCCACTCCCAGTGGCCAGAGGAGGGTTGAGCCAGGTTTGCACGTGTCTCCAGACCAGACGTGAGGTGGGACTGCCTGCTCACGAGTGCCCCCTGCCCCCTGTGAGGATCCAAGCTCCTTCTGGGCCTCCCCCTCCCTGCTCTGTGTCTCCTTCAGCCCTGTTCATGCCCTCGGGTCCAGCCCCAGACCTGCATGGCCTCAGGAAGCTCTGGGTCCACCTGGAAAGCGGCTGTCATCCTGGCCTGCGGTGTGGGCTCTGTCTCTCCCGGTTCCCAGGGTCTGCAAGACATCACAAGGGGCTGGCCGCCCTGCTCACTTCCTCTGCGTGGCCTTGACATTCCACAGACTCTGCTCGGCCCGGCCACGTGGGGTGCTACATGTGGTAAGCTGCCCCCAAGGGCGGGAGGGAGCTGACAGGGGCGGGGGCTGAGCCAGACACCTGGCGCCCCTCCAACCTTGTTCCTCCTGCACACCTGCCGCAACGTGTGCAGCCGCCCACAGGCCCGCAGGTGCAGGGGGCCGCGAGGTCTTGCTGGCCCCCTTGGAGTCACTGAGGCCTCGTGGGGTGAGGACTTCTCTGAGAGCCCTGTGGGGGGACCCTGGGCCCTGCAACTGGACAACTGCCTCCTGCCGACCACGCGGGGACAGTGGGGCCTGGAGACTGAAGGCCTAGGAGCTCTGCCCAAGCGTCATCTGCTGTCCAGTCCATCCCAGTGCTCAGCTCACTGACACCTTTTGGGGGAGTCAGGAGGTGGGGTTCGGGGAGGAGGGTGCCACCTGGAAATTCCAGAACAACTGCTCCGGCTGCACCAGTGCTTTCTTGGGGGATAAAGACCAAACCTTCCAGTTCAGAAGGAAGATTGAACAGAGCGGGTAGTTCTCAGCCTCTGGGGGCGGAGTGGCCGGCACAGACCAACATCTCTGGTCACTGAAGGTCCCGGCTCTCCCCGGCACAAGCCCACACCCTCCCCCGTCTCAGCTCCCTCCGTGGACTCCGAGTCAGGAACCTCTGCCCACGTCCTTGGCCACACCTGCCAATCTGCATCGAGGGACTAGGGCCACACACCTTCGGGCCCCCACCTCAGTACAGGGGACCTTGGGTAGTGGGTTGAATTGTGTCCCCCAAAAGACAAGTCCAGGTCCTAACCCCCAGTACCTGCAAATGGGACCTTATTTGGAAATAGGGTCTTTGCAGATGAGGTCATTGGGGGTACCCTAGTCCCACGGCTGGTGTCCTTACAAGAGAGGAGATTTAGAGAGTCAGACACACGGGGAGGCCATGTGGTGATGGGGGCAGAGGCTGGAGTGACGCAGCTCCCAGCTAAGGAAGCTGGGAGGGGCAGGAAGAGCCCCTGGGGCCTCCTTGATCTAGGACTCTGGCCTCCAGACTGTGGGAGGATGAGCTTCCGTTATTTCAGGCCATCTGGCAGCCCCAGGAGAGTCACACGCCCTGTGTCCTCCTCACCCTGCTCCCTGTGACTGTCCCTCCAGCCGCCCACCCCCAGGCAGCCTCCCCGGCTGGACAGCGCCGGACGTGAACCAAGTCTGGCCCCACTGCACCCCCCACCCCCACCCCCACCCCCTCCCCCTCATGTCACAGACTCCGGTGGGTCACTGGGACCCCAGAGGGGAAGCCCTAACTGGCACTGCCCCAAGAGAGCTGGCGGCGGTGGGGAGCTGGGCTGGGCCTCCCTCGCAGCCATGTCCCCCGGCTAGGTCCCCCGTGCCGCAGGCTGGGAGCCGCTCAGTCAAGGACGGCACTGAGCACCCACTGCATGCAGGGCACTAGAGGTACCACTGACCCTGCAGCATTTGGGATCCTTACAAATGGCAGGGTGCAGGGGCCTGTGCAGGGGGTGACAGTGTGTGGGAATTGGTCCAGTCCAGGTGGACTTCCCGGAGGAGGCAGTGTCTCACAGTCACAGGAGCATTTGCAAGGCAGTCCCAACCCCCAGCCCTGCTTGGCACAGTTGGCACTCAATAAACAGGGCTCCACAGAGGGGGCTGGAGACGTCTTCTGCTCACCCAGCCAGTGGCCAGCACGAACCTCCTCCAGTCAGCCCAGAGAGCTGGGACCAAATCATCCCCTCTGAAGGGAACCTCTTGAGCTCCTGCTGTTTACCTGGAAGGCGGGCCTGGGTGTCTGAGGCCTGCCCCCATCTTTAGGACCTGTCCTCGCTGTCTCCCGGGGCTACCGCTCCCTGTCAACTCATCCTTTTAAAATATTTAATCCTGTTAAATATTAAACCTCTTCCAAGCCCCAGTAATAATCACATCGATTCTGGGCTGTGGCTGTGCTGCCCCCTGGCGCTCTGCCTCCTGGTGCCCGGGTTGGCCTGGGGTGTTGGGGGGCGAGGGCCTCGTGGCGAGGGCGGCCGTTGGCCCCACAGATGCTGTCCCGGCCCAGCAGTGCCACCCAGCACCCACCAGGGACAGGAGCTGGTGCTCCTCCCTGGCTCCCTCAGCTCCCAAGGAGCCTGGGACACCAGAGAAGGTTTCTCTACAGCCCGAAGCAAGCATCAGCCCTGAGCTCCAGGAGCAGGGATCATCAAACCCGTGTGACTCTCCTGCTTTCCTGGCCACAGCTGGAGGTGGATGGAAACATTCCCAGGAGGTGGGGCATGGGGGAATCCCCTCTGGAAGGGAGACCCTGGGAGCCAAAACCAACCTCTGTTTAAAACCAGTTTCAAATTGTGAGATACTGAGACTTCCCTGGCAGTCCAGTGGTTAGGACTCTGTGCGTCCACTGCAGGGGGCAAGGGTTTGATCCCTGCTCAGGGAACTAAGATCCCACGTGCCACGTGGAGTGGCCAAAAAAACAAAACAAAAACAAATGGTGAGATATTTCCAAACTGCTAGAAAGTTCAGAAAATAACAGTGCTAACCCTGGACACTCCTTGGAGATTAAACACACACATGCATCATGTGGCTTCAGGTGTTGGGTTATTGATGGAAGTTACCTTGAGTTTATAGGTTAATTTTGGGAGAATTACCATCTCTGCCATATTGAGTATTCCCATCCACGGACATCATAGTTCTCCAGTTTTTTAGATCTTCTTTTATATCTTTGAATAACATTTCTTATTGTGTTCTTCGTAACTGTCATGAGCATCTTCCCTCTCCCTCAGCAGTCCCTCCAGCAGGAGTCAGGGAGTAGAAACCCTTTCCGTCCAGGTTTGTCTGAAGTGTCTTCACGTCTTCACTGACTGGTGCCCACACGCAGAGTCTCGCCAGCCCCTCCTCCCTCCAAACCTTGGGGGTGCTGTTCCATCGTCTCCAGGGTCTGCTGTTGGTCTTCTGGCTGTTCCATGAATCACCAAACCCCCCTCTCTACTTTCACCAGGACCCTGTCTTCACCTGGGTCCTGCAGCCCCACCTGGCCCAGCCTCGGTGGGAATTTGCTCCTATTTATCATATTTACCCATGTTTGCGTCTCTGGAATCTGAGGCTTCCTAGCTTTCATCAGTTTTGGAGAAGTCTCACCTGTAACCTTTCAAGCTTGCGTCTCCCTCCTTTCTTTTCGCTCTCCTCTGGAGCTCCTTCTAGGGCAGGGATCAGAAGTATTTTAGACCATGGGCCCAAGTGTCTTTGTCAACTATTTGACTCACAACATGTGTACTCCTGGGTGAGGCTGGTTCCAGTAAAAAGACGGCGGGGAGTGGGGGTGAGAAGGCAGACGCAGCCCTGGTCCCCCACCCCTGGTCTCCTGACCTCTCTTTCATTTATTCTGTCTTTCGGCCCCTCTGTGGGGCACTCAGGGTTGTCCCCAAACCTTCCTCTTCCAATTCACTAACTCTCTCCGCAGCTTCGTGCAGTTTGCCGTCCGCCCTGCCGTGCACTTGGTACTCTCAAAGGTCGTCTGCACATCTCCGAGTTCCACTCCCCTTTCCCATGATGTCTCATTTTTCCCTTGGGTATTGGCTCCTTCTTTTGCGTTTTTCACACTCTTTGACACCCTCTTGCTGGTGCGTGTCTCTGACATTGTGTAAGCTCATGTTTTGTTTTGTTTTGCTTTAATTAATTAATTTATTTTTTGGCCGCACTGCAAGGCATGTGGGATTTTAGTTCCCTGACCAGGGATTGAACCCATGCCCCCTGCAGTGGAAGCACGGAGTCCTAACCACTGGACCTCCAGGGGATTCCCCAGCTCATGCTTTTGAGCTCATGGTGCTGGTTTCCTTGTGAGCTGAGCCCCAGCAGGACCTGGTTGGAGGGTTATCCCTTCAGAGGAGTTGACAGCATATGGTCCAAGGGCCTGGGGTGTCGCTGGCCGGCTTTTATGTCATGCCTTGGCTGGAGGATTTCTAGACCAGCAGGGCCTGTGTGAAGCCAGCCTGTGGTTACGAGTTCCGGGACACACCTCTCTCTCCCGGCCAGGGGCCAGGCGGACACAGACAATGCCTGTGCCTGCATCTTTCCAGCCTCCTGGGACCCCAATTCCAATCCTGCCTCGCCTGGATGCAAAGCCTTGTCTCCTCATAGCAGTCAGCACCAAACACCCTGGTTAGGAGACAGGAACTCATGCTGCTCCAGCCCCTAACCCAGACCATGGATGCAGATTCCAGGCTCATCACCTGGTTCTTCGAACCCTCAGCTGTGGTCTGAGTGTCTGTGTCCCCCTAGATCCATGTGTGGAAACCTGACCCCCAGGTGATGGTGTCAGGATAAGGGGCCTTCGGGAGGTGACTAGGTTGTGAGGGTGGAGCCTCACAGTGGGATTAGTGTCCTTACAGACAAGACCCCACAGAGCCCCTCCGCCCCCTAAGGACACAGAGAGAGGTTGGCTGTCAGCAATCCGACCACATTGGCATGTGGTCCTGGACATCCAGGCTCCAGAACTATGAGACATAAATTTCTCCTGTTTATAAGCCTCCCAGTATGGCATTCTGTTACAGCCGCCCAAGCGACCACGACACCCCCTTCATTTATTATCCCCTTTCTTTCCTGGTGAGCCCAGCTAAGCCCTTAAAGTAGCCCTTAAAGTCTGTTGTGGTTTATGCAGCATTTCTCAGTGTCATTGGTTGGGATTTTCAGGTTACACTTTTCTCCTCACTGCTGCTGCCCGGGACACCCCTGGTCCGTCCTGTATATGCCTGGAGAGCCTGGTGCCCCTTGGCCAGACCCCAGCTCCCCTGAAGACCCACAGGGAGGCAGAGTCCACGACTTCAAACAGGTACCCAGTGGCCACTGTGGGCTCTGGGGACACAGAGCAGGCTTTGTCCTCCTCCCAGCGGGGCTCTTAGACGCAGACTGTCCACGTTCCAGATGAGGAGAAAGAAAAGAGAGAGAGGAGGCCGGGTCTGGCACCACCGGGAGATGACTGGCCAGGAGGCTGCAGCAGCTGCTTGATAAAGCTGCAAAAAAGCTGCAACAAAGGAGACCCATGTGACAGTGGAGGGCATTTCCCGGGGATGCCTGGGACAGCCCAGGCCTTCCCCAAGGCCACAACGAGGCTTGTGCACGAGTCAGAATGGGGCCAGGTCTCCAAGGGTGACCGAGCAAAGGAGGGCTGAATGCGGAGGGGAGTCGGTGGTGGACGCTGGGGGTTCTTTCAGTGGTCAGGCGATGGGCTGTCATGCGGGTAGGGACCTCGGAGAGAGCCCCATGACCTGCCTCCCACCTGGCTGTGTCGTGGGACAAATGCTGCCCCCCAAAGACACGGCCCCACCTTAATCCCTTAACCTGTGAGTGGGACCTCATTTGGAAGAAGAGTCTTTGCAGATGTAATTAAGGATCTTGAAATGAGATGATCCTGGATTATCCAGGTAAGCCCTAAATCCAGTTCTTTATAAGGTAAGAGAGAGAGAGATGAGACAGACACACGTGGGGAGTCGGCTGGGTGACAAAGAGCCAGAGATGGGGGTGATGAAGCCACAAGCCAAAGGACACCAAGGATGCTGGCAACTCCAGGAGCTGCAGGCAGCAGGACAGGGCCTCCCCCCACATCTTCGAGGGAGCGTGGCCCTGCAACACCTCGATGTTGGATCTCCAGCCCAGACCGTGAGAATAGATGCCCGTTGTTTTAAGCCCCCTGGTTTGTGATGGTATGTTACCATGGCCCCCAGACACTCACACTGGGCTCTTCTAGAACAGAGACCCCTTGGTGAGCACGAACACCGCTGTTTTAGGCACTCACCCAGCATTTCCCGTGTAGAGACCGCGCACGGTCACAGGACCCTGTGGGGGAGTGACCAGTATTCCCACTTTCAGAGGGAAAACCGAGGCTCCCAGAGGTCAGCCCCTCAGCCCTGGTGATGTGGGCCCCAGGGACAGAGTCGGGTCTTGAACCCGGCCCTGCACGGAGTGGAGCGTCAGGTTCATCTGACCTCAGGTTGGAGGGGTGTCCGCCCCTGAAGGCAAGGTCAGCCTGCTGAGATGGACACATGGGACTCTGCTAGAGGGGGCCTTCGGGAGGCCTTCGGGAGGGGGGTGCTGAGAAGGGGCCTCCCGCCTGCCCCTCACGACAGCCCTTCCCTCGGACCTTCCCCGGCTGCCTTTGGAGGAGGAAACCCACTGCTCAAGGTCCCTGGGCACCTTCGCCCACCACCCTCATCCTCCAGGAGGGCCGCACCCAACCCTCCCCTGGCCATGGAAGGAAGCACATGCTAGAGGCTGCAGGGCCCCAGGGCAGAGGATCCCAAGTCCCTGAGCCCTTTGCTGCCTTCCTCAGGGCTGAGATGTTGCTTCCTCTGCCTCAGGTGCAGGATCAGAGGGGAAGGAAAAGATAAGAGCATGAGTGAGAGAGGATGTGTGTGGCCTGAAATCAAAATCTCTCCGGGAATCCTGTTCGGTGGGAACCTCCGCCCCATCAGGACCTGCGGCCTGGTGCTCAGGCCCGTAATGGGGCTGCCTTCCCTCTCTCTCCTCCAGCACGTGTGATTCTCTCTCTGGGAGCCTCTTCACGACTGAGAACAATGAGACCTAGAGGAAATGCACTGATACAAAGTGTTCAATTCACTGAAGGTGGGGTGTCATTATCTCTGAGCACAGATGTTTTCAAGCGCTCTTGTGAGGTGTGATTCACGTGCAATGAGCT
This sequence comes from Hyperoodon ampullatus, assembly GCF_949752795.1. Classification (NCBI taxonomy): domain Eukaryota; kingdom Metazoa; phylum Chordata; class Mammalia; order Artiodactyla; family Ziphiidae; genus Hyperoodon; species Hyperoodon ampullatus. Next base: position 22,580,721 of record NC_136927.1, read on the forward strand.
GCCCACGTTTGAAGTTTGACACACGCGGGAAGCCTGTGAAACCATCACCACAATCAAGACAGCAGAAATGCCAATCTCCCCAGAAGTCGCAAGCCCTCCCCCTCCCCCTCCCACGACCTGGCTCTGTCACTGCAGTTGGACTTGCGTGAACAGGATGGTGTGTAGAGTGTGTCCCTTTTCTGTCTGTCTTCTCTCCCTCAGCATCCCTGCTCTGGGCTCCATCTGCATTTACTCACCCCTCCCTGCTGCATCCTCGTGCTCTGGAGTTCCCCCGGTGAGGGCGTTTGGGTAGTTTCCAGTGTGGGACTTGAATTTGGGGTCTGAATATTTGTGTCCCTCCAGAATTCACACATTTACACCTGACCCCCAGGTGATGGTGTTATGAGGTGGGGTGTTCGGGAGGTGATCAGGTCAGGAGGGTGGGTTAGTGTCCTTATAAACCAGACCTTGCAGAGCTCCCTTGCCTCCTCCACCCTGTGAGGACACAGCAGGAAGAAGGACACAACAGAACCTGCAGGCGCTGTGATCCTGGACTCCCAGCCTCCAGACAGTGGGAGAAAAATGTCTGCTGTTTGTAAACCCCCCAGTTCCTGGTGTTTTGTTCTGGCAGCCTGAGCCAACTGGGACGGGGGATTACAAGGAAGCTGCCGTGAACCTTCAGACAAGTCTTTGTAAGACTGAACACTTTCTTCATCTCTCCTGGGTAAATACCCAGCCACAGAAAGACCAGACTGCATGTGTGAGTCCATTTAACTTTTTAAGAAATGGCCACATTCTTCCCCAAAGTGGTCACACCACTTTTGAATCGTGCCAGCAGTGTGAGAGCTCCGGCTGACACTTGGTACAGTGGGCCCCCACTGCAGCCCACCTGACAGGTGAGGGTCTCTCCTGTGGCTTGCGGGTTGGGTCTGCATCTACCCAGTGACTAGTGATGCTGGGCTTCTCTTCATGCGCTTCTCTGCCATCTGCATGTCTTCCTTGGTGAAGTGTCTATTGCAGCCTTTTGACCATTTCCAAATTGGGCTATCATTTTAATGTGAATGTTGGTGTTTCTTTATCCATCCTGGATGTGAGCCTTTCCTGTGGACCCGCACTGTGAATGCCCACTCCCAGTCTGTATCTTCCTTTGAGTTTCTTTCGATGGGCAGTTTTTTATTTATTTATTTATTTATTTATGGTCACGTGGCATATGGGATCTTACTTAGTTCCCCCACCAGGGATCGAACCCCCTCCCTCTGCACTGCAAGCACAGAGTCTTAACCACTGGACCGCCAGGGAAGTCCCTCATGGGCTGGTTTTAGTTGATGAAGCTCGATGTATCAACTTTTTCTTCTATGGTTATGTTTTTGTGTTTTCTTTGAGAAATATTTGTCCACATCAAAGGTGCAGAGATATTCACCCAGAATTTCTATGGACGGTCATAGTTTTAGTTTTTATGCGGGGTCTATGCTTTGTTTCAAATTGTCTCGTGTGTCCGGGGGTCATTTTCCTGCTGAGTTTGCCAGTTTTCCTGGCACAAGTTTTGGAGAAACTTCCTTTCTCCCACTGAACCCCCCACCCCGACCCCCTGGCTCCGTCAAGGCCACGTCTGCCCTCAGTTCTGCACATCCCCTGGCATCCATGTGACATTGTCGTGGCGTCCATGTGACATTGATCACCGAAGCTTCCCTGCAGATCATGGTTAGTTGAGTGTGAGTCCTCCAACTCTGCTCTTTTTTCTTAAGGTTATTTTAGCTCTTCTATGCTCTCTGCATTTCCATGTGTATCTTGGATTCAGCTGGTTAATTGTTACAAAAAAGCCTTGGGGTTTTGTTTGGGGTTGTCCCAAATCTCACAGGGCAACGTGGGAGGGGTGACAGCTTGGTGACACCAAGGCTCCTGGCCCCTGATTGTGGACGGAAATCTGCATCTCTGCCTGTTGAGGTCTGGATCCTCTCGCAGCAAGTTTCTGCTACTCAGTTCACTCCAGAGGTCTGCACATCTTTTGTTAAATTGATTTTTACATGTTTTATGTTTTGTGATATTTTATTTATTTATTTACTTATTTGATTATTTATTTTTGTGGCCGCGCTGAGTGGCACGTGGGATCTTAGTTCCCTGACCAGGGATCGAACCCATGCCCCCTGCAGTGGAAGCACGGAGTCTTAACTACTGGACTACTGCAGAAGTCCCTGTTTTGTGATATTTTAAATGGAAGTGCTTCTAATGTTACTTTGCTGTTTGGTGCCGATCCACACTTTTGTATGTGGTTCTGTGCTCTTGCTAAGCTCCATATTGGTTCTGGCTGATTTGGGGCAGATTCTGCAGGATTTCCAGACAGTCCTGATGTCTGTGTAAATGGTTTTACTCTTTCCTTCCCAAACTTTCAGCCTTCTATTTCTTGTTCTGGCCTAATTAAACGGCCTAGGGGGACTTCCCTGGCAGACCAGTGGTTAAGACTCCGTGCCTCCACTGCAGGGGATATGAGTTCGATCCCTGGTAGGGGAACTAAGATCCCACATGCCACGCAGCACACCAAAGAAACAAAAACACAAAAATCCAGGCTAGGCCTCCAGCACTGTGTTGAAGAGCAGTGGGCAGAGCGGGCGTGGTCATCTCATCCCTGATCTGAGGGGAAAAGCTTCCAGCCTTTCACCATCGACTGTGAGGTCCACTGTGGGGTTTTCACAGATGCCTTGGTCAGGTGGACAAAATGTCTGCTATTCTGGCCCCAGTGGGAGGATACTTAGCAGGTGACCAGCAGGCCCTGGCAGCTGCCCTAAGGCCCAGGGGCCCTCTTGCCGCCTGTGCAGGATGCACAGCATCAGTGCTGGTCTGCAGGGCAGCTGCACATCCCATCCCGAGTGGAGCCTGACAGTGATGGGCTCCATCTTATCTTGGTAATGAAGCCACAGAACACGCTATAAATCCAGGGACATTAAAGCATCGGCATCTGTGGGACAGAATCCCCATCTCCTGCAGCTGCTTTCTGGCCAGGCGAGAGGGCAAGAGCTGGACGAGACTCCTGCCACTTGGGCGGGGTGCTTGGAGAGGCCGTGCGGTCATTGCCTCCGGCCTGCACACAAACCCTCCTGGACTAGCCTGGGGGCCTCCAGTGTCCAGGGCCCTGTCCCAAGGCCCAGCCTGTGGAGGTCTTTCACAGAGGCTCGGGGACCAGAGAGGGACCCCAAGGGGCTGAGCTGCCAGCACGGGTCCAAAGCTCAGTCTCAGACTCGCCCCCACCCCCTGCTACACCCCAGCATGAGTCCAGGTGTGCGGGCGTCCCTCCCCAAGGCCCAGGTGGTAGGCTGCTCTCAGCTCAGGGGAACCTCCACTTCACATGGAGAGGCCCCTGGAGCCCCCTCCCCTGGGAGCACTTGGCTCAAGTCCCCAGCTGAACCCCTGTGCGTCCCAGCCCACCTCTGCTGCCCCCAAGCCCTCATCCCCTAAAAGCATCCCCGGGAGGCCTGATCCCGCCTGGCTCTGCAGACCCACCCTGTGACCCTGAAATAGGCCCTGCTTCTGCGCTAAAGTGGGTCTCCTCTGGGACTGGGGCTGCCCAATCCCCAGACTGCTCGGCCCCAACTGTCTCTCACCGCAGCAGCACCTCTATGCCCTTCCCCACCCTCATCACCCCTCTCATCACTGTTGGTGTGATGGGGAAAGGATTTGAGAGACTAATTCACACTAAAATGTCAATGGTTGCTACAGCTCATGACACAGCCCCTCCCAGAAGGATGTGGTCTTTGAAAAGAAGAGCCCAAGTGGGGCAATGCTTAACCCAACACTGGAACTTCAGGGGAAAGGCTTTCCAATGCTCCACACACTCACCATGAGTCCCTCCCTCCAGGAGAGGATGAGGCATCCGTGAGTCCTGCAGGCTGGTGGCCGGTGGGGGTTGGGTTGGATTAATTTAGCAGGGCCCACCCTGCATGCCCCGCAGGCTGCTTGGCGCCCTGCAGAGGTGTGGACGAGATCAACGAGGCTCGTGTGTACCCCCAGGCCATGGCGGCCAGCCAAGAGAGGGCCCATTCCAGCTCAATGACGTCTGCCTTATCACAGCCACTGCCAGAACACACTTGTTACAATGGCAAATGATGCTGTTTTCTTTTACCTTCACCTGCTCTGACAACAGTTAGAAGATGATTTGCTAATAAACACGGGAAGGAAAAAAGCCTCGGTTCTCTCCTTGCTGTCTGAAGCCTGAGGGTGATTGAAAGGCCAGCTGGAGTCATCGCTCAGACCTACATCAGGGCCCACAGGAGGGAGCCCCTGACGTCGCAGCAGCCTTTCCATCCCTCCCCCTCCCCTGGGCTCATGGAGCTGCCAGCTGAGCACCTACTACTGTGTGTTGGAGAGGACAGCAGGGGTCTGACACCCACCTCCCGAAGCCCCGGGCGTGGAGGGGGCACAGTGTAGGGTCTAACAGCGTTGAGGTCTGCACTCAGAGGCTCCCAGTGCTGGGGCAGTCACACCTGGAGCACAGTAGGTGCTCAAGAAACAGGTAAAAAAACCCAGGAAGACTTGGCTGAGCAAGGGCGACACCCAGCAATTCAGGGAGGGGCCAGAAGACCCAGGCACCCAAAGGTGGTGACAGGAGCATGTGGACAAACACCGCCCTCTCTCGCCCCTCAGCGGATGACTCCGGGGTTCAATCTACCTGATCCCGTGGGGGCCCAGCAGGACTAAGGCCCGGATGCCCATGGAAAGTCCAGCTGCCCAGGAACAAACCCATCTCTCAGGCAGAACCTATCATTTTATATGATTTATTCTCAGGCCCTTTATACTCCGAGGCTGCCTCATCCACTCAGCACGCCCCTTCTGCTCCAGTGCTGCCCATCCCAGCCAGAGACCTGGAGCCGTCCTCACCCCACCCCCTGCTCAGTCCTTCACCAAAGGTCCTGGGTACATGGAGAAGGAACACATGCTTGCTTGGACCTCAGTCTTGGGCTGACCTCACACCTTGACAGCCTCCTCCTCACCCTGTGCCCTCAACCAGGCCAGCTTCTCCAGCACCTCTTCCTCATCCCTAGCCTCTGAGCCACCACTTCACGGCCTGACACACTAATTCATACGAAAGTGTTGATGACTGACCATCAATGCTGGCTTCGCTGGGGGGTGAGGACAGCTCCTTGGAGTGCCCATTTCCACTGGGAATATGACATTGCAGCTGGCAACAGACCCTGGTGGGTGAGACACTCAGAATGACTGGGCAGGCTGGGAACAGGTTCTGGGTGGGGGTCTTTCCTGGTTACCCTCTAAGGCTGGCACAGCTATTGGCAGGTGCTGAGGGGCAGCTCATATCTGGAGGGGGTGAAGGAGGCAAGCCCAAGGGCTGGTGCTGTGAGAATGCCCCTCACCCTCGTGGACAGGCCCCTCCTCTCTGGGTGCCAGTCTCTCTGACTGGCTGGGAGGCAGGTGCCTTCGAGGCTGCTGGAGGCTGGTAACTCTGAGGGACCTTATCTCCCGGCCATCCTGTGCCCCAGCCCTACAGTGGCTCCCACGGGGTTGCTGCTCCCCCAGCCACACTCCCCAGAAGGCTGGCACCGCCTGGCACTCTCTGAGCCTTGACAAGCCGGGGCTGCCCTCTCACCCTTCATGCTGTACCCTGAGCATGCTGGTGACAAGATGGCACTTGGGGGCCACAGTGGGGCCTGGCATGGGTCTGCTAGTGTGGCCGTGGCCTCAGAGACTGCAGGGTTGGTTCAGGAGCCAGGAACACTGAGCCATTGGTCCCACCCTTCCCCAGCTTCCGGCCGCGCCTGGAACGTGGCCTGGGAAACGCCTCTCAGAGAACTGGCTGTGAGGGTCACCCCTCCAGTGATGGGGAGACAGGACCCACCCCAGCAGGGGCTGGAGGCCTGGAGGCTCAGAGCCTCGAAGGCCTCAGGAGAAAGGCTGTGTCTCTTTGTGCTTCAACACCGTGCATTAGGGAACTGGAGGCAGGGAAGAAGGACCAGTGCTGCAGTGGGCAGCCCCCAGACTCACCAGCCAGGACTCCATGTCGCAGGGGGTCGGTCCCGGGGCCCAGAGGCTCAGTCAGGCCTGGCCCTGCTGCTGCTTGTGAGGAAGACCCCAAATGCCCCAGGCTGGGTCTCTACGGGCTGGGTGCCTTCCTGGGTCCTTCAGGAGAAACCCTGTCCCCGTCGGGGTCCTGGTATATCCTGGGGCTGCACCAAGCCCCTCGGATGGCCACCCCGGGCCCTGCCCCCATGCAGGTTGTGTCCTCCCTCTGCCTCCCAGCACTGCCTGCCCTTCACCTGCAGCCCTGCAGCCTCCCCCGCTGTTCCCGCCTGGCCCACCCACCTGCACAAATGCACTTCCGGGCAGACAGACCCTAACCCCGCACGGTCTGAGTGGCCCCATTTCTTTGGGGTAGAACAAGACTAACTTGGGGGTTGCAGGCCACCTCCAGGGACCCAGGCGAGCTGGATGGCCACCAGATTGCATCTACTCAGGAGCCCCCCCCCAGGGAATTCTGGGGACCCGCCACCCCAAGCACAGGCTCTGGAGTTGGGCATCTCCTCCCCCTCCACGGTCACGGGTGCTCATCCAGTGCTGGACAATCCCCCTTCCTTTGAGTTGGGGAGGGGAGAGGGGCCAACGCTACCATGGACAGATGGGGACACAGAGAGGAGGACGCTGCCCGCTGGGCCCAGAGGGCCACTCTGGACCTCCTCTGTCCTCTCGCCCTGAGGTCTGTGGCCACCCTGCCTCCAGGTGTCCTCCCCCAGCCTCCAGGATGTGGCCAAGAGGCCCTGCCTGGCTGGGCCTCCATCTCCACCCACAGTCTCTAAGGCCCCACGGCTAGGCCCATGACGGCAGGGTCCCCAGATCAGCGGCAAAGTGGGGAGGGCTATAGACATGATTGGGAATTAGCCGGGAGTTGGCGCTGGCCTGGCCAGGCCTGTGGCCCACAGTCTGGAAGCCAGAAGCTTCCAAAGTCTCCACTTGGGGTTGAATCCTTCTGGGTGCCAGCCCGCCCACTTTTGCTTCAAGGACTCAGATTTTCAGAACGAGATGGTGGGGAATTCAAGGTGCCCCTGGGGCCCACGGAGACAGTTCCCGGCCCTGGTGGGTCAGGCCGCTCCTGGGAGGTGGTGGCCTGGCCGGTGGTGCCTCCTGCCTCCACTTCTGGGCAGGAATGGACCCAACGGGCCTTTTTCACACCTTCTGCTCATGTTTTCTCAGCTCCATGAGCCCTGACTGCCCATCTGAGGGGCTGGCCCAGGCCAGCTTAGCCTAGGCGGCCATGCTGTGTGCCTCCATGTATCCCAGGCCATCTCCTCGAAGCCCTGGGGTCCCGACGTGTTCGGCCAGACTGAGGCTTGTCAGGAGTTAGCGCTCCACCACCGGACAATCTGAAACTCCTTCCGGGGGAGGCAGGGGTCCCCCGTCCAGGGAGGGACGCCGGGCGTGCTGGGTGGTCAAGGCACAGATGGCCATGGCTCCTGGTGGGCTGGCAGCCCGTTGTCACGGCAGCGTCTTGCGTTGGGAGTGTCTCCCCTGCTCAGAAAACGTGAATTTCCTGCAATGTCCAGCTGCAGGCACTGGAGAAGGTAGTATTAAGTGGAATCAAAGGAACATTAAACAAAGCAGGAATGATTTACAATAAGTTATGTTAATGCTGTTGGAGCCTCCGCCTCTGCCAGGCCCTGGTGGTGGCCGAGGTGCAGGCGCCACATCTGCCACCGCAGTGCCCTGATGCTGCAGCTGGGGAGGCTGCCCCACTGTCCTCACAACTGGAGGGGCGTCCCTTGGGAGGGGCTGCTTGAATATGGGCAGTTGACAACTTAACCCATTTAACCAAAAGATAAACAATGTACCGGTACCCGGTGTGAAGAGGGGACAGGAATCAGAGGACCTCCCTCTTAGCTGGGTCCCCTGCGTCCCGCTGACTGCTGACCACTGACCACCTTGGTTGACACCTCCATTTGGTTCTCTCCAACAGAGGACAGGTGCAAAGTCAGGGCCACCGCAGTGCACAGGGCAGCCTTGGCCCCCAGAAGCCCTTCACGGGCTGTCCCCCGTGTCACCTGCCCAGACCAGGGCTGGGCTCACGCATCCTTCAGATATCACGCTCCCCCCCCCACTCTGTCCCCCCGGGTCACCTGTCAGTTCAAGGGTCTCTGTCCTGCTGGGTCTGAGCTCCGGTGACGGCACATGGGGTGGGAGGGGTGAGGGTCAGGGAAGAGGCAGGCATGCAGACCACCCAGTGGAAGGCCTTGTCTGCGTCTCAGGGGAGAGCTGGACCCTCCCGGGTAGTCACCAATGGCTAGGGCCAGGTAGACAGGGAGGCCAGCTGAGGAGGAGCTCGGGGTCTGTTGGGCCAGCAGATTTGACCTTCCAGGGGCCTTCCTCTGCTAAAGTCCCAAACCTTGGAAGGGACCCCGTGAGTGAATCTGCCTGCAGGCAGTGGGTGGGTGGAGCTGGGGGGCTGTGGAGAAAACAGGGTTTGAGGGGAGAAGATGGGATGACATCTGCATCCGGCCTTCCGCTTTCCCACGGCCCCTTCAAGGTCCTCTGGAAACACCCAGGCCGGCTCAACGCCCCCCATTTCCTCCCCCCAGGCCAGCCCTCATCCCTCCCCCCTCAGGAGCGGTCTTGTTGGGGGGCACTCAGCGGCTCAGGCTGGAGGGGCTGTACTCACTCCACCGCACCCTGAGGGGGCTGCACCCCCAGATTCAAGGCTGAGACACCCCCTTCAGAGGAGTTCCTGGAGGCTGCCCTGACTTACTGGGGTGGAGGCTGAATTCCCATGTGTGCACCCCCTGCCTGGCCAGCTGTGAGGCCTCGGCCCTGGCCCCATGATGTTGCAAGGTGGCCCTCCAGGGTCCTCGATGCCTGAGGACCCTGAGGAACAGGTGGGCACCCCAAAGGGTGCCAGCTCTGGTCCCCTCAGGCCCATCTCCATCCCGGGGCAGCCCCCCGAGGACTGCCCATCTCCCCCCGCTACCCCCGTCTCAGGGTCAATAAAAACGGCCGGGGCCACAGTCACAGGTGTTCATCCAGTGCTGCGCCTTCCCTGTCCCACTCCCAGCTCGTCGGGATGTGGTTCCCACGCCACACGGTTTACCAGATTGGGTGGGGTTCCCAGGATATTCCGAGTGGGGCGGCCACCACCTCAGTCAACTTTGGGAACATTTTCATCACCCCAAAAGGACACTCCACTACATTCTCCTCCCTCCACCCCATGGCAATCTGTGGATTTCCCAGGTCTGTGGAATCCTGCACCGCGTGACCTTGTGTCTGGCTGCTGGCACTCGGTATCATGGTTTCAAGACTCGTCTGTGTCTGTGCTTCACTCCTCTTCGTCGCTGAGTTGGACTCCACTACACGCACCGACCACGTGCAGTTCATCCAAGGGTCTGTCAACATTGGGTAGCTTCACCTTTTGGCTGCAGTGAATCCTGCTGCTGTGAACTCTCGTATGAAGTGTCCGGATGTAGTTCTTCACTTCTCTTGGTCACATACCTGGGAGTGGAATTGCTGGTGGCTTGGTAACTGTGTTTAACCGTTGACAGGAACTACCAGTTCAATAACACTTTTCACCTGATGCAGGTCTTTTTTCCCAGAGGAGGCAACTTAAGGCTCAGAGAAGTCAAGACACTTGCCCAAGGCCACACAGCCAGTTTGTGGCAGAGCTGGGATTCGAACCCAGGCCCTGTGGTTGCAGAGCCCAAGAAAGGCCCTGAGCCTCCTTGTAATAAGGCAGAAGGATTCTGCACTCAGTACTGTTAAGGCTTAGGCATTTCATATTGAAACTTTCAAAAATTGTTGCTGTGGGACTTCCCTGGTGGCACAGTGGTTAATAATCCACCTGCCAATGCAGGGGACACAGGTTCAATCCCTGGTCCAGGAAGATCCCATGTGCTGTGGAGCAACAAAGCCCGTGCGCTACAACTACTGAGCCTGCCCTCTAGAGCCTGCGAGCCACAACTACTGAGCCCACGTGCCCCAATTACTGAAGCCTGCGCGCCGAAACGAAGAGTAGCCCCCACTCGCCACAACTAGAGAAAGCCCGTGCACAGCAACGAAGACACAACGCAGCCAAAAATAAATAAATAAATAGTTTTTTAAAAAAGTTGTTTAAAAAAAAATTTTTGCTGAGTTAAGATTTCAGGCAATATCTGAGGTCCTTGGAGAAAGGGCGGCCCCCTTTGTGAGCTGGGGCCTGGGTGCCTACCGCCCGGCAGTCTCCAGGCCCCTGCCCACCATGGGGGGTCACCCCTCCCAGCACAACTTGGGTGGGGGGGCTGCAGTTCAAGGTAAGCACAAACCCCTGCAGCTATCCAGTCAGCACACATTCATTTAGCACCTACTGTATGTCAGGCACTGAGCAAAGGAGACTCACTGCTCCCACCCTTGAGGGTCTTGTGTCCAAAGCCCCATGGAGTTGTGCAGCTGGAGAATGAAGGTCTAGAAGCTTCCATGCTCCAGGGTGACCTACCACGCTTTCTCCTGCTTTTGAAGTCTGGGAGCTCAAAGGCCACACTTCGCAGTCCCCCTTCCCTCCCACGCTGACGCTAGGGAACCTGAGCTGGCTGGCCGGGGGTGGGGACCGAGCCCTCTGAGCCTCTATGGGGAGAGGCAGGCGAGCGAGGGCCAGCCTGCAGGGTGCTGGCCACGCAGGCATACACACTCAGGGTGCCCCCGGCCCCAGTTTAACACCCCCTCCCCAGGCACCTGCTATTTCACCCCAGAGCCCTGCAGCAGGCACCTGGCTCAGGTGGGGCCCAGCCCCCTCCCTCCCTCCCTCCCTCCCTCCTAGCCCTTCGTAGACCTGTCGTGCTATCCCAAGTAGGGGCACTAGATAAGATATAAAACACCCAGTTAAATTTGAATTTCAGATATAAACAAATGTTTTAAGTATAAATATATCCCAACTATTGCATGGGATATACCTATACTAAATGTTATTCATGTTTGTCTGAAATTCAAAGTTAACTGGGCAAACTGTATTTTTATCTGCTAAATCGGAGACTTCTGTGAGTAGCGTGGACTGTGCCCATTCTGCAGCCGGAGACCAGAGGGAGGCCTGAGGGCTGGGACACCTTCTCCTTCTTGTCCCTGGTCCAGTACTGCCCTGTGGGGACCCAGGAGGCAGAGGGGCCAGGGCCATAGGGAGGTGGGGGGGCAGTGGATTGGCTTGTCTGGGAGACTGGCAGGGGCAGAGCGGGCTGATTCTGCAGGAACAGCTTGAAGAATGGACAGGACACTAAAATGCAAAGGAAACCACTGTGCATTATACAAATGGCATCATCTGGACACCTGTGTCAACCGGTGCTGTGAGTTTCAAGTAAGAATTTAGAAAAGCCTCACCTTTAGCGCCTGCTTCGTCCTGGGGGCAGGGGTACCATGTCCAGCATGTCACCCCTTGAGCTGGGGTGACAGCCGAAGATGCTCGGGACCAGGCAGGCATGGATCTGGAGTAAGGCGCTTGTCACTGGAGGCGTCCCAGCTGGGCAGGGGTCCAGGCTTGTGCTGGCCCTGCCGCCTGCCCTGAAGGCCACTCCCTGCAGAGCCTGGCCTCTAGCCCCACGCATGCCGAGGGAAGCACCTCTGGGCCCAGTTTCCAGGCAGCGGGGAGCTGGGCCCTGCTCCTTGGTGATGGTGGCAGGTCCAAGAGGTGTAAGGTGGGCTCAGAAGGGCCGGGGTGGGGGGGGTGACTGAGGTGGATCGGCCACCTGCAGAAGCCCCAGGCCACCCCCCCGCCTTTGAGGTGTGAACCCCCGGCAGTGGCTGGGAGGGATCCGGGCTCAGCCTCCACTCCTCTGGACATGCTCACCTGCTGGGTAACAGACACCTCACCTCTGTCAGCCTTCGCTCAGGTCACCACTCCTGCCACTCATGCACCCGCTCAGTGTTTCCTGGCCACCCCCCAACCTCCGGGACGGGCACTTGCCAGGCATCTCAGGCACATTAAACATGACACCGTGGCCGCCCTCGGGAGCCCCAGTCTGGCCTGAACACCGCGAGGTGAGTGCTGTGGGGGAGGTATGTGGGGTTGGAGAGGCCCTGGAGCGGGCACTGCTGGCAGGAGGGCACTGGCTAAGCATGGGCCATGCAGGAGCATCCTAGCAGTGGGCACTGCAGGGCCAGGGCTGGGGCCTGGAGGGGACTTTGGCTGGTGAGTCTGTGGTCCAAAGGCACAGTAGGGCAGGACAGGCTGGAAGTGGGATGGAAGTGGGTCATGCCATCTTGAGGAGGCTTGACCCAGTGGGGGCTTCTGGATGGAAAGGGATGTGTGGAGGGGAGGGGGACAGTTGGAGAGAGAAGGAGGAAGCCACCTGAAAGGCAGGAGAAGGGGCCGATGTGATGTGAGGGGTCTTGTGGGCTCCAGACAGCCTGAGGGTGGATGGGGTGCCTGGGCACAGAGCAGAGTGTCTGGGTGGGGGTGGTGAGCTTGGGCAGGCACCTACATGTCCTGATGGAGGTGACCATGCTGCCCACTGCCCCACGGCCCAGCTTGCCAAGGTGGAGGGCCCCCAAGGTAGCCTGAACACCCCCCCCATTGCAGCCATGTGCCCCCAGGGTACGAGTCCTCTCCTGGGGAGGTGTCTAGTTTCTACTTGCCGCTGACTGAACCAATGGGCCATTTGCCCTCTGCCCCCATCTTTGTCAAGAAAAAGCTTTGCCCTTAAAAAAAAAAAAAAAAGAGGAAATAGCAAAAAGCAGAACCAAATTTTCCAGAGGCCAGGAGGATTAAAAAAAAAAAAATCTGAACACTCTGTTCTGTTTAATTAAATACTTTTAATGCCAATTTCCAAATTGTCCTGTGCTTCATCTCTCCAACATTCCTTTCTAGCGATGTGAATGTATTACTGCTTCATTGTTTCTAATGCTATTTTCCCGTCTCATACCAATCCATGATCTGTTCCTCATTTCCCGTCTGCAGGGTGAGCTGTCCCCCGCGCGGTGCAGTCTCCCTCTGGCTGAAGAACTCAGGCCTGAGACGCATCGCCCTCAGCCTCGTGGCTGAGCCTGCCACGTGGGCTGGGTGCCATCAGATGCCACACAGAGTCAGTGAGTATCAGCCCAGGGGACTCAACGCCTTCAAGAACAAGGTTCTCAGATGTGCTGGATGGAGCCGGAGGTGGTGGGAGGTGGTCTCCTTCCAAGACCTTCAGGTGGATAATGCCGTTCCAGTGTCTGTGCAGCCTCACCGGTCTATAAATGGGCCATGGGACACCTGAAGGCTACAGTCTTTGTCAGCTTAGAGATGCTGTCTTTAACAAATAACACCTATTTAAAAAATCCATGCCCTGTCCCTTCCGCAGATGTCCAAAGGACAGAGTGCGCAGAGCAGGGTGACAGTCTGTCACATTTAGGAATTCCCTGCACCATGGGGCCCCGTGGGAACCCCTGCCCTGCCCTCCCCGCCCTCACCACCCTGCTTCATGGCGGGGCCCCTGCAGGGCACCTCAGGCTATCTCTGGTTCTTCCTGCTCCTCAGCTCTCTCTTGCCTGCCACAGGGCCTTTGCAGAATCTGCTCTTGCTGCTGGGAGGAACCCCCTGCTTCTCTTCCAGCTGCTTTCGTGTCCTCAGACAGATCCTCTGCCTCCTATCTCAGCTCTGAATGGCACTTAACACAGCTTTTAACTATTTTCTTCCTCTAGCCACAAATTTGTTTGTGGCTGCCTCCCAGCTGGAATGAAGCTCCAAGGGACAAGGACAGGGCCTGTACTTGCCACCGCCACTGCCTCCCCAATTCCATGCAGGGCCTGGCACACTGTCGACCTCCCACTAATTTTTGTCCAGCAAATCACTAACAGTTCCCCAGCTAGAACCAATCTTGAGCTTCACCCTAACGTTTAATGAGATGGGCATTGTGAAAAGGATCAGGAGGTCCAGGTGATCCCTGCCCAGTATCCTGCTGAGGATTTCATGTCTATCCCACTCTTGCAAGCTTCCCTGCAGGGCTCCATCCTAGGCCCAGGGCTCTCCCAGTCCCTCTCTTAGGTGGCTGGAGCACTAATTGCTCTTTGAGGGCCTTAATTACTGGTCATGGCCCTCCATCGCTAAGTAGTAGCATTAAGATAGAGTAAATGTTTTCCTTTTCTTGAAAAGTTCACATATACAAGAGGAGGTGCTGCTGAGCAGTGATGGGCCAGCGCAGGACACCGCCTGGGTCTTGCATGAGAGCTGCCATGGTCCTGCCTTCCTGTCTTCCTCACCCCAGGGCCCAGCGGTGGAGGAGGGCACAGGGCCTCCTGGGGCCTTCCCTTCTCCCCGAACAGCATGTCCACCCCATTCTGGATGCGCTCTCTGCAGTACCACCGCGCAGGTGGTGAAGCCCGGGCTGGCAGTGACCTTGCCAGAGCCTCTCCAGGTCTGGGGGTCCCCACGTGGGCCCTCCCACCCACCCATCCACCCGAGCAACTGGTGAGGCCTGAGGCCCCAGGATCCGGCCTGTGTGGACCAGCCGCCCCGCTCTTTATCCAGCGCTGAGAGTAGGCTTGGAAGGAGTGAGGTCACACCCGGAGCCAGCAGACTTGTGGTCGTGGGGAAGTGGAAAGCCCGGCAGATCCTCAGGGGCCAAGGGGCCGGGAGGGACCCCAGAGCACAGGCGGAGGTGCTCTGTCCCTCGTCTCAGTGTGAGAGTGGGGGGCTGCGGGAGGGTCTGGCCCCTTCCCCAGGGTCCCACAGGTCTCGGTCGGTCCAGGAGGGGGCTAGGCGAGGGACAAGTTCAAAGAAGCTGCCGTAGGTGCGCTTGTGTGCGCGCGCGCGTGTTGTTGGGGGGATGCGGATGCACGAGCACCCAGAATCCCACCCACGGATACAGCAGCACATCACACGCGCGGTCACACCCAGGACACCCATGCGGAGGGGGAGGGGCACGCCGCCCGCGGTCAAGGCCTCAGGGCGCCGCCCAAGCCCGCCAGCCTAGCCCCTTCGCCGACCCCCGCCCGCGACGCGGAGGGGCAGGGAGTGAGCCCTGCGGCGGGGAGGGGGAGGGCCGGCCTCCGCGGCTCCGGCCGCCCCCGCAGTTGGGGGCGGGGAAGACGCCGGCGCCACTCCCCCGCCCCCGCCAAGCTTCTCCACCAGCGCCCCCTGGCGCCCCGCGGGCTAGGAGTGGGAGGTTGGGGGCGCGGTGGGGGGCTCGGGCGGGCCCAGCTCCGCCCTCCTGGGTGGGGGGCGGGGCGCCCTCCGCGACGGGGGAGGGGCGGCTCGCGCGCGCGCGCGCCTCTGGGCGGAGCGGTCCCTCCCCGAGCCCCCCGCCCGGCCCCGCCCCCCCGCGCCGTCCCGGCCCCGCCCCGCCCCCGCCCAGCCCCCAGCTCACTCTGAAGTTTCCTGCGCCGAGTGCGGACAGGCTCCGGGCTTGTTCACCGCCCCGCCGCCCGGCTCGCGCCCCCAGCGCCCCGCGCCCGTTCGCCCCGCGGACCCCTCTGCGCCGGGCCGCCGCCGCCGTCGCTGCCGGGCCAGCCGGAGCGGGAGCAGGAGCGGGATCCGGCGGGCCGGGGGCGCGGGCCGGGGGCGCGGGCCGGGGGCTGCGGCGCTCCAGCCGGGGCCGAGTGCCGTGCCGGGTCCGCGGTGACCGCGCCGCCCGGGCGATGCCCGCGGGGACGCCGCCGGCCGCCGGAGCGAGGTGAGACGCGGCGAGGACGCGCGCCCCACTGCGCGCCGGGACCCTCTTCAACTTGAGGCAGCCGGCGAGGGAGCCCCTGGGGCGCCTGCCCCCGCCCCGGCGGTGGGGGAGGGGCCGCCCAGCCCTCGCCGGAGGGAGGGGGCGGGCGGGGGCGGGGGGCGCATTTGTCTCTAATGAGAAAAGACAAAGACATTCTGGCGGCCGTGGCTGCTTCCGCGGACCTGCTCCACCCGAGGCGGGCGAGGGTGTTGTTCTCGGGACCCGGTTACCGGCTGTCCCCCGCAGGTGCTACCCGCCGCTACCATGACAGAGAGCGTGCAGGCGGCCGACGAGGTCCGAGTGCCCCTGGGCGCGCCAGCCCCGGGCCCTGCGGCGGGGGCGCCCCCGGCGAGCTCTGGGGCCCCGGGGCCAGAGGCGGAGCGGGGGTCGAGGCCCGGTGCGTCGCCCCCCCAGAGCCCGGCGGCCGAGCGCGGCGCGGAGCTGAGCGCCGACGAGGAGCAGCCCGTCCCGTACCCGGCACTGGCGGCCACCGTCTTTTTCTGCCTCGGGCAGACCACGCGGCCGCGCAGCTGGTGTCTCCGGCTGGTCTGTAACCCATATCCTTCCCGGGCCGCCGGGGTTGCGGGGATCCGGGGCATGGGGGTCCGGGGCGCGGGACCTTCTCCGCGTGTGCCTCCCACGCTCGGGCTCTTTGGCCTCAGCGCGGGCTGGGGACGCAGGGCAGGGGCGCGAGAGCAGCGCTCCTCCGAGAGAGGCGGCCCCGGGCCGCGCTTTGCTGGGCGGCGGGGGTGACTCTTGATACGAATGGGGTGTTCCCGCTTCACAGCCAGCTCGGGACGGAGAGGGTGGAAGAGAAGAGGCGAGGCCACCGCGGGCTTGGAGTGGAGAGGGGTCGGCAGGGAGGGGTGGGCGGAACTCAGTGCGCCCCCATGGGTGCCCGTCAGGAAGGGAATTCTCTCGTCTGGGTTTACACAACGTCTAGCCTGAGGCAGGATCTTAGCGAGGAGGAGGAGGCCGGCGGGACCTCAATAAGAGAGCAAAGTTTTCACCCTGTTCCTTGCGCTTCGAAGAGCCTAGGAGACCCTAGGGGGCCGGGAAGCGGTGCGCTCTCGCTGGTCCTTTTCCGTGGAGAGAGGCAGTGACGTTGGTTGTGAACTCGCCTTTTCAGGCTGAACTCGGTGTTGGGGTTGATTTAAGTCATGCGCAGCTGGGGGGTGGGGGGCAGGGAGGCAGTTGGCACCACACTCGGGCACACTGGTGACGCTTTTCTCGGTGCTTCCCTAGCCGGAGAGGAAGGGGCTCCCCCTTTTTGCTCTTAGTGTGATGGACACAGACTTTTAAAGAAGGTTCCAGATCAGAGGTGGGTCGGGTAGGGGGCATTTCTGGGACGCAGGTAGCAGTCTGGTGGCCCCCAGCAGGTGGCCTTTGGGGACTGTCAGCAGGCCCTGTGTCCCAGCTGGTTCTCCCACTGGCCTGTGGAGCTCGTTGCCAGGTGGCTGGGCTGTGGGTGCCAGGCATTCCCTCCCCCCGGCCTGGAGGGATTGGGTGACAGCACGGTGGGTGTGCTGAGGAGAGGAGGCTGACAGGGGCGAGACCTTGCACGTGAACTTCCCTTGTCTGGTGTGGAGGAGACAGGCAGAATGAGCGATGCATGTATATATTTTTCCTATCGTGTGTGTCTAACTGTACAAACATCACACACGAAGAGGAATTTGTATCAGGAAAGTAATAAACCGCATCTTTTTTACTTTTCTGAAATTCAAACGTGGGCTGAGTCAGGTTAGCCCCCTGGTTGTGAAGGGGGTCGTTGTGGCCTGGGTAGAGGGTGATGGCCCGGGGGCCGCCACACTGTGGCAGCAGGCTCCACTGCCTGCCTTTGTCCCGCAGCCCCTCGGTGGGCTTGGCAGCCCCCCCTCCCCCAGAACAGCTGCCAGGCTGAGCTTTCAGGGTGACTGTAGGCTAGTCTTCCCTCTAGAACCCTGGCCATTTCCAGGCCACCTCATTTTGGCGGGAAGGTGGCCTGGCTGGGTGAGGTGGTAGAGGATGGGGTGGGTGACCTAAGGCCCTGGGACCGGAGGCTGCCCTCCCTGCGTGTCTGTCTTTTCCAAGCATACGCAGAGACCAGATAGGGAAGGATCCCAGCGGGCCTGCACTTTCTCTTTCCTGACAGCCCCTGCCTGGTCTGGCTGCTCTGTCCTCTCTCGGCCCAGGGAGTCTTCCAGCCTGACCCTGTGTTCTGGATGTTCTTGGCGGGCTACGTCCTGAAGGACGTCTAACAAGGTTGTTTGTGTTACTTAGTGCAGGGGAGGTGGGGGGATGCCACACGCATGTGGGGTGAGGCCCAGGGGGGTGGGGGATGAGACTGGCTGGGCCACCTGCCAGTGTCCCTATCCCTGGGCTTCTCATGACTCCAGGAGCAGAAGATGCTTAGAGCAGGAGGAGGAGAGGCTCTCAGCCAGGGAAGAGCATCCCTTCTGACTGGCAGGGGTGTGGAGGAGCTCAGGTCCCAGGATCATTTTACCCTGGCCTGGCTGTGGAAATGCTGCATCTGTTGAGTGGGGTGGGCTTGTCAGGCCACCAGCGTGTGGGGACGGCTGCTGACCTGCAGCAGATGCCAGGCCCTGGTGCTGGGGTGCCTCGGCCGCAGGGAGAGCCTAAAATAAGCCAGCCCGCCTGGACAGGTGGGGACTGGCCCCCTCGGGGAAGCCCGTGGGCCTCAGCAAGGCTTTCCAGAGCGCTTCAGATTCCTGGGAGTCGGGAGTGGCGGCCTTGAGAGAGGCAGGAGCTTGGAGGGCGGCCTGTGGTTTTCTAGGGACTGCCTGTTGTCTGTCCTGGGGCCGAGGGTGTGCGCCTTGGCCTTGGTCTCCCACCCTGCAGGTGGATGTCGTGTTACCCACCATCCTTCCCTGGAGCCTTTCCTGCTGTGGAGGGTAAACTCGGAGAGGGAAATAGGATAATTGGGTTTGCTCTGGGAACCCACACTCCGTAAAGTAACTCCTCGCTCCCTGGACGCTGGCAGAGTCCCAGCTGGTCCGCCGAGCCCAGCCCTGAACAGGGATGAGATAGGTAGTTGGAACACAGGAAGAGGCCTTACTTAAGTCTTGGACTTTCCGGAACCCCCGCGTGGACGGCCCCCCACACAAATGAACACATGTGTTCTGTCGTTGCCTTAAGGGATACCCGATCCACAGCAAAGAAGCTTCCAAGGATAGCACCTATCAGTAATGATTTAGTTTGCTTTTTGAAAACATAATTGTGTTAGAACTTTTGGGGCGAGTGCTGTTTCTCCTACACAGGTTTATTTATAGAGGAAGGTGGGTGGGATCTATGTGTTGTAGCCCGAGAGGCTGGGTTGTGTTCTGCCCGGGCTCCCCTGGGGTTCCTGACTTGGCGCTGCCTGTGATGCAGCTGCCACGTCCCAGCACCCAGGCCAGGAGGGGCCTCCCAGGGGTGCCGGCTGGGAAGGGGGCCCTGCCGCGGTTGCCACGTGAGCCACAGAGGCTGGCTGTGGCCCCGTTGGGGTGTGTAGGGACTAAGAGGTGGCCGAGGAGGCACTTTGGAGCTTGGAGATGGTGGACGCCTCCAGGAGGTGTGTCCCAGGGAATGGGCACCGAATGCCCTGAGCATAGGTTTCAGAGAAGACAAAGGACATGACAAGGTCACACGGCTGCTGGAGGACAGAGCTGGGTGAGCCTGGCCCGACGCTGGAGTTCGAGTGTCTGGCTGGGCCCTGCCCGGCAGGGAGGTGAGGCGGATGCATCCAGGTCCTTGAAGGCATTTTGTAAAAATCAATGCCCCAGACTGTCATGCCGCTCGCTCTGTGGTTGCTGCCTGCACCTGGGCTCTTGGGCATGGGCACCTCAGCGAGGACACACAGGGCATTGATGTGGAAAAGGGTGGGCCACCATCTGCCCTCACCTGCCCCCCACAGCCCCCTCTGGCCCCACAGACTGGACATGAGCAGACGGTCTTGTGTCCTTCTCAGCCTCCTGACCCTCTGGCCATGACCCCTGAGCACTGTGTGGGCACAGGCCCGGGGGCACTCCCTCCTCTGAGCCTTCCCCTCCCCCCAGTACCTGTTCCTGGGCCCCACCTTAACGCTAGTGTGTGTTTGTTTCTCTGGACCTGGAGTTCCCAGGCCGCGATGCCCAGATTGGGAGCCTCGTGGCCCTAGGCCGGCCAGGCTCATGTGTCTGAAGGGACTCTGGGCTCCCCGGGGCTCTGGGGCGGATGAGGCCGCCCCGACTTCTTCTGACTGGAAAGAAAAGGAGTTGCAGTACGTGTGTCTGTGTGTCCATGTGTCTCTGGATCTGCCCCCCGCCCCACGCTCCGAGGGCTTATGTCGTGCCCTGGGGTGGGGAGGAGAGTGGAAGTAAAGACACCCCCAGCAGTGGAGATAGGAGTCCATAGTAGGGGAGCTTCCTGGGGAGGGACATTTTCCTGACAACTGGGGAGGGCAACAGTGGAGTGGCGGATCTCTGAGCACCTGCAGGAGGTGGGGTGGGAGGAGTCCCGTCCCTGGGGTGGCTGCTTCTGTGGTCCCTGGAAACGGGCCTGAGCTCCCATTGGACCCTGAGTTTAGAGCAGGGCTGTGATGTGTCATCCTCTTGGCTTATGTGTTCAGGAGGGCTTCTTGAGGAGGTGAGGCTGGGTTGGGCTGTTTGGGTGGATATGCGAAGGAACAGGAAGGTCTTGGGGCAGGGGGGTGTAGAAGGGGGAATTCGTGTGAGCTGGGAATTGTCTGCCCTGGAGGGCCCCGGCTGTGTCCGTGTCATGTTCAGTGTCGTTAGACTGCCCAGGAAGCATCCTGGCTGAGCCCCCTGCACCTCCTCCCCAGCGGCCTGGACTTCTAGCCATTCCCCACCAGGCACCCACAGAGCCCTGATCTGGGCAGACAGTTGGTGTCCCTCCAGCTTACTGGTGGCCTGATTAGTAGGCAGAGGCCAGTAAGTGCTGATTAAGTGCCCTGTGTGTGTGGCATGGTGAGGCCGAGTGTGGCCCCCACCCCCACATCTCCTGCCCAGCTGGACCCTGGGAATGTTGTGGGGGTGGGGAGAGCGGTGCAGAGCAAGGTGGGGGCTCCTGCAAACACTCGCTGTGGGGTGGCCTCGCTATACAAGCCTCTCCTGTCCTGAGATCTGTGCTGGGCCCACCAGGTTCTCCCAGCAGGCCCACTCTGGGACTCGGCCAGCTTCTAAACCGTGTGCCCGGCAAGGCTATCCTGATTGTGGTGGGGGTACTTGGGTGGGTGGGTTGGGTGGGCCAGATGGAGGCTGTTGGGGGCTGGGAGTCAGGGAGACTCTGCTTGATGGACACAGGGATTTGCGGAGGGAGGAGAGCTGGAGGCGGGTGGACGTGGAGCAGGGGTGTCCCAGGCAGAGGAATGGCACATGCAAAGGCCCTGAGGCGGGTAGAATGTGTCCCTACAGCTGGAGCAGGTGGGGGGTGTGTGTGAGGTGAGGGGGAGGAGGGGTAGGGTGGGTCGTGGGGAGGGAGACCAGGAATGGCCTGTGAGCATGGTGGGCAGGTGATGGGCTGGCCTGGAGGCTCAGGGAGTGGGTCTGCCTCCACCTGGGGTTGGGGCTCGTGAGGGAGGGGCTGTGTTGGGACCAGGTTTGGGGAGAAGTCAGGAGAGGGCAGGTGGAGGGCATCTCGGGCAGCGGCTTGAGGTGAGGACATGGCCAGTGGCACCCCTTCAAAGGAAGCTCGTGGATGCAGTGGGTGTCACATTCTGACCACCCAAACTGTCCTGACTGCAGGAGGCTGCAGGCGCCCTCCCTGGCACAGTGGAGCGCTCAGAGGTGGTCTGGGTGCTCCCCGCGCCTTCCCAGGGGCGGCAGATGAGGCAGAGGCAGTGGCTCCCTTGAGGTTCCAGGGTCAGGATGTGAAGGAATGTGGGGGATGGGCCAGCCTGTCAAACGTTCGACGGATGAGTCCAAGCAGCCCGTCTCTGGCTCCAGAGTCTAGACATTGGCCCCAGCAGTCAAGGTCGGGCGGGAAACACGTTACCTTCTTTTTTATGAGTGTTGCACATGCGTCCCCGCTTCCGCCCGCACAGAGACCGCCTGGGAAGGGGTGGCAGCTGTTGCGGCTGAGTTAGGAATATTTTCTTTTCTCTTCTTCTTGCAAGTGGGTATTTAACTCAGTGACACGAAAGACCAGTTGCTCTCTCCTCCCCTCAACGGTTAGCTTTGACAGAACTGGGAACACCTCTGAGTCACGTGGGCCTCAGGCGCCCATCCTGGCAGCCACAGGAGTGATTTAGGGCCCAGCTCCCCCGGGGGAGATGGGGGAGTGCCTGGGGAGGACGGGTCTTGGAGAGAAGCAGCCCAGCCCTTGCAAGTTGGCAGCGAGTTCAGGCACCGTCCCCAGAGCCAGAGCTTTGCGCCCGCCGCAGATGACAGATGGGGGCTGCTTGGCTGCGTTGTCTTCACATAGTGAGTAGCGGCTCGTTGTCATTTTGTTAGGGAGGGCCCCACGGAACACCCAACACACACACACACACACACACACACATGCGTGCGCGCGCGCACACACACACACACTCCTCCAGGGGAGGCAAGGCTGTGCTGCTCCGTGTGGCCCAGCAGACAGGTGGGAGGACCCCGGTGTCCCCGGCTTCTGGGATGCTTGCTCCTCTGCTGCTGGGAGGAGCAGGGTGTCGGCGGTGCTGGCAGAGCCCTGAGCTCTGATTAGTGGGGACAGTTGATGAACGTGCTCAGTTAGAGCATTCGGTGGGGACGTTGCCATCTCTGTGGACGTTGCCATCAGGGGGCATCGTGGTGTGAGCATCCTGCCTCTCCATGACCCTGAGCAGCTCTTGGATGCGTGCAGACTTCAGGGGTTTCGGGAGTACCCCTCTTCCTAAGTGGGATGCTGACAAGGACCAAGGCCATGTCCCAGAGCAGCCCCCACCTCAATCTCACTCATAGCTTCTCTCTTTGCCAAAGTTGGGCGCAGATCTGGCAGAGAGAGGACCCAGAACCCCCTCCACAGGGGCTGCCTGGGTGAGACTGGCCCCCTGCCCCTGCTATGTCTCGACCGGTGCAGGTGTGCCCCCAGTCGTGTCTGGGGTCAGCTCTCCCTCCTGCATGGGGCCCCGGCCAGGCCTCAGCCTTGGCGTCCAGCACGGTTGCCTGAACCTCTCAGGCATGTAGGGAGCTGATGTTAGTGAGATGCTCGCGGCTGGGCGAGGTGGGCCGGGCAGGCGGTGATGCTCAGGGCTGGCGTGCAGGCTGGCAGTGCAGGGAGGAGGCCAGCAGCCCCCTGACCTGCTTGAACCTGGGGGACAGGCCAGTCTTCTTGGGTGGACATGGGCCGTGTCCACTGCCTGGAACTGGGCAAAGCCCGACCTGGCACCGGTGCCAAGAGACATGGCAGGCAGCGGCCGGCCTGCTTGGTCACACTGTCCTCTCCCTATTCTGGGCTCTGCCAGTGCCCCTGCGCAGCTGGCCTCCAGGTGAGGTCAGGGCACTGGTGCGGCGGGGACAGTGCCCCTTTTCTGGGCCGCAGTGGCCTCTCTCTGCTCCCCACCTGCTCCCGGCAGAGCCCCCAGCTGGGGGTGGTCATGTTTCGGGCCCTCGCTGGCCTGAGGACTGTGGTGGGGGGGCACCCTGACGCCTCTTCAGGGGGCAAGGCCCCTGACGTCAGTGACCACCCTCCCCCCGCCAGGAGGTTAGGCTGGGACCTCTGGGATTTCTGGGATTTCTGGGGTCTCCTGGTCACAGGAAGAGGGTCTCGTGGCCCTCCCTCAGCCTGGGTTGTGGCCTTGGTTTCTCCCTCATGTCACCTCTTCCTTTTCATCACTGAAAAGGGTTCGCTGGGCACCCTAGTTTGAGGGGTGAAGGGCCTAGTCCAGTTTAGCCGGGCTGGTGAGAGGGTCTCGCAGCAGAGGCTCCGGAGGCCTGACAGGGACACAGCCCCCTCCCCAGGTCTGAGAGTGGCCCGGGGTCCCCAAGCCCCAGCCCACACAAGAGGGTGTGCAGAGTCGGATGCGTTAATGGAGCGAGGGAGAGGCTGGGGGATTTTCCAGAAGGTGGTAGAGCTTCTGAGGTGGACCGAATTTGTGTCCCTGAAGCCTGATGCAGCAAAGCAGCGGTGGGCTCTGGGCCCTGTCAGGGTGTTAGAGGCTGGGGCCCCATTGTACCTAAGTGCTGGGGCCACTAGGGCCACCACCCCAAAGCTGAGGAGCCTTGGTGGACGGGGTTGCCTCCTGGACCTCGGTTTTCTGATTTGAGGGGCAGGCCTGTGCCCCTCGACACCTCTAATTGTGGTTGTTTGTGGGCAGTCAGTGCCAGCTGGGCACTCCCATCCACACCTGCCCAGGGGGGGTCAGGCAGCTGGGGACCATCTGCTGGACCGTGGCCTGAGCGCCTCTGTCTCCTGTGGGAGGAGGATGCCCAAGGAGCTGGGCTGGTGGGCCTGGGCTCCTTGGGGGAGGGGCTTTCGTGGACTCCTCTGGGCCGCCTCTGGCCACCGACGGCTTTTGGGCAGTGCCTATGTACAGAGCTTCCCCCTCAGGTTCTCAGGTGCCAGGCCCGGGTCTCCCACTTGGTGCCTGTAGGGTGACCTCTGAGCTGCACCTGGGCACCCCTGGAGGTCTGGGGTCAGACGCTGCCTGTCTTGGCCTTGATCTGGGTGGTTCCTGTGACTATAAGGAGGTGCCTGTCAGTGGGTCAGGACACCCACGTCCCCTGAGCCCCGCGTGGAGCGGGCCAGGCCTCTGGAGCTGTGTGCACACCCCGGGCTCTGCCCTCGGTGCTGGCCCGGGGGTGGGATGGGGTCAGGTCCTTTCTGGCCGTGGGGAGCCCCTGAAGGGGACGGAGAAAGACAGACGTGAGGGCGGCAGCATTGGGGCCCCCTGCCCTATGCTGGGGGCATCATTGCAGGCCCTGGCAGAGCAGCCAGGCCAGTGGGGGTGGGGGGCCAGGAGTAGCCGGAACAGGCAGGGTGGGCACTTAGGGTGGGCAGAGTGTCAGGGATGGGGGTGCAGCGTCCAGGGTGTGGCTGTGGGTGTGCCCATCGTCCTCACAAACTGGCACATGTAGGCTAGTGCACTGGCTGGAGTGTGCCCAATTCATGTCCACCCAAACCTCAGAATGTGACCTCACGTGGAAGTGGGGTCTTTGCAGCTGCAGTCAAGTTAGGATGAGGTCAGATTGGGCTGCTGTGGGCTCTCAAGCTGATGACGGTTTCCTCCTAAGAGGAGCTGACACGGACGCAAGGAGAAGCCGCGTGAAGGTAGAGGTGGACGCTGGGTGAGGTAGCCACACGCCCCAGAAGCCCAGGGCTCCTGAAGCCACCAGAGGCCGGGAGAGGCCTGGATGGATCCTCCCCTCAGCCCCCAGAAGGATCAGCCTGCTGATACGCTCATCTCAGACTCCTGGCCTCTGTACCGTGACAGGAAGAATTCCTGTAGTGTAAGGCCCCCTGGTCTGTGGTGCTTTGTTTCGGGGGCACCTCCCTAGCTCACACACCTGGGCTGCACACCCGGACTTGCCCCCTGCTGTTCCCCCAGAGGGAGAGGCAGGAGGTGGGGACAGGCTGGTGGGATAAACCACGTCAGCCACCCCGGGTCCGCCTCTCCACGAGGAAAAGGGCCTCCTGGGGGGAGGGAAAACCAACTGTGAAATTGGTCATTTGGTCAGACCTCCAGCAACCGGTTGTGTCTCTGGGGTTCCTGAGGGGTTGCCCTGCTGGGGGATTTCCCTGAGGAGGTGTCCATTCACGATGTGGGCCTTCAGGCGCTTTTCTGCTGGGTGGAGGCTGACGTCCTGTCCCTGCGGGAGTCTGTGACCCTCACTCAGCCAATAACCCTATGCTGTCGGGGGCTTTTGGGGGCTTTCCTGCTGCTCCTGGGGGTAGTTCGAGTGCAGCGGCTATAGAGGGAGTCCCTCGTGTCCAGCCTCACCTGGCTCTGATCCGAGACCCTTGGCTGGGCCCAGGGCGTCCTGCAGGGTGCAGCAGGGATGGCTAGAGGGCGATGGGCCAGATTCCCAGCCGGGGACCCGCTCTGGCATGTTCAGGGCTCTGGGGCTGTGCTTGGCTGCAGAGGTGGCGGGTGGGGGGAGGCAGTGGACACGCAGACAGATGAGGCCCAGACCTTGCTAGGGCTGAGGCCGACTACGGCCGGGCCTGGGGGATGGTCTGCCAGGACTGGGGCATGCAGGCCGAGGCGGGTGGGTGTGAGCAGTGGGGGTGGGCCCCGGGGTGCCTGTCTGAAGGGTGGTGGGGGTCAGGGATGTGGCGTAGAGGCAAGGAGACAGGTTTGGGGCGCAGCTGATGTGGACAGAGTCTCGGGGCCTAGGAGTGCCTCAGATGCTCTCCTGAGAAGGGGGAAGCCGGGAGGGTCCACGGAGCCTCTGACCTGGGCCCACTGCTTTCTGAAGCCGTGGCCCCGCCTGCCACAGGGCAGGGAGCAAGCCTGGGGGCCTGTGGGAAGGTGCAAGGGTGGCGATGGCCTCTCCCAGCCAGGTGCGTGCCATGTAGCTCACCCCGTGCGTCCCTTTGTCTTTCAAGCAGCCGCCAGGCGGCCGCAGTCTGATGAGTCAGCCTGCATTAGCGCCTCGTCGAGATGGACGAGGACATGTCCCGGGTCCTGCTGGCAGGGCAGCCGCCCGGCTCTGGCCGCGGAACGGGCCTGCTGCGTCCCCGTGACCGGCCGCATTGGCCAGCATGCTCTGTGCCTCGGGCATGGCGGGCCCGGTGCTCCGGGTCTGTGGGAGTGCCCTCCAGGCGCTGGTCTCAGGATCATGTGGTTCGGTGGGGGTTCCAGGACGTGAAGGCTGCCCCACACAGGGGTGCAGACCGTGGAGGGGGCAGGGGGTGCAGGGTGGGCCCCCGGGGGGAGCGGGAGACATGAGAGCTTGCAGCAGGTGGGCGGGCCATCTGGGGTGGGACTAAGGGGGAAGGAGGCTGGCCAAATGTGGAGACACGGGGTTCCTGGGAAGGACCCTGCCTAGCCCCCCATTCGCAGTGCTTGGAGGCAGGGGCAGGGGGTGGGCACCATTGTCCTGAGGAATGTTCTAGAAGCTAGAAGCAGTGTCAGGATCGGCCATCCAGTGGACCTGGGCAAAGCTTCACAAAGCGCATCCCTGGGCCGTGGGTTTACGTTTTAGAAGCTGGGCTTCCTGGCAGTCTTTCCTTGCTGTTCCAGAGCCATTAAAAAACCTACCATCGAAATCTGGGTCGCTGGAACAGGACGGGAGGGCAGAACCAGCTCAGGGACCTGTGGGCAGAAGCAGGTGCCCTCGGGGAAGGGGGTCTGGCCTTAACCTCCCCTCCCCTGCTCTGTTCAGCGCTTCTCACAGTCCAGCAGACTCCTGGGCATCGGTGTTGGGGAGGGGGGCGCCTGGGCACCGGGGCAGAGAGAAGGGGTGTGTCTGGGATAGCCGGGCTCCTCCTGAGAGTATTCTCGCCACCCCCAACCTGGCTCCAGGGCCCGGGGGCGTCTGCACCGCACGCTGCCTCCTGGGGTTTCTCTTCCTTCCTGAGGTTCGGGGCTTGACCTGCCCCTTCCTCGGTGTGGCTCCCAAGTGGGTGACTGGCCACGTTTTTGCTTCCCTCACCCTCATGGGGCGTGAGGGGCTCAGAACAGGCCTTGGGGCCCCTCGTCACCCATTGTCACCTTCCTATGCTGCAACCACTCCTCGGCCGTCGCGCAGATGCCACCAGGCCATGTGTCCCATCCCCCGATTCAAACCGAGCAACCTGGACTGAGTGATAGGGATTCCCCGCGTTTGTGTGTTTTCTCACTCAGGTGTCACCAGGACTCGGGGCGGGCAGGCCACTCAGTGTGGCCAGGATGGGGTGGCCAGGTCCTTCCCAGGATGTCCCTCACCCTGGAAGGCCATGCTGGGCTCTGGGTCATGTTTCTGCACGCAGCAAATGGAAGGGGCCTTTAGGTCAGGCACCTGCTCACCTCTGACCTTGGGGCAGAGGAACAGTGGTGAAGAGGCTCCACTGCATTTGGGGTGGGGAGCCCTTCACTCTGTCTCAGCCCTGGGTGGGGGACTTCAGCACCGAGTTCTGTCTACGGATGAGGAAACTAAGGGTCAGAGTGGATTCCTGCATGGCCCCCAGGATTCGGAGCTCAAGGCAGGCTGACCCAGGCGCCCGCTTTCTTTTAGTCTTGTTGAGATGTACACACATAAAGTGCACCATTCAGTGGTCTTTGTTCTAGTCAGAGTTGTGCAACTATCACTACCGTCAATTTTGGAACTTTTTCATCACCCCAAAAGGAGACCCCGTCCCCATCAGCAGTCAACCCCCTCCCCCAGCCCCTGGCACCCACTGGCCTGCCTTCTGTCTCTGGATGTGCCTGTTCTGGATGTTTCACAGAAATGGAATCTCACATAAGTGACCTTGTGTGTCTGGTGTCCTTCACTGAGTGTGTGTCCTCAGGACTCATCCAGGCTGTAGTGCGATGGTGCGTCACTTCTTTTAGGGCTGATGCCGTGGGAAGTTGTGCTCCTTGTTCACCCGTCGGTGGACGTGGTTGTTTGCACCTTTCAGCTACTGTGAGTGGGGCTGCTGTGTGCGGTCGTGTCCAAGTTCTGTTGGGCATGTACGCAGGAGCGGAATTGCCCAGTTATGTGGAACCGCATCGGATTGCTTGAGATGCCAAAGCGTTTTCCGAAACATTGCCTACTTCCTACCCGTCTGCACCCTGGACTTGGGTCTCTGAGCCAGTGGGTCTGCAGCAGCCTTCGCGGTAGTCCCCAAGAAGGCAGCCTTTCGGCACCGGACACCACACCCAGCCCGTGTCTGAGCCCACCAAGTAGCAGGACTCGCCCGCCTGACCTCCCGAAGATGCTCCTGGGGTGTCCCCCTGGGAGGCGGGCAGAAGAGGGGTCTTGGTGGCCTCCTGGGTTGAGCAGCCCTTCTGATTTGGATCTCCCTTCAATGGACCTTCCAGGCAGGGCCGTCGGAACCACGTGGCCTGCCAGTCACTGCGCATCCTGGCGCACAGGTGGGCACACGGGTGGGGTGGCGCCGAGCCCTGGGCCGGGTGGTGCCAGGCTGTGGGTGGGAGTAGCTGGTGTGTGTTTGCCCGGCATCCGTCCCTCCATCAGCCCTCTGGAGAATTTCAACACCCACACCAGGAATAAAAAAAAATTATTAATGAGCTTGGTGCGGTTGCCATGGGAACCTGTTGCTAATGAATCTCTGGGGTTTCCTTTTACCTCTGCAGAGCAGCGAGCCCCAAGCCGTGCTCCCAAAGACGACATGTTTCCGAATAATCAGGTTGCCGTGGCAACGCCTGTCACTAATCCCCAGCTGGGCTCCTGGTTTACTGGCTTGGCCTGAGTTACATAAAGCGATTTAGCACATTGAGGGCTGCTCCAGGATTAGAGACCCCTTGGCTCCCCCACCCAGCGCCTCGGATGCCTGTCTGCAGGGTGTCCCTGCTGCCCGCGTCCTACCTCCTAACAAGGGCCATCCCTAGGGTTCCCCAGACTCAGAATTCTAATGGAGGCGCCAGAGCCCGTGGCATTTGGCGTTTTGTTAGAAGCCATGGAGGGTCGGATCTTTGCTTGGTCCAGCGTGTGTACGGTGCCCGGGGGGCTGGCACCAGTAGGTGCTCATTGAATGCCAGGGAGACCAGCGGGTGGAGTGTTCATGGCTGGGAGCTGCCTCATTCCCAGGGAGCCTGGGGCCCCAGGGCCAGTACCCATGCCTCTGTCTGCCCCAGGCCTGGTGAAGGGAGGACGTTCTAGCAGGAGCATGGGCTCCTGTACCTGAGCGATGGACCAGAAGCCCGGGGTGTGCGGTGGGAGGTGAAGGTGGAGTCCACCCTGTCATGTGATGGGAAGGATCCCTCGGTGACCGTCCACACCCTCAGTCCACTCCCAGGAGTCCACATGGTCTGGTCTGCTCGGATGCCAGCCTGATTCCCAGGGCTGCACGCGGTGGGCGTCTGCAGTGGGCATCAAAGACCCTCCTGTTTTGTTCCTCCTGCTCAAGTATTTGAGGCACTACTGTGTGGCAGGTGCTGGCGCGGGGATGGGAAGTGCATGGATCCCACTCTCAGTGGTCCTTCTGTCTCCCTGGGCACCCGGATCTAGGACAGGGTCAGCCATGCTGGGATGCACTGTGGACCCCCCCCCGACCTGGGTGGGGAGGCTATTGGACTTGGGGTTTGGGGTCTCTCTCCCATGGCTGTTGGGCACCTTGCAACTGCCCAAGTGGGTGCTGGCTAGGAGGCAGGTGGCCCTTCCCCTGGTCGCCCCCCATAGCTGCAGGTGGGGAGGGCTTCCCGGAGGAGGTGGTCTCCACAGAACCCTGATAGCAGTGGGGTGAGAACAGGGTCCCTGTCAGGGTGATGCCCAGCATGTCTGTGGACCCCGATTACCCTGAGAGCCCCTCCGACGCCAGCTCAGGGGTCTGCTGGGGGCACCAAACCCCTTGAACTGCTGAGCACACCCTCCGTCACCCCCTTAGTCTGGAGCTGCCTTGTTCCAGGGCGTTTGGGACACCCTGAGCCGTGCCTTCTGAATTAGCCTGCTCAGGTGGCCATGACAAAGCATCACAGACGGGGTGGCTTAAACCACACAAACGTGTTTCTGGATGTCGAGAGCAGGGCGTGGGCAGGGCTGGTTCCTCCTGAAGCCTGTCTCCTTGGCCTGTAGCTGTCTTCTCCCTGTGTCCTCACATGGTGACCTTGTATGCGTGTTGGTCCTGATCTTTTCTTACAAGGGCATGGTCTGGATTAGGGTCCAGCCCAGTGACGTCTTTTTTTTTTTTTTTCTTTTTTTTTTAAGAAATTTATTTTATTTTTGGCTGCATTGGGTCTTCGTTGCTGCGCATGGGCTTTCTCTAGTTGTGGCGAGCGGGCTTCTCATTGCGGTGGCTTCTCTCATTGTGGAGCATGGGCTCTAAGCACACGGGCTTCAGTAGCTGTGGCACGCAGGCTTGGTAGCTGTGGCTCGCGGGCTCTAGAGTGGAGACTCAGTAGTTGTGGTGCATAGGCTTAGTTGCTCTGTGGCATGTGGGATCTTCCCGGACCAGGGCTTGAACCTGTGTCACCTGCATTGGCAGGCGGATTCTTAACCACTGCGCGACCAGGGAAGTCCCCAGTGACCTCGTTTTACTTTATCTCTCTAAAGACCCCAGCTCCAAATACAGCCACATTCTGAGGTTCTACGGGCTAGGCTTCAACATAGGAATTTTCAGGGGAGGCCACTCTGCCCATAGCACCTCCCCAGAGGCCCCCAGGCACTGGCTGGGCCCTGCCTTCATTTCTGGGGTTCTCTGGTCTTTCTGAAACCCAGGCAGCCCTCCTGGGGCATGAGCAGAGCTCTTTCAGAGGGGAGCTTCCCCCACACCCTCCCGACAAGTGGTTCCCGACCCACGTGGGTGCCTCCAGCCACAACCTCTTGGTTAGCCCTCTGCTGCTAGCCTTGGGGCCCCTGGCAGCACCCCACTCCGAAGCACCTGGCCGGTGAGGGTCTGAACCACAGACCTGAAACAAGGCCCATGGAGCTATGCTTGTCCTGTGCCACAGCCCCATGGGGCCCTGGTGGAGGGGAGGCAGGGGCCACGGGACATTTGTTCTGAGAGGAGAGGAGGCTGGGGTCCCTCCCTGAGAACAGGGCTACAGCCTCATGGGGTCCTGGGTGGTGGGGTGGGGTCTGGAAATTATTCCAATTCCTCCGGTGAGCGGCGGCAGGTGGACGGATGGACAGGTGGAGGGTGAGACCCCGAAGCTTGAGTGGTGTCTTGTGCTCACTGCCAGGTCATCCCACACACAGCCTGTCCCCTCCCTGGGCTGACACCACAGGCCGAGGGTCAGCTGTTGGATTGGAGGGTTGTCCCCTGGAGTTTGTAGCCACCCTGGGCTGGTCACACAGCAGCCCCCTCCTGACCACGTGCTCCTGCTCTGCTCTCGGGAGTCCCTGAGCCAGACAGGTTAATGCCTGGAGTGACCGAGGCCCCGCACGGAGCCATTCACACACCATTCGTTACCCAGCAGTGCCCAGGGTGTGCGGGGTCCCCATTCCTCTGTGTGGCCGCCAAGGTCTTAGTTCAACTGCTCCGGCAATGTCAGGTTTCCTTCTGGAAGGAATGTCATCTCACCTGTTGGTGGAGGTGCTGACCAGAGGCAAGAGGGCTGGGCGGCCGTGCCTCCCTCATGGCCGGGGCATCCAAGCAGAGACATTGGGTGAACAGCCTGTGGAGGGGTGTCTCCAGGGGGCTCTGTGGGCCCTCCCAGCCCAAGGCGGGACAGGGCAGAGGCAGGCTGGATGGTGTTTGGGGTCAGATGCCCAGTGTCCACTCTGGCCATCTGGGTTCTGCGGGTCAGCCCCCCCAGGCCCTCTGTCACTCTCACAGTAGCTGTGGCCTGAGGTGTGGCCGAGCTCATGTCTGCTGGCCCTTTATGGCTGGGTGGAGGGGGGGCCACGGGCCCGAGGTGCCCCCATGACTGGCCAGTGACTTCCTCTGCATGCTGCTAGAGTAGGCAGATCTCTCAGCCACTGTTCCCCAGACATGTGGCCCGTGTGGGGGTGTCGGTTCAGGGATTGGAGCAGACCCCGTGGCAGCAGACACCCCAGGGAAGCATCTTCTCCTCGGCCTCGGGCAGACCCAGATGGTGGCTGTGCAGGGGGCACTGTGCAGGGGGAGGGGCTCTCGGGGGACCCCCCCACGCTTCATTGCTATTTGGCCCTCCCAGCTCCCGACATGCCACCTCCTCCCACCTGGGCCTTGGTCCTATGTCATCTCTCCGGACCCCCGCAGGAAGGTGGCGTCCTCTGGACCAGCCTCTTGGCCCACAGGCTGACCCACAGTGGAGCGGGCAGCGTCTGGCCCCACGCCTGGCGGCTGGAATTCAGGAATGAGCCCCTAAGTTCTGTTGAATGTCTGATGCCTGGAATTCCACCGCGGAGCGCACTCTGTCCCAGGGCTGCACCCAGTTCCAGGCAGGCCCACCCCTTGCAGTCCCCCTGGGAGCGGAGGGGCAGGAAGCTGGGGGAGGCAAGCCCTGGAGCTTGGGGCAGGGGGGTGCAGCCCTGCCCTCTACAGGGCCCCAGGCAGTGCTTGAGGGTGGACTTCCATGCCCAGCACACGCCAAGGCCTCTCCCGGGGCCAGGGTCGGGGCGGTGGGGAGGGTGTTCAACGTTCCCAGAGCCGCACCCCCCCCATCGACAGCTGCAGGGGTCCCCCATGCCTGCCGTGTGCCCAGCTTCCTTCTCAGGGGCTCGCAGGAGGCCTGGACAGGGTGGCATGACTCTGCTGTGGGCTGGGGTCCCAGCCCCCGCTCTGTGCCTGCCAGTTCAACCTGGCCCTGGCCTGGGGTGAGCAGGTTGTGCGGTGTCTGACCTGCTCCCCTCTGCGTGGCCCAATGCTGCAGAATCACTTTGGGAAGTTCGGGGCTCCAGGAGGAGGCCGGGGTGTTTCCTGCACGTTTGAAACACGGCCGGCCTGCCCGCTGGTGGGAGCAAGCAGTGTTTTAATTCCTAATTTAGACTGTTTGTCTGCAGAGCTCTGGAGGCCGGGCCGAAGAGACAGTGCCCCCGCCAACCCCTCCCAGGCGCCTCCCACCTCCAATGTGCTCCAGCTGCCTGGTGGGCACGGGTTGGGGGCTGGCTTCTGGACCCGCCCCCCCCACCCCCGCCAGTCCCCTGGTGGCTTCCTGGATGGCCATCTCTGCACCGTCAGCTGGGCACCACCCGCCCTCCACGAGGGGCGGTCCCCTCCCCATGCCTTCTGGGCCTTTCTCTAGGAGTAGTGAGGAATCTGAGGCCAGGCAGACTCAGCTGTGGCCTTGTCTGAGTTTTACCGTAAAAGAGTAAAAGAGGGGGCCTCCCTGGTGGCGCAGTGGTTGAGAGTCCGCCTGCCGATGCAGGGGATACGGGTTCGTGCCCCGGTCTGGGAGGATCCCATATGCCGCGGAGCGGCTGGGCCCGTGAGCCATGGCTGCTGAGCCTGCGCATCCGGAGCCTGTGCTCCGCAACGGGAGAGGCCACAACAGTGAGAGGCCCGCATACCACAAAAAAAAAAAAAAAAAAAAAAAAAAAAAAAAAAAAAAAGAGTAAAAGAGGGACTGGAGAAACCGGGGGAGGCACAGGAGGGGATCCTGGTTGGGGAAAGCAAGCCTGCATCACCCCCCATCCAGGTCCCCCCACCTTGTTAACGACCGCCCCAGGATCAATGTCGTCTCTCCCACTTAATTAGAAAATACATTTCTTTCACTAGCCTTAACAATCTGGTTAAGGCCAGGCTGGCTTCCTGGTTGCCATGCCGACCGGGTTTGGACCCCTTCTGATGTCCCTCCCGCACATCCTCTGTGGAGGGGGCTGGGCAGGGGGTTGGCAGGCTCCGGGCCAGGACCCCTCTGCTGGCGGGGGACCCCAGTAAGCACCTGCTCTTGTCTCCTGTGTGAGCCTGTGTATTTCGTCCTTGTCGCCGTGGTGTCCCCTTGCCTTGGGGTGCCTGTGACATGCTTGCTACTCGTGGGAACTTACGGCTGGGAGGGCGCTGGGCCGAGCATACCCCTCATGCTGCAGAAGGCAGCATGTGGTCACCCTGGGGTCTGGGGGCCTGAGGGGCTGCGTGGGCCAGTGTGGGGCATCAGGTGTCCACGAGGTCATAGAGGGGTATGAGGGTGAGGTCCAAACTGGGGGGCTGGTGACAGCTTTTCTTGGAAAGGCCATCTGGGCTGGGGGAGCCAGTCCTGGCCTGCTGGAGGCTTTGCAGACCCCACAGCTGCCCCTTCAGGCAGCGAGCCCCCCCTCAGCCCACCTGCTGGCCGCAGGCCCCAGGTCCACCCCATCCAGAGCCAGCTGCCAAATTCCAAACCCTCACACCCCTGATCCTTGGCCTCATGGAAGCTTCCAGAAATGGAGGAGGGGCTCCGAAACGTACCTTCAGTGTCGGAGTGCGAAGGACACCCCCTGGGGCTTCTTCTGCAACCCCAGGCTCTGCCAGGGTCCCCAGGCCACCCTCCAAGCCCCTGTCCCTGCAGTGGGGCCTGGTCCACCTCCCCCAGGCAGCACGTGGCGCCGGCTCATGGCAGGAACCCGAGACATGGGAGCAGCAGGTGACCTGCGTGCTGGGAGCTCGGGGATTTCCTAATTAAAGGATTTATTATGAAAGCGCCCGGCGTCCTTCGCTGGGGCTTCCTGCAGCCACGGAGACAGATGTAGCCTTGTGGGGGCAGGGTGGGCTGTGGGGGTCCCTGCTCCGGGAGGGTCCACCTGTGGGAAGGGTGGGCTTTGTTCCCCGAAGAGAGGCCTGCTGAGCCCTGGGTGGCCGGGTGGGGGTACATCTGGGATACTCTGGGCCCCAGCCAGCCCTGTGGTGACCTGCTCAGGCCTTGGGCAGATGCAGGAAGGGGGGACCTCGGGGCGCACGGGGTAGGGCCACTGACCCACACTGGGTGTGGGAATGGATGGGCCTTTGTGTGGCCGGAAATGCTTCTGTCCCCTGTGGGTGTTGGGGCGTGTTTGTTCCTGGGGCGGGTCGGAACCCAGGGGTGGCCTGTGGAGGGGCAGGGCACCACAGGGAATTCATGAGAGGCAGCGGGTCCAGGACCTGGGGGTGGCGGGCCCAGTGGGCCCAGAAGGAAGCCCCCTATTGGGGGGGGCTGGGGGGGCCTCACAAGTGGCAGGGGTGGGGAGGGGACATCCTTCAGAGGGTGGGAGCCACTGGCATGGTGGGGCACCCAGACCCTGGGGTGTGCCAGCTGCCCTGTTCTTCAGACCTTGAAACCCCGAACTCCAGGGCCTTGTGATTAATTGAGGTCCCCAGGGAGTTTCTGCGTTGGGGCTCTGTCTTGCTGTTTATCTTCTTGGAATTTAGAGTTGAAGAGATTTAGAAATTGCTGTTTAGTCATTCATTTAAAACAATAATAAACTCATTAGTTAATAACATAGCATTTTCTTTTATGAAAAATGTCTGTATCTGAAATGTAAAAATTCATCCGGAAAAGGGCCGTTTTTAGGGTTTTGCAGGTCTCTGACCGCCAGGCCTGATGGAACAACCAGGGACAGCCGATCCTCTGCTCTGCGTGCCTGGGGGCACCAGCGATGGAGGGGTGGGCCTCTGCCCCACCAGGGGCAGCTAGCCCGGGGCAGCAGTGCTCACCTGAGGGAGGATTCTCCAGGCTCCTTGTGAAGGTCCTCTTCTTGGTGGGGGTGCCATTGGGGTCCCCGCGTTGCAGATGAGGCAACGTCAGGCCCCTCCCCCACCACATCCACGGCCCCTGCCCCACTGCACCCATGGCCCCTCCCCACCCACACCTGTGGCCGCCTCCCCCAGCAGGGGCACCAGCCCCTTCCTGGACGTGTGGTGGCAGTGGCAGCAGTGAGAGTGGATAGCCCTGCTGTGCGGGGGAGGGGAGAGGCACCCCATTGTTGGTTTCATTTTCCTGCCAGTTTCCAAGAATTCTGCTCCCAACATAATGGATAGAGTCATTAAGGGATCGATGCAGATGTGGGTGGCTGGAGGGGAGCCAGGATGGGCGAATCAGCGTGCTGCACGGCTGTGAGCTCCCCGGGCCCAGGTCTGCGCTCAGGGGGCTGCTGGGCAGGTGGCAGTTGGTGGAAGGTGGTCACCCCCACCAGCCCAGCCACCGGCTTGTGGTGGGAGGTAGGGCATGGGACCAGGGCCTCCTGTGCGTGTGGTCCGTGCATGTATGTCTGCACACATGCATGTCCTGATAAAGCTCCCCTTTGTTCGTGACTCAGAGAACAAGGGCCCTACTGTCTGCATAGCTTCCGTCCACAGCCCCACCTGATGTGAGGCCCTACTGTGTGCATAATCCATTGAGCGTGAATTCCTACTGTGCGCACAGACCTAAATCCAAGCCCCGCGTTATTATAATTTGAGGTCCTGCTGAGTGTGTGATCCCATTGGGAGTAAGGCCCTACCCCTGCCGTGTGCACAGGTGTACCTACCACTTGAAGTCTGCTGTGTGCAGGGGTCTCCTGAGGGGCCGCCCTTAACTGGGGGGGGCTGAGCAGGGTGTGCTCTGAGGAGGCCCAGGAGGGCCCCTCATCCCCCAGCAGGTGTGTGCGCACCCCATGAAGCCCCAGTTGTAGGGTGGGGAGGGGGTGTCCCACAGGACCCTTGCTCTTCATTGTCCGATGCTGTGGGGGGCGGGTGAGGAGTGTGGTCAGGAGGGGTTGCCTCAGTGACTTGGTGTCATTGGCCCCCATTCTGCCTGCCCGGGCACTCCTGTCCCTGCTGCTCTGTCATCCCCCACCCACTCCCACCACAGGCCTGGGCTGGGGCTGGAGTGCCCCCAGATGGATTGCCTCGCTGGCACATGTAGCTGCTCGATGCATCACCTGTTCACTGTCATCTGCCTGGCTCCAGGCAGGCTGCCCCTGTCTGTTCATTTGGTCCAAGGACCTGGAGTAGTCCCTACACACAGTAGGTGCTCAGTAGAAGATTGAGTGAGGCAGAGGAGCTCTTGGGCTAGTTCAGGAAACTTCCTGGAGGAAGAGCCCTCGGCATGGGTTTTGAGGGGTGGATAGGAGTCTTCCCAAGGCAGGAAGGTAGATGGGTATTGCAGGCAACAGACTTACTGGGACTGGACCCAGGAGGTCACATCACGCAGGTGTGTCCCACTGCCTGTGTCACAAAGGGTCTGGGTCCTCTCTATTGCCCCATCATCCCCGCCCCACACAGCCTGGGCTGTGCCCCTGGGTCCTCTGTCTACACCTGGCCTGGGGCTACCATGCTTCAGGGACATCCTGTTGGCTGTCCAGGGGATGATGCCCCTGTGGCTGGGCCGCTGCCCCTCTGGTCAAGTGGCATGCCCCATTCGTGGGCTCCCATTTGGTGCTTTCCACTTCCCTGCAAATTGGCCAACATAATGGCTCAGTTGGGTTCTCAGCTTAAAGAATTTCAGCCCATTAAATGCAAATACTGTGCCACTTGAAATGTTTGTGCTGGGGCCCGCCCCTCTGATGGTGTTGAGCTGAGCGAGCGCCACACACACACACACACACACACACAGCTCTAATTAGCGTCTGATGGAGCTTGCAGTGCCATCCCGTCCCCCATCCGAATGTCTCCCTCCCTTGTCTTGGGGTGTGGGGGTCCTGGGGGTCCCAGGCTGAGCACGTGCTGATGTTTTGGAAACGCCACGGCCCCAGACCCCACCTGCCCATGCTAGTGGCTTTTCTGGAAGCTCTGAGGGCCCAGCTGTGCGTGGCCTGCCTGGGTTGGGTCTCTGTTGGGTCTGGGGGCCTGTACCTGCAGAGTCGGCGGTTGGCCACCTCTGCCTCCGGCAGCACAGGGAGCCCTCTCTGTGTGTGACCCAAGCTGCTGGGACTTCCTGTGGGATGAGGGGAAGGCAACCTTGGCACTGAGGGTGGGGTGGGGAGGAGATGGGTGGGGGCCACACCAGAGACTGCTGGCCCAGCTGCTCTGGGAGGCCAAGGGTGGGGTCTTCAGTGGGGCAGGTGGCCCCCAGTCATAGGCAGCGGGAAGCAGGGACCAAGTCTGTGTGTCTGGGGATGATTCAAGACACAAGAGCTTGGGACGAGGGACACAGGGTTGAGTATCCACTGGGACCGGGCCAGGCCTGGGTTCTCTGTGACCTGGTAGGTGACATGCCGTGAGCCTTGGTTTATCCACTGGGAAAACTTCGGTGTTGGGAGGGGACATGGGAGGGCCCCCCACAGCAGGGGAGTCCCCAAGGTCCAGCTGTCTTATCTGGGCAACCAGAAACCCCCTCCCCTACCAAGCCACTACGCCAAGTCTCTTCACCCAACTAATGGAGCTCATGGGACAGGGCATCATGGCCATGCCCCGCCCCAGGAGCTCCCAGCCAGGGGTTGAGGCAGGACCAACCAGGGGACAGGGAGGGTCTCCCAAGTATGTGGTGGCACTTCGTGTATTTGTCTGCACGGGGTGACTGTGACAAAGCACCACAGACAGGGCAGCTCAAACAACAGATGTTTATTTCCTTCCAGTCTTGGAGGCTGGACGTCCAAGATCAGGGCTGGTTTCTCCCGAGGCGCCTCTCTCTAGGCTAGTAAAGGGCCGTCTCCTCTGTCCTCACGTGGCCTTCCTTCTGTAGGTATCTGTGTCCCAATCTCCTCTTTCTATAAGGTATAGTCAGATGGCATTAGAACCCACCCTAATGATCTCATTTTACCTTCATCACTTCTTTACAGATTCATCTACAAATAACAGTCACATTCTGAGGTCCTGGGGGTAGTGTATAAATTAGGAGGGGACACAATTCAGCTCACACCAGGGAGGGCTGGGGGCCGGGGCCAGGAGGGGTCTCGAGTGAGAGGGAACGGCCCATGGGGGTATCCAGGCGGAGAAGGTGACCGCGACCTGGGCCAGAACGTGACCCTCACACTTGAGGTAAACGTGACTCTGACCCATGGTGAGGACTGTGCTCTGTTCCGTCCAACCCCCACTCTGCAGCCCTGCACAGCAGGGGACCACCGGCCCTGAACTTTGGGCAGGATCTCCAAGGATGCCAGTGGTGGTGGTAGTGTGTAAATGTCACGGTCAGGTGCTGGGCGGAGGGGGAGCAGCGGGGCATCCGGTGGCCCTGGACGGGCAGCGACCTTGGGAGATGCGGGGAGACAGCAGTACTGGGACACTGAGCCCAGGTCCAGTTACTTTCATTTTGAAATTGACTTACTGAGGGTTTGGGTCCTCTTTTTAAAATGTCACTGCTGTTAATAACAGAGGCAGGGCCGAGGCTGGACACCTGGCATCCCAGCTCTATCCATTTTTACCCAAGATCCTGGGGGAATCTTGACCACCAGAAAGTTTGGAAAGGTGCCCGGGGGCTGGTGGCGAAGATGTCTGGTCCCATCTGTGGTGGGGCGGGGGGGACTCCAGGGAACCTGACCTCAGCCTTGAGGGGCCGTTCTCCTGTTCCACACCCCACCCCCACCCCAGAACAGGCCCTGGCTGACCCAGCCCTCGGCGCAGGGAGCCTGGGTGAACCCGGCATGTACCAGGTGCTGTGGGAGAGCAGGCAGTGCCTGGCCTTCCTCCTCCTTAATAAGTGCCCGGTTGCTGGGCAGCACTCATGGGGAAGCCGGGTTTGCAGAGAGCCACCAGCGTGGGGTGTGGGCACAGGGTTGGCGCCTCCTGCAGAGCTGCCCGGGTGCCTGCTGTTGGGGTGACCAGCTACCGCGTGTGCAGAGATATATGTGCACACGGTCACCAGGCTCCCCGGGTGTGAGCTGGGTCTTAACACAAAGGGTCAGACTGTGGCGTCACCGTCCAAGTGTGCAGAAGCATGAGGGACTCAGCTGCCGGGGGTCCCGCTCTTGGGGGGCAGAGCAGGGGGAGGCCAGGATGAGGATGGCTGTGGGGGCCCAGCAGGGGGGCCCCAGGTGCACTCACCCCAGTTCCCCCGTGGGAAGGAGCCTCCTGTAGCCAGCTTTCTGCAGACCCTGGGCCCCCTCTCTGGGGATGGCCTGCCGGCTGGGGGGGCAGGGCACTCCAGACCACGTTCCCATGGAAGGAGCGAGCAGTCCCCCGGGGTCGCTAATTCAGGCCGCGGGCAGCTGTGCAGTGGCGCTGAGGCAGTTATTTCTGGCCTGGAGAATTCCTGCCCAGAGCAGGCCCCACAAGCCTGTCCCTACAGCCGGGCGGTCATCTTCCCAAGGGGCCCCTCCTGGCCCCTCCTGGCTCTGTGCCCCCTGCCCACGCCTTTCCCTTCCAAGGTCCATGGGCTGTGCAGAGCCCTCCATAGAGAGACCAAGATGGGCAGAGGTGTGGCTGGAAGGAGGCCTCACCAGCCTTCGATCCCAGGACAAAGGCAGCCTGGGGGGACAGTTCCCGATCCTTCAGCTGCTCCCAGCAGGAACCACGCCAGAGCCATGACCTGGAGCTCCCTCAAGAAAGCTGGAAATGAGAGAGAGAATAGGGGCTGGGGGTTGGCTTCACTTTCAGGCAGGAACATTCCTGGGGTGGGGGGCTCTGGGCCCCCAGGGCACTTGTGCATGCTGCCACCAAGTGGTTGACGGGGTCTTCACAAGGTTCCATGGCCTACACGGGGGCTTCTTGCCGGCATGGTGATTGGAGGTGGAGACAGGGCACTTTTCCACTTAATTATGCCTTGAAAAAAATCCCAAATCCAGCTCTTTATTAAGAGCTGAATAGAGACGTTAGCACTCTTCCTAATTAGCATGGTCTTTAGAATCGGGTGCAATTAGGGAGCTGTGGGCATGTGCTCGGCTCTGAGGTGTCCTGTAGTCCTGGGGGTGGGGATCTTCCTCCCTGAGAAAAAAACCGCTAGGCCTTTGGGGCCAACACCTGGAAGATGCGCACGTGTGTGTGTGTGCAAGAGCATGTGTATATGCGTGTGATGGTGTGTGTGCGTGATTATGTGTTTGGTGTACAGATGTGTGAGTATGTACGTGCACAGTCCTGCTCGGATGCACACCTGGACCGTGTATGGCTCGCAGGAACAGGCAGAGCACAGACATGCACACACCCAGCACATGCGTGCCAGGGGCACAGGCTCACTCTTGCTGGGGCCTGGCTTTTGTGGGCTGCACCCGCCCCCTGGCCCTACCTGACTGGAGTTGAGGGGTTGCCCACCGTCCCTTTGCCCTCCTTCCCCCTCCCGTGGCACATGGGTGCGGACCACCAGGGTGAGAACAGTGCTTTGCCCGGATTAGCTCAGAAATCTCACAGGGGGTTGGGGTGGGGGCTCTGCACCCAAGCTGCTCAGGATGACGTGGCAATTTAGACCCAGTGTCCCGGTGCTGGAGACCTGGGTCACGTCCTGCAGGCCTGAGTGCCCAGGGGGCTGGGGGAGGGTTTCCATGCAGACCTGGGTCAGAGCTGGCTTCCGGAGGAGCCTCTGGGCACAGCTCCGGAAGCCTCTCAGGGCCGCTGGCACAGGGAGAAGCTCTCAGGAACACACTTGGGTCCAGGAGGAGAAAGAACGTTCCAGCAGCCTCGGCCAGCCACTCGTGGGGCGGTGAGCTCCCATCACTGGGGTGGGCGGCGGGCTCCTGTGGGGAGTGGGCTTGCAGCCCCCCAGCTTTCCAGGGGAGGTTGCCCTCCCAGGGACAGTCCAGCCCCGAGTCCTCCCCCCACGTGACCTCGAGCTTCAACTGAGAACAAACAGCTCCATGTTTGGCCGGCTCTCCTCGCTCCCCACCCGGCTGAGTAGAACTAGTGAGTCACGCGGGCCCAGACCATGGTGGGGGGACCAGGGTTGGGGGAGGCCGGATCCCTGCAGCAGGGGTCAGAACAGAGGGACAGTCGGGGGAGGCCAGCGGATGCCGCCTGGGCACAGGGGCCAGGAGAGCCTGCAGGTGGCACCGTCGCCCGCCTTGGTCCTCACGGTCTGCTCCTGACCCAGACCCCTGCCCCGCGCGACCACGGCAGGCCCCTGGCCCCCCGGGACGGAGTAGGAGGAGAGTGGGGTACTGTGCCCCACAGTGGCCTGGACGGATCCTGTTGTTGCGATGCTGGGTGAGCTGCGTCCAGGGAGTTCTAGGGCAGGCAGGCAGACCTGTGGTTCCAAGAGGCACGAGTGGCCTGTGGGGACTGGCAGATCTGTCCCCACAGGTGTGGATGAGGGGGCAACTTGGAGCTGCCCATGGAAGACTGGGGCCCTTCCGTGTGCAGAGCTGCTGTGGGCAGGGAGGGGGCCGACGGGCCCCTTTTATTTCTAACCTCAAATTACCCTGCCTGCAACTGCCATGAGGCCACACACCCTGCTCCTCACTGGTCCCTTGGGTCCCCCTCCTGCCCTCCCCCCTTCTTAGACACTAACAGGATCCTCTGGACCCCACCCCCTCCCCCAATTAAAACCCTGTGGTGGCTTCCTGTGGGCAAGTGGGGGAGACAGAGCTGAACTGAGGGGGTCCCTGGGCTGTGGGAGCCCCCGCCAGCCCTAAGCTGGCCCACGTCCCCCTCAGCTGTTAGCAGCTTGTCATGGCAACGGCGTCAGGGGAAATGGAAACTTCCTTCTATCATGGTCCTGAGCTGCCCCCTCCCTCTCCCCCTCAGAGGCCCCTTGGGAGACCCACCTTGCTCTTTCCTGGCCTTGGGATGGCCGTGCTCAGGCCCTGCTCTGGAAGTCCCTCGGGTACCAGTCACTCCCACACCCTGTTGGGTTTGTCACCTCACTCTTGAGACAGGTCCTAGATGGCACAGTGGGCTTGAGTCCCTGGCAGCTGGCTTTGTCCTGAGCCCTTGGGGGCAGACACCTGCTCCCCCCCAGGCCCTGGAGTCAGGACCCCTCCACGTTAGGAGGATCAGCACACCCTCAGGGGCAGGGGCCCTGCTCCTATGTCCCTGCAGGTAGTGGCCTGGGCATCCCCCAGGGAATGAAGGCAGCTGGCCTGGCTCATCCGCCAAGCTGCAGCTGAGGCGTGTAGCTGCAGAGATGTCTGTGTCCACTTGGGGGGCTCCTGGTGGACGCAGCACAGCTGTGTTGGGGCCCCTTTGCCACCCAGATCCCCTTGTTTCAACCTGCCGGTCTTGGCCATGCTGGCCTGTCTCCCCTGTCTGCCGTCCAGTGTGCGTGAACATGTGCACGTGTGTACACGTGTGTACACACGTGTGCCAGGTGACCCAGATGCCTGTTCTGTCCCACTGTCTGGGGACCCCCAAATCTGCAGGAGAACATCCTGCCCCTGGCAGGGCCCCATCACTGTAGTAGGAACATTAATTAATGAATTACTTCGCTAACTAATTAGCCAAGAGTGCTTGTGGAAGAACCGTCTCCAGCCTCTGGGGAAGGTGCATGTGCCCTGGGGTGCTGCACTGGTGCTACAAGTGAGACCAGACCCCCAGGCCACGGCAGAAATGTTCAGGTTTCAGGGGTCTGTCTCTGCCTAGACCCTCTGGCTGCACGTAGAGGCTGGCAGTGGGGAAATGGGCCGAAGCCCACCCCGGGGCAGGGGAAGGCAGGTATACACAGGCCTCCATCCATACCCTCTGTCCTCTCAGTGCTGAGGGGGGTCAGCCCCAGGCTCCCAGGAAGCCCCCAGGCTGCCACACAGGCAGGGTACCTGCCAGGGCCCTGAGACCAGGGAGCAGATCCCTGCCTGAGGGTCCAGCCTGAATCCCTGGAGGTTTGGGCATCACTTGCAGAGGGAGGGGTGGAGACCCCCAGAGGTGGGGATCTGCTGAGGCCCTGGAGTGCAGGCCTGGAGCCCTGGGCCCTGCTGGGACCTGGGGGTGCACGAGGGGCCAGGCCCAGCCCTGGGGATACCCATGCTGACAGCCAGGGTGGATGCCAAACGTCATGGCCTCAGCACCACCTGTGCAGCTGCTGCCCTGCCTTTGAAGGCAGCAGAGGGCCCCCCACGTCCAAGGAGCCCTGCTCTCACTTGGTCAGGCTCAGCCCCTGCCTGAGCCCACAGGCTGCACTGCCCTTGGGCCTGCCCATGGGAGGCACGTTTCAAACAGCATCACCCAAGATGAAGTTCACATATCATAAAATTAGCCATTATAAAGTGAACGGTTCAGGGGCATTTAGTACATTCACAATGTGGCCGATCACGTCTCCCTAATTCTGGAATATTTTCTCACCTCAAAGGGACCCCCGCCCACCTTCTCCCAGCCCCTGGCACCCACTGATTCACTGCCTCAGGATTTGCCAGTTCTGGGTGTTTCATACACATGGAATCATACAAAACGTGGCCTTTGTGTCTGGTCTCTCGCTCACGTTTTTAAGGCTCATCTGTGTTGTCACGGGTGTCGGTACTTCACTCCTCTTCGTGGCTGAGTAACGCTCCAGTGCGCAGATGGACCACACTCTGTCCATTTGCCTCTTGGACCTTGGGATTGTCCCCACCTTTTGGCTGCTGTGAATGCGTGTGTATGTGTGTTAATCACTGGTTT
Source organism: Hyperoodon ampullatus (assembly GCF_949752795.1). Lineage (NCBI taxonomy): Eukaryota > Metazoa > Chordata > Mammalia > Artiodactyla > Ziphiidae > Hyperoodon > Hyperoodon ampullatus. Next base: position 22,625,090 of record NC_136927.1, read on the forward strand.
TCAGGTCTGTTGGGTGTGAACTGGGACTGTGTGGGGACTTAGGGTTTAGCCGTCTGAGGAACTTCCGGACGGTGACTCCTCATCTCCCAGCCTCCCGGGTGTCCAGAGTGGGAGCTGCACTTGGACGGTGGCCGTAGGTCCTGCCAGGAGCCTTCTGAGGTCCATATGAGCTGGTGGTCCACAGAGGGCCCTGCTGGCCAGCTCAGCCGTCACCATCCTGCCTGCTCCTCTAGGGGGTGCTCAGAACAGCCTGGGTGGAGGCCATCACAGGGCCACGGTCGTGGGTCTGGGGTGTGTGCCCCCGGTCCTTCAGTGGGGTTCCTGCCAGTGTGAGGCTGATTAGGGGATCCCTTCTCGTTAGTGGTGTGTGTATCGGATAAAAAATAAAAAAATTAAAAAAACGCAGCTCCCTGTTCAGATGCTGGCAAGGGAAGGCTGTTGTGAGTCTCCTTCCGTGGCAACCTTGGGAGATGTGGGTCACCGCCTGAGGGGCAGGGCAGGAGGCCCATGGTCTCCCGCTGCCCTGGTGAGCACGGGGCTAAGTGTGTCTGCTCTGGGTGGGTGGGCAGCCCCAAAGCCAGGAAGCTGTGGTCTGCCAACAGCCCACACGGACCACAGCGCCTGGACTTCCTGACACCTCACCTTTGTCACTGCACCAACAATGCACGACTACAGCGTCCCCCTTCCTCTCCCCTGCCCTGGCCCCATCTTGCCTCACCCACAGCGGGCCACGTTCTCCCTGGAGTGAGTCTTCTGGACCTTTGCAGAGCTTGGCGTGCACGTTGCAAAGCAGCCTCCTGTGTGGCGCATTCTCCATAACTGGGGTCCCCTGTTCCCCACTGCAGGCTTTTCCTGCTCCGTCGCAGGACGTGTTTGTGCCAATAGGACAGCACTGCCGCCTCCCTCACATTGAGACATTTGACGTGTTGGTCTTGAGATCGCATACGCTGCTGCCTGGTGTGTGGTGGGCCCCCTGCACCTGGGCTGTGGACCTCAGGGTATCTGGACCCACAGCCTCGGTGGGTCCGGGAATTGCCCGGTTCTTGGTGAACGTGTGGACAGAGGGGTCAGTTGTGGGGGCCGTGCTGTGCCGAGAGGGGGCCGGTCCTGGGGTCTCCCATGCCTCCCACTGAGCCCCTGTCGCGGCTGCCTTGGGCCCCGTGGGGTATCGGGGCCCCGGGGCTGTTGTTCTGCCTCAGCCAAGGCCTTAGGGTGTGGGGCGCACTCATGCCCCCTCCTCAGTGGTCCAGGTGGTTCTTCCGCAAGACGCAGGAAGACAGCGCTTCCTCCCCCATGAATAAACATGTGCTTTTTTCCTCCAGCAGATTGGAAGCGCAAGGTTGAGTGCTTCCAGAGATGAAGCCTGGGGCCACGTGGGCATGCCAGCTGAGGGTGCTGCAGGCCTGGGCGCAGAGAAGCAGGGAAGGGGCGGCCCCAGGGCCCCCTCCCCCAGGGCAGGGAAGGTTTTGGCCACCAGGGCCTGCCCCCCGCCGGCTGTGTGTCTACAGGCAGGTCTGGTGTAGGTCCGGTTGGGAGCCCTGGGACCAGCCTGGTGTCCACCCTTCAAACTGGTCCTCACATCTCCCTGTCCGTTGGGGCAGCTCATCCACACCACACAGGAGGTCACGACGCTGGATGTCGGGGTGGGTTTGGAAACCCAGCCATCTCCGGCTCCCCACCCCTGCACAGCAGCCCCGAGGGCCTCCCATGTGGTGTGTCCAGCTTGGTCCTGCCTGTCTGCTAGGGGTCGAAATCACCTAGAGCCACCTCTTTTGTATGTGTGTCCTGGGCCCTGGCAGTGGGGGGAGGACGGAGCTTGGGCGGCTCCTGTGGGAATAGGGCAGACAGCAGGGAGAGAGAGGGGGTTGCCACGGTGGTCCCAGCTCAAGCCACCGTGGCCTGCCTGGGTGGCCATGGTGAGGAGGGCACAGGTGCTGACCCAGACGTCCGGAGTCGGGGGCTCTGGGCCGCCCTACCCTGGGCTCCCATTTTCCTGCTGCCGGGATTCCTCCGCTGCCTCACTGGCCTGGGCACGTGGACGCTCACGTGGACTGTCGCAGGTTGGGTGGGCCTAAGGGAGCTGAGCTGGCCCAGCAGATTGCTATGGGGAACAGCCAGCTCAGGCCGCCTCATCCTCCTGAGAGCTTTGCTTCTCTGCGTGATCTCACGATGGCCATGGGGGGAGCATGGCCTGTGGGGTCAAGGCCTCGTCCCTACACAGCCCTGTTTGGGGGCTACTGTGACCGTGGGGGGCCTGACTTCAGCCACATCTGGAGACCCCTCCCCGCGGCCCTCGAGCCATCGTATTCCCTGTTGGTTTGTGGCTCTGGGTCCTGGAGCCGTGTCTCCTGGTGAGGGACACCCAGCTCCGTTGTCTGTATCCTGGTGACAGCATCCTGACCTTTGTCCCACAGATCCTGCTTGCATCCTCAGCATCCATAGCATGGGGAAAACATAACGTCCCCTCCCTCCGCGTGTCTGGGGCCAGCAGGGGGAGGGGCCGAGGTGGCATTCATCAGGATGAGGGACGGGATGGGGGATACTTCATAGAAGGGGGTCTGGGTGAACCTCAGCATCTGAAAAGTAACGGTTGTCACCCCCGTTCTACAGGTAGGGAAACAGGCTAAGAACGGGTGAGGGGTGGCTGGTGGTATAATTGGGGGTCGGGTTCTCATCCCCGGACTCATGGAGTGAGAGGTGGCCCATCTGTGGGCCCCAGAGACCCTGAGCCAGCAGGTCTGGGTGGGCTGTGGGCAGCTGTGTAATAATGAGAATTTGGTTTGGAGGATCCAGGCCCACCCTTTGGGTCACACCACCTTAAACCACACAGGCCTTGGGGACCCCCACCCTGTTCCAGGACCCTGGAGGCCACCGTCATTGGTGAGAGATGGTGGCATGGCTGCCGGTGGGGTGCTGGCAGCCCCTGATGTGTGCTGATTGGCCTCGAGCCCCTCTGGCCTCCACGCACACTCCCCGCACGCCAGCTCCCCACCTTGTGGCATCATAGTGCAGAGATGACCATGTCTGCCCTGCTGCCCTCTGGGGTGGCCCCACTTCCGAGCTGTCTTCCAAGCGGGCCAGCGCCATCTTCCAAGCAGCCCTTGGTGTGCTTTTAACCATCTGGAAGTCCAGGAATAAGAAAGAACGTGGAACTAGAATCTCTGGAGTGGTGTGCAGCAAAACCTAGGCCCTGCGTGAGCAGGCCCCCTGGCTGCTGGGCGAGTGCCTCTTCCCAGCCCTGAGCTTGCTGGGACGTGGCCACTTCAGCACCACGGACAGCAGCCACCATCCCTCTTGGCCTCCTGGCCCTCGGGGCCTGGCATCGGATTTGTTTGGGGTGCGTTGCTGTCATGGTCTGGGAGACCACGGAGCCAGCACCTGCTCTGCACTGACTGGGGGAGGCTGGCCCACGGGCATGGCTGCTGGGGTGGGAAGGTGGGCCAGTCCTTGCTGAGCCCCACCGAGGCCGCAGAAAGGAGAAGGGAGGGAGGAGACGGGAAGGAGGCTGATGCTGGGACAGGTCGGCCGAATGCTGGGAGGGCTTTGTGGGTGGAGTGTGGGACCACGGCATTTGAGGGGTCCTTGGACGGACCGGCCCTCTGCTCCCACCGCTGGTCGGGTCTCTAGCCCTGGCTCTGGGCTCATTTCCACGCCTGTCTGGGGACCACTTTCTCACAAGTCCCCAGCCTGGGTGTGGGACAGGCTGCCCCAGGGAGAGTCACTCCACACCCCACCCTGCCCAGGCTGGACACCAGGGGCCTGTTAGGCCAGGGGACATCCCTGGGTCCTGATGGGTCAAGGCCTAGGGTGGTCTAGGAACCTGGGTCAGTGGGCTCTCTGCCCTTCTTTCAGCCTCTGGACCCGGGCAGAGCTTTCCTGGCTATGGGGTCCCATGGAGAGACCCATGCCCCCAGCCCCTCTGTGTGTGGCCAGGCCTCAGGCAGCACCACAGCCCCCCGGCCGTGCTGGCGTGGCCGCCTCTTCCCAGCCACACATCAGCCTGACTTCTTTGGACCCGCAGTGGAAATTGACTCTAATTTGTAGAATTTGGTTCAGAACCTAAAGGATTTTGAATTAAAACCCAGAAAATCCATCTGTGTAATTAAGCCTCCAGAAGTCAGTGGCCTTGTGATGAGAGTCCGGTTGGCACCGCCTGTCCTCAGCTGCCCACAAAGGCGTGACCAGGGAACGGCTGTGACGTGTGGGGCTGATGGAGCCCTCCCCCCACCGCTGGCGGATCCGCTCTCTGGGCAGGGCTAGTGGGACCCTGTGCGTGGGGAGCCCCTCCCTGGGCAGGGTGGCTCTTAAGTGCTTCTCCTGTGTGCACTTTGCACAGAAAGATGAGCAGGACCCCAGGAGCTCGTCCCTCCCAGGGTGTTTGGGGTGGTGGGGGAGGGGGGCTGGGGTGTATCATAGAATAGTAACCCCAAAGGGGGCCGTGCTCATGAGGATGGATAGGGAACTTTCTGGGCCGTGCTGACCAGGTTTCTCACCCCAGCCACATGGACAGTGTCCCACCTCACGAGCCTGTGCCCATCCTGCCGCATGGGGTCACTATGGCTGTGGAGGTTGTTCTGAGCCCCTAGGGCTTGCCTCCAGGGCAGGGGAGGCAGGTGGGGCCATGGGGCCAGCGGGGTCAGGAGAAAGCTGAGGTTGATGGGTGGTTTTTGCTTGTCAGTGGTTTGGGAAGGTATTGAGGTAGGACCCCGGCCCGGGACCTCAAGCTGGGCTACCTTTGCAAGTTTTGGGGGGCCTAGTTTGTGGCTCTTGCTGGAGACTGGGCCCCCCTAGCCCCTGATCAAGTAACGTCTCATGGGTCCTGGCCCAGACCAGCTCAGGGCTCCAGACATGCACTTCACCGTTGAGAACCAAGGTCCTAAGCTCTGTTCAACGCCAGCTCCGGGGTCTAGGGTGATCTCAGAGTGAGCATGGGCAGGGGCCAGGGAGAAATCGGGCAGCAGGCTTGCGACATCAGTCTGAGATGAGGGGCGTGATGCTGGTGGAAGATGGGAAGAGCTGAGGGCTCAGAGACAGGCTGGGCTGGGCTGGGCTGGAGACCCTGCTGCTCCTGGATGGAGCAGGATGTTCGCCATGTGGGAGGTGGGAGCTGGCCCAGCGTAAGCACTCGGGGTCAGGGGAGAGCTCGGAGAAGTGGGGCAAGGAAGGAGGGTCCCAGGACCCAGGAGCAGACAGTCCCCACACCCCCACTGCCTGGATGGGCAAACTGAGGGCCCAGGCTGCTCCGTGCTGTCTTCCTGCAGGGGTGGGGGTGGGGGGCCACGTGCCTGCAAGACCAAGGGTCCAGCCAGGTCTGGGGAGCATCTGACCATCGTGCGCCCAGACCCAGAGCTGCCTGCTCCCTGCTGTGTGTCAGCGTCCTCGCTGGTGGGCCTGCGAGTGCTTGTCCTTCAGGCGTGTCACCCACAGCTTTAGTGTTGGGAACCCACCCCTGCTCCTGGGAGACACAGTGACACCCTTGCAGCCCCTCCTCCAGAGGTGCTGTTTGCAGCAGTGAAGGACAGAGGAGCCGTGCGCAGCTCCCAGGGGCTGCAGCCGGCGGGGCAGGACACCGGGAGAGCTGTGGTGCCCTAGGACTGGCTTCTGTGTGTGGCCTCAGCATCCCGTGACACAGCCTGGGACCCACGCCCGGTCCCCTCGGGCGAGCCACCAGAGCTCCCGGTCTGTGCAGGAGGGGCTGGACTGTGGCTGCCCCGTGGGCTGGCGCACAGTAGGTGCACTATGGGTGTTTGGTGCAGCTTTCAGCTGCAACTCTCTCCTCCCCCCACCTCACCCACGGGGACCTTGCAGCACCCACAGGCCCTGACTGTGTGCCGAGCCACCCTGCCAGCCCCTCTCGGCCAGCTCCCGTTGAGCGCGCCCCTGGCCCGCCTGTCACAGACAGGCCTGGGGGGTTGAACCCTCAGCGCTGTCTTAGCAGGACGCTGATTTCTGTTTTTCTGCAGCCAAATCACAGCAAAGGCACTTGTTACTGCTGAACCCATTAAGTGTAATTATGGTGCTCTCGGTGGGAACGGGTAATTATGTTGGTGGCCCAGTGCCACACTGTGCAGTGTGCCAAGGGCCAGGGGCTTCAGAGCGGCAACTGTTGGCCCTGCCCCTGCAGGGAGGCAGGGGGAGAGGGGTCTGGGCGGGGCAGGCTGCCGGCCCTGCGAAGGAAGGACACACATGGCCTGGCTTTCCTGCCCTGATTCCGGGGCCTGTACACCTGAATAAGCATGCAGGCCCTGAACCTCCCCAGGCCTTGTCCTTCCCCGATTCCAGTCACAGCGCAGCCTCTGCCAGTTTGTCAGGTGCCCTTGGCATCAGAGCCCCTCACGGGTGGGGCCGCATGGACCCCTGGCCCAGTGCCCACATGTGGTGGAGCATGGAGTGGGCACTCATGGCCCTGGGGCTGACCTTCATTTTGGGGAGCAGGGCCATGCTGCTTCTGTCACCTCGTTGATCCATGAGATACGCATCCCCCTGCCCAGCTGGAGGAACACAGGGGAAACAGAGGGGCACCAACGCTCCAGGTCACACAGCCAGTATGTGCTGCAGCCGAGGAATCTGAGGGCGGATGCCCTGTCCCTGTCATCCTGCCTCAGTCCCCTCAGCGCCAGGCGGGCTGGGGGCTGCAGGGCAGGGTGGGGACTGCAGGACGGGGTGGGCCCCAAGTGGGTAGGTGCAGGGTCTCAACACCAGGTTTCTCAGGCTGTCTGCTGACATGCCGTGTTTTCCAAGTGCCGACTTCTCTCTCTTTAAAGGAAAGTCCCCCATCCACCCCGCACCAGCTCGGGGAAGACCTCTGGGGACCTCCTGCTCGTGCCCTCGCTCTCTCCAGCCCAGGGCAGGACAGGCAGGCAGCCCCACAGAAAGCCCACCCTGGGGGGTGGGGGTGGGTCCCGGTGGGAGGGGGTTCTTGATGTGGGGGTGGTGTGTGGAGTACAAGAAATGCCCCCGGGGCCCTCCCATCTGACGGGCACTTACCTGCACCCAGGAGTTTGGGTGAAGCCCCAGTCCCCCAGCCGGGAATCCCCCCCACGAAGCCTATCCCCCATTGGGCAGCCCCTGGGTCACCTGCCCGGGGTGTGGGCCCCTTCCTCATACATGACACGGCCGGCCCACCACAGGGCTCCCCGATCTCCTGATGAGCCAACGGAAGCGAACATGGGGGTGCACCCCTGCCTGGAGACAGCCACTGAGGGGGTCACAGCCAGAGTAATGCCATGGCCTCTGTGGAGCCACGGTGCCACCTGGTGGCCACTCCCAGAATGGCTGAGCGTTCTGGGATCCTGGGTGGCTTTTCGTCCTGAGGGCCAGCGACCCCACAGGGTGGCCAGGTTCACACAGCACAAGGGGATGCAGCACTGGCTGCTGGCCCGGCGCCCTAAGATCCTGGCTGGATACTCTCCTGCCAAAGGGAAGACTCTCCTGGACAGGACCCTTCACGGGCAGGCGGCTTCCACTCCCAGGACTAACTTGGGGCGGGGGGTGTCCTCACTCACCTGTCCTTCGTCCATGTCCCGGCCCCCTTCATCTGGGCACACAGTAGGGCTGCGGGTCCTCCGGGCCCAGGCACTGAGCTGGGCTCAAGTCCACATTTCTCATCGCCCATCACTGTGGTCAGGGCATTCTCCGTCTGCTGGGGTCACGGAGGACTTCATGCAGGGCCAGGGGGAGGGGTCTTCAGGGCTGCCCTCATGAGGTGTCTGCGGTACTTGGGGTCCCAGCTGGACAGTGCTGGTGAGACTGCTAATTCAAGAGGCTGACCTCAGTTTAGGGCACCAGAGTTGGGGGAGCCTGGCCGAAGGGCAGTGGCTGGCCTCCCACCTCCATCCAGGGTCTTGCTGTACATGAGGGGTTGGCAGCAGTGTCCAGAGGCCGGTGTTGGGGGTCTGTCCCTCACTGCCCAGCTGATAGCCTGGGCACGGGGGCACGGGTTTTGAGGGACTGACCCTGTGGCAGCTGTAGGGGGTGCTGGGGGTGGGTTCTGGGGCTCCCCCACCTACCACGTGGACCCTTAACTCGGCACCTGCCCCACGTGGTTCGAGCACGTCAGCATGCTGGTCATCATGCTCAACTGCGTGACCCTGGGCATGTTCCGGCCCTGCGAAGACGTCGAGTGCCGCTCGGAGCGCTGCAGCATCCTGGAGGTGGGTGGGGCCGGCGGGGCGGGGCCGGCGGGGCAGGACTGGCCACAGGTGACTGGGCTGGGTGTGAGGGGCGCAGGCCCAGCTCTCAGGCCCCTCTCCTGCAGGCGTTTGACGACTTCATCTTTGCCTTCTTCGCGGTGGAGATGGTCATCAAGATGATCGCCCTCGGGCTATTCGGGCAGAAGTGCTACCTGGGCGACACGTGGAACAGGCTGGACTTCTTCATCGTCATGGCGGGGTACGGCCCTGCCCCACCGCAGACCAGACCAGGGCGGCCCCTGCATCTGGCCAGGCCTGGCTGGGAGCCCTGCCCCCCTCAGACCCCACGGCAGCCCCTGGGCCCCCCAGGAAGAGGGATGGGGAGGTGTACTCAGGCGGTGCTGGGTTTTGGGGGTAGCTGGGTCTGGGGTGCCGGGGGCAGGACACTTGTCCAGGGCTCCCTGTGCCAGCACCAGGGACAGCAGGACAGACACAGGGTGCACGGAGTGGCCTGTGAGCGGTGAGGAGCCCCTAGTGGTAACCTAAGGTTATGCTTCCCCTGCCCTGGAGCCCAGCCAGGTTGGGTGCATGGTGTGGGGACCAGGCCTCTGGCATGTGCTCACCTGCCCTGGGCCTCCTGGCCTCAGCTGGCAGGTTGCCCTGGAGAGAACTGTGTGCCTGCTGGCCTGGCTCTGACCCTAGAGCACCTGTCGGCCGCCTGAGCCCCCGTTCCCTCTGCCCCACTCCTAGCATGATGGAGTACTCTCTGGACGGGCACAACGTGAGCCTCTCGGCCATCCGGACAGTGCGCGTGCTGCGGCCCCTTCGTGCCATCAACCGTGTGCCCAGTAAGTGACCCTCACACCCGGGCCTGGGACAGGCGTGTCCTGCCAGCCCTGATGAGAGCTTTTGAGGACCCACTGGGGCACAAGACCAGGAGGCCACACTGCCTGTATGGCATCTGGATGCTCTGGCCCCAGCCCAGACCCCAGTGCCGGGGTAGGAGAGGCTGGCCTCCTGCCACTCGCCATAGGAACCTAAGGATTTGCCACTGCTTTTCTGGGGAGGACAGAGCAACCCTGGACTGAGTGGGGGTGTGATGGGCAGTCAGGCTGTGTGGGGTCCTGACTCCCCACAGTGCTGCTGAGTGACGGGCCATTCTGGACCTCAGACTCCTCATCTGCATAGCATGCACAGCATTTGGGGTCGTGCCCGGGAGCTGTGCAGGACTTGGTTGCTCTCTTGTCTGGCCCACCCTGGTTCTCAGGTCTGAGTTCTGCCAAAGGGTCTGGTGCTCAGGGAAGGGTGGAGAAGCTTCCAGGGGGTCATGTGGCTGCTCATTTGGAATGTGGTCTGTCCGGACCCAGGTCATCTGCCCACATGGGGCTGTTTGGGAGTTTCTGTGTCTTCAAAGTCTTCAGGGATGTGATCGAATTCAGCCGTTAATTTTCCTGGGGTTGTGTGTGGGTGGTGCCCATGTGACTGTAAAGTGAGTATACATACATGTGCATGTGGGTCTGTGTGTGCCGTGTAGGTGCGCACAGCCTTTCTGGCTGCCTGGCCTGGGTCCTGGTGGCCTCAGCACCGAAGTCCGGGTGGTCAGGGTGTGTCCTGCGGCCCCTCCAAGAAGTCACACCCCCCCCCAGGGTGGGTCACTCCCTCCCCCTGGGGCTGTCAGCTCCACCAAAGGGCAGGTGGGTGAGGTTTATGCTGTGGGACCCCTGGGCCTTCCTTCTAGTTGCCACCTGGCTATACCCTCAGGGATCAGACAGGGCTCAGATGCTGTGTGATCCTGGGCAAGTACTGTACCTCTCTGAGCCTCGGTTTACCCGACTGTGAATGTGGTACTCCTCAAGGATGGCTGTGGGTTGAGGTGAGGTGTCACACGTGGTTTTTGGCTCTGTGCCCAGCACCATCAGGCACTCAGTCCACTCACCTGGACCCCCTTTCAGTGTGTGAAGTGATAATACAGCCCCTTTCACAACACAGATCTTCACTTTTCAGACCAAATGCCTGCAGTGGCCAGAATTGCTGCCAGCAGCTTGGCCTCGCTCTGGGGACATGCCCTGGTCCCAAACAGGGTGCCTCCCCAGACAGGACCATGTGTCCCTCGCAGTGAGCCCCCAGTGGTCATGTTCAGGGCTGTGTCTCACTCTGGCTGCCTGGGGTCCACTCTGACCCTGGATCATATGTGGCCTTTTGAGCCAGTTGCTGTCTGGCCAGGGTGTTGCTTACTTTGTCCCTGATGAATCTTCCTCCCGGCCATTTCTGAAACTTCAGTGCTTCTCCCAGCTGTGATTCCCCCCTGTGACCCCAGGGGTCCTGGCTCAGCCCCCTGGCCCAGGGCTCTGCCTGCACCCTTAGGTCAGCTCTTGCTTGTCTCCGGAAACAAGTCTTATCTTTGCTGAGGTCTGGGACGGGGGCAGGCCCGGGACCAAGGGGTGCATGGGGCTTGGCTGACCCACTCCCTCGAATAATCGGCATACACGCAGCCCATCGTACCCAGGAACAAGAGCTTCAAAACTGCCTCTCAAAAGCCGCTTCCTTCCCTGGGGTCCACATAGCCCCTGCTTCCCCTCCAGTGCAGGGCTCTGCTCAACGTGATTCTCACAGAGAATGGAAAGAAACGCTTTTTCCCAAACCCAGTATCTGCTGCAAGACCCCCAGGCTGCTGCTCGCATGCAGGAGCCTGGGGTCACGGGACTCCTGGTCTGGTCACCCTGGGGGCCTGCCTGGATGCAGTGTGTTCCCATATGGCATTCGCAAGGATCAGGGACCTCCCGCCCTGAGCCCCTCCAGGCCATGGCCTTGCTTCCCTCTGTGGTGTCTTACCGCAGATGTTTGTCCTTTGGGGCATGCTGGACTTTGGGGGCCCAGCTCATGTCCCCCACGGAGGTGCTGATGTCCATCTGTGAATGGCAGAGGGCTCAGGGCTCCCAGGAGGGCTCTGCTGCACTGACCAGCTGCCCTGCCACCTGCAGGCATGAGGATCCTGGTCACGCTGCTGCTGGACACACTGCCCATGCTCGGGAACGTCCTCCTGCTCTGCTTCTTTGTCTTCTTCATCTTCGGCATCGTGGGTGTCCAGCTTTGGGCTGGCCTGCTGCGCAACCGCTGCTTCCTGGACAGCACCTTCGCCAGGTGCAGGGGCCCTGCCCACCCTGCAGGACATGCCCCTAATCTGCTCTTCCCAGGGCCTGCCCCCAGAGGCTCCTCCTCTAGCAGGCTCATCCCCCTCCAGTCCCCTCCCCTCCCCACCCAGAGGCTCCTCCCCTAATGGGCTCTTCCCCCAACAGGCTCCTCCCTCTCCAGGCTCATCCCCTAACAGGCTCCTCCCCTCCAGGCCCTGTTCCCAGGGACACACCCTTCCTGGAGCAGCACTAGCACTGGTGGGCCTGGGTCTGTCTCTGTCACTTTTGGTTTTTATGTCTATTTCTATCTCTGTCTGACTGTGTCTGTCTGTCTGTCTCTCTCTGTCTCTCCATCTCTGTGCCTTCAGGAACAGCAACATCAGCTTCCTGCGGCCATACTACCAGCCGGAGGAGGGTGAGGAAAACCCCTTCATCTGCTCCTCTCGCCGGGACAACGGCATGCAGAAGTGCTCGCACATCCCCAGCCGCCGCGAGCTGCGCGTGGAGTGCACGCTGGGCTGGGAGGCCTATGGGCAGCCTCAGGCCGAGGGCGCAGGTGGCACAGGCCACCACACCTGCATCAACTGGAACCAGTACTACAATGTGTGCCGCTCGGGCGACTCCAACCCACACAACGGGGCCATCAGCTTCGACAACATTGGCTATGCCTGGATCGCCATCTTCCAGGTGGGCTCTGGGTCTCCCCTGCACTGGGCGTCCTGCATGCGGGGCCTGGGGGCTGGTGCCAGGCAGGCGAGGAGGGCCCGCCGCCCTCTCAGGGCCGTCCGTGTGTCCAGCCGCCTGCCCCCCCAGGTGATCACGCTGGAGGGCTGGGTGGACATCATGTACTACGTCATGGATGCCCACTCCTTCTACAACTTCATCTACTTCATCCTGCTCATCATTGTAAGTGCAGGGGTGGAGTGGGACGCATGGGGCAAGGGGTGTGGGGGGGCCCCCGCTTTGCGACAGCCCTTTCTCAGATCCCAAGCTCCTCCTCTGTTAGCAGCCGTCGTCCTGTCCCCGGGGTCCAGCGAGATCCTGTTTGTGCCCCTGGTGCAGCGCCATCTTGGCCTTTGCTGGCCCTCTTGGGTCCCTGCACTTGACTGAGCTATAGGGCAGGGTGGGGGCAGCAGAGACCCAGGGCCGTCATGTCCAGGGCAGGTGGGTGGGGGCCCTTGGTGGAGTCGGGGGGAGACTCTGTCCAGCCCCAGGAGGAGGTGGGCAGGGTTGGGAGGACAGAGAAGCCTGTGGCGGCGGGGAGAGAGACCTCAGACAGCCCCTCAGGCCCTCCCATGGCCAGGTCCTATCAGGAGGCTGCAGGAGAGTCAGGATCACCTGTTGGGGTCACAGTCCCCCCACAGTGTACATGGGTCCTCAGCACAGTTCTCCACAGTATAGGTGTTTCCCCCAGGCACGGCCCTCCACAGGGATTGTGGCCCCCAGGGTGGCCCTCACTTGATTCTCTCAGTGGCCCCTGGTGCCTGGGGCGGGGTTTGAAAAGACCAGCGGTGAATTAAACCAGGCACCTGTCCCACTTATCTCAGACCATAAACACAAACAGAGCAGAGTGTCACCAGGTGACCCTGCCACAGAGGACAGTGAAGCCGTGGGGGCTGAGGAAGGCCTGACCCGGGCGGGAGGGTGTGGCTGGGGACAGAGCTGAAGGACGAGGGGACAAACCACACAGATGACGGGAAGGCGGGTCTCCCCACATGTCCTGCAACTGTCCACAAATAGGCAAGAAGCACCTACCCTGCACCACCCATCCCAAATGCTGGGGCTCAACATCGATCAGCAAGGACATGCCCATCACAGGGTGCCCCGCCGCCGCCGGCTACCCTGGGGCCATATCCCGGGCCCTTAGAACGGGCAGCGCACAGTGGGGCTCAGTATTTTTCTCATCAGGGGCTTGATTGTTGTGTAGAAACCACAGCTGCTGTCCTGGTCTCCTGCCCTGCCCAATCCTGATGCCCAGGGCAGTGGGTCCCAGTGTCCCCGCTTCCCTGCCTCCGTGGGGCACTCGTCCGGTGAGCTCACTGCCTCCCGCCCACCACAGGTGGGTTCCTTCTTCATGATCAACCTGTGCCTAGTGGTGATCGCCACGCAGTTCTCAGAGACGAAGCAGCGGGAGAACCAGCTCATGCGGGAGCAGCGGGCCCGCTACCTGTCCAATGACAGCACGCTGGCCAGCTTCTCAGAGCCTGGCAGCTGCTATGAGGAGCTCCTCCGGTACGTGGGCCATGTGTGCCGCAAGCTGAAGCGCCGTGGCCTCCGCCTCTATGCCCGTTGGCAGAGCCGCTGGCACAAGAAGGTGGACCCCAGCGGCGTGCCGCACGGCCAGGGCGCTGGGTGGCGGCCACGGCGGGCGGGAGGGCGCGCCACCTCCATCCACCATCTCGTGTACCACCACCACCACCACCACCACCACCACTACCACTTCAGCCATGGCAGCCCACGCCGGCCAGGCCCCGAGCCAGGCGGTGGTGACACCAGGCTGGTGCGGGCCGGAGCACCTCCCTCGCCCGGGCGTGGGCCCCCCGACGCTGAGTCAGTGCACAGCGTGTACCATGCAGACTGCCACGTGGAGGGGCCACAGGAGAGGGCCCGGGCGGCACATGCTGTGGCCACTGCCGCCGCCGGCCTCAAGCTGGCCACTGGGCTGGGCGCCATGAACTACCCCACCATCCTGCCCTCGGCCGCAGGCAGTGGCAAAGGTGGCCCCGGGCCCAAGGGGAAGCGTCCTGGTGGACCCCTGGGAGCCGGGGTGCACAGCCCACTGAGCCTGAGCAGCCCCGACCCCTGCGAGAAGATCCAGCATCTGGTCGGGGAGCACGGTAAGGACCTCACCCTGTGGGGAGCAGTGGGGAGTGGGGGATGGGCTCCTGGGACATCCCCGCCTGTGTGCGAACCCTCGTGAGCTCAGTCTTCCTCCCTTGGAGCCCTGGATGAAGGGAAGAAGTGGGGGGAGGTCCTGGGCACCTCAGATGGGAGAAGGTGCCCCCCCACCTCCGTCCATGCCGTAGCCCTGAGCGTTTGCCACGTGGAAGTGAGAATTCTGAAGCTAGCAAAAAAAAACCCTGGGGCTGTGCCCCATTGCCCATGCCTGGCCCTGAGAGGGACCACCTGTCCGTGGCCTGGTCATTTCTCAGGAGGAGTGGCCGGCCCCCTTTCTAGGTGGGGAGACTGAGGCTGGGGCAGAGGGAAGGGAAAGCCGAGGTCACAGAGCTCCCAAAGGCCGAGGAGAGAGGGGCCAGGGTGCCCCCCAGTATACTCGGTCCTCCCACCTGAGCTGCCGGCCTCACCCACCTGGGACGGGCAGGACACTGCGACCCCAGACACTGGGGTCCCATGCAGACTGAGGCCCTCCCAGGTGGCATGCGCGGGCAGTAGCCCTCGGGGTGCCTGGAGTGGGTAGAGGTGTGTGTGTCCTCACACAGCGACCGGGGTGTGTCAAAATGCACATGCCTGTAGTCCTGCACTGCCCACTGGGGTAGGTTGGCCCCGCAGGGCTCCTGGCTGTGGGGAGTCTAAGCCGCCGCCAGTGCAGTCACCTGCGCCCCAGAGACTCAGCCAGGCAGGCAGCACCGAGCGACGATGGTGCTGCGCATCGTGACCTGGAAAGTTCACAGTCACGTCATCCGTTTAACGTGACTGCTGGAAAGGGGCTCACGTCATATTTCTGTGGATGGCGTGGCCCCCTGGCGGATGAGCCTCTCTGCCTCTTTTTATCCTTGAGTGAACAGAGAGTACCTGTGCAGGGCGTGCATGTGCTCAGGTGTGAGTGCCCAGGCGTGGGCATGTGTGTCTGTGCATGTGCTCAGGTGTGTGCCTAGGTGTGTATGAATGTTCCCACATGTGCACATATACCCAGGTGTGAGTGCCCAGGCGTGTGCATGTGTACGATGTGCATGTCTACACAGACACCGTTCACCCCATGGCAGCCTGCTTGTGCACGTGGGTCCCGGGCGCCTGGTGCTGCAGCTGAGCGGCCTGAGGCTGTCCACATCCTTCTCCCTGCAGGACTGGGCCAGGCCCCCAGCCGTCTGTCAGGCCTGAGCGTGCCCTGCCCCCTGCCCAGCCCCCAGGCGGGCACGCTGACCTGTGAGCTGAGTAGCTGCCCGTACTGCACCAGCGCCCTGGAGGACCCCGAGCTGGAGTTCAGTGACTCAGACAGCGGAGACTCCGACAGCAACGGGGTCTACGAATTCACGCGGGATGTGCGGCACGGGGACTGCCGTGACCCCATGCAGCCACCCCCAGCGGCGGACACGCCAGGCTCAGGAGGAACGCGGCGGAGGGCACAGCGGCGGGCGGTGGCAGGCGAGCAGGGAGGGCTGGGCCGCGTCTGGGCCTCCTTTAGCGGCAAGCTGTGCCGCATCGTGGACAGCAAGTACTTCAACCGCGGCATCATGGTAGCCATCCTCACCAACACGCTGAGCATGGGCATCGAGTACCATGAGCAGGTAGGCGGCCCGGTGCACCCTCCAGAGGTGAAGTGGGCCTGAATGGACAGCCCTCGGAGTGACCCCCAGGGAGCACGTCCCTCGTGTGTCTCCTCGAGACTTCAGTCTCTTACAGGGCCCCACAGAGGGGTTTCTGGGGGTTGGGGAACAGGGATGGCGTTAGAGCTGAACGTCAGCTGTTGTGGCAGTTTTTATTAGCCACTCGGCAAACACTCATGCTTCTCGTTGGCTGGGCCTCTGCTGAGTGGTGAAAGGAGAAAACGTGGCTCCCGCCTGGAGGTCCTCCTGTCTGGGGTGGGGGTTTGAAATCACAATCCCAGAGGCAGCAGGGGGCCGAGGGCGCTCACCAGGCCACCCAGTGTTCTTCTCAGGATGGGACTCCCACAGCCCAGCTCTCACAGAGAGAGGCCCCCCGCTTACATGAGCCAGACCTTCTGGCTGTGCCCGGGAGAGGCCAGTGGTATGGAATGGCCCCCAGAGGAGGAATTGTATGGGTGATGCCTGGTCCCCCAGTAGCCCCTGCCCGGGACTGGGGCCTCGCCAGGGAGGAGCAGCGGCTGGATCCAGCAGGGAGAGGGTGTCCACTCTGGGGACCGAGGCCAGTTCACTTTTTTTTGGGGGGGGGCTGCATTGGGTCTTCATTGCTTCATGCGGGCTTTTTTCTCTGGTTGCGGCGAGCAGGGGCTACTCTTCGTTGTGGTGCACGGTCTTCTCATTGTCATTGTTGTGGCTTCTCTTGTTGCGGAGCATGGGCTCTAGGGACACGGGCTCCAGTAATTGTGGCTCGCGGGCTCTAGAGCGCAGGCCCAGTAGTTGTGCTCGGGCTTAGTTGCTCCGCGTCATGTGGGATCTTCCCGGACCAGGGCTTGAACCCATGTCCCCCGCATTGGCAGGCGGATTCTTAACCACTGCACCATGAGGGAAGCCCCGAGGCCAGTTCACTTTTAATGACCAAGTTGCCTTCCTCGTTTTCCGTTCTCTGGGCTTTTCAAGTCATTTAAGCTATGTTTTTTCATCCTGGAGCAATTCAGTGTAAATGCCAGCAGTGTTAGCCTCCAGCAGCCCCGGCAGGGAGGTTCTCTTTGTGAGGGTGAGACTTAGGCAGGGACAGCAGTAGGCTGGAGGGAATCCCCGGCAAGGAAGAGCCTCTGCACACACACGTGTATATACACACGCACGTGCACACGCACATACTCAAGGTTTACCTGTGCAGATGTGGACACGTGTACAGACATGCACGTGTGGGAAGCCCTGTGCACATGCACGGCACATGCAGGTACATGCAAACTCACACGTGCACACAAACAGGCCACATACTGGCGCACACACATACCAGCATTTACACTGGTGCAGGTGTGCACACACACAGGGGGGCCAACTCATCCCCAGTAAGAGAGGGACCCCTGGGGCCTTCTGCTGACAGGGAAGGGTGTGCAAGGCCACCAGGGATCAGGGCAGCTCTTGGGAGGCACCAACTGTGTGCCCTGCACCCCGTGCACCCACATGCCCACCCTGGAACCCTGAGGCAGATGCTCCAGCCCCTTTTCCCATGGCCTGTGCTTGTGGGGTCTGGGGAAGTCTCTGGAGCCCTGTTTCTCAGACATGCTGGTGGGAAGGTCAGGCACAGTCAGGATAGGAGGGCCAGACAGGTTGGGGTCCAGCTGGAGGGGACATCGCTGGGGTCCTTGTTTTCTCCTCCAGACAGCAGCCAGTTGGGCTCCTTCTGAGATGCTGCCACAGCCCCTTGGCCCCTTGATGCAGACTTACCTGCTCCTAGTTCAGTGGAGTGGTCCCCCACCCCTGCTGAGGGGCACTGGGAGCCATGGGTGGGCCCTGATGATGTCTTCGCTGCCCACAGCCTGACGAGCTGACCAACGCCCTGGAGATCAGCAACATCGTGTTCACGAGCATGTTTGCCCTGGAGATGCTGCTGAAGCTGCTGGCCTTTGGTTCGCTGGGCTACATCAGGAATCCCTACAACATCTTCGATGGCATCATCGTGGTCATCAGGTGGGTCCCCACCTCCTGGGAGCCCACAGGGGCCGGGGAGGCTCCAGTGTCAGGCGACAGCCCCCCACACATAGCAGAGCCCCAGCCAGCAGGAGAGGCCCTGCCAGCAGCATAGCATTTCATGGGATGGGATGTCTTGGGACAGGATCCCCGCCCCTCCCCACAAGCACTGTCGGGTACACACAGGTAGGTCAGCTACATCTCAGGTGAAAGTTTGTAGAATCTAGTGGAGCTGTTCCCTGCAGGAAGAGAGTGGGCACCCAGTGGCCCTTCGGCCTCACAGCCGGACTCCACTTAGGGCTCAGAACCTTCGAGGAAGGCCAGCTTGCCTGAGGGGTGTCTGCTGCAGCAAAATCAACACAGAAATGAATTGGAGAATCTGGGGGAATTCCCTTCCCCAGGAGGAAGCAGGGCCCTCAGGGGTCAAGGGATCCCCCACCCTAACAAGAATAGACAAGCCAGGCACAGCTTGAAAGGCGTAGGACCAGGAAAGGCCCTCAACTGAGAAGCTTCTGATTGGGCAGCTTCTGGGGGTCGGGCAGCCAGCAGGACAGCAGCTGATTAGGAGGCTTCAGAGAAGTCACCACCATCCCTCAGCCCTGTCGATGCCTTGATGCCGCTGAACCTGCTCCCAGAATGGGGTTGAGCGGAGGCCACGGTGGCTCCCGGGCTGGTGTTCCTGCTTCTGGGAAGAGGGTATCCCAAGGTCAGGGTGGCACAGGGATGCACGGCCAGAGAAGGCCCTCCTGAGCCTCGGCCTGCCCACAGTGTGTGGGAGATCATCGGACAGGCAGACGGCGGGCTGTCGGTATTGCGGACCTTCCGGCTGCTGCGGGTGCTCAAGCTGGTGCGCTTCATGCCCGCACTGCGGCGCCAGCTGGTGGTGCTCATGAAGACCATGGATAACGTGGCCACTTTCTGCATGCTGCTCATGCTCTTCATCTTCATCTTCAGGTGGGCACGGCCGGTGGGGGTCATCCTGCCCCCTGTGGCTGCGAGGGAAAGGCCTGGGGCACTGAGCACATGCCTGCCCCAGAGGGGAGGCCCCTCCCACCACGCTGGCCCCGTGCTCTGGCTTTGGGGCCCGGGGTGCCAGGAGCCTCAAAGCGGCAGCAGAAACTCAGTCACTGGTTCCTTTTGACAGGACTGACTGGGCACCTTCTGTGCCAGGCACCGGCATACTGGGCTCTGCTCGCACGGCTCATAGCTGAGTGGGGTGATGGGACCGGCCCCCAGATGGATGGATCGGGGTTGTGCCCCCCCAAAAAGCCAAGAATGAGGGAGGCAGAGAAGGGGCGGGGCAGCCAGGCTGGAGTTTCTTGCTTCAGCTGCTGTTTGCTGAGCCCTTGCTGTGGGTCAGCTTGGCCCGGGGCCTCAGGCCTTGGGGAGGGGGCTAGGGCAGAGGGCAGCCCCAGGTAGGCTGGGTGAGACAGGCACCTCAGGTCCTGGCTGCTGCCTGAAGCCAGAGTGGCCTCTGGTTGTCCCTCCTATTCCTGGCCTTGGTCTTCCCACCTATACAATGGAAACAGCTCGGCTGTGGGCACTTGGGAGGCCCCTGCAAATCAGAAAGCTGGGGGTCCGGGGGGAGGTGTAGAGGAACAGCTGCTGGGTGTGGAGGTGACCGGGCAGCGCCCCCCATATCCCCCCACCTGTGCCCCCTCTCCCGCACTCACCACATCCCTGTCTGCCGCCCTTAGCATCCTTGGAATGCACCTCTTTGGCTGCAAATTCAGCCTGAAAACAGACACTGGAGACACGGTCCCTGACAGGAAGAACTTTGACTCCCTGCTGTGGGCCATCGTCACCGTGTTCCAGGTAAAGCCAGGCGGGGCCGTCCCCTCATGTACATGGTAGTCCCTGGAGAGCCATAGCCCTGCTCAGAACAGCCCCAGAGCTGGCTGAGGCCTGCCCAAGGCCACAGTGAGTGACGAGCTGTGAACAGCAGCAGGGACATTGATCCTGGCCCCTGGGGTGGTGGACCTGGTCTCACTTGTCCAGAGCTCCTTCTTGTCCTAAGGGCCTGTCAGCATTTCTACAGCCAGGCCCACCGTCCTGGCATCCCCTCGGCCCCCATGTTGGGCCCACTCTGCCCCGCCACCCCTTTTCCCCCAGATCCTCACCCAGGAGGACTGGAACGTTGTCCTCTACAATGGCATGGCCTCCACCTCCTCCTGGGCTGCCCTCTACTTCGTGGCCCTCATGACCTTTGGCAACTACGTGCTCTTCAACCTGCTGGTGGCCATCCTCGTGGAGGGCTTCCAGGCGGAGGTGAGAGGGGCTTCCAGGGGAGGCAGTGGGAGCCAGGCACATTGGGCAGACCAACATGGAGAGAACTCCGTCCTCCACCCGCTGGGCCCTTCCGTCCACACCCGCCCCCGTGCTGGCCTGCCCTTCCTGTAGGGGGGTTCCACCTGAGGGGAGCCTCATGTGTACTGTGTGCTCCTCGGGCACAGGGCGATGCCACCAGGTCCGACACAGATGAAGACAAGACCTCCACCCACTTGGAGGAGGACTTGGACAAGTTCAGAGACCTCAGGGCCACAGGTGCGCATGCAGGTGAGGGGGCGGGGCAGGGACAGGATGGAGGGGGCGCTGCCTGTCTGTCCGGACACAGCTGGGACTCCTGTGGGTGGGTCCTGGGCGGGCAGATTATCCTTCCTGGGAGCCCTGCAGGCTCAAGCGGCCTCCTCCCCCCACCCAGAGATGAAGATGTACTCGCTGGCGGTGACCCCCAACGGGCACCTGGAGGGCCAGGCCAGCCTGCCCCCTCCTCTCATCATGCGCACGGCAGCCACACCCATGCCCACCCCCAAGAGCTCCCCACACCTGGACGCAGCCCCTGGCCTCCTGGACTCACGACGTGGCAGCAGCAGCTCTGTGGACCCCCAGCTGGGGGACCAGAAGTCTCTGGTAGGGATGGTCCCCCACCCTGGCCTCAGGGCACCTTCAGGCTTCACTCACCCAGTTCCTTAGGCCCTCCCCAGAGATGAGTGAGGGTCCCGCACACCCCGCCCCAGTCATACCCCAGGAGTCCCTTGGCCCTGAGTGATTTGTGTTCTATAAGTTGGAGCCAGAAGCTGCTGTTTTTATGGGAGGAGTATGAACAAACGAGTAGACTGTCAGGCCGGAAGTTTATCTTCCAATTTGCAATCATAGATAAAAGCTGGCAAAGCGCACAGCGTACAAGATGGGGAAAACAGAGAAGGATGGCAAAAAGGTGTAAAAAACTGAGTATGTGGGACTTCCCTGGTGGCGCAGTGGTTAAGAATCCTCCTGCCGATGTAGGGGACACAGGTTCAAGCCTTGGTCCAGGAAGATCCCACAGCCACAGAGCAACTAAGCCTGTGTGCCCCAACTACTGAGCCTGCGCTCTAGAGCCTGCGAGCCACAACTACTGAGCCTGTACTCTGCAACAAGAGAAGCCACTGCAATGAGAAGCCCGCGCACCGCAAGGAAGAGTAGTCCCCGCTCGCCGGAACTAGAGAAAGACTGCATGCAGCAATGAAGACCCAACCCAGCCAAAAATAAAAAAACAAACAAAAATACAAAAAAAACTGAGGATGTGAAGCAGGTGACGGAAGCCGGGCAGAGGGTTCCGTGCATCACGACCAACAGCACCCTGCAGAGCTGGAGCCCACAGGGTCTTTTCCAGACAAACCCAGAAAACACCACCCCCAGCAGACACAGCCAAAGCCGGCTTCTGGGCTTCTCAGAAGGGCCCGGGAGGGGTGGGCAGAGCAGGACAAGCTAACAGTGGAGAGAAAGCACAGGGATATGAACCTGGAGGAAAGTCCAGGCAAACCATCAAGGCAGGACGATCGTGTGTTGGTAACAGAAAAGGTGCGGGGCTGAGCCTTGGGTGGGCCGAGTGATCTAGCAACAAGATGCATCACAGCCAAGCTGCTAGGAGTCCCTGGGAGGAGGACAGGGGCTGTTGAGCAAGGATTCCAGCTCAGCTCCTGCTGGACCCCTGAGGTGAAAACGATGAAGGGCAAAGAGGGTAGGCGCAGCAAAGGTGAAGTCCCCGGACCACAGTCCAGTTTATCTCCTGGATAAGCAGCGCCCAGCTTCTCTTTGCAAGTCCAGAGTCTGCCAGCTAGAAACTGATGTGGGGCCCCTCCCCAGAGATCCAGTTCAGCTGCTCAGTGGCATCTGAGGATGCCTGGTCCGTGGCTGGGCCCAGGCCCGCTGATAACCTTCGCCCACCCTCTGGTCCTCGAGCAGGCCCGGGAGGCCCACTCAGTGCTCTTGACGCTTGCTGGCTGTCTCTCCAGCTAGCTGTCGACCCACTGTGTGCCACAGGTGCCCCACTGAAGGTTCAGTGCCGCTAGTGTCTCTCCTTAGCAGGGCTGTCCGCTTGTTAAAGGAGATGATCCATGTACAGATGTCACCCATGGGTGTCAATGGTGATGCCACTGGATGCGAAAGGTCCCTGTGCCAGGTGCTCCTGAGGCCAGGATGTTTGGGGGTAACTTGTTGGGGGAGGTCCGACCTGCTCACTCCTGCCCCTTCCCCGCAGTCCAGCCTCCGCAGCTCACCCTGCACCCACTGGGGCCCCAACAGCACCTGGAGCAGCCGGCGCTCCAGCTGGAACAGCCTGGGCCGCGCACCTAGCCTCAAGCGCCGGAGCCAGTGCGGGGAGCGTGAGTCGCTGCTGTCCGGCGAGGGCAAGGGCAGCGGCAGCACAGACGAGGAGGCCGAGGACAGCAGGCCTGGTGTGGGAGCCTCGCCAGACACACGTGCCACACTGCTGCAGCGCACCGAGTCCCTGGACCACCGCAGCACGCTCGACCTGCGGCCCCTGCGGCCGGCCACCCTGCTGCCCACCAAGCTCCACGACTGCAACGGGCTGGCCCTGCCCAGCGAGTTCTTCCTGCGCATCGAGAGCCACAAGGAGGACCTGGCCGAGTTTGACGATGACGTGGAGGATGTGAGTGGGGGTGGGCCTCACATCAGCCCCTCGCCTCCCCCTGTCGTGGGCTGGTTTCCCAGGTGGGGACTCGGGAGCAGCGTTGATGGGAGGCCCTTGGGACGGGGGAGGGAAGCAGGACAAGCTGGGCAGGAGCTGATCTGGCTGGTGTGGCCTCAGCTGATCCACAGGGAGCTCTGGAGTGGGATTCGCCCCAGGGTCAGCCCCACCTCCAGCTGAGGGCTTGTTCTGAGCTGGAGTCGGTCAGCCAATGAGAGCCCCATGGGAGGAGAGGGGGAGAGAGCAGAACCACCTTCTCAGCTAGGCACTTCTGCTGCCCTGGACAGTTCTGCTGGGAGGCCCACCTGGGCAGGGATCTGAGGATGGCCACTTACCGGCACCCCCTGGACTCCCAGCATAGATCCCTCACCCAGTGCCCGGGTGGGTGGACAGGGCTGGGCCTGAAGGCAGGAGAGGCTGGGGGCTGGCCAGGCTGGGAGGGGCCCTGAGGACCCCCCACCTCCCCAGAGCTGCTGCTCCCGGCTGCAGAAAGTGCTGGAGCCCTACAAGCCCGAGTGCTGTCGGAGCCACGAGCCCTGGGCCCTGTACCTCTTCTCCCCACAGAACAGGTATGGGGCACACCTGGGAGAAACCTGGGAAAGCTGACCCCTCCCTCTGGGCCCCTGCGTCCCTACCACGTGGTGAGCGCTGTGCTCCGCCTCTGGGACCTTGGGGACGGGAATCAAGGGCTTGGCCGGGGCTGTCCCTGAACCCCCACCCCTGGCCCCCAGGTTCCGCATCTCCTGCCAGAAGATCATCGCTCACAAGATGTTCGATCACATCGTCCTGGTCTTCATCTTCCTCAACTGCATCACGATCGCCCTGGAGAGGCCCGACATTGACCCCGGCAGCACCGTGAGGCGCCCTCCTTGCCTGGGAGGGGTGGGGTCCCACCGTTGCGGCTGGCCCCTCCCATCGTCCTGTCCCCTGCAGGAGCGCGTCTTCCTCAGCGTCTCCAACTACATCTTCACGGCGATCTTCGTGGCCGAGATGATGGTGAAGGTACAGGGTGTCCAGGGGAGCCCAGGCGTCTGTCCATCTGGCCTCGCAGCCCTGCACAGTGGCCCCACCCTGGCCCCATGTGCAGCGCATATGTCCACTAGCCCCTCCTCTGCACCCACTAGGTGGTGGCCCTGGGCCTGGTCTCTGGTGAGCATGCCTACCTGCAGAGCAGCTGGAACATACTGGATGGGCTGCTGGTCCTGGTGTCCCTGGTTGACATCATCGTGGCCATGGCGTCAGCCGGTGGTGCCAAGATCCTGGGCATCCTGCGTGTGCTGCGCCTGCTGCGGACACTGCGGCCCCTGAGGTAGACTGGGCCGTGGGGCAGGGCCTGAATCAGGGATTGGGGCAGGGCTGGGGAAGGATGGGGTGGAGTTTGGGGAAGAGAAGGGTACGAATGGGCGGGGCTGTGGCTGGATGGGGCGGGGCCAGAGGGTGGGGCAGAGCTGGGGAGGGAAAGGGCCTGGGGCCAGCAGGGGGTGGGGTCTTTGCAGCGCTGGGCCTTCTGTCTGGTGGCAGCTCCCTTGGGTGGGCTCAACAGCACGTTTCTTCTGCTCCTCGTCCAGGGTCATCAGCCGGGCCCCAGGCCTCAAACTGGTGGTGGAGACTCTGATATCGTCACTCAGGCCCATCGGAAACATTGTCCTCATCTGCTGTGCCTTCTTCATCATCTTCGGCATCCTAGGGGTGCAGGTGCGTGGCCCTGCTTGTCTGTGGGACGGTGGTCTGTGGTCAGCAGCATAGCAGCCCCAGGAGGGCCAACTCCCAGGCAAGCAGCGAGAGAGATGTTGCTCTCTATCCGGCTGCTCTGGGAGGCCCCGTGGGGGTGGGTCTGGAGCATGGGGGTGCAAGCCCTGGCCCTCTGGGTGACTGCCCCGCCCTGGTCAGCTCTTCAAGGGGAAGTTTTACTACTGCGAGGGCACCGACACCAGGAACATCTCCACTAAAGCCGAGTGCTGGGCTGCGCACTACCGCTGGGTGCGACGCAAGTACAACTTCGACAACCTGGGCCAGGTGGGCAGGGCTGGGGGGTGGGGTGGTGGTCGGGATGGGGGGCGAGCCTGGTGGGGGTGACCTCACCTAACCTCATCCTTACCTGTAAGGTGGGAGCGGCATGGCGGGTCTGCGAGTCGTGGGTGGGTCTGCTGTGCGTGGGGCTGTGGTAGGGGGTGTGGTCCTTTGGGGTGTCTCCCCAGCAGGAGGCCACGTCCAGAAGTAACCACGTTGCTCTGGCCTTGCAGGCGCTAATGTCCCTGTTCGTGCTCTCGTCCAAGGACGGCTGGGTGAACATCATGTACGACGGGCTGGACGCCGTGGGCATAGACCAGCAGGTGCGGTGGGCGGTGGGCAGCCCTGCTCCTCCAAGCAGACCTTTCTTCCCGTGTCCTTTGGTCATCTCAGGGAATGTCCCCCGAGAGGCCGCCTTTGGCCTCTGAGAACTTCTGGAGAGTTCCGCGTCGGGGGCCAGAGCTACCCTGCAGGCAGGGGCCGTGCCCGGGAGGGGCGCCCTCGTGGGCAGGCACCCACGTGCCACTCCTGTGTCGCAGCCGGTGCCCAACCACAACCCCTGGATGCTGCTCTACTTCATCTCCTTCCTGCTCATCGTCAGCTTCTTTGTGCTCAACATGTTCGTGGGCGTCGTGGTGGAGAACTTCCACAAGTGCCGGCAGCACCAGGAGGCTGAGGAGGCGCGGCGGCGGGAAGAGAAGCGGCAGCGGCGCCTGGAGAGGAAACGCAGGAGTAAGGCGCTCCCGGTGGCGGGGGCGGGTCGGTACCTGCGCGTCACCCCAGCCTTTTCCACCTGCCTGAGCCCCCACCTTTCGCCTGTGGGAGGGTGGCTGGGGACCTGGGGACCAGCCAAGGGGCGGTTCTGAGACCCGGCTGCTGCTGGCCTAAGCCCGGGTCTCCCTCATGCTCGGCGCAGGGCTGTGCAGGCAGCACCCAGGCAGCAGCTCAGCAGCCTGGCCCCGGAGCCCCCTACCTGGCCCCAGTCCCCTTGCCCCACCCGCAACTCCGGCCTCACCGAGTGGCTCTGCATGCTTGCCCTTCTTGCCCTCAGAGAAGGATGGCTGCAGCAGGAGGCGGGGTCCCTTCCCAGGAGGCACAGGGGATGGATGAGGTCCCAGTCCCCACCCCCCACTACCGCAGGGGCAGGTTCACCCCATGAGTTTTCACGCCACGGTGTGGGGAGCAAGCAGAGCCATCCAAGACAGAGAGAGGGTCTTAGAAAACCCCACCCAGCTGGGGAGCAAAGAGGGCCTCTTCCAGGTGGGGCTGCTGAGCTGCCCGCCCACCCTGTGGAGTCTCCTGGCCCCGCCCACCGCGGCCAGCTCAGACCATCTCCTTGTCTTTCCAGGCACTTTCCCCAACCCAGGTACCTGCCCCCGCCCTGCATGCCTTAACCCCCACTTCTGCCGGCCACTGCACAGGGCTGCGGACTGGCCTGACCTCCATCCCTCTGCCACTGCCACAGGGAAGGGTGGACATCGCAGGCGGGTGCCAAGCCCACTGGGGTCCACCGCAGGGTGGGCACAGGACGGCTGGGGTGGGCGCCGGGAGCCAGTGGGAGGAAGGGTTGCTGGCTTGCCTGCCTGGTGTCCACGCTGCTGCCTTCAAGCTCGTGTGTGTTCCTCCGCCCGGCCTGCATGCCTGACTGCTTCTCTGCTGCGCTCTGGGAAGCCTGCCGGCTGGTGGCTACTCCATGTCCTCAGTGCTGGCCTGGCCCAACTGGTCACTGGCCCCTTTGGCTGCAAGAGCTGAGCCGAGCTTTCTAGTGACCGCATGCCAGACCAAGGAGCATGCGGGCCCCAGGGAGGGGTCGGTTCGCGTCGGCCCCTGCTCTCCCTGGTCCCTGCCCGCGGGGTTCTGTGGCCGAGGTGGGTCCCCTATGCAGTGGTGGCAGCTATACCCTCACCCAGTGGGAGCTCGGTGGGCACTGATCTGCCCTAAAGAGTTACAGCAGGTGGAGCATTTAGTGCAGACAGAACTGCTGGGAGATACACAACCTCCCCCCGCCACCCAGGTCATGGCCATCAACCTCAGATGGACCGGAGAGCAGGCAGACTCCAGACAGCAGGCAGTTGCCCACTGGCCTCCTGGAGCACAGGGAGTAGAGGGACTCTGGGCCTGGGGGTCAGAAGGCAGCACATGCCCAGCCTGGAAGATGGGGTGTGGTAGGCCTCCCTGCCCTGCCCCCCAGGAAAGCTTCCATCTGCCCACCCTTCATCACTGAGGTGTCTCTGAACCCTGATGCCAGCTCAGGAGAGTAGATCACACAGGTCCCGGTTTGGGAGCTCCCGGCAGGGCGGGGTTTGGGCAGGGCCCCACAGCAGGGCACAGGTGGGGTCTCAGCTTCCAGGCCCACTCCTGGGGTCTGCCCTGGGGCTGGGGCCCTCTTGGTGGAGTAGGTCGGTGGGTGACCTGCCCCTGAGGCCCACGTCTGAGCCTGGGCCCTCCCCCAGCACCTCTACCCTCCAGCCCTTGGGAGGCAGCCCTCCCACCCCACCCCACCCAACCCCTCACCATCGCCCTTTTCCCACAGAGGCCCAGCGCCGGCCCTACTATGCGGACTACTCACCCACGCGTCGCTCCATCCACTCTCTGTGCACCAGCCACTATCTGGACCTCTTCATCACCTTCATCATCGGTGTCAACGTCATCACCATGTCCATGGAGCACTACAACCAGCCCAAGGTGGGGTTCACTGCCTGGATACCCCACCCACCCTGCCTCCAGGCCTGCAGCGGGGAGGGCCGCGAGTGGGGTCCATTGCTCAGCGAGGTGGTACTACCCTAAGAACTGGGGGCCCCAGGTATGCAGCAGTGCCTGAGCCCTCACTGGGGTTTATGGGGTACATGGATGTGTGGCTGGAACAAAGGGTCCTCCTTCCTTTAAAACCAGTGGAAACTCCCAGGGCACACCTGCCCCAAGGGCCTCCCCAGCCCCATGAGAAGTTCCATCCAAAATGCTGGGTAAGGGAGTGTCCCTGAGTCCAGCTTCCCAGACTGTGGATTTCACAGTCCAGGAAAGGCCAGACTGAGAGAGGGAGATGTCCTCCGATCGCATCGCTACCATTTCATTAAAGACGGGACGCCCCCTCCTCCTAGAACAGCAGAGAGCCTCTGACTCTTTGGCTGAAGCTGAGCCCATCCGGTGGGCTGGCCCCTGCCCTGGGCTGTGGGTGGCTCTGGTCCAGGCAGGGCCAGAACTCTGGGCTCTGAGGGGCAGGTTCCCCCACCTGAGAGTTGTCCCCAGAATGCTGCGAGGGTAAATTCAGGCAGCCCTCCCCAGCCCAGCACAGACCTGCATCCAGTAATAGCTGAGACCTGTCCCGTATCTGAGGAGGTGCCCAGGTCAGCAGAGGAGAGAGATGGAGCAGGGTGGACAGGGCACGGGTGCGGGTGCGGCAGGGGGGGTGCGTCCAGTGCCGCAAGGGGGCAGGAGGATGGGTGGGAAGGGGCAGCCGGGCAGAGAGCCTGACACTCAGGAGCCTGACACTCTGTCCCCAGTCTCTGGACGAGGCCCTCAAGTACTGCAATTATGTGTTCACCATCGTCTTCGTCTTTGAGGCCGTGCTGAAGCTGGTGGCGTTTGGGTTCCGGAGGTTTTTCAAGGACAGGTGTGTGGATCAGGGGCAGGAAAGAGCCGTGGCCTGAGGCCTGCAGAGGTGACGGTGCTGAGTAGAGGTGCAAGATGCCCTGTGGTGACACCAGGACATTCCCAGGGGACAGGGAGGGGACTCCTGGTGCTCTGAAGGGCTGGGGGTGCTGGGGAAGAGTCAGTGGCCAGCACTGAATCATGCCTGCCCGCCCGGCCCAGGTGGAACCAGCTGGACCTGGCCATCGTCCTGCTGTCCATCATGGGCATCACACTGGAGGAGATAGAGATGAACGCGGCGCTGCCCATCAACCCCACCATCATCCGCATCATGCGTGTGCTCCGCATCGCCCGTGGTAGGCCACCTGCCTGTCCCACCAGGGTCTCCGGGCTATCAGGAGGGCCGGTAGACAGGGCTCAGGTGTCCACCTACCCCGTGTCGTTCCTCACCCCACCCTGGTGGGTTATGCTGGTGACGGGAAGTGGGGGGACGGGTGGTCCGGGTCTGGCCAGCCAGGGGAGGGTCAGACCAGCCCCACCCCCTCCCCGCTAATGCTTGGCTCCCGGCCCTAGTGCTGAAGCTGCTCAAGATGGCCACGGGTATGCGGGCCCTGCTGGACACAGTGGTTCAGGCGCTGCCCCAGGTAGGTCGGCAGCTCGGGGGCTGGGCCTGGGTCTGGCTTCCCTGCTCCCAGGGTGGGCATCACAGACGCCCCCAAGAGGACAAGGCTGCAGGGAGGGCCTCACCCACTGTCAGTCAGCACTCATTCACGTGGTCGCCCCGTCTCGCGGCAACTGTAGTTACCAACCCCCCTCCCTGCCGGGTGCAAGGAGTAACTGAGCTGCTGGGCTGTGCTGTGAGAGGGGCGTGCTGCCTGCCTTCCGGGCCTCAGTCTAGTCTTTCTGGGGAAGACCAATGACCAATGCCCATATCCCCCAGTGCAATTCTGGACGCAGTGGGATTTGGGCAGAGGGCAGAGTTGGTGGCGAAGGTGTGCTTGTCGAGTTTGGAGGACCACACCCAGGGCTCAGGTGTTGGCCAAAGGCCTCTCTCCTCTGGAGCCGTTCAGGCCCTGCGTCCTCGCGTCCTGTGCCCAACAGCCACCACACTGATCCTTTGTGATCTCTTGAGCTGAAAGTCTTATTGCCCCGTCTGTGCAGTATTCAGTCCCTCTGCCAGTCCACCTGACCAGCCATCCATCCACATGTCCATCTGGCCGTGGATCTAGCCCTCTCAACTAGCCTTCCAGCTACCCAGACACCCACACATCTGTCTGTCCATTCAGACAGCTGTCTGTCCACCCATCTACCAGGTGTCCAGCTGTCCAGCACCCAGCCCTCCTGGCCAGCTGTCTGTCCACCAGCCCAGCATGTTTCTATCCACCCAGCTGCCTCCCCAGCTGCCCACTAAACCCCCAGCCCTCCACGCCCTCCACCTTCAGCCGGCCCCCACTGGTCCCCTTAGCAGCATTCCTCAGACCTGAGTTATACTCAGCGCTCCTTGGAGCCTGCCCAGTGTCTGTGGGAGTGACGGGAAGGGGTGGGGGGTGGAGGATGGGAAACCCGGGCCTGGCCACGCCCCAGTGCCATGCCTCTGGGGGCCGGAGCAGGTGCTGGAGAAGAGGGGCAGCAGCCACATCAGGGTCAGGGAGGCGTGTGAGGGTGCCCCTGCGCCGCACCCCCCATAGCCCAGAGTGAGCGTGAGCAGGCGCTGGGAGGGTGGGAGGCAAGTTCACAGAAGAGCCTCGGGCAGGGGTCAGGCCAGACCTCACTGTCTGCAGAGCTTCAGCCTTCACCTTGCGGTGGGGACCCTGAGGCTGGAGGCAGGCCCTGCACAGAGTCCACCAGAGCCCTCGGGAGGCCTCCCAGGCTCTGGGGAGCAGAGGAGCTGGAGGCAGCACCCTTGGTGCCGGGTGGGCGGGAGGAGCCAAGCAGGGGCAGAGGCCAGCAGAGGGGCCTTGGGCACCAGGCAGGACAGGGAGCCCTGGGGGCCACAGGAGCTCCGAGGCCAAGAGGGATGGATTAAGAACAGGGCTCAAGGCAGTCCCCAGGAGCTTGATGCCCTGCTGGGCGGGTCTTGGGTAAAGGGGGTGGGGTGGGACTGACGCCCCACTGACCTCATTCTGCTTCTCTCCTATGTAGGTAGGGAACCTCGGCCTGCTTTTCATGCTCCTGTTTTTTATCTATGCTGCCCTGGGAGTGGAGCTGTTTGGGAGGCTCGGTGAGTGCAGCTGCGCCGTGGCCCACACTCCAGACATGGGGTCCCGGAAGGCGCAGCATCACGCATGAGCACACAGCCCGCGGATGGCTCCGGGTGCTGGCCAGGCTGAGGCCCTGGCCCCTGCTCCTGTCAGCCCTTCACCGTGAGGTGACTTGGCACATGCAAAAGTGCTGTGGCAGACACATGACGTGCACACAGACACGCACATGTGTTCATACCCAGGCCAGGAGGATAGAGCTGCACATGAGTGTGAGTGCACGTGCCCACACACAGGTGTGACCTGAACTCCACCTGGTCCCCAGGGGACATGCTGCAGCAAGTCCTTAATTGTCACCAAGGATCTCCTCAGACCCCCAGGCGTGAGGCTCTGGCTAGTCCCGGCAGGGGTCCGTGGGGACCTTTCATGGCAGCCCAGACCCTGTGGGAGCCCCCTCCCCTTTGGGTGTCACTGAAGGCTCAGTGGGTTCCATGGTCTGCCCAGAGGGGACTCCTCAGACCCAGCAGCTAGTGCCCCACAACCTGGATCTGGGCCGCCTCATGCCCAGGGCAGCCCTGTTACTCCTCAGAATAGAAGGGGGACATGCTGATGCAGAGCTGGGCCTGTGCTGAAGGCATCCACCTGCCAGGGCCCCTGAGCTGTACCACCACCCTGCATCCCGGAGGAGCATGCCTTTGTCCCTGTGGGAGGGCAGGGCCTGTGTGCGGACTGGCCCCGACAGGCGGGCTGACCAGGTCCCTCCCGGCAGAGTGCAGTGAGGACAACCCCTGCGAGGGCCTGAGTAGACACGCCACCTTCTCCAACTTCGGCATGGCTTTCCTCACACTGTTCCGCGTGTCCACGGGGGACAACTGGAACGGGATCATGAAGGTACCGGCCCACGCGGTGGGCGGGGTGGTGGGAGTCCACGAGAGGCCCTGCAGACGGAGGTGGGAGCCTGCCTGCCGCCCTCCGCCCGCAGGACACGCTGCGGGAGTGTGCCCGTGAGGACAAGCACTGCCTCAGCTACCTGCCTGCCATCTCACCCATCTACTTCGTCACCTTCGTGCTGGTGGCCCAGTTCGTGCTGGTCAATGTGGTGGTGGCCGTGCTCATGAAGCACCTGGAGGAGAGCAACAAGGAGGCCCGCGAGGATGCCGAGCTGGACGCGGAGGTCGAGCTGGAGATGGCGCAGGGGCCCCCCGCCCGCCCCAGGCCCACGGCCCCGCCGAGCCCGGGCGCCTCACCGGACGCCCCCAACCTGCTGGTCGTGCGCAAGGTGTCTGTGTCCAGGATGCTTTCACTGCCCAACGACAGCTACATGTTCCGGCCCGTGGCGCCCGCTGCGGCCGCTCATCCCCACCCTCTGCAGGAGGTGGAGATGGAGACCTACGTGGGCGCCTCGGGCACCTCGGGTACAGCCCCATGCGGAGACAGCCAGGACCTGGGCGGGCGGGGCCGGCCAGGGCCGGCAGGGGCAGGGGTGGGGCCAGCGGCAGATACACATTTCAGGCACCTTCTTGCCCCAGGCCCGGTCACCGCCCACTTGCTGCCTGTGGAGTCCTGCCCATCCCTCCAGGTCCCGTCGGCCATGTCCTCCCCGGCCAGGGGCGGCGACACCCACCGTGCCCTGACCCCTCTGGGTGCAGCCCGCTCCCCTAGTCTCAGCCGGCTGCTCTGCACACAGGTAGGAGGAGACTTCCGGTCCTCAGCTGAGGCCTGGGGGCTCCTTGGGGGTTCCCTCCCCATTTGAAGGATGAGTGACAGGGACATTGGGGAAGTAGGCGCTGTGTCCCCTGAGCCTGTGATGATGGCACCTGGCCATGGGGACCCGTGTCCCCTCAGGCGGCAGCCTTGCCCTTCCTCAGGCCCCCCCCAGCAACCTTTCCTGTGGGCCTGGATGTACCCACAGACCACTCTCACCTGAGACTTCGGCCCCTCTCCCTTCCTCTCTCCTTGAGGTGTCAAGCTGAGCTGGTGGTGCCAGAGTCAGGCAGTGGCTGCAGCCTGGCTCTGTGCCCCTTCGGGTCTCCAGAGGCCCATGGCAGATTCTGCCCGTGGAAGCTTGGGCTCCAGCCCTTTGCTCCTCACGGCCCCTCCCCAGCATGACCAGCGTTGGTGGGGGCCCCTACACTAGGGCTGGGGGACAGTGCTTCCGCACCAGTGTCTCGCAGCCCCATCTCACCCTGGCCCATAGCCTTGGGGGTCACGAGGTCATCCTGGCCCGGGGTGGGGGGAGGGGTCCCTGTTGCCTGGGCTCTGGCTGGTCCCATATGACTCCATGTCTTTGCAGGAGGTAGTCTGCACAGAGTCCCTAGAAGGGCAGGTCGATGGTCCCATGGACAGCAGCCCAGGCTGGGGAGAGCCTGGTGGGAAGACCCCTCTGAGGAAGGCGCCCCTGGGGCCCTCCTTGCGGTCCCCGCCCCGTTCCCCGCTGCCCACCAGCATCCGCATCCGCAAGCACACTTTTGGACAGAACTACATCTCCAGCCGGCCACCGGCCCTGGGCGCAGAGGAGGCTGAGGCCCCAGACCCGGCTGACGAGGAGGTCAGCCACATCACCAGCTCTGCCCACAGCCCCTCGGCCTCACCTGCTGCCCGCGGGGTGGTGGGCGGTGAGCCAGACCTGCACAGGCTCTACAGTGTCAATGCCCAGGGCTTCCTGGACCAGCCGGGCCGGGCGGACGAGCAGAGGCGGCCCTCCGTGGAGCAGGGCTGTGGGGACAGCGGCCCAGAGGCCGGGGAGGTGAAGACCCGGGCCGTAGAGCCCGAGCTGGCCCTGGGGGCACGCAGGAAGAAGAAGATGAGCCCCCCCTGCATCTCCATAGAGCCCCCTGCGGAGGACGAGGGTGCAGCCCGGGCCCCTGCAGCGGAGGGCAGTAGCACCACCCTGCGGCGGAGAACCCCATCCTGCGAGGCTGTGCCCCACAGGGACCCCCTGGAGCCCACAGACAATGCAGGGTTGGACACTGCTGCCAAGGGGGAACGGCGGGTCCAGGTCCCCTGCCGCACGGAACACCTGACCATCCCGAACTTTGCGTTTGAGCCGCTGGACGTGGGGGGCCCCAGGGGGGACCTGTTCTTGGATGGTGGCCATGGTGTCGCCCCAGAACCCAGACCTTCCTCAGGCATCACGGCACCTCCCGAACCCCAGCAGACGGAGCCTCCAGTGGCCTCGGGAGACCCCCCAGAAGAGGGGCGGAGGCTGCACCTCACAGTCCCTGAGAGCCCACCGAAGAAAGGGTCCACCCCAGTCTTGGGTGACAGTGTGGACAAGCCTGTGTAGCTCGGGGTGCAGTGCCCACAGGCTTTGGCACTGGGGTTGGGGTGCACCCGGCAGGGTGGTGGCCCAGGCGGGGCTACGCGTGGACCCTGGGTCCGGCCCCACTGAGGGCAAAGGTGCCAGAAGGATGTCAGCCCAGGGAGAAGGAGGCAGATGCTATTGTGGGCGAAGTGGAGCAGGGGGAGCCCACAGCCCGAAGCCTCAGTTCAAGTTTGGGATTTCCGAGTTTACTGCCATGGTCCCAGACCGTGCCAGTGGCCTGGTCAGCAGTCCCGTAACGAGAGCTATGTCCAAGGGACAAGGACCAGAGAACACCAAAAGGAGAAAGGCAGAGGCCACCTAGCAGAGCCCCATTCTCACATCCGCTTATTTTTATACATGCTTAGGGCCGTTTGTGCCCTCCAGCTTCATCCCCAAGGCCACCGTGGTCACGCTTCACGTTGCTCACAGTCTGAGTTCTCATCCATTTGCCTCCACCGCTCATTGCTGGCTCATCCCCCCTCCATACCCACTGCCCACCGTCCTGTCCCCCTCAGGATTCCAGAGAATGCCCTTGACTCTGGTCTCTGGGAAACAGCTGGTCACCAGGGAGTGGGGACCATGCAATAAGACCCTCACTGCCCGTGGGGCTTGGGCCGAGAGTTTCAGCTGATGCCCCCTTGTTTCATTTTGTTTCTTTTATAAATTCAGGTTAAACATTTGCAATAATCCGATGCAGAAAACTCGGCTTCTCGAGCCAAGGGGAGGGGAGAGGGGCAAAGCAGAGCGGAATAAATATTAACTTATTTAAGAAATGCGTTGGATTTCCTCTGTCAGAATCCGTCCCTCACGTGGGTAGGTGGCAAGCCCGTGGCCTTGGTGAGGGCCAACCTGGGTGATGCCTCCACCACCAGCAGCGGCACAGGGCTCCACAAAGCCCTCCTGCAGGCCCCGCCCCCCCCGCCACTTGGGCAGATCGCAGATAGAAAGCTCTCCTTCCCTGGAAAAGGAGCTCATCTTGGCAGCCAGAGCCGTGTGATATCATTCACACACTGGAGAAACAGGGTCTGATCCAATTAGGAACAAGTTTCTGCCAGGGCTTCCAGCAGGAATGGGTGCTGTGGGAGCAGGGGGCGGGCCCCCGTGAGAGCACTTCCCAGCTGGGCAGCCACCTGGGGTTGCAGGGGCCACCCCCCTCTCTGCTGTCTCCCTATCTGAAGCCTCTGACCTTAGACCCGCCCCACGGCCTGCTGGCCTCTCGGCCCGCAGCCCTAGTGCACAGACACCCCCCCACCCCTTCCCCGTGAGAGCAGGTACAGAAGGGGGCGGGTCAGGATAGAACTTGTGAGCCTCCACAAGTTCAGACTGTGGCTGTGAACACAATGGGGGGCTGTGCCCAACGCAGAGCTGGCTTCAGGATAGGGTCCAAGCCCTTCTCTCCGTGCAGCAAAGCAGGAGCCCAGCGACACTGGGACGGCAGGCCTCCTGACCCACTTCAGCCGCCTCTGGGCTGGCCTAGGTGGTGGGAGGTGCCATCCAGGGCTCTACCTGGCTGAGGCCGAGGCCTATTTGCTCTGACACGGGTGGGCAGTGAGTTCCCAGCATAGGGCCCAGGGCTGCAGCCCGCCCCTCCCTCACTCCCCACCTGCCCAGCCCCTCCCCCACTCCCCACCTGCCCAGCCCCTCCCAGGAGGTGCCAGGCCTCCCTCTGGTGGAGACTCCGGGAACTGCAGGGCTTCCCAGAGCGGGCGGCCCTGGTGTGGGCTTGGGGGCGGGGCACAGCTGGACCTGGAGTGATGGGGTCTGCAGACTCTCCTGCGTGTGACCTTGGCCTCAGTTCCCACAGCGAGAATATGCTGACCTGG
Source organism: Hyperoodon ampullatus (assembly GCF_949752795.1). NCBI lineage: Eukaryota > Metazoa > Chordata > Mammalia > Artiodactyla > Ziphiidae > Hyperoodon > Hyperoodon ampullatus. The sequence goes on from NC_136927.1 coordinate 22,660,721, forward strand.
GCCGGACCCAGGGCTGCTGCAGTGGTTCTTCCCCCAGGCCCAGCCTCTAGTCTGCAATCTCCCTGCTAGAGAGGGGTCATCGGTCAAGGGTTAGAGGGCAGAAGGATGGGACAGTTGACTAGTTTCTGTGTAGAAACAAGGATGTGGAGCACAGCCCTTATCCAGTTCACCACACCGCCTCCAGTCAAGTCCTGGCCCCTGGCCAACTAGAGGCCCTCCAGGTCATCCTGGAGGCAGAGTGGGTGACGACCAGGACGCCAGGGAGTCGGGGAGTCCCCATCCTCAGCCTTGCATGCCTGGGCTTCCCTGGCAGCCCTCCCTGGGGGCCATCCCCTGGGCTGGGTAGTCCTGGTTGTTGGTCTTGGGATGGGTGGGGTGGCTCTGGGGAAGCGGACAGGCTGCAAAAGCGAAATGGAGGGACCTGGCCGAGGGGGATGATGCTCTGGCTCTTGACCCCATTGCTGGGTACCTGGTGCCCTGAGAATCATCTAAATGGCCCGTGTTTCTTTATCTGTCCCAAAAGCATGATGCCACTCACCAAAAAGAGACACAAGCCAGTGTGCAGAGAAGTCAGCCCCGGGCACAAGGGGCAGGGCGGGGCCATCCCCACAGCAAGGCGGGTGCTCAGGGCCCAGGGACCCACAGAGAGGGTGGCTGCACCTGGCTGGGCCCTGGACCCTTCCCTCTCCCTCAGCGACACCCACAGCCAAAAACACAGCGACGACCACATCTGCTTTTCATGATCTTTAATGAGCGTTAGTGCCCACTGCCCGCTCCCTGGGCTCGGGGCAGGGGCGTCAACAGGGGGTGCTCAGGGCAGGGGGCCAGGGAAGGTGGGGAAGGACGCTGCCTCAGCAGGAAGCAGTGGTGTGGGGACAGGGTGGGGCTGGCTTCTCCGCTGACCCAGGTGGCAACCCTGGGGACCGGGCTCAGGGCTCCTCGGGGACGTACTGGTGGATCCAGTCCAAGTAGTGGGTGATGCGGGTGTAGATGCCTGGCCGGTTGGGCTGAGCACAGCCGTCGCCCCAGCTGACCACACCCGCCTGCAGCCAGGTGCCATTCACCTTGCAGACCAGGGGCCCTCCGGAGTCACCCTGGGGAGGGGAGGGGTCAGCGGTGGCTGTGAGGCCTGGGCGGCTGGGGGCTGCAGGGGGACGCGAGACCCGCCTGGCAGGAGTCCCTCTTGCTATTCCCGGCACAGAGCATGTCGTCCCGGACGATCGGGATGTTGTCCCCTGTGTACAGGCCAGTGTGGTATTTCATGTCACATGCTGTTTTCCACGATGGGGACCTTCACCTGCTCCAGGGGGAATGGTGGTGGCAGGGGTTCTGGGGGTGAGAGGAGAGGAAGGATGCTGCATCAGGAGAGTGTGGGATCACCGCCCTGAGCCTGCCGGTTGGGACCCTGTTCCCCAGAGGAAACCCCAGGTGGTGGAGCCGTGATGTGCCCAAGTCCCCCTCCAGCGGTCCCTGACACTCACCTCCACTGTTCAAGTTGCCCCAGCCTGTCACCCAGCACCTAGTCCCCGGGCGAAAGGTCTCCGAGGCAGGGGGCAGGGTGACCGGATGGACGTGGCTGGAGATGTTCACGGGGTCCCCAAGCTCCAGCAGGGCGATGTCTGCCCCGTTCTCAGCTATATAGTAGTTGGGGTGGGGGATGACCCTGCTGATGGGCAACAGCTCATCCTGGTAATAGAGGTGCTGCTCCCGCAGCTGCACCCTGAGGACTGTGGGGTCTTGGACTTTCCTGGGGAGAGAGAGGGGCACCTACTCAGGGGCTGAGCCACCTCTGGGACACCCAGGAGCGTGAGTGAAGCCCCAGGCCCACCCCTACCTGCCAGGCCCTGTGGAGACTCACGGTCCGACGCAGTGGGCCGCGGTCAGCACCCACCAGGGGTGGATCAGGGAGCCCCCGCACATGTGTTTCCAGTACTGGGTGCTGAATCTCAGGCTCACCTGCCAGGGCCACTTGCTCCCAGGGGCCTCCCGTCCCCCTACGATGCCTGCTCGCTGCAGGGCCTGGTCTGGGGCTGGGGCAGGAAGTGCCTTCAGGACACGACACGGCCCGGCCACCAGGCTCAGCCCTTCCCTGTGCCAGCACCACCCTGGGCTTCTCTGAACCCACCCACCCATCCCTGGGCTAGTGGGGGGTGGGGTGAGGGGACAGAGACAGCACGGGCCCAGGGTCAGGACTCACCAGCGGCCACATGGACCAGGCTCACCAGGAGGGGCAGCGCCAGCACCAGCAGATGGAGCATCTGGAAGGAGCACGGAGGGGCAGCTGGAGCTTGGCTGGGGGTCTGTGGGGTGTGGGTTCTGCGGGGTGTGGGTTCTGCGGGGTGGGGTGTCTGTGGGGTGCAGGGTCTGCAGGGTGTGGGGTGCAGGTGGAGTCGGGGCCCCCGGTGATCAGGGAGTCAGTCCAGGCCAGGGGGTCTGGGGCCTCAGTGCTCCGGATCTGAGGCTCGACCACCCTGCTCCATGGTGACACCTAGATGTCGGACTCCCACTGGGGGTTCTCACCTTGGCGGGCCCAGCTGCTTTTGCCCAGTCTGCTCTCCCTGCCCTTTTATCCTCACAGAGCAGGACAGGGTCTGGGGAAGGGTGCTGGTCATCCAATCCAGAGGGGAGGAAGTGGATGACTCAGACCCAGTGCCCGAGTCCCTCTGGCCAGGAAGAGGCCCTGCAGCCCCCGCCCCAGATGGCAGACCCGATTCCTCTGTGAAGTTGGACAACAGTCATCTCTGGGTGTTATCTGAGCAGTTAACTCTGCCATCAGTGGGACCTTGTTATCTGGTGATCTGAGTGCCATCAGCAGAGGGACAGGCAGAGGGAAGTGAAGGGGAGATGACAGGAGAGGCCAGTGCCAGCCTTCCCTGGCCACTCCCCCACCAGGCCCAGTACCACTGTCCCTGTCCGTCCATCGACCCCACTTCCTTACTCTCCCCTGGGCCTGCTCGTCACCCGGGGCCTCCAGCCCACCTCCTCACCTGACGGCCTCCTGGACCCCTGCTTCCCCCAACACAGCCACCCAAGTGGATCCTCCTGTGCCCTAAGGGAGCCTTGCCCTGTCCCCACCCTGCCCGGACACCAACCTGGCTCTGGGGCCCGCCTGTCCCTGGCTATAGCAGAATCCGTCTCAGGTGACCAAGTGCTCAGCCCTGCCCCCTTCAGATTTTGTGTCAGCTGTATGCCCTGTGACCTCGGGTCTCTAATAGGATCAAGAAAGTGTGTTGATTTGCAGTTTGTCTGGGGTGTGAGCAATGCTCTGTCTGGCTGTGGACATCTCTGAGTCTCTGAGCTGTGTATGATATTAGGTCAGACCCAGGCTCTGATCTTCCCATCGAGGTGTCTAGCTGTTTTAACACATTTTTGAAAAAAACATCCTTTACCCACTGAATTACCTTGTCATCTTTCTCACAAATCACCTGGCCTTGTGTACGTCTATTTCAGGCTTTCTCTAGTTCCGCGCATTTTAACTAGAGCGCACTGTTGAGATTAGTTTGCTGAGAATTTCTGCTCGCCACAAATAGGTGTTGAATTTTGTAAAATTCTTTCTCTGCATCTAAGGAAGTGATAATACTTTTGCTGTTTTAGTTTGTTAATATGGTGAGTTACCTTGATTGATTTTCACATGTTAAACTAACCTTATATTCCTGCAGTGAATTGTACTTGGCCATGATCTGTCATTCTTTTTATATTCTTAAGAACTCAATTTGCTAAAATTGTATTAAGTATTTTGGTGTCTCTTTATAGGACAGATGCTGGTCTGTGGTTTTCTTTTCTTATAATGTCTCTGTTTGGTTTTCTTATCAAAACTCCTCTTGGTCCTTATGTATTATCTCCCTTGTATATCTCTGCATTCAATTTGCTAATACTTTGTTTAATTCTTGTATCTATGTTGATAAGGGATATTGGTCTGTAGTTTCCTTTCTATAACGTCTTTGTCTAATTTTGGTAGACAGAGTAGTCCTGACCTTATCAAATCATTTGGGAAGTGTTTCTTCCTCTTTTATTTTCTGGAATGAATTATGTAGGTTTGATGTTATTTCTGCCTTAAATGTTTGGTAGATTTACCAGTGAAATCATCTGGGTTTGGAGTTTTGTTTGGGAAATTGGGAGCGGGGGGGCTAGAAATTCAATTTTAAAAATAGACATAGGACTACTGAGTGTATCTATTTCTTCTTAAGTGTTTTTTGTGGTCATTTGTATCTCTCAAGGACTTAGTTCAATTCAAATTTCTGGGTACGGATTATTGACAATGTTTATTATCGGTTGGACATGTCGCAGGTCTGCAATGACGCCCCTCTTTCCTTCCAGGCGTTGGGGTTTGTGTCTTCTCTCTGTTTTTCTAGTATAGTCTGGATGACGTTTAATCCACTTTGCTTCTTTTCAAAGAGCCAGCTCTTGGGCTCGTGGGTTCTTCTCTGTCACTTCCCAGAGAGCGAGTCCCGTGCTGTCTCTCTCTTGCCTTGGATTTCAGGTTGGTTGCCTGCCCTGCAGCCCCAGTTCCTGAGGCTTCAAGAAAAGCTGTGAGCTTGCAGTTTGTCTGACTTTTTGTTTTCTTTTAATGGTGAGAGTGATGCTCTTTTGAGTGTCTGAGGTCCCCAGGCAGAAGCCAGCACATGAATTCATTCTCTGCATGCTCAGCCCCCGTCTAGTCTTTTTTCTTTAATAAATTTATTTATTGTTGGCTGCGTTGGGTCTTCATTGCTGCGTGTGGGCTTTCTCTAGTTGCAATGAGCGGGGGCTACTCTTCGTTGTGGTGCGCGGGCTTCTCATTGCAGTGGCTTCTCATGTTGCGGAGCACGGGCTCTAGGTGTGTGGGTTTCAGTAGTTGTGGCACATGGGCTCAGTAGTTGTGACTCACAGCCTCTAGAGCGCAGGCTCAGTAGTTGTGGCGCACGGGCTTAGTTGTTCTGCGGCATGTGGGATCTTCCTGGACCAGGACTCGAACCTGTGTCCCCTGCATTGGCAGGCGGATTCTTAACCACTGCGCCACCAGGGAAGTCCCCCCTGTCTAGTCTTGAAGGCAAACTCCTGCCACACCAGGATCCTAGGCCTAGGCTCTAAATCCACCCCCTGCCCCCCCTCCACACTGGCTGCGTCTCCTGCAGTGTCCTCTCGTCTGGGTCGGAACGCGCCCGCTGACAGCCATGGCCGCACAGTTTGGTGGGAGAACGTGAGGGCCTTGGAATGACCAGGCGAGCACGCTGATGCTCCCGCTGTTGGCAGGCCTTCGAAGGTGACCACAGGGCAGGGGGAGGGGCGCCTGACCCTCTCCAGCCCCCTCCTGCCCTCCTGCTTAGCCCTGTGCCCTCACAGACCCCAACCAAACTCGGGCCCCAGGGCTCTGCTGTCTCAGGATCCGCCTCTGTGCAGATGGCCCTCGATGGATCTGACCACCAGGACCCTGCCCAGCCAGATGGAGGGGGATCAGTCACTGCGGGGGGGTGGGGGGGCAGAAGAAAGAACCTGGGGTGCTGAGGGCTGGAGACAAAGGTCCCTGCAGATGGGCTCCTGGAACGTTGGGACAAAGCGTGGGGAGGGCCAGGGTCCATCGGGCAAGGTGGGTGCTGAGGGCCCCCGGTTCCCCATCTTGAGTGAGCCCTTGCAGCTGTTCTACGGCTGGAAGAGGCTGCTGCTGTTGCCCTGGCGGATCCCAGGGTCACTTAGTAGAGACCGAGTCACAGCAGGATGCAGCCTGGGGGAGGGAGAAGGAGAGGGTCGTGGCACAGCCCCAGCCCCAGCCCCCCTCCTGGTGTCCAGGCTGCTCCCCCCAAGGATGGGCAGATGGTGGCCTCCCAGAGGAAGCTCCTAACTGGAGCAAGATCTGAGGCAAGCAACGCCCCCGCTTTGTGGGTTCTCTACGTCGGGGGCATCCTGGGCCTTGGAAAGAAAGGGGTGGCAGGGCGGGGGGGGGTGCTTCTACCCCAGGGAGGGGCCAAGCTGAACCAGCATCCTCCCTAGGGGATGGCACCTGGGTGCTCAGGGCCCTGCACTCCGGGCCCCCGGGATTATGGGCTGCAGGAGACCCCCCAGGCCAGGAGGGCATCGCTGGGGCCAGGATGCCCCTCCCTGTGCCTCCGCCTGCTTGCCTTCTAATGGGGACAGAAATAGCACCATGTCACAGAGCCCACGTCCAGGGGACCACACAACAGTGCCAGGATGGCTTCATTGGCCCGTGGGCTGTGCCACCACCTGGAGCCCCACACTCAGAAGGCCTCGTGCCCACTCACTGCTCTGCTGTCACCGCTTTGGGATCTGTAATAATTTTTTAACAAGGGGCCCTGCATTTTCAGTTTGTGCTGCCACCCCCCCACACACATATTACACAGCGGATCATGGGTGCCTGTGGCGTTTCTTCCAGGAAGCAGCCCTGAGCCCCTGCAGGTAGGAAGCCCTGCGGGGAGTGTGGTGTGTTCCTTTCCCATGGCCTCTGGAAGGAGTTACCAAACTTTGTTGTGTACCGACACGTTTATTACCCTATGGTTCTGGAGGTCACGTGTCTGACATGGGTCTCCTGGGCTAAAGTCAAGTGTCGGCAGGCTGTGTTCTTCCTGGCGGCTCCAGGGGAGAATGTGTTTCCTCACTTTTGCAGCCTCTGGAGGCACTGCGTTCCTGGGCTCCTGGCTCCTCTGCCATCTTCAATGCCACGTGGTGCAGCTCTCTGACCCTGCGGCCTTCTTCCCGGCTCCTCTGAGCGCAGCTGGGGAAGAGTCTGTTATTTTTAAGGATTCACATGATGACATTGGGCCCATCGGGTAACCCAGGGTAACCTCCCGTCTCGGCACCAGAAGCACATCTGTGAAGCCCTGTAAACTGGCAGGATCACAGGTTCTGGGCGTTAGGATGAGGACGTCTTGGAGGGACCATCCTTTTGCCCCCCACATATGTGATAGGGTGCAGGTGGGGAGCGGGGTCCCCAGTGCTGGAGTGAATTGAGCCGGGACAGGTGAGGGCCCTGAAGTGGGACCCAGGGATGGCACTGGGGGTCCCAGAGTAGTCAGAGCACCTGGGTCTTTCCAGACCTGCCCCCGCCCTCCATACAGGGTGACCCCAGGCCTCCTGGGCCCTAGGAGGGGCAGCCTGGGCTCCAATTCCTCCCTCCCCCACCCCGTGCTTGGCTGATAGGGACAGGTCCCCTCCCCCAAGGCCACCCTCACAGGTGTGTGGTCCTCACAGGCTCAGCGCAGGCCCCGTACACAGAAGTGGTGTCACTGTCATCCTTCTGTGTATTTGTCACCGGGTCAAACGTGGAGCATGCGCTTTTTAGCCGCGGTTCCGGGCCTGGTGCTGGTGGGAAGGAGACAAGTCTGTGCCCCCCTCCCACACCCTGTGGATCATCAGGCAGCTCTCCACCCGCCCCCGTGATTCAGTTTCCCCCCACCTAAGAGGGGGTGGCTGACCTAGAAGGTCTCAGGGGGACCCACAAACGTGTGCTTAGGAGCTGGGCTGGGAGCTGGGGCAGGAAAGTCCGGGCCCCTCCCAGAGGCCCTAATCAGCTCGGTCATCAGGCCCTGGCCGGACAGAGGACGGTTAGGAAGGGCAGCTGGGCAGCTGGTGCTGTGCCTGACTGATCTGTGATGGAGACCACGGGACCCGGGGACAGGGGGGGGTGACAGGGACTCTGGGCAGGGGGGCGAGCTGGCACAGAGACTCCAGTCACAGGGCCTGAGCTATCTCCACTGGGCTCAGTCTGGGCCTCAAACTGTATTCTGTATTTCTTTTTTTTTTTAATGTAATTTTTTAGAACAAGTTTAGATTTATAGAAAAATTTCAAAGTCAGTGTAGATGTACCCGTGTACTCCTCATCCAAGCTCCTCTTTTGTTTTGTTTTGTTTTATTTGGTTTTGCTGGGTCTTAGTTGCAGCAGGCAGGCTCTTTAGTTGCAGTTCAAGGGCTCCTGAGTTGTGGCATGCAAACTCTTAGTTGTGGCATGCATGTGGGATCTAGTTCCCTGACCAAGGATCGAAACCAGGCCCCCTGGGAGCGCAGAGTCTTAACCACTGGACCACCAGGGAAGTCCCTTCCTCTCTTGTTAACATCTTCCACTGGTATGAGTCATTTGTCATAATTATGAACCAATATGATGCATTATATTAACTAAAGTCCATAGTTTATTCACTTTTCCTTACTTTTCCCCTAGTGTCCTCTGTCTGTCCCAGGCCCCCATCTGGGCCTCAGGTGACATTTAATTGTCTCGTCTCCCTGGGCCCCTCTGGGCTGGGACAGAGTCTCCTGGCTCATTTGGTGTATTTCCTGCTTCAGTCCCAGTATCGGTCCCAGCATCATTTCTCCGAGGAGACCAGTTCCCTTTACTGCAGGAAGACTTAGAGACCCAGATCCAGGCACAGAGTGTGCTCATTGCTCTTGGGGTGTCATTGCCCTCAGGCCCCCACAGCTGACAGAGCCAGGCTGTGTGTGTACTGACTGGTGTGTATCCTCGTAGCCGGGGTATCTTTATACGCATCCACCTGCATCTACGTGAAGCTACACTCGGCTTCAGACTCACACCTCCACCTTGGATGCATCAGGGCAGGGGTCACTCCAGCCTCCACCCCTGCTGATCTGGAACCTCCCACCCAGGCGAGAAGCTGGCTCCCCTCGGGCCCCCATCCCATCCCTCGGCTGCTCACGTCCAGCCTGGACGGCAGTGTGGAGACTACTCCCTACACCCCATGGGAACTGACTCCATCAACAGAGTGCATGCCCTGTGTGGCCCCTTAGCCCTTAGTCTCACGGTCCCACTCAGTCCTAGGGTGACCCAGGCAGCACCTGGTGCCCAGGGAGGTGGTTCCAAGCTCTCGTGAACGGTGGGTTGTCCTGCCTTGTCTGCACTTGGGTAGCAGGACTGCACCTCAGGATGTTCATCTCGCACCTGCGGGGGGACTTCTGGCTGTTTCCTGTTGGGGGCATGAACATGGAGCTGCTGTGAACGGTGCTGTTCAAGTCTTTCTGTGGAGCTCTCAGCTCTCTTTGACTGTTTCCCTGAACAAGAGGATTCCAGGCCCCTCCCGTCACTTCTCCAGGGAGCCCAGCCCCTCGGGGGCAAATGGTGTTTAGAAACCGAACCCTGTGACAGGTGATGCTGAGGCTTTTGGGGTTTCCCGGGATACAGCTAGGGAATGCACACACGGGCTGACACGTGAGCACACACGGGCTCCCACACCTCACATCTACAGTTCAGTATCTATATTGAAACCACCGGCTCTCCCCAGTCCCAGTTCCACACTGCGGGGTTTACTGCAATCCCCCCTCCTATCAGCAGCCCTCTCTGGCAGGTGAAACCTGGTTCCAGTCCCTAATCCCTCAACTTGTTTGGGTAGTGACCACGTGTCACCATCTCCCACCCGTTACCCTCCCCCGAGCACAAGCCCTTTCACTCAGCAGCACCCTCGCCTCTTCTCTGCAGCGTGACCCCCTCTCGGGCGAGCACACTCCCACCTGGATCTGCCCGGCCCAGGCTTTGGACTGCACGGCTCAGAGGAAGGTGGGGGAGACTGTGGGCAGAGCCCGTGACTTTCCAGCATTTCAGAGGGTGTGTGGCAGCGTCTCCTTCCATCTGCACTTTCCCGATGAGTGAGCAGGTGTTTCTTGGTCATGGTTCATCTTTGAGGAAGTGTCTACACAAGCTGTTGCCCATTTAAATCATGTTGGGCGTTGTCTCAGGGGGTTGTAAGAGTTCTCTCCCCTCCCTCCTTTCTTTCTAAATCTGGATGCAAATCCTTTATCAGATACGTGCATTACGGATATTTTTCTCCAGTTAGGGGATTGTCCTTTCATTTTCTTAACGGTGTCACTCTAAGTGTAAGTTTTAAATTTTGGCAAAGCCCCGTTTACCAATTTTTTGTTTCTTTTAGTGGTTTTTGAGCCCCCTCTGCCTTCCTTCATGTCATGAGGATTTTCTGCTATGGTTTCTTCTGGGTGTTTTACAGTTTTAATTTCTACATTTAAGTGTAAGATCCATTTTGAATGAATTACAAGTCGAGCATCGAGTCTCTTGTCTTCTCCCACACAGAGGACACAGTTGTTCCAGAAACATTTGTTAAGAAGGCCACCCTTACCCTCTCTTGAAAACAAGTGACCATGTACATGTGGGTCTTTTTCTGGGCTACTGTTCTATTGATCTGTACTTTACCCTCCATTAATACCACACTCTCATGGTTACTGCATCTTTATAGTAAGTCACCAAGGGCTCAGTGTGCGATCCACACTGTGAGTCGGTGCCTGGGGTCCCATGTGTGGACTCATATCTGGGTGACTCCACAGCACAGGGCTGCCGCCCCCCTTTCCCTACAGCCTGTCGCCTCCCCCAGAGCCTCCCCCGCCGTCCCGCAGAGACCACCAGCCAGGAATACCCGGCCCAGGGGGCAGCCCCAATTGGCCAGACATGCTGTGTCCCCACGGCCTGGGGAGGCCTGCCAGGCGAGCCCAGGCGTGCGAGGCAAAGGATGGGGACTCCCTGACTCCCTGGCATCCTGGTCCGAACCCCACCCTGCCCCCAGGACAACCTGAAGGACCTCTGGTCGGCCAGTACCTGACTGCAGGTGGCATGGTGAACTGAGTGAGGGCTTTGGCCACCCTAACTGACCCACATCTCAGGCTCTCCTGCCCTCCCGCCCTCTGACCGTTGACCCATGACCCTCCCCTGCAGGGAGGGCGCAGACCACAGGCTGGGCCAGGAGGAAGAACCACTGCAGCAGCCCTGGGTCCGGCCCAGCTCAGCATCCTCTCCCCGTGGGAACTGAGGCCAAGGTCACACGTAGAAGAGTCTGCAGACCCCAGAACTCCAGGTCCAGCTGTCCACCTCCCACGCCCACGTGCAGTGCCGCCTGCTCCTCGGAGCTCCCAGGCCAGGGCCACAGCTGCAGTCAGATCTCCACTCTGCGACCGCGACCCGGTGGGCAGGTAAGGGGTGCCGGGTGGCGAGTCCCTCCCGTCCCAGCATCTGTCCAGCCCCGCCCGGCAGGTGCTACGGGGCCTCTGCTTTTCAAGCCAGGCGCTCCCTCTGTTGTACACGCGGGGAACTGCAGGACTCCGGACGGAGCTGAGCTCGCGGCAGAAATAAACCCACTTTACCTGTGGGTGATACGATCACATACATAGGAAAACAAAAATCTTCTGGAAACACCAGAATAAATGAATTCAGTGAGGCTGTGAGGCACAAAATCAATATGCAAAAAATACTGTATTTCTAAATATCATCCACCAGTAATTGGAAAATAAAAAACACAAAACTATTTCCTATAGAATTAACAAAAACCACTAATGATACATTTAAAGAAAGGTGTGCAAAGTCAATAAAACAAAAAGTACAAAACATCGCCGAGAGACATTTTAAGAGCCCTAAAGAGAGATGTGTCATGCTTCTGGATTGTTAAGATATCAATTATATCCATTTTGATTTATAGCCTCATGCAATCCAAATCAATATGCCAGCGGCCTTACCTCTTGCAGAGATTGACAGTCTGATTCTAAAGTTAATATGAAAATGGAAAGGACCTGGGATAGCCAAGAAAATTTAGAGGAAAAAGACAAAGATGGCTCACTCCTCCTCTCCAACATCAAGACATACTCTAGAGCTGTAATAACCAAGATCATGCATTGGGGAAGGATGCACACAAAGATAAAAGGAACAGAACAGAGTAGATATAGATCCCAGAACTGCAGGACCACTTGATTCACGACCACGATGTCACTGATATTGAATGGGGAATGGGTGGCCTTTTCGATCAATGGTGCTGGTCTGATAAGATAAGCATGTGGGGAGAAGTAAAACTGGGCCCCATTTACATCAGACACAAAACTTAATTCACGATGGGTTTATGTGAAACGTGGGTGTTGACACAATGAAGCTTCTATACAAAACAGGAGAGTATCTTCAGTACCATGGAGTTCTTCTGACCCACAGAAGGGAGTCAGTTCCATATGCACACAACCACCTGAGTGGAACTCGGCATCGTTCCGCTGGGCAGAGGACATCCACACGGCACGTGTGACCCTTCCATGTGCAGCGTTAGAATCAGCAAAACTAACCTACAGTGACAAAAATCATGATGGCGGCTGCCTCTGAGGGTGGAGGAGGGTCTTGACTAGAAGGAGACATGAGGAAACCTTCCAGGTGATATGTCTTGTTTTGGGTGGTGGTCACACAGTTGTTAGAATCATCACAATTCATTGAACTGGAATCTCACAGTCTGTGAATTCTGTTGTATATTAGCGTTATCTCAGAAAAATATACATCTATAGACTTCCCGGTTTCTGCTCTGACACATAAAGAGCTTGGAAGTCATGATTTCCATCCTCACAACAAGAAAGTGAAGAACAAACTGAAGGCCAAGTGAAGTCCCATGGGAGAATCCAGGTCACAGGGCAAACCTCTGTCCCCAAACTGGACAGGCAGATGATTACAGAGAAGCTCCCACTGAGCAGAAGCTTCAGAGCCTGAGAACACGTGCAAAGTGGCTGCTGGACACTGAGCCTGGGAGCTTGGGTGTTAAAACTTCCTGGGGCACCAGTCCTGGGTGTGCTTGCACTTTGATGAGAGTTTCCTGCAGGAGCTGCACCAGGCTCTCAGGGAGAAGATCCAAGAAAAAAAGCCTTCAGGTTTCAAGCAAGGGGAAGGGAAATAATCAACTAGAAATGCACCCAGAGCTTTCTGTTGTCTGTGACAGAAGCCTGCCCTCAAGGAAAACCACTTCACCAGACCTGGGGAAGGACAGTAGGCCACTCAGTCCCCTCCAGCCTTCCTGTAAGCCCACTAAAAAACTGAGACTTACTCATGGGATTATTGAACCTTTCCCCCACCCAATCAACAGGGCTCCAGCATAATAACACTGGATCACAACTGAGAGGGCTGTGGACACAAACCTTATTTAAGGAGGAGCTTCTAGGGAAACCAAAGGCAACAGAAGAGAAAGGACCAGGACACCAGAGGAATTTGAAGCCTCACAAACAGTCAACACACCCCAACTCCAACCAGGTAAACACAAATCCTCACACTAAAGACCTATTTGTCTCAGTTCCTATTAGCCAGTACATTGTAGCCAGTTTCCACCAAAAAAATCACAAGGCATGCTAAAAGCAAGGAAAACAGTCTGAAAAGATAAAGCAAGTAATAAAACCAGACTCAGATATGGCAGAGATTGGCAACTATCAGACTGAGAACTTAAGATAACTATGATAATATGCTAAGGGCTCTAATGGAAAGAGTGAACACTATGCAAGAACAGATGGGTAATATGATCAGAGAGATGAAAACTCTAAGGAAGAACCAAAAGGAAATGCTAGAAATTAAGAACACTGTAACAGAAATGAAGAACTTCCAGTCAATATCTTACTGGAGTCCTCAACGATGTGATAAGAAAAGGAAATAAAAGGTGTACAGATTGGGAAGAAGACATAAAATTGTCTCTGTTTGAAGATGCCATGATTGTCCATTTAGAAAAATCCCAAAGAATAGACAACAAACAAATTCCTAGAACTAATACGGTATGGTAGCAAGGTTGCAGGATAGGTTAATATTACAGAGTCAGTTGTTATATTTTATTTTATTTTATTTATTTTTTTTTTTTGCGGTACGCGGGCCTCTCACCGTTGTGGCCTCTCCCGTTGCGGAGCACAGGCTCCGGACGCGCAGGCTCAGCAGACATGGCTCACGGGCCCAGCCGCTCCACGGCATGTGGGATCTTCCCGGACCGGGGCATGAACCCGTGTCCCCTGCATCGGCAGACAGACTCGCAACCAGTGCGCCACCAGGGAACCCCCAGTTGTTATATTTTATATATTGCTATATTCCAGAAGTGAAGAATTGGAATTTGAAATTAAAAATACAATGCCATTTACATTAACACTCCCCAAAATTAAGTACTTAGGAATACTCTAACAAAGTATGTGCAAGATCTATATGAGGAAACAACACAGTTCTGATGAAAGAAATCAAGAGTCTAAATAAAGGGAGAGATATTCATGTTCATGGATAGGAAGACAGTGTTATTAAGATGCCGAACATTCCCAACTTGATCATAGGTCCAGCACAATTCCAATCCAAATCCCAACAAGCTATTTTGTGAATGTTAACAGACTGATTCTAAAGTTTACGTAGAGGCCTCCCTGGTGGCACAGTGGTTAAGAATCTGCCTGCCAATGCAGGGGACATGGGTTCGAGCCCTGGTCCGGGAAGATCTCACATGCCGTGGAGCAACTAAGCCTGTGCGCCACAACTACTGAGCCTGTGCTCTAGAGCCGGTGAGCCACAACTACTGAAGCCTGTGCACCTAGAGCCCGTGCTCCTCAACAAGAGAAATCACCGCAATGAGAAGCCCATGCACCGCAACAAAGAGTAGCCCCCACTCGCCACAACTAGAGAAAACCCACGTGCAGCAACAAAGACCCAATGCAGCCAAAAATAAAATAAATAAAATAAATAAATAAAATTTAAAAAACAAAGTTTAAAAAATAAATAAATAAAGTTTACATGGAAAAGCAAAAGACATGAAATAGCCAACACGATATTGAAGAAAAAGAACAAAGTTAAAGGACGGACACTACCCAACTTCAAGACTTACTATAAAGCTATGATAATATTGATGAGAGAATAGACAAATAGATCAATGGAATAGGATAGAGAGCCCCAAAATAGACTCATATAGAACAGTCATCTGATCTTTGACAAAGGAGCAAAGGCAATTCAATGGAGAAAAGACAAGCTTTTCAACAAAAGGTGCTCAACATTGCTCGTCCACGTGCAAAAAATGAATCTTGACACTGACCTTCCACAAAAATTAATTCAAAATGGATCATAGACCTAAATGTGAAATGAAAAATATAAAACTTCTAGAAGATAACATAGGAGAAAAATCTAGATGACCTCGGGTTTGGTGATGAGTTTTAAGATACAATACAAGGGCTTCCCTGGTGGCGCAGTGGTTGAGAGTCCGCCTGCCAATGCAGGGGACACAGGTTCGTGCCCTGGTCTGGGAAGATCCCACATGCCGCGGAGCGGCTGGGCCCGTGAGCCATGGCCGCCGAGCCTGCACGTCCGGAGCCTGTGCTCTGCAACAGGAGAGGCCACAGCAGTGAGAGGCCCGCGTACCGCAAAAATAAATAAATAAACTTCATCAAAATTTAAAAAAAAAAAAAAAAAAAAAAGATACAATACAAAAGGCAAGATCCATGAAGGAAAAAAATGGATAAGTTGGACTTCATAAAAATTATAAACTTCTGCTCTGCAAGAGACACAATTATAAGAATGAAAAGACAAGCCACAGAATGGGAGAAAATCTTTGCAAAACATGAATCACATAAAGGACTGTTATCGAAATATACAAAGAATTCTTAAAACTCAACAACAACAAAGCAGGCAATCCAAATACAAAAATAGGCAAAAAACCTAACCAGACACCTCACCAAAGGAGATATAGAGACGGCAAATGAGCACATGAAAAGATGCTCAACATCATACGTCATTAAGAAACTGCAAATTAGAGCAACAATGAGCTACCACTACACACCTATTAGGACGGCTAAAAATCAAAAACACTGACAACACCACACGCTGGTGAGGATGTGAAGCAACAGGAACTCTTGTTCATTACTGGTGGGAATGCAAAATGGAACAGCTACCCTGGAAGACAGTTTAGCAGTTTCTCACCCTACAATCCAGCAATCACGCTCCTAGGTATTCATTTATGCGAGTGAGTTGAAAACTTATGTCCACACAAAAACCTGCACATAGATGTTTATAGCAGGTTTATTCATAATTGCCAAAAACTGGAAGCAACCAAAAGGTCTTCAGTAGGTGAATGGATAAGCAAATTGTGGACCATCTCAACAGTGGAATATTCTGTGATAAAAAGAAATGCGGGGGGTGGTGGTGGTGGTGGGATGAATTGGGAGATTGGGATTGACATATATTAATATGTATAAGATAGATGACTAATAAGAACCTGCTGTATATAAAATAAAATAAAATTCAAAAATAAAAAAGAAATGCGCTATCAAGCCATGAAAAGATCTTAAATGTATACTGCTTAGTGAATGGAGCCCATCTGAAGAGACTGCATATGTATGATTCCAACTCTAGGACATTCTGGAAAAGGCAAAACTATGGAGACAATAAAAAGATCAGGGGTTGCAAAGGGCTCAGGAGAGAAAGATGAATCGGGGGAGCACAGTTGATTTTTTAGGGCAGTGAAACGCTTCTGTATGTTACTGTAATGGTGGACACATGTCATTATGCATTTGTCAAAACACATAAAATATATAAAACCAAGAGCGAACCCTAATGTCTACTGTGGATGTTAGTTAATAAGAATGTATCAATACTGACTCATCAGGACTGACTTCCCTGGTGGTCCAATGGGTAAGACTCTGCGCTCCCAATGCAGGGGGCCCAAGTTTCCCTGGTCGGGAACTAGATCCCACAAGCCACAGCTAAGAGTTCGCATACCACAACTAAAGATCCCGCATGCCGTAAGTAAGACCTGGCACAGTCTAAATAAGTAAATAAAATAAATATTAAAAAAATACCAGCTCATCAATGATAACAATATACCTCATTAACACAAGATGTTCATGATGGGAAAATTGCGGGGGGGGGGTGTATCGGAACTCTGTACTCTCTGCTCAACTGTCTGTATACCTAAAACTGCTCTAAAAAATAAAATTTTAGTTACTTTTAAATGATTATACAACTTCACATACAACTTCGCTTCATAACAATAGGCTTTAAATGTCTGCAGATCTTTTGTGTTACTGTGGTCACATACTTTACCTTCAAGTAGGCTATAAACCACACGGTACACTGTTTCAGTTGTTGCTTTAAAATAGTAACTTTTATCCTTTAAATGTTTTTTAAATGAGAGAAAAAAATGTCTTCTTATTCAGGCATTTCCATTTCCAGAGCTTGTCTCACTTTGTCCAGCTGTAGCGTTTTCCTCTGCTATCACATCCTTCTGTCTCCAGAACATCCTTTTACATTTCTCGAAGTGCAGGTACGCTGGCAATAGATTCTCTCGGCCATTGTTTGACTGAAAAACCTTTGTTTCACATTCCTTTTTTGAACGATATTTACTCTGGTTAAATAACTCAATGTACATAGTCTCTTTTTCTCTTTTCTTTTTTTTTTTTTTTTTTTACTGATTTAACAATGACTCCCCCTCAGATTTTTTTTTTTTTTTGGCTACTTTGGGTCTTCGTTGCTGCTCACAGGCTTTCTCTAGTTGCAACGAGCAGGGCCTACTCTTCGTTGCGGTGCGTGGGCTTCTCATTGCGGTGGCTTCTTTTGCTGCAGAGCACATGGGCTCAGTAGTTGTGGCTCGTGGCTCTAGAACGCAGGCTCAATAGTTGTGGCACACAGGCTTAGTTGCTCTGCGTCATGTGGGATCTTCCCAGACCGGGGATCAAACCCGTGTCCCCTGCATTGACAGGCGGATTCTTAACCACTGCGCCACCGGGGAAGTCCCCTGTCTTTGTTTCTGTGTACTGTGTTTTTCCTCCTGGGGATGTTTTTCATCTTTTCTCTCTCTCACTGGCTTTCAGCAATACATGACGTGCTTTGGCGTGTTTTTCTTTAGGTTTATTCTATTTGGGATTCATTGAGATGGTTAGATCTCTGGTTATAGTTTCATCAAATATGGAAAGTTCGGGGCCATTAATTCCCCAAATATCACTTTAGTTTATTCCTCCTCCTCTCCTTCTGGGGCCCCAGATAATTTATGAGAGGCTGTTCGATACTCCCAGGTGATTCTGTTAAATTTTTCCTGGCTTTTTCTCTCTGTGCTTCATTTTGGACAGTTTCTATTACTATGTCTTCAGTTTTACTGTTCTTTTCCTCTGTGTGTAATCCGTCAATAACTCCATCTAGGATGTGTTGTTTTCAATGTAGAGATTTTATCGATTGTGTCTAGATGTTTCATTCAGGTCTTTTTACAGCTTCCATTTTTCTCATCACACTCACGTTTCCTCTACCTGAACATACTTGTAACAGCTCTTTCAGCATCCTTGCCTGTGAACTCCATCATTTCTGGATCTGTTTAGAGTGACTGACTTTTTTTCTGGCTATAGGTCATCTTTTTTTAAAATTTCTTTTCATGCTTGGTAATTTTTAAAAACTTATTTTTTTTAAATTGTGTCAAAATACGTGTAACATAAACTTGACCATCTTAGCCATTTTTCAGTGTACAGTTCAGTGAAGTACACTCACATTGTGGTAAACCATCTTGTAAAACTGGAACTCCGTCCCCACTAAACAACCCCCCTCCCCCTTCCCAAGCCCTGGCACCCAACTTTCTACTTTCTGTCTCTATGAATTTGACATCTCTAGGGACCTCATTCAAGGAGAGTCGTACAGAATTCATCTTTTTGTGACCGTGCCTAGTAGTGTTTGATTGGACGCCAGACCTTGTGCACACCCTATGGTTGGTGGCTGGATTTTGCTATGTTACCTCAAATGTTTGGGGCTGTGTTCCTGAATGCCATTAAGTCATTTGGAATCCGCCAGATCCTTCTGAGGCTTGCTCGTCAACTTTGTCAGGGTGGGTCTGGAGAAGCGGTCACTCTTGTGCTAACTTCACTCCACTGCTAAGTTGATGGGACTTGGCCAGCGCCGGGTATCATGAAGTTTCTCCAATCAGCTGGGGGACCATGAGACGTTCCCACGCCTGTGTGAGCACCCGGAATCCTCTGCCTGCTCCCCTCAGGTGGTTCTTGTCCCTGACCTCGTTCCTGGTGTTGACGCTTTCCTCTCAAGCACTGGCAGGACCCCAGGGAACCCCTCTGGGGGCCTCTGGAACTCACTGTGTGCAGGTGTCTCCTCCCTGGCTCGCGGCCTCACGAGTTCTGGCTGCCTGGGGCTCCCCACCCCCTCACAGCTGCCTCCAGGTGCGCTGTGGTCACTGTGGCTCTCGCCTCGCCCTTCGCCCTTCTCTCAGGGGCAGTCCCAAGCTGCCTCTTGCCCAATGTCTGAAACTGCTATTTCGTGTACTTTCCCCAGCGTCTAGCTGCCTACAGTGGTGGGGGGGTGGTTTGCACATGTCCCCCGTAAACCCATCTTGGCCGGAAGCAGGTGTCCTGGGTGAAGGATCCTTACTGACCTCACTGGGCTGGATTCGGAAAGGTGGAGACGGCCTGGAGCACACGTTACCCTCACATGGAACAAGCTCCCCTCCCAACACAGCAGAGCCTCTTCATCTCTTCTCTTCACGAGAACCGCGCTTGGAGCATGCCTGGTGGAGACCCTGAGGGTCCTGCACTGGCTGTGTCCTCTGTCCTGTTCACACTGTCCCAGATGTTACAGGGGCCCTGAACTCCGGGTAGTTTGGAGAATATGGGCCAACAGTCCAGGGACAGGAGGATCTCTCTGTCTGAGATGGCTGGCAGGGTGGCTGTGCCTGTCCTGGAAGATGAGTGCCATGGGACACAGGCCACGTCCTCGGCGGACAGGTATTTCCTTCACTCGGCTGTCACCAGGGCTGCAGAAGACAGTCCCCCCCGCCACACACATGCCCCCAACTCTGATCTCCTCCATGCTCCCCCTGTCACCCCCAGAGCCCACCCCTGGGGAGGCCCACCCCCCAGGTCCCTCCTCCCCAGGGCAGCAGCCCACCCACCAAGGGTGGCCCAGCCCCACTTTCCTCTGGGTCCCCCTGTCCCTGGCTGGCTGAGGCTCTCTGGGCATCCCCCAGGCTCCTCCTTGGGAGTCCTCCCCCCGACCCTTCTCACTTCAGGTCCCACCTCAGACCAGTGGCTTGCGACGCCTGGGGAAGCAGGACCCCCGTGTCTAGCCCCAAAGACCACAGCCTCAGCCAGAGACCTCCCCAGGGGCTACCCGGGGGCTGAATGCACCCACGGCCTTCACTCGTCACTCACTCATTCCACAGTTAGAAATCCACAGTAAGGTCAAGAGATCACTTGTTTTAGGGCCCTTGATGGCACCACCTGACAACAGCATCTCTTCCCAAGCCCGTGGTACACGTGGGACACAACCTTGCAACACAGGGAACTGCGTCTCAGAAACCTTGCAAACGTGACCCCCAAGATGATCGCTCAGTTTATATTGCATTTTCGTTATTAACTAGGTGAAATCTTTTTAATGTGCACATGGTCATTTACATTTCTTCAATGAATTGTTTATTTATTTGGTTATTACTGATTTTATATGAGGGACTTAAACTTTTTGTTATTACTGAGTTGCAAGAGTGAGGAGGTGGTCCTTGTGTACTAAGGATACTCACCTGAGAGGGTCTTCAGGGGGACCCATGTGGAATGTGTTAACTCCTTCCCATCACCTAGCCCCCTCCCACCCGCTTTGGTCTGGCCAGGTGTTGGTCCAATGTTAGCCAATCAGAGCAATCACATCCTCAAGCTGCTGATTGGTCAGCTTCCCAGGACTGAGCCAATCAGATCCTTCCTTGGAGGTACGGCCCTCTGTGCTCCCTAAGCCCCGCCAAGTCCCCTGGCGGGCCCTGGGCACCAGCATGTCACCTGTTGTCCCTGCCTCCTCCACCGTGGGCTCCTAGGGTCCCATCTCCATCAACCTGGTGCATGGGATCCGGATGCAGCACCTGGAGGTGCTAGGACGAGTTTGTTGAGAGAATAAGTGAGCACTGTCTGCTAGAGGGAGGCCTGAGGGGGCGGTCTCCAGGCCTCCCTCTAGCAGGATGCTGTCCCCCGAGAAATCCAGTTGAATACACCCCTAGGGTGTTCAAGGGAGCCAGCCAGAGACAGAGCCAGGGCGAGGCTCCCCCAGGGCATAGGAGGGGCCACCCGGGTGGCTGTGTGTGGGTGGGGGAAGCAGGGGTCCAGGAGGCCGTCTGGTGAGGAGGTGGGCTGGAAGCCCAGGGTGACCAGCACGCTCAGGGAAGAGTAAGGAGGTGGGGTGGATGGACGGACAAGGACAGTGGTCGCCTTGGCACTGCAGGACAGGGGACAGGGGTGGTGGGCCTGGTAGAGAGTGTCCAGCGAAGGCTGGCACTGGCCTCTCCTGTCATCTCCCCTTCACTTCCCTCTGCCTGTCCCTCTGCTGATGGCACTCAGATCACCAGATAACAAGGTCCCACTGATGGCAGAGTTAACTGCTCAGATAACACCCAGAGATGACTGTTGTCCAACTTCACAGAGGAATCGGGTCTGCCATCTGGGGCGGGGGCTGCAGGGCCTCTTCCTGGCCAGAGGGACTCGGGCACTGGGTCTGAGTCATCCACTTCCTCCCCTCTGGATTGGATGACCAGCACCCTTCCCCAGACCCTGTCCTGCTCTGTGAGGATAAAAGGGCAGGGAGAGCAGACTGGGCAAAAGCAGCTGGGCCCGCCAAGGTGAGAACCCCCAGCAGGACCCCAACATCTGGGTGTCACCGTGGAGCAGGTGGTCGAGCCTCAGATCCGGAGCACTGAGGCCCCAGACCCCCTGGCCTGGACTGACTCCCTGATCACCGGGGGCCCCGACTCCACCTGCACCCCACACCCTGCAGACCCCGCACCCCGCAGACACCCCACCCCACAGAGCCCACACCCCACAGACCCGCAGCCAAGTTCCAGCTGCCCCTCCGTGCTCCTTCCAGATGCTCCATCTGCTGGTGCTGGCGCTGCCCCTCCTGGTGAGCCTGGTCCATGCGGCCACTGGTGAGTCCTGACCCTGGGCCCGTGCTGTCTCTGTCCCCTCACCCCACCCCCCACTAGCCCAGGGATGGGTGGGTGGGTTCAGAGAAGCCCAGGGTGGTGCTGGCACAGGGAAGGGCTGAGCCTGGTGGCCGGGCCGTGTCGTGTCCTGAAGGCACTTCCTGCCCCAGCCCCAGACCAGGCCCTGCAGCGAGCAGGCATCGTAGGGGGACGGGAGGCCCCTGGGAGCAAGTGGCCCTGGCAGGTGAGCCTGAGATTCAGCACCCAGTACTGGAAACACATGTGCGGGGGCTCCCTGATCCACCCCTGGTGGGTGCTGACCGCGGCCCACTGCGTCGGACCGTGAGTCTCCACAGGGCCTGGCGGGTAGAGATGGGCCTGGGGCTCCACTCACACTCCTGGGTGTCCCGGAGGTGGCTCAGCCCCTGAGTAGGTGCCCCTCTCTCTCCCCAGGAAAGTCCAAGACCCCACAGTCCTCAGGGTGCAGCTGCGGGAGCAGCACCTCTATTACCAGGATGAGCTGTTGCCCATCAGCAGGGTCATCCCCCACCCCAACTACTATATAGCTGAGAACGGGGCGGACATCGCCCTGCTGGAGCTTGGGGACCCCGTGAACATCTCCAGCCACGTCCATCCGGTCACCCTGCCCCCTGCCTCGGAGACCTTTCGCCCGGGGACTAGGTGCTGGGTGACAGGCTGGGGCAACTTGAACAGTGGAGGTGAGTGTCAGGGACCGCTGGAGGGGGACTTGGGCACATCACGGCTCCACCACCTGGGGTTTCCTCTGGGGAACAGGGTCCCAACCGGCAGGCTCAGGGCGGTGATCCCACACTCTCCTGATGCAGCATCCTTCCTCTCCTCTCACCCCCAGAACCCCTGCCACCACCATTTCCCCTGGAGCAGGTGAAGGTCCCCATCGTGGAAAACAGCATCTGTGACATGAAATACCACACTGGCCTGTACACAGGGGACAACATCCTGATCGTCCGGGATGACATGCTCTGTGCCGGGAATAGCAAGAGGGACTCCTGCCAGGCGGGTCTCGCGTCCCCCTGCAGCCCCCAGCCGCCCAGGCCTCACAGCCACCGCTGACCCCTCCCCTCCCCAGGGTGACTCCGGAGGGCCCCTGGTCTGCAAGGTGAATGGCACCTGGCTGCAGGCGGGTGTGGTCAGCTGGGGCGACGGCTGTGCTCAGCCCAACCGGCCAGGCATCTACACCCGCATCACCCACTACTTGGACTGGATCCACCAGTACGTCCCCGAGGAGCCCTGAGCCCGGTCCCCAGGGTTGCCACCTGGGTCAGCGGAGAAGCCAGCCCCCTCCTGTCCCCACACTGCTGCTTCCTGCTGAGGCAGCGTCCTTCCCCACCTTCCCTGGCCCCCTGCCCTGAGCACCCCCTGTTGACGCCCCTGCCCCGAGCCCAGGGAGCGGGCAGTGGGCACTAACGCTCATTAAAGATCATGAAAAACAGATGTGGTCGTCGCTGTGTTTCTGGCTGTGGGTGTCGCTGAGGGAGAGGGAAGGGTCCAGGGCCCAGCCAGGTGCAGCCACCCTCTCTGTGGGTCCCTGGGCCCTGAGCACCCGCCTTGCTGTGGGGATGGCCCCGCCCTGCCCCTTGCGCCCAGGACCACTTCTCTGCACACTGGCTTGTATAGAGCACACACCTCCTGAAGGGAAGAGCCATACCCTGCTATTGTCAGATCTCAGTCCCCAGAGGACTGCACCCTCCACGTTTGTCTCATTTCATCTCACAGACACGCCTGTGTCCCCTGTCTCCCAACTGGCTTTTTTTGGGAATGTGTTCCTGCTTATGCACAAGGCTGCTCTTTTGATCTGCATTCTAGCACTGTCTCCTTATTGGTGATTGTGTTCTGAAGCAAATTCCCGGAGAACCCACAGGGGCATTGCTACTTCATTTCCAGAAAGGCTGTTCCCCTGTCTCCTCCTACCCGTGTGCATCACAGCACTCCCTCATAACTGCCAATGACAGGGATTCTTTGCTTGATCAAACTTTAGTCAGGCTCCTGAACCTTCTCCTGGACCCAACTGTACCCTTCCTGGTTATCCCCCATTTTACCAAGAACCCTGCTGAGTCAGTTTAGCAAAAACCCCTGCCCTTGGTACCCAATCACCCTTCACATCTGATCAAAACCCCTCTCTCCCCACCCTAGGTTTCATCTCCCTGGGATGTGTCGGTAGAAGCCTCTTTAGGGTGGTTTAAACAGAACTCCCCCAGACCTGCTGTCTCCTCTTAGAAATTCTCTGACCACCAACCCCTTGCTCCTTGGCTACAATCCCCACTTGTCCCTGCTTTCTTCGGAATGGTGCCCAGTTCTGTACTGGGGTCTCTTTTCCCCTGTTGCTCTGGTTTTCTTTGAATCCAACACCGTGACACAATGTGAAACACACTGGATACAAATGTGAGACATAATATATCATGTCTAAGTGTAATAATGTAAACATGATACAAGACGCATAGTGTAATACATGTAATACACAGAACATAATCAAATAAATGTATCATACACTACATTGTGGGCAAAAAGGCATAATCCATATTCAATATTTGAAATTCTTGTAATGAATAGCATCCTTTTGCTGTTTCATTTTGTAGATTGCATTTATCTCATTCCTGGGGTGGGGGGAGGTGAACACTCCCTGTTTGTCTAACAGATCATTTCTGCCAGCAGCTCTGCTTCTCCTTGTTAGTGAGGCTCTTGGAGTCCTCGGTTTCTTTTCGTCATTTTAAGGTATTCAACGAAATGACTGCATTAACACTTTGTCTTCCACAGTTGCTGAAAATTGTTTTGTTGGCTTTGCAAAGTTGGAGGTGTTTGTGTTTACAGATTGAAGATTTGAATTGTTGCACACACAGGCACAGATACATTCATGCACATGTGTGTGCACTCACACACACAGACATACTTTGATGCTAATCCTCTAGAACCGATTTCCATGTTGGGTGAGGCTCCAGAACCACTGAGGCAAGAGCTTCCTTTGTATTTCCAAGTCCTTCTCCAGCCCCACCGGCCTCTGTCCCTGCATCCCCGCCGAGACTGGGGGACCGAGGGGCACTGGGGGCCCTGGCTCTGCACAGGCTCTCCCCCAACTTCCGACTCTGACTTGAAGCTACGTAATGGGGGAGGGGCCAAGGCTACTCATTATTCCTCTTAGTCTTGAATCATTTTTAATTACAAGCGTGGAGCATGCCCACTGTAAACCCTTGAAGGATACATACATGTTACGAAGAAACCTCCTTCCCCTGTCCCACCAGGGATCATTCCTGTCTGTTGTTGGGGTGATGACTTCCAGAACTTTCTTAAGCCTGTACAACATGGCCTTGGGCTGGATGGAGTGTGGAGGGAGGGGTACTTCAGGGGATCAGGTAGGTGGGAGGACAAGGATTGGGCACTGGAGTCCCGGAGCTGCAGACCTGAGATGCTGCAGGCCGGGGGTGGGGCAGGGCATGAGCTGACACCCGGGTGTCCCCGTATCCCTGAAAACCAGACCCAGATACTGACTACAGGTAAGAGTGAGCATGGCTCAACCTGGAAGGGTCAGGGCTCGGGCCGGAGGACAGTCTGAGTGGGTGAGAGGTTGGTGCCAGGGGTGGGAGCCAGGAGGAGGGTCCAGTCCTAGATATGGGACTGTCCATGTGTCCTCCCAACATGTGGGCCCACATGACCCAGGTATGCTGGGTAACAGGGCCCCTCACCCCCTCCTGGGCCACGAGGGCATCCCCAGGGTCGGGGAGGGAGCACTTCGGGCAGGACACACCCCTCCCATGCCCCATGCCTCAGTTTGCCCTCCTGTCAAGTGGGAACAGAAACAGTACCGTGTCACAAAGACATCAAGGGGACATCGAGGGGATGGAATTCTGTTTCTTTCTCAACAGCAGGCTGGAACCCTGGGGGTGTTAAGGTCCCTGCAGGGAGCTATGTGATGGGGTGCAGGTAGGGAGAGAGGTCCCCAGTGCTAGAGTGAATTGAGCCGGGACAGGTGAGGGCCCAGAAGTGGGACCCGGGGATGGCACTGGGGTTCCCAGAGTCAGAGGATCTGGGTCTTTCCAGACCTGCCTCTACCCTCCATACAGGGTGACACCAGGCCTCCTGGGCCCTAGGAGGGGCAGCCTGAGCTCTGATTCCTCCCTCCACCACCCCGTGCCTGGCTGATGGGTACAGCCTCCCAGGTGTGCGGTCCTCAAGGGCTCAGCACAGGCCCCACACACAGAGGTGGTGTCACTGTCATCCTTATTTGTCCTTATTTGTCACCAGGTCAAACATGGAGCACACACGTCCAAGCCGTGGCTCCGGGCCTGGTGCTGGTGGGAAGAAGACAAGTCTGTGCCCCACTCCCCACCTGTGGATCATCAGGCAGCTCTCCACCTGCCCCTGTGCCTCAGTTTCCCCCCACCTAAGAGGGGGTGGCTGACCTAGAAGGTCTCAGAGGGACCCACAAGGGTCCTGGTGCTTAGGAGCTTTCAGCAAAGCCACAAGCACCTGTCCAGAGGGTTACCCTGCAATCTCCACACACACTCACCAGGTCTCCCAGAGCCTTACCGCCGAGTCTGATGTAGCCCCAGACGGTCACCCAGCACATCTTCCTCTCTGAGACCCTCAGTGAGGCAGGTGGGAGCAAGACCACGTGGATGTGATGGGAGAGCATCACAGGGGCCTCCAGCCTCAGCAGGGCGATGTCCCTGCCCCCCTCAGCAGACAGGCTGTAGTTGAACTTGGGGTGTCGGATGATCTGCTTCACCTTTGTCAGCTGGTCATGGTCATAGAGTCTCAGCTGCCCGACTTGGACCCTGACATCATAAGTCTGCAAGTTTTCCCTGGGGGAGGGGAGACCGGAGCTTCTCAGAGGAGCCTGCGGGGCGGGGCCTGGCCTGCCCCGAAGCAGGAATCCAGGTGGCCGCTGGCAGAGACGTGGCTTTCCCTGCAGCCCAGCGCCCAGGCCCCTGCCCACTCCCCACCACCCCTCTGTGTCCCCCACCCCCACTCCCCCTGGCCAAGGGGGCAGCGGGCTGATTGACTCACCATCCAGTGCAGTGGGCAGCGGTCAGCACCCACTGGGGGTGGACGAGAGAGCCCCCACATACATGCTGCCACTGCTCAGGCTCCTTACTGTGCAGTCGGAGGCTGACCTGACATGGCCACCGGCCGGCAGGGGCATCGCGCACCCCCACGGTGCCATTCTGCTCCCTCCCCAGGCCGGAATCTGGGAAGCCAAGGAGGGGGTGCTGTCAAGGACCCCAGCATGGCCTCTCACACTCAGTCCCTCCCAGGACCATCACCCACTGAGCTGATACTGAGGGGTCTGGGCGGCCGGGGCAAGGGACAGAGACAGGGAGTCAGGACTCACCCGGGGACAGAGGCACGGGGCCCCCCAGGCCTAAGAGGGTCAGGAACAGCAACCACAGCATCTGCAGGGGGAGGGCCAGGACCCCGGGCGGGGATGGAGAAGCAGGCCCGAGTGGGGGTGTCCTCACCTGGTGGGTGCTTCCCTCACTCCTCTCCGGCCTCTCTGAGCCCCTTTGCCCCCTTGGTGGGGGGATGAAGTGGCTGTGAAGCTCCTCCTTTCTCGGGCCCCTTGGGGACCGAGGTTGCTGAGTTGATCAACAGTCACTGGGGAGCCCCTCCCAGCCCCTCGCCCTGCACCCCGGCAGACGTGCCCTTGCCCCCGCCAGCAACATCCACACTGAGACTGCACAAACCTCAGCTGCAAACGCACAGCCAAGTCTGTGGAAACAGGCCCAAAAGAATGGGAAGAAGATGCAGGTTTGCTGGAAGAAGCCCTGGAGCACCGGCCCAGGCTGGCAGGATGAGGGGCAGCAGACACCAGGGGCTGGGCCGCTTGAGCCACGAGGCAGCCCCCGGACACCACTGAACTCAGCAAGCCAGCTGGAGCACGCCACCATCTGACTAGAGCACAGCAGGCTGCCGCCCTCATCACCGAAATCTGACTGGCCCATGGCCTGGGTCACCCACCCTGCCACCAGCTGAGGGACACGGCACCCATCTGCTCTGCAGGTGGGATTCTCGGAAGCTGTCGCTGAGACAGTGTGACCTGCAGGGAACGAGCCAGGGACGGGCCATGGAAGGTAGGTGGATGGAACCAGCCTGGGCCGAGGGAAAGGCCAAAGGGCAATGTAGGTCTGACCACCACCCAGGGGGATGTCCAGGGTTTACATGGCCCTCACGGGGACAAAATGCTGGCCCTTACACTGTTCTGGATTAGCCAGGAAGGGACCAATGGGGGTGAGGTGGCCACGAAGGAGCTGCCAGCCCCACCACACACTGGCCAGCAAGGACTGCCCAGAAGGGGGACGTGGTGGCCCACTCTGTCCAGCACAGTCCACTGCACTGTGTCGTGTGTGGGGACAACTGCTGCAGGACAGCGGGGACCTCTCTTCTCGGGACAGCTGGGAGCAGAGGCTCAGGGTGCAGCCGACAACCGCTGTGGCCACATCAGGGACCACCAGGGCCCCTCCACTGTCCACCTAGACCCCCCTTGGCTATGACCTGTGGACTCTGGGACTCACCTGGTGGCGCGACCTAGACTCCCATCCCTGAGGGTTTGAGCTCCGTCTGGTTACATGGATGTTTTCAGCCAGGTGGCTGCATATCCCCATGCCATCACAATTGATGCAGGGTGCCAGGAGAGTGCCCCTCATCCCCCCTGCCCCCCACTGTGACACAGCAGCCCTGTTCCCAGTGGTCGGTGTCATTGTCCCTACCAAGATGGTACCCTTTCTTCTTGCCCACTGGCCTCTGGACAAAAACCTCATCACGGTCAGGCATCGGCCATGACTTCGATTTCAATACCCCCAGTGAAAGTGTGACCCTTTGAGGGACCTCGACCCCTGACCCTGCAGAGTCCAGACTTGGGGGCACCGGGAGCACAAGTTCCCCACCGAGAGTGACAGTGGGTGGACCCCCCACTCCCCCCGTGGCCCCCAGACTGATTCCCTCTGTTGGAAACACAGCTCCAGAGAAGGCCTGCAATTCCATCTGCACTTTGTCCTAGAGGATGGTCTGTCCCGTGACGCATTGCCACTGAGCGGCTGCTGCAGGCCACCGCACTGCGCCGTCAAGCCAACGGCTCCCAGGGTGTGACCAGCCGGCACCCGGCCGTGGGCCCTCTCTCTCGCCTCCTAAACTGCAGAGCGTGTCTGTGCGCTGACGCCACGTTATGTGGGATTCAGACCCCCCTGTAGCTCTCGGATCATGGTGCCGGCCGAGTTTCTGCAAAACCATACACAGACATGTGTCCATTCCCATCAGAACAAACCTCTGGTCCCTCCAGGAGTGGAAGGGGACGACATGGGCCGCTGTGCCATGCAGAGCTTGGCGCTGGTGCCCATTGCTGGGCGGTGGGACATCAGTGGCAACAGTAGCTAAATCAGCCCTGGTGAAAGGCACAGCCCCCACCTCTCCACCGAGACCACTTTCCCACGGGCCCGTCTTGCTCGCTCTGCAATGGCTGATGGCCAATGAGCTTCTCTCCCAAAGGTGAGAGCTGCAGGACACCGCCATCCGTCTGCTACTTTGAAGACGGTGTTGCCCACGCCCCGGCTCGGGACCCCTAAGTATTCAACTGACGTGACCCCTGTACATCCAGGTCAGACTGGAGTAGGTGGCCACTCGATCCAGTGGTCGGTGTCCTTGTAAGAAGAGGTGGAGACGTTGGGAGATACACAGAGAGGACAGCCGTGTGACCACGGAGGCAGAGGTTGGAGTGACGCAGCCGCCGGCCCAGGATGCCGGCATCACTGGAAGCTGGAGGCGTCGTCCCCGGAGCCGCCTGGACACCTTGGTTTGGACTCCTGGCCTGCAAACTGTGAGGGTGCCTTCCTGCTGTTTTAAGCCCCCACCACCTTCCCTAACCTTGATGGCCCCACCAGGAAGATCCCACCCACCAGCTGCCTTGGCCACACCCACAGGTAAGGACACAGCCCAGAGCCTGCTTTTCATGAGCTACAGAGGGAGGCAGGGGTCCTGGATACTCCCCCAACTTGAGCCCCACTTTAGGGCACAGTCTGGCCTCTACTTCTCAGCTGAGGGCGGGGCCAGGTGGGAGAGTCTCAGGGCAGGGGGACAGTGGCGGACGCCAGGTGAGGTGAAGAGCTGGCATCGGGGGCCCCGAACACCCTGGAGGGCCTGCCTTCAGCTCATGCAGGCAGCACCCTGCTTCCCGCCCAGGGCTGAGGGTGTGAGCGGCCGTAGCGGTGGCCCCAGCACAGGTAGGCGGTCACTCCAGGAAAGCTGGGCGACTGCAGCCCTCCGACAGCTCACCACCCCTATCTGGAGTCAGGTTCCCTTCCAGGTACAGCACTGCGCCGAGGCGAGGCCAAGTCTCCAGAGACCCTCACTCCCTCTTAGGGCCAGAGTCACCATCATGCTTGCCAAGATCCTGGTTACTCCAGGGGGGCCCATAATCCCAGGAAATACTCAGGAAACAACCATGATCCAAGATGGCTGGGGGGGGCCAGCAGGGAGGGGGAGTCCGCGTGCAGGAGGGTGGGGTCCTGCAGGCCCCGGGGCACAACCTCTGGGTGGGTGAGGGGCTTCCTCCCCTGTCCTCTGCTCACCGGCTGTGGTGGATGTGAGTTTGGGGCCTGTTCCCAGGGTCCAGCTGACAGGACAAGTTACAGAGGTGACAACAAGAAGCCACAGGCCCTCAGGGCCAAGCTTGATGCTGGAGCCAGACTTCCCGTCCCCCAGGGCCGGTGACCACAGCTTCTGAGAGGAGCCCGTGAGAGGTCCCTGGGGGCAAAGACAGCATCTGAACGTGACCCTCGGATATGCCAGAGCCAGAAATAAGAGGTTTGAGGGTTGTGGGAAAAATGTCTCACGGCTATTATTGGCAAGTAATATGATTTTCTTCCCGGAAAACCCAAAAGCCTCAACTGAAGAGGTTTTTAAATTAAGTTTCTTAAAGTGTCGAGAAGGAAGATAAATGTTTTAAACACAAATAAGTAGAGAAAGAAGAAACTCATTCTTGTTTCCCAGTAATAACTGGGAGGGGCCGTAATGGTAAGGACTCGGTTTACAGCAGCATCCGCAGCACTGCACCCCCCCTAATAGCTTTACGAGAAATGTTCAGAGTCCGTGACGACTACAAAACTCTCCTGAAAAGGAAAACAAAATGTCATGCAAGGCTACTGTCATCAAATGTCAACTCTTCAAAACTCCAATGTGACAGGAACTGCAGGAGAATCCGGTCGTTTTCATGAATGTTGAAGTGATTACCAAGTTTGTCTTGAGGGAAACACAGGGCAGGACGTCCACGGAGGCCACAAAGCAGAGCACGGGGCAGCCGGTGTCACAACGTTGTCACGGTGAGGACCAGGGCCTTCCAAACACACAGCGGTGGTCGCACTGGCTCTCGAGCTCACGCCCTAAACCCCAGCCACAGAGACGGCAAAAGCGGCTGCAGATAAACGGCATCGAGGGACTTTCCTGGTGGCACAGTGGCTAAGGCTCCACGGTCCCAAAGCAGCAGGCCCGGGTTCGATTCCTGGTCAGGGAACTAGATTCCCACATGCTGTAACTAAGAGTTCACATGCCACAACTAAGGTGCCCACCTGCTGCAACTAAGAGCAGCACAACCAAATAAATAAATATTTAAACAGCATCGACTCAGGGGGACAAAGAAAGAGGCCACAGCATCGATGTCGGACGGGCAACAAGCAAGCGTCTGGACACCGGATGGAGGAGACAGAGAAGCGGGGCCGGGGGAGCACAGCCCGCTTTGCTGGTGGGTTGAAGCCCCCTCACTCTGCTAGGAGGGCACCTGGTGAAGGAGCCGCCGTGTTCCAAGGGACCCAGGCGAGGGGGCTGGAAAGACAGTGTCCACACAGTGTCTGTGAACAGGGAGGTTGTTTGAAACTCTGGTCACAGAGCTTCAGAGGCTCCTCAGGCAGGACGATGAGTTGCCCACCCGGGACATGCGCCCAGATTTACTCTTGGCAGAAAGTGAACCAGACTCAAGGCTTAGGACCACCCAGCACGGAGGAGGGTGGCAGAGGGGCATGAGGCTGAACACAGAAGGATTAGGAGGTCGGGGGACTTCCCTGGCGGTCCAGTGGTTAAGACTCCGAGCTTCCACTGCAGGGGGCACAGACGGGTTAGATCCCTGATCGGGGTCCTAAGATCCCGCATGCCGCACGGATTGGCCAAAAAAAAAAAAAAAAAAGGATTAGGAGGTCAGGACCCCAGCCTCCATCCCCCTCCTACACCCAGGGTCATGCCCCAAGGAGGAGGCTGAAAGATCCAGCCCTAGGTGACTGTGGGTCCCAGAAAAGACCAACAAACATGGGAATGGCATCTGGGAAGCCCAGTTTCTTGCCCAGTCATCTTAGAATAAAACAAAATAGTCAACAAGCCCAATGAGGGTGACAGATTCAAATCATCACCCGAGAGCCTCACTCTTATTGAACTTTTGATAAACACAGTTGTTCTCGTCCATTAGGAAAATACCCTTGGCTATTCTGGGAGCTTTGGCCATAAACCACCCTTAAAACCTAGGGATTTATTCTTTTTATCTTTTTTCTTTTTTTTTTTGGCCAGGCTGTGCAGCTTGTGGGATCTCAGTTCCCTGACCAGGGACTGAACCCAGGGTCATGGCAGTGAAAGCACCAAGTCCTAACCACTGGACCGCCAGGGAACCCCCTTACTCTTTTTCTTTTTTTGTGAAGTATAGTTGATTTACAATGTTGTGTTAATTTCTGCTGTATGGCACAGTGACTCAGTTATACATATACATACATTCTTTTTCATATTCTTTTCCATTATGGTTTATTACAGGATGTCAGATATAGTTCTCTGTGCTATATGGTAGGACCTTGATGTTTATCCATTCTAAATATAATAGTTTGCGTCTGCCAACCGCAAACTCCCACTCCATCCCTCCCCCACTCCCCTTTCCCCTTGGCAACCACAAGCCTGTTCTCTATATCTGTGAGTCTGTTTCATAGATGAGTCCATTTGTGTCGTATTTTAGATTCCACATATAAGTGATATCATATGGTGTTTGTCTTTCTCTTTCTGACTTACTTCACTTCGTATGATAATCTCTAGGTCCAGCCATGTTGCTGCAAATGGCATTATGTCATTCTTTTTTATGGCTGAGTAGTATTCCACTGTATATTTATATACCACATCTTCTTTATTCATTCATCTGTTGATGGACATCCAGGTTGTTTCCATGTCTTGGCTACTGTAAATAGTGCTGCAATGAACATTGGGGTGCGTGTATCTTTTCGAATTATAGTTTTGTCTGGATATATGCCCAGGAGTAGGATTGCTGGATCATATGGTAACTCTATTTTTAGTTTTCTGAGGAACCTCCAAACTGTTTTCCATAGTGGTTGCACCAATTTACATTCCCACCAACAGTGTAGGAGGGTCTAGGGATTTATTCTTAAATATGAAGGAAACAGTTGGGGGTCCCCGGAAAGCGGTGAATTAGAGAGTTAGAAACCAAAGTATAAAAACAAACCAAAACAAGTTATTCAAAGCTATTCAACTAACAATGGAGAGAATTAGAAGTTTAAGGAAACTCAGGGAGAAGATCCTGCTTTTGTGAAACAAGAACTACATACTATGTGTTTTTTTAATATAAACTATTTATTTATTTATTTTTGGCTGCGTTGTGTCTTTGTTGCTGTGCGCAGGCTTTCTCTAGTTGCAGTGAGCGGAGGCTACTCTTCGTTGCGATGCGCAGGCTCTAGGCGTGTGAGCTTCAGTAGTTGTGGCACACAGGCTCAGTAGTTGTGGCTCGCAGGCTCTTTAGGGCAAGCTCAGTAGTTGTGGCACACAGGTTTAACTGCTCCGCGGCATGTGGGATCTTCCTGGACCAGGGCTCGAACCCATGTCCCCTGCATTGGCAGGCGGATTCTTAACCACTGCGCCACCAGGGAAGTCCCACTGTGTTCTTTTAATAAGAAATAGAGAACAACCAGGTGCCCTTGAAAATTAAAAATATAACAAATTAAACATTCCATAAAAGAGTTGGAAAATCAATTCAAGGAAACTTCTTAGAAAATGGAACAAAAAGACAAAGAAGGGGCCTTTCCTATTCTCTTGACAACCTGAAAAGAGAAGTGAGCTCAAGGTGGCCCCGTCCTGGCTGCACCAAGGGCTGTGCCTGCCCCCAGCTGCCTGCCCTTCCCCCGGGGCAAGCTCTCGGGAACAGCCAGACAGAAAAGCAAACAGCTGTGACTCAGGCATAAGCCGCCTCAGCTGGGGAGGCAGCTGTTACCGGAACGCCACGCAAGGCCAGCCGCCTGGAGCCCATGGGCTCCCAGGGAGCCATTGCATGAGAAGCCAAGCTCTGGAACAGCCCAGCATTTGGGAGAAGTTGCAAAGTTGAAACCGTGGAGCCATCAGACACGGCTAGCCATTCTGGGTCACTCCAAGAGAGATCCTGGGGTCACACTCTGAAAAAGTCCTGCTTTCTCCACAAGAGTGATGTCACACATCTCAAGAGACTGGAAACGAGGGAGGGGGCTCAGAATCCTCTACCCCCAGGGTACAGGCGGAGTGGAGGTGTGCTTGGCATGCAGAGACTCAGAGCATGCACCCCAAGGTCCCTGCTGCAGGTAGACAGAGGGCAGTGTGCAGGAGGTTTCTGGGGAGTCAGCCCCGGAGGGAGGCCCTGCTTTTTCCCAGCCAGGCCCTGGCCTTGGCGAGTGGACCCCGCTTTCTCTGCCCTGAGCCCCCGGGGGCCGGGCTGCGCTCACTCTCAGCCTTTAATTGCTGGTTAATCGCTCCCAGCTTCTTATCTTTTAACAGGCACCTCCACTGGGTTTATAATCACTGCTAAGCTCCCAGGCCCCAAAGCCCCCATCCTCCCCAATTTCTCACACTGCCTGCTCCCCCAGCACAGCTGGACCCCACACTGCAGTCTCGTGCTACCCACTGTCAGTGTGCGGGCCCAGCTCCAAGACCCCGCCCCAGAGTGGCCGCCTCGGGCCCTGCCTGGCTCCAGCTGCTATGCATCAGGCTCAGGAAGCCCACACTCAGGCGGGACTAGCACGCAGGGAGTTTTATGAGGGTGGGGAGGAGGGCAGAGGGAGAAGCTGGGCTGCCAGGCAGTCAAGGGCTCAGCCGATGCCACATGGGGTTTAGGAGCAGGGAGGTCCCAGGCAGGAGGCTGGGTGGGGGGGTGCCTATATAACCTCCTGTCATCCGTTTTGGGATACGGACGCCCAGGAGGGGGCCTGGCCTTGGTGAGCGGCCCCCCAGCCGTCCCTTAGAGATGAAGGGTGAGGGCCCTGCCCGCAGCCCTGCCAGCAGCGGGGGCAGCCGCGTCTCCCCAGAGGGACGTGTGGAGAGCATCTCTGAAGGAGCCACCGCTGACCACACAGCGCGTCCCAGGGCTGCGGGAAGGTGAGTCGGCCTCTTGCTTCTGTTCCTGGACAGGCTGTGTGGACAAGCCTGATTCCCACAGGCAGGGGTCCATGACCCACTTTGGGGGGACAGTCACTACAGGGGCACAGACTAGGGTGATTGGCTACACGCCTCCCCATGTGCCAAGGAAGGAAGGAGAAATGGAGTTCCAGGAACAAGGGGAGCAGCACAGGGAAGGGCCTTCCATGCACCCTGGGATCCCGTGATGGAGGGAACCCCAGGAGGAGGGGTGCCAGGGCCCACGGGAGGCCGTGGCACCCCTGTAGTGATGGTGGCTATGCAGCCAGTCATTGCTGGAGACCTGGGCGGGATGCCATGAACCAGGCCCCAGGTCACTCCCTCAACAGTTGCACCAACGTCCTGGCATGGCCCCACATCCCCCCAGGTCCTGGAGGAAGGAGGGGCCGTGCACATGGCCGGCCATTATGTCCTTCCCCCTACTTCAGGGGGGGAGCCCTTAAATGCCCCAGAAGGAAGGGGAGGGAGCTCAGGACCCTCTGCTGTAGGGTAGTCAGCATCTCCTAGCACCTGTCACCATCCAGGTGTCACTGCTGAAATCTGTCCCCGTTTCTCACCCACCACAGCCCACCTGCAGGCGCGGCTCGGGGCTCAGGCCCCGGCGCCCTGGGAGGGGTCCCCACAGCTCAGTGCTGAGCCCAGCCTGGGGAGGCATCGGGGAACTGCACTTTCCTCCACTCCGACCCCTCTCCAGCCATTTACTCCAAAGCACCAGCCTTCCCGGGAGCCCTTGAGGGCAAGGCCGGGTCTCCAGTTTGTCTCTGGCCCCCGGGGAATGGGGGGTGGGGAGCCGGGCACGGAGTGGACAATCAGTTTGCACCACCCAGACGCCAACAGAAAACTGCCCAGGGGAGGGCGTCTGGCAGGGTGTGGCCACCAGGGGGCGGCAAAGAGCAAAGGCAGCTGCTCCTGGGAGTCCTTACCCTCCCCCGTCTCTTGCCCCACGTTTTGTCCTTAAATTTGTTCAAATGTTGAATGAAACCTGGAATTAAAAAATCACATTGCTGTCAGAAGTGGAAAGCCAATATCACATTTCATGAGCAGAAAACCGACATTAAAGTGTGGAAAGTGGAAACAAAACATCTCTCGGCTCTGGGAGATGGGGGAACTGCCTGGCTCTCCAGCCCAGGGTGTGTCTGATGGGGGGGAGGGGAGAGAAACTGCCGCTGTTCATGGGGGAAACCCCATCCCCTCTGGGCTCCAGCCTCCTGGCTGCAGATGCAGGCAGGGCAGGCAGGTCACAGGAGCCTCAGAAACTGGGTGCTGTTGGCCCTCAGCAAGGCTCTTGACCTCTCTGAGCCTGGGCTTTTCTGTCTCAAAATGAGGGGCGATGTCTGCCCCTGGGGCATGGGAGGTGCGGGAGAGCTCAGGTCCTGCCTGGCCAGGCAGGCAGGAGGAAAACCAGGCTGTTGTGCTCGGAGAGCGAGGGGCCTCCATGTTCAGCAAGGTGATGTCTGCGCCCCGCCAAGGCCGACAGGCTCTGGTTGAACTCGGGGTGCTGGGTTATATGGGTCACCTTCGTCGGCTGGCTATGGTCGTAGTGTCTCAGCTGCCCAACGGGGACCCCATGTTTTGCAGTTATATAAGAAAGGAGCGGGTGGGGAGTCCTGAATGTTGGCTGTGCCCCTTCTAGAGCGTTCTGCAGGGAGTTCATCTGGTCTCTTCTTGGGGAGGGGCTGGACATCCCCCCACAAAACTTTTTAAACAAGATGCTCTTCTGTAATTGTCAGGTTGGCACTTGATGCAGGAAAAGCATCCCCAGGGGCTGACAGGGTCAGAGGGTACCCGGCCTGGTGGGGATCATCCAGGGAAGGTGTCGTGTAGGGAGGATACATACCTTTGTCAGACCCACAGAGGGCACGACATGGAGCCAGCCTGGGGTAGACGGGGGTGGTGGTGGGGCTTCAGCCAGCAAGACTGTGTCCATATCAGATCATCAGTCCTAACATGGGCACCTCAGGATGAGGATGGTCAGAGAAAACTGTGTGAGACCTGGACTTCCTGACACAGTTTTTCTCTAAATCTAAAAATGCTCTTGGGAATTCCCTGTAGGCCTAGTGGTTAGGATTCTGGGCTTTCACTGCCGAGGGCTCTAATTCAATCCCTGGTCGGGGAACTGATATCCTGCAAACCACATGGCATGGCCAAAAGAAAAAAGAATATTCTTAAAGAATAAAGCCTAGGGACTTCCCTGGTGGTCCAGTGGGTAAGACTCCATGCTCCCAGTGCAGGGGGCCTGGGTTCAATACCTGGTTGGGGAACTAGATCCCGCATGCATACCGCAACTAAGAGTCCACATGCCACAACCAAGACCCAGTGCAACCAAAATAAATAAATAAATAAATATATTTTTTTAAAAAGAATAAAGTCTAGTTTGTATATATATGTATATATATATATATATATATTTTTGCCTATGTTGGGTCTTCGTTGCTGCGCGCAGGCTTTCTCTAGTTGTGGCAAGCAAGGGCTACTCTTCATTGCAGTGCACAGGCTTCTCATTGCAGTGGCTTCTCTTGTTGCGGAGCATGGGCTCTAGGCGCGTGGGCTTCAGTAGTTGTGGTGCACGGGCTTACTTGCCCCGTGGCATGTGGGATCTTCCCAGACCTGGGATTGAACCCATGCCCCCTGCATTGGCAGGCCAATTCTTAACCACGGTGCCAACAGGGAAGTCCCAAAGTCTATTTTAAATTGCTTGTAATTAACTAGGGGGAAGAAAAGAAAGTCTAAGGCTCAAGGCAAAGAGGGCGAGCTGGGGGAGGGGGCAGGTGTGGAGGTGACCAGTGGGGCCGGGCGGCCACAGAGCAGGATGCAGAGTGAAGGCACCGTCAGATGGGCCGGCGTGAGATGTCACAGGAGACGCTGCATGTCCGGTCGCCAAGTAGAGTCCTCGGGGAGAAAGTGGCAGGAGCAACCCTCTCCATCCGCCCACCATGTCCATGGGAGAGAGGAGTGGGCCCTTTGCTCGGCTGAGACACAGGACACCAGCGACCCCCGCCACTCGGGCCTGCAGGACCTTCTGTCACCCAGGGGCAGAGGAAGGAAGGTGAGAACATCTGGCATCTGTGAGGACACCCTGCAAGTCCTGGGGACACATCCACGTGTGACAACTGCTGCAGGTGTGGGCAGAGCAGCGTGGAGGGGATGAATTGGGGTGCATGACCCACTGACCATGCGCCGGGGCTGCAGCCTTAGGAAGCCGTGTGTGGCTGCATGGCCGTGGGGTAGACGTGCAGGAACGTATGGGTTGGAAGTTACGTATCACCCAGTAAGCCGTGCAGACCTACAGGATCGGGGTGGGGGGACAGGTCTCTTGCTGGCCCCTGCCTATGGGCCACCCTGCATCATACACGTGGCAGTCCCCTGGCCACACCTCTGGCTGACTCCTTGGTCAGTGACACCTGGGTGCCAGCCTCAGACACCAACTTCGCTGACTCAAGCAGAAGAGGGATTTCAGGAACGGATGCTGGGAGTGCAGCTTCCACCTGGTGGGAAATAGGGCCCCATAGACTCCTGGCTCCCTTTCCCAGACTCAGTGGGTTGCAATAGCATCCGCAAAAAATCCTGTCCACCCGGAACCTCAAAAGAGGACCTTATTCAAAAATAGGGTCTTTGCAGGTGTAACGAGTCGAGGTCATACTGGATTAGGGCATCCTTAGGAGAGAAGACAGAGGCAGAGGGTGGAGTGATGTGTCCACAGGACAGAGGATGCCAAGGACGGCCAGGAGCTGGGAGAAGCCGGGGCGGCTAGAGCAGGTGCTCCCTCAGAGCCTCTGCAAAGAACCCACCTGCTGGCACCTCAATTGCAGACTTCTGGCCTCCAGAACCTTGAAAAAATTAATTTCTGTTCTTTTAAGTCATCTGGTTTGTGATACTTTGTTACAGCAGTCCCAGGAGAACAATACACCAGCTGAAACAAAATAATACCCTGGGAGTAGAAGGACGTGTGAGATGTTGGCTGGGATCCCCGAGACAGAGGGCAGCCAAGGCCTGGTGTTGAGGGGAAATGGCTCAGGGCAGCAAGGACACCAGGACAGAGGGCTGAGCTGCTCACTAATTTCTCTGCCACATCAACCAGGCCGAACGTGAAGTCTTGTGTGATTGTGTACTTCTGTCAAAAACTCATCACATTGTACACTTAACGCTGATGAGTGTTATTAAATTACACCTCATTAAAGCTGCCTTTTTAAAAAGAGACTTTACAGGTATTGAAATAATGCACGCAGGACATTGGTGCAGAATTCTAAAGATCAACCGTCAGAAAGGAAAAAATTTAAACCTAGGTAATAACAAAATTTGGGGGAACGCAGAGAAACGGGCGCTCTCGGTTCCAAGGTGAGTGGACTCGTTTCCCATGGCTGCTGTAACAAGCACCAAACTGATGGCTGAAAACAACAGAAATGTGTTAATTTTCTCTTTTTTTATTGGCGTGATGGCCACATCACTGCTGTCTCTGCCTCCATATCCACGTTGCCTCCGTATCCCCTACGTGTGTCTATTATTAAGATGCATTCGGTTGCATTCAGGACCACACATGGAACCAAGACAGGCTCCTCCTCTCAGGAGCCGTCATCACATCGTTTGCCGTATGATGTAACATCCACTGGTCCCAGAGGTGACAACACGGACAGATCTTTGGGGGTCAACATTCAACCCACTGCAGTGGAGTGGCGACAAGCACGGTCATCGGCCTGGTACTTCGTGAAGTGAGGCGTGCCTGTGCCCTGGCCCGACGTTTGCACCCCAGGCAGAGAGCCCAGAGAAGATTCCCTCACGGAGAATGAGATCACAAATCATCAAGACGCGAGCAGC
This sequence comes from Hyperoodon ampullatus, assembly GCF_949752795.1. Taxonomy (NCBI): domain Eukaryota; kingdom Metazoa; phylum Chordata; class Mammalia; order Artiodactyla; family Ziphiidae; genus Hyperoodon; species Hyperoodon ampullatus. The sequence goes on from NC_136927.1 coordinate 22,700,587, forward strand.
ATATGGAAGAAGAAGCGGCACATGAGAAGTTAACTCAGAGATGTGGCTGGACTCCCCAGGCTTCACGCTGAGAGGAGGAATCCCCGACTCCAGCTCTGCCTGGAGGGAACCTGACCCCAGACGGGACCAGAGCAAACACCTGGGGAGCGGGCTGGCAGGGAGGCCCTCCTGCCCCAGCAAGTGTTGCAGCAGAGTTCCACCAGGGGGCGCAGCAAAGGCGGGTGGGAAGGACTGGGCGATTTCACACCCCAGGAGTATACATCCCAACCGCTCAAACCCAGCACAAGGAGCAGGGTCCTCGGTCTTTCCTTCTGGGTCCTGAGTCACCTTCCCTGAGGCAGGCGGGGCTGAGATATGAGGAGACGCATCCTCTCTGCCCTCAGACCTTCTGTCTGTCCACCAGGCTTCCTCCCCTCCTCTCCACAGCCCCGGGGTCACTCCCACACCTGGCTCCGAGGGCAGGAGGGAAAACTGCAATGCTAGAGGTCAAGGGTGCAGACGGGGCCAGCAGCACACTTCACACTACAAGTGTCCACAAGAACCATGCGCGCGAAGGTGGAACTTTATAACCAAGATCTTTTTTCCCCTCTCAAGTCCCTGGTCTGTTTGAGTCAGCCAACTCAGTGCACACGTTTCAGTTAGTGACCAGTGAGGGTTTGGCACGCAAATGTGAGCAGTTTCTGCAGCCCTAAAGTCCGTCCCCGGAGCACGAGTTTAAAAATCGGCGGTGGGTGGGGTTTACAGCGCCCGGCCGGCCGGCCCCGGGGGGCGTCCCAACAGCGCCGCCCCCACCTGCAGAGCCGCCAGGTGTCAAGAGACTGGTCCCATCTGCGGCCCGACCTTGGCCACGCCCTCCTCCCGGCCCGCGCGCCCCCGTGTGGCCTGGAGGAGTAACTGCAGGCCCCATCTTTAAGATTTTTTTTTTCTTGCTGTGGACAATTTTTAAAGTCTTTGTTGAATTTGTTACAATATTGTTTCTGTTTTATGTTTCGGTTTTTTGGCCGCGCGGCATGTGGGGTCTCGGCTCCCCCAACGAGGGATTGAACCCGCACCCCTTGCATTGGAAGGCAAAGTCCAAACCACTGGACCACCAGGGAAGTCCCCGTTTTAGGCATCTTAACAGGCAGCGAGCAGTCAGTGCGCGGGCGGTCAGGGCCCCGCGGTCCTGCGGAAGCTTGTCCCCGTGTCTCACCCACCACAGCCCACCTGCAGGCGCGGCTCTGGGCTCAGGCCCCCGTGCCCTGGGAGGGGCCCCCACAGCTCAACACTGAGCCGGGCGGGCGGGGTGCGGGGCGCACTTCCGTCCACTCCGGCCCATCTCTGGCCGTTTCCCCCAAAGCACCAGCCTTCCCGGGAGCCCTTGGGGGCAGGACCGTGTCTCCGGTTTGTCTCTGATCCCCGGGGGCATGGGGGGCGGGTGCCGGGCACGGAGTGGACACTCCGTTTACACCACCCAGAGGCCAACAGAAAACTGCTCAGGGAGGACGTCCGGCAGGATGCGGCCACCAGGGGGTGGCAAAGAGCAAAGGCAGCTGCTCCTGGGAGTCCTTCCCCTCCCCTATCTCTGCCCCACGTTTTGTCTTTAAATGTGTTCAAATGTTTAGCTAAGATCTGGATTAAAAACAAAAACTGTATAGCACAATCAGAAACGGAAGGCCAGTGTCACTTGTCATAAATAGAACGACAACACAATAGTTAAAACGGTGAAAAATAAACTCAAAATGGATTAGAGACCTAAATGTAAGACTGGACACTTAAAACTCTTAGAGGAAAACATAGGAAGAACACTCTTTGACATAAATCACAGCAAGATCTTTTTTGATCCACCTCCTAGGGTAATGGAAATAAAAACAAAAATAAACAAATGGGACCTAATGAAACTTAAAGCTTTTGCACAGCAAAGGAAACTACAAACAAGACGAAAAGACAACCCTCAGAATGGGAGAAAATATTTGCAAACGAATCAACGGACAAAGGATTAATCTCCAAAATATATAAACAGCTCATGCAGCTCAATATTAAAAAAACAAACAACCCAATCAAAAAATGGGCAGAAGACCTAAATAGATATTTCTCCAAAGAAGACATACAGATGGCCAAAAAGCACGTGAAACTTCTGCTCAACATCACTAATTATTAGAGAAATGCAAATCAAAACTATAATGAGGTATCACCTCACACCAGTTAGAATGGGCATCATCAGAAAATCTACACACAACAAATGCTGGAGAAGGTATGGAGAAGAGGGAACCCTCTTGTACTGTTGGTGGGAATGTAAATTGATACAGCCATTATGGAGAACAGTACGGAGATTCCTTAAAAAATTAAAAATAGAACTACCATATGACCCAGCAATCCCACTACTGGGCATATACCCTGAGAAAACCATAATTCAAAAAGACACATGCAGGGGCTTCCCTGGTGGCGCAGTGGTTGAGAGTCCGCCTGCTGATGCAGGAGACATGGGTTTGTGCCCCAGTCCGGGAAGATCCCACATGCCGCGGAGCGGCTAGGCCCGAGAGCCATGGCCACTGAGCCTGCGCGTCTGGAGCCTGTGCTCCACAACAGGAGAGGCCACAGCAGTGAGAGGCCCGTGTACCGCAAAAAAAAAAAAAAAAAAAAAAAAAGACACATGCACCCCAATGTTCATTGCAGCACTATTTACAATAGCCAGGTCATGGAAGCAACCTAAATGCCCATCGACAGACAAATGGATAAAGAAGATGTGGTACATACATACAATGGAATATTACTCAGCCACAAAAAGGAACGAAACTGGGTCATTTGTAGAGACGTGGATGGATCTAGAGACTGTCATACAGAGTGAAGTAAGTGAGAAAGAGAAAAACAAATATCGTATATTATCGCATATATGTGGAATCTAGAAAAATGGTACAGATGAACCAGTTTGCAGGGCAGAAATACAGACACAGATGTAGAGAACAAACGTAGGAACACCAAGGGGGGAAAGTGGTGGGGGGGCGGGGGTTGGTGGTGTGATGAATTGGGAGATTCGGATTGACATATATACACTAATAGGTATAAAATGGATAACTAATAAGAACCTGCTGTATAAAAAAATAAATTCAAAAATTAAAAAAAAAAACAGTGAAGATGGGGACTTCCCTGGAGGTCCAGTGGTTAAGACTCCGAGTTCTCAATGCAGGTGGCACGGGTTCCATCCCTGGTCGGGGAACTAAGATCCCACATGCCGTGTGGTGTGGCCACAAAAAAAAAAGAAAAAGAAAACGGCGAAAATGAAGCATTGTTGCCAGATTCTGACTATGTACTGCTGTCCATCAAGAGGTGCCACCTCCTCCATCCCAGGACTCAGGGGAAGGAGGGACAGAGAGCAGTGAGCCCCGTTTTCCCAGAGGGAACTCTCAGATCCGCTGTGGAGCCTTTATGGTGGGAAGGCCTTCTCCTCTCCCAGCCAAGTCTGTAAGTCAGATGCAACAGGACATCCAGCAGGACCAGCCAAGACCGGGCCACACTCAAGACTGCAGGGATGCAGGGTGGTCCTCATCACGTCCCCTGAATGCACCACAACAGCCCTGCAAAAACCACACGGATCCTGGTGTATATTTGGTAACTTCGACTGTAGATGCTGGGCTGGAATCTTCACCAGGACAGATCAACAAGCTTTTGGCACCTGGAATGTGGCTACGGATCTGGTGGGTATGTTCTTCCCAATCCTCATCAGCAAGGAGGATGGAAGCATTTACCTGGCGGGGACAGCAGTGCATGCACATGGTCTTGCCCTGGAGCATCCAGCCATCCCATTGATGACATCATGATGACGGGACTTGGTAAGACACACACCTGCCAGGGGTGTGGTTCATTGATGAGTTTTTCAGGGTACAGTGCTTTGGGGGAGTCCTGGGACATCCCTTCCAAGAAAAAGGACAACTTCCATGTTGCACCTCCTGCTGTCAAAAAAGCAGCACAGCACTCAGCAGCACCTCTGGTTCTGGAGGTGTGTGGACCACACTGGGAATGCTGCACCAACCCGTTATCAAGTGAGGACTTGATATCAGCTGCCGATTCTGAGTGGAGCCCAGCAAGAAGGGGCCCCACAGCAGACTCAGCCTAGTCCAAGTGGCCCTGCTGCCTGGGCTGTACGACTTGGTGCTGTGAAGGCATGATCTTCCCAGGGTCTCACCGGGTAGAGCTGGCACTGGAATTCTGTGTCCCATGGCTTGTGGTCTATTCAGACCCCCTGAGCATTCAGCACACAGGACTGGGGCTGGGGCACAGGCTGGGCTTTCTCCCACCTCACAATGACCACCCCCACACTCCACACCCCCACTCCAGCCAGGAGATCCATCCCAGGTGTGAAGAGGCCCTCCCACATGCTCTCTCTGCCCCAGGATCAGGCTGGTGTGAAACAGGCAGAACACTCCTGCCCCGTGCTCTCAGTTCCTCCCCGGCTGCAGGAGTGCCGTTCCCTCCTGCCAGGCCTTGGTAACACGTCCTCCCGTCCTCCCGCCTCACACGATTCATCCATTTGTTCATTGATTCAACACGCCTCTCCCCAGGCTCTCTGCCTGCGCTGAGCACCATGAAAGTGGCCTGAATAAGAAACTCCCCCACCTCAGGGCTGCTGCACTGCTGACCCGGAGCTGCTCCAAGGATCTCTCAGGCCCCTCTGCACCCGCCTGCCACTGCTCCCCCTGGGCAGGCACCCCTGCTCAGCTCTCGGCTCTCTGCCCTCTGCAGACCACCAGGGGGCACCACTTAAATAGCAGGCCCCGTAGGTGGGAAGCCAAAGGGCCGGACACATGGAAGGACAGTGGACAGTCACCCAGGCCTCACAGCAGTGGATGGTGCCTCAGTCTGCTCGGCCCCGTAACAAACCACAGACATTTACTTCTCACAGCTCTGGAGGTGGGAGGTGCAGGACCAGTGTGGCTTTAACATAACAGATTGGCAGGGTCACAATTCAGCCCAGAGCAGACAGTGTGAGCACCCAGTCCCGCCTCGCACTCTGAGTGATCTCAGAATCTGAGCGCCACACCTCAACCCAGGCAGGAGGCAGTGTCCTGTGGGGTTCCCCCCACTCTTCTTCTCCAGCTTTGCTCCCCAAGCTCTCCTGCTCACACACCCCTCCTTGCAAGGGCACAGAGAGGCTCAGTGAGGCCCATCTGGACCCAGAAACTCGGCAGGGAGGGCTCGCCAAGCCCTGCCCGGTGACCCCACACCCAGAGACCCCGCCGCACCCTGGGCGGACCTCAGTTTCCCCTCTGTTACCCCGATCTCATTCCTCTGCTGTGAATCATTGGCGTCTGGTCTCCCTTGGCCAACCAGCTTTTCAGGTTTTGGTGTTTGTTTATGAAGTTACTTACCTCTTCTTGGGTCATTCTTGCTGAGAATATTTCTCTTTCCCTACTTAGAAAAAAAAGTTTTTTTAATGTATGGCACAGACTGAGTTTCTTATCAGCATTTAAACACACCTCAAATTGCTTGGATTTAGAAACAAAACAACAAACACTCTCCCCTGACCGGCACTTTCCTCCAGCTTCCTCTCTGCTGCGTTCTCTGGTCCACGCGAGTTGCTTCCTTGTCCTCCCCACCCCCCTCCTGCCTCTCACCCCGCAGCCCTGCAGCCGCTCTGCCGAGGTCAACATCAACCTCCACGCATGCTCCGTCCCAGTCTGTATATGGTGGTGACCTGCCATCCTGACCTGTCCAGACTGAGGGGGCTCCCAGGAGGTGAGATTTCAGGACATTATTACAGTATTATTATTATTACCATTATTATTATAAAACACACAACATAAAATTTGCCATTGTAATCATTTACGGTGAAGGATTCAGTGGCATTTAGTGCATTCACAATGTTGTGCAACACCCACCTCTTTCTGGTTCCAGAACATTTCCAAGCCCCAAAAGGAACCCCATCCCCATGAATCTGTTGCTCCCCATTCCTCCTTGCCCCCAGTCCCTGGTGACCACCGATCCGCTTCCTGTCTGTCTGTGGATTTCCCTGTTCTGAACACTTCACCCGGGTGGAGACACACGCTCTGTGGTCTTTAGTGTCTGGCTTCCCTCGCTCAGCACGTTGCCGGGTGCGTCCATGCGGTGCGGGGTGTGGGGTCTGACGATGCTCCGCTGCCTGGATGGAGCGGTCTGCTGATCCATCTTCCGCTGACGAGCCTGTGAGTTGCTCCCGCTTTTTGCCTGTCATGAATAGCAATGCTGTGAATATATGTGTACACATTTTAGTGTGAGTGACTGGTTTCAATTCTTTTGCATCTACGCCTAAGAGTGGGATTGCTGGGTCCTATGGGAAGGGACTTTCAGTGCTAAACCCAAACCGCGGGTGGTGGGCCACCCCCCACCCCCGTATTGCCTGACCTCCCAGCTGTCTTCACCCCGCTCTTCTGGGCTCCTTGACAAGCTGCCTCCACCATCCTGCTCCACATCCACTCCTCTGCAGGCTCCTCTGCCCGAGCCCTATAAGTGTCATCACAGCCTGCCAGGTGGGGAGTGGTGGGCAAGACCAGAGAAGTGGCAAAAGTAGCTGTCAGCCCCTGGGAGAGGCCTTGTCGGACAGGGGCCCTGGTGACAGGGAAGGTGGCAGGGGAGCCCATGACAAGGCTGGGCTGCCCTTCCTGCCTCAGGGCTCTGGGCCATGCATCTGCCCCCTGAGACTGTCCCCCTCCTCAAGGTCAGACTACCAGGGACAGAGACCCCGGTCAGCTTCAGGGACACACACGCTTGGTCCTGAGCATCACTGGGACCTGGAGTCCAGGATGTGGAGTCTGAGCACCAGGAAACTGGGAAGGGATGCATCAAAATGGCCTTGGAGCATGTTGGCTTTGACTCTAAGCAAATCATTCAGAGTGGGGACAAGGAGAACACGTGTCCACAGATGGTTCTGGGGGCTCAAGGAGCCTGTATTTAAAAAAAATATTGAATTATAGAATGAAGGAGTCATACCAGTTTCTTGTAGAATCCCTCAGATTAAAACAAAGAGAAAGGTTTCCCTTTGGGCCACTGTGGTTACTTTTTTTTTTTGGCCATGCAGCGTGTGGGATCTTGGTTCCCCCACCAGGAATTGAACCCATACCCCCTGTGGTGGAAGAGAGAAGTCCTAACCACTGGACAGCCAGGGAAGTCCCTAGCCACTGTGGTTGCTTTAACACATCCCCAAGTCCCGGCGTCCTCGACCCCTCCCACCCCCCACCCCTACTTTAACAAGGACAGGTGCAGCCAAAATCTTGTCAGGTAACCTTATCAGGCTTCAAACTCAAAGTATGGTCAGGTTTGCACTGTATTTCTTTGGGTGCAAGGCATAGGGACCCAGCCCCTATTCAGCTGTGATGGGAAGCCTCCTTTCATCACGCTTATTTGCCAGCTGAGTGAGCAAACAAATGGCTAGCCTGCCGCCGCAGCACCTGGTGCACAATGGGGCGGGCGGGGGTCGAACCTGCCTTACCTGCCGCTGCAGCCGCGGGGCGGGGGCGGAGAGGCGGCGCTTTGCTGCCACCTGGCGGCCGAGCGCAGGGCAGGGAGGCGTCGCTGCCGCATCGGAACAAGCCGAGCCAGGTAAGCGCTGTTTCCTGGTTCTTCCGCCTGACACATTATAAACTCCTCCCCCCACCTGGGCACAGGTTGGGAGGGAGCCCCCCAAACCGAGGGTTGTAACTCCAGCGGGCAAGGCCTTCCAGCGCTGGGAGAAGGCAGGGAGGGGGCTGGGGTTTAGAGCGGGTAGGAGGGGAGGGGTGGAGGGAGCCACCTGGCTGCGGTGTTGGGGGAGAGGAAGGGAGGCCGGCGGAGGGGACGGCGAGCAGAGGCCTGGAGGCGGGAGCGACTCGGTGTCTCAGCCTCATCCTTTGAGGTAGAGCTGCTGCGGGGGGTGGGGGGGAGGGGCGAGAGGAGGGGACTTGGCCTGCCCAGGTGGGCGAGGAAGAATGCTGGCAGCGGCTCTGGGGTCCCCAGAATGCCTATTTAGATGTGGAGGACTGAGTCTGATAGGGGGAGATGCTGAAGCAAGCCTCAGGCTGGGCGGGGGGGCCTCTGGAAATGCCTCCAGGGGCGTGTGCACCTGCGGGGGGGTGGAAGCCAGGTCCCTCCACCGTGTGCCCAGCTCACGTGCACTCTCATCCGTGCCTCTCTCTCTTTCTCTCTCTCTCACTGTCTTGCGGTAGCAAACATATTCTCCAATCTTAAGATGAAATAAAAACCAACCAACCCTTCTTTGGCCCCACGCTCAATGACCAGGGAGGGAGGGAGTGAATGAACGTATGACCAGGTGGGAAGTCACCTGGAGAGAGAAGGAGGCCCCCCACCCCACGTGTCCTCCATCTGTTTCACGCGGGTTGGGGGCCAAGCTCTGTTAGTGCCACATTCTTCCTACACAGCAGTGAAGAGGATGTCCAGCTGCCCCAGGCAACCTTATTCTCCACTCACGGAAATGCTCCTGACAATCAAAAAATATCTCTCATCCTGGTGGCTCAGCTCTCTGCAGGCCAGGGGGAGCAGAAGTAGAGACTCACCCTCTCCCAGTCCCACCACCTGGGCGCTGGGAGGGATGCACAGCAGGGGGTCCAACCTCCGCCAGGTTCTGAGCACCCAGCCTGATCCCAGCCTCTCTCTTCGGTGACAGTGGCGATTTGGCAGCCGGCAGTGATGGGCATCCAACGACCATCTTCCTTTCTCATTTGGGACACAGAAAAGCAATCACACCCACAGTTCACGGCACAGGCAATCAGAGACAGTCCCAGACTTTGCTCCTTCCTGTTCTAATGTACAAAACCATCCAGTGGATGAGACAAGCAAGCTCGGGGACCCTGACCGGGTTAACACGTGCACAGATGGGGTGAGTGACACTTTCACACGGCCCCAACATCCCAGCTTGGGCCTCTAGAAAGCGTCCTCTGGGCCCTGTGGGGCCAGGCCAGGGCCTGAGGAGCCATGCAGGGGTCTGAGAGGTGCCCCAGCCCTTTCAGGTCAGAGGGTTCCCTCGGGGAGCTTGCAAGGGGAGCCCCCTGAAAAGGGAACAGTAGAACCCATCACAGCTGAGTCACTGCTACTTAGGAACACCTTGTGAAGGGCTCAGACTGGCTCAGCTGAACTGCAGCGGGGGAGACTGTCAGAGACTCAGGGGATGTCCTCTATGGACCTGGAGAGCCTGAGGGCAGCACTGCCCACCAGAGCCTGGAGGACAAAGCAGAGGGCACTGGGGCTGGGCCTGAGGAGAGGGAGACTTTGGGGAGCAGATGTGGGCACCCATCCAGTGCCTCCCAGCACCCCCTGCAATCCACATGTACTCCCAGAGCAGAAAGATGGGGCTCCTCATCCTCCGAGGACTGTTCCCAAGCTCAGGGAGACAGATGCAGCCCTTCCCAAGCCCCTGGCCTTCCCGCCTTCCAGATTTTTCCACAGCAACTGCATCATTTTACATACCCACCAGCAATGCTCAAGGCTTCCCATTTTTCCACATTCTTGCCAATGCTCATTATTTCCTGTATTTATTTATTTATTTGCCACACCGCAGCAGCATGCAGAACTTCCCTGACCAGGGTTCAAACCCATGCCCCATGCATTGAAAGCACAGTCTTAATTAACCACTGGAGGCCAGGGAAGTCCAGTTTGTTTTTAAAATTACCATCCAATGGGTGTGAGGTGGTATTTTAGAGGGGTTTGATGTGCATTTCTCTAGTGACTAGTGGTCTACGGCCATACCACCCTGAATGCGCCCGATCTCGTCTAGTGACTAGTGTTGAGCATCTTTTTTTGTTTTTGTTTTTGGTTTTTTGCGGTACGCGGGCCTCTCACTGCTGTGGCCTCTCCCGTTGCAGAGCACAGGCTCCAGACGCGCAGGCTCAGCGGCCATGGCTCACTGGGCCCAGCCGCTCCGCGGCATGTGGGATCTTCCTGGACCGGGGCATGAACCCGTGTCCCGCATGGCAGGCGGACTCAACCACTGCGCCACCAGGGAAGCCCCGTTGAGCATCTTTTCACGTGCTTATTGGCCATTTGTATGTCTTTGGAGAAATGTGTTTTCAGACACTTTGCCCATTTTTGAACTGGGTTTGTTTTGTTGATGTTGAGTTGTAGGAGTTCTTTATATATTCTAAATATTAACCCCTTATCAGATATGTAATTTGCAAATATTTTCTCCTATTCTATGGGTTGCCTTTTTACTCTGTCAATAATATCCTTTTATGCACAAAAGTTTTCAATCTTTTTTTTAAAAATAAATTTATTTATTTATTTATGGCTGCATTGGGTCTTCGTTGCTGTGCGCGGGCCTTCTCTAGTTGTGGCAAGCGGGGGCTACTCTTCATTGCGGTGCGCGGGCTTCTCAATTGAGTTGGCTTCTCATTGCGGTGGCTTCTCTTGTTGCGGAGCACAGGTTCTAGGTACGCAGGCTCAGTAGTTGTGGCACATGGGCTTAGTTGCTCTGCGGCATGGGGGATCTTCCCGGACCAGGGCTCGAACCCTTGTCCCCTGCATTGGCAGGGTGATTCTCAATCACTGTGCCACCAGGGAAGTCCCAAACGTTTTAAATCTTGATGAAGTTGGATTCATCTAGTTTTTTCCTTTACCTGCCTGTGCTTTTGGTGTCACATCCAAGAAATAATTGCCAAATTCAGTGTCATGAAGGTTTTCCCCTGTTTTCTTCTATGAGTTTTACAGTTTTAGCTCTTATGTTTAGGTCTTTGAGTTGGTTTTGTATGTGGTGTGAGGTAGGGATCCAACTTCATTCTTTTGCATGTGGACTTTCTTCTTTTTTAACCCAGCCCCTGGAGCAGCAGCCCCTGCACATAAACCTCCCAGATGCCCATGGCCTGACCCTCAGCAGGCCCCCGGGGGAGCTGGGGGTGCTGCCCCTACTCTCGGCAGCTCCCAGTCACACTTACGCCCTCCCCACGTGGTGGGCACATGACCTGGCTCAGTCAGCCAGAATCCTTCCCCAGGGCTTTATATTCACTGACATTGCACAAAGCCCTCCCCCTCTGCAAGCCTCAGTTTTTCCTTTGTACCCAGGGAGCTGGACCCAATCAAGTCCCCCCTCTCTCACGAGAACCGTCGCACTTTGGACACAGCAAACTCCCCAGCACAGTGGAAATGTCACTTGTGGTCTGGTCTCAACTGCCTGTCCCACCCCACCCCCTCCCCTCCTCCCCTCCCCCTTGCTTGCTCTGCCCCATACACACTGGCCTTTCCCTACTCACCCCACCTCCCGCTCCTTCTGCCAGAAAGGCTCTTCCCCCAGCCCTCCCCACAGGCCTGTTTGGAGGTCACCTCCTCAGAGACCTCCCTGTCTAAACCAGGTGATTTAGTCAGCGCTTGCTGTGTAACAAGTCACTACAAACTCAGTGGCTTTAAAGAAGGCACCTCTTTTTTTAAAATCTCGGTTTCTGTGCATCAGAAGCCCTGGCTTAGTGGGGTCCCCTGCTCAGTATCTCGGAAGACTGGGGTCACCTTCTCCAGTCCTCTTGGGGCTCAGGGTCTCCCGCAGACTTCCTGATTGTTGGCAGCTGTCAGCTTCTTGCTATTGAAGGCTTGGGATCCCTGCTTTCTTGCTGGCTGTCAGTGGGGGGCCATTCTCAGTTCCTGGATGTCACCCCCTGTTCCATGCCATGTGGCCCTCCCTACAACATGGCAGTGTGCTTCTTCATGGACTGTCAGTTCTGGATACACGTTTGTGAATGACTGATGAGGGGACCACCAAGAGGCCACCATGGAGAACCTGTGTGCAGGGGTGCAGGCTGCTCACATAAGGCTTCTGAAGGCTGAGGATTCCAGAGCCTGCCCACCCCCTGCCCTCCTCCAACCCACCCTCCAGCTAAATGTCCCTCCTCTCTCCAACGATCCCAGCACCCTCTCTCCCCCCCAGCATGAGGACCCCACACCACCTTCCACTGGGATAGGAGTTCTTTTTGCCGGTTGGAACTCAGCCACCTGGGCTGAGGGCCACACCTCCGCCACCTCGGGGTGTCCTCTCACCACAAAGAACCAGGACCTTGTCTTGCATCTCCTGCTCCACAGCCTTCAATGGCTCCCCATGGCCCACAGGATCAGGCCCAGGCCCTCCACAACCACATGCCACGTCCAGTCTGCCTCCTCACACTATACCCACCATTACCCCTCCAGCCCTCCTCCCCCCACCTCACTGTGAGCCCTACCCTCTCTTTACCCCCTTGGCTGTGCAGAGCCCATGTGGGTCCCTAGTTCTCCTCTCCTTCCTCCAGCAATGGCCACCACCTTTCACTGGCCACTGCTACTTGCTGGGTGCCTTCCTCATGCAGCCCTGTGCAAACCTCCTGGTATCCTCACAAGAAAGATGGCACTGGCACCTGAGGCCTATGCTCCTGGGGTTTCTTAAAGTGTAGCTCTGCCGCCAGGTGCTGTGCAGCAGGCCCACCTGGGGCACTTGTTAAAATGCACACTTCCAGGACCACTCAGAGCCAGCGAACCAGGGCTGCGGACCCAGAGAACACATGTCTCAGACAATCCCTGATCCTGGCATTTGCCTCAGTGGAGGGACAAAGGGAGGCAGCGCCTCAGACCAGGCCCACGCTGGGTCACTGTGGGGACCCAGGAGTGGGCAGCCCCTCTGGACTTCAGAGCCTAGGAGAGACTTGGAATGCTCACATGCGGCTCAAGGGGGCCAGGCCCTCTGGCCTTTGTTACCGGGGACCCCAATCACTATAACCAAGCCCTCTCGCTGGGCCACTGCTGGCCCTAGACAGACCCCCTCTCCAGCCCAACAGAGCCACCAGACCCAGCAGACTACCCCCGACATACACACCGCTGCCCACCTCCCATCTCAGGGCTTGTGGCCTTCCTCACTGTACTCCCCCAGAATAATAGAACTGCTGGGAGCACACGCAATTCATCCACTGAACACCCGCTGAGAGCTTTGGGCCAGATGTGGGCCTTGGGACACCAGACCTAGGGTCCCTGCCCTGGAGGCCAACAGTCTCAGCACAGTGCCAACTAGGGGACTGGGGTGGGGAGGGGGAATGTAAGGAAATGGAGGGAGGAAGGAGGAAGGAGACAGAGGGAGACTGGGAGACTGTGAAAGGGAAAGAAGCAGTGAATGAATGCAAGTCCCCTCTGCTGTCCAGGGCCGCCAGGAGCCCAACACCGGCCGCGCGGCCCTGGCGGGGCCCGGGACACCTCTCGCCACCTGATCCCAAAGCGCCCAAGGGCGGGGCGGCCTGACCTTGGAAATCGCCCTCTCCCACCGCGAGCCGGGGGGCGGGGGTCAGGGGCCACCCGACGGGGAGGCGCCCAGCGTGGCCGGGAAGGACTCGCGTTTGCACACAGGTTCAGGGTGGACCCGAGACCGGGACGGCAGGGACTGGGCCGGGATTCGGCCGGCCTCCTTTCCCCTCCCCCACCCGCTCGCAGCCCCGACGCCCCTCCCCCCAGGGCCAGCCCCCGGGTTAGGGAGCGTCCGCACTTCTCCTTCCGTCGGTCGGACCAGCACTCGGCCTTTTGTACGGGGTCTGTTCATTGGGCAGATTTGACAAACGCCCCGCCCAGAGCCCCGAACTGGCCAATTGCAAGGGGCTTCACAGTGTGCCGTACGCGAGGGATCGTCACCTTGCTGCGACGCTTCGGGGATCCCTAGGCCTCAGTAGTCTTTGCTCCCCGGCCCCGGATCCTAGCCTCAAGGAGAACTCTGGGAGCCGTGCCCGGGGAGGTGCCCGCGGGGCATCCGGGGAACCCTTGGAGATCTCGGCCTCCCCGTTACCCCGCCGCTCGCCGGTGTGTCCTCGGGTGGACGCGTGCCCCGTGAAGGGGAGTTTGCAGACGCTCCCTCACATCGGGGACGCGGCTCCTTTAAGGGCGCAGGTGTCCAGGGCGCCGCCTGACTGGAAAGCCGCCGCCGGGCCGGGCTCCCAGGCCGGGCCCGGGGCGCAGGCGCGCGGCGGTGGAACGCGGGCGGCGGACGGCGAACGGCCTAGCGGGCGGCGCGGGGCGTGCGGCGGCGGCAGCGAGTTGCGGGGCAGGCGCGCGGCGGGCAGGCCTCGCAGGCCCCGCCCCGCCCCGCCCGCTCCGGGGTCCTCGAGCGCTCGGGCTGCGCGCGGAGCGGGCTCGGGAGGGAAGTCCCGAGACAAAGGGAGCGCCGCCGCCGCCGCCTCGTCCGCCTCGCTCGCCGGGCCGCGGCCGCCCGAGGTGAGCGTGCGGGGCGGACGGGCCGGGGGCCAGGCCTCGGCGGGCTGCGGCCTCCGCCGCCGTCGGGCCCGGCCGGGCGGGCGTCCTCCACCCGCGGCCCGGCCCGCTCCCGGGAACCAGCCCGCCCCGGGCTGCTGACGCCGTGGCGGGGGCCGGCTCGCTGGGCTCACCGGCCCGCGGCCCGAGCCCCGGCCCGTCGCGGCCCGGGGGGGCGGGGGACGTTTGCTCGGGCGCGCGCTCGGGCGGGTCGCGGCGCGCCGGTCGCGTCCGGGGCCTCAGACGGCGCCCGCCGCTCGGGCCGCGGTGACAGGAGCGCCGAGCCCTCCGCCAAGGCGGAGCGTTTCCGGGGTCAAGGTGTGCGCGCGAACCTGTGGCGCGTTCCAGCCCGGAGAGGACGCACCGCACAAAGAGTGCAAAGCCGCGCGCTGCAGAAGCGCGGGCGCGTTTGGGGGGTGGCGTGTGATGCCTAGAAATGAAAACAAGTCCGAGCTCTTGCGCCTCCGGAGTTCCGCTCCCAGTTGGTGGGACACTGAGTGTTAGCGCTCCCCTTAACGGGGAGATTTCCTCCCAAGACTGCTTTGTACCAATTGCACGGAGGCTGGAACTGGTAGTTAGGCGAGTAGGAGGAAGGCGAGGCAGTGATTAGCTGGGATCATGGTAACGACCAGCACCTGCCCCTAAATCACGGAATTAACTGGTCTGGTTTGTATGATTTGGAAATAAGCTTAGTTCTTCAGTTAGCAAAGTTACTGTTCTGTGTTTGCGGAGCTGGCTTTTGTTGGTCTCCTTTTAAAGCCTGTAGTCCTAAATGTTTCTTGCTCTTAAGGAAACCGTGCGTTTGGATAGAAAACCTACCCAACAGAAAAGGGAGATGGATCCCAAGTTTGTCCTGACTTGTTTATGGCCTTTCGGGTGGTTTAGGCGTGAATTCTGTATCTTGTTGCACCTTTGTCTGGTGAGTCTTGCTGGGGGTTTGAGGCCTTGCTTCAGAAACGGTCTGGGGTCCTGGGAAGTAATGTCAGGAAAGAACAGGGAACTGCACCCGGTCTGGAGTGTCTCCTGAGTGCAGGGTGCCTGCATCAGGTGAAGCCAGTGCCTTCCCCTGGGGAGTTTACGTTTGGGTGAAAAGGACCCATCCAGGGCTGCTGATCCTTTATCAGTTTCATCCCTGGCCAACCTGTGGGGTCACAGTGCTATTGTCCATTTTACAGGTGAGATGGTTGAGGGTGGTAGAAGCCACTCGCCCACATGTGCAGCCAGTAAGTGGCTCTGAAGTCTGCTGTCAACTAGAAGAGCGGGTTCAAGTACAGCCCGATCTGGAAGAAGATGACGGCAGATTTCCAGGGTCTCCCTGGAGAACCCGGGTCCTCCCCTGCAGGCTGTCCCTAGCAGTTCATAGATATCTTATTTTCATATCTTATGATTTTGCTGTTTTAAAGTGTCTAGTAACACTTAACTGCTCCTTAAGTGCCTCTCTGTCGTTTGGGGAAGGCAGATTCGATCCTAAGTGCGATTCTGAAGGAGTGGCTCCATGTTGTAATTAAAATGTACCAAATTGGCTGCTTTCTCCTGGAGAGCAGGAGGCCAGATCTCTGCCTGGGACAGTGCAGGTGTGCACCTGTGGCTGTTTGCCCTGGTGGTGGAAGCGGTCTTTTTGGTTCCCGCTCTGGTCCATTGGCACCCCTAAGGAAGGGGCTGCAGGAACTCCTGTGGGGACCCCCCCCCCCCGTTACCTTTTGCACCTGAGACAATCACAGCTGGTGCTTGGACAGGGCCTGCAGAGGCAGCTTTGTCCGTTGTCAGCAGAAGAGGTGGCCTGTGGCGGGGTCCTGGCACGCGCTCAGCAGGCAGGCGGTGCTCAGGATTGCTCTGCTGGCCTCTCCTGCGTCCTGGCCCTGCCCTGCCCCTCCAGAGCCGCCTGAGTGCTGGCTTGCCCATTCCGGAATCCACGGATCCTCGGTGTCCAGAGTGCTGCCCTGGGGCTCCAGAAACCAGTCTTGACGCCTGGCCGAGCACAGACTCAGGAACCTCACGCCAGCTGCTTGTCTTCTGCTGCTGAACTTCTGCGTTCATTAGTTCAGAGGTGGCCGCCAGCCTATGCTGCGTGCTCTGCCCTGGCTGGTGAGGGGCTTGCTGTGGACATCCTCCACATCCCTCAGGCCCCCTGTGGGGGGATCATTCCCACCAGCCCTGGGGATGAGGTGGGGTTGAGTTCTGTTTAGAAGAGCCATTTGAAGGGTTTGAGAAAGTCTCAGGAATGAAGGTTTTTCAGACTTTGGGGTTACTGCCCTAACCTCCTGCAAGAGAGAGTCTTAAAGACAAAAGCGGCTGGCGCTCTCCTGTGCCCTGATCCCCTGCGTCTCCCCGCCTCCCTCAGGCAGTCCCAGGCCCTCAGGACCAGTGCCCACCCTTCTGGCTCTTTCTTATGTTCCTGCACTGAGCCCATTGCTGCAGGCTGTGTCCAGGCGGCCACCTGACCACCATTAAGACCCAGGTGCCGCCCGTCTCGTAGTCGTCCTGCTTTGTGTCTCCTGGCACCTAGCACTTCTCCCCATGTGGGCAGTGACACTCATACCATTCCTCAATTTATGTTGCTTGAATGAATGAAAATAGCAGACAGAGTTGCGCCATCCAGGGAAGGAGCTCCCAGACATGTTACTGACGGTCGGGTCCACGGATGGGGAGGAGGCGGGCAGACCAGAGCTCTGGGGTTGGGGGGTGGCAAAGAGAAATTCTGTTTTGGGTGCAGGCCTGGTGTTACTTGTTTTGGACTTAATCTTGAGGTTGGGCAGGGTTATAGCCTTTTAGAAGGTGTGCTCGGGTCAGAGTGCTGCCAGGGTAGCAGCTCCTGTCACCATGCCTGCTGAGTGGGGGGCTTTGGGGGTTTTTTGTATATAAATTTATTTTTATTTATTTTTGTCTGTGTTGGGTCTTCGTTGCTGCACGCGGGCTTTCTCTAGTTGTGGCAAGCTGGGGCTACTCTTCGTTGCCGTGTGCGGGCTTTTCATTGTGGTGGCTTCTCTTGTGGAGCACGGGCTCGAGTGCAGGTTCAGTAGTTGTGGTGCAGGGGCTTAGTTGCTCCGCGGCACGTGCTCGACCAGGGCTCAAACCCATGTCCCCTGCATTGGCAGGCGGATTCTTAACCACTGTGTCACCAGGGAAGCCCGGGCTTTGATTTTTGACCCTCGGTTTTTTTCATGATGACATGAGTATATGTGTTTCTTGATGACACACCACATCCCGTTCCTCTGGTGTTTTGTAGTAACTCACCCCACTTCCTGAGACCTGGGCTCGTGGGTGATGCTGGAGGCTGCGGTGGCCATCCCAAACCCGCCCCCGCCCCCCCCTGCTATGCTTACTTCTTGGGGAGTCGTCCAAGAGCCAGGTCCCCGCAGAGTTCCTGGCTCCATGGGGCCACTGGGCCTGGGGACATGCCCTTGTAACCGGCGCCCAGTAAGGTAGCTGCCCAGGGCCCCACTGATCGGCTGGTCTGCTGTTGGATTGTTGACCTGACCCCACCTCTCCTGCAGGAACGTGGGCGTGTTTGTGTTGTTTGAGGCCTGGGGCCAGAGTGTCCCAACAGATGCTGGGACAAGGTTTTGATTTGGATTGCTGGAGCACTTGGGGGTCAGCCTGAGCCAAGGGAGGGGGCTGCAGGAGTGATTATGAGGCAGGGGCTGCAGAGAGGAGCAGCGCTCCTGCCGGGGGTGGGAAGACCCCCTGGGTTTGAGTTGAGGCTCCTCCCTCAGTGGGCAGGTTACTTCTGATCTTCCCTTCTCAGGTCTAAAACGGGCTTGGTGGTCCCCAACTGTGGGTCAGGGCCGGCACAGCTGGGAAGCACGGCTGGTTTCCAGTTCTGTCTTTGGCAGAAGTTTGTTCTTCTGTGCCTGGTTGAGAGCTGTGTTGTGGTTGTGGAGGGTGCCCCGTGTTGTCCTAAGGAACTCAAGGTGCTGGACCTCTTCCCTGCCAGAGGTGCCCAGGCCCTCCAGTGCAAGCCTGCAGGGTGGGGGCAAGCCACCGGCCATGCGCGTGTAGGATACACTCTCCTCGGTCTTGTTAAAGGCTTGCTTAATGGAAATACTTGATTCAGAGTATCTTTAATGTTCCCATGGACTCTGAAGACCAGCAAACACACTTGGGGTCAAATTCTCCAGCAAGTAGTCGGGTCTTAGTTGTGGCCTGTGGGCTTAGTTGCCCCGCGGCACATGGGACCTTAGTTCCCCCATCAGGGATCGAACCCGCGTCCTGTGCATTGGAAGGCAGATTCTTAACCAGTGGATCATCAGGGAAGTCCCTAAGGGTTGTGTTCTCATGGGCAGAAGGAGGTCGAGGGCAGCAGGGGTTACGATAGAGTGCCACATGCCTGGTCTGGTCTGCGTGCTGCATCAGCAGCACCTGGGAGATGGGCTCACGGCTCCGGGCAGTGAACCTGAATGGCTGATGTCGCCAGGCCCTGAGAGTCTGTGGTCCAGAGGTGCAGGGGAGCCGATACTCGGGAGAGACCAGGAGTTTGCGTAGCTTGGCCACAGGGCCTGCTCCCCCTTTTGTTGACTTTCCCAAAGTCACTGGGAGACAGGTCTTGGCCCACTCACAACAGGTGGAGTGGCAGCGGGTCCTAGGGTGGGGCTGTAGGATGAGAAAGTGGCAGGGGCCAGGGAAGGCCTGAGCCCCCAGGCCTGGTGACAGGTGGGTCTATTGGATGCTGGGGGGGGGGGTGTTGCCTCTGGACTTGCGCAGCCCCCACCCGTTGCGTGGTTAAACTGCTCTCTGCCCAGGGCTGCCTTCCTCTTGGTTGCCTTCCAGGACCAGGGCTCTCCTCCTGGCTGGGCCTGAGTCTAGATTCTGAGCCCCTGATTCTGGGCCGGAGGCCTGCCAGCACCCCCACATCCCTGCACCGGCAAAGGGGAGTGCTTGGTGACTGCCCCTCCCAGGTATCAGGCCCGCGCTCTGGACATCCCCATCTTGTCCCTGCCTCTGCTACGGAGTCTGGTGGAATTGGGGTCCCTGTCACTCCAGCGGGTGCCACAGGACAAAGAGGGCAGGGCTAGTGGGCAGGTGGCTGCTGGGAGTGCACAGCGCCCCCTCCCCGCGCAGCACCTGGCAGCTGTGTGACCTGGGCCTGGGGCTTTGCTTCTCTGGAGCTCTGTGTCACCATGAAATGCAGGTCACAGCGCATGCCATGGGGGCCTGGGGATGGGAGACCCGCTCCCTCTTCCCTGGTGAGCTGCCTGCACCAGGAGGCTGGGAGCGCCCCCCCACCCCACCCCTGGGTGGGGGGAGCTGTGACAGCTTGTCCAGAGCGGCGTGTGGGGCTGGGTGGGAACCTTGGTTTCCCTGCTTCTTGGAAGCAAGGCTGTTGGGCTGGGCCAGGCACGGGGTGAGGGGGCAGGGGGCCCACGGCCGCCGGTGCTCATCGCACGCTCTGCCTGTCTCTTCTAGGGACGCAAACATGTCGGGGATCGCCCTCAGCAGACTCGCCCAGGAGAGGAAAGCTTGGAGAAAAGACCACCCATTTGTAAGGAAAGCTTTACTCCTGCGTGTGGCAGGGTGATGGTTTCCCCTTGACAAGAACGTCAGGTCCCTGTGGGTCGGCCATTTGGTCTCTGGGCTGATGCTGGCGGGTTTATCCCGGGAGCAGGGAACCGGCTGCCATGGCACTGATGTGCCCTGTGTTGTTTCCTCTCAGGGTTTTGTGGCCGTCCCAACAAAAAATCCCGACGGCACGATGAACCTCATGAACTGGGAGTGCGCCATTCCCGGGAAGAAGGGGGTAAGAGGGGCTGCCCCCCTTCAGAAGGACTCAGGTTCAAGTGTGTGTGATGATTGTGATGGTCACGCGGGCCGTGGTCCCATCCCCTGGCCAGGGGGACAAGGTTAGGGTGACATGTGGCCCTCCGGGCAGTCTTAATTCAGAAAAGAGCTGGGCTGTAGCAGATGGGGAGGGGTGGCGTCATGCAGCCCCCCTGCCACGTCCCAGGAGCAGGAGGAGCCCTGGAGGGGGTAGAGGGGGGCTGAGGTTGAAGCAGCCCGGACATGGCGATGCTCTGGGGCGGGGTGGGGGGTGGGTCTTGAGCCTGGGACACCTGCAGATCCTTAGACACAGAGGCCCGGCATCAGCCACCTAAGACAGCCATGTGGAGCCCCGCGTGTCCTGCACTCATGGGCCACGGTGCTCCCTCCTCCGCTCACCTGAGTGTGCTTGGGTCCATTAGGACTAGCACGTTGGAAGCATTTGGGAGGGAGGGTCTCTTCTTGAGTGAACTGGAAGGAAGGAGGAGACTCCTGAGGTGTCTGGGTGATGACAGGGCTTCATCGTCTCCATTTTCTCCTACCCATGGTTGGTTGTAAACATACAGCAGGAGTAGGCCTGGGGGTGGTGGGTGGGGAGGGGTGTTGGGCCGTGGAACTGGGAGGTTGCCCAGGGACCCATGGGACCTGAGGGAGGAGCCTCGCAGAATGCCCCCCAGGGGAGTCCCCCGCCAAGTCTGCAGTGTACCCACTCAGTGTCGGGGGGAGCCCCCCAGGGCCTCCTGTCTCTCCAGGGAAGGCCCTTTCCAACTCGGGGGTCATGGAGGCCCCAACAGTCCTGGTGGTGGGCTGTGAGCCATTAGGAGTTGCCTTTGGGGGGCCCTCACCATCTTGGGGTGCAGCCGGAGCAAGTTCCTTGCCCCTCCTGGGCCCAGCCCGCCGCAGAGGCCCGCAGCACACCTGATCACAGTTTTATTTCCCAACAGACTCCGTGGGAAGGAGGCTTGTTTAAACTACGGATGCTGTTCAAAGACGATTATCCATCCTCACCTCCGAAATGTAAGTAGAGCGCAGTCCTCAGAAGTCGGTCGGCTTCTGCCTGTTCCAGCAGAGAGATCTAAGGTCCTCTTCAGAGAGCGTGGGCCTGTGGAGCTTCAGTTATGTCCTGCTCTGCTCCTGGGGTGGCTCCAGGGACTCTGATCCCTGGGGCTGGCTGTGGATTTGAGTCTGTTTGTACCCCCAGTGGCTGGAGGTGCACATAATAGGCCCAGTCTCAGACCCAGAATCCCAGCTCTCATCACTGGGAGGTGGGCCCTTAGTGCCACCAAGTTCCAGCCCTGGATGGGGTGGACGTGCAGAAGGACAGCGGTCCAGAGCCTCACCCCCAAGAGGGTTTTGTTGCCTGTTAGAATTTGATACTTATGTGGTGCAGCGTGTGCACCCTGGGTGCATAGCGTGCTGAAGTCTCCAGAGAAGGCGGCAGGAAGAAAGGGTCAAGGCTGCATCTGAGATAGTGCTGTGGCCAGGCCATCAGAACACATTTCAGCAAAACTCAGAAGGGACCCCAGGTCCCTCCCCTTTTGTAGCTGGAAATCAGCAAATGCTATCTGTGTGGTTAATTGGGTGTTTTAACGCATGCCCCAGCATGTGAAGAGTGCCCCCGGCACCAAGACTGTGTCAGCGTTCACTCTGGTGGTCAGTAATTCAAGATGTTTGTTATAAAGGCACAACGAGAATTTCTAAAACTAACAGTTAACCACTGGGATGGAGACTTATTTCATTCGGGGTGGTTCTTTGCTGTTTGAATTTTTTTGCCACGTACAGGTATTACCTTAAAGAATATCTTTAATCAGGGACTTCCCTGGTGGCGCAGTGGTTAAGAATCTGCCTGCCAATGCAGGAGACATGGGTTTGATCCCTGGTCTGGGAAGATCCCACGTGCTGCGAAGCAACTAAGCCCATGTGCCACAACTACTGAGCCTGCACTCTGGAGCCCACGTGCCTGGAGCCCGTGCTCCGCAACAAGAGAAGCCACCGCAATGAGAAGCCCGTGCACTGCAGTGAAAGAGTAGCCCCCTCTCGCCGCAACTAGAGAAAGCCCGTGCCGGCAACAAAGATCCAATGCTGCCCAAAAAAATTTTTTAAAGAATATCTTTAATCAAGAAATGAGACATTGTAGCTACTTTCATCACTTCTATTCTACGTTGTATTGGAATTCCAAGAAGATAGAGCCAGACAAGATAAAGAAATCCCAGCAGAAGAACTGGAAGACAAGACTGCAGACAATCTTTCCCTGAGTCTAAGATTGCTGAATAAAAGACTAATTCACAAAACTTTTTATTTAATTTAAAAGAGGGGAGACTTCCCTGGTGGTCCAGCGGTAAAGAATCCACATTCCAATGCAGGGGACATGGCTTCGATCTCTGGTCAGGGAACTAAGATCCCACATGCCGCGGGGCAGCTAAGCCTGTGCACCACAACTACTGAGCCTGCGTGCCGCAAACTACAGAGCCCACGCCCTCTGGAGCCCGCATGCCACAGCTAGAGAGAGAAAACCCGCACACCACAACTAGAGAAGAAGCCTACACGCTGCAACGAAATATCTTGCATGCCCAACAAAGATCCCACGTGCTGCCACTAAGACCCAGTGTAGCAAAAAAAATAATAAAATAAATATAAATTTAAAAGGGAATTCTCTGGTCCAGCTTTCACTGCCAAGGGCGTGGGTTCAATCCCTGGTGGGGGAACTAAGATCCCACAAGTCCCAAGGCGTGGCCAAAAAAAAAAAAAGATCTCTCTGCTGAAAATGATCAGACGTTTCTGCAAGGATCAGGGGCAGCCTTGATCCCTGGCAGGACAGGCCGTGTGCACAGCTCGGAAGACTGTGAGTGCATGTGCCTATTCTTTCCCAGCTCTTCTGCAGGTTCAGTGTGATCCCAGTCACAGCACAAGCAGACTTTTTTGGAAACTGTCACGCAGACTCTAAAATGCAGGAAATGCAGGGTGCTGAGAACAGCCATGCCCTTGGAGATCTGTGGGGGGGGGATTGTGAGGCCTAGGCTGAGGCTGCTTGGGTGAGGAGAGCACCCAGACCTGTAGGACGGCAAGATGGAAAGCGGGCTGAGACCTGCTGCAGGGACACTGAGACACGGGCCTGCAAGGCAGAGTCCAGAGAGGCCAGCCGTATACAAGCTTGGCTGATGACAGAGGCGACTCTGGGAGGCGTGGGGGGCCCAGTGGAAGGAGAGCTCACTCTCCTGTGGATCTTGGTGCCCGGTGGGAAGTACAGCTGTGGAGGAGACGGGAGGACCTCTCCATCACGTGGGCGGGCTGAGAGCACTTTAACCATAAGGAGAGAAAGGATGAGCTGGACTGCATTTAAATCAAGACCATCTCCTCACCAGGAGACACCAGTGAGAGTGAGGAGGAGAGAGATGGGATGTGTTTGTCAGTTCTCGTTCCAAATACATCAAGAGCATCTGCACTTCAGTGAGAAAGGGCACACCGCCATTAGCTTAGGCCCTTCACAAAAGAGGCTCTCCACCCAGCCAGTGGGCACAGAGGAAGGTGCCTGACCTCATCACCAGACACTGCAAGTGACAACCCAGCGGGAACAGGCAGGCGGTGGGGAGGGAGGGGCCCAGCTCTAGAGAGCACTTCCCTCGGAAAGCTCTCGGTTTGTCTACTGAGGCCACACTTAGCGCCTGCCCTGGGACCGGCTGTTCACTGAGGAGAGACCCAGTGCAAGTGTGCACACCGAAAGGCCTGGGCGGCATGTGTCCGGAAAAAGCTGGGGGCAGCGCAGGTGTCTCTTCACAGTAGAACGGACAGATGAACAGTGGGACAGTCTGCAGCAGAGAGAAGGAAGAGTCTGTGAGTGTTCGTGACATGAGTGAGTTTCCCAGATGCCGAGGAGCTGGACCAAGTTCCGTTTGTGGAGGTCAGCAGTCCGTGTGATGGCAGTGTTAGGAGTCAGGAGGGTGACCTGGTGCAGAGGGAAGGCAGCCAGTCACCTGAGGTGGGGGTGAGGGGCTGGGGGGTGCTGGGAGACAAATAACTGACAAAGGGCCTGTGTCCTGCATATATAAAGAGCATCTGCAAGTCAACAAGAAAAGTGCGTGAGAGGTTTAAAGAAGAGCTTCTCCAAAGAAGCAGCAAGTGTGTCGCAGAGAGTGAAAGGAAAATGCAAATCAGAACCATGAGAGGCAGCCATTGTCATCAGGGTGGCTGAATTCCATGGCTGACACCACCAGGGGCTGGTAAAGTCACAAAGCGTGGGAACATGCAGACCCTGCTGGCGGCATGTAAGTTGATACAGCCGCTGTGGAAATGAGTAGTATCTACTCAAGTTCAACACGGACACCTTGCAACCCAGCATTTTCACATTGTGTGCACTAGAATTCACGTTCAGGAATGTTTGCAGCTTCAGTCGTAGTAGCTCACATGTGCACCTACGGTGGGGTGGGCAAGTCCATGGGCAGCTTCTCCCAGTGAAGCCTGTGTGGCAGCAAGGTGCAAACTGACCCCTGGGTGTAGAGCCGCGAGTCCTGGTCTGGGGGCAGGGTGGGTGTACAAGTTGGGATAATGAGGCAGGTGAGGGAGGGAGTTTTCTGGAAGCTGTTGGTATGAGTGGGTTTGTTCATTTTTGGTAATTCATCAAGTGTACTACACTTGCTGAACTTTTCTGGGTATAATTAAATAATGTATTAAAAATCAAGAGAAAGCGGGGGGCTTCCCTGGTGGCGCAGTGGTTGAGAGTCCGCCTGCCGATGCAGGGGACACGAGTTCGTGCCCCGGTCCAGGAAGATCCCACATGCCGCGGAGCGGCTGGGCCTGTGAGCCATGGCTGCTGAGCCTGTGCGTCCGGAGCCTGTGCTCCGCAAGGGGAGAGGCCACAACAGTGAGAGGCCCGCGTAACAAAAAAAAAAAAAAAAAAAAAAGAGAAAGGGGGAAAGCGCCCAGATGAGAGAAAAACACACGTTAGGTGAGTTAATGGACCCTGGGTGGGGCTCATTACGGCAATTTTTTCCTGCCTTTTTTTTTTTTTCCTTTATTATTTTCGTCCGTGTCACAAGGCATGCAGGATCTTAGTTCCCCAACCAGGGACTGAACCCACGTCTCCTGCAGTGGAAGCGCAGAGTCCTAACCACTGGACCATCAGGGAAGTCCCTCCTGCTTTCTGCTGTTGTTTTCAAATTTCCTACATGTATTCTTTTTTCTTTTTTTTTTTTTTAAAGAAAATTAACTTTTTTTGCTTTTTGTTATTTTGTTTTTGAAGAAAGAATGTGGGGTCCTAAAAGCCTCTGTTTTGAAGCAGGATGATCTGCTTTGAAAATGGCCACTTGTTTGGAAGGGCCTCTGAGTTTCTGCCCTTGGCTTTCCCACAGGACCCTCCACACCTGCTGCAGTGGCCCCTTCCCATTTTCCTGAGTCAGGCCACAGCCCGGCTGGGAGGACATGGGGGCAGCCACCTGGGGCTCTGTGCTCTGAATGCCAGCCACCCCGGGTGGGGTCCTGGGAGCACGTGGCTTCCCCTCTGAGTCTGTCAGGAAGGTGGCTGCTTAGTTCTCCCACCTCCTCACACTTTGCGGCCAGTTTCGTTTTTCTAAGTAGTTCTTGGCCAGGTGCCTGGTGACCAGCCAGGTTCCCCAGTGTAGGGGGAGAGGCACCGTCAGGGCAGGACATTACTTGGTAGGAAGACACCTGCCACCAGAAACATGTTTCTTTCATTCCCTTTGCTCCAGGCAAGTTTGAACCGCCGTTATTTCATCCGAACGTGTACCCCTCGGGCACAGTGTGCCTCTCCATCCTGGAGGAGGACAAGGACTGGAGGCCGGCCATCACGATTAAGCAGGTATGGAGTGCGAGCTCCCTCCACCCTTCAGGGCCTGAGGGCCAGTGGTCCTCCATCCCGGGAAAGTTTGCCTTTCAGCCCGCTGGCCTCCCACCTTGCTGTGTTTGTTTTGTCTCTTACGCAGATCTTATTAGGAATACAGGAACTTCTAAATGAACCAAATATCCAAGACCCAGCTCAAGCAGAGGCCTACACGATCTACTGGTTAGTAGCAATCCAGCCCCGTTTGCTGCAGCTTCTTCTTGGCCTCCCTGAAGTCTGGTCTAGGCTGCCTCTGACAGCCTGGCTGGGAGGCAGCGGTGGAGGGGTGAGACACGGCAGCCGGGCTGTCCTGCAGCCACGGGATCTGCATGTGCAGAAACAGGTGACCCGCGGGGTGGGGGTGGGGTGTCAGGAAGCGGAACTCAGGTGTTGGCCACTTTGTGTCTGAGCTGTGGCCGGGCCGGCCCTGGGACTCTGGTCCAGCTCAGAGGGAACGTCCCCCTGAGTGGGGCCCTGAGGGAGGGATGTCCAACAACCCAGCTCAACCAGGGACCCCAGACCTCCCACCTCGGCCCTCCTGCTGCTCTCCCCATCTCCAGCCCCTCTTCCTGGTCCCGCCTGGGTGTGGTGCCTCCCATGGGGGTGGTCAGCGGGGGCATGACGATCAGGTTGTTCTTGGCCACCCAGCTGCTGTGATCCCTACCCCCCCACCCCCCAGTGCCAGGCGTCCACTCCATGCCTGGCCCTTCCCCGCATGGCACATGGGTCCTGCGTCCACTCTCTGTGATGAGGGAGGAGGCCTGGTATGACATCATTGGGGTGAGCAGTGGTTAAACGTGGTGTGTGGGCCTGTGGTCCTCCCCAGGCTGGTCTGGACGGGGCCTTAAGCTAGGCTGGGGCTGTGACGCCCATTGCTCCATCTGCCCACGTTTAGAAACCCAGGCCCACACCTGAGGGGAATTGGGCAACGGAGCGTAGCATTTTCTGAGGACAGTGCCCAGGTGCCCCAGTGTCCTGGAACCCAAGGGGCTGGCCCTCGGGAGAGGCCAGGCAGGGGCCTGTTCCTTCCTGGAGGGCATCTGGAGTAGGAGGTGGAGGGTAAAGCGGAGGCTGAGACTGTCCTCGGGCTGCTCTGAGCATCCGGCACCCCAGCTGTTACGAGTCCACCTGAGAGAAGCACCACGTTGCAGGAGAGGTATTTCTCTTCCCAAGATGGCTCAGGTCTCTGGGCCGAGCCCAGTGTTGTCTAAGGGCATAAGACACCCCCCGGCAGGGCCAAGGTCCCAGAGCCCCCTGGCCCACCCCCTCCAGACTTCAATCTGGCCTCCTTCCTGGGGCTTCCCGCCAGGGGGCATTGCTCAGTGGCTCGAGTGGAGCGTCAGTGACTCCTGCCCTGACCTCAAGCTGGGCGCTGTGTGCTTTCACTGCCGCGCCCCGTTGGCCCCGCACCCTTTGTAAATAAGGCCACTGGGGTACTCGTTTGAGCTGAGCCCTTGCAACAGAGGCGTGTGGTCCTCGAGCCCGAGATGTCTCCTTGCTGCTCATAGAGCAGAGCCGGGTTTTCCTTGCTGCTCATAGAGCAGAGCCGGGTTTTCCTGGGTTTCCTGTGTTGGTGGCAGCGGCATGTGGCCGAGGTACCATGCGACACTGCTCTGCACCGTCAGGCACCGAGTCTCTTCTGGTTGTGTGGTCGGTCCTGGCCCAGGCTGGTGGGGTCTGCCCGCGTTCCCACCTTGCTTCCAAAAGGTCACAAGGCACGTCCTACACTGGCAGGTGCCTGCAGCCCCGTCCCGGCCTTCACTTGGTCAGTGGCGGAGCTGGACTTGGCTGTTTCGCCCACTCCTTCCAAAGCCCCCCAGCCGCTGCCTCTGCCCTGGGGCTGTGGTGGCCTGGGCTTGACACAACACTGGGAGCCAAGGTCAAAGGTCGGGGGCCAGGGGTGGGTGCACTCAGACCACTGTAGGCGCTGGTCCTGTGACCTTGCTCTCTAGCTCTCGGCCACACCAGCCTCCTTGGCGCCGGGCCAGCACCAGCAGCTCTGCCTCTCCTGCTGCTGGCGCTGCAGCCATTCCCCAGGGAGGCCACAGGCAGGGTGCTGGGTACTGGAGCCTTCGGCGCTGTGGTGCAGCTGAGGAGCTTCTGCCACCCCCCGCCTGGGCTGTGGTTACAACTGGGCCTCAGGCCATGGGCTGCGCTCTGAGGGGCCTCGCTGGTTGCACAGCACAGCTTGGAAGGACCCCTGACTTTCTTACCGGGGGCTTTGCACACCTTCGTGAGGGTCACTGACCAGCCCCAGCACTGGGTGTCCAGGAACCCTGTCTGCAAATGTCTCCCCTCTGGGCGATGCACACTGGCCCCTTTTATCAGCGGTGGTTCTCACCCTAGAGCCCCAGCTGGGGTCCTGCCTGGCTGCCGTAAGCTGCTCGCACCTTCTCCCGCAGTACTGAGAGCCGAGGGCAAACCCCACAGAGGTTTGTGTCTGGTTTTGAAGCAGATGGTACTGGGAGATCTGTTTCCTCCAGTGACGAGTATGATGGATGCTGCCTCAGAGGTAGGGAAAGAAGCTGCTGGTCGCTGGCTAGATCCGCAAACCCCCACGGCTCACCCTCCTCCCAGTTTGGCCCAGGACCGGTGCCCCTGAGACCTCCTCGCTCATGCGCTCCAGGCTTCCTGGGCGCCCTCAGGCAGCGGCAGCACCTTCTAACATGTCTCTCTTTTGACCTCCTCAGCCAAAACAGAGTGGAATACGAGAAAAGGGTTCGAGCACAAGCCAAGAAGTTTGCTCCCTCATAAGCAGCGACCTGTGGCATCATAAAAAGGAAGGGATTGGTGTGGCAAGAACTTGTTTACAACATTTTTGCAAATCTAACGTTGCTCTCTACAATTACTGGTCACCTGGGGAGGGTTGGGCGGGCGCCATTTTCCATTTCCGCCACTGGTACAGTCTCGGCTCGCTGAATCGCCCAGTTTTTCATACAGGGTCTCTTCCTTCAGTCTTTTGTATTTTTGATTGTTATGTAAAACTTGCTTTTATTTTAATATTGATGTCAGTATTTCAACTGCTGTAAAATTATAAACTTTTATACTTCAATGAGTCCCAAGGAGCTAGTTCCTTTGCTCGCGGATGCAGGCATGCTTCACGCCGTCTAGAGCTGCACTTAGCCTTCAGCTGGCTGCACGAAACAGAAAATAAGACCTGCCCCGCCCCGCCGCCTCCTCTCCCAGAGCCCGGCTTGTGTTGCTTACGAGCCTCAGATCCAGTCAGCCAGCGTCGCGTTTCCGCATCACTTCCTTTGTGTTTATATGGCGTTTGTCTGTGTTGCTGTTTAGAGTAAATAAACTGTTTATATAAAGGTTTTTGTTTCATTATCATCATTAAAAGTGAGGAGGTGACTTCAGTGTGCCCAGAACCCCCCACTTGGCCCCATCCTCTGTAAATAGTGCTGTGTATTCTGTCCCCCCGATGCCAGTGCTCTGGGTTGCAGAGTGCTAGAGAGTTCTGGTCTGGTCAGGTTGGAACTGGCATCGAGACCCTTGTAAAGCTCGCACCGCCTGGGCGATCAGGAGGATGAGATGCCTAACCCAGGCCAGGCGGGCCCAGGGAGGACTGCTGTTCAAGCAGCTCGCCCCCTCAGTGCCATCGCAGGCGGCTGAGGGTGGCTGGGCCCTGGCAGTGGAGCCCAGCCTGTGGGTGAAGTGTGTGGCCTCCTCTTGCCCAGCAGCGCCCTGGCCTCAGCAGCTGCCCCAGCCTCTACATGTAGCACCTGCGCCATCACTCCCCGCAACTCCCACCAACCCCCACTCCTGTGCTCACGCATCAGCGTCCCCGTGTCCCCCCCAGACGCAGGTGGTCCTGGCACCAGGACACCCTGAAAGAGCAGCAACCGGCCACCGCCTGCCCCTCAGGCTCTTCCCTTTTCCTGAAGCATCTGATCCTGCTCTGCCCGCCACGGATGAGGCCGCTGAAGCTGCAGAACTTCCTTGACATCCTCGACGCTGTCGGAAGTGGGCCTGGGTCCCGGCTCAGCAGGAGCTGCCGAAGATGGAGCCGGGAAGTGGCAGAGGGGGCCGGGCCCGTGTCCTGCACCCCGGCACTGCCAAGGTGGTTACTTGGCCTCCGGGTCCCAATGAGGCCTGGAGCCAGCCTGCCCTCCCACCCTGAAGACCCTCGCTGGGGGACCCCTGCACCTGTGGCTCCGACCCACAGACCCAGGGACAGGGTGATCCCTATAGGAGCTCGAGGAGGACTGGACACCCGGGCCCCTGGTCAGGAAGAGCCAAGGCTCGCCTTGGGAAACACGTGGCCCGGCAACAGGATCGTGGTGGAAGTTGGGGGCCCCTGAGCCCACAGCACCTGTGGCTCAAGGCCCCAGTGCCTTCCTTCCCAGCTCACTGAGCTGTATGTGTCGAGTTGCTGAGCTCCCAGTTTGATGTCCTCAATGTGTTGGGCACAGAGGGCCTTTGGGGGATCCAACGGGTTGTGTATTTGTAGCCTCTCCCAGAATGTCTTATTTTGTAATGACCGAACTACTCTTAGTAATAGTTGTACATGTATATGGTTAATATATATGGAAATTCAATATATTTTCTAGTTAAAGCATTCTAAAGTAATCAGTGTTTCTAGCAAATTGTGACTTCGGCTAATGAAATGTCCTTTTGTGCCACAGTCCTTGGCTTAACAAAGATGTGAATCTTGTAACACAAGAACTATGAAATGCGATGATCCTGTTTCTACTGTAAGGGAAGAGCGTGTGTTCCCAGCATGAGGCGCCTAATAATTAGTAAGGAATTGTGGGCAATAGATTAACCACTGTATCTAAAAATCCTCTAATTAAAACATTTCCACTAACTGCCGCCTGCAGGGTGTCCTTTTCCTGCTCCGTCTGCACAGGCTGCCTCATGCTCGGTGTCAGGGGAGCCAGGCTGGCCAATTCCAGGGTCCTGTGCTGCCCGCCCAGGAGCTGCTGGAGCCACCTCCTCCCTCGGCTTCCAGCATCAGACGCTCAGTGACCCGCAAGCGGCAGAGGGTGACATTCCCTAGAGCCAAGGTTGAATCCCCCGGTCTGTGCCTCTGATGCTGGGCCCACATCCTGCACTGACCCCTGGCCCTGTCCCCCGAGTCTCACCTGTACCTCTCTGGCCTGCTGGAGCAGGTTCCCCCCACGGGGACCTCCTTCTCACCGCCAGGGTGGACCTCCCCGGGGCACCAGGATGCCATCCTCACGGTGCCAAGGTGCCTGTGAGCCCTTGGCTCAGACCCTGACCAGGCCCCTGGGACAGTGTGTCCAGGACTGGCTCAGGCCAGGTGCAGAGCAAGGAACCCAGCGTTGGGGCTTCTAGAACTTGACCACAGGTAGGACAAGCTGGGAGCCTATCTCTCCAGGAACCACTCTGCCTGGAGCCCAGATAGGCTCCTGGCTGGGCTCTGGGTCCCTGGGGGTCCCCCCGGCCTCCCTGGACTGTCCTGGCCAAGTCAGCACCGTGTCCTCACACCTGCCCACCCCCATGAGGCCACCATGCTCCCTGACCAGGCGGCCCAAAGCCCTCCTACCATACATCAGGCCCTGCCTCCAGTTTGAGGTTGCCATGGCGACGTGTTGCCAGGTTGGAGGGCCCCTGAGCACTGACTTGGGCCGGCTCCAACTGGTCTAAGCCAGCTCCAGCAGGGAGGGGCCCAAGGAGTGCAGGTCCAGATCTGTCCCCAGCAGACCCTGGTGCTGAGCCTGGGGGTGTCCTGCCTCAGTGGTCAGGAGGCTCATCTGGAGGCCTCCAGACTACTGTGACCCCATCTGCAGAGGCCATGGGCCTGGCGGAGGAGCTAGAGCGCTGGGTCCCATCCACCCTTAGTTCCTCAGACCCTATGTACTTTGCCACTTGCCCAAAGCCTCGGGCCTCAGTCAGGAAGCCGCTTTATCTGAGCTTTTAGAAGAAAACAATGAGGGAGCAGCAAAAGAAAGTTGCAGGGCCCCAGCCTGGGTCCTTCCCTCCCAGCCTCTGCTCTTACAGGTGACCCATCCCAAGGGGGTCTTTCTTGCCTTGAGGAAGGAATCTGGGGGCCCAGAGCCAGGACGAGTGCCTCGGCCTCCTGTGTGCAGAGGGATGTGCGTGGAGGAGCCAGGCACCTGACCCATTCCCAGCTCTGCTGCTGGTCGCCTGGGCCTCATGGAGACCTGCAGAGCCCTGGCTGGGCTGCTGCTCTGTCCCCACCCCCAGCCCCACGAAAACCTCGGGCCTGAGGCCCCAGAGCACCCAGCCTGGCACAGGCTCCACCTGCGCAGATTCTGGCAGCAGGACCCCCAGTGGGCTTCTGGTTAAGTGCCCCAGGTAAGGGGTCACATGTGGGCCAGACCCCCTCTCACCTGGAGCCACCTCTTCTGCCGGCAGAACCACCCAGGATAGCACAGGCAATGGGACAGATTCCTGCAGTCCCTCAGGGTCCTCCAGCCCAGGGCAGGCAGGGACCCTGACCCGAATTCCCGGGCTATGTGACCATGAGTTTCCTGTGGTCCACCTCCCTTCCCGCTTTTCCTGCCATTGTCCTCCGACAGGTGCTATGGGGGTCAGAGAGCTGTGGGAGAAGCCTGACTGCTAGGAAGCTGTGCCTGCAATTCCAAGGGCTGCCACCATAGGGCGTGATTTCATGCATTATTAAAAGTGATGGCAGTGCCCTGGATTTGCCAGGATGCCTCTCACCTCTGAGGCCCCTTCTCCCTGCCCGTCAGCAGCCATCAGAGTGTTTGCCCAGAGCCTGGTGCTTTTCTCCTGGCCCTAAGGAGGAAAAGCCACTCACCCTGTCTGCTAGACCCTTTCCAGCTGGAAGCTCCACGAGTAAACCCACCTCCCCACAAGACCCACCGAGCCCTGATCCCCATAGGCAGGGTGCCTTGTGCCCTAACTGCTGTGCATGCCCCGAGCTGCCCCCTCACGGCCCGTCGAGCTCAGAACCGCTGTGGGAGGCCTGGGGCGCAGGCACGGGGCAAGGGGCGTCCCTCCCTGTCCTCTCCTGGCTGTGGGGTCGCACAAGGATGAGCTTAAACCTCCAAACTGCGGAGGCCAAAACTAAGTCCCTGAAGGAAAGAGCCCCTCCCAAGGCCACTGGAGGGTCCTGGGCAATGGTGGCTCCAGTTCCCATCCCCCGTGGACTGGAGGAGCTGCAGCTGACTCTAACCAGCACTTGCTCTGTGGTAAGACCATCCCCTCCCCTTGCTGAGAGGTGGGCTCTGCTGCTGCTATCTCCGTTTTACTAATGAGGGAAACTGAGGCCCAAGGCAGTGGAGGAGTGTGGCAGGGCAGGAGTCTGACCCAGGAGGTTGGGGGAGAATGAAGGGGTCGGCACGAATGGGACCATCACTCCCTCCCCAGGAAATGTTTGTGGAGGGAAGGACCCTGAGGATTATGCTTTCCTGGGGAAACAGAGGCCCAGAGCTGGGTTTGGGACCCAGCCTGTTGCTGTGTAGCCCTGGACAAGCCCTTTCCCCTCTCTGGGCCTCAGTTTCCCTACCTGCAAAAGAGAGTGGTGAGGTCTCCAGGCGCCCTCTGCCCTGACAGGCTGCGTGGTGTTAGTCTTAGGGGCTGGTGCATCTTCGTGATGTCGCTGGCCTCCAGCCCCTTAGCTCCCCTCAGAGCTTGGGATGGGGGTGTGAGTAGGGGCCCCCTCCACTGGCAGCTGCCCCTCCTAACTTCCTGTTTACAGCAGCTGCAGACTCTCATCTCTTCACCCCAAAGCCATTAGGATCACCATGGCAACCAGGCAGTGTTTGTTCCAACAGGTTGGCAGAACCTGATGCAAGACTGCAGAGGTGGGGGGCATCAGCTACAAGACCCTGGCTCAGGACCTGCCAAATCCCCAGGGAAGGACATTAGCTGCCCCCAACCCATTCCATCCCCTGCAGAAGGAAGCCAAGGGGCAGCTGGTGGCATGGGATCCAGGCCCCTCCCCTGCTCACCTGACTCATCTGTCCCAAGCCATTGTGCATTTCCTGAGCACCCCTGCCCCTATCTGCCTGGCTGTGCTGGGTCAGGATGGAAGCAGGGCCTGGGGCCAGAACTTCCAGAAGGAGAACCCACCCTTCTGTGCTGTCTCCCCCGCTGCCGGGCTGTCTTCCCCAAACCAGGTGGTTCTGTGTCTAATCCTGCACAGACAGGCATGCATGGCATGGCTGTGAGTCTGGGTCTAGAAATTGAGACAGGTGGTGGCCCCGTCCTGGGGCGAGGGCAAGCGTCTGGTCCCCTCTGGACTGGGGAATGAAGAAAGCACAGGTGGGCTGCCTCCCAGCATGCAGCTCTGTTCTGGAACCCTGCTCCTCCAGACTCTGGCCCTCTCCAAAGTTCAGCTGACCCCTGGCCTCCCCAGAGCCAACTGTCTTTTGCCTCTGGGTCTAAGCTGAAGTGGGTTCTAGGTCTGTCTGTTCCCCATCTGGCCTGGAGTCCCTCCATTAGAGACAAGGTCTTTGGGGTGAAAACTTCTCCAAACCACAGTCTTGATCCCCAAGTAAAAGGTGCTCTGAGGGTCCAGCAGGATCTGCCAAATGCAGGGCTGGGATACAGGGACCCTGTGCATCTCTGACAAGTTCAGGACCTCTGAGCAGCCCCCAGGGTTCTCCAAGTGTGGTGGGAGGAGCCTCAGATGATGGGGCCCCAGCCCAGACTTTGGGAATCAGCAGGTCCCGGGTGGGCCGAGCAATCTGTTTTTACAAGCTCTCCAGGTGACCACGGTGCGGTGGAGGGGCACCGAGGATGGGCTGGGAACGGCGCTAGAGAGGGTCCAGCCCATGACGGCGGTTCCAGCCGGAGGGGCAACCCAGCAAGCGACCCAGCATGGGCCATGGGGTCGATCACCCCAACAGGTGATCAGGATTGTTGTGGGCATCCCGGGTTGGTGCCTGCAGCACCCCCTTGCCCCGGGTGCGGACTGTCCCTTCTGAGAAGAAGAGCGATTAGGCCCGCGGTGGAGGAGTCCCCAGACCAAGGTCCGCTCCATGTTTGTGTTGGGGACAGCGCTGGGCTGGTAGGGCGACTTCGGAGATGACTGCGCAGGCTTTCCAGAAAAGTCTGCGCTGCGGACCCGGGCATATCTTGTTCCGTTTCGGCGACTCTGGCTTCCCTGGGGCCCCCAGGAGGGGGTCCTGACGCAGAGCAGATCCTGCTCCCGCGCTGCACCCACCTGTGGGTTGACTAACAGCCCCGAACACCGCCCCTTGGGGGAGTGGGTGCCCGGCAGAGCACGGGGGGCGCAGGGATCCTTGCCCGGCGCCCCTTGCGGCGGGGGCGCGGTGGTGGGACTCAAGGGAGGCGGGGGCGGGGCGGAAGCGGGCCCGGAGCGGCGGGGCGGGGCGGGGCGAGCAGGCCCGGCCCCGCCCCCGGCCCCTGCAGCCGCTGCGCCCGCGCTGTGTTGTCTGCTCCGGCAGCTGCGAGCGGTTGCGCAGCCAAAGCGTCCCCGGAGCTGGTGCCGAGCGCGGCGCCCGCAGGAGCACTGTCCCCACTCCTCCGCCGCCCGGCCCACGGTGAGTGCCGCGGGCTCCCGCCCGGCCGTCGAAGCTCGGCCCGGCGCCGCGCCGACGTACAGGAGAGCCGCCGGTCCAGCTCCCGCGCCGCGCTCGCCGCCACCCCGGGCCCCGGGAGGTCGAGAAGACGCGCCGTCTGCCCCGGGGAGACGGAGGCCGGCGTGCGCTTGGAGGAGCGGCCCTCGCTCTTGGGGCCCTCGGAGCGCGGAAGCAGGACCCGGCGGGAGCGGGGTGCGCACTGCGCAGGGGCGGGGGGACCAGACCTCCCTGCCGCGGGGGGCGCGGGACTCCAGGACCGCCGTCCGCCGGTGGCCCCCGGGATGCGCAGGGTGACCCCGCTCCTACCCGGCGCGCCATCCCCGGGGGAAGCCGCAGGTGGGCCGGGGCCGAGGACCCCCCCACCCCGCCCTGCTCCGAGACGCTCCGCGGGGTTTCCCAGCCAACCCTCCAGGGAGGAAGACGCCCCTAGAGCCTAGTTCCGTCCCCCTCCTGCCGATCCTGGCAGGACCCCTTGCTTTCCCCAAATCCCTCCAGACGTCTGGGTGGGTCCAAAAAAAATACACCCTCACCAGGTTTCCAAACTGTCCCCGAACCGAGCGCCCACCAATGAGAGAAGCACCTCGACAGAACTGGGGGGCCCGAGGTTCCCACGGGGAGCTTCGGGAAGAGGGGGGACGGGAGGAAGGGGCGAGAGGGGATGTCACTGAGAGAAGTGGGAGGGAGGAACGCCCGGTGAACAGGTGAGGGAGGACAGGTAAGAGGGGGCCGGCCTGGCCAAGTGGGAGGGGACCTCGGAGGATTTAATTTTAAATGCGTTCATTCTAGAAGCATCTAGCTAGCCTTTTACAGCTGGTCTCAAGCTTCAGAGCTCTAGGTCCACCTACAGAGTTGGTTACAATACAGATTCCCAGGTTCCTCCCTGGGGATTAAGTGGGGATGAGACCCTAATATTTGTAATGGGCACGCCAGGTGACTTGCAATGAGGCACTGCAGCTGTGTTGTGCGCAGGGGAGCACTGTGTGCAGAGTCAATGAGGACACGGAGAGGTGGGAGGCAGAAATCCTATAGGAAGAGTGAGGGGGGTCAGGTGGGGGCTGGGCTGGGAAGAGAAGACCAACAGGGCAGCAGGGACAGCTAGCTGGTGGGGCCAGACATCCTGCCACCCCCTTACACATGCCCACGGCGGCATCAGTGGACCCCCGACCCCTAAGTCTCCAGGGACTGATTTCAGTAAGAAGGCCCCAGCGCCCTGAAAGTGTTTATTCACTCCAAGGGTGGCCAGCTAGCCACTGGGGACTCTGACTAGAGAGAGAGCTGGCCCTCCAGTTCAGCTCAGCTGCCCCAGACCTACCTGCTTCAGTGCCACCCCGGCTCCCCAGTGGGCTAGCAGGAGACAGCTTGGCTTTGAGCCCTGGGCTCGAGGCCTGGCTCAGGGCAGCTCACCCCAACCCTGGGATGTGAAATGGGACAGTGACATCCACTTAGCAAATTATCATTTCCCATTCAACCCTGGGCCTTGGGTACAGCCCGGGAACACGGCGGGCCTGTCACTTTCAGCTGGGCCCGGTGCCTGTGTGGCGTTCAGCTCCTTGGCCCGCGTCACTTTGTTCGTTGGATAAATGGGAACTGGTGGCCAGGCATGCGCAGGGGTACCGGCATGTCCTGCTCTGAGCTGCCGGCCAGACCTGGGACCGAGAAATGGAGCGCTCAGGAAGGAGTCCCATGGGGCCTGTCAGACAGATGGGGGGTCCCCTGCAGCCCTGTACCCAGCTCACTATGCCCTGTACAGGCTGAGAGCCCCTGCAGCCAGTGACTGCTTCCTGGGGGTCGGCCACATGCCCACTGTCAAAGGCAGCTCTGGGGGAGGTGCTGGCTGGCTCCCAGGCTGTTGGGTGCAGTGAGGTCATCACTGCTCAGGCGGCCCAGGGTTTCCAGGGGAACAAAGGGAATTTCTGGGCTCTCAGGCTGAGCCATCTCTCCTGGACCCCTGCACCCAGACGTCACTATTGCCCCATCCTGGCAATGGGCTGAGGAAGGGAGCAGGGAGGGGCTGCGCAGCACAGGGGAAGGCCAGCCCATCTGGATGGACCCCAAGACTCAAGCCGAGCCAAGAGCTTAGCGCTCGGACACCAGAGCTGGGGAGACCTCGACTCCATCCCTGGCCTCCTGCTGGCTCTGTGGCCTTGGGTGGGTTCCTAACCCCGGGACCTCAGTTTCCTCCTCTAGGTGGGGGAGCAGAGTGGCACCCCCTCTCCAGGGCTGGTCTGAGGATTATCAGGGGAGGTGGCCTGCCTTGCCTTGAACATTTCGTTCTCACAGAGAAAGCCCCCCACCCTGCAGCTCAGGCCACTTGGCTCCTGCGTCATCTTCATCTCTGGGAATGTGAGCCCCGAGCCCCTGTCACATGCAGCCGCAGCTGGCGGTTGCCGTGGCAACAGCTAAAGCAGTGGCTGCTCCCTGGCTTTGGGGGGCTGTGGGGGGAGCAGCCTCTTCCACTCAGCTAGAGAGGAAAAGGGGGCCCGTGACGCCCAGCGCCCCCTCGGGACCTCACTGCCGCTGTAGGGTGACAGCTTCGGGAAGTGCGTGCAGAGGCTGCGGAGCTCCCATCTTGGGTAGAGGCCCCCAGGGGCAGGCGCTGACAGGTATGGTGGGGGGAGCTGTGGGGGCTGAGCCATCTGCCTTCCCTGTCCCCAGCTCTCGTGTCTGGCCAGATGAGACCCTCTGAGCCCAGTGTCCCCTGGGCCCCACAGGTCCGGGGTTGGAGGGTCAGGGAGCAGGACGAGGAGCTGAGAGCTGGTGGGGGTCGCAGACCAGGGATGGCAGCCCGGGCCCACCCAGAGACAGACCTGGTTTGCTCAAAAAGTCTGTTTAGGACCCACGAGGTGGCAGGCGTGCCTGGCCCCGGCTCTCCTAGCAGAGCATAAGAGTCCAGCAAGGGGCAGCGCTGGTAATCGGAGACTTGCACAAGCACAGGCCCAGCCCCTGAGCAGCGGGCGCACAGGGCAGGGGCGGGTCTCACCTGGCTCTCCCATTGCTAAGTGCCTGTGAGATCGGGGCAAGTAGAGTTGGATCTGGCTGGGTCCCCATTTCCTATTTTGTCAAGTGAAAATGGCAGGCTCAGGCTGATGTGCCTGGCCCTGTGGAGGCGGGTGGGGGGGGCTCAAGAGTGGACAATGAGGAGACCCAGACAGTGGGAAGGCCCCCAGGTGGGCCGAGGGGAAGCACGGTGTGTCACGCACAAGAGGCCGGCAAGCCTGGGGCAGGGAGCCCGAGGGGTGGCACCGAGTGGCAGAGGTGGCCCAGGAAAGGGTCTTCACTTTGCCCTGATGGTTTTCAACGGGGGAACAGAAGACCACCGTGGGGATCCAGGGGGCCCAGGGCCAGAGGTTGTTGCCTGGCCCAGGGGAGAGGTGGGTGCCTGGGCCGGGCCATGGGGTGGAAGAGGCAGGCTCAGGGGCCCTTGTTGGCTTAGCTATCATCTTGCCCTTCCCAGCAGGGTCTGCAGGGGACACTGAGACCCCTGGAGGACGTGTGTGGGTGTAACAGCAAAGGCTGGTCAGGCCGGGGGAACTGGAGTTGGCAGTGAGAGCCGCATGCCCCTCAGGGGCATCCCAGGGCCTAGCCACCTGGACAGGAAGGTGTCCCCAGAGCAGGGCCTACTCCTCTTCTGGCAAGTGTGGGTTGTGGGGCCACAGCTCCCGCTCACTCTCCTGTCCGGCTCCAATTGCCCATGTTGCCATGGCAGCTGAGCCACCATGTAGCATCCTGCCTGGAGCAGCCCAGATACCACGCTGGGACGGAGAGGGATCCTCTGTGTCGAGTGAGGAATGGGCCCCGGGCATCCCCTGAAGCCAGCTCAGTACTAGTCATTCTGGTCTGGGTGGCCAGAACCTGTGGGACGGGATAGGGCTTGGACTGAGCAAGTCTGCAGCCCTGGGAGGGGCTGGAGCCCATGACCCCAGCAGTGGGCACCTCTGAGTAACGGGGGACACCTCAGTCATTGCTCAGGGTGGCATCTGATTTGATCATTGGGGACAGTATGGCAACACCAGTGAATGAACAAGTGGCCCGACCGGAGGCCGTGGCTGTGCTGTCTGCCCACAGGCCACCCACCATGTCCACCTTGCTGGAGATCAAGAGCAGCGTGCTCAGGCAGGTGCAGGTGTGCCCGTCCTTCCGCCGGAGGACTGAGGAGGAGCCGGCGAGCAGCAGCACCGAAGTGCAGGAGCCCGCGGCTGGGGCCTGGTGGGTACCCCACAGCCCGCTCCGCACGGTCATGGTCACCTGCACCTGGCCCCCCTTCCTTCGCTGACCTCACACACCAGCTGCCCAGCATGGCCCCTGGGAGGAGCCCAGGAGGCTCTGAACCCAAGGCCAGGGGGGGCATCATACCTCACCCCCAGACATGCAGAGACCCTTGAGTCATGTGGGCCGGCACATGCCGTGAGCTGTAGCTTTGGGGAGGGTCTGCTGACCCCGAGTCTGGGCTTTCTTGGCAGGAAACCCGGAGATGGTGTGGAGTTCTTCGCCCAGATGCGCCTCATCCTGAAGAAGGGGGAAAGCAGACAGGGCCTGCCGTGCCCCGAGGTGCGGATAGCACGGGCACTGCTGCCTGGCATGGGGCGCTGGGCCAGGCCTCCCCACCTGCCCCTCCGCCCTCCACTCCCTCCCTCCCTGGAGCGCTCCCCACCCCACTGGCCCCGGGAGCCACAGAGGCCCTCACCCGGTGCCCTTCACAGGTCCTCCTGCGCAGTAGCTCCCCAGCCCCGACAGAGCCCGTGGACCCCAGCCGTGGCCTTAGAGCCCTGACCCAAGAGGAGGTAAGGGGGAGGGGGCCTGGCCCCAGGAGGGGCTGTACGTACCTCTGTGTGCCAGACTTAGGGTCTGGGGTGGGTGGGCCAGGCCTCCCCATGGAAGTGAGCGGAGGTCAGGGGTGAGGAGGGACCCCCAGTGGAGGGCCTGCTAGGTGCAAAGGCACAGAGGCAGGGATTGGGCTCTGCCAGTGGGAGGAGCTGCTGGGGGCTGGGCACACAGGGTGGACTCGAGGAGCCTGAGACCCCCTGCGGCCAGAGCCCGGGGCTGAGAAGAGACAGGGACAGGGTGGCCAGGACTCGGCATGTGCTCCCCTCCCCACCTGCAGGTGGAGATGCTCTATGAGGAAGCCTTGTACACAGTCCTTTACCGCGCAGGGACCATGGGCCCCGACCAGGTGGATGACCAGGGGGCCCTACTGAGCTACCTGCAGCAGGTGAGCCCCATTGGTCCCACCCACCCTCCTGGCCTGGCCCCTCCCCATCTCTGGGGAGGACTAAGACACTTTCCCCCACCTGCTTATGTCAGTATCACCTGAACAACACACACAGATTTGCCCCATGTACACAAGACACACACACACACACACACACATATGCACAGACACAAACAGGCTGACAGGCATGCCCAGAAAGATGGAGTGATGGACAGACACACAGACACATTCAAACAGAAGAACACAAAGACAGACAGGTGAACACAGAGACAGATATAAAGAACACAGGAAAGGACAGGTAGACAGATACAGGACATACAAAGAATGATGGACAGACAGACACACAGAAAAAAAGCAGAAAGGACAAACCAACAGATGGACAGACACCTTTATTCCTCACTTGTGTGTGCTCCCCCAACCCCGTGAGGACCCCAGGACAATAGTCAGCCCTGCTTCAGCGGTACCTGGGCCCTCACACCTGCCCGCCCTGTGCAGGTGTTCGGAAGCAGCCCCGAGGAACATGCTGAGGCCGTGGAGCGTGTGAAGAAGGCCAAGGTGAGGCTGCCACCCACCTGGGCAGAAGCTGACCAGCGCAGTGCTCGTGTGCAGGGGCTCGGGGTGGAGGGGGCACAGGGCTGGGTACACGCTGAGCCCCGAGAGGCCCTCACACCCCCACCCACCCACAGGCTCCCACATATGCCCTGAAAGTCTCCGTCATGCGTGCCAAGAACCTGCTGGCCAAAGACCCCAACGGTGAGTGGGGTTGGCTAGCTCAGCCGGCACGTTGGCTAGCTCAGGTCGGGGGGTCACGGGGGGGCCTGGGGTCAGGGGTCAGGGGCTGAGGCACCTGCCGTGTCCCAGGTTTCAGTGACCCGTACTGCATGTTGGGCATCCTGCCGGCCTCAGGCACCCTGAGGGAGCCGGGCCCACACAAGGAGCAGCGCTTCAGCTTCCGCAAGGGCAGCAAGCGTGGTGGCCCACTGCCGGCCAAGTGCATCCAGGTCACCGAGGTCAAGAGCAGCACCCTGAACCCCGTGTGGAAAGAGCACTTCCTCTTGTAAGGCCCCTCGTCCAGCTGGGTGGCAGGGTGGTTGGGCAGGGTCTGCTGCGGTGCCAGGCTGGTCCGGGGGTTGCATGTGGCAGTTGTGCCTGTATGCGGTCTCAGTGCCTGCCCCAGGGAACTGAGGGGCTGGTCCTATGCCCATTTTCCAGAGGAAGAGACTGAGGCTCAGAAATGGTCCCTGCCCCAGCTCCGGGCAGAGGATCACCTGGATCCTAAAGGGTATCTCTCTGTTCTCCTTATAGTGAGATTGAGGACGTCAGCACTGACCAGCTGCACCTGGACATCTGGTATAGGCTCCTGTGCCCTGCAGGGCA
The DNA here is from genome assembly GCF_949752795.1 of Hyperoodon ampullatus. NCBI lineage: Eukaryota > Metazoa > Chordata > Mammalia > Artiodactyla > Ziphiidae > Hyperoodon > Hyperoodon ampullatus. Next base: position 22,742,441 of record NC_136927.1, read on the forward strand.
GGGGATGTGGGCGCCTCTGGTCTGGGGAGAGCGGGAGGGGGCAGTCAGGGCCAGGCTGGGCTCCAGACCAGCCAGGTACCCCCACCTCGCCCCACCCTTAGGGATCATGATGATGACGTGTCCCTGGTGGAAGCATGCAGGAAGCTGAATGAAGTCATTGGCCTAAAGGGCATGAGCAGGTATGGCAGGTGGGACCCTTGTGCCCCTGACACTCACAGCTCGGCCATGGGGGCCAACAGGTGGTGGCTCCTCAGGGACCACAGGTGTGACGCCCACCCTACTGCCCCCAGGTATTTCAAACAGATTGTCAAGTCTGCCCGCGCAAATGGGACAGCAGGGCCCACGGAGGACCACACCGATGACTTCCTGGGGTGCCTCAACATACCCATCCGCGTGAGTGGGTGTCGGGGCGTCACTCATGGAACACCTGCTCATGGGTGCCCCGCCTTCCTGCGATACCGCTGCTGGCTATGTCCTGTGATTCCCCCAACAGTCTCCCATCTTTCTGGGGCTGGGGGGGCACCATGCTGGGAGGAGTGGAGGAGGGACAGCCTCCAGGGGTCCAGGCACCCCTAAGCGCTCCCTGTGCTGGTTACCCGTGTTCAGTGGGAAGCGGAGGCCTGTTTTCTCCCCACGGTCCTGTAGACAGTCTGTGCGGGAGGAAGAGGGAGGCAGAATCACTAATCTGAACCCCTTTCCCCAGGAGGTGCCCGTGGCTGGTGAGGACCGCTGGTTCAAACTGGAACCGCGCTCCAGCGCCTCCCGCGTGCAGGGGGACTGCCAGCTGGTCCTCAAGCTGATCACCACACAGGTGGGAAGCCAAGGGGGACCCCCGCCCTGCAGCCCTGCGCCCCAGCCCGTGGGCTTGGGCAGGGCTGGTGACCGGCGGGCCCTGCGTTCCAGAGGGACACGAGCATGAGCCAGCGCGGGCGCTCGGGCTTCCTGTCCTACCTGCTGCTGCTCAGCCGTCTGCTGCAGTTCGAGCACCAAGCCGAGGAGGTAGCGCCGCCCTCGGGCCCCCGGGGCAGCCAGGCGCGGCGCGGGGAGGGCGAGAGGGGGAGGCCGGGGACCTGGGGGACGAGAGGGGATGGGGGTCTCCCGCCTCCACCCACGCCCGGCCCGTCCCCCAGCCCAACTCGAGCAGCTGGCGCGGTGAGCTCAGCGGGCCTGCGGCCACCGTGCTCTGCCTGCACGGCGCGCAGAGCAACCTGTCGGCGCTGCAGCTGGCTGTGCTGTGAGTGGGCGAGGCCGCGCCGCAAGAGGGCAGGGCCCCGACGGGGCGGAAGGGCGGTGGGAGGGGCGGAGCCTTGGCGGGCGAAACTGCAAGTACATGGGCGGGGCCGCGTCGCGAGGGGCGGGGCACTGGAGGGGCGGGTCCCCGAAAGGGGCTGTGCTGTGAGTTGGAGGGGCGCCGCTTTCCTCCTGGTCCCGGCCCCAAGGCCGCTGCCCTGACCCTGGGCTGGGGCCCCGCAGGCACTGGCAGGTCAGCAGCCGCCACCATCAGACCCGCACCCTGGACTACGGCTACCTGCTGGGGCTGTTGGAAGATATGCAGGCACACTGGGAAGAGGCGGCCTCGCTGCCCCAGGAGCAGGTGGGCTCGGCTGAAAATGCTGTTTCTGGGGGGTGTGCCGTGGAGCTGCTCGGGCTGGGGCAGGCAGGGACGGCCAGAGTCCTGCCCTGGTGGGGTGCACAGCCTGCGGGTGCGGTAGGTGTTTAAAAACAAACGGACAAACTGCGGGACCTAGGAGAGAGCACGTGCTGTGCGGTCCCAGGATCGGGTGTGCGATACCTTGATGGAGTCCCGAGGGAGGGAGGCCGTGCCGCTTCAGCCCCGCGAGCAACAGAGGGAGTGGGCCAGCTCGCAGGAGGCACAGCTGGTGGTGCAAGGGCCCTGAGGGCGTCTGTGCCTCCAGGGGGAGCTGCGGAGGCAGGGGCTGGAGAGGTCATCACTGCAAGGCCAGTGGGGTTGGAGGTGGTGGTAGGGAGGGTGCTCCTCAGGGCAGAGCCTTGTAGACTGGCTGGTTCTGCCGTGGAGCGGGCACTCAGGAGTCAGTTCTTAAGGGCCCTGTCCCCCAGGAGGAGGGACTGGCAGACAGCTTCTCCGCCTTCTCTGAGTTTGGGCTTCGGTTGCTGCGCCATCTCCGAGACTACTTCCCTGCCACCAACAGCACAGCTGTCTACCGCCTGGAGCTGCTGTTGAAGTGGGTGCAGCCGCTGGCACGAGGGGTGGGGGTCGGGATAGGGGTAGGGGACTAGGTGGGGCACCCCCAGTCAGCGGGTGACCGGTCGCCCAGGTGTCTTGGCAAGCTGCAGCTCTTCCAGCCTTCCTTTGAGATCTGCCCCTTCGAGACGGAGCTAAACATGGACATTGCTGCTGCCCTGAAGGTGTGTCTGGTAGCTTGGTCTGGGCTAACTGCTCCGGTCCTGCCCGTGCCCCTGCCCCCACCTGGACCTGCTGTACCACACACACTTTGTTGTCCTTTTCCCTCCCACCCACCATGCTGCCTTGGCGGCTTCCCTTGCAGAGAGGGAATCGTGAATGGTTCGACAAGCTCCTGAACTCCCAGAGTCCTCGTGAGCAGGTGTGACTCAGTGGGGGCATGGGTCAGGGGGAGCAGGCGTGGCTCAGGGGAGGGGAGGGGGGGCAGCATGTGGGTGCAGGCCAGAAGGTCAGTGTGCTGGGCTTCCTTGCAGCCGGGGCCACAGCGCCTTGCAGGGCTGGTCAAGCTGGCTGACACTGTCTACGAGGATCTGCAGTCCTGCTATGGCATCTATGCCAGCCTCTTCCACAGGTGGGGCCAGCGCTCTCCCTGCTGCCCCTGCCCATCCAGCCCCTCAAGTGCTGCCGCTGGGGAGCAGGAAGAGCAGATGTCTGAGGTGTGTCCTTTGCAGCATCATCAAGATCGACTTCTTCACCCTCACCTTTCGGCAGCTGGAGCGTCTGGTGAGGAGGCGGCCTGGGGAGAGCCCCCTGGCTGGGAAGGGGCCTGGGTTTCCTCTTGTTGGCAGTCTGACTCCACCCTCCTGGGCAGGTGGCTGAAGAGGCGTGGGTGCTGACGGAGGAGCTGAGCCCGAAGATGACCCTCGAGGTGGCCTCTGGGCTTTTTGAGCTCTACCTGACCCTGGCAGACATCCAGCGCTTCTGGAGCAGCATCCCGGGCCGGTGGGTGTCCTGCCCCCACGTGTCCTCCAGTCTCCTTTAGGAGGGCTCTGTGCAAGAGACTCCTCGGGGCCTCCTCAGGCTAGGAACCTGGGACATGTTGGCTCAAGGTGTCTGAGTTGGGGCGAGCTCTGACTGTCCTCCCGCTGCAGGGACAGCCGCTCCCTTGCCCTGGCTGGCATCCATGCCCCATTCCTGCCTGCTGTGAAGCTTTGGCTGCAGGTGCTGCGGGACCAAGCAAAGTGGAGGCTTCAGGGAGCCGTGGATGTGGACACGGTGAGTGAGCACCCAGGCCTGAGGATGCTGGGCTCATCCAGGGCACCCTCACAACCAAGGCTTCCCCCTGCTTCCTAGCTGGAGCCCATGGATTCCTCCTCCAAGCACAGCAGCTCCGCAGCCACTGCAAGCCTCTGCTTCAGCCACATCCAGGAGCTGTGGGCCCGCCTGGCATGGCCAGACCCTGCCCAGGCCCAGGGGCTGGGCACCCAGCTCAGCCAGGTGGGGACTCCCGGGAGGAGATCGGGGTCTAGAGGGGCAACAGGGCCAGGGGACATTGCCCACAGCTCCTGAGCCCCCATCTTCCACCCCAGGACCTGTGTGAAGCCGCCCTCTTCTACACAGAGCTGCTGCGGAAGAAGGTGGACACTCAGCCTGGGGCAGCGGGCGAGGCAGTGAGCGAGCCAGTGAGCCGACAGGCGGGCGGGGAGGGGCCAGTTGGGGGAGGAGGAGGCGCGGTGGGGCCACCACCTGACTGCCAACTCACACATGTCCGGCACACCTCCCCAGCTCTGTGTGGTCCTCAACGATGTGGAGCTCCTGCGCAAGGCTGCTGGCCAGGCGCTGCGTGGCCTGGCGTGGCCGGAGGGGGCTCCAGGGCTCGAGGGTGCGCTCCCGCGCCCCCTGCTTAGCTGCATGCAGGCCCTGGATGAGGACCTGCAGCGGGAGGCCCGAACCGTGACGGCACACCTGACCTCCAAGGTGGGCAGGGATGGTGGGGCGGGACCTGGCTGCCCCCTCCCTGCACCCCAACTTGGTGCTGAACGCCGTCCTCCCACAGATGGTGGGTGACATCAGGAAGTACGTGCAGCACATCAGCCTCTCGCCTGACTCCATCCAGAACGAGGAGGTGAGTGCCCGGCCAGGTGAGGGCTTGGGCATGGCGGGGAATGCGTGTGTGGGGTGGGGGCCCAGGCTCAGTCCCAGCCTGAGGACCCTGCCTGCAGGCCATGGCCCCGCTCCTGAAGTACCTGGATGAGAAGCTGGCTCTGCTGAACGCCTCGCTGGTGAAGGAGAACCTGAGCAGGTATGGTCCCGGGCAGGTGGAGCAGGGCTGGCCCAGTGTCCAGTCACAGATGCCGAGTGTCCCCACAGGGTGCTGGAGGCCCTCTGGGAGCTGCTGCTACAGGCTATTCTGCAGGCTCTGGGCGCAAACCGTGATGTGTCCGCCGACTTCTATGGGCGCTTCCACTTCACGCTGGAGGTAGGGCCATGTGGAAGAGCCCTTCCTGCTGCAGCTCCCAGTTCCTGGCTCCCCCCAACCCCAGGCCCAGGGCGACAAGGCTGCTGACCCTTCCCAGCCGCCCTGCTGCACCCTGCTGGTACGCCAGGCCTTCCCTGGACACCCCTCCTCTGGGAACCCACCAGGGCAGCATCTCCTTCCCCCAGCCCACCTGTGTCAGAAGCACCTGGGCCACCTGTGAAGACAGCTATCTGGCCTCAGGCACCAACATTTTCCCAAGCTTCCTGGGGGCTTCTGATGCGCCCCAGGTGTGAGTGGCTCTGCCCTGGGCTCCCGAGAGCCCGAGCCGGGTGCTGCTCAAGGCTCCATTTGTCTCCACTCTCGGTCCCCAGCACCCACCTCGCCCCTGATATCTCTCCCTCTTGCCCCGCCGCAGGCCCTGGTCAATTTTTTCCACGCTGAGGGCCAGGGTTTGCCCCTGGAGAGCCTGAGGGATGGAAGCTACAAGGTGAAGTTTGTCCCTGGGGCCTCTGACAGAGGAAGGGGGAGGGGTGGACACCAGAGACCCAAATTTGAGTTCATCCACACCCCACACGTGAAATGGGGCCGTGAGGAGCCGCCGGCATCACCAGGGGCCTCCTCCTTCCTGCAGAGGCTGGAGGAGGAGCTGCGCCTGCACCAGTGCTCCACCCGGGAGTGCATCGAGCAGTACTACTTGGACAAGCTCAAGCAGGTAGTGCGGCCCAGGTGTGGGCACGAGGCCCCGCCTCCGGGAGTCCCCGGGCTCCGGCTCACCGGCCCCCTGGCTTTTCACAGAGGTCCCTGGAGCACAACCGGTTTGGGCGCCTGAGCGTCCGCTGCCACTACGAGGCGGCCGACCAGCGGCTGGTGGTGGAGGTGCTGCACGCCGCCGACTTGCTCCCCCTGGACGCCAACGGTGCGGGGGAGGGGTGCGGCGGGGCGAGGCGGGGCTGGCGGGGACGGCGGCGTGGTCCGCTCACAGCCGTGTCCCTAGGCCTGAGCGACCCCTTTGTGATCGTGGAGCTGGGCCCGCCGCACCTTTTCCCTCTGGTCCGCAGTCAGAGGACCCAGGTCAAGAGCCGGACGCTGCACCCCGTGTACGACGAGCTCTTCTACTTGTGAGTGTCCCTCCCTGTCCTGCCCGTCCGGAGCCGGGAGCAGGCTTCCAGGTGACCACCGCCCGCCTCCCCCCGCCCCCAGCTCCGTGCCCGCAGAGGCTTGCCGCCGCCGGGGCGCCTGCGTGCTGTTCACCGTCATGGACCACGACTGGCTGTCCACCAACGACTTCGCGGGGGAGGCAGCCCTGGGCCTGGGCAGCATTGGCGGCGTCGCGAGGCCCCAGGTGGGAGGGAGCGCGAGGGCCGGGCAGCCGGTCACCCTGCACCTGCGCCGGCCCAGAGCCCAGGGTGAGTGAGGGGCGGGGCGGGGGCGGGGCTGAGGGCGGGGCCAGCCGGGCTGACACTGGCACCATGCCGTCCCCCCACCACCTGCCCGCAGTGAGATCGGCGCTTAGGATGCTGGAGGGCCGCAACAACAAGGAGGCGCAGGAGTTTGTCAAGAGACTCAAGGAGCTGGAGAAGTACATGGAGGCGGACCCCTGAGCCCCTGCGGCTGCCAGCCAGGCCCTCCCCAAGTCCCCGTGTTGTTCTCTCGCTGTGGTCAGCTTTGTGCAGCCGGGCTCGTGGTGCCCCTTCCCCTGCTTCATGGTGTGTATGCTGTGGCTGGACTCCCTGGGCTCCCTTTTGCCCTGGTCATGTCTCTGTGGTGTGTGCCGTGAACCCCCTGTGCCCAGTAAGCCCCACCCCACTGGATCCAGACGGCCGACTGGGCGAGGCCTGGCCAGCAGCTGCCCCCCAACCCTGGAGCAGAGAGAGCAGGCCTGGCCGCCAGGTGAGCTTCCCACCTTACCTCAGGTTCCACAGCCACAGGGCAGGAGGGCGCTGGTCTTAAAGCAGGGCTCTCAGTGGGGCAGCCTTGCCCCCCAGGGGACATTAGGTGCTGCCTGGAGACATTTTTGGTAGTCAGTCACAACTGGGGAGTGGGTGAAAGCTGTGCTGTTAGCACCAGTGGGTAGAGACCAGGCTTGACATCCTGCCATGAACCACCCCCAACAAAAAATGGTTCACTCCTAAATGTCACCAGTGCTACACAGGAGAGCCCTGTCCTAAAGGAAGTTCTGTCCTCGTCTCTCCAGGGCTGGGGCAAGGCCTCACTAGGTGAAGAGGCAGGAAGGTCTGCGTTTTGAGTCTGGACAATCCAGGCTTTGGAGGGAGAGGGTGAACATGTGCAGTGTCCCCACCCTTCTCCAGGGACCCTCCACCCCAGAGGGCATGTGGAGGGTGATTTGCCTGAGAGCTGCACAGGTCTCCAGTCCTCACCCAGCTGACAGGCCCAGGGTCTCTGGCTGAGGATGTCACCCAAGGCTGGTCAGTGTAAGGGGCTCCATGCCAACTGGCCAGCTATCTGGCGTTTCCTTTCACGAACGCATGGGTGCCCACACAAGACCTACCCCACAGCCCCATCCCCACACCCCAGACCCTTCTAGGCAGGGTCTGCCTCACTAGAGGCTGAGGGTCCCCCCAAACCCCCAGGCCAAGCGCAGAGAAGCAGAGGCTCACACAGGGGTCTCCTTGGCTTGCAGCTTCATTGGGAGGGCTCTGAGGCAGGACCCAGAGCAAGGCCGGGTTAGAAGCACAGAGAGAAAACCCAGAGTCCAGTCCTGCTGGCAGCTGCAGGGGCTGAGGCCACCAGGCCTGTGTGTGTTCCCGCAAGTTCCACTGCCATCTCTAGATGTCCTCATCACTCCGCCTCGGAAAATATACATGTCTGCAGTTTTCAGTCTCTCTGCCGTTTCTTGATTCCTTTCCAAATCTCTGTGGGGACCCTGGTCTCTGTCTCTTCAGGGCTGCTGCTGCTGCCTCCCCCATCTTTGGGGTCAGGCCCAAGTTCCTCAGACTCCTCCTCGGTGTCACTGTCAGCCCTGTCTCTGGGCAGCCTGGGAGGGAGGGGTGCGTTCACTGGCCAGTCTGAGGTAACACCCCTCCCCACTCATTCACCAAAGCCCCCAAGCTGAGGACAGATTCCTATTCCGTGTCCTCTCAAAACTGAAATCCCTCCATCAGGACATCCACCTTCCCTTCTCCGCACTCGGAAAGGCATCCTGGTGTTGTTTAGGACACCACTACACCCTGCAGCAGGAGTGGCTGAGGCCAGAGGCGGAGGGGAGCCCTGGGTCTGAGCTGTCATGAAACTTGGGAAGCCCAAGGACCTACCGGGGGCCAGACACGGGCCTGTTGAGGTTTGCAAACTCTCGCCCTGAATCCACATCAAAGGGATCTGAATCGAGGAATCAAAGAGGAAAGTGACCTGTAGGTGAGCTTGGAGCAGAACCAAGCATCCCACAGCTGTGGCAGGAAGGCTCCCCCCAACCCCCAGGCTTCTCAAAGGAGGTGGCAGGCCTGGAGGGTGCTGGCTCCCACCCAGGGGGCTTGTGTCTGTGCCAGGCCTCACCGATTTCCTCCTCTTCCTCGGGGTGCTCCTTGGTGTGGGCCAGGAACTCCTGCTCTGCCTGCAGCACCTCCTCTGGGCCACTGCAGGCTGCATACTTGTCCAGGAGCTGGCGGTTCAGGTCTAGGAAGCCCTTGCCCCACTTGAACTTCCGTAGCAAAATGACAGCAAGGTCTGAAAAACCTGTTGGTGCAGGACACAGGAATTCCAAGGATGTGGACAATCCCTCTCCTGTCACCCTTGCCGCTGGTTCCTTCTGTCCCACGAACTAAAAGTCCCGCTGACACTTCCCCACGGTCCAGACAGCCCATGCCCACTCACTAGCCTCTGCCTCAGTAGCCCATTAAGTCCCTCTCCCCACAGGGAGTCTCACAGGGCCACCCACCTGGGCCTCCATGTGGACCATAAGGTCTCTGGGGATGAGCTGTGGTAACAAAGGACTCTCAGAGCGGTGGTGCCCTGACAACGAGGGCCAAATGCGGGTGCTTGTAGGCCAGCGATGTGTTCTGCCTCCACCTCAAACCGGCATGGCGAGGACTTAAGTGGGAGTTGGGATGAAACCCTGGCCACCTCCCCATACATGGTCATGCTCCTCCTGGGACTTGCAGCAGAAAACACACTGCTGGGAGCACAGCCAGACTCCAGGCTGCCAGGCCCCGACACTCACCCAGGATGCAGAAGGTGGCAGCGAAGGCCTCCACACAGGAGAGCCTGCAAGGCCGGCCATAGTTCACAGGGTTGGCAGCCACCAGGTGGGGCAGGATCCGCAAGTGGCTCCCTCGCATCTTCTCAAATGGAGTCTCATCCAGTCTGGCCCAGGAGCAGTCGATGACGGCGACCCCGGACTGTGCCACCAACTGTCTGCCAGGAGCAGCATAGGGCTTGGTTCTGGGGTCAACTTGGTGCTGGCCCCACTGGGGATTCAGCGGCATCATTTCCCCATCCCAATGACCCCCAAGGACTCTCACGGGCCAAGTTTTTGAGGCAGCTGGGGGGGATGTGTTCCTCGATAAAGCTCATTTATTCACTCAACAAACGTTTATTGAAACCTGCATCCTGGACCTTGCCCTAGGTAATGGGGGCAAACTAGACAGATCAGTGCAAATAGGTGAGCCCTGAAAAGAAGGATGCGCCAGAGTAGGGGACTCATTAAGAAAAGTCCCAGGAGGCACCCCGCCCTCCCCACCCCCACACCCTGTCCTCTCCCGCCTACCTGTCTGCGGGGGACACGTACTGGGAGCCCACGGGGCTGAGCACGAGGCCGCCGAACCTGTGGCCCAGACGTAGGCAGCGAACCAGTCCCAGGCGCGCCAGCTTGCGGCCGGTGCAGCGCCGGGGGTCGCAGTGGCCCAGCTCCCACATGGCCAGAGCGCAGGGCAGGTGCACAGGGCCCGGGGCGCCCTCGTCCTCGGCCGCCTCTGGCTCCACGGACGCTACACCGGGCACAGAAGGGGACCCGGCCTCAGCCGCGGCTCCGCGACCCGACCCTGGGCCTCCGACCCCCGCCCCCGCTCCGCATCACGCCCCACTCACCGCGCAGCGCGGCGCCCACCTCCTCGGCGAAAGCCTCCAGAAAGCGGCCCGCGGGGCGCCAAGTGCGGCCACCTGCGGCCCCGCGCCCACGCGCTGCCCTGCGGCGGCCCATGGCTGGGAGCAGGGCCGGAGAGTCCCGCCCGCTCTCAACTTCTCAGGCAGCCGAGGTGCGCCTCTGCGCAGGAGCCGGACGCCATATCCGGTTCCGGCGTTCATGTGACAAGCGCGCTCACGTGACCACGCGCGGCGACGGCGGCGACGGCGGCGGCGCGAGATGGTGGCAAGGTTGGCGCGTTTCGTGCTGCTGCTGCTCGGGCTCGCAGCGCATGGTTAGTGTCCGGGCTGCCGACGCCCGCGCCCCTCCACCCATGCCCAGGCCCCTGCGTCCCGGAGCCCCCTTCTCCCCGTCCCCGCGCCCCCACCACACGCCCGCCTCCTCACTGCCTGTTCCCCGTAGGGCCCGCGCTCGCAGGTGCCGCCAAGATGAAGGTGGTGGAGGAGCCCAACACGTTCGGGTGAGCGGCCTCGCGGGGAGCGGCGGCGGGGGGTTCCCGCGGCGGTCCGGGCCCGGTTCCCCCTGACTGTGCCGCTTCTCTCAGGCTCAACAACCCGTTCCTGCCCCAGACCAGTCGCCTCCAGCCCAGGAGGGATCCTTCTCCCGTGTCTGGTGAGTTCGGGGCCCTGGCCGCGGGCGTGCTGGGGGCCTGGGAGGGAGCAGGGAGCTGGCCTGGCTTCCCGACCGGTGGGCCGCGTCAGCTCTCGGGAGCCTGCTCCAGGGGGGCCAGGGAGGGAGGGAGGCCTCGGATGAGGGGCCCTGAAAGTTAGGGCCTGGAGGGTCATGTTGTCGTTTGTCAGTAGTTCTAAAATTATTTTTAAGTGCGCGCTAACATTCCAGACTGTGATTGTACCAAGTTGAGTAGTTATCCCGGATATAGTCCTTAATTTTATTCGCTAGAGGTGATTTTTGTTACAGTTCGGTGTTTGTCTTTCCAAATGTTTTTTATGCTTTTACAAGAAAAAAACGTGTAGTTTTGTGTGTGTGTTTGTGTCAATTTTTTCTGTGATGTTTGCCTTTTTTTTTTTTTTTTTTTTTTTTTTGTGGTACGCGGGCCTCTCATTGCTGTGGCCTCTCCCGTTGCGGAGCACAGGCTCCGGACGCGCAGGCTCAGCGGCCGTGGCTCACGGGCCCAGCTGCTTCGCGTGTTTGCCTTTTTTTGAGCAGGAGTACTATACAGGTGTGCTCATTTGCTGTTGCCGCTCACGGTGTTTCTTCACGGTGGATGTGGGTCTTCACTCTTTTCACTTGGTGTTTGGTATTCCATAGGATGGCTCTGCATTCTTTTGTTGTCCAGCAAAGTGTTGTTTATGGTTTTTGGTCACTAGAAACATTGCTGAGGAGAACATCCCTCCAGGGACTGTCTCCTTCTACCCTTCTGTGAGTGGTTTCCTGAGACAGGATCTAAGAAGTGGAACTGCTGGATTGTTCAATGAGTATTAAATATAACAAACAAAAATCCAAGAATTTTTTTGGCGTTGGGTCTTCGTTGCTGTGTGCGGACTTTCTCTAGTTGTGGAGATTGGGGTCTACTGTTAGTTGCGGTGTGCACACTTCTCATTGCAGTGGCTTCTCTTGTTGCGGAGCACAGGCTCTAGGAGCGCAGGCTTCAGTAGTTGTGGCACGCGGGCTCAGTAGTTGTGGCACACAGGCTTAGTTGCTCCGCGGCATGTGGGGTCTTCCCGGACAAGGGCTCGAACCCGTGTCCCCTGCATTGGCAGGCAGATTCTTAACCACTGCACCACAAGGGAAGTCCCAAGATCTTTTTTTCTTGAATACTACCACATGTCAGGGTGTGTCTGTGCTGGGGATGTAGAAATGAACAAAACATTACAGTGTCCTCGTGGAGTTGACACTCTAATGGGGTAGGTAGGCCATAAACAAAAAAGTAGATAAAATGTAGAATGCTTGATGGTGAAAAACACTCTGTAGGTATGGAAAGCAGAGAAGAGTGAGTGTTTGGGGGGGTTGTTTTGGGGATTGCCGTTTTAAATGGGTTCAGGAAAAGACTGAGAAGTGAAATTTTGTTCAGAAGTTGAAGGGGAACAGGAGTAAGGGATGTGAATATCTGGGGAAGAGGGATCTAGCAAAAGGAGTGGCCAAATAAAGGCCTTGAGCAAGGATGCCAGGGCCAGAGGCATTGGCCGCAGGGGTACGGTGAGATCAGAGATAGAGGGTACAGCTGTGAGCTTTCACGCTAAACGATTCCAGCTAAAAAGTAAAAACTGTGAAAATACTGAATAGAAAAATGGAGGAATGTGGCTGTGAACAGCAGCATACTCTCCGCCTCAGTACAAGAGTTGACATTTTGCCATGCTTGCTTTATCTTCTCGTTTTCACTTTGAAAAAAGTGAACTTTCATTTTGCTGAACCATTTGAAAGTCAGCTACAGACATCATGACGTTTTATTCCTAAATATTCACAGTATGGATCTCCCACTCCCCAAGTTAGCAGAAATTCTATAATATAATCAATTCACATCCACATTTCCCTGTTGTCTCAGGAATGCCTTCTACAGCTGTCCCAGGACCCACCCCACACGGGAATCAGTCAAGGGGTTATGTGCCGGGCCAGTTGTCTTACAGGATGTTTGACCAGATCTGTCTGGTTTGTGAGGTCATTAAGTTGTTCTGCTTTCCCCAGTGTATTCTGTAAATGGCCTGGAAGCTTGATTACAGTCAGGGTAAGCAGTTTGGGCACAAATACTTTGTAGGTAGGCATCGTGTCAGAGGGCTGCAGTCGACTGCGGCTGAGTGCTGCCAGGGTCTAGCGGTGGGAGGCAGGTTTCTCTCTCTGCCCTCAGTGTGCCGTCTGTGAGCACGCCTTTGGTGCTGAGTGGACGTGCTGCCCCTGGTGGCCTCCTGGTTCAGTCTGATGGGATAGAGGAGTGCAGAGCTCTGCTTCTCTCATGCCTTCTGCATTTATTGTTGGCTGGTGGTCTCTGGTAAAGAGGAGTGTTCCTTTCCCCCCCCTTTCTTTCTCTCTCCTTTTTGAACATCTTTACCGGCTCAGATTTAAACCCTGTTTTTACTGAGGTATAGTTGACATGTTCAGTTTGATAAAGTTTATAAATTGAGCACATGAATGTAATCACCACCCCCAAACAAGACTGAGAACATTTCCACCACCCAGAAGATTCCTACGTGTCCCTTTTAAATCCCCCCACCCATCACTTTCTGGCTCAGATTCAAACCCTATTTTTTAATTTTTTTAAATTTTATTTCTTTTTGGCTGCAGTGGGTCTTCATTGCTCTGCGTGGGCTTTCTCTAGTTGCGGCGAGCAGGGGCTACTCTTCGTTGCAGTGTGTGGGCTTCTCACTGCGGTGGCTTCTCTTGTTGCGGAGCATGGGCTCTAGGTGCACAGGCTTCAGTAGTTGTGGCTCGTGGGCTCTAGAGTGCAGGTGCAGGCTCGGTAGTTATGGCGCACAGGCTTAGTTGCTCTGCGACATGTGGGATCTTCCTGGACCAGGGATTGAACCTGTGTCCCCTGCATTGGCAGGCGGATTCTTAACCACTGCGCCACCAGGGAAGTCCTTCAAACCCTATTTTTATTGAGGTAAAATTGACATGTTCAGTTTGATAAAGTTTGTAAATTGAGCACATGCATGTAATCACCACCCCCAAGCAAGACTGAGAACATTTCCATCACCCAGAAGATTCCTATGTGTCCCTTTTAAATCCCCCACCCATCACTCTCTGGCTTCTGTTGCTTTAGAATAGTGTCATCCGTGCTTGGATTTCAGCTGAGCAAGTCAGCATACACTTCCACGTCTGGAGTCTTCCTCAGCATCATGTTTTTGGGATTCATCTCTGTTGTTGCATGTATCAGTAGCTTTTTCTTATTGCTGAACACATACAAAAACTGAAATCCGAGTACGGTTTGTAGTCTAGTTGGTTGTATTGTGCCAACGTCAATTTCCTAGTTTTGGTGATGTACCACGGTTATAAGTTTATGATTATTTCAAGGTAGAAAGCATGCACACACATACACACACATAGATGTGTTTGTGCTGGAAGAATAGATGAAATCTATGTGATTTTAAGTTTCAAATTGAAATGCAGTATTACAGGGTTTTTATTTTCCCCTTTTCTTTTTCTTACTTTTTAAAATAATTTATTTATTTTGGCTGCATTGGGTCTTCATTGCTGTGCATGGGCTTTCTCTAGTTGTGGAGAGCTACTCTTTGTTGCGGTGCGCAGGCTTCTCATTGCGGTGGCTTCTCTTATTGCGGAGCATGGGCTCTAGGCACGCGAGCTTCAATAGTTGTGGCACGCGGGCTCAACAGTTTTAGCTCACGGGCTTAGTTGCTCGGCGGCATGTGGGATCTTCCCGGAACAGGGCTTGAACCCGTGTCCCCTGCATTGGCAGGTGGATTCTTAACAACTGCGCCACCAGGGAAGCCCTCCCCTTTATTTTCTACTCCTGTCTTTTCCCTTAACACTAAAAAGCTGGGTTCTTTAGTCACATAAATATATTTACTGGCTTTTTCCTATAATTTACATAAAATAGTTTCAGATTTAAAATAGCAATATTACTACTAACCATGAAACAAGTGAGTGAGGTTTTCTTGCAGTTTATTTTGGAGTGTATCCAGCCAGAGATGGACAGCAGGGCACTGTGGTCCAACCTTCACCAGGTCATTGTTTTCTCTGTCATCAATTTGACTTGCAGTTGGATCCATATCGTTTCTGTTTGTGTTCAGTTTTAGTGCTTGCCATACATATTTTTACTTCTGTTTATTCCTTAACTTTAAAAAAAATAGTGTTACAATTTCAAGCGCATGCAAAAGTGGAGAAAGGGTATGTGAGGCACCAGGCACCCTCACCCAGCCCCGACCCTCACCCTGCCACCGCAGTTACTTTGAAACAAATTTCCCACAACTTATTTCATTTGTAAATATTTTGGTATGTGTCTCTTCAAGGGCATAGCCACAGTATCAAGCAGCAAAAATCCCCTCTGTGTTTCCGTATGTTGCTAATACTGTCATAATTTTTTAATATAAATTTATTTATTTATTTTTGGCTGTGTTGGGTCTTCGTTGCTGCGCGCAGGCTTTCTCTAGTTGCGGCGAGCGGGGGCTACTCTTCGTTGCGGTGCGCGGGCTTCTCATTGCAGTGGCTTCTCTCGTTGTGGAGCATGGGCTCTAGGCGTGCGGGCTTCAGTAGTTGCGGCATGCAGGCTCAGTATTTGTGGCTCATGGGCTCTAGAGCACAGGCTCAGTAGTTGTGGCACACGAGCTTAGTTGCTCCGCGGCATGTGGGATCTTCCCGGGCCAGGGATCGAACCCGTGTCCCCTGCATTGGCAGGCGGATCCTCAACCACTGTGCCACCTGGGAAGCCCCAGTATCATAATTTTTAATAGGTGGTTGGTTTGTCTGAGTCAGTATGGAAGCTCTGTGTGTTGTGTGTGCTTGACACACACCCACGTGTGCTTCAGTTTCCTTGAATCTGTAGATGCCCTCCATTTCCTTGCCTTGAGGAAACTGGGTCACTTGTTTCCCACATTCTGGATTTTGTTCATTGCATTCCCGTGGTGTTTAACGTTTCTTCATCTATTAGCTGGAGTACAGCTGTGTGCCTTCACCCTGGCTGGGCCTCCAATTTCGGGAGAGCAGTGGGGAGAGGCGTCCCCCCAACCTGGCCTCGGTCTCCCACCTTCAGTTCAGGGTCTGCAGAGGGGCATTTGTAGCCCCTTCTCAGGTGGAGGACCTTCCCTGCTGTTCCTGGTTGCTGAGGTTTTACCATGAATGGGTGTTGGGTTCTATCAAATGCTTTTTTAAAAACCTATCAAGAGGATGATGGGTTTTCTCATTTAGGCTGTTTACATAGTGGGTAGCATTGGTTTTTTTTTTTTTTTTTTTTTTTGCTGTACGTGGGCCTCTCACTGTTGTGGCCTCTCCCATTGCGGAGCACAGGCTCCGGACGCCAGGCTCAACGGCCATGGCTCACGGGCCCAACCGCTCCGCGGCATGTGGGATCTTCCCAGACCGGGGCATGAACCCGTGTCCCCTGCATCGGCAGGCGGACTCTCAACCACTGCGCCACCAGGGAAGCCCAGCATTGGTTTTTGAATGTTGAGCCAACACTGTGTTCTTGGAGTAAGCTCCACTTGGGCACAGTGAATACATATGTTTTATATATTGCTGGATTTAAATTGCTAATTATTTCTGACTTTTTAAATTTCTAGAGTTTCTGTTCTTTTTCTAATTTCTATTTATCTGCTGAGGTTCACTATCTCTTTATTACCATGTTTTACTTTACACCCTGGAACATAGTTGCAATAGCTGCTTTAAAATCCTCTTCTACTTCCAACATCATCTGTGTTTGTTGGGGTCAGTCTTCTATGTTTGTTCTCTTGGGGGTGGGTCGCATTTGCCTGCTTTGTTGTATGTCTGATACTTTTGGATACACCCTTGCCCCGACTCTCCCCTTGGGAGAATGTGGTGGGCTGAGGCAGCTGGCTGGGCGGAGCTCACCCAGGACCAACCTCCCTGCCGGTGGTTCATGCATGCAGGGCTCAGCCAGAGAGCTGGGCAGGTTTCCCTCCCTCCACCCCCGCCGTCCTTTTTGATACCACCCCACGCTTTCCAGCTGCTGGGTCGGCTCCCTCTGTCCCAGATCCTATGGCCAGAGACTGGGGCGGGTTATGCCATTGCCTGCCCCAGGCGGGAACCCACAGGAATCAGTGCCCTCTTCTTCCAAGCTGCCCCCCCCCACCACCGCCGCTCAGTCCCCTCCACAGCCTCAGGCCTTCAGACGTTCTCTACAGTGGGATCTGTAGGAGACTTGGTCCCATGTTAGTGGCTGTGGCTTCTGATACCTGGTATCATCACATGGTCATTTGCTCTATTCTACAGCACATATATAATGGCCTGAAAACTAATATGGCATTACTGCTATTAACTCATTAACAGTACTTGTTCTTAAGTCACTGAGAGTTATTCTTCTTCCGGTGAAGTGACGTTACTAACTGTGTATAGTTCGGTTCATTTGCTTTGATTTCAGCTGTAGGGGCTTTAATGTCATCCTTTCATTTTACCTTTGAGCACATTAGCATGCCTACGTGGTTCACATGTAAACCTTAGGACAAATACGCCCCGAGCTCTCCTTCCTGCCTTGTGCTCCCTGTCCAGGGCCATTTGCTGTTTGTTTGTTTGTTTGTTTTAAGGTATAATTGACATACTAGTTTCAGGTATACAACATAATGATCCACTATTTGTGTATTTTGCAAAATGATGGGAATAAGTCTAGTTATTCTCTGACACCACACATAGTTACCAAAAACTTTTTTTCTTCTTGTGATGAAGATGTTTAAGATTTTTTAAAAAGTTTTTTTTTATACAGCAGGTTTTTATTACTTATCTATTTTATACATATTAGTGTATACATGTCAATCCCAATCTCCCACTTCATCCCACCACCACCGCCCACACCCCACCCCCACTTCCCCCCCTTGGTGTCCATATGTTCTCTACATCTGTGTCTCTTTTTTAAAAAAATTTATTTATTTTCGGCTGTGTTGGGTCTTCATTGCTGTGTATGGGCCCTCTCCAGCTGCGGCGAGCAGGGGCCACTCCTCATTGCGTTGCGTTGCATGGGCCCCTCATTGCGGTGGCCTCTCCCGTTGCAGAGCTCTAGACACGCAGGCTTCAGTAGCTGTGGCTCACGGGCTCCAGAACGCAGGCTCAGCAGTCATGGTGCATGGGCCTAGTTGCTCCATGGCATGTGGGATCCTCCCAGACCAGGGATCGAACCTGTGTCCCCTGCATTGGCAGGCAGATTCCTATCCACTGCACCACCAGGGAAGCCGTGTGTCTCTATTTTTGCCTTGCAAACCAGTTCATCTGTAACCATTTTTCTAGATTCCACATATATGCGTTAATATACGATATTTGGTTTTTTTGACTTATTTCACCCTATGACCGTCTCTAGGTCCATCCACGTCTCTACAAATGACCCAATTTCGTTCCTTTTTATGGCTGAGTAATGTTCCATTGTATGTATGTACCACATCTTCTTTATCCATTCGTCTGTCGATGGAACATTTAGGTTGCTTCCATGAACTGGCTATTGTAAACAGTGCTGCAGTGAACACTGGGGTGCATGTGTCTTTTTGAATTATGGTTTTCTCTGGGTATATGCCCAGTAGTAAGATTGCTGGGTCATATGGTAATTCTATTTTTAGTTTTTTAAGGAACCTCCATACTGTTCTCCATAGTGGCTGTATCAGTTTACATTCCCAGCAACGGTGCAGGAGGGTTCCCTTTTCTCCACACCCTCTCCAGCACTTGTAGATTTTCTGATGATGCCCATTCTAACCGGTGGGAGGTGATACCTCATTGTAGTTTTGATTTGCAGTTCTCTAATAATTAGTGATGTTGAGCAGCTTTTCATGTGCTTCTTGGCCATCTGTATATCTTCTTTGGACAGGACGTTTAAGATTTACTTTCTTAAGATGTGGTACATATATACAATGGAATACTACTCAGCTATAAAAAAAAGAACGAAATAATGCCATTTGTAGCAACGTGGATGCAACTAGAGATTGTCATACTAAGTGAAGTTAAGCCAGAAAGAGAAAGACAAATACCATATGATATCACTTATATGTGGAATCTAAATATGACACAAATGAATATATCCACACAACAGAAACAGACTCAGACATAGAGAACAGAGTTGTGGTTGCTAAGGGGGGGGGGTGTTGGGGGAGAAATGGAGTGGGAGTTTGGGGTTAGCAGATGTAAGCTTTTATATACAGAATGGATAAACAACAAGGTCCTACTGTGTAGCACAGAGAACTATGTTCAATATCCTATGATAAAGCATAATGGAAAAGAATGTATATATATGTATAACTGAATCACTTTTCTGTACAGCAGAAATTTAGCACAACATTGTAAATCGACTATACTTCAATTTAAAAAAAAGATTTCCTTTCTTAGCAACTTTCAGATATGCAATTCAATATTATTAACTGTAGTCACTGTGCTGTACATTATATCCTCAGGACTTATTTATTACTGGAAGTTTATATCTTTTGACCATTTTCACTCACTTTGTGTCTCCCCCAATCCCCTGCTTCTGGCAAACACTGATCTGTTCTTTGTATCTATAAGCTTGGTGTTTTGTTTTCCACATAAGTGAGATCATAATGTATTTGTCTTTCTCTGACATATTTCACTTAGGATAATGCCCTAAAGGTCCATCCGTGTTGCAGATGGCAATTTCTTGTTTTATGGCTGAATAATACTCTGTTGTATATGTGTACCCCTTCTTTATCCATCAGTGGACACTTAGGTAGTTTCCATATCTTGACTATTGTAAATAATGCTGCTGTGAACAGCGGGGTGGAGGTATCTTTCCGAGTTAGTGATTTTGTTTTCTTTGGATAAATACCCAGAAGTGGAACTGCTGGATTATATGGTAGTTCTATATTTAATTTTGGTGGGAACCTCCATCCTGTTTTCCATAGTGGCCGCACCAATTTTCATTCCTACCAACAGTGTGCAAGTTTTCCTTTTCTCCACATCCTCGCCGACACTTATTTGTCTTCTTTATAGTGGCTGTTCCGACAGGTGTGAGGTGATATCTCATTGTGGTTTTGATTTGCATTTCCCTGATGGTTAATGATGTTGAGCATCTTTTCATGTGCCTGTTGGCCATCTCTTTGTCTTCTTTGGAAAAATGTCTATTTAGACCCTCTGCCCATTTTTTAATTGGATTGTTTGTTTTTTTGCTATTGAATTGTGTGAGTTCTTTATACATTTTGGATATTAGCCCCTTATGTATATGATTTGCTAGATGTTTTATCCCAGTCAGTAGGCTGCCTTTCATTTTGTTGATGGTTTCCTTGGCTGTGCAGACCTTTGTAGTTAGATATTGTCCCATTTGTTTATTTTTGCTTTTGTTTGTGGAGTCAGATTTTGAAAATCATCACTGAGACCGATGTCAAAGAGCTTACCACCTATGTTTTCTTCTAGGAGTTTCATAGTTTCTGGTCTTACATTCAACTTAAATTTTTGTGTATGGTGTAAGATAGCGGTCCAGTTTAACCACCGTTTATTGAAGAGACTATCCTTTCCTCATTGTATATCCTTGGCTCCTTTGTTGTAAATTAATTGACTGTATATGTGTGGCTTTATTTCTGGACCCCCTGTTTTTATGCCAGTGCCGTACTGCCTTGATTCTTTGTATGTATGTATGTATGTATTTATCTGGTTGCATTGGGTCTTCATTGCTGCACGTGGGCTTTCTCTAGTTGCAGCGAGCGGGGGCTACTCTTTGTTGCGGTGCGCGGGCTTCTCATGGCAGTGGCTTCTCTTGTTGCGGAGCACGGGCTCTAGGCATGCAGGCTCAGTAGTTGTGGTGCATGGGCTTAGTTGCTCCGAGGCATGTGGGATCTTCCCAGACCAGGGATCGAACCTGCGGCCCCTGCATTGGCAGGTGGATCCTTAACTACTGTACCACCAGGGAAGTCCCATACTGCCTTGATTCTGTTTGTTGTTATTTTATGTTTAGTCTTCTGGTGTTTCTTTTTGCTAGTATAAGAAAATATGAATTGCCCTCTTTTTACTGTGGTAAAATATACATAAAATTTACCATTTTAACCCTTATTAGATGTTCAGTTAAGAGGCATTAAGCACATCCATATTGTTGGGCAAACATCACCTCTATCATCCTCAGAACTTTTTCATCTTCCCAAACTGAACCTCTGTCCCCATTAAACAACTCCTCACTCCTCCCAGCCTCTGGCCCCCGACATTCTACTTTCTGTCTCTATGAATTTAATGACTCTAGATCCCTGCTGTGGTCACTGTGTGTACACAGGTTGAAATCGTAACTGAAAAAGATGATGGTGTTAGGAGTTGAGGTCTTTGGAAGATGCTTAAGTCATGAGGGTGGAGCCCTCAAGAATGGGATTGATGCCCTTATAATATAAAGAGGCTCCAGAGATCCCTAGTCCCTTCTACCATGTGAAGACACAGTGAGAAGGCACCCTCTGTTAACTAGAACTCGACTGTGCTGGTGCCCTGATCTTGGGCTTCAAGCCCCCGCAGAACTGTGAAAAATAAATTTCTGTAGTTGTAAAATTACCCAGTGGTATTTTGTTATAGCAGCTCAAATGAACTAAGTACCTCATGTAAGTGGAATCATATAATTCTTGTCCTTTTGTGACTGGCGTGTTTCATTTAGCACAATATCTTGAAGGTTCATTTATATGGCAGGATTTCCTTCCTTTTTAAGGCTGAATAATATTCCATTGCACATATATACCACATTCTGCTTATTCATCTGTCAGTGTACACTTGGGTTGTTTTTACTTTTTGGTTACTGTGAATAATGCTGATCTGAACATGGGTGTGCAGCATCTGAGTTCCTGCTTTCAGTTCACATACCCAAGAGTCGATTTGCTGTATCATATAAATCTATGCTTAAGCTTTATGAGGAACCACCAAACTGTTTTCAACAGCACTGCACCGTTTTACATTCCCGCCAGCAGTGCACAAAGGTTTCAGTTTCTCCACATCCTAACCAACATTTATTCTTTTCTGTGTTGTCGTTGTTGTTGTTGTTGTTGTTGTTGGATAGTAGCCATCCTAATGGATGTGTGAGGTAGTATCTCATGGTGGATTTTATTTGTATTTACTTATTTTTCACTTCTTCAGAAAAATGTCTAGTAATCCTTGGTCCATTTTTTTAATTGGGTTGTTTGGGGCATTGCTGTCGTTAATAGGAGTTCTTTATATGTTCTGGATATTACCCGTGTTAGAAATGTGATTTGCAAATACTTTCTCACTTTCTGTAGGTTGTCTTTCAACACTTTCTTGCAAACTTTTAAATTCTGAAGCCCCATTTATCTAGTTTTCCTTTTGGTGCCTTTGCCTTTGATGTCGTATCCAAGAAATCATTTCCAAAGCACAAAGCCAATGTCAAAGATTTCCCCTTAGGTTTTGTAGTTTCAGCCTCTGATCCATTTTAAGTTAATTTCTGTACATGGTGTGAGGTAAGGGTCCACTTTCATTCCTGTGCATATGAACATCCAGCTTCCCGACTCCATTTGTTGAAAAGTCTGTCCTTTCCCCCACTGAATGGTCTCAGCACCCTGACAGATCCTTTGAGCATATATTCAAGGGTTTGTTTCTGGGCTCTCTGTTCTGTTTCATTGGTCTACATGTCTGTCTTTATACTGATACTGCACTGGTTTAATTACTGTAGCTTTGAAGTAAGCTTTGTGGGGTTTTTTGGGGTTTTGTTTTTTTTTTTTGATGGTGTTGCGCATCTTGTGGGATCTTAGTTCCTCAACCAGGGATCAAACCTGGACCCCTGGCAGAGGGAGCACCAAGTCCTAACCACTAGACCACCAGGGAATTCCCCTTGAAGTAAGCTTTGAAATCACTAATTGTGAGT
This sequence comes from Hyperoodon ampullatus, assembly GCF_949752795.1. Classification (NCBI taxonomy): domain Eukaryota; kingdom Metazoa; phylum Chordata; class Mammalia; order Artiodactyla; family Ziphiidae; genus Hyperoodon; species Hyperoodon ampullatus. The sequence goes on from NC_136927.1 coordinate 22,764,591, forward strand.
CCTTCACCTTTTCAATATAGTTTTGACTATTTGGGGTCCTTTGGGAATCCATCTTTGTTGCTGCGTGTGGGATCTTCATTGTGGCATGTGGGATCTAGTTCCCTGACCAGGGATCAAACCCGGGCCCCCTGCCTTGGGAGCACAGAGTCTTAACCACTGGACCACCAGGGAAATCCCTGGAATTGTTTCATTGAATTTCCTTTTTGGGCTGTCTGTTGGGTTGTTGTATAGAAACAACTGGTTTTTAGTGTCACTTCTGTATCCTACAACTTTGCTGAATTTAGTAGCTCTAATATATTTCTGTGGACTCTTAGGGTTTTTTATATATATGATCATGTCATCTGCAAACACTGCATTGTAATTTTATTCCTTCCTGATCAGGATGCCTTTCCTTTTTTTTGCCTAATTGCTCTGGCTAGAACCTCCAGTACAATGTCAAATAGTGAATAGTGCTGAGAGCTTCCTTGTGTTCTTCCCACTTTTGGGAGGAAAGCTTTTTCAGTCTTTCACCGTTCAGTAAGATATTCGCTGTGGGTTTTGCATATATGGCCTTTATTGCGTTGGGGAAGTTTCCTCCTAATCCTCCTTTGTTGAGTGTTTTCATCATGAAAGAGTGTTGAATTTTGATAGGTGCTTTTTTCTGCAACTATTTAGATGATAATTTCCCCCCCGCTTTATTCTGTTAATGGGGTGTATTACATTTTAAAAAATTGTTTTTTAAAAAAATTTTGAACCATGCTTACATTCCAGGAACAAACCCCACTTTTTCACACTGTAGAATCCTTTTAATGTGCTGCTGATTTCAGTTTGCCAGTATTTTGTTCAGGATTTTTGCACTGACATTCACAAGGGATGTTGACGTCTGTAGTTTTCCTTTCTTGTCAGGTATCTTTTTGGCTTTGATATCAGGGGAATGCTGGCCTCATAGAATTGAGTCAGGAGGTGTTCCCCCTTCTTCAGTTTTCATAGTATTTTCTTGTAATCCTTTTTATTTTTGTAAAATTGGTAGTAATGTCCCTCCTTTTGTTTATGATTTTAGTAATTTGAATCTTTTGGGCCGTGTTGGGTCTTTGTTGCTGCACACGGGCTTTCTCTAGTTGTGGCAAGTGGGGCTACTCTTCGTGTGGGCTTCTCATTGCAGTGGCTTCTCTTGTCGCAGAGCATGGGCTCTAGGCGCACAGGCTTGCTTCAGTAGTTGTGGCTCACGGGCTCTAGAGCACAGGCTTAGTAGTTGTGGCGCACGGGCTTAGGTGCTCCGCAGCATGTGGGATCTTCCCGGACCAGGGCTTGAACCAGTGTCTCTTGCATTGGGAGGTGGATTTTTAACCACTGCCTCACCAGGGAAGCCCATCTTCTTTTTTGTTACAGTAAATCTAGTTTAAAGGTTTGTCGATTTTGTTGATCTTTTCAAGGAACCAACTTCTGGTTTTACTGATTTTTCTTTGTTTTATTTATCTCTGCTCTAATCTTTATTTTCTTCCTTTTGCTTGCTAGTTTTTTTGTTGTTGTTATTTTTTTTGCTGTGCTATGCAGCATGTGGGGTCTTAGTTCCCCAACCAGGGACTGAACCCACACCCCCTGCATTGGAAGTGTGGAGTCTTAACCACTGGACCGCCAGGAAAGTCCAGCTTGCTAGCTTTCTTTCTCTAGTTTCTTAAAGTGTAAAAGTTAGGTTATTGATTTGAGATCTTGTTTTTAGTATGTTTACAGCTGTTAATTTCCCTCTTAGCATTGCTTTCACTGTATCTGATAATTTTTGGTACCTTGTGTTTAGAAAATATTTTGAAACAAAAACAAGTTTCCCTTGTGAATTCTTTGAGCCATTGGTTCTTTAAGATTGTGTTAATTTCCATATGTTTGTGGATTTCCCACATTGCTTTTGCTATTGATTTCTGATTTCCATTGTGTTCAGAAAAGAAACTATGATTTCAGCCTTTTTAAGTTTATTAAGTGGCCTAACATATGGTGTGTCCTGGAGAATGTTCCACGTACACTTAAAAAATGTAATTTCTGATGTTGTTGGGTGGGATATTCTGTATATGTCGATTAGGTCTGGTGGTTTTAGTGTTGTTCAGGTCCTCTGTGTCCTTAGAAGCGGGGTGTTGAATGTCCAAGGATTGTAGAACTGCCTGTTTCTCCCTTCAGTTGTCAATGCTTGCTTTGTTTTCAAGCTCTGGTGTTTGGTGCCCATATGTTTGTAATTGTTATAATCTTGGTGAATGGACCTTTCTATCAATGAATAATGTCTTCCTTTATCTCCTTTAACAGTGTTTGACTGATAGTCTTTTTTTTTTGGCTGCATCGTTTCTGTCAGGTCACAGTTGTGGCAGGGATCTTCATTTCAGCATGTGGGATCTTTTGCAGCGAGTGGGCTCTTCGATGCAGCGCAGGCCTCTCTCTAGTTGTGGCACGCAGGCTCAGTAGTTGTGGCATGCAGGCTTAGTTGCCCTGAGGCATGTGGGATCTTAGTTCCCTGACCAGGGATCGAACCCGCATCCCCTGCATTGGAAGGCGGATTCCTAACCACTGGACCAGCAGGGAAGTCCCTGATAGTCTATTTTGTCTGATATTAGTGTGGCCATCCCTGCTCTCTCATTATTTGCATATCTTTTTCCATCCTTTCACTTTCAGCCTGCTTGTGTCTTTGATCTTAAATGTGTCTCTTACAAACAGTATATATGGTTGGATCACAATTTTTTACCCATTTGGCCAATCTGTGCCTTTTGAATGGGAGCGTTTAATCTGTTTACATTTAAAGTAGTCATTGATAAGGAAGGATTTAGAGGAAACAAAACAGCAAAATTTGTCTTACAGTTTTCTTGTCTCTCATTCCCTCCATTCCTTTTTGTTGACTTACTTCTAAGTGACATGTTTTGACGTCCTTTTAACTTTTGTGTGTTAGTCTGTGTAGCTGTTTCCTCTACAGTTGCCAGGGGATTACATACGATCATAAAGCTGTTAAGTCTAATTTGTACATGATTGAAATTGGTTTAAATTCAAAGACTTCTGTACAGCTCTGTCCCTCCCCCAGCTTTGTTATTGATTTCAGTAATTACCTCTTTAAATGTAGATTTGTAATTATTTTTATGCATCTTTTTAAACCCTGTAGATTTGCAGATCAGAATCACATACTGCTTTGGGTTTGCCAGTGTATTTGCCTTTACTGGAAGGACTCTCTCCAGGGCAGGCCTCGTGGTAACGAAATCCCTCAGCTTTTGTTTATCTGGGAGTGTCTTGATTTTGCCCTCATTTTTGGAGGATAGTTTCCTGGCTGTAGACTCCTCAGTCGACAGTTTTTTCTTCCATCCCACAGCTTTCTGGCCTCTGAAGTGTGGCAGAGAAATGGGCAGATAATCTTATTAAGGATCCCTTGATGTGATGAGTCACTTCTTGCTGCTTTGGACTTGGTTTTTGACAGTTTTCTTCTGTGTCTTGGTGTGGGTCTTTCTGAGTTTATTGTACTTGGAGTTCAGTGAGCTGCTTGGATGTGTAGATTCATGTGTTTTGTCAAGTTGGGAGAGTCATTTCCTCAGATACTCTCTCTGCCCCTCTCTTCCTTCAGGGACTCCCCCTGTGTCTTGCCATCTCTTCACTGGTTCTTTTCTCTGCTCAAAATCTGTTAACCCCTTTTGTGGATTTATTTCAGTTGTATTTTTCAGCTCCAGATTTTTTTGGTTCCTTTCGATACTGTTCGTCTCTCTGCCTACATGTCATTTGCCTGATAGACTTTAGTTCTTTGTGTTTCCCTCCAGGTCCTTAAGCATATTTCAGACATTTGTTTAACTGAAGTCTTCTATCAGTCCAGTGCCTGGGCTTTTCCCAGGTGGTTCTGTTGGGTTTTCCTTTGAAGAGGCTGCAGTTCCTTTGCAGCCTGGCCCCGTGCTGGGGCGGCCTTCATCACCAGGCTGGGTGCGTTCGGAGTCTAGGAGCAACAATGTGCAGGCTGCTCCTGGTTGTCTTTGGTTCTCCAAGAGTCTCACCCCAGCTCCTCCTCAGGTCCTGGATGGCCTGTTGTGTGTGTCCAACCATAACCCCTTGCCCCCCGGCAGCCTTCATGAGCAGCTCCCTTTCCTGCCTGGTGATCTGAGTTGGGCAAAACAGAGACCAGTACTCCCGGCAGCCCCCAGCTAGGCTGGGATGTTGCAGATGAGGTCAGCCTGCTCCTCACGACCACGCTGGGGTGATGGCTTTGCTGCGTGGTGCTCACTTGATTGCTGTAGACCTGATTTCCAGAACTGGGTTAGCTTAGCTGGTTTCTAGTGGTTCACTTGATGCTTTCACAGGGATATGAGCTTGGAGCTTCCTAGTCTGGTACTTTGCTGATGTTGCTCCAACTGTTTTGCTCCAGTTTTAAAGTTTAAACTACTGGATCTTTTCCTAAATGGCCCTGGTTCTGTGGGTTTCTGCACGCCTGCTCTTTGCACCACGCTCAGCGGGCCGTGCTCTCCCCTTCCAGGGCCCGTGCATCTCTCCAGACTTTCTGGCAAGTGCTTCAGCCTGGTGGAGTCCACGTGAGTGAGGGCAGGGGCAGGCGTGGCCAGGGCCTGGGACCCCCGCTGACAGCGCTGTGCCCCCAGGTACAAGTACGAGCTCTGCCCGTTCCACAACGTGACGCAGCACGAGCAGACCTTCCGCTGGAATGCCTACAGTGGGATCCTCGGGTGAGCGGCGCTGGGGGCGGCTGCGGCTCCACCTGTCCATTGTCCGCCCCCCCCCCCCAGCCTCACCCACTCTGCTCCTCCCCAGCATCTGGCACGAGTGGGAAATCGCCAATAACACCTTCAGGGGCATGTGGATGAGGGACGGTGACTCCTGCCACTCCCGGAGCCGGCAGAGCAAGGTGGGCTGGGTGGGAGGGTGGGATTGGGGCCCGCTCCCCCCACCCGCTCACCAAGGTTTCCCACCAGGTGGAGCTCACCTGTGGCAAAACCAACCGGTTGGCCCACGTGTCTGAGCCAAGCACCTGTGTCTACGCACTGACGTTCGAGACGCCCCTCGTCTGCCACCCCCACTCCTTGTTAGGTGGGCGCTGGGGCCGGCAGGGGGCACTGGGGGGCGTGGGGGCCAGAGGGGCCCTGCTCAGTCTGGTTTCTGTTGGATTCTCAGTGTACCCGGCCCTGCCCATGGCCCTGCAGCAGAGGTGGGACCGGGTGGAACAGGACCTGGCGGATGAGCTGATCACATCCCAGGTGAGCAACAGGGCGGGCGCCGCCTGGGCAGGGAGCAGTGCAGCTACAGCAGTGCTCCCTCCTCGTCCCCCACCTGCAGGGCTATGAGAAGTTGCTCAGGGCGATTTTTGAGGATGCTGGTTACTTAAAGACCCCAGAACAAAGTGAATCAGTGCAGCAGGAAGGAGGTGCCAAAGGCCTGGTGTTTCAGACGCTGGAGAGCTGTAACAAGGTACAGACGGCGCTCCCAGGCCCGGGACCAGCCTCCCACCAAGGGCCTGAGTGCTCCATTTCACCTCTTGTTCTAGGCACATAAAGCCCTGTCAAAGGAGATCAAAAGACTTAAAAGCATACTGACCCAGCACGGCCTCCCCTACGTGAAGCCTGCAGGTCAGTTGTGCCCAGGGGTTGGGGCTGAGCCCACCTTGGGACCTGCCGCCCTGCAGATCAGGTCCTGACCTCCTGCCACCTGGTGTTTTGGCAGAAACTTCCAGCTCTGAACACTTGGGTCCCAGGACACCCACGGACAAGACAGCAGAGCTGCTACGAGGCGACCCTGGACTGCGTTGAGAACACCTTGTGATCTGGGGCAGGGCGACAGGTCTCAGCCAGAGGACACCTTCCTGTTCCTTCTGTGCCAGCAGGTTGTGCGCAAAGATGCAGACAAAATAAAGATTCAAAGTTTTAATTAATTTCCCTACTGATAAAAATAATTCCATGAATTCTGTAAACCATTGCATAAATGCTATAGTGTAAAAAAATTTGAACAAGTGTTAACTTTAAACAATTCACTACAAGTAAATGATTATGCATTATAAATACTACCTTCTGGGTTAAGAAAATTCCATTCCAATAACATTCTCCTCTAAATACTCAAAACAGACATACAGATTGGGGCTTCCATAAATTAATCCACATGAAGCATCCACACTGAGTCGTGGTCTTCTGCTGACCACAGTTACACAAATGGTGTGACAATGTAACATCACCGCTAATACTGAACACTCAGGAGCTGACAGATTCGGCAACAAAAACGGCCTCGCCGAGCACCACGCAGCTTCAGCTGCTACACCCAGCGCCCCCCTTCATCACCCGAGTGCGGGGCGGTGACACCCTGAGACGCTGAGCCTAGCTGAGCCCAGCATGGGTGGCCCCTCAGAAAACCAGGGCCACCGCAGCCAGGCAGCAGAGGTGGGAGGGCCCCGAGGTAGCCCCGGGAGCTCCACTCTGGGTGGTTCTTTGGTCTTCCCACCGCACACCTGTCCTCAGAGCCAGCGAGTGCCTGGGAGGGGGCACCTCCACCCCACCCCCCCAAACCCCACAGAAAGAACTGACCGGAATAGCTTATAAATACACCTAAAGCTTAATTGTTCTTGCTTATAATTTGAAAATATCTAGGCTAGATGTCAATAACAAACATTGTCCTGTTTTCCCCCCAGAAGACCAAAGGCCTGAAATGGGAAACAAGTGCATAAATATTAATAAAATAAAGAATTTTAAACAGTGATAACAGTAGCACAAAATATGCGTAATTTCTAAGAGCTAATAAATCATTATCAGTATAATTAGAAACAAAGTAGATTCACTACAACCAAGTCATATAGTTACCTTTAGCAGCGGGCGAGCTGCACGATGCCATGGACCCACCTTAAAAAATGACAGCTTTCCTATCAGTTTGTCTTATGTTAAAAAAAAAAAGGTCTTAAACTTCCACTATAGTAAATACATTCTAATTTGGTCACTGATAAAAATTTTTACCTAGTCACCTTGCACTTAAAAAATGCTATATAAAGTCTTTGGCACAGCCCCAAGCAGGGGGCATCCCGTCCCTTCCGGGCCAGGGCCCAGCCCCTGCTCCGCACCTGGCGGCAGACTCTGGGAGATTCTCATGCCAATCTGGATCTGCCACGAGCAAAGTCTGGGTCAACTACAGACAGGTTTTACTTCCTCCCAGATTCCTAGGGAAAGTGACCCAATGCAGACAGAAAAGACTGAAGCCGGCACTAAAATCTGACCCGTTCCCAGCAGCCTTTCTGCCACCCTGCCCCCGCACGGCGGCCGGGTCCTCCCCAACCCCATGGTCCCTCGAACATAACACCTGCACAGACAGATCTGGTGCAGTGTCGCCCTGGAGGCTGGCTAGGGTCTCCCACATGGGTGGAGAGAGGCTCCAGCCAGGACGCCCGCCAGCAAGCTCTGGGAAGGGGGAGCACCACACAGCTCTGCACAGTCAGTGTGACGCCCGCCCCGTCGGGTCCCCCACCCCACTGCCCTGCTCACTGTCACCACGCTGACCAAGTCCAGGGGAGAAAGGACAGCACGCAGCTCCTTGGCTTTCCTAGGCGCAGGCACTTGAGCGGGAGGCCGCAGGCGTGGGGCGCTGTCACTGACGCTCCAGTTAATGTGCACGTGTTCAGGAAATGAGTTCCCTTCATAAAATTAAAAACATCTACATGTATATGTGTCTCTCAATAATCACTCTGCTATAAATACTATTAGTTTGCACTTAATTTGGAAACAGTAAAAATCCTAGGCATTTCTCACTACTAGATAAATGCTCACTTCGTAAGTACTAATTTCAGATATGAAACCTAATGTGTTTACCGTACTATGGATTAACAATAGACCGATAGGAAATACTCTGTTCACAGTACACGTATAAAGCTTCATATTATCGCATATTAAAAACATGAACCTCAAAGCAGCTTATAGCAACTCGGAACGTCTGCCTAAACTCTTCCGTCTACAAAGTGCTTCTCGGGATGTGAACTCCCAGGATCCGGTCACAGTGGCGTCAGGACCACAAACCCCGCAGAGTCACCCTGCCCGCTGAGCCCCACAGGGCCTTCAGGGTCTGTGAGGAGAGTACGAGACCATGGGTGGTCTGTTTGGGGCTGGGGTCCCGACGTCGGTGGCACCAGGAGGCGGGCGACCAGGCGGCCGTCACCAGGGCAGGGGCTGGCCCGCGCAGTAGGGGCACTCGGGTGCGCTGGCCGCGCACGGCTCGCAGAGCACACGATGCTGGCAGGGCCGCAGGACAGCGCTGTGGGCCCGCTCCCCACACACTCCGCACTGCTTCGCTTGCAGCTGGAAGATCACCTGCGGGGGAGATGCAGTCAGGGGGTACCCCGCCCCAACCCAGGCCGGGCCCAGGGTCAGGGTGGGGTGGACCCCCCTGCTGGGGGCCACCCAGGAACGAAAAGATGGGATGGTAGAGGCTTCACCACGAGACCCTTGGGTGGGGACGGGCTCCCAGGGCCAGAGCCACCATGTGGTGTGGGAAGGGTAGCCAGGCAGGCGGCTACACGGAGGGGCCGGGTCAGGATGGACCCCGACTTGGGACCCAGCCTCCGGCCGACAGCAGCCAAAACCTGGATGATGGCGCCCTGGAGACGGATGAGAGGTGTGCATCCCAACGGCCTGGGCCGTGAGCCGGGGAGGGGACGGTGTGTGAGAGGCAGGGCTGTGGAGCCTTCCCAATGCCCCAGGTTCTAACAAAATGCCCGGGTGTGGAAGCATTTTCCCACTAAGCTGAGGGCAGCGGCTTTCACACTACACCAGGCAAGGGGGTGACCAGAGACCCTGGAGAGTGACCCAGGGAGGTGCCCCAGACAACACCAGAGCTCCAGCCGCGTGAGGTGACGTGGCCCCTGTCCACGAGGGCATGGCCTCCAAGAGGAGGCGAGGTGGGAGTGGACGGAAGCTGCTCAGCCGGCTCCCCACCACCTCCATGCACCCCCTCCAGTGCCCTGAAAACGAGACCCGGACTCACCCCATCCACTGCTTCCAAATCGAGGCGCAGCTGACTCTGCAGCGAATGCAGCTTCGGCAGGGGGATGGCGCCGATGTCACCACAGCCACGCAGCCCGGGGAGCACGGAGGCCAAGCCCCGGCCCTCCAGCTCTTCCTGCAGCCGTCGGAACTGGGCCTCCACCTCCTCCTTCTTCTGCAGCGCCAGCTGCCGGGCGCTGTCGGCCGCGAGCGCCCGCTCCTTGGCCTCCTTGGCCTCCCGCTGCCACGCATCACAGGCCTGAAACCCAGGGGCTGCAGTGACGGGGCCGGCAGCCGCCACACGCGCCTGTCTCACCTGCGCAGCGGCCCCTCCCCAGCCTCACCTGCTTCACCTGTTGCCAGGACTCCTCCCACTGCCGGATCTTCCTCTTGGCCTCATCCAGCTGCCGCCTGACCCGGGCCAGCTCGGCACTGTTTGGACTCGCGCCTGAAGGGGCCGTGGGGCCAGCATTCAGGATGGGGGACGGGCTGGGAGAGAAGCTGCCAGAGACAAAGTCCCAGATGCTGCCAGGGACGCCATTCAAGCCTGAGTGTGGAGGAGCCAGATGTCAGCCTGCTTGTGCTGGGACCTCACAAGCATCTCCCCGGCAAGCTCTGGGGACCCCAATCTCTCCACCAGAAAAGGAAACAAATCCGTTTCTGTGGCTGCATTGTGGGGGCAGCAGTGCTCAGACTCTTGTCCCAGAACCCTTTATGCACTTAGAATCTGGAGGACCCCAAAGGGTTTTTGTTTGCATGGGTGACATCCATTGACATACATGTATCATTAGAAATTAAAACAAGATACTTTAAAATATCAACTCTTAAAACAAAACGGATCGCATAACATTTTTCAAGGAAAGAAATTTAAATCAAGTTTCCTGTTTTTGCAAATCTGTCTGGTTCTGCGCTTGGTCTCTGGCGATGTCACACCCCCGCAGCCTGCAGGTGAGGCAGGTCTCGCTGTGGTGGTGTCACGAGAGCGGCTCGGGGTCCCAGGCACAATGACACCCCCACAGAGGTTCAGGTGCAAACCCCGGGCCCCTTGCCCAGGGCCCCTTGCGCCGAGCAGCAGACACGGGGACGGGATGGGCCACGCTGTGGCCGCCTCCCGCACCTGGAGCCCCAAGAGCCCCGCTCACCGAAGGAGTTGTAGGACGGGGCTGGGGGGCCCAGCGCTCGGGGCTCCGACTTGAGGGCTGGCGGCTGCTGGGGGGGCGTCATGGCTGAGGAGACGAGCGGCCCCGACAGGGACTGGGAGAAGGAGCCGAGTGGGGAGGCGGACAGGGACGACGAGGACTGCAGGGACGGGGAGCGGGGCAGACAGCCTGGGATGGCCACAGGCGCCGAGCCCCCCAGCGACCGCTGACCTGCGTGGGGCGGAGGGGCCGGGTTAGCAAGGGGCGGAGCGAGATCCTCTGCCCCAGGAATCCCCCAGCACCGCTCGGAGCTGATGGAGCGGGTGGACACCGGGGGTGGGGGTGCTGGGGGGACCCCCACCCAGAGAGGTATGGCTGCACCCCTCACTGCTCAGACACCCACTAGGCCCTGCCCGGCCGACCTGTCCATGGGCATGGTGGTCCCAGTACTTTTGGGGCCCCCCAGAAATGGTTTCTTTTAATAATAGAAGAGGGATTTCCCTGGTGGTCCAGTGGTAAAGAATCTATCTACCTTACAATGCAGGAGACGCGGGTTGGATCCCTGGTCAGGGTACTAAGATCCCACATGCCTCAGGGCAACTAAGCCCTCGTGCCACAATTACTGAGCCCGGGCGCCTCAACTAGAGACCCTCCATGCCGCAAACTACAGAGCCCATGCACCACAACTAGAGAGAGAAAACCCATATGCCACAACTAGAGAGAAGCCTGTGCGCCACAACGAAATATCCCGCATGCCTCAACTAACACCCGACACAGCCAAAAATAAATTAATTGAATAAATAATAAATAAATCTTTAAAAAAAAATAACAGAAGAAAGATAAACTTTTAAGTCAAACAGAATGATTCAGTATCTAATGTTAACACATTTGTCTTCATGCCAATGCAGTGGTTATACATCTCAGAAGGGCCACGAAGGCCTGACCCCCACCTCTGCAGGGACTTCAGGGTTGGGGGGGCAGGGAGGAGACAGGACCCCTCCCACCTTAGAGCCACAACAGAAGGCCCTGGAAAGCACCGGGTGCAGGCACTACCTGTGGGTCCGAGGTCACGGCTGTCGTGCTCCTCCAGGTCCTTATCTGGGGGCACGAGGCTGATGTCGCCGAGGTGAAGGTCTAAAGAGGATCCTGCAGGACAGAACCGGCGTCATCGTAGGGGAAAGCCAGGCTCTTGTGGCGGAGGGGACCCGTCTGGGCTTGGGGCCAATCTACTAGCCTCAGCAACACAGCCCTCATCTCACTGACTCAACTTCTAATCATTTGGTAAAACCTGACCAAGTAAACATGCTTGACTAGTAAAGAAAATTCCAGGACGGCGACGTCCAGGAGAAAGCAGCTCACAGACTACTCAGGCGGCACCTGCGCTGACCTCCTCAGCCGGGTCACAGCAGAGACCCACATCCGTTCTCCCTGGGGCACTGAGCTGGGTGTTCCGCTGCAGCCCTCGGTGCCCCTCAGGCCTGTCTGTTAAAGGGACAGGGGAATGGAACATGGGCCCCTTGGCGCTGACCCCACCTGACACTCCCTCCTGGGGTCCTGTACCCTGGGGACCTGACACCAAGCAGGAAGCTGTCTTGGGGTGGCCAAGATCAGGCCTGCCAACCCCCAAAGTTCCCACAGCCCCACAGGGTCGATTCAGGGAAGTTGTGGCCTGGGAACCGAGGGGAAGGGCTGCAGGAGCTCCTGGGACACAGCGTGGGGCCAGAGAAACCTCCCCAGCACAAAGTCACAGGCAGGTCTGCAGCAAACCGTGGTGACATTGAAGGCACAGCACACAGGAACTCTGCCACCTCAGAACCTTTCTCCCCAACCCCCCTCTGGGGTCTGCTCTCCCAAAGCACCCCTTCCAGGAGGCAGGTGGGCCTCTCCTGTGTGGCCCAGTCCCGTGCCCCCTGCTGGCCGCAGGACCCCTCAGTGCCCCATGACGCCTGGTCAGATGAACCAAGTCCCATTTCAAGAGGCCACAAAAGCACTCAGTGCCCCCAGCCCAGGGGTGGACCACGGGGACCCTCGTCAGAACTGCCTGCTCTGGGTCAGCCTCTCACCTCTGCCCCTCCCCCAGCTGCCTGGTGCCAAGTGTCAGAGTCCCTGGACAGTGTCCAACACAACGAGCAGCATCAAGTCAGACCCACCCCAGAGAGGAGGAAGCTCAGCTCTGACCATGCCCCCCCCACCCCCTGGGGCTCAGCCAGACCCCCAGGAGCAGAGGAAGGAGGAGCTGGGAGGCTGGGGTGGCCACATTTGATCCAAGAGTCAAGAGGGCAAGGTGGGGACTTCCCTGGTGGCACAGTGGTTAAGAATCCGCCTGCCAATGCTGGAGACACGGGTTCAATCCCTGGTCTGGGAAGATCCCACATGCTACAGTGCAACTAAGCCTGTGCACCACAACTACTGAGCCTGCGCTCTAGAGCCTGCGAGCCACAACTACTGAAGGCCACAGGCCACGACTACTGAAGGCCATGCGCCTAGAGCCCATGCTCCGCAACAGGAGAAGCCACCGCAATGAGAAGCCCCCGCTCGCCACAACTAGATAAAGCCCACGGCAGCAACGAAGACCCAATGCAGCCAAAAATAAATAAGTAAACAGATAAATTTATTTAAAAAAAAAAAAAAAAAGGAGGGCAAGGGGATGAGACTGTGGCTCTGGAACAGGGAGATCCAAGCCCGGGGTGGGGGGGCTGCTGCCTTTCAAATGAAAGACCCTCCACCACACTCGGGAGGAAAAACGGGGCAGGAGACGTGTGTCTTCTGAGGAGTCAGGAGCCAGACACATGCAGAGCAGACTTGGGGTCCAGCCCAATGGACAGCCCCATCCCTTCCCTGCCTGGCCCCCATGGGGACCACTGAGCCAACCATGGGGAGGGCTCCCACCCGATGCCAGCGCTTAGCGGCCCACTGGGGTCCCAGCACAGCTTCTGCCCCAGGGCGAGGCTACCATGCGCACCCGGGAAGGCAGACGAGGGGGCCCCACGTCTGTTTCCTTCCCGGTTTCATCCCTGCCACCTGCAGACACGACCTGGTCCTGGCCCCACTGGCAACGACAGCCAGGAGCACGGAATGGGGCACAGGCTCCCTCGGCCCAGAGGGATCCCCCAACTGTACCGCACTGCAGGAAGAACTATTTGAAGGGCTGGTGAACACACAGGGTGGCAACCGGGCCAGGGCCCCTGGCGTTTCCACCTCTGCTCTGGGGTGTGAGGAGGCCAAAGGAGCTGAGCCTGTGACACCGGACACTGTGGACATCAATGCAGGCCCAGGGCTGGCAGCACCCCAAGCTCTTCAGTCCTGGGGGAGCGGCAGGAAGATGTGAAGCGCTGCTCACAGCGCTGTCCCAACTGTGACAACAGCGCCTGCACAGCTGGACCAGCCCCGCCAACAGTTTCATGTGACGCACCCGATGACCACATCCAAGGATGGAGGTGACTAGAAGGTGGCCTGATGCAAGAGTGGTAACAGGAAGAAAAGACCGACCCGAGCCCCTCAGGGAGACAGCAGGTCTGGGACTGTGGGGGCAGCACCCGCCTCTGGCCTGCACAGTCCCCCTTTCCTCCTGGGGGCTCCACTCCCCTCTGTGGGTGCCCCCTCCCGGCCCTGCTTCTCAACGCTTCTTTGCAGCAAGTGCCTCCTGCTCCCCAGCATGCCTCCTCCCGACATCTAGAAGCACGCAGGGCCACTCGTGTCCAGGAGCCACCAAAACCAAGCACCACATACCAGGCGGCCTCAAGCAACACAGTTCCACTCATGCAAATCCACTCTGGGGCCAGAGGCTGAGGTCAAGGTGCACAGGGCTGGGCTCCCTCTGAGGCTCCAGGGACCCTCCCTCCTGCCTCTTCTGCTGGCAATCCTTGGCGTTCCTTGGCTTGTGGACACACCAGCCCCACCTCTGCCTCTGTCCCCTCCCCTGTGTTTGTGTGTCCAAATTTCCTTCTTATAAGGACACCAGTCATATCAAATTAGGCGCCATTCTAATGGCCTCATTTTACCTTAATTACATCTGCAGAGACTTGTTTCTTTTTTTTTGGCAGCACCGCACAGCTTGCAGGATCTTAGTTCCCCAACCAGGGATTGAACCCAGGCCCGTGGCAGTGAAAGCGTGGAGTCCTAACCACTGGACCACCAGGGAATTCCCTGCAAAGACTTGTTTCTAAATAAGGTCACATTCCCAGGTACAGGGACGGGGAGTTTAGGGCAGAGGCATATCTTTTGGGGAGCACATAATTTAACTCACAACAATCGAGACCACCTGGAAACACCACCCCCCACACACCGACCTGTCCTCTCCAGGCCGTGCTGTTGTGCTCGAACGGGTGCCTCCCACAGACCTGGGGCCCAGACCTGTTAGGACCCCTCCACAGACAGACCTGTCTCCTGTTAATGTGAACTCCGCACAGAGGGTACAGCCTCTGGCTCCCACCTGCTCCCCAGGACATGACCACAGGCCCTGCAGCCCCTCACCCAAATCTGCCCCTAGTCGGGTGACCCCCTCCTTCTTGCTGTCCCCAGTTTCCAGCTCACTCTTTAAACTGTTGCCCCAGCCTTGCCTTCCAGCCCTGCACTGTACCCCCAAACCTCTCCGGTCAAAGGCAGCCCTGTCCCTCTTCCCTCCCCTGCCTGGGGCCACCTCCTGGCCCTTCCACCCTCCATGGGAGCCTGGCAGCCCCTCCTGTGCCTGGTCCACACCTGGACACAGGTGACTTCTGCAGTGCTCACCTGCAGACGCCCCAGCCGTCCCCCAGCACGGCCACACTGCCTCCTCCTAGCAGGAGTGGCCCCACTGCAGCACTGGCTCCTTATCAAACCGCACACAGGCGCCTCCTTTGAGCTGGTGCACCTGGGCCCACATGCTGAGCAAAAGCCCAGCGAGCCCTCAACTCCTCATCCCCTGACCCACACCAGTTAGGGCTCCCAGCTCTAGCCATCTCTGCAGGCTGTCCCCTCACCCCGACCTGCTCTGTCCCAGGAGTAACCTTTCTGTGATGCCAACCCCTTCATGTCCTGAGTCCTGACTCCCAGAAAGGATGTACCCCTCGGTGAGCCAGTCCACACTTCCCCAGCAGGACCCTTTCCCACCCTGCCCCTCCCCACCGCAGCACTGGCTCCTCCTTTGTCTTTAAGCCATGACACTGCTGTGGGCTATAGCCTGCCACAGCTTCCATTAGCCCCACTAGTCCTGAGAAAACTCCTGCCCAGCCTCCAAAACCCTTCTCAGAATCACCCCCTGCTCCATCCCTGCATAACACCTGGACTGTGCGGTCCAGCCCAGGCCTGGACCACTGCTGGCCGATGTGCAGACTCACCCGCTGACAGCAAGCACCCTGACCCACCCACTGCACGCCTGACCTGCCACCACCACCCACGCTCCCTGTGCTGGCCTGGCACATCTGCTCTGCCTGGGTTCCTGAGCTCCTGTCCTGGACATGCTGGTCAGGAGGACCTGACAACATGGACTTAGCCCTTTGCACCTGGAGTGGTGGGATCAGACTAGGGGTGGTCTGCTTCAAAGCTGGCAGAGTTCCAGAAACATTTTTTGAATAACAAAGGCACATAAAATGAAGGAAGGGATGGACAGATGGATGGAAATAAACTGAGTGCAGGAGACTTTTCTCACCTTGAAGTGTTTTATCTCATCCCACTCCCCCACCCCCACCCAATGACTCAGCATAAAGGGGCACCCCTGTTGCCCTGCCCCGCTCAGGTGCAGGCAGGGCACAACAGGGGCCAAATCTCACCTGACAAACCACAGCCTGTGTTGCGGAGGCGGGGGTTGGGGGGTGACGGCGGTCACTGGCGCTCCCAGGAGGTGTCCTGGCCCACTTTTTCACCAGCACTATGTCTCTTATCCTATTACACACCCCACTGTTCCCTGAGATCAGACCCAGGTCTTCTGAGATGTTCTCTTAAAGGAAGAACTGACTTAACACTCAAAATCTATGTGAACCCAGTTAGGTAAACTGTGCCATGTGACCCAGAGCCCGCCTTGCCAAAGTACCAGTAACCACCCAGATGTTAACGAGCAATTAGCTGAAAGCTGCTGAGTAATGGCCCTGGCAAAGCTCGGTTCCCGACGTGACACAGCACATTCAAGAGGTGCTCAGGTCCCCAGGACCATGGGACACACGGGAACAATGCACACAGTCAGTGCTCGAATTAGAGGCCAGAATGGGGAACCCCTGACATGGGGGTGCTCCCCTGCACCCACGGGGAGGGGGCAGGATGCCCCCTGGCGGGCTGTCCTTCCCCTAACTAGAGGATGGAGAAGCACCTGGCAAACCCGCTCACTGCTGGTCTGAGTTTCCGACAGTGCAGGCGGCGATTCGATTCGCAGCAGGACAAGGCAGGAACCCCGTCCTCATCGGGGAGCGAGAGACCCCCCTCCGCTAGGCGATGCAGGCTTCCCTGGAGAAGCCCGCGGCTGGCGCCCACGCAGGGAAGCAGCGGGCGCCTCTGCAGAGCAGGTTCCTAAAGGGGGGATGTTTGTATTCGCCTCATTCCGCAACCCCGAAGATCTTGGTACCAACCCCTGGCTGTCACACCTGGCCCGGGGCGCGGGTACCGCAGACCGGTAAAAGGAGCACCGGGAGGGGAGGTGAAAGATCGGGGGGAGGGGAGGAGGGGGAGACGCACCTCACATGGGAGCGGATTTGGCCCACCTGGAGGGACGGGAGTTGGCCCACCTGGGGAGAAGGGAAGGCGCACCTGGGGCGGAGGAAGGCGCACCTAGCACAGGGAGTTGGCGCACCGCTCTCTCTGCAGCTCCGGGTAACGACGACCCGCACCCTGACGGCGCGGGACTGACGATGCTGACTCACCGTCCCGGCGTCCGGCGCCCCGCGCTGCTGCCGCCGCCGCCGCCACCGCCGCCGATTCAAACACGGCCCTCGCCCCGCCCGGCCAGCGCCGGCCCCGCCCCTGGTGACGCAATTGTTAGATCTCCCCGCCCCCAACTTGCCCCGCCCGGTGACGCAAGCCTCGGGATGCCCCCGCCCCCCGCATACTCCGCCCCACCCCGGTGACACAAGCCTTAGGCTGCCCCGCCCCTGGCCCTGCCCCGTCGCACCTGGCTGGCGCTGTGCGGGCTGGTGAGTGTTCGGGCCCCGCGCGCGGCTCCCTGTCCTCGGATCCCCGCATCTCCAAGGCCCGGTGTATGGGCCCCCGGCGGGGCACGCCACCTCCTCTTACCAGCACCTGCCCCTCCCGGCGCTGCGAGGCGGCGTGCCGGGACCCCGGACCCAGGTTGTGCGAAAACCATCGCGGGGCCGGGCTGCTTTGTTCAGGTTAAAGTGGGGTCTCCGCGGCAAGTCCCGAGCCCTGCCGCCGGCCGGTTGCTTCCACCCTGCCCACCTGCCGCGGCTCAGGCCGGACCCCACTCAGGTAAAACACGCTCAACCCAACGCCATGCGGGTCAGGGTGAACAGGCCGTGACCCTGCCCTCGGAGGTCACGTAGAGTCAGCTGCCCACAGCCCTGAGGTCCCTCCACAGTCGATCTAGTCTTTCCACCCTTTGCCAGCCACCCGGCAATGAACTCCGGAGGTTCCCGCCTGTTCATATGAAGTGGAAGGCAAAAGAAAGGAACCTGCCCAGTGGCCCTGAAATGATTCCACTGAATCCATTAAACACAGAAAATCTGGAACCAGCACCTGTTTATTTCAGAGTTTACCCCTTCTATTCATGCAGTGCATTAGTAAGGATACAACCTCAGTGAAACGACATGGAAAAACAATCCAGTCTACACCTGTTAGCTCCAAAGCGGGTGGGGTGTGCACTCTGGGTCCTGGGTCCCAACAGCAGAAAGGCCAGCAAGGGCCCTCCTCTTGGGGCCAGAGGGCAGTTCTGAGGATTCCGTTACTTCCCAAAACTGGCCAGTATTATTGGTGCAGCCAGGTGCACCGAGACGTGGCCTGAGAGGGCCAGGTGACCCGTATGGCCCTGGCAGGCACCGTCTCGCCCGCCAGCTCCACTCTTCCCTTAGCTTTCACGACAGCCCCAACCTGGGCTCTGTGCCTCCATCCAGCTGCCAGACAGGTCCCCCGGGTCCAATCACACCAGTCATCAGTCCACAAACCCTCAAGGACTCCCAGCGGCCAAGAACCCCTCTGCAGCCGGTAGCCATGCCAATGCCTTGTGACCTCATCCGCACTCCTCACTCTTGTCACCATCCCCCATCTTCAGGTGCCCTCACCACCCCTCACAACCCCCATTTCATTTCTCTGAAGCCTCCTGTTCTTGGTGGTCTCAGGCTGGGTCGCACTGCCCGCCCTGCCTTGCCCTATGGGGCCCGTCCAGCTGCCCCGCCTGAGGGCTCCTCATCCCCTCTGCAGCCCAAGGCCCCCAGCGAGGCAGGCATTTCCTAGACCACGGGCAACACAGCCAAAGTGGCAAGCGACCGAAAACGCTCTTCTACAAACTGAGCATGAGCATTCACCATGCATACTGGAAGGCGTCAAGGGAAGTGCAAAGAGGCATCAGGGAGATGGGAGCAGAGCCCCGGACTTACCTGGGACCGCCTCGACGGCGCTGCCAGTGGGGTCAAGAGGGTGGGCACGAGCCGAGACAGTGGGCAGAGCGGTGGGAGAGGAGCCGCCTGAGCCAGTGCTGGATGCCAGGCTGGATGCGAGGCTGGAACTCACGCTGGGAGCAAGGGGGTGACCCACCGCCAACACCGCCAGGTGGCTCTGTGCAAAGACATAACAAGATGAGCCAGCGCCCTGCTCAGGGACAGCAACGTGATGGCAGCACAGTGACAGACAATGACAGAATTGAGACGGATGGGCTGGCCCGCTTTTATCCCCAAAACAAAACAAAGAAAGTCGACTACTTTTCCAGAGATTCTAGAGGGGCTTCAAACATCTGGTTAGTTACAATAACTGCGACAGCAGAATCATGAGCTGTCGATCACCCAGGGACAGGAACAAATGTATCCAGGGAGTGTCCCATCTAATGATGATAATAAGAATCATGATAATAAAGATTCAGAGAAGGACGTTCACAAGCAGATGCGGCAGCCTAAAAACAACCCACCACAGACGTGAGCAGACAGCCAGCACTGCTTCTGAAGACGTCGATAAGATAATCCTGTGAGGGGCTTCCCTGGTGGCGCAGTGGTTAAGAATCCGCCTGCCAATGCAGGGGACACAGGTTCGAGCCCTGGTCTGGGAAGATCCCACATGCCGCAGAGCAACTAAGCCTGTGCGCCACAACTACTGAGCCTGAGCTCTAGAGCCCACATGCCACAACTACTAAAGCCACGTGCCTAGAGCCCATGCTCCGCAACAAGAGAAGCCACTGCAACGAGAAGCCTGCGCACCGCAATGAAGAGTAGCCCCTGCTCACCGCAACTAGAGAAAGCCCGCGTGCAGCAACGAAGACCCAAAGCAGCCAAAAATAAATAAATAAAATAAATTTATAAAAAAATAATAATAATCCTCTGACCTCGTTACCCAACAAAAGAAAAAGATTGGGACAATTCACATTATCTTTATTTGATAGATTAAAAGAATTGGCACAATTTTGGATGAATAGCCAGTAACGTGGAGGGCACTGTGCACAGAAAAGGATGTGATAAAAATGAACCAGGACAGACCTACGAAGTCAGACCTCAGGGCTTTCCACACTGTACACAGTCATGTCTGGGTGCACACTCAGAGGTTGCTAGGAAATCAGGAGTCAGAAGCTATACTAAAGTGAAATGGTACGTCATCTGGGTTTTGCCTCAAAATAATACAGGAAAAGTTAACCGTGGTGGGGAGGAGGGAAGGGGTGCTATAAGACCAAGTGCAGGAGGTGGGGTTCCTAGTGAAATTCCCATAATAAAAAGGAAATTCACTGAACAGTGTGTAAGAGACCAATCTGGCACAGAATAGCTTCTCCGAGCAAGTGTTCCCAGCCCTGAGGCCTCCTTCTTGGCGTCCACGGTCTACCCCCAGCAACTGGCTTTGCTCAAGAGAGGCCCCAGGTGATAACCCATTGCTCCATGACTGCAGAGACCCTGGCACCATTGTATGCTTGAGACTAAAACTTAAAAATAGTAACTCAAACTACAGAGGTCTGGAGAGCAACGTCCCCCAGCTCTCCCTGGGCTTCAGCTCAGAGGTGGGCCCACCTGCCCATCCACAACCCGGCTTTCCATCCCTCCAGCCGTGGGAGGTGTGACCACAGGCCTTCCTCCTCTCTCCCGCCACAGCCACTGCCCCATCCCCGGGAGAGGCAGGAATGGCAGGAACCTACCCATGGCACTGCAGACACCCCATGTTAAACCCCACGCATGGAGCCTGGCTGGGAGCTGCCGTGACTTCACCCACCCAAAAAATTAATACTGCAGGAGCACGTGCCCCCTTGAAGACATCAGGTGACACTTTGTCCTGAAAATCGATGACAACATCCTGGTTGGTCCTTTCCCTGAGGCCACCCACGGTGGTTACAGATGTACCAGGATGGGTGGAGAGTGGGGTCTCTGTCACCAGGGGAGCCAGACATGACACAGCAAAATGGGGGGCCGTGCCCCTCCTTACACCAGCTTTGTCTGCACGGTTTCTCTTTTTTCGTGGTAAAATACACATAACATAGCATTGACCATCTTACTACTGTTAAGCGTACAATCCAGCAGTATTAAATACATTGACAGCTGTGCAGCCATCACTACCATCATCTCCAGAACTTTCTCATCTTCCCAGACTGAAACTCTGTCCTATTAAACACTAACTCCCCACCCTTCCCGAGCCCCTGACACCCACCCTTCCATTCTCTGTCTCTATGAATTTGACAGCTGCAGGGACCTCATATAAGCAGGATCATACAGGATCCCACTGTATGGGGTGGGGGGCATCCCACTGTATGGCTGCTCCTTGCAGCATGTAGAATCTTGGTTCCCCAACCAGGGATCAAACCCTCACCCCCGGAAGTGGAAGTGAGGAGTCTTAACCACTGGACCGCCAGGGAAGTCCCAGGATTTGTCCTTCGTATCTAGCTTATTTCACTGAGCATAATGTCTTTGCTATGGACTGAATGTCTGTGTCCCCCCAAAATCCGAATGTTCAAGCCCTAACCTCCAATGTGACTGTATCTAGAGATCGGGCCTTTAAGGTGACAGGTTAAATGAGGTCATAAGAGGGGGTTCTGATCCAATAGGTCTGGTGTCCTTATAAGAGGAAGGGACTCCAGGGATGCACAGGCACAGAGGAAAGGATGTGCAGGCACACAGCAAGACACCAGCCGTCTGCACCACACCTGCCTACACTTTGATCTTGGATGTCCAGCCTCCAGAACTGTGAGAAAATAAATTTCCGTTATGTTAGCCAGCCAGTCTAGTGTTTTGTTATGGCAGCCTGAGCTAACACAGTCTTCAGGGTTGATCCATGTTGTAGCATGTGATGGGATTTCCTTCCTTTTTATGGCTGAATAATATTCCACTGTATGGATGGAACACATTATGCTCATCCATTCATCCGCCAATGGGCACTTGGGTTGCTCACACCTTCTGGCTTCATGAATAATGCTGCTATGAAAATGGGTGTCCAAATACCTCTTCGAGACACTGCTTGCAATTCATTTGGGTATATACCCAGAAATGGGATTGCTGGATCATAAGGTAATTCTATTTTTAATTTTTCAAGGAAACACCATACTGTTTTCCACAGCGGCTGCACCATTTTACATTCTTACCAGCAATGCAAAAAAGCTTCAGTTTCTCTACATCATTGCCAACACCTGTTACTCTGTTTTGCTTTTTTAATAGCAGCTGTCCCCTAATGGACATGAAGTGGTACCTCATGGAGGTTTTGGTTTGCATGTTCCTAGAGACCACTGGTATTGAGCATCTTTTCATGTGCTTGTGGGCTATTTGTGTATCTTCTTTGGAGCAATGTCTACTCAAGTCCTTTTCCCTTTTTAATCAGGTTGCTTGTTTTGTTGATGTCGAGTTGTAGGAGTTCTATGTTCTGAATATTAACCCCTTATCAGATAAATAATTTGCAGATATTTTTCCCATTCCATGAGCTGTCTTTTCACTCTGTTTGTTGACAGTGTCCTTTGATGCACGAAAGTTTTTAATTTCAATGAAGTCTCATTTATCTATTTTCTCTTCTGTTGCCTGTGCTTTTGGGGTCACATCCATGAAACTGTTGCCAATCCCAAAGTCAGGAAGCTTTCCCATCTGCCTGTTTCTTAGTAGCAGAGACACACTCGTGTGCTAGGGGAAGCTTGGGGTGACCTGGGGACTCATCAGACTGACAACTTGGAAAGCCCGCCTGTTCGCTGAGAACTGAGTCCCCCAATTGCACTGCTCTCACGGGTGACACCACTGGCTGCCTCTCAGGGTGGGACAGAGTGAGTCCAGGAGGGCTGGGGTCTGTGCACCGTGGACACTGTCTCCATGGTCTCGGAGCCTGGACTCTGCAGCGATGGGCAGCCACAGCACGGAGCTGCTTTCCTCGGCAGGAACCACCGAGTGCCGCCCGGCAAGCAGGGGGTGTCTAAGGAAGGGGCCCCCTGGGAAGGAAGACGGACACTGGGGAGTGGGCCGGGCTAACCAGCGAACTGAACCACCTCAGTTTATCAAGGAAAACACCACACGCCCTGTGCTCCCCACTCTGACCCAATGATCGAAGCCCCAGAAACAAGAGCTGCTGCTGAGGCCCAGGGACATGGGGTCCTGCGGCCGCCTCAGAGGAGATGGGAGGTCCCAGGGACAGGTGGCCAGCATTCTCCTCCAGCCAGAGCGGACGGCGCCCACATGCAGGGAAGGGGTCCCTGGAGCAGCAGCTGAGCACCGTTCACCCGAGAGAGCCACCAGTCTGGCCTCAAAGCCACGGCGTCCACTGGGCATTCCAGCTGACCCTTCAGAGCGGGAACCTCGGGGGTCCCAGGGGAAATGCTGTTAACCTGGTCTAGGGGCCCTCTGGCTTTCCAACCGGGCCTGGTTTTGGGACAGGATGGAGGGGGTCTCTGGGTGCAGGTGAGCGCTGGCTGGTGGATGAACTTGGCCAGTCTACTCACAGCGCCCAAGGGGGAGGGCAGCTCGTACACCGGGAACCTCCCAGCCCTCGTGGGCTCCCCTGCCATGAGCCCCACTCCTTTCCAGGCCCTTCCTCCTCAGCCCTGAGACTGCGGCCACATACCCTGTTGGCTACACTACTGTTAACATTTCATGTTTCAGATTCTTAATGAACAACTTCTCGATTTCAATCTCTTTAAAAAAAAATGACAAGATAACTGGGTTGTATTTTTACTTTCAACCACCCTGCTGATTTCAAAAATGTGCTTCAGAATCTTCTAATGGAAAAAAAGTGCCTGAACATCTTGCTCTGAAAGATCCCCCAGGAGGTACCCTCAGGGCACTAAGAAAACCAGAAGAAAAGGAACTGTGAGGGCCTGTCCACTTGGGAATTTAAAATAAAGCTCAGAGCAGAGACAGGTGACACGCGGCCAGAGAGAGTGAGTGTTCGCTGCGCATCCTGCCAAGCCCAGGCCTTCCAGAGCGTGTAAAGCTCCCTCTGCCTTTTTACAGTGATAGGAAAACAAGCATCCTTGTGTCCAGAGAAAAAAACCTGTTTCTCAAACAACTTGGTTTACCAAGCGTACAGGAAGCTATGTCGCACAGAACAGAGAGAAAGGGCCTGACTCAGGAGAGGCCTGGGGGCGGGGGCGAGGCGGGGGCACGGCGGGAAGCCCCCATGTAGCCTCCCTTGGAGGAGAAAGAATGCATTGATCACTAGTTCCTGATCACTAGTTCCCTCAGAGGTGAAAACTACTCCAGATTGTGACCCGAGAGAGGGAGACCAAGCCAGGCTCACCCTGGATGCTGCCATGCGCTCAACTGTGCCCCCAAAACTCAGAAGTTGGGGTCCTGACCCCCAGCACCTCTGAACGGGACCTGCTTAGAGTCAGGGTCTTTACCGAGGGGATCAAGTTAAGACGAGGTTGATAGGGGGGTCCTGATCAATAGCACTGATGTCCTGATGGAAAAGGGACCACTGGAGACAGACACAGACACAGACACAGAAGACGGCGCCTGCAGGCGGAGAACGGAGGTCCCCAGAAGGAACCAACCTTGCTGACACCCTCGTCTCCGACTTCGGGCTCCGGACGGAATCACTGCGTGTTGTTTAAGCCTCGGTCTGTGGAGCTTTGTCACGGCTGCCCCGGGGACACTCACACAGAAGGGCCACGAAGGGCACCTCTTATTTCCCCGTGGGGGAAACTCTAAGAGGTTTTGGTTCTGTTGTTTCCAAGGTACGGCACACTTTTTAAAACATTAAAACAAAGGACACATGGAACAGATGACTTTAAGAAGAACATAAGAATGTAGCTGCTTTACAAATGGATGTTAACCAGGCCACGGCGTAAGTCAGGGGTAAGTGACGGGCTACACAGGCAGCGGTCTAGTTGCAAAGAGAACGTGAAATCTCGCCTTGGGTAGTACCTGCTTACTGTCCTGCTCGCTGGCCTTCTGGCTGCCTTCAGCAGGTGAATCTCTCCGCTTTGCCTGCAACAGAAAAAGCACTGGCTGTTGGAAGAAAAAGCAGCTGATTAAAAACACACAGAGACCTAAGCTTTGCTCGGAAGGCAGAAAAGGCCGAGGACTAGGACTTCCCTGGTGGCGCAGTGTTAAGAATCCGCCTGCCAATGCAGGGGACACGGGTTCGAGCCCTGATCCAGGAAGATCCCACATGCCGTGGAGCAACTAAACCTGTGCGCCACACTACTGAGCCTGCACTCTAGAAGCCTGTGCGCCTAGAGCCTGTGCTCCTCAACAAGAAAAGCCACCATACTGTGAAGCCCATGCACTGCAACAAAGACCCAACATACCAAAAATAAACAAACAAACAAATTAAAGGGGGGAAAAGAAAAAGAAAAGGCCAAGGACTGAAGTCCATGAAACAGAAAGGCTTTCAAATCTGCTGCTTCTGCATCAGTTTTCTTGGATTCCAGTTCCTACACCTGATGTGGATCTCTGCGCTCCTTGCTGGTCCGTGTAAAGGCAGGTGAGAGCTCCCTGAACCCACAATGGTGAACCCCAAACAGAGCCTCCCAGGCAGGGCTGCATCTCCAGAGCCGGGAAAGTCGTGGCAAGTCCAACACCTGAGACAGATGATTTCCTGGAAGGCTATTCTCTGCCCTCCCCCTTTCTGCCTGGAGACAGCCTATAAATTTCCCTTCATAAAGGTGATCCCTTCCCTTCCAAGAGGAAGGGAACAGCTTAACCACCTGAGAACGCTAATCACCCAAAGGACTGCAGGAGGCTGAGTCTCACAACAAACTCACTAAAATAACCCTCATCTTCCCTTATTTCCCCCATATCTTTACCTTCCCAAATTTAGTTCCCTGTAAGCAGAAACCCCTTTTGTCTTGTCACTTCTCCACAATTTATCGCTCTTTGTTAAAAGGGTAGATAAGCCCCCAGGTCTAGGCTCCAAATGAATAAGTAATAAACATTTTCTCCAGTTAATTTGCCTTTGGTCAGTTTAATTTGCAGGACCCCAGACACTAAACCTAAATGGATAGAGGGAACAGTTTTGTTCTTGTTTTTAATTTATTTAATTTATTTATTTTTGGCTGTGTTGGGTCTTCGTTGCTGCGCACGGGCTTTTCTCTAGTTGCGGCGAGCAGGGGCTCCTCTTCGTTGCAGTGTGCGGGCTTCGCACTGTGGTGGCTTCCCTTGTTGCAGAGCATGGGCTCTAGGCGCCCAGGCTTCAGGAGTTGTGGCTCGTGGGCTCTGGAGCACAGGCTCAGTAGTTGTGGTGCACAGGCTTAGTTGCTCCATGGCATGTGGGATCTTCCTGGACCAGGGCTCGAACCCGTGTCCCCTGCATTGGCAGGCGGATTCTTAACCACTGCGCCACCAGGGAAGCCCGAGGGAACAGTTTTTTTCCTCTCCCTCACATGTAAAAATCCTGACTCCCATGAGCCACCTTCTGGGGAAACTGCACAAGGATGGCTTTGCCTGCAGAGCTCAGGAACTGTACTCTCAAACATAAGCATGAAAACTGCACCAAGGGACTTCCCTGGTGGTGCAGTGGTTAAGAATCTGTCTGCCAACGCAGGGGACATGGGTTCAATCCATGGTCCAGGAAGATCCCATATGCCACAGAGCAACTAAGCCCATGTGCCATGACTACTGAGCCTGCACTCTAGAGCCCGCGAGCCACAACTACTGAGCCCACGTGCCACAACCACTGAAGCCCACGCACCCTAGAGCCCACGTGATGCAACTACTGAAGCCCATGTGCTCTAGGGCCTGCATGCCACAACTACCAAAGCCCATGTGCCTAGAGCCCGTGCTCCACAAGAGAAGCCACCGCAATGAGAAGCCCACTCACCACAATGAAAAGTAGCCCCCGCTTGCCACAACTAGAGAAAGCCCACACGCAGCAACGAAGACCCAACGCAGCCAAAAAAAACCAAAACAAAACAAAAACAAAAAACAAAACAAACTGCACCAAAACGTTCTTTAGATCTGAGTGTTATTCTGATTTTTGTGCCTAATCTTATGATAAGTGAACTTGAACTTGTGGCAGTGGCTCAGGTCATCCCTTCCTTCTTTGTTTGGTTTCTGGATTTGTAGAAGGACCCAGAAGACTCCCAGAAGGCAGAGAAGAAGCCATGTCCACACAGGCACTGACTGGGGCCCCTTCCTCCTGCCTGATGCCCGACACCCAGCTCAACTCTGAGCCTGTCCTGGTTTCTCTGGTTTCCTTGCATTCCTTTCACCCAGAAGTGACCCCCCCACCCCAATTTGGTTGTTGGCCTCCGAAGGCCCTGACCAGAGACCTAAGACCCTCGCTCAAAGGAGAAGCTACATTATGAAGAAACCAGGTTGCCCTCAAACAGCTCTGCTCGCCTTCAGGATAAAGTCCCAGAGCTCCTGTGTGGGGCCTTGTCCCTGTCCAGGGCCCCTCCTGACTCTTCCCTGGGCCTGCACCTGTGCTGGGCAGGGAGGGGAGCTCATGCTCTGCAATGTCAGCAACCCACCATCACACAGGAGCTTTCAGGTGCGCTGAGCAGGCACCTAGCTGTGCGTGAATGTTCTGGAACGGGGCAAGAGGGAGGCCAGTGAGAGCAGCTTGCCCCGGACAGAGCACAGAGTTCTTTCACTTAAGTTCAGTTATGCTGTCAAAGTTGACTGAGATTCAGGAAAATGGGGAAGGGAAGCTGTCCTCTATTCCTCACCCCCACTTTAAACAAAAACGGTTCATTTGGGACAGCGAGACCCATGCTGAGGTCCGAGCTTCTCCAAACACCCCAATTGACGTATTCCCTTAGGGTCACAACCAAACCACATGCCCCTGAACCCATGCCCAGAGGCGGCCCGAGCTGACCCCAGCACCTCAGATCCCACATGATTCTTGGACGCGCAAAATCTATTTGAGCATGTGCTGAAAATGTCAGGCAGAAGGACGAGCCAGTTCCCAGTTCCAGTGTCGTGGTCCTCCAGGGGAAGACTGGATGTTCCACATTGAAACACTTTGCTTGAATCTTTTAACGGAAACTTTGTAATAGGGAAGAACAAATCTGACTCCATATTGGATTGTTTCTTTTGCTTTAACCTTTGTATTCTATTGCTTTTGCTACAAGTTAATCACTAAAAGAATGTTGCCTATAGCCTGAAATACACAGGAGAGCCCATTCTCAAAGTTCGGACCTTTATAGGTTTATCACTTTTCCATTCATATAGAGATAAAAAGTTGCAAAACAGAGCATAACATTTATCTTGTTGGAGGTTTATAGGAACGTGACCAGACCTACGTGGACAGCTTTGAGAACAAAGGATTCCAAGAAGTTCGCAACAACTAACCATACCCCCTCCCCTTTTAGTACAAAAGAAGCCTGAATTCTAACTGGGTTCTTTGGGACACTAGTCCACTGTCCTCCCGGTCTGCTGGCTTTCCGGATAAAGTTGCTATTCCTTGCCCCAACAACTCATCTTTCGACTTATTGGCCTGTCATGCGGTGAGCAGTACAACGGACTCGGTAACTTCTTGGAGGATTTTAACTTCTCCCTCAATTTCCAGTCCTGGCCTTAGGCCCACCTGAGTGAGTTCTGTCTCACATAAGGATGAGCAGAGGTGGTGGCCACACGAGGTGCTGCTGTTCATTCTGAAACGGTTACACTGACACACTCAAGTCCCACTTCAGGGTAACTGAGGACCTGTGAGGTGGGCGAATCCAGGTGCACCCTGCCTAAAGCAGCTGTGGGGCTGGGAGCCTGACCCGGGGAGCAGGGTGGGCATCACCCAGGAGAGCAGCCCAGCTCCCTGCCTCACCAAAGGAACTCAGCTGCGTCTGCAGCCAGACATGAGAGGCAGCACGCAGAAAGGTTGTGCTAAAGTCACGGCTGGTGAAGAGGAGACACTCCTCTGTGACACTCGCTACCCAGAGGCAGAGCAGACCCCACAGGCTGAGGGCTGTTCCACGAGATACACCTGCACCTCAGACGCCAATCCAAGTCCCAAGTTGTCACCTGTGCGCCTGACCGACCAGCTGTAAACCAGGGTTTCCATGACCCCCTCCTTGGGTTCCATCTACAATGGAACCCAAGCCATTGTACTATAGCTCAAAGAACTCCAGGAAACACATACAAGAGCTCACAGAACTCAAGGAAACATGTAACTCTGTTTACTGGCTCATTATGCAATAGAGGATGTGATAAAGGACACAGATGCACAGCCAGGTGAAGAGGCACTCCGGGCAAGGTCCGGAGGGGTCCCAAGTGCAGGAGCTTCTGTCCCCGTGGAGCTGGGGTGTGCCACCCTCCTGCACATGGATGTGTTCCCCAACCTGGATGCTCTCCAAACCTCATACTTTAGAGATTTTTATGGAGGCTCATCACGTGGGCACGATCCATTATTGACTCAATCTCCAGCCCCCTCCCCCTCCCCAGAGGATGGGGGTAGGGCTGAAAGTTCCAGGCTTCTAATCACACCTGGTCTTTCTTGTGACCAGCCCCATCCAGGAGCCCACCAAGAGTCACCTCACTGGAACAAAAGAATTATGAGGGTCTTGGAGTCCTGTGTGAGGAACCGGGGGGAGAAGAGACCAATATACATATTTTCTATTATTTCACAATGTGTTTCTGTTGAGAGATGCCAGCAGGTCACGTGATGTGGCCAGTTCTGGACACAGTGAGGAGAGGGTGCCGGCAGCGGGAGCCGACGCACAGCTACGTGGGCCCCACAGCCGGAAGCGAGCAGCGGGGAAGCCGCTTCCCTCTCCCCGGTTGTAGAGGAGGGATTCAAACCCAAGACAGACTCCTCAAACCCAGGACCACATCTACAGGTGATGAGACTCCAGGCATCTCTCCCCGACCAGGGTGAAGTATGTGTGGTGAGGTTCATGGTTTGTCTGTTCACCCAGACTCTCTCTACACTGAAAAGGAAGCAGCGGGAACACCCACTGTGCACAAGGCTGGATTCGGGACTTGTGACAATCCTCACAAACAAATATACTCAAGATGGAGGGGGCAACCAGTAGAGAATGAGAACCTCGCCACCCACCCCTCCCGCCCGCCCCAAGCACAATGCCCTCCCCTGCACGATCTTCCCGTTCAGACCTGGCAGGGCTGCCGGGCCCTCCCTGCAGGGCTGCTGCAACAGGAGACCTGAGAGGGACAAAACCAGGGCCCCCGCTCAGCCAAAGTCGCCCAACACACAGCTGGAGCCCGACACCATGCAGGAAGATGGTGTTGCCAGGCCTGCCCTGAGGCTGTCCACGTCCTGGGCCCGAAAGTCAGAGCCACCCCCAAACAGGATGCTTCATTACTTTTTTTAGTTTTTTTAAAAACTGAGGCAAAATTCACACAACATAAGAGTAATTTTTTAAAAGTGAAGGATTCAGTGGCATTTGGCACATTTATGATGTTGTGCGAACCCCACCTCTATCCAGTTCCACGACATTTCCATCCACAAAGGAACCCTCCCCGCTGAGCTCTAACTGCCACCCCTCCCCCAGCCCTGGCACCCACTATGTGTTCTAGCACGGTGACTTTTAAGTTGCAAAATAATTAACAGAAGACAAAGGATGCCCTGAGAGTCTGTCTGCAGGGGTGGGCGCGCTGTTCTGGCACCGCCCAGCAGCCGGAGGCGCCTCTTGCAGGGTCCCAGCTTCCCCGTCCAAACAACCTGGTTGTTGCTTCTTCAGGTACAAGCCACACCGAGGATCCATCTACCCTGGCCCTCAGTGGGAGCCAAGCCAGTGGCCCTCTGACCACCACCTGAAACCACGACTGTAACACCCCCTGGGAGCCACCAAGAAGGTGAGGAGGGGACTAGCTTCTGCCTCTGCCAAGCGCCGACTCTGCTACTGGAAGAGACTGGTGGTCCCGAATGCTCCTCCGTGCTGAAGCAGTGATGAACTGTGTGCCTGGCAGGGCTCCTCTAAGCAAACCCCACCTCAGCTGTCCTCACCTTTCCTGTCCTTCTCTTTTTTCAGAAAAGCACCAAGTGGAAAGAAAGACAGGGCAGGGAAACACCTGAGTTTTTTCCAGTTTCCTTCCTAGAACCAATCCCAGGCGGCCACCTCCTCAATGACACCAACACGACAGATAAAACCACGTGCGAGGAAGAGGATCATCCTCAGAGACGTAAGGCAGAGCCAAGGAGCCCACAACCATGCCCACGACCACGCCAGAGCGACTGACGGGACGCAAGATGGAGCCCCCCGTTGTCCCCTCCAGCTGCACGGGCACAAGGGTCCTAACCCACCAGGCCCCCCATCTCTAACTGCACAAATCTGAGACGCCTGGGTCTGCCCTCGCACCTCGTTGGGGACCCACCTCTCCTGCCCTTCAAGGGTCCCCCTGGACTCGGGGCCCCTCTTCACACTCAGCCAGAGACCACGCCTCGCACATGGCCAATATGTGCATGTCTGGCAAAAGGCAAGGCCGGGCAAGTACACCCGGGCCAGGACTCAGCCAGGATTCTTCTAGACTCTTCTATAAGGAGCCGCCAACCCTGCAGGCAGGCCGCCTCCAACCATGTCACCCAGAGATCACATCCATCCGTGTACCTAACACTGGATTCAAACCAAACAGCAGAGCGGGCACCCTCCTCGGGACGCCGTCCACTTACATGTCCGGGCTGCCCGCTGGGGGCCGCAGGGCCGCTGGTGGAGGTGAGGTCTCGGCAGCCCCAGTCGCTGGCCATTCCAAGACTCTCTGCCGAGAAAGCGGGTGGCGGGCTTTGAGTGGCTGCTGGCTGAGACTTTGGTTAAAGAGACCCCACAGATCAGGGAGGGCAAGCGTGCGCTAGTCTCTAACGGGTCGGCCAGAGCCACTGTGAGCCGAGCTGACCGCATGGGACCCTGGCGTCTTCCAGAGCGAATCATGAACGACTCCAACAGCAGAAAGTAATGGAAAATTTCAACAGGAAAAGCCACCCTCCCCATTAAAATAAAAAATAGTAAAATCAGAATTTGCAACTGTGCTCATAAGAACAGGAACCCCAAATCAAACAGCTTTAAGAGGAAGCTCTCGGGAACACTGGGGGAAGGGCCATGCCTGTGCATTTCCCGTCACCGACGTGGTTTCTGCCTTTGGGGACATTATGGGCTCACCTGGCCATCAAAATTACTACACTCACGGCCCTGGGGTGCCCAGAGGCAGGGCCATGCTGAGCCCCATGAAGCCCAGAGCCCCACCGACCCTCCCAGCTGCCCCCGACCGAGGCTGAGCCCTGCCTGCTCCGGGTGCACCAAGGTACTCACTCTCCACATGTGCAAAAGCACAGAAGGGGCCCCGAGGGCAGTGCCCAGTCTGTCGCATGTCGTTGCACTTGGTAGACTTGTAGATCTAGGAAATGAAAATAAAACAGCAAATAGAGAGGCTGGACTGTAAACCTGTTCCTGTGAGAGGCCCAGAGCTGGCTGGGTCTGGTCTCTTCCTTCCAGCTGGAGGTCCAGAGCTGGTCATCACAAGGGGGTATCCTGAAAAAGAAGGATGTGGACACCGCACCCCCATCCCCACTCCTCCCAGCAGTCCCGGGACGCCCTGTCGGCGCAGGGCCAGTCAGCCTGGGAAACCGTGTGGGCCTGAGGCTGCTCCTGCAGCACGTGTCCTTGAAATCACATATCAGGTCAGCTTGTCCACTTGGCACTTCCTGAAAGATGCACCTGGTTCAGTGCCTGGTATACAGCAGGTGCGCAAGAAATGCCTGTTAAGTGACCACGTGCGTCCACTCCATGGCCAGACCCAAGGCTGCTTCACTTGGGTGTGGCCCCGCAGCACAGCCTGCCCAGGAGGGACAGCAGCCTCTAGGTCCCAGACACCCTCATGGGCACTGCCACCCGCCCCCTTCCCTGCCCGAAACACTGCTCGTTCCCCGTGGCTCTTTGACCATCCCCTGAGCACCTGCACTGAAATTTTAAGGGTCACCAACAAAAGCAATTTCAAAAGGTCTCCAATTCAGAACTACAAATATCAGGAGTCTAAGTGTTGTTTTATGCACGCTTTGAAGCACTGAATCTCTAGACGGAAAAAACTTTTAAGAAACGAAACACCACAGCCTTTCAGACCAGGAGCCCACCCCTCCCTGGAGCCCAGGTGCCCCAGTGGGCACAGCTGGGCACTCCTTCACCGCAGAGCCTGCTCCCAGCCTGGCCCTGACCCTCCTGGTCCCGGTGCTCTGATGCTCTCCCATTGGTTCAGGGGCCTTGTGTGCTTGTTCGTTTTTAACACAAATCCAAGTGTGCAGCAAAGGGTTAACTCCGTGGCTTCCCTGTCCACACCCACATGCCCCAAAGGAAGGACTGGCTTTGACGAAGGACTGGCTTTGACGGGCTCAGGGAGGTGACGTCTGAGCCCCTGGAATGTCCTGCCTGGGCGGGTCTCTGTTTACCTGGGGCCCTGGGCCATGCCACATAGTGACTTAAGGTGGGCCTGGGCCACGCAGCATTGGCTCAGCCTCTGCAGGGGCCAGAGACTGAGGTCAGCCACGTCTGCTGACCGACCCCCAGTAAAAACCCTAGATGCCAAGGCTTGGGTGACTTCCCAGCTGGCAGCACTGTGAGTATGGCCACAAATACGGCCACATGTGGTGGCTAGGAGAAGGACACACCGTCCACAGTGCGTGCCTGGTCTCCCCAGGACCCGCCCCTGGGGCCTTGATCCTTTGCTGATTTTAATCACATTCTTTCCATGTAAAGAACCATAGGTGCTGAGCCCTGCGAGTCCTTTGAGCCCGTCCCTGGACCGAGGGTGCTCCCGTACCTCGGGGTGGAACTGCTGCTCTGTGCGCGAGTGGCAGTACTGACAGCTGTCCCCGCTCTCGCACCTGGAGGGCTCGCCCCACTCGTCACCGTGCTTCACGCTGGGGCAGGGGGTGGACCTGGGGGACAAGGAGGAGTCAGCGGAGGATGGATGTCCTCCCCACATGCCCTGGGGCGTCAGGCTGTCCGCACAGTGCTGAGCACACGTGCGTGCACCACCAGGGGACATGGGTGCCAGCCCTGGAAGCACTGGCCCCTTCCTCACCAGGACAGGCAAAAAAAAAAAAAGCAGGGTGGGGGTTTCCCTGGCCATCCAGTGGTTAGGACTCTGCGCTACTGTAGGGAGCGTGGGTTCGATCTCACATGCAGCAGAGTGCGGCCAAAAAAAAAAAAAGCAGTGCAGGTGCCTGGTGGAACCCAGAAGGCATTCAGGAGCCCGTTTTCATTTTCCACAAAATGTGAAGTGAGTGAGTCAGAGCCACCGATGCCACTGTGACAAGCACCTCGGAGACACAGCCAGGCCTCCTGCAGCAGGAGGAGACCAGGCCCAGCCCCCACCCAGCCCACCAGGGGACCACACTCTGTCTCCCCGTGAGACTATTTCAAAATTGAACCTGAGACTTTGGTCCTACAATATGAAAACCCTACCCAGTACCCTCTATTCTTCAGGTACTTCCTGGCAGCTTTATTGTATTGGATTTATTTTAAAAATTATCACCTGTGGGAAATAAAACTTTTATTTTTTACGATTTTCTATCCCTTTGATACGCAGTAAATTCACTTCATCTTCTCAAGATGACATCGGGTGACTAAAAGCCAAAGGTTCTCTGTCCCTCAACTCAAACTACTCAGAACAGTGACTGTCATAAAAACAACTTTCTCTATCTGAAAGTGAGGGCTGTCGGGCAGGTGAGGTGGCATCAAATTATTAGAGAGAGGCTCTTTGCTCCAAGAACAAGCTCTACACAGAGCTCGGGACCCAAGGGAGGAGCGAGGTGAGGGCCAAGGTGCCCAGGTACCCCTGGGGTTCCATGTCCCCAGTCCCCCACCCCGCCCAGTGCCGGGTCCATCCAGCAAGTTGGCAAACTCGAGGCTAAGCTGGGCACCAAGGTGAGGGCAGCTGGAATGAGGAGGAGACGGCCTAGGAAGAGACCAGGACTGCCAGGTGCATGACACAAGGTGAGGCCCAAACCCACCACCCCGAGGACATCAGTCCCCTGGAGAGGGTAAAGTCAGGCTGTGGGCACCGGGACTCTCAGCCTCGCAAGGGCCAGTTCCTTGCCAGCAGGCGTTCTTGCTGGCAGGGACGCACACGTCACAGGAGGGAGGCCGGGGGAGGGGGGGAAATGGAGGAGCCACGCCCCGACCGCACCTGCCGGCTGGCTGGACACTGGGGCCTCCAGGGAGAGTGAAGGGAGCAGAGGGGTGGCTGCCTAAACTAGAGCCTCGAGCCAATGTGAGTGTGAACAGAGGGGACCGCCGGGCTGGGCCCACGCCAGAGAAGTCGGCCAGGGCCCTGCAGCGCCCGTGGCCCAGGCTCACCTGTACTGGAACCTCCGGGGGTCCCGCCGCCGGTCCCTGCTGTTGTGGAAGTGCGGGCATGCGTAGCCCTGGCGGCACAGGCGCGGCGGCTTGGGGCACTGCTCTGTCTTGTAGCTGCCTAGCACGAAGTTGGTATCTGAAAAACAGGGGTCCACACGGAAACGTGCACACGTGTGCTCACGGCAGCCACACAGCCAAAAGGTGTCCATTGGCAGATGATGGGTAAACGCCATGTGGCCCATCCATGTGGTGGAGCATCACTCGGCCATGAAGAGGAGTGAAGCACTGACACGCGCTACAACGTGGATGAGACTTTAACAATCTGAACACACAATGCTGAGTGAGAGAAGCAGACACAGAAGGCACATGTTGTATGAGTCTACTTATAGGAAACATCCAAAACAGGCAAATCCATAGACAGAAAGTAGATTAGTGGGTATCAGGGGCCGGGGCTTCTTTGGGGAGACCAGATAGAGTTTTAGAACCAGATAAAAGTGATGGGTGCACAACACTGTGAACATACTAAAAACCTCTGAAATATACTTTAAAATGGCTCATTTTACACCCAATAAAGTACCATACAAATTTTAAAAATAAATAAATAAAATGGTTCATTTTAACCCCAAGGTAAATGATGGGCACTGGGTGATGCTGACATGTCATTGCAGGCTCTCCGCTGTGACAAACAACCCACTGCAGGGGGGCTGCCATGTGTATGGAGGTACCAGATATGTGAGGACTCCCTGAACTTTCCACAATGTGGAACCTAAAACTGCTCTAAAAAAAAATAAAGTCTATTTTTTAAGTAGTTAATTTCATGTTACCTGAATTTTATCTCAAAGCAAAAATAAACCAAAAAACCACCAGGGATCATTTAAAAGCAGTAACAGATGAAAGGAGATTCTTGAAAATCATACCCATTCTTGGGTTGGTTAATAATTGACCCTCCCCATTTTTTTTTTTTTTTTTTACAAACGACATTGTTTTTAATTACACTTGCCCAGCGGTGCTGACTCTCAAGGCATGGAGGGGAAGACAGTGGAGGGAGGGTGTGTTGCCTGGCCAACCCCGGGAGCCACACCCAGGACACCCTTCCACACCCACATTTAATGGCACCACCCCCACACACACCAAACTCAGTTCCAAATAACTGATAAAATGACAAGGGACGTGAACCACACAGCAGGGCACAGAGAGGACAAAAGGAGTTTAAACAGAAAAGACGATTTTAAGAAAATAAAAATTGTAAGACATTTGTTCACAAGCATTGACAGAGGACCTCCAACAGACAAGAGGTCCTGCGCTGAGTGGCATGAACCACAAAGAAGTGAGAGGCGTGGCAGTGCCCGTGAGTCACAGGGGCTCTGGGACGCCCTTTAGTGGGTGATAGACGAACGGTCCACCCAGATGTGGAGAATTGTTCAGCAATAAGAAGAAAGGTGCTAAGATAATATGAGGAAAAAGAAGAAGAAGGCGCTACCAAGCCCCAAAGAGACACAGGGAACCCTGAATGCACAGCACTAAGTTCAAAGGCTACACACTGTGTGATTCCCAACTGTATGACAAAACAATGGGGCAAAAGATCAGTGGTCACCAGCAGTGGAGCACAGAGGATCTTAGGGCAGTGACACTACCTGCATAACATCATAATGGAGGATCCGTGTCTTATACATTTGCCCAAACTCGGAGAATGCACAATGCAGGGTTAAACTGTGCCCTTAGTTAATAACCATGTATCAATATTGGTTGTCAATTGTAACAAATGTTACCTCATCAACACAAGACGTTCATGATGTGCAATTTTTCTGTTAACCGAAAACTTCCCTAAAAAATAAAATCTACTGGGCTTCCCTGGTGGTGCAGTGGTTGAGAGTCCACCTGCCGATGCAGGGGACACGGGTTCGTGCCCCAGTCCGGGAAGATCCCACATGCTGCGGAGCGGCTGGGCTGCTGAGCCTGCGCATCCGGAGCCTGTGCTCCGCCACGGGAGAGGCCACAACAGTGAGAGGCTCTCGTACCGCAAAAAAATAAAATAAAATAAAATAAAATAAAATCTACTAATTAAAAATCCAAACCACAGGCGCTGAAGGTTAGTTACCCGGCCAGACCCAACCCAGCACCTCCTCCCACTTTCCTTCCTCAAGCTCAGCCCGCCTGACAGTGACAAGAGAGGACCTGTACCCCCACCTGCACCACAAGCCAGAGCTCACAGGTGGAGCCTGTGGTCCAGGACCAGGGAGACGGAGGGGCTGCGACATAAGAAGGACAAGCCCCGAGGCAGAGAGCTGTGGGCGCAGCCCTCCCTCTGTGCAAGCCTCTCCCCAGAGGGACATGGCGACGCTGGGACCCCCACATATGCTGTGGGTCCAGGCCCCCCACACCGCAGGCACAATGGAAGGCCAGGCTCCTCAGCGCTCCTGCTGGGCCCGGCCTGAGGCCCGGGCATCAGGAAGGCCTGGGCAGCCACCTTTGTTAATTCATCCCTGGGCCCAGGGTGGCATAGGATTCGGCGGGAGGGGGAAAGACCCTTGTAGGGAATTCATCGCTGAAGTAAGTGTGGCCTTGAAGCGTTTACGTGAGAGAGCAAAGCCGGTCCAAGGAGACACGGCATTACTGAGAGGGGTTCTCTTAAAGCCGCACCACCCTCGGGAAACATCCAAACAGGCAGCTCCACAGAGACGTAGCCAGGCTAGTGGGTGCCAGGGCTGGGAAGGGGAGACCACTGATGGGCACAGGTTTCTGTCCGAGGTGATGGAAATGTTCTGGAACCAGACAGAGTTGATGGTTGCACAACACTGTGGTGCACCAAATGCCACGGACCTGTGACTTTCGGATGGTTAAAATGGCAAATTTACATATGGGTATTTTACAATTAAACAAACCTCACCACTGCCCATAGCCATCATCTGTGGAGGCTGCTGGGGACGAGCCTGGCTCTGGGACCAGACACCTGGCAGGAGCTGTGCCAGCCATGCAGGTCCCTCCCCCAGAGCAGCCTGGGGACCAGACGGGCTGCTGGAGGGGCTGAGGGTGATGTGCTCGAATGGAACCTCGGTCTCCCCTCCTGACCTGTAAAGGGGGCGACGGCGTCCACCGTGCGGGCACTTTACAGACAGAGATGAGCCCCCCGCCCCAGCAGCGGCTGCAGGGTTACCTTGCCACCGGGGGTCCTCGCCCAGGATCTTCTCCATCAGGGCCTGGCTGGCCAAGACCCCAGGCTGCAGGTCAGGGACGCCATCCCCAGCACTGAGCTGGCCGTTCTGCAGGGCTTCCTGGGCCTGCAGCTCCCTGCAACCAAACGGCACGTGGTCACGGTGCTGCAGCCTGTCTGAAGCCTCTGACGGTGAGACAGCCACCGGCTTCTGTCACTTTATGAAGCCGCCTACGTGAGGGTTCAGGACGTGCAGCCCACGGCCTTGGGGCCCCCGTTCCAGGATGACAGTCTTGGCCCAAATCCCAAGAGCCTCAGAGCCGAGCGTGCGAGACGCCACAAGCCCCCCTGGGTCCGGGTCAGCAGGGAGGAGAAGGGTCACTTTCTCGTTAGCAGTAAAATCAAGGCTTGAGGCAAGCAATGCCCAAAACACAGGGAGGAGAGTGGCTCCCGGCAGGACGGCCACTCACCTGATGTCACACACGGGCGGCCGCAAGTCCAGGGGGCCGTGCGCAAAGGCGCAGTGCAGCCCGTTCTTCACGCAGTGGCCCCGGGCATCTGTCTCATGGATGCATGTGCCTGTCTTGTAGTAGCGCAGGTGATACTTGCGCTCCGTGTCCCCGGTCGTCCGGTGCAGGTAAGGACATCTGGGAAGCAGAAGACGACACGCACCGTCTGGGCCCTGGGGCCACCACAGTGTCAACCTGCTCCTGGCAGCTGGTTCTTGTCTCCTTTTCCCAAACACCTGCTCTAGTCGGAGGATGAACAGCACTGGACAGAGCACCCGTCCCTGCTCCAGACCCTCCCCCATGGCACTCAGACCCCCACAGATCCCTCAATTACACATGGGAGAAAAATACAACACCCAAGTTACCCGAAAATCACCCTTCATAATTTTTTGAATAAAGTGGAAAACAAAGTTCCCCCATCAAGTAAGGGGCTGGCGGCCTCTCCCATCCCCCGTCCAGGTGCTTTCAGGGACCCCCCGAGGGAGGTGGAGGAGCCTGGAAGGGCTGGAGGAGGACGATGGGGGGAGATAGGCTGGGGAGAAGCAGCTGGGGGGAGGCACGGATGGGGCAGCATCCCACAGGCCACACAAAGGCCCGGAGCCACACACTCCCAGGGAGAGCCACACGCGGCTCCCTGAGCAGCAAGGGTTAGGGTTAGGGTGAGGGCTCCCGCTGCAGGGAGGTGGCAGTGGCAGAGGTGGCATGGACGGTTCCAGCAGACACGGGGCAGGGGACTGAGCCCGCCTCAAGGTCAGTCCCTCCAGACAAGAGCCAGAGACACAGAAGAATGAGAGGGGATACGCAGAGGACTCTGAGCAGCCCCAGAGTGGCCCAAGGCCAAGGCAGAGCCATGGCTGCAAGTCCCCAGATCTAAAAACAAGGCCATCACCCCCAGAGATGGCTGGGGAGCACTGTGTGGGGCTTGGGAAAGGTCCACTCCCACCTCACTGCCTGACAGGCTGTGGACCTGGGTGCTGGGAGCACCTGTGGCGGTGGGGGGCTCCCCATACAGAGCACAGATGGATGGATAAGACCAAAAGTAAAAGAAAAAACGACTTAGGGACCAACCAGTTTAAACCCCCGTCTGGTAAGATGAAGAAACAGAGGCTCAGAGTTCGGACAGCTCACCCCAGACCTTAAGGAACACCTCGGGTGTGCAGGCCATGAGAGCAGGACTTGCCATGCCCCGTCAAGTCCCCGGGTCCCCTGGAGCCAACCAAGCAAAAGGCAAATGCTGTGGGCCCAGAAGATCCAGATGCACTCCCAGAAGAGCTGGGGTCTCGAAGATACATGTGCCCCCACGATCACAGCAGCACGAGTCACAAGAGCTTAAAGCTGGAAATAACCCGAGTGTCCACCAACTGATGGATGGATGAACAAAACATGGTCCATCCAGACAGTGGAATGAGCACTGATACAGGCTACAACAGGGATGAACCTTGAAAACATGCTGTTAAGTGAAAGAAGCCAGACACAAAAGGACAAATACTGTGTGGGTCCATTCCCATGAGGTCCCTAAAGCAGTCAAATTCATAGCAACAGAAAGTAGAGGGTGGGGAGGGAGGGAGATGCAAGAGGGAAGAGATATGGGAACATATGTATATGTATAGCTGGTTCACTTTGTTATAAAGCAGAAACTGACACACCATTGTAAAGCAATTATCCTCTAATAAAGATGTTAAAAAAAAAAAGAAAGAAAAAAAGAAAAAGAAAAAATATATACATCATGTACTACCTAAATCTTTTTATAGCATGCTGATGAAACAGAGAATAATATATTACTGTTCCAAAGAAGTTATTTGAAAACAATTATACTAAGCATTTTCACATTTTTATTAAGTCAATAAATATGTATTAAATATGTGAGTATAATAAATAGAAAAAAGAAAACAAACAGACAAAAAAAAAGAAAGTAGAGGGTGGGTGCCAGGGGCTGGGGGAGGGAGAGGGGGAGTGAGTGTGTAATGGGACAGAACTTCTGTCTGGGAGGAAGAATCTGGAAATAGATGGCAGTCATGGTTGTACAACATTGTGAATGTAATTAATGCCCCTGAATTGCACATTTAAAAATGGTTAAGTGCACCACAACTACTGAGCCTGCGCTCTAGAGCCCGTAAGTCACAACTACTGAGCCCATGTGCCACAACTACTGAAGCCTGCATGCCTAGAGCCCATGCTCCGCAACAAGAAGTCACCGCAGTGAGAAGCCCCCGCTCGCCAGAACTAGTGAAAGCCCGCACGCAGCAACGAAGACGCAACGCAGTCAAAAATTAATTAATTTAAAAGATGGTTAAAATGGCAAACTTTTTGGATGTTATCACAACTTTAAACAAAGCCCATTGGAGACAGAGAAGAGAGAGAGAGATGGTCTCTATGTTTGTGTTGAAATACACCACACTTACAGGGAAGCGTGTCACAGGTCATACCTGGATGGCCTGTGGCATTTCACAAACCGACCCCTGAGTAACAGCACCTAGTTCAAGAGGACAGAACACAGCCAGCCCCTCACATGGGCACGAGGCGAAGACCACACTCTCTTGTGAGTGGCGGGAACTGAAAATGAGGCAATTCCTCCAACTAACTCTGCATAAACACTTCTGGGGCAATCCCAGCTGTTGTTGCCAATCACCAAAGATCCGTGAGAAAAAGGAAAAGCGGAAGATGGAGAAAGCAGTTTATGAGACAAGCTGGTCCCCACCTTGTGAAAAGAGAAAAGAAAAAACTTAAAGAATTATGACTGTATTACATACAGACAAGAAAAAGGAAACACTGCCTGTGTAGACAGTGCTCTCTATGCCCAAACAGGAGCTGTCTCCTTCGTGTTCTCAAAGATAAGTTCCAAGGAACATTTTCAGGACGTGTGAGTGAAATGGTCAAATATCTGCTTAGGGTTTTTACTATATTAGGTATTGATGCAGCCTTGATTAAAATCCCTCACTACAGAGTTACATCTTACGTTTTAAGCTCCTCCAAGAGCTCCTGTGCATCTCCTCACAAGCACTGGTGTGTAACTCAGTCTCTGGGTCCCCAGAGAGGTGAGGCTGTCATGGAGCAGTCTCTGCCACACCAAGGAACCTGTCCTAGAACAAGGAACCCCCTCCCACTTTTCATATTAATATATAGACTAATATCACTAACAAAGAACATGTAGAAATAGAGAGGCCAGGAACTCACAGAACAATGGGCTAGAGAAATAAACAAGGAACTTACAAAAGAGAAAATGCAAAG
Organism: Hyperoodon ampullatus; assembly: GCF_949752795.1. NCBI lineage: Eukaryota > Metazoa > Chordata > Mammalia > Artiodactyla > Ziphiidae > Hyperoodon > Hyperoodon ampullatus. The sequence goes on from NC_136927.1 coordinate 22,806,311, forward strand.
GGTCTCAACCACTGAGAGGCACTCATCTTGCTTCTGATGAGAGAAATGCACCTGGAGGCCCACCTGTTCCCGGGCAAAACCCCAGGAGCAGGGCTATAGTAAAGCAACACTGCTGCTGGCAAGAACGCCAAGTGACAGGCACCAAGAGGACAGGTGCCATTACCCTCTGTCCCAGCAATCCCCAAAGACAGACTGGAACACAGAGATAAAAAGAGGTTTTGTTCGTAATCACCAAAGGCTGGAGACAACCAAGTTGTGGGATAAACTTCAAGGGAGCTCAGCGTGGCTTGGAGGAATGGGCAGTCTGTGTGGACGGCTTTGGAGGGGGTACCAGGTGGTACCGTGAGGGAAAAGCACTAAGAAGAGGGAGTGCAGGACTTCCCTGGTGGCACAGTGGTGAAGAATCCACCTGCCAATGCAAGGGACATGGGTTTGAGCCCTGGTCCGGGAAGATCTCACATGCTGTGGAGCAACTAAGCCCGTGCACCACAACTACTGAGCCTGCGCTCTAGAGCCCGCATACCACAACTACTGAAGCCCACACGCCTAGAGCCCGTGCTCCGCAACAAGAGAAGCCACCGCAATGAGAAGCCCACACACCACAACGAAGAGTAGTCTTTGCTCGTCGCAACTAGAGAAAGCCTGCGCACAGCAACAAAGACCCAACACAGCCAAAAATAAAATAAATAAATAAATTTATTTATTTATTTATTTTTTAAAAAAAGAAAAGGGAGTGTCACACCCTGTGGTTTACATCGGAGGGTGGGGGAGGGGAACAAGGATACAGATACATCTGCTTGTATCAAAAATTATGGAAGGAGGAGCTATTGTTTCATGGGGACAGAGTTTCAGTCTGAAGATGGAAAAGTTCTGGAGGTGGATGGTGGCGATGGCTGCACAGCACTGCAAATAAACTTAACTCCACTAAACTGTACAGGTAAAAAAGCTAAGATGATAAATTTAATGTTATGTATGTTTTACTACAATAAAAAAATAAAATATAATGACTTTAATAGGAAAATGGCCATTTTGCAAAAACAGTTCCAATCTTCAGAAACACTCACAATCTACTATAAGTTAAAGCCAATGAATTCCAGAGGCTGGAGAGAGGGGGACCAGCACGTCAGAGCCGAGGCACTGCCTGCTGGTTTATCTACGGAACCCAGTCCGCATAGCCGTGCTGAAGCAGGACCACACGGACCACGGGCATCGCCAATGCGCTAACTGCAGGGTGTGGCAAAGGCTGCGTGCACCCCCACAGCTCCGGGGAGTGAATGTGGTGGGCAACACCTCCCCCATTTCCTCATGTTCCCTAATGGTCCCTCAGGTCAGCTCTAAGCATCATTTCGTTTCCTTGCCAGTACCATCACTGTGGCAGCCAGAGCCTGGCCAAGGTTCCCCCTCTCACCAGCACTGAGCACCGAACAGGCACTATTATTTCACTAGGGGCATGTCACCTCTGCTTATTACATGACTTCAAAGCATAAGCTAAGATTAAAATATTGGAGGACATTTAATGAAAAGAAAATGGCTTTACCTAAGAACATCTAAGAGTCAAAAGGGAAAACCTTAGAGAAAACACAATGGCAGAATGTAGACCCTCACTGAAGTGGGGAAGAGGCTGGGGGGAACCCCAGGGGTCAGCCCAATACCTCGTGCAGATGCTTCCTCACCACAGGAGTTCACTCATCCATCCCAGGGGCCACTGACAGCCCTGCAGCACCTGTAATGTGATTCGGTTCCACAGCCCGCCAAATTCAGGGTGGCACCTGTGGTTCTCAAAACCATCCATGACAATTAGTGACCCAATCAGTGTAATTAAAACAAGTGGTGTGATGCAGCAGTAAATGCCAGACACAGGTCTGCCATGATGCTCTGGAACCACTGAAACTAGGAGGGAGGGGTAAAGAGGAACACGGCTGGGGCTCGAGGCTGCTGCCTGTGTCTCCAGAAGAGCCAGAAATCATCCCCTTCCTTCCCGCAACTCACCCAAAACAAAGGTGGACCCACAAACTCAGTTCCACTATACATCAACATCGGTCAGCAAGCCAGGCTGGAGCGCATCACAACCACCTGGATGGTCTGCTAACCCCAGACCATCTGATCTCGGCGGAAACCTTGGATAGAAACTGCCGGCAAGTTCCCAGGTGATGCTGCTGCTGATGATCTAGGGGCCGCATTGGGAGAACCACTGGGCTGAGACGGACACTCAAGCACAACATGATGCTCTCCTAGTCCTCAGGGAGCTCAGGCATAGGTGTGGACCAGAATACAGCACAGAAATAACTGAGGTGTGAACTGGACCAGCAGAAAAATGGGAAAAGGAAGACCTGTGTGCCACAGACAACTGGGGATGGCGAAAAGGTGGGGCTTGTGGGGAGAAGCTTGAGTGTCCCCCTCTTCTCTGACACTAGGGGTGGGGGTTGCCAGTTAACCCCATGTGGACCACACACCCATCCATTCAGCCCGGCACCCCCAGCCTCTGGCTTCCAAGGGCTGCCCTGGACTCTCGAGCCAGGCCAGCGACCCCTCATTAATCCCTAACATGGACCATCAGCTCGGCGACAAGTCCACCTCCCTCTTCTGTGCCCAAAAAGCTGCCACCCTCTCCGAGGAACCTGTCTCTGCCAAGGCCGTCTCCCCACTCGCCTCCAAGGAGCACCAGAGCTCCCTGTGCCAGGCGCTCCCTCCCAGTCAGCTCCTCATCCCTGGCCCTTCAATCAAAGCAGGAGGGCCTGAAATGCTACAATCACTCTCACGTTCTTCTGTTTCTTCTACCTACTGGTCTCTGACAGGTCCAACTCAGTCACCTAATTATAATTTCTTTCCTTAAGCTGGCTGATTTGTAAAGCCTGTGTCTTCCTCTAGACTGTTAAGTAGCTCCCTGACTCCTAAATGTTATGTTCTAACGTGGCCTGCCCTTGGATTTCACCTCACCACGAATGCCCAAGCAGAGTTCACTTATATGGTCAGTTTAAACAGCAACAGTTTATAACCATCCTGAAGTGAACGGACTTTCACCTAAGCCTTAGGTCCTAGGACACCTGACTTTTTAAAATTAAACACTGCAGGAGCATCTCTCAACAGACAAGTCAGACCAAGGACAAGTATGACACAGCAGGCACACCAAGACTTGGGCATGTAGAAAAGTTTCTGTACATCAGCAAGCTCCCACAGTGCCCAGATTCACGGGTGGGAGGTCCCAGGCAACGTGCAGTGAGGAGGGAGGGAGCTGTGGGGAGAAGTGCCGGGCCTGCCAGGTGAAAACATGGTAGGCAGCCCTACCAACAAGGCAGATCTCTAGAGCCAATCTGGAAAGTTATAGCACAGTAATGGGGCAGGCTCACTTCTTATTAAAACCAAGAAAACCTATAAAATGTGGGGTCTGGAGGGCCACCTCCAGGGACTGCCTGCTTGTGGCAGAAGGAGGGTTATCAGGAAAGAGGATGGTCACTTTGTACTACGTATAGTTGGGGACTGCTTGTATTGTCTGCCAATGAAAATGTTCCCCTGGAGGGGCCCCTCAGACCCCTGGAAGGGCCTTTGCTTTTTATGCGTCAGAACCTACCTCTGTAAACGCACCTGACATGCATTTACAAGCACAAAACGGACACATGGTCTCCTGGGAGCGGAAGCACACCTAGGTTCCAGGTGGGAAGACCCGCCCTGACGGTCTACGGTCCTGAGCAGCGAACAGGACTAGCTGGGAGGCTGGGTCTGTCCACACCCACTGCCTCTCTCAGAGCAGCTTTCAGGATGTGGCTGGACAGCGACAAACCTCCGGCCAAGCTTCGCTCCGGCAAGCGAGCGTCGCTTTCTTCAAAATCCCAGCCTGAGAAATACCTGCGACGGATCCGCACGGGTGGGAACAGCGACCCTGTTGGGTGGGTCGGGCCCGCCCCCGCCCTCGCCCTCGCCCTCGCCCTCAAGCTCGGAGGCAGCACCCGCTCGCCCGACTCGCTCTTGGCCGACTGCAGAGGGCGCGCAGCGAGCTGCAGACCCAGGCGGTCCAGCCGCGCCGCGGGGAGGCCAGTTCCCACGGGGGCGGGGCGGGACTCACGTGACCTGGACGGCCAATCGAGGCCCGCGCCGGGGAAGGGGCGTGCCCGCCAGAACAAAGGGCGCCGCGAGAGGGAGGATCTGGGGCGCTAGCACTGAGGGGCCTTCCCGGCCACAGGGTGCCCGCCGACGGAGGGTGACAGCGGGATTGGGGGGTGGGGGGATGTGGCGGACGGGGAGGGGCCACGGAAGGAGGGGTGACAGAGAGAGGGGGAGGGTGGCTGCCCACGGAGGAAAAGGGGTGACAGAGGGGGTGCCCATGGGGAGGAGGAGATGAGGGGGCTACCCAGAGATGACAGCTGGAGTCCTCACAGGGGGTGGAGGTGACAGATGGGGAGGGGTCACTGGGAGGAGGGTGACAGCGAGAGGGGAAGGGTGACGGACTACCCGCCAATGAAAAGGGGTGACAGCGGGGGAGGAGAGTGCCCGCAAATGTAAGGGGGTGACAGAAGGGGAGGGGGCCCCAGGAGGAGAGGTGACAGCAAGGGGGGAGAATGACCACCTGCCTAGGACAGGAGTTGACATCAGGGGTGCCAACCCTCTTGGGGGTCCCACCCTCCTGCCCACGGCTCAGCCCCACAGCGCCCCCATCAAACTCCAAGAACTTGAATGCTTATGTCACCTTATATTGGCTGAAGGGTCTTTGGTCTCTGATACATATTCATGATTTACAATAACAGGTTGGTAGTACATATGCCCAAAATAGACATTTCAAGAACCAATGAACTGAAATAAAAGGAAAGCCCTTTCCTTGCTCTGAAAAGTTGTATCTATTTACAGATTCCATGGCAACCCTGCACGAGCTAGAATATGTAATTCAACAGGACAAACTCTGGGAAAGTCTATCTCCCGTGGAATGAGTGGTAATTACTAAGGAGAGATTCTCAGGGGAGATGTCTGGTCTGTCAAACACTTCCTATGGGGCAGAAACAAGTCATCTCATGTGCTCACTAACAGTCACAAACAAAATCTTTAATAAGACACATGTACTTTCATACTGTGTGTACATGTACACAGGATGCACCCAAAACACTATCAAACAACCATCTTAGTCCCATTCTTCTTCTCAATGATAACCTGCTAACCTGCATGCTATCTGGGTTATATGTTAATTTTTTTTTTTTTTTTTGGCTGCACCATGCAGCTTGTGGGATCTTAGTTCCCCCACCAGGGATTGAACCTGGACCCTCGGCAGTGAAAGCCTGGAGTCCTAACCACTGGACTGCCAGAGAATTCCCCATGTTAATGTTTTTGCAATAAATAATTGTAATATTTAATTAATATTTGAGTCCAGCTTAAAATGACCATCCACAGGTAGGTGTCCACTGCAGCACTCTTCATTCCGTAGGAACTGGACCCCACCCTGGATGTCCAGCCATGGGGCCAAATACATACCAGGACATTCAGACTCTGGAACCCAAAACAGCTGTTAAAATATGCTTTCTTTCTGGCACAGTGGTTAAGAATATGCCTGCCAATGCAAAGGACACGGGTTCAAGCCCTGGTCTGGGAAGATCCCATATGCTGGGGAGCAACTAAGCCCGCGCACCACAACTACTAAGCCTGAGCTCTAGAGCCCACGAGCCACAACTACTGAGCCTGTGTGCCACAACTACTGAAGCCCGCGCGTCTAGAGCCCATGCTCCGCAACAAGAGAAGCCACCACGATGAGAAGCCCGCACACCACAACGAAGAGTAGCCCCCGCTCTCTGCAACTAAAGAAAGCCCTCACGCAGCAACGAAGACCAAACACAGCCAAAAAATAAAATAAATTAATTAAAAAATATATATGCTTTCTTTTCATGCATTAAAAGCATCACCAGTGAGGGGACTTCCCTGGCAGCCCAGTGGTTAAGAATCTATGCTTCTACTGCAGGGGGTGCAGGTTCGATCCCTCATGGGGGAACTAAGATCCCACATGCCATGCAGTGCAGCCAAAAAAAAAAAAAAGCTTCACCAGTGAATAGTCCAAATAGTCCCCCATCCTGGACTCTAGAATGGGGTCAGACATGCTAGGTGACTGGATCCCTGCACCAGGGTCTCAGCAGTGGCCCCTGGGGGCAACTCAGGACTTAAGGTCCAGAGAGGTGACTGACGTGGCCAAGGGAAATGAGGGACCAGAGGCCAGGCCTTAGCTAGACAAAAATATCTCTCTTTTGCAGACCCATTTGCAGAAAACAGCAGCTCAAGATGCAATTAAATAATGCACTTTTAAAACTTCACAGAAGTATAATACCATCTTAACCAAAGTGGAGCTGGCTACATTATTTCCACAGGCTCCAGGGTGCCTTAACAACAACCCTATTTAACTATCTGGTGTTCAATTAAAAACCTTTAAGGAAATATATAAAGCTTTTAAGATGATCACCATAGGTCAAGAGTTTACTCCCTGACCTAAGCATTTTTGAAAATGAAGAACAGATTCACATGGGTCTCCCTGTGCAGCAGCGTGAAAGTTGTCTTTAAAAGGGACCATACCTGGAGAACCACCTCCCTTCAGAGGGTCAGGGGATGAAGCCTACAGCGCCTCCCCCAGATCAGACCAGGATCCAACAGAAGCTGAACAAGCTGCTCTTTCCAAGAGGCCCTGGGGCACAGCGCCACCACCTCACCTCCAGGTGGGAATGGATAGGCTCTTCTCCTCAAACGGTCCACAGGAAAAAAGCAAGACCTCCCTCTACCAATCTCTGACAGTTATATGAATGTACAATCTGACTTGTACTTTCCGTGTTTTCCTATTCTACATATTTCAAAATGAAGACATCTGTTCATAACACCATTAGGAAACTTGTGAAAAAAAAAGCAACCAAAACAAAACCTTGATTTCCTAAACTTTAAAAGTGCTACACAAATAACTTTCCTATCAATTAAAAAAAAAACACATATAAACAGCAAGAAAGGAACCATTCCAGAAACATTTGCACAACGTGAGCAAACCTTCTAACAAGCTCTCTGACCAAAAGGCAACTGACAACTACAAAATGGTCCTAAACTCAAAAGGTTTACCTCATAAGGGTTGGTTCTAATGCAGGGAATTTACAGAACTGGGTGGCAATCAAAAGTGGGAAGTGCAGCAAAATCGGTTTGTCCCGTACAGGGTTATCCCTAGCCAGATGCGGTTCTTCCCACACTGGCCGAGAAATAGGGAAATGTCCTCACCAAGACCAGCGGTCAAGGGAAAACTTCAGAGTGAAGACTGGGCCCTGCAGGTGCCAGGTGCTGGAAAGCCCAGGTCCGCCACCCACCCAGGTGTGGGGGCCACGCTGCCCCGCGTGGCCGCGCACACTCACTCGTCGCCGTCGGGGCACAAGCCGCTGGCCTCGTCGTACTTGGAGCAGTACACGTCCGGGCTGTAGTTAAAAGTGCCGTCGCGCCTGCGGAGCGGTCTGCGCCGACGCTGATTTAGGAAATGCCAATGGAAACAGGTAAATGGCCTGTGCTGGGTGCACTTGTGCTGCACAAACAGGGAGCACTGCTCTGTCCTAAACTCCTTTAGATACCTAAAAAGACAAACAGCGTTGGGGTCGCTTCTGTCGCCACCGCCGCCGGCGGGCGGCCCGAGGACTCGTGGGCAGGGGTCAAATCCCGTGCGCCCGAGGGCCTCGACCCCAGGCGCGATCCCCCACTCTGCCGACCCCCTTCCCGCCTCCCCCCGCCCAGGTGCGTTTCTCAGACCCCAGGCACAATCCCACATCCCCAGCCCCAGATGCGACCTTCGACCCCAGGTGCAAATCCCCATCCTCTATTCCAGGCACGGTCCCAGATTCCAGGTGCGACCCCGGACCCCAGGCGCAGACCCCCATCTCCAATCGCAGGTACAATCCCCTAACCCAGGTGAAACCCTCCACCCCCGACCCCAGGTGCGACCCCCGACCCCAGGCGCCGCTATCCATCCCAGACCCCAGGTGTGATCCCCAAGCTCAGGTGCAACTTCTCACTCCGAGTTCAGACACCCTACACACACCCCCCGCCCCCGCAAGCCCAGTCGCGTTCCTCGGGTGCCAGGAATGGTTTGCCAATCCCAGACACGGTCCCCGACCCCAGGCGCGACCCTGCAGAATCCAGGCGCGGACTCCTGGCCCCAGGCGCAGCACCCCCCATCTCCGATCTCAGGCGTGACACCCACTCCGACTCCAGACGATCCCTGATGGCCTCCCCCCCGCGGAGCCCGGGCGAGTTCCCGGACCTCAGGCGCGATCCCTCAGACCCCATGCACAGCCTCCTCATGCAAAACACAGACGCGACCCCCAATTTCAGGTGCGATACCGCGACTCCAGGAGCGCCCGGGTCCCCAAGCCCCGGTACCATCCCTGACCCCAGGAGGAGGCAGCCGGAGTCCAGATGGCCGCCCTCCGCCCGAGCCCAGGCGCGGTCCCCAATCCCCGACTACAGGCGCATTCTCGGCGGCCCACGACCCACGACCCCAGGCGCTGTTCCCCGATCCCCAACCCAGGCGCGTGGACCCCCGACCTCGTCCTCCAGCCCCCAAGCCCAGGTGCCACCCCAGACCCTGGGCGCCGCCTCCTGAGCTCAGGCGGCGGTAGCTGAGTAGGATGGTGGTCCACCAGCCCAGAGTCCAGGCGCGGCGCGGAGGCTGGAGGGCCAGCTGGCCAGGGGGCTGCAAGGGAGAGGCAGGGGGCGGGGGAAACAGGGAGAGGGGCGGCGCGGGGCCCCAGGCCGCACCCGGAGGCAGCTCCCAGGCCCAGGGGCGCGGGGGCGCGGGCCGGGGGCGCGCGGGGCCGCCCCCTGCCCCGCCTCCGCCCCCGCCGCGGCCGGCCCGGGCACTGACCTGTAGTGGGTCGGCTTCTCGGTCTGCGGGGGGGACCCGCTCAACGCCGCCGCCGCCGCTTTCGAAACCGACGGCATTTTCAGTCAAAACAATGCAGCGCGCATGCGCCGCGCGGGCCCGCCCCCGCCCCTCCGGATCTCCCCCCTCGCGGAGCCCACCCGCGCCCCCCGCCGGGACGGCCACGCCCCCGCCACGCCCCCATCCGGCGCCCGGCGCAGTGCCGAAGGCCCAGTGAACTTCCCAGCACCAAGCGCCGAGCGGGGACCCGCGCGCACCCCAAACCACGCCATGCCCCGAGCCCGCCGCCTCGGCCGGACGCCTCCACCCACCGTGACCCCCCGGCGTCCACGTTCACAGCCCATCTTGCACTTGCTTGGTCCCGTTCCCGCTGCCGCCTTCAACCCACTACGGCTGCCCCACGCGCTCTGAACGCCCTGACAGCGCCCTGAGCAGCTCCAGGCTCCGAGACGGAGCCGACAGGTCCCGAGTAGAGACAGCGCGCCCAGGCTGCTCACACTCGCCTTCATTCGTTCTATGACCCCCGGGTTGGGTGCTGAGACCGCAAAGAGTGGCTCCAGTTGCTTAGGGCTTGGTGTGGGGGAGAGGGGGGAAGGAGGCCTGACTGCTCATGGGTAGCGGGTTTCTTTTAGGAGTACGCACAGCCCTAAAATTACATCGTGGTAATGGTTGCCCCTGCGAATACACTAAAAAATCAATTGTATACTTTAAATGGGTGAATTAATATGTGAACTACATATCAATAGAGCTGATTTTTAAAAAAGAATCCAAAGGCTCGAGGTCAAGGGGGAGGCAGACCGACAGACACACACACACACACACGCGCGCGCGCGCGCGCGCGCCCTCTTCACCCACAGGGTGGGCGGGGATGCACAGAGGGTGGGAACTCCGGGAGGCAGGCAGCAGCTGCCACCCCCGGTAAGCCCTACCACTCAGGGCCCCAGCTCATCTGGCCCTGGAGGAGGAAGCAGGGTGTGCATTTCGGGAGGGAGAACCCAGGCCCAGAGTACATTGTTTTGTAAATATATAGCATGAAACTTTTTTTTTTTTTTTTTTGGCCGGGCCGCGCGGTTTGAGATCTCAGAGTTCTAACCACTGGACCGCCAGGGAATTCCTGAGACATTATTTAAAATTTTCAACCTCGCTAGTAATTTTTTTTAATGCAAATTGAAACAAGGAAGAGCCCATGGAGCAGGCAGACTTTTTGTTGTTCTTAACAGCAACCCACAATGCTGGTGACCTGCAGCAAGAAAAGCCCTTAAAGGAACTGTGGCTGGGAGGACGAATGGGTACTGACCTTTATAGAGAATAATGTTCCATTTCTAGAAACTCCAACCTAAAAAAGAATGAGATTAAGACAAAGATGTACAAAGATAATTACCAAAGTTATTTGGCAAAAACTTAAAGAGCACCTCACAGAGAATGACAATGCTTCCTGAGAATTGTTAATGACAAGAAAAATGCTCCTACTTAAGTGACAAAACAAAGCAAGACACTGCAGTTCCATACATTTGTTCCCAAGCATGTAAGTTTCTGTTTTTTTTTTTTTTAAACACAAGTAATACAGTAAAATAAGCCATCACTTGCTGGTGGGATGAATGACTACCTTCTTTATATGTTCACATTATCTAAAGGAATTACTACCTCTACAAACATTACATTTAAAGCTGGAAATTAAAATGGCAAAATATCAACATGATATTTTTGAAGAAAATCAAGCAGAAGAATGAAACAAGGCCCATGAATTCTTTGGAGGAGGACTAAACAGATCTTGAAGACTGCCAGGATGCAGGGAATGAGAAAGAAGTTTAGGATATTTCCAAAGTCCCGAGCTGGGAGGGATACAGAGCAAAGAAACAGGTTTGGGGAGAGCTGAACTCTGTTTTGGACCTAAGGAGCTTGAGGAACCTGTAAAGTCCAGCAGAGAAGTATAGAGAACCACCTCGAGCTTAAAAAAGGAAGTTGGGGCCCCAAGATAAAGAAATTTGGGGATCTTTGCTGTAGAGGTGGGAGAAAAGATGCCTACCCAAGAGGCACCTTCCTTGAAGAGAGCAAAGAGAACTGTGACAAGCTGTAAAGATTGTCATTTTTCATGCTTTTGAAGAATGTTCTTAAAAGGCTGGGGTAGTACCCAGACGTTAAAATACCCTCAGCAGCTTGGAAGATATGAGTCCATCGACTTAGGTAACCTCTTTTCCTTGGATTTTTTAAAATACAATTTTCTCCATCTTCTGCCCAACAGTGCTCACAGCAGTTACCTCTAGGTGATTCTCTGCCTTTTGCTTATTACACTGTTTAACTTTTCCAGATAAATCATATTGCTTTGGTCATGTGAAAATTATTTTTAATTAAAACAAAATTTCTTCTCGTTAGTTCTGACTTTTTTTCCTGCAGGAGCTAGTGAGAGTAAAGTCAGGGTTCAGGTTTGAATGACTGTTGCTCAAATAAAATGGTTCACAACCAAATAGGTCACAACCACACCAGGTCAGAGAAAGGACATCTTAGTTCTTTGCTCCCAGTGGAACTAACGATGTAGCCTGAGCCATGATTAGGTCAATCCTTCTTAATCTTGGTCTCTTCATCTTTAAAAAAAATGAATATACTTGTCTTAGCACCACCTCCCTGACAAGCATAATTTACCAAGGCGGGCCAGACCTTGGCCAAGGCCTTGTGAGAAGCCAGTACACTGCCATACAGTCCGTGGCCTTCAACCATCCGAGTGAGAGAAATTTCCAGTTAACTTTGGCACCAAAGATATGCCAAGATAAAACGTTCCACTAGAACCTTAAGTAAATAAAATCTTCCCTTTTATGCATCTTGTATTTAATCCAGAATTAAGTTTCCTACTAAGCAGTACTTGAAAACATATCATTTACATACCCAAAATACTGCCTCTAAGTTGTCCATAAAAATATTTATCAACGTTATTCCACTCAGAAAGTTGTTGCCTTGCTAAAATTAAAAACTGGAAGAGAAGTGAGAAAGTGTTCTACAATTAACATTTAGGTTTCTTTCCTCAGTTCCTATTCTGGAAAAAACAAACAAACAAAGGAACTGAAAAGACTAGAAGGCTCCCTTTTTTAAATGAAATGCAAAACAAAACAAAACATTGGCTTAATTCCACATTACCAAATTAATATTTATTGTTAGTCTGTTAAACTAACATCAATTTATACACATCACGGTACATTGTAAAACAAAACGTTGAACTCTTCTGCCAGTTATTCTGTCTCAGAAAGCAAATGACCTGCAAAGTGGATCACACTGGATTACAAGTGTCACCAGCATCCCTTTGGAAACGTGATAATGTTGTACAAAGACATCACAAATCCAACAGCACACGCTGCAACCAAAACCCTTTCTATGGACCTGAAAAGTCTTCTGGACGTATTCGATGGCAACAAGTATCAGGCAAAGAGCCGGTTCCGATTTGCTGACATCCTGCTTTGCCTTCAACGAGTCAGCTTTGCCAGGCGCGCCATCCAAGTCCTTCAGTCTGAGGACGCGCATAACCAGGACAGAAACGGTCAAACGCGACGTCAAAGCCTAAAGACTGAGGTCTGTTCCCTCGCTGCTGCCACCCCATTAAGTTCTCGCCCCATGGGCCACCGGAGTTCCAGGCTCTTCAGACCGATCGTTGGGCTCCGGTACCTCTTCTTCCAACATCCGTCTCAACCACCGGTCCGCGCTGGTCTCCTGCCTAAAGAAGCACCAGATGACCAGAACCATGAGGCACAGGCTGAAGGGCAGCACCCTCCACCAGGGCCGCTGCTGCTCCCTTCCCAGGGAGTGCTTCACTGTCCAGCGGAACGGGATGGCTTTGCTGGAGGAAAACTGAAGGGGGCGGTTAGGGTCATCCTCTTCCTCACCCTCGGCCGCGGGCTGGGCACGAGCCCGGCCACCGGGCGGAGGATGCAAGCTTCGGAAAGGCGAGCGCACGAGCCTCAGCACCCGGAGGGCCCTGGAAGAGACAGAACAGTGAGCGCGCCCGCCCGCCGCTCTCACCCTAGGTCCCGCCGAGACCACGCGGAGCTCACCCAGCAGCCGGCGAACACACCACGCGGCTCATCCCGACCCCGGCCCCGCACTCGGCGCCGCCGCGCGCAGCGTCGCGTCACTTCCGTCGCGCGAAGCCGGAAGCCGCGCGCTGTTCCTGGCCTCCGCTCACGACTACAGAACGTGTACCCACTCGCTCAACGGAAATGACTCACGTCCTCCGGCGGCCTCTTCCGTCGCAGGCCCGCCCCCGGCCGGCCGCGCGGGCATGCCGGGAAATGTAGTTCGCTGCCGGCCCGAAGAGGAACTAGCGGGCAGGTTCCTAGGTTTCCGCGCCGGGCTTGAGGCCGGCCGGCGGGGACGGGATGCTGGCGTCGTCGTCCGACGAGCTCGCCTCAGCGCGGGTCTCACCGTCTGCCGGGCTCGCCTGAGATCGGCGCCCTGAACCCACACTCCACACCCCTCCCGCCGAGCAGGCGCAGCCCCTGGACGCCTCCTCCCCGCGGCCTTGCGACGCCGTTTTGCTCTTTTCATTGGACTTTCAGCCACGGAGTCATCTTGTCCCCTCGACTAGTGTCCCCCGCCCCATGGCCGCGGACCCTCACCCAGCCCTGGCGTTTTGCGTTGCTCTGTGCTGCGCACGAATAGCCGCGTCTACACCATCCGCTCTGCGGCACAGGCATTTCTGCGCACTGCTCAGCCGCAGGGCCGCCATCCCTCACCCACCGCAGCAGAGCACGCCCACGGCTGTCACCCGGAAACCAGCAGGCACTCGGACAAGTCTCTCTCTCCACGCCAGCGGAACCACCAGTGCAGAGCCTAGCGCGCCATCATCTTTATGGATGGAGGCTGCAGCCTGCTCGGGGGGAACCTTCCCATCCACCTTCAGGAGTCAGGCCGGGAGGGTCACCCTCGGGCTGTCCTGGGACTTCCTGTCTACCCGGTTCCCCAGTTGACTTCATAGGGAAGCTGCTGGAGCCTTCTGCCTTCAAGGCAAACTAGCCCTGGCTCTGCTGAGCCGTCCTGTCTGGAGACCACATAGGAGCACCCAGGCGTCATCACAGACTCTGTGGAGACGTGGGGATGTGCTGGTGGGGGGGGGGGCGTTTGACGGTGACAAAATCAGGTTACGAGGCCACCTTGTGAACTGTGACGACTGAAAAAAAAAGCACAACGTGAGAGTTTTTCTGCCAGTTTTTGCCAGAGCACAGAGGGCCTCATTCCTGATCTCTGCCCTGAACTCCTTTAAGGGTGTGTTGAAGGTCAGTGACTGCAGTGGCAGGTGACTTCATTCTTGTAGAACCAGGTGACAAGCGACAATTTTTAGTTGGCAGCTGTAATGTGCTGCCTCCTGGTTCAGAATCTTTGCCTCTGGAGCATCTCCTGCACCTGCTTTCTGGCAGGAGAAGCACCAGCCTCGGGTACCAGTTCTTCACCCCTCAGGAAGTCTAGAGACACTTAAGCAAGGGTGGCGGGCTGGAGGTGTTCCTAGCTCAGCAGCATCTGGGAGATCTCCCCACCCTGGGAAGTCCAAACCTGGACGCCTGGTGGCAGCTCAGCTGCAAAGCCAGGACTGTATTTAGAGCTGCTGTGTCAACAGAGGCACCTGTGTGCCCACATCCTCCTCACTGGGCTCTGCCCCACCTGTTCCACCCCAGAACCCCACCCAGAATCACTGCCAAACCAATTCGACCACAGGGAACCCCAGGAGCACCTACTGTGGGCGGGAGGATGGACCAGAATCATTCTGGTGTGGAGCCTGTAGGGCTTCCTGGAGGAGTTGGAGATCAAAGAGGCCTGAGGTTGGGGTGGAGCTGCTGACTGCAGCTGATGCAGCCACCTGGTTGGTATGCTTTAGGGCATCTGGGTACAAGCTTCCCTGGGACAGCAGAGGGGGTGCAGAGCTGGGGGTCAACGGCAGGGGCTAGGGCTTCACCCCCAGGCAGGGCAGCCTCCAAAGGGTCACTAAACCTGTCCCACTGCTTTGGATGGGTGACAGAAATAAGACACCTCAGACAAGCACCCCTCGAGCCTCTGCTTCCTCAGCTGTAAAATGGGCATCGCCTGTCCTTTGCAGGCTGCTTCCAGGACTGGTGCTATGCCTGGGAAGCCCTTTATCGGTCCCTGGGACAGCTGTTAAGACTGATAAGGGGATGGCATGGAAGTGTCCTTCCATCCTGAGGCAGTGGAGGGCTCCTTTACTGCCATCAGGCTCCTAGGGTGCTCTGAGGCCAGAGTCTGGGAGGAGCAGCGCAGGCCCACAACAAAGACTTAGCAAATCCACATGTCCAGTGGACCTCTCCTCTGTCCCCAAGTCCTGCTAGCACTGGTCTCCATTCTAGGTGAAGGCATGATGCAAAGGACGTGGGTCCTGCGGAGTCTGAGGAGGACAGCAGGCCTTGATCTCCGGGAACTGGCCTGATGCTCGGAGCTGGGCTCTTCTGTAGGATGTAAACAATTTCAGAGAACATCAGTGTTGGACCAGGCCTCTCCGTGACCGTGGTGGCTCAAGACCCCTTTATAATCACATCTGAACACAGGCAAAACATGGAAGTGGCCCAAAAAAGACCAAATACCCCCTTCCTGGCTGATGGGAGGGACCCTGGTCCTTTACCAACCATGGCTAGAGCCTTGCCTCATCTGCCCTCCTTCTGGATAAGATGTATTAAAGATGCTATACTGGGTGGAATGATGTCCCTCCAAATTCTTATCCCCCTGGAGCCTCAGCACGTGACCCTATTTGGAAATAGGGTCTTTGTGGATGTAATTAGTTAAAACTATGTCATGATGGATAGGGTGGGCCCTAAATGATGTCCTTATAAGAGGAAAAAAGACCCAGAGACGCACAGGGGAGCAGGCCATGTGAAGAGGCAGGCAGAGACTGGAGTGATGCAGCCACCAGCCAAGGAATGCGGAGGACTGCCAGCTACACCAGAAGCTAAGATTCTCCCCCAAAGCCTTCATGGTTTCATATTTCTGGCCTCCAGAACTGTGAGAAAGTAACTTCTGTTGTTTTAAACCACCAGTTGGTGGTCCTTTGTTATGGCAGCCCCTGGAGACTGATACAGATGCCCAGTCACAGTTACCCTGCTTGCTGACAGCACGCAGCCCAGAGCAGAGCCTCTCACCCAACAATGGCTGAACCCAGAGCCCTTTCTAACGCCCGCCTCCTGAGACACCCATGTTCCGGGCTGTGAATTCTCCCTTGTGAAGTCCACCTGTTCAGTGACACGTGTGCCCCTGGCAGCCTCTGGCTGGAGGGCGACAGCAGCCCCAAATGCTGTGGTTTGCTTGACCCTCTGATGCGGTGGAGCCCAGAGTGGGAAAAGCCACAGCCAGATGCGGCCGGTGGCCCGGTGTCTCCAGGGCCCTCCCCTTCCTGACCCCAGCAGTCTCGGCAGGGCACTGGGTGACAGGTGCCCAGCACTGCCAGCGATGCCGCTCTTGTCCAAGGTCCCCCTCCTCCCAGAGGCATAAACCAACACCTCATTATCTTCATTATCTCAAAGCACACAGAGAAACCTCACACGAGGACTAATGTCCCACTAATGGGAGGGAGGCTGCAGCCCTTGTGTGCCCGATGGCGGGAGTAATTTACTGTAGCGCCACTTGAGAGCTGACATATTGGAGCTATTGATTTTCCCTGGGAAGATCAATATGGGGTGCATGGGGACAGGCAGGGCCACCACCTTTGGAAAGGCAGAGCTTTTCTCCCAGGGGCTGATGCCTGACAGCAGGGGTGGGGGCTGGTGGGGGCAGGGTGGGCACAGAGCTCTGAAGGCCCCATGCTGCCCACAATGGAGGCCTGGCTGGGAGCAGATGCCAGGGCATATACTCAGGCCCCAAGCCTGGCAGCCTGAGTGCCTCAGCCCCCAGCCCCACCCAGGAGCCCCCATGGGCAGAGGGGGCTTGGGACACCCATGCCACTTGGCCTGGCACTGGCTGGCCACCCAATACCGGCGGGACATGTGTGGGCAGTGAGTCTGGGAAAGTGCATCTCTCCACCTACCCAGGGTCCCCCTGGCTGCCATAACCCAGCCCAGCCTCACCTGTAACAAAAGCTAGAGTTCAGCCTCCACCCACCAGACTGCTGTGTCTATCTTGAGCATGGCTCTGACTCAGGAGGGGCAAGGAAGGGGGTAATTCCACTAAGACCCAAGATCTGCTTCTTGAATCCCTCTCATGCCTGTCTCCCACCCTCACCTCCACACACTGTGCCTCGTTAGGCCCCATCATTGATCGCTAGGACTGGTGCAGTGGCACCCTCCCCAAGTCTCTGGTCTCAGGCCTCCTGTGTCCAGAGGCCCACCCAACACTGTGCTGCTGAGGTTCCTCTCCCCAAACACCTGCCTGCTCTGGGTTCTCCCCGACTCTAGAACTCTCCATCCTAGACTGGGGTTTCCTCCTTGTCTCTGGTCAGGCAGAAAAAAGCACTGGGATTCTGCCACCAGAGGACAAGGGTCTGGCTGTCTGTGGACAGTCTTCCCACAGCTGGCACGAATGGACACCTCACTGGGTCACTCTTGGGACCCAGAACCCCTTCCACAGACCCAGTTCCACTGACTGGGAGCCTGAGGCAGAGGCCAGGACGGAAAAGTGGGTCTGTCGGGTGGGGGGTGAAAACCACCCTGGGGCCTCTTTCCTGCAAAAGCCCCACTGCCACTCTGCGATTTGGCTCCAGTGATGCTGGGAAGAGCTGAGGCTCTGGCCGACTTGGCTCCCAGTACAGGAGGAAGGTCCGAGCTCCAGGGCCAGGCCAGGAGGTCCTGTGTGCCGCCCACCCCACTTTCCAGCCAACGCTTCCAGCTCTGGGCTTCCTGTTGCTGCTGAAACAGGGAGCACAAACTGAGTGGCTTAAAACAACACTGATTTGTTGTGCAGTCCTGGAGGTCCGAGGTCCCAAGTGGGTTTCCCTGGCCCCAAATCAAGGTGTCTGCAGAGTTGCGCCCCGAAGGCTCCAAGGGAGAATCTCGTTTTCCGGATTTTAGAGGCCGCTCCATTCCTTGGTTTGCAGCCCCTCCACCTTCAAAGGTGACGACCTGCTCCAGTCGCCACATCTCCCCCCACCCCCACTCTGACCCTCCTGCTTCCCTCTGTGACACACAAGCCCACTGGATAATCCAGGGCCATCTCCCATCTCAGGGTCCTTATCTCAGTCACCTCCACTGGCTCCCTTTGCCAAGTGGGGTGACGATGCAATTCCCAGGGATCAGGGTGTGGACATCTTTGGGGCCATCACTCAGCCGACCACAGGGGTGCCAGCGTCTCGCGATCTGGTTCCTTTCCAGGCTGTCCCCTCTGCTGGAACACCTTTATTTCCCCCGGCTTGGCTGGGTGAGCACCTTCCCCACCAGCGCCTGCAAACCACCTCCTTCGTGAAGCCCCTCCTCTGGCCACAAAGGCCAGGACCTTCTCCATGACAGGGCTGCATCTCACCTTCCTCAGCACGGCCCCCGTGCCCAGCACTTCCCTCAGGCCCCTGAGGCCCCACCCTGTGGGGCTGACCCCAAACCAGCCGGTCTCCAGCCCCTTCCCAGACCCCGGCCCTGGCTGTTCCCGATAGGCAGCAGTGGGCACTGCAGCTACAGCCAGGACAGCTGCTGAGGTCCAGCCCTGGGTCCTGAGCAGGTCATGGTGGGCGCTCCCTGGGCTGGCAGAGGGGCAGGGGTCGTATCTGGGCAAAGAGGGATTCTGGGGTCCCAGCAGTCCTGGGGAGCCACCGGGGACCCCAACCCCCAGCCTCCCCCAGGTCTTGGCTGACATCTGGGCTGTGCTGCTGGCTAAGGCTGGGGCAGGGCCGACCCTCAACCAGGACCTGGCAAGTGTCATCGAACCCCAGGGTATAAGGACCGAACTGTGGCTGTGGCCGAGGTCGGTTTCCGGGGACAGGGAAACTTGGCCTGGACTCATGGGACTCACGGTGAAGGGGCTGTAATGATGGGTGGTAACCAGAGTGAGGACGCCCCCGGGCAGGACCCACGGGGCTGGAGGGGCCACCAAGCCCCTTAGGGGAAGGCACAGGAGCTAAAAAAGAAGCCAGAGAAGGGAGGTGTCACCTCAGCCTGGATGTGGGGACGAAGCCCTTGGGGGAGCAGAGAGTCAATGGGGTTTGTTGCAAATGCACCTGCAGCTCTGGAACGGTGGGAAGTGGCAGGAGGGGGCTGGGCAGGGACTCCGGGGTCCCCACCTGCATAAACCCACCACCTGGGCCCTGGCTGGTGGTCCCTGGCCCTCCTGGGGCTTCCCAGGTCCTGCTGCTGGCCTAGATCCCGTTCACCCAGAGCGCTGCAGAAGCAGGATGTCCTCTAGAGAAAGCTACTCCAGGAGTCAAAATAGCATGAAATTTAATTTTCCGCCTATTTGACAAGGCTTGGTCCGGGCCCCAATCAGCGGCGGAGATAAGGGTCCTCGGCCCCGGGTGTGAGCCAGCTGGGCGAGCGGCAAACACTCCACGGTCCCCCGGGCAGGCTGAGGCTCCCCCCGGCGGGGCCCTGGTTGCCGGGCGCTAAAGCAAACGGGCTCTATTTGCCCAGTCTGCGATGACAATGCAGTCACCAAATATTTGCCAGCCGGGCCAGCCACAGAGCTTGGCTATAAATGCTTGAGCCCAGGTGGAGGTGGGCCTGCCCAGCGGGAGCTGCAGGCCTCGCCAGGTAGGAGCCAGGCTGGGCGGCGGGCGGGAGGGTGCTGGTGGTGGAGGTCCTGGGAAGGCTGTGGGTTCCTCTGCCCTGGTGGTCTTTGGGGACCACCCACCCACGGGGAGGGGTCAACAGCAGGGCTGAGCGGGGCTGGGTCTTCGAGGTGGGCCGGCCAGGGAAAGGAGGGCACCTGAGTCTTGGCTCCCCACCAGCTGCCATGCCAACGCCCAATGCTGGGGCCACGGTTCACCCCAACATGGAAGAGGGGCCCTAGAACTGCGGAGCATGATGGCAGGGAGGAGGGGGAGGTCCGAGAGGCCCCCCTGACTCTGAGGGCAGCCTGTGGACTTCCCGCCCCTCCCCCCACATGGGGAGTGGTTTCCTGAAGCTGGGAGCCCCCACTTCTCTCTAACCCCCCCTTCCCTTTCTTCCTCTCCCTTGCCCAGGGCTCCTGCTAGAAGCCCTCCTGGTCCAAGGGCTGGCCCACCTGCCTCCCTGCAGTGGAGGAGCTGGGGCCCTGTTCTGGGGGGGGGCTCCCACATTCACAATCAGCTCCCCTAGTCCCACCCCCTCCACGGTCCTGCCAGCCCCCCGAACCATCCCCGGGTTAGAGATGCTAGAGGTGACCTCACCACCCCCCCACCGCCGACAGGGAGCACAGGGAAGCCTGCGACTGTGGGGACAGAGAAATGGCTCTGCGCCCCCCGGACCTCACCCTCACAGCCCCTGAAGCCTCTGAAGCCCCCAAAACTGCAAGGGACAGAGCACCCAGGTCAAGGCAGCCAGGCCCGGCTCCCGGGCTCAGCATGGGCACTTCAGGCACAGAGGGACCCTGCCAACCACAGACACTCGGGGAGGGGATGTGCCAAGGGGGTCCCCCCCAACCCTGCACCTGGGCAGACTCTACGTTAACAAGCCTATTTATCAAGAGCTACAGTGACCCTGAGCTGGGACGAGGGCTCTGCTCTCCAGATCCCAAACCTGCCCGAAGCCCAGCCCCTGGGCTGGCTCCCTTCCCACCTGCCCTGCTTCTCTCTCTCCGAGTCACTATTCCAACGGCACTGTCAGCCACCCTCCCTACAGGACAGGATGTACCCTCCTCTGGCGGGTGACTGAGGGCTGCACCCTGCAGCTCACCCCTGCCACGCCCCCACCCACCCACCCAGTGCCCACCACCTCCGTCTCTCCAAATGTCATCTGCTTCTGAGCTCAGCGCCCACCCCAAGGCTGTAGTGACTATTCCCCTAGGAGGGCTGCGGGCCCTGACTGCTAACCTGTCCCCTCTCTGCCTCCCTCCCCAGCTAGCGCCCACTGCCCGAGAGCCCCCAGAAGCTCGGCGGAGAGATGGCCGCGGGCGTGATCTGGCCTCTCTGTGACTTCCGGCTGTCTCTGCCATCCCATGGGCCCTTCCTGCCCTCAGACCCAGAGCCCCCAGACTCTTCTGAGGAGGAGGAGGAGGAGGAGGAGGAGGAGGATGGGGAAGAGGAACTGGAGGTCGAGGGGCCAGAGGGCCACAGCCCGGCCCCCCAGAGCTCAGGTTGGGCCCCAGAAGTGACCCCTCTGGACCCCAGTGGCCCAGAGACACCACTGCAGCTCCTGCGTTTCTCTGAGCTCATCAGTGGCGACATCCAGCGGTACTTCGGCCACAAGGACCGGGGGCAGGACCCCGACGCCTGCGACATCTACGCTGATGGCCACACGGCCAGCAGCTCAGCCAGGGAGCTCTCCTGCGCCAACCTGGTGCGCCTGGCCCAGGGCGAGGCCCCAGAAAACAACGAGGCCACTGAGCCCGGGGTCTGCTCCCCTGGGGCCCCCGAGGGGCAGGCGTGTGGGCTGGGCCTCGGTGGGGAAGGGCCGCAGCTGCTGGGACCCCTGGCCGAGCTCTTCGACTACGGGCTGCGGCAGTACTCGGGGCCCAGGGCCGCGGCCGGCCGCCGACTCAGGCTGGAGCAGAAGTACGGCCACATCACCCCCATGACCCAAAGGAAGCTTCCCCCCTCCTTCTGGAAGGAGCCGGCACCCAGCCCCCTGGGTCTGCTGCACCCCGGCACGCCTGACTTCAGCGACCTGCTGGCCAGCTGGTCGGCAGAGGCCGGCCCCGAGCTGCTGGGCTGGGGGGGCCAGGCCCTGGAGGGGGTGCAGCTGGCCGAGGCCTAGCGATTGAGCAAGGATCAGTGGGGGTGAGCTGAGGGCAACAAGGGTCCGGACTCTCCTTATTGCTGTCCTGAAAGGAGCCCTCAGGGACCTCCAACTAGGGCAGCCACCAGGGGACAAATCAGCTCAGGTAGGGACTTCCCAGGCCAGGGCAGGGAATGGGCAGGGGCCACCCAAGAGCTCTGCCCACAGGAGGGAGGATGGGGCAGGAGCTGCAGCCTCTTGGTGGCGGTGGGCTCAGGGCCTCTACACGCTGGGTTCCCCTCTGGGCAAGCCACATTTCCTCAAAGACCAGCCCCCAAAGTTCCAGTCGGTGGTGAAGGGCAGCCCTCCACACTGCCCACCCAGCTGGCCCCAGGGCGGCCCCTCCTCGTGGCACCCGCGGCAGGTGGCAGGGCCAGCTACCATGGGGGTGAGGGCTTTCTTGGAGGGGCAGGAAGGGGGGCACCGTCTGAGTGGCCAAGCTAACGTGCTGTTGGCTCCGGGTGGGGCTTGGGCCGTAGTGCCTGTGGGTGGGAGGCCCTGGGGAGCGGTGGGGCCTGGGGCTCAGCAGCCAGGACAGGAGCAGGGGTTCTGGGAGTCTAGGGAAGGTCCTCTTGGCCACTCCCCTGCCCAGGGCCTCCTGAACCCCTGGAGGGAACTCCAGCCTCTGACAGGCGTGGGGCGGGCATGTTTATTTCTGGGAAAGGTGCAGGGACAAGAGCTAGTGGGTGGGCTTCTAGTCGAGGGGCTTCTCCCAGACCTCCCTTGGCCTCCGCCAGGCCGCCAGCTTCATGAGGACCGCTTTCCACCGCAGCCACCTGCCCAGAGACACAGCTCACGGCCCGGACCCCGCCTCCGCCCACTGCCCTCGGGGTCTGCCCAGCCCCGAACCCGGGCCTGGAGGGGGCTCTGGAAGGCGGCTCCCCGCTGCCCACCTCACGGCCTGGTACACGCCCCAGTGGTTCATGGGGACCACCTCGTCAGGGGCCACGTCCTTGATGAAGAACTGCTGCCTCACCAGGGACATGAGGACCTCCTGCTGCCTAGCGTCGGGGCGGCCCTCCTCGCTCCACAGGTGCATCACGCTTGACAGCAGAGTGGCCATCTCCTCCGTGTGCTGTGGACGCAGGAATCAGACCAGAGAGGCGGGACAACCAACGGGATTTATCTCCCTCTGGGCTAGCCTGGGCCTTATCTGCCCGGAAACTCTGCTTGGGCCAGACACGCAGATAGACAGCTGGGCAGACCAAAAAGCTAGGGGGTGGCCAGGCTGGGGGTGGTGAGGGCAGCTGGGAGTCAGGCTCTGCAGAGAAAGGCGGCCCACCCACAGGGCCTGGTAAGCCCTGGAGCTTGGGTCGGGGGGCGGGGGCACGGCCAGGGCCCAGCTCAGGGGCCACCTCTCACCCGCTTGGTTTCTGTATTAAACTTGAGATTCTGGATGGTCTTGTTGTCCTGGATGCTGCTTTCCAACTTCATCATTTGGTTCTGAAACTAAACACGGCCCCCATTCGTGGGCACAGATGCAGGAAGTCTGCAGACCCGGGGGAGGCCCCCACCCTAATCACTCGTGGCAGGAGCCGGCCTCCGACGCATGGGTCCTCGCCCCTCAGTGGGAGCCGGCCGCATCACTCAGCCCGATGACAATGGGGGACCCGGCCAGAACTCAGGTCTGCTCTTTTCACTGACTGCTGATGCACCTCAGCATCTGGGGGCTCCAGACAGGAGCCCCCACTTGGTACTTCCAGAGGCTGATACATGCAGAGCCACCCAGCAGGACGGCTGGTTCCATGAGCCTCAGCCCCCACACTCCCAGGGGCGTGTCCTGGATCTGAGCCTCCCTGGGTGGGGGGAGGTCTGCCCCTGTCTGAGCCAGCCCCCCACCACCCCCCGCCAAGTGTGCCAAGCCCAGGGGCCCAGGGGTACCGTGGCCAGCTTGCCCTGGATCTCGGCAATCTTCCGCCCGGGGTTGCCCTCTCTGAGCAGCTGCACAGAGGACAGCAGAGCAGCCAGCTCCTGCCTCACGGCCTCGCCCTCGAACTCTCTGTGAGCACAGGAGGCCGGGGCTGCCGGGCTCTGGGGGGCATCTGGGGGGTGGGGCAGCTGGAGGGAGGAGGCCCTGGGCAGAGCATGGGGTGCTCGGCACTGCTGCCCCACCAGTGGGCACTGGGGGGTCCCCAGCAGGTGACAGAGTGAAAGGCTGTCCCAAGCAGGGGCCAAGCCCAAAGCTGGGCCAGGCCTGGGGTGGGGAGGGGTCGGGGCTGCCACAGGTGCAGGGGCTTGGGGAGGATGGACCACTGTCAGGAAGCCCTGTGATGCAGCAGGGTCGTTCTGAGACGGCTGTGCCCTTCTGCAGTGGGACCAGCCCAGTCCCTGAAGGTCCTGCCAGGCTGTGACAGGGAGCCGGGGGCCTCACCTGGCTTTGGCCTCGGCGGAGATCTTGAGGTCTGAGTCACTCTTGTGAAGGATGCACCTGTCGGCGACGGCCTCTATCTGAAACGCGGAGCCGGCGGGCGGCTCAGGGTGGGCACAGTGGGGAGGGGGAGGCCACCCCAGCCCTCACCCACCTGCCAGGGCAGGCTGTCCACTCTCTGCTGCACCTCCCGTAGGTGCGCCTCGGCCTCCTCTCGACACCGGGCCAGGCCTTCCCACCATCGCTGCTCTGCAACTCCCCACTCATTCTGTGCCTGGGGTGCGGACACCAGTGAGGGCTGGAACCCGCTCAGAGGGTGGGTGGACAGGCAGACTCACTGGCCCCAGTGGAGCCACAGTCAGACCTGAGATGGCCATCCCCACACAGCAGAGCTCCTGAAGGGCACAGGGCCCCCACCTCAACTCGGAGCATGTCCACACTGACCGGACACAGCCTGGGTGGCCTGGCCTGGCACAGTCTGGGTGCCCTGGTCCTCCCAGGCAGGACCACCAGGCTGAGAAGAGCCACATCCCTAAGAAGGCCTGGCTTCACTCCCTCCCCTGAGCCAGACCCAGCTGCCTGTGAGTCGGCAGCGACACAGAACAGGCAGCTGGCCTACACGCACAGGATGGGGGACCCGGCCCCGCCGCCAAAGGGTGTATATCTGTGTTCACAGAAGCACTAAGGGCTTCAGAAGGACACCAGCTCAGTGTCCATCAGCTGACAAATGGATAAGCTATGGTCCATCCACACAGTGAAATGTGACAGCCATAAAAAGGAAACGAGCACTGACACATGCCACAAAGTGGTTGAACGTCAAACACGGAACGTTCAGCGAGAGAAGCTCACAAAAGGCCACAGAGCATTTGATTCCATTTATACAAAATGTCCAGAGCAGGCAAATCCAGAGAGACGGAAAGCAGACCAGTGTTTGCCAGGGGCGGGGGAGGGGGTGACCTCTAATGCACGGGGTTTCCTTTTGGGGGGATGGGAAGGTTCTAAAAGTGATTGTGGTGGTGGCTGTACAACTCTGAATAGACAAAGAACCACGGAAGTACACACTTTGAAAGGGGGAATTGTCTGGTGTGTGCACTGAACCTCAATAAAGCTGTTAGAAAAAGAGCAAAAAGAACCCAAAGTTGTAGGCTGCTTTGCTGGTCACTCAGTGGAGCCCCCGTGTGGTTGGGGCCCTGGGCCTTGTGGACAGCTGTTGGGTGGGTTGGGACCCGCCGCCCTGAGGGGCAGCAGGACCCCTCCCACCTAGGTGCGCCTTCCCCAGGCTGCTCTGTGCACTCACCTCACACAGCCTCAGGCTCAGCGTCTGCTCCTGCAGGTCCAGCCTCCAACTCAGGGCAAGTGGTCACTCATGTCCTTCACCTGCCTGACCAGCTCAGCCACGGACACCTCCAGGGCCTGGCTCTTCTCTCGGAGCTGTGGGAGGCTGGGCTGAGTGTACTGCCTGCATAGGCGGGGAACCCTGCGGGCCCGGCCCTGGCCCTGCTGCCTCACCAGCTCCAGGGCACTGTGCATCTCCTGCTGGGCCAGCTCGCTGGCCAGCTTCATGGCCTCCAGGCTCTCCTGCAGGTAGGTAGCCAGCTCCCTGGCCCGGCTATTCTCCAACTGCCCCTTAGCATTCCTGGGGTGGGTGCCACTGAGAGAGACTGTCCCTCAGCCAAGGCTGGCCCACCCCTTGGCATTGTGCCAGGGCAGCGAGCCCGGCTACTGGCTTCAGAACCTTCCAGGTGGCCCCAGGGAGAGGATGAGGGTCATCACAGGGACCACCAAGACAGGGCTGTGTCCACCGCTGCCACTCAGAGCTCCCCCACGAGGGACAGGCTGGGGGAGGGATGGGAGCCCCCCACTAAAGGGCAGCTTCTCTGCCCCAGGGCACCCCGCTGGGCCTCGAGCCAGGCTCAGGACATTGGGGTTAGGGGAGCAGGGCCATTCCCACCTGCCCCGCCTGAAGCCCTGCTCGGACACCCACCAGGCCTTCTGCTCGGCCAGCAGGACGTGGCTCAGCGATGCTTGGTTCTGACACACAAACTCGGTCAGCTGGACCACGGCCTTGTCCAGGCCCTGACACTGCTCCAGGAGGTGGCACTATTCCTGCTGCCGGGCAGAGGCAACCTGAGACCTGCCCGGCTCCAGCCGGGGCCCCGCCTGTGCCGGTGCCCGCCGTGCCACCCACCTGCCTCTGCCCCCGCAGGGCCCGCGTGCGCTCTGCGTCCAGCTCCCGGAGTTACTGCCACTTGCTCTCCAGCTCCTCCCATAGGCCGCTGTCCGCCCGCAGCCGTGCGCTCTCTGAGGACTTCATCCTCTGTGGGGAGACCCCGCCCCCTGTGAGCTGGGGGGACTGGATGCCCTGCCACCGGCAGGCACCCACCTTCTCCAGGGCCAGAAAGCTCTTCTGCAGGACGCTGCGTAGCTTGGCCTCCCTCTTGAGAAAGCGGAGGCTCATCTCCTCCCTGAGCTTGGCCATCTGGGCCCGTGGAGTGGGGGCCACACGGTCACCGTGCACCTCCCCATGGGCATCCTCCTCGCCCATCCCCATACCCACAGCGCCATCAGGGACTTGCTGCTCTCCTGCCCGACCATCTGCCGGAGGGGACCCTGGTCCTGTGTGCCCTGCAGGGGTGGGCCCGTCACACCCTCCTCAGGAAGGAAGGCAGGGCAGGCAGGGGCCACATGTCCCAGAGAGCCAGGCGCAAGGGCTGTGAAGGGTCTGAAGGCCACGCTCCACGGGCCCAGGACACACATGGTCCTCACAGTGACTGCCAGACCCCACCAGAGGAGGCGGTAGAGCAGCCATCGGATCACAGCCCTGCCAGGAGCCCTGGGCAAGGAGGCTGAGTGTACGTGTGAGCACACGCTCACACGTGTGCACACACTCATGCACGTGTGCACATCCCCGTTCACACGTGTGCACGGTCTGCCCTCGCCCTCCAGGCCCAGGGTGGGACCCCTTCTCTCTTCTCCCTCCATCAGCTCCTTTCCTGCTGCACCAAGGGTCTGGATGCAGGAGACGGGGGTCTAGGCCCACAGGCACAAGGCACCCTCTCCACGGCCACAAGTCCTTCTAAGGCCGGGAGGGCTGCCCACAGCTCAGAGCAGGTGTCCCCTGAGCCCCCACCAGCCTCCCTGCCCCATGCAGGGTGACCCGGAGCAGGGCTCAGCTGTTTCTGTAAAGAACCAGAAGGCAGATGTTTGGTGTTTATGGGCCACAGGGTCTCTGTCATAACCCCTCAGCTTTGTGGTTCCAGCACAAAAGCAGCCGTGGTCAACAGTAAACGAATGGCCATGTGCCGATAAAACTTTATTCACAAAACCAGGCAGCAGTGGCAGGGCACTGACCCCAGCCCCAGGGCACACTTGGGGAGATGCGGGCCAGCCAGGCATCGGGGATCCCGGGCCCCAGTGCTGCCTGGGGCTCCTGCCTCTCGATGGAGCCAAGGCACCAGCTTCCCACAGGGCAGCGGGAGGGGCACGCATGGAGCTGGGCAGCTGAGCTATGAGGGCAGCAGCTGGGGACGCGGCACAGTCCCTGGTCTCTATTTGCAGAGCAGAAGAGGCTGGGTCCAGAGGCGCCCCACCCTGGCCCCTGCCCCACCTTCTAGGCCACATGCACCAGCCCGGGAGCAGGGCCACTGGAAGATGCGTCTTCAGGAAGGGACTTCCACTTGCACGGAGGGAAGCATTGAAGCTGGAAATGGCCAAGGAAGGGGCCTCGGGCTATGAGATTCTATTTCTTGATCTGGGTGCTGATCACGTGGGGAAGGGGAGGTGGGGGAGCGGTGGCCACAACAGCACTCGTGCTAATGATGAACTTTCTGTGATGGAGGACGCACTCCACCTCAGCACAGCCAAATCGGCAGCCACCAGCCACAGGTAGCCACAGTGCACTGCGATGTGGCTCGTGTGACCAAGGAACTGAGTTTTCAATTGCAACATACAGAGCCACCCGTGGCCAATGGCCACCGTATTGGACAGCGTAGGACTTGGGGGTCGGCCACCAGGTCCAAACACGTGAACGGAACCAAAACGAGAGATGGGGTGAAGGAAGACCCCAGCAGTGGAGAAGATGTGGGATGGGGAGAGTTGGGGGTCTCCTGCACAGACTGTCTTGCTGGCAGCTTGCTGGCTGCTGATGCCAGAGCCCTGCCTGGGCCTGCCCCTGGCCTCCCAGGTACCTGCATACTGGCCACCTCATGGTCCACCCTCTGGTTGGCCTCCTCCTGGCTCTTCTGCAGGGCTCCACAGGCCACCTCCCGGTCCCGTTCCTCCTGCTTCAGCTTCTCGGTCAGCTCAGACAACCTAGGGGCAACGGCTGCAGGTCACAGCAGCCCAGTCGGCCCGAGGCCTGACGGGGAGCCTCAGGGAGGCTGGTGGGGCCCTGGACACCAAATCCTTTTCAGGCCAGGCCTGCATCCGGGGGGCCCAGGCTGACCTAGCAGGAGGTCCAACCCCGTCCGGGTAAACACACACAGAGGCCAGAAGCCCACTCTGTGTCTCCACCTGGGACAGAGAGAGGTAGGCTCCCCATGAGCGTGACTGACGGGGAAGGGGAGGGGGTGGGGACCCTGGGCTGGAGGGTCACCTGCCCTCCTTGATGACTCCCACACGACCCCTCGGCGGATCCAGAGACAGCCTCCTGAGGGGCCCACCTAAGGCTGGCCTCCTGCTCGGCGCCCTTCCGCTCAGAGTCCTAGAGTGCCTGCTTCCTCCTGATCTGGGTCAGGGCCTCCTGGACCTCCACCATCCTGGCACACAAGAGCTGCTTCTGCCTGGGGCCTGCCCTGCCACCTCCTGGCAGCCAGGAGCAGGCTGGGCAGCCTTTGGGGTGGGGGTTCAGCCAAGCGGCCCAGCAGCAAGCCTTGTGCCCCTTTCCCAGGCTCCACAGGCTGCCAGGCTCCAGCAACCTGACCTACTGGAGCTGGGCCGTGGATGTGTTTGCTTACCTGAGCAAGATACCAAATTGGAGGCAACAAAAGCCAGGGGCTGATGCCCAGACTGGCCTGGCAGCAGCCGCTGCTTCCCCAAAGCCCCTCTCTCTCCTGTTAAGCCTGCTCCAAGGGTGCAGGAGTATCTCTTGTCCAGGGCCTGCGTCTGGTTCTGGTTCTGCAGGCTGAGGAACTGCAAGGTGGAGGGGTGAGCTGAGTGCAGGCCAGGGGCCCTCCCAGCTCAACCAGCACAGACACGGGGGCCCACGGAGTGGGACCTGAGGCCCTGGCCTGAGCAGCAGGGGCTGAGTGGGGCTCAGGGTCCAGGAATCAGCTGCCCTGACACCCGGGGATGTCGCCTCCCAGCTGACGCGTCCCACCTGGAGAGTCTCCTTCTCGGGGGCCTGAGTCGCCTGCTGCAGCCTCTTCAGCTCTGAGTCCTGCAGCTGCAAGCAGGCGTGCACCTGCAGCAGCTCCCGCAGCAGGCTCAGCGTGGTACGCTCGCAGCAGGCCTTGTGTCCCCGCAGCAACACCACCTCGGCCTGCAGGTCGGCCACCCTGGTGGGGTGAGGAGCGGGCTGTGTCGGCTGCGTGTGCGGGGCACTAACTACGTGGCTCCCCCGCCCCTGGTCCCCAAGGGGCTCACCACAGCTCCAGCTGCTTCCAGCACTTCTGGGTGTCCTGCTCTGGGACCGAAGCGGTGGACGGCAGGCAGCTGGACTCATACCTCTCCGAGATCTCCTCCAGACTCAAGGGCTCGGAGCTGGCCAGCCCTTCCTCCAGGAGGAGTTCCAGGTCCTCCGGGGTGATGGTGCCCGGCTGGGAGGGCGGCGAGGTCCCTGACGAGGGGTTGCTGTCTGCCGGCTCTACAAGAAGGTACCTTGGGGTTTGCCTTTAGAGCCAACGAGGGGAGATGCTCACAAATGGAGCCCAGGGTAACAGGGATCCAAAACCTTGCTGAGTGCTCCCACTGAGCTCACCGTGGCTCATCCCGCTGGGTCCCACAGCGAGGCCCAGCTCTCACTGTCCATGTAGGAAGCTCAGCCTCAGAAAAGTCCAGGGCCCCACCTGAGAACACATAGCATCGGGCAGCAGGAATGGGACAGTGCCTGCCTGGTCAGCTCCAGATGGAGCGCCTGGGCTCTGAGGAGAGATGAGGGTCAGGAAGCAAAGCCGTCCCACATGGCCCAGACCCTCGTACAGGCTCTTGCCTGGTGGTCCTCCCAGCTCCACCTCAACTCACCTGATACAGCTTTACCAACAGCCCTGCCTGTGGTTTTGGCCGTTGCCAAGAAGCCCTGGGCCTAGCACCCGACGGCTGCCCACAGCTGGACCCCAGGGTGGTTGGGGGAGGGGATAGGGGAGGGCGGAGGGAGGCAGGAAAAGTCAGAGCTGAAGGCTCTGGGATCCAGGGGGAGCACGTGAGGTGTGAAGTGGCAGCTCTGCCCTCACATCTCTTCTTCCAAGACAAAACCAAGGTAGGCAGGGCAGCGGGGGCTCTTCTGGAACCTTCTTTTTCTCACCAGAACCTCCTGACTCCACAGCCCAACTGCCGGTGGAAACTGAGCCCTCAGCTTTCCCATTCCGTCAAGCCCTCCCCAACTGCCCGTTTTTGGAAGGATCTGAGCGGGCACCACTTGGCCAGCCAGCAGGGGTGGCTGCTGGCCTGTCACGGGCAGGAGCCACCTGGCCTGGGCAGGAAGGGAGGGAGGCCCAGAAGCAATCACTGGCCCTCTGGTCAGAGAACCTGAGCAGGGAGGCTGGAGTCCAGGACCTGCTGAACACAGCCAGCCCAGCAACCAGGCCGAGGGCACAGGGTGCCACAGGGGGACATGGCCAAAGCAGAGCCACTGAGAGAGGGTGCCGGCCACAGAGCAGTTGCACTGGTGATTTAAGCAACCTCAGCGAGAGAAACAGGTGGAGTGAATTCTAGCAGTCTGCTTTATTTAACCCAGTGTAACTAATATATCACCCTCTCAACACATAACCAACACCTGAGCAGCTGAGAACACAGTGCTTGCGCTCTCCCCACGCCGGGTCCTGAAGCCAGGTGCGCTGTGGCCAGTCTTGCTTCAGGCCAGCACTGATACTCAGCAGCCTCACCCCGCCCAGGTGGCCCTGCTCTCTACTGTTGCCCAAACCCGCCCGCGAGGGCTGTTGGGGGGCTTCCCTGTGATAAGGTCAGTGTCTCACAGGCAACCCCTTGCCCAGGAAACCCAAGGCCCCGCAGCCACACCACACACCTTGGAGCCCAGCGGGGCAGGGGTGAGGCAGGGATGCGTGCTGATGGGATGGCCCGTGTTTTGGGTGCACCTGAGCTTGCAGACAAGGACGGTGGCCAGGATGCAGGGGGAAGGAAAGAGTGCCTTTCCCGAGGGCTCTGCAGCAGCCCCAGGAGCAATGTGGACAAGGATGCAGTGGCCAGCGGCCTCCCTCCCATGGGCATGGGGTGGCCCCAGGTGCTTCCCCACCTGTGGGTCTCTGAGCCTCTCGCCTGCATCTCCCTCAGGGGTGTCCCCGCTGGGGTCCTGCCTACCTGCACCACACATGAAGGAGGGCCACATCCTGGGTTGCCCCCCCTCCCCGCCCAGTGGGCCTGTGAATCCTGGGAAACTGGACCATGGTCCACGCTGGATGGGAACAAGAAGCTGGCACCGGTTGTCTGGGTACAATTCCTTTATTTCTCTTATTCAGATCCCCACACTTGGACCCCTGTGCCCCCCATGGAGGGCTCCCCTGCCAGGAAGGAAGAGGCCTTTCGAGGCCCCATCCCCTTGAAAGGGGCTAAAACCCAGGTGGAGTGCCCACCAACCTACCACAAAGGCATCCACGGACCTCATCACAGAAGTGGGCTGGGGACGTGAGTCACTTTAGAATAAAAGTCCCGTGGGGCACTGGGGACACAGGATCCCAAATCTGGCACTGCCCAGCTTGGGAGGGGTGCATCCCTGCTCTGGGCTCACCAGCTCATCCCAGAAACAACTTGCCCCCAACACTGGAAGCAGAGCTGCCCCAGAACATCACTCGGGACTGGGGGTCCTCAGGGGCCCATGGGGCCCCTGTGTGCTGAGAAGACCCGCCTTCCCTGTGCCGTCCACACGGGTGCTGTGATAGACGTGTGGCTGGACTTGGGGGTCCGGGCCCAAAGGAAGGTCTCAGCTTTCCCCTTTGGCCCAGACCCCGGCTCAGAGCCCACTGCACCAAGTGGGTGTGGCTTGGGGTGCACAGGTGTCTGGGCGTGCGGCTTCAGGGTCTGCTCTCCAGGTGGTCCTGCTCCCCCGAGCCCTCGCCTTCACGTGTCCAGCTTGTGTTTCTACCCAGACCCCAAATCTCACGGCCGCAAACTGAGCTGAGGGCTGAGAGGGACAGGACCAGAGGCCTCTGCTGCAGCCTTGAGTCGCCCAGGCCTCCAGCTGGCGGTGCTTAGGGTGCACTGCTTCCAGGCAATGGGCCCGTCCTGGGGGCTGCAGTGCTCGGACCCACAGGGCCCAGCCTGCCAGCTGTCACACGTGCACACACATGCAGATACATACGCACACTCGCGGTCTCTCAGAAAAAGAGCAGCAGTTCTACAAACTGACTCCTCGAAGTCAGGAAACAGGAGCTGGCGTGTGAAATCTTGGAGAGTGAAGGAATGAGGCCGGGGGGGAGGGGGGCACTGAGAACACAAAGAGATCACGTGTGTCACACGCTGGCTGCGCTGTCCCCGAGGTCTGGAGAACGCTGGATCCACCGCTGCCTGGGGAGCGAGGCAGGCACCCCGGGGGAGGTGCCAGGGCCAGGGCCTCACGTCTGGGCCAGAGAGAGCTCCTCTAGGCCCCCCTTCCCAAGCCGGTACCTGGCGAGGTCCTTCCTGGTTACCAGCCCGACCACCTGTGGGAGCAAAGCCAGGTCATGGGATCCAGCGGCCTCTGCCTCTGTGGATGCCCCCGTCCTGTGTGCAGAGGACAGCATAGTCTGGGGGAGCCCTGCGGGTGGGCAGGCAGGCTGGTAGGCAGCAGGCAGTGGGCTCCCCCCATCACCTGATTGCAGTTGTCCACCACCACCAGGTGCCTGAGGCCCAGGGCCCGAAACAGCTTGAACACCCGCGGGAGAGATGCCTCCTGCAAGGTAGACGCAGCCTCAGCTCGCCCGCCGGCCCCTGCCCCACCCTGGGACAGGAGCAGGGCAGGACCTGCCACCCCCTGCCACACCCCCACCTCAGCCAGCACATCCTGCTCTGTAGCCACCTCCACCCTCCTACACAGCTCGCCCCCCACCCCTGTCCGCAATGGCCAGTGAAGCCAGAACGCCGCCAGGGGTGGTGGCTGCACGAGGCTCTGGAAGTGGGGGTCAGGCCCCTTGCTCCCCACCGCCCCTACGGCACCTGGGGCACCGTGTAGGGGGAGGGGTTCATGAACTCGGAGAGGTCCATGGTGCACTCCCGCTCGTCCTGGGACACATGGATGGACTGGATGGGGGGGAAGCGCGGGTAGGCATCACGGAAGTCCTTCAGCCGCAGCCGGCGCCGTAGCAGACCCATACAAGAGCGTTCTATGAACACCTGCGGGCGGGGGGCAGGCAGTGGGTGGCAGCGCCTCAGAGCCCAGGGCCCTGCCCGGCATCTCCTGCCACCCCCTTCTCCCGCCACCCCCGACAGCCTACCTTGTGCTTGAGCAGGACAATTAGCTGGGAGCGCAGGATTAAGCCCTGGAGCCGGGCTGGCTGCACAAGAAACAAAACACCCTTGTCTGCAGAGGACCTGGGACGTGGGACCTAGGGCCTGCCCTGCCGCCTGGGCCAGAGGGGCCAGGCAACAGCACCGGGATGCCTGGGGGCTCCAGCCAGGGTCCCCAGCGATGCTGGCTGCCTATAGGCACTGGCCACAGGCTCACGGATCCCCAAACGCCCAGGAGGGGAGGCAGGACCCCAATCACGAGGTGCCAAGAGACCACAGCATTTGTGGGGGCAAAAAGCAGACCGTGGCCCAGACGTCGCTGCACCTTCCATCAGGACCTCCTGACAGGCACAGCTGCGACTCCTCAGCTGGGGGTGCAGCTTGGGGTGTGACCACAGGACACACAGGCGCATCAGTAACTACCCAAGCTGCGGGGACAGCGCTCACACGGACCTGTCTTCACAGCCGTGACCAGCGGAATTCTACCAGAAACCCCAGAGCAGGGTGTCCATGTTCATGGGAACCACACCCCCCAACACGCCCCACTCGCCGGCACAGATGACGAGCCCGGCTTCCTGCAGCTGGGTGGTACCTGCGTGCCGTCGGCATCCTCCACCACAGGGAAGCCATTATGATTGGACGCCGTGCTGCTCAGCACATCCACAATGATGCCCACCTTCTCCCTCCTCCGCAGACAGGTGACTGGTGTGCTCATCACCTCCCTGTGGAAGAGACACGCTGTGATCCACCACGGGCCCGAGGGAGCTCCCGAACAGCTCAACACGCAGGAAGTGGCCAGACTCAGGAAACCTGGAGACGAGGTGGGCCAGGAGCCCAGACCCCCAGGTGCTGCCCCGGGAGAACCAGCCCTGCACCCACGTCCTGCTCCAGGATCCCCCACCAAGCCTCCCGGGGCGTCCAGCACCCGCCCCCCAGCCTGCGGGCCTGCCCCGGGGAGGGGTACCTGGCGGTGAGCGAGTGTGAGGTGACTGGGGCTTCCCAGTGCAGGAAGGGCACACTCTGCAGCTGGATGTGCATGTCGTACAGGCCCTGGGGAGAGGACGGGCATGGCCATGCACGAGGCTGCTTGCGGGGCAGCCTCCACAGGGCCCCCTCCCTTGCGGCGGCCGCAGACTGCCTGTCTTTCTCCCAGCCTCAGGCTCCGAGGCCAGGGGCACGGGGAGGGGCTGCAGAGCTAGGGCGAGCAAGGCAGGCGGCCTCTCCCACAGCCGCACCTCGATGAAGACATCCCCCACAATCTTGGCGGTCATCAGCACCAGCATGATGGGGAAGCCGTAGGTCACATTGCTGGTGGCCTCCATCATGATGACTGTCAAGCTCAGCGTCATCCTCACAATCCCACCTGCCAGGAGGCGGGGAGGGGAAGGGAGGGTTGGGGGGGCACGAGCCTCTGCAGGCTGCGCTGCCAGCCCGTCCCGTGTTCCCTGTGCAGCTCCCACTCTGTCCATGCAACCCTGTGTACCGGCCCCTCCAGATAGCACCAGATGGGGACGGTGACCCTGCCCAGCCACACGCTGGGGGAGTGGCCCTCCTGACCTCCGGACGCCCATGCCGCAGCCAGCACTCACCCAGCTGGGCAGCTGCTCCCATCAGGGCGTACTTGCCGGGGTCTGCCCAGACCTGCAGGGAAGACAGAGGGGATGCTGGGGGAAAGTGGCAGCCAAACCCACCAAGATGCACTGACAGCACTGGGCGCAGGAGGAAATCCTACAGTTTACACAAAAAATGGTCTGTGGCAGCATCACCTGAGTTTGTAAATACCCTATGCTATGCCCTCTCAGGGATACACTGAATAAACTCTGCCACCTGCAGAACTTGGCAGCCTAAGACAGGAGGGTGTGCACTACGGCCAGGGCTGTGGTGGGGGGGCACCCCGCGTGTGTGCAGTGACCGGAGTCCGTGCACAAATGCCTGCGCCACACCAGGGGGCCTAAAAAGAAGTGAAAATCAGACTCGTGCTACAACATGGATGAGCCCTGAAAACATGGTGCTCAATGACGAGACCAGACACAGAAGGCCATGAAGCGTGATTTCATGAATCTACAACAATCAGAAGAGGCACATCCATGGAGGCAGAAAGCTGATTAGTGGCCACCAGGGGCTGGGGAAGGGGAACACAGATGTGACTGCTTAATGGGGACAGGTTTCTTTTTGGGGTGATGAGAACATCCTGGAACTAAGAAGCGATCACGGTTACACAGCTCTGCAAACAGGCTAAAGAGCCACCCAACCGTTCACTTCCAGAAGGAGGGAGTTTATGGCAGGGGTCCCCAACCTCCGAGTCATGGACGGGACCGCACAGCAGGAGGTGGGCGGTGGGCAAGCGAGTGAAGCTTCATCTGCTGCTCCCCATCGCTCGCATTACTGCCTGAACCATCCCCCACCCCCATCCACAGAAACACTGTCTTCCACGAAACCAGTCCCTGGTGCCAAAAAAGGTTGGGGAGCACTGGTTTATGGTATGTAAGTCACATATCAATTAAAAAAAAACAAAATTAAACTAAAAACCGTGTCTGGAAGGAAACCTGGGACACATGACCTGGACCCAGTGAGGGGAGGCTTGCTGTGCGTCTCTTACAGTTTTTTGTTTGTTTGTTTGTTTGCGGTATGCGGGCCTCTCACTGCTGTGGCCTCTCCTGTTGTGGAGCACAGGCTCCGGACGCGCAGGCTCAGCGGCCATGGCTCACGGGCCCAGCCACTCCGCGGCATGTGGGATCCTCCCGGACCGGGGCACGAACCCGTGTCCCCTGCATCGGCAGGCGGACTCAACCACTGCGCCACCAGGGAAGGCCCTCTTACAGTTTTTTAAAGTCTTACTTGAACAACTAAGATGCAAATAGAAGACTCACAGAATAAAGACCAAGGAGCCCATGGAGGCAGGTGGGAGGAGGAAGCCAGGAGGCAGCTCCGGGGCCAAGGCCTGGACACCGCACTCCCAGGCCCCAACTCCTGCACCTGCCCCATCCTTCCACACCACGCTCTCTCCCAACACCCGTGCCCTCCCTGAAGGCCACACGCACGCACGACCCCTGCTCTGGCCCACGGTGGCCCCAGTGGGCACCGGGAACACCGCCCCTTCCTCCCAGCCCAGCCGGCCCCTAAGACCCCCACTCACTGCGGCCCCGGTGAGGTAGGACAGGGAGATGCCAAAGAGCCGGCCCCAGGCAGCTCCGATGAGCAGGGATGGGATGAAGACACCGGCCGACACCGTGAGCCCGTACGTCCAGCAGGCCAAGAAGAAGTAGACCAGGGTGAAGAGGCCGAGCGTCATGGGGTTGTAGGAGCCTGCAGACAGGGCGCTGGCCAGGGCCTGCCATGCAGACTCAACCCTGGGCGGACCTGCCTGCCCAGCAGCCCGTCACAGCCTCCTGGTCACACCCAGACCCCCAGAGTCACCCCCTTCTCAGAGGCCAGGGTGCCGGGTCTTGGGGGCCCAGCACTCAGAGTGTGAGCACGGCAGCCCAGCGGGCAGGGCAGAGGGGAGCTGGGGCCACCAGGGCCCAGAGCTGCCAGCAGGACGGTGACCTGGGCCAAGGGAAGGTGGCTGCTGAGGTCTGCATGGAAAAGGGTGGCACTGAGACCACCAGGGGTCAGGGGAGGGTGCAGGAGGGAGGCCATGGCCGCCACGGCCACCACCTTGCACCAGATGACTCCAAAAGTGGGAAGACGTCACACAAACCCGGGAGCCAGCACCCCCAGGGGACCTGGAGACGCCTGTATGGCCCGCTCAGCATCTTTGGGGGCTCGGCCTCGCCCACGTTTAAAAGCCTTTCTGTTAAATTGCATGAACTCCCGCAGCATGCACACACACACACACACAAACACACGCATATGCAGATGTAAGAACCAGGGAGTTCCCAGAACTGGCGTGTCAGGAAACAACTAGAGCCACAGACAGACGGGCAAGCACGTCGCAGCAGCCACTCTGGATCTCGGGGGTGCGCCCCTCCTCCCCGCCTCCACCCAGCGGAACCGAAAACAGGGGAAGTGGAAGCAGGTCTGTGCCCAGTCTGAGCCTGTTTGTTATTAAGAACGTGAAGCTGGGCAAGGCATCTCACTGGTATACGAGTCACCAGGCTGTTTTCTGACTGAGAGTGACCTCTGCGAGCAGCACCCAGAAGAAAAACTCATCCTGGGAGGTGAGACTGTCTTGAACAACAGGATGGCCTCCAGGGAGGGAAGGAGACATGTGGGGAGCCTGGCTGGGCCCCTCCCAAGCACTGGCCACCAGCCAACCCCAGCCTGCCAGCCTCCACGCTCCAGTGCACCCAGCCCTGCAGGGAGGCAGTGGGGGCTCGGCCAGAATCCATCAGCCAGGCCTGGGCCCAGTGTCTGTGGGCCGGCTGCAGACCAGGCCAGAGGGGACAGGCCCACATGGGGACCTGCGGCTGACAGCACAGAGTGCAGAGCATGGGCACACACCTGGGGGGTCGTGGAAAAGGCTGACCACGCTCTTCTCTGGGGTGTTGAAGAAGGCTGCAGCCATCGAATTATACTCGCCATCGGCACAGAAGAGCTGCAAAGTCAGGAAAGAGAACAGGCCAGTGGGACACAGTGTCCTGGCCTGGACAGCATCAGGCACCAAGCACACAACAGGCGGGGTCAGGCTGCTGTCTTGGAGGGGAGGCAGGACCCAAGAGCCAGACCCTGGCCCAGTGAGGGCTTCAGAAGCCATCTGGCCAGGCAGAGGCTGCATGGCAAGTCTGTCCCTGGGGCACGTGGGGATCCAAAGGCTCACATTTGGAGCACGCTCCCACAGTTCACTGGGCAGACTGTGGGCCCCTGCAGGCCTTGACCAGGGCAGGGGCTCCATGCAAAGCTGTGTGGGTCAACCTCACAGCCCCACCAGAGCCAGCCATGCACCCCAGACCCACATCTGTGACAGGCCTGTGAGTACACACGCCACACCCACCGGCAACCAGCAACTGCTTTCAGTTCTGGACGTTTCCCATAAACAGAAACCACACGATGTGTGGCCCTTGCTCTCTGGCTTCTTTCACTCAGCAGTGTTTGCCAGGTTCATCTGTGTGGGAGCACGTGTCAGAGCTCCAACCCTTCCTACAACTAAGGAAACCCACTGTGTGGACGGACCATGCCGTGTTCACCTGCTCGTCACTGACGGGCACAGGGGCTGCGGGGAGTTGTGCCGTGGTGAGCGTGTGCACGTGAGTTTCCGCCTGCAGGCCCACAACCCCACCTCCGCAGTCCCCTTGCAGAACCTGTCAGGCCGCTGCTCTGAGAGGACCGGGGTGAGACCCCAGGCCGATGTGGCACCTACCCATGTCTGGGAAGGCTCACCCTGCCCCTGCCCTGGCCGCCTACCTGGAGGGGATAGGACACGGAGCTCCCCTGCAGGGGCTGGCAATCCCGGGATGAATAAATCAGCACAAAGGCAACCGTGGCCGTGACGGCGGCCACCAGCATGGCCTCGATCACCTGAAGGCAGGGCCGGTGGATGTACCTGGAGCAAAGAGCCGGGGTGGACCGAGCTGTGGGATGGCTGGGGCGGCAGCCAGGGCAACCTGAGCCTGCAACTCGGGAGAGCCGTCCAGGATGCTGAGCTCACCTGATGACCAACCCGCCCTGGCTCCTGAACACTCTCAGGCTGCCTCCCAGATGCTCCCCAACTGCATTTTAAGTTGGTGCAAAAAGACAAGAAAGAAGAATGCCAAGACCCACCCCTAAGGCTTCAGAAAACCAGAGAGCTCCTATGATGGCTCTCCTAACAGCAGAGGACCTGTGTTGGACCAAACGTGCCCAGGTCAGGACGGCCCCGTACAAACCGCACTGACACTGACGTGAGAGGCCCAGAAGAACATCAACCCAGGGCTGTGCCGGATCCATGGGCTGTGCCTTGCCTGCCAGGGGCCACCCTCCAGGCCCCACCCGTCCCCCTGCCAAGTGGCTCTGTCCCCTCACATACAAACCACCGTGGAGGAGTGTGCTTGGCACATGGCTTCCACATGGCCCCGTGGGCAAGAGCCCATGACCGGTCAGTTTTCAGATGCCCTGTGTGGCCACACCTCTCAACTCAGTCCCTGAACAGTTTCTCACCTGATTCGAAACATCGTCAACCAGTAATTCAAGGCGTTGAACACAGCTCCGAGAATGCCACCTGGGACAAGGAAGGAGCTGCGTGTCCGGGACTCGGGAAGAGGAGCAGGCTGCCCAGGCAGCAAACGCCCGCTGGGTGGAGGGCTCACGTCCCATGGGCTTTCAGAGTAAGGAGTGTTGCCCAGGTCCGTCTGCTTCCCAAGGGGCTGTCATCAGCCAGAGTGCGGCTCCGGTCCTCCCAGGGTCGGGATCCCTCCCCGCTGCCCCAGGCGGTCCTTGGACAGCCAGCAGTGGTGGAGACCACGTGCTTCTCTGGCCCTCGAAGCCGGGTCAGGCCTGGAGCCCCGCAGGCCCTGTCCCCACTGGTCGGCGCTGTCCCACGCAGGGACGGCCCTTACCCACCACGCCCATGGCGATGAAGATGGGGATCTCGTGGATTGTGTACACCATCGTCTGTGCAGAGGGAGAAAGAGCAGACCTTCTGTGAGGAAAACTGCCACCAGCTCCTGCTCAGACTCGGGACTGGACGTTTCACAGGACACACCTGTGCATGGGAACCCTGGCGCTTTCCCGCAGGGCGA
Organism: Hyperoodon ampullatus; assembly: GCF_949752795.1. Lineage (NCBI taxonomy): Eukaryota > Metazoa > Chordata > Mammalia > Artiodactyla > Ziphiidae > Hyperoodon > Hyperoodon ampullatus. The sequence continues at coordinate 22,846,607 of NC_136927.1, forward strand.
GGAGGCCCCCAGAGAGAAACGCCGGGTGCTCGGGCAGACCACCTGCCTTCTCGCATGGTGGCTCCAGGGGGCGGCCTGAGCTTTTGCCAAAGGGTAAGTGAGGGGCCATGAGCAAGGGAGAGGATGCTGGTGACCTAGCCACCCAGGACCTCTGACGCATCCATGGGTGAGGACCAGCCCCTGAACGGCTCCCTGGGCTCAGCGATGGCAGCGCGCAGCGCAGGCCGCCCCAGAAACGCTGCCTGCGCCTCTTGGCCTCCAGAAACTGCTGCAGGAGCGCTGGCCACCAGTCTAGTGATGCTGCCTGACAGTCTGCAGGCACCTGAGCCACCCCTGAAGTGCCCGCTGGCTGACAGGCACCACAACCTGCGCGGCCGGGTCACGTGCACCCTCCTGGAGCACCTCCAGCCCCCGGTGCTCACAAACAAGTGCCCTATCCCACAGCTAACAGCTAGACCTTTCCAGAAGCCCAGCTCTCAGGCTGAACCTTGAGTAAACAACGTGGGCCCTGCTCATAGAAAGAACCAGAGAAAAAAGGGGACGATGCAGTGGGTTACCTCAGTGTCAAATCTTCCAAAATTGATGAGACCGGGGCTGGACAGATCCCACACATTTCCATGGTAAATGCTTAAGACGAAATTCAGGGTGAAGGTGGAAATCATGGAAGCAAAGAACTGCAGGCAGAAAGAGAAGAGTGCTGTCAGAGCCATGGTGATGAGTTGCAGCAGTGTGTACAGCAGCTGAGCCCAGGGCCGGAGGGTGGGGAGGAGCTGCAGCAAAAGGGCTGTCTCCCCTCCTGTCACCTGGGTGGCGCCTAGACCCTCCGAAGGCTGAGGGAAGGTGGCCCGGAGCCCCACTGGCTCGGCCAGGGTAAGAACGTGTGCGGGGCCTGGGGTCCCGATGAGGACGGAGGAGAACCAGGCCGACGGCTCAGGGACCCACCAGCTGGACGGGAAGCTCAGGTGCAGACCCCACAGTGTGGGCCGAGAGCCACGCGTCCACCCAGCCACGGAGGCCTAGTGCCAGGGCTGCACGACCTCGGGAAGGTGGCCATCCCAGGCACTTACGATCCTCCATGTCAGGAACTGATTCCAGAAGGATGCACCCTCCTCCAAGCTGAACAGGACCCCACCTGGAACAGCCAGTGGCCCAGCCCTGAAGTGCCCGCCCAACCACAGACAGACCCTCACCCACTGCCACCCATGCCCCCAGGCCCCAGGACACCGAGCCCACAACAGAGGCAGCCATCGGGGCCTCTTGAGAAGCCCACCCCACACCCTCACCAGGCACTGAGTCCATAAACCCCAAAACCACCCCTCTCACAGCAGGGAGAGCCTGGCTCCCCCTACATGGGCCGTCACCGAGCTCTCAGACCAGGCAGGGCCACCCTCCTCACCCACAGGGGCCCCAAACGCAGCAGACACTCCAGCCGCAGCTCCTGCTGAGACAAAGTCCCGCTTCTCTGTGTCTCTGCGGAAGTACTCGAAGATCTGAACCAAGACAGACGGAGAGAGGGTCTCAGCCAGTGCCTCCAAGGGCACTTCTCTCAGAAAGGGAGGAGGTGGGCCCAAAAGTGAGGGGGGAGGGGAGGGAGGAACCGGGGAGGCCTCTGGACAAGCCACTCATCAACCATGGGGCTCACAACCCGCAGGACTGAAGAGTCGGGTCTCGGGCAGCTTGCCTGCCCACCAACATCCAGAGAAAATAACCCATTCACAGCAATATTTAAACGCTGAGGTTTGTGCAAGAAGGACCAGAACTGAGCACCGGCAGCCCACACACATGACCTTCCCGACCTCTCTAGGCCACGCATTCCTGTGAGCTTACAAATACAGGTCATTTACTTGCAGAAACACACACTCACCCAGAGCACCAAGGCAACAGGATGCCCCCATGGACAGGATGCTAGGGACCCTCAGAGGTGAAGGGAAGGAGGCTGCAGGGGAGGCAGGGGCCCGGCCCTGGGGGTATGGACATGGGCGCAGGGAAGACCTACCTTGAAATCACGCTTCAGTGACGTGGACCTCCCCTGGGAGACCCCAGCAGCAATCACGGAGCCCGAATGAATCATTGGTCCCTCCTAGAAGGCACAGACGGCTACGTTCAGATGGGCGTGGCTCTGGGGGGACACACCGGCCCCAGGCCCCGCGGGTGCAGAGGGACTCAGGCAGGGGCAGCTGCACTCTGTTACCTTCCCCACGGCCAGTCCCCCAACCACAGACAGGATCACGCCGGACACTTTGATCACCAGGGTCTGGAACACAAAGGAAATTGCACTAAGTCTGATTAAAGGTCACACGTGGTCCAAGAACCTGAGCGACAAACTGCACACGGGAAGGGACCTAATCATGTGAGCCCTCGGCAGACATGAGCACCAAAGAGGGGGCCAGCACCCACGGTGGGCGTCCTGGGGGAGGGGGAGCTGGCAGCTGATGCTCTCCTGACGGCCATCTCTTCAGCCCTTCTGTCCCACGTGGTCACATACACACACAAGACAGGCAAACAGCAGCTGTCGCTCCATCCTCAGGCTCCGGCTCCAAGCTCCTGCACCCGCACCTACCTCGGGCCCTGCCCTCCTGCTGCAGGGCACGGAGCACAGGCACCCCCCCTCCTGTCTGCTCCCCAGAGTACCTCCTCCCCAGACAGAGCAGGAGAGATGCCGCCAGCAAACCCCAGACCAAGGCACGCCAGCTGCACACCCTGAAATGATCATGGGAGGAAACATGACCTCCCAACCCCCTTGAAATCAGTGTGTTAGCCAGAAGATCATGCACAATGAGATTAAGAAAAATTCTGAAAAAAGGAAAAAACGCACCACTCAACACAGCTACTCTCATTCTGAAAGACTAACCACCGTATGGAACTTAAAATGTCTATGTGGTTGCAATCGTGACAGATGTACCTTCAAGTATTTTTGCGTCATTCAGAACGTACGACAGTTTTACCATTTTCCAAAGAAAATTCACATAAAACCTGCCAGCACACCCACACGCAGGCTCGTCAGCAGCAAACAGCATGGGTCTGGGCGAGTTTTGGAGGCGGAGGTAGACAAATGACACGCTTCTCACCCAGCAAGGAAGCCCCTTGGTCTAAGCCCTGAGCTCCCGGCGGGGCCGCCTCGCGTCTCACCTTGAGCCGGACCACGTGGGGGATCTTCACCCCGTTGAGGAAGCACTTGATCTGGGGGATCCCACTGCCAGCAGCGACCGGCTGGAAGGAGGGGCGCCAGCACTGAGTCTGCAGGCCGAGTGAGCCGCCACTGCCGCTGCCGCCGCCACCAGGCCCAGGAAGACGCGCCACGCGGTGCCCAGGCCGCCCAGGGTAGGGGCTTCTCGCCTCTCCCCACTGATACACAGAGCAACCACGGAGGGGAGGAAACACCTCGGGCATGGGAGGGCTCAGTGTCCCCGAGGCAGGCGGGGGTGCCCAGGATGATGGGAGGCCCACATCACACACCCGCTGAGGGGCCAGTACTGTCGCACCCTCTGGGGGACACTGCACTGCACCTCAGACAGAAGCTCCTGGACGCTGCCCCTTCTTCCTTCCAACGCCCCGAGGGAAAAGCAAAGGGGCACAGGAAGGAAGGGTGCCCCAGGAGCGACTAACCCCTCGGGTAGGTCCCTCCACCTGGACCCCTGGGCTGGGTGCTGCCTCTGCTCCCTGCTACGTGAAGTGGGCGAGGGGCTGTGCGGGTGGATGGGCACAGCTGCCAGGGCCAGGGTTGGAAGGCCCAGGCGTGCTTTGTTTTGGCTGAACCGCCTGATGCCTAGCAAGGACTCCACTGCAGTCTAGCCAGTGAGTCTCATCGACAGAGGCGGCGGGGGGGCGGGGAGCGGTGGAGGGGCCCACCTACCTCTATGAAGGCGACGATCACAGAGCCCAGGAGCACAAAGGCCACATTGAGCGAGGCCCACAGCAGGAGGGAGAAGGACAGCCCGCCCCGCGCCGTGAACTTGTCAATGTCTGGGCTCGTCAAGGACCACGCGGGGTGGTGTCACCCAGGCACCACTCCCCAGTGGGCTGCACTCTGGACTCTGGGACCTGGAGCACTTACTGGGCGTCTCAGGGTCACCACATAGCCTGACCCCCAGACATGCAGCCCCCACCCAGTCACGTCCCCTGGCCGATGGCATAACACGGGTGGGGGCTCCTCCTGTGGACCCGCTGGCTCCGGGCAACCACAGACAAAGGATACTGTCCTTGACGACCCTGTATTTGAGGCCGGCCAGCTTCTCCACCACGATGTCGATGAAGCAGGCCACGAGGCCCGTGAGGATCCCGATCATGGCACAGATGACCCAGCGCTTGATCTCCACGGTCCGGAAGGCCTGCGGCAGCGAGCAGGAGCAGGGGAGCTGTCACAGGAGGGTGCGGAGGCGGGACTCCCGTCGTGGCTTGCTCTGGTGACTGCCACCACGCACAGGGCTGCCCTCAGGACCCTGAGTCCCAGGAAGAGCAACCCCACCAACATCTCAGAGGTCGTGGAGCACTGGTGGGACGCAACTCCCCAACCCAGTCATAACTGGATGCTGACGCTCCAGCCGCCACAGTCGACACCCCTAAGAACAGCTTCCTCAGTGGTAATGATGTGACACCCGCATGGGTCTCCGTGGCGGGCAGCGGCCAGCGCTCATTCCGGGACACCAGCCGGAGCCGAGAGGGGAGGGGGGTGGTGGGGACATCGTGGCCATGAGACCCAGCTGCCCGCCAGACTCACTGTGTGATTGATGCGCCGCTCCTCCTCCAGGAACAGCTGGTTCTCGCTGTTGTCATAGTCTAAGCTCTGTGGACCGGGCAGCAGACACACTAGTAACTGACCCCAGCTCGCGGGCTCAGGTCGGCCACCGTGGGAGAGGGCATGGAGCAGGGGGGCCCACCTCATACTTGAGGGACAGAAGCTTCTCGTTGTGCGGGATCTCCTTGGGGAAGGGGTGAAGGGGGTCCGTGTCCTGCGGGAGGAAGAGGCAGAGCTTGACAACCCAGCATATGTAAGAATGAAGCAGAATGAGGAAGGGGCTATGTTCACTCATCCCGCAGGGCAGGGACTCTCCTGAGCCCAAAGCTAGACAAGCACAAGGCAGGAACTGGCAGACACAGACCCTCCACAGGACACCAGCAGGCCAGGTCCCACAACACCACGCCAGGCGGGTTTATCCCAGGAACACAAGGTGGGTTGACCCCCAAAAAGCAATTAGTGTGGTGGGTTGACGCCCAAAAAGCAATTAGTGTAAGATGTCTGTGGTCCACGTCCAGGTTCTGGCACCGGCCTCTGACCCACCCCCTTGGCATCTCTGGGTGACGAGTGTGTCTGGGCTGGGGCTGGAAGACCATGACGGGATGAACGGACTGGAGACGCAAGCAGCTCATCTCTAACAGCCAAGGATTTAATCAGTCCTGCCTGTGTAATGCAGCCTCCACACGAACCCCAAATGGAGGGGTTCAGGGAGGTGCTGGGAGGGTGGCTCCCGGGGAGGGCGTGGGGGCTCTGCACCCCTTCCCACACCTTCCCGGGGCATCTCTCCCACCTGGCTGTTCTCAAGTCATGTCCTTTATGATAAACCAGCAACATTAGCAAAGTGTTCCCTGAGTTCTGTGAGCCATTCTGGCAAGTTACGGAACCCGAGGAGGGGCCGTGGGAACCCCGATTTACAGCTGGTCAGTCAGAAGCACAGGTGACAGCCTGGACTTGTCACTGGCATCTGAGGTCGGGGGGTCTCATGGGACTGAGCCCTCAGCCTGTGGGTCTGCATGGATGCCGGGCAGTTAGGGTCAGAACAAACTGACCTGCAGGACACTCAGGAGGTGTCTGGACAATCAGAGGGTGAGTCGGTATGAAAGTAAAAACAGTTTGATACTGTTCCAATAGAATAAAGGACCAAGTCCACATGAAATGAACACCTCCGTAGTCACAAAAAGCATCTGACAAAACTCAACCCTTCGGGATAAAAACACTCAATAAACCAGGAATAAAGGGAACTTCCTCAACCTGATCAAGACACCTATAAAAAACCCACAGGTAACATCATGCTCAGTGGTGAAAGACTGAAGCTCTTCCTCTGAGATCAGGAACAAGACGAGGATGCCTGCTCTGGCATTTCTACTCAGCACTGTCCTGGAGGTTCTACCAGCAGGGCAATTAGGCAAGAGAGAGAAGTGAAAGGCATCCAGATTAGAAAGGAAGTGAAACTCTTCTTTGCAGATGACATGGTCTTATGTGTAGAAAATCCCCAAAAGTACATGAAAAACAATTAGTATTAATAACACATTTAGTAAGATTGAAGGATATAAGATCAGTATACAAAATCAAATGTATTTCTATGCACTTGCAATGAACGACTCAAAATGAAATTGAGAAAACAACTCTATTTACAATAGCATAAAAAGTAAGATACAGAAAATAAACTTATTCCTAAAATACGTTTAACAAAAGAAGTGTAAGACTTGTACGCCAAGAACTACAACACATTGTTGAAAAAAACTGAAGATGTTAATAAATGGAAAGCTATACTGTGGCTCGGGACATTTGATGTTAAGAGTCAATGCCACCTCTAAATTCCAGCTGGCATTTCTGAAGAAACTGACAAGCTGAGCCTAAACCCCACATGGAGATACGCAAGGGATCTCGAAAGGCCAAAACCTCCTTGAGAAAGAAAAACGATGTGGGATGATTCAAACTTCCTACTTTTGAAACTTACTACAAAGCTAGTCATTAGCAGAGTGTGGCCTGGGTGCAAGGACAGACAGAGAGCCCAGAAACAAATCCGTAATGCAGACCCAATGCAGCCAAAAAAAAAAAAACCCCACAAAAACTGACCTTCAACAATGGTGCTGAGACAATTCAACAGGGAAAGAGTAGTTTTCTCAAAAAATGGTGCTGGGAAAACTGAGCATCCATATGCAAAAGAATGAATCTGGACCCTTATCTTATACCATGTACAAAATGAGTGAAAAACAGATCAAAGATGGGGCTTCCCTGGTGGCGCAGTGGTTGAGAGTCTGCCTGCCAACGCAGGGGACATGGGTTCGTACCCCGGTCCAGGAAAATCCCACATGCCGTGAAGCAGCTGGGCCCGTGAGCCATGGCCGCTGAGCCTGCGCGTCCGGAGCCTGTGCTCCGCAACGGGAGGGGCCACAACAGCGAGAGGCCCGCGTACCGCAGAAAAAAAAAACAAAAAAAAAAACAAAAAAAAACCGAAGATCTAAACTATAGAACTCTTATAAAAGACGAGCAAATCTTTGTAACCTTGGCTTAGGTGATCGTTTCTTAGACATGACACCCAAAGCACAAGCAACAGAAAACAGATCAAATGGACTTCATCAAAATTAAAAGCTTTTGTGCTTCCAAGGACACTGGCAGAAAGTGAGGAGACCACCTATGGACCAAGCGGAAGTTTTTGCAAATCCTGTAACTGATGAGCAACTTGTGTTTAAAGTATATGAAGACCACTTACAGTTTCATCATAAGAACACAACCTGATTAAGAAACATGCACGGGGTTTGAACAGAGTTCCTCCAGAAGACACGAAGGACACACGGTACCAGCAGCCTCAGGGAAATGCAAGTCGGAACCATGAGCCACCTCCAAGGAGGAAGTCAAGTGCAAGTCTCGGGGAGGGGGTTTTGGGAAATGCTCCCCTGGCAGCTGCTGGACAGTTCGACCCCAGCACAGGGGCAGGAGAAGTGGACATCACCCATGTCCAAGGGCCCACCACCCCGAGACGCCCTCCTGCAGGCCCCACACCTGCCCATGGCACCTGCCCCCCAGCCCGCACACAGCAGCTAGCTCAATGGTCCTAGCCTGACATGTACTCCCCAACCTCTGCTCATCGGGCAGCCTCAGGGGAAAGGGCCCCGCAGAGCAGCCTTCCCTGGTCGCCCAGGCTCTGCGGACCCCACTGTCTGCATGTCACTCTGTCCCCATGCTCTGTACAGAACCGCCACTGTCTGCCATCCTCTTGTTCAGGTTTTCCGTCTGCCCTCTGCTAGGCTGTGGCTCCACAAGAGCAGGCCTGACTTTCCCAGGAAGGGGACTGGCATGAGCAGGAGCTCCAAAAATGGGAAAGGATGACCACTCACAGGGTCCAGAAGCTCATCATCCAGTTCCACGTTGCTCATCTGTCCGATCCGGAAAAATGGTGAATGGGGCGACTAGAAGCAGAAGAGAAATCACAGGCCGCTTAGCTATGGGGCCGGGCTGCACTGTGCACTACCCCATCGCCTGGCCCTGCCTGTGGAGCACAGAGCCACACCTGCCGTGTGGGAGACTCCAGCAGGACCAGCGCTGGACCCCAGGCCCGTCCCCATGACCCACAGCCTGTCACTGAGGAGCCCAACCTCCAGATGGGAAGCCCCACCCTCCCCTGTTCTACAGTGTCTTCCTGGCCACCCTCCTTCCCTGGCCTGGAAAACCCTGGCGATTGAGGGCCCCTCCTCCAGGAGCCTTTCTATCCCCCCACCTCCAAGCCCCATATTTCTCTGTTCAGTCCCATCATGACACTGAGTGGCTACCAGGTGGGGACCCGTCACAGGCCTCCAGGCAGGCCCCCCAGATATGTGCCCCTTTCTGGGGCAGGACCTTTCTGAAGCGGGGCTGCACTCCTGGGCACAGGGGCAGGTTAACCACAGAGGACGGACACCCTGGCACATGACTGCCCTCACACCCACTGCCAGGCATGGTGGAGGCCAGGGCTAGGGAACAAAACACAGGCTGCTCACAGATGCATTTCAGGGAAACAAGTCACGCTGCAGGACACAAACACTGTGTGGAACATACGGCATGAAAACACGACCCGGTTCTCCTCTGAAACACAGCCGGGCGCCCTGCCCTGCCTCTCCTCTGGCAGAAACCACGAAGCAGTACAGGAACAAGGACCACAGAGCCCACCATGCCAGAGCCCTGAGCACACAGTGACTCCAGCAGAGAAAGTTTAATTCAGCAGCACTAGCCCTACTGCTACTGGTGGTTACTGGGGGGTAGGGGGGACGAGGGGGCTTTAGGGACACTGGTGACTCCACTGGGGGATGTCAAGCCTCCTGGGGCTGCTGTGCCCAATCACACAGCCTAGGCGTCTGAAAAACAAGAAACGTGTTCTCTCCAAGCTCTGAAGCCACAAGTCCAAACTTGAGGTGTCAACAGGGAGGGCCCCCTCTCAGGGTCGTGGGGAGGATCTTCCAGCCTCTGATGGATGCTGGCAATCCTTAGTGTTCATTCCCTGGCTTGTGGCCACATCACTCCAACCTCTGCTCTGCTGCCACCGGCCTCATGTGTGCGTGTATACATACACGCGCGTCTCTCCTCTCCCATGAGGACACCAGCCTGACCACATCGTAACTTGACCACAGCTGCAAAGGTCTCAGAAACGGGTTCCAGGTTAGAGGTGGAGACATTCCGGGGAGCACTGCGCACCCCACGACAGGCGGTAACTTGTCAGGTGCGTTCACTAGACCATCATCCTGCTCCACCATGTGACTTCACTTTTCTCTATGTATATACGGCAAACGTCGGTACAATGGGTGGGTGAGGAGAGAAGCATAGCTGTTTTCTTTCTTAAAAACAATCGACAATGCCCCCAAACTGCTGAATCTGATGAGAAAGGCAGGGCGGGCCCCCCAGCTCCAAGCACGGGCAGGAGTGCCTGGCCCACTGGCCCAGAAAGGATCCCAGTTCCAGAGTGAACGCAACCCAGGAGGGGGCCCGGAGCTGCAGCCTCTGCTCCCCATGCATACACGAGTCATCAGGAAAGGTGTGCCGGTCGCCAGCCCATCCACAGCAACACGGAACAGGGACGTCTCCACGGAGAAGACGGCGTGCAAAGACAGGCAGAACTGAAAGTCGGACTGTGAAAGCAGAAGACCCATCTGCCGTCCAACCCAACAGACGAGGCCACAGACCAGGTGGTCTGGCCGTTTGTATCTCACTCTTCACTGATGGACTGCACCCTGTGATCACTCCCACCGCACCGAGTCAGCCCCTGCAGAGCAGCGCCTCTGCCACCTAAACAGTCCCCGAGGCTCAGGCTGCGACCTCGCACATGGCTGGGGGAGAGGGGGGCAGAACAGGCCACGTGGCACGGACTCGCGCGCTCAGGTGACAACGGGTCCCCAGTACCCGGCCGGGAGGACGCCAGGTGAGCACACATCTGCACCGGACAGCTCCATTCCGGACCTGGAAATGCGCTCATGTGGAGATGGCGCCCCCACTACAGCTCCCAGGCACACCCTCTCCCACCTCCAGCACCTTCCTGGTTTCATCATCTCTTTTCTGAACTTTATGGGCATCTCTTAGGAAATATCTTTTGTGATGAAAAAAGCCATTTATTGGAAGTTCAGTGATTCATCTGTTGTGTCTGTTCCTTTCTCTTTTCTTAAATGCAAGTTAATTACTAGTAGTTCCTCAAACTATTGATACACACAACAGCCTGGATGAAATCTCCATGCTTTCGAAAGAACTGAAAGATTTCAGACCATGTGGTTCCAGAGACCTGATGTGCTCGAAAGGTCAGACCTGGAGGGAAGACAGATTTGGGGGGGAGGGGGTGACTGTAAGAGGCAGGACAAGGGCACTGATGGACGTGCTCACACACATCCACACGTGTGACAATGGCAGGGTGCTACTCACACACATTGTGCCAACATCAATGCCGGCTTTGGCACGCTACTACCGTGAGGTAAGACGGAACCACCTTGGGAAACTGGAGGAAGGCACACAGGCCCTCTCTGTACTGTCTTCTCAGCTTCCTGTAAATCTACAATTATTTAAAAATTTAAATGCAAATGATACTACATCAAAGTGAAGAACTTCTGTGTATCAAAAGAAACAATGAACAGAGTGAAAAGGAACTAGCCCTACAGAATGGGAGAAAATTACAGATCATGTAACCAATAAGGGTTAATATCCAGAATACGTAAAGAACCCCTACAACCCAATAACAACAACAAACAAGCGGATTAACAAAACAGGCCAAAGACTTGGGACATGAAGATCAAAACCACAATGAGATACCACCTCACAGCTGTGAGGATGGCCAGGGTTAAAAAACAGAATAACAAGCGCTGGTGAAGATGTGCAGAAACAGGAACCCTTGTGCACAGTTGCTGGGAGTGTTATATGGAGCAGCTGCTGTGGAAAACAGTATGGTGGTTCCTCAAAAAATTAAAAATAGAATTACCTTATGATCCAGCAATTCCACCTCTGGGTATCTACCCAAATGAACTGAAAGCAGGGTCTCAAAGAGGTGTTTGTACACCCACGTGCATAGCAGCATTTTTACAGTAGCCAAGGGGTGGAAGGAGCCCAAATGCCCATCGACAGATGAATGTATAAACCTAAGGTGGTCCATCCACACAATGGAATATTATTCAACCTTAAAAACAGGGAAATCCTGTCACATGCTACAGCATGGATGAACCTGGAGGACGCTGTACTAACAGAAAGAAGCCAGTCACAAAAAAACAAATACCCTATGATACCACTGCTATGAGACGTCAAATTCATAGAGACAGAAAGCAGAATGGCCTTTGCCAAGGGCTGGGGGAGGGGTGGGGAGTCAGTGTTTACTGGGACAGAGGTTCAGTTTGGGAGGATGAGAAAGTTCTGGAGGTGCTGGGGTGACGGCGGCACGACACTGTGGATGGACCTTATGCTGCTAGACTGTACACTTAGACATGGTTAGGATGGTAAATTGTGTTATGTGCTTTTACCATCATTAAAACAAAGTTCACAGACAATTTAAAGGCTGCCTGCCGCCCACTCTGCCACTTTGCATTTTAACCGCCCCTCCCAGCCCAATGCCCCCCAGCACTGAGGGCACAGGGCCTCCGTAGCCAGGGGCTTACAGTCAGAAAAACCAAGCTGCCCATAAACAAAAGTCAGTGTAAACCGTGAGAAAGGCTTTGAGGGCGATGACAGAGCCTGAGGGAGAAGCCTGCCCAGTTCGGGGTTGGGGAGGCGCATTAGGCTGAGACCTGATGAATGATGTGCAGAGGGGGCCAGATGGGAACAGCCCCGCCGCTGCACCTCGCTTTCTGAGTGCTGCAGCCTCTGCCTGGGAGGCCTCCCAGGACCCTCTGACGAGGCTGGGCCCACCCTGGTCCTCAGCTCTCTGCACTGTCCGGTGGTACCCACATCCTCTCCTGCCCCCCGCCCCCAGACTCTGAGCTCCTCACACTAGACCTGGGCAGGTACCACTAAAGGCCTGAGGGAGCCCTCAGAGGAGGGTCAGCTGAGGGGGCGGGCCTGGACTCTGCAAAGCGGGGGAGGAGGGGGGAGGGGGAGGGGGAGGGGGAGGGGGAGGGGGAGGGGGAGGGGGAGGAGGAGGAGGAGGAGGAGGAGGAGGAGGAGGAGGGGGATAGTACAGGGCGCTGAGGCAGAGGGACTTCCTGGAAGGGCTGCCCTGGGGCTGGGAGCCAGCTACGAGAAAGACGGGGTGCTCCCTTACATTGAGCAGAGCTCAAGGGGCCGGCGGGGATGGTGATGACCTGTCCCTGCAGCTTGCCTGCACATGACCCCCTCCCGGCCCCCCATACTCCGACCGTAGCCTGTGGCTCCAGGTCACCAGGGCAGAACACCCCAGTTCCCAGAGGAGTAAGATCCCCAAAACTGATTCTAAACACTAACCTGAGGGTCCTACCCCTCAGGCTGCCTCAGGCGGAGCTTCCCGAAGCTGAGGTCCCTGGAAAGGACCCGCATTTACAAACACTGCAAATACCCACCCCCACACCCGGAGCCTCTGTTTCTGGCTCAGATTTCCCTCTGCAAGTTTTCAAAACACTCTGCTTCCTGCTGCCCACATGACCATGACTTGCTGGCTGACCTCACCCTCTCCTCGCCCCAGGGGTGGACGGGCAGCAACTTGCTGGATGACCCACCCTCACCCCACACTCAGGCACGACAGGCCGAGGGCCAGAGAGAGGGCAGAGCAACCTGAATGGCCTGGTTCCAGCCAGATGGAGGCTGAGCTCAGGCCGGCCCCCAGCCCACCCTGCCCGGGGCTGCCCAGAGCAGCCACCTCATGGTGCCTGGCAGGTTCCCATGCCAGGTGCAAGAACACCAGCCTCCAACTCTGGACGCCCTGCAACAAACCATGAAGGACCAGGAGGTGGCAAGACAAGCTCTCCTGTCCAGCTCACCAGAACATTCTCATAGAGCGGTTGTTGGCCTGGGCTGTCACTTTAGTTCAAACGACCCTGGTCTGAGAGCAGCTTACAAGCCTCTGGTCCAGAGCCAATGCTCCCGCAAGAAAGCCAGCCTCGAGGAGTTCAGTCAGCTGCAGGGGAGTCGCCCCAGGAACAGCAACTCAGAGATGATCATTTCCAAGCTGCCGTTTTTAATACCTCTGAGAGTAACTAGCGTTTACCACCTTGTGACAAGCGGTGCTCAGGGCTGGAAGCATATTAGCTTTCCTGCTAGTGAGGAGCCTGAGCCACAGGAGGCCGCAGCACTTGCCTCTGCTGGTCCAGAGCAGAGTTCCTAGCACCAATGCCTCCAGTGCCTCCCCACCCCATCCACGCAATGCAGTCTCAGGATCCTTCAAGGCTGGACTCTCCAGCTCCTGAAGGATTCTCCCACAAGATAAAGCTAAATTCGAAGCCCGCAGCTGTCCCCTACAGGTCGACCCCGGTTCCTTCCCCAGCCTCCACTCCCCACTCCGACTTACTTCCCAAATGCTCACTCCCTTTATCTTTCCCCTCTGTCCACCCGCCTGAGGATCATGCACTCTTCCAAGACTGGACCCAGTGTGACCTCTCCTGCCCTTGGGGTCCCTCACGCCTTCCTCACAGAGCACTGGGCTTGGTTTTCTAGGAGCCTGGAGCCAGGAAGAAGGAAGCTGCATCATGCACCTCTGTGTCCCAGGCAAACTGCATGCAGCCGGGCACACGACAGGCACACGATAAATTATGTTTTAAATTGTTTAAGAGCAGCTAGTCACTTGTTATTAAATGCAAATGAACAAACAAAAAAGCTCGCAAAGGTTCTTTTAAGGGAATGAGTTTTAAGGGAAGAGATCAACAGGTTATTTAAAAAAAAAGCGAACTCCTGTGTCTATGCATAAAGAAAAGTGGGAAACTCTTGAGCACATTCAGTCCCGAAATAAACCCCAATTCAACCTCGAAGCTTCCAATCTCTCTACCTGTCACCCTTAAAGCCAAGCCAGTTTCATACTTCTGGTTTGTAAACTTCAGATTACCTTCTTCTAAAGAGTAAAAAAGAAACAAATGTTCTGAGAAGAAAACAACAAAGCATCCATATCCCCACCACTGCAAATTCGCCCCTTACATGTCACTTCTCATGCAGACAGAAAGCACTTCAACAGAAGATCCCGCTCAAGGAACAGACTTTGACCTTCATTGTCTGATGCATTTCTGGGGGCTGGGGAAATCTAGATAAGTTATAGAGAAACAGCCTGATGCTTGAGTCCTTCCTCATTAAACACCACACAAGTGTTTAATGGACAGATCTAGGATAAGAGGAGAAAAACGAAAAAACAATCACAAAACCGAGTAAGGCCAAGCAATCAACAAAAGAAGTTCATTAACTCAAAATTAACACACACGGAAATTCACTTAAGGACACAAACTTCTGTGCTGACCTGCAAAGCACATTTCAACCACTGTGCTTCAATTTCAATGAACTGCTAAGGGAAACTGAACGCACATACTTGTCATTCCTAAGGTCGCCCTGAACGTCTGTCCCGCTCCCTGTAAAGATGGAGTCCCCCAGATATTCCCACTGCAAAAGCAAACTCTGAAACCTAAGCTCTTAAAATCTCTTGGGGTTCAAAAGCAGTAAAAATAGTTGCTCGTGTATACAGTGCCCCCCCCCCAAAAAAAGGAAAAGGTTACCTAAACGGAAGACCATCTGCCTTCCCTTTAAATCCACTAAGGAATAAACTGTGAGGAGATAAATTAGCTTCATGCTGCCGGGACTCGACAGCGGCGTGCGACTGGGCTCTCCCACGCTCCTTAACACCGAGGATAATGGGCCGGCTCCTCGACCCCGAGAGTCACCGGGCCGAGCGCCTCCCAGGACTCCAGAACCCCGGGGCCCAGGTTCCGAGCTCGCCCTGCCGTCTACCAAGCGGGACCCGGGGCGCGTTCCCGCCTCTGCCACTAGGACTGCCCGAGCACGGACTCGCCGCGTCCCCGCGGGCCCGGCTCCCGACGACCGGCGACCGCGGTGCGGATCCGACCGGGCTCGCCTCTCCCTGGGCTCACCGCGCGGACGGCCGCGGGCCCGGCCCCGTTCAGCAGCGGCGTGTCCTCCCCGGCCGGCGCCCCGGCCCGCGCCACCCTCCGCAGCAGCGGCGCCGCCTCATCGTCGTCCACGTCGCGTCCGGACCACGACACCTTTTTGGAGACGTTGGCCATGTCCCGCCGCAGAGGACCGGCCAGGCAGCGCCGTGGCCGTGTTTGTTCTCGTGACCCGCGCCGCGGCCACGTGACCCGGACGACCGTCACGTGGCCCAGACGGCACCCGCGTGACCCGGCGGCGGCCGCGGGAGCGCGCGGCCTTCTGGGAGTTGTAGTCCCGCCGCCTGGTGGACCCGCCTGTCAGGACCGATCACCACGTAGCGAACGGTTGTGCTGAGGACACAACATATCCCTGTGGCCTTCCTGCGGAAAACGCTCCACTGATCCCATCCCAGGGGGGAAATGCAGATGAATCCAAATTGAGGGACACCTGCTAAACAGCAAGCCAGCTCGTCCCGTAGTGTCAGCGTCATGAAAGACCAAGAAAGGCCGAGTGACTGCCTTGGATAGAAGATTAAAGAGATGGGCAACTGAAGGCTGCTCGTGGGCCTGGCATTTTGGGGACAATTGGCAAAGATTGGATCTGCACTGTACATTATGTAGCGGTGTTACAGCTGCGCCCAGTCCCCCAAGGGTGATCTTTGTCTGGGGGTCATATCAGAAAAGTCCTTTTTCTCAGTAGACATACACTGAGATATTAAGGGGGTGTGATGTGATGTCTGCAACGTAGTCTCAGATGATTCACAAGCTAATGGTAATCACAATACGTAGCTACTGAAAGCAGGAGAAAGAAAATGTGGTAGGATGTTAGCAGGTGATGAATATGGGGTAAATATAAATGACGTGCAATGTAGTCCTCTTGTAACTTTTTTCTTTAAACTTGAAACTTTTCAAAATAAAAAGATTTTAGAAGTTCTTTATAGGCTCTTCCCCCACATCTTTCAAAATAAAACCAAAATTGAAACCAAAATAAGAAGAAGGAAGCCCAACAGGATTGTTAAGTTTTCCCCACGATCACTGTGCAATAATTTTTTGAAAATACTAAGAACAATGTTCTTTCAGAAAAGGTGTTTTCTCCTTAGTGTGACCTGGCTTTGCCCTTTCGAGGGATGTTGACAAGCACGTGATGGCCCTGTCTGTGGAGGAGGGTCTGGAGGCTGCAGAGTGAAGCTGGCACCGGCTCCAACGAGCCTCATGGCTGGTCCCAGGCTGGTTTCACTGAACGAAGTGGACGAGTGTGGTTTGCGTGAAACCGTCCAGGCAGGAGAAGAGCTGCACACAGCGATGGGGAAGTGAGAACAGTCCCGGGGACGGAGGGGTGGTGCTGGGGAAGCCCCTCTGGATCCTTCTGTCCTCCCCCACTCAGGAATGCAGCAGACGCAGGTCAAACGTGGGATTGATGGGGTTCAAGGTGGATGTGGCTCATGCCACTCACTCAATGGGGATGGTGGATCACGTGAGATGCGTGCTCACACTCCCCTGCTCAAAACCTGGATGGGCTGCCCTCGACAGAAACCAGACTCCTCGGCTGGACAAGCCAGCCCTTCCCAAATTCCTAGCAACCTGAGCTCCCACGAAGCTCCTCCCCAAGCCCTTTCCCAGGCCGCCCCGCCCTCGTGGAGACTCTCAGATGCGATGCGGCTGGCCACCCACAGCCATGATGCTTCTGCCGAATTCCCACCGTTTTAGGGTCTGTGAACCTTGGCAGAAATGCTGCTGTAGAAGTGAAATATCCTGGGTCCCCCATGGTGTTGTAAGCACCCGAAAGCGGGGGAGGGGAGGGTGGGAAATACCCTCCGTGGTCTTTTAGTGCTAGGGACGTCAAGAAACACTTCCTAATCAAATTAACAGTCTTCCCCCCAAAAGATGTCCTCTCTCCCACCTCAGTGGAGTGAGATGGAGCAAGGGCTCCAAAATAGGCCAGAGGAGCCTGGGAAAGAGGACGCTTTGAGAAGGGCAGCTCTCCATGAAGATGGACGCGTCCTGGGGAAGTGCCAGGGGAAGCAGAAGTCCATGATTCCAGGACCTTCCCGTGGCCACCCAGGGGTGTTTCCAGACCTAAGATGCATCCCCTGACCTTGACTCACAGACCAGGGGTGGGGGTGGGGGTGGGGGTTGAGGGGCGGGCAGGTGGTGGCTGGCCAAGTCTCTGAGCTGAAGGCCTAGGATTGCTGGGGCCACAGACAGCTCCGCAGAGATGGGAGCACTGCTAAGAGGCCCCAGAGACTGATTTCAGGCCCCTCCCCATGGAGCTGTGCCCTCCAGCCACCTCCTCGATGCAGAGCTGAAACCAGGCCCCTCGCCGTTCAGTCAAACCTCTCTAGTTTGTTTCCTCACTTTTTAAAAAAAAGTTATCCTTTCCAACTTTTAAAATAATTTATTTATTTATTTTGGCTGTGTTGGGTCTTCATTGACGCATGCGGGCTTTCTCTAGTTGGTGAGTGGAGGCTACTCTTCGTTGTGGAGCACAGGCTTCTCATTGCGGTGGCTTCTCTTGTGGAGCATGGGGCTCTAGGCACACAGGCTTCAGTGGTTGCAGCACGTGAGCTCAGTAGTTGTGGCTCATGGGCTGTAGAGCGCAGGCTCAGTAGTTGTGGCGCTCACGGGCTTAGTTGCTCCGTGGCATGTGGGATCTTCCCAGACCAGGGCTCGAACCCGTGTCCCCTGAATTGGCAGGCAGATTCTTAATCACAGAACCACCAAGGAAGTCCCTGTTTCCTCACTTTTAAAATGGGTTGGGGACTCCAACTACCCAACTACTGAGCCTGCGTGCCACAACCACTGAAGCTTGAGTGCCTAGAGCCCCTGCTCCGCAACAAGAGAAGCCACCGCAATGAGAAGCCCGCGCACTGCAACGAAGAGTAGCCTCGCTTGCCACAACTAGAGAAAGCCCGTGCACAGCAACGAAGACCCAATGCAGCCAAAAATAAATAAAATAAAAATAAATAAATTTACTTTAAAAAAAAGAATGAATATTAAAAAAAAAACATGATTCTATCATACAACCCAGCAATTCCATGGCTAGGTATCCACTCAAGAGAAACAGAAGCATATGTCTACACAACCCTTCACATGAGACTATGCACAGAATCTTCATTCACAAGGGCACCCAACTGGAAACAACCCAAGTCTCCATTGACTGATGAACAAAACAAACAAAAAAAATGTGGTCCATTACAACAGAAGGTCATTCAGCCATACAAAGGAACGCAGCACTGACACACAACACAGATGAAACTATAAAACATGATACTCGGTGAGAGACAACAACACAGATGAAACTATAAAACATGATACTTGGTGAGAGATGCCAGACACCAAGGATCACACAGTGAATAAGTCCATTTATGTGAAACAACCAGAGCAGGCAAATCCACAGAAACAGAAAGCAGGTGAGTGGGTGCAGAGCTGGGGGAGGGGCTGGGTGGGGACAGGAGTGACCCCTAACGGACATGATTTCTTGGGGGGGCGCAATGGAAGTGTTCTAAAAACTGGATCGTGGTGATGGTTGCACACTCGACAAATTTACTGAAAATCTTTGAACTGTACATTTTAAATGGGTGAATTTCATAGTATGTAAATCATACCCCAATACAGACTCTTTAAAAGCATTGCCCACCCGGGCTTCCCTGGTGGCGCAGTGGTTAAGAATCCGCCTGCCAATGCAGGGGACACGGGTTCAAGCCCTCGTCCGGGAAGATCCCACATGCCGCAGAGCAGGTAAGCCCGTGCGCCACAACTACTGAGCCTGTGCTCTGGAGCCTGCGAGCCATAACTACTGAGCCTGTGTGCCACAACTACTGAAGCTTGCACATCTAGAGCCTGTGCTCTGCAACAAGAGAAGCCACTGCAATGAGAAGCCCGCGCGCCACAACAAAAAGTAGCCCCCACTCGCTGCAACTAGACAGAAAGCCCACACACAGCAAAGAAGACCCAATGCAGCTAAAAATAAATAAATTATTTTTTAAAAAAAGCATTGCCCACCCACCCTTAATGTGTGTTTATGAGTAGCTTGCTCCCTCTGCAGGCCCCCTTCCCAGGGGCTCTAGTGGCCTCACCAGCTGCCACAGAACCTTGATGGAACCCCCAGGGTGAAGGAGCTGTGGGGCCAGGAAATGGACTCCCCAGTCCTTCTCATGAGAGATGTTGGAACAAGGAGCAGCCAAAGAGAAACTTTCTCAAGCCACATGGAGAGAGGACCACAGAAGTTAATGCAAGGAAAATAAGAGTTCTCCAGGAGCCAGCCTGTGGTTGTCCCAAACCCATGCCCAAGGAGGCGCAGAGCTGAAGCGCAGCTCTGCCACGTGGCAAGTTGGGCCGTGTTGAAATGACTTCCTACTATGGGGGGGTGGGGTTTGGTTGGTGTAAGAATGCCTCAGAGAGGGAAAGAATGCAGTTGTGGGGACCCTGAGGCCCGGCTCTCCCTGTGGGCCCTCCCCCCACCCTGTGGAATACCCACATCCTATGTTAGAGGGCAGGTGTGCCTGGCCCAGGCCGGAGGCAGCAGCCTGCTCCTCAGTGTGGGTGTGGGCCCCTCTATGGATTGTGCTGGGGTCGGGGGTGGCTGAGCGTGGCTGAAGACTTGCTCTTCCCGCCGGCCCACCGTGTGAGCATGGCTGCTGTGTAGCGAGGCCTCAGAAACAGAGCTGTAGGCAGGTGCAGTTCACCCTTTGGCTGAATCCATCTACCGATGCGGCATTGGCCAGTGTTAGGATGGCGCTCATCAGGAACTCCTTCCCAGTGGCCAGGTTTGAGACCTCCCTGGGGACCAGCACCTGGTCCCATATGGCCAGGCCTGCTAGGCTCCCCACGAAGGCCTCAGGGCCAACAAACCCGCCCCCAATGCTGTCTTGCTCCTGATCTAGCATGAGGGAGCCTCCTGGAGGAATCTCATAGCCTTCCCCAAAGCGGGAGCCAGTGGCCGCTAGCCTTTGGCCCATGTGGAGCCAGTACCTGCCCAGGCCCAGGATGGACGTCCAGATGACACACACATGGTGCCAACAGCCATCTAGCAGTGGCTGGAGGGGCAGCTCCCTGAAGGCCGGGTCTCCAATCACAGAGTGGATGGAGCCGGGGGACAGGGAGTCTCAGCCATGCAGAACCAGCTTGTCATTTTCTTTTCTGGTGTACGAGAGGAGAGTGCCCATGTGGCCCAAGGCTGTGCGGACCCAGCTGCAGACAGACAGGGCCCGTAGGCCAGTGAGGAAGCCGGGTGGAAGAAGACCACATTCACAGTGGACGCGTTTGGAAAGATGAGTGCAGGGCCCATGTTGCAAACTAGAAACAGAGGGGGGAGAGTCAGCCTACATCGCGAGGGGCAGCGGCTCACTTATTCTCACGTGATCAGCCTCTTACCAGTGGGAGGACTGAGAAGCAGGACACCTGGCTGAGCCACACTCCTCACCAGCAGGGGGCCCTGGATGAGTGTCTGTGGAACAAATCCCCACAAACACAGTGGCTCAAAACAACACACATTTAGCATCTCACAGTCTGGAGGTCAGAAGTCCCTGCAGGTCTCCCCGGGCTTAAAATCACAGTGTGGGCTGAGCTGGTTCCTCTGGAGGCTCCAAGGAGAAGCCCTTTGCTGCCCTCTGACATCTGCTCCTGCCCTTGTATCTGCATCCCTGACACTGAGCCTCCTGCCTCCCTCTTATAAGGACCCTGTGATGACACTTGTCCACGGGATAATCCAGGATCAGCTCCCATCTCCAAATCCTTAATCACACCAGAAAGTCTTCTTGTCACGTGAAGTGACACATCCACAGGGTCTGGAACCAGGACATGGACATCTTTGGGAGCATCCTGCTGACCAGACTTCCTGCCAGATCTGCTTGCCAGAAGGGTAGGCAGGGCAGGGGTGGGGCACCCAGCCAGAAGCTGGGGGCAGAGCCAGGGAATGTGCATTTCTAGCCCACTGGCCCCTTGGGTTCCAGGGTGGAGGGCGTTCTGTGGCCAGCCCCCACCTCCTCTCTTCACCTGGGGGCTCTTGTCATAATCTTTGGCAGTGGTCCTCAATTGGAGATGACTGTACCCCTGCGGGACGTCTAGCAGCGTCTGTGGACAGTTTTGGTTATCAGAACTTTGGTGGCCCCCAAATCTACAGCCCCCTTTCCCGGGACCCCTGGTGGTGCCCTCCAGCCCACCAGCCCTGTCTTACTGGTGAGGCCCCTAGAATCACACAGATGGGGAGGGACCTGCTTCAGATTAATGGGCCCTGGGGGCTGCAAGGCCAGACAGCCAGGTCACAGCTGAGAGTTCGAGCTGAGCGGGCATCTAGTAGTTGGAGGCCAGGGATGCTCCTGAACACCGTTCAATGCCCTGGACACTCCCACAACTAGGGACTACCCAACCCCAGATGCCACTACAGTAGTGCCACTATAGAGAAACCCTAACCTGGAGATGAGAAGTGGCAAAGCAGAACCGGCTTTGCAAAGGCCGGGGGGCCTCCATTGGTGGGCACAGACCCCATGGGATGCAGGCCGGGGCCCTGCAGAGAGGGTTCCTGCTGGCTATGGCTGAGGACGTCCTTGGGACCCCACCAGCCCTGACCAGGGTGATCACCAACTCTGAGTGGGCATTTACTGCCTGCGGGCAGCACCCCACTGGTGTGTGCATTGGGTGGCCTGACCTGCAGGCAGGCCATCACCTGGACGGTTCCTTTCTTCGAGGGTGGGTTTTGTGGGGTGTAAAGCAGTGTCTTCTCCGCCCAGCCTGGGGAGAAGTCCTCCTGGAGGGGACTGGAGGCCTAAGGAGGCACCAGAGGGAAAAGTGGACACTGATGGCGAAGGGCAGGCCATGGTGCTTACTCTCTCCTGGGCTCTCGGGGGGCCACGCCTGCTGGCTGCCTGGGCCTGGGGGCTCCTGCGTCCCTTGGAGACAGCGAGCGAAGTCCAGAGGTGGGTCCCCGAGCTCAGACGGAGCTCTGGGTGCCTGCCTGCCTGCCTGCCTGCAGCTGTGGGGAGCTCGGGCTCGATGGCCTAGGTGGGGCCGGGGTCACCTGCAGGGCGGCGGTGCCAGGGCCGGCCACTTGCAGCCGCCCCTTGAAAGCTGCCCCCCCGGCGCCCTGGCTCTGGACGAGGGGCATCGAGCGAGCCAGCACGCCACGCACGGCCTGCACATCCAGGACAGGCCAGAGAGGGCGCTCCTCCGCTCCTCCTGCCCCTTCCTCTCCTGGGCGCGCTGTTTGCTCCTCTCACTCAGGGCGGTGCCCAAGGCCAGCAGCCTGTCGTCCACCTTCTGGCCTCTGCACTGAGTCTTCCGCACCCAGGTCTTGAGGTGGCCCAGGTCGCCCTGCACAGCGGCCTGCAGCTGGCTGAGTGCCAGGGCCACGGCCTGGCTCTCGTGGGCCAGGCTCCAGAACGAGGCCTCCATGACGAAGGACAGGTTGTAGTTGCTGGCAATGCCCTGCAGGTGCTTTAGGGTTGCCTTTTGGAACCTCCGAAACTGTAGAGAGGACACAGGCACTCCTGGGGATTCGATCCTCAGGGTAATGCGGTGAGGCGGCTGATCACTGCCACCAGCCCCCTCGCACCAAGCTAGAGCTCGCAGCGGCAGACACCCCCAGGTCTGTGCTGCAGTGGGTGAGGGCGCCACAGGCGGCTTCCATCTCTCCCCGAGCGCCACACTCTTTACCCCTCGACCCTCAGGGTCCTACCTGCCAGCGGGATGGCTGTGCGTGGGGATCAAAGTGGGGAGTGCTTGGCGCAGCCCTGATGCCTGCAGGGCATCCGGGAACTGTCCACGGACCCGCACAGGAGTCTCTGCTCTGTGGAGGACCCAGGACATTGCTCCCCATGCCCAGCGGGCTGGCCCCCACCACCCCAGCACACCTGCAGCTACACTCCTCAGGTGGCCCCCAGCTCCACCCACTGTCAGCTGGCTCATCTTTAGAACAAACCCACCAAACCCATTTTGCTATTCCAGCCATAGGTGAAAACAGGCAGCCGATAAGAACTGCAAACTCCACGCTGAGCCCACAGAGCACAGAAGCTTACTACTGTTTCTATGACTTCTGTGCTTTGTCTGGTATCCATTAAAAAAAACTCTACTGCCCCAAACAGTGGGTATACTCACCTGTGCTTCTAGTCTACAGAGCCTCTCAAGGAATGGTTTTCTTTGCCTCTCAGGTGCAGTTTCTTGCAACAAAGCCCCACGTAGATATATGGGCACAAAAATGAAGAAGAAAGGCAGGGTTTTCCTCCCCAGGCAGCCCATTCTGAGAAGGAGCAAGAGGCACCCCGGCTGCAGGAGAAGCCATCTGCTTGGAGCTCCTGCCTCCCCCACGCTTGTCCACCTCTCCTGGGCAGTGGTTTTCCTTATTCCTCTCTGGCTTGGAGTCAGGTACCTGCTGACACCTTAACAAAAGGCATTTGCTCTGGAGATTTGGAGGTTCCCAAGGACACAAGCTTAAAACAGATGCAAACAGTTTCTTTGGAAAATAACTCTACTGGGTGCAAGCCCTGGTCCAGCTGGCTCAGAGGCAGACAGGGGCGATTGTTTTAGCAGGAGCACCCGGACTCATGTTCCCACCAGAGAAGTCGAAGCAGGACACGGATCCCAGTGGGGGCCGGGGAGTCCTTAGAGCCAAGTCTGCATCAGGGCCCAGCCTGCCGGCTGTGCACAGCAGATCCGATGAGGCCCCTCTCTTGCCCTTGGACAAGGCAAAGGAAATGGGATTGGAGCCACTTAAATTTGTCTTGGGGCCCAGGTTGTGTAGTGGGCTGAGTGGTAGGTCTCAGTCCTAACCCTGGTGCCTGTGAATGGGAGTTTATTTGAAAAAAGTGTCTTTGCAAATGTAATTAAGGATCTTGAGATGAGGTCATCTTGGATTATCCATATGAGTCCTAAAGTGTCTTTCTGAGACAGAGAGAAGATACACATGGGGAGAAAGCCGTGTGAAGACGGAGGCCGAGGCTGGGGTGAAGCTGACACAGAAGCACAAGGAGCTGGGCGGGGCAGGAAGGATCCTCCCCAGGAGCCTTCGGAGGGAACGTGATCCTGCTGACACCATAATCTTGGATTTCTGGCCTCCAGAGATGCAAGGGAAAAATGTTCTTGCTGTTTTAAGCTCCCCTATTTGTTGCCATTGGTTACAGCAGCCCCCGGAAACAAACACAGGCTGTCTAAGTAAGTAGGGGGCGTGGGACCTCATTCTAGGGCCAGGTCCATGGACAGTTGTGACCCAGTGAGGGCAGCAGGATAAAACCATGGTGAAGGCCAAGACTTGCAGTTAAACAAGACGGCCGTGCAGAGAAGCTGGTCTCCTCTCATTCCTCAAGCGTCACTTCGATGGCAGCAAAGGAACAAAGCCTGAAGGAGACACAGGGCAAGGAGAGCAGGCAAGGAGGACTGACCCGGCGGAGCAGAGAGAGCTGCAGAGGGGAGCCCGAGGGGCAAGCAGCGTGTCGGTGTCCTGGGGCTGCTGCACCCAATGACTACCCTGGGGGGTGGGAGCAGGAATTCATTCTCCCACGGCTCTGGAGGCCGCAAGTCCGAAATCAAGGTGTCAGCAGGACCACACTCCATCTGAAGGCTCCTGGGGAGGATCCTTCCTGCCTCATCCAGCTCCTGCTGTTCCTGTGGCAGCATCACCCCAACCTCGGCCTCTGTCTTCACACGGCCTTCTCCCCTGTGTGTCTCTCCTCTTCTAACAAGAACACCAGTCATTGGATTCAGAGCCCACCCGGATAATCCAGGGTGATCTTATCTTGAGATCGGTAACTTAGTTACATCCGCAAAGATCCTTTTTCCAGATAAGGTCACATTCACAGGTACACGGATTAGGACTTGGACATGTCTTTTTGGGGGCCACCATTCAGCCCATTACAGGGAGGTTTGAGAGTTTGGGGGGTGTCCAGGGATGGTGGGGGGCTGGGGCGAGGTGCAGGCTGGAGTAAAGAGACTCATGTCAGCCTGGATACAGAGTTGCCGGACCCCTGTCTCCTCCCTGACCCCCTGTGCTGGGCGACTGCTCCTACACACCAGCCCAGCCCCAGCACGTGATCAGCTGGCTCTCTGGAGCCGCACTATCCAATACCAGAGCCCCAGCCACGTGCGACTGTTGAGCCCTTCAGGAGGCTAGTCTGAGTGGAGATCCGCTGCAGGTGAAAAATGCACACTGGATTCAAAGACTTAGTACAAAAAAGGAATGTAAAATACCTCACTATCAACAGATTTTATGTGTGATTACATTTTTTTAATTATTTATTTATTTATTTGGCTGCACCAGGTCTTAGTTACGGCATTCGGGATCTTTGTTGCTGCGTGTGGGATCTTAGTTCCCCAACCGGGGATTGAACACACGCCCCCTGCATTGGAAGGCAAGTTCTTAACCACTGGACCACCAGGGAAGTCCTGAAGTTAATTTTATTTATTTTTTATTTTTTAAAATATATTTATTGGGGCTTCCCTGGTGGCGCAGTGGTTGAGAGTCCGCCTGCCGATATAGGGGACGCGGGTTCATGCCCCGGTCCGGGAGGATCCCACATGCCGCGGAGCGGCTGGGTCCGTGAGCCATGGCCGCTGGGCCAGCGCGTCTGGAGCCTGTGCTCCGCAGCGGGAGAGACCACAACAGTGAGAAGCCCGCGTACCGCAAAAAAAAAAAAAAAAAAAAAAAATTTATTTGTTTATTTATTTATTTATTTATTTTTGACTGAGTTGGGTCTTTGCTGCTGCACGCGGGTTTTCTCTAGTTGGGACGAGCAGGGACTACTCTTTGTTGCAGTGCGCGGGCTTTTCATCACGGTGGCTTCTCTTGTTGCGGAACCTGGGCTTTAGGCGTGCAGGCTTCAGTAGTTGTGGCATGCGGGCTCAGTAGCTGTGGTGCATGGGCTCAGTTGCTCTGCGGCATGTGGGATCTTCCCAGACCAGGGCTAGAACCCGCAACTAAGCTCATGCACTCTGGGGCCCATGCAACGCAACTACTGAGCCCGCGCGCGCTCGAGCCCACGCGCCTCAACTACAGAGAAGCCTGCATGCTGCAACTAAGACCCAAAGCAGCCAAATAAGTACATAAATAAAATTAACTTCACCTGTTTCTTTTTACTTTTTTTAGTATGGCTATAAAATGCTTAAAATTAAATATGGGACTCACATCATAGTTGGATTGGACAGTGTTGCACTGGAGAAAGACTCCAGGTCTGCAGGTCCCCGGGCACAGAGACAGGGGCTTTCCTTTCAATCTCTTTCATCATCCATTCTTTTTAAAAAAGAATTTAGTGGAAAGCATACATATCATAAAATTCACTCATTTTAAGGGTAATGCTAACAACAAGGTATTGAAATAAATGTCTACCTATTGGACTGTGGGAGTCTGAGGGTTCTGCCAGCTTCTGGAAAGCAGCAGCCACAGCCAGGCACCTGCCCCCAGGCTGGAGAGGGGAGGGAGCTTCTTTAGCCCCAGCAGAAAACCTGCACTTACTGACAGGCAAGAGCTTCCCTGCACCCCACCAAACAAAATCCCATCCACAGGTGAGACAGAAATCTGCCCAAACAGAAAAGAAACTGGAAGACGTGCAGAGGGCCAAGGAAAGGCTCAAAGGCATTCTAAGTAATACCCTCAGAGAGACAAGAAAAGCTTTGTGTCCACAAGGCAAGAAACGGGGACTTCCCTGGCGGTCCAGTGGTTAAGACTCGGTGCTTCCACTGCAGAGGGCGCGGGTTTGACCCCTGGTCAGGGAATTAAGATGCCACATGCCTCATGGCCCAGCCAAAACAAACAAACAAAACAACAACAAAAAAACACAAGGCAAGAAATGGATGCTATGAAAAAAGAAATAATCAGAAAAGAAGAAGTTGCTCTTGGAAATAAAAATTATGATTTTCCCCCAAATCAAAAGAGTAATAAAATGACTAAATAAAAAAATAAAATAAAATGCAAATAAATAGATAAGTATAACAGAAAAGCTAAAAGGCGAAGTTAAGGCAATTTGTCAGAAAGAAGGCAAAAAGGCAAAGAGATAGAAAAGAAGAGAGAAAACATTGGATTGAGATCAATCCAATGAAAAGAAACTTAGAGAGTGAGACTACAGGATATAGTGGAGGAAATTTTAGGAAGATAATACAGGAAGGTGCTGCAGACAAGGGCACCCATCATTTCAAGACCACGTGGCAGAGAGCACCAGGTCAAGGAACGAGACCTGACTCCAAAGCTCATCTTGTCAAGTGTCAGACACAACAGATGAGATCCTAAATGTGTCCAGAGAGAAAAACCTGGTCACGTGCGAAGGATTGGGACTTTCTCCAGAGGACTGTGGGCCACCTCAGCAGCAAAGCTGGATGCCAAAGACAGAGGAGCAAAGTGATTTTCATTTAAAATTGAGCAGTCAGAGTGGCTGGTTAGCCCTGATGGTTAGAGTGTAGTGCTGATAAAATTGTGCATCTAGCTCAAATATGAATCTACCTGGAGCAAAGAATAAAAGCATTTTTCAGATATGCAAAGGCTTAAGAAATTTATCCTATGTGCAGGATCTCTTGAGAAGTTACTGGCTAACAGGATTCAGGAAAATGTGGGGAATAGAGAAGGGAGGAAGCTGTAGTAGGAACCGGGAGTGAGAGCCCTAGTCCAGGAGCGGCCCGAGAGGAGTTCTCGGAGAGTCCCAGCAAGGCATCATCCTCTGCTCCTCGCTCCCTCGCACCCACGTCCAACCCATCCGGTCCAGCCCAGGTCAGCTTCTTCTCACCACCTGGCCCACCTTTGTCCACGCACAGGAAGCCCCGCGGGGCTTTCTGCATCCGCGGTTGCCCCCTACCGTCCATTCTCCTAACTGCACCCAGAGTGGAGCTTTTATTTTTTATTTTTATTTTTTTGCAGTACGCGGGCCTCTCACTGCTGTGGCCTCTCCCGTTGCGGAGCACAGGCTCTGGACGCGCAGGCCCAGCGGCCATGGCCCATGGGCCCAGCTGCTCCACGGCATGTGGGATCCTCCCAGACCGGGGCACGGACCCTCGTCCCCTGCATCGGCAGGCGGACTCTCAACCACTGCGCCACCAGGGAGGCCCAGAGAGTGGAGCTTTTAAAAAGACCGCTCTTGGTCACTCATTTTCTTACCCTCCCTAATTTTTCTTACCATTATCTGCCATCTGATATATTGTACGTGTACTTTATTTGCCCCCTTGACGTGTGAACAGGAACTTTGCTTCATTCTGTGCCCTGGAAGAGTGCTTGCTGCCTCAGCAGGGAATTAGTTAATGTATGTTGAATGAATAAATGTTTTCCATGTCACCTCAACGGCTTTCTGGGCTGAAATAGTACCTCCTTGAGAAGTCTTCCCAGATCGCTCCCCAAGGTCGCCATAGGACGTTCTGCCAAGACGGAAGGTCCTATATCTACGCTGTGCATTGTGTCAGGTGGCTATCGAGCCCTTGACACGTGGACAGTGCAACCAAGGAACTGACCCGGTGGCTGGTGACTACCGTGCTGAACGGTGCAGCACCTGTCCCAAGACACCCATCAATACCCGAAATCACCCCAGTTGCGACTTCATCTTAGTCTGTGGCCCGTTTCCCTGCAAAGGTCGCGGCCTGCGGAGAGCGGGCCATACCTCTGGGCGGGCGGGGAGGCCGCACACGCGTTTGGTGCTCAGTAGGAGTTTGTGGAGGCGCGCACGTGTGAGCTCAGGAGAGATTGGGGCTCGCGAGCGGGGGAAGGGCGGGAGGAGGTAACTCCGGGAAGACCGACGCGGAGGCTGAGGGAAGGCAGGCGGGCGCATAAGTGCTGGACTCCAAGCCACCTGTCGCGCAACCCAAAGCACACTGCCCCGCCCACCAGGAACCACGC
Organism: Hyperoodon ampullatus; assembly: GCF_949752795.1. Taxonomy (NCBI): domain Eukaryota; kingdom Metazoa; phylum Chordata; class Mammalia; order Artiodactyla; family Ziphiidae; genus Hyperoodon; species Hyperoodon ampullatus. The sequence goes on from NC_136927.1 coordinate 22,875,633, forward strand.
CCACTCGGGCCCCGCCCCCATGTGCCCCGCCCCAGCCCCAGCGCAGGCGCAGATACAGCCGCCTGTCCCGCGCGTCTTCCGGCTCGCAGGTTCGCCGCAGATTCGTCACCAGCTTCCCCTAGTACCGGCGCCACAGGCTCAAAAAATTCAGCACCAGCTCTGCCAGGGCCCCGGGAACTTTTGCTCTGCGGCCGCGTGAGGGACCGCGAACCGAGCGCAGAGCTGGGCCTCGGGGGCTGTAGCGAATCGGCGACGGGTCGGTATTGGCGGAGCGAGCGGGGCGCAGCGCGCCTTGGCGACTCTGCGGACCCGGCGGGTGCGTGCCTCCCTGTGACCGCTGCCCGTCTGGAGGTCCCCGCCTGCCCCGACACCCCATCCCGTCCCCCGAGGACCGCTGCCCGCCGCGCCACTAGGGCTCCGGGCGCACGCTGGGGAGCGGGCGCGGGGCCGGGCGATCGCTAGCCGGTCTCCACGCCCCGAGAAGGAGCCCGCGTGGACCGGGCTGGGCGAGGAGGCCCAGGCCAGTGGGGACACTTCTTGGGCCCCTAGTGCATCCCGACCTAGTGGCTGGGTGCACTGGTGACAGACAGCTGCCTACTTAATGGCGCTCGTGCTGCAGGGGCGCCCGACCCGAAGTAAATGCTACCTGCAGATGGTTTTGTTTTCTGGGAAGGAAGGGAGCTTGGCAAGGTGAACCACAGGTGGATGCGTCAGGGAGTTAGAAGTGCTGATGGGTCTCCCAGCCTCAGCTCCCTTGACATTTGGGTTTGGCTACTCCTGTTGTGGGGGCTGTCCTGCGTAATGGGGTATATGGGATGTTTACCAGCATCCCTGGCCTCAGCCACCCACTAGAGGCAGAGTAGCACCTCCGGTTATGACCTCTAAGGTGTCTCCAGACATGGGTCCCTGGGGCGTGGTTGCCCTACTGCAGAGGGCACCATGGAAGCCTTGGACCATGAAACCTTCCCTCCTCGAGGGCGGGAGAGCGGGCTTTCTGAGAGTATGTGAAAAGTGCTTCCTTATCCGAGACTGAGTCCCACGTGGATGATGACAGCTCCCTGGACTTCCTTTCTCACGTGCCTTTCCTGTGAACTCCAGGATGGATCCTGAGGTCTCTGCCGTCCGGCTCACCGTCTGGGAGGCTGTTCACATCCTTTCATCTTCTGAGGATGGGGGCCGCATCTCCTGCACCCTGGGGTCCCTGAAGCGCTATCTTGGTGAAACGGAGAATCCAGCCCTCCCTGAGGAGCAGGAGGAGTTTGCCAGGATCCACTTTTCCACCTTTCTCAGATGTCTGGTCGGCAAGCTGAGCCCCGACTGGCTGGAGCTGCTGCCTGACGGCCAAATGGAGGAGCTGTGGGCCAGCTTCTTCCTGGAGGGCCCGGCTGACCAAGCCTTCCTGGTGCTGATGGAGTCCATCGAGGGTGCTGCCAGGTGAGCTGGGCTGGGTCTGATTATGGGTTCGCTTTAACACCTGAAGGATTTCGAACCAACGGGTTCTCCAGATTCTGTGAGAGTTTGGCATCCTGAAATGTGAGAGAATAAAACCTGTGCACGTCAGAGCACTGAACTAAAAGCGGGTTGCGTTAATCTCCTGCGATGGGAAGGCCCTAGCCCTCTGTCCTGCCATGTGGGCCAGGAGCAGCAGCAGGAGTGTTTGCATCCGGGCTTAGGTGGTCTAGGTAGGCAGTGGGCGTGGCCATCCTCCTGGGGCCCCTTCACTCTGTGGCCCCCAGCTCTGTGTGAGGCACCCCAGCAAACTCATTCCCTCAACATCAAGCACACCACGGTCCTTGCGGGGAAGCTGTGTTATTGGGAAGCTGGGTTTTCAGCAGTTGCTGTAGAAGTCGGCGGGTCCGGTGATTCGAAGGTGGGGAAGCTGCGTGGGGCTGGCAGGCTTTCATGCCCCCCCTAGGAAGCGAGGCTGTTTACACCTGCTCTTGGTTCAGCCCCAGCTTCCGTCTGATGAAGATGGCGCAGCTGCTGGCCAGGTTCCTGAGCGTGGGCAGGATGGCCGCTGTGATGGAGGGGCAGTGTCGGCAGCAGGCAGGGCCAGCCTTCCCCCTGCTTCAGGAGACGCTTCTCAACAAGGTTGTGGGCCTGCCCGATCGCCTGGGCAACCGTCTGCAGCGGGAGAACCTGGCCACATTCTTCCCTCAGAACTACTTCCCTCTGCTGGGCGAGGAAGTCCTGCGAGTGCTGCAGGTGGTCGTGGACTCTCTCCGAGGTGAGAGCCCCTCTTCTAACAGCCTCCTCAGGCCATTGTCTCCTCCCTCCCTCCCAGCGCTCCGGGGACTTTGCCATCTCTGGGCAGTGCCATCGTCCAGTCAGACGTTATCGCATGTCTGGGGCGGCAGCCACCCAGCTGTGAAGTTTCACCCACAACTCTGCTGCCTTGGAGGTGGAGCTGACCCGTAAGCCCTGCAGTCCTTGGTTGGACGTCCAGGTGGGGCTGCTCACCGCCCGGCCCCTCACTCAGAATAAGGGAACGTCCACAGTCTGGAAACCAAAAAGCTCTTACTGTGAAGAGGGTCCAAGGTGGCTTCCGGCTGCGGTGCCCGTGGCCTTGTCATCGTGGGTGGAGGACCTCGGTGCTCTGCTGTCTGGAGGCGGTGCTGGGGGCCGACCCTGAGGGAGCTCTCTGCACCTGGGGGCCATGGGAGCAGCTTCCTGCCCACCCTCTCCACTAATCATGGTCTCTGGAGCATCAGGGACATGGCTTCCCCACATGTGTGTTCCAAGAGCCGAGAGAAGCCAGGGGCCATGGCAGCCTGAGTGGGGGTGGGCGTCAGGTGGTAAAGAGCGGGTGGGCTGTCCGAGCCACCGCCCTTTCCCCCAGTGAGGTCCTGCCTTCCCTGTGGCCCTGGCCCCTGCACTGCCCCCACCCTGGCCCGAGGCCCTCATCTCGCCTGGGTTCTTACCACAGCCTCCCACGTGCCCTCCTGTCTTGTCTGAGCTGAGCAACTGCATGATGCTGTTACCATGAGCCACACTCAGAACCTTCCAGCATCTCTGCTCCTACCTCCTCCCAGCTCTGGACTGGCGGGCGTTCCTGCTTGGGACGCCCCGTGCTCTGGCCTCAAGTGCCTCTTCTCAGGGCCGCCTTCCTGGTCACCCTGTTTAGTGTCGTAGCTGCTGGCTTGTCCTCTCCCTGGAACTGGCCATCCTCTACGGTGCTCAGAGAGGCCCCGCCCTGTTGTCCGACGTCCCCCCCCCGGATTGAGCTGCGGGCCTGGGCTTGTGCGCACCGCCGACCCGGCGCTCAGAGTGGTGGCTGATGCAGGCCAGTGGTCCTCACGGGTGTTGAGAGAAATAGACCTAAGTATTGTGTCCTTGGGGCTAGAGTTGTGCCCACATCTCGCAGACTGTTCTGCCCTCATGGACGCAGGTCGTGAGGGGTTGCCTGTCTGCCCACAGTTAACTGCACATGGCGAGTGGCTGCCCTGGGAGACAGCCAGGTGGCACTCGGCAGGGGGCCGCAGGGGTGAGGCCTCTGCTGCTCTGTGGGGCCCCCTTGTGTCTGCACACCCTCTGCTCCCCCTGCTGTGTCCCTGAGCATTACTGTCTCGGGTGAGAGAACCACGCGGGGGGAGGCGTGCGCCTGCATTTCTCCAGCCCAAGCGTCCAAGCGGGGTTCCAGCAGGGCCGCCCAGCCCCTGCTCTGGCTGGGAGGCTCTGGCTGGGAGGGTCCGCCTGCCTGGGTGTCCTGAATGCCTCTGGAGCAATGTCCCCTTCATCCTGTGAGTGGCTGCGTTGAATTCTGTCTTGGCAGGATCCCAAACGGCCATCTTTAGATCTCAGATACTGCGTTTGCATCATGCGCGGGGCCATCTGTCTCCTGGTTGGTCCCATCACCCTGGCTCTTCTGGGGCTGATGCCGCCGCCGCCCACCCTCTCCTTGTTCCTCCGTCCTCATTTCCTCCCTGTGGCGCTTAGAGCCCCTCCTCTTCACTGGGCCCCTCTGGTGCTGCCGCCTCCCGGTGCCCCGCAGTGGTCCCTACTTTATAGGATCACTGTGAACATAATGCTTTTTAAATGGTTATTTTCATTGGCTCTTTGAGTTGGAAACAAGGCTGGTGAGGTTGGAATTAGACCCAACAAGTTGGCAGTTCTACAACCTGGGATCCGCCTGGAACAAGGTCTGTCTCTGCTCGGCCAGGTGTGCGTTGATGGCCTTACCACCGTCTCCTTCCTGTCCCAGGTGGCCTGGACTGCTCCGTCTCCTTCCTGTCTCAGGTCCTGGGGAAAGCCTGCGTCCACGGGAGACAGAGTGAGTGTTCGTCATGGGAGAAGCTGCGGCACGTCCCGGGAAGGGTGGGCTGTGCGGATCCCTTGCGGGGAGTTGCTGAGGTCCCCTTGCGTGGGTCTGGCCCTGCTGGGCCCCGGGGTGGGGGCTTGGCTCTGTGATAGGTGGGCCTGTGGGCTGCAGACACTGGACACCCCATGGCCCCTGGGCTCAGGGCCCCCGTGTGCTTCCCCTCAGAGGAGGTCCTGGGCGTGCTTGTGCCCCGGCTGACGGTGCTCACCCAGGGCAGCTGCCTCTGGCAGCGGGTCTGCTGGTGCCTGGTGGAGCGCGTGCCTGACTGGGCCATGGAGGCCGTGGTGAAGGGGTTCGTGGAGGCTGCCCCAGGGTAAGAAGTAAGGCATCCTTTCTGCTGCAAACGCTTCTCCCCCAGGAGGGCGGGCAGTGGGGATCCAAACGACTCCTGCCTATGTGGGGTCAACACTCATGGGATGTGGGCGGTGGCCCCTCTGTCTGGTGGCCGGTCATTTCGTAGAGTTTGGCTGTGCAAACGCCCATCTTTCCCACTCCTGACGGCTGTGCTGGGCCCCCCAGTCCTCATCTGGCTGGACCGAGACAGAGGCTGCGGCTTCTTTGCAGCCTGAGGGTCCCTGTTCTCAGAAAACCCGAATCATGCAGAAGGGTGTGCAGGGAATGCAGCTTCCTCCCACCTGGTGGCTGTGGTGACTTTCCTGTGTGCCCGTCCACCTCTGTGTCTGTGAGCAAGGGGGTCTGCGGGCCATGTTCCTGAAAGGGCAGTGCTGGGTCGCTTGGTTGTCATCCATGTTCCTTCAGACCGTCTCCCAGCATGAAGGGCCTGTTTCTCTGCCAAAGATGTTTCCTCCCTGTTTGACTTCACATTTCTTTGATTCTGGCTGAGGGTATGTGTCTTGAAGGCATCACGAACCATCTGATCGAGTCTTTTACTCGCCTGTGTGAAGGCTCCTCGTGAGGGGGGGCCCCCACCTTAACACAGGCCTGGGTCTGTCCTGGCCGGACCACTGGTTTGGCTTCTCTGAGATGTCCTAACTGCCGTGTGAGCCCAGCATACCGTGGGTCACTGGGTAGGGCTCAGCCTTCTCTGTCACCGAGGCTGTCGTGCTGTCTGCCCCAGGGCTGTAGGTCACTTTGCCTGGGTCTTTCTCTTTGACTTTATCAGTTTTCTTGTTTTTTCTTTTTCTTTTAACCTTCACGTCTTTGATTTGAGGGATGAGGAGGGGAACACAGCCTCACCTGCTTCCATGCTGGCGGGAGGGTGTGTTGAGCTCTAACTCACTAAAGGAAGCAGGGGTCTCTCAGTCTAGATTGGGATCTGCAGACTACGGCCTTTGGGTCGAATGTGGCTCACTGTGTTTTTGTAAGTAAAGTTTTATCAGCAAACAGCCACGCTCATCCGTGTACCTACCTGCCGTCGCTGCTCTCAGCTACCGTGTCTCTACAGAGCCTGATGGCCTGCAGCCTGGCCCTTCACAGAGAAAGCTGGCTGCCCTGGTCTAGACGGAGCATTTCACCTGGACTGGTCGGGGCAGGCAAAGGATGTCCTCTTGTGTCCAGTCGCTGGGCTCCCTGGTTTCCACATTTACTGGGAGGAGGGAGAGTCAGGACTGACTCAGGGCTGAAGCACCTGCACGGCTCCCTGGTGGTTAGCATGGAGCCGGGGGGTCCAGTGTGGATCCATGGGATTCGGAGTTGTGCTTTTCCCTCTCCCCACCGCTGTGCCTCGCAGGCCTGAAGTCCTCTCACGGCTGCTGGGGAACCTGGTGACAAAGAGTAAGAAGGCCCAGTTTGTGATGACCCGGAAGCTGCTGTTCCTACAGTACAGCTGCACGGTGAGGGTGCCAGCCGGGGGTGGTAGCTGCGGCAGGCGGGGCTGGAGCAGTGCTCGGCTGCCCGGACATGTTGTCCTTCAGCCCAGACCCGTCCTGCCCCTGGGCTCCCTGGGCCGGGCGGGCGGTGTCTGCCTGGCAGACGGTGAGAGGACGCCGGCTCTGTCGCAGATGCCCATGCTGCAGAGCCTGCTGGGCTACCTGGCCATGGACAGCCAGCGGCGCTCACTTCTCATGCAGGTAAGCACCGCCTGTGCAGGTAAGGGACTCTCAGTCCCCGCGGGGAGAGCGTTCCTGCCTGGGGTGGAGGGCGCTGGCCGGAGCCTCTCTGGGGCTGTGGGGACGTGGGCACCAAGGCCCACAAGGTCCCGGGATGTGTTGGGGAGGCAGGGGCTGTCTGCCAGGCCGGGCCTACCACCCACCAGGCGCTGAAGGAGCTCCTGGAGACGTGGGGCAGCAGCAGTGCCATCCGCCACGTGCCCCTGGTGCAGCAGCGCTACGTCAGCAAGGCCATCCTCATCTGCCTGGCGCACCTGGGGGAGGCGGAGCTCCGGGACAGCCGGGATGGTGAGCACGCGGGGGTGCCCCATCCCCACTGCCCCCGCCGGAGCCCCATCCTCCCCCCACCCCCAGCTCAGCCCATGCGCGTCGGTGCTTCCAGAGTTGTTGGCCAGCCTGATGGAGGGAGTGAAGAGCCGCTTGGACAGCAGCCTGCCCCCCGTGCGCCGCTTGGGCATGATTGTGGCTGAGGTGGCCAGTGCCCGGATCCACCCCGAGGGGCCTCCCCTGAAGTTCCAGGTGAGCAAGGGCTGCGCCTGCCATGCTCTCCCTGAGCTGCTGACACTCCTGCCCCGGTGTCACCCTGCCTGCCTGTGTCCAGGACCACGGAGCATCTGTGCTTGGTGTCGAGTTGGCCCTGGTGGCCCTACTGAGGCCGCGGCTGGGAGGGGAGTGGAGGCGCAGCCCCTCAGCTGGCGCCTGACCACGTGTCCCCAGGTGGATTCTCTAGACGGGACTCTCAGGCCTCCCCTCCGTCTGCCGAGCCCTCTGGGATGTCCTTGGAGATGGTGCCACATCTGCTCTGTGTCTGGGGGATTCCCAGGGCCTCCAGCCTTCAGCCCCCCCAGTGCCACCCTCTGCAGAGGGGGAAACCTGGACAGTTGCTCTTGAAAGACCGTTGGCTGCCAGAGGCCAGAAGCGCAGACTGCGGGCTGTGATGGGAGGGCCTCGCAGGGGCCCAGCTGTACCACTCCCACTGCTCCCGTCCCAGCCAACTCCAGCTCATCTGCGTTGCAGTATGAAGAGGATGAGCTGACCCGCGAGATGCTGGCTTTGGCCATGCCCCGGCCCGCGGCTGACAGCCCCTCGGAGGCGGGGTGAGGGTCTCCATGCCCTGGTCCCTGGTCCCCTCCTGGAGCTCTGGGCGTGGTGGGCCAGGTGGGGTGGCTGCTGCACACCTGTTACTCCTGTCCTACTATCGCTGAGGCAGAAGCTAAGATGAGGGCGGGGGTGGTGAGAGCGCTCCCTCGGGAAGCATGGGTTCTGGGATGAGAGACTTGTGGGGCACCCTTGAGGGATCCTTCTCTGTCCCCAAAGCCCGTCTTTCACTCCGGTCAGTGGAGAGACTCCTGACAGAGAGACTGTGGACCGCAGCGGCCCCCAGCCTGGACCTGAGGGCTCCGACTCCGAGCTGGACAGGTGGGGGCAGCACCACGGGGGAGAGTGCGAGGGTCCTAGCGGGGCCCGCCTCAGGGTGTGGGCCCTGCAGCGCCGGTTCCCTCTGCCTGATGAGTCCTCCTCCTACCCGGAAATCAGCCCACGGGGCTCTCAGCCCGGCAGCCATTCCCGAAGCTTCAGGGACTGGGGGTGAGTCCCGGGTAACAGGCAGGTCTGTGTGTCTGTTCTTCTTCCTCAGCGATGATGAGTTTGTCCCCTACGACATGTCGGTAGACAGGGAGCGGAGAAGCAGCAAGGCGCCCTTGTATGTGCGGGGCTGTTTGGAAGGTGTGCCCCCGCCCCCGCCCTGGGTCCCCCGCATGCTGCCCACCCTGCCCGCCGGCTCCGCCTCACTCAGGCGCCATGTGGATTCTGGGCAGCTCTGACCGGGTCCGAGGACTGGGAGCGCTGGGAGGCAGCCCTGTGGGCCCTCGAGGGGCTGATCTTCAGGAGCCCGGCTGCCACTCAGGAGGTGAGCGTGTGAGGGCTGGGCTGTCACGGTCGCAGGAGGTGGGTGATGGCTTGGCAAGGGCATGTGTCTTCAGGGAGCCCCATGTGGCCCACATGGGCCTTGACAGCGGGGCCTCTGCCGGGCGGGGGGCGCAGCCCAGGCTCCTCGAGACAAGCCCCTTCTGTCAAGCACCCTGACCCCGTGTGCAGGTGAGCGTGGAGCTGGCCAAGGTGCTGCTGCACCTGGAGGAGAAGACAGCCGTGGCGGGGTTCGAGGGGCTGCGCCAGAGGGCCCTGGTGGCCGTCACAGTCACAGACCCGGCTCGGGTGAGTCCCTGCGGCTGAGTGGAGCCTGGGTCGTGCCCCCAGCAGGGGCTGTGCTGGGGCCCTGTCTCCGGGATCGTGGCCCTCAGAGGCCTCTCGTCCGCCCGGCCTAGGTGGCGGAGTACCTGACCGCACAGTTCTATGCCCTCAACTACAGCCTCCGGCAGCGCATGGACATTCTGGACGTAAGTGCCTGGGCCTCTGTCCCACTCATCAGGACTGGACTGGAAGGCCTGGTGCAAAGCCCCTGGAGGGGGAGCAGGCATTTGCCAGAATCTACAGGGATGGGACCACAGGCCTCCCCAAGCCCCTTGTTGCCAGACCTGAGAGGCTGGGACCAGCGTCTGTCAGATGTTTTCTTGACAGAGCATGGGCTTCAGGGGCTGCATTCTTTGTTTTAGATAACAGCATTACTGAGATATGATGCACACAGCGTAAAATTCAGTCTTAAGATAAGCAGAATGTGGTGGGTTCACGCAGTGGAATATTACTTGGTCTTAAAAAGAAACGAAATTCTGACACCGTGCTCAGTGAAATAAGCCAGACTCAAAAGGACAAATAGCGTACAGTTCCACTTAGGTGAGGTCCCTGCAGCCGTCAGATTCACAGAGAAAGAGAGCGGATGGTGGGTGCCAGGGGCTGGGGGAGGGGTGGGGAGTCAGGGTTTAATGGGACAGAGGTTCAGTTTGGGAGGATGAGAAGGTTCTGGAGGTGCTGGTGGTGACGGCGGCACCATGAGTTTACCTGGTGCCGCTGAGCCGCGCTGAACAACGATTACCATGGTGAACGTCACACCACGTGTGTTTGTCACAGTGACACAGAGACTAAGACAAAGCTGAAAAAAAGTTCAGCGTTTCCATGTTTACAGTTCAGGGGCGTTTGGTACTTTCCTGACGTCGTGTGACCATCACATCCACCTGCTTTCAGGACGTCCCACGTCACCCTAAAAAGAACCCAAGATGCTCCCTCCCCCACCCCCAGCCCCGCAGTCAGTCTGCTCTGTCTGTGCATCTGCCTGTCCTGGGTGCTTCCTAAAAACGAGGTTGCACGTGTGGCCTCCGGGTTTGGCTCCGTCCACATATGGCCTGGGCTGGGGTTCCTTCCCTTTTCCTGAGAGGTGGGGGTGGCGGGATTGGATGGGCTCTGGGTTTCGGGCTCGTCAGCAGGGAGCACGCCCACCTCCCTCCTATCCCCCCCACAAAGTGAAGTGAGCCTGAGGGACTCCAACTGACTTGCATGGGGTTCCCAGAACCCACGCCCCCAGGACTGCCGGGGCCTTCGAGGGCACCCGATTCACCTTGAAATTTGGAAAATGTCATCCTTCCCCAGTGGGATGGCGGCTGCCCCGGGTGTCTCCTCTTTTCAAGGTCCTGACTCTGGCTGCCCAGGAGCTGTCTCGGCCGGGGCGCCTTGGGAAGGCTCCCCAGGGGGGCTCCCCAGACCCCGGCTCCCAGCCTGGTGGTGCCGTGGTCCCGGCCTGGCGGGCGGTGGTGGAGGAGCGCGTCAGACGCAAGACCCGGCGATTTTCCAAGGTCAGCCAGGCCCTGGGGTGGCCTCTTGGGTGGGACCTCTGCCCTGAGGGGACAGCGATCACTGGGTCCTGTGAAGGGAGGGTTTTTGGTACAAACTGAGTGATGTGACACATGCTGTTAGGGCATCACATTGAAGTGACTTTAAAACGTGAATGCAGATGTGGGTGTGAAAACAGCCCTGAGGGTTCTCTGTCGGCAACAACTGGCCCGGCGTGTGCTGGGTCATTGGGGTCCCTCTAGGCCGGGGCTGAACATGCTCCCCTGGGATGTTGGGCTATGTCTGGAGACATTCTTAGTCACCGGGGGTGGGGGGTGGTGCCCGCTCCTCTGGTGCTCAGGACCACCCCTCCCAAGTGTCCCCGAGTGTCCCTGGTGTGAGGTCCCCAGGCGGGGCTGTGCCCTGTGCCCTGCCTGGCGCCTTGTGAGCACGTGTGTTTGGCAGGGCTCTCCGGGGCGGGCACCAGCCGTTGGCCCCAACGAATTCAACTTGGTGGCTGGCTACTTCTTCTTCCCCCTCCTTCAACATTTTGACAGGTGAGCGAGTTTTCTGGCGGCCTGTGATTTGGGGAACAGGAGCCCTGGCACCCATGGGTGGGAGGGTACCTAGGGTGGGGGCTAAGGTGGGATTTGGCTTCAGGGGGGTCAGGAACTCGGCTGTGATTGTTTGTAGCTTAAATCAAGTGACCTGAGGGCATTAGGCGTCAGGGTGTCCGTTATCTCCGGATGATGGGTTCATGGTGGGGCCGGGGCCAGAGCCTCACCCTGGTGCCTCGACCCGGCGTGCCCTGCCGCCCTCGTGCGCATCCTTGTCCTGTCTCAGCCCGAGCAGGGTACAGATGTCCCCCAGCCATCGCCACATGGGTGCAAGGCTCTGTGGACAGAGGGAAGGGCCTGGAGTCCTTTGCTGCAGAGGCCCTGCAGTCAGCAGTCCTGCTTCCTGATCCAGGCCCGGGCTTGACCAGGCGGCCTTGCAAAGTGACGGGGAGTCTGTGCAACGCCTTCTCCTTGTGGCTCTGGGCGCCACGTGGGGACAGGCAGTGAGGAGGAGCGTCCAGGGGCTTGGGGTGCCCTTGGTGGCCCACGAGGTTGGGGAGCCGGCCCTGAGTGCCTGGCCTGCACCATTCGCTGGGTTCTGTGTTGTAGGCCTCTTGTGACTTTTGACCTTTTGGGAGATGACCAGTTGGTTCTTGGGAGACTGGCCCACACCTTAGGGGCCCTGATGTACCTGGCTGTGAACACCACGGTGAGCTGGGACCCCGTTCCCCTGGCATCTGATGGCTCACCTCCCGTGGGGTCTGCGCCATGTTCTGTCCCCCTGTGGGCCTTGCCTTGGGACAGGAGTATTTGAACCTGAGGATGGGGTCTGAGGCGGGGACTGCTATGTGCCAGGACCCCTGCCTACTGGGTTCTGCTGTTTCAGGTGGCTGTGCCCATGGGCAAGGCCCTGCTGGAGTTCGTGTGGGCCCTTCGTTTCCATGGTGATGTGTGAGTAGCTACAGGGCTGAGGGGAGTCGGGTGGGGTGGGGGTCCTGAATCCTGCTGGAAAGTGGACAGTGGGAGGTGGGTGGCAGCTTCCGGGGTGGCTGAGAGGCAGCCTGGCTGGGCGCTCCTGCAGCAGGAAGGGCCGGCGGGGCTTCCCTGGCGTGGGTGGAGGGCGCCAGGCTGCAGCTCCTCACGGCTCAGTCTCATGCCTTCTCTGCAGCTATGTGCGCCGGGGCTTGCTGTCTGCTGTCTCCGCCGTCCTCCTCAGCGTTCCGGCTGAGCAGCTGCTGGCAGACCTGCTGGACGAGCTGCTGGAGGCCCGGTCCTGGCTGGGAGGTGAGTGCTAGGCCGGGGTCACCGTGGCCAGGTGGTGGGAGGCTGGTGCAGCCTGGAGGGGCCGGGGTGCCATCAGCTCGTGGGCAGCGTGGCCCAGTCCCCAGCCCAGCATGAGCGTCATGTGGCTCCCGTTTGTGTGCTGAGTGTCCTCAGTGTGGGGGTGGGGACATGGCTGCTGTTGGGTCACTTTGACTTTGGGGAGTCCTGCAGGGAAGGCGCCCAGATGTGGGGGTGGCACCTGTATATGCTGGAAAGTTCCATCCTCAGCAAAGTTACAGTGGTGATTGGCATTTTGCCACATTTTCTCTGGCGGCCACCCCTTCCCCACACACATGTGCTCTTTTTAAAAAGTCTCTGTGGCCAGTAGTACCCCCACCTGTGGGCACTTGAGCCATGGCCCTCAGAGCCACCGTGCCCGCGTCCACCCTTGGGGCTTGCAGCTCATCTGCATCCACACTGGCAGGCCCGGTGGTTCTGACGGCGGCCTTTCTCTCCCTTTCTGCCAACCCTGCCCGGCGAGGCAGCCCATGAGCCTCCTAGGCTCCTGCAGGCCAGCCCCCCAACATGGGTGTCTGAGCATATCTGCATTCCGTGTGTCGGGATGGCTCGGGGCCTTGTGCTGTGGGTGCAGGTGCCTCCCCGGCCGGGCTCCCAGCCCCAGGTGCTAAGGAGCCCTTTGCCGGCGTCTGAGGACGTTTTTGTGCCACACGGGGCTCATTCAGGAGGCTTCAAATGAGGGCAGCTGAAGAGGGCTGGCCTGCTCAGTGCTGTGACGCTGCCCATGCTTCCATTTCTGTCTTTGCAGACGTGGCCGAGAAGGACCCAGACGAGGACTGCAGGCTGCTGGCAGTGAAGGCACTACTGCTTCTGGAGAAGCTCCGAGACAAACTCCTCCCGCTCTCCTCTCCTTAGCCCCCGACCCCCGGGAGGCACATCCCGCTGGAAGAGTGCGGGCTGGGGGCCAGCACGTGGGGCGGAGGTGCAGCTGGTACAGCCTGGAGTGTCTGCGGCTCAGTGAAGACTCTGCATCAGGGCCTTGGGTTCTGCCCCCCACAGACTGGGACTGGGACGTGGCCTCTGAGGCTTGGGCTCCAGGACGGCTGCTCAGCCCAGTGCCTCCGTGCAGCCTGCAGAATGCAGAGCTGGGGCCACTGGGCCTGGGGGCTTCTTAACAATGTGCCCCCAGCCCTTCCTCACCTAAAGGCCAGGGACTTTAAGAACAACAGAAAAGGAAGAATAAAAGAGGTGCAGGAGCTCTTTGTGGTTCTCACTCCTGCAGGGAGCCTGGTGCCCACACACGGCCCCCTGAAGGGGAGACATGGAAATGGGGGCAGGAAGGGGACACAGGCCTCCGAGAAAACAGACTTTATTTGGAGAATTTCGGCAGCTGGTGGGTGGAGCTGGGGGTGGGAAAGCATGAGGCAGCCCCCCCCGCCCCCATCATGGTGCTGTCCCTGATGGCCCCTTAACGGTGGGAGCTGGTGACGGAAAGGGCACGGCCTAGATGGACAGAGCCTCCCGCTGCAGCCCAGTGCCAACCATTGTCTCCCTGTGGTCAGGACGGGGTGTCCTGTGGGAACCAGTCAGATGCACTGCTGGGCAACCTGTGTGGGTGCCGGGGGTGCCGGGAATATGGGGACACCCTCAGTTTCTTAGGCTTTACACCCTGTACTTGGGGGAATGTCATGGGAAAAATGAACCAACTCCCTTGACTGCCGAGGGGCTAAAACAAAACCCTGCAGGGGTCAGGGACTCAGAAGGGGTGGCTCAGAGACCCTCCCCCTGATGCCCCTCGGAGGCTAGCGCATTTTCCCACAGCTCTGCCTACGGACTCGGACACAAAACTTTCACCAGGAACGTCGGCCTCCTGCTACTGACAATGACTGGCGAGTCCCAGAAGAGCCTGGGCAGCAGCAGGCCCTCAGGGGCCATTCTCCACCTCCTCCATCACCTCCTCGTCCATCTCCTTGTGATCCTCCACGTTGTTGTGGCGCATCTGCTCCGGCATGGTGCGCATCAGAGGGATGCCCAGGCCCTGGTGCACGGCGTCCACAGTGCGCTGGCTCACGTAGTACGACACGTTGATGGAGGACACTCTCTTCCGCATCTCCTCCAGGTACTTGTAGGCCTGGGTCACACACAACAGCCGTGACCGGTCAGCGCACAGTGGGAACAAGGGGCCCAGCCCGGGGGCAGAGTGAACAGGGGAGGGACACCTTTGATAAAGGGGCTCGGGTGGCCTCCCGGCCTTCCCAAGCGTTGGTGGCATCTGCGGGCAGCGAGGCTCAGGCTCTGGTGGTCAGTGCTGTGAGCTCCCCCAGGGAGTCCCATGGGCAGCCTGTTACCAGGACCCTGTGTGTCTGGGGACCACACCCCAGAGGGTCTGCCCACCCTGGATACACAGAGGGAGACCTCGAGGGAAGGATGGATTCATGTCTCCCGTCTGTTTCATTCACTCTGGGGTGTGTGCTTGTTGGGCCACTCTGGGGTTTGTGCTTGTTGGGCCAGAGGGCCAGCAGCAACATACAAACGGTTTGTCTTGTCTATTTTGACCAGGCCTCCAATTTACCCCCATTAATTTGCCTGTGGTTAGTGAGTCTCGTGTGTGTGGTCCTTGGCCCGGGGCTGGTGAACTATGGGATTGTCAGTGGTTTTCCTGTACGACATCCTCTGGTCCGACCAGTGGGAATATGTGTGTGGGGGGGGGCATGGGGGCCACACAGCAGCTCGGAGTGGGGTCTGAGGCAGGATGGGTGTGCTTACACCTGCTCCACCTGCCTGCACCCACCCACACCTCCTTACACCTGCTCCACCTGCTCACCCACAGGGAGGGTCATGTGCAAGCACAAGGAGCTGGAATAGGGCCTCACGTGGCTTCTACAGGTACACTGAGTATCAATTCAGAATATGAACAAAATTTCCAGGAGCTTTTTGACTTTATGAGGAAATAATCACATCTTAGCATTTCTTAAAGATGATAAAATTTTAGAATGATGTTATTTCAGACAGATATAACTGTCTGATATAAACAATAAATATCATAAAGATAAAATAGGGTGTTTGGAGGGATGAGGGAGGCAGTGTGCAAGTGCCCAGGAGCCCTCCAACGAGGGAAGGAGACATCCAGGCACCAGGGGACGCCCTTCGGTGTCTGCTGAGGGCCAGCTGTGAGCCAGGCGCCGTGCTGGGCACACAGGACACAGGTACAAGGGAGCACCAAGCCAAGGGAGGACTGGGCGCTTCGGTGAGAAGCCCAGCCCAGCAAGGGTGGAGGGAGTTGGGCCGCCGTGGGGTTTGGGTGGGGGAGCCTACGCAGAGGGGAGGGGGTGGGAGATGGCGGGGAAGCCAGAGAGAACACCTGGGCGCGGGGAACGACACAGCCAGGCCTAGAGGTGCACTGGGGGCAAGGGAAGCAGCGTCTCCAGAAGGAGGGTCGGCAGTCTGTCAGGACTGGACTCAGGATGGGGCCATGAGGACCGAGCGGGAGGGACGTCCCAGGGACAGCGAGACCCCAGAGCAGCAGCGGGGGCTTCTGTGCCCCCTGCCCCCACCCGGGGAGGAAACTCATGCAGGCCTATCCTTTCTCAATTTATTTATAGATTTTAAAAAATTTAAAGTTACTAAATCCTACAGGCTTCAAACAAGGCTTGAGACAACAAAGAATTTGGTGAAATACTTGAAATGTGATTTTTCTGTTAATTTTGAGGACTCAGTGGTCTGAGCATCTCCGCAGTCCACTTTTGTTTTATTCTCCAAAAAAGGGGGAACCTGTTGGGATTCACTTTAAAGCTGTTTTCCCAACAACAAAAGGGGTCGGTGAGTGGAAGTGGCAGGACTGGGAGGATGTGAGCAAGTGGGCTGGGAAGTCTGAGTTCACGGTGCTGATCCCCCAGACCTGGGCCACGGATGCTTGGCTTTCCTGGGAATCTGGGAACTGCGCCCCGTGAGGCCGGCCTGGCCCACTGGCAACGCTTCTGAATGAGTTGTCAATCCTGGGTTTGCCAGCACTTGGGAAAGGAAGGCGGGGGTCCCTCGGGGTCACTGCAGCCTCACCAGGAACTACCTGTGAGGGACAGGCCGTGGGCAGAGCACGTGGAATATAGCACAGTCTGTGTGCTGCCCTTTAGAACATGAAGGGAAAATGCAGCCAGGTGGGGTTCTGCTGCTGGTTACGAGAGAACTAAGACCGAAAAGAACGACGACAGAGGCTTGTGGTGAGGGCAGGGTGACTCACACTAGACCAGCCCCCCTCCCAAACAAGAAGGACAAACTGGGCAAAATGCAAAAGGCTCTGGAGAACAACCATGGGCAGGTGGGCTTGGGGAGCTGACACTTGGGTGAGTTTTCTGCTTGTTGTAACTTCTGCCTCGGGGAGGCCCAGTCAGGGCCACTGGGGGAAGTAAAAGGCACAAAGAAACTGGCCAAAAGAACCAGAATCAGAACTGCATCCACCACAGCAGCTGGCATGTGAGGAAACAGTGAAGACAGTCGTGGAGCGGACAGATTCCAAGTGTGGGCTCTGCCCTGACCTCTGCTTGACCCTGACTCTGCATGTGGGGACCGGCCACACACCAAGGAGCCTGAGCAAAGCCACGTACTGAGCAGAGAGCCCCGCTGCCCACCATGGTGGGGGGGCTTACACTCTGAGCTCAACAAAGATGGCTGCCTAAGGAAAGCAAGACAGAAGATATAGCAGAAGCCAGGGTCTCTACAATGTGTTATCCACAATGTCTGGGATACAAAAAACTGCTAGACATAAAAAGAAACAGGAAAACCTGACCTATGCTCAAGAGAAAAGACAAATAATGGAGACCAACTCAACATGATCCAGATGTTTGAATTAGTGGCACAGACTTTGGAGCAGCAATTACAACTATGCTCAAGAGTATAAAGTGTTCATTCTTAATCAACAAATAGGAAATTTTAGCAGAAAAAGAAAAAGAAAAAGAACTAAGTGTAAATTCTAGAACTGAAAAATACAAAATCTAAAATGAAAAATTTGTTGGACAGGTTAACAGTGGATTGAAGATAGCCAAAGAGACTCAGTATATTTGAAGATAGTTATGTTACCTAACTCAAGTAATAGGAAGAAAAGATCAATAACAATGAACATCAATTACAAATGTGTATCCACTTAATATGAAAAGGACTAACACTTAACTGGAGGCCCAGAAAGAGACAATAAGGCAGAAAAAAAATTTGAAGGAAAAATAGTTACAGATTTCCCAAATACAATCACAAAAGGATCAAATTTGTTTCCAAGTAACTTACCCTTATCCCAGGAGAAAACTCAACAATATTGAAAAGAACACACACAGATTCCATCACTTGACAACCTAAAACATTTACAGTGTCTGGAATCCAATAAATAATTGCAGACCTGCAAAGCAGGAAAATATGAACCATAACAAAGAGAAGAATCTACCAATAGGGACATCTGGAATTGACACGGGAGCCGAGGACTTTACAGTAGTAAATATTTTACGTGCTCTGTAAGGCAGAGGAAAGAGTAGCAGAATAAAGAGACACAGGAGACGGAGGGAGGAGAGCCGGTTCAGACCCACTGGAGGTGAAACTACGCAAGGAGCAATAGCAGAGCAGACTCTGCAGAAGGAGGACAGTCAACTTGCAGCAACAGCAAAGCAACCGCCCCATATGAAAACAGGAAAAATTCTGGGAAAAGGAGAATCAGTTGAGCTAGGGGCCAATATATACAAGTGGCTGGAGTCCAGAAGGAGGGGGAGGGCAAGGGATGAAAGGGAACTCCCTACAGACGGGGAGAAAACACGGCAGCTCACACATCTGATGCAGACAACGTCCAGGCCACACTCAACAATAAGAAGACAAACACCCAGTGAAGCGAGGGGAACGGTGTGAGCACTTGCAGGAGGGGACCTGAGCAGGGGCTCGCCGCCAGCCACGCGGACAGGGTGCGTTACAACCACAGTGAGACACCACCACACACCCACCTATGTCGCAGCCACCACCAGCTGCATGGCCACCCAACACTTGGACTTTCCTGATGAGGTTGCTGGTGATGTTAGCCAACAGGATTTCTTTGATGGGTGTAATGAAATGTTTTGACATTTGCACAACCCAGTGAACCAGTATTTTCCAAACGACCACCATGATGTTACAAAATCACGTATGTGTAAAAGATGCAAGATAGACCAACGGGTTTTAAGGTAACAAGTACAAAAAGCACGCTGACATGGTTTCAGATCGCTCATTGCAACTAACTTAGGAAACACCACTTGTGGAGTGTGGTGTGGTGTCTAAGACCCGCAAATACTTGACAGGGCTGCTACAAGGTCCTCCCCTTCTCACCTACACATTGGGGTGAAGCTGCGTTTTCATCACAGATTTCATATTTCAGTGAATCAAACTTATTTTACCACATTGAATGCAGAAGCAGACACGGGAGTGTCTGGCTGTCCTGTATTATGTCAGACATTAAAGAGATTTGCAACAAGGTAAAACAAAGTTACTTTTCTCACTAAATGTCTTTGTTTTGAAAAATACAGTTATTTTAAATTAAAATGTTACCTATGTTACCATGTAGTGGGTTTATTTTATTTTTAAGTAAATTAACATGTTTTACAAATTTATTAGTTTATTTTCTAATGCGGTAAATATTGGTAGATATAACCCACATAAATAAAAGCTCTTAGGGTCCTCAATAACTTCCCCAGCGTAAAGGGGTCCCAAGACCAAAATGTTTGAGAACTGCTCTGTTAAACTGAATTATCAAAACCCTCCACAAAGAAAGCTCCAGGACCAGCGGGTTCACTTACACATTCTATCCTACATTTAAGGAAGTGACACCCATCTTACATACACTCTCAGTTCCAGGAGGTGGGCACCCCAAGTGTTATTAGCAAACTGAGGAGTGAAGGGACAGGAAAGGATGTCTGTGCCTGTCAAATGGCTCAGAAAATACCCATTTTATGTATAAACTAGAAAATTTTAAACATATATAGAATGAATACATAAATGTGGCAAAATGGTAAAAAAATGAATCTGGTAAACGGTTGGGTTCTATTATTCTTGTAACTTCTAAGTTTGAAATTATTTCAAAATAAGAAAGGCTGAAAAATCAAAAAGAAAATTGAAACGTGGGGAGGTGCCTCCCCCACTGCGAGCTCCGCAGGGGGCTCTGAAGCCGGGATACCCCCATCACCCCGCAACCCCATCAGCCCCAGGTGTGGCCTCACCGTCTGCAGGTCCTCCATCTGCACGTGGCGCTCTACCAGGAAGCCATATACGTCCCCGACGCGGACGATGCTGTCCAGGTCTGGCTCCTCCAGGAGCAGCTTGCACTGCCTGATTGACTCCTTGGGGTCCTCGGTGTATGTCCTGCTGGGAGCAGGGACATTCTGAGCCCCAACCCAGGGCACAGCTGCACGTCAGGGGTTAGGGCAGGCTCTCGGCCTGGAGGGTGCAGCTTTTGAGAAGGTAATTCCCGTGAACTAAATTAATTCTTTATTGAGTCAATTCATAAATTCACTAATTTGTTTTAACAAAACGTACTGACCGCTCGCAGGGCTGGTACTGGTGCTGCACTAGACTCTGGAGGGCACGGCCTGTCAATGCCAGTCCCGCCCAGGGAGCAGCCTGGAGGGTGACCTGGGACAGAGGGGCGAGGGCATGGAGCGGGTGCGTCACTGTGGGGAAGCGGTCAGGGAGGGCAGCCCAGGCAAAGGCCAGCACGGTGACACCCAGGGTCTCCGCAGTGCCTGGTGCGGTGTGTGCAGGCGGGGGTGGGACCAGGAGGCCCTGTGAGTCCCCCACAGGCCAGCCCTCTGGCCCCCGCATTCCCCTCCCTCTGTCCAAGCACCCTGCCCTGTGGCTGAGCCCCCTCCCTCCTGCAGCCCTGATGTTCCTGAACCTACACATGCAAGTGGGGGAGCACCCTTCAAAGAGCCCCACTCCATAAACAGCATTCAAAATGTTTTTGGAAGTCTTTGGAAAGCCTCTTCTCAGATAAGCAAAGTGCTTTCATTGGTTTAGGCAGAAGCTGAGCCCTGCTGCCCACACAAGGGTCTTGGAAGCACTGGACAAGCTGCCAATAAGTAAAAACTGAGGTCCCGGACACATTTGGATTTGTGGCCTGTCCTACGGGCCCCTCCCTAGAACCACCTGCCGGACCCCTGCACGCACCTGAGCAGGCCCAGGGCTCCCCTCAAATACAGCCTCTCCTGACACCAACCTGCCTCCCCCGACCACCACTTTCCTCCCTCAAAGGTCTCGGCTGTTTCTGGAACAACCTCCCAAGAGTCAGCCCGGTTCTGCGGGAACCAGAGGAGCCCCAACGTGCATAGAGCAACGGCACACCCTGCCCTTCCCGTCCAGCTGTCCAAGGAGTTCCTTAGAAGAACGTCCACTGGAAATGCCATGCTGCCCCACGGCTGACGCACCTGCGGGCCTGCATGAAGCGCTTCACCAGTGCCATTTTGCTCTGCAGCTGCGCCAGCCTGGCCTCCTGGTCCAGTGGGCTCCTGGCCTTGGCCTTGGACAGGCACTTGTAGGCCTCAGTCAGCGCCCCATGGGCCTTGTCATAGTTCTGGTACTCGTCGATCTCTACCTGCATGAGGAGGCGTCAGGACCCATGGGTCCCCCCACCCACCCAGGGCCCCTGGAAGTGGGGGGTCGGTACCTGGGCACAGGCATCGTAGAAGCCGGCCAGGAGGTCCAGGGCCCGGCCCTTGGTATAGAAGCTGATGATGCTCTTCATGATCTCTGGGTCCTTCCGCCAGTCCAGGGACTGCAGGTAGTTGGCTGCCATGATGTAGATCTCCTTTTGCCTCGACACGCCCGCAAAGAACACAATTTTCTCAGTGTCCCCAGACTTGAGCAGTGCTCTCATGGCCTGGACAGAGAAAGAGCCGGGCTGGCCCCTTCCTGGCAAGGTGGACAGAGCTCCCGCCCGACGCTGCAGGTGTGTCTTCAGGACAAGCGAGCTCTGGGCTGCAAGGTCTTGGCAGGCGCCTTCGGAGCCCTGCCCGGAAGCTCATCCCACAGGGCACCCATGCGCTGGGCCGCACTCACCTTCAGCCTGTCCCCTGCCTGCGTGTACTTCTTGGTGGCCAGGTGGTAGTTGCCCTGGCGCATGCAGCAGCTGGCAATCTGCTCCAGCAGCTCACGCCGGGACTCTTCAGACAGCTCCTTGCAGTCCTTGGACACCGTCATCTTTTCGGCCATCTCCTCAGTGATGGTCAAGTTCTGCTCCAGGCAGAGCTGCAGGGCTTCGTGATACTGGGAAGGGCCACAGAAACCAAGGGGCAGTCACCTGTGGCCTGGGGGAGAGCCACACCTCCCCGCCTCCTGGGGTGGGGGTGGGGGGAACAGTGCGGCCAGGTGGGGGCACGTGACCTTCTCTTGCTATTCATACTCTAGAGGCAACCAAGGAAACGTGCAGCCCAAAAGGAAGTTATATTCGTTGTGGGAGGAAAAGGAGACCAGAAACTAATTTTCTTCTATAATTCTTTTCAAGTTTTCAAAGTAAGAGGTTTAATTAATTTAATTAACTTTCCTTAAAAATTCAAGAAAAATTGTATATTCTTCCCTTAAGAATGTGTCTTGGGGGCTTCCCTGGTGGCGCAGTGGTTGAGAGTCTGCCTGCCGATGCAGGGGATGCGGGTTCGTGCCCCGGTCTGGGAGGATCCCACATGCCGCGGAGCGGCTGGGCCCGTGAGCCATGGCCGCTGAGCCTGCGCGTCCGGAGCCTGTGCTCCGCAACGGGAGAGGCCACAGCAGTGAGAGGCCTGCGTACCACACACACACACAAAAAAAAAGAATGTGTCTTGGGGGGCTTCCCTGGTGGTGCAGTGGTTAAGAATCTGCCTGCCAATGCAGGGGACATGGGATCGAGCCCTGGTCCGGGAAGATCCCACACGCTGTGGAGCAACTAAGCCCGTGTGCCACAACTACTGAGATGACGCGCTGCAACTACTGAAGCCTGAGCGCTCTAGAGCCCGCGAGCCACAACTACTGAAGCCCGCGCGGCTAGGCCCACGCTCCGCAACAAGAAAAGCCACTGCAATGAGAAGCCTGTGCGCCGCAACGAAGAGTAGCCCCCGCTCACCCAACTAGAGAAACCCCGTGTGCAACAACGAAGACTCAATGCAGCCAAAAATAAAATAAATTAAATTAAAAATAATAAATAAAACAGCCCATTGTGGATTAAAAAAAAATAATGTGTCTTGGGAAGAAAAAGAACTATATCTTGGAGATGATTTCCTCTGCTGACAGCTGTGCCAGGAACCTGCAGGGCATCCTGCCCAGACTCGGAGGGGTGGTCCTGCAGGTGCAGAGGCCCTTGTGCCTATGCCATTCACGCGTGTATAAGTGTGTTGTTAGCATGACTGCTGACGATAGGAAGCACTGGACCAAGGAAGATGTGCTTGTCACCTGTGGCAGGTGCCACGGCCATGTTCCTACCCGCAGCCTGAGCACAACTGTTTCCCACTACAACCTGGTGGGTTTTCTAGCCTTTTCACTTTACTAGCCTAATTCACAAACAATGGCATCTCCTTGCTTCTGATCTGTATTCCCCTGACGATGAGTGAGGCTGTGTATCGGACATTCAGGAACCATCCAGATTTCCTTTTTAAAACAAACTGACCATATTCTTTGTCCTTCCTCTTGAGTTGTTGGTAGATTTCTTATTGGTTTATAGAAACTCTATACATATTAAGAAGATTGGCCTTTTGGGATATAGGTAGAATACATTTTTTCCCATTTTATTATTCATCTTTGCTTTGTTTATGCTGTGTTTTCCATGTGCTATTTTCAAATTTGTATTTGGTCAAATTGATCAGCCTTTCCCACTATGGCTGTTGGGTTTTGAGTTGTATTTAGAAAATGCCTTCCCTCCTTCAAGGTCATACGAGACACATGTGACTTCTGGTGGCACTGGGCTGCCTCCCTATGCTCTTAGATCTCTGACCTGCCTGCGGTTTCCTCAGACGCAGCAGGTGAGAAGGGTTTAACTTCACTTTTCCCAAGTGGCCACCTGGCTGTGTCAGTCCCATTCACCGAAGGGCTCACCCCCACTGTTGTGAGATGCTCCTTCACCACATGTAAATGTGCACCCGTATGTGGCTCTATTTCTGGATTTTCTAGTATTTCCTACTGATCTATAGGCCCCACGCACCAAACCCCAATTATTCTAGCACTGATAAAGTTTATGATCTGGGAGGTTTAATCACCTCTTGTTACACTCTTCTTCCCAGATTTTTCTCGGCTCTTCTGGCTTATCTGGTTTTCATTGTAAAACTACAGAATCCACTTCTCTAACTAGAGGAAGCCCTGTGGTATTTTTCCTGGGGTCAGAGTCAGTCTGAAGCGGCCTTAGGGAGGCCAGTCAGTAGGTCTCTCTAACCAAGTACGTGGTGTGTGTGCCTTTTCACTTGCTCAGGAATTCTCCTATCACTCATAATGAGAGACCACACTGCACGTGTGATTCTGTCTGCAGGAAAAAAGATCTTCCAATTAGGACAGGCTGATTCTGGGTGACTAACCATTTTCTACATCTCCATTCAGTTTCCATCAAGGGGAATTTTTCTCCTTAAGGAAGATTAGTACACATACCCATTAAGATGGCTACTATCAGAAACTAGAAGACAGGGAGTGTTGGGGAGGATGTGGAGAAACTGGGACCCTGGTGCTCTGCTGGTGGGAGCATCAAACGGTTCAGCCGCCATGGAAACAGTGTGGTGGTTCCATAGAATGTTAGAGCAGAGTTATCATGTGACCCAGCACTTCCCTCTCTGGGTAAATTCGCCAAAGAACTGAAAGCAGGGTCTTGAAGAGATGTTCGCACATTCATGCTTATTCACAACGGTCAAAGGGTAGAGAGAATTCCCTGGTGGTTAGGGCTCTGCGCTCTCACTGCCGAGGGCCCAGGTTCCATCCCTGGTTGGGGAACTAAAATCCCACAAGCTGTGCTGGTGTGGCCAAAAAAAAGGGCAGAAGCAACCCAAACGTCCACCTTTGGATGCTGGACAAGCCAGGTGTGGTCTGTCCGTGCAGAGGAATACGGTTCAGTCTCAAACAGCAGGGACCTTCCAACACGTGCTGCAGCGTGGACGGCCTGGGGGACACTATGCTCGGGCGAGAAGCCAGTCGCAAAGACAAGCGAGTCCACTGACACACGTCCCTAGACTCACAGTCAGAGAGACAGAAAGGCGGAGGGCGTGTGCCAGGGGCCGGGAGAGTTTGAGTTCTGCGAGACCAGTAGGGTCTTGGAGATTAGCTGCACAAACACGTGAATGTACTTAACACCACTGAGATGTACACTCAAAAACCCCTAAGATGGTAACTTTCACGTTATGTGCTCTTTACAACACACACACAGAAGAAAGTGGACTCCTTGGCTATGACTGGAAACAGGTGGCGAGTCCCGCACAGGCCGGCCTGGCCTTCCTGGTGAGCGTGGTTGGTGAGGGTGGCCGCCCGCCCACAGGGCCCGTACCTTCTTGGCGGCCAGCAGCAGCTCCACTGCCTTCTCGTACTGACTGTGCTCCAGGAAGAAGTCGGAGCAGCGGGCCAGGAGGGCGGGGTCTGACTTCTCATCCAGGTCCTCTGCCACGAGCTGCAGGGCCGCAAACTGCTGTGTGGTGAAGGCCAGCTCCAGGGCCTTGGAGAAGTGGCCGGCCTGTGGACAGTGGGAGAACTCTGAGCAGCACCGTCTGGGCGCTCCGCTGTGCCCGGGGCCTGGGGCGGGTGGCCTCACCTTGTGGTACAGCATGACCGCCTGGTCCATCTGCTCACCCTTCTCCTCGTAGTAGCGTGCGGCCTCGATCATGTCCTTGGGGGAGCTCAGCAGGGCCAAGTTCATAAGCTGGTCATCCAGGCCGTGCTCCTGTGGGAGCACAGAACGTTGGGGAACTACCTGACATGAGGGCTCTCCGCCTTTTCGACCTTTCCTGAAGTGGGACCCTGGGCTGGAACACTTTTATGGATGCAGAGCGTCCGACGGCTTCCTAGGTATGTCTACTGAGTACGAGCCGTGAACAGCCTCCCTGCTGCTCAGGAGCCTGTATAGCAGGGAGCGTCCCCGAGCGCACTTGGGCAGAGTGAGGCATGAGACGTAGACACCTGCCTGGGTAGGGGTATGACACTCAGGACATGAGTCTCTAACTTTCTGTTTGAAACTCTCTCAACAGAAGGTGGGAAGCAGCCTCCCCCACCCGGCAGCGCTGGCAGAGGCTGGGCGCGCACCTTACAGAGGCGGATGGCATTGTTGAAGGCCTGGGCGCGCGTGTAGAAGTGCACGGCCTGCCGCACCTCGTCCTGGCTCTCGTACTGGCGGGCCAGGTGGTAGGAGGCCGCCCAGTTCCCGGTCTCGCTGGCTATCTCTGCGGCCTAGAGACACCAGGGACAGGGGTTTTGCGTGCAGCCTCCTCTGCCAAGCAGCCCGCCGCCCTCCGGGGCTCCTACCTTCTGGATGTTGCCCTGGAAGCAGTAAACGCGGACCAGAGAGAAGTAGTCGTGCGCCAGCTCGTAGTAGCGAAGCGCGGCATCCATCTCGGCCTGGCTCTCCAGGTACTGGGCCCACCACCTCCACAGGGTCCTGTGAGGAGCCGCATGCGCTCCCTCAGGCCCCTCTCCCGCTGGAAGTGAGCCCTGGGTCCCACACCAGCAGCCAGGAGACATGGACGCTGGGTGGACGAGCCCGAGTGAGGTCCCCGGGGGAGGCCCCCGCCTGGTGGCCTGGGGACCAGCTCACGTGTGAGGCTCTGGGGGGGAAGACCTCCCGGGCCTGGCCACTCACTTGTCCTTCATCTTGTTGACGTATAGCTCCAGGGCCTGCAGGTCCTCTGCCAGCATCCGTGGCACCTCGAAGCGGTGCGTGTCTGACTTCTCGTAGCTGCGGGAGAAGAGAAAGTGCCGCTCGCTCCCTGGTTCAGCTTGCAGCTCTATGGCCTGTGCACCCGACTAAGAGCTCCACCACTAGCACTGTCCGGGGAGCACAGGCCCGACCAGCACTGCGGCCTAGAGACCCAGAGCCTGGCAGGTCCTCCTAAAGCACAGAGCTCAGGCCCCCCCGAAGGCCTCCCACCGAGATGGTGCTGGTCTGGATCTTCCTCTGAGAACCTCCAAGGCCCCCTCACTGGGGCAGCAGAGGCAAGAGGTCCTGGCTGCCCGCCCGTGCTCACTAGCTGAGGGACAGGCTGCAGTCCCCGCTGGCCTCCAGGTGCCGAGCGTAGTTGTAGTAGGTGGTGCGCAGGTGCACGCGGTCGTGTTGCTCAGCCACCTCAATGGCCCTCTGCCACTGGCCCGAGGCCTGCAGGAGCCTATTGAGGAGGTCGTAGCGCCCGCATTTCTTGTACAGATGTTCTGCGTCCTCCTGAGGGAAGGAAGTGTGCCTGTCGGCGCCGACGATGCCCCCAACGGCAGCCGAAAGTCACCAGGGATCCACCGTGGCAGGCGGCAGGACGGCTGGGCCGTCAACCCGCCCACGACTGAGACCACAACACACCCTGGGTGGGATGGACACTTTGGGGCATGGGAGGGGATGGTCAAGACGACACTGGAGAGGGCAGGCCTGCCCATCAGCCAGGGGGTCTGAGCTCCACCCAGACCCCATCAGACCCATGGGTGTCTGCTCCCGACTGTCCCCACCCCAACAATGAGCTGTGCCTGGCCACTCGGCCTGCATCTCCTGCGACTTCCATCGGCCTCTCTGGGCCACAGGGGTACAAGGGGCCGTGAGCTCCGCGAACACGCAGGAGGCAGGGACGGGACCGGCGTGGAGGGGGGTGGTCTCAGGGGCTCTACAGGGGACTCCCTCCCCCCCACCCCCATTTTGGCCTCAGCTTGTTTGAGGGGGTTTCTGTTCCCTGCAACCCAAGGGCCCGGACAAGCACACACTGTGCGTGGGAGGCTGGCCTGCCCATCGGGGTGGTGCCCACTCACCAGCATGCCCAGCTGTATGGCCAACACGGCCACCCTGGCCTCTGGCTCTGGCTCCTGCTCAGCCTCCCGCAGCGCTCGGGCTCCGCGCGCGTGGCCCATGTGCCCCAGGCACACCTTGGCGACATCCAGCCGCTGGGTCTTCACGCACATGCGCGCCATGTTCTCCCAGACAGCCTCGCTGCAGTGGAGGACACGTGGCTCCAATGAGCTGCCGCTCCCACGACTTGGGCCCCAGCGAGACCCATGCCAGGCAGCACGGGGACCCGGCTGGACACATGGTCTCCGAGAAGGGGGCCGCGTGCGAGCCCAACAGCTTCACCCACAGAGTAATGTGGCAAACTGGGGCCCACGTGCCCTCCCGGGAAGAAAATGGGTGAAACATCCGTTTCCCGGGGGTGCAGGGGCTGGTGTACCTCTCATGGCTGGCCCTGGGGCCTGCTCCTTGCGCAGGCTCCCTCCCTCGGCCGCAAGGGGTCCCGTGAAGACCCCGGAGAGTGTCTTGTGCAGGCTGCCAGGCCCCACCGTGCCCCTCAGTGAACACTTGCTTCTCCCCCCGGCACCTGGCACCTCTGTCCCAGGCTGAACTCCTAGTGGTCCCTCCACCCTCACACAGAGCCCCTGGGTCAGGCGGAGAGTGGGGTCTCCCAACTCCAAGGACAAGCATGACACCCAGGTGGGCCTTGCCATGTGCTGAATGGAGGCGGGGGTCCTGTGGATGGGCCTGCAGAGCTGCCCTCTGACACCCCTGGCACAGGCTCGGGCCGGGGTCTTCCTTCCTTGTTTGGAGGTTTCTAGCATCTCCCTCCCTGAGACCACAACACATCCTGGGTGGGATGGACACTTTGGGGCATGGGAGGGGATGGTCAAGATGACACTGGAGAGGGCAGGCCTGCCCGTCAGCCAGGGGGTCTGAGCTCCACCCAGACTCCATCAGACCCATGGGAGGTTCTAGCATCTCCCTCCCTCCAATGCTGATGGGGGCTCCTGCCTGCCCCCTTGCAGGTCCCAGGACAACCTCAGACCCAGGACGGCCTCCCTGAGAAAAGACGCTAGCAGGAGGGAGGATGCTCTGGGGCCCCTCCTCCTGGGGCTCCATCCCCTGATGACCCCAGAGCCCTGAGGAGAACAGACCAGTAAGTAACTTCTGGGATGCGAGCGGCTGGTGGCCCTCAGGATGCGTGAGTCACTGCGGACTCCACCCGTCCGTTCTCAAGGAGCCCCTGGGCGAGCAGCACGGAAGCAGGGTGCCAGCCACTCCCGACAGCTTCTCCATGGGCAGCTTTACCCCATGTGAGTCCTGGGGTCTGTGCATCCAACCGAAGGTCCATGTGGACACCCACCTAGTCCCTGCCAGAGCCGTGAGCACTTCCTGCTGTCTGGTAGCGTCTGCACCCTGTCAAGTGAGGGGCAGATGGGCTCCGAGTGGCCTGACTCTTGGGAAAGCCTTGTCCTCTGAGAAGCTCCCAGAGCGAGCCAGAGGCCCCTCCTCTTGGGCTGCTCTGTGGAGACCCTGGTGGGTCGGAGCAGTGGTTGACCACTCCCAGCTTCACGTCCCACCAAGCAGCACACAAGACAAGACCACACTGCTGCTTGTCCGCGTGAAGAAGCAGGGGAGGCCTTGACAGGGCCAAAGGCCTGGACCGCGGAGAACAGGAAGGGCCCCTGGGGTGGCACACGATAGGTGAGGGGGTCCTTGGAGGACTCGGTCGCCCTGACTCAAGGTCTGCTCCCAGGCCAGCCACCCTCCCCCTCCCCAGCCCAGCTGTCCACTCCACCGGAGCCGAGGCTGGGGGCTGGTCCGATAGGAGCCCCAGCAGGTGGCCCGGCCCGCTCCCCGCCCAGCCCGGGAGAGAGCTGGATGGCGCTGGCCCAAGGGCTGTTCCCAGGACAAGCAAAGCAGGGGCTATGGTTCCTGAAACCCCCTGCTTGCTTTTCAGCGGAAATTAGCCACTTAAAGACTGGCTCAGGATAAGCGATTCTAATGAGTAAGGAGGGAAATCGATGCTCTTTTAATGGAAACTTTGAGGAAAACTTCCTTTTCAAGGCAATCTACTGCACTGTGTGCACAGGAGCCCCAGCCCTAGTCCTCAGAGGGGCTGCCCTCCCACAGGGTCTTCTAAGCTGACAGACCCCCAGGTACCTCCCCACCCACAGGGCGGCTGGAGTGAGAGCAGGGGGAGCAGAGGGGCAGCCCCGCTTCTGGCACAGCCGAGGGAAGAGGGAAAGTGGCAAGAACTCAGCTGACACATTTGCTACAAGCTCTGGTGGGAAAAATCCAAAGGACATAAAATTCCTCCTGGAGCTGATGGACAGATGTTTCTTGAGAACTTTGATTCTCCAAAGACCCCCTGCCTTTTAGGAATGTAAACTTGGGGCGGGGACTTCCAGGGCCGACCAGTTTGGTTTCAGCACAGGCCCGGCTGAATGAGTCGCAGCCCAGAGGATCTGAGCAGAGCAGATGACTACCTCTCTGAACGCCCCTCAGCCTGATGGCTTATGCAACACAGGGCAGGGCACCCAGTGCAGGACCTGGGCCCTTACTGCCCACACACACCCCGTCAGCAGCAGACAGGGCCCAGGCCCTCAGGCCTCGCCGGGTGCATGGCTCGTCCAGAGCCCAGCCTCTTGCACCTCAAGGGCGATGGCCTGCTCTGGCGGGTCTCCAAGTATAGGTGAGGGTCTCAGCTGGGAGGTGGAGTCCAGGGGGCCTCCCCACCACACTGGCCCTTCTCTGCTGCACACCTATGGGTGCGTGGCACCCGTGTGCTGGGGGAGTGACCGATGGCTGGGGGACGCCCAGTCCCCAGGGTGGGCGACTGGTCACCAGCGCCCTGCCCGCCCCGAGCCACCAGGTTGAGACAGACAGCGGGGCCTGTGGGCCTGCCAGGCCGGCATCCCTGGCCTCCACTTTCAGGGAAGGTGGGGAGGGCGGGGGAGGGTCCCGGAGCAGGCCTCCAGAAGAAGGCCCCCCTGCCTTTCCTATCAGGAAACACATCCTGTTAGTGTCTGGCTGCTATTTGTTGCAGTTGGCTACGCCCTCCAGCTCACCAAAAACAGCCTCAAAAACAACCATTTCCTCTCTGCTGAGAGACAGGGGGAAAACGCAGGCGCGAGGCACACACACACTCACTCACACACGCACGCGCATCCCTGCAGCAACCCTTTTGCTTTCCAGGACCAGCTGTTGGGTGGCGGAGGCACCGGGCAGGGGCTCAAGCAGCAGAGGCCCCAGTGGCTCACTTGTGCTGCTCCCAGCGGCCCTGCTCAGAGCCCTGCTCCGCACTGGTCCTGAGAGTGAGGCCCAGGCACCCCGCGTTGCTGCCTGCCTCGCAAGTGATTTCTGTTCTCTTCGCCTCCTCCTCCTCCCAGGAAGACGGCGCGCTCACGACTCTGGACTCTCGCTGGTGCCCCTGCTTCCTCCCCGGGATGGGCAGCTCCGAAGGCTTCAGCTCAGGCCTGGCCCTGCTCCAGGTGCAGGAAGGAGGGTAAGGAGGGCCGCGAGGCGGGCGCCCCCGCACCTGTCGCATGGGCCTTCCTGACACCTCCAAGCATGAGCGGTGATGTCCTCTAGCCACCCCTGGTGACAGCAGCTGACCGACTGGGACTGGGACTTTCTCCAAGACAAGGGGACGGCACCGCAGTCTGCGATGACTGTCCAGAAAGTGGTGGCCACGGCCGTGCTGGTGGCCCTCGTCTCTCTCATTCTCAACAACGCGGCGGCCTTCACCCCCAACTGGGTGTACCAGACGCTGGAGGACGGGCGCAGGCGGAGCGTGGGGCTGTGGCGGTCCTGCTGGCTGGACAGGGCCAGGGGAGGGCCAAGCCCGGGGGCCAGGCCCGGGCAGGCGGACACGCGGGACTGCGAGGCCCTGGGCTGGGGCTCCGAGGCGGCAGGCTTCCAGGAGTCGCGAGGCACCGTCAAACGTAAGTCTGCTTATTTTCCTTCCTCCTTTAAAGTGGCTGTGGATGCGGGCACATCTGCTGACGGGTGATGGGCACTCTGCTCACAGGGGCAACCTTGGCTCTTGGGGACCCAAGCGAGCCCCAAGCTCCAAGCCCACCCTGCCCCGGCCCCTTTGGTACAGAATTCTTCCTGTGCAGGAGGGGGCTTTTTCTCTGCCGTCATGCATAGCTACAGTACGGATACATTAACCAAAGCAAGTAAAATGTTTTTCCTGGTGGAAAATAAAGACTGTTAATGAGTAAAATAAACAAGAAGCTTAAAAACATGCGGCTGGGTTTGGACTTCATTCCACAGTTGTCAGGGTCGTTAAGGCAGTGAACAGCACAGAGGGAGACCCTCCAGGGACTGGCTGTAGGTGGGATGCCCAGGAGAGACTGGGAGACTGATAGCCTTCAGAGGGCAGAGAAGAGCCGACTCCTGCGAGCAGGGGCCTGGCTCCCTTCTGCCCAGTGGTCCTGTCTGGTTTGTCACATCCGGCGCAGGGTCCATTACAGCTCTGAAAGGTGGGAACTTGACTTTGAAAGGGGGGTAAGGTTTGAGTGTACGGGAGGGAAGGTTCATAAATATGAAAACGCTTGTCACCTAGCGTGTAGACACACGGCAACAGCAGCCGATGGGCAAAGGTCTCCCCAGTGACGACCCTTTAAAACTGCAGACAAGAGTCTAACACGTAGACCGCATCACCTGTTCTGAATACGATACTTGTCCTCAGGAAAACGTGGCTCCGGCCAGGCCTCTGCTGGCTGCTCCAGAGGGCACGCCTCACTCAACTCAGGCGTGATGGCCCTCAGAATCCTGACCCGCGAGGGAATGGGAGTGGGGGGATGTTGCCTCCACTTCACAGGCAAAGAGACTGAGGCTTCAGGAGGCATGTGGCTCCGTTCAGGTTCCCGAGGGGACGCGACCCCGTCTTTGCACGTGGACCCCCTTGCAGCACAGCCTGTGGGTGTCTTCCATCAGCCAGCCCGCAGCCCCCTTTGCAAGCAGAGAGCCACAACCTCCCTTAAAAAGGGCGGGGCTTCCCTGGTGGCGCAGTGGTTGAGAGTCCACCTGCCGATGCAGGGGACACGGGTTCGTGCCCCGGTCCGGGAAGATCCCATATGCTACGGAGCAGCTGGGCCCGTGAGCCATGGCCGCTGAGCCTGCGCATCCGGAGCCTGTGCTCCGCAGCGGGAGAGGCCACAACAGTGAGAGGCCCACGTACCGCAAAAAAACAAAACAAAACAAACAAAAAAGGGCAAAGAGCCTGAATGAATCAATGAGCTTCTGTGAGCTCTCAGACCAGGGGCCTGTGGGGGGCTGGGTAGGTCAGCTGAACTTGGGTCACTGTGACCTGCCGGTCAGATTGGTCCCTCTGGGCTCTGGGTCTGTCCTGAGGAGCAGTGAAAGCCAGTGACCGAGGCTGTAGCGTGGGCTCCGCGCAGGCCATGCCTTTCCCACCCCACAAGTGCACTGCACGCCCCCCCCACCACAGAGCAACCCCCCACCCCTGGGGAAGGCCCCACGTCAGCCCAGCCCCTGCCCTGGGCTCAAGACCTCCAATGCCGCGCAGGTGCCCGCTCCAGGCATCCGTCCCCCCGCCCCCTTGTTGAGCTGGGTCGGGTCAGGTCAGGCCAGGAAGACACAGGCCGGGACACTCTCTGCCTCCAGACCGCACAGCCACCCTGCCGCATGCCCCGAGCACCCCGCTCACCTGCCCTCATTTGCTGTCCCTCCCTGACCACCTGATAAGCTCCCTGAACAACTTTTAAAACATCCTCCTGCCATAATACGGCATTTGTGGCAGCTGACCTTTAATGATGCCCTGAGCATCAGAGGTTTTCCCAGAACAAGGGAAACGTCTTTGGAGCTTCTCGTGAACGAGGCTGAGACCAGGGAGAGGGGCTGGCAGATGTCTCACCAGCTCCCGGGGACCGAGCACTGTTGCCCTGGGGGTTCCGGCGCTGGGGGGTTCTGGCCTGGTTTCTGGGCTGCCCCCTTCAATCAAACCAGCTCTCATGCAAAACCCCAGCCCAGGCTTTGCCCCAGATGGTCCAGCCTCCAGCTGGGCTAGGGACAGGCAGGAGGAGTGGGCGGCCTCGACCATGGAATCACCTCCGTCTGTCCATCCCGAGCCCGTGTGGGGGTACCAAGGGGGCGAGACTCATGTTGCTTCACCCTAGAGATTCCAGACATGATGCAGGTGGCCAGTGCAGTTCTCAGGGACAGCAGCCAAGCTCCTGCCCGCTCTGTGCCCAAGTCCTGGCAGAGCCCGCAGAGCCGAGCCAGAGCCACTTGGCACATCAGGCCAACACCACCATCCCCCAACGTAACAAGCTCTAGTGAGGGTGTCCCGAGCATGCTGGGTCAGGGGACGACCCTGGGGCAGGCCCTCCAGCTGCCCCCATGTCACGCCAGGTCCCGTCCTCGAGGACAGGGCCCTTCCCCCTCACTGGCACACTGGCTCACTGGGCGTGTGCGGCGGCCATGACTTTTGTTACTCATCAGGTGGGGGCCTGGGGGTACCTCACAGCCCAGGTCGGGGGCCAGTCTTGCTTCCTGACCCCCGTTCTCTCTGCCACTTTTCATCTCTCTAAGTTTTGTGCATTCTGTCGGGCACCTGTGTCCTTTCCCTGAAGCCAGGGGGGACGTGAATAAACACGTAATTAAATCTCCTGGGGTGACCGCTGCTCTCTGTCTCCTGGGAGGCAGCCTCACAGGGCACTGGGGTGGGAAGGGGCACAGCGACTGTCCAGCCAGCAGACACTCACGGCCACGTTCTCATGGCTCCTCAAAACCCAGTGCTGCTGCCCAGGCCGCACACACAGCAAGTGTGAGGACCCGTCAAACGTCCAGGCTTGGTGGGCGCTAGTGAGGACCGGTCCCCTCTGGGTGGCTGGGAAAGGGGGCATGGCCAAGGGGAGAGTCCGCCGCCTCAGCCTTTACAGCCTCGGGCACCTGGGTACTAGGCAGTGGCCCAGCTCAACTGCTTGGAGGGTGGATTGCTGCCAGGGTGTGTGGCATGGGGCTGAGCGCTCAGAGCTGCCGGGGCCACCAGGAGGGCAGGGCCTCGTGATGCCAGCACCAACACACTGCAGCGCAGACACTCCCGGCATGGCCAGCCCATTGGTGCACGTCTTTCCTTGCCTGAGAGGCTGGGCCCCAGAACCGGAAGGACATTCC
Source organism: Hyperoodon ampullatus (assembly GCF_949752795.1). Classification (NCBI taxonomy): domain Eukaryota; kingdom Metazoa; phylum Chordata; class Mammalia; order Artiodactyla; family Ziphiidae; genus Hyperoodon; species Hyperoodon ampullatus. Next base: position 22,909,629 of record NC_136927.1, read on the forward strand.
TGGGCCCAGAATGGATCCCGGTTCTGTCCTGTGTTGTGAACATCCATCACATTTTAACAGCCCTCGTCTCTGAGGCCACCTCCACTTCCATACTCTATGACCTCTTAGAGTAGCAGGACCTTCTGTATGGGTGTTTGAAGGGTAAAAATTGTTGCAAAGAAAACAGCGTGAAAAAGGCAGGAAGAGTGTGATGAGCAGCAGCCTCCACGGAAAGCCAGCTGGTGTTCCAGAGTCTGTGGCCTGAGCAACCGGAGCCCCCATGCTGACAGAGGAGCCGCGTGTCCTCCTGCTCCCACCTGTGGCCACGGGGACCCGAGAAGACCTCGTGAGCAGCCAGGAAGATTTCTGCAAATCACGAGCGCTAGCAGCCCTGCCACCCCAGCCTTGGGGGAGAGGAGGAGTCTGAACCCGTGTGCAGGGAGCACGCTCTGTTCTCCGGCTCAGCCTCTGTCCTTTCTCCGAGTTGCTCCGGAGCTGCTGCCACACCACTGCCAGAAGCCCTGCGCTCACCAGGCTGCACCACCCACGCCCGGCTCCTTGTCTCCCTGAGTTTTAAAGGGTCAGGGTTCCCAGCGACTGCAGCTATGTTTTGTGGTAACTTTGAAGACTACAGAACCCAGAACATGAGCGCTCGGTCACCCGGCAGTGAGGCCCACGGAGCATGTGCGGCTGCGTAAGGAGCAGGCGAGAGTGTCATGGGCAGCGTCAAGCCCTGGCAGAGGCGCCGTCCGTCCATCTGTCTGCCTGGGAATGCTCCTTGGCCCTCGGTGCCAGGCTGTCCTTCCAGAAGCCCTCTGCCCCTCCACCCTCAGGGCTGCTCTGACTTCGCAGCAGCCCGAGGCCCCTGCACCACAGTCCAGAGCCAGGCCTGGGATCTGGGAACGGTGAGACCCCTCAAGCTCCGGACAGCAGGAGGGAGGCCAGGGGGAAGCAGGTTGAGACCCCTGGGCAGGAGGAGCTGACCCTCCGTGGCAGGAAGCGGCACAACGCCCCCACGAGACTTTGGACTCCACAAGCGCTAAATGTGAATGCCGCCTGCCCACAGAGCATGAATCAGACAGCACTGCACCTGAAGCCTGGGGGGCGGGGGCCACTTTTACAGCATGGAAGGACCACGGGGAAGGGGCCTGACTTCACAGCGGACGGCTTTGCCCTCCAGCACATGGGTGGAAAAGTTGACTCCCCTGATGGCCTCTCGATGACACCTCCACGGCCCCCACCTTTGCAGTCCAAGCATCGGGCTGCCCCATCCTCCTTCTGCCCTGTGTGCACAGCCTCCAAATGCCTTGCTCAGGGACCAGGGGCAGGTGGGGGCTGGGAAGGGAGTGGTGAGACTCGCTGAGACTGAGGGAGGAGTCCCGGGAGGGGCAGGCAGCCCAGTCTCGAGCGGCCTCGCCCGTGCTGACCGCCTGCTTCTCTCCCTCCGGCCCCTCACAGTGCAGTTCGACATGATGCGAGCCTGCAACCTGGTGGCCACGGCGGCACTTGCCGCGGGCCAGCTCACCTTCGTCCTGGGGCTGACGGGCCTGCCCCTGATGTCGCCCGATTCCCAGTGCTGGGAGGAGGCCATGGCCGCTGCGTTCCAGCTGGCAAGTAAGTATCCTCACCCGGGCCCCGGCCAGGCTGAGCAGCAGCATCCCCAGCTCTTGTCAGGGCTGGCAGGTCGGCTGTGGCTTCTAAAGTCATGGCGACCCCTGTGGGTCAGGCTCCCACCCCACCCGTCACTGTGGGCAGCAGCAAAACAGAAATACACACAGGGGCGGAGCGCTGAGGTGCAACCAGATGGGTTTGTGTCTGTTTGCTCAAGGCCTCCCGGCCCTTCCTATCTAAGACAAGGTGCCGAGGCTCACGGTGACCTGCTTTGCTTTCCAAAGTCTTCGGCATCTGGTGTTTTCTTTGCCCCTCTGTAGCCTGTGTGGCAGGCGGCCTGGGTTCACGCTCCTCCCATGAGGGTGCAGCAGCCTGATGCAGGCACTTGGGCACGTGGGCAGAGGGGGGCGCCCTTCTGACCCCTTGCCTGCCTCCATGGCCTTCCTGGCTAACGGTTAGCAGACGGGGAGTTCTGGGCACTCATGGTTCCCAGCCAGTGACCTGCATGCTCGGTTATAAATGCAGCTTCCTGGGGCCCGGCTTGGGTGAGCAGGGCCCTCCTGTAAGAAGCACAGACAAAGCGTGGAGGACCCCGCCAAGCACACAGGGATGCACATGCAACACCAGGGCCAGAAAAGCGTGATGGGGGCAGTGTAGGGGAGAGCAGCGAGGCCTTGGCCATCAGCGAACAATCCAGAAGCCACCTTGGTCTCTGCGGGGGGACTGCAGGGTGAAATGGGGCAGGGCCTGGGCACACTGTAGTCTTCACAGGGCGAGTGCAGCAGCGCCGTGGATGATGAATGGAACTGTTCCAGGAGGCTCTGCACAACGGCTACGGAAGCCCCAAAGCATCTACCCGGCACCCCAGGGAGCGGAGGGGCGTCTGTGCTGGTTTCCCCTCTCCCTCTGCCTGCCTCACTGGCCCAGGTTTAACGATCACGGGAACCTGGGAGCTCAGGTTTCCTGCTGCCTACGGGGAAGGTCAGATGGGTGGCTGATGGGACAGAGGAAGGGCCAGGACATCACCAGCCCACCGCCTGCCTCTCCGGCTCGGTGGAGAAGGCAGTGTCCCAACCACGAGGGTGCAGTTCCAACACACGCGGCGGGAGGAACGGCAGGAAATACGAGTGAATCACTTGGGGAATAATGGATCCTGGCCCTCATCGTCCAGGAGAAACACAATTTCCAGAATGCGGCTGACAGGCTGGCAGCACTCGTGCTGGAAAGTGCCGGGTGGGACTCGGAAACAGGCCCTGTTCACAGAAGGCCAGTCACTTCCCCGTGGCCGGGCAGGACGGAGGGCGTTGCCAAGGCCTAGGAAAGAGCGCAGGCTTTGATGTCAGGAGAACAGAACTGTGTCCGGCCCTACGGCTTACCAGCCATGTGAACGGGGCAAAGCCACACCTCAGTTCACCCAACTGCAAAATGGGGTAATGCCCACCCTGCCCGAGGCAATTCTGAGAGTTAACCAGGTACATGAAGCGGGACCTCGGACCTCCACCTCCTCCCTCCTCTAGGACTGTGAGGAAAAACACGGACATTCCAATGCCACACATGTAGGAAAATCACCCACCTGCCCTCTGCTGACCTTAGGGCTGTAAATCAAGCAGTTTCCTCGCCTCACTGAAACCACCCACCTCTCTCATGTGGGATCATCTGAAATTCCATCCCTTCAAGAAGGAAGTGGAAGATTTTGCAACGTGATTGGAAAAGCTGGATTAGAAACAGATATGTTAGTGGCATTAAAGGAATAAAAGTAACAGCTCTTGATTCTGAAAGTAACTCCTCTTAGCAGGATGATCAAATCTGTCATTGCATTTCTTAAGCAACTTCTTTGAGACACTTATTTAGAATTATTAGAAAAAATATTGTGGGTCTGGTGTCAAAACTGACATCTTACTTCCTGTAAACTCTTGTTTCAGAACAAAATATTGTTTCCAAATAACACACCAAAAAAATGGAAACGGGGGAACCCCCATTAACTAAAATCAAACTGTCTTGCATCAATCGGTGGGGGTTGGGGGGCACTGCTGAAGGTCTGGGGGTCAGGGGCTGTTCTGGCCAAGTGGGGGCTGGGGGCACATGCTGCTTTCCTGAGTATTTCCAGGCCAGCACAGCCTCTGGAAAGGTTGGACCAGGCTCTGTCCAAAAACCGTCAGATAAGCAGAGGGCCACGGAAAAAGCCAGAAGCCCCGAGCAGCACCTGTGGCACTTCAGATGGTCCCTCTGCCTCCGCAGGCCCCCTCTCACCCTGGTGTCCGACGGTTACCCCCAGTGGGTCTGCTGTGCCCAAAAAGGAAATGCATTTGGCCCTGTTTAGACTTGTTTCATTGACAAACAGTACAGAACACAGCTCTGTGCCTTTCTTCTATCACACTGCTAATTTTAGAGTTAGGTTTTTTCCTGTGCTCTGGTCTGTTTTAAACAGTCAGGGAGAGACTGAAGGGCGCCAGGATATCCTGTCCCAGGAGGGGGAAATGCCTGCTGGTACCTGTTATGCAAGGGAACCTTGAGTCCCCAGTGCTGGGGCCAGAGGGTGGGCGGGGGGAGAGAGGTGCTCGTGAAGTGGGGGGAGCACACGGATTCCCCGGGAGGCCGGGACCAGCCGGAGAGCAACACCCCAGCGGGAGAAGACAGGAGGCCGGCCGCTTGCCCATTCATCCCACGGCCGTTTCTGGCCGTTTCCACCACGCTTGCACAATGCCCAGCTCGGGTCTGTGAAAGGGCGGTCCCCGCTGCTCAGGGCTGTGGCTCCAAAGGACCCTGTCCCAGACTCCAGGGAGAACCCCAGAAATGCTGCTCTTGCAGAGCAACAACGTGACTACCAGCCGTTTCACCGGGTTTGCTCTATTGAACTCAGGCCACCACATGCAATAGTTTGCAATTTCTTTGCAGAATTTTCCAAGTGTGATTTTAATTTACCTTAAAGTTGAAAAAACTCCTTTCAGTCCCTTATTCCACCCCCACCCATAAGCTGAACACCCCGTGAAAGCACTGTGTTCGCTGGGGTCGCAGCAGCTGTCCGCCAGCCCTAGCCTGGCTCACCCCTCCTCAGACCCAGCAGGACGATTTCAAGAGCGGCATTTCGTGGACCTTGTGGGCTTCACGTCTGCAGGCTTCCTCTCTCCACTTCTGGAAATCCTAAGACTTTTTCTTATGATGAAAAACTTACACCCTAAGGGCCGCTTACTCCGCGCCGTGAGAAAGCTGACTTTATCGTCCCAAAGGTCAGTCGGGGTGATGCACAGTGTCTGTCTTGGCAACTCGTGAGCTGGTGGGGATCATGCTGTTCTCGCAAACCTGCTCACAGGAACGTACCACATTCTGTGCTTTACTATAAAGCAGCACTTGGCTTGGGCCAGACACTTCGCTTTCCTGTGTTCTGAGCCCACTTCCCAAGCCCAGTCCTGCCCCCGCACCCTGGGGAGAGTGTCACCTTCTCCTTTCCTAGACTCTCTCCCTAAGGGGGAGGCACTTGTCCCCACCTTCTGCTGCTCACAGCTGAGCCTCGAGTGCTCCGTAGACGTTCTGGGGCCTTGGCCAGCGCTGCCCCGTGGATGCTGAGGCAGGTGTGCTGCTTGAGGGCTCAGGGCTCAGCCACATGGCCTTCCCACCCGTGGGCCCTGTGTGTGCTTGATGGCCACTCCAGAGGAAGGCCTGTGACCACCGGTGGAGCCCTGGGAAGCCGGCAGGAAGGAAGAGAGGAGAGGGCGCTGTGAACCACAGCGCCACAGCCGCCGGCTCACAGAAAGGGGCTATTTGCTTTGGAAACAACAAGTTCATGAGGACGGAATTGAATCCACGTGCAGAACTCCGTGCATTTGCTAAAAACTCTCCCCTTAGAATTGTTTCTGTACAAACAGCGATGTTACTGAAAAATTCAGGAGAAAGGGGACCTGAACGTCAGGAGAATGGAGAAACCGCACTTCAGGCTGGCTGTGGCGAGAGAACCTTATCAAAGTAAAAGGCCAGTTTGATTTCAGGAGGATGTGCCCACACGGCCAGCACAGGCAGCCGCTGCCTCTCCGCGTCTCTGTGGCTTTCCGCCATTGCCACATGGCGCATGCTTGGTCCCTATGTCCCATGCATCTGCTCAGGCCACACCGCCCCCGCTGGCCCAGGGCAGAGTCCACGTGTCCCTGAGCGAGCCCCACTGTGACATCCACCCACGGCCCAGCACCTGGGCCCACTGTTCCAGTCAGTTCTTTGTATTTTCCTGCTGCAGGAATAAATGTATTTTTTTTTATGTTAGGGAAGCATATCCCTTCTCTGACTGTACGTGTTCCAAGTTGAACTAAGATAAAGCGAAAGACAACACTGGTCTTGACACAAAGTCACATCGATGTAAATTTTGTTAACCTTTTTTTACACTGCGGTACAGAACTAGACTTCTCCTTCCTGCTTCTCTTGGGAAAAAAACAACCAGCAAGAAGGTGCAGCCTCTGAGAGACGCTGGCTGGAGAAGGAGCACCTCGATGCTTGAAACCCGTCCACACTGCTCACTGCTGGATGCTAGAAAAATCATTTTCAAGACAAAGCACGAGACGGGTGGACTCGGCCTGTTCATTTCACTCTGTAAAAAGTCCCTCCGAGGGCTTCCCCGGTGGCGCAGTTGTTGAGAGTCCGCCTGCCAATGCAGGGGACACGGATTCGTGCCCCAGTCCGGGAAGATCCCACGTGCCGCGGAGCGGCTAGGCCCGTGAGCCATGGCCGCTGAGCCTGTGCGTCCGGAGACTGTGCTCCGCAACGGGAGAGGCCACAACAGTGAGAGGCCCGCGTACTGCAAAATAAAAAAAAAAAAAGTCCCTCCGAGAGGCTCCGCGCTCACCCGGCCTGTCACCCCCACCACTCTTCCCGCTGTGTTTGCAGACATGGGTGGCTGTGCCCAGCTGTCTGTTCACGTGTGAATTCACACTTCTTTCATCTGTGACATAAGAAAGAGTCTTCTCCATTGTAGGCCATACAGCTGAACATACGGAGGAAGTTAATAAGCTGAGTAGAACGGCAACAAAGCAACAGCCTGCACTGTTTCCAAAAAAATGGACGATGTGATCTTAAGAACCATAAGTAGTCCTGACGCTGGCAAGTGGGTGGGTGTTCCCCGCCAGGAGGGAGCAGCGCCTCCCCCACCCCCACCCCCACAGCCCTCATCCTAAATGGGGGCGCCTGGATCAACAGGTGGGTGACTGCCCAACTGAGTGCTCAGGGGCCAGGACAGGAGGACGGGAGGCGCCCTCCCGCCAGGCAGATGGAGCTCAGGACGGCGGTGCCAGGAAAGGCAGGGGGACCAACGCGCAGCGTGAGGAAACTCAAGGCCAGGCGTGTCTTGAGGGCCGGGAGACGCTAAAGCATGTCCTCTACGGCCTCCACAGGGCGACCAGCACAGCCGTGGGAACGTGGCAACGAAAGGCACGTGGCCAGAGTCGTGACATGCTTTTGGAAGTACTTGTTAATAGAAGACTGTAAAGTTAGTTGCACTTCTAGAATATTCTAACTGCCTTACTATGAACCTTATGTACAAAGGACTCAGGAGACACACAAGTGACGCCGAGAAGCCCATGTGCGCTGCCTCCGGCCCCGGTCAGTGGTGGCCACGCGTTGGCCGGGCCTGTCTGAACTGAGCACAGAGCAGCCGTGTCCCCCCCGTGGCCCATGGCCCAGCACCTCGTCTCCGAGGACACGCATTTCAGATGCTCTGATGTGGGGTCCCAGTCATGTTTCCTGTGACCTGTGACAAGCAGGGTCTCACTCGGGTGCAGTCCTGGGAGTGGGTCACGGGTCCCAGGGCCATATGTGTGCCCTGCTGGTGTGCCCCGTGCTTTCCTCAGTCAGGCCGTGTCCAGCTCGGGGTCTCACAATTCCCAAGTCTCCACTGGATGGCCCTGTAGTAAATTCAAGGTCTTCTGTTCTCAGTGACGCAAACCAACCCCATGTCAGACAGCCGATGGCCCTGGAGGCTGTGCGGAGGCCCAGTTCCTTCGCCCGTTCCCTTCTGATGGACGATGCTGCAGATCTGTGCTGAGACCAGGAGGCTGGTCCATGTGGCCTGTTGCTCCTCCGACCCCACTCCCCCGAGATCATCAAACTCCTTGGCTAGGTGGCCCAGGGAGCCCCGCCCTCTGCTGTGGTGACCAGGGTGAGTCCATTTCTTGGAACCCAACATGCCTGAGGAGGACAAAGGCCCTCGGGGGCCCAGCGTGGTCCAGACAGGACTCCCAGCCCCTCCTGGACTTGTCTCGTCTCCTGCCCTGGGCTCTGGCCAGGCTGAACTGCCCGCTGCAGCCCCTCCACCTGCCCTGCACTGTGACATCTGCACATCTGTTCATGCTGGTCCCCCACTCCCTGTGGCCTCCTGGCTTTCCTCAGGAAACCAGATCATGTATGACCTGGCGTGGCCCCGGAGCAAAGGGCAGCAGTGATGCCCGCTGACGATTCTAATAGCTGTGTCATGACTTAGTGCCGGGGCACAGGCTGGAGTTTTCTAGAAACACAAGCATTCTGGAAGCATTTCTGCGTCTTCCAGAAAGTATGAATTAAACATTTAACTGCCCCGGTCGTGTCCTAAACAATGGTGACGGTGACTAATCCCTGTGCTAATTCTCTATGGTACTTTGTGGAGCTTTTTATACACGGAAAGCTTCTCGATACTTCCTTTCTGTTAAAAATAACTAATTCTGTTTCTCATGCACACTGGCGAAAAGAAACTTCTGGCATTCCTCTCTCCCAGCTAGGAGTACATCCTCTGCCCACGATTTTGTGCCACCGAGTTTTGCATTAGTGAGGGAAGGAATTAGGACCTGTGTTTTGTGTAATGCAAATGAAAGTACTTTATGTGTTCCCTTGTTTTCACTATGTCTTTGGGCATTTTTTGCCAGCCAGGGAGCTTGTTGTGCCTTCTTTCAACAAGACTCAGAAGGACGGGGTGGGATGGGGCGATGGGAGTGAGGCCTCTGCCCCGTCCCAGCCAACAGGGGTTCCAGCCCAGATTCAGACCTGAACTGTTTCAAACATCAGTGCCCTGTTAGCCTAGCTGACAGATCCTGGGTGCGAAATCCTGGTTTTCTTATTGTAAGAACTAATAAAATCAAGTCTTTGGAGCTCCTTAAAGATACAACTACGGAAGTGATGATGTGACGGTATTAACAGCTGACCGAGAGGGGACACGGCCGACTTAACTGAGTCCACACAGGACGCTGTGCACAGTCCTGGACCCCCCATGTCACCTGGAGAGAGGAGGGGACGGAGGGAGACCCGCAGGGGACTGGGTGGGTGAGGGGGATATTCTGGAACCAGCCGAGTCTATTCAGCCACAGTCCGGCTCCCCCCGCACTCCCCCCACCCCGAATGTGCAGGCCCTCCGCCATCTCAGGTCTTGAAAGAAAATATTTCCTCTGGAAGCAAACACTAAGAATAAGAAAACTCTTAAAAACAGGAATTCAAACTAGGTTAAATACAAATCTGAGTTGTTTCAAGGTAAGACTTAGAAAATATCTGCGTTTGCTTTCATGACTTAGAAAATATCCGCGTTTGCTTTCACTTTGAGTGAATTAGGCGTTTATAAGCCAGAGCGGACCTTCCACGGAGTTACCGCTGGACTGTTCGGGGTGAGGAAGTGGGTGTCAGTGTCACCTCCATGGGGAGGGCGGCCAAGGAAGTGGCCTGACACCTGCCAGGTCACAGGAAGCACGTGAGCCCCTATGACCATCCAGGGTCAGGATTGAGCAGATGCCCCCCGCAACAGCCACCAGACCCAAAAGTCCCATAAAATTCAGCTCGACCCCAAGGCACCAGCACCGAGTGGAGCTGGGCTTTCAGCCCCAGGAGGACAGGGTTGGGTGGGAGGAGAAGCAGGAGTGGCCCCACGGCTGGACCCGCGGCCTCCTCTGCTCCCTGTCTCACCCTGTCCTTCGTCCGCAGGTTTTGTTCTCGTCATCGGGCTGGTGACGTTCTACAGAATCGGCCCATACACCAACCTGTCCTGGTCTTGTTACCTGAACATCGGGGCCTGCCTGCTGGCCACCCTGGCCGCGGCCATGCTCATCTGGAACGTCCTGCACAGGAGGGAGGACTGCATGGCCCCCCGCGTCATCGTCATCAGCCGCTCCCTGACCGCACGCTTCCGCCGCGGGCTGGACAACGACTACGTGGAGTCGCCGTGCTGAGGGCGGCGGGAGGCCACTCGGGGCTCCATCCACCGCAGGGACCATCTGGGAAGCAGGACGCTGCCTGCGCGGCTTCCCATGAGAGCACACGTACGACACGCATTCACTACGTTATACACGAACACAGGGCGTGACCACGTACCGGCTGCGTCCCACTCCCACCCCCCCAACCCCGCCACGGCCCACTTCACGCTCGCGCACGTCCTGTCCTGGAGACCAGCTCCGGAGAGGCACGTCCGGGATGGCAGCCGCCTCGCTCTCCGCCCTGGCCCGGGAGTAATTTATTCTGTATCTGCCAAGAGGGGCGTCCTGGGTCATATTTACTTTGATAAAGCAAAACACAGGGAAGAGTTCTGAACTGTCTGTGATCTTCCTCCAGGGACTCAGAATTTACAGTCAGATGGTTACGGCTTTACAACAGAATTGTGTTAGTGATGTCCATTTACTCCTGATTATCTTCCTAAGTTAAAATAAAACACAAACCTCTTACCACGGTTTAAAACTTGTGTTTTATCCATTACACTGCCACGTGGTGAAGGAATATGGCTTATTCTTCTGTAGCTTTGTGGGTCAGCAGTCAGAGAAGGGCTGACACATTTTACAGGCCCGGGGGCAGAGTGCTGGGGACCACTCATGGCTCACTCATGTTTCCGTTCAGAAGTCCCTGTTTCTACAGACCCTAAGTGCTGGCCGGACAACGGCAGGTCCACAGTTGGCACAGTATGAAGGAAAAAGTCTACTGGCTTAAAAAATTTCAGAGATTGATTCACTTTTTTCCCTAGAAAACTCTTCAATGCATCCAGCCAAACTTGGTGGGCTACAGAAGACCTTCCCAGCACCAGCCTGGTGCCAGCAGCCCTGGACCTGACTCCGTAGCAGGGACTAAGCCCCAGGCTGAACACAAGCACCTAAGAGCTGCCTCAGGGGCTCAAAACCAGCCCACGTCCCCCAGGACTGGGCTGGGTTGCCCAGCCACACCTGCAAGGACAGTCCCCTGAGAGCGCAGCTGCTTGTTCCCGTGCCACCTGGTGGTGGGAAGCGCATCATCTGGCCCAGGAAACGAGGGACGGTGGTGGGCACCGTGCAAAGTCCATGGTGTGGGGGTGATCACTGTCTGGCTGCTGCCCCCACACTAGGCCAACCCTCTAAGAAACATTCAGCTTTGCTACCTCCACCTCCCAGACGATGTGCGGTGACCAGTCTGGAATTCGAAGGCCACGCTGCCCCAGGAATCTGTCTTTAGTCAGAGCAAGAGGTAGATCCGGTTGTTGCTTTAAAAAAACATAAAGCAACGGAGAATGACTTAAAAGCACGTCTGGGCTGACCACGGATGTAAGCGCAGCTCAGGGCAGAGGTACAGCCGGCACACTAGGTGGACCCAAAGGGCTGCCCTTCCTCCCCCGGGCACCTCAAGCTGTACAGTCTCAGCAGTGTTACGTACACGACTACATATACTGCATGGGCCATGTGCTCACCTATGGTCTGTGATCGAGTTCCTATGAAACGGAAGGTGCCTCCAGCCACTCTTTACTTCCCTGATCAAAAGCCTCTTGCCCACCTGCAGCAGGGAAAAGCCCCTCTGCTGTGGACCAAGACCAGGTCTCAGGCTGCTGGGAACATGCTTCTGGGAGACCCATCACTGCAGACAAGGGCTGCTGGGGTGCCCTAACTCCCGTCCTCCTCTTCCCACTTGAATTTCACCCTTCAATAGTTTTTATACTCTTTGGCAATTAAAATCTGTCAAATGCTCCTGAGAAGCTCTGAATTCTCACAGGCACAGAGAGGAAGCTGCTTATAGGTAGCCCTTGATTGACAACTTAGAGCAATTTTAATTGCATTTTGCCTGCCATTTTGAGAGTTTACTATCAAAACCTTTTCTGTTTAGGGCTTCCCTCGTGGCACAGTGGTTAAGAATCTGCCTGCCAATGCAGGGGACACGGGTACAAGCCCTGGTCCGGGAAGATCCCACATGCCGTGGAGCAACTAAGCCCCGTGTGCCACAACTACTGAGCCTGTGTGCCACAACTACTGAAGCTCGTGCACCTAGAGCCCGTGTTCTGCAACAAGAGAAGCCACTGCAATGAGAAGCCTATGCACCGCAAGGAAGAGTAGCCCCCGTTCACCGCAACTAGAGAAAGCCCGTGTGCAGCAACGAAGACCCAACGCAGCCAAAAACAAAAAACACTTTTCTGTTTAGCGCAATTATTCCTGGACAGACAGATGTTATAAATATTTAGCAACTGCAGAACTTTCAACTAGGAAGTGTCCACTGTAAAGTAAATCAAAACAACTATATCACAGCCCACGAGACACCGAGCATCGCGAGGCCAGCCAGGTGCCCATATACAACCGGGTTTCCACCAGCACCAGCATCTCCTTGAGTGAAAACCCATGAGACACCAGGAACGCCAAGAAGAGTCAGCGACGATGAGACTCGCGGGGAGGGAAGAGACCCGAAGGAGGGCCGCAGGGAGTTGGGCACGGCACACCTCGCGAGCAGAACCCTCACCTCTTGATGAGCTTGATGGACCGGAAGGCTTCGTCCAAGTCCCCGACAGCCAGGAAGAAGGTGAAGTTGAGCATGGCATCCCGCGTGGGCTTGTCACAGTCTTCTAGCCCCACGAAGTCCCGTAGGGGCCTCCTGCCCACCGTCTGGGGGATGTGCTGGGACCCGGAGTCCACCTGGTCCTCGAGGTCCACTTCTCCTGGCTGAACGACAAAGGGCACTGTTTATTTGTGGATCCCTGCAAAGCCAGGGCCCACACCGGGTCTCTCCCTGGGGGTACTCGTCAGCTGCGGGGACCCTCTGCACACAGACCCCATATTCAGCAATGCTCTCAGCAAACACAACACACGTCTGCAGGCCCCTTGAAGTTACCAGAACTTGGGGCTCTGGCTTCAGACAGCGGGTGACGCAGGCTGTTGATGCACAGGGACCTGCCGGCCGCTAAGGCACTAACATCAGCTGCTCAACAGCCGTGAACAGGTGCGAAAATCCCTACCTCCCAAGGCCGTTTGTAAAATTCCTAGAAAGAGCTTTTACTATCAAGTCAGACCTGTGTACATGTGCAGAGGGTATTAAAATCGATGCCAGCATCACTGCAGGTAGAAGTTTCCAAAATGTAACCTGGATTAGTGGTGGTGAGCCCTCTGCTGGTGCTTCTCAGAACCTTCACCTAGTGCAGGCCCCCCCGCCACACCCTCCCACGCAGGCAGAGGAAGGAAATCCTGTGGTCCCAGCACAAGCACAGTTTAGTGCACTGTCTGGACCATGACTTCTGCACCAGCTCCAGCCACAAATCCTTCTCAAGTCCACTTCCCTCCTCCCAGCTAGACGGGGTTCCATGCCCTCCACTCGCCCCAGGGCTGGACCCGCACACACCCACCTCGGTCTCCCACCTGGTTTGCTCTCTCTCTGCAGCGTCCATTCGTCTGATTACACAGGCTCCCCCATGTAAAGAGAGGTCATGATCCACCTCCTTGGATCCCACTCCCCCACCCTGGCAGTTTTGTATCTGCTGTGACTCTGACTCCTTCACCCCCCGCCTCTGACTCAGTTCCCAGCAGCTCCTGTGTCACGGATCCTTCTGAAGTTCAACTGTAGCCCCCAACTTTGGGGGCACTTGATCTGGGCCTTGAAACCCTGGTAGGATTCATCAGACCCAGGTGTGGACGCGGAGACCAGAGCAGAGCATAAGCAGAGGCCTGGAGCAGCCCTGGTCAGGGTCTGTGGCCGAGTGGCCGGCTCACATCCGGCGGGAAGCTGAGTCCTCAAGTTTGGGCTGATTTTGCACTGAGTGGGAAACCTTCAGAAAACGTGGACACAAAAACCATGGTGGGGGGTACTTGCTGCCTGCTGTGGTTTCACAAATCACGTGACAGCAGCCTGACCTCCGTCAGCCTTGCTGTGGGTCTGATGCCCCGTCCTCATTAGAGCCCTGCTCCCCGCAAGCACGTGCGGGAATTCTCACAGAAACAAGTGCACCCGCGGTCACGGCTCATGGTGCCCCCTGCCTGCATTCGCCTTGGGTTCTGCTCTCGAGGGGATGAGCCACCTGCCCTGGACACACATGGGAGCTGGAGGCCCAGGGCTGTTCGACTGACACCACACCCTTGAGTGTGCGGACGGGAACCTCGGGACACCAGGCGCTTCAGGGAAACAGGCTGAGTGGGCCCCTCCTCTCCCGCACTGAGAGATCAAATGAATAAGACTTCCTGTGTTGCAAACACAGGTAAGTGAAATACTTCCTCACCGCAAGCATCAGGAGACAAGACTGTTCGTGCTGCCCTAACGAGGAGCTGACGCCGTGCCAGGCCCCCGACAAAGCTGGAGCATGTGAGGCGGGAGGTGTCAGCACACAGACAGCTGTCACTTAAAACAAAGAAAACCACATCTTGGGGCAACTGCAAAGCTCAGGTAACAGGGAGGAGCATCACCCAGGCCTCTGCTGGGCCAACAGCTCCGAGTGGGCGCTCAGGGGGAAGAGAGCTGAGGGGCTGGCAGAGGGGAGGACGGTGCTCAGACTGCGGGAAACAAGCCCAGGCATGAAGACGTGGGAAACGCCCAAGAGAAGGAGTTCAAAGGCTGTCCCTACGTTTTGAGTCTCAAATCAAAGAGAAATGAAAACGTATAAAAGCACTAAATAAGAATGAAATTCAGAAAAATGCTGGTCTGGAGGCACTGGTCTATTCAAAAGAGGTAACTCAGAAAACCTGCATGGACGGAGCGCAGGGGCTCCTGGAATCGAAACCACACAGCCTCACAAAGTTCACTGCATCGAATCACAAGTCAAAATGCCGAAAAGACTATTCGCTGCCGACCTCGATGGCTGGGGATACTGTTCCCAGGGGCAACCCTGGCCTGTGGTCTCAGGGGGGCACGTTGCACGAGGGCTTCAGCACAGCCTGAGACCCACAGACCCACACGGCTCGCCCTTGACAGTCACAGAACAAAGAGCAGACAGCCCACCCTGGGCCTTCCTGCCAAACCTCTTCAGGTCAGTAATAACCCTGGGAGGGGCCCGGGGAGACCTGAGTCCTGGCTTCTGAGCAGACAGCCGTTCACACAGGCAAGGGGCCTCAGCTCCGGAGCCGGCAGAGATAGCCAAGCTCAGATGGCATGTCTGCCATCTCTGGGGGTCTTCTGGGGTCTGCCCTTACCTCTGGCTAAAAAAGGAACACTTGCTAACTGCAGAAAATACAGAGTTCACGTTTAGGGTTGATTTTATTTATTTATTTTTATTTATTTTTTTTTTTGCGGTACGCGGGCCTCTCACTGCTGTGGCCTCTCCCGTTGCAGAGCACAGGCTCCGGACGCGCAGGCCCAGCGGCCATGGCTCACGGGCCCAGCCGCTCCGCGGCATGTGGGATCTTCCCGGACCGGGGCACGAACCTGCGTCCCCTGCATTGGCAGGCGGACTCTCAACCACTGCGCCACCAGGGAAGCCCTAGGGTTGATTTTAAATCACCCTATGCTAAGAGCCAAAAAAAATCCAAGTAAAAGTCTACATACTTCAGTCCTTCTTCTGACACGACAGTAAAGAAAGACGCAGCAGGGGAGCCCAAAGAGCTGACGAAGGGGAGGAGTCTGCAGATTTTACGAGAATAGGAGCAGCAGCGGCCAGCGCATTTGCAGTCCTGCAGAACGGAAGGCATGAACGACAGGTTGTGGCCTTCAGGTCCCAGCGCAGCCGCGCCTCCTTTGTGCAGGCGGTGTGGGCGCCCGGCTGAGAACAGGTGGCTCAACCAGTGTTTCAACTGGTCTGGACATTCCGCCATCCCTACCCCCGAGATGCACCCACCCCGTGATCAGCACGGCATCTCGGGGCAGAGGATGGCTGATTTCAGGTCTAGGAGGGACCGTGGGGACTTGGAGACCAGTTTCCAGGGAAGGCAAATAACTCATCCAAAATATCCTTGTTGGCGGTGGGGGAGGGGGTGCGTGGCGTGTGCTGAAAACAACCCTGTTTGATCAAAAATTTAAAAACACACCCGTGGGACTTCCCTGGTGGTCCAGTGGTTGGGACTTCGCCTTCCAATGCAGGGGGTGCGGGTTCGATCCCTGGTGGGAGAGCTAAGATCCCACATGCCTCAGGGCCAAAACACCAAAACATAAAACAGAAGCAATGGTGTAACAAATTCAGTGAAGACTTTAAAAACGGTCCACATCAAAAAAATAAATAAAAGTAAAAAAATAAAAATAACCAGTGTATGTAACGCACACACACGTAGGCAAAGGACAAAACCTCTCCTGAAAGGCTGCCTGCCAGCCTTTCCTAGCGACCATCTTTGGGGGCTGCGACCACGGAGATTTGCAGCATCCTTGGTCTTTATTTCTATACTTGAAGCTTCTGAATTTCCTACAGTGAATATAGGAATACATACTTTTAAAAAACCAACTAGAATTTTAAAAAAGAAGACAGGAAAGTGGAAGGGTACGGTGCCTTTGGGGGACGCCGGAAGGGACAACCCTCAGCAGTGCTGCTGCCTGCCTGCCTTTCCCCACACAGAGACCTCTGATCTGCAGGAATCTCAGGCGACAAATAAGGGCACACAGTTTGCTTGTTTAACGAAAGAGCCCCAGTGGGGAGGAGGGCCTGAGACATGGCCGCGCACATGGAGGCTCCCACCTTTCTCGTGAAGTAATAATGGGGCACTTGGATTCCCAGGAGCGTCTGGAAGACGGGAGGCCGGGGGAAGCTGTCCTGCAACAGGAAGCCGTGCTCTTCAGAGACGAAGAATGACAGGACCAGCACGTCTGCCTGCAGAGGGAGACGTTCTGTCTTAGTTTGGCAATAACTTTCCTGAACCTCACCCAATCCCATTTTCACTGCTGGGATATTTACATAAAATACAAAGAAAGTAGAGGGGCCAACACACGGGAACACAGATAACCCCCTTCCTCCTCGGGGCACACAGCAACCACACCAGGCTCCGCTCTTCTCTGACACCCCTCCTGGAGGACGCACCTCGTCCAGCCTGGGAGCCACTAGACCCATCTCGCCGATCTTGTGGCGAAAACTAACCCTTCCACCCGCACTGGTGAGTGAAGCTCAGGAGCTCCCCTGTTTCAAGAGTAGCCCCTTCAGTTTCTTGACTTTGACATGGAGACTCTGCTCTGCTCTCAGGGAGGGATAGTGGAGAAGGCGGTGCTTGGCGGGACCCTGTCCTGCAGGACTCGGCCGCGGACCCTTCTGCCCAGGAGACGCGGAGGCCGAGGGGCTGGTGGCTGCCCTGCTGTGTGAGTGCCTGTGTCTCCTCACCATCTTCACCCAAGACCAGGAGCCCTTCGCCGGCCATGCCCCCACCCTCCAAGTGGGAGCGAGTGCCCCCAACTCGCTCTTCACCAGACCCTCTCTCTCGTCTTCGGGTCTCCACTCCAGTGACACAGATGCCAACAGTGCTCCTCTCGCCACTCATATTTCAGACCCAGAGACCGATCTGCTTCTGAAAACGTCAGGGTGTGGAAACCCGCTGCTGGTAGCCTCAGGGGATCCAGCCTCTCACGTCCTGGAGGGAAGTCCCTTTGGCAGGGACACAAGTCACCTGAAGCTCTAGGGCCGGCCAGCCTTTGCTGACCTACTGAGGAACCCTACGAAAGATCCCTCTGGGTCACAGAGGCGCATGCAGCCCCCGGGCTTTCTCAGGGATCGCTGGGTGTCCTGCAGGACCCAAGATTTGGAAAGTGTTGGAGTCCTGGGCCCGAGAGTCACGAGTTTTGGGGAGGGAGGCCCTGCAAAGCCGGGGGTTGGGGTGGAGACAGGGGCAAGGGGGCCAATTGCTCGGGGGGTGACTGAGGAGTCGGCCTCAGTAACTGGACCCCACAGGACGAGCTGACGTCGAGGGGTAAGTTCACGTCAACTGTTTTGATAAAGAGCTCTGAACCGCCGAGAGAAAATGGCACGTGACAGAGGGTGGGGCCAGCCCTCAGTGTCAACCCAGAGGGGATAGGTGTCCCCTGGCATCCTGGGGATGGGCGCTCGCTCTCCTGAATCCATTCCCCAGGACTTCCCTGTGGACCATGTTGCGAAGACAGAGCCTGCCACGTCCACACCAATCTAAACACAAAGGCGACAGCATGTAGTACCGTGGGGTCCGTGCTGGCATCGCCCAGGGCCTTCCCGTCCGTTGGCTGCAGCGGGGCGCCCGGCACTTCCCGCATGGCTTCACACACAAACAGCCTGGGCTCACTCTGATCCCAGAAGTGGCTCACAGGCACGAGATTCATCAGCCTCTCATCTGCGAGGGCCTGGCTTCTGAAAGAGAGAGATGGACCCTCACACACGTGGTACATCAATGTCCTGAAGAATGCATACCCGCCCAATGCCCCACTGTGTTTTCAGAAACACTCTCCACGCCAACAGAGACGCTGATGGGCCCTCTGTGCCCCAAGACTCAGGCTGCCCTTGTGGACACTCGAGTTGCAGCCCTTTCAGAAGCTCGAGTTCCAACCCCATGACTCCAGAACCTTAGAACCTGGAAAACAGATTAGAGACTCAAATCCACCCCAACTGACCAGGGGAGTTTGTTTCTATTTCACCTCTGGTTTACACCACTCGTGATCTCTGAGCTCTTCCAAGGGTGAAGTAAACTTAGCAACAACCTGCCTCGAAGCCGAGAAGTAACTGAACATCGTTTTCAACATTTTTTCCAACAAAATCCTCCCAAACCACAATCTTACTTCTTAGTCTCCTGTCCATTAAAGGACAACGTCTCTCTCTGATCTATCTGTCCCCTCTTGAAGTCGAGGATGGTCACTGTGTCCATTTCCACGTCGTAGAAGCAGATTCTGGAATCGGGGCTGTTGTCAGCCTGGGGAAGAAAGAGCTGGAGCTCAGGGTACCCGCCCACTGAGAGCCACACGTCTGGAAGAGATGCCCGGGTCATCCACCCGGCCGCTCCCATGAGTAGGCCTCCAGCGTTCGTAATTTGAACGTCAGCTTACTTTCATCCTGCTGAAATGGCTATGATTTACTACTTTCTAATTTCAGAAAACTGAAGACAAATTCTCAGACTGTGCAGGTCGACTATGGCTGTCTAGCTGTTCTTAATACAGACTTGAGCATGATGTCATCTTACCTGAGGTGGATTAACCATGGCGACAAGGAGGGACCGAGATTCTGATAAACTAATTCTCACACAGGTGAGTAAAAATGAAGTAAACGCCATAGAGAAGCTTCAGAAAAGCTGAGAAAAGGGAACCAGCTTGGTTGTTGGGGCAAAATGCCAAGAACTGTTAAACCTTTATTCCCACAGATACCCGGATGGTAAAGGGACGTGCTTACTTAAGAAAAGAAAGGCAAGAAAATGAAAAATTACTGATATCTTAGACAAAAGAAAATACTGTAAGCTTAAGAGCAATGGAAGAAATCACAAATTAAAAATCATCAATAGGTTTGACTAAATAAAAATGCAAGCTTCCAGTCATCACAATTCGCTAAGCAAAATGACAAACAACAAAGCGTCTGGGACACGTTAAGATGGGCCAGGACTCAGTCTCCACCCTAGACACCACCCCCACCCCGCCCCGGTCTGCAAGGAGAGGGGCTCCATCCCATCCTTCTCCTCCTGCTTCTCCCAGCGTCTCCTCCCCTGGGGAGTGCCAGTGGGGCAGGGGAGCTATCTTTCACTGCAAGCCCCCTTAACCTAGCTCAACTTTTCTTTCTTTGATTTTTTCTTTCACCAGGGCAAGCATTCCCGACCCTGGTCTGAGCATTGAGCTCCCTCAAGCTCGCTCTGCTCTTTAGAATCAGGCCTCCGGAGACAATGGTCACTCAGCAGTCCGTGCTTCTCACCAGCGTCCACACCCAGCACCAAGGAAAATGCCCTTCCCGGGACTGCCCAGCACCACGTCCCGATACCCTGCCTACCTCCTGTGTGGGTGTCTCCTGCCTGTGCGTGGATACCCGGGCAGTGTCCTGGCCACTGAAGGAATGAGTGACCCAGGACTGCCTGGTGTGTGGTGCCTGCCTGTCTCTCCCCATCAGCTCAGCTGCTTCCCCTCCCTCAGCCTCCCCAGGTCCACCCTGGGCCTCCGGCTGGTAGGACCCCCACCTCCAGCCAGACCTCCCGGCTGAGACTCAGGCTTGTGTCTAACTGCCCACAGGCCGCCCTTCAAATGCCTTAACTCAACAACCAGACAGGACCCCACTCCGTCCCCCAAAGGCTCCTCACCCAGCTCCTCTCAGCCACTGTCCTTCCCTGCCCTACAGCCAAGTATGGCTGTGATGGGCCCCAAGGGATCTTCCACCTTGTGACAGCCCACTGACCACTCAGCCTGGGCCTCCCCCTCTGCCAGTGACCGGAGACCTTGGCGAAGCCATGCTTCTGCCACGGGGTCGCACTCTGATATCTTGGCAGGGCTGTGGCCCCATCACTTGCCCACCCGGCGAGCCCACACCTGGGCTCAACCTCCACCTCCCCTGGAAGCCTCTGGAACTCTTGAGAGCTGTTCCACCTACCACTGACCTCCAGCCCTGCACCTCTCCTCTCAGCTCTCACCAGGGTTGTAAAAATTTACTCGAGTCTGCTTATCTGAGGGGAGGGGCCGATTCCCCCATTTAACCAATCAGTTTGTGTTTACAGTGGCCAGCAAAGTGTGTGGTACATGGAGGGCAACCAGCAATCCACTCTTGAATGAACGAGTGAGAGAATGAGTGAATAAATAAGTGAGCGAATGAGTGAGTGAATGAGTGAATGAATGAGTGAGCAAACGAATGTGTGAGTGAATGCATGAGGAGAGCGTGAACAGACACTGCCGGGTGGGAAGGCACTAGCTCCTCCAGAACAGGCGACCCAGCCACCTGCCTCCTTCACACCCACGTCGTGTGTCTCTCTAAGCAAGAGGCTCCAAGGTCCTTCCACAGTCGTCACCCCTGGTGCCCAGAGAATTTAGTCGGGTGATGAAAAGAGGCAGAAAAGGGAAGAGGTGAGGGTCTCTGCAAAGCAGAAACCACTGCTCCTGATGAAACAGGGAGTGAAGGAAGGTGGGGAGGTGAACGGTGGCCCCAGGTGCGAGGAGAGGCCAGACAGAAAGCTCCCCCACCACTCCGCCCGCCCAGGAAGGAGGGGACGTCAAGGGCGCGGGGTGTGGGGTGCAGAAGGGCCAGCTGGAGGGGTGGGACGAGCCGTGCGCACGAGGGGACCCACCTTGCTGAGGAGGATGCTGATCTTGCTGCCGCTGGCATTGCACCTGAGGGAGGCCATGCCCCCCACGCCGGGGACCAGCGCTGCCAGGCTCTTGCAGCTGCAGTGCACCTTCGCCTCTCTGTGGGGAGGGACAAGGTCTCAGTGGCACCACTGTGGGATGGCAGGCGCCCCTTCTCCTAGTGGCCTGGAACCTGAGCCCAGAGGACTGAGCTCCGCTTGGGCCCAACTGCTCTCACTTTGGTAATGTGAGACCCGGGAAATGGGCTGAGCTCAGAACATAGGGTGATTTTTTATTTTTACATTTTTTTTGTCAAGGTATAATTGACACACACGTTATCTTAGTTTCAGCTGTACAACATAACAATCTGCTATTTGGTGGGTGAGGTTTTAAAGTTCTGTTTCTGTGAACAAACACGAACACGTATTTTGTCCCTGTCTCACACAGGAGCAGCTTATTAAGGATGCTTCATCGTCCCCACAGCACAGCCGGCCGGGGTCTCTGCTGCCCATACTTCATTACAGCTGTGTGCTTTTCCACTGTGTGGACAAGCTAAAATTTATTTAACTAATCCCGTTTAGTTGTTTCAGTTTGTTGCCATTAGAAACAACACTGGCTTGTAGAGGTATCTCATCATGATTTTTTTTTGCTTTATTCACATTTCCTTACTTTTCCCCTAGTGTCCTCTGTCTGTCCCAGGCCCCCATCTGGGCCCCACTTGACATTTAATTGTCTCGTCTCCCTGGGCCCCTCTGGGCTGGGACAGAGTCTCCAGGCTCATTTGGTGTATTTCCTGCTTCAGTCCCAGTATCGGTCCCAGCATCATTTCTCCGAGGAGATCAGTTCCCTTTACTGCAGGAGGACTTAAGAGACCCAGATCCAGGCACAGTGTGTGCTCGTTGCTCTTGGGGTGTCATTGCCCCCAGGCCCCCATGGCTGACAGAGCCAGGCTGTGTGTATACTGACTGGTGTGTATCCTCATAGCCATGGTAACTTTATACGCATCCACCTGCGTCTACGTGAAGCTGCACTCTGCTTCAGACTCACATCTCCACCTTGGATGCACCAGCACAGGGGTCACTCCAGCCTCCACCCCTGCTGATCTGGAACCTCCCACCCAGGCGAGAAGCTGGCTCCCCTCGGGCCCCCATCCCATCCCTCGGCTGCTCACGTCCAGCCTGGACGGCAGTGTGGGTACTGCTCCCTGAGCCCCGTGGGAACTGACTTCGTCTGCAGAGCACATGCCGCATGCGGCCCCTTAGCCCTTAGTCTCACAGTCCCACTAGGTCCCAGGGTGACCCAGGCAGCACCTGGTTCCCAGGGAGGCAGTTCCACACACTCACGAATGGGGGGTTGTCCTGCCTCATCTGCATTCCATCCTGGGATCCCCTTAACTGATTTTTTAAATTTGCAGACATTAAGGCTCACTTTGAGCTGTAAAGTTCTATGGATTTTGACAAATGCACTGTGTCATGTGTCCATCACATAGTGATGCTGGTCCCTTACCCTTCATGCAAAGATGAAGAATTTAAATCAAGACATAAGACATTTCAAAAAAGTAAGTTGCACATTAATGTTGAAATGAGAACATAAGCAGTTTGCTGCCTCCTCTCCATTTTCTACCCACCACACTGCCTCCTGACTAATTTTAAAAATATAATACTTTTATTTGGACAAAAACTGTACCTTCGGGATAGATCAAAGCTTTTAAAGTGAGCCAAGTCTGTCCCTACAACCAGGAAATTTCCACAGATGTCAAAGAAGCATGGGTTCCCCTCTGTCTCGGAAAACGGCAGGAGTTGTTTCACAGTCCCCTGAAGAAAAAAGGAGGGAACAGGGAATTCAGGGAGGCTTTATTCACAGGGCCCTGCCCTCTGCTGGAGTCTCACCCCACATGGGGAGGGGAGGACGGGGCCCTGCCCCGGGGGGAATCCCTGATGCTTATGTTCAGAGGGGGAGACAGGTAGCAGCCAGGTCAACAAGCAAGTACACACGTAACTCAACCTGAGCAAGTGTAGACAGGTGACGGACAGGATGCTAAAACAAAACTATCAAGGTGGCGAGACATTGAATTCCACCTGCTTGGGTTGGTCCAGGAGGTACTGCCTGCAAGGTCTTATGTTAAAGCCCCAATGAAACTGACTGTGTGGCTAGTGTCCTCTAAGTGGTCACCCCTGGGGGAGGCTGCGAGCGGAAGGGATGGTGGTCGCGTCACGGATACGTCCATCTGTGAAAACTCACTGAGCTGCAAACACAACATGCTTGCTTTCCTGTGTGTACATCATACGTCAGTAAATGCCTGAGAAACAGGTCTTGTCTGTGGGGCAAACCTGAACTGAGACTGGGGAGAAGGAGCCACCTATTAGAGAGCTGAGCCCAGCTTTCCAGGACAAGGAGGAGCCAGCACGGCAGGAAGGAATGCGGTGGCCAAGGGGTGGCCCCCGAGGTGGGCAGTGAGCAGAGGCCAAGTGGGTAATCAGTGCAGGCCAAGGTGGAGAGTCAGATTTTGTTCTACATGAAGTTGGAAGACTCTGGAGGATTTTGAGCCACAAGTGATTTCAAATCACTTATGTTTTAAAGTGTCACTCTTACTTTAATAGCATTTTGGAAAGAGTGACCACAGTCAGGCCTGCACAGAGCTTAGGCTTTCGTGTGTCTTGTGCATGGACCGACCCTTGTCCTTGGAGCTGAGAGAGGCTCCTGGCTCAATTCAAGCAGCGCCCAGTGAGTGCCTGCCTGGTATGGCGTTGGGCTGGGAGCAGGGCACCCCAACAGTGAGTGGGCGGCAGGTGGAGGCCTGGTCCCAGCGCAGGGGGAGCGGGGAGCAGGCTGGACGACCGGGATGGAGGGGGCGTTCCAACAGAACTTAGTAGACTCCTAGTGCCAGGCACAGAGACTTGAGGAGCAGGCTAGGAATCTGCACAACCCGTCCAGGAAACTCAGGGTGAGGGACAAACAGCGTGGGGGTGAGTTCCAAGCTGAGGAATCGGATCTTCATGTTGATGCACCCAGTAGGGAGGTTAGTATACGTTTGTGGAACAAGTGAACAACAGTCACAGGCGGTGGCTCACTGGTGAGGACAGGCTCACTGGTGAGGACAGAGCGAGGGTCTCAGCCTCCTCTGCCGCTCCTGACACGTTGTACGCAGTGCAAACCTGACCTCCTCTCCTTCCGCACTGCCTCAATGATATGTCCAATTCCCAACCCCTGCTTCAGAGCGCGGCCTGGGTTCCTGCCTCCGGAGCAGTGTTTCCGGCTCTGGTGTAAGCATATAGGCTGGGGGTGGGGGTTGTTCCTGGAGAAAGAGAACCAGGACTGGTATTCTTGACATAAGAGGACCCATTTTAGCCTAAGCCATTTTGTGATCTAAGACTGGCCACAGTGCTGGTCCTAGAACAGGCCTCAGCAATTAATGATCTTAGGGAGGGAATGCAGAAACAAGGGAGGGAATGCAGAAACAAGGGAGGAGCAGCCTTGGGGCAGGTCCTGGTTCCTCAAGGGATATATATAATAATACACCTTTGAGTTCTGCAGGAAGTAAGGCTCCCACCCACTGACTTCAATCCACAGAGCCTGGACTCTGTTGACCTTTGCCCCAATTCTACCCTGAATTCTCCTCTGCTCAAACTCCTTTGTGAATATGCTTGTACCCTTCGCTTAAAACTTCCCCAATTTTGCTGTTCAGGGAGACACTGTTTTGGGAAAGATCCCCCGTGTTCTCCTTACTGGACGCGAGTAATAATAAATCCTTCCTTCTCTCGATCTTAGCTTGGTTGTGTCTATTGGCTGACACCCACCGAGAGGCGAACCTGGTTTCCAGGTGACACTGGGACATCTCTGAAGGGTGTCCGAGGCACCTCACACTTGCACCCTTCCCCCCCAGCCCTGCTCTGCTTCTCTACTTTCCACCTTAAGGCTCCACAATTAGCACAGACCCGCAAACTAGACAACTAGAAAGTCCTCAGTTCCTCCCTCCTACGCCAGTTGCTCACCACGCCCCTAACTGCCGACTCTGGCCTGGCTGCCTGCCCACTGTCCCGCTCCAAGCCCCCGGACCTCTCACCTGTGGCCTCTCCTACCTGCCTTCACTGCTCACCAGCTGCCCTAGTCCTTCCCACACAGAAGTGATCTTCTAGGAAGAAAACACAAAACCAAGAAAAAAACAAGCCAAAACGCACCGTGTCACTCGGGCTCCACACCTCCTGCCTTCCAACCTCCACCTGGTCCCCTGAAGCTTTGCCTCCACGGGTGTCCGTCAGACACCAGCCCCCGCTCAGCTCCCGCCTCTCCTCGCAGTGCCCCGCAGGAAGCACGGGAACCAGCGGGGCTCTGCGCTCCGGCCTGGAGGAAGCTTCTGCGAGAACCATGAGGTACATAACGGCTGTCCCATCGCCACACAAACCAGCAACAACTGCAGTTTGTGTGTCATGGATGCATGGGCAGGGAGAAAGGTCTGGAGACACACTCCAGCTTTCCGACGAGAGGAGAGGTGCTAATGGATTCCTTACACAGGCTGGCATTACTTTACTAATCACCATGGTCACATATTCCTTAAGCTAAAAATCAACAAAAAAGTCTAAACTCTAGACTGTCTGTGGTCAAACGCTAAGTTCCCTCCATGATTTCCAGCTGATTTTTCGCCCCTTTCCCAGCAAGCCTTTCACCCCTTTCCCAGTATGCCTTTCACCCCTTCCCAGCAGGCCTATCATTCTTTCCCAGTATGCCTTTTGCCCCTTCCCAGCAGGCTTTTTCTTCTTTCCCAGTATGCACTTCACCCCTTCCTACAGGCCTATCATTCTTTCCCAGTATGCCTTTCACCCCTTGCCCAGCATGCCTTTTGCTCCTTCCCATCAGGCCTATCATTCTTTCCCAGTATGCCTTTTCCCCCTTCTCCAGCAGGCCTATCCTTCTTTCCCAGCATGCCTTTCGCCCTTTCCCAGCAGGTCTTTCATTCTCTCCCATTATGCCTTTTGCCCCTTTCCCAGTATGCCTTTCGCCCCTTTCCCAGTATGCCTCTTGCCCCTTCCCAGCATGCTCTTTGCACCTTCCCATCAGACCTATCATTCTTTCCCAGTATGCCAATCCCCCATTTTCCAGCAGCCCTATCCTTCTTTCCCAGTATGCCTTTCGCCCCTTCCCTGCAGACCTCTCCTTCTTTCCTTGCATGTCTCCACTCTCCAGCTCTGCAGGTCACCCCTCTGATAACCCAGCTGCTCCCTCATCTTTTGTTAGGAGGGCCCTTCCCTGCCTTGGCTTTACGTCCACAGCTGATGCCCCTACACAACTATCAGCAGTATGCAAGGCCCATCCCTCCTTCCCTCCAGCCTCTCTGCCTCCCTTTTGACCTGAAGCAGGGCAGGTATCTCACCAGGCCCCAGCTCCCTCCACCTGCACTTTGCCCCAGGAGGCGAGTGGGGCTGAGGGCGCTTCCCTCACTTGTCAGGTCTCTATTCCAATGCCACCCCCTGCAATACTTCCCACCCACCTCCACACTTCAGTGTGCACCTTTACTGTCTGACCCTCCTGCTAGAAAGTAGAACTGCACGGAAGCTCTTTCAGGAATTGCTGAATGCAAGAGTGGACGTGCAGGCTATGAGGTACAAGGACACGGACATGGCAGCCCTGGGAAATCAAATGCTGGACCCCAGGAAAGAACTCAGAGCTGGACAAAGCAGTCATACTGAGAGCTAAAACCAGTACCATAACAAATGTCCTCAACCATGATGCAGAACACTGTTGCATGTACTGGGCTGAATGGTAGCCCCTGAAAGATACATCCACTTGGATGTATCTTGGAAAAAGGGTCTTTGCAGATATAATTAAGGATCTCAAAAGGAGACAACTCTGGATTAGGGTGGACCCTAAATCCAAGGACAAGTGTCCTTCTAAGACACAGGGAGAAGGCCATGTAAAGATGGAGGCAAAGACTGGAGTGATCTGTCTACAGGCTGAGGAACGCAAGGAATGCCAGCAACACCAAAAGCTGGAAGGGGCATGGGACAAATTCACCCTCAGAGCCTCAGAAGGAGCCAACCTTGCCCACACCTAGATTTAGGACTTCTGGCCTCCCGAACTGCGAAGAAAATAAATTTCTATTGTTTTAAGCCACTAAGTTTGTGGTCATTGGTTATGGCAGGCTCAGGAAACTAATACACCATGTCAGCCCTGGGGGGTCCAGCAAGTGTGCCCGGGATGTGGGCAGGGTTTCCTTACTGCACACCACCCGGAGGGAACAGAATGGTGTGTTAAAGGCCTGTCATCCTGGAGGCACACATTGCTCCCATCCTGGCCTCACCCTCAGACACATGCAGGAAAAAAGGTCTGCCTAAAGATACGTCCTGAAATGACGACCCCTCAGCCCTCAAGATGCACATTAAACACAGCAAAATTTCCTCCCATTTCACACCCCCATGCACTCAAGGTCCAGCCATGTAGTCCTTTTCACTGCAAAAGGCCACTGCCTCACCTCCTGACTTCTGAAGTCACAAGAGCTGTCGATGGAACGGCTACCCGACAATCCATTTTTACAACCAAGCACCCAGTGGGGGCAATCTGATGTGGCTGAGTGAAGTCATTAAGCAGGCTCTGGCTTGATTTAGAGATGGCATTTTAAACTCTGCTCTAATTGTCTTTAACGTCACAGGCCACTCACTCTAGAGCAGCAATTTACCTGCCAGGTTCGAACTTGGACTCGGTTTGGCTCCACTGTATAAACGTTTTCTTCATGCATGGCTAACACTGGAGACTCACACAGGAAGGTACCTAAAATTAAAGATAAAGGTCAGGACAGCAGCAGCTAGTCTCGTCATAGCTCCTTAGAGTTTAAGAAGCATTCTCACACTAAAACTAGAACTTTTTGTAGGGCAACTATTGATGAGAAAGACTGAAACCTAGCAGAAAAGATCTTCTACAACTAAGGATATAAAAAAGGAACCACGGTGAGACGGGTAGAAGGGGTGGAGCTGCAGTATAGTCAAGAAGTGTTCTCATGTGTGTTCCCTAATTTTCCTTGGCACCCACAACAGCCTTGTGAAAGGTGTGTTTTCTTTATCTTGCAGATGAGGAAAGTGAGGCTCTGAGACACAGGGACATGCCAGGGCCACAGCTGCCAGTGACGGCCAGGTGTGGGGACTCAGTGCTGGGCACCCTGCCCTCACCAGTCACTGATGGTCTCTCCTCTTTTCTCCCATCTAGCAGTGGTGCTTCCAGTAGCACAGCATCTATGACAGCATGATTGTTCAAGCATCTGCTTATCTTATGTGGAACTTTGGAGACCACAAGCTCTAGTCTCTGGCTCTAGACAGGTTCTTATCTAGTTAGGAAGATGATGACACACACAGAACAGAAAATAGCTCAGCACCTGTTGTGCTATCCTCTTGGGAGGATAAGTTCACCCTTGCCCCTCAAGGGGTCTATGGTAGAAGAGAGGCAAAGACGTGAATTATCAGCACAATCCAGGGCAGGGTGGGAAAAGTGTTCTAAGGGAACTTTAGGCAACAAAGTGTTAAAGGAGGAAAAAAAAAGTGAGGGAATGACATGAGGGAGAGAGGTGATAACCTGTGGAAAAATATCCCCAGGGAGGTGTGAGGTATTCAAACAAGCACGAGGGGGCATCACCCTGGGAACAGTGCAATGACGAGTCCCCCTGTGAGGTGGGAGGGCCTAGGTCAGGATGGGTGAAGGTAAGCACTGTGCAGAAGGAGATCTTGCTGAGGAGCACGTCCTGATGGTCACTGTGCTTGGTGGGAAGATGTCCCCAAAGAGATCAGGTCTTAATCCCTGAAACCCATGAATATTAGCTTATATGGCCAAATATGTTAAGGTCTTGAGATGGGGAGATTATCTTGGATTATGCAGATGGGCCCCAAATGAAATCACAAGTGTCCCTATAAGAGAGAGGGAGATTTTTAGACAGGAACAATGTGACAGTGGAGGCAGAGACTGGAATGATGTGACCCCAAGCCAAGGATTGCTGGCAGCCACCAAAAGCTGTAAGAAGCAAGGAGCAGAGTCTTCCCTAGAGCCTCTGGGGCTCTGCCAACACCTTGATTTTGGCCCAGTGAAACTAATTTTGGACATCTGGCCTCAAGAACTCTGAGAGAATAACTCCTAAACAGCCACTCGTTTTGTGGTCCTTGTTACAGCAGCCCCATAACTCATACAGACATGTGCTAAAGAGCAGAAGATAAAGTGAAACAGAGAGTCGGAGCGATGGATGGGATGGGTGGAACAGCTCTGCAGATCCATCCTGAAATTTTCAGACAGAGGTTGGCCTTGGTCGAGACCCCACGGGCTCACTGCTGTGCGTGCTCTGGGAAGTTCAGAAGTCAGGTGTGTAGCATCCCTTTCCCCGGAAAGGACTGTGGTTCTTCACACTCATGCCGACTTATTTCTGAGCTGTTTCATCATCCTGGAGCCCAGAAGGGCTGCTGGCCCCAGATCTGGCTGCACTTAACTACCTCAACTGGCTTCTATAGGGAGGCCAGGGAGGCCCTGGCTGCACAGGGCTAGAGTGGCAGCACTGGCTCTGGAAACGCAGGCCCAGGCACGAGAACTGACGTGAGGGTCTCCCCATGGCCCTGGGCCTGCCCTTTGCCCACCCCACAGGAAGCAGCAACCACCCCCATTAGATGTGAGTCCCCTTCGTGGGGCTGAAAAGACTCCTACCTGCACTTCGTAATGTAGCTCCAGAAGGCTCAAAGATCACCACCTGTTTTCCATTCCAGACGGCAACAGCATCCTACAAAGAGCCACGGAAATTAAAAAGCAACCGGCCGTCTGGGCCTCGTTGTCCCGAATGACCCTAACAACCGACCAGGTCTTCTGTCTACATTGATGATCCCGCCCAAGCCCATGGTCACCCTGGCAGTGACCTTGGTGGCGAACACTCCGCTGATGTACATGTCTGTACGCAGGCTGTGCGTCACCCTCGTGGACAGGAAGGACACGCTGAGTAGGCTCGGGGAGACCTGCACCGCGGCCACCTGCTGGTGGAAGTGGGACGACATGGCCTGCTCGCGGAGGATGAGCACGGAGCTGATGCTGTTCACTGCCAGGAGGCTCTTCCTGGAGCCCCACTTCATTCCCACGTTGAGAGACAGAACCCAAGGTGCGAACAGAAAGGAGAGGTGCAGTCAGAGCAACGTTATAAGTATGAGGATTCATAAACAATTTCCAAGCACTATTTCTTCTTCTTGTTTAAAAACATGATTTAAAAAACTTGTAAGTATAAAATGTGTAATTTGTAGAAAAACTTTAAAATAACAACACTCAGAGTTTAGATCCAGCAGGTAAACTTGTGTGGTTGTTCTCGCTCATGTCTATCCTGACTGGCTGAGCATCTTCTAGAGTTTACTTTACTGACATGAACTTAGGGGCGTCTATGTTTTATAAATGGAAAGCAAATTTACACACTGTAGTGAACTATCCAGACTTCCTCTAGTGATGTCAAGTACCACTTTCATAATTTCATATTAAACTTCCAAATCCATACAAATCCGTTTCTGGATTTCCAACTTTACTCCACTGATATATTTATCCATTCCTGAGTAAGCATGCCGCGTTAATTGCTATACCTTTCAGATATATTCTGGTATAGGATACAGAAATGGTCTGATTCTTTTAAGTTTTTTTCTTGGTCATTCGCTCTCCCAAATGAGTTTAGAATTATTGTGTTGAATTCCCCCAGCAAAAAAAAAACCAAAAAAAACTCCTTATTTTCACTGGATAAACATGTAATTTGTAGGTTTATTTGGAAAGAAATAATTACAAGATTGAGGCTTCTCTCTGAGGAACATGGTCTATTGAGTCCATTTTTCTTCTACGTCTTTCAAGAAAGTTAGTGTGGCTCTTACTGTTATTTAAAACGGGCATTTCTTTCATTACCACTGAGGTTACATGTTTTCCATGGATTCTACTAACCACCCTTAGGTAAATTATCTGCACTCTCCTTCATCACTTATCCATTTACATTCTTTTCTTTTCGGCCGCACAGTGCAGCATGCAGGCTTAGTTCCCCAACCAGGGATCGAACCCAGGCTCCCACAGTGAAAGCACCGAGTCCTAACCACTGGACCACCAGGGAATTCCCTCCATTGGCATTCTTAATATTTTTCTTATAAATGTGAGTATTTTTCATGTCCTTTATTCTAAGATATCACTAAAGGTAAGATGAGCCATCAGTTTAAAACAGCACCTTTCTTCTCCCACAAAAAACAAAAATACTTTCAATGTACACATCAAC
The DNA here is from genome assembly GCF_949752795.1 of Hyperoodon ampullatus. Lineage (NCBI taxonomy): Eukaryota > Metazoa > Chordata > Mammalia > Artiodactyla > Ziphiidae > Hyperoodon > Hyperoodon ampullatus. Next base: position 22,940,770 of record NC_136927.1, read on the forward strand.
TGGGATTGGTATTCAAATGAAGAAAAAAACTATGCATTGAAAATTGGGAAAATTTGGTGTTTTAGAGATTAACCCTTGAAAGTTAATATTTACCCAGCTCAGTCTTCCTTTCATCCCAGCCTTCCTGTTCACATTGCCCAGTGTGACATGTTCTTATGGACTCAACCTTGTCCCTCTGCTGTTGCAACTTCTTTTATTACTTAAAATCTAAGAAAGTTACACTTTCTCTACAGATCTGATTATATTCTGTGTTTTTAGCCAGTTATTCTGACCCAACTTTTAATTTTTTTAATTTTATTTTCATTTTTTAACAGGTGGACCATTTTTAAAGTCTTTATTGAATTTGTTACAATATTGCTTCTGTTTTATGTTTTGGTTTTTTGGCTGCAAGGCATGTGGGATCTCAGTTCCCCGACCAGGGATCGAACCCACACCCCCTCCATTGGAAGGCGAAGTCTTAACCACTGGACCGCCAGGGAAGTCCCTGACCTAACTTTTAAAAATATTTAACTCGTTAATTCATCCAGAAACTATGTTTATTTATGACCTAAGATGAGGATCTAAAAGTAATTCCCAAAATTGCTCTAAGGTATCACTAAACTGTTTACCATGTAAGTTTTCATTTCCTGATTAGTATAGATTAAGTAAACTTTATCTTAAAAAATTCAGGAACTTCCCTGGCGGTCCAGTGGTTAAGATGTCGCACTTCCACTGTAAGGGGCATGGGTTCGATCCCTGATTAGGGAACTAAGATCCTGTGTGCCACTTGGTGCAGCCAAAAATCAAAAAAAAAAAAAAAAAAAAAAAAATTCACACAGAGCAGATCTGAGAGGCAAGTTCCAGAAAGGCAGGTGAGAAGCCCCAAGGACATAACAGGCATAACTGGTGAAAATTATGAAAACACAACCATGTACTTCTCTGGGAATTGGGCACAGAGTAAATGAAGAAAGACTTATTAAAGAAAGTCTACTAAGTCTGGTAAGAAGAGCAGAGTCTGTGGCAGGTGAGCTCGGCAGGCAGGTTTGGCCAAGAAACCGGGGCTCCCTCTCCTCCGGCATTTTCCTGGGAGGGGCAGCTGCCAGCATCTCTCACTCCCCCAGCTCCGGCACAGAGGCCAGGTCCAGGTGGGTCGGAGGGAGGCTCTGCATCAGGAGCGGGAGCCAGACGACATTGGGCCCCCAGGCCCTCGCCTCAGCTTGCTCCTCTCTGGGAGAGGCCATCCGGGACCAGAGGCTCCTGTGCCCAGCTCCCAGCTCCCAGCTCCCAAAGCAGGGTGTCACCCCAGAAAGCCAGCTACTCTCCCCACTACCAGGCTGTGGAGCAGTGACTCAGAAATCTTTTCCTGAGGGGAAAGGCAGTCCACAAGAACAGCAAGCTCCCCAACAGAATGACTTTGTTTGAAACAGAATATGGGCAAGTTCAAGCCTCAGGATGACCAGAAAACAGTGGAGTTTTGGAGCACTAAGAGGAAGCTGGGGCGGGAATTCCCTGGCGGTCCAGCGGTTAGGACTTGGCGCTTCCACTGCTGGGGTGCAGATTCAATCCCTGGTCGGGGAGCTAAGATTCTGCAAGTCGTGCGGCACAGCCAAATAAATAAATAAATAAGATAAATAGATGATAGAGATAAACGGACAGGTAGATAGATTTAAAAAGATAAATATAGATTACTACAGATCCACAATCCCTTATCTGTAGTTCTGAAACCCAAAAGGCCTTTAAAAATATTTTACTGTTGTTATTTTTTATCTTAATTTGAATAACTGACAAAAATAGGTTCAGAGCAATTACTGCCTCCAATTCTGCAGAAAATGAGTGCACCCAGCGCCCCGTCGAGGTGTACCTTTATCTGCGTGATGTTTCCTTCGAGCTCAGTGGGGATCTGAAGGGTCCACCTGTCTTTGCCCTCCACCCCTTGGCTGCTCTGGGGGCCTGGCACTTTTCTCCACATGGCTACGCGCCCTTTATCGGTACCTGCTGCCAGAAGACCTGTAGGTAAAAAGAAAGTTCACATTGAGTTGAAAAGGGATAAAAACAGCAGCAAGCTCCCTTCTCTGACCACCCTCTCTAAAATACCAGCCCGTCAGCCCTCCGTCCAGGAACTGCCCAGCCTCTTACCTGGCCGTGTCTTCTTTAGCAGGAGTTCACTACTCGCAGTGACACAGTGTGTACATGTGTGGATGGGGGATTGGGGGGGTGCTGCTTGCTCTCTGGTTTCTCCCATGAGAGAGGAGCCTGCCTGACTGTGTTCAGGGCTGCTTTCCCAATGCCAGACAGCACTTAGCACTCAGTGGGCACGAAAGTGCTGCTCTGGTGCATCTCCTATTCTTTCTGTCATATTTGTGTGTGCGTGTGTATACACATACGCACATCCACGTACACATATATATTTAATGTTTCTCACACTGACTTTTTCTTGAGGTTTCAGGAGGGACAGACACCAATTCACACAGCCAGGCTGGTCACATTCCTGACCAAACTCCTTGACCACTACGTGGGACAACACAGCTTTCCTGCCTCTTTTTTGCTCTTGGCTGACTGTACTCGAGTGACTGACATAGTTGTAACTGAGGTATGCTTCTTAGAACAGCCCTGAGTTACACGTCATCACAGTGAAGCCCAGAGCAAAGCCTGAGGTGGGCTCTCCCTCTGACGCTGGGAAGTCTCACCTTTGACTCTACAGTAAGAAACACAGTTCATGTTCTCTCCTTTTTCAAAACCAAACTTCTCCTCTGGACTCAGTACGTAATTCTCTCCTCGTTCTAAATCCCAGAATCTACAAGGCAAGGAGGAAAGTCCCACGGGGGGACTGTGTTAGTGGGCTTCCCTCAGCTGTGAGGGTCTTGTTCAACTCGCAGAGCAAACTTTAAAAATCAGGAAAAAGACACGGCCCTTTGGACTCTGAGAAGAAAAGTATGTCGTTGTTACGTTACCTATGTTACGTCTTGTTCATAACAAAGGGAGCGGTTGTTAATAAAAGAGGGTTCCTGTGTGACACCGGGTCACGATGAGAACAAAGGAACTCCAAGCACCCAACCAGGGAGAACCCCTGAATGTCACATGAGCTAAAGCAGCCGGACCCAAGAGAACACAACACGGGATTCCATCTACCCGGGGATCAAAAAGGCAGGCAGACGTCAGGACAGTGTGACCGCTGTGGGTGCGGACGGAATACCTGGGGTCTCTGATATGTTCTGTTCTTCCATCTCAGGGCTGGTTACATGGATGTGCCCAATTAGTAACACTTCGTCATAATTTGTGCATTTTTCTATATGTATGTTACACTCCAATACAAAGTGTACTCAAGAGACTGTGTGGGACAGAATTTTCAACCCCAGCGCTCTCTGCAGAGTCGGGATCTCACCTGAGGACTGCCTCCCCAGTGGCGGTCACAAGAAGGCTGCCGTTGATCAGGGCGACGTTTGCCCGGCGACCCATATTTCCACTCAGCTTTACCTGCACAACAACAACCCGAAAGGAGCACGTCGCCCTTGTCGAGACCAGGTCCCTGTTCAGCAGCTGTACTTTCTGTTTGGCAGTGACTCCCCGCAGACTCACCAAGCGGAGGAAGTGAGGGTGGCTGTGGACACTTAGAAGGGCAGCCCCAGCCTTTCAGGCCAAAGCAGTGACCACTGCACATTACGTAGTTAATGACAGGGGTGCCCCGCGTTGGGTGAGGCAGCTTGTCACAGCCTGTGTGCAGAGCAAACCTGCCAGCAAGGGGCTGAGGGGGGATTTGAAGCCAGGTTCACAGGACTCAGTGACCACATTTCAACTGCTGTGTAGACAGAGGTGCACAAAGGACCCCTGAACACCGACTTTTCTGTATTGACCAGAGCATCTTAGGGAAGGTTCGGAGTCCTCTGAGAACCATAGAATCCTTGGGTGTAAACCAAGAAAGTGGCAGGAGAGCGGCATGCAGTCCTCAGGGAGCTGCACGCACTGCCTGACCAACACCCAATGCCCCAGGCCTCCTAACGTCCTCCCGCAAGTGAGTGCCCCGGCCCGGGGCGAGGCACCCATGCAGATGGCAGGGCATCCAGAGTTGTGATTGTCACACACCCCTCAGATAAAGCAATGCATATGTGTGGGCCAGCGGTAGTGTCACAGAGGGAACACTGGTGACAACCCTCAAGGTCTGCACATAGCCAGGCGTCCCCGCCACAGCCCCCTACCTCCCGTGGCTCTGAGAGGCCCCGTCTCCTGGTGTCTCCCCAACCTGTGACCGCAATGGTGCACAATAAATAAGGTGCTAAAGCTCTGGTGGTGGCCCTGAGACACAGACTCCTCAACCAAAACGAAGGGGTGTGTGAGGCGGGCAAGAGAGGCTGGAGACCCCCTGGGGCACCCCCCCATCACCTCCTCACCTTCATCACCTCCTCGGCCACACCCTCGGGCATCACTGTGAACAGACACAGCAGCAGGCTCTCAGTGACTGCCACCAGCACCTCTCTCTTCTCCAGGTAGAACAGCGCCTGAATGGAGCTGTCCGTGGATGCCACCCAGGCCGTCCTGCCCTTCTCGTCCACGTAGTGCACGGTCCCTGCGGGAAAGCGACGTGTCCATGGAGGCCGGACACTCCCCGGGAGCCATTCTACCTACTTAGGGACACTTTCAATGTAAACATCTTCATCATAACCATTTACAAATAAGCCATTTTAAAAACACTGGCACATGACCCATGCGTCTGCCATCTCTGGGTCAGTCCAGCCTGGACCCCTGTGTCTGCCATCCTCCCTCCACCACTGTCCAGCGCTCACACTGACCACCCTCCTGATGCACAGCCTCCATGCTCTGGTCATCTCAGTCCCCTAGGCACACGTCCGTCACCCGTCTGCTGGGGCCTTAACTATGACCCTCCCCGGAGCCTCGGCCTGCACCCTCCATCCCGGGTACCGGGTATCGCTGGCTGGCGTCTGGCCTGCACCCTCTTGCCTTCCCCATGCCCTTGCCTCGGCCCCAGGGCCCCTCCCAGCCTGGATACCCTCCTCTTGCCCCCGAGCTGTCTCCTGGTTCTGCTTTCAGGCTTCTGAGCACGGTGGCAGCACCTCCTGTGAGTTCTCGGGATTGGGTTCATTCTGCTGCTCTCGGGAGCCTCCTCACCCTCCACGCCACCTCCCATCTCACTCCCAGTGGACAACTTGAGTTCTTATTAAGCTTAAAGGTTCAAGGTTGTATGGAGGCTAATCATAACAGTAACTAGTGTTTACTGGGCACAGATGTGTGCAGGCTCCATGTGCAGAGGCTCTGGGGGCAGGTACTATCCTGATCCCCACTGTACATGTTCGGAAGCTAAGGCACAAAGATACGGGATCATCTGCCCCAGTTGCACAGCCGCTGAGCGGGGGCAGCACTGACACTCCCTGCAGAGCCAGGCCTCCAGTCGCCACGTCTCCTTCCTCCCTCAGGGCCCCCGCCGCCCCCACAGTGCCCACATTGGGTGCCTCCAACTCCCCTCTCTACTTTTAAACTGACAAATGCCCCAGCCCCTCCCAGCTGTCACCTGTCATGGTTAAGCTGCCTGGCCACACACGTCCTCGAACCCCATCACCCCAGGAAGGGCCCCTTTCCCATGGGGGAAGGCACTCATGAACGTCTCGTGAGTGTACGAGACCCTCTATCTCTCTGAGCCTCACACTGCATCTACTGGCCGCCGCCTGCCTCCTAGCATACCGTGGGGGAGCCGTGTTAAATGAGCATGGACGGCCTGGCCCTGCCAGGGCTGCTGGTCCAGCGTGCCCCGGTCACACCCACCCCAGAGCTGAGCCCTGCTGCTGGCTTGGAGACCACGCCGGGTACCCCTGGCATCAATTCATCTGAGGCTGCACATCCTGGACAGTTTCCTCCTGAAAAACCTTCAAATGCAAATAAAGCTCAATTTGTCTCTATCAGGTCAAGGTGAAGCCACCCTTTGGATCCTGGATAAACACCTGCACAAGCCGGCTAAGGCATCCATCTGGGAGTGGCACACAGCCTGCAATTTTATGCAGAAATGCCATCCATTCGCTTATAATCTCCCAGACACTCGGAAACACTGCAGTGTCCCCAGACCCCAACCTGAGTGTCTTACCATCGGTCAAGCTGACAAAGAATGAGAGTCCCTCTTGAGGTCCCATTTTCAGGAAACTTCCAAAGCCGCTCTTCCTCCAGTTAAACTTGTCCAGGGCTTTCTCATCACCACTCACAGCAGCCTTTGCCAACTGAACGAGGTCCCTAAGAGCAAATGTGACAGAGATTCCTCGTTGCTCCCTGGACGAAGGTGGTATAACCACAGAGGAGACCCCTCCAGTGTCAGGAGGAGCCACATCCCCGGGCCTGCCAGCCACCACCCGAGCTCTACTTACTCGCCAGGAGGGGGGAGCCGGAAGATGCAGTGAGTGAGGTGTTTTCCATACTCGTGTTTCAGCAGCGATGCCCCTTGTACTCGACCCCTTTGGTCCAATTTCCATAAGAGCAGGACACCAAGCTGGAAAACCCAAGGTCACATTCTTAGCAAGTGACTGGTGGAGGGTGAGAGTGACACTGTGCAACAGAGCATGGGCTTACTCCTTTTTTTCTTTTAAAATTATACTACTAATGGGCTTCCCTGGTGGTGCAGTCGTTGAGAGACTGCCTGCCGATGCAGGGGACATGGGTTTTGCCCCGGTCCGGGAAGATCCCACGTGCCGCGGAGCAGCTGGGCCCGTGAGCCATGGCCACTGAGCCTGCGCGTCTGGAGCCTGTGCTCCAAAACGGGAGAGGCCACAACAGTGAGAGGCCCACGTACCGCAAAAAAAAAAAAAAAAGTTATACTACTACTATATGTGCACCATGAAAAACTCAAAACAATTCTAGTGTTCAATGAAGGAACCAGAAACTCCTCTCTGTGCCCCCTCCCATCTTCACTCCCTGGAGATAACAAGTGTCACACGTTCAGTTTTTAAAACAAATCTTTATTTTGGGATAGATTCAGATTTAAGGAAAAGTGGCAAAGATAGTTCAGAGAAGTCCCATACCTCACACCTAGCTTCTCCTATTACTGACCCTACATTACTGTGGCGCATGATACTAACTAAAGTTGGTGCTTCATTCACCTCTCCTCAGTTCTTCCTGCCCTGGGACCCTGTCCAGGCCCCACAGACATCTGGTCGCCCTGTCTCCTTGGGCCCCCCTGGGCTGGGACGGTGGCTCAGATGCCCCTGTTCTGGATGCCTGGACAGTGTTGAGGAGGACCGATCAGGGGTTTTGTAGTATGTCCCTCCAGCGGGATTTGTCTGATGTTTTTCTCATTGTTTTCGGGGTGGTGGGTTTGAGAGGAAGACCAGAGGTCAAGTGCCGCTGTCAACACGTCGGATCAGGGGTCCCTGCCCTCAGCGTGACCTGTCTGCTGAGGTCATGTCTGTGATCTCCCTCACTGGAGAGTTTCTTCTTCCTTCCATCCTATCCTGCCTGGAAGGAAGTCACTGTGTGCAGCCCACACATAGGAAGAGGAGTTATGTCTCACCTCCTAGATCATCTGGAGAGATATGCCTCTTGTCCACCATTTACTGATTTATTAAATCATAGATTTACATCAATATGGACACAAGGATGGACCCATGGATATTTATTTTCTACTCTGGGTTATGACCCAATATTCCCTTGTTTGTTTAGATACTCAAATTGTTCCAGCTCTGCCATCGGGAGTTCTTTCCTCCGGCTCTGTTGTCCCTTCGATGCGCCCGTCGCTGTGGGTTTGTGAGCACCTCCTCACGTCCTGGCCTACAGATCCTCTGGGCTTGCTGTCCTGCCCCAGCCTGAGGATCAGCCATTTCTCCAAGGAGCTCTGGTTCCTTTTATTGGAAGAAACCAACAGAAACCAAGATCTGGGTGCCAGGTGTACTATATGTTCAACATCAAAGTCATCAAAATCTCAAATTAATGGCTCAGACAACTGCTAAAAAAGTTCAAGTTGTGGGGACGACGACTTGGTCCAGAAGCAACTTTCCAGGAGGGCTTCTGGCTGGGACAAGCTAAGCTTTGTCAAATGGCAGTGTTTCCCTCGAACCCTGAGGCCGCTTTGCTGCGTTGCCCAAGCAGTCCTCAAGGTCTGTTTCCTGCTCACGGTCAGATGGGTGTTTTAGCAGACAGTGAGGTCATCTTCCCACCCTTCTTTCAAGCCGCTTTCATTCCAATACCCCCAATGCTGGGTAACATTGCTTTACTGTATATAAGAATATGATTTTCAAATAATGTGGGCCTTGGGACGTCCCTGGAAGCCCAGTGGTTAAGACTCCACGCTTCCACTGCAGGGGACACGGGTTCGATCCCTGGTCAGGGAACTAAGATCCTGCATGCTGTGTGGCACGGCCAAAAAAAAAAAAAAAAATGTGGGCCTTAAAAAGCAACTTGTACAGTGGACCTCTAAGAGAAGTATATAAGATCAGAAATAGTATGCAACACGAGTATATATAGAATTCGAATCATATATTATTATACAGATTCTGCTTGACTTTGCCAGCTTTATAAAGATAAGAATAAAAACATTGGGGCTTCCCTGGTGGTGCAGTGGTTGAGAATCTGCCTGCCAATGCAGGGGACACGGGTTTGATCCCTGGTCTGGGAAGATCCCACATGCTGCAGAGCAACTAAGCGCGTGCGCCACAACTACTGAGCCTGTGTGCCACAACTACTGAGCCCGCGTGCCACAACTACTGAAGCCCATGTGCCTAGAGCCCATGATCCACAACGAGAGAAGCCAGCACAGTGAGAAGCCCGCGCACTGCAATGAAGAATAGCCCCCGCTCGCCACAACTAGAGAAAGCCCGCGTGCAGCAACAAAGACCCAACACAGCCAAAAATAAATACATAAAATAAATAAATTTATAAAAAAAGAATAAAAACATTATTGGTTTTTTTGTATTTACAAATTACTCTTAAAATAACATTAAAAAAATAATGCTTGCAGAGTGAAACACACACATAAGGGCAGAAATGGGAAGGCTTCCTTCCCCGTCACCTAGCCTCCTTCCTAGAGGAGCCAGCAGTTGGGCCCTGCTGTGTGTTTTAGGCACACACGGCCTCTGTGGAGATGGCCTTCTGCTCCGCCCTGCAAGTACAATCATCCAGCACTTAATTTTTCTTTTTCTTTTTTCTTTTTGGCCCGGCTGCGCAGCTTGCGGGAGCTTAGCTCTCCAAACAGGGATTGAACACAGGACCCTGCAGTGAAAGTGCCGAGTCCTAACCACTGGACTGCCAGGGAACTCCCGTCCAGCACTTATTTTTTTTTTTTTAATGTTGAGCCTTCTTTTAATTTATTTATTTTTATTTTTGGCTGTGTTGGGTCTTCGTTTCTGTGCAAGGGCTTTCTCTAGTTGTGGCAAGCGGGGGCCACTCTTCATCGCAGTGCACAGGCCTCTCACGGTCGTGGTCTCTCTTGTTGCGGAGCACTGGCTCCAGACGCGCAGGCTCAGTAGTTGTGGCTCACGGGTCTGGTTGCTCCGTGGCATGTGGGATCTTCCCAGACCAGGGCTCGAACTCATGTCCCCTGCATTAGCAGGCAGATTCTCAACCACTGCACCACCAGGGAAGCCCCAGCACTTAATTTTTAACACAGTAAATGACTCTCTGTTTTATGAGTATACACGAGCTTCCAGCTGACAGCTCATTGGGCTCCCGAACACAAACACGAGCACTCAGCCCGTCCAGATCCTCCGACTGTTGGGCTGGGGAAGAAGTTGAAGGATGGAAATGCGCGGAGCCCCTGGAGCAGTGGTTTCTGCTCAGAATACTGCAGACCCCTGTTCTGATACAAGGACACACACACACACACACACACACACACACACACACACACGAGGAGGGGAGGCCACAGGAGGTCACCTCAGGTCTCCTGTAACCAGATAGACATGCAGACGCCAAGTAGAAGATGGCAAAGCAGATGCCTCTTCGGGGCCTCCTGCTCATTGCCCCTAAATTCTAAGTGGTTTTTGCACCTCTTACTACTCCTGAGGGGGGATCCTTTGTGTTCAGAGTGGTCTCTTTACTCGCTGCCATTTCTTCCAGGTCACTTCATTCAAATAACTTTATCCAGTAAGACTTGAAGGAAAAGCGAGAGCATCTCACCCTCAGGTGGGAAACCAGTCCCGAGCAGAGCAGGAGGTGAACGTGCTAAGGGACTAGTGTGAAGTTAGGGCTCCAGATACGACTGTCGGGACACATTGTCACTTCACACAGCTGCCTCACTAATGGTTTATCTCAGAGATCAGGAAGCGACTTGCCCTTTCCCTTGTGTAGGTGCACTTGCTCCTCGCCCTCAACTCTTGTCCAGCAGGAGAGTGCGAGGGAGATGAGCCCTGGACACGCAGAAGCTCCCCGCTTCTTCACCAACCAAGTGTCCGCCTGGTGTCCTCTTCCAGGGATCCCCCCACTGCCCCAGGCCCAAGGGTGGCTGCACAGGGGGCACCTGGCCCGAGCTGGACTTGGGACAGAGGAGGAAGGGCAGGTCATCTCTGGGGTGAAACTGGAGCGGGTGGATTCCTTTGTTTCCAGCAGCCTCCTGGACGGATGGCACAGGAGAGAGACGGCTGTGCAGGAAGGGGCCCTGAGAGGCGGACGCTGGCAGCAGACACCTCACTCGCGGTTCCGGATGTCGGAGCTCTGCTCCTGTCCCTGGAGACCGTGGGACACTCTGAGGGCTGCAGATTACACGTGTCTTCCTGCTTCAGCAGGTTTGGTTGGTCTCATGGCAATCAAACTGGGTCTCTGGTGGGAGAGTGGAAAAGACCCTGGGCCAAGCCTGCGAGCAGGTGTCTCAGAGGTCAGTGCTCTGAGCGTGTCTGTTCATTTGTTATTACTTCTCTGCCTGAGGCCAGTATGAAATTAGGACCAGCACAGTTGTAGATTTTCTTAGAGAAGTGCTAGGTATTTCTGTTCTTAAATCCTGACTCCAAGACTTGGTCAGCACCAACCTGGGCTTTGTTTCGTGCCTGAGTCATCTACTCTGTTAGTTGCTTCTTAATAAAGGCAAGATGAGAATGATGGCATTCAATGACCCTGAATTCTTTTATTCCTCTAGGGGATTTTCTGAGCAAGGAGGTGGGAAAAATCACCAAAGAAATAGGAATCTGGGGGCAGAGCAATGCCATTAGGTGGGAATAGACTAGAAAAATAGAAGAAAAATCCAGACAAAAGGATAAATAGAACAGTGGATGAGTGATATGAACAGAAAGGAAGTATAAATGGCTCTTCTAAGTAATACTCACCCTCAAGAAGAAGAGAAACACAAACTAGAACACGACCGATATAGCACTTTTCCAGGCAAAATTCTGAGCTTGGATACGACACGCTTGTGGGTTGGTGGGAGCTGGTCAAGCCCCATGGAGGGAGGTGTAGGGACACTCACCAAACCACAAGCGCATGCCCTGGATCCCACCTCCAGGAATTTCTCTAAACTTTCACATGCGCAAAAGGACAAAAGCATGAGGCCAGCCACTGTGTCCCTGTCCAGCAAAGGACTGGAGACCGTTTATCCACAGAGGCTGAGGAAGTAAATGATAACACGTTGGTGTAATGAAGGGCAGGTTAAAAGAGATCAAGGAGGTTCACCGTGCACCATGATGGAAAGACCTGGAAGATGCGGCGTCAGGTGAAAAGCCAGAAACAGAACAGGGTGCACTGGGCACTGCCCTCATGTGAAAAGGACCAAGGAAGATAGGAAGGGGACGACGCCCTCCCTGTGAAGCTCCCAGCCAAGACGTTTAACCTAAAGCCAGTCATGAGGAGACAACCACACAGATCTAAACCAAGGGACAATCTACAAGGTAACTAGTCTGGACCCTTCAAAATGTTGATGTCATGAAAGACAAAAAAAAAAAAAGAGAGAGAAGAAAGAAAAGACAAGACCAGGGACCAGTTCTGATGAAGGAGACCAAAGAGAAATGACGGCCAAACGCAAAGCGTGGTGCTTGGCTGGCTTCTGGGTAAGGACAAAATCAGCACAGACGTTACTGGTACAGCAGGAGAAGCTGTCACACCGATGGCACAGCAGTGGAAACCAGTTCATGGGCTTCACCCTCCTGAGTGTGACAGCACATGTGGTTACGCTCCTAGGAGATCAATGCCAAAGCATTTACGCATGAAGTATGATGCCTGTGACAAACTCTCAAATATGTGGGGAAAAAATACAGATATACAGAGAGAGCAGATGTGTCAAAACATTAACAGCTACTGAATTCATGGGAAGGGTACAAGGGTGTTGTTTGTACTACTTTTTCAACTCCCCTAAAGGTTTGAAATTTTTCAAAATTGGAAGTTGGGGAGAGAATGCATTGTGTGTTCCTGTGTGTACTGAAGGAGCGCTGGAGAGACTTGAAGAAGTTGTAGGTGCTGGAGGGTAGGGAAGGGGAGGGAGTGGATGGGGGTGGGGCTGGAGAGTCTTTCGAGTATATACCTTTTCGTATTTTTTGAACTTTGAAACATGTAAATGTATTACCTTAAACATGTAAAATAAATAAACACATTGTACAATTTCTGCTGTCATTTTTGAATCAAACAGATCTAGACCAGGTTTCTCAGCCTGTGTACTGTTGACTTCTTGAGCTGGTAATTCTCTGCTGTGGGGTCTGCCCTGAGCATCGGAGGATGTTGAGCAGTATCTCTGGCCTCTACCCGCCAGATGCCAGTAGAAAGCACCCCCCACCACCACCACTGTGACAACAAAAAATCTCCCCAGACATAGCAAAGTGTCCCCTGGGGGCAAACTGACCTGCTTAGGAAGCCCTGGGCCAGATGATCAGGACCAGGGACTCCTAGGCAATGAAGCGGTGTGCTCAGGGAAGGTGGGGTTTGGGGGTACATGAAGCACCACCCCATCTTTGTGAATGTACTTACCTAGAAAGGTTCATTTAAAAAATTACAAACTTTTGCCACAGAGTGAGATGGTAGAATAAAACATTCAAACCTTCCTCCCAATATAAAACAAAATCTGCCATGACAGCCGACAAAATCAGTTGAACTCGGCAACGGCAAGTTTCTAATAATTTGGTCCCTAAGAGCATGGACAGGGCAATGCAGAGATCTGAAGTCAGTGTCTCAGTGTGTCTGCTCACCCTATCCCCCGACACCAGGCAGTTCCCGTTGGGGCTCCAGTTGAGGACGGTGATGTCGGCGGTTTGCGTCGGGGGTACTGCATGCTGCTCCTTGTCTTGCTTATTAAACACGACCACTTCTCCGGTCTCCCAGCCAATAGCCAGGATCAGCCGCGTCGGGTGCCAGCAGAGGGAGGTGACCCGGAACGACCTCTCGATATGCGTGTCTGGCACGCACTCACCCTGTGACACACGAGGTAAATTCTTTATTTTACAGGGAGTGGCCGCTACTCTAAGAATTTCTGCCTCGTCAATGGAATGACATCAGCTAGAGGACATAATGAGCAGTTTGTTAAGGAAATATTCTATTTAGTTTTCATAGAAACACCCATCTTGCCTCAGCTGAACTATGAAAGCGTAAGGTAAACATTCAACTGACCCCATGGACCAGTTTATCAATAAAACTTTATTTACTTAAAATTTTTTTCCGTTTATTTTTATTTATTTATTTTTTTGGCCACGCCGTGTGGCTTGCGGGATCTTAGTGCCCTGACCAGGGATCAAACCTGGGCCCCCTGCAGTGTAAGCTCTGAGTCCTAACCACTGGACCGCCAGGGAGTTCAATAAAACTTTATTTACAAAAAGCAGTGGGCCAGCAGGTGAAGTGTGTTGACCCAAGGTTCTCAAAGTGTAGTGAGGTGACCCGAGAACGTTTTTGGGGTCTGTGACGCCAAAGTCACGTTCAGGATGATATGAAGACATGATCTGCCCCGTTAACTCTCATTCTCTCATGAGTGTACAGTGCAGTTTTCCGGAGCTCTGTGATGTGTGATGATGTCATTGCTGTGACAGCTAATTGAATACGTGCTGGTATATTCTTGTGTTTTCTAGAATTTTCTAAGGCAGTAGTTTTAAGGTATAAATGTGTTTTCAGAGATTAATTCAGTTTGTTCTCAGTACTTCTATTGGGCTCTTCCTAGTAAACTCAGTTACACCTGCTACATCTGTGACCTCATTATCATCCAATAAATCATTATTTTGAAATCCTAATGGTCTCCTTGTGCCAATTAGAAACACAGGAAGTACACTTTGTTTTGTACTAGTATATTTTAAATTTTCTAAAATTTAAAATTTTATCTAGGGAATTCCCTGGTGGTCCAGTGGTTAGGACTTGGCACTTTCACTGCCATGGCCCGGGTTCAATCCCTGGTTGGGGAACTAAGATCCCACAAGCTGCGCAGTGCAGAAAAAAAAAATCTAAAATCGCTATTATTTTGGATTTAGTAATATTTACTCTAAAGAAAATTTTATGATACATATTGGAGAGCTGTCTGACTCCCAGAAGGGAGGCTAGAATCTACTCTGAAATAGTTGGCGACACTGTGCTTGGCACTGGGGCCAAATACTGACCCACACCTGGGATGAGACCAAGATGAGCATACCAGGAGGGTTTGCCCTTTGTGGAGTATGAGGGGAGGGCTTGCTCAGGGGTTGGGGGGGACTGGTGGGCTAGAGCCGCAGGCTTGTAAGTCATCCACTGATAGATGGTAATGCAACCCCAGGAGGAGGAAATAGAGGGAGAAGAGGCCTGGATGTGCTCTGAGGGGGGGCCAACGGCAGGCCTGTCTGGGACGGGGGGAAGGCTGGAGGGCCCGGCGGGGAAGGGGGTGGCCTGGATGAAGGGGGCCGGGTGAGGAAGACCCTCAGGTGTGCTCTCCGGAGGACCCTACAAGAGGGTGGAATGTGTGGGGGGCAGGGACAGCAGGACACGTATGTAGCCATCACTGATGAGTGTGGCTGCTTGGGTGAAATTTCAGGGGTGACATCAAGACTGCAGAGGGAAGAGGAGGGAGTGGGAAATCCATCTTTCTTGGTGAAGTAGGAGGAGCGTCTAGAAAGTTTCTGTTATGAATTGAATTGTGCACCCCAAAAAGATGTGTTAAGCCCTAACCCCTGGTACTTGTGATGTGACCTTATCTGAAAATAGGGTCTTTGCAGATGATCAAGTTAAGACAAGGTCATTAGAGTGGGCCCTAGTCCAGTATGACTGGTGCCCTTATGTGAGGAGGAAAGAGACATGGCCACACAGAGCAGGTGGCTGTGTGAGGATGGAGGGAGAGGCTGGAGTGATACAGGTCCCAGCCGAGGAGCACCAAGGACTGCTGGCTACACTGGAAGCTAATATGAAGCACGGAACAGATCCTCCACTAGAGCCTTCGGAGAGGACAGGGCCCTGCTAACCTGTGGTTGGAGACTTCTGGCCTCCAGAACTATGAGAGAATAAATTTCTGTTGTTTTAAGTCACCCAATTTGTGATAATTTGTTATGGTAGCTCCAGGAAACAAATAGTTTCAAATGGCTAACGGGAGGCTGGAGAGGGATGGACAGACAACCTTGCTGGTGACCATGAATTGACTGTGGATTCTGCCTTGAGCATTCCTAAATATGTCCCCAAAACTAAATAGCAGGGGTAAAAGAGTTATTCACATAATAGGGCTTTTATAATATTGGGAGTTTGGACCTCAGTGAGAAAAACACACACACACACACACGAAAAAAAGAGAGACAAGAGCCAGAAGCTACTGCAGTCAGAATTGCTGCTTTCTGCACTCACTTGCTCCCGATATATATCCACACTGCCTCCTGAGGCTGTGCTAATGGAAGCGACTGCCAGGAATGGGTGAACGGGGTGCCAACTGATGTGGGAGGGAGACCCAACTGCATCTGGGGCTTCTATGCGGTGGTCAAAGTAGAGGGCCATGACAAAACGCGGGCCTGGTCAGGGCTGAAACCTGGAGGGAAAAGACAACCAAGTCCTGTTGGTCTTGAACAAAACAAAACTACTATATATAGAATTAGGAAAAAGAAGCATCACAAACCTACAAGACATTCGGCAACTTATCAGCACCCCTTCAGACCAATAACAGGCAATTTTATGTGGAAGAGGTCTCTAACAGGAAAAATATACAATTAGAGGCAAGGGATTAGACCTGAACGATGGAAAAGAATAACACATACTCCCATCAAAACAATACCTAAACAGATATTTAGGTCTCTAAATATCAAACATAGAATTACCATATAATTCAGCAATTCCAGTTCTGGATATATACCTAAAAGAATTGAAAGCAGGGATTTGAACAGATATTTGAACACAATATTCATAGCAGCATTATTCATAGTGAAAAGGTGGACACAACCCAAATGTCTATCAACAAATGAATGAATAAACAAAATGTGGTATATTCATACAATGAAGTATTATTTAGCCTTAAAATGGAATGAAATTCTGACGCATGTTACAACATAGATGAACCTAGAAGAAGTGAAATAAGCCAGACACAAAAGAACAAATACTGTATGATTCACTTATATAATGTACTTAGAGTCATCAAATTCATAGAGACAGAAAGTAGATTGGTAGTTGACAGGGCCTGCTGCAGGCAGGGATGGGGTATTAGAGTTTATTGTATACAGGTTTCAGTTTGGGAAGATGAAAAAAATTCTGGAGATGGATGGTGGTGATGACTGCACAACAATGTGAATGTACTTAATGCCGCTGCTGAACTGTATACTTACAAACGGTTAAAATAGTAAATCTCGTATTATGTATATTTAACCACAACAAAAAAAACTGTGCAAAAAAGTTATCTAGCTCCTGCAAAATTCTATCATTAGAGTAGGGAATGGACTATGCCATTTGCTTTTAGCAATACAATAGTTGTATCAGAGGAAGCCATGAAGGCTCAGATTGGGTCTAGAGAGGGAAACTCTGTTCTTCCAGAAGCTAGAAGGCAGGTGGGTAGAAATGAACAGTCACATTTCAAATGTTTATCTTTCTCTTATGAATATATACCCTGATATATACCCACCACAAGCTGAAGAGCAACCCATTCAGGACTCCTAGCGGAGTAGCTGGTCACTGGCCAGAGGAGCAGGGGGATTTGGGGCTGGAGTCAGGGGAGAGGGCAGGATCTGGGTCCTGCACACATCACTTAGGGGACATGCACACTGGTCAGGGCTCTGGCTTCCTTGAGTAAAGACCTCATGCAAATGTTCACACAGAGCCACTGACCACGAGACACACCAGGTTAAAAACTGGGCAGTCTAATGCAGCAAGGAAACCTTTTTTTTTTTTGCGGTACGCGGGCCTCTCACTGTTGTGGCCTCTCCCGTTTTGGAGCACAGGCTCCGGATGCACAGGCTCAGCGGCCATGGCTCACGGGCCCAGCTGCTCCTTGGCATGTGGGATCTTCCCGGACCGGGGCACGAACCCGTGTCCCCTGCATCGGCAGGCGGTCTCTCAACCACTGCGCCACCAGGGAAGCCCAAGGAAACCTTTTAAAGTGAATTTTAATATGTTGCATCCAATCAAGGGTCTAAATTCTGGGCTATAGGAAATTCTTATTCATGTTTAACAAGTTTACTTGCTGAAAATATGCCTTGGAAAAATGAGTAACATATTAATTTTGTTGTAATGATAGAGAAAGAATTATAATAGCACTTGAAAAAGTTAAACCTGATTTCCTCTATCTTTTATTTCAAACATAACTTTGTAATAAGCAAGTATGCTGAAAGATCTTTAAATTACTTTCTTCCTGCCTGGGGCTTTCCCAGAAGCTCTCTCCCTGACATCCCTGCTTTGGGTACTCAAGAAGCCTCTTTTCCACCATTGAGCTCTTGGACTTGATTTCTAGGTTGTCCAGTGCTTCTGCCCAGAGTCCTCATAGAACCCTGTATTTCTCCACTGCTGCATTCAGAGTTTACTGTAAATGTGTTTGACTGACCATCCTCCACTCCCTACCAGATTATCTGCCCCACAGGGTGAGGTGCCATCAGAGCATCCCCAGCCCTGGAACAGTTGTAAAAAGGGGGTTAGGGCTTCCCTGGTGGCGCAGTGGTTGAGAGTCCGCCTGCCGATGCAGGGGACACGGGTTCGTGCCCCGGTCCGGGAAGATCCCACATGCCAAGGAGTGGCTGGGCTCGTGAGCCATGGCCGCTGAGCCTGCGCGTCCGGAGCCTGTGCTCCGCAACGGGAGAGGCCACAACAGTGAGAGGCCCGCGCACTGCAAAAAAAAAAACCAAAAAAAACCCCTCAGGGTCTCTAGAACGTAAGGCGATTTGACAATATATAAATTTGGGGGAAAAGAAAAGAATTCCATTTATTCTCACCGATTTGATTCTCTCACCTCCAGCGGTGCAAGGTCTTTACGCCTCCGTTAAACCACCTTCTGGGAAAGAAAATGTTAAGGTCTTTCAACTGAGCGGCTCGTGGTACTAAGGATAACTTCAGTTGCATTACTGCTTGGAGATGCTGCGGGAGGGAACCAGAGGACTTAGAGGCAATGGCGGCAGAGTGGAGAGGTGTGGGGACAGGCACTAGGCGCCACCCCGAAAAGCCTCACCACCGCCCCCACCACAGCCCCCGGGGCCTCAGCAGTGCAGGGTCATAGCTTCATCCCATGGACAAGAAGGAACGCCATCTCTGGTTTGGACCATGCGTGCGGTTCCCCGGGCCGCAGTACTGACAGCGCAGAAAGGTGGTTTTCTGATTCCCTCCCAGGCCCAGTGTTACCGCGAGCGCCTCCGGCGCCGCCTCCTCGTCACCGGGTCAGCTCCCCCGGGCCTCAAGCAGCCACGCGGCTCTCAGTCAGACCTGTCTGCGCCGGAGGTGGCCCTTGTCTCGCGCTGACCGTTCGGACGCCCGCCCCGCACCCCCAAGCTTCAGCCTGACCAGCCACGCGCTCGGGCGCTCGGCCCAAGCAGGATTTCTGGACGAAAATGATCCGGGAGGGAGCGCGAAGGGAGTCCCGCGCACCTCGGCGTCGCCCTCCCCCCGGGCCCAGGCTCCGGGCCCCCGGAACCGCCCGACACCGCGAGCCGCCCAGGCCTCCCGAGCCCCTCCCCGGCCCCGCCTCGTCGTCGCCCTCCTCCCCGGCTCCCGGCACCCAGACCCTCTGCTCCTGGGCCCGGGGCCGGGGACCGCACTCACCTTGGCTGGGCCTCAGCGCCGCCGCGCGTTGCCGGGACAACGGCTGCGAGCCCAAGGCGGATACAGCTGAAGCTGAGCTAGCGGACGCCGAGGCCGCCCGAAACTCCACGAGAGGCCGGAAAGAGCCGAAGACGATCGGGAATGTTCGTGCGGAGCCGAGGGCAGGGTTCCTCCAGCGGGTGGCGAGCTCCGCGGTGCTGCAGGGCGATTTACCCCTTTCGCAGCCGCTGTCTAGGCTTAAAAACGCTAGCTCGTAAATGGGGGCCAAGAGGCCACGATATGCCTTTCTGCGCAGAGAAGGGAAGCTGACAAATTCTTCTAGATGTGATAGGAATACACGGCCGGTTGGGGACCCGCTCCTGTAGTTACGTTTCCAACCGCGTAGGTCAGTTAGGTAGGAAGGCAGCAGAGAGACTGGGAAAGAGACGGAACGCCATCTTTAAGATTCTTTCCTCTCTGGTCAATCTTATTGCTGGGTCTTTTGGACCCTAAAAGGTTTGCTAGACTCTGCTATGTCTGCTTTGTCTCGAGGAGGGTGTCGTTCAAGAGAATTTATGAGTACAGCCAGTGGATTCAATATGGTTCCTTGAAGCTGTTAACTTATGACATGCCCTCAGTGCTTTGGGGGCCTTAGGGACGCCATTGGAGAGAAAAATAGTAGCCAACGATACAAGTTCATCCGGTTAGAAACTAACCTGGTTTCTAACCCTGGCGGCAGACTGCATTCCCTAAGGCATTAGCAACGTGCTGCCCTGGCCTAACGGTCTGGTGGGTTAAACTAATTTTGGGGAAAAAAAAAAGTAATGTCATTCATTTAAAAAACTTACTATAGCAAAAAGCAGCAAAAAGGTCCACATTGTTAAACAAAGAAAAAAATAATAGGAAAATGTAGGTACTACCTAATCGGAGGAGCTAGGCGCTGGATCACACACATACAAGGAAAATTCTATTTTTAAAAAACCCATTTTCATAAACACTAGAATTTTATTGAATAAATTTGACATTTAACATTGCGTACGTTTAAGGTATACAGAACGTTGCTTTGATACATTTGTATATTATATGATTAGCATGTAGAGATATTTATCACATTACATATAGTACAATATTACTGTCTATCCATTATACTGTGCATTAGATACTACTCTTTACAAGTTTGTACCCTTAAACACCATCGCTCTTATCAGGGGCCATAAACACTAGAATTTAAAACACTCCTTTATCGCCGAAACGAAGAAAAACAACCTAAGTGCCCAGCAACAGCCGCAACGCTAAGGAACTTTAAAAGCATGCACTCAATTCAATAAAGGGTGTGTTTATCTGCCTCAGTTACACTTTTACACTTTTTCATTAAACCCCGGTTCGCGCCGGATTCAAGACTCAGAGCTCAGGCGGCGTTTTCTTCTCACGCATCCGTCAACACGGCCCGGGCCAATCACAGCCTAGGCTCTCATTCTATTGGCTGTCGATTCACCAATCCGGAGAGACGTACCAGTCCGCACTGCCGCGAGACTGGCGTCACAACATTACCAGCTTTGCGGGCCCGCCCTCCGCCCCCGCCCAGCGTCCGTGCGTGCAAGCGCGCGCTCCCGCCGCCGACCAATGGGAGCGCCCCTGAGGGGGCGCGCCCGCTGGAAACCTCGGCGTGCTCGGTCCCGCGCGCGTCGCCCCGCCCCGGCCCGCGCTCCCGCCGCCCCGGCCCCGCCCCGCGCGTCGGCCCCGCGGACTTCGCCGGCCGCCGTAACCGGAACTGCTCCTGTGCGCCGCGGGCCGGGCCTCTGGGAGGCTGAGCGGCCGCAGCACCGGCGCCCGCAGCCCCGTCAGCCGCACGCCGGCAGCGGAGGGGACGTGCCGGGGCGAGGGCCGCTCGGCAACTGCTTCCAAGGCGGGAGGACCACGCCGGCGTTGCGACCTCTCAGCAGCCGGCGCTCGGGGGCCGGGGCTGCCCGACAGGACCCCGGGGGGCCCGGGAAGCCAGGCTGCTGCGAGGCTTTGATGAAAAAGGTGACGGGAGGCTGGGGCTCGGGTGGGGTGGGCCGCCCCGACCGGCTGTCACGGCGAGGCCCGGCTCCCAGCCGGTGCGGGGCTGAGGGAGAAGTGGCCTAAGCCCTGGCGGCGGTGGTTACTACGCGGTGCTTTGTCGGGGCGGCTCGCGGGAGCCCGGACTCAGAAGTGTTGCGTTGACAGCGCTCTTTGTGTGCAGCCAGAAATCCGCCGGAGAGGGAAGGTTTTGCTTTTCCTTTCCCGAAATGTGGCAAATGCTGTCCAGCCGGGATTGGGTTTGAGGTGATTCCACCTCTGTGCAGGGTCAGGAAGTAAGGTTGGAGGTATTCGGTAAAAGGATTCCATCTCCATGTTTTCCTTTTCCCTTCAGGGAAAACTCTGAAATGTGTTAATATCCTTTTAATTCTGAAAAGCAACGTCCTTTTGTATTCAGTTTAGTGTCTTCCAATATTCAACCTGGCGAACGGGCAAGTTTATTCTGTTGTAGCTGATGTAACCTTTGCCCAGGTCCTGGGTTATGTGGGTAGCTTTGGGATGATAGGTCCCTGGGAATAGGGTTTTCCACACTATAACCCAGAGGAAGGCCCTTTAGGATATTTTCAGGTTTCTTAAGTAGAAATGGATAAGATAAGTGAATAGTGAGATGTTCTATGTCATGAAGTCCTTTAAGTTTGGGTAGTATCTGTCTTGTATAGTTCTATTCTTTGGCAGGTTTTTTTTTTTTAACTGGTATGAATTCAGATGATTTATGACATCAATTTCAACAGATGAATGCTGTAACAGATAGTTTTGAGGCATAATACTTAAGAGCAGTAGCAGGTATTGTTATGATTTTAATCATTTCCAAATCTTTCTATGAAAGGTCCTTACTCCTGTTAACGTATTTCATTGTTGGCCTTGATGTTTTGCTCTCATTTTCCTTTTAAATGAAAATGTTCCCATTCTCAGCAGTCGTGTTGAGCATGTCAAACAGAGTTTGGGCATAGTATCAACACCTGTTGATCTTTCTTGCTTCATCGCATGTACACATTACTGACTATTTCTGGGTTTACAATGTTGATAGTGTCTGATTCCCTGCATAAACTGAGTGGATCTGCTTTTTGGTCCACATTTTAGAGTTGTCACATTTTGTTGTTGACATTGCTCACAACAGAGGGTAACAAAGTTAATGCGAGATTTTTATTCATGGTTACCGAGAGTTTTAACACAATTCTCTTCTATCCATTCTTACCTGGACATAAGTGTGCTGTCACTTTCATAGGTGGCTCCAACCTGTTCCATGCAACAGGCTCCTTTGTTGCAAAAGCATTTTCAATTCGTAAATCCCCGCAGCAGCACACATATCCCACCCTCCGAAGCAAGATTCCCAGAAACCCCGAGCTTATTATTCTTTATGTCTGTTTTAAAATAAGCAGGCGGACCGGCAGCCGCGGGCCACCATGGAGTTCCCTGTGCAGCACGCAGGCGAGCCCGCGCCTCTCCCCTGCCGGGGTCGATCCGGGCCCCTCGACCCCGCTCCGGGGCTAACTTTGGGGGCAGGCTTGCGGGGCAGGTGCGCGGGCCCGGAGTCCTGCGCGTTTTGGGGGGCGGGGAGGGGTGGGGTCGGGGGACGCGGGCGCGGAGGCCAGGCCGGCCCAGGCAGCGCTGGGAGCGAGGCCGGCGCGCGGGCTGCCCAGCGCGCAGGCCATGAGCCGTGGGCCCGCTGGGTAGGTTGCTCCGGGACCCCGGGACCCCGGCCCGGGCCACATGCCCCCTTTCCGACCCCGGGCCGGGGCGCCGCACGGGCAGGGCCGTCCGGGTGCGGCCGCCCAGCTGCCGCCCCGCCGCCTCCTCGCCGCCAGCCGCCGTTTCCTGGACGTCGGGCGGGCGGGCGCGCGGGGGTCCGGGCCGGGGTCGGGCGGGCGGCGGCTCAGGCCCGGCTGGCCGGGCTGGGGCGGGCGGGCCGCGGGAGGGGATCTGGAACAAACAACGGCGGCCATGTTGAGAGGGGATCGGTGCGGCTAAACTTCTCGCAGGCTGCGGGCCGCGCGCCTCACCGGGGTCCCCTCTTCCCCTCCCCGGCCAGGATGACAGTGAAGTTGGGAGACGGCGGCGGCGGGGAGGAAGGGCTCAAGAGGCTGGGCAAGAGGTCGGCCGATGAGGACTCGCTGGAAGGAGAGGGGCCCGGCGGCGGGGACGCGGCCGAGGAGAGCGGTGGCACAAAGAGGGACGGCAAGACCCCCCGGGACGGCGGCGACGGCCCCCAGGCCCCCTCGGGCGGCCCGCAGGCCCCGTCCCCACCGCCCGCCTGCCCCCAGGACCAGCACCACTTCCTCAGGTCCAGCGTGAGGCCGCAGAGCAAGAGGCTCAGGAAGGACTCGTCCTGCGCCGGGGGGAGCAGCAGCGCGGGCAGCTCAGGGCCCCGCGGAAAAGGTACGGGGGACCCCAGCCTCTTGCAGGGTGTTCCCTGCACTCCCCGGGGGTGGAGAAGGGACCCTTCCCTCCCCGCCTCCCTGCCTCCACCCAGCTCCTGTTCCCACATTTGTCCAGCACCCACACTTTAGGTGGCACTTTGCAGGGGGACATGACCCTTTTCTCCTCCAAAGAGACTGTTTCTTTCTGTATTTAAACTATGTTAAGAGGCAGTAAGTATTCCTTCTTTGGGCAAACACAATAGATTTCTGAAGGTTGGTTTTTCCCCCCCAAAGGCTCCTTGATGATTTGTATGGTAGGTTATTTTAAACAGCAGACAATAGTTTAGAAATGGATTGAGAAAATACGTGCTGTATCTCTTCCCCAGACTCAGATGTGTGGAAATACAACAAAGAAATGGGCTTTTGAAACTCAATTGGGGAAAGATTGATAAGCCGAAAATGAGAGATCCGAAGGGTCTGACTTGGGCTCATCACCCTCCACTTCAAGTATGCTAGGCTTGAAAATTTTAAGGGCATCAAGACGTGGCCTTTGAGTTTCAACTAAGGTTTCCTTGGGTGCCATGAAAACATCTCCCCTGGTGTAGTGAGTGGTGAAAACATCTGTGGCGTGATGTAAATGAGTAACAGTCTACAGTATTTGTCGTGGTATTCTCAGGTTGTTGAGAATATTACGGCTTTTTTGTTCCCGATCTGCCAGTTCCCCATTGTTTTCTGCTTGTGTCTATTTATATTTTAGCATTCTGCTTTTTGTTAATTGTACAAGTGAATTGTTCTTTTTTTTTTTTTAAATAAATTTGTTTATTTATTTTTGGCTGTGTTAGGTCTTCCTTGCTGTGCGCGGGCTTTCTCTAGTTGCGGTGAGCGGGGGCTACTTTTCGTTGTGGTGTGTGGGCTTCTCATTGCGGTGGCTTCTCTTGTTGCGGAGCACAGGCTCTAGATGCACGGTCTTCAGTAGTTGTGGCACGCAGGCTCAGTAGTTGTGGCCCACGGTCTCCAGAGCGCATGCTCAGTAGTTGTGGTGCACAGGCTTAGTTGCTCTGCGGCATGTGGGATCTTCCCGGACCAGGGATGGAACCCGTGTCCCCTGCATTGGCAGGCGGATTCTTAACCACAGCGCCACCAGGGAAGTCCAAGTGAATTGTTCTTAACATCCCTTTTGTTTCAGGCCACGTTTGCAGCATTTTTATAGGTAGCAAATGTAACACCATTTTCTAGTGAGTTTTGCATGAAAAAACTGTCACTTAGTTCCTTGGGAAATGGCAATTTAAATTTATTACGTGGTCCTGATAATTTTAAGAAGGAAATACCTCAGGCGCTAATGGAGGGCCCATTTTGGAGATCTGGGCCAAATGTGTGCAGTTAAGCTTGCTGATTCTGCCTCCTTCTCAGCTGAGGAGGACTGGCCTCTGAAATCATGGCCTTACTTGGTCTTTTGGTAAAGACTTTTGATGTAAGTATACTTACTTGAAGATGTACGTATAAGGTAATGCTGTATGTTTCAGAAGTCAAAACTTGGCTCATAGAAGCTTATTTTGGTGTGAAAGTTGCTGATCAATTAGGAAAATGTTAATTTGTTTAATTGGCTTTGTTTTGTAAAAAAATAGGTTTTCGTTCCCAGTTACAGATATGTGTAAGTTATCGTGTGTGAGCTGCTGTGGTTCCTTCGAGGGTTTGTTTGTGGCTTCAGAAGCCCTGGCTCTGGTGTCCAATCAAGTTCTTAGCCCCATTCCTCTGGCCCTCTGACCTTGGTCTGCTTGCTTGACCTCAAGCCTGCTTTTCCATTGGAGAGGCATCCTCACCTGTGAAAGGAGGAACAGCAGGGACTGACTGCTCCACTCTCTCCACGTGTGGCTGCTAAAATGAAATGAGGCACTGGCGTGAAAGCGCTCTGTCCCCTGTAAATGGCTACCTGTATGTGAGGTGAAGTGATGCTGAAACTTCAGTTAGAATTTTGGCAGTCGGGTGAGGAGAAGTTTGCTTTCGTTTGCATACTTGAGTGTGGCTCGGATGGAGAAGGTTTCCTGGGTTAGCCTTGTGTCAGATCTGTTCTTGGTTCTTGCCCAAGGTGTGGCTTGGAGCAGCAATCCACTTTCCACTAGTAAAATGGAGAGTTGTTAGAATTTGTGCTTCTTGTGGCTTATGCATTTTCCTATTTTAGCAAGCAGATGTTTGTTTAAGTGAATAATAAAGCTAAACTGTAATGGTGGCGTTTAGGAGAGGAGTCGAAAGCATGTTTCCTCTGCTTCACAGAACTTCTCGGCCTGCTTCTGGCCTTGAGCTTTCTAGTGAGGCCTCCTCTGGGATGTGCCCTGAGCTTCCTTTGGATGCACTCACCACGCCCAGGACATCCCCCCTCCTGCCTCAGGGCAACCTCTGCTTCCCTCACAGCCCCCTTAACAGGCAGAAAGAAGGTCAGTTGTGACAGCATGCCCGTAACCTTTGGAAAGGATTCTTGGAGGAGCTATTAGTCTTACAGGCCATGGAATTCTCCACCTGGAGTGATGAGCATGGACCAGTAAGGGAGTGAACAGTACTGGCATTTTACAGTTTTTTCACTTCAGAAAAATAAAATTTCCATTATATTTGAGAAATAATCACAGTCCAGCTGTGGGAGGTTCCTTTGGTTGATTACTTACCGCTTTCCAGTTTCAATTTTAATGGATGGAGAACTTTGCTGTGGGTTTGGGAGGAAAAGGCTTGTGGAGGAAAGGAAGTTCTCATTTGGCTTCTCTCCACACAAATATGTCTTTTCTTTTTTTTATAAGAATAGACTCTTGCCAACTTCAGTAAAAAATAAATTTTTTTGTAGTACGTCTGAATTAAATTCTTTTTGAGTTGGTAAAGGGAAGGTAGCAATGGTTTAGCGCCAGTGCACCAAGCATCTTGCATCTCTGTTGCTTAGCTTTTAAATGTGTGCAGACACTAAGGTTTGTTGTTCAAACAGCGTGCTCAACTAGACAGAAGGTAAGCTGCAGATCAGAAACCAGTGGATCTGCTTGATGCCAAAATAAATGCTCCTCTGGCACTACCGTGTGCCCAGAGTGGCCTGAGGACACACTTGAGACTGGATTCACAGTCTTTGGAAACACGGGCCGGGAAACAGCCCTCATGCCCTTCCCTGTTTCGCCAGTTCACAATCTGGGTGATTCGGGGCAAACTAGTGCATCTCAATTTCTTGGTCTATAAATGGGGATAATGCTAGTGCCTGCCTCACCGCAATAAATAATGCTGTGAAGCCCTGCGTGGCTGGTTAACAGGCTTCTCTTAGGGAAAATGTGCCTGACTGCGAGGTCAGGGGAGCTGCAGGCTGAGTCTGAACAGGTGGACAGGGTGGGAGGAGGTCACCTGTCGGGAGGTAGGGGGTAGAGGTCCCAGGAATGCCCCAAGCTGCTGCCCTGGCAGGACAATTGGGCTGAGGGGATGCCTGAGGTGGAGGCAGAGTCAGACCCTCCATTTCCATTGCCGTCCCTTTCCCTCCCCCACCCAGGAACTTTGTTCTACAGAGTCGGGGGAGCCAGTCGTAAGATGCACCGTCTCCACAGTCGGGTGGCGTCACCTGGCTTTACTGTGCTTGTGCTTAAGAATCAGTGAATCAGTGTACAGAAAGTATATTTTTCAAAATCTGGGGCCTGCCTGTAGCTTCTAGGTGTTTTTTTTTTTTTTTTTGCGGTACGCGGGCCTCTCACTGTTGCGGCCTTTCCCGCCGCGGAGCACAGGCTCCGGACGCGCGGGCTCAGCGGCCATGGCTCATGGGCCCAGCTGCTCCGCGGCATGTGGGATCTTACCGGACGGGGGCACGAACCCGTGTCCCCTGCATTGGCAGGCGGACTCTCAACCACTGTGCCATCAGGGAAGCCCTAGGTGTTTTTTTTTTTTTTTTTTTTTTTGCGGTACACGGGCCTCTCACTGTTGTGGCCTCTCCCGCTGCAGAGCGCAGGCTCCGCAGGCACAGGCCCAGCGGCCATGGCTCACGGGCCCAGCCGCTCCACGGCATGTGGGATCCTCCGGGAGCGGGGAACGAACCCGCGTCCCCTGCTTCGGCAGGCGGACTCTCAACCACTGCGCCACCAGGGAAGCCCCCTAGGTGTTTTTAAAAGACATCTTATGAGGTACCTCACCCTGAGGCAGTCGACCTTTGGGAGAAGGGTGTCCTTTAGGGAAGAAGGGTGAGCCAGCAGTCAGGAGTCCCGGTTTCCCCACCCAGAGCCCCTGTGGCCAGTTCAGCTGGGGGCAGAGGAGAGGTGCTCGACCTGCCTGAACTTCAGGTTCCTTACTTTCAAAGTGGGTCGGGTGCGACAGCGGCTGAAGCTGCACTTCCCTTAACTCAGGGGCGAAGGAGTCTGCTGTGCAGAATGACTGGGGTCCTGGGGTACAGTGCCTGAAGTCAGGGCAGTTGTCTCCCTGGCGGGCTCTGCTTAGCCCTTGCTTCTCGGAGGCCCCGGGCTTGGTGTGGCTTCACCTACAGTCTGCACTGCAGTCACTCTTGTCCTCCCTCACCAGGCACTTGGGCCAGGCCTGGGCGGCTGGGTGGAGAAGTCCCTGCTTCCTGTACCCTCCGAGGGCAGGGGGACACATCTGACCCTCTCGAAACCACCAAGGCTGGCACTCTGTGGTTCTTGTGCCCAGTCTGATCCAGTACATGACGACTGTCATCCCAGTGTCCCACCTGGGCGGGGACGTCAAGCTCTGTGAAAGCCCTCAGACCTTGTTGGGAGAAGAGGAGGGAAGCCAGGACATTCTCCCACCTCTGTCCAGTACACACCTCACTCCTTGTGTGATGCTACTTACGGGGAAGACATGACAACCATGACACGTGGTCCTGTTGTGTGACACAGCTCCCCCCCGCCCCGGGCACAGTAGGTCAGGAGACCTGTGGCCCAGGCCACTTCAGAGACCATGATGTAGCCGTGCAGGACAGAGAGGAAAATACCCGTAAACCAGAGGTTCTGGGTGAATGATTCAGTTCAGAGTTGTACAGATGGCATTTGCTTCATGTCAAAGATGTGAATAGATAGTATGGACAAGTAGGTAAGGTAACAGTTGTGTTTTGGTTTGAAGGCTGAGCTAATTTTCAAATACTTCCTTGACTTTTAATGTCAACAGTAGTGTTGTTTCCATGATGTCTCGTGAGCGTCTGGAATTGTCTTGTGCCTGCCAACCATACATACTTCAGGATTTTCATTTCATATAGTACGTTGTGTCTTGTTTTGGTGATACAAAGATACAAGGATAGCAGAGGGGTGATTTCAGATAGCAGAGTCACAAATGTGAAAACCAGCTTTGTCCTGGATGGTGGTGTGCAGTTTATCACATCAAGTAACGGCGGTGTTCTTACCACTGAAGAACCACGTGTGAAATGCTGGGAGAAGAAGACGTTCCTGGGGTCTGTGGTTTGGGTGGGAGATCAAGAATTACTTACAGAAACATTTAGGAAACCTTCACAGTATTCGATGAGGAGGGCATACGTTTTAGTAGGAACACAGGGATTGTGGTTGTGTTTTTCTCAAACGTTTGCGAGAGGAGCGAGAAGTCTTGGAGGGTGGCCGGCCCAGGTCTGCATGTGGAGGGCACTGAGGGGGACCCGGGACAGGGTCCCTAGAGACAGATGGAGCGACTAATGCCCAGGAGGGATCCTGGTGGGAGGCCTGCAGCTCTCAGGGCAGCGGCGGGCCCACGGGAGGCATTTGGATTTGTCTGTTGGGTGACACTCTGACTGGGAATTGGCTTGCTTGATGTCTTCCCCTCTGCGTGGCCCTGGTAGGGAGGGTGTCCCCTGAGCCACAGCTGGCTGTTCAGCACGTGACACGGATGTGTGTGTTATGAGAGGCACGGAAGCACCTCTGGGAGCCTTGGCATCGCACCTCCCGTCTGGACTGACCGCGACCTGAGGGGCCCGTGTTGGGACCACATGGTGTGTGCCGCCCCTCCCGGGCTGTGCTCTCTGCTGCGCCAGAAGGTGCCCCGAGCTGGGGCGGGTGGGCACAAAGACACCAGGAATGCCCTTCTAGTCTAGAGCGGGTGGAGCTGGTCAGGGAGGCCCGTGTGTCCCCTCCTGCTGGGATGGACATTTCTGATGCCCTTGAGTTCGGCGGGTCTTCCGTCCCTCTGGGATTTTGATGTATCGCTTGGAGAGAAGTTCGGCAAGCTCCAGAGGAAGGCTCAGGACGGGATTGTGTGCTGTGATGGACTGTGACTGCATCCTCTGCGTCTCCCCTAGTTAAGTCACAGCATCCTCCGGAGTCTTGAGCCCTGCCACTCCCTGGCTGGTGGCACCAGGCAGTCTTTGAACCTATTTCCTCATCTGTCACAGACTGAGGGGGACATTGAGATCAAGTTCCCTCTAGCTTCTGACTTTTGTGGCTCTGTGTGTCATAAATACCGAAGCAGCCTTGACACGGTGGCAGCCACCACGATGTCATGTGTCCCAGGAGGACAACGCCCAGGTCTGGAGTGTGAGTCCGGGCCTCTGGTTTGGCTCCTGCTGCCCAGGGACCATACGGCTTTCCCGCCTTCAGAGCCTCCGTTTTGCCGTCCTGAAAAGAGGTGACTGCACACCATGGGGACAGAAGGGAGGAGGCATCTGGACGTGCTCCGTGGGGCTCTGCACCTCCGTGTCCCTCACATCCAGGCCCACGGGCACGGTGGCAGGGTGGCAGTGTGTTGGGTAGGCTGCTCCACCTGCGTCTGGGCTTCCCTGGCGGACAGATGGGTGGTTCTCTGCTGCTTGGGTGTTGGGAGGGTGCATGCGGAGGAGGGCGGGCAGTCGAGCTTGTCCGGAGTGGATGGATGGATGGGCAGCGGAAAAGGTGGACCGAGGCCACACGTCTGTGTCCCTCAAATGTGAGCCCTGGAGAGTGGCTGCGGCGGGGTTGGTGGTCTGGGAGACCAGAGAGGGGGTGGTTAGAATCACCTTGCTCAGAGGTGGTGTGGAGCTGGCCTGGGAAAGTGGCAGCAGAAACGGGAAAGGGGAGAAGCCAGGTGGCCCCTGAGCGGCTAGAGGACTGTGGCTTGAAGTGGGTTGTGAGGGAAGGCACTGGGTCGCAGGGGCCTGGGTGGGTGAGGGGCAGGGCAAGCTGTGGAGCCCCCAGCCTGTGCCGTGTCAGTTCCCAAGCTCTCACTGAGGCCTTTGCTGTGTGATGCCTGGTGTGGCTCTTCCTGCTTTCACAGAGCTCGCTGCGGGGCTCCCATTCTTGTGCATCGTTTCTCTTCTGGTTCCTCGGGTACTGACGTCTCACGGTGCAGACTCTCGCTAACCCTCTTTATGGCCTCAAACACAGACACAGGTAGAGTGTTGACTTCGGCCCTGTGCTTTTGGCTGGGCACACACCCACTCCCACCCCCAGGGAGAGCCCCCACGCCCACTCAGTCCTGTTCAAAACTGTCTCCCCCCCTTACCTTCCTGCTGCTTCTGTCCTCCTTGCTTGCTTCTCTGTTTTCCCCCTTCGGTCATCACTGTTTTTGTCCGAACTTTTCCTGGGTCACCATCTCGTTCTACCAGTGTCTCTGATCCTGCTTCCTGTTTTTTTTTCTGCTTGAGCTGCAGCCCTTGAAGGAGCCTGAGGTAAAGTGGTGATGCCTCTCCTCTTCCTCATCTGAAATTTCAGGGATGAACCAGGTGCCATGTTCTCCTTCCCCCCTAAAGTTTTGTGATTTTACTTTACTTTTAAAAAGCATTCAAGGTCTAGAATGACGAGCACCAAATGTTAGAAATGGTTGCCTGAGGGTGATTTGCTTTCTTTTCTGAAAGTTCGTTTTGCTTTATTTTCCTCTACTAAGGACATACCGTTTTTGAAACGAGAGCAGGAGAGGCTGAGCATCTGTGCAGCTGACCTCTGGCCGGGGGAGAGTGGCCCGCTGCTCTGCAGTGTGGTTGGCTGCCTCGTGGGCCTCCACGGAGCCACTTCTGCTGTTGTACCTTCTTTCACATCTGCTGGTTTGGTGTATTCTGTGCGCTACCCCTTAGGTCCCTTTCAGCTCAGTGATGCTTCCATTCTGTTTTTCTTCACTGTTCATCCTCCGTGTCTCAGGTCACCAGTGAAATTTCACAAAAGCCAGCAAGATGTTTCCCTTATAGAATTTTTTTTTTTTGGTACGTGGGCCTCTCACTGTTGTGGCCTCTCCTGTTGCGGAGCACAGGCTCCAGACGCGCAGGCTCAGCGGCCATGGCTCACAGGCCCAGCCGCTCCGCGGCATGTGGGATCTTCCTGGCCCGGGGCACGAACCCGTGTCCCCTGCATCGGCAGGCGGACTTTCAACCACTGCGCCACCAGGGAAGCCTGCCTTATAGAATTTTTAACAATGTGTGTGTGTTGCTCCCAAGTATATTGACACCAGCGTGGGCTGGCAAAGGTAAACCTGAGCTGTGACTGTCAGCAAGTTGCCATTGTTTTGGAAAAAGAGAGTTTAGTGAGGGTTTTGTCAAAAGTTGAAAATGACACTGAAATCCTTTGTTGTGGGTGGTGCAGAGGTAGACAGACAGCCGTTCCTCAGATGAGTACACATGAGGAACTGTGGGCTCCAAATCCACCAGAACTTCTTTTGAGAGTGGAGTTTATTTATTAAATATTTATTTACTTGGCTGTGCCAGGTCTTAGTTTCGGCACGCAGGATCTAGTTCCCTGACCAGGGATTGAACCCGGGTCCCCTGCACTGGGAGCGGGGACTCTTAGCCACTGGACCACCAGGGAGGTCCCAAGAGTGGAGTTTAAATGGCACTCATAACCCAGTCTTCAGCTCATAACAAAGCGTCTCTGACCTACTAGAAATGGAATGAAACCGATTATCCCTGCAAATGTGCTCTAAGTTGCCACACCTGTTGAAAACATCTCGAGATGTGCTAAGCTCATTAATTAGGTCAGGGTTTGGTTCGGTTTGGTGAGGAATGGACAAAGTCAGACCACGTGTTCAGTGCATCCTTTTCCCACTCTGGAGCTCAGAGATCCTGAGGTGCAGTTCTGTTGTGCCTGCCGGATGGGAAGGGAGCAGCTGTGAAATGCTTTAAACCTGATTATGTCTTATTCTGTAACAGTGTGTTTAGGACCGTGAAGGTTGAACATTCAAATACAGTGCTGACCAGTGGCACTTTCTGCAGTGATAGTAAGGTCCTGTGCTGTCCGGCACAGGAGCCGCTGGCCACATGTGGACACTGACGACTAGAAATGAGGCTGGTGTGACTGAGGAACTGGGGTTTTTATTTTATTTTAATTAGTATTTAAATTTAAATAGCCTTGTTAGTGGCTAATTGGGCACTACAGCTCTGATAAACAGTGATTTTGTTACCCACTCGTGTCGCTTTACGAAGGTAGCTCACTGCTAGCCTGATACACCTTTCCACATGAGAGAATCAAATGCATTCCATGTAGCCGAGTAGTTTTTTCTGCATGTATGAAAACATTCTGCTTTCTGATAGCTGACTGATGGGATCAGCTGTTTTCAGATACTCATGTTGATGTAATGACATAGACCCACAGCGCACAAAGACGCAACAAGGTGTAAGAGGGGAGAGTGACCCCCACCCCCCCAACCCCCCCGCCCCATACCCCAGGCAGCCCCTGCTCTTGTGTTTCTTCAGGGATAGTCTTTGCAAACATATGTGGAATAACGGACTTTTACTTTTTCATTTCTTTTATTTCTCATGATTGTCTTTCATCCCCTTTGGAGGCAGAGCCCTGTCAAGGGGGTGAGGGAAACGTGGCCCTGAGCCCCAGTGTGCACATGGCTGCCCAGGGCCCCCCCCCAGATTGATGAGGAAGTGGATCCTGATGGAAAAGCTCATGATTATCTCGTTAAGAAAGCATTTAACAATAATCTGTATTTGTTTAGCTTTTCCTTTTTTAAGTACTTTTATTTTTATGATATTCTTTTCACCCTTGTTGTTCAGAGTTTGCAGATTTCTCACCATTGGATGGTCCTGCAGTTCTGTGAAAAGAGAATGCTGGTTATCACAGGGATATGCTGAGAGTTCCCCTTCCCTCTGAGAGGAAGGAACTGAGATGGGTGGGAGGATTGGGTCAGGTCGTAAAATTGTTATCTGTGACCTTTACCTCTGGTTTATTGCCTGCTTCTCCTGGGAGCACAGAGTTCTCAGTCCCAGCCCAGCGTTTGGTGCCCCCATGCTGTACTTTACATGCTCTCCCCTCTCAGCAGGGTTTTCAAGTACTTGTCTTGAGATTAGGAACTGATGCTTTAAGAGCATTTGTGGGTTGTCGGTCACTCTCAGAACACCAGATTTTGTTGGTGGAAAGTGATCAGGAAAAAGGAGTTTTAAGACCTTTTTTTTTGGCTGCACTGTGCGGCATGTGGGATCTTAGTTCCCTGAACAGGGATCGAACCCTTGCCCCCTGCAGTGGAAGCGTGGAGTCCTAACCACTGGACCACCAGGGAAGTCCCAGGACTTTTAAAAGGTGCTGAGGTATCACGTGGTCCATATTTAAGTATTGATTGTACCTCAAAGAAGGTAGTGTCTTATATACATTTAAATGTTTTCTTGAGTTTGAATTTCAATTTATTTGAAAAAATTATTTCACCTCAAACCTCAATTGAGAAGGAAAGACGCCGTGTGGTTTTCGTTCACAGCGGGAAAGGAGCTGTGTGCTTCGGCGGGACCTTGTCCTTGTGCTTTGGTGGTGCCACATAAATGCTCTCCTTTTACTCACTGTTTAAACTTTCTCTCGAGAGTCAGAGGTCAGGGCAGGACAATGTCACTCGCTGGTGGAGCTGGGGGCGGGGCCCGAGTGGGCCCCGGGGCAGCCCGCTTTCGGACACAGATGGCCATATGGTTCTTTCTCTTGAAGGAGCTGACGGTGGCGGATCATCAGCTGGAAATGGGTCCGGGGTTGCCCCTGCCGCCCCTGCAGGGGGCTCTCGCTCCTCCTCCCGGAACTTAGGGTCTTCAGGCGGTGAGAAGGAAGAAGGCAAGAAGGTGCGGCGGCAGTGGGAGTCGTGGAGCACAGAGGACAAGAACACGTTCTTCGAGGGGCTGTACGAGGTGAGTGGGTTCTGCAGCCCAAGGAGGCAGCTGAAGCTCCTGGCCTCTTACCCCTTGCCTGTGGGTCCCCAGGCACAGGCCTTGACCTCTGACCTTGGCCCTTTACCTCCTCGCTCTGACTTTCAAAGCTGTTACTAGTGAGGTGGCTGTTAAGGAAGTGTTTTCGTTTGCTTCTTTTCTAAGATTCTCTGAAATACGTTCTGGCCTGAAGAGTGGTGCCCTTCCCTCTGGGCCTTCCCCTCGCAGCTGAGTGGGCCGATTCAGGAGGGATGTCCCCGAGAGGGAGGGGCCAGGGGACACTTGCCTCATCAGTCAGAGCAGCCAGCACAACCCAGAGAGACATCACAGCTGACTGGGGACAGAGTGGCAAGTCCTAAACATAGAGAAGCTCCTCCCCCATCCCACGGCCCAATGAAACGGCCGCGCTCCCTGCCAGCCATTTTTACTTCCGGGTTTTGTTTCTTCACATCTTTGTAGTTATAGAGAACATACTTTTTATTAACGTTAAATGCATTTTTCATGGTGTTTTGTAGTTCTTTTGCTCAGTATTTTTTTAATGCTTATAAATATTCTGCTTCAGATGAAGGCAACTATGACCCACATGCTCACTGCCTGTTTTGGTAAATCAAGTTTTATTGGAACACAGCTCAGCCTCTTCACTTGCACATTGTCTTTGACTACAGTGTGGTTCCTGCAGTACCTGTGGCCCTGCAACACCTAAATATTTACCCTCTGGCCAGTCCTTGTTCTACTCAACCATTTTTGTATTGTTGATTGTTGTGGTTCCTTCTAGATTCTGTTGTAAATAATGCTACCGTGGACAGCTTTGTGCACATTCCATATTTTATTTAGACTTCTTCTTTGGGATGTAGTATCAAGAGTAGGTTACTTGGTCAGTGAGCCTTATTCTTTTACTAGTGAACTAATTGGAGTGATAGAAAAGTCTAGCCAAGCCTGTGAAACAAGGCTCAGAGGAAGGAGGCTTTGGAACTGAAACCATGGAGTGTTCATAGATCAGGAGACACCTGACTGTGGGCAGAGAACAGGACGCAGAGCCGAGTTCAGAGCTTTCCTGTGGCTGGCCTGCCCCTTCCGGGGTCAATGGTTCAGTTCTGCCCTTCCTGGCTGGAGGAGGCCACGTGTTGGTGCTGCCTGACTCTGTTGTCCGAGGAGAGAATGAAATGTCCACAGGAGGCTTGTTCCAGTAGACGCGAAGTCATTCAAACACATTCAAGTGTGTTCCTTTTCTTCCCTGGACAGTTCTAGGGTAAAGTACAGAGGCTGTTCTTTTATAGATTGTATGCCCAAATGGTGCCTTCTTTAAGCTGTTTGTTAGGCATAGAAGACGTGTGATTCCTGGAGTGTTCTCAGAATCAACAACCATTGCTGACTCTCACCTGAAATAGTTACTGCTTTGGTGTGGCCCCTCTGTCTTGGGGAGAAAGTGGGCTCTGCAGGCAGTCTGGCTACTCGGTTGCAGGAGCGTGGGGGAGACATGGTTGTTGATGAAAAGCAGGAGAAGAAATCCGTGTTAATGACCTGCCCTTACCTTTCTTCAGGGGAATTAGTTCATTCCCCTCTCATCGGGCTAGCCTTCTTGTTTTAACTTTTCTACCAGGTAGGTGTTTTGAGGTCTCCTGAAATCCTTGATTAATAATAATAATAATAATTAATAGTTGGCTATTCAGGTCACTTAATGCTTTCCACTGTTGGTACTATTGGTGTATCCCAAATAGTATGCGTGTGTATGTGTGTGTGTGTGAGAGAGAGAGAGAGAGAGAGCACGCGCATGCACAAGTGTGGGCTTTATGTCTTGTCGCATGTGTCTGACCAAAACTCAGTGGGGGGGGGAGGGAGAGGGAGAGGAGGGAGGGGGAGGGGGAGGGAGAGAGGGAGCGCATGCACAAGTGTGGGCTTTATGTCTGTTGCTTCGTGTGTCTGACCAAAACTCAGTGGGACTCTGGTGGGGCCTTGATGACCGGCTGGTCGGCTAGGGTGTATGTAACCACGAGCATCTTCACCTGTGGGGCGTGGTGCTCAGCACAGGCCTCTGCAGTGTTGATGAGGGTCTTCCCTGCCTTTCTGATGCACTCTCGTCTGACTGAGCTATGCCTCAAGTGACGAGACCCAGCTCAGAGCAGTGCAGAGGGGCAAAACCGAGCACTGAGCAGCTCTCAGAACTGAACTGGGAGGGAGCCGGAGGGGCTGGATCAAGCCTGACTGTGTGCAGGGACTCCCACGGTGTCCCTGGGCCTCTGTCTGTCACCCCGTGTGTTGGGGGTGACATTTCTGTGCTTATTCTCTCCTTCAGATGCTCCCCAGGGGCGAGAGTGCCTCCCCAACCCCTCCTCCATGCTAGTTGGGACAGTTCTGGGCACAACTCAGCTTGGCTGGTCCCATCCCAGACTCCTCCCTGTGGCCAGGGGTAAAGGTTGTGGCCCCCATGACAGGGAGCTGGCGGGAAGACCAGTGGGATGAACGCCTGGACCAACGTGGTTGTCCTCGACATCCTCTATACTCCATTTTACAAAGCCTGTTGCCGACTTTTCCTTTTCCCTTCTTACGTCTGTCTGTCCGTATTGCTGTCCAGTCTTGATTCCTATCTTACTCGCAGCCGCATGGCCAGCATCTTCTGCTTGCTTTTCACTGGGTCGATAATTGCTGGAGGCCTCATCTCTGCTGTGCTTCCCCTCCCGTGTTCTGTCTGCACTTCCCAGTGTCCTACAAATCCAGCTGCTGGGCATCTCCTGTTTCCTGCCATCTCTGTGACAGCTGTACGAATACTGCGAGTTCTCGTTTCAGTCTTTGAAATGTGTGCTTCACCTCCTTACAGTTTTCTCTTTCAACTTTGCCTTTTTCACTGTTGCTGTTGTTGCCACCACCCTTTATTTACCTAGTTCATGGCTAAGTATAGAAATGCAAAGAAGTCCCCCCTAAGGGGCTGGCAGTCTTACTGGGAAAACGTAACAGGCACAGGAGAAGTGGGACTCTCAGAAGGTATATGCTGACAGATGCCACAAGAGTTCAGAAGGCAGCGTCCTTTGAGAACGCGGGATGAGGAATCGCAAAGCCCAGATTCTAGTCCCCATCTGGGCCGTCAGATCACCTCTGGGTTCGTTAACCCAGCTATGAAACGAAGTCCTGAGATTTAGAGGCCGTGTGTGTTTGCG